>NW_026061824.1:12500000-15000000 GCF_023897955.1 Schistocerca gregaria | reverse complement strand
AGACACACATATTCCAAGGGTGTGGGTAGGTACACAGACATCATCTGAGGGGGGAGGGGAGGTGCAGGTTGACAGAGATCTTCCATGGATGGGTAGCTCGGTAGATATCTTCTGAGGGGGATAGATAGGCATATTTCGAAGGTGGGGTAGATAGCCACCTTCCCAGTGGGGAGGGGGGGGGCGGATCATCATGGGTGTGACGTCACGTGAGCTGCACTGCTGTTGAAATAGCTTGTTAATGTTTTATAAATTTTAGACTTCATTTACGTATTTTAAAGTTTTTTTGTGTTACTATTTTTGCCGTAAAAGCAAATTATTAGTGGATATTCATTTATCTCAGTGTTTCTTCCTGTGGTATTGACTCGAGTGGTCTATTATGTGTAAGTGTGCTTCCATGGTTCGTCTAAGCCTCGCGCCTCATCAGCGTGTTTACATTTTGCGGCGTGCACTGCATCTGCAGCGGTTATAAGCTAAGTACTGACGAACTTGTTTGTGCTCTGTAATACGTTATTAAACTGAATAGCAGTGGTGTTGCTTGCCATTTTTGGCGAAATAATGACTTAATAAACTCTTGTAATCGTTCGCTCGCTGTGTTTTATAGAGTTTTCAGTGTGTTGAAGTCGTTTAGTAAATTTCGTGCTTTAGTTTTCAACTGGCGTTTAGTTTAAATTTTTTGGTTTTAGCCAATAATTTTGTGAAGTTTTGCTGGTATTGGTATCGGCTGTGTTGTAGTAGTATTAATACAAGTAGCTGCTTTCTTAGTAGGCAGAGAATTTCGAGACCATAGTTGTTACTTCTTAAATAGTGCTGCTTTTGTAACTGAACTTTGGTAACGTAGACGTATAGTCTTTTTTAGTAACTGTAAAATTTTATCGTGAGTGAGAAGTGATTGCTATGTCGTAGGTTTGTGAGTAGTGGATTAAGCTGTGGGATTTGTTCAAAGTATTTTCATTGGGGGGAATGCGGTGGGGAAGCCAGTGGTCATTTGAGGGTGATCCTGTCCTGGGAATGTAGAATCTGTAATAGAAACAAGTTAATAGAGGAGCAGGAGCGTAAGATCTGTGCCCTTCAGGTGCAGTTACAATGCGCAAAGGAGGAACTAGATAAGTTGAGGAGGGTGAAGGGTGCTGGGGAATGGGAACTGGCAGTTGACAAGAACATAGATAGGAAAAGGAGGTAGTCAGACAGTTTTACTTTGCATACATGCAATAGATACGACAAACTGTCAAAGTTGAGCGGAGAGGAGCCTCGTGTAGCTGTATATGGAGGTAACTTGCAGCCGTCCTCAGCAATTAGGAGGCCTAGGTTCTGCTGCTAGGTAGTTACCGGGTAGAGGTGTGGGCCAGCATTTGCAAGAAGTTTTGTGGAGTGAGTACCAGGTCACAAGCATTGTGAAGCCTAATGCAGGGTTGGCTCAGGTGGCTGAAAGCATAGGGGAGTTATGTAAGAATTTTACAAAGGAGGATCAGGTAGTGATAGTGGGTGGTGCTGGGAGCAGTCGCAATAGGGACAGGGGGTATGATGTCAGTGGTGACTTGGTTAAGATAGCTACTCAAACTGGTGGCACTAATGTGCTTTTCGTGCAACTGTTTCAGCATAATGATCGGCCACACCTTAATGCGGCTGTTGGGGGCGTAATTGTGGGGCTGGGGAGTGCAGTGATGGGAGAGGGCATGGATCACATCTCAGTGGTGCCAGTTGGGTCTATCAGTAGATGGGGTTTCACTAGGCATGGCCTGCACCTCAATAGGTATGCGAAGGAGAGGCTACCTAAGCTTATAGGTGACAGTGTAGTGGGTGGTGGTGGCGGTAGTGGTGTCACTCATGGAAAAATTCCTGTAGTATTTGGTGTTAGAGCTGCACCTTTTTAATACTGAAGTCAGCTGATTGGTATACCAGCTTAAAGGAAGTGCCTCTAAGGTTCAAAAATGGTTCTAATGGCTCTGAGCACTATGCAAATTAACATATGGGGTCATCAGTCGCCTAGAACTTAGAACTAATTAAACCTAACTAACCTAAGGACGTCACACACATCCATGCCCGAGGCAGGATTCGAACCTGCGACCGTAGCAGTCGCGCGGTTCCGAACTGAGCGCTTAGAACCGCAAGACCACTGCGGCCGGCGTGCCTCTAAGGGCTCTCCTCCAGAGGATGTAATGTTTCCAAGTAGAGAAGGAATTGGCATATTTCATCAGAATATAAGAGTTATTAGAGATAAAGTTAGTGAACTGCTAACAGATGTTAACGCTGAAATTATTTGTATATCAGAGCACCACTTCAATAAATTGATAATTTATAGGCTTCCTTTACCATGCTACATATTACCTGGCTGTTTCTCAAGGAGTTCCTTGCGGGGTGGGGAGGTGTCTCCGTACATAAAAAACAGTACGTTATTTGAGTCCATAGACTTATCACGACACTGCACTGAACAGATATTTGAAAGTTGTGCAGCATTTGTTGAATTTAGTGAAACTCAACTTCTAATTGCTGGTGTTTATAGGGCCTCTAACTCAAACTTCAGAGCATTTTTGCTTAAGCTAGAGAGGGTTCTTGATTCACTTTGTAGGAAGTACCAGAAAGTAGTTATATGTGGGGACTTCAATATTAATTTTGTATATGATTGTGCAAGAAAAAGGGGGGTTGGGTTGTTTGGGGAAGGAGACCAGACAGCGATGTCATTGGTCTCATCGGATTAGGGAAGGATGGGGAAGGAAGTCGGCCATGCCCTTTGAGAGGAACTAACCCAGAATTTGCCGGGAGTGATTTAGGGAAATCACGGAAAACCTGAATCAAGATGGCTGAACGCGGGACTGAACCGTCGTCCTCCCGAATGTGAGTCCAGTGCCTTAACCACTGCGCCACCTCGCTCGGTCCCAAGAAAAATGATGTTGGTAGATCTCCTAAATTCATATGATCTGATGCCAACTGTGTTTTTTTTTTTTCAAACTAGGGTGCAGGCGAATAGTAGCACAATTATAGACAATATTTTTATTCGTTCTTCAATACTAGATGGGCATCCTGTTAGTAAAAAAGGGAATGGCGTTTCAGACCATAATGCACAAATTTTAACACTAAAAGGTTTTTGTACTCAACCCAATGTCATATTTAGTTACAAAGAACGTAGGAAAGTCAATCCAACAGCAATAGAGTGTTTTTAAAACTTGTCAAGGAACAAGAGTGGCAAGATGTTTATAGTGCCAATAATACAGATGATAAATACAATGCTTTCCATGGCACATTTCTCATGCTCTTTGAGAGTTGTTTTCCATTAGAACATTCTGAATGGGGTACTAGCAGTAATAGACAGCACAGTTGGCTGACTAGTGGGATAATGATTTCATGTAGAACATAGGGCGAATTATATCAAAATGTTAGAAGTAGTCACAATCAAGCGAAATAAAAATTTAGTTTCAACAGGAAATCATACAAATTTCTTCGCAAATACCTTTCTGAGATTGACGTCTGAAATACTCCTCTGTGATACAAACAAGAGAGAGATTGAGTCAATAACTATATCACTGAAGACTAAGGACTCTCATGGATATGATGGAGTGCCTAGAAGCATATTAAAGTACTGTGCTGCACATGTTAGCCCTGTATTTAGCCATATTTGCAATTTTTCCTTTAGAGTTGGTCAGTTTCCTGACCGATTAAAGTACTCATCAGTAAAGCCGCTTTATGAAAAGGGACAAAGGGATAATATAGATAATTTTAGACCTACTTCTATGCCATCAGTGTTTGCAAAAGTTACCGAAAAGGCTGTGCATGTAAGGTTAATTGATCACTTGATATCACACAATTTGCTGTCAAATGAACAGTTCGGTTTTAGAAGCCGTCTGACAACTGAAAATGCTGTATTCTGGCGTACAGACGTACTTTTATGCAAAATCGTAAGGTCCTAGCTCTTGTCCAATGCACCAAAGCCGACAAATAAGGGAATAACCGATAACTAAAACTTGAATAGTACTGCTTCTTACTGGCTACTACATCTTCTTAGAAGATATTTCTGTGTTATACTATGATGTTTTCAGTTTTCTCCGCATACCGCAACACGCGACATAATTTTGCAGACGATAAATGTAACCGTTTCAGAGAGAAAAGCGGCCAATGTGAAGATGTGGCAATAAAGTCGATTAGATAGCAAATGACGAAAGCGGGTGGATTTCTGAAGTTTTTACTACGTATGAACAGTTTCCACATTCTCCCGTGCAACGTGGTTTCCAGACGTGGTTTCATGCTGAATCTTTAGGTCGTCGGTCATGTGCAATGTACCAAAGCCGGCAAATAAGTGAATAACCGATAACTAAAACTTGACTACTACTGCTTGTTACTGGCCGATAACATCTTCTTAGAAGCTTCTTCTGTGTTCTACTATGGTGCTTTTAGTGTCTCCGCATACAGCGGCAAGAGACATAACTTTGCAGACGATGAATGTGACCGATTCAGAGAGAAAATCGACCAATATGACGATCTGGCGTTAAGTCGATTCTTTTGGCAAATGACGAAAACGGGCGGATTTCTCATGGTGTTACTACATATGAAAGCTTTTCTCATTCTCCCGTGCAACGTGGCGTAGAGACGTACTTTCATGCAAAATCTTAAGAACTTAGCTCATGTCCAATGTACCAAAGCCGGCAAATAAGTGAATAAACCGATATTTAAACTTGAATAGTACTGCTTCTTATTGGCTATTACATCTTCTTAGAAGTTTTTCTGTGTTCTAATATGATGTTTTCAGTTTTTTCTGCATACCGCAACACGCGACATAATTTTGCAGCCGCTAAATGTAACCGTTTCAAAGAGAAAAGCGGCCAATATGACGATCTGACATTAAGTCGATTGGATGGAAAATGTCGAAAACGGACGGATTTCTCATGTTGTTACTACATATGGACATTTTTTATATTCTCCCGTGCAACGTGGCGTACAGACGTACTCTCATGCATAATCTTAAGGTCCTAGTTCATGTCCAATGCACCAAGGCGGCAAATAAGTGAATAACCGATAACTAAGCATGTATATTACTGCTTCCTACTTTCGATTATATCTTCTTTGAAGCTTTTTCTTTGTTCTAATATAATGTTTTCAGTTTTTTCCGCATACCCCAACACGCGACATAACTTTACAGACGATAAATGTAACCGTTTCAGAGAGAAAAGTAGCCAATTTGACGATCTGACAATAAGTCGATTCAATGGCAAATGTCGAAAACGGGCGGATTTCTCATGTTGTTAGTACATATGAACACTTTTCACATTCTCCCGTGCAACGTGGCGTACATACGTACTTTCATGCAAAATCTTAAGCTCCTAGCTCATGTCCAACCGTGCGACTGCTAAGGTCGCAGGTTCGAATCCTGCCTGGGGCATGGATGTGTGTGATCTCCTTGGGTGAGTTAGGTTTAAGTAGTTCTAAGTTCTAGGGGACTAACGACCTCAGCAGTTGAGTCCCATTGTGCTCAGAGCCATTTGAACTGATGTTTAATGCACCAAAGCCGGCAAATAAGTCAATAGTATAGTTCTGCTTGCTACTTTCGATTACATCTTCTTAGAAGCTTTTTTTGTGTTCTAATATGATGTTTTCAGTTTCTTCCGCATATTGCAATACGCGACATACATTTCCAGACGATAAATGTAACTGTTTCAGAGAGAAAAGCGGCCAATGTGACGATCTGGCATCAAGTCGATTCGATGGCAAATGACGAAAGCGAGCGGATCTCTCAAATTTTTACTACATATGAACAGTTTTCACATTCCCCCGCGCAATGTGATTTCCAGACGTCGTTTCATGCGAAATCTATAGGTCGTCGGTCATGTCCAATATACCAAACCCGGCAAATAAGTGAATTACCGCTAACTAAATCTAGAATAGTACTGCTTCTTATCGGCGATTACATCTTCTTCGAAGCTTTTTCTGTGTTCTAATATAATGTTTTCAGTTTTTTTCCATACCGCAACACGCGACATAATTTTGCAGACGATGGATGTAACCTGTTCAGAGATAAAAGCGGCCAATGGGACGATCTGGCAATACATTCGACTCTATAGCAAATGATGAAAGCGATCGGGTTTCTTAGGTTTTTACTACATATGAACGCTTTCCACATTCTCCCGTGCAACGTGTCGTACAGACGTACTTTCTTGCAAAATCTTAACGTCCTAGCTCATGTCCAAGGCACAAAAGCCGGAAAATAAGTGAGTAATCGATAACTAGAACTTGACTAGTACTGCTTGTTACTGGCCAATTACATCTTCTTAGAAGCTTCTTCTGTGACTACTATAGTGATTTTAGTATCTGCGCATACCGCGGCAAGCGACATAACTTTGCATACGATGAATGTAACCGTTTCAGAGAGAAAAGCCACCAGTGTGACGATCTGTCATTAAGTCGATTCGATGGCAAATGACGAAAACGGGCGGATTTCTCATGGTGTTACTACATATGAAAACTTTTCTCATTCTCCCGTGCAACGTGGCGTACAGACGTACTTTCATGCAAAATCTTAAGGTCGTAGCTCATGTCCAATGCACCAAAGCCGGCAAATAAGTGAATAAACCGATAACTGAAACTTGAATAGTACTGCTGCTTACTGGCAATTACATCTTCTTTGAAGCTTTTTCTGTATTCTAATATAATGTTTTCAGCTTTTTCCGCATACCGCAACACGCGACATAATTTTGCAGACGATAAATGTAACCGTTTCAGAGAGAAAAGCGGCCAATGTGAAGATGTGGCAATAAAGTCGATTCGATAGCAAATGACGAAAGCGGGCGGATTTCTGAAGTTTTTACTACATATGAACAGTTTCCACATTCTCCCGTGCAACGTGGTTTCCAGACGTGGTTTCATGCTGAATCTTTAGGTCGTCGGTCATGTGCAATGTACCAAAGCCGGCAAATAAGTGAATAACCGATAACTAAAACTTGACTACTACTGCTTGTTACTGGCCGATAAAATCTTCTTAGAAGCTTCTTCTGTGTTCTACTATGGTGCTTTTAGTGTCTCCGCATACCGCGGCAAGAGACATAACTTTGCAGACGATGAATGTGACCGATTCAGAGAGAAAATCGACCAATATGACGATCTGGCGTTAAGTCGATTCTTATGGCAAATGACGAAACGGGCGGATTTCTCATGGTGTTACAACATATGAAAGCTTTTCTCATTCTCCCGTACAACGTGGCGTACAGACGTACTTTCATGCAAAATCTTAAGATCTTAGCTCATGTCCAATGTACCAAAGCCGGCAAATAAGTGAATAAACCGATATTTAAACTTGAATAGTACTGCTTCTTATTGGCTATTACATCTTCTTAGAAGCTTTTTCTGTGTTCTAATATGATGTTTTCAGTTTTTTCTGCATACCGCAACACGCGACATACTTTTGCAGCCGCTAAATGTAACCGTTGCAGAGAGAAAAGCGGCCAATATGACGATCTGACATTAAGTCGATTCGATGGAAAATGTCGAAAACGGGCGGATTTCTCATGTTGTTACTACATATGAACATTTTTTATAATCTCCCGTGCAACGTGGCGTACAGACGTGCTCTCATGCATAATCTTAAGGTTCTAGCTCATGTCCAATGCACCAAGGCGCAAATAAGTGAATAACCGATAACTAAAGCATGTATACTACTGCTTCCTACTTATGATTATATCTTCTTTGAAGCTTTTTCTGTGTTCTAATATAATGTTTTCAGTTTTTTCCGCATACCCCAACACGCGACATAACTTTACAGACGATAAATGTAACCGTTTCAGAGAGAAAAGTAGCCAATATGACGATCTGACAATAAGTCGATTCAATGGCAAATGTCGAAAACGGGCGGATTTCTCATGTTGTTAGTACATATGAACACTTTTCACATTCTCCCGTGCAACGTGGCATACATACGTACTTTCATGCTAAATCTTAAGGTCCTAGCTCATGTCCAACCGTGCGACTGCTAAGGTCGCAGGTCCGAATCCTGCCTGGGGCATGGATGTGTGTGATCTCCTTGGGTGAGTTAGGTTTAAGTAGTTCTAAGTTCTAGGGGACTAACGACCTCAGCAGTTGAGTCCCATTGTGCTCAGAGCCATTTGAACTGATGTTCAATGCACCAAAGCCGGCAAATAAGTCAATAGTATAGTTCTGGTTGCTACTTTCGATTACATCTTCTTAGAAGCTTTTTTTGTGTTCTAATATGATGTTTTCAGTTTCTTCCGCATATTGCAATACGCGACATACATTTCCAGACGATAAATGTAACTGTTTCAGAGAGAAAAGCGGCCAATGTGAGGATCTGGCATCAAGTCGATTCGATGGCAAATGACGAAACCGGGCGGATCTCTCAAATTTTTACTACATATGAACAGTTTTCACATTCCAGCGCGCAATGTGATTTCCAGACGTCGTTTCATGCGAAATCTATAGGTCATGTCCATTATACCAAAATCGGCAAATAAGTGAATTACCGATAACTATATCTTGAATAGTACTGCTTCTTATTGGCGATTACATCTTCTTCGAAGCTTTTTCTGTGTTCTAATATAACGTTTTCAGTTTTTTTCCATACCGCAACACGCGAAATAATTTTGCAGACGATGGATGTAACCTGTTCAGAGAGAAAAGCGGCCAATGGGACGATCTGGCAATACATTCGACTCGATAGCAAATGACGAAAGCGATCGGGTTTCTCAGGTTTTTACTACATATGAACGCTTTCCACATTCTCCCGTGCAACGTGTCGTACAGACGTACTTTCTTGCAAAATCTTAAGGTCCTAGCTCATGTCCAATGCACAAAAGCCAGAAAATAAGTGAGTAACCGATAACCAGAACTTGACTAGTACTGCTTGTTACTGGCCAATTACATCTTCTTAGAAGCTTCTTCTGTGACTACTATAGCGATTTTAGTATCTGCGCATACCGCGGCAAGCGACATAACTTAGCATACGATGAATGTAACCGTTTCAGAGAGAAAAGCCACCAGTGTGACGATCTGTCATTAAGTCGATTCGATGGCAAATGACGAAAACTGGCGGATTTCTCATGGTGTTACTACATATGAAAACTTTTCTCATTCTCCCGTGCAACGTGGCGTACAGACGTACTTTCATGCAAAATCTTAAGGTCGTAGCTCATGTCCAATGCACCAAAGCCGGCAAATAAGTGAATAAACCGATAACTGAAACTTGAATAGTACTGCTTCTTACTGGCAATTTCATCTTCTTTGAAGCTTTTTCTGTATTCTAATATAATGTTTTCAGCTTTTTCCGCATACCGCAACACGCGACATAATTTTGCATACGATAAATGTAACCGTTTCAGAGAGAAAAGCGGCCAATGTTACGATCTGGCATTAAGTCGATTCGAACGCAAATGACGAAAACGGGCCGATTTCTCATGTTGTTACTATTATGTACACCTTTGTCATTCTCCCGTGCAACGTGGCGTACAGACGTAATTTCATGCAAAATCTTAAGGTTATAGCTCACGTCCAATGCACCAAAGCTTGCAAATAAGTGAATAACCGATAGCAAAATCTTGAAAGTACTGCTTCCTACTTTCGATTACATCTTCTTAGAAGCTTTTTTGTGTTCTGATATGATGTTTTCAGTTTTTTCCACATATTGCAAACACGTGGCACAAATTTCCAGACGATAAATGTAACCGTTTCAGAGAGAAAAGCGGCCAATGGGACGATCTGGCAATACATTCGATTCGTTAGCAAATGACGAAAGCGATGGATTTCTCAGGTTTTTACTACATATGAACACTTTCTACATTCTCCCGTGCAACGTGGCGTACAGACGTACTTTCATGCAAAATCCTAAGGTCCTAGCTCATGTCCAATGCAACAAAGCCGCAAATAAGTGAATAACCGATCGCTTAAACTTGAATACTACTGCTTCCTACTTTCGATTACATCTTCTTAGAAGCTTTTTCTGTGTTCTAATATAATGTTTTCAGTTTTTTCCGCATATTGCAATAAGCGACATAAATTTTCAGGCGATAAATGTAACTGCTTCAGAGAGAAAAGCGGCCAATGTGAAGATCTGGTAATAGTTTCGATTCGATAGCAAACGACGAAAGCGATTGAATTCCTCAGGTTATTACTACGTATGAACACTTTCCACATTCTCCCGTGCAACGTGGCGTACAGACGTACTTTCATGCAAAATCTTAAGGTCCTAGTTCATGTCCAACCGTGCGACTGCTAAGGTCGCAGGTTCGAATCCTGCCTGGGGCATGGATGTGTGTGATCTCCTTAGGTGCGTTAGGTTTAAGTAGTTCTAAGTTGTAGGGGACTAATGATCTCAGCAGTTGAGTCCCATTGTGCTCAGAGCCATTTAAACTGATGTCCAATGCACCAAAGCCGGCAAATTAGTAAATAACCGATAGCTAAAACGTGAATAGTACTGCTTCCGACATTCGATTACATCTTCTTAGAAGCTTTTTTCGTGATCTAATATGATTTTTTCAGTTTTTTCCTCATATTGCAATACGCGACATACATTTCCAGACGATAAATGTAATTGTGTCAGAGAGAAAAGCTGCCAATGTGAAGATGTGGCAATATAATAGATTCGGTAGCAAATGACGAAAGCTGGCGGTTTTCTGAAGTTTTTACTACATATGAACAGTTTCCACATTCCCCCGTGCAAAGTGGTTTCCAGACGTCGTTTCATGCAAAACTTTAGGTCGTCGGTCATGTCCAATGTACCAAAGGTGGCAAATATGTGAATAACCGACAACTAAATCTTGAATAGTGCTGCTTCTTATTGGCGATTACATCTTCGTAGAATGTGCTTCTGTATTATACTATGTTGCTTTTGTGTCTCCACATACTGCGGCAAGCGACATATCTTTGCAGACGATGAATGTCTTTACTACATATGAACACTTTTCACATTTTCATATGCAACGCGTCTGCTAGACCTACCCTCAAGCAAAATCTTAAGGTACTAACTCATGTACAAGGCACCAAAGTCGGCTAAATATTCAATTTTCGGTAATTAAAACTTGAATTGTATTGCTTCTTGCCGGCTACTACATCAACTTAGAAGCTTCTTCTGTGTTCTACTATGGTGCTTTTAGTGTCTCCGCATACCTCAGAACGCAACATAGCTTTGCACACGATAAATGTAACCGTTTCATACAGAAGAGCGGCAAATGTGACTATCTGACACTAAGTCGATTCGATAGCAAATGACGAAAACGGGCGGATCTCTTACGTTTTTACTACATATGAATTCTTTTCACATTCTCCCGTACAACGGGCTGATAGTCCTCCCTTCATGCAACATCTTAAGGTTCTTGCTCATGTCCAAGGCACAAAAACCGGCTAAAAAATCCAAAATCGATAACTAAAACTTAAATTGTACTGCTTCTTACTATCTATTACATAAACTTAGAAGTTTCTTCTGTGTTCCACTACTGTGCTTTCAGTGTATCCGCATATCGCAGCACGCGCCATAGCTTTGCACACGATACATGTAACCGTTTCAGAGAGAAGTGTGGCCAAAGTAAGGATCTGACATTAAGTCGATTCAATAGCAAATGACGAAAACGGGCGGATTTCTCAGGTTTTTACCACATATGAACACTCTTCACATTGTCCCGTGCAACGTGGCTGCTAGTCCTCCATTCATGAAAAATCTTAATGTCCAAGCTCATGTCCAAGGCACCAAAGCCGGCTAAAAAGTCAAAAATCGATAACTAAACTTGAGTTGTACTGCTTCTTACTTGCTATTACATCAACTTATAATCTTATTCTGTGTTCTACTATGGTGCTTTTAGTGTCTCCGCATATCGCAGCACGCAACATAGCTTTGCACACGATAAATGTAACCGTTTCAGAGAGAATAGCGGCCAATGTGACCATCTGACATTAACTCGATTCGATAGCAAATGACGAAACGGGCAGATTTATTAGGTTGTTTCTACATATGAACACTTTTCACATTCCCACGCGCAACGTGGCTGCTAGTCCTCCCTTCATGCAACATCTTAAGGTACTAACTCATGTCCAAGTCACCAAACCAGGCTAGTGAGTCAATAATCGGTAACTAAAACTAGAATTATAGTACTCCTTACTACCCGATTATATCAACTTAGAAACTTTTTCTGTGTACGACCATGATTCATTTAGTGTCTCCGCATACTTCAAAACGCTACATAGTTTGGAAGACGATAAATGAAACCGTTTCAGAGATATGAGCCTCCAATGATTCGATCGTTCATTAAGTCGATTGGATAGCAAATGAAGAAAACGGGAGGATTTCTGAGGGTTTTACAACATATGAACACATTTCACATTCACCCGTGCAACGCGGATGCTAGTCCTCCCTTCATACAAAATCTTAAGGTCCTAGCTCATTTCCAAGGCACCGAAGAAGGGAAAAACGTCAGTAATCGATAGCTAAAACTTGTATTTTACTGCTTCTTACTGGCTATTACATCAACTTAGAAGTTTCTTCTGTGTTCTACTATGGTGCTTTCATTGTCTCCGCATTCCGCATTTCCGAGAGAAGAGCGGCCACTGTGACGATGTGACATTAAGTCGTTTGGAAAGCTAATGACGAAAACTGGCAAATTTTTCAGGTTTTTACTACATATGAACACCTTTTACATTCTCCCTTTGCAACGTGGCTGCTATTCCTCCATTCATACAAAATTTTAAGGTCCTAGCTAATGTCCAAGGCACCAAAGCCGGCTAAAAAGTCAAAAATCAATAACTAAAACTTGAATTGTAAAGCTTGTTACTGGCTATTAAATCACCTTAGAAGCTTCTTCTGTGTTCTATTATGGGTCTTTTAGTGTCTCCGCATTCCGCAGCACGCGACATAGCTTTGCACACGATAAATGTAACCGTTTCAGGGAGAAGAGGAGCCAATGTGACGATCTGACATTAAGACGATTCGATAGCAAGTGAAGAAAACGGGCGGATTTCTTAGGTTTTTACTACATATGAACAATTTTCACATTCTCCCGTGCAACGTTGCTGCTGGTCCTCCCTTCATGCATAATATTAAGGCCCTAGCTCATGTCCAAGGCACCAAAGCCGCCTTAACAGTAAAAAATCGTTAACTAAAACTTGAATTGTACTGCTTCATATTGGCTATTACATCAACGTAGAAGCTTCTTCTGCGGTCTACTATGGTGCTTTTAGTGTCTCCGCATTCCGCAGCACGCGACATAGCTTTTCACACGTTAGATGTAACCGTTTTAGAGAGAATAGCGGCCAATGTGACCATCTGCCATTAAGTCGATTCGATAGCAAATGACGAAAACGGGCGGATTTCACAAGTTTTCACTACATATTAACACTTTTCACATTCTCCCATGCAACGCGGCTGCTAGACCTCCCTTCATGAAAAATCGTAAGGTCCTAGCTCATGTCCAAGGCACCAAAGCCGGCAAAAAAGTCAAAAATCGTTCACTAAAACTTGAATTGTACTGATTCTTATTGGCTATTACATCAACTTAGAAGCTTCTTCTGTGGTCTAGTATGGTGCTTTTAGCGTCTCCGCATTCCGTGGCACGCGACATAGCTTTGCACACGTTAAATGTAACCGTTTCAGGGATTAAAAGCGGCCAACGTGGCCATCTGACATTAAGTCGATTCGATAGGAAATGACGAAAACGGGCAGATTTATTAGGTTGTTACTACATATGAACACTTTTCACAATCTCCCGTGCGACGTGGCTGCGAGTCCTCCCTTCATGCAAAATCTTAAAGTTCTAGCTCATGTCTAAGGCACCAAAGCCGGCTAAAATATCACAAGTCGATAACTGATTTTGTGTCGTACTTCTTCTTACTGGTTATTAATTCAACTTAAAAGCTTCCTCTGTGTTCTACTATGGTACTTTTAATGTCTCCGCATTCCGCAGCACGCGACATAGTTTTGCACACGATAAATGTAACCGTTTCATACAGAAGAGCGGCAAATGTGACTATCTGACACTAAGTCGATTCGATAGCAAATGACGAAAACGGGCGGATGTCTTACGTTTTTACTACATATGAATTCTTTTCACATTCTCCCGTACAACGGGCTGATAGTCCTCCCTTCATGCAACATCTTAAGGTTCTTGCTCATGTCCAAGGCACCAAAACCGGCTAAAAAATCCAAAATCGATAACTAAACTTGAGTTGTACTGCTTCTTACTTGCTATTACATCAACTTATAATCTTATTCTGTGTTCTACTATGGTGCTTTTAGTGTCTCCGCATATCGCAGCACGCAACATAGCTTTGCACACGATAAATGTAACCGTTTCAGAGAGAATAGTGGCCAATGTGACCATCTGACATTAACTCGATTCGATAGCAAATGACGAAAACGGGCAGATTTATTAGGTTGTTTCTACATATGAACACTTTTCACATTCCCCCGCGCAACGTGGCTGCTAGTCCTCCCTTCATGCAACATCTTAAGGTCCTAGCTCATGTCCAAGGCACCAAAGCCGGCTAAAAAGTCAAAAATCGTTCACTAAAACTTGAATTGTACTGCTTCTTATTGGCTATTACATCAACTTAGAAGCTTCTTCTGTGGTCTAGTGTCTCCGCTTTCCACAGCAAGCGACATAGCTTTGCACACGTTAAATGTAACCGTTTCAGAGAAAAGAGCGGCCAATGTGACCATCTGACATTAAGTCGAATCAATAGCAAATGACGAAAACGGGCGGATTTATTAGGTTGTTATTACATATGAAAACTTTTCACATTCACCCGTGCAACGTTTCTGCTAGTCCTCCCTTCATGCAAAATCGTAAGGTCCTAGCTCATGTCCAAGGCACCGAAGCCGGCTAAAAAGTCAAAAATCGATAACTAAATTTTATTTGTACTGCTTCTTACTGGCCATTACATCAACTTAGAAGCTTCTTCTGTGTTCTACTATGGTGCTTTTAGTGTCTCCGTATATCGCAGCACGCGACATAGCTTTGCATGCGATAAATGTAACCGTTTCACAGAGAAGAGCGGCCAATGTGACTAAATGACATTAAGTTGATTCGAAAGCAAATGACGAAAACGGGCGTATTTCTTAGGTTTTTACTACATATGAACACTTTTCACATTCTTTCGTGCAACGTTGGTGCTAGTCCTCCCTTCATGCAAAATCTTAAGGTCCTACCTCATTTGCAAGGCGCCAAAGCCGGCTAAAAAGCCAAAAATCGAAAACTAAACTTTAATTGTACTGCTTTATACTGGCTATTACTTCAACTTAGTAGCTTCTTCTGTGTTCTACTATGGGGATTTTGGTGTCTCCGCATTCCGCAGCACGCGACATAGCTTTGCACCCGATAAATGTAACCGTTTCGGAGAGAAGAGCGGCCAATGTGACGATCTGACATTAAGTCGAGTCGATAGCAAGTGACGAAAACGGACGAATTTCTCAGGTTTTTACTACATATGAACACTTTTCACATTCTCCCGTGCGAGATGGCTGCTAGTCCTCCCTTCATTCAAAATCGTAAGATCCTAGCTCATGTCCAAGGCACCAAATCCGGCTGTAAAGTCAACAATCGATAATTAAAACTTGTATTGTACTGCTTCTTACTGGTTATTACATCAACTTAGAAGCTCCTTCTGTGTTCTACTATTGTGCTTTAATGTCTCCGAGTTTCGCAGCACGCAACAAAGCTTTGCGCACGATTAATGTAACCGTTTCAGAGAGTAGAGCGACCAGTGTGACGATCTGACATTAAGTCTTTTCGATAGCAAATGACGACAACGGGCGGATTCCTTAGGTTTTTACTACATGCGATCTCTTTTCACATTCTCCAGTGCAACGTGGCTGTTAGTCCTCCCTTCATGCAAAATATTAAGATCCTACCTCATGTCCAAGGCACCAAAGCCGGCTAAAAATTCAAAAATCGATAGCTAAATTTGAGTTCTTCTGCTTCTTACTGGCTATTACATCAACTTAGAAGCTTTTTCTGTGTTCTACTATGGTGCTTTTAGTGTCTCCGCATATCGCAGCACGCAACATAGCTTTGCACACGATAAATGTAACCGTTTCAGAGAGAAGAGCGGCCAATGTGACGATCTGATATAAAGTCGAATCGATGGCAAATGACGAAAACAAGCGGATTACTTAGTTTTTTACTACATTCGATCACTTTTCACATTCTCCCGTGCAACGTGGCTGCTAGTCCTCCCTTTATAGACATTCTTAAGGTCGTAGCTCATGTTCAAGGCACCAAAGCCGGCTAAAAAGTTAATAATCGATAACTAAAACGATTATTTTACGGCTTCTTACTGGCTATTACGTCAACTTGGAAGCTTCTTCTGTGTTCTACTATGGTGCTTGTAGTGTCTCCGCATATCGCAGCACGCGACGTAGCTTTGCACACGATAAATGTAACCGTTTCATATAGAACAGCCCCCAATGTGACCATCTGACATTAAGTCGATTCGATAGCAAATGACGAAAGCGTTCGGATTTCTTAGGTTTTTACTACATATGAACACGTTTCACATTCTCCCGTGCAACGTGGCTGCTAGTCCTCCCTGCATGTAAATTCTTAAGTTCCTACCTCATGTCCAAGGCACCAAAGCCGGCTAAAAATTTAAAAATCGATCGCTAAAACTTAAATTGTACTGCTCCTTGCTGGCTATTACATCAACTTAGAAGCTTCTTCTGTGTTCTACTATGGGGATTTTGGTGTCTCCGCATTCCGCAGCACGCGACATAGCTTTGCACCCGATAAATGTAACCGTTTCGGAGAGAAGAGCGGCCAATGTGACGATCTGACATTGTCGAGTCGATAGCAAGTGACGAAAACGGACGAATTTCTCACGTTTTTACTACATATGAACACTTTTCACATTCTCCCGTGCGAGATGGCTGCTAGTCCTCCCTTCATGCAAAATCGTAAGGTCCTAGCTCATGTCCAAGGCACCAAATCCGGCTGTAAAGTCAACAATCGATAAATAAAACTTGTATTGTACTGCTTCTTACTGGTTATTACATCAACTTAGAAGCTCCTTCTGTGTTCTACTATTTTTGCTTTAATGTCTCCGAGTTTCGCAGCACGCAACAAAGCTTTGCGCACGATAAATGTAACCGTTTCTGAGAGAAGAGCGGCCAATGTGACGATCTGATATAAAGTCGAATCGATAGCAAACGACGAAAACGGGCGGATGTCTTAGGTTTTTACTACATATGAACACTTTTCACATTCTCCCGTGCAACGTGGCTGCTAGTCCTCCCATAATACAAATTCTTAATTTCCTAGGTCATGTCCAAGGCACCAAAGACGGCTAAAAATTTAAAAATCGATCACTAAAACTTAAATAATACTGCTCCTTACTCGCTATTACATCAACTTAGAAGCTTCTTCTGTGTTCTACTACGGGGCTTTTGGTGTCTCCGCATTCCGCAGCACGCGACATAGCTTTGCACACGATAAATGTAACCGTTTCAGGGAGAAGTGCGGCCAATGTGACGATCTGATATAAAGTCGAATCGATAGCAAATGACGAAAACGGGCGGATGTCTTAGGTTTTTACAACATATGAACATTTTTCACATTGTCCCGTGCAACGTAGCTGTAATTCTTAACTTCATGCAAAATCGTAACGTCCTAGCTCATGTCCAAGGCACCAAAGCCGGCTAAAAAGTCAATAATCGGTAGCTAAAACTAATATTTTACGGCGTCTTACTGGCTATTACGTCAACTTAGAAGCTTCATCTGTGTTCTACTATGGTGCTTTTAGTGTCTCCGCATTCCGCATCACGCGACATAGCTTTGCACACGATAAATGTAACCGTTACAGAGAGAAGAGCGGCCAGTGTGACGATCTGACATTAAGTCGATTCAAAGACAAATGACGAAAACTGGCGGATTTCTCAGTTTCTTACTACATATGAACACTTTTCACATTCTCCTGTGCAACGTGACTGCTAGTCCACCCTGCATGCAAAATCTGTAGGTCCTAGCTCATGTCCAAGGCGCCAAAGCCGGCTAAAAAGCCAAAAATCGATAACTAAACTTGAATTGTACTGCTTCTTACTGGCTATTACATCGACTTAGAAGCTTCTTCTGTGTTCTACTATGGTGCTTTAGTGTCTCCGCATTCCGCAGCAGGCGACCGTTTCAGAGAGAAGAGGGGCCAATGTGACCATCTAACATGAAGCCGAATAGATAGCAAATGACGAAAACGGGCTGATTTCTTAGGTTATTACTACATATGCACACTTATGAAATACTCCCGTGCAACGGGGTTGGTAGTCCTCCCTTTATGCAAAATCTTAAGGTACTAGCTCATGTCCAAGGCACCGAACCCGGCTAAATATTCTATAACCTGTAACTAAAACTTGAATTGTACTGCTTCTTACTGTCTATTACATTAACTTAGAAGATTCTTCTGTGTTCTATTATGGTGCTTTTAGTGTCTCCGCATTTCGCAGCAAGAGACATAGCTTTGCACACGTTAAATGTAACCGTTTCAGAGAGAAGAGCGGCCAATGTGACGATCTGACATTAAGTCGATTCGATAGCAAATGACGAAAACGGGCAGATTTCTCAGGTTTTTACTACATATGAACAATTTTCACATTCTGCTGTGCAACGTTTCTGCTAGTCCTCCCTTAATGCAAAATAGTAAGGTCCTAGCTCATGTCCAAGGCACCGAAGCCGGCTAAAAAGTCAAAAATCGATAACTAAATTTTATTTGTACTGCTTCTTACTGGCCATTACATCAACTTAGAAGCTTCTTCTGTGTTCTACTATGGTGCTTTTAGTGTCTCCGTATATCGCAGCGCGCGACATAGCTTTGCACGCGATAAATGTAACCGTTTCACAGAGAAGAGCGGCCAATGTGACTATATGACATTAAGTTGATTCGATAGCAAATGACGAAAACGGGCGGATTTCTTAGGTTTTTACTACATATGAACACTTTTTACATTCTTTCGTGCAACGTTGGTGCTAGTCCTCCCTTCATGCAAAATCTTAAGGTCCTGCCTCATTTGCAAGGCGCCAAAGCCGGCTAAAAAGCCAAAATTCGAAAACTAAACTTTAATTATACTGCTTTATACTGGCTATTACTTCAACTTAGAAGCTTCTTCTCTGTTCTACTATGGTTCTTTTAGTGTCTCCGCATTTCGCAGCTCGCGACATAGCGTTGCACAAGATAAATGTAACCGTTTCAGAGCGAAGAGCGGCCAATGTGACGTTCTGACTTTAAGTCGATTCGATAGCAAATTTATTTATTTATTTATTTATTTTTTTATTTAACTTGACAAGATTAGGGCCATCAGTCCCTCTCTTACATCTAACCAGGCATTCTACTTATTTTACAGTTATATGTTGTAGTAGGCATGTTAAACTACATCTAATACAAAAAGTGAGATAAACAATTAGAAAGGTACACCTCGAAAAATACATTATTGAAGAGAAAGATTTCAGATAGGAGTGCTGGCAGCAGGGAGTGTGGGGGGAACTCATGGTGAAGGGAGGAGAGGAATAGAGGGACATGATGAAACATAATTAAGGAAAATATAAAGGAAAAGAAGACTGCGTGGCTAATAGAGATAGATGAAGAGGAAGGCATCTCAGAAGCAAGATAGGAGATGCTAGCTTTGCTATTTGACATATGAGAGGATTGGCCTTGCACATTAATTTTGTGGAGAATTTTCATGCGGATGATAGTAGGAAATGCTTCAACTTCTTCTTAAAAGCAACAGGAGATTGAATTTTCCTCAAGGTGAGGGGCAGTTTGTTCCAGAGGCGAACAGCGGCAACTGAGAAGGAGTTTGCAAAAGTTTTTGTTTTGTGAGTGGGCACAGCTAGGATACCAGATAAGAGCGACCTCGTGTTTCGATTATGATGGCATTACACGTTTTTAATCTCTGAAGCTAGGTACTGGGGTGCTTTCGCGACGAGGAGTCGGTGAAGTAGACATATAGTGTGGTAGTCACGCAGTTTGTCCGGCCGCAGCCACCCTAGCTCGGAGTATGAAGCACTAACATGATCATATCGGCGAATGTTGCAGGTGTAACGCACACAGGCATTCATGGTTAGCTCTAGCCGTCTTTTGTTTTCACTACTCATGCCTTGTTGAATCACATCACAATAGTGGAGGTTCGGTAGAACGAGTGCTTGCACGAGCTGGCGTTTCAAGTTCTGTGGGAATATGTTCCGAAACTTTTTGAGAGCATAGAGAGAAGCAGACGTCTTTCGGCACACTGCGACTGTATTCTCTGCCCAGTTGAGATGCTCGTCCAAAGTTACACCCAAGATTTCTTATGTTTTTACTACATATGAATATTTTTCACATACTACCGTGCAACGTGGCTGCTAGTCCTCCCTGCATGCAAAATCTTAAGGTCCTAGGTCATGTCCAAGTCACCAAAGCCGGCTAAAAAATGAAAATCGACAACTAAAACTTGAATTGTACTACTTCTTACTGGCTATTACATCAAATTAGAAGCTTCTTCTGTGTTCCACTATGGTGTTTTTAGTGTCTCCGCATATCGCTGCAAGCGACATAGCCTTCCACATGATAAATGTAACCGTTTCAGAGAGTAGAGCTGCCAATGTGACGTTCTGTCATTAAATCGATTCGATAGCATATGACGAAACGGGGCGGATTTCTTAGGTTTTTTCTACATATAAATAGGTTTCAAATACTCCCGTGCGACGTGGCTGCTAGTCCTCCCTGCATGCAAAATCTTAAGTTCGTAGTTCATGTCCAAGCCCCAAAGCCGACTAAAGAGTCAAAATCGATAACTTGAATTGTACTGCTTCTTACTGGATATTACATCAACTTAGAAGCTTCTTCTGTGTTCTACTATGGTGCTTTTAGTGTCTCCGCATATCGCAGTACGCGACATAGCTTTGCACTCGATAAATGTAACCGTTTCAGAGAGAAGAGCGGCCAATGTGACCATCTGACATTAAATCGATTCGATCGCAAATGACGAAAACGGTCGGATTTGTTAGGTTTTTACTACATATGAACTCTTTTCTCATTGTCCCCTGCAACGTGGCTGCTAGACCTCCCTGCATGCAAAATCTTAATGTCCTAGCTCATGTCCAAGGCTCCAGAGAAGGCTAAAAAGTAAAAAAATCTATAACTATACTTGAATTTTACTGCTGCATACAGGCTATTACATCTACTTAGTAGCTTCTTCTGTGTTCTACTATGGTGCTATTAGTGTCTCCGCATATCGCAGCACGCGACATAGCCTTCCACACGATAAATGTAACCGTTTCAAAGTGTAGAGCGGCCAATGTGACGAACTGACATAAAGTCGATTCGATAGCAAATGACGAAACCTGGCGGACTTCTTAGGTTTTTACTACATATGATCACTTTTCACATTCTCCCGTGCAACGTGGCTGCTAGTCGTCCCTGCATGCAAAATGGTAAGGACCTAGCTGATATCCAAGGCACCAAAGAAGGCTAAAAAGTCAAAAATCGATAAATAAACTTAAATTGTACTGCTTCTTACTGGCTATTACATCAACTTAGAAGCTTCTTCAGTGTTCTACTATGGTGCTTTTAGTGTCTCCGCATATCGCAGCACACGACATAGCTTTGCCCACGATAAATGTAACCGTTTCAGAGAGAAGAGCGGCCATTGTGGCGATCTGGTATTTCGTCGATTCGATAGTAGATGCCGAAAACGGGAGGATTTCTTAAGTTTTTACTACATATGATCAGTTTTCACACATTCTCGTGTAACGTGGCTCCCAGACCTCGTTTCATGCAAAATCGTAACGTCGTCAGTCGTATCCCTGGCGCCATAGGCGGCTAATAAGTCAATAATCGATAGCTAAAACTTGAATTGTACTGCTTCTTACTGGCCGATTACATCAACTTAGAGCCGGCCGCGGTGGTCAAGAAGTTCAGGCGCTCAGTCCGGAACCGCGGGACTGCTACGCTCGGAGGTTCGAATCCTGCTCGGGCATGGATGTGTTTAATGTCCTTAGGTTAGTTAGGTTTAAGGAGTTCTACGCTCTAGGGGACTGATGAAAACAGATGTTAAGTCCCATAGTTCTCTGAGCCATTTGAACCAATAACTTAGAAGCTTCTTCTGTGTTCTATGGAGTTGCTATTAGTGCCTCCACATGCCGCAGCCAGGGACATAAGTTTCCAGACGATAAATGTAACTGTTTTATAGAGAAAAGCATCCAATGTGACGATATGTCATTACGTCGATTCGACGGCAATTGACGAAAACGGGACGATTTCTTAGGTTTTTACAACACATGAACACTTTTCCAATTCTATCGTGTAACGTGTCTTCCAGACTTCGTTTCATGCCAAATCTTAAGGTCGTCGGACATGTCTGAGGCACCAAAGCCGGATAATAAGTCAATAATCGATTACTAAAACTTGAATTTTACTGCTTCTTACTGGCTGATTACATCAACTTATAAGTTTCTTCTGTGTTTTACTGTGTTGCTATTAGTGCCTCCGCATACCGCAGCACACAAAGTAAGTTTGAAGACGATGAAGGTAACCGCTTCACAGAGAAATTTCAAATTCTGTGTCTGTGTCTATTGCCTGCTCATATTGTTTAAAGCAGGTTGCTCTAAATGCCCAGTGGATCTGATTCCATTGATACCTATTCTAAACAATCTCGGATTGGTAAAGACCAAGCTCTGCTTATACTTATAGTCTGGGAAGTTGACAGTAAAATATGATGGTTAAAGATGTCCACTGAGTATTCCCATATACACTGAAGTTAGCTTTGAACAACAAATTATTAATTGGCCACCTACTCTTGACTCAATAGCTACTAAGATCTTTCACTAGTGAAGGAGGTGACGACGTTGTTACGTCCACTAGAGGCTTCTGTAGTTTGCTGAAAATGATGTGATATAATTGTGCCTTGTGATTTTCTGTGGAGTTCCAGAGTAAGTTCTATACTGGTGCAGGACATTCATTCGTGCTGTTCTCATTCGAGGCAATCCTGGATTCTGAATCTCAAGCACCAGAGGATTATAAACAGCAATGCAACCTCTGTCTTCCTGGCTGTGCACTATTTCAAAGTGCTCTGGTTGACAGTCTCTTCTCATTGTGCAGTGCTTGTAGATTATTGTAAATGGATTATCTGCATTATTTAGAACATCTCATTCTAAACTTTCTAAAGAACGAGACTTTTCTGTCATGACCACTTTTTGTGTGAGGTGATAAATACCAGGAATTTGATTGCATTTTGAGAACCTAATGGTAACTAACATTATTGTCTATGTAAATTAATGGAACTGAATTTTTCCTGAGGTCAGCAGTTTTCCGAAGGTCGTCGTTTTTCCCGAGGTCGTCGTTTTTCCCAAGGTCGGCGTTTTTCCCCGAGGTCGGCGTTTTTCCCCGAGGTGGGCGTTTTTCCCCGAGGTCGGCGTTTTTTCCCAACAGCGGCGTTTTTCCCCGATGTCGGGGTTTTTCCACGATGTCGTCGTTTTTCCCCAAGGTCGGCGTTTTTCCACGATGTCGTCGTTTTTCCCAAGGTCGGCGTTTTTCCCCGAGGTCGGCGTTTTCCCCCGAGGTCGGCGTTTTTCCCCGAGGTCGGCGTTTTTGCCCCGAGGGCGGCGTTTTTCCCCGAGGTCGGCGTTTTTGCCCTAAGGTCGGCGTTTTCCCCCGAGGTCGTCGTTTTTCCCAAGGTCGACTTTTTTTCCCGAGGTCTGCGTTTTTGCCCCGAGGTCGGATCAAAGATTTTTTCTCCCGAGGTCTAGAAATCTATCGATATATTGAAAATCCAAAGTATTTTCATGTATGTAGACTATACTGTTATGTCATGTCATCTTGAAACATTTATCCGACCACTAGATAATGGTATTTATCAAGATAGCGATATATTTCGTTATATCTATTTATTTCGATAATCGTTTTCTTAGGGGTACAGATTTATTTTGAGACGTCCATACTTTTCCCATTATCGATTCAATTCGATATATCGACTTACGTAGATGCGCACATTAAATCATGATATCGATTTATTTCGAGATATCTATCTATATTGAGAAGTCTATTTATTTCGAGATATCGATTGATTTAGAGTATCCGTTATATCGAGATATCGATTTATTTTGATATACCGACACAATTAAGGTTGTCTATATATTTCCAGGTATCGATATATTTCCATGTATTGGTGTACTACAGATATCGATTCTTATCGAGATATCGATATAATTCAAGGTACCTCCATATCTCTAGTAATCCATAAATTTCTAGATATCGCTATTTTGAGAGATATCTTTATATTACGTGGTACCAATATATTTCGAGATATCGATATATTTCTGTACCTCAATTTATCTCGATATGTCGACTAGCATCGAGATTTCGGTCTATATGGTAAGCCGAAATGCGTCTAGATGTCGATATACTTCGGGATATCGACTCATTTCGGTGTAGCGGTTTTTTGGAGGTGTCGATTTATTTCGAGGTTTCGATTTATTTCACGGTGTCGATTTATTTCGTGGTTGCGATTTTTCGAGGTTGCGATTTATTTCGAGGTGGCGATTTATTTCGAGGTGGCGATTTATTTCGAGGTGTGGATTTATTTCGAGGTGTCGATGTATTTCTAGGTGACGATATATTTCGATGTTACTTGTCGACTGCATCAGCTTAGAACCTATTTCGTACAGAGTGGTGCGACTGCATACCTCAGCAGGCGACATTGATATCCAGACGATGAATTTTACCGTTTCCGAGAGAAAAGTGTGCGATGTGATGAATTGGCACTACTTCATTATGAAAACAAATGACGAAAACGTGAGGTTTTCTTCGGTTTTTCTGCCACTGCTGCCAACTTTCAGCCCACCCCCTCCTCCCCTTCCCCAGTCGTGGCGATCAGCTTTTGTGATGGAAATGGACACAGGAAAGTAATAACGTTCCATGAAATCCCATTCTAGGGACGTTCAAGGGTAAATGTTCCAGACGGTTTATTTGCATTAAGACACGCATACTGCGCATCTACAATGTCACATCTGCCAGATCGTTTCTATTGTCAACAGTGGAAAACAAAACAGCGTACTGAAGAAGCCATAGTGAGACGCGGTTTTTGGTAGACGAAATAATAGGAATACTCTAGCCATTGATAATGATGATCTAATGAGAATTCTGTTATTGTTTTGAAAGATGCATTTAAATATGCATTGAACGTAGCTCCAAATTATTTTGAGAATTATAATTGCGGTATTATGAATCTACATTGGAGATTTTGTAATGCAAAACATTTCGATCTGAGAATACTTTACGTGATAGTACGGCATTGACCTTGTGTGTCATTAGGGTAAAGTTAATTTGCCGCCATTCACATAAAATTTATCCGCCATTAACATAAAATCTATTTTTCAGCGTACTGCAATAAGGACTCACTTCAGATGATTGGACAATTAAAGAGAACTCAAACCGTTATTTTAATAGTATTCGTAGGTCCATTGCAGCATTTACCGTGGACAGTCCCTGAGCCTAGACTGTCAGTTTTATGTAGGGAGTACTACTTTAAAAAAGCACTCCGTGTTCAGGTCACAAGTGGCCAATCAGGACCATCCGACCCCCACGTCATTCTCACTGAGGGTGGAGGAGGAGCTGGCTCTCCCACTCGTTGTGGTAGTTTCCTTTGACTGGAGCCGCTACTATTCGGACGAGTAGTTCCTCAATTGGCATCGGAAGGCTGAGTGCAACCCGAAAAATGGAAACAGCGCATAGGGGGCCGGATGGTCACCCATCCAAGTGCCGACCACGCCCGAAAGTGCTAAACTTCAGTGATCTGACGGGAACCGGTGTATCCACTGCGGCAAGGCCATTGCCCCTACCACTTTTTATGATATTTTTGATCGTAGTTCAGGTCAGATGGCTGGAAAGAATGGACGTTTACCATGTTATGCACATTTATATTTTCACTACGTCGACACAGCTGGTCCAATTACGACCACAGGTGATGGTAGCCATAATGATCGTGCCAAGCATCCTGTGTACATTAGTTACACCCTAGTGTGTGGGCATCACAGCATTCGTGACATTTAAGTTTGTTACTTCTTTGCTACTATATTCGCAATAAATTTTGCAGACAGTATCCGCATATGACGCTGAATGTACCTACAAAATTATATCATTGTACGACACATGTTTCGGGAGATACGTCATAAAAACTCAGGACAAGGCCAGACGCTGCATAGTACGGACGTGGACGCACAGCTCTAAATAAATGCCTGGTCAACACCAAGCTTTTCCGCTAGTCATCTATAAAGATAAAAAATCCCCAATATTGTCTACCAGCGTATTTTTGAAAAACCTTTATTTTGTCATCCATTTTTTTCCTGTAAAAATCGTAAAAGCCGTGCATCATTGTGTTTTTAAAAAGCGTTTCTTATTGTCATCTCTTTTTATGTATTTTAAACCATCTATCGCTTGTGTAACCTGTGGCTACAAGTCCATTCCCTTTATGGTGTAATCGAAATAATAAACAACGCAAAAAAGTGTGGGTCAATTTCTTCCTCATTTTTCGGAACTTCTGATAATAGTAAATCGTTGGCTCTTTGAGGGCGTGGTAGGTACATACAAGAGATTAGTGTAAGATTAGAATTTGGGTTAGATGCAGTGCCAGGAGGTTCTGTTTCTATCTGGCTAGCTTCAGAGTACTTCACCATCTACTAAGTGATGCGTTTCATTGTGAATGGTGTGTTCTGTGCTAGGTCTACCCTTTTACTGCACAATGCTGTTCCTTCGATGCTATTAAAACCAGGATGTTATCAAAATATATGCACAGTGGCAGACTGGAGCCTGCAGAAATATTTCCAGTGGTGGGGAGGGGGGAAGGCGGGTCGGGGCTGGAGTGCATGATTCTGAAACTGGCACTCTGTGTACAAATCAGCTGGTCAGTTACGAGGTGCATCAAGCTACAAGACCCTAACTCTATAAGCGCTACAACTGGCCAAAGCTAAGGTTTATCAGTATTGTGGAGAATTCTTATCTGGAAGAGTATACTGTAACGAATAAAAACTCTTTACTCCAGATTCCAGGGAGGGTTGGGGGCGATGGGTGAAAGTGCCCTTTTGCCTATCCTCCCCTCCCGACCTCCTCCCCTCCCCCTCCCCTTCACCCTCGCAGACGCCAATGGCTGGCCCGTTCATTTTGAGAACATCAGAGCTCCAGTAACCTTTCTGAGAAACTGTTCTTGTTGTCCTTGTGCGTCAATCTTACCACTCAGAACACCAGTGGGAATGTTGGTTATCGCTGAAATAACTGGTTTTCGGCTCTTATCAGTTTCCCAACCCTTCTTTAAGCTAATTGTTAAAGCCCGTCACAATACCAGTTCTTGTAATAACCGATTTTCAGTCTTTTATTTACATTATTTTCTCTAGTAAACGTAGAAATCAAACAAAGATTAAACAATTTTTACTTTCTCAGTTTCTTGATAAATGGAATCAAAATGTCAAATTAAATACCCTTATGATGACCTGCAGCCGTTCAGAACGAAATTAGAATTATATTAATACCGTCAGCTGCTCAAGTGTGTCGATATATATCAACGGCGACAGGTGACAATGTGTGCACGTCTGGGACTCGAACGCGGGATCTCCTGCTTACATGGCAGGTGCTCTGCCCATCTGAGCCACCGAGGGCACAGACGATAGTGTGACTGCAGGTACTATCTCGCGCACGCCTCCCGCGAGACTCACATTCTCACCTTGCATGTCCACACACTACATTCGTAGTGTCCCACACCGACACACTCATATATCGTGGAACACATTCTTACCAAGTCCAGTTCGGGGAATACGTGTGCATCTTCACAGAAGAAGGTCATGGCTGGTATTGCCAGAACCATATACTTATATTGATATGGACATGTCTTCCACGAGGAATGAGTGTGTTGGAGTGGGACTCTACGACTGTAGTGTATGGACATTCAAGGTGAGAATGTGAGTCTCGCAGGAGGCGTGCGCGAGATAGTCCCTGCAGTCGAACCATACACTGTGTCCTCTGTGCCTCAGATGGATAGAGCGTCTGTCATTTTAGCAAGAGATCCCAGGTTCGAGTCCCGGTCGCGGCACACATTTTCACTTGTCCACGTTGATATTTATCAACGCTCGCGAGCAACTGACGGTATTAATATAATTCTAATTTCTTTAAATTAAATAGTCAAATAAAACTTTGTCCGATCTTCGCCGCTGGCGAGTGCTTCTATACTACAGAAAACTGGCAATATTATCCTACTGATTACAGTTTTTAGAAGCTCTGCTCAAAAATTATATTGTAATCGGTTATCACAGCACTATGCAGGCATTACGTATAGTCCAGCGATAAAGAGTGAAAACTGCGGCAGGAGAACTCTCTTTTTCGTTTTAATTTCTCTGTTTATAAGGGCTAAAAGCAGATAACGGCATACTACGTAGACACAGCAGCAGATCAGGCACTTTCTACTTTTATCCAGAACTATGAATGATTTGTTAAATTTTAACTTTTTTCCTTGTATGATGTCGCAAGTCGACCAAATCTAACTTTGTTCTTCACTCGTACCGCATATCGTAAAATACTTCCAGACTTCCAGATGGTGCCATTCTATGTTACAACTGACGTTCGACAACAGCGAGAAACTGTGTCCAGTCTCGCGCTCTGCTTGTATAACAGGCACAGTATTGTCTCGGCAATGTTGGACCAATCCATTTGTTGCTCGTTTCTATCAGCAGTGTTATTAAAGTGGCATACATAACTTTTCCCATTTTTTTCTGTAATAACGCCGTATTTCAGTGCTATGGAAATCTTACGAATAAAAATTACTCGTCTTTTTTTAAAAAGGTTTATTTGAAAACTAAAAATTTTACTACGACATCTGTGGCTAATTGATATATCTGTTTTTACGTGGTTATCAGGAAAAAATGAAAAGATACTTGTTATAATCGAGAGCAAACAAATACTGAAAGACATCGGTTATTCAGAACTAAAATACCCATGTCGTTTTAACTGATCGGTTTTTCTATCTATAAACTGCAGTGTCGCCATAGAAAAGTGTGTCGCTCCATCAATGTCCATAGCAACTTTGAGATATGTGTTTATGCGCAATATCGGCAAATGGAAACACGAAGAGGTAATAAGCACCTGAGCGATAGAATTTATTTCACAGTCAGAAAAGTCGAGTGACAGGCAAGACTGAATCACTGTAATAGAAATTATATGGAAAGCTGTGTAAAGGAAAATTTCCAGTTCTTTCGTGGATTCCAAAATTGAAGCAAATTCCGGGACACCAAGGTGACATAGTCTTATACGGATAGTATTCCATGACTAACGTAATTGGCCCATATACTGTACTGGTATACGGATAATATTACACGACTAACGTAATTTACCTGAAATAATTTACAAACATGTTACTGTAACATTCGCTACTACTCATTACGCTAATTCACCTTCAGCCATTAAGCGCAAATCTCAGTTATGATACGTGCGCCAAACAAAAATTTATCAACCTAGTAACTCAAGACAACTACAAACGATCATTCTGTGCAAAATAAATAGAACACTTCATAAGAAGAACATGACGGGTTTGAATCATTCCCACCGCAAAGGATGAAAAATTCAGGCTCGCACACAAGACCACTTGATAACTAACCAGAAATTCAGATTAGTTGTAGCTTCGGTGACAATCGCCTTTTTTACATTTTCCCCGTAAACTAGATAATTATGAAACGTAAGCAACTACTGTAAAATATCTGCGGCAACGGCCTTGCCGCGGAGGTTGCATCGGTTCACGTGGGATCACCGAAGTTAAGTGCGTTGTCGGGCGTTGAAGGCACTTGGATGGGTGATCATCCAGGCCGCCATGCGCTCTTGCCATTTCTCGGGGTGCACTCAGCCTCATGATGCCAATCGAGGAGCTACTCGACCCAATAGTAGCGGCTCCGGTCAAAAAATACCAACATAACGACCGGGAGAGCAGTGTGCTGACCCCCGCCCCTCCTGTTCGCATCCTCCACGGATGATGACACGGCGGTCGGATGGTGCTGTCCCAGTAGGTCACTCGTGGCCTGAAGACGGAGTGCTTACAAAGCAAACTACTCTCCAGTGGATGGTCGTACTACTGAGACCTTGATGCCTGGCATCAACAACAGATGGCAGCACACGAGGTTGGCTTACGCCTACTGCCGAATTTTGCGATCTGTCGTAAGCCTGCGTAAGCACGTAGGGCCTTCCGTCTTAAGTGCAAGCATATCCATTGCGTTTTCTGTCAAGCGACTTGAGTGGAATATTTCATTATTTCTGAAATTTTATAGAAATGTTTTTCGTTGTATATCCTCACCATCGGTACTGAATTTACTGTAAAATTATTTGCTCACTTTTCGGAACTTCCGTTCATAGTAAATCGATACTATTTGAAGCCGTGGTAGACACGAGTCTAGTGTGCTTCACCTTCAGCACCTTCTTTGTCAGTCTCGGTTAATATGTCGCTGATTTCACAACGAACAGTTCGTTGTCTACTGAGTATACTGTCTGTTGCACGACACTATCCCTCCCACGCTGCTAAATGTAGGTCGTCGGCAAAATATGACTGCAGTGGAACAAGGGCGTCTGCAGAAATTTCCCCAGGAGGTGGTGGTGGCATTGGTAGTGGTGTGTGTGTGTGTGTGTGTGTGTGTGTGTGTGTGTGTGTGTGTGTGTGTGTGGAGGACTATTACTATGAAACTCACACAGTCCAGACCGCCAAGGAAAATAAACCTTGAGATTTGGAAAGAGTGTTGATCTTATACCGCTTATACTGCATATTTCAAAATTCCACCTCTAAGGGGGAGACGCAGGACGTGAAAGGATTTCTGAATCATGTAGCTATTAAGGTAATTTTGAAGCTAGGCATACGAACATTTGTATCTGGTTTCTAGGTCAGAAATAAAGAAATATGTGTTCCAGTATCTTTGGGAATTTAACCTCTATGAGGTGAAATAGTGGATGAACATTTTATTTTGAGATAAATAATTATGGAAGAACTATGAAAGTATTTTTAAGGCTACATCTACGAAAATTGGTATTTGACTTCAAGGCTACAAATAAGAAAATACGTGTTTCGGTGTTTTTGGAAGTTCAACCCCTAAGGGGATGAAATAGAGTTAGCTGGTGCGTTTCTGGCGCCAGTTTCCGTCGATCGTTGTTTCGATCTTTGAGTCGCGGTCCAGAGGACACTGCTCCCTAAGCGACTGTAGTAGTTCTCTGTGCAGCCCAACATCGGGCTTACCACGCTTACACTGGACACAGTTGCCAACAAATCGCCTGCCATCGCGATATAGGTTGGGCCAAAACATGTATTCCCGAACTCGGTTCAAGGTCTTGAAGAACCCCAAATGACCCCCGTCCGCCGACTCGTGGAAATATCTGAGTGCCATGCTAACTCGTTCCTGTGGAATACAGACCTTCACTTGGCCACGGTTGGCTCCCCCTTTACACAAGAGGCCCGCACGAAGGCAACAGCCAGTGACGACGTCGCCATCCACAAACTGCTGCATATTCGGTCCCCAACCGGCGTCCTCGGCCTGTTTGCCGGCTAAGTCGAAGAAGAAGCCGGGTGTCTCGGAGAGAAGGAAATTCACTCCCAGATCCGGCTCCACGTTTCTGAAAATGGTTCAGTATGAAAGCATTATGAAAGCATATCTGACAATTCGTATTCGGCTAATCTGTTACAATTTTTAAAAACTACGTGTTTCACTGGTTTTTAACTTCGAGCATAAGGGGATGAAAATTTTAATGAAATATTTATTGCGTTATATTAAAATATTTTAAATCTGCATCTACGAAAACCGGTATTTCACTTCTCAATTAGATATAAAGAAATATGCGTTATACATACAAGAATACAAACGGCTTGATTAACAAAAACCTTTTACCCCAGCTGTCAGCATTGCTTTTTGGTCATTCAGCAAAAGACCATGCTTCAACGGCGTTTAGAAAAGTTTAGAAAGTGTTGCAGTTTATAAAAGACATAAAAAAACGATTAAAGAAAAAATGCTTTGCAGACCATGAACGGTCTAAGTAAGTAAAGAAGCGGATGATAAGCTAGCTCTTTATGCAAATAAGTTGGTCAGTTTAAGTTCCGAGACATGTCATGCAGCAGGAACGGAATCCTGTAGTTGCTACGATTGGCTAAAGGAAAAGTTTTGCAGAATCACGCGAAATCACTTCTGCAAGTGGCTGAGAATCTCGTAATGAATAAAAATTCTGTACTGAGAATTCCAAGGTGGGAGAGGCGAGATTCCTCCCCCCCCCCCCCCCCTTCCCCCTTCTCAGAATCCTATCCTTCTTTACCTACAGCAAAAAATAAATAAATAAATAAAACTAGAGAAATTTCTACTGTGAAACTATTTGCATACAAGAGAACGGCCATTAAAATTTAACTCTTCAAAGTTTTAAGCCCTGGCCCGTTCGAAAATTCAATTTCTTTGTAGTTGCATTTTTTAAAGGTGTACTTGTCTAGACTCCTGGAACGGAAAGGTTTTTTTTTAATCCGTGCTTTACAAAAGTTTCTACAGTCTATTGTTTGAAGCAGTGTCACGGCTGCCATGAGCCGCGCGGGGTACCCGCCATGTGTCCAACGCCTTGTCACGGTTCGCGCGGCTCCCCCCGTTGGAGGTTCGAGTCCTCCCTCGGGCATGGTTGTGTGTGTGTTGTCCTTAGCATAAGTTACTGTAAGTAGTGTGCAAACATACGGACTGATGGTTCAAATGGCTCTGAGCACTTTGGGACTTAACATCTGAGGTCATCAGTTTCCTAGAACTTAGAACGACTTAAACGTAACTAAATTAAGGACATCACACACATCCATGCTCGAGGCAGGATTTGAACCTGCGACCGTAGCGGTCGCGTGGCTCCCGACTGAAGTGCCTACAACCGCTCGGCCACATCGGCCGGTCTATCATGTATTCTAGAAGAGCTGCACGGTCGTCAGTGGCGCCTGTTCTTTCTAGAACAGTTACTATCTTCATATCTATGGTTAAACGTCACCCAGCCATTGACCTTCGTCTGTGCGAATGCGGACAGGCTACCGGAAATCTTACGGGAATCGTCACCTTAGTGTGAGCCAGTAATGAGTGGATGGACAAATACCTATTAAGTACATTACGTAATCGGATTGTGGGCGGTTCGGGGTGTGAGTCTCACGGGAAGCGTGCGAGGGATAAATTCCTGCAGTCGTGCTGTTCATTTGTGCCCTCGATAGCTCAGATGGATTGAGCGTCTGCCTTGTAAGCAGGAGATCCTGGGTTCGAGTCCCAGTAGCGGCACACTTTTCAGCTGTCCCCATCGAAGTATATCAACAACACCTGTCGGCAGCTGAGGGTTTCAATTAATTATCAGTTGTGTAGGTGATTCGATGAACCCTTTGCCAGGCACTTAAATGTGTTTTGCAGGGTATCCATATAGATGTAGATGATAACTCGTCCCGTGTCGCACGTGCTCAAAAGGATTCATACTGCAGAATGCATGCAAACATACTCACCGAAAATACGGACGAATATCAAGTGCAGGCTGCCGAGTGCTGCATATCCAGCTTAGACAGATCGGCTTTTCCTGCCAAGAAGAACAGGAAGTTGCTGTCTAGGAACAATCAGAGGTAGAGGAAGGGCTGATAAATACTCCTTGAATTGCAGACTAAACGTAAATAACGAAAATACATTTTTGGTAAAAATTGGTCAAAACATAATCGTTTGCCCTCCGTATTGGATTAGATGTTTTGAATATTGAAAATCTGACTTCAGATTCGTTTTCAGCGACATTAAAAATATATATGTAACACTCAGTTCATGCAAATCGAAGTAATAATATAACTAAATGTTTTCCCTAAACTTTGAACACTTTTTTTTTCGAGTAACGATTTTCTCAGAACGGCATGCAGCATAAATTAAAAGTGGTTCGATCTCTTAACTTCTACCTCTGACCCCTAAAAGTAAATACTTTTCTTAGGAACTTATAGCTATAATATGACATTTGTTAATATTAACTAATTTTTGTGTAGGCATAAGGAGTGAAACAAACCCCTCAAAATCGAACTCAAAGTTCGAATTAGCACTGTATCGTTAAATTTAAGGTTGTTTCATTGCGGTTAGGTATACGCTCCCATTAATTTTATGTATTATCGACTGATGTTATCCATTTTCAAGTTCAGAGAAATAATGTAGTATCAACTGATGTTACCCATTTTTGAATTCAGGTAACATCTGAGGTGCCACACTGCACGCACTCTGCGTACTCCAGTCTCGCAAGCCCTTGATCAAATCATAATTACGGGCGCCATTTTTTATTGAAAATCTAAAATTAAGCTCATAGTATTGTCACTCGTAATTCCCAAACAGATCTTTCGAATGTATTTTCATTGTCTCAAAAAAAATTTCAAATTTACCCTTTTTTGCTCATTTGTATGAGAACCTGGCCGTAACGCCGGAATATAGTCACTAGATTTTTTTTCAGAGACGCTGTACGTTCGCGAGAAGACTTTCGTTCTGCGCGTGTCGAAGGACATTCCTCAGATATTACTGTGTGTGTGCTACTCAGTCGTGCCATTTAAGTGTACATCTTTGCATAGTTTTCCTTTCACGATGTAAACAGTGTTCCGCTCAGTTGCTAACTGGCCAGTGAGTGGTTCCGAAGGTGTCGGATTTGCGGTGCGTTCGGTCTGCTAGGACAACAGCAGACTGGCGTGGTGCGATGGCAGAAGCAGACACTGAGGGAGCTAGCTGCTGGGACGCCAGCGAACAATTTATGCCAAGTAAGACGAAGAGGACTATTCTAAAATTACGAGCCGTCTCAAAAGTGTTTACCATTGGTAAATCTTGCTGTTGAGTCTGACAAAACTGGCAGTTTTGCCTAGAGATACATTAGAGAGAGCTACAGGAAATCCCCCCACCCCCCTCAATGAAATTTTGGTTGTGATGACAGGCCGATTGGTAGTGTAGCCCGAGATCTAAGTTAGGTTGGAAGGTGGTAATTTGATTGAGAGTTGTTTACGCCAACGATTATGAATGCCGACTAAACGTTGTGCGAGCAGATTGCCCTGTAGCGTAGCCTAGTGTTTCCGTCCGCGCCACATTTAACACACTTTCTCTAACTGTGTACAAAAGTCTCACAACAGCCACGATAACTACGTTTCTGGTGGGGGGAGGGTAGAGTCCACTATGTAACTTTCACTGCAAATTTTAGTAACCGCATAAACTAACCGAAATAGAAGCGTCATTTTAACTATATTTCCTTTTGTGGGAAAATAATGGTTCTCCTCTTTTGGCAGCAACTGTAATATGTAGGCGACTTATTAGTTTTTTTTAAACTCTGAATCATGATCTCAATAGACGCAGTGCTTTTTTTACGTTACTTGATTTGTGGTCTATAGTAAACAATGCAACGAATTGGTAAATTCTTTGAAGTTTGACGTGTGTTACATAGACGACGTCTGCAATGTTCGTAAGGCCAAGTTTGCATATATTCGGTGTCTGTTTTTTTGGCCATGTACTGTATAATTAAGGGGAGGAGGATTATGTTCAAGGAGCAGTGCATTAGCAGTCTATGGAGAAATTGAGAATTTGGATCTAACGAACGGCATGCTCGGGCAGTTCGTGATATTCTGTTGACCACTGTGTAATTCGGACACAGTGATCATTGCCTCTCCCTAGTAACCAGGGGACTCGGGTGCTAATCCTGGTCTGGCACAAATTTTCAACAGTGCCCATTGACTAAAGTCTGTGCCCATTGTCAGCTAATATCATTGTTTCGGTGTTAAATAGTATTTTGTTCGCGATACGTGGTTTAGCTTTTTCATGGATAACAGCTTTGAAAAGCGTACAGGTTATATTGATATTCGCTCGTCGTTAGTCCAAGGCAACTATAGCGACTTATAAACACAGTTGTATTTCGTATTAAGCCCACATACGTAATTGTGTCCTGTGTTTCTTTACCAAGAACTACTCCGTAAGTAATTCCCCTGTAGTGGTATTTTGTTATAGTATTTTGTTTAAATATTTATAGACTGCAGGCTTGGATGAAATATGAAACACATGTCCGAAGTTCCTGTTGATATTGCAGATACTGTTTCATCCGTACTAGGGGCCAAAACATTTCATCAAATACAGAAGGACACAATTTGTCTCGAGATTTAGCAATTTTTCGTAATAGAGGCCTTGCGTCGATATGTTTTTCTCTAATTCTTGTTTGGATTTAATCTTAAAACACACTAACTCTTCCACCACTTATTCGATATGTGTTTTCATCCCTTTCGTAGCCTAGAGTTCCTAAACGGTCGATAATATTAATAATTTCCTTTCTCAATTTTATTTTCTGTAAAATCTCCTGTTTATGGTTATTGCTAACATGTTTCACGTTCTCACTTTTATTATTTTTATTTTTCTAGTTTTGTGCCTTGTAGCCAAATTTTCTTTGAATCTGGTTTTCAATTCTGAAATAGTAACAGTTGAAGGTCAAGAGAAGATTGCGGTCTATTTGAGGAGAGTGGCTTGGAGATTTTTTATAACAGACGTATACAGGTCATGGGGATCCTTACCTATATACATTTACTTCGAGTGTGATGTAGCCCATTCTCTTGTCATGATCTCGGCTGTATCGTAGCACATTGTCTCGGTTAGGTTGGAGATTTCTGTTGAGAGTTGCCGAAGTCAACGAAAGTGATTACAAAGTAAAGACTGTGCTAACAGAACGATCTGTAGCGTAGTCCAACACGTTCTTTCTGTCCTTTTAAAGCCTCTTTTAATTAAAAATAACTAAAGCTGCAAGATACAATCACAAAAACTGTATTACGTAATAGAGTAATCCCAGACTATTGTTGTGTAAGTTGTGTGCGTACACTGTTTTTTTTTGTCAGTGAATATACACTTTTTTACTCATTTGCTGGGTTTCAGTTTTCCCCGTTTTCTGGCAAAAAACCTTTTCCTGTGAAGGGCCCATTAGCTTGTCGGTTATATTTGTGACATTCTCGACGGTCAGTAATTTCGTGATAGTCCATCCACCGGCGTCATTGTTAACATCGGATATAGATTTAAGTATTAGGAAGGCTAATATGAAGCTAATGCATGAGTAGGTCTAATAATTAATAAAAATAGGAATGCGGGTAAGCTACTACATACAGCATAGTGAATGCATTGTTGTGGCCAAGATAGCCACGAATCCCACGCCTACCAAAGTCGTAAAAGTAGTCTTCAGATGATGAAGAAATTGATGGAATGTGTGATGAGATAAAAGAAATCATTCAGATAGTGATGGGAGATGAAAATTTAATATTAATGGGTGACTGGAATTCGACAGTAGGAAATGGAAGAAAAGGAAACGTAGTAGGTGAATATGGAATGGGGGTAAAAAATTAAAGAGGAAGCCGCCTGGTAGGCTTTTGCCCAGAGCATAACTTAATCATAACTAACACTTGGTTCAAAAATCATGAAAGAAGGTTGTATACGTGGAAGAGACCTGTAGATACTGCAATATTTCATATAGATTATATAATGGTAAGACAGAGATTTAGGAACCATATTTTAAATTGTATGACATTTCCAGGGGCAAATGTGAACTCTGATCACAATATATTGATTATGAACTGTAGATTAAAACTGAAGAAACTGGAAAAAGGTGGGAATTTAAGGAGATGGGACCTGAAAGAACTGACAGAATCAGAAGTTGTACAGTGTTTCAGGAAGAGCATTAGGGAACGATCTACAGGAATGGGGAACGTAATACAGTGTGATGGGGGATCTGAGTGGTGTACTGTCAAGGGGAGGGGGTTCCTCAGGGATCAGTGTTGGGGCCGCTATAGTTCCTTATTTATATAAATGATATGCCCTCAAGTATTACGGGTAACTCTAAAATATTTTTGTTTGCTGATGACACTAGCTTGGTAGTAAAGGATGTTGTGTGCAACATTGACTCCGTTTCAAGTAGTGCAGTACATGACCTCAGTCCATGGCTTGTAGAAAATAAACTAACGTTAAATCACAGTAAGATTCAGTTTTTACAGTTTCTAACACACAATTCAACAAAACCTGACGTTTTAATATCACAGCATAGGCATATGATTAGTGAAACTCAACGGTTCAAATTCATAGGTGTTCAAATAAATAGTAAGGGGTTGTGGAAAGCCCACGTTCAGGATCTTGTTCAAAGACTTAATACTGCCATTTTCACTATTCGAACGGTACCGAAAGTGAGTGATACTTCGCCAAGTAAATTAGTCTACTTTGCTTATTTCCATTCACTTATGTCGTATGGTATTATGTTTTTGGGTAACTCTTCCCATTCTAGAAGGATATTTTTGGCTCAGAAACGAGAGGTTCGGGCAAAAAGTGGTGTGAGTTCACGAACCTCTTGTCGACCTCTGTTCAGGGAGTCTGGGTATTTTGACATTGGCCTCTCAATATGTATATTCCTTATTGTCGTTTCTTGTTACCAATATTAGTTTATTTCCAACAATAAGCAGCTTTTACTCGGTTAATACTCGGGAGAAATCAAACCTCCATTTGGATCGGACTTCCTTAACTCTTGTGCAAAAATGTGTGCGGTATACTGCTGCATCCATTTTCAATAAGCTGCCACTCGAATTCAAAAATCTTAGCAGTAATCCACGCGCTTTCAAATCGAAACTGGAGTGTTTCCTCATGGGTCACTCCTTCTATTCTGTCGAGGAGTTAATTGAAAAATTAAGCTGATTCTCATTGTACTGCTGATAGCGTTTGCTTAAACTTATGGACTGATTTTCTCTCAGGTTCATGAACATGTATTTTTATCTGTTATTACTTTTATGTTGTAAGTTCATGTGTCGCCCTAACCGCCGTCTGCTTCACGTCTGCTGTGCAGCGAGCTACCTTAATTTAAGTATTAACTGTATTTTTCTTACTTGTCACTTCTTCTTCCGTGTGTTTTTGCTTTTGCTGCCTCGGAGTGTAGCGGCAGTGGGGAGTCTGGTGCGTCGCATGGTGCACCCCAGGTGTTAGATGCTTCACCCACTGTCCCTGCTGTCGAGACATCTTCGCGGGTACCGGGCGCGGCTGGCCACCCTCTCCCCAAGGGGAGTGGCGGGTTCAGCGGCGTTCGCGGCGCACGAGGCGGAGGGTCAATGTGGAGGCTGGCCGTGTGGCATCGCCCGCTCTGCCTGTGAATGGACATGTGGCTGCTCCTTCAGCAAGGTCCGAGCAGGCACACGGGGGGAGGGGTTTATTAGTTATTGGGAGCTCCAACGTTAGGCTAGTGATGGAGCCCCTTAGGGAAATGTTATAGTTCTGGGAGGAGATTTTAATTTTGCTGGATATAGACTGGGAGACTCAAACGTTCATAACGGGTGGCAGGGACAAAGAATCCATTGAAATATTTTTAAGTGCTTTATCTGAAAACTACCTTGAGCAGTTAAACAGAGAACCGACTCGTGGCGATAATATATTGGACATTCTGGCGACAAACAGACCCGAAACAGTTAACGCAGAACACGGAATCAGCGATCATAAAGCGGTTACTGCATCACTGATTTCAGCCATAAGTAGAAATATTAAAGAAGGTAGGAAGATTTTTCTGTTTAGCAAAAGTGACAAAAAGCAGATTACAGAGTACCTGACGGCTCAACACAAAAGTTTTGTCTCAAGTACAGATAGTGTTGAGGATCAGTGGACAAAGTTCAAAACCATCGTACAATATGCGTTAGATGAGTATGTGCCAAGCAAGATCGTAAGAAATGGAAAAGAGCCACCGTGGTACAACAGCCGAGTTAGAAAACTGCTGCGGAAGCAAAGGGAACTTCACAGCAAACATAAACATAGCCAAAGCCTTGCAGACAAACAAAAATTACGCGAAGCGAAATGTAGTGTGAGGAGGGCTATGCGAGAGGCTTTCAGTGAATTCGAAAGTAAAGTTCTATGTACTGAATTGGCAGAAAATCGTAAGAAATTTTGGTCCTATGTCAAAGCGGTAGGTGGATCAAAACAAAATGTCCAGACACTCTGTGGCCAAAATGGTACTGAAACAGAGGATGACAGACTAAAGGCCGAAATACTAAATGTCTTCTTCCAAAGCTGTTTCACAGAGGAAGACTGCACTGTGCTTCCTTCTCTTGAAGTCGCATAGTTGACAAAATGGTAGATATCGAAATAGACGACAGAGGAATAGAGAAACAATTAAAACCGCTCAAAAGAGGAAAGGCCGCTGGTCCTGATGGGATACCAGTTCGGTTTTACACAGTGTACGCGAAGGAACTTGCCCCCCTTCTTGCAGCGGTGTACCGTAGGTCTCTAGAATAGCGAAGCGTTCCAAAGGATTGGAAAAGGGCACAGGTCATCCCCGTTTTCAATAAGGGACGTCGAACAGATGTGCAGAACTATAGACCTATATCTCTAACGTCGATTAGTTGTAGAATTTTGGAACACGTATTATGTTCGAGTATAATGACTTTTCTGGAGACTAGAAATCTACTCTGTAGGAATCAGCATGGGTTTCGAAAAAGACGGCCGTGTGAAACCCAGCTCGCGCTATTCGTCCACGAGACTCAGAGGGTCTTAGACACGGGTTCACAGGTAGATGCCGTGTTTCTTGACTTCCGCAAGGCGTTTGAGACAGTACCCCACAGTCGTTTAATTAACAAAGTAGGAGCATACGGACTATCAGATCAGTTGTGTGCTTGGATCGAGGAGTTCCTAGATAACAGAACGCAGCATGTCATTCTCAATGGAGAGAAGTCTTCCGAAGTAAGAGTGATTTCAGGTGTGCCGCACGGGAGTGTCATAGGGCCGTTGCTATTCACAATATTCATAAATGACCTGGTGAGTGACATCGGAAAGTCTCTGAGGCTTTTTGCAGATGATGCTGTGGTGTATCGAGAGGTTGCAATAATGGAAAATTGTACTGATATGCAGGAGGATCTGCAGCGAATTTACGCATGGTGCACGGAATGGCAATTGAATCTCAATGTAGACAAGTGTAATGTGATGCGAATACATAGAACGATAGGTCCCTTATCATTTAGCTACAAAATAGCAGGTCAGCAACTGGAAGCAGTTAATTCCATAAATTATCTGGAAGTACGCATTAGGAGTGATTTAAAATGTCGACTGTCAATGGTAAGAAAAGTGTTTCTAAAGAAGAAAAATTTGTTAACATCGAGTATAGCTTTAGGTATCAGGAAGTCTTTTCTCCGAGTATTTGTATGGAGTGTAGCCACGTATGGAAGTGAATAATGGACAATAAATAGTTTGAACAAGAAGAGAATAGAAGCTTTCGAAATGTGGTGCTACAGAAGAATGCTGAAGATTAGATGGGTAGATCACATAACTAATGTGGAGGTATTGAATAGGATACTGGAGAAGAGAACTTTGTGGCACAACTTGACTAGAAGATGGGGTCGGATGGTAGGACACGTTCTGAGACATTAAGGAATCACCAATTTAATATTGGAGGGCAACGTGAAGGGTAAAAATCGAGGAGGGAGACCAGGAGATTAATACACTAAGCAGATTCACAAGGATGTAGGTTGCAGTTGGTACTGGGAGATGAAGCTTCCACACGATACAGTAGCATGGAGAGCTACATCAAATCAGTTTGTGGACTGAAGACAACAACAACAACAACAACAACAACAACAACAACAACAAGGTATTTGTCTCATGTGTAACCTTCAACAGAAGTGGGGCAGACAAGAGGGTTAGATTATATGTACTTTCCATTGAAATTGATCCATAATGGGGAGATACTCAATGGGAAAATAATATGCTAATTTATTATCCACAGACCGCAAATGGACTGATCATGAACGAGGAATGAACATTTGGTCACACTTCTGATTGTACACGTATTATTTGACCCCCCCCCCCCCCTCTCTCTCTCTCTCTCTCTCTCTCTCTCTCTCTCTCTCTCTCTCTCTCTCTCTCTCTCTCTCTCTCTCTCTCACACACACACACACACACACACACACACACACACACACACACACACACACACACACTCAATCGCGCGCGCGCGCTTGTTCTACTAAGTAATTCAATTCATTAATGGTGTCGGAAGAGATGGTTAGCAAGAAATCCTTTAGGCTCCTCGTAAACTGAAATCTGTCAGTAGTAAAGCTTTTTATGGCTGCCGGCAAGTTATTGAAAACATCGTTCTCCTTAATGATGGAGACTTTCTTGCACCAAAGTAATTAACTTACCAATTTTTGTGGAGATTATTCACTTCTAGTTATGACTTCATGAAATGAGCTGGTGATTTGAAAATATTCATTTGTTTTTAAACACAATATTCACGGGGAGAACGTATCTTCCATCTCCACCATGTTAACTGACCTATTTATATGACCCTTATCCTAAGTTGTGTTATATTAACGGTAAAACACAAAACATTTCTTACATGCATTTCCACTATTTTCCAACAAGCTGACAATTTTTCATGAATAATATATTAATAGTGAAATTTTTAGAAAAGTTTTGAAAGACAGGTTTTGCGGGCAAATTTCAAAAATTAAAAGACCATAGTGTTCATTATAATACAATTTCTCCATGGTTTTTAATTCCTACTCCGAAGTTTTCTTTTGTTTCCTTTACTGCTTGCTCAGCAAACAGATTGAATAACATCGGGGATAGGCTACAACCCTGTCTCTCTCTCTTCCCAACCACTGCTTCCCTTTCATATCCCTCGACTCTTCATGCCCTCGAGTAAGAAAACTGGTCGTTAGAATTCCATGGTTCTGGGATAAATGGTTTGAGAGGAAAGGTACATTTAGTTAGAAAAGTTACGGAAAATTTAAAGTTGTATTGCACTTACCGTCGTACATGCACTCATTTAAATTCATAGTTTCTTTCACTTTCCAATAGTACGCATGCTGTACATAAACATAACATTTGTTTCATGATATTTACTTTTTTATTTCTTGCAAGTCTTCTAGAACTTCTTTCGAAAACTTTGTGGGTAGATCTTGGCATTTGTTTTGTTCAGAAACGTTATTACTCTAGCAAACAACTGACTACGAGACAAGAAAAAATGTATTCAATAGGTGAAAGCTCAAAGTTACGGGTAAAATGTCCCTAGGCTTATCATCTCAAAGAAGAGATGGCACAGAGAAACAAGTGGGCATGTCTTACATAGCAAGCTGCCATTTAAACCGACATTTAGAACCTTCAAATACGGATTTGGACTAAAATACTTTCATATTCACACTAAGTGTAAATAAAACTGGTACAATCACCAATAAACAAAATTATTTTCATTGTTTTCGGGGTTCCTTTTGCCTTTCGGAATAAATATATTGCGAATCAGTAGTTAACATGCCTGGTTCCCCAAACAGGAGACGACTAGAAACTTCCGAAATGTGGTGGTGTAGAAGAATGCTAAAAAAGTTTTGATCGAATAGCTGATGGGGAGATACGAAATCAGATTAGGGAGCAGAGAAATTAATGGCACAAATTGACAAAAAGAAGCGATCGTGGGTAAATGTCATATTTCGATTCCACCCATCCGCTGTGACCCACGACGTTCTGCATGACGTTGATTAGTTGCATTTCGAAGGATACCAGTGGCCTTATTAAATGTCAACTGCGATTGCCTTCGTTTCTAGAGCAATTTATAATGTTCGTTAACTATGATTTTTTTCGGAATATATCGTGATGAACTCTGGGAGGAACCACAGAACACAGCTTAAATTGTCGTTGAAGAAACGAGTAGTGATTGTATTTTTATCTTTCTTATCCGACACGTTGGGGAATCCAAGGTATAATGGGGTACACAGTTGAAATCTTTGATTAAATGTACAAAATTGATAAATAAGAGAGTTACAAATTTTTATATGAACACATTATGATGTATTAATCACAAAAATACAAGAACATTGCCATAAAATAAAACAACAATATTTTCTCACTCAAAAACAGAAATTTATAACATTTGCACGCGTCACAATGGGGTGGTAAATACAAGTGATTACAAAAACGTATAAAATTATCCGAAATGCAGAAAATATTGGCTTGCTTGTTATTTTTTTTAGTTTAAAGTGAGTATTAATGTCAAACTACAGTTTTCATGAATCGTATCCTTTTCTTGAGGCTGTTTACAAAATTCACACACGGGGAGACACTCATCATCTTCGCTATCTATTCCTGCACAAGAATCGTGTGTCAGTTTTTTGCAGGTGGAACAAGCGACCCAACTTCAAACTGATTTTGAATATAACCCACCACAATATACACATTGACAGTCAGAACTTTCCTCATAATCACTCTCGTTAGTATTGTATTCTCTCTCCTTTTTTCCATTTACCTTCAGAATCTTTCTCTCTTTTTTGAGTTCTTAATTTTATTCTCTTTCGCAGAAAGTTTTCTGTTTGCTCTTTCTTCTTTGTCAATGTTCTTTTTTCTATTTCTCCCATTAATGACTTTTAACTCTTTTTTTGTACGGCGAATCAGTTAAAACAACGTTGTTCCCCCTTTTCAGTCTCGCTCTTTTCTTGCTTTCGTTAACTTTTGACAAGAAAATCAGAATCTCAGGTGAAATATGAAATGAGGAGGTTGTGTTGTCAGTTGTCATCCAAGAGCACCCAAGATTAGAACAATTAGCCCCAATAACTTTGTTATTCTTAGGCGGCAGTTCATTGTAACAATTCGCTGAAACCTCGTCCCCTTGATTATCCAGCCCGTTTGAGTCGTCTTTTTCAGCTGGTGTGCTAGTTGGAGGCAAGTCCAATTGTTCAGATATAATAACCTCTTTATCTGACGGCCTATCACGTCCGCTGTCAGTTGTGTGTGCTGGGAGGAAGTGTGCGTCGTGAATATGGATGGGTCCGTGAGCCATATTGCAGTAGCTTCGAAACCTTTAATAGCGGTTTTCATTGTTGCGCTTTAGACGAAAGCTGAACCAAAAAGCGTTGAAATTTGAAAGATAGTTACGACTTTCGATGCATGGTTCCGTAGCCATTTTCGAAGCTGATCACTATAACGAGGATTTATAAAACAAACATCAAGCGGCTGAAGTCTGTGAGAGCAATGTGGTGGTAAAGAAACGCCACTCTCCCTCGCGTAGTCCATAACGTCAATGTTCGTGGTATGTGCTGAGTGGCCATCTGATATAAGGAGAACTGGGACCTGCTTTGATGCCTTAGAAAATACCACTAATTGTGGAAACCATACAAAGAAGGACTCTGTGGCCATACATGCTGTGCTGTGGACCTCAGCGCAACCTCCTGCTGCCTGTCCTAACTCTAATTCTTTCTGCTTCTTCTTTCGTGGAAAAATAATCGTAGGAGGAATGTCAGCTCCGCTTGCTGACGTACTAATGAGGCTGGTTGCAGTTTCGCCCCTTTCTGCAGATGTTAACGATCGCACTGGACGGTTCCCTTTGCAAGCTGCGATGTTCGATTAGTTTTTAGCATTAACCGAGACGCCTGTTCCATCACAATTAGTTATTTGGGAAGTCATTAGTTTGTGATTGTCAGTTACATCTGTAAGCAACGAAAAAAACCTATCGACAGCTACTTTATTAAAATCCATGATTCTTGTACCAGATGTTGCTTCGGGCTTGCGAACAAACCCGCATTTGCTTCTTCATTGTTTCATGATGTAATAAAGATTTCGATTTGTTTTGCTCGAAATTTTCGAAAAGGTATCTGTGAAACGTGCAAAAATTGAAATGGCAAAACTGTGCACCTGCCGAAATACGAGTGCGTATACTCATTTGAAAAAATGTTCCTAAACTGCTTCTGATACGCTAGAGGTTACCTCACAGTAAACAGCAATTGTAGTTGACCATTTGCCTGCACCGTATATAGTACGGCCAATAAAATATTTTTGTAGGGAGGACACATCATCTCATCCTAAATGGAGAGTTCATCTATACGTGTAAAAGTAACCACTTGTGCCAGAGGGAAGCGTGTTGGGAGCCTTACTGTTCATGTTGTATATTAACATTACAGATAATATAAGAAAGCTCACATATTTCGAAAATGATGCCGATATCGACATTGAGGTAACAAAGGTCGTGTGAAGCGATATGCACATACAGGGGATAGTAAAAATGTGACCATCTATACTTGCATCTACATGGATACTCTGCAAATCACATTTAAGTGCCACCTTCACAAGTCTCTATTATTCCAATCTCGCATAGCACCCGGAAAGAATGATCACCTGTGTCTTTCCATACGAGCTCTGACTTCCCTTATTTTATCGTTGTGGCCGTTTCTCCCTACGTAGGTCGGTGTCAACAAAATATTTTCGCATTCGGAGGAAAAAGTTGGTGATTGGAATTTCGTGAGAAGATTCCGTCGCAAAGAAAAACGCTTTTCTTTTAATGATGTCCAGCCAAAATCCTGTATCATTTGTGTGACACACTCTCTCATATTTCGCGATAATAGGAGGACGTGCTGCCTTTCTTTGGACTTTTTCGATCTACTCCGTCAGTCCGATCTTTTAAGGATCCCACATTTCCCAGCAGTATTCTAAAAGAGGACGGACAAGCGTAGTGTAGGCAGTGTCCTTTGTAGGTATGTTACGTTTTCTAAGTGTTGTGCCAATAAAACGCAGTCTTCGGTTAGCCTTAACCGCAACATTTTCTATGTGTTCTTTCCAATTTAAGTTGTTCGTTATTGTATAATAATAATGGCGTGTGACGAGGGCCTCCCATCGGGTAGATCGTTCGCCTGGTGCAAGTCTTTCGATTTGACGCCACTTCGGCGACTTGCGCGTCGATGGGGATGAAATGATGATTAGTACAACACAACACCCAGTCCCTGAGCGGAGAAAATCTCCGACCCAGCCGGGAATCTAACCCGGTCTTTTAGGATTGACAGTCTGTCGTGCTGACCACTCAGCTACCGCGGGCGGACGTTAGTTATTGTAACACCTAGTTAGTTAGTTGACTTTACGGCTTTTAGATTAGACTACAACTTCTCTGATAGTGATTCGTCCATTCTGCTTCACCAGCAATATTGCGGGATCAGTAACGACCTGATTTGCGGATATTGCGGGCGTACCTTAACTGGCTTCTGTCTTCATTGATTAGCGGCTACCTTTGAAATGGTTGTACCACTCCTTTAGCCCTGCAGTACCCATTACTTTGTCCACAAACACACGATGGTTTCAACTTGAGAATCGCCAAGCTTGGAGCCAAATGTGATGTAAAGACGTCATTTTGCTCAGAATACTAAATCCAACGTGTACGACTTGCAAGTGTTCCGAAGTAGTGGAGAAAATCAGGTATGTGTGCTAAATATGCCTGAAAACATGAGCCCATGCGCGCCCTGATACCATTGTTGATTTCAACAATTAAAAAAGGTCGGATGTTTTTTGAACAGCTCATGTATATAAGCCATCGCCAGTGATGTCGAAAGAGCAAGATACCCCTAACTACGCCAGTTGTATAGGTAGTTCGAATGGAGCGGTCTATTGTCTGACGTATCTCCATAACAGCTCCGAACCGAATACCCCAAAGTTCGACAAATGGTTCAAATGGCTCTGAGCACTATGGGTCTTAACATCTATGGTCATCAGTCCCCTAGAACTTAGAACTACTTAAACCTAACTAACCTAAGGACATCACAAAACACCCAGCCATCACGAGGCAGACAAAATCCCTGACCCCGCCGTGAATCGAACCCGGGAACCCAGACGCGGAAAGCGAGAACGCTACCTTCACGTCAGGAATCAAGCTGAGCTCAGAAGGGCGCAATTCCGGGGCTGTCTCAGGCCGATACTGATCTTCGGCCTGACGTGGCTGCTTGTCCTGTTCCAGGGGTTGCCCCTCAGTCTGCAAGATCCGAGTAGTCGCAGAGGGTGGTCTTACTGGTAGTTGGGAGCTCCAACGTCAGGCGCGTAATGGGGCCCCTTAGGGATATGGCAGCAAGAGAGGGGAAGAAAACCAATGTGCAATCCGTGTGCATACCGGGGTGAGTCATTCCAGATGTGGAAAGGGTCCTTCCGGATGCCATGAAGGGTACAGGTTGCACCCATTTGCAGGTGGTCGCTCATGTCGACACCAATGATGTGTGTCGCTATGGATCGGAGGAAACCCTTCCTGGCTATCTGATTTGGTGAAGACTGCCACTCTCGCTAGCCGGATGAAAGCAGAGCTCACCGCTCACCATCTGCAGCATCGTCGACAGGACTGACTGCGGGCCTTTGGTAAAGAGCTGAGTAAAGGGTCTGAATCAGAGGCTGAGATTGTTCTGTGACCGTGTGGGCTGCAGATTCCTCGACTTAAGCCATAGGGTGGTGGGGTTTCGGGTTCCGCTGGATAGGTCAGGAGTCCACTACACGCAACAAGCGGCTACGCGGGTAGCAGGGGTTGTGTGGCGTGAGCTGGGCGGTTTTTTAGGTTAGATGGCATTGGGCAAGTACAAAAAGGGCGGCAGCCTCAACGAGTTCGGGGCAAAGCAGGACATGAGGGGACCAAGCAGCAATCGGTATTGTAATGGTAAACTGTCGAAGCTGCGTTGGTAAAGTACCGGAACTTCAAGCGCTGATAGAAAGTACCGAAGCTGAAATCGTTATAGGTACAGAAAGCTGGCTGAAACCAGAGAGAAATTCTGCCGAAATTTTTACAAAGGTACAGACAGGTAGAAAGGATAGATTGCATGCAACCGGTGGTGGAGAGTTAGTCGCTGTTAGTAGAAGTTTATCCTGTAGTGAATTAGAAGTGGATAGTTCCTGTGAATTATTATGGGTGGAGGTTACCCGCAACAGCCGAGCTAGGTTAATAATTGGCTCCTTTTACCGACCTCCCGATCCAGCAGCATTAGTGGCAGAACAACTGAGAGAAAATTTGGAATACATTTCACATCAATTTTCTCAGCATGTTATAGTCTTAGGTAGAGATTTCAATTTACCAGATATAGACTGGGACACTCAGATGTTTAGGATGGGTCGTAGGGACAGAGCGTCGAGTGACATTATACTGAGTGCGCTATCCGAAAATTACCTCGAGCTATTAAACAGAGAACCGACTCGTGGAGATAACATCTTGGACCTACTGATAACAAACAGACCCGAACTTTTCGACTCTGTATGTGCAGAACAGGGAATCAGTGATCATAAGGCTGTTGCAACATCCCTGAATATGGAAGTTAATAGGAATATAAAAAGAGGGAGGAAGGTTTACGTGTTTAGCAAGAGTAATAGAAGGCAGATTTCAGTCTACCTAACAGATCAAAACGAAAATTTCTGTTCTGACACTGACAATGTTGAGTATTTATGGAAAAAGTTCAAGGCAATCGTAAAATGCGTTTTAGACAGGTACGTGTAGAGTAAAACTGTGAGGGACGGGATAAACCCACCGTGGTTCAACAACAAAGTTAGGAAACTACTGCGAAAGCAAAGAGAGCTTCACTCCAAATATTAACGCAGCCAAAACCTCTCAGACAAACAGGAGCTAAACGATGTTAAAGTTATCGTAAGGAGGGCTATGCGTGAAGCGTTCAGTGAATTCGAAAATAAAATTCTATGTACCGACTTGACAGAATATCGTAGAAAGTTCTGGCCTCACGTTAAATCAGTAAGTGGTTGGAAACAGCATGTCCAGACACTCCGGCGTGATGATGGCATTGAAACAGAGGATGACAGGCGTAAAGCTGAAATACTAAACATCTTTTTCCAAAGATGTTTCATAGAGGGAGACCGCAGTGCAGTTCCTTCTCTAAATCCTAGCACAAACGAGAAAATGGCTGACATCGAAATAAGTGTCCAAGGAGTAGAAAAGCAACTGGAATCACTCAACAGAGGAAAGTCCACTGGACCTGACGGGGTACCAGTTCGATTCTACACATTACGAGAAAGAACTTGCCCTCCCTTCTAACAGCCGTGTACCGCAAGTCTCTAGGGGAACGGAAGGCTCCAAATGATTGGAAAAGAGCACAGGTAGTCCCAGTCATCGAGAAGGGTCGTCGAGCAGATGCGCAAAACTATAGACCTATATCTCAGACGTCGATCTGTTGTAGAATTTTAGAACATGTTTTTTGCTCGAGTATCATGTCGTTTTTGGAAACCCAGAATCTACTCTGTAGGAATCAACATGGATTCCGGAAACAGCCATCGTGTGAGACCAAACTCGCTTTATTTGTTCATGAGACCCAGAAAATATTAGATACAGGCTCCCAGGTAGATGCTATTTTTCTTGACTTCCGGAAGGCGTTCGATACAGTTCCACACTGTCGCCTGATAAATAAAGTAAGAGCCCACGGAATATCAGACCAGCTGTGTGGCTGGATTGAAGAGTTTTAACAAACAGAACACAGCATGTTGTTGTCACTGGAGAGACGTCTACAGACGTTAAAATAACCTCTGGCGTGCCACAGGGGAGTGTTATGGGACCATTACTGTTCACAATATATATAAATGACCTAGTAGGTAGTGTCGGAAGTTCCATGCGGTTTTTCGCGGATGATTCTGTAGCATACACAGAAGTTGCAGCATTAGAAAATTGTAGCGAAATGCCGAAAGATCTGCAGCGGATAGGCCCTTGGTGCAGGGAGTGGCAACTGACCGTTGACATAGACAAATGTAATGTATTGCGAATACATAGAAACAAGGATCCTTTACTGTATGATTATATGATAGCGGAACAAACACTGGTAGCAGTTACTTCTGTAAAATATCTCGGAGTATGCGTGCGGAACGATTTGAAGTGGAATGATCATATAAAATTAACTGTTGGTAAGGCGCGTACCAGGTTGAGATCCATTGGGAGAGTCCTTAGAAACTGTAGTTCATCAACAAAGGAGGTGGCTTACAAAACACTCGTTCGACCTATACTTGAGTATTGCTCATCAGTGTGGGATCCGTAGCAGATCGGGTTTGCGGAGGAGATCCAAAGAAGAGCGGCGCGTTTCGTCACAGGGTTATTTGGTAACCGTGATAGCGTTACGGAGATGTTTGACAAACTCAAGTGCCAGACTCTGCAAGAGAGCCGCTCTTCATCGCGGTGTAGCTTGCTCGCAAGATTTCGAGAGGGTGCGTTTCTGGATGAGGTAACGAATATATTGCTTCCCCCTACTTATACCTCCCGAGGAGATCACGAATGTAAAATTAGAGAGATTAGAGAGCGCACGGAGGCTTTCAGACAGTCTTTCTTCCCGCAAACCATACGCGACTGGAACAGGAATGGGAGGTAATGACAGTGGCACGTAAAGTGCCCTCCGCCACACACCGTTGGGTGGCTTGCGGAGTATAAATGTAGATGTAGATGAGTGTGGTGCTTGATGCGGCGCTCCCCATCCCCATATACCGATCAAATCAGTCACGACTTGAACCGAGCGTGCCCGAACATTGTCCTGCAAAATGATGGCCGCCTCCTGCAGAAAGTGACGCCGCTTCTTTCTCACAGTTGCTTTTCTGCTTTGTAACACAGTCTGTTTCGTTTTAGAGTCCAAACCGCTTAACAGATATTGTTCAAATTTGGCATGGAGACAGTTTGAACCCTGAGAAAGAACATAGCCCACTTTAAAAAGCAAGAATTTTTTTTTTTGCACAGTGAACGTAAACTACATTAAAACTTACTTATTTTGGTTGTATAACTTCAGAATTCTATAATGTATAAGTACTTCAGTAGTCGCCGCGCGGGATAGTCTCTCAAACGAAATTGCTCCCACGTCCGAGGCCTTTCAATATCACGTCTTCCATTCCGCTTGTAGTTCAGAATATTTTGGGGAAGTCTGGGACGTAGCATTCTCACCGGTCTTCACGATATTTTTGTATTTTTTAGTTTCTGTTGAAAATACTTAACTTTTCTCTAGTATCTTCATTCCTAATCATTTCTTGTTGTGCAGCTCTTCGAATTTCTTAGGAACCTCATCTCTGCCGTGTGATTCTTTTTGCTTTCTTTTTTAACCATGTTTTCGCTTTCATAGCATAATACAGGAACCGCGACCACGTTATAGAATTTCGGAACAATCTTTTTGTACTTTATTGCCCAATATTCAGATAATAGTGTCACAGACAGCTTAGAATTTGTGTAATTTATTTTAAGTATCAGAGTAAAAATCAGATCTTACAGCGTAGCCTAAATGAAAGATTAAGAGACCAGTTCTAAAGCAGGATTATCCAAAACTAGTTTTAAACTGACTGAGTATTTTCCTCGGAGTGCACTTATTTTCGTTCTGTTACTAGAAATTTTAAAGTTGCATTCATTGCATATTTCGTTCAGGTGGTATATAGATCTTTGGAGGTCATTTCGTGAACGTGAATCATGTCATCTACAAACAGAAGCACAATCATGTATTTCTCATTCGTTATCCCAATTCCTTTGTCTTGTCGTAGTTCCTGCTTTCATTTATGAAGAACGAAGTCAATGTAAATACTAAAAATGCTGACTTAATCTGCTCATTTAAATGTATACCGAACGAGCTGCCGCAGTGGTTAGTACATGGTATGATGATGGTGATGATGTTTGGTTTGTGGGGCGCTCAACTGCACGTTTATCAGCGCCTCTACAAAGCCCCAACCTTTACACAGTCCAGTTTCGCCACCTTCACGAATGATGATGAAATGATGACACCACAGACACCTACTACCCGGGCGGAGAAAGCAACCCAGCCGTGAATCGAACCCGGAATCCCATCACCAGCAACGCTAGCTTCTACACGACGAGCTGTCAACTAGTACACTAGACTCGCATTCGGGAGAATGACGTTTAAATCCGCATCCGGCCATCTTGATACGTTTTCCGTAACTTTCCTGAATCGCTCCACGCAAATGCTGGGATGGTTCCTTTGAAAGGGAACGGCGGACTTCTTTTACCCTTCCCTGACGCAGTGCCAACTCCTGCTCCGTCTCTAATGACCTCGACATTGATAGCACATTAAATGCAATCCTCCTTCCGTCCTTCATTTAAAGGCATAGGTTTACGCAATAAGTCGGGCGTTAAAAGTTAAAAACTGCGTACTCGTCTAAGGCAGCATAATTTCATGGCGCGCAAATTATCGAGACTATATTCACCGAGCATTTGTGAAAGGCAGCACGTGGCGACTTCCAACAAACTTCACACACAATTTCGAAACTTGGCGAAACTTTTTTTCCCCTCTGACATCCCTGACAGAATGATGAAAGGAAAAAGACTTTGATCACTTCTACATTTTCGCTGTTCGTGCAGTAAGGTGTCAGCATCAGGCTTGATGTTTCACTTTATTACTTCTTTACTACTCACTTTATTCGCAACACATTTGTCAGACAGTATCCACATACGTCACCGAATGTACCTGAAAATTATAGAATTGTACAACACCTAGTTCAGTACATAAATATTGAGACGTTTTCGAAAAACTAGCTTCTCTTACAACAGAGCGTCTTCAACTGCAAAGGGTTATGTTTCTTCAGGTCAAGTTTTTAACACATTAACTGATACGGAAAGTGAACGAACTTCTGAAGGTGGTTTACATATGGGACTTCCCGTTTTCAGACAGCAATTTGGAGAGGAGAAGGGGGCGGTGGTTACGCGGTCTATTTGGAACTTCAGTGTTTCCGCAAATGATGCTGTTGCCTGTAATAAAGTTCTGTTTGAAAGAAGCCACGCCCTCATAAGATTTCAGTGTAGTGCAAAGCATGACAACTTAGTTTAAATGTTCCCGAAATGTAAAATTGTTCGGTTCACAAAACGATATAACCTTATCCTACGAGTATAGTGCAGCGAGTCAAATTCGCTATCGCTCAACCCACATGAATACCTGGGTGTAAAAATTTCTAGAGATTTGAAATGGAACCGGCACATAGTCGCAGTCTTAGGGAAATACGGTGGCTGGCTGCAATTCGTTGGTAGAATTCTAGGAAAATACAATAAGTGTACAAAAGAAATTGCTTACAAATCACGCTTGCGACCCATCCCCCAATATTGCTCGAGATTCTTGGATCCTAATCAGATACAACTGCCAGGCGATACTGAATGTATACAGAGAAGGGCGGCACGAATGGTCACAGGTTTTTTTGACCCGTTGGAGAATGTCACACAGTTTCTGATCAAATTGAACAGGCAGGCGCTTGGAAACAAACGTAAAATATCCAGAGAAAGTCTATTTGGAATATTTCCGGAGGAATCCTTAACTGATGAATATAGGCGAATGGTAGTCAATGGAGGGAATGACTGCGGATGCTCGTTCGATTTGCGTTCTCTTCCGTAGGCTGCGATGCAAACCAGTCCTGGTAATATTCCCGGTGTGAGATGTAGTTGGCAGCTCTGTAAATGCTGACCGGTGAGTCGCTTAAAGCCCAGGTGAAATTAATCTCGGAGGGACACATCACGCTCTCAACCTACTAAGCATATCCCCTAAGGATCGCCTAGAGCCTGTGACTAGTGCATTGAATGTAAATACGGAAAACTGCAAAAACTCACTTTTTGAACTATTTGTAATTCCATTAACTAGTTTTGTAACTTTTACAGACTCATCTTCAAATGTGGCACACAGAATTTCCGTCTCTCTGACGTGGAGACAGAGCGACAGTTACATGGCGACATGTGTCGGAAAACCAGTTATTCTACTTACTGACTAACGGACAGTTCATGGTAGACACAGACTATCCCGTGGAAGAGCAAAGTATCTCGAGGAGACCTAATTAGAAAGTTTCTAGAACTGACGTTACATGATGAATGTAGGAACGGAATATACTGAAACCGCCTACGTATTGTAACTGTAGGAAGCGTGAAGACCAGAAGAGACTAAGAACAGCACGCACAGAGGCTTTTAAGCAGCCGCAGTTCGCACGCTTCATACGTCAGTGGAGTGGGAATAAGTCCTAATAACTGGTATACTGGCAAGTTCCATCTGTCACGCAATTCACGGTCGTTTATAGACTACAAATTATAAGCTGCCTATGTTTTGTTTAAATTTGGATTACAAGAAAATGGGCGTTTTGCAAAATGTCCTACATAAGTCTCCTCTTCACCACCACCACCACCACCATGAGTGTTCTGCCCTAGGGCAGGTCTTCACATGTAGCTCTCCATGCAGTCCCATCATTTGTTACCCTCTTGTTTTCTCACAACTATTTTCTGTTCTTACGCTGTCCACCACCTGGTATGTTCTGCGTCTTCTTCTTCTTCTTCTTCTTCTTCTTCTTCTTCTTCTTGTTCCATTCACCATTTCCTCCATACCATCAATAAACAATCTCTTCTCATTCAGTGTCCATGCCAATTGTGTTTGCTCATCCTGCTACCTTTAAAATTTCTCTCTGTTCTCCCACTCAACACCACCTCATTTCTCACTGTACCTGCCTATTTTATCCCCTATCAACGCACCCACATAAATGCCTCGTGTTATGAAACGTCTCGTTGGCAATTGCTATACGTATTTTCACCTCCTTATTACTTCCAATGTCGTCCATAATAGCACGTCGCTGTTATCTAAAAACACTAAATTATTTTGTATCTTCCTGCCTAACATTATAGTTGTTCTTGCTTTTCTTGCACCTATCACCGGACATTTTGCGTTTTTCTTATTATTTCTCATTCCAATTTACTCACGTCTCTTGTTCAATTCTTTTAACATCTCAGTCATACTTATTTCGCTCTCTGCCAATAACACCACATGATCCGCGAGTCTAATACATTCTGCTCTCCTAACAACAACCCGCTCCCGTCTATGTCGTTTCAAACGTTTTTGAATGACATGCTCCAAATATATTTACACACTAGGGAGAATAAACGTATCCCGGAGGACTTACCCCAGCGCGATGCAAATTCATACACGTGATGTTCATTCATACCCAATAGTACCGAACGACCTGAATTGAATTTCGCCTGATTCACATGCAACCCACATAGCGCAACTGTCTAGCAGGTCTCCTTATCGCTCCTTGGTACAGTCGTTTGACTATTGAAAGTGGTTCCAACAAGTCACCACGAGAAAAAACTGTTCTGTATCGCAATAACTGAAGATGTAAAGTAATACCACGATACTACAAATATCATGGAACACCTTATCACACATAAGACTGCCCTTAAGGCTTGTATCTAACATTTATTACAATAAATGACATACCTGACATTTTACCACTCTCATTATTACGTCAGATAGGTAATGCACGTAGTAAATTCGTCGTATTCATGATTTACTCTTCAAAGTAACATATCGTACTTATTATTTAACACAAAATAAGATTAAAAATTAAAGGTATTCACGAGCAGCTAATTGAGAATATTTATGTACTTCAAATGAAACGACGAACCGTCTCGTTCTGCATATGGATGCAAACTCAGGTCATGCAGACTAAGCAATGATTTCGTGCCTGACGGATACTAACTGTCACTCCTGATTAGGCATACAGAGAGTAATATACCTCGATTTTAGACAGAGCCAGTTTGCAAATTCCAACTTTAAATTACATATCGCAAGTATTTTTGCCGGACGCGAATTCCTACCCAGCACCTATTGTCCCTGTTAACGAACGACGAGAGATGTTGAATCTTGGTTCTTAACAAGTAACTTACTTGAATTGCCGTGAGGTAAGGCTTTGTATTGGGCAGGGATTCGAAGTCAGAACTTAATCGGATAGATATCGACGCACAATCAACTGTGACATTTCGGATTTTCTCGGCAGTAGCTAGATGTTTTAACTGAAATGACGAGACGAAACATACATTTTTTTCCTTCCCAAGACTCCAACCCGGCATCTATCGCTGTTATATTCTAGAGAAAACGAACGTTAAATATGGGTTTGTTGCACCAGCAGCGACATGTGAGCGTGTTTGAACTAGAAATATTATGACGAAGAGTTCAGTGCTCACTGGGAATACAGCTCCACACATCATATCGCTTTTGACTACACACAAAGATACGTCAGCTTCCGAATTTTTGTCCAGCTCGGACTAACATCTTGAACTTACAGTGATCTCGCAAATAGTTCTGTGTCTCACTGGGTGTCAAAATGTCACATATCGTTAGTGTTGACAACGAATGAAAATACATTAAACATTAAAATAATTATCCACCAGCAGATAGGTGTTCTCATGCTAGAGCTTGATAATACATAATGAAATCTATAGTGCCGGGCCAGGATTCGAACCCATTCACGCGCAGAATGTGGAGATGTTGAGGAATCTGCAGTTCTGAACAAACAACAAATTGTAGCCTTGCTGTATTCTCACGAAGGGATCAAATTCAGCGTTAAGTACGGTCTAAGTTGCATTCCCAGTTCAGAACCGATTTTATTGACATACAGAAGCTCAGATAAACTATTGACTAAATGTCCTGTGAGCCTACATAGCGTTTGTTTCGTCTCTAGAAATAAATAACAAGTATAAGAAAGGTTTCTACGTGTCGCCGCTCCAGTCTTTATTGTGATTCATCCTAACGTCTACTTTGTAGAAAACGAATATCATTTTTCATGTTAATTTCAGACCACGATGTCATTATATCTTCTTCACTTGGTGTAGCCAGAAGAGAATGGAATCTGTCTCTCCTTATCTAAAATCATTGACAGAAGTTGGAATCGAACCCAGTCCATAGATATACAAGCATATCATAAGTATGTGGCTCATTTTTCTATCGTAACGCCGTTGCACCCCACTGGATGGGAATTCTGACACACAGGCTTCCTGTAGTAATTTGCAGCAGGTTCAGTAAATTCATTTACTTGGTTGACCGAATGACAATGAACTAGCTGCCTCGACTACCCAGTGCATACATTCGACTTTATTTTGTAATCACCTAAACAAAATCACGTACCTGCCACCTACACAGAACAGCCAACAGTCTAGGATGCGCAAATTTAAATAGGAAGTGTTTCTTTCCACTTGGTCTGCTGTATTGCGCCATCTCTTTGTTGAAAACGTCGTGCAGTGCAAACGTCGCATTTCATAAGTAAAGTTTTGTATTCCTAGAAACCCAAAATTTGCTTGTGAGCGGCGGGAAGAGGAGTTACCTGTTGTGCAGCATTGTAAGTTTTCACCATTGCACTATGAGCCGAAAGTATTTTTTTGCGATTTCCTTATCGATATTTTATCTGACTGCTTGTAGCTCTTTCACAGAAGGGATAAAAACGTTACAGTCAGTGAGACTGGAAGTGCGAACCATAACAGATGCTTTTTCTCAGGTCAGCGCATTACCACAGAGCTGGCGTAGAAGTACGTGTCTTAGCTTACTCTTACGAGATCGATAATGTCTAGCTCTCGTAAACCGCTATTTAAAGGACGAGATTAGTTGCGATTTCCACGTGCAACGACTTTCCTGGGCTGAAAACCGAAAATTTACAATCTTTTGTTACGCCTAAAGCGATAGTAAATCAGATTATTCAATGGAAATGACAGGTAAAATCAAGTGAACTTTGAGGATAAATTCCGTGCACACCAGGAAGCAACTGGTCGATCACAGAGTTGCCAAACATACGTTGAATAGTTGTCAAATCTCAGTTACAGTACCAGCAGAAAGAAGACGAACCGATGTGATCGTACAGCGGGCTGGGAAGTGACCATAGCTGGTGTCTCAAAGTCACGGCTGCTACGGCCTGGAATACGTAATGCGTCTGATTCGCATTTCTGTAACTAGATTTAGGGACTGGAGCGTGGTTACTAATAATACTCCGAACTGACTGAAAACTAAGCATTATATATAAGTAACTCTCACAGTTGTTTTTATATTTATTTCGTAAGTGTACTAAAAACTAAGAAGCTCATTCAGAGACGTTTTCATGCCTCGCTGATAGTCGAGCAAAACAAACAAATGAAGAAAAAAAGAATGTGTGTGTGTGTGTATGAGAGAGAGAGAGAGAGAGAGAGAGAGAGAGAGAGAGAGAGAGAGAGAGAGAGATCAAAAAGAATGAGAGAGAGTAAGAAATTGTTGTAAAGAAATTGAATCACGGTATGTAAAGAAATCTTTCATTAAAATGACACGTTACACATCATTACGAAATATCGTATTCATGATCTATGAAACAAGAATTGATCTAATGTAATCTAATCATATCATATTGATGGCTATCCATGAAGAGTCATGAATTACCGAAATTTTTGCCAATACCAGTAATGAAATCTAAACTTGAAAATAAAAGACGACAATTTTTGTAATAAACCGGGACTCCTAACAAGACAATTTCGTCCCTGTTAACTAACCACGAAAGATGTCTGATATACCTCCATGCTCAAGTAACAAAGTGCGCATGCATTTAAAGATTAAGTGCATGATGTGAAGTTATATGACGGAGATACGAACCCAACACGTAATCGTATTGTTAATTAAGTAAAATCAAATGTTACGTATCGGTTTTCCTTACCAGCTGCTAGGTGTTTGAATCTAAACTAAGGATAGAAACTTTTGTACCTAAGCGACAATCCAACTACACGCCTACCGTGCATCCACAAATATAGCTTAAATATCAGTTGCTTACTCACCAACGGTAAGGTGTGTGCGTGTTTGACAAGAAATAATGACACCTATTGCGATTGTTGGCAACACATGAATAGACATTAAAAGCGCACGTTGGTTTTCACTAGCGGGACGGTGTGCACGTTATAGGGCTTGAACTGGAACTATGAATATTTTTGTATTGGATCAGGATTCGGACCCACATACTTACCTTTGGAGGAGACCTAGAGAAGGTTGCAGTCTTGCGAAAAGGAACGAAATGGTTGAACTATAATGTTCCGAGAGATTCAGATCCTCGAAAGAGGAGAAACGAATTCGAATCACAGTCCAGCACCAAATTTTTCAACGTCTCTAGTTCAATCAATTACAAGTAAAATAAGAGCCCCATCCTTTAAATGGCTATCGGTTCATAAAATAAAATAAAATTTTCTAATGTAAGTAAGTTTACTGGCGACTGTATTTCTGTTTACGATGACTTCCGCTATGTCATTTCCCAACGTAACCTGGCTCTGCCCAGTTGGTAATGAAGGAACGTGATTTGTATTGCGAATTCTGGATTATAGCGTCTTTCTCTTGACGTTACCAGACGCAAAGTAAATATGTTTGTGCTTCTTAAAAGTAAATGTCTGAACCCACGCATTGCTCCTGTGATAGTTCCACCAGGCCATTGTGCCCATATTTCCCAGCCCCAGGAGTGAGCTGCAATGGATGATGTGCTGAGCTTACAAAAGTAGTCACGGTGGAAAAAACGCGAGTCTTTTAAATGGTTAAGTAGAAACAAGCTTCTGACGCGGAGATTATGCTATTCCCATGTCAGCAGGATGTAAAGACCCTTGTAGGCATCATAGGCTCGATGTGAAGCCATTTTGAAATGTTCACAAATTCAAATATTTTCTTAGTTCGTGAAGATCGACTGGGAAGTGTGAAGTTACCGGATAATTGGATTATTACCGTCATTATTACTATCATTTTCTTCATGCCGCTGCTGGAACACTGTACTTGAATATCAGTTCGTGCCTTTTGGTCACTACACAAGTAGTTTCCCAAGAAGAGGTTCTTTCTCTGTCTACAGAATTCTTTTCATGTTAATATCAAACATCAGTAATTACTCATAGATTACATTAAAACTAAAGTAATCGATGAAGACGTTACTTGATAACAAAAACGCGCTGCCTTTCTTCTATTACTTGCGCCTAGAAATGGCTCTCGAGTACTGCCAAACCAAAAGCCAAGAGATCTTACTGCCTGCCGATATACGTCGCTGTCAATTTTTCCACAAGATTTGGTCGACGTGACCTGTTTCAAGTTGTGTATGACAGAGAATGTTTTAGAAAATCAATTGTTTTCCTTTGCAATAAAGAAAAAGATTTTCATTCAAAGCTATCCAAGTTCAAAATTTTTGGAATATTAGTTCCAGTTAAATATTCGCTTCTATAATGTAGGAAAGTATTTCGCACATGCAAAACTCGGATCCGGCCCACTGACCTTACGCTCAGCCGCCGGCCATAAATTCTGGCTCAGAGTGACACCAGATTAAGTAACCTAATATAGCGAAGACTATTTGCCAGTGCTCTCTCTCACCGGAAAATACGCAGTTCTCTCATTAATTGGGCTCCATTAGTACACTGTAACAGTAATTTCTGTGTGTCTGCAATGCATACGGATTGTGGAATTTAGCGGTGCTCTCTCTTCCACTTCTTTATACAATATGACTTACCTAAACGGGCCCTTTATCGTTACAGGCCGTGGGCTGTGCTACATCATACTGACAACAGTAATGTTCTTATACTGACAATCTGACTGGTCGTTTTACCTGATTTTGTAATCATTTAAATAAGACAACATGACCTTCCAGTGGGAGACATTTCGTTCTCCCTTTTCCTTCTGTGACATTTTTCCGTAATCTACTTGCCTTCCAATCAGCGAAATGCGGTAGAGTACGGCCGGTAAACGATTTAAAAACCACGATTTAGTCCCGTTTAGACGATTTCTTCAAACATTGTCGTTGCTAAAGGAATTTACTTTCGTCTTAAATCGTCTCAAGCAGCAACGTTCACAGACATCCCAAATACGTAAAAGCTCATTATCCTGGTACGAAGTTTGTAAAACAAACTTCCCACAGTTTGTGTCAGGTTGATCTTTTCGTCTGATAGCACTGCTTAAGTATCACAAGTAGTGTCCCTGTAGCTGTGGGAATCATTGGTTAATAACGAGTTTAACACCAATGGGTATAGTATTGCTAAATATTCAAATTAATTATCAACCTAAGTCTGAGTCCATCCGCAGACTGTAGCGAATTTATAATACTGAAGCTAGACTTTGCATCCTTGTCCTCCTTGAGTGGGCATTAGAAGGCGTTTGCACACACGTACACAACACTATGAATACTTCGAACGCCATAGTTAACGTTGCTCTCATAAACTATTTTTGTTTTTTAATTCTTCTAGGTGTTCAGGATGCAATATGTGTTGTACATACAGCCTTAGAGCAAAACATTGACCGCCGAGCCGTCCACATAAGGTGGACAACACAGTCGTGCTCCTCTCAGGATCCTGTGTCCGGCAGTAAGCTCGATCTGCAACATTGTAGACTGCGGCACCTCCCAGAGGAAGTCTTGAGTTCAGTCTTAGTACATTATTCTTGACTAAGGCCGTAGTCTTGAGGTAAAACGCGAGACTAGCTAATATGACGTCTGGCGACCGGAAGCAGACGACAAAATTTTTATCGCCCCTTTCCTCTCGGTGCTGAAGCTATGCGTGTATTTCAAGCGAATCTACAATATATTTCGCTTTGTGTCACACTGGTAATAATAGTTCGGTTCAACAATGTTTTAGCGAAAGATTTCTTTACCGAGCATCTGCCTCTGAACACCGCATGCGTCTGAGTTCTCTGGGACCCGTTTGCTGCCTACCGGCGGGGGCTGAGGCACTGCGCTGCCTTCTGCCGACAACATCTGCTCCACTCCACACTCTCAACCATGTAAAATGCTTTAATGTTGTTGAGTAGTGACCCATAAAATCTGTCTACGATTTGTGTTTCACTCTTCATAGCAAAGGAGGCACAAAACCGTTTTTATTAGATGATTACTTTATTACATTAGAATGCAGTACATCAATGTGACGCAGAATTTATTTCATTGCTTCTGATCCAGTGCGCTATAATTAAAGCGTCACATTCTGTTCCTTTCCTTGCACAGGAGATTCTTCAAATAATTTATTATTGTCATGGATTCATATGTGTTACTCAAGGCACAGGGAGTAAATGCAATGGTAATGTGTTTGGTTTCTTTCTTTGATTTTCTATGGTAAATGGATGCAAAAGATTGCGTCAATACCTATCAGAACCTGCTCTATAGCTACTAAGGCATATTGCTTGTTTTGAGGTCCATAAATTAATTAATGGAGAAGTGAACGCTGTTCACAAATGATATTTAGAATATTCAATTGGATTTAAGGCGAAAAAATTGCCCATATTTGAAGCTACCCAGAGAAAAAGTAAGTAGCTAGAGACACTGTCAGCACATGTCTGCAGGGAAGTTTAGCATAGAGTAATCAAGAGGCTCATTTCCTTCATACTTATCACCCTGGAATGTGAGTCTTAAGTGAAGAACAATATTGAAATTCGTATCGTTGATGGTCGATTCGAATTTCTTCAGAGACGCTGGTATTGCGAAGCAGCTTGGAAGTCAGAACGCCATGATCTATGACGATTAACACAACTTACTGAGTCGAGCTACCAAGAAGATTTGATGTGTAAAGGTTTTCTTCCGATTTCGATACAGAATTTTTTCTGGAAATTCGCAGCTCCTTAAAAAAAAAGCTCGCACACGATGGTCCCTACCTCAGTTGGAACTGACGACTGATTGAGCCGTTCTGACACGAGACATGGGCGGTACCACCGGGTTACAGACACACTGCTACCTTTGCACCACTCTCATCATGGTATTGGTCGCTCAGCCTCATAACGCATCGTGAAAGATAATAAAAGTTGCCACTTATGTGAAGAATAGCATTGCTTTAGCCAAAAAATAGAATTTTCTGCCTCAGTATCTTAGTTTACGTAAGGATTATACAGCATGAGCCATTCAAATGGAAAGGTAATATCAAGTAATTTTAGTGAGCCAATTCAGTACCATAGGCGGAAGTGATTGCACTTTCACAGTGTTGCCTAATGTTTGTGACGATGTTGCCAAATCTCAGGTGTGCTAGGAACAGCTGTGTAGCGGTATGCGTGGAGAATCCCCTGCTCGTGTCTTACGGGGATATGGAGAGGAACCGCAGGGTTTGGTTAGGATGCAGCGTTTTCCCCCAGCAGTTGTGTCAAACATTAAGGTGTATAATCTTCCATCACGATTACAGTTTCCTACAAAATATATACAAATAAAACACTTACCTTGTTTCTTTCCGACAAAAGATTATTTCAGTACGATAAAAAGTTTTTGGAAATCTCTTATGCCCACCTGTCACCAAAGTAAGATAAACACTTTGCACCTCGAAATCGATTGCATGTATGTGCAGTCTTGTGATGCTTAAATAACGCTCAAAGGACATTTAGTCCATATTTTATCTGAGCTTCTGTATGTCGATAAAATCGGTTCTGAACTGGGAATGCAACTTAGACCGTACTTAACGCTGAATTGGATCCCTTCGTGAGAATACAGCACGGCTACTATTTGTTGTTTGTTCAGAACTGCAGATTCCTCAACATCTCCACATACTGCGCGTGAATGGGTTCGAATCCTGGCCCGGCACTATAGATTTCATTATGTATTATCAAGCTCTAGCATGAGAACACCTATCTGCTGGTGGATAATTATTTTAATGTTTAATGTATTTTCATTCGTTGTCAACACTAACGATATGTGACGTTTTGACACCCAGTGAGACACAGGACTATTTGCGAGATCACTGTAAGTTCAAGATGTTAGTCCGAGCTGGACAAAAATTCGGAAGCTGACGTATCTTTGTGTGTAGTCAAAAGCGATATGATGTGTGGAGCTGTATTCCCAGTGAGCACTGAACTCTTCGTCATATTATTTCTAGTTCCAACACGCTCACATATCGCTACTGGTGCAACAAACCCATATTTAATGTTCGTTTTCTCTAGAATATAACAGCGATAGATGCCGGGTTGGAGTCTTGGGAAGGGAAAAAATGTATGTTTCGTCTCGTCATTTCAGTTAAAACATCTAGCTACTGCCGAGAAAATCCGAAATGTCACAGTTGATTGTGCGTCGATATCTATCCGATTAAGTACTGAGTTCGAATCCCGGCCCAGTACAAAGCCTTACCTCACGGCAATTCACGTAAGTTACTTGTTAAGAACCAAGATTCAACATCTCTCGTCGTTCGTTAACAGGGACAATAGGTGCTGGGTAGGAATTCGCGTCCGGCAAAAATACTTGCGCTATGTAATTTAAAGTTGGTATTTGCAAACTGGCTCTGTCTAAAATCGAGGTATATCACTCTCTGTATGCCTAATCACGAGTGACTGTTAGTTTCCGTCAGGCAAGAAATCATTGCTTAGTCTGCATGACCTGAGTTTGCATCCATATGCAGAACGAGACGGTTCGTCGTGTCATTTGAAGTTCATAAATATTCTCAATTAGCTGCTCGTGAATACCTTTAATTTTTAATCTTATTTTGTATTAAATAATAAGTACGGTATGTTACTTTGAAGAGTAAATCATGAATTCGACGAATTTACAATGTGCATTACCTATCTGACGTAATAATAATGAGAGTGGTAAAATGTCAGGTATGTCATTTATTGTAATAAATGTGAGCTACAAGCCTTGAGGGCAGTCTTATGTGTGATAAGGTGTTCCATGATATTTGTAGTATCGTGGTATTACTTTACATCTTGAGTTGTTGCGATACAGAACAGTGTTTTCTTGTGGTGACTTGTTGGAACCACTTTCAATAGTCAAACGACTGTACCAAGGAGCGATAAGAGGACCTGCTAGACAGTTGCGTTATGTAGGTTGCATGTGAATCAGGCGAAATTCAATTCGGTCGTTAGGATAGTTTTGAGCATGACTGTACGTGTAGGGGCAAATGAATGATTAGAGTTGAAGAAAAACTGGATGATTAATTCAAGACAAAGAGCTTCACAAATTGATAAGTCGATAACGTGTTGGGCCACCTCTGGCAGTTACTAGGCTTGACATTGACTGATAAAGTTAGTGGATACCCTCCTGATGGATATGGTACCAAATTCAGTTCAGTTGGTTCATTACATCGCCAAAATCGCGACCTGCTTTAAAGAACCTGCCCATTGTGCTCCAAATGTTCAAAATTGGTGAGAGATATGGCTATCTTGCTGAGCAATGTATTGCCTTGCATGTACAAACACGTAGATACGATCTCCGTGTGTGGTGCGTAAATTGTCGGCAGGCACCTCACTTAGTGTCCCGAGCAGAGTTCAAGCCGCCATAGAGACAAAGGTTGGACACACTGCATATTAATGTCCACTAATAGGTGTCTGTACACTCACTGATAGGATACTGTATTTCGAAATGTTAGCAGATAAAGCTTACGTGGGGCGAGTCGTAGAATCTCTAAAAAGAGACACCTCTGGCAACACTAGTTGAAAGTGGCCTTCAAACTAGCCGTGCTGCGCTCTCTACCTCCGGCTATTCTCGTGGCCGTCAGAGCTGCCGTAGCCGAGACGCCCCCTGGGTAAAAGCTACGGACGTCTGCAGTCGCGCCTCACGATCTGTCACAAATTATGGAATGTATTCGCAGATACCAATTGTAACACGTCAACGGCTATACAGTTTGCTGGAAACGTACAGGATGTTTTGAAATTCCCATCACTACCTGCTAGAATTTGTAGAGGGGACTGAGTACATAATACTCATATTTTAAATTGTAACCCGTCTCCCGAGACGTACCGTATACTAGAACCATTTGAAAACATGTTGGTAAGGCTGTCACATTGACAAGTAATTTGTTACACTGTGGAATCAAAGAAATATCGTTTATGGCCCCCGCGAGCACGCAGAAGTGCCTCAACACACCGTGGCATGGACTCTACTGATGGCTGAAGTCGCGCAGCAGGGAACTGACACCATGAAACCTGCAGAGCTGCCCATAAATCCGTAACAGTAAGAGGGAGCAGAGATCTCCTCTGATCAACACTTTGCAAGGCATTCCAGATATGCTAGTTAATGCTATAAAATTTACTAGAGACGTACAATATGTTTGGGGAGTTTGGTGGCCAGCGAAAGTGTTTAAGCTCGGAAGAGTGTTCCTGCAGCCACTCTGTAGCAATTGTGGTTGTGTGGGAGGCTCCTTTGTCCTGCTGGAATTACCCACTTCCGTCGAAATCCACAATGGACACGAATGGATGCAGGTGATTAGACAGAATGTATCTAGACGTGTCAGGGATCCCACATAACTCCGAATGCGCACGCTCTACAACGTCACAGAGTCTCCACCAGCTTGAACAGTTTCCAGCTGACATGCAGGGTCCATGGAGTCATGATGTCGTATTCATACCCATACACTTCCATACTGAATATACATTTTGAAATGAGACACGTCCAACCAGGCAATATGTTTCGAGTCATAAACAGTCCAATGTTCGTACCGATGGGCCCAAATGAGGCGTAAAGCTTTGTGCTGTGCAGCGAGCAAGGGTACACGAGTGGGCCTTCGGCTCTGAAAGCCCATGTAGATATATTGAATATTTCGCATGCTGATACTTGTTGATGGTCAAGCATTGAAATTTTCAGTAATTTGTGGAAGCGTTGCACTTTCGCCACGCTGAACGGTTCTCTTCAGATTCCATTCTTGCAGGATTGTTTTCCGGCCGCAGAGATGTCGGAGATTTGTTGTTTTACTGGATTGCTGATATTCACGGTGCCCTCGTGAAATGGTCGTACAGGAAAAACCCCACTTCATCATTACCTCGTAGATGCTGTGTCCCATCGGCCTTGCGCCGAGTATAAAACCACGTTCAAAGTCATTTAAATCTTGATAACCTGCCATTGTAGCAGCAGTAATCGATCTAACAACTGCGCCAGACACATGTCTTACACAGGCGTTGCCCCCCCTGCGGGTTCGGGGGTACGAATAGGCCCGCGGTATTCCTGCCTGTCGTAAGAGGCGACTAAAAGGAGTCTTCACAGTTTCGGCCTTATATGATGGTCCCCACTTGGGTTTGACCTGCCATTTTCAAAATTTCCGTTGTTAGTGCGTGCCATTTGAGGAAGGACGCCTTACGTGGTGTTTTTCTATTGGTCCCTCGTGCACCTCCATATTGCATGCTATCTATTGTCGTGTGGAGGGATTTACACCCCAAGTCTTCTGGGTTGCCTCCTCGTCTTGTGCGCAATCCCCTTCTTAGCGCCCACGGCAACTGTGGACCCTTTCAACACCTAAAATCCAGCACGGTAGCCAGTCCGTTGTGGTGGGGTCGTCATGTACCCTCTTGGTGGTAGCCCCCTGACCACGCAGGGATCGCACTACAGATGCCAGAGCTGTTTCCTCCCCATGCATGCCAAGGAGTATGTGCCCATCTTGTCTGGGGCACGGGGACTCCGGGCAATGGGATATCGGCCAGGTACCCGTTGCTTTGGCTGGTGGCGTCCTTGGGGAGAGCCCTTGTTCGGAGTAGGTGGCACCTGGGCGGATGTGGCGCAATGAAGCGCAATAAATCTCACCAAGCTGGTGGTCGCACTGCCACCAGCGTCTCTAAGCGAGGCAAAATTGAATTCGATGCTGCACAATATGATCCTCAGTCGTTCCCCTCGTTGGCTGCGCCATGGGAGGGACGCAGATCTAGTGCCAAGCAGGAGCCTTATGTACCACAATACCTTGTCTGCAGCAGGACTGATGGTGACTCCTTTCTTTCGACAAAGCCTATGTTTTTTGTGGAACACCTGGAGGATAAGTTTGGGGAAGTGGCGGGTTTGTCTAAAATGAGGAATGGGTCCATCCTCCTCAAGACGGCCTCCCCAGCCCAGTCACGGGCGTTGCTCTTGTGTGATAAGCTGGGAGACGTCCCTGTTACCGTCACTCCCCACAGTAGCTTAAATATGGTCCAGGGGATTATTTACCATCGCGACCTCTTGTTACAGTCCGATGACGAGCTGAGAGCTGACTTGGAACGACGTGGTGTGCATTTTGTCCGTCGTGTGCACAAAGGACCCAAGACCAACAGGGTGGCCACCGGTGCCTTTATCTTGGCCTTCGAGGGTGCTGTATTGCCTGAGAAGGTCAAGGTAATGGTTTACCGTTGTGACGTCAAGCCATACATCCCTCCCCCGATGCGGTGCTTCCAGTGCTGGAAGTTTGGGCATATGTCCTCCCGTTGCCCATCCAGTGCCACATGTCGAGATTGCGGACGCCCCTCTCATCCCAATTCTCCATGTGCGCCTCCGCCTGTCTGTGTCAACTGTGGGGAACACCACTCTCCATGCTCGCCGGACTGCCCCGTTCTTCATAAGGAGCGGAAGATTATGGAATTTAAGACCCTGGACCGGCTTACTTATGCGAGGCAAAACTGAAATTTGAAAGGTTGCATCCTGTCCCTCTTCAAACTTCTTATGCTGCAGCTACGTTATCGTCACGGGCGGCAGTTGTCGCCTCCTCTGTGCCGCCTTCAGTTGGCCCTCGGGGCCGTCCATCTCTGTCTGCCCCCCTTGTGTCTTGGGGCAAGCCTTCCTCTGTTGCCCCCTTAGCAGTTGGGGGCAAACCCCCTTCTGTCACTCCCCCCGCACATGCTTCAGGAGTGACATCTGCTCCAAAACCAGGGGGCTCGATCCCTCCCACTCCCCCTCCCCCTCCCCCTTCTCTGCCGGCGTCGTCTCCGCCGGCGTCGTCTCTGCCGGCTCCTCTCTCGCGGAAGGGGTCCCTCGGGGCCCTCCCTTCTTCCATTTCTTTTGCTACCCCGCCGGATGTCAGCCAGTGGCTGAAGGTTCATCCACCTGCTGGTCGTAGGGCTTCTGCGTCGTCGTCAGCCTCCGACGCTCCTTCAGAGAAACAGTCCCAGCCCTCTAAGCCAAAGGACAGACGCGAGAAGAAGGACCGGAACGTGTCCAAGAAGAAGGACGCTCCGGCAGTTTCAGTACCGCCTGCTGTCAATAGCTCTGGCTCTGGGGATGCGGTGGAGATCCTCGCCTCTGCCGCGGATCTCGCCCTCCCGGAACCCTCGGGGACCTCTCCTATGGACACAGCTGACTCTCGCTCGGTGGCGGCCGTTGACTCTGCGGCGCCGTCTGCCTCTTAGTGGACTTAACGCCCTCCCAGGCCCTTCCTGCTTCCATTCTCCAGTGGAATTGCGGCGGTTATTTCCGCCACCTGCCTGAGCTCCGGATGCTTTTGAGTGTTTCCCCTGTTCTGTGCATTGCTCTTCAGGAAACTTGGTTTCCAGCAATGCGGACCCCTGCCCTTCGCGGTTATCGGGGATACTATAAGAACTGCGCTGACTGTGAACGAGCTTCAGGTGGAGTTTGCCTCTTTGTTCACCACTCTGTCTGTAGCTCACCAGTACCCCTTCTGACGCCTTTAGAGGCAGTCGCTGTCAGGATTGAGCTCTCGCCGGCTATTACTGTTTGCTCTGTTTACGTTCCTCCGTATGGGCAACTCCCCCGACATGTCTTGGCTGCGCTGCTGGCTCAACTCCCGCCGCCATTGCTGCTTCTGGGCGATTTCAATGCCCACAACCCTCTATGGGGTGGGACTGTCTCCGATGACCGTGGTCGCGCTGTGGAGCATGTGTTGGCTCAGCTCGACCTTAGCCTCTTGAACACCGGTGCTCCCACACATTTCAGTGTGGCCCATGGCTCGTTCTCGGCCATCGATCTCTCTCTTTGCAGCCCTGGACTTGTCCCATCCCTTCACTGGAGAGTTCATCCTGATCTGTGTGGTAGTGACCATTTTCCCATCTATTTGTCACTGCCCCAGTGTCATTCTTCTGGGCGCCTGCCCCGCTGGGCTCTCAACAGGGCTGACTGGCCGGCTTTTACTTCCGCTGCCACCATTGCTTCTCTCCCACAGGGTGACATTGACGAGGTGGTCCGTGTCTTGACCTCGTCAATTATTTCTGCGGCCCAGACTGCCATCCCTCGCTCTTCTGGACTCCCTTGGAGGAAGTCTGTCCCCTGGTGGTCGCCGGAGATTGCTGAGGCTATTCGCGACTGTAGGCGGGCTCTCCAGCGTCATAAGCGGCACCCATCTCTGGAGACCCTCATCACCTTTAAGAAGCTCCGTGCCTTGGCCCGTCGTCTTATTGCACGGCGTAAGCAGGAATGCTGGGAGAGGTACATTTCATCCTTGGGCTCCCGTGTCTCCCCGTCGCTCGTGTGGTCCCACATCCGGCGGATTTATGGATACCAGACCCCTATGGGTGTCCCTGGAAAATCCCTGGACGGCGCTGTCTGCACGGACGCCGCCACCATTGCTGACCACCTTGCCACGCACTTTGCTACGAGCTCTGCGACTGCAACTTACCCTCCTGCCTTTCGCTCTCTAAAGGAGCACGCCGAGTGGACGCCGTTATCATTCCACACACGTCGTTCTGAAAAATACAATGCTCCTTTCAGCGAGAGGGAATTCCTCGCTGCCCTCGCCAATTGCCCTGATACAGCGCCAGGACCGGACTGCATCCACGCACAGATGCTGAAGCATCTCTCCAGGGACTGCCAGAGACACATCCTCACCATCTTTAACCGCATTTGGAGCGAGGGCGTGTTCCCGTCGCAATGGCGAGAGGGTGTTATCGTTCCCATCTTGAAGCCCGGTGTGGACCCTCTGGCGGTGGACGGCTATCGTCCCATTACACTAACCAACGTTTTGTGCAAATTGCTCGAACGTATGGTGGGGCGGCGTTTGTGTTGGGTCCTTGAGTCGCGCGGTCTCCTCGCTCCATCCCAGGGTGGCTTCCGTCAGGGCCGGTCTGCTGCGGACAATTTGGTGCGGCTGGAATCTGCTATCCGTACGGCCTTTTCCCGCCGTCAGCATCTCGTTGCTGTATTTTTTGATCTGCAGAAGGCATATGACACAACATGGAGGCATCACATCCTTGCTACGTTGCGCGAGTGGGGTCTTCGTGGTCAGCTTCCAGCTTTTCTTCAAAACTTTTTATTGCGCCGCTCTTTCTGGGTGCAAGTCGGTGCCGCCTCTAGTTCATCTTATATACAGGAAAATGGGCTCGGTATTGAGCGTTTCCTTATTTCTAGTGGCCATTAATGGTCTGGCTGCAGCTGTGGGGTCGTCGGTGTCTCCTTCTTTGTATGCCGACGACTTCTGCATCTCATTTAGCTCAACGACTACGGGAGTCGCCGAACGCAGGCTGCAAGCAGCCGTTCGCAAGGCGGCATCATGGGCTCTGACTCATGGATTTCAGTTCTCTGCGGCCAAGACTCGAGTTATGCACTTCTGCAGGCGTCGGACGGTCCACCCTCATCCGGAACTTTACCTCGACGGTCACCTACTTGAAGTGGTGGACACTAGCCGCTTCTTAGGACTCGTCTTTGGTTCCCCGGCTCACATGGGTTCCTCATATTACTCAGCTGAAGCAAAAGTGCTGGCAGCACCTCAACGCCCTCCGCTGCCTGAGCCATGCGTCTTGGGGTGCGGATCGCAGCACGCTGTTGCGATTGTACAGAGCCCTTGTGCAGTCCAGGCTTGATTATGGGAGCCTGGCCTATGGGTCTGCATCGCCCTCAGTGTTGACGTTGTTGGACCCCATACACCACTGTGGGGTTCGGCTTGCAACTGGTGCTTTCCGTACGAGCCCTGTGGATAGTCTGCTGGTGGAGGCCGGGGTTCCCCGCTGCGGATTCGCCGCCACCGACTGCTCGCCGACTATGCTGTCCACGTGCATTGCTCACCGGGCCATCCCAATCATCGCCTGCTTTTCCATGCCAGGGTCCTCCCTCTGCCCGACCGGCGACCCAGGTCTGGGCTTTCCATTGCTGTCCGTGTCCAGTCCCTGCTGTCGGAACTGGGGTCGTTCCCTCTTCTGCCGCCCTTCCGGGCCTGTGCACCCACGCCTCCCTGGTGTGTGACCCGTCTGTCCGTCCGCCTGGACTTGGCACGGGAACCCAAGGACTCGGTTCCGCATGTGGCCCTCCGTCACCGTTTTCTTGCGCTCGTCGCCTCATTTTCAGGCTGTGAGCCTGTCTACACTGATGGTTCCCTGGTGGATGGTCGTCCTGCCTACGCTTTTGCTCACGCTGCCCATGTTGAACAGCGCTTCTTGCCGGCTGGCTGCAGTATTTTTACTGCAGAGCTGGTGGCCATATTGCGCGCTCTTGAGCATATGCGTTCCTGCTCAGGTATGTCCATCGTCATCTGCAGTGACTCCCTGAGCAGCCTCCAGGCTATCGACCGCTGCTATACCTCTTCTCCTCTGGTATATCCTTTATTCAGGAGTCTGTTTTTGCCATTACCCGCTCTGGTCTTTCGGTGGTCTTTGTTCGGACGCCAGGTCACTTGGCATCCCGGGGAATTAACGTGTCGACAGGCTGGCCAAAGGGGCGGTCGACGCCCCCACTTTGGCGATCGGCCTCCCGGCTCGTGATTTGCAGCTGGCGTTGCGCCATAAGGTGCTTCAGATGTGGCGTGACGAGTGGCGTAGCCTGACTTCTCCGAATAAACTGCGGCCTGTCAAGGAGACGACCGATGTGTGGCAGTCCTCCCTGCGGGCTTCTCGCAGGGACTCTGTCATCCTGTGTCGGCTCCGCATCGGCCATACCTACCTGACACACGGACATCTTTTGCGTCAGGAGGATCCCCCCTGTGTCAGTGTGGGTCCCGGTTGACGGTCGCCCACATTTTGTTGGAGTGTCCCCGCCTGTGCATCCTCCGGCAGACTTTTAATCTCCCGGGCACGTTGCCTTTGGTTTTATGCAACGATGCCTCCATGGCTGACGACGTTTTAAATTTTATCCATGGTAGTCCTTTTTATGGTTCCATTTAGGGGGACCTGTCCCTTTCCCTTTCTGTGTATCTTGTCCTCGAGTGTCTCATTGGTTGCAGATTTTAATGTGTGTATTCGGATGGTTGACTCTTTCCCAATTTTTTTACCCATGGTCAGTCAACCAGTCTCCGACCCTCTGATTTTCTTCCGTTTCTTTCTGTCCAGTGTTCGTCTGTACTCTTCTTGTCTCTAGTGTTCGCTGACACATTGGTGTTCTTTCAGTGACTGGGGGGAGGGGCGTCTCCTCCCCCCTTGAGGTTTTACCTGTTCCGTAAATTTTGTTTCGCTGGTTTTTTTGGAATGGGGGACTGATGACCTTAGCTGTTTAGTCCCCCTTAAACATCCCAACAACAACAACAACAACAACAACAACAGGCGTTGCCGGCCGCAGCACCATATTAAGCCTGTTTATATACCTCTCTGTTTGAATATGCGTTATTATACTAGTTTCTTTGGCATTTCAGTGTAAATATGATCTAGTACATCTATTGTTCTACAGTTTCACTCGTTAATAATCAAAGAAACAGAGAAATCGGTCTTCAGAGACACTGTTTTAACAGGAGGGCCTTTTCCAATTTGAAATTAGAATGATATTATTTCCTTCATCTGCTGACGGTCGTTGATATATATCAACGAAGACAGGTGAAAATGTGTGCCCCGATCGGAACTTGAACCATGGATCTCCTGCTTACATGGCAGTCGATCTATCCATCTGAGCCACCGACGGCACAGAAAATAGCGAGACTACAGGAATTATATCGCGCACGCCTCCCGCGAGACCCACTTTCTCACCTATGTATGACCACACACTACATTCGTAGCGTCCTTTCGGACATGTCAGAAAGAACAGACACCATATCCATATAAATATATTTTCCAATTCGCGTGCGCTGCGTCTCCACGGGGCACCACACACGCACCTGCTGACGTTGAAGGCACCCTTTCTCGAAGACGTTGCGCAATGCTAACGAAAAGCGTGTGGGGAGGAGTCAGACGCTGTGGACAACGATCTTGATAAACGCGACCAGCAGCTCTTCCAGTACTGTGAGCTTCGCCACACAGAATACACGTGTCGGTGTATTTGGCAAAAGTGTACTCAGCAATGTTCCTCTAACACTCACAGAAACATGAACGAGACTCGAACCAGGTCAGAGAGGAGACAGCTGTCAAATGACATCATACGATCCGACGTAAGTAACACCCTCCCCCCCCCCCCCCCCAGTGATTATAACCCTGTTGCATACCACATTAGCGAAGGTGTATTCATACGGCTGTAGCACGGATATACCTTTCCATACATGGGCTCCTCTTCAAAATATCATTACTCATTTCCCTAGAAGTTTTTAACGTGATTTTGGAACATCCTGTATCTCTCCAGTAACTATACAGCTGTTTCCAGAATTAGTTCCCTCTGGAGCGGAGTGTGCGCCGATATGAAACTTTCCGGCAGATTAAAACTCTGTGCGGGACCAAGATTCGATCTCGGTACCTTTGCCTTTCATGGGCAAGTGCTCTACCATCTGAGCTACCCAAACACGACTCACGCCCCGTCTAAACAGCTTTACTTCTGCAGTACATCGTCTCCTACCTACAGCTGTTGTACCACATTCGAAATATACGGATGTATTTCAGAATTTCGGCGTAATGCTACTTCGCAGAAACATGGCTGAATTTTCCTATATATTGTTATCATTAAAACCAAGCACCGTCTCTGTCTCCATATCAAAAAGTATTAGGTACTATTTTCATCATTTCTAGCACTATTAAAGTTGGTAGGTGTAGGAAAAAATACTACTATCATTCTGAAAATATCGTTGAGAAGCGATAGAATTCCTACAAAGAAATTTAAGAAAATCATTTTGGGTACTAGGCCATGTCATTATACAACAGTGAAACAACTAAAATAACGACATTTCAACCATCATTTGAACGATCCTCTTCAGAGCGAATAAATGCCACCAAATTTCAAATCAGCAGCAGCGAAATGAAAGGTCGATTTGGAAACAGTTTCTATTTCTTCTTTCTTATCTTCGATTAATTTCCCAAATATCTCGTTCGTTTCGTATGTTGCTTTCTTTATACAAGGTGTTTAACATTTCTAGAGCTTGCAATTTTACCTAGTAACTCATGCATGCAAACGTCATCTAACGAGGCTACAGAGCATCAAAATACAGGCACCAGCCCCGGCGAATGTATGTAAGTAGAGTGTGATGCCGTGATTATTTATCAATTTGATCATGTATCATGTTCCGGAAGTTACAAGGGAATATCGTTATCATACCTGTGACGGCGGAATACAAGTACTGGTACTGTTGTTGCTAACTTTCATAGGTGGTAGTATGGATCAAAGTAAGAAAAAAATGTCCGGTAAACATGGGCTACAAAATGCATACCTGAGGCGCTATGAGCACTTGTTCAACAGTGGAGATATGTTTTATGCTAGCGAAGATGAACAAGTCCTCACAGCTCTTAAGGTATGCATTTTACAGCCCATGTGTACTGGACATTCGGTCCATACTACCACCTCTGAAAGTTTCCTGCCCTACAACTTGGCTGCAACACTACCGGTACATACTGTCACACGCAACAGGAATGTCTTCTCTTCCAATTTTCCGTTATAGGGACATAACCTCAGATTTATCCATCTCCATCATCATAGAAAATTGCTAACATCTTCATTGGATCTCCCTGTGTACACACATATTACAGACTACAGCGCTTGTAACTTTGATACTCTGTAGCCTCGCTGGATGACGTTTCCAGACATCGATTCCCAGGTAGGTCCCCTCTACAAACGCGATAAGTGTGTCGCACGACGTGTGAAACTTTCTGTATGCAAACTCACTCTCTCTCTCCCTCCTCAACTATCAACTACCAGCTTTCTTATAAGTCTTACATCTGCTGGCTGATTTTTGGCAGAGCTCTAGATAACATGCCGCTCACTGTATTTTATCGCTGGTTGCATCTTAAATTCAAACTATATATTGGTCAAAACTGTGAAAAGTTATTTTCTACATCTATAGATGTTATAAATATGGGTTGAATTTCTTCAACCGATCTCTAGCGGCTAGTGTGTTCGATTTTCCTATAGCTCGTCTCCTCTAATGTGTTCCATTCCTCTGTAAATATTTTGGATCAGTATTTTAAGCCAGGACGTATGAAAGAGATGGTTCGGTAGTATTCACAATTATCACTATTTGCCATATTTGGTGTTGGTGTTATTTTTTTCGTTTATTCTGAAGATTTAGCAGCATATCAGCGAGCATAGATGTTGAGCAGTGAAGCAGCAAACGCCGACAGAGTGAGTCCTCGCCGATGCTGATAGAGCCCTCTGGTAGCGAAGCTCTGCACTACAGGCAATGAAGTGTGTGAGGTACTAGTAGCGACACGTAGCAGCGAAGTGATGAACCGCAAAATGGCCGCGAATATTGAGTGACTTAAATGTCTAGTTGCTGTTTATTTCTTCCTTTACACTATTATTACAAAACAGACTACGGCATCACTGCTCGGTTTGTCTGTTACCGTATTTTTGTGTATTTCACACATTACAAAATAATTCTGTTCTCGTAACATATAATGCAAACTACATCTCGAGCGACATTAATGTATGCAGCATGTTACATTCATCATTCCCTCTTCGTAATTTAGTATTACTAATAGTTTTGTCCACAGTTTTAAGCATTAAAAATGGATATGTGGCTCGGAACAGGACTACTGTTATATTAAATGTTAACAAAATAATCGCACGGTATAGTGAGTTAAAGAATATTGAACAGCAACGAGAACTGTAAGTAAGTTTATGCAATGCAACGTTAGTGATATAATAGTACAACAGTAATAGACGTTTGTCATCCATTTTTCCTATTTTACAGTTTCACTCATTACTGATGGCAAATGCCTTGCAGAGAAGGTAACATTCTGCATCTTCGGCTAAGGCCTTTACAATCTCTTTCATTCAACCAGACTTAACTCATAGAAGTAGTAACATAATTTCTTTTCTGATCCAAAAGATACTTTTACATAAAGTAGAGGCAGAGAGGTTGTCATATAACTATTAATCGAAATATTATATCAAATATATGGGCTTGTTAGTGAAATCCCCAAGAAATTCCTCTTGTTAACGTTAAGTATTATCTGTTTGATTCAGCATTCAGCTCACATAAAACCACGAGAAATAACGTTTTTCATACAAAAAAGAGTTTATCTCTTTAGTGACCTGTGTCACATCAAACATCTCATTTTGATACTAGAATAATTTGAGAAAAAAGAAGGCCTTTGTTCGTTTTTGAAAATGCAATTAGTGAAAAGTATTTTTAAAAGATATTGTCAACTATTACGAAACGATTTCTTATACAGGATTTATTTATCACATAGTCAATCATGATACTAAAAATAACACAGCGTTGGCTTGTGATTTGCTATTGATGTAATATTTTGTATTTTCTTATGACGTTGAAATAATTATTGCTTTTTCAGCACTGAGAATGTGTGAAATACAGTATGTAATATATGAATCAGTATGATAACCTTTTTTTCGAATATTCACTGGTAACTACAGGAAAATGGCACATGTTTGGGTATTAACCTCAGCAGTATTCAGTACACGAAGGAAAACAAAATCTTTTTTTTTGTAAGGGTTTTATTTCATAGTTGTAATCCTACAAATATACCAAGCAGTTTCTCTTGATAGTGAGATATATTAAATACCTTAAAATATATGTAGATGAAGTCTGGTGAAGAAAGTGTGCGAATTAAAATTTTAAATGTTTGTAGCAGCATAATCAGGTACAGTTTGTAGTGTGGGAGTGAGCTCCACGTGGGATCCAAAGCACAGACCCCACGGGGGTGCCTGACATGCGCCACATGCCAAGGCAGAGGTGGAGGCTAGTGTTCGGAAGTCTGAAAATTCCAGCGCCGGCCGGGGATTGAACCCCGGCCCGGCTGGGGCGAATAGCCCCAGCCGAGGCGCTGGAACGTTCCAGACGCCCCTTACCACTAGACCACCGGGGACCCCGGCTGTTTCCTGCTCTGGAGTCCAGCTAGTGGTCGTGCACTTCCTGCTGTCCTCCGTGTTTACACCGAGGCAGCAGTGGCGTGGTGTAACAGGAAGTGTTTACCTGCGTCCGCTGGATGTCCACTTAGTGTGGGACTTATTTACCCGGCTGACGTTCGTGTCCTATAAAGTCCTTAGTTGAGTTACAATTATTTCCAGAGACCAAAATCTGCCTATGCAGTTCCACACAGTCGCGTCTCACTATTTGAACCTCTGTAATTCGATCGTGTTGTCAAGACCCATGTAAGAACTTCTGTTTACCGAAGAAACCTCCTGTGTTTGGTACATTCCATAAACGGAAGCGACTGTCATAACAGACAGCCCCGTAAACATTTCGTAATGAAGTGCCAGCCGGTATGTAATACTCGATATCTGGAATTGTTTTATCGGTTATTAAGATAATCGTTTCATCTCTAAACACTTTGAAAAATTTACGTGTTTTCTCAATAAAGCATAAGCACAGTACATAGATCCGCCGTGAAAATGACATCGAAGAAGTACAAGTGTTCGAGTGCCACAGAAAAGAAGTTCGTCCTTGAAGGTGTGGAACGAAGAGCAGTACAAAAGTAAGATGTCACGTTTCGGGATTCCCTCATACTCGCTGTAGACACTCCAGAAGCAGGAAAATAAGTTTGATGATGTCTCATGAGGAGCGAGGAATAAATTCACTCTCATATAACTACTCTACGAGATGCCTCACCGCCTCTTGAAGAGTGTCATGGGCTTCTGCGGCCGTGAGTCAACGTGGTGTTTCTGGCCACATACATTTTAGCTGCGGTTTCTGCGACCTGCAAAGGAAGCCGCGACAATGGGGAGGCTCTGCCTGTTGTTTTGTAATAAGATCGCCCCTCCACATTTTATCTAGGCTTAAGGCTGTCTATGCACATAGTGCATAGCCATGTTTTAAAAAATATTTTTTTTTTTACATTTTCCGTTCTACAACATTACTTCTGTCTTATTTTACGAACTTTTCGTACGAATGACGTAAATTTTAAACTCCTTAAATCCACCAAGTCATTATGTATTCTTAAAATATCTTTTAACTCCTTTTCAACACGGATTTATTTTTAATCTCTTTCACTGAAGAGGCTAACCGACGGATTACTTTTTTTTAGTTTCAGGTATTGATTTTATTACATTCTCCTTTAGCATATTGATCAGAAATTGTAGGTTCAGATACCTTTGCCTGATTGAATACCGTTTGCTATGCCAAACTTCGACAGTATTCATGGTCTTGTGCATCGAATTGATGACGGTAGATAGCTGACCGAAATCACTTCGAAATAAATTCTCTGAACGCAGATGTGTTAGCTATCGAGGTGTTACCTAACGCAACTGAAGACAAGTTAAGAATGAATTTATTTCGATATAATTTCGGTCGACTGTCTGTCTTCACCAATTCCACATTTCAGATGGTGTACTAGGATTTTCCATCTATTGACTGACTATATAGTCTACGAATTCATGACCTTTTCGCCACCGGGCATTTACTACGCTGTTACCATCCAATGCATCATCAAGGCAGTCCGGTGGAAGATGTGCTCTACAGCATACATGCGGCAAGACAATCGAACTACTTCTTGATCCCTGTATTTCTCCACTAATCCATTGCAGTTAATATCCATCTGACAACTTGGTTTTAGTTGTATATTGGCCACTGGTCAATCTCTCTTCATTGTAAATATAAATACGCATTGTCACCATATATCACCAGCATAACGTTTAATACAGATGTACATTACAAAGATCTTCACTTAAAAATACAGCATACTTTGCTCTGAAACAATTTTTTGGATTTTTGTGCTTATAACACGACGGCGTGCTGAGAAGATAATGACTCGGTCTGTTTTATTTGATGAAGTCAGTAACATTCTACATCTTTACTTTGGATATCTGCAGCCCTCTGATTTTGCGTAAGGAGCGTTTTGTAACAAGTGTTTATCCTTATTTTGGATAGTTACCTCTCTTATCTGAGTGACTATGTTGGTGGGTGAGAAAGAGCTCACAAAACTAAAAGAACGAATTCGAAGACTTCGTCCGCATGTGGAGCACACTCTCCTTGAGCACGGCAGTGCCAAACTACACACGATCGCTGCGGCATCTGCAGCAAGCCGACGTCCATGCACTGCCGTCGATCATCCTACACACAGTCTCGATTTTCGTCTATCGCAAAACTAAGAAAACCTTTGAGCACTTCAGTTGTTTCAAGCGGTGCAAGCAGAGGTAAGGTTGTGGCTCTGTTCACATAGTCAAACAATACACTGTGACGGTGTCAACAAAATAGTATCTAGTTGGGGAAATTTTGCTGGTTCCGAGGGTGAGTGTCTTGAGAAATAAATTTATAGACGTGAAGAATACAATGTAGAATGTTAATGAAGTTTGTTTTATTTAAAAAGCTTTGCGAGTTTTCACGTAAAACATCTGTCGACATTACTTTTCAGTGCGTCCTCGTATGGTGGATGTCTGAGAAAATAAATACATTGATTAAAATAAGTGGTGACATGAGTGCTGTTAAGAGCACTAGGTTCAAAAAATTTTAACTGTATGCCAATTGCAGATTAATTTTAATGGCAGCTAGCGCGATTATATGAGTGGAGTATTAGATTTAATGGTGAGCATTTATGTAATTTTTAAGCATTGTCATTCTTCCTCTCTTAAGTACCTCGTCCTCCAGTAACATGCATGATCTGTTGTCCGTCCATGGTTTTTCAGAACATTGATTCAGTGCTGAACCCAAACTGCTGGTTTGAGGTATTTAGCCAGGTTAATCCTGTGCGTCGTGGATCACATATTCCATTAATCTTTCAAAAAATGGTTCATATGGCTCTGAGCACTATGGGACTTAACATCGGAGCTCATCAGTCCCCTAGAACCTACAACTACTTAAACCTAACTAACCTAAGGACATCACACACACCCATTTCCGGAGCAGGATTCGAACCTGCGACCGTAGCGGTCGCACGGTTCCAGACTGAAGCGCCTAGAAACGCTCGTCCAGACTGCCGGCCATTAATGTTTCCTTGAATTATTAATTTCAACAGGTTTTATTTGTTGTTGCGGAATTGCGCTACCAAAACAATCGAGTTCTGCTCTCTGGATGCTGTTGAGAATTTCTACATTTTCGTACCGCCGTACTTTTGACTAAATCTGTCGATGGTATCCTTAATATTTTTCCATACGATCGCATTTCAAATGCCTAATACAGTCCATGACTCAGCTCCATAGAGTAGGACACCGAACGTGTAACATCGAAGTTGTAGAGTGCGAATCCTAATGACTGCTCTGAAGGTTCTCAGCAGTCGCTACGGACTAAATGACTTCAGGGGACTCGGTTCATTGGCTACAAGTCTTTTAGTAATTCTGGAGATTTTCCTTTGGACTAAGTGCGAGGTAGTCCCTCGTTGCTTAGATCGTGCAGTTTTCAGACCGTTTGTGTTACTATGGCTACACTACTAACTGTGTGTCGACCACCGTATCAGTAGATATAATGAAACGGCGGCACTCTTTCGTTATGTCTTACAAGGAGATTTCTCCAGGGGTAGGATCGACTTTCTGTAACCATCTATACGGTTATGTAGGTTAAGCACCCAAGTATCACACAGTGCAGCCATTCATCCTGGTGGGTAGACGTTTTCGAGGAACTGACGAGAAAAGAAATTCGGAATTTTGTGTGAGACTCAATAACGTGAAGAAAGCCGAATGACCTAGGTTGGTTGTGAGGGTATTGGAAAGGATACTAGCTTCACATGCATGAGGTTGTGGGTTCGAATCTCACCAGAGGAAGAAACCTATGCTAGGTGTTTATCGAAGTGATATTGATAATCATTTTCATTCAACTGATGTAAATATATTTTTTTTTTATTTCCGCTCCTCGGTCACGTGATTCAATAGTGATATGAACTTCTTCATTTGGTCTAATTTTTCTTCTTATCATCCATTTTCCACTGGAAATATTTGTTCGTGAACTTTTAATTATCTTCATGTACTAATTCCGATTTAATTTCTCCTATTTTTATGGCCCTGTGTTTTCGTTATTGTGTTCATTATATCGATTTCTCACATTGCTTGAATTTTGTTTTACTTAGAAAACCTTCTCTCATTCATATCCTCATCTACCATACATTTCCATAGTACACAAAGAATTTAGGTTATGTTTTAAATATTTGTATGTCGATTACCATGCAGAAAAAGGCACGTCTTGTAATGAAAAATACGTTTTTCACGTTAATGCACAGTCAATATAAATAGATTAGTTCGTCTTTTGTTTTTTTAATTAATTTATCTGAGTTTTGAAGTAATTGAATAGTCAAACAGATAGGTACAATAAAATACACATTCACAAAAATTCCGATTGGAAGAAGAATGATGCAAAGAAAAATGAAACAAATGGAAAAGTTCATACGGTGATTAAAACGATGTGACAAAGGAATAGAACGAAAGAAATTACATTTAAAACAATAAATTGAGTAAAAATAGGCACCAAAGTCATTTCGATAAGGATTTTAAAAAAATTTTACTACACCTGACGAGGCATGCTTAAGCTTCTGTCCTAACCATTATGACACGCAACCAGACTATGGAATAAGACTTCCTTAACGCTATATAGCATGACGCAAAATTCCGAACTCTTCTGCGTCAGTTACTTGCAAACGGAGGCCCACCTGGATGTAGGGTCTGATACTGGGGGGTCTTGAGTTACACTACCGCTTATTTGGTTTCAAAAAGTCGACCCCACCGCTGGGGAGCTCTCCATGTTGGTTTTAAGAGTAACAAACGGCACATTTCGAAAGAACAGTAATGTCGCAGTCCAATAGAAGCAACTAGCGGTGGCTCCTGCAAACTTAAAAGACGGCTCTAGCAAAGGCAAAAAAAAAAATTACTGTAGTAAGTAACCTGGCAACGCTACACACACGTTTAACCAACAGAACAACAACGAAATAATAATAATACTAAGCAACAAACCTAGCAACCAATACAACTGGATACAGATCACAAGTATACACAACATTTACTACCAGATGCCCACAATTAAAATTTTTAACAGAACAACGACTAGCTGATCAGATCCGTGTAATAATCAGAATTAGAAAACATCAAACAACGAGAACAACAAATACTGGAACAAAATAATGCCCTACCAGAAGAAGAAGAAAATAATACAGTAATGGACTCACACATCCCAGAGCAAACAAACAAAGAACAACACGCATCAATTAAACAATCAGAGGAAAACGAAATCTTAAGACTGCCACCAGAACAAGTACAAATAGAACACGAAGTGACACACATGTTAGATATAAAAGAAAAATTTCAGCTGACATATATAGAATACAAAGACACAAATACAGACATTAGACCATTCTTGCATACACCGCCAAATAACCCACAAGTCGAAACAACAATAAAAACTATCAACACAATCATACACAACAAAATAAATGGAAACACAACTATGGGAGAGTTACAACTACTGGTTTAAATAGGAGCACTCTCTACACTAAATTTACACACTAGACAGACATCAGAACCAACCAACACACAGAAGAAACCCACAAAACCTGCATGGCAACACAGGCTACAGATCGGAATAGAAAAACTGAGAGAAGACATCAGACAGCTAACACAATTTCTAAGAAAAGAAATATCATATAAAAAACCAAAAAGTTTAGGTAAAATCTCACAACAAGAAGCGATAGAGCAATTAGATGAAAAGAAGCAGAAATTAGAAGCATTGGCCAAACGACTTAGAACATACAAAAAAAGTGAAAATAGAAGGAAACAAAACCAAACATTCAACACAAACCAAAAGAAATTTTACCAGACAATAGATAACACACGCATTAAAATAGACAATCCACCAAACATAACAGACATGGAACACTTCTGGAACAACATATGGTCAAACCCGGTACAACATAAAAGACATGCACGGTGGATACAAGCGAAAACAGAGACATAAAAGATGATACCACAAATGCCTGAAGTGATAATTTTGCAACATGAAGCGACCAAAGCAATTAATTCTACACACAATTGGAAAACCACTGGAAAAGATAAAATAGCAAATTTCTGCCTAAAGAAGTTCACGTCAACACATTCACATCTAACTAAATTATTTAACAGTTACATTGCAGACCCATACACATTCCCTGATACACATACACAAGGAATAACTTGTCTGAAACCTAAAGATCAAGCACACACAGCAAACCCAGCAAATTACTGCCCATGACATGCCTACCAACAATATACTAAATATTAACTTCAGTCATTACACAGAAAATAACGATACATACAACACAGAACAAAATTATAAATGAAGAACAAAAAGGCTGTTGCAAAGGAGCACGAGGATGTAAAGAGCACTTGATAATAGATGCAGAGGTAACATATCAAGCTAAAACTAAACAAAGGTCGCTACACTACACATACATTGAATACCGAAAAGGTTTTGATAGTGTACCCCACTCATGGTTACTATAAATATTGGAAATATACAAAGTAGATCCTAAATTGATACAGTTCCTAAACATAGTAATGAAAAACGACACTTAATATCCAAACAAATTCAAATAATATCACATCACAGCCAATACAGATTAAGCGTGGAATATACTAAGGAGACTCATTAAGTCCTTTCTGGTTCTGCCTTGCTCTGAACCCACTATCCAACATGCTAAATAATACAAATTATGGATACAATATTACTGGAACATACCCACACATGGGTGATCTAAAACTACTGGCAGCAAAAAATCAACAACTCAACCAATTACTAAAGATAACATAAGTATTCAGCAATTATATAAATATGGCTTTTGGAACAGACAAATGTAAGAAAAATAGCATAGGCAAGGGAAAACACACTAAACAAGAAGATTACATATTGGATAACCACAGCGACTGCATAGAAGCGCTGGAATAATCAGATGCCTATAAATATCTAGGATGCAGACAAAAAATAGGAATACATAATACAAATATTAAATTTAGGAGAGTATATTTTATGTTGTACAACTTCATGTGGTTGTCCCGTACCTCATATTGTCACATTATGACAGTTCACCTCTCCGTGTAAATGGAGTGTTGCCTCGTCACTAAACACTAACTGTGGGAGAAAACAGCCATGCTCCACCTTGCCAAGAGTGAAATTACGGAACTTCACACGATGTTAGCACCCTCACGAACAGCTCGCAGTACCTGAATTTAATATTGTTTGATGCAGAAACGTCGACGCATAGACGCCAGACGGACATCGGGGGCGTGCTGAGCTGTCGAGCTGCACGGCGAACGGATTTCTGCGGACCCCTCGTGAAACTGTGGCGGATGCGTTCGACGTCTGTATCATTCACTCGGGGACAGCCCGGCGGTTTGCCTTTATGCAAACATTCTGTTTCTCTTAACGCTAGGATGCATGGTGCCGAAAACACACGTGAATGCATATGCAGAGCCTCCAAGGCCCTGATCTAATTTAAAATTTTCCTCTTTCCACATATTCATTCTTTGGAGTTAAATTTCGTTCTGTCAAATTTTTTGTCATATCGCAAGATTCCTAAGATACAGTGACAGGATCTGGTGGGCCTGATTAACATTTCTTATATATAAAACTCTAAGAGTGAATTTTTATTAGTTACTTTCCTTTACAAACAACATATACAAATTATTTTATTAATTCACTTATAACTTGCAGTTTACATTTTAAAACACTTATTACAACCAATTTCTTCAATTAAAACATGCTCATTATTCACAGTATTATGTGTATAGGCAATATTTTTATAAAAAGTTATTATTCATTGTTCACATAAAATTGCATCTTTCTTAGTTTTCAACATGTGACAAACAAGAAGCACAAAGAACGCCACTATGTTCCTTACAAATGTTGGGTTTGCACTTAATGCATGTCATAGCACTTTTCCTGTGTTTCTTATATGGACAACAATTGCATCTTCTTCTTTTTCCTGAAACGTGTAGTTGGTTCGGCAATATGACATCTTCGCGTATCATCAACGATTTTCTTTGGAAGATTAGGGATCTGAATATGAAGTTCCATTAGAGGTCTTACCATTTCCTCTGCTAAACCTCTTAGGAACAAACGCCTTTTATTACTTCTTCCACTATGGTATGTCAGATGTTGGGCGGAAAATAAAATTTCAGTGGTCATTGCTGCGATGTCCATCATATTCATCCATAATGCAAATGGACATCTTCTCGTTTGTCTCTTGCAAGTGTAATAACGAATATTCTGGTCCATTTATCTACTCCACCCTTCGTAGAGTTATAGAAGTTTATTGCATCTGGTTTCTTTTTTGCATGAGTTTCATCAATGTTTCTGTCGCATTGCATTGTGCTAATGAGAACTATAGACTTCTTCTTATTGGGAAGATAACTCACCATTGTAATGACACCTATAAATGCAAACAAAGAGGAATGAATTGCTCTTGAGACAGATGGTTTCATCCCATTAGGAATTTCTGATTTATTTTGTTTGATTGTTCCCACCACTGTAATTTGCTTCTGAAGCACACTAGTAAAGAAGTTGTCAACAGTAATATTTTTTGATGATCATTGAATGCTTTTAGCAAGATCTTTCACTACATTCAATCCAACATTTTTCTGAATAAATTCATGGGGCTTCCTTCTCGTGTAAACAGTTCCCTCTAAAGCATATGATCACATAACAAAAATATTTTTATGCCACACTTGGCTGGTTCAGAGGGCATATACTGGGTGAAGCTGCATCTTCCACGGATTAGGACTAGCTGTTCGTTAACTGTGAGCGAATGATTGGGATTTATTCTATTTCTACACTTGTCAAGAAATAGTTCCCATACATAGCGAACTGCTGCGTCATCTGCAGATCGAGCTTCACGGGTACGCCTGTCATCAAATCTAATCATTCTCCTTATATCCTCGAATCTATTTACTGACAAGGTAGCCTTCTATGTAGGATTTTCCTTTTCATCCTAGAATAATTCTCTAATAAGGACATCCCAAGTCTTCTCATCACCAGAAAGCAGTGAAAGACCAAGAAAACCCACCATTCCAGGAAGCAAAACGTTTTTCCACGTAAAGCAGCCACTCTTCTGCCTTCAATATTTGTGCAGATGATCATTTCCTTGGAGATGAAATAGTCCCAGGCATCCTTAGGTTTACAGGTATTCAAACCAAGGGCTGGACTAGGTGCCTTCTTTACGATGTTATGGACAGGCGTACGAAAAGTTGCAGGAGGATCTAATTTCCAAATCGCTCCATTCGTACTAATGTATGTGTGGTCTTCTATACCTTTTTGTGGTGGTACTCCATTTTCAGACTCTGATGAAGTAATATTATCGGAAGGACTGCCATCTGCCTCAATATTCACATCTGCAGGTTCATTGGCTAATTCTTCACTACTTGCATCTTCAAATATATTTCCTTCCTCGCAAGAACCATCTTCTTCAGACCACTGAGCCACAACACTTCTAGAGCTTGCAGTTTTACTTAGAAACTCATGCCTGCAAACGTCACCCACCGACGCTGTGGAGCATCAAAGTCACAGGCGCCAGCTCCGGTAAATGTATGTATATGCAAGATGATCCGTGATTGTGTTACAAACTTCCTAGTATGATGGAAACAGACAAATGTATCGATTTGAGGTAAGGGCCCCTGTACCGGAAACAAACGTGTCGAAAGTTGTAAGTGAAAATCGTTATCCTGCCTCTGACAGTGGAATACGTGTACTGGTACTGTTGTTGCTAGGATTGTAGGGTAGGCAACGTTCAGAGGCGGCAGTATAGACCGAAACAAGAAAAATGTGCAGTAAACATGGACTCTAAACTGCATAATTCTGGAGCTGTAAGCACTTGTTCAATAGTGGAGATGGCTTTCACGCAAGCGATGATGAACAAGTGCTCATGGTTCATGATGTATGCATCTTACAGCCTATGTGTACTGCACATTGTTTTCTTCTTTCGTTCCGTACCACCGCCTCTGCAAGTTTCCTGTCCTACATCCTAGCAACAACGATAACGTTACATGCTGTCAGAGGTAACAGGAAGGTTTTCTGTTATAATTTTCCGGTGCAAGGACATAATCACAAATGTACGCATTTATCCATCTGCATCATCTTAGAAAGTTTGTAACATCTTCGTGGGATCCATCTATGTTTGTAGATGCCGGTTCCTATAACTTTGACGTTCTGTAGCATCGCAAGATGACGTTTTCAGAAGTAGATTCCTATGTAAAACTTGATCAGTTAAATCGCCTGTACAGTCCCGAGTAGTGTGAAACACCCTGCATATAGAATGAATAACATCAGGCAATGGACTAGAACGCTGTCTCACTCACTTCTCACGTATTGCCTTACTTTTATGTCCTTCGACTTGTACAGCCTCTGTCTCATTTCTGGTGGAGTTCTAAGTAATGTTTCTCTCGCTATATTTTATTCCTGGTTGCATCTTAAATTCAAACTGCATATTCTGGTCAACATTGTCAAAAGTTTCTGTATCTAAAGATGTTATAGATATGGGTTCTGTTCCCTCCAAATGGATTTTCCTCTAGATCGGCTTCGGTAAGGTGCTCCCTTCCGCTCTAAATAGTTTGTAGCAGTATTTTCAGCAAGCAGTTATAATAGTGGTGGTTTCGCTGATCACGATTTGCCTTATGTAGCATTGGTGCTATTACGCTTCTCGTTTAGTGTGAGGATTTAGCGGGTATCTCAGCTGGCGTACTCGTTCAGGAGTGGAGCAGCAAATCCCGGCAGAGTGAGTCGTCGCCAGCTCCGCTAGAGCCCTCTGGTAGCGAAGCCCTGCGCTACAGACAACTGACTGTGTGAGGGACCAGTAGCGACACCTAGCAGCGATGTGGTGAAAAGGAAATAGTATTGCTAAAAGTTTATCCACGCCTTTTAGCATTTAGAATGGAGATATGGCATGGAATTTAATAGCAAAAGAAAACAGCTATAGTAGCAGTCTCTCTCTCGCAATGCAACAATAGTACAACAACAATAGACCAACTGAATCTGTAGAGGTAGTAATAAAATTTCTTTTCTGACCTGCAAGATACTTTTATATAAAGCTGAGCCTGAGAGGTTGTCATGAAACTACCAACAGAAATATTATATGAGACATGCAGACCTGTCAGTAAAATTCCTTTTTTTTAAATGTTAACTGTTTAATTTAGCATTCAGCTGACATAAGACCAGGAGAATTATCCTGTAACATACAAACAAAGAGTTTATCTCATTAGTGACCTGTATCCTATCTTAATCTCATTTAGACACTTGAATAATTTGAAAAAAAGGCCTGTGTTCGTTTTGAAACTACAATTGCTGACAATATACACTTATAAATAGCACTGAGTGTGAACGGTTACGAAACGATTTCTGATACAGAATTTATTTATTATCGTATAATCAATCAGGATAATAAAAAGAAAAGGCTGACTGAGACACCTGAAAATATCTTGTGTGATGGTATTGATATAATATTTTGCATTTCTTTGACACTGAGATAATTTATTCAGTATTATAGACAAACTTACTTTCATAATTACCTACAAGAAAATGAAAGCTGTTTTGGTATTTATCTTAGCAGCATTTAGCACAAAAAGGAAAATAAAACTTATTAGTTTTTTTAGTGAGGATTTCATTTCATTGTTGCAATCCTACAAATGTTCATGATACTATGCAGTTTCTTGCGACAGTGAGATGTCTTATGTAGAAAGTACCTGGAAAATATATGTAGATGTGGTCTGGTGAAGAAAGTGTGCGTATTGAAATTTAAAATAAGTGATTGCAGCAGCATAATGAGGTATATTTTGTAGTGTGGGAGTGAGCTCCACGTGGGATCCGAAGCACGGACCCCACGGGGGTGCCCGGCATGCGCCACATGCCAGGGCAGAGGTGGAGGCTAGTGTTCGGAAATCTGAAAATTCCAGCGCCGGCCGGGGATTGAACCCCGGCCAGGCTGGGGCGAATAGCCCCAGCCGAGGCGCTGGAACGTTCCAGACCCCCTTACCACTAGACCACCGGGGACCCCGGCCGTTCCCTGCTCTGAACTCGGTCTGGTAGTCCTGTCACACTTCCTGTTGTCGGCTGTGTTTACATTGGACGCTGAGTGGCATAGTGTAGCCGGCAACATTAGAACGCTGTGAGGGGGAAGTGTTTACCTCCGACTAGTAGCTGTCCCCCTTACCCAGGTGAAGTAGCTTTACAGTTACCAAAGACATTTGAAATCAGCCTTTGCGACTGTATGCAGTCGACGGTTGTTAATCGTTTGTTTCAACCTGTTCCCAAATGCCTCGAGAAAACCGAAGCAACTTCTTCACTAATCGAGGCGACTGTCATATCAAAACGACCCGCAGACATTCTATAATTACAAGTCAACGCCTAGCTTACACCAGATAATTCTGTCTGTTTCATCAGTTGTTTTAACAATGCATGAAATACCACAGCATATTATTAATCCTTTGCAAATAAATTTCTGTGTGTGCAGTTCAGGTCTGCGCCGTAGATTTTTCGTGAAAACGTCGGGATAAAATCGTAACATGTGTTTCATATTAATATGAAATTTAGTTATCAATATCTTTATTACAGTGGTCACACTCACAATTTTGGACTTTTCAGTGGCTGGGGTACGATATAGCCTTTGAGTACGTTATCGCGTTGCGCAATTTCTTCCTTTATTTCCGACTCTGAGGGAGCTGTCACCTTCTCTCAGCGCTGCCCTATTTAGGCTTCTGGGAGGGCTTTTCTCGCGTTTTCTGTAATTTAGAGCATATTTACAAGTCCTGAGACGAACTCTTCCTATGTGTCGTAGGTTTAAACTCAATATAGATTTTCGTTCATATTCCAGCGAATATTTTATTTTCTGTTACTCCTAGCGGTGCTCCCTAAGCTGTTCATCGCAATGACACACAAATGACAATCCTAGCTAACAGCTTCACCAGTTTATAATTTTACATAAAGATGATTCCTAACAATGACCCGCATATGCCAATACAGGCAATAAGTGACAACTACGTGGACTTAACCTTTGTTTGCGCACTGTCAGTCTCCTAATTAATAGTGATTCAAATCTGACGCCATTTTGTCACACAAGGAACTTCGACCACGGAGAAAGTAGACGTTTTTCACTTTAGGATATTTTCCAGGAAGTTTCCGACATTCGTAAAACAGAAACGAGTTTCGACGCTGTGGAATGCAACGAGAAGTAGCAGGTAACGAATTGTTTCGGAATTCCACCATCCAAGCTGCAAACGATCATCGAGCGGAAAGATAATGTTGCTCATAAGTATTAAAAAGCGGGAGCAAGCAGACCGGGCGAGGCGAAAGTTTATAGTATTGCCTTACTCAATGCAGGGTACAAAAGGTATTTGTCGGAGGTTATAGCTTAACGGAACGCTAAGACATTTACGGTTAGTCTGGGAACAGAAGTCTCAGATACAAATAAGGAGTGACACGCTAGCTCCAAAGACATAAGGTCCTTTATGAGAAACTTAATTGACAAAAAGCAACCATTCGTGACAGTTGGTTCAGCATTGAAAAATGAATGAAGCTGAATTTATGTATTTTCGAACATTTGTGTGTACCTTCCGTTTCAAATACTAAAGCAAAAAACATGTAAGGAAACTGGAAATACGTTAGTAAAAAGAAAATCAAAATTTTATTTCGATTTTTCCTGATTTCATCTAGAGCAAAGTCGAGTTAAATAGAATTAATTATTCGAACTTCGAATTGTGCAGACTCGATTGTAACGGTCCCTTGCGCTTCGAATTTTCTAGAGTCAGGAGTAATGTCTAAAAAGTAAAAACAAATCTTTTCGTACTACTATCCACGTTGCAGTGGATGCTGGTTTGGTTGTCCTTTTTAGTATATCAGTATGATCATAGAGTCATAATCAACGTACGCAACGGTGTTACGGCATAAACGTACGTTTATTTTTACCAAAGTCGCGTAAGAATGCGCTTTTGCCATGCATCCCAACTCCCTAAATCCGCCATCAGACAAAAGAAAGTGAATACTCTTTCCTTTGCTTTCACCCTTCATCAATGACAATTGATAATGACTTGGCAGCAGAGACCTGTTTAGCTTGAGTGAGTGCTTAAACGGAAGGCATTGACGAATAAAAATACAAAACATATATACGTAACGTCACGTAACCATGAAGAAAAGCAGACTTGGTTTATTTTACCATATAAGTTAATTCTTTTAAAACATCGTAAGTAGAATTAACAATTTCGGTCGCTTTCAACATCTAGGAATGTTCTTTATAATAGATAAGTTTCTGATATTTACTTATAGCATTCTTGTGTCTTTTCCCCTTGCATTTGGAGTTGTCTTCTCTGACTGCAGATCTTCGAGCAGCAGTGATGTCATTATCCTACATTTATGTTGGTCTGCTGCGCTGAGGTTGATCCCTCACCTGTGGTCGAGTGAGAGATCATTCCAAAGTGTGGCAGGCAGCGAAAGACTTTGCGAGGGGACGATCGTAGGAACCTTCTTGGAACGCAAATTCGGGGTGTTCACAGAACGTGAGTTTGCTGGTAGTTCGGAACTCCAATAATAGGCGCGTAATTGGGCCCCCTTAGTAACATGGCTGCCAAGGTGTGGAAGGATGGCAGTGTGCACAAGGTGGGGGAGTCAGTCCTGATTTCTAAAGAGTGCTTCCAGATGCCATGAAGAGTACAGGGTGCACCCAACTGCAGGTGGTGGCCCCAGTCGGTGCCAATGGCTCGTGTCGCTTCGGATTGGAGGAGATTCTCTCTCCTTTTGTTTAGCGGATATGGTTAAGCGAGTTTAAGGCGGAGCTCATAATCTGCAGTATCATCGACAGAACCGACTGTGGTCCTTCGGTGCAGAGCCGAGTGGAAGGTATGAATCATAGGCTCAGGCGGTTATGTGACTGTGTAGGCCTCAGATTCCTTGACTTGAGCCATAGTGTGGTGGGTTTCCGGATTCCGCTTAATAGGTCAGGAGTCCACTACACGGGTAGTGGGGCCGGATTTTTAGGTTAGAGGGTCTCAGGAAAACATAGAAATGGCGTCTGTCTAAAAGGGGGCAGGTAACACACAGTAAGGTGGTTTGTAGAAACGATCGGTGTTGTAAATTATCGTAGCTGTGTTGGGAAAGAACCAGAGCTCCAGGCCCTAATAGAAAGCACTGAAGCTCAAACAGTTATAGGTACGGAAACCTGGCTAAAGCCGGAAATATGTTAAGCCGAAATTTTTTCAAACGACCTAACAACGTTCAGAAGGGATAGATTAAACATAGTTGGTGCTGGAGTATTTATTGCTGTCAGAAGTAGTTTACCTTGTAGTGAAACTGAAGTAGATAGTTCCTGCGAAATAGTTTGGGTAGAGGCTGTACTTGTCAATCGGACTAAACTGGATCGTTTTACCGACCCCGACTGAGAGGATATGGTTGCTGAACAGTTCAAAGAAAACGTCAGTCTCATTTCAAATCGGTACCCCACTCCCACAATTATAGTCGGTGTTGATTTCGATCTATCCTCGATATGCTGGAAAATTTATACCTTTAAAGGCGGCGGTACGCATAAAACGTCAGCCGAAATTGTACTGAATGCTTTCTAAAAAACTTATTTTGAACAATTAGTTCGTGAGCCCACTCGAAGCATAAATGATTGCGAAGGCGTACTTGACCTCTTAGCAGCAAATATTCCTGGATGAATAGGTAGTATCATGACGAATACAGGGATTGGCGACCACAAGGCAGTTGCTGCTACACTGAATACTGTAACACCTACAGCCATCAAAAAGAAACTCAAAGTACATCTATTTTAAAAAAGCTAATAATGCTCTTAACGATTTTTAAGGAAACAGCCTCCACTTCTTCCGATCTGATCATGTAAACGTGGAAAAGATGTGGAATGATTTCAGAGAAATAGTATCGATTGCAATTGAGAGAGATATATACCACATAGATTAATAAGTGATGGTACTGATCCCCCATGGACAAAACGGGTGAAATCGCTGTTGCAGAAGTAACGAAAAAGCATGCCAAATCTAAAAGAATCCAAAATCCGCAAGACTGGCAATGTTTTGAAGAAGTTCTAAATATAGCGGTTACTACAGTGCGAGATGCTCTTGATAATTTCCGCAACAAAACTCTGTTTCGAAAAACCCAAAGAGATTCTGGTCATGCATAGAGTACACCAGTGTTAAGACGCAATCAGTACCTTCACTGGGCGAAAGTAACAGTGGAGTCACTGATGACAGTGCCACTAAAGTAGAGTTAAGAAACGTGGTTTTCCGAAACTCCTTCAGCAAAGAATACGAATTAAGCATTCCCTAAGCCCAGTCAACAGAAAGTGCCAAAATGAGAAGCATATATCCTCGGTGTAGCAAAGCAGCTTAAATCACTTATTAAAGGCAAGGTTTCCGTTCCAGATTGTATACCAGTCAAGTTCCTCTGAGTGTGCTGATATAATAGCTCCATGTTTAGTAATTATATACAACCGCTCACAGAAAGATCCGTACCTAAAGACTGAAAAATTGCTCAGGTGACACCAATTTCTTAAAGTACTGCCTTTGGTGATGTTTAACAAAACTGTTGCCAAGCGTACTTGTTATACAAATGGGCACGGCAAAGGCTTAAGGTCGTAAAAAAAATTTCAGCGTTAAACTGGAAATAGTTGTAGGAGAGTATCAGAAGTAATAACCTAATGACATCTTTAATTTCTTGTACATTAGGTTTTTGTGATGGAGAAGATTCTCACCAGTAATTTTAATAGTCTCATAAATGTGAATGTTAGCAAGTAAATTAACTACGTTAAAGGATACGGAATTACCATCATCAGAAATGGAAAAGTTTTTAATTTTAGCTGTTAGTTAAAGGGAATTTTTGACAGTGTAGTTTTCTTCAAAAACATAATATTCTTTAAATGGTGTATCTAATTTTTTGCCGATTTCGTAGAAGCGCCGTCTGTATAGTTAACACTGTGGACAGGAAGCGAAGGCGGCGTGCAGTCGGAGTCGATGCTGGGCACCAATTGTCGGCTACGACGGGACTGCCCGGGAGGCACACTTACACTCCAGTGGCCGCACGAGTCACGGTGGATGCAGCGAAAGGTCCGCAGCAGCACTGATACTGTCGCGGTTGTGTGCACCACCTGTTATAGTGTCTCGTGTGCACGAAGGACCTCTGCAGACCGAGTTGCAACTTTCTTAGCTCGCTGGACTGTGCAGTTGCTGATTTACAGGGGCTGTGCTCGATGCAGCCCGCCTGGCAGTGGTGTGTTGCAGCGTGGCGTCAGCGCCTGACAGCTTCCGCAACTGGACAAATGAACTGGCGGTAAAAAAAAGTCACAACAACTTTCGTTTTCTGACAAAGGCTGTAGCCAAAAATTTAGTTATAGAGTTTGATGGTCTTTTCTATGTGCCTGGGCGATCATCCTTACGGTGAGTTGCTGACTACTCTCAGAGTATTTGCTCGAGTTACCCGTTGCGTGTGTTATCGGCGCGGTCTCATTTCATCGACGTGGTGTCTGTGATATGTGAATGGCTGGCCACATGAATGGACTTTCGTGGCGGGCAAAAATTGCAGGCCATTTCTGTGGGTATCTGTAACGGATCGGGCCTGCCGATCCAAAGCCCATAGTTTGCCACTAATGTGCGGGTACTACCATGGACCTAGGACTGTGGTGCCCCTCCTCGGCCCCAGGCGATGTATTTCGGGAATCGTGACTGTCTCACAGCAAGTACGTTGTACAGTGCGGCGTTTGATACAAAATTTATTTATTATAGTATATTTTGGCACTTCGAAAGTAGTTTATGTATTTGAAAGAATGGACGATAAGAAAAAAAAAAATTGTGGCAATCGCAGGCAGTTTGTACACTATGAAGTCATGTATTTATTGAAAGAAAAAAAATCACACAATACCTGTAGATAATAGACATAACTCAGTGAGTAATAACCGACAATTACGAACAAGAAGCATAATTTTATTTGCAGTCACCTACAGTGTTGGTTGACACACCTCTTCCCCACCTTGTACATTTATTTCGAGAGGCCTACTTTTTTTCTGAGATTATTTTAAATACCATCACTGCTTTCAGGAATGTGTCTCGCAACTCCAAGAAAATGCATATTATCGTCACCAAATGGGTTTCACTTTATGAAAATAAAATCAGTGATCTTAATTAAACATATTTACCATTGGGCTTCCTTTCTCCATCTACAAGCAGTTCATTACACAACATTTTGATGTTAGTACTTAAGATTTTTGTTCACACGTTCAGAAACACAGAGGTCATTACTTTTTTTTTTTTTTACAATTTAGGTCTTTCACTTGGGGGAAAGTTGTGGCAACCCTGTAATAGGTTTCAATTTTCAGTCTCATTGCAGCATTGTTATTTAAGACAAGGCATAAGAATGTAAAGGGTTTGAATCATTGCATGTCAGTCATCCATGAACTGCCAAATCTTACACGTCATTTTCAAAAGAGAAAAAAGGTACATTGCATAATATACAAAAAAAAAAAAAAACGAAAAAATGGACTCTCTCGGTGAGGATGTTATGCAAACTTAATTATGTATGTAGACAGTTCATACGTTCCGGGAATAGAGAATCTCGACTATTTTCACCCGTTATCAAAAATGGTTCAAATGGCTCTGAGCGCTATGGGACTCAACTGCTGTGGTCATTAGTCCCCTAGAACTTAGAACTACTTAAACCTAACTAACCTAAGGACATCACACACATCCACGCCCGAGGCAGGATTCGAACCTGCGACCGTAGCAGTCGCACGGTTCCGGACTGCGCGCCTAGAACCGCGAGACCACCGCGGCCGGCCACCCGTTATCGACATTGATCCTGGCAAGATACCGATCCCACGGATTAAAAGATTTTCGAGAATGTTTTCATTTTAATAGTATAAATGTGACAAAGTCATGCAGGAAGCAGGCGACCAGTATTATTATTTTAATAATGAACAGCCTCTGTTGCACCGCTTACCTAGACTTTACCCAGGTTTCAGTAGGGATAACTCAACCTTCTTCAGAATAACAGTGTTTACTGTGTGTTCATAGTGGAGATCCAGTACAGCACTCGTGGCTGCCGTATCGCGGTCGCGAAGTGGGGCCGAGGCAGTGCCAGATAAGTTTTACAGTCTGGCGATAGTTTATGAATTAGTAGTATTAACTTGGCGATGTCCACTATGGACAGACAGTAGATATGTTATTGTGAAGAAGGTTGGGTTATCCCGACTGAAACACAGGTAAATTCTAGATAAACGGTGCAACTGAGACTGTTCATTATTAAAATTAATGTTTATACAGTTGGTGACAGGACCGCGAAATGTTGAAGATATTTAAGTATTACTGTTATTAGAGTAATTAGAAGTTTTGCATTGAGGCTAACTGCGTCTATTCTGCGAAATTTTGCTTCACATGCAACTTTGAACGACATATGCACATGCAGTAATCGCATATGGATATCTGATGACGGCTACATTCCGAAACACAATACTGCCATTCCTTGCGCGATATTTGACGTTTAGTATTGGGACCCAGTCAACATGAACGCAGAACTACTGATGTTGTAATTTGAAGTTCGATGTTGGATAACAATTTCCGTGTGATATAATAACAAATTGCCAGTTTTCGGATTTTTCCTTTACGTGTACTGTAAAACCTTGCTCCTTTTCATTAGTGTTGGTCAACAGAAAGTGCCCTCTAGGTCTGTATATTTTACACCGTGAAGGGAACACGACCTCAGTATGTGAAAAAAATTTCAACTTGATACATCTCCCCGTTCCTGAAGCAAAGGATCTGCAACAGACAGACGAAAACAAGGGTAAAAGATTAAGTGGTATATTTAGCCAAAAACATGGCACACTGCACTTAAAAATACAAAAAAGAGAGGCACCGAGATTCGAACTCGCGACTTATACTGTTCCTGCACGCTCATTATCGCTAGACTACCAAGCCCGACATTTGCTTTTTTATGCTTATGGGGGGGGGGGGGGGGAAGGATTTATTTTAATTGGTTGTGATGCCCAGATAACATACACGTAAACGCGATCCTGTTGCCAGTTACAGAGCAGTAAAACGCCCAACTCACATCAGTATATTGCTTTATTTGTATCACGTATTCGAGCACAATTTCCATCTGTACTTGTGTAAACTTTTAAGAAGCGAATCGCCATAACTACGCTTACGTCTTTGGTCACGAGATATTTTTTGTACGCCTACTGTCAAACTCTGTATTACCTTTTGCGTCGGTAATCACGTGCTGATTACCAAGTAGCAGCCGACAGTTAATAAATGTTTTACTTTTTATCAGCGCACCTTGTATTCACGCATACGACTGTGTACAGTTCTCAGAGATTATCAGCATTAACTTCCAAGCTATCCACAAGGAATCAAGAGTGGCATTAGAGCCACCCTGAAGTCTAGGCTGGTCTTCACGGTGGCACGAAATCTTGGTCAAGCAGAAAATTTATAATTCTGAACTCAGGCGTAACGAGTTACCTCAGACTGAATGAGCTCCCCCCTGCTAAGCAGCATGGATTCCGAAAACATCGACTACGTGCAACCCGACTCGAACGACAGTCTGAAAACCAGAGATCAAGGCAGACAGGGGAAAACGGTGTTTACTGATTTCCGAAACGCATTTCACTCACCAGGACAACTGTGCTTTTTAAGTGAATTGGGTTTTGCATGATCTACACTCCTGGAAATTGAAATAAGAACACCGTGAATTCATTGTCCCAGGAAGGGGAAACTTTATTGACACATTACTGGGGGTCAGGTACATCACATGATCACACTGACAGAACCACAGGCACATAGACACAGGCAACAGAACATGCACAATGTCGGCACTAGTCCAGTGTATATCCACCTTTCGCAGCAATGCAGGCTGCTATTCTCCCATGGAGACGATCGTAGAGATGCTGGATGTAGCCCTGTGGAACGGCTTGCCATGCCATTTCCACCTGGCGCCTCAGTTGGACCAGAGTTCGTGCTGGACGTGCAGACCGCGTGAGACGACGCTTCATCCAGTCCCAAACATGCTCAATGGGGGACAGATCCGGAGATCTTGCTGGCCAGGGTAGTTGACTTACACCTTCTAGAGCACGTTGGGTGGCACGGGATACATGCGGACGTGCATTGTCCTGTTGGAACAGCAAGTTCCCTTGCCGGTCTAGGAATGGTAGAACGATGGGTTCGATGACGGTTTGGATGTACCGTGCACTATTCAGTGTCCCCTCGACGATCACCAGAGGTGTACGGCCAGTGTAGGAGATCGCTCCCCACACCATGATGCCGGGTGTTGGCCCTGTGTGCCTCGGTCGTATGCAGTCCTGATTGTGGCGCTCACCTGCACGGCGCCAAACACACATACGACCATCTTTGGCACCAAGGCAGAAGCGACTCTCATCGCTGAACACGACACGTCTCCATTCGTCCCTCCATTCACGCCTGTCGCGACACCACTGGAGGCGGGCTGCACGATGTTGGGGCGTGAGCGCAAGACGGCCTAACGGTGTGCGGAACCGTAGCCCAGCTTCATGGAGACGGTTGCGAATGGTCCTCGCCGATACCCCAGGAGCAACAGTGTCCCTAATTTGCTGGGAAGTGGCGGTGCGGTCCCCTACGGCACTGCGTAGGATCCTACGGTCTTGGCGTGCATCCGTGCGTCGCTGCGGTCCGGTCCCAGGTCGACGGGCACGTGCACCTTCCGCCGACCACTGGCGACAACATCGATGTACTGTGGAGACCTCACGCCCCACGTGTTGAGCAATTCGGCGGTACGTCCACCCGGCCTCCCGCATGCCCACTATACGCCCTCGCTCAAAGTCCGTCAACTGCACATACGGTTCACGACCACGCTGTCGCGGCATGCTACCAGTGTTAAAGACTGCGATGGAGCTCCGTATCCCACGGCAAACTGACTGACACTGAAGGCGGCGGTGCACAAATGCTGCGCAGCTAGCGCCATTCGATGGCCAACACCGCGGTTGCTGGTGTGTCCGCTGTGCCGTGCGTGTGATCATTGCTTGTACAGCCCTCTCGCAGTGTCCGGAGCAAGTATGGTGGGTCTGACACACCGGTGTCAATGTGTTCTTTTTTCCATTTCCAGGAGTGTATATTCTCGAAATTCATGCTGGCTCGCGTTGAGGTCGTTCTGTTTGACCTCAGAATATGTTCTAAGGTACTACAGCAAATCGATAGCGAAAAATAAAACTGTGCAGTTAAACAGGCGAAAAAATGCCGTACCCTATTACCGTGATGCCAAAGAGTCGCAGTTGTAACAGCTGAAATCATACAAATACATTTTTGCAACACTTAATAGGTACAAGAAATGTCACGACCACAATAGTCTGAGTTGTAGGTAAAGCAGCAAAACAGTGCAGCTGACAATCCCCGCGAATTTCCGCTAGCCCTTTGTAACTCAGGGCAGGCTGCCGCTTCTTGTGGTCGAACAGCCAACCCCTTACTGCATTCCACGGTTACGCCGATGGCGAAGGCTGTGGTACTGAGAGGAGAAGAATTTAGTGCACGAAGGCTGAGGGCTTACACATCCACACTATGTTCGTTTAGGACTTAAGCTCACGTTCTCTAAACACTTCCATAGTGGAAAATGATGAAAGGTTTCTGTTCCAGTAGTGTGCTGCAGCGTTGGCTCTTGCTATACCGTGCCCAGTTGGCTGTGTTTTGCCTTGCAATGCATAACACACTCATCCACTCGCCACTTTTATTTATCATCATCCCAATGAACCATGAACCATGGACCTTGCCGTTGGTGGGGAGGCTTGCTTGCCTCAGTGATACAGATAGACGTACCATAGGGCAACCAAAACGGAGGAGTATCTGTTGAGAGGCCAGACAAACGTGTGGTTCCTAAAGAGGGGCAGCAGCCTTTTTAGTAGTTGCAGGGCAACATTATGGATGATTGACTGATCTGGCCTTGTAACACGAACCGAAACGGCCATGCTGTGCTGGTACTGCGAATGGCTGAAAGCGAGGGGAAACTATGGCAGAAATTTTTCCTGAGGGCATGCACATTTACTGTATGGTTAAATGATGATGGCGTCCTCTTCGGTAAAACATTTCGGGGGTAAAATAATCCCCCATTCGGATCTCTGGGCGAGCTCTACTCAGTAGGATGTCGTTATCAGGAGAAAGAAAACTGACGTTCTACGGAACGGAGCGTGGAATTTCAGATCCCTTAATCGGGCAGGTAGGTTAGAAAATTTAAAAAGGGAAATGGATAAGTTAAAGTAAGATAAAGCGGGAATTGGTGAAGTTCGGTGGCAGGAGGAACAAGACTTTTTGTCAGGTGACTACAGGGTTATAAACACAAAATCAATTAGGGGTAACCAGGATTAGGTTAAATAATGAATAAAAAAAATAGGAGTGTGGGTAAGCTACTACAAACAGCATAGTAAACGCATTATTGTGGCCAAGATAGACACGAAGCCCACGCCTACCACAGTAGTAGAACTTTATATGCCAACTAGCTCTGCAGATGACGAAGAAATGTATGATGAAGTAAAAGAAATTATTCAGATAGTGAAAGGAGACGAAAATTTAATAGTCATTGGTGACTGCAATTCGGTAGCAGGAAAAGGGAAATAAGGAAACGTGGTAGGTGAATATGGATTGTGGGGGGGGGGGGGGGGGGGGGGGAAGAAATGAAAGAGGAAGCCATCTGGTAGAATTTTGCTCAGAGCATAATTTAGCTATGATTAACACTGGGTTCAAGAATCATGAAAGAAGGTTGTATATGTGGAAGAGACCTGGAGATACTGCAATATTTCACATTATATAATGATAAGACAGAGATTTAGGAAACAGGTTTTAAATTGTAAGACATTTCCAGGGGCAAATGTGGACTTTGGCCACAATCTATTGGTTATGACCTGTAGATTAAAACTGAAGAAACTGCAAAAAGGTGGGACCTGGATAAACTGAAAGAACCAGTGGTTGTACAGAGCTTCAAGGAGACCATAAGGGAACAAATGACAGGAATGGGGGAAAGTAATACAGTAGAAGAAGAATGGGTAGCTTTGAGGAACGAAGTGGTGAAGGCAGCAGAGGATAAAGTAGGAAAAAAGATGAGGGCTGCTAGAAATCCTTGGGTAACAGAAGAGATATTGAACCTAACTGATGAAAGGAGAAAATATAAAAAGGCAGTAAATGAAGCAGGCAAAAGGGTATACAAATGTCTCAAAAATGAGAACGACAGGATGTGCAAAATGGCTAAGCAGGGATGGGTAAAAGACAAATGTAAGGATGTAGAGGCTTGTCTCACCAGGGGTAATATAGATACTGCCTACAGGAAAATTAAAGAGAACCACTTGTATGAATATCAAGAGCTCAGATGGAAACTCAGTTCTAAGCAAAGAAGGGAAAGCTGAAAGTTGGAAGGAGTATATAGAGGGTCTATACAAGGGTGATGTACTTGAGGACAATATTGTGGAAATGGAAGAGATGTAGATGTAGATGAAGATGAAATGGGAGATATGATACTGCATGAAGAGTTTGACAGAGCAGTGAAAGACCTGAGTCGAAAACCTTCCATTAGAACTACTGACAGCCTTGGGAGAGCCAGTCCTGACAAAACTCTACCATCTGGTGAGCAAGGTGTATGAGACAGGCGAAATACCCTCAGACCTCAAGAAGAGTATAATAATTCCAATCCCAAAGAGAGCAAGCGTTGACAGATGAGAAAATTACCAAACTATAAGTTTAATAAGTCACAGCTGCAAAGTACTAACGCAAATTCTTTACAGATGAATGGAAAAACTAGAAGCCAACATCGGGGAAGATCAGTTTGGATTCCGTGGAAATATTGGAACACATGAGGCAATACTGACCCTACGACTTACCTTATAAAGTAGATTAAGGAAAGGCAAACCTACGTTTCTAACATTTGTAGACTTAGAGAAAGCTTTTGACAATGTTGACTGGAATACTTGCTTTCAAATTCTAAAGGTGGCAGGGGTAAAATACAGGGAGCGAAAGGCTATTTACAATTTGTACAGAAACAAGATGGCAGTTATAAGATTCGAGGGACATGAAAGGGAAGCAGTGGTTGGGAAGGGAATGAGACAGGGTTGTAGCCTCTCCTCGATGTTATTCAATCTGTATATTGTGCAAGCAGTAAAGGAAACAAAAGAAAAGTTCGGAGTAGGTATTAAAAGCCATGGAGAAGAAATAAAAACTTTGAGGTTCGCCAGTGACAGCAAATGACCTGGAAGAGCAGTTGAACGGAATGAATAGTGTCTTGAAAGGAGGATATAAGGTGAACATCAACAAAAGCAAAACAAGGATAATGGAATGTAGTCGAATTAAGTCAGGTGATACTGAGGGAATTATATTAGGAAATGAGACACTTAAAGTAGTAAATGAGTTTAGCTATTTGGGGAGCAAAATAACTGATGAGAAGTAGAGAGGATATAAAATGTAGACTGGCAATGGCAAGGAAAGCGTTTCTGAAGAAGAGAAATTTGTTCACATCGAGTATAGATTTATGTGTCAGGAAGTCGTTTCTGAAAGTATTTGTATGGAGTGTAGCCTGGTATGGAAGTGAAACATGGACAATAAGAGAATAGAAGCTTTCGAAATGTGGTGCTACAGAAGAATGCTGAAGATTAGATGGGTAGATCATATAACTAATGAGGAGGTATTGGATACGATTCGGGAGAAGGCGAGTTTGTGGCACAACTTGAGTAGAAGAAGGGATCGGTTGGTAGGACATGTTCTCAGACATCACCAATTTAGTATTGGAGGGCAGCAGGAAAGGTAAAAACGTAGAGGAAGACCAAGAGATGAATACAGTAAACAGATTCAGAAGGATGTAGGTTGCAGTAGGTACTGGGAGATGAAGCAGCTTGCACAGGATTGAGCAGCATGGAGAGCTGCATCAAACCAGTATCAGGACTTAAGGCCACAACATCCCAATGATCAAATTTGTGCTGTATTCATATTAATTTATCTCATTTTTAATACAATATACAACAAATAACTGTTTTTATGACACAAGAAATTATGTGCTGGACAGACCTATTCCTTGAAGTTGTGATTTCATTTGCCACATCATATATTTTTCTACAGTTGAGCAGAGCTATTCACTTATACTTTAGTGACATTTGTTAAGCATGTGGTTATTGATCTTCTTATGGGCTTGCCAGACACATTCACTGATGAAATTTTGTTCATCACATGAAATTAAATCCTTATACATTTGTGCACAGCTATTCACTTATGCTGTAATAACATTTGTCAAGCATGTTGTTCTTTATAACAGTTTTAAATTTATCCTAATTTTCCAGCTCTTTGATATGTTTTGGTAGTGCATTAAAAAGTTTGATGCCTTGATTACATACATGTTTCTGACTTTGGGTCCTTATTACAGCCTGTAAGTGGAGATTTTTACATTGCCGTGTATGGTAACCTGTATTGGTTTTTCATTTTGTCGCAATTTTGTTTGATCACCGACAGACATTTCAGAATGTATAATGATGGAATTGCAAAAATTTCCAATGCTTTAAAAAGGGGCCTACAACGTGTTTGATGTGGGCTCTGGGTCGTTATCTGAATAGGGTGTTTTTGTAATTTGAAAATCTCATTTAAACAACAATTTGTTTTTCCTCAAGGATACTATCCTATAGGCCTCAATTGACTGGAAATAGCCAAAATATACTAATCTGGTACAGTCATTACTAGAAACTCTTGAAATTATTCCAAGTACAAAACATGCTGAATTGGGTTTTAGTGCTAAGCTCACCACATGGTCCTTCCAGTTTATCTTCTCATCAATGTGCATACCCAGGAATTTTGCTCACTGAACTCTTTCAAGTTTTTTTCCTCCATAGTGAGATGTAGGTCGTCATGTTCACTTATTCTTCCATATTGCACATAATTAGTTTTTCTTTTTTTGCATTCAGTGTTAGCTTGTTGGCACAGAGCCATTTTTGTGTATCTTGTAGGACATGGTCCACAATAGTGTGCAATGACTGCTTCATAAAACAAACAATTAAACTAGTATCATCAGCAAAACAACTTGATTCTAGCTTTTCTATCTGGCACATGAATATAATTAATGTAAATGGGGAACAGCAAGGGGCCTAATACACTTCTTTTGGTGCTGTAATTCCAACCACCTGCATCCTCTTTTCCAGATACTAATCAAGCCACTTTTTGGTCCGGTCCTCTGATACCTATAGCTTCAAGCTTTTCCAAAAGTATGCTGTGGTCAACAGTGTCAAAGGCTTTTGAAAGCTCAAGATTTATCCTGACAACACTTTTTCCCCTCTCCCAATTTACTAATTATTTCCTTTGGGTTTTTTCCAGTACAGCTGTTTCGGTACTACTCCCAGCTAGAAATCCATGCTGATTACTGTTTATCAGATTCCATAATTAAGATAATGTGTCACTCTATATTTGATTAGTATCGCCAAAACCTTAGAGAAAGTTGGGAGAAGTGAGACAGGTCTGCAGTTTTCTGTTTCAAGATTATCACTCTTTTTCAACAGGGGAACGAATTTAGAAATTTTCCGTTTCTGTGGAAAAAACTTGCATATTTTTTGACAAAATACAGTTGATATGCTACACTGGGTTTTTTCTTTATTGTGTAGATACACGGTCTGGTCCATAATATTAATGTGACCACTGCCTGCAATCAAAATCGACATGCAGTAATCACTCACAGACAACACCACTAGCAGTGAAGGGTATACAAAGCATGTTGGGAGCCACAGAAAATAGTGCTGTTGTCAGTGTAAGGAGGAGACAAAATGTGCACTGTCATTGGCTTTTGGGGAAAGGGTGGAAGCATTTGGGAATGAGTAAGTCTGTAAACTGTTCGCATGTCAGTGTGGTTAAAGTATACTGTGCTCAGCAAAATGGTGCTATTCAGAATTGGTGCCGTGGATACTGTTGTGTAGTCATGGGCCACAGATGACAGGGGTGAGTGTCAGCTGCAGAGACGTGCATCTGTTAAACAACTGACCACCCAGATGAACCGAGAGGCTTTTCAAATGACAGATGGCCATTGGCATGCACATTGTTAAATGTCTGAAAGCAAAACACACTGCAACAACTGTCAGAATGGGGCACAACAGGGGAGGGAGTCTGTGGCATTCCCTAGGTGGTGATGATATTCTGGGAGGCACAAAGGATCAACAGATGTATCCGTCTGTCCTCGAGGGCCGTGTCCACCCGTACACACAGTTTGTTTTTATTCAGCATAGTGACATTTACCAGCAGTACAATGCAACACAGCTCACAGTGTACATCTGTGGGTCAAACAGCAACAGGACGAGTTTATTACATGCCTCTAACCACCAAAGTCCTCAGATATAAACCAACTGAGAATCTGTGGGAAACCCCCTGCCAGGGTGTATTGTCCGTGGATCCTCATATGAGAAAACTAGAACACCTGGACTTGGCAATGAAATCGTAATGGCTCCACACCCCTGTTAATACAGAACCTCACAGCCACGTGGGGGAGCCCAGTTTGATACGGGATTTTTGTGTCCTTGGAAAGTGGGCATTGTGTTGTTCTTGTCATCAACAAGCATGTCTCAAAAGCAGCATAAAATGAAAAGAATTGCAGTAGGCAACTGATCGAGCCTGGATGGGGTCTGCCAGTCATTAATGCCATATGATCATTTCCATGAATCTCTTCCTGCATGTCTCGCAACGGTGTGCACTGCAAAAAGAGGTTATTTGAGGTCTTGACGGGTAGTCACATTAACGTGTCTGCTGGACAGTGTATTTTCAGAAGAAATGAAGGTAACAAACTAAATAAATCATAATTACATTATTAGTTTGCAGTGAGCCACAGGAGACCAAGGTCCATTGTACCAAAATACTCATAAAACATCTTTGAACCACCAACTGAATTTCATCAGTGGAGTTCATCTCACCCTTTATGTAGGAGAAAGTAAAAAACCTCCATAGACAATTTCAGAGGAGCCTCATATCTGATAGTACACTGATAAGATATCTTTTTGGTTGCTACTTTGGACTTCTGATCACTGTATGTTTCTGAGGAAAGGCCATAATGTTCAGACTTTGGTGACCAAGGTAGACAAAAGCTTTTAAATTTTGAAATAGTATCCTTGTTTGTTTATAGCCCAACACATTTAGCATATTTGGTCACTGTTCCTCTTTGGTACGTTTCCCTTTCTAATGCTCTAGGTGGAATGAAGTGGTCATATGGACATTGATACCTGGGAGTCACTTGCTGGGTAAGTTTGGCTGACAAGTTGCAGGTCTTTTCTGTTGACACCACGGTGGGTGACTTTCATGCTGGCGATGATGAATCAATAATAAGGACAACATATCACCCACTCCCTGAGCAGAGAGAAGGTGCGACATGACTGGAAATGAACTGCATGGCAGTCAGATATGCTGACCACTCAGTGAACTCCATGTTATTTTCCTCCCCTCATCACATATTTTATAATGTGCGTTTTACATGCTCTTTCCTCAATCCTCCTCGTATGGGATTATTCTCTCCCAAATGCTTGTCTACAAGGAATGTTGTACCACACAATGTGGCCATATTAAGATCCTAACTCGTAGTTAGTCATCTAGATGAACATTGTAAGTTGCCATTGACAGTCAGTCTCAAACACAACAGGAATCACTGCAGACCCATGTCTACTATTTTTCAACCAAATATTGTGATGGCAAGTTGCATGCAGTAGGACCCTTGCTGAAGACTATTGAGGCATAAAAATGTATATGTTGTCAGTGGAGCAAACACCACATAAACTGGACAGCAGGTGACTTGAAATGTGTGGTGGTTTAGCCTCTTTCTGAGAACATATCAAGGGCTCTGACAGCACAATAAGGTTTTTAACCTGCCATGGGCAGAGGATAAACAGAGTGTCTCAAAAGTTACAGAACACTTATGTTGTGTAACAGCATGCAAACAAATTAGACCTAAGGTATTGTCACAAAGTTTTATGCAGTTTAATCAATTTCAACATGTGTGCACCAGTGGTGGTGGGCACAATTTCCAGTCTGTTATCAGGATCGATCCACATTCAGCACATTATATCTGCATCACCTGTGGCAAGGACAGAAATGATTTTGTTCATTAAATTTTTGATGTGGTTGACAGCTGCTTGTTAGACTCTGTCCTTGGTATGTGCTCATAGAAACAAGCCCAAGTTTCTAATGCCTGTTGGCCTAGAACACCAGGGAATAGGACCACCCCTGCCATTTCAGCACACCTCGTAACACCTGGTCCGCAACATCTGCCACAGTGCACCATATTGCTGGAAAAAGACTGTGTCTCGGGAGTCAGCCAGTCATAGTAACAGCCTGAGCATATCAAGGTAACTGTTTCTTTTCTGAGGATAAAATGGTCCCAGAATACCATCAACCATCAAACAACACAACACATTCCCTGTCATGTACCTCTTCCATCACAGTATGTGGATTGGTAACATATCATTATCTTCTCACAGGATATGTATATACTCTGAATTGCCAACAAAACTGGCTTACGCATGCGTATTCAAATACAGGGATTTGTAAACATACAGATTATGGCACTGCAGTCGGCAATGCCTATATAAGACAACATTAAACAGGCACAGATGCTAGATTGCTTAGTGCTGCTACAATTGCAGCTTATCAAGATTTACGTGAATTTGAATGTGGTGTTATAGTTGGCATATGAGCAATGGGACAAAGCATCTCCAACGTAAGAATGAAGTGGTTATTTTCATGAGCATTCAGTGAATATCCGGAATCTAGTAAAACATAAGATCTCCGACATTGTTGCAGCCAAAGAAAGATCCTGCAAAAACAGGACCAACAACTGAAGAGAATCATTCAAAGTGACAGAAGTGCAACCCTTCTGCATATTTCAATGCTGGGCCATGGACAAGGGTCAGAGTGTGAACCATCACGGATATGAACTTTTGTAGCGGAAGGTCCACTTGTGTACCCTTGATGACTGAACGACACAAAGCTTTATGCCTCACCTGGGTCCATCAACACCGATATTTGACTGTTGATGAGTGGAAACGCATTGCCTGGTCGGACAAGTCTCATTTCAAACTGTGTCGTGCAGTTGGACACGTACAGGCATGGAGACAACCTCTTGAATCTATGGGCACTGCATGTCAGTAGGGGACAGTTGTAGCTGGTGGAGGCTCTGTAATGATGTAGGAGGCATGCAGTTGGAGTATATGGCTAGGTATGACCCTGAAAGGTGACACATACATAAGCATCCTGTCCATTGGGAATTCTGATGGACTCGGTCAATTCCAGCAGGACAATGATACAGTTGGCAGGTCCAGAATTGCTACAAAGTGGTTCCTGGAACACTCTTCTAAATTTAAACACTTCCACTGGCCACTAAACTCCCCAGATTTGAACATTGAGCTTATCTGGTATGATTTGCAATGTGCTGCTCAGAAAAGACACTCACATAGCCCTCTATGCAGCATTCAAAGTGTCAATTCCTTCCATCACTACTTCAGACAATAGTCATGCCCATGAGGCACAATTGATTACTAAACTTAGCCAGCACTGTACAACTGATGCGTGTTATGAAGATATAACATACTTTGCTCAGAGACAATAAAAGTGTGTGGGTAAATACTTTAATCAAAACTGAACATGAATGCCCAAAAATAGAGTTAAGTTCCAATATTTGCAGCTCTTGCTATGTAGATGAAGAAAACAAGAGTAGAAGGCTTAGATATATCATGCAAGATTATTTATAGTGATATTAATGTAGGTAAGATTTAAAGAGAGATTGAGGGGGGGCAGGGTTTTTTTTATTTAATTATTTTTGAAATAGGAAGTCTTCATAGTTGTGAAGGCAAGATTTGTCATTTAGCAAGTAGACTGGTGCTGTAAGATATTTCAGTTCCTTCAAGAAAGTCAGATATCTTGCCTGGTTCTTTTCTACACTGTTTGCCACAATTCTTGGCCAGTAACTCATTCTGCAAAGTCGGATTTGTTCTGGATGTTAGGACAGAGTGCATCCCTGTGCTTCTACCAGTTTGTTTATTGCAGAAGTTTGGACATACCTGACTTGTGATATTCTTGCTTAGTGCTTTCAGTATTGTGTTGCTTGTGAAGAAGCTTATTTTTATGTCATACAACTTGAAGAGGTTGGCATGAAATCTTCCTTGAGGAAGGTCAGCTTATTACAAAGATGGTCTTTCTGTTTGTGGGTGGTTGTCCAGAAACTGGTTGGTTTAATTTATGTATTACAGCGGGAATGTATTCATAACTGGAGGCAGCTGATTTTACAATTTGTGTTTCTTTTTGTCTTTCACTTGTATCCATTGGATCTTTACACATGTGATTAAACATTCTTCTGAAGAACACATTTTTATATTGATATGGATGGTAACCCTGGTAATTGTTGGCTTCCTGGAAATTTCAGAATTTTATATAAAAAGTTTTGTTAATGTTTCATTCCTACAGTGACATGAAATGAATTGAATTTTGTGGTGTAATTTATTAATTTCTTCAGCTAGATTTTCTATTTCCTTCGGTTGTTCTGTTGAAAATAACGAAATGAGAGTGTCGCAATTTTCTGTATTCTCAATGAATAAACTTATTCTAGGTCCCTACAGCTGTTGTGTGATAATCTAGTGTAAATTCCTGCAGATAAGAAAGGGATTTTGAACTCATGTCCATATAGTTTCCATAAGCTGCACTCATATGCGATACTTATAGAAATGATTCTGGTTGTTATTGAGTACAGTGGTTCTACCTGACAGCAGTTTCTAGTGATTTAATGCATTTGCTGTCCCAATAGTAATTTTTGCCACACTGTGTGTGTTTCAGGACCTGCCAAGAATAACACTGCTGCCTTCCGACAGTTCTCTCAAAACCCGGTGATGTAAGCACGGGCATTAGAATGCTTTTGAGTCTCACAGTGAGACCACTAACAAGGTTTTGCCCCCTGCTGAACACCAAACCCACAGAAAGTCTGGTTTTCTTTTTGTGAAAGTGAAAATTGAACCATTGTGGGTGCTATGATTGTCAGTTTCCATTAACATGACACAAGCAGAGTGGCAGGTATTATAAAAAATGGTGCCTTATCTTGGCTAACTTCTTTGATTTGTTAAGCACTGCCCTAAAAACAGCAGAATGCCAAAGTTATGAGATGTTATGCTTGATATCATTACAGCCCACTATAAACTAGAGATTGCTTCTCCCAAGTGATCAAAATGTGGTCCATAAAGAAACTTTGTTATTCCAGAAGGCAGCGGGTCATTGACGTTTAGTATGCTTGAGAGCTGTTCTTTGTTCACACAGTGTTACTCATGAAAAATGACATCTTAGGCATGTATTGACCTAACCAATGACAACTGGCTTTGGCGAAACTTATTACTAGTCAATACCTGTTATGTGTTCAGTTGACGAATTTACACATTTGTCTATCTGGCATAGCAGTTCACAATATTTTTCCCTTTCTTCTGTGGTGGTTTGTTCTCTCACACCCCTAGTCAAGAGGACCAACTGTCATGGTCTTAAATAGTCCTTGATTGGCATACATAATCCTTCCTAGTGTCTCTAGATCTTTCAAAGGAACATAAACATCTCACTTCATTTTTCTGTCTCTTCTCAGCCTTGAGAACCCAGTTCCGTGCACCACCAAGATTATATAGCCACTGGCCTAATTGGAGTGATTCTCACACATTCTAATTTCTCATTTCATTTCCTTTTAGTTTTTTCTTTGCTTTCTGCTAAATCACAAGTTCTAGAAAACTTGTCTATTAAGTAAAACGTATGCTCCCAACATAAAGAAACTTGCAGACCACACAGAAGACCTGAAAATTTAGTTTGATTTTGGAGCAGAACAACTGATGTTGGCAGTAAAAAATTTTATAATTTTGGTGTGGAGCAACCTTACTTACCTTCTATTGTTGTGACAGAAATACTAATAAACATTCAACATGTATTTGGTCCAAAGAAGTTTATTTCTACAGTGTCTGCTAGGATGCCATTGTTTATCAGTGAACAATGTAAACCACAAAAAAGTAAATGAGAACAATAGGGTTTAGGAGCATACTTGTCACAACCATTGTAGTGGAAGTGCTTCTGCTGTGACTAACATTGTGTGAATGTTTCTAACTGGATGACAGTAAGACCATGGTCAGTACTGGAACCTGAAAGTACCTTATCTTGCTCCTGCCCTTCTGCAGTAATATAAAAATGAAACAGAGTGTCTTCCAGTGTAGAATTTTAACATTTTAAAGTAGTTCCTAGAACATGTTTCAGTGTTCAGGTTGCAAAAGCACTTTTTGGAGCATCTGTCAACGTTTTCAGTTGTATAACTGTGTCGAAATGTATGTACGTCTTGTTCAGCAGTATTCAGTTTGTAAATATTTCAAGAGAGATGCTCTTTTTAATTTATTAAATGCCACATCAGTAAAGTGGCAATCTATGGGATCAAATTGAGGCAGTTTTAATATTGGAACTGGTATGGCCTACAGATGCACCATTGGTTATTTATACTAAACACAAGCCTTAGAACAAAATGAATGGCACTGAATGTAAACAAAATTTGAAAGAGGTAAGTGCTGGCACAGATTGCATTGACTTGTTTATCGAGTTTTGTATTGTTATCAGAGCTAGTAAAGTTATTGCCAATAACAATGAACATGAAGGAGTTATAAGTCTGTCTTGTATCAATTGGCCAAAATTGAAAACTAATCGGTTAATGTGAGAACAAGGGGACATAAGTGACAACATAATCTGGATCTTGGTGAAACAAACTCAAATGAATACAGATATTATTTAGTTACATTTACTAGCTGTTCTAGTTCCCCTCAACAATGTACAACTGCCTTTGGCTATGAGATTTAGCTTTATTGCAGCAAGAGAGAATGGATGCAAGGTATTTCAGTGTGTACTACAAGTATTTTGATGAATTTTCATTTTCAACAAGTAGTACATTCTGGCTGTAGGCATACAATTTTAAATGTATTGGGCCTAATTATTGTTTCTATTGTAAACATGACTAGCATTAGTGGTCATGTAAAAACAGTAGCACATATTATGTAGCTCTATTTGCTGAAGAGCTACTCAGGTCAGAATATTACAACCTATTTGTAGCCCACCTTATTGGTGAAATTACTGTAGCTGTGAAGTTGTCATTTGGAACAGAAGCGCACAATAAAGTATTTTGAGACCAGCAGAAGTGCTTTTTACCAATGTATGTAGGTAGTTCTAACAATTTTTCGTCCAGTGAGTCTTCCACCTAGCTTATGGTTTAACACTATGTAGCAGTGAGATAACAGGTGACCATCGGCATGATTAAATGTTTCTTAAACTAACTGTTTCTGTAAGTTGATAAAATTAACCCATAAGTAATAAAAATAGTCATGTATATAGTTGCACACTGAAGTCCCAAATTATATTTATAATGCAGTGTTTCTTAATGTTGTAATGTGCCTACGAAACATTTATGGCTGAAATTTACTGTAAAAGATAGATGAATTAAAAAAAAAAATGCTAATGGTCTTCTTAATTTTGTTGGTTCCATTGTTCCCATTACGTATGTGAGAAATATTAGCAGTGAGGCTGTTTTGTTTTTTCGTATGGCATCGAGTAATTACTTCGTAGCTTATCCCAGAGGTTAAAAATGTTGTACTGCATGAAAGGCTTGGTAATTCTACAGAGTTGCAGTTGCACTACCTTTGAGCTGTGTACTTTTTTAAAATACAAGCAGGTATTGGTTTTATGCTGTAAATGTCTTGGTAAGCTTTCCAGTGGAACAACCAGAAATCTGTATGCAAATTAACACCATGCAAGCAGTGTAGGTAATGGTGACAGCTCTTTTAATACACCCTGTATATGAAAACAAACTACATACACACAATTTTTGAGTGTTTAGGAGAGGAAAAGAAGCTTTTTTTATGTGACTGCCTCTAAATTTCTTTTTTTATAGGGGGAGATGATGATGGTATATGAAGCACTGGTTACCAGTTCAGCTGAATGCATTGTCACTATTTCAGCAAGCATATTCCAGTTGTGCCGTAATGTAGACAGGCGATATTTTCTGAATTGCCCCTATACCAATAGTCACACCATATCTTGAGCATTACTAACATCTCTGACCCCACAAATTCTTTGTAAATGTAGATTTTTGTACACAATGTATGCAATTTTTTTTTAGGAGCACCTGCTGGCCAGAGAGTAACAACCTCAGGATAAAAGCAAGTAGCTGTACAGGACAGAAGGGTTGGAGCTTGACTAAGGTAACTCAGAAAGTACCTTTGTCCTTGATTCACATTACCTGTCATGACTAGAGAGAGATAAACAAAACAAAGATAGTTCAACTGTTAATTACCCCCCTTGCCACACACACAGCTTAAACATAGTTTCCATCATAAGCAAAAATTTACATTAAAAGGTGACAGGCACTTCCCTTGAAGTCCTAAGTATGAGGTGCATCCTGAAAGTAATTGCCAAATCATTCTACTGCCACTGCAGCACTTGTGTTGTAGGTTCACACATTTCTCTGGTTCATTGTCTTGACACTGCAGCTCAATTTTGTGGTATTTATATTTGTTAGTGATCAGTCAAAATCTTTAGGACAACCTCTGAGCCCAGTGACTGTGAAGTGTGCCCCGTTATGTTTAGTTTCAACACACAGAACATTAAGCCACCTGAAATTCATCAACTTGTAGACATTTACGGTGAGAAAGTGGATGAGACAGTTGAAGAAACACTCATGACGAAGCATGTGTTGGACAGCCTTCTGTTGTCACTGATGGTATGGGTGAGAAAACACATGGTTCACAATAAGAATGTATTTCAAAAACTGTTTTGCATGACTCAGTCATAAATTGCTTAAATTTTTGTGAATTGCGTTTGAAAAATGCTTACAAAATTATGTACCTTGGCAGAGTTTTGACATTTCAGCACTGAATACAGTGATAAGGAAGATGAGTTCTTAAATAGAATCGTGACTGGTGATGAAACTTGGGGTCTTCATGACACTCCAAAATAAAATCAACAATCTATGGAGTGAAGGAACTGACAGTCCGACAATCCTCCACCACCCCCAAAAAAGAAATCATAATGAAGTTGCAAGTGCAAAAAGTCAGGTGAAATGGATTCTGCGACCAACAAGGCATTCTGCTTGTTGAGTTCCTTCTCAGAGCTGAAACCATGAAAGCGGTATGATACTGCAAAACACCGAGAGAACTCCATCACACTATTCAAAACAAAAGATGCAAAACTCTCAATCGAATCATTATGATGCTTCATTTCTGCTGGTGGCACTGAAATCCTTACTAAACAATTCACTTGGGAACAGTGAGACCACCTGCCAATCAGTGCTGATCTCACATCTTCAGACTACCACTTTTACTTCATCATCAGTCAGGATGAAGGTGCTTGAACACCTATGATGATGTAAGCAAGTGTGATCAGTATTGGAGGTCTTAACTGGTATTATCTTTCTATGAAATGGGCATAGAAAAGTTGGATTACTGCTATGACAAATGTCTGAACAGTGGTGGCTGTTACGGTCTGAAGAAATGTTTTCATGAGTCCTTTCCCACAATGGTACTTACTTTTCTGGCATGCCTTGTATATTTTAATGCCTTTTGGCATACCAGTGTGGGTATAAAAGCTGACGGAGAACACCCCACATCCTCTTCTTTACAGCAGTCACATAATGGGGATACTCAAGCCAATATGAACCACCTATTTTCTATCAGCAGCCATGTTTGACCATGAGGTTTGATCAGCATGTTGTTGAATCTTGTGGATCATACACAGGGTTATTCAGCTGCCCCTGCCATAAAGTTTTATGGAACCTGCAACATCTTCAAGAACCACACCCATGATTTTAATCTTCTCTCCTCCCTACATGCTCACTATTAGTCCTGCAAAAACAATGAACAGAACCTTTTCGTATCAAAATTAACTACATTACATTTTGTACTTTGTTGGACACCACACTTTCTGTGGCATTGAAGAAAAAAAGGCATTTGAATGCCTGTCTTCTACTTTTTGAATTATTTAACAAAAACTATGGCTTCTAGCAAAAATGTATCCCCTCCCAAAAAGAAATGACTACATTAAATTTCCCACAAAGACATCCTGTTCATTTTTTTTATGTAGGACTAGTAATTTGCACGTAGTGGGTGACAGAAATGAAAATCTTGCCCATGACATTTGTAGGCATTGCAAGTTGCATAAAACCCATGGGTAGGTGTAGTTTAATCATCATGTACAGGTTTTTCATGCCAAAAGAACTAATATAAGATTTCTCTGGCTTCATAAACAGCTCAAGAATCATTTTACACCACATTAATGTATAGTGTTTGCACTTTTCTTAATCAGAAAATCATTTCTTATTGCTTTCCTGACCACAGAAAATTCCTACACACAGCCAACTGTTTTTGTTGTTGTGGTCTTCAGTCCAAAGACTGGTTTGATGCAGCTCTCTATGCAAGCCTACATCTATTTGAACCTGCTTACTGTATTTCCCCTTCAACAGCTTTTCCTCCTCTCACTCAAATCCCACCAACACCAAATTGATGATTCCTCGATGCATCAGGGTATGTCTTATCAACCAGTTGCTTCTTTTACTCATGTTGTGCTGAAAATTTCTTTCAATACTATGTCCCTGGTAATTTGATTTGCAACTGCATAATTATTCCATTAGCCACCTCTAGGTGCAGTGCAGAGGGTGTCGAGTGCCAGTAGTAGTCATCTATCCACTTATTGACTACCTCTGTAACTTAGTGTTCACTGCTGCTGCCTATCATGGCGAGGACGCAGGTTTAGATTCCCTGTACTGCCACGGATTTTTCTGGGTGAGAGGATTGGGAAAGTGTACATTCACCCTTGTGATGCCAACTGAGGAACTCGAGGACAAGAAAACTGACACAGGCAGGATAGTGGTGTGCTGGACGTCATTGGTAAACGATGACACGGTGGTCGGCCAGTACCGATGGACAGAGTTTACCTTATGTTTTATCCACGAAATCATCAAAATTTCTTCCTAGAAACACATTTCAAAAGATACCATCCTTTTCTAGCTTCAACTGCTTGTTGTTCACATCTCGTTTCGGAGCAAGGCTACACTTCACGCAGATACCTCCAGAAAAGACTCCGTAACATTTACATCCACTCCTAACATATTCCTCTTTCTCAGATATACAGTGAAGCCTGCATTTTATATCCTCTCTGTGTCAGCCAAAATCAATTATTTTGTTACCCAAATAACAAAACACTTCTATTATCTTCAGTGTCTCATTTCCTAATCTGCGAGGTTTGTCCGAAAAATACATATAAAAGTTGCATAATAACTTTATTTTACAATTATTCAGGTATTACAATATGGTCTCCTTCAAAGTGCTCACCCTGAGACGTGATACACTTCTGCCAACGCCATTTCCACTGTTGATAACATTGCTGAAAGTCTTCAGTTGTGATGTTGTTTAGTTGCCATGTCGTTTCCACATCTCCCAATGCCACACCATTACGCATTTTTGGGAACATGAAGAACTCACACGGGATTAAATCCAGTGGTGATTGAGCTTCGGGCCAAAAACACAACGAGCGACATGTGTGCGGGCGCATTCTTGTGATGAAGGGTCAAACTCTTGCCACAAGAGCTCCGAGACGTGTCAGAACTTCAACGTAAAAATTTCCGTTCACTCTCTTGCTGGGAGGGACAAATTCCTTGTGAACAATGCTCCAAGAATCAACACTGTCATCACATTGGACCTTGATTTTCGCGACTCTTTTGTTCTCGGTTCTCCTGCTAGTTTCCATTCCTTGCTTTGAGCTCCACATCGAATTTCTAATACCAGGACACGTCTTCAGTGATGACTCGGTTGAGAAAGTCACCTCATTCCTCTGCTTCCAACCAATCCCTACAGCACTCAACCCTCTTTGTACCGAAGCTCTTGACACCAGAACAGAAAGTAATTTCTTCATTTCAAGTTTTTGTGAACAATTGTTTTGAGGGTTGACAGCTTGTCAGCAATCATTCTGTCAATCCACGGTCTTTAAGAACACAATCTGCTGCACACTCCCACCTTCACGCAGAGTGCTCTGACTCGAACTGAGCATTGATTTGATTGATTACAGCAGTAGTCTCACCTGATGGTGACTGCAACCTGTAACATAAAGACATTATTCAACCTTTATACGTATTTTCCGGACAAACCTCGTATAATGGACAATGAAAAACTTCCAATTCTAGTTAGTTATATTAGTTGTTCCATGGATCATGAACACGATTCTTTCGTAATGATGTGGAACGTGTCACCTGCCATATTCTCCAGATCTGACTGGGTCAGACTTTTTCCTTGTCCCAAACCGAAAAAAATACCTCAAAGGATGATGATGATGCAGTGACTGATGCTTTGTTGCAATTGAAATCAAAGATCTTTTCTTTGAATGGTTTGCAGAAGTTATCTGAGCATGCCTCCAAGTGTATTGGTGTACACAGGTATTATATATACAAATAAATTTATATTATGAAATTTCTTTCACTCTTTATTTGTTAGGGTAGAAGCTTTTTCACCCCTCCTCGTACAGCTTTCAAATGCAAACTCGCTGATCATCCCTCGTTATTCATTCCGCATCTCCTGATTCAACTTGACTACATTCCATTATTCTTGTCTTATGTTCATCTTAGAACTGCTCTTTAACACACTACCCATTCCACTGTCTGCCTCCTTAGCTGTGCCATTCGACTAACTGCCAGCGATTTTTCCTCGGGGGGGGGGGACTGTGACTGGTACAAAATGCAGTCAGTCTTGTGAGGAGCTGCTTGACCGAGTAGTAGTGGTTCCACAGTAAAAAAAATCCTAGGACAGAGGTGTGCTGACCAGCTGCCCCTCCATGTTGCATCACATCACACCACTGGCAGGGGGCAATATGTCGGTTGGTGGAATTTTAGCATTTTTAAAACAACCAACGGAAATTCCAGGTAGGAATGTCAAAAATTTATGATTTTTATCCCTTCCATTCCATTCAACTTATCTTCCAAGACCCTTCCTGCCTCTGATATCAAGAGCTTTATTTCTTCTCTCTTCCTGTGTATTATAAGAGTCCCGTTACTCACTCCAAACAACAAGAAAATATTGAAACAATGTAACACTTGTTTGTCAGAACTGTCGGAAGTGTAATGTTGGGATATGACACTGTAGGATAGAGTTCCAATGACATTTGTTGCATAACCTAGAAAACAGTATCAACAATCATCGACATGATTTGAGGTATTTTGTGCTCAGCTCACCATCCAAATATATTTAGAAGTACAATTCATGTGGGCTCTAGGTCATATAGTTTCAGTTAATATCTTGACTTGCTGATGAAACAACATTGTAGCTTTTGATAAGCCCAATTCTCCAAATGTAATCAACAGCTAACACCACATTTCTAAAGCTTTGGCAACTGGCTAAAAAAGAGTCACTGATTTCAAAGTTGCAGAAGTATAAAAGCAAATTACAGTTCATGATTTACACTGAGTTCACATTACTCAGTCCAACAGATAAAACTGCACTTGGTTCCATGTGACATCAAGTCCAAGACAACTACTCTCATTCAGTAACCTCACTAAAACTATTGAGAAAGTTAACAACGATAGCACAACTCAACTCACGGGTGCAAAGCATCAAAGGTACATTTTTACAATATTAACTTGAGGAACTGTTCTAGTGGTTATGAAAAATTATAACAGTTTCTATTTGACACAGAAGTGCTATGAGGCATTTTCATAACCAAATAATTTGAAACACATGAAATTTATAATCTCAAACATCAAAGAAACAGAAAGAAATTTCAAACAAAATATCAATCCAAAAGGCTTCCATTTTTGAACAGCAGATTTGCAATTATTGAAAAAACATAGCTGAAAATTTAATGGAATCAGATACTTTGTTGGCCAGAATATTTATCATAATCTACTATTGAACAGAAGTCTCTGTGAGACAGATTCATTAAAATCTTCAACTGTGTTGTCTGTAAACATGCTCTGAAGGATCATTTCAGGCTTATCTACATTGTGAGTGTATAGCAGCATGGTAAGTTGCCTGTCAATTTGTCATACACCACAGTGACATCATTCAAACAAAGAACCACTACTGTGAGACAAACCATCTTCCAGTGGTAGCCTGGAGTCAACAACCTGTTTAGAGCACAAGAGTTGTGGCTCATAGGCACCCACAAGAAAATGCAAAAGAGCTGTGCACTGCCCATTTAGAAGGCAGCTGTATTAGTACAGACCAGTCACCAAGTTTTTTCTGAACTAAATCGGGATATTTTTTAAAAACCAAGACTAAACACACACAGGCTACAATTCAATGTTTTTTTTTTTATTTACCTTATTGAGATTTTTGCTCACTTTTCAATCTCCTTCATAGAACCTTCTCTTCTTCCTCAATAAAACTGGAGACGTGTAAATCACTAAACCATCTTCATTATTATTATTATTATTATTATTATTTCAGCTTCTAATGTTGCTGCTGGGAAAAAGTTCCTCTCAGCTCACCAAGTGTTCACCATCATCTGAAACAAAACGGAAAAGTTTTAAGAAGTTGTCATAGTTTTCATAACAATGAAAAAAAATTCCTTCCACTAATCAGATTTCAGCTTGAAAAGTTCTTCTCTTCATCCTTGAGAAAGTTCTTTAACTGCACGCATGCTTCAAACATCAAATCCCCATATACAAGAAATAACTTCTAGATATTCTGAAACTGAGCTCTGTTTCACTGTCAGTGAAAATGGTTTGAAAGTCCTGTAGACACTTTCTTCAAAGTCAAATCATTTTTCAACATAGTTTAGACTGTGCTGCAAGTAAACTGCCATTTTGTTGTGGTTTGCCTACTTTGTTGTCCTCGGTGTCTACATACTGGCTGAAAACATAGGGGTTGGATGTGCAGTACTGTTTACTGTAAATGATGTAGCCGACAGATGCACACTTGCGTTTCACAGTCTTCTACTTTCACTTTTCACATCCTCTCAATAATACACAGTTATAAATGGGAAGTTGTGCACTGGCCATACATAAGTCAACATCGGAATTAAAGTTACATAAAAATGACTTATTATAGGGCAAAATCAAAGATACTAGCTAGGAATACTCAATATAAATTAGAAAATGAATTACACAGACAAAATTCAACCTGAGGGGGCTGCCTTTCTCTTTTATGAAAATGCAGATTACAATTCACATATGTTAATGGTAATTAGTTGAAAGTGAAGAAACAAATTTGAAGGAGGCATATTGCAAAACAAGGGGGAAGTAAAAGTTAAAAAATTATCCCAGCTTCCTTCGTCACAATTTCTCTTTCGAATGTTTTGATAAGATCATCATGACGACTAAGGCTGCCACAGGGGAGGGAAACTGCACAACCCTATTCAATTTTTTCAGCAGAGAATTACAAAGCACTGTCACGATTGACCTCTGATGCACTACTCGAAAACAATGGCTATTTAGTCAAGTATGGCCACTTAGCGCTGTTAATAAAAGGAGGAGTTTAAGTCAGTAACTCATACAAGACTGCCCCTCATTAGAAATTGGTAATGAGCAATTTGAAGTGAAGACCACATCATTTTATATAATGTTGTCCATTTTTATGTAACCAGGAATTTTATCTATCCCAACAAAGTACAGTTGGGAGTTAGGTTTCCAACCAGATATCTGGGATATCAGGCAACTATGGTCAAGACAGAATCCAAGTCTCCACATTATCAATGTGGCCTCAGATAGAACTAGCATCCCTCCCCCAAAGCATTGGTCTGTGGAGTTGGGTATGGGAAAACACAGAATGGGTACTCAGTCAGCAGAGTAGGATTCCATTCACTGATGCATCCAGGAGTAACCTGACATCTGATGATTGTCAAAGAAAGGTGTGAAAGCAGCAGGAAACTATGAGACTTCAGAAAGAAAGTTACCTGTTACTATGGCAGACTGAGTAACTTTTACTGTATGCTGCAATACAATTCAAAGTGATGCAGATACTACTTTTCACTACAGTCACTAAAACCTGTAAACAACAATTGTAACATCCCACAAACTGTTCAGTTTCTTGAAAATATAAACGTGTGCCTCAGTCATGGAACAATTTGAGGATTGCTGTGTGAATTTCCTCTTTGATGGAAAATCTCTTTCCTGTCAAATATCCACTGAGCTTGCTGGAAAGACTGAATGGTCTTCATCAAATTGTTGGCACTGTTTCACTACGACTGGATGCTACATTGCATTGCACCATACACTGCAAGAATTCCATGGCGAATTTGTGTGCAATTTATATGTTTGGCTAACAAGAAACTTACTGTTCCTTGTACCTCAACTTTGGAGTGCCATTTCACTCCCACAATGTGATGAACCTGTTGTCTGTACTGCAGCAGAATTGTCTCTCAGGAAATTGGTAACATGCCCACTCTTCTGAAAGGGTGCTGTGCCTGTTGCGTAACTTAATTTCAGAAGTCCCTATACCTCAAGTATGTCTCTTGAATGAATCAATAACCATCCAAGACCATTTCTTCAGCAATTCCTTTGGATCAGTGCTCATTGTGTAGAAGCAGAAGAAGATACATTCATGTGTGTGAGTCATGAGGCAACGGTTCAAATCTGTGTTCTGTAACTAGTGCAACATTATTTAATAATTCTCCTGATACTGTGTTACTATCACATTTTTACTGTTAAATGTTTGTTTGCTGATGGGGTGGTAGGGTCAACCACTAACCCTCTGGAAATTTATACAGTGAGATAATCACAAGCCTATTTGGGGCCCACCCAAACAGAACCCTGCTTGCCCCAGTACAGCATATTCCATAGCAGTTACTCAGTAATGATTGTTTCACTCCCCTCAACCCTTATTGACAAATGGTGCATTTTCAAAATTATTTTTCTCCTACAATGTTCACAGTTCAGCCAATAAGATCAAAATCCCATGCACTATGGCGTACAATGTTCCATTACTGTGTCATTGGATGGCAGGCAAAAGCATGTCCAGAGCTTAGAGTAGTAATCCACTGTTCTTGTTAACAAGTCCCCAGCTCATGAAATCCATGTTTGACAAATGTGCACCCAGTCAATGAGACTGATCTCATCAAGATGGTCAACATTTGTCATGACCCAAAAATCAAAAGTAGCGTGTTTTCTGGAAGATGAGGAAGGCAATTGTAACCTGAGAGCTTTTATCATCTGCTTTTCTGGGGTTCCCATTGCACAGAATTAGTTCATGCTGACTATTTACTGAACTTTGTTGCTGCCTTAATCCTCAACAAAATTTTATATGAGGAGCTTACACACAAAAGCAAACACGTCAGGAATTTAAAATAAATGAGACACAGAATGGAACAAAACAAACAGGATAAGCATAACCTAGATAATCATACAATTTAAGTGAAATCAAACATTTGCCAAGATACAAGCCTAGGAAAATACATCTGTGTCCACATACACATTTTGTGTGAAGGATAACTAATCCATTACATCCAGTCGAGTGATTTCCATTCCAGTCACACTGTTTCTCTAATGCAGAGCAACTGTTTGTGCTTCCGTGCTCCCTCATAATATGTTGCATAGCACTACTTTTAATAATAATAAAAAGGACACAGTTACTTATGCACTGACTCCACTTTTGATAGAATAGGAAAACTTCTAAGAAAAAGGCCAACAATTGTAACAAAAGAGGAATACAATGAGATCTACAATCAGTGACTCAGCTAAGAAACCTTGCTCGCCGATGTACATCTTGTAGGTCCTTAGATAGGGATTTCACATTAAATATGTGAAATAAAATGCATTTCCATACACAAGTACAAAGCTATGGGAAACACTCATACTGATGTTGAGACAAATGCATTCTAGAAGTCCCAACTAGATGTAAAAGAGCAGATGAACCACTACAAAACCCTTTCCTTGGACAAAAGCCCAAGTACTTTTCAGCCATCCAGTCTAAGATAATAGGAAAAAAGATGTTGATGGTTTACAGTAAACTAATTTTTAAGAAGCCTGCCAAAATCACTAGTACTTAAGTTGGAACACAACCATCACCGATGATATTTCCATGTTGCTTGTGACTGTTAAGAAAATTATTCTTTTTTGCATGTAACACTTACGTCAAAGAATACTTCTAAAGATAGTTAATGCCACAGTTACGTCATTTTATTCTGGCATGGTGATCTGAAACATTTTAAATAATTGTGAAGTAATAATAAACCTGAAATTTGAATAAAATATTGAAAACGAATATTAGTACTATAGTGGCCACTTTACAGTTTTTTCTATGGTATCACATACTACACTATAAAAATATGGTATAACAAGCATTATACAATAAGAGGTAAGTTATTTTGAAAGAAAGAAGAAGATTTTTAGTTTTGAAAATCGCTCATGGTTCATGTAATGAGAACATGTCCATACTTAAATGTGCTCTTTAAAGGAATATTTTCATTGTAGATTTGATTTACAGATATGAACTGCCTTTTGGCCTAAAAGTAAAAGGCATTCACACTGCAGTATGCTATTTTCATTCTTATGTATGCCCAAAATAAGTTTCATGTTGACTGTGATAAATTTCATTTAGTAGATATGTTCATTTTTGGATGTCACCTTCTCATAATTTGCTTGGGCCTTTGCCCCGCTTCAACACGGGGTTGACCCTGTTACTATAGAGTTGGCAATGTTAGTGTCACAGAGTGTTGTGGCCAGATGCCCTTCTTGTCACCATCATGTACCCCACAGGACAGAAGTAATGTACCCTAGCTGTCTGCGTCTAGTGTAAGCCATGAAATAGTGCCAATGTTTTTCAGATGTCTGTAAGTTGTGTAACTGAGGTGGTACATGGGGACCAGCCCAGTATTTACCATGTGGGATGTGGAAAACTGCCTAAAAACCACATTCAGGCATGCCGTCCCTCGTTGTTAACCTGCTGGGCTGATTCAGTCCGGGGCCGGCGCGCCTACCCAAGTCCAGGAAGCAGCACATCAGTGCTCGTGGGTAACCTGTTGTTTCCTTCTCAGAAATTCATCTATGGAATAGCACTTGTCAACTTTCATTATCAGCCAGCACCTTGTTAATTAAAGGGAGGTTGTCAAATATTTTTATGGCTGCATGATATGCTTCTTTCTGTGCTACAACAAGATTAAGTCCCACTGTTTTCCTCCTAGTATTGTATTTATGAATGCTAGTATTATTTTCAAATTGTGCTGATCCTTCAAAACAAACTTTGTAAGAGTGTATGTGTTGTGAGGCTACCTAATTTCTTTATCTATGTGAAGTTTGAGGATAGGCACTGTGCGTGTGTTTAGGGGGATGGGGAGGGGGAGGGGTCAGAGGCCCCCATTCTAAATATGACATCAATGAAAGAAGGAAGTTAAATTTTCTAGTGATGTCATTGCCACTTATGGCAATCAAATTTAGAGCAAATGTTGCTGCACTCAGTTTTATAATTCTTGTTCTCATCACTATGTACCCCCACGTATTTTTAACAATCAGTCTTCACATATTTCGTTTCCGTAATGCTTCATTATTAGTGATGATTTGTCTTTCCTTGTACAAAACTGAATAAGATGCATTTTCTTTGTAAATGATGTGCTAGACCATTTATTGAGAACCAATGAATGACACTTTCGAATATTTCATTTATTGCTCCATCTGATATCGAGGTCGGTTATCGTGCTTTTGAGGTGAATTAAGAGAACTATTTTGCCTTTATCAGTAAAGTTTCAGGCAATTACCCTTCTTCAAATTCATGTTGAGACCTAGAGAAGACAATTCTGGTCTATAAAGTGTGTCACAATTCAGAAATGTTAACTGTGTTCTTTAATGCTTCAACAGATTGTTATCCATAATAAAGGCCTGCAAGTAAGTGCATTTGCCTTGCAACCATTCCAGAAAATGGGAATGGTGTGTCCTTTTTAGTCACAATGCCTTGTTGCTCCAGTGATATACAATTAACTGCCACAAGAGGAGGGGATCTCAGACTAGATTACATTAATTATTTATTCCAGAGACCCACAAAAGACGGTATCCTCCTGGGTGTGGAGCATGTCCAACAGTATTGGAATAGTACCTCAGAATCAAACGAAACAGGAGGCCCTGCCTGAGACCCAGGTATAGCTGCTTTCATTAAATGAAACTATATGGTTCCAGAGAGGAATCCCCATTTCATTCAAAACTGAGGTGCTATTCCATGACAGTTTGACATCCTCTGTGGTGCTCTTTGTGTTTTGGGGAAATAAGTGGACTGAGTTGTGAACAGGATTTTGGACTGAGGAGGGAGGCATGCTGGGGCAAACAGTGCAGAGCCACTGTGCCAGGGTGGTGTAGTGGTTCGTGCATCTGCCCAGTGAGCAGAGGATCTGGGTTCAAATTTTCATTCATCTCTTCAGTCTACATGTATACTGCATAGTTGGTTGAGACTTGTAAAGGTCCATGGAACCATAAAGTTTCTTTTCTTTTTGATGATCATTCATATCAATGTTATTTTCAGTTTCAAGTGACAACTGAAAGAACAAACTAATAGTCTTATCTCCCTTAATAATACACTTTTTGGCGACAGAGAGAATACAGGCAAATGATTTAATAGTGATGCATCATCATCTAATCCAATTTAGTTAGTAGGATACATGTTCTATGGATCATAATGATGAGGAATGAGTCATTTTACATTCATTTGCAAATTAATTTATGCATATGGTTACACTATGAACATTTCTAATGTTGAGAATATCATGATTTTGCCATGTATAAAAAAATATGAGGCGTACATAAAGTCCACAAACACTTTCAATTATTTATTGCACAAGAACCAAACAGTGTGCACCTATCATACATGTGTCATTTCAAAGAGACACTGAAAGTTTTTTTTTAATGTATACCACCACAGTGTAGTTTCGTAACTTGAGGATAGTCACCAAAAGTCACAAACGTGGTGTGTTGGCGTCCAACAAAAACTAGTGTGGTAAGGAGCCACCAACAAGGAAGGCCATTTACCACTGGCACAACAAATTTGTTATGATGGGTTGCTTGTGCCCGGGAAAGAGAAGCAGACGTCCCAGTGTGAGTGAAGTGAATGAGGAGTGCATACGAGAGTCATCTATAAGGAGTCCGAGAAAATCTGTGCGTTGTGCATCCCATGATCTCAAAATAGCTCCAATGACATAGTGAAAAGTCCTGCTACAGAAGGTGTCAATGAAATCATTCAAACTGGAGCTAGTGCAGGAACTCAATGATGATGACAAAACGCTTCTCTTTGAGTTTTGTTCAGAGTTGCAAAAACTGAATGGGGATGGTAATGGCTTTGATTACATAATATTTAGCAGGGAAGCCACTTTTCACACTAATGGGAAAGTGAACAGGCATAATTGTCATATCTGGGGGTACAAAGCATCCACACGAATGCATTGAATTTGAGCATGAGTCCCCAAAAGTAAATGTTTTTTGTGCCTTGTCGTACCAAAAACAGTACAGGCAATTCTTCTTCACTGAGAGCACTGTTACTGGATATTCCTACTTGGATGTGTTGCAGCAATGGCTGATACCTCAAATGCAACTGGACCCTTCATTCATTTTTCAGCAGGATGGAGCTCCAACCCATTTTCATCGTGAAGTTTGTGGGTGTCTGAACACAGAGCTGCTGCATCGATGGATCGGCCTTGCTACAGAAGAGGACAGGTGTTTCACTAAATGGTTCCCCAATCACCACATCTCACTCCATGTGACATTTTTCTGTGGGGACGCATTAAAGATCTGGTGTATGTACTGCCTCTACCACATGATGAAGCAGTGCCCCGTTTGTTTGGAAGTTTTCTTACAGTTTCGCTTCAAATTGCAATATGTATGATATCTGTACAATGTTTAGTTCTTGTGCAGTAATTACTTGAAAGTGTTCCTGGACTTTATATAGGGTGTACATAAAGTATGATAGGAGTGGCAGGCTTGTTAACATGGTGCTGGAACATACAATGGTAGCTAACGAAAAGCTCTGTTTGATGTGTTGCAGACACTACTGGCTATAACAACTCCCAAATTTAGGTATTTAAATATTATTCTAATGTTATCGTAAGATAAGGCATAGTATTCATTATACTATTGTTAAAAACAGCATTGTTTATTAAACATGTTATCTTCTATATGAACCGTAAAAATTGTATACATTTCATTTAAATTTGTTTCAGCTATTGCCACATGATGTACAGTCACTTCAACTTAAAAAATATACGAAAAAGGAGACATAAACATTTTTTTTCAAGGCACTTTCTTGATCCTAAATTACCACAGCATTACATTTAAATGTTTAGCAGCCAATACCATTTTTCACAGCACCTGATAATTCTTGTAACTGTACCCAAGATGTAGTCTGGAATGTCTGAAACACCATTATCATTAGTTACCTTTATAATTGAGTCAATATATGTATTATTTTTTACTTCTAAACACATTTGGCAAAATAAAATGGATTTTTTCTTTAGCAACAGTCCTTCTCACACAGGCAAGCAAAGCCACAAACATTTCATCCTGGTTACTGTAAATGCACTCCAAGAACTAGCACCTCTACTTTGAGCAGTACTGTACTCTGTTTCACCCATAGCAGTTCAATATACCAGACTGCAGTCAAAATGTTCACCACATCTTGTACTTTTTCTGTAAAATGTTTGTGTTTCTGACCCTGCAAAATTTGTCAGATACTCCAAGCAGTACACACTTTTAGTATTAATCAATTCCCAGGGTAGCTTGCTTGGAATCATTTCAGTTCAGACACTCATTCCATGTTCCATGTGATCTTCACTGTCTTGGGGTGATTTCCATGCTTCAATGTAGCAAGCTGTACAATGATAACTGTAACTGAATGCAGAAAATTAAGAATTGGAAATATAACAATAACAGACACAGTGTAATCCAATGAGCAATTGTACGTTCACTCACTCATTTATATATCAGCTTTGTATTCAATTGGAGGCTTTTTCACCCATCATTTGTAATGAATAACCATGTCTCTGAGCTGGCAATTATAATACCAACACTTCTAGGGATACGAGTTGTGACATTTCACACCTTCCAAAAGCACATGAAAATATTCTGAATTCAAATTTTGAAGATGGAACATTTTGGTGCTACATAGGCACTGTAATACACAGATGGAACACGATTCAACAGCAGAAACATATTACAAAATTAGATACTGTTATAAAGAGAAGATCCCTGATTTTGTTGTAGCAACTCAATATCATTCCTGTGTTTAGTCACTTCTCTGCCAATTCAGTTACATTTACCTTGACAGAGAGAACACTTAAAATAGCAGTATGTCTGTGCTAGTAGTAAGTGGCATACATTCTAATCTCTTACAAAGGTTGAATTTCAATCACAGAATTCCATTTCTGAGGTTTGGAAGCAGTTTATGTTGGGATCACTATAAAACCACGTACATGCTACTTGGGCCCTTGAGATGTGCCAATGACTCGGATGGCTTGCTGTCAGATGCATTTTGATCTTTTTGGGTGTCCAAGGGCTGTGGTCCAGATGATCACACACATTGTCTGCGAATTTTAGATGCTAAAGTGAAGAAAAGTTTTCAGTCACAGCTATTGATTTGCGTTAACACAGGGATTTAACTTTGAGTATTGCACCATAAACCTGTTTTGATAGTAAAACATGCAAAAACTAAGCTCATTCTTCACCCAGAGAGGTGCTGGTGAGTCTCCACAACGCTGGTGGCCTTTACCTAAGAGGGTTCCATTTAAATAGGTCTCATTTCTTTTGCTGCCTTTGTACACTGTGTGTACCTAGAAGTGAGTTTCTATACTTGTTCAAGTTCATGCTGTATTGCATCCTAATAAGATGGAAGGAGGAGGTCGGAATTGAAAAACGTGCTGTAATTGTAGCTCTGCATCACAAAGGCTATTCTAGCAAGGCAATAGTAACAAATTTTGGCCTAACCAAGCCTACAGTAGTGTATACATTGCTCTGGTGCCAGCTCAAGTGTTTGACAATCTGGAAGACCCTGAGTAACACGGTAAAGCAAAGATTAGTTCCTATGTGTACAGAGTAAATGTGAAGAATCCTCCTGCACCTATAATTAATAATAAAGTAAACAATATGTGAGAAGCTCCAACCTTTGTCTCAGCAGAGCAATGCCATTTGTGTGACCATGACTTACATGGATGGATAGAGAGAAGTTGAATTGATTGCAATGGTCCAAGGATTAATCGAGTTTTAAATTTGTAAGCCTTCACTGAATGTTTACTCATTGACATCGTGGAGAACATATGAAGTCAGTACTGATCAACAATTCAGTTCAATCTGCCAAGAGGCATATTAGTTGTGGGTTGATCTGCAGCAAGACAATGATCTCAGACAGACTTCTAAATTGTGCCAATAGTAAGTCAATAGAGGAAAGAAATTTGGGAAACTGAAGAATATGGTCTGGTGAAGTCAGCCGCCTCACTTAAATCCCATCGAATACTTACGGGATGAACTTGAGGAAGGGAGATTAAACACTAATGTCCCATTGAAAACAAGGTTATTAGAGACGGAGCACAAGCTTGGATTAGGGAAGGATGGGGAGGGAAGTCCACTCTGCCCTTTCACAAGAACCATCACGGCATTGGCCTGAAGTGATTTAGGGATATCACAGAAAACCTAAATCAAGATGGCTGGACATGGGTTTGAACCGTTGTCCTCCCGAATGCAAGTCCAGTGTGCTAACCACTGCTCCACCTCACCCACTGGGATGAACATGGCAGAGAGATCAGAGAACTGGCGTCATCTAATGTTGAAAATCTATGGATTACAGATGCATGGGACTGTAATCTCTGCAAAAATATTATCTCTATAATGCCAACAGTCTGCGCAGCTGTTCTTAGCACGAAGGGTACTTAATGACAGAGAGAGAGAAAATATTTGTATTGTTAGCCTATTTAGTTTGAAGAGTGTAGTTGTCTATTAAAATAAAGTGCACAGCTTTTTTCATAGGTGATCGAATAATTTTGACCTGTAGCATATACTTAGTAACAACAATAAACAGATATTGAGATCCTTGTCAAGGAAGGTGATTTATTTACTAAACTAGAAAGGTTACAATGAAATGCATACCATTTACTCTGCTGAAAGAAGAAACTGCAACACCCTCAAGGAAATGGTCATTTTTGTCATACGATGTGACATCGCTGTAATTCAGGTCAAATGGAACACGTGTCACAGTGAAGGGTGTCCTGTCACATCACTACAATGCATACCACTCTCTGATGGCAATGCAGGTGTATATTCTGACACATAAAGGTGCCAAATGCCATCCTGTGATACATTGCCCCATAGCATCTTGGGCTGTTTGTTGGCACAATCTTTCATTAACTCACAATATATAGTGAAGTTTTGCTAAAGTTAAAAAGTGATTTTTACTGCTGAGTGTATATTTTTTGTTTTTTTTCAAAGTACGACAACAATTACTGCAAAATGGCCGATACACAGCTCAGTGGAGACAACATGGCGTGTAGAGACATTGTCAATAATAGATCAACTCTATGCATTGTTTGAATAACATTACATACAAGCTAAACATTGTAGAGACGAGTTTAAAAAAAAAAATCTTATTACTATTGATACGGTCATGACTCACAGAATGGATAACATAAACAGTTTGCCTACTGCAAGTTCCATATCCAATGAAGCAGCATAGAATTAAATTACACTTGCTCAAACAAGTGAAACAGTAAATGAAATACAGAACCTAAATAATCTAGCCGTAGGAACCGACAGCAACATAGAGTTGCAAGATATGGAAAGTGGATCACAAGCAGTAAATTCTCACGATTTACCAGGAGCAGATAATGTTCAAACAGTAAATTTCTCACAATTTATCAGTGCAGTCATGCAACAATTTCAGCAGATGAATACAAGTTTACAGAACAATGAGAAACTGTTTACGGAAAAATTTCAGGAAATAAAGAAAAAACTTGACAGTAATGACGCTAAATTAACCAAAATTGGTACTGACTTGAACAAAAGGATCACTCAAATGGCCGCCTAGTTTTCAAAACTAACAGTTTTAGCAAAACATAATGAAATCAATGTCAAACCTTTAAGTAGCACATAATGACAAAAGTAGGAAAGTGCGTTACCCCTCATGATGACATCACGAGGCGTGTCACACAAGTAGAGGCAGATTTAGAAACCATGGCCAAGACAATCAAATCAGAGACAGACAGATGTTTTTCTAAAATGAATGAAAATAAACAAACTAATTAATTTCACACCACTTTGGCGAATTGTGCTTGGATGGGGATGAATAGGTGATTATCTGGACAACACAACACCCAGTCCCTGAGTGGAGAAAATCTCTTATCCAGCTGGGGATCAAATGCGGGCCCTTAAGATCGACAGTATGTCACACTCACCACTCAGCTAACGTGGGTGGACAATGATTTAATAGAAACAAGCAGACTGCAAACTGACTTATTCAACAACCTTGGACACTGGAGCCAATAATCAGTCTGTATTTATATGTCCAAAAGTATGTGATCCGTTTGTTTTGTTTACACAATCAATGAGAAACATCAGCTTAAAAAAGTAAAATTGCATCATAGTGTTGTCAGAATTTATTCTCAGTAACTATTCCTTTTCTTTGCTCCCCTTTCATTTTGCAGTCCGTCTATCCCCCACACACACACACACATCTCCACCATCTTCCCCCTCCCCATATATGCCTATCATGTACAATGCAGTTAGCTTTCAGCTCATATTGACTCCAAATGACCTTTTTTTTCCAGTAAATTGTGTCTTGCTGATTACTGCATCTTCCATCGTTAAGCTCTCAGGTTTTCAAATCTCATCCAGCGCAGGCACCAAGGATCAGTCTTTCCTTCTCATCCTGTCTGGTAAGTCTCCTCTGACCTATGGTTTTGGGCAACTTTTCCATAACTCTCTCCCTTTCTTAAGTCTTGCCAGTCTTCTTTCTTTCCCTTCAAATCTTCTGCTAGAAGGAAGAGCCATTGGCTCTGAAAGCTTCCACATTTCTATGTCCCTTGCATATAGTTTCTGCTGCCACCAGTGTGGTGAGTAGATCATCTTATTTATCCAATTATACTGCAGCCATCTTCATGATAGTGCTGGCAACATGGCTGTGGATGAGGTCGTGTTTGGTATGAGAGTCAGCTACCATCTGACATCGGTTTACGAGTACTCAACAAAAAGCTTGTGAGAATTCAATTCCATACAGCTGGAACCAAAAGAAAATTGGTAGTTCATACCAGCACAAGACCATAAATGAAAAAGTTGTTATTAATAATCTGTGTCCCTGACACTCTGTCTACAAGTATGTTAAGTAAGTTTCAATATACCATTTCACACTTAGCACTTATTCTGCTTTTAACACTATTTTACTCAACTCCAGTTGCTTGTGACAAATGGACTGATGCAACAAACAGGCTACAGTACATTTTATTACATGATACATTATTCTCTTTTTCGCAGTTTTGGGAAAATGGTGTACACTGACACTTAAGTAAAATGCTAATCCGTGTGCATGCATAGAACTTTATTGCAGGTTTCCTAATACAAACTACTCTATCAATAATGTATTGGACTGAGTGTAATGGAGCAGCTTGTCTTTTATTGTTAGCCAAAATTAGCAGCAATGGCTTTGTGTACATGGTAGCTCCAAACTGTGACAAGCTTTGAGAGCACTTGCCTGCTAAAGGCAAAGGATCTGAGTTTGAGTCTCAGTTTTAATCTGCCAGGAAGTTTCACATCAGCACACATTCCACTGCAGAGTGAAAATTTCATTCTGTAAACATCCCCCACGCTGTGACAAGCCATGTCTTTGCTATATCCTTTCTTCCAGCATTGCAGGACAGCTTCTCTGAAGTTTGGATGGTGGGAGATGAGGCACTGGAGGAAGTAAAGCTGTGAGGATGGGTCATGAGTCATGCTTAGGTGGCTCAGTTGGTAGAGCACTTTCCCACAGAAGGCAAAGGTACTGAGCTAGAGTCTCAGTACAGCACACAGTTTTAAATCAGTGTACACTTTGCTGCAGAGAGAAAATTTCATTCTGGAAGCTTTGAGAGGTTGTGTGTTTGGGTGGGAAGGAGTGTTTTACAACTGTGGAACATGTATTGTGATTAGTTGGTTTATGAGCACAGAATAGAACTACTGAAACTAATAAGTTATTGGAGGTAATTTGTCACACTTTTTGTGGATTTTAGAAGTAGAGTGTTCACGACTTTGCAATACAAATATTCCGAATGAATCTCTGAGATTGTATTTACAAGATGACTTGAAGTTCCCTTGATACCATTCAGTAGCAGCAGACCACTTCTGTGGCTGGCCAAATATTTGACAAGTCTCCTTACACATCAGTGTAGCAACTGTGAGGAGAGAAACCTCAAATTGCCAAATTTTTCTATATGTGCTTCATTTTACTGGCTGTGCTCTGGATCTTCCAAGCTCTGACTGGGAAAAATGCTCCTCAGAGAGCACAACTCCCCTTCCCTGGGCTATGTTTTACTCGGGCAACCATTGCTTCCATTTCTGCTATACCCCTTGGAAAAAGTCATGCCTCACTATTCGTATCTCTCTCCCGTGTCAGTGAGGCAGCTTCCTTTTAGCTCTCTGTCACTCTGAAAAACATCAAGATGAACCACTGTCCAAAGGTCTTAAATCCCTAAACAAAATTTTTGTAAGAGTTATGTGTTTGGTGGCATTTAAAAGGCCTAGCTGGGAGTTCACCTGTAAGACAGCAATCTCTGGCACACATCCCAAAGCCAGATTTTCTGCATTTGGCAGTCAATTGCATCTTTCACAAACATTACTTCTCACTCCAACACGTAAAATATTTGTGTGAGTGAACAATGCAGAATGTCTTGACTCTTGTCCATCTGCACGGTGGTGCCATTAGGGATCACAAAGACACTTACTGGGCCAGGCTGCCACAGTGAAAGTTTCCCCTCACCGCCGCTTTCCAGACGAGCTCAGCCAGATCCCCTTATTCCCAGCTAATGTACAAATCTGTTTTAAATTACTCTCTAAACTGACTATCACTTAGACATTTAATATCAATACCGTGCTTCATTCGTAATTAATTGCACGGCTCAAGGTGGACCTCTACTATGAACTCACAAGAACTTGTGTATGTTGTATGACAGTGTTGAAAAGTTGTCCTGTAACGAATATAATAGCTTCATAGTTAAGTCTACATCATTTTATGGCCACAGAAAGAAAGTTCCTGTTTCAATTGAAATTTTAGCTTGGAATGTGAAATATTTTAAAATGTTGTGTAAATGCCCCATTCCATCACACGAGTCAGTTTAGGTGGTTGTTGGTCATAGTTTGGAAGAGTCCATTCAGGATAGCAGACAGCTGGTCATACGTCGTACCATGCACGAATAGAGTGTAAGGAGATTTGCTAGCTGATTCTCAAGGGAATGAAATATATGGTGGGAACTTGGTATCAGGATGACATACAAATGTACTAGCATATGGTTTAAGTTAAGTGATTAATAGCATACTGTTATTGGAAGCAAACACAAAATTTTGACCACAATATTCTTACTCCTCACATCAAGCTATGATGAAGTGGGCAAAGTTCTGTTGAAAGATGTAGCCAATTTTCACAAAGCCTGTAAGTGAAGTATTCATTTGTTAGCGAGCAATTTAGTCAAATACATTGGGACTGTAATAAAAAACTATGGTTGTGGGATTAGACATGTCTGTTATCCAGCTTGGCAGCAAAATTCTGAGCCCTGTAAGAAACCACGTGTGATTTTAACCGATGCACATCTCGATGAAACATTGTGAGTGAAGCTCTCTGTACTGTGCTGTGTGGGCAAGGTTCAATAAGGGTGCACGCAGTCCTTGTAAGGCCAACTGAGGAGCTACTCGACTGAGAAGTAGCATCGCCACTGGCAAGGTCCGGGACAGAGGTGTGCTGACCACGTGCCCCTCCAATTAATTTGGTTAGCTGAGGATGACACAGTTGTTAGTCATCACTGTTGAGACCTCCGATGCCTCTTCGCATATATCTTTTTTTGGGGGGGTTCTAGTCATGGCTGAAAAGTACTGATTGTTATTTAATTTTTTTTTTTTATGGAAGAGTAAAATATATGATTATTAAGCTGTTGTTATAAAAGTGTGCTTGTAGTCCATCATATGTACAAAGACTCTCTAAAAGAAGGAGGCTAAAAGACTGACAGTATGCACAGGTTCCTAATATATCTAAACTTCAGCTAATGCTCAGTATTGCTGCATTATTCAGCTTTTCCGTAAATTCACAATGGGGCACTGACTGGCTTATAAATAAAGTTCAAAATTTCATAACGACAAAAAAAATATACATCAACCCAGAGCACAATCTTTTTTAAATCTTGTCTTCACAAGAAACAAGTAAAGTTGAGTTACACACTGGTTCCAGATGTGGACAACAGCTAGTTATGTCTTTAGATTTTTCTGTTCTCTTCATAGATTAATTCTTAAATTCCATGAGTTTTCTTGTATTTAAGAGGTGTAGTCTCACATTTTTGTAACTTTAAAGTGGAAATTCAAGTAGTGTGTAGCACAGTCGTCATTTCTCTTGAACGACTAACTACACTACTAGGTTAGGCATGTGGAGGCTGGCTGTCCGGCCACGCCCACTCGTCTGTGAGTCACTCCTCCGACGGCATCTGAGCGAGCTCACTGGAGGAGGGGTTCACAAGTGTTGGACACATTAGGGAAATATTGTTCAGAGCCAGAAAGATAGCCAATATGCACTCAGTAGGTCTGTCAGGGAGCCTCATCCGAGATGGGGCATCTTTGCCTGTGGCTATCGAGCTTGCAGGGTGCAGTCATCTCCGAGGAGTGGCATCAGTTCTGACAGTGCCTTTTGCGAGGGTTCCGAGGTCATCCTCAGTTCATTCAGATGACTGGTGGAGGCTGCTGGCCTCTCATATCGAGTGCAAGAACAGCTCACGATTTGCAGCACAGTTTCCAGAGTTGACTGGGGTCCCCAGGTCTGGAGCCGAGTGGACAATCTCGGCCAGAGGCTTTGTTGAGTCTGACAGTCTTGGCTGGACCTCCATTATTGGGTGGATAATTGTAGGACTCTCCTAGACAGGTCAGGGTACACTACACAAAGGAAGCAGCTACTCAGTTAGGTAAGTACTTGCGGGGTGCACATGGTGGTTTTTAGCCTACATGGTAGTCTGAGATACTCTGATGAACACAAAGCAGTTGACATACAGATAACAAAATCAGACAGCAATCAGAGTGAAGAAACTTTGACAAATTTTATCAGTTAACTGTTGTAGTTTTTGCAACAAAATTCCCAAACTTATTTATTTATGGCTTATTTACCCTGACTAGATTAGATGCTTCAGGCGCTAACTTACACATGACCAGGAACAATATTACACAGAAAACAAAATAATAATAACACTAACATTAATAATGTATTATAATAATACGTCAAGACACAACAATCTCAATGCTAATAATTTGGATTATTAATGAAAAGTACACCCCCCCCCCCCCCCCCCCTCAACCCCAAGAAACATGGACCTTGCCATTGGTGTGGAGGCTTGCGTGCCTCAGCGATACAGATAGCCGTACTGTAGGAGCAACCACAACGGAGGGGTATCTGTTGAGAGGCCCGACAAACGTGTGGTTCCTGAAGAGGGGCAGCAGCCTTTTCAGTAGTTGCAGGAGCAACAGTCTGGATGATTGAATGATCTGGCCTTGAAACACTAATCAAAATGGCCCTGCTGTCTTGGTAGTGCAAACAGTTGAAAGCAAGGGGAAACTAGAGCCATAATTTTTCCTGAGGGCATGCAGCTTTACTGTATGGTTAAATGATGGTGTCTTCTTGGGTAAAATAGTCCCCCATTATAATCTCCAGGAGGGGCCTACTCGAGGATCTCATTATCAGGAGAAAGAAAACTGGCATTCTACGGATCGCAGCGTGTAATGTCAGATCCCTTAATCGGGCAGATATGTAAGAAAATTTAAAAAGAGAAATGGGGTAGAAGTAGAGGAACGTACATTCACATGAACAGGCATTCGCTTCCATGTTTGTAGTAAAATCCCGACTTACGTTCATATGTTAATATTATTTACTCTATAGCGTTATGTTTCGGAAGATGCTATCGTCTTTTGTATTCTTTACGGTACTAAAACACTCGTCTAAAAATTAACGCTGCCGGGCCGTGTATGCAGACGGCGTCGCCGCCGACTTAAAGCGCGCGCCGCGGCAGGGCGGTACTGCGTCGTGAGACAGCCTGTGGAGGCGCCCCGTGACGTGGCTGGGTAGCCAGAGTGGGGACAGACTGTAAACGGGCACAGTGAGGATCCATAAGAAACGCATTGTCGTTGATACAATCTGTCATATTTCAGTGTCAGTTAATAACGTATCTACCATTAAAACTTTCGGTAGGTCAGATTCAATGTATGGCCATTCGACAGTCACAGTCGGTAGAGCGAAATGATGAGGTAGCTGGTAATGTGATTCTTGTTTGCGCCTCAGTGGATCCGAATATTTTTATTACTACTCTTCGCTTTTTCTGTTAGGATCTGATACTTTCTTTTCAGTGCAATAAAAGTATATTCTCTAATATTCGATGTTACATATGTACGTTCCATCTGAGGATGGAGTTTGTTCGAATGGTTTAATTTACAAGACAGATTGCACTACATGCAGTAAGATATAACAAGAAAGTGTAAAACAATTCTTTTTTATTTCACATGTTGTGAAGATTCTGCTGCTGAATAGGAACAAATATAAAGTAAGACTTTGAATCGCGCTATTTGTTACGGAGCTTCTCTTTCTGCCTTATAACATGTCCGTGGACACTACACGCAGAACAACGTGACTCTCACGTGGACAAGAGAGGAAAGGCGCGTTTTAATAGCGCTAGCTTAAGAATTTTACGCCCATGCATTTTGTAAAGTGGGTGATAGAGAGAAACGTGTGACGAGGGCCTCCCGACCGCTCGCCTGGTGCAGGTCTTTCGACTTGACGCCACTTGCGCGTCCTTGGAGATGAAATGATGACGATTAGGACAACACGACACCCAGTCCCTGAGCAGAGAAAATCTCCAACCCAGCCAGGAATCGAACCCGTCTGTCAAGCTGACCACTCAGCTACCGGGGCGGACAACCGGGTGATGTGTGACCCAGATGCTGCCGCTGCGGTCGCATGTACCACGTTGACACGCACATGCTTTATGCACAAGTCAGAGCGTTCGGCAGCACTTTCAACTTGGCACGCTCAAGACTGATGTTCACAACACCGTCCGTGTAGTGACGGCATTACACTTTCCTAAAACAGTGCACGGAGATCAGCGCAAATACTGTTGAGTGGTACTTAAGATAGGGAAATAAATTAGTGAAATCAAGGTGAAGTGAAGTAGAAATTTAAAATTAATGAGAAACTTCGTTTAGCTTAGAAGAGTTACACTCTGGCAAACAACGGGCAGAGCAGAAGAGGCAATGACCGCGAAGTCAGCACATTCAGGAGAAGCTATCGTCCTCCCCCACGTAAGCAGAAGCTGTCGATACAGCCGTCAGGGCATCGCCCGTCCGGCTCACGTGTTTCTCAATTGTCACACGTGATCAAAGGCTCTCGCCTACATTCCGAGAGCCAATGACCGACGTTAAGAAGATTCTTCGCGAAGCTTTTCGACGTGACAAAAGAGGCAACGACAGCGATGTTGTTCACCTCCAGTGAAGTGAAGTGAATAAGTACGCGAGACGCAGTGGGCCCGACAGGAGTAGCTTTCAGTTCAGTTCCGGTACAGTCGGTGCTCAAGACCGTCATGCAGGAAGATACTACATCGTACACAGAAGCACCGAGTCCGCCGCTGTAATTGAATAGCAAGCAGCAGCCTCGGCGCCAGAAGACAGAAGGTATTTGAGGCCAGATTTTTATGTACCCGAGTGACTCGTGAGGACGGGAAGGAGACAGCGCACATCCGAGTCGTCACCGTCCGATTCACGACTTCTTCCTCAATAATTAAACGGACCACCTCGCGATGCGCGTCTCCAGTCAACTGGGCGAAACGGCGACACGAGATACACACCGCCGTGCGTAATCAGACGCCGCCGCGCACGCAAGCAGAAGGCTTCGCAAACGACACAGTTGCCAGTATCCCAGCCAGAAACCCTTGTACAAAACTTTCAATAAAAGTTATCTTCTGTAAAACTGCTGTTTCATTCTACCTCATACCTGAGCCAAGGATGAACCCACCCTGCAAAAATGTTGTTAAGAGAGAAAAAGTAATTTATTTAGTGTTTTTCACCCTGACATAATGCTTTAGAATCAAATGCCCTTTGCAGTAGTGCTCATCCTGACAGATGACCATCACAAACAGAGAAAACCCAGTTACAGTACGGAGTAGAGAGGAGCGGAGAGTATTCGTTGTGAAGGGGTGCCGTCGAGAATAGGTACGATGTGTCAGGGGACGAAAAGCAGTTCGCTATAAAATTAACGAAGAATGCCAACAAGTTAGGAATTACTACAATAATAGTGATTGCGGTATTTCTCTCGGCAGTTTAAACCGAGTAGGTGAGCGAGTAAGGTAACCAGGAAAATAACTATAGCTACAGTTGTATGCTATAGCATACAATGTAAAGAATTTCAGGCAAATAGTTTCAGATCAAGTAATACTACAGTTAACGGTAACAGTCGAAGACACTAGCAGGAAGATAATTACGGAGTTACAGTTACAAGAACAATAGGTAAAGGCACAGAAACAGAGATAATTGGAGAGTAGATGCAATTTCAAGATAGCATTCAGAGAAGGAGAGATGTTGCAAAAGATTAGTATTAAATTAAGGTGAGAGGTGCTAGGTTTTCGCTTTGGCTCGCATAGTTTCTCTTGATGCTGTTCAGTTCTGACACGTTTCTAAACGCATTCTTTTCAGGGAGGGGGGGGGGGGCGGTCTTAATTATGCTGCCGCCCAGAGTACATACATTCTGAAGGCCGAAATGGGGTGTGGCGTTGTTTTAAATCCTTAGATGGTCCTTTGTACACTCCTGGAAATGGAAAAAAAAACACATTGACACCGGTGTGTCAGACCCACCATACTTGCTCCGGACACAGCGAGAGGGTTGTACAAGCAATGATCACACGCACGGCACAGCGGACACACCAGCAACCGCGGTGTTGGCCGTCGAATGGCGCTAGCTGCGCAGCATTTGTGCACCGCCGCCTTCAGTGTCAGTCAGTTTGCCGTGGGATACGGAGCTCCATCGCAGTCTTTAACACTGGTAGCATGCCGCGACAGCGTGGTCGTGAACCGTATGTGCAGTTGACGGACTTTGAGCGAGGGCGTATAGTGGGCATGCGGGAGGCCGGGTGGACGTACCGCCGAATTGCTCAACACGTGGGGCGTGAGGTCTCCACAGTACATCGATGTTGTCGCCAGTGGTCGGCGGAAGGTGCACGTGCCCGTCGACCTGGGACCGGACCGCAGCGACGCACAGATGCACGCCAAGACCGTAGGATCCTACGCAGTGCCGTAGGGGACCGCACCGCCACTTCCCAGCAAATTAGGGACACTGTTGCTCCTGGGGTATCGGCGAGGACCATTCGCAACCGTCTCCATGAAGCTGGGCTACGGTCCCGCACACCGTTAGGCCGTCTTCCGCTCACGCCCCAACATCGTGCAGCCCGCCTCCAGTGGTGTCGCGACAGGCGTGAATGGAGGGACGAATGGAGACGTGTCGTCTTCAGCGATGAGAGTCGCTTCTGCCTTGGTGCCAATGATGGTCGTATGCGTGTTTGGCGCCGTGCAGGTGAGCGCCACAATCAGGTCTGCATACGACCGAGGCACACAGGGCCAACACCCAGCATCATGGTGTGGGGAGCGATCTCCTACACTCGTCGTACACCTCTGGTGATCGTCGAGGGGACACTGAATAGTGCACGGTACATCCAAACCGTCATCGAACCCATCGTTCTACCATTCCTAGACCGGCAAGGGAACTTGCTGTTCCAACAGAACAATGCACGTCCGCATGTATCACGTGCTCTAGAAGGTGTAAATCAACTACCCTGGCCAGCAAGATCTCTGGATCTGTCCCCCATTGAGCATGTTTGGGACTGGATGAAGCGTCGTCTCACGCAGTCTGCACGTCCAGCACGAACGCTGGTCCAACTGAGGCGCCAGGTGGAAATGGCATGGCAAGCCGTTCCACAGGACTACATCCAGCATCTCTACGATCGTCTCCATGGGAGAATAGCAGCCTGCATTGCTGCGAAAGGTGGATATACACTGAACTAGTGCCGACATTGTGCATGCTCTGTTGCCTGTGTCTATGTGCCTGTGGTTCTGTCAGTGTGATCATGTGATGTATCTGACCCCAGGAATGTGTCAATAAAGTTTCCCCTTCCTGGGACAATGAATTCACGGTGTTCTTATTTCAATTTCCAGGAGTGTAAGATCTTGTCTTATTGTAAGCCCTGCCCTTGCTAACTATTTTTTCTCGTGGCTGAAGATCTGCGTCCTTTTTCGGTGTGAGACAAATTTGACAATTATTGGATGAGATTTCGAAGCACCTTATAATCCACGTACCATCCAGTGTCTACCTTACCTATGTCAATGCCTAATATTTCTCGTGCAACCTGTATAATGAGGTCATCTGTGTCTTCCGGCTCATCTTCGCCGCCGGCTATTTTTCCTTTTTATGTAGACTGAAGCGAGGAGAAAGGAAACGGAAGGAACTATTAAGGTAAGCTGCACTGAGACCTTGCGCGGAATCAGCGGCAATGAGAAAAAATGTATGCAACCCTGGAACTCGAACCCGGGGTCCGCTGCTACATGATTCATTGCTCGTAGAGGCGAATCAGTTATATGAAAGCGTGCTGTCCGTTTATTCAAACATGTCACAAAGAACAGACATTGCGTATCCCTAATATTTCGCCTTTACTGCCCTCTCTGAAATTCGTCACACACAAATTATTCTCGGGACCGAGAGCTGTATAAAGCTCTGAAATGTTTAGCGATTCGTGAAACGTGTAACGAAAAGACATGTTAAACGCCACTGATGGGGAAGCGTTTACCGAGGGCGACAAAAATGTTGTTTCTACTCAAGTCGGATTTCAGTGTGGCTGTGAAGTTATCTGGTAACGCACAACAGGTCTAGGTGAAAAGAAGGTAATTGTTGGATGTTATTAACGGCCTCCCGATTCCGTCGAGACAGAGTTATTCAAAGAAAGTCTACGCTCAGTAGTGCGGAAGTACCCAAATCGTGCAGTATTAGTTCCGAGCATAGACAAGGACACCGATGGATTCATTACAAGGTTTCCACATAAGTAGCCTTGCAGAGTACTGTTGAACATGTTTTTTCGAAAACTGTCTTGAGCACCTAGTTCGAGAGAGCACATACAATGGAAATACACACATAAAAAAAAATTGCGTGACCCCGGTTACCAGAACTCGGGAAGATAAACGTTGGCTGTGGATATCGTATCAGATACACAGTCCCTTTGACTTTTTAAAGATGTCACTAAGCCCGACCACAGATGTGAGCAACCGTGTATGAGCAGCGCCTATTAGACAGACGGGGTCCGACAGCCGATCCGTTCCAGTCATTCCACCACGAAGGAGGTACACGGCTCGTGTTGTCTGTAGTTCAACCGTGCCTACACCGTCAATACAGCGGTCCGCATTGTTCGTTTGTGCCACGAAGGGCTCTCAACAAGTGAATTGTCAAGGCGAATCGGAGTAAACGAAAGCGATGTCGATGACATGTCTCGCTCAGGATGCCCGGGGGCGACTACGGCAATCGATGACCGCTGCTTGCGGATTATGGCTCGGAGGTACCCCGACAGCAAAGCCAACATGTTGAATAATGCCTTTCGTGCAGCCACAGGACGTCGTGTTAAGACTCAAACAGTGCACAGTAACCTGCACGATGCACGTCTTCACTCCCGACGTCCGTGGCGAGGTCCATCTTCGCAACTACGACACAGTGCAGCGCGGTACCGATGGGCCCAACAACATGCCGGATGGACCTCTCAGCATTGGCATCACGTTCTCTGCACCGATGAGTCTCATATATACCTTCAACCAGACAATCGTCGGAGACGTGCTTGGAGGCAACCCGGTCAGGCTGAAAGCTTTAAATACACTGTGCAGCAACATAGAGGTTCCCTGCTGTTTTGGGGTGGCATTATGTGGGGCCGATGTACTCTCTCGTGGTCATGGAAGGCGCCGCAACGGCTGTACAATACGTGAATGCCATCCTCCGACCGATTTTTTTAATTTCGTTTTTAGTGCAACGAGATCGGCAGTATACAGTATATGGCCGAGGCATTCGTCTTCATGGACGACAATTCGCGGCCCCATCGTGCACATCTTGTGGCTGACTTCCTTCAGGATAACGACATCGCCCGACTAGTGTGGCCAGCATATTCTCCAGACATGTGCCGGCCGGAGCGGCAGAGCGGTTCTAGGCGCTACAGTCTGGAGCCGGGCGACAGCTACGGTCTCAGGTTCGAATGCTGCCATGGGCATGGATGTGTGTGATGTCCTTAGGCTAGTTAGGTTTAATTAGTTCTAAGTTCTAGGCGACTCATGATCTCGTAAGTCAATTTGCATAGTGCTCAGAGCCATTTGAACCATTTTTCTCCAGACATGTACCCTATCGAACATACCTGGGACAGACTGAAGAGGGCTGTTTATGGCCGACGTGACCCTCCAACCACACTGAGTGATCTACGCCGAATCACCGTTAGGAATGGGACAATCTGCCTTGATGAACTTGTGGATAGTATTCCACGACGAATACAGGTGTGCATTAATTCAAGAGGACGTGGTAGTGGGTATTACAGGTTCCGGTGTGTACACCAATCTGGGCAACCGACTCTGAAGGTCTCGCTATACGGTGGTACAGCATGCCATGTGCTATTTTTATGAGCAATAATAAGGGCGGAAACGATGTTTATATCGATCTCTGTACAAAAAATTGGAATAGTTTCCGGAACCAACCGAAGTGATGCTAAACTTTTTTTGATGTAAGTATTTTAGAGCATGTAGCTACAAAGATGCCTGGACTCACCGAGGGTGTCACTACAGAGACAGGCGTTAGTGATAATGACGTTGCCGTAGCGACGATGGTTACTTAAGTTATTAAATCAATCAAGAAAGCTAGGAGAGTAGTTGAGCAGAAAAGCGGTTGTTAGAATTTCAAACAGTGAATGGACATTATTTAGTTCCAGTATGATGGGTGTAGAGTAATTATAAGCCAAGTTTGAACAGGTCCTAAATCGTGCTGTGGAAAAGTATGTGCCTAGTAAGCGAATGAAGGATGGAGAAGATACATTGCAGAAAATGATGAGGAAGCAGAGACTGTTGCACTCTCAGTTCAACAGGGAGCACGCTAACAACAATTCAAGGTTAGTAGAGATTCGTGATTCTGTGGAAAGATCGATGCTCGAGCATAAAGCTGCCACCGTCATACCTCAACAAATTATCTTGAAGAGATCGCGAGACTATTCTGGTCCTGCGTAAAACCGCTGAGTGGGGGGCGAAGCTTCAGCCTGGTGTGCTAGTAGAAAACAACAAAAGGAATGCTCAAGTTTTAAATTTCATGTTTAAGGAATATTTCACGCAGCAGAATCTTAGAAACATGCAGTCGTTACACTCTCGTGTCGACACCACGGTAATGGACATTCCTAGCCTAGAGAAGCAGCTGGAACATTTGGTAGCAAATAAGTCGCCAGGTCCTGACCGAATACCGATTCGGTTTCACAAACAGTACTCTACGGCATTGGCCCCTTACTTAGATTGCATTTATCGTGAATCTCTCGCATAACGCAAAGTCCCAAGTGACTGGAAAAAAGTGACTCCTATGTACACTAATGGCCATTAAGATTGCTATACTACGAAGATGACCTGCTACACGCGCGAAATATAACCGACAGGAAGAAGATGCTGTGATATGCAAATAATTAGCTTTCCAGAGCATTCACACAACATTGGCGACACCTACAACGTGCTGGCATGAGGAAAGTTTTCAACCGATTTCTCATACACAAACAGCAGTTGACCGGCGTTGTCTGGTGAAACGTTGTTGTCATGCCTCGTGTAAGGAGTAGAAATGCGTGCCATCACGTTTCCGACTTTGATAAATGTCGGATTCTAGCCTATCGCGATTGCGGTTTATCGGAGCGCGACATTGCAGCTTGGTCGAGATCCAATGACTGTTAGCAGAATATGGAATCGGTGGGTTCAGGAGCGTAATACGGAATGCCGTGCAGGATCCCAGCGACCTCGTATCACTAGCAGTCTAGGTGACAGACATCCGCATGGCTGTAACGGACCGTGCAGCCACGTCTCGATCCCTGAGTCAACAGGTGGGGACGTTTCCAAGACAACAACCATCTGCACGAACAGTTTGACGACGTTTGCAGCAGCATGGACTATGAGCTCTGTTACTCTTGACGCTGCATCACAGACAAGAGCGCCTGCGATGGTGTACTCAACGACGAACCTGGCTGCACGAATGGCAAAACGTCATTTTTTCGGATGAATGCAGGTTCTGTTTACAGCATCACGAAAGCGTGTATTCGTCATCGCCATACTGCTGTATCACCCCGCGTGATGGTATGGGGAGCAATTGGTTACAGGTCTCGGTCACCTCTTGTCCGCATTGGCGGCACTTTGAACAGTGGACGTTACATTGCAGATGTGCTACGACGGAAAAAATCGCAACACCACAAGCAGTTGTGAGAGATAAACGAAAGTTGGTAGGCGTGTTTCTACAATTGAAAAATAGTGTCGATTTAAATTTCGCGCCAGTCGCATAAGAATGGCGTTAGTAGGGGGGGGGGGGGGCACTGTGAGGGTGCAGATCAGGTCTGCTGTAAATACACGCCGTGGCGGTTGTGAGCGTTAGTTACCTTCTAGATTGGACGTGGTGGTTCGATCTTAGCCAAGAATGCCTTTGAGGAGACAGAGACGCCATTACGATCATCTTAACGAGTTTGAACGAGGTCGTGTAATAGGGACACGAGAAGCTGGATGTTCCTCCAGCGATTTCGCAGGAGACTTGGCAGAAATGTAGCACTGTATACTGGCAGCGGTGACCGCGAGAATGTACGGTTGCAAAAAGCTCGGGCTGCGACCGGTCACGTGGCGCTACCAAGAGGGAAGGCAGTCGTGTCTGGCGTACGTCTCTGGCACATCACATTTCTTCTGCAGTAGCAATTCAAACAGCAGTCGACGACATAACGAAATAAAAATCGATTACTTCAGGGACAGCCCCGAGCCAAGGCGCCCAGTAGCATGCATTTCACTGACCCCCAAACCACCGGCATTTGCGACACAAAACTGACATCGCACACCATTACAACACAATGCGTGCCCGTTTCAATGTTTGCATTCAACATTCTGATCGTTACATCTGTTATTAACTTACCAGCATGTCACTTTTGCAACGGCTTATTTCGCGCTTACGTTGCCCTGTGATGCTGCAATGTTAATTACTTAAATATCCTACATAGACAGACGTATTCCCGAAATTTCATTACTCTACATGATTTTTTGTTCGTTTGTTTCTGTGATTTTTTTTTATCGCCAGTTCATTTGTCTAGTCGCGGAAGCCGTCAGGCTCTGATGCCACCCTGCAACACACCTCTGCCAGGCAGGCTGCATAGAGCATAGCCCCTGTAAATCAGTAACTGCACAGTCCAGCGAGCTAAGAAAGTTGCAACTCGGTCCGCAGAGGTCCTTCGTGTACACGAGACACTAGAACAGGTGGTGCACGCATCCGCGACAGGGTCACTGCTGCATTCACCGTGACACGTGCGGCCACTGGAGTGTGAGTGTGCCTCCCGGGCAGCCCCGTCGTAGCCGACAATTGGTGCCCACCGCTACGAACCCAGCATCGCCTCCGACTGCACACCGCCTTCGCTTCCTGTCCACAGTGTTAACTATACAGACGGCGCTTCTATGAAATCGGCAAAAAATCTCATACACCATTTAAAGAGTATTATGTCTTTGAAGAAAACTACACTCTCAAAAATTCCCTTTAACTAACAGCTAAAATTAAAAACTTTTCCATTTCTGATGATGGTAATTCCGTATCCTTTAACGTAGTTAATTTACTTGCTAACATTCACATTTATGAGACTATTAAAATTACTGATGAGAATCTTCTCCAACACAAAAACCTAATGTACAAGAAATTAAAGATGTCATTAGGTTATTACTTCTGATACTCTCCTACAACTATTTCCAGTTTAACGCTGAAATTTTTTTTACGACCTTAAGCCTTTGCCGTACCCATTTGTACAACAAGTACGCTTGCCAACAGTTTTGTTAAACATCACAAAAAGCAGTACTTTAAGAAATTGGTGTGACCTGAGCAATTTTCCAGTATTTAGGTACGGATCTTTCTGTGAGCGGTTGTATATAATTACTAAACATGGAGCTATTATATCAGCACACTCAGAGGAACTTGACTGGTATACAATCTGGAACGGAAACCTTGCCTTTAATTAGTGATTTAAGCTGCTTTGCTACACCGAGGATATATGCTTCTCATTTTGGCACTTTCTGTTGACTGGGCTTAGGGAATGCTTAATTCGTATTCTTTGCTGAAGGAGTTTCGGAAAACCACGTTTCTTAACTCTACTTTAGTGGCACTGTCATCAGTGACTCCACTGTTACTTTCGCCCAGTGAAGGCACTGATTGCGTCTTGACACTGGTGTACTCTATGCATGAAGAGAATCTCTGGGTTTCTCGCCAGATTTCGAAACAGAGTTTTGTTGCGGAAATTATCAAGAGCATCTCGCACTGTAGTAACCGCTATATTTAGAACTTCTTCAAAACATTGCCAGTCTTGCGGATTTTGGATTCTTTTAGATTTGGCATGCTTTTTCGTTACTTCTGCAACAGCGATTTCACCCGTTTTGTCCATGGGGGATCAGTACCATCACTTATTAATCTATGTGGTATATATATCTCTCAATTGCAATCGATACTATTTCTCTGAAACCATTCCACATCTTTTCTACGCTTACATGATCAGATCGGAAGGAGTGGAGGCTGTTTCCTTAAAAATCGTTAAGAGCATTGTCAGCTTTTTTTAAACAGATGTACTTTAAGTTTCTTTTTGATGGTTGTAGGTGTTACACTATTCAGTGTACAGGCAACTGACTTGTGGTCGCTAATCCCTGTATTCGTCATGATACTACCTATTCATCCAGGAATATTTGCTGCTATGAGGTCAAGTACGCTTTCGTAACCATTTATGCTTCGAGTGGGCTCACGAACTAATAGTTCAAAATACTTTTTTTAGAAAGCATTCAGTACAATTTCGGCTGACGTTTTATGCGTACCGCCGCCTTTAAAGGTATAAATTTTCCAGCATATCGAGGATAGATCGAAATCAACACCGACTATAATTGTGTGAGTGGGATACCTTTTGAAATGAGACTCACGTTTTCTTTGAACTGTTCAGCAACTATATCCTCTCACTCGGGGGTCGGTAAAACGATCCAGTTTAGTCCGATTGACAAGTACAGCCTCTACCCAAACTATTTCGCAGGAACTATCTACTTCAGTTTCACTACAAGGTAAACTACTTCTGACAGCAATAAATACTCCAGCACCAACTATGTTTAATCTATCCCTTCTGAACGTTGTTAGGTCGTTTGAAAGAATTTCGGCTTAACTTATTTCCGGCTTTAGCCAGCTTTCCGTACCTATAACTGTTTGAGAGCTTCAGTTCTTTCTATTAGGGCCTGGAGCTCTGGTTCTTTCCCAACACAGTTACGATAATTTACAACACCGATCGTTTCTACAACCACCTTACTGTGTGTTACCTGCCCCCTTTTAGACAGACGCCATTTCTATGTTTTCCTGAGACCCTCTAACCTACAAATCCGCCCCCGCTACCCGTGTAGCCGCTTCCTGTGTATAGTGGACTCCTGACCTATTAAGCGGAATCCAGAAACCCACTACCCTATGACACAAGTCAAGGACTCTGAGGCCTACACAGTAAGATAACCACCCGAGCCTATGGTTCATACCTTTCACTCGGCTCTGCACCGAAGGATCACAGTCAGTTCTGTCGATGATGGTGCAGATTGTGAGCTCCGCCTTAAACTCGCTTAACCATATCCGCTAAACAAAACCAGAGAGAATCTCCTCCAATCCAAAGCGACACACGCCATTGGAACCGACTGGGGCCACCACCTGCTATTGGCTGCGCCCTGTACTCTTCATGGCATCCGGAACACTCTTTAAAAATCAGGAATGACTCCCTCACCTTGTGCACACTGCCGTCCTTCCCCTCCTTGGCAGCCATGTTATTAAGGGGGCCCAATTACTCGCCTATTATTGGAGTTCCGAACTACCAGCAAATTCACCTTCTGTGAACGCCCAGAATTTGCGTTCCAAGAAGCTTCCTCTGGAGGCCCTACGATCAGCCCCTCGCAAAGTCGTTCGCTGCCTGCCACACTTTGGAATGATCTCTCACTCGACCACAGGTGAGGGATCAACCTCAGCGCTGTAGACCAACATAAATTTAGGCTAATGGCACCAGTGCTGCTCAGAAATCTGCAGTCTGAGAAGACAATTCACAAATGCAAGGGGAAAAGACACAACAATGCTGTAAGTGAATATCAGAGACTTATCTATTATAAAGAACATTCCTAGATGTAGAAAGCGACCGAAATTGTTAATTCCACTTATGAGATTCTAAAAGAATTAACTTATATGGTAAAATAAACCAAGTCTGCTTTTCTTCATGGTTACGTGACGTTACGTATATATCTGTTTTGTATTTTTATTCGTCCATGCCTTTCGTTTAAGCACTCACTCAAGCTAAACAGGTCTCTGCTGCCAAGTCATTATCACTTGTCATCGATGAAGGGTGAAAAACAAAGGAAAGGGTATTCACTTTCTTTTGCCTGATGGCGGATTTAAGGAGTGGGTATGCATAGCTAAAGCGCATTCTTACGCAAATTTGGTAAAAATAAACGTACGTTTATACCGTAACAGCGTTGCGTACGTGGATTAGGACTCTAGAATCATATTGATATACTAAGAAGGACAACCAAATCAGCATCCGCTGAAAAGTGGATAGTAGCACGAGGAGATTTATTTTTACTTTGCAGACTCTAGAAAATTCGAAGCCCAAGGGCCAGTTACAATCGAGTCCGCACAATTCGAAGGATGTAAGAAAAAGTTAGAATTAATTATTCTATTTAACTCGCCTTTATTCCAGATGGAATCAGGAAAAATCGAAATAAAATTGCGACTTTTTTTCTATTGTATCCCCAGTTTTCTTACATGTTATTTCCTTTTGTATTTGAAACGGAAGGCACGCACAAATCTTCAAAAATACATAAATTCAGCTTCATTCATTTTTCAATATTGAACAAACTGTTACGAATGGATGCATTTTGTGAACTAAATTTCTTATAAACCACCTTATGTCTTTGGATTTAGCGTGTCTCTTCTTATTTGTATCTGAGACTTCGGTTCCCAGACTAACCGTTAATGATTTAGCGTTCCGTTAAGCTATAACCTCAGACAAATACCCTTGCTACCCTGCATTGAGTAAGCCAATTCCATAAGCTTTCAGCAAGAGGCGGGAACTCGCCTCGCCGGTCTGCTTGCTCCCGCCTTTTAACAATTATCAGCAACATTATCTTTCTGCTCGATGATCGTTTGCAGCATGGATAGTAAAATCCCGAAACAATTCGTCACCTACTACTTCTCGAAGCATTCCACAGCGTCGAAACTCGTTTCTGTTTTACGAAAGTCGAAAACTTCCTGGAAGGTATTCTGACGTGAAAACGTCTAGTTTCTCCTTGGTCGCAGTTTCTTATATGACAAAATGGCGTCAGATTTGAATCACTATTAATTACGAGACCGACAGTGCGCAAACAAAGGTTAAGTCACGTGGTTGTCGCTTATTGCCTGTGTTGGCATATGCGGGTCATTGTTAGGAATCATCTTTGTGTAAAGTTGTAAGCTAGGATTCTCATTCGTGTGTCATTGCGATGAACAGCTTAGGGAGCGCCGCTAGGAGTAACAGAAAATAAAAGTATTTGCCGGAATATAAACGAAAATCTATATTGAGTTTAAACCTACGACACACAGGAAGAGTTCGTCTCAGGACTTGTAAATATGCTCTAAATTACAGAAAACGCGAGAAAAGCCTATAAAGGGCAGCGCTGAGAGAAGGCGACAGCTCCCTCAGAGTCGGAAAAAAAGGAAGAAATTGCGCAACGCGATAACGTACTCAAAGGCTATATCGTACCCCAGAAACTGAAAAGTCCAAAATTGTGAGTGTGACCACTGTGATAAAGATATTGATAACTAAATTTCATATTAATATGAAACACATGTTACGATTTTATCCCGACGTTTTCACGAAAACTCTACGGCCCAGACCTGAACTGCACACACAGAAATTTATTTGCAACGGATTAATAATATGCTGTGGTATTTCGTGCACTGTTAAAACAACTGATGAAACAGACAGAATTATCTGGTGTAAGCTAGGCGTTGACTTGTAATTATAGAATGTCTGCGGGTAGTTTTGATATGACAGTCGCCTCGATTAGTGAAGAAGTTGCTTCGGTTTTCTCGAGGCATTTGGGAACAGGTTGAAACAAACGATTAACAACCGTCGACTGCATACAGTCGCAAAGGCTGATTTCAAATGTCTTTGGTAACTGTAAAGCTACTTCACCTGGGTAGGGGGGACAGCTACCAGTCGGAGTTAAACACTTCCCCCTCACAGCGTTCTAATGTTGCCGGCTGCACTATGCCACTCAGCGTTCGATGTAAACACAGCCGACAACAGGAAGTGTGACAGGACTACCAGACCGAGTTCAGAGCAGGAAACGGCCGGGGTCCCCGGTGGTCTAGTGGTAAGGGGGTCTGGAACGTTCCAGCGCCTCGGCTGGGGCTATTCGCCCCAGCCGGGCCGGGGTTCAATCCCCGGCCGGCGCTGGAATTTTCAGATTTCCGAACACTAGCCTCCACCTCTGTCTTGGCATGTGGCGCATGCCGGGCACCCCCGTGGGGTCCGTGCTTCGGGTCCCACGTGGAGCTCACTCCCTCACTACAAAATATACCTCATTATGCTGCTGCAATCACTTATTTTAAATTTTAATACGCACACTTTCTTCACCAGACCACATCTGCATATATTTTCCAGGTACTTTCTACATAAGACATCTCACTGTCGCAAGAAACTGCATAGTATCATGAACATTTGTAGGATTACAACAATGAAATAATATCCTTACTAAAAAAAACTAATACGTTTTATTTTCGTTTTTGTTCTAAATGCTGCTAAGATAACTACAAGAAATTGGAAGCTGTTTTGGTATTTAATAATCAGTAATTTGAAAAATAAATTTGGCTATAATACTGATACATATATTACATATTTACTTAGTACATTCTCAGTGCAGGAACAGGATAAATTGTTTCAATGTCAAAAGAAATGCAAAATATTATATCAAATTTTTTTTTAATTATTCAAGAGTCAAAATGAGATTATGATATGACACAGGTCACTAATGAGGTACTCTCTTTCTTTGTATGAAAGAGGATAATTATCCTGGTTTTATGTGAGCTGAATGTTAAATTAAACAGATAACATTTAACATTTAAAAAACGAATTTCTTGACGATTTTACTGACAGGTCTACATGTTTCATATTATATTTCTGACGGTAGTTAGCTGACATCCTCTCAGGCTCAGCTTTATATGAAAGTATCTTGCAGGTCAGAAAATAAATTTTATTACTACCTCTACAGATTCAGTTGGTCTATTGTTGTTGTACTATTGTTGCATTGCGAGAGAGAGACTGCTACTATAGCTGTTTTCTTTTTCTATGAAATTCCGTGCCATATCTCCATTCTAAATGCTAAAAGGCGTGGATAAAACTTTTAGCAATACTATTTCCTTTTCACCACATCGCTGCTAGGTGTCGCTACTGGTCCCTCACACAGTCAGTTGTCTGTAGCGCAGGGCTTCGCTACCAGTGGACTCTAGCGGAGCTGGCGACGACTCACTCTGCCGGGATTTGCTGCTTCATTCCTGAACGAGTACGCCGGCTGAAATACCCGCTAAATCCTCACACTAAACGAGAAGCGTAATAGCACCAATACCAAATAAGGCAACTCGTGGTCAGTGCGAATATTTTCAAACCACCACTATGATAACTCCTAGCTGAAAATACTGATACAAACTATTTGCAGAGGAATGGAGCACCTTACAGAAGCTGATTTAGAGGAAAATCAATTTGGAGGGTACAGCATCCATATTTATAACATCTTTCGATACAGAAAAAACTTTTGACGATGTTGACCAGAATATACAGTTTGAATTTAAGATGCAACCAGGAATAAAATATAGCGAGCGAAGCATTACTTAGAACTCCACCAGAAACGAGACAGCAGCTGTACGAGTTGAAGGCCATGAAAGAAAGGAAATACGTGACAAGTGAGTGAGACAGGATTCTAGTCCATTCCCTGATGTTATTCATTCTTTATACAGGGTGTTTCACAAATCATGCTTCACACTACTCAGGGCTGTTCAGGGGACGTAACTGATGAAGTTTTACATAGGAATCTACTTCTGAAAACGTCATCCAGCGACGCTACAAAGCGTCAAAGTTATAGATACCGGTGCCTACAAAAATAGAGGGATCCCACGAAGATGTTACAACCTTTCTAAGATGATGCAGATGGAAAAATGCATAAATTTGAGATTATGTCCTTGTACCGGAAAATTATAACAGAGAACCTTTCTGTTACCTCAGTATGTACCGTTATCGTTGTTGCTAAGATGTAGGACAGGAAACTTTCAGGTGTGGTGGTACGGAACGAGAGAAGAAAACAATGTGCAGTACACATAGGCTGTTACATGCATACATCAGGAACCATGAGCACTTGTTCATCTTCGCTAGCGTTCTTTGTAGGAACTATATCGCTTCTGTCCGATATTTTGAGAATGATACAATTATTTTTTCCTAAAACGTAGCAGCTGAATAGTGCTTGAAACGATATAAATGGTACTTATGATTTATGGTATGGAGACAGAAACGGTAGTTCACTTTAATGATAACAATATACAGCAAAATTCTGTAATGTTTCTGCAAAATGCCATAACACCCAAATCCTGAAATATAATCGGATATTTCGAATGTGGTACGACACCAGCTGTACAGTTTACTGGACAGATACAGAGTTTTCCGAAATTCTAGCACTTTTAGAGGGAACTAAGCGACAATATTTTTAATTTGAACCCCCGTACGGAAACGTATACTTTCCGTGCTACAGCCGTTTGAATACATGTTTGCTACGTGGGTAGGCAACAGGGTAGCCATCGTGGGATGGCGGAAGGGGTGGGGGAAGATGCTTACGTCGGATGTCATTCACCGTCAGCCCTGCCACTCTGACAAGGTTCGTGCGTCACTCAAGTGTCTCTCAGTATTAGAGAAATATTGCGGAGTGCACTTTTGCCGAATACACCGATATGATCCTACTGTATGGCGAAGTTCGTCGCCTTTATCAAGCTCGTTCTCAGCAGCGTCCAACTTCACGGCATACGCTTTTCGCCACAACTGCGCAACGACTTTGAGATAATGGTGCGTTCACCGTCAGCACGGGTGACTGCAGTGCTACAAAGAGACGCAGCGCACCTAAGTTTCAAAAGGCCGTATTGTAAAGAAGAGTGTTTCTGAAAACTTATCAAGTTTCCTTTCAATGAGTGGAATTGTGGAACTATCGATGTACTGGGTCACAGCTAATGACTTACTTGTACAAGTGGTCGCGTTACTAACATGTTTTCCGACGGCTGTAGCGAGGAAACGGTGCGTTACAGGAGATGGGTTCCAATTCAGAATACGAGTATTGTGTACTCATTCCCCATCTACACTAGGAGTTTGTAACGGAAATTTCGGAACATCGTGCATGTTTCCGGTATATTTTACAGTTGTTGTTCCACCATAATAGAAATTTCGAATACATTTCATAATTTCTGAGAGCTCATCAGGCGCGACTACCGTGTCCGCAGTATAAAACCCAGGGGGCCTCTTGCGTACGGGGGCTCTGATGCCCACGAGAACAACTGTAGGTAGAGAGCGCAACACAGCTTCTTTGATGGACATTTCACTCTAATGCTGCCAGATGTGTCTATTTTTAGAGGTGTCTTGAACCGCCTCGCAACAGCTTTAAGCTCAAAGCCGAATGTCCCAAATTCTGGCCACTGCTAACATTCTGAAATACACTATCGGATCAAAAGTATCCAGACACCTGGTAGTGGACTTCAATATGCGGTATGACCACCTTTTGCCATTACGAGGGGTTAACCTCTGCTGGGAACGCTTTCAGTGTAGACGATATTTTATGCATCACACAAGTTGAGAGTTTCATCTGTGTGTACGTACGTGACAATACACTGGCCAACAAGATCTCCACCTCTCTCCCCAATTTTGGAGCTATATGGGATTCTCCTTGCAACCAGGTCGAGATTTTGACGATGTAACAAATCAATTGAACTGAATATGGTACGACATCCGTCAGGAGGACATCCACCAACTTTATCAATGAAGATCAAGTCGAATAGCTGCTTCCTTAAGGGCCAGAGGTGGCCCAACGCGTTATGACTTTCTCCTGAATGAGTCACCCAATTTAACAGCAATTGTTATCATTTGTTTGCCTTTACACGTACATCACATCTAACGATTTCCTTCACACTGGGATAATTTATTGGTGGTACTGTTTAGAGTGTAAATATGCAGGGTGTATCAAAAAGGATCAACCGTTTTTTTTAAAAAAAGTAACTATTATGTTATTCGACATATGTGCGTGAATAGCGTACTGCTGGAAAGAGCAAACCCTACGGCTTTACATGGTTACCGCTTGGCAGCAGCACTGTCCGACCATTTCAGTCCTAGTAAAAATGGTGTCGCGGCGACAGGAAGCGTGTTGTGTTCTGCATTTTGCGCAGTGTGGGCAGTAATAAGTGTTCGACGTGACTTTCGTACAAGGTACGATGATGATCCTCCTACAGCACAGAGCATTAGATGATGGCATCAACGATTAAGAGAAAGAGAAGGTTTGCGGAAAGGCGAATCGCCGGGCCGTCCCCGAATGCCTGACACAGACGTCAAACGCATCCGCCACAGTTTCACGAGGGGTCCGCAGAAATCCGTTCGCCGTGCAGCTCGAGAGCTCAGCACGTCCCCGATGTCCGTCTGGCGTCTCTGCGTCGACGTTTATGCATCAAACAATATTAAATTCAGCTAATGCGAGCTGTTCGTGAGGGCGATACATCGTGTGAAGTTCCATAATTTCACTCTTGTCAAGGTGGAGGATGGCCGTTTTCTCCCACAGTTAGTGTTTAGTGACGAGGCAACACTCCATTTACACAGAGAGGTGAACTGTCATAATGTGACAATATGAGGTACGGGACAACCACATGAAGGTGTACAACATAAAATAGACTCTCCTAAATTTAATGTATTTTGTACAGTTTAGAGGGAAAATGTGTATGATTCATATTTCTTTGCCGGAAACACTGTTACAGTAAGCATATATCTCGATATGCCTGAAAACTTTCTCTTCCCACAGTTTGATTCGAACGACTTCATTTTCCAATGCGATGGGGCACCGCGACAGTGGCATCTGGAAGTGTGGGAATTTCTAAATCAAACGATTGCTGAACGATGGATCGTTCACACTGGACTAAATCACTCACCCTTAGACTACTAGACTCCAAGGTCACCGCACCCGACTATATGTGATTATATATGTATGGTTTTGTAAGAGACTCTTTATGTACCTACATTACCAACAGCAATAAATGAACTGAGACATCGCATAACAGCACCTGTGGAAACTGTAACTCCAGACATGCTTGCTGCAGTGTTGGTACAATTTGAACACCGCATTGACATGTTCCGTGCATCTCAACGATGCATATTGAACACCAATGAAAAGGATGAAAATAACTTTTTTAGTTTTCGTACATCAAAGGACAAAATTCATTGTATTCATTGTATATGTTTCTTAGTTCCAGAAATATAGACGGCCCAGGTCGGATGATTGTTTTTGATACACCACGTATAGATAATGCACTTCAAAACCTCCCAATAATTAGGCCACTACCAAGATGGGAGACAACAAGTAGTCACACATGCGTCTTTGCATGTGTTGGATAAAAAGTGGTAGCACAATGCCATAATATGACGGATGTGAGTCATTCGGTACGCACACTTTCTGTTGCTGACAGATGGTGGGCTGAAGTAGTAAAGTCAGCAGCACAAGTCGTGTTTGAGTCAGTTGCAGTGTGTACTCTCTCAGAGTTGGAGAGGCTAGCTCGAGTGCCTTAATAGTATGTTTGGGAAACACGAAAAACGTGCTTGGGTGCAGACTGGAAGGGCACGTGGTCGGAGCGCGCAACAATCTTTCCCTCCAGTGCTGCATTCTACCAACTTACACGACGCCAAACGACGAGCCCTGTGCAGGAGCACCGCATACGTGGCAGCGGGACATACTGGGACATCCACCGTATTCATCCGGTAGAGTCCCCCCAATTATGGCCTGATCACCCAAATGAACGAAGTATTTCGTGGCACGTCTTACAGCAAATGATAAGACACCATATGGCGGTCCTAGCGAGACATCATCACAGATGGATGCACAGACAGTGTATGACATCTTTCTTGTGGGTGTGGAAAGTGATCGAGACGCGAGACGGAAATGTGATAAAGTGAATTTTAGTCAATGAAGACTGACATGAATTATAGCCAAACTGCCACTACTTTTCATTCACCTCAATGTATATTACCATACCCGTTTATTTTTACTCATAAAAATTTGTCAGTAATCTTGTATGAAATGTTTTCACAATTTTGGTTTGTTTTCTAGATGTATAGCAATTCGGTAAGAAAAATGGAAGAGTTTGATTTTTACTTACAATACTGCTCTGGCTGCACATTTTTCTGGGATCGGAACTGATGCCCTTAGCGTCAATGTACTTTGGCTTGCACCACAGCACATTTACTTGACGCAAAATACGACGAAATACTCTGCCAATACAGTTCGATTACCGTCTCGTAACTGTTGGACCTGGTGGTCTACCGGCACAGCGCGTGCCTGCAAATCGAGAATCTCGGGATCGAATCCCAGATGAACAAATAAATTTTTCTGTCTGCTTTTAATACAGCCTTCACCTCTCAATGATATGAGGAGTCGGTAGAAACAACATGTGGTGCGGATTCCACGTTAAACTGCCGATTCCCTTTCCCCGGTTGGACAACTGGAGTACGTTAATGATAAGCATGTCTTCAAAGTGCCGTCCAATTGAAAGACTTAAACGAGGGCACTGAAATAAGCGAAATTTATTATTATTATTACACTGTCCAGTCGCAGTAATCTGACCACGTGTTAAAATACCGAATAAACACCTTCTGCAGCACGAGACGTACAGGAATAGAGTCAATGATGTAACGACAGTCATAAGAAGCCATTCCTACCCCAGTACTTGTCATGCTGCGATAGAATTCTATCGATTGAGGATCCGTGGCACAAACTACTCGATCGAGGTGACCTTTCAGATTCTCGATTGGGTTTAAAGGCGGAAAATTTGGTGGTGAGGGCAGTACGGTAAATTCATCCTAGAGCTTTCAGAACCACGCACATACACTGCGAGCTATGTTACACGTGCATCTAGGGGTGGATTTGGTCCCCAAGGATAGGTGCGTACTAGGGTTGATCCATTGTGCCTTTCAGAACAACGAGATCACCCAGGGAGTGCCACGAAAACATTGCCCACACCATAACACTCCCTCAGGGTTGCAGGGCGTTTGCTTTCAATCTGTCCGATGGAGCACAAAATGTGATGAATATGGAGAGGCCACCTGTAGCACTCAGTGGACTTTCAGTTGTGGTACCGGCGTGCAAATGCAAGCTTTCAACGCCAATGAAGAGCAGTCAGCGTGGGTGCAGGGACCAGGTGCCCACTGCGGAAGCCCATAAGTTGTTGAGGAAACATTGGTGGCAGCCCTCGGTTCGCCTGGGCTGTCAGCTGCACAAAAGTTGCACGTCTTCTCGCCAGCACACACATCTGCAGCTATCGTTCACCTGTGTCGCCTACTGCCCGTAGTCCAACACACTTGCCTTGGAGCCGGATTAGAATACCGAGATTTTGCCACTCACGGTTTACTTTACATACAGTGGCATGTGAAAAGATTACAGATTTTGCCGTTTCGGAAATGCTTCCACCCTTGGGAAGAAAGCCAACGATTATGCCCTGTTGGACGTCACATAAATCGCCCCTTTTACGCATTATGACAACGACTTCACTGTTTCCAGCCTCCTCCCCCCACCCCCATTCATCACCTACTAATGCTATCTCCTGGAGTCTATGGGTTATTACACGTTGACCTCGAAAATAGGAGTTGGTCATATTAATATGACTGGATCTATTATTATTATTATTGAAACTTCCTGGCAGATTGAAAATGGGTGCCGCACCGAGACTCGAACTCGGGACCCTTGCCTTTCGCTGGCAAGTGCTCTACCAACTGAGCCACCCCAGCACGACTCACGCCCTGTCCTCACAGCTTTACCAGTGCCTCGTCTCCTACCTTGCAAACTTTACAGAAGCTCTCCTGCGAACCAATTATTGTTATTATTTCGTTGTTGTTCAGTTGCCTACAGTAATTTACTTGCTACAGTAACATTTTCTTTGCCTTTGCTGGAGTTGTCTTTCAAGTTTGCAGGGTCCGGCGCTACTGGACTGCGATATTACTGTTATTTCAAAATGAGCCGTTTGTTACTCTTAAAACTAACAAGGAGAGCCCCCAGCGGTGGGATCGACTTTTTGAATCCAAATAAGCCGTAGTGCAACTTAAGATCCCTGCATCCAGGTGGCCCTCGGTTTGAAAGTAACTGACGGAAAAGATTTCAAAATTTTGCGTGATGCTACATAGCGTGAAGGAAGTCGTATTCCACAGTCTGGTTACGTGTCATAATGGTTACGATAGAAGCTTAACCATGCCTCATCAGGTGCAGTAAATTTTTTTAAAAATCTTTATCGAAATGACTTTGATGTTTATTTGTACTCTATTTATTGGTTTAAATGTAATTTATTTCGTTCTATTCTTTTGTCACATCGTTTTAGTCACCGTATGAACTTTTCCATTTGTTTAATTTTTCTTCCAATCGGAATTTTTGTGAATGTGTAATTCATTATACCTATCTGTTTGACTATTGAATTACTTCAAAACTCCGATAAATGAATTAAAAAACAAAAGACGAAATAATCTATTTATATTGACTGTGCATTAATGTGAAAAACGTTTTTCTTTGGGAGACGTGCCTTTTTTTGCATGGTAATCGATATACAAATATTTAAAACATAACATAAAATCTTTGTGCACTATGGAAATTATAGTGTAGATGAGGACATAAATGAGAGAATGTTTTCTAAGTAAAATAAAATTCAAGCAAAGTGAGAAATCGATATAATGCACACAATAACGTAGACGAAAATACAGGGTAATAAAAACAGGAGACATTAAATCGGAATTGATACATGAAGATAATTAAAAGTTCACAAACAAATATTTCCAGTGGAGAAGGGATGATAAGAAGAAAAACTAGACCAAATGAAGAAGTTCATATCACTATTGAATCACGTGACCCAGGAGTGGAACTAAAAATATATATATATATATTTACATCAGTTGAAGGAATATGATTATCAATGTCACTTCGATAAAGACCTAAAATAGATTTATTTCTCTGGTGAGATTCGAACCCACAACCTCATGCATGTGAAGCTAGTATCCTTTCAATTATCCTCATAACCAACTTATGTCATTCGGCTTTCTTCATACTATCGAGTCTCACACAAAATTCCGAATTTCTTTTCTCGTCACTTCCTCGCTAACGTCGACTCACCAGGATGAATGGCTGCAGTGTGCGACACTTGGGTGCTTAACCTACATAACCGTATAGATGGTTCCAGAAAGTCGATCCCACCGCTGGACATATCTCCTTGTAAGGCATGACGAAAGAGGGCCGCCGTTTCATTATATACCCTGATATGGTGGTGGATACACATTTAGTAGTGTAGCAATACTAACACAATCGGTCTGAAACCTGCACGATCTAAGCAACAAGGAACGACTTCATACTTAGTCCAAAGGAAAATCTCCAGAATTACTAGAAAACTTATGGCCAATGCATCGAGTCCCCTGCAGTCATTTAGTCCGCGGCGACTGCTGAGAACCTTCAGAGCAGTCGACTACTTCGATGTTACACGTTCGGTGTCCTACTCTATGGAGCTGAGTCATGGACTGTATTAGGCATTTGAAATGCGATCGTATCGAAAAATATTAAGGATACCATCGACAGAGGGGTAAAATACAGGGAGCGAAAGGATATTTACAATTTGTACAGAAACCAGATGGCAATTATTAGAGTCGAGGGGCATGAAAGGGAAGCAGTGGTTGGAAAAGGAGTGAGACAGGGTTGTAGTCTCTCCCGATGTTATTCAATCTGTATATTGAGCAAGCAGTGAAGGAAACAAAAGAAAAATTTGGAGTAGGTATTAAAATTCATGGAGAAGAAGTAAAAACTTTGAGGTTCGCCGATGAAATAGTAATTCTGTCAGAGACGGCAAAGGACTTGGAAGAGCAGTTGAACGGAATGGACAGTGTCTTGAAAAGAGGATATAAGATGAACATCAACAAAAGCAAAACGAGGATAATGGAATGTAGTCAAATTAAATCGGGTGATGCTGAGGGGATTAGATTAGGAAATGAGACACTTAAATTAGTAAAGGAGTTTTGCTATTTAGGAAGTAAAATAACTGATGATGGTCGAAGTAGAGAGGATATAAAATGTAGACTGGCAATGGCAAGGAAAGCGTTTCTGAAGAAGAGAAATTTGTTAATATCGAATATAGATTTATGTATCAGGAAGTCGTTTCTCCGAGTATTTGTTTGGAGTGTAACCATGTATGAAAGTGAAACATGGACGATAACTAGTTTGGACAAGAAGAGAATAGAAGCTTTCGAAATGTGATGCTACAGAAGAATGCTGAAGATTAGATGGGTAGATCACGTAACTAATGAGGAGGTATTGAATAGGATTGGAGAGAAGAGAAGTTTGTGGCACAACTTGACTAGAAGAAGGGATCGGTTGGTAGGACATGTTTTGAGGCATCAAGGGATCACAAATTTAGCATTGGAGGGCAGCGTGCAGGGTAAAAATCGTAGAAGGAGACCAAGAGATGAATACACTAAGCAGATTCAGAAGGATGTAGGTTGCAGTAGGTACTGGGAGATGAAGCAGCTATCACAGGATAGAGTAGCATGGAGAGCTGCATCACACCAGTCTCAGGACTGAAGACAACAACAACACCATCGACAGATATAGTCAAAAATATAGCGGTACGAAAATGCAGAAATTCTCAACAGCATCCACATAGCAAAACTCGATTGTTTTGGTAGCGCAATTTCGCAACAATAAATAAAACTTGTTGAAATTAATAATTCAATGGAACATTAATGGCCGGCCATTGTGGACGAGCTGTTCTAGGCGCTTCAGTCTCGAACCGCGCGACCGCTACGGTCGCAGGTTCGAATCCAGACTCGTGTGTGTGTGTGTGTGTGTGTGTGTGTGTGTGTGTGTGTGTGTGTGTGTGTGTGTGTGTGTGTGTGTGTGTGTGTGTGTGTGATGTCCTTAGGTTAGTTAGAACTACTTAAACCTAAGTTCTAAGGGACTGATGACCTCAGATGTTAAGTCCCATAGTGCTCAGAGCCATTTGAACCATTTCTTTGAAAGATTAATGGCATACGTGACCCACGACGCACAGGATTATCCAGGCTAAATAACTCAGACCAGCAGTTTGGGTTCAGCACTGAATCAATGGTCTGAAAAACCATGGACGGACAACAGATCATGCTATCGATCGACAGTGTTACTGGAAGACGAGGCACTTAAGAGAGGAAGAATGACAAGGCAGACAATGTTTAAAAATTACATAAATGCTCACCATTAAATCTAATAGTCCACTCATATAATCGCGCTAGCTGCCATTAAAATTAATCTGCAATTGGCATAGAGTTAAAATTTTTTGAACCTAGTGCTGTTAAAAGCATTCATGTTAACACTTATTTTGATCAATGTACGTATTTTTTGAGACATCCATTGTACGAGGACGTACAGAAAAGTAATGTTGACAAGTTTTGAGTGAAAAGTCACAAAGATTTTTAAATAAAACAAACTTCATGAACATTCTGCATCGGTATTCTTCACGTCAATAAATTTAGTTTTCAACACACTCACCCTCGGAACCAGCACAATTTCCCCAACTAGATACTATTTTGTTGACACCGTCACAGTATATTGTTTGACTATGTTAACAGAGCCACAACCTTACCTCTGCTTGCACCGCTTGAAATAATTGAAGTGCTCGAAGGTTTTCTTAGTTTTGCACATAGACGAAAATCGAGACTGTGTGTAGGATGATCGACGGCAGTGAACCAAGGACGTCGGCTTGCTGCAGATGCCGCAGCGATCGTGTGTAGTTTGGCACTGCCGTGCTCAAGGAGAGTGTGCTCCTCATGCGGACGAAGTCTTCGAATTCGTGCTTTTAGTGTTGTGAGCTTTTTCTCACCCCCAACATAGTCACGTCACACACCGCTATGTAACGCGGTACGAAGCAGAGGGCTGCAGATATCCATAGTAAAGATGTAGAATGTTACTGACTTCAAATAAAACAGACCGAGTCATTATCTTCTCAGCACGCCGTCGTGTTATAAGCACAAAAATCAAAAAAATTGTTTCCGAGCAAAGTATGCTGTATTTTTAAGTAAAGATCTTTGTAACGTACATCTGTGGTAAACGTTATGCTTGTGATATATGGTGACAATTCGTATTTATATTTACAATGGAAAGAGATTGACCAGTGGCCAACAGACAACTAAAACGCAAGTTGCTAGATGGATATTAACTGCAATAGCGCCCACGCTGCCACGGTAAGTAGGTGTTTTGGTTTCGCGATACATGTCGCCGTTTAACTGCTGCTCGTGGCGATACATTAAAGAGTGCTCTGTCTTATTGTCAAAGAGCCAGTACCCAGATTCACTCTAAAGACATAAAGACGCGAATTCTGTGCGCCACATTTTCAGATGTCCCTCAAACGGTTCCAAAACTAGTTAACTCGAATTAAAAAAAATTCAAAAAGTGGGTTGTGTCAGTTTTCCACATTTATGTTCAGTATACATTCACAGGCAGTTGAACAGTGGTTCCCAGCCTTTCTCAGACCGTTGCTCCTGACTGTCATCAGACATTTGCCAGTACCCCCTGTCCTACCCCCCCCCCCCCCCCCTCCCTGAGGTCTGTGGCCTTCCCTCCCCCTCCCCCACATTATCACTAACTTTGGCACATAAATAAACTTTACAGTGAACAACTTTTCTAGGAACACTTTTATTTTCACAATCATGAGAGGTGGAGGGTATTGTGTGGGGGGGGGGGGGGGGGGAAGGCGATATTAGACTGAACGACGAAGGAATTCGTGATGCATTTCAAGGGCTAGCCACAATTACTTCTCAGATAAGAAAGCTAACTATCCAAAATAAGGATAAACACATGTTCCAAACGCTTCTCTTGCTCAACCTCTCTACAGTACGGTACTTGCTTGATCTGCACGTTGCAACCTCAATTAAAATCAACCGAGCAAAAATGTGTGCACGTACTGTTCATAAATCACTTGATTGTTACGCTCCTTGCTTCTGAAATATAAGACTTCAGGCTTTTAAATCTTGGTATCCGAACACAACATGTGAAGCTATTATCCTTTCCATTACACCTCACAACCAACTAACGTCACTCAGCTTTCTTAATGCTACGGAGTGTCACACAAAATTCAGAATTTCTTTTCTCGTCAGTTACTCGCAAACGTGGAGCCACCATTTTGAGTGGCTGCAGTGTCTTAACCTACATAACCGTACAGATGGTTTCAGACCAAGTGTTACTTGCAGAGCAGTAGGATAACGAGCTATCGGCCTGGCAATTGAGTTTGAGTTTGGCCGAAGCAACTTTAGGCACGAAGGGGATAATGATGTGTCCCTCCGAAAATAATTTCGCGTGGGCTGTAAGCGGCGCACAGCTCAGCGTTTACATAGTTTTCCAATTACATCTCACACAGGGAATATTATTATTAAGCCCAGTTTCAACAGCAGCGAATGGAAGCGAACTCAAGCGTACGAACATTTGCAGACCACTTGCCTGTATTCATTACCTTTCGTCTAAGAGGTCTGTTTAAAAAATTCCGGAACTTTGTCCACAAAAATTTTCTACGCTTACCTTCACATATTTGTATACGATCACCCCCACGACTGATAAACCGTTTCCACTTCTGGGAGCAGACTTGGTTCGCCTTTCGCTGGACCGTGCGTCTATCGTTACAAATCTTCGTCCTCTCAACTTGGTTTTCAACTTTGAAAATAAATGTCTGCAAGGGCCAAGCTGACCTGACAAGCTATTTTATATGTTGATCGTTCAGAACATTTCCCTACACATTGTGAAGATTGAACCTTCATGTCAACGTCATAACTGCAGACCCATCACCAGTTATAATTTTCTTAAGGAACATCTCGTTCTCATTTGGGTGATCCTAAGGCTCTTCTCAGATTGGGAGGTGGAGGTCTTTCTGCTCTTGACTCGTGAGCCGTGGCACGAACTTGGCGGCAACACGATACATTGCAAGATGCTGTATTAGGATTTCACGATCCAACTGCAATGTTACATTCTTCTGCAATCTCTCGGACAGTCAGTCTTCGTTCAGCACGCACAGGATCGTTGACGTTCCTGATACAAGCGTTGCTGGCAGAAGTCGGAGGACGAGCGTCGTCTTTAGCTTCCGTCCGGCCGTTCTTAAACCGTGTGAACCATCCGTAACACCGAGTGCGGCTTAAGCACTCATCACCGTAGGCTTCCTGCATCATTTGGCGTGTCTCTGTAGAGGTGTTCTTGAGTTTAGCTCTTATGTTCGTATGGGACCAACTGCTGATGTCATCAGTCCCTAGGCTTGCACCACTTACACACACCCACGCCCGAGGGAGGACTCTAACATCCGACAGAGGGGAGCCACACGAACCGTGGCAAGGCCCCTAGACTGCGCAGCTACCCCGAGCGGCGGTTTTCTTGAGTTTCACGCAAAATTTATTGCAGGCGCATTGCTCCTCTAACTATACACTCTCGAAGTTCGCCAACTGTGCGACACAACGTTCTAGTCAATACAGCACTGAACAATAAGCTAACAGACATACAACAGTGAAACTTCCCGCAGTTACACATTAAGCACACGCGCGTGCAGGGATGTCAACTGCATTTCGCCCCAACACGCCATTGGCGCGAAATTACGAACGTTCCCAATTTTTTTTTAACACACCTCGTATATTCAAAATTTACGGTATGTTCTAGAAATTTGGCAAGTAAGCTTTCTCGGGATAGCTTATGTGTATTTTCAGGCATCTCCCAATTTCTTCAGCATCTCTGTTACATTCTCCTGTGAGCCAAACAAACCTGTGCTGACTTTATTATGAACAGTTCAATATCCCCTGCTACTCGTATATGGGACAGGTCCCACACCATGGAGCAATATTAGAGTATGGGTCGCACCAATAGTTCAAAAAAGATCATCTTTGTGCACTGATTATATTTCTCTTTAATTCTAACAATAAATTACAGTTCGCCACCACCTTTATCTTTGACTGACACGATGTGATGGTTCCATTTCTTACTTCGTTATCACCAATGTTAAGACTCTCGCTTTTCCCGTTTATGCTTCATCTCATCACTATTGTCTTTGATTTACTCTGACCCCTACTTCTACACTCATTATATTGTATATTTCATTCATCAGATCCTGTAGTAATTCACTTTCACTGACAACGATAATATTATCAGCAAACATTGTCACTGGTATCCTTTCAACCCGTATTTCAGTGCGAATCTTGAACCTCTCTCTTATTTTCTTCATTGCTTCTTTGATGCAAACATTGAACAGTATAGGCGAATAACTATATCAAAGTGTTACTCTCTTTTTAATCCTTGCACTTCGTTCTTGGTCTTCCACTCTTATTTCCTCTTGGGTCTTGTACTAATATATACCCGTCTCTGCCTAGAGCTATTTTCTTCACAACTTCGATCTTGCACCATTTTACATTGTCGAACGCTTATCCAGGTGTAGAAATCGTATGAACGCGTCTTGAGTTTTATTCAGTCCTGCTTCCATTCCGTATCCTTACAATGTGTTACACCGAGGTATTTGTGTGAGCTGACCGATTGAAAATGAGAGTTATTGATGCTGTAGTCATAGGATACTATGATTTTTCGTTTTGTGAACTGCACAATTTTAGGTTTTCGAACATCTAAAGCAAGCTGCAAAAACATCCGGAATTCTGTTTGATTCTACGTACAAAAATGCATTGTTAGGAAAACAAACTAAACCAAGGAGGGACAAAATATCAGTAACGAACAACGTAGAATCTCTGTGGTTAATCTGGATTAAACTGCTCCATCATCTTCAGCAACAACCAAGGCACAATCCAAGGAGGGATCTACACCCACATGGATATTGTGCAAATCATATCTAAGTGCCAGGCATAGGGTTTATCGAATCACCTTCACAATTGTCTATTATTCCAACTTCATGTTTTGAACTGCCCAAGGTGTGGTGAAGAATAAAACGAGTCTGTCACGGAAGACTGTATTGAGTGTGATGTCTGCTCCCAACAGTGGCATGAAGAATGCACAGTTTACGAAGGTCATGGTGCATTTTCTTGTTATTGGTGTTAGTGCGTACTCTTGCCAGATGATGCAGCTACGAGCAGTGTCATATATATGGCATTTAAGGTTTGGGTTAAACGTTACTCAGCTGTATCTGATAAATGTTGTTCCTAAATAAATGGTTTGCTACTTGTTTGTTTTAACTTTCTCATCAACTAGAAATGACCGACTAAATACTAAGCACATACTCCTTCGTGAGTTTCCCCTGCAAAGCAAATTAATGAAGTCGAATAGTCCGTAGGAAGAATTTTTGTAGTTTCATGACTTTAGGATGGCATGACTGTGATGAGCTAAGAGCGGCTGACAAAAAATAATTGTTTTATTTATAACCTTAATGTTGCAATTGAGAATGGCGTGTCCGGTTGAAGTTTCCACATTAACTGAACAACGTTCAACGATGCGTTTTCCCTTTCAGAAGACGGAAAACGGCCGAAATATTTTCTCTAACGTTTTTTCAGTATGGTCGAAGCTGTGCGAACGACGGAAATTTTTGATAAATACGTAGGACAGTTCAAAAACAATCTAACTTCAGTGACTAATAAAAAACACCGTGGCCGGCCAATTGAACTGTCTCCTCCTTCGCTTAAAGCCGGCTCTGACATTACTCCTGATGGCCGACGTGTTGCAGTAGAACTGAATAGCAAAATAGCTGCAACAGGTAGTGGCACAGTCCACAACGTCGTCATTGACATGCTCAAGTACAGCGAAACAAGTCCAACGTGGGTCCCGAGAGAATTCACACAACACAAGGAAACAAAGAGTGCTATGAACGTGAAGGTGAACCTTTTTCGAACGAGATTTTAACGTGTAATTAAACTTTCGTTCAAAATGGGGAACCCGACTCGAAAAGACAAGGAGTGAAATGGAAGCACACTAGTTCACCTGTCCGAAAGGAATTCAAACTCGAGCATCAGCGAGGAAAGTGATGCTGACCATCATTTGGATGCCAAAGTAGTTGTATTTTGGTGATTATTTGGAAGATCAGCGTACAGGATGCAGCGCTGACCACTCACACATATTGATGAGCAAAGTAAAGCCGAAAACGAGAGGAAAGGGTCGCCAATGTCAAAGAAAAGACGTGATACTATTACACAACAACGCTCGCCCAAACATAGCGCAGCTGATCCAAGAAACCACTGGAAGGGAAAAGAAACAGTAATGGGTTGGGAGACTCTGCGTCATTATCGCTACAGTCCAGATTTGACTTTCGTGAATTTTCATTTTCATATTGCTGATATTATTCAGAATGGAAGCTGTCTGCATTGTACTTGACTGGTAAGAAAAACTTCAAAAGTCAACCTCACTTGTAGAGCATTTATTGCTACCTGTTTGACCCGCTCAAGGACGCATCGCTTGGAAAGGATTCGGCGACAGCGAAGAAGTTAAAACAATTTCAGTTTTACTTACTTCATTCGCATTTATCGCCTTTCTCTTGCCCAGCAGTATTTCGCAAAGGACTGGCAAAAGCGCAAGTTGCAGCCGTATATAACGAGATCAATATACATTTGCCTTCTGAATATTACACCTGTAATGGGTCCAACCTAAGGCAGTTTAAAAAATCGCTGGTGACACTCGTGTACAAGAAGAGTAAAAGAAAGGATGTGCAAAATTACAGACATCGATTTTCTGCAGAATCCTAGAACGTATTCTAAATATGATTATAATAAATTTCCTAGACACCGAAAAGCTTACGTCCAGAAATCAGCACGGTTTTAGAAAGCTCGTGTGAAACGCAGCTTGCCCTTTTCGCACATTATATACTGCGAACCAAGGATGAAGGGTCCCAAGCACATTGCACTCTCCTATATTTGAGAAAAGCCTTTGGCACGGTGCTCCACTGCACACTGTTAACCAAGGGCCTCGTATGAGCATACGGAGTCGGTTCCCAGATATGAGAGCGGCTTCAAGTCTACAACAGATACCAGTACGTTCTCGACAGCGAGCGTTGATCAGACACAAGGGCATCGTCAGGAGTGTCCCAGGAAGTGTAACAGACAGCTGTTATACTGTATAGACATAAATGAGGTGACAGGCAGAATGAACAGCAGTCTGCGGCTGTTGATGATGCTGTCGTGTACGGGAGAGTGTCGTTATTGAGTCACTGTAGGAGGATAAGATTAACGGGAAGCGCGGACAACTGTGAAACGCGGAGGAGTCAGTGAGGTACTGAGCCATGCCGACGCCGGTGCCTTAGTTAGCTGCGCTACGTTTTTCGGTTGAGGACCCAGGATACGAAGAGCTTCATCGAGGTGGTCCCACATATTCTCGATTCCGTTAAGCCCGGGAAGCCTGGTGGTCGGCGGAGTACAGCAAACTCATCCTGGTGCTTTTCACACTGCAAGCTGTGTCACAGATTTAGTTGTTCTGCTGGTAGATTCCGAGGGAAAAAAGACTCGATGTAGGTGTGGCAACGGTTCCGACCGATATTTCTGCTCATCCACTGTGCCTTCCAGAACGACGGGAGTGTCACGATAACGTTTGTGAGATCGTAACGATCCTTCCTCCTGTCCTAACCCTGCCGCCGACTGTTGCAGGGTGTTCACTTTCAGGTGAATCGCGCCCTACACGCCAACGTCTGTCTGTCACTTGGAAAGCCCGCAGGTCACCGTTCAGTGGACGCCCAGTCGCAGAACTGGCGTGAAAATTCCAGCCTTCGTCGCGGACGAACAGCAGTCAGCATAGGTGTGTGGACCAGGAGTCTGCTGTGGAGACCCACACATAGCATTTTTCGCTGAGTGGTCTTAGAGGAGACACTGTCGGTAGGCTCTTCAGTTCACGTGCATGGTCAGTTGCTCAGCAGTTGCACGTTATTCACCTGCGGTCTCCTTTAACTCCTGTCCTCTGTAGACCGTGGGGCACCACAACGGCCTCAGCGTCGGCTCTCGACAGCGCCATGCGCGGAGTGCTTTAAATATGGCAACACGCCAACATTTTACGAACTCTGCCGTTTCGAAAATGCATCCACCTGTGGCCCGAAAGGCAATGATCACGTCCTTTTGGATGTCACATAAGTGGCTGAGTTTCCGCGTTACGCATACCCTACTCATTAGCGTCGGACACAGGCGGTGATCACGTTAATGTGACTGGAGCCTGTGGTTAGAAAAAGGAAAGGAAAAGGAAACAGAAAGGGGAAAGGATGGTAAGCGGTGCCAGGAGCACCGGAAATGTGGTAATTATACGAATTGCTTGTACAGGAACTCCGAACGGAATAGGAGCAGCGGCAGTTTAAAAATTGTAAATGGTAGAATCACGGCTCAACAGTAAGTTTCTCGCCCAACCTGACGAAACAGATGTGGAGATTGAGAAACGAATGCATAACTGCTGGGAAACAGTCTGCGGTGAGTAGACAGTGCCTTTTTTCGGAGGGTTTAAAGAGCAATTTCAAGATTTGCGAGATAAAGGTTTAGATTACGTCGCAAGTATAACGAATTGTGAGAAAGACGGCAGTAGTTCAGGGATTCGGCAGCACGAAGATATTTTGAAAGTGACTGAAGTTTTTAAGGAGACTGATAATAACCCTGTTCCTGACAAATGAATCCTGGTGATCAGTTACGAAGAATGGGAGAAAATGTTTGAAAATAAAGCTCTTCTTATGGACGGACATTTCAGAGGTGTTCGAAACAACTTGTTGATACCTGAAGCACGGAAGACTAGCTTTTTTACCAGAGGAAAGTCAAAATAATTGTGAAATATTTTTTCTCAACCGAGAAATGTCATAACTTGGTTGTCATTTAAAACTGCATTGCTTTACTTCGAAATGGCTGCAAATTAAGCTATGAAAACAGTGTTATCCGAGACATTTATTTTCCAGTTGTAATTTTCATTTCAAGCAATGCCTGTGGAAGACATACAAGAACTGCGATTAGTGGAGCAATACAGGGATGAAGAAGTAGTTCGTTTGTCTTGCCGCACGTGTGCTGTAGAGTCCATCTTCCACCGGACTGCCTTGATGAAGCATGGAGAGTAACAGCGTAGCAAGTGCCCAGTGGCGTAGACTATTTAATCAGTCAATAGATGGAAAATGCTAGTACACAACCTGAAATGTGGAATTGGTGAAGACAGACAGTCGACCGAAATTATTTCGAAATAAATTCACTCTTAGGTTGGCTTCAGTTGCGTTAGATAATACCTCGATACCTAACACTACTGTATCAAAGTTATCTGCGTTCAGAGAATTTATTTCAAAGTGATTTCGGTCAGCTATCTACCGTCATCAATTCGATGCACAGGACAATGAATGCTGTCGAAGTTTGGCATAGCAAACGATACTCAATAAGGCAAAGGTATCTTAACCTACAATTTCTGATCAATACGCTAAAGGAGAATGCAATAAAACCAATACCTGAAATTGAAAAAAAATCTGTTGGTCAGCTTCTTCAGTGAAAGAGGTAAAAGATACATGTGTGTTGAAAAAGAGTTAAAAGATATTTTAAGAATACATAATGACTCGGTGGATCTAAGAAGTTTAAAATTTATATCATTCCTACGATAAAATGTGGAGAGGCGTTCTTATTACAAAACGGCACGCAGAGCCTCCCCATTGTCGCGGCTTCCTTTGCACGTCGGAGAACCCGCAGCTAAAATGTATGTGGTCAGAAACACCGCGTTGGCTCACGGGTCGCCGAGTCCACGGCTGCAGAATCCCATGACACCCTTCAAGAGGCGGCGAGGCATCTTGTACAGTAGTTATTTGAGAGTGAATTTTTTCCTCGCTCCTCAAGAAACGTCATCAAACGGATCTTCCTGCTTCTGGAGTGTCTACGCGACTATAAGGGAATCCCGAAACGTTACATCTTATTTTAGTTCTGCTCTCCGTTCCACACCTTCATGGACCCACTTGTTTTCTGTGGAACTCGAACACTTGTACTTCTCCGATGTCATTTTCGTGAGGGATTTATGTACTGTGCTTATGCTTTATTGAGAAAACACGGGAATTTTTTTAAGTGTGTAGGGGTGAAACGATTATCTTAATAACCGATAAAACAACACCAGATATCGAGTATTATGTACCGGCTGACGCTTCATTACAAAATGTTTACGGGCTGTCTGTTATCCCAGTCGCTTCCGTTTATGAAATGTACCGAACACATGAGCTTTCTTCGATAAACAGTTCTGACATGGGTCTTGACAAGACGATCGAATTACAGAGGTTCAAATAGTGAGTTGCGACTGCGTGCAACTGCATAGACAGATTTTCATTCCCTGCATATAATTGTAACGCAACTAAGGAGATTATAGCGACACGAACGTCAGCCGGGTAAATAAGTCGTACACTAAGTGGACATCCAGCGGACGCAAGTAAACACTTCCTGTTACACCAAGCCACTGCTGCCTCGGTGTAAACACGGAGGACAACAGGAAGTGCTCTACGACCACTAGCTGGACTATGGAGCAAGAAACAGCCGGGGTCCCCGGTGGTCTAGTGGTAAGGGGGTCTGGAACGTTCCAGCGCCTCGGCTGGGGCTATTCGCCCCAGCCGGGCCGGGGTTCAATCCCCGGCCGGCGCTGGAATTTTCAGACTTCCGAACACTAGCCTCCACCTCTGCCTTGGCATGTGGCGCATGCCGGGCACCCCCGTGGGGTCCGTGCTTCGGATCCCACGTGGAGCTCACTCCCACACTACAAACTAAACCTGATTATGCTGGTGCAAGCATTTTAAATTTTAATTCACACACTTTCTTCACCAGACCACATCTACATATGTTTTAAGGTACTTAATATATCTCACTGTGGTATCAGTAATATTTGTAGGAAACTATGAAACAAAAACCTTACCAAAAAAATGATTTTTGTTATCCTTCGTGTGCTGAATACTTCTGAGGTACCCAAACATCTGCCATTTTCTTGTAGTTAACAATGAATATTCGAAAAAAAGTTTATCATACTGATTCATATATTACATAATGTATTTTACTCATTCTCAGTGTTGAAAAAGCAGTAATTATTTCAAAGTCATAAAAAAATGCAAAATATTGTATCACAAGCCAACAAGGTGTTCTTTTTAGTATCATGATTTACTTTGCGATTAATAAATTCTGTATAATAAATCGTTTCGTAACAATTGACAATACCTTTTAAAAATACATTGTTTTCACTTATTGCATTTTCAAAAACTAAAACAGGCCTTTTTTCTCAAATTATTCTAGTGTCAAAATGAGATGTTTGATTTTACACAGGTCACTAATGACATAAACTGTTTTTTTTTTATAAAAACGATATTTCTCGTGGTTTTATGTGAGCTGAATGCTGAATCAAACAGATAACACTTAAAATTAATAAAAGGAATTTCTTGGTGATTTTACTAACACGCCCATATAGTTCATATAATATTTCGATTAATAGTTACATGACTACCTCTCTGCCTCTACTTTTTGTAAAAGTATCTTGTAGATCAGAGAAAAAATTGTATTACTACCTCTCCAGGTTAAGTGCAGTTCAATGAAAGAGATTTTAAAGGCCGTGCCGAAGATGCAGAATATTACGTTCTCTGCAAGGCATTTGCCATCAGTAATGAGTGAAACTGTAAAATAGAAAAAAGGGCTGACAAACGCCTATTACTGTTGTACTATTATATCACTAACGTTGCATTGCATAAACTTACTTACAGTTCTCGTTGCTGTTCAATATTCTTTAACTCACTATACTGTGCGATTATGTTGTTAACATTTAATGTAACAGTAGTCCTGTTTCGAGCCACATATCCATTTTTAATGCTTAAAAGTGTGGACAAAACTATTAGTAATACTAAATTACGAAGAGGGAATGATGAATGTAACATGCTGCGTACGTTAATGTCGCTCGAGATGTAGTTTGCATTATATGTTACCAGAACAGAATTATTTTGTAATGTGTGAAATACACAAAAATACGGTAACAGACTAACCGAGCAGTGATGCCGTAATCTGTTTTGTAATAATAGTGTAAAGGAAGAAATAAACAACAACTAGACATTTAAGTCACTCAATTTTCGCGGCCATTTTGCTGTTCATCACTTCGCTGCTAGATGTCGCTACTAGTTCCTCACACACTCAGTTGTCTGTAGTGCAGGGCTTCGCCACCAGAAGGCTCTATCAGCACCGGCGAGGACTCATTCTATCGACGTTTGCTGCTTCACTCCTCAACATCTATGCTAACTGACGTGACTGCTAAATTTTCAGACTAAACGAAAAAAATAACACCAACACCAAATAAGGCAAATAGTGATAATTGCGGATACTACCGAACCATCACTTTCATACGTCCTGGCTGAAAATACTGATCCAAAATATTTACACAGGAATTAGAGGAGACGAGCTAGAGGAAAATCGATTTTGAGAGAACACACTAGCCGCTAGAGATCGGTTGAAGAAATTCAACCCATATTTATAACATCTATAGATGTTACAAAATAACTTCTGACAATTTTGAGCAAAATATACAGTTTGAATTTAAGATGATGCAACCAGCGATAAAATACAGTGAGCGGCATGTTATCTAGAGCTCTGCCAGAAATCAGACAGCAGTTTTAAGACTTAAAAGACATGAAGGAAAGCTGGCAGTTGATAGTTGAGAAGAGAGAGTGAGAGAATGAAAGTGAGAGAATGAGAGAGAGAGAGAGAGAGAGAGAGAGAGAGAGAGAGAGAGAGAGAGAGAGAGAGAGAGAGAGAGAGAGAGAGAGAGACAGAGAGACAGAGAGACAGAGAGACAGAGAGAGAGACAGAGAGACAGAGAGAGAGACAGAGAGATAATGGGAGGGGGGGGGCTTCGGTTCTAGCCCATTCACCCATGTTATTCACTTTGCATACAGAATGTTTCACACGTCGTGCTACACACTTATCGCGTCTGTAGAGGGGACCTACCAGATGAAGTTTTACATAGGAATCGATGTCTGGAAACGTCATCCAGCGACGCTACAGGGTATCGAAGTTACAGGCGCTGGAGTCTGTAAAATATGTGTACACAGAAAGATTCAATGAAGATGTTACCAATTTTCTATGATGATGGAGATGGATAAATCTATAAATTTGAGGTTATGTCCCTATAACGGAAAATTGGAAGAGAAGACATTCCTGTTACATGTGACAGGATCTACCGGTAGTGTTGTAGCTGAGATGTAGGGCAGGAAACTTTCAGAGGTGGTAGTATGGACCGAATGTCCAGTACACATGGGCTGTAAAATGCATACCTTAAGAGCTGTGAGGACTTGTTCACTAGCATAAAACATATCTCCACTGCTGAACAAGTGCTCATAGCTCCTCAGGTATGCATTTTGTAGCCCATGTTTACCGGACATTTTTTCTTACTTTGATCCATACTACCACCTTTGAAAGTTAGCAACAACAGTACCAGTACTTGTATTCCGCCGTCAGAGGTATGTAACTTTCGACTCATTCGTTTCCGGATCATGATACATGATCAAATTGATACATGATCACGGCATCACACTCTACTTACATACATTTGCCGGAGCTGGCGCCTGTATTTTGATGCTCTGTAGCCCCGTTAGATGACGTTTGCATGCATGAGTTACTAGGTAAAATTGCAAGCTCTAGAAATGTGAAACACCTTGTATAAAGAAAGCAACATACGAAACCAACGAGATATTTGGGAAATTAATCGAAGATAAGAAAGAAGAAATAGAAACTGTTTCCAAATCGACCTTTCATTTCGCTGCTGCTGATTTGAAATTTCGTGGCATTTATTCGCTCTGAAGAGGATCGTTTAAACGATGGTCGGAATGTAGTTATTTTAGTTGTTTCACTGTTTTATAATGACATGGCCTAGAACCCAAAATGATTTTCTCCAAGTTGTTTGTAGGAATTCTATCGCTTCTCACCGATATTTTCAGTATGGTACTGGTATTTTTTTCCCTACACCTACCAACTTTAATAGTGCTTGAAATGATGAAAATTGTCTCCATATCAAAAAGTATTAGGTACTGAGACGGTGCTTGGTTTTAATGATAACAATATACAGGAAAATTCAGCCATGTTTCTGCGAAGTTGCATTACGCCGAAATTCTGAAATACATCCGTATATTTGGAATGTGGTACAACAGCTGTAGGTAGGAGACGGGGTACTGCAGAAGTAAAGCTGTTTAGACGGGGCGTGAGTCGTGTTTGGGTAGCTCAGATGGTAGAGCACTCGCCCACGAAAGGCAAAGGTCCCGAATTCGAGTCTCGGTCCCGCACACAGTTTTAATCTGCCGGGAAGTTTCATATCGGCGCACACTCCACTGCAGAGGGATCTAATTCTGGAAAGAACTGTATAGTTAGTGGAGAGATACAGGATGTTGCAAAATTCCCGTTAAAAACTTCTAGGGAACTGAGTGACGATATTTTGAAGAGGAGTCCATGTATGGAAAGGTATATCCGTGCTACAGCTGTATAAATACACCTTCGCTAATGTTGTATGCAACAGGGTTGTAATCACTGGAGGGGGGGGGGGGTTACTTACGTCTGATCCTATGCTGTCATTTGACGGCTGTCTCCTCTCTGACCTGGATCGAGTCTCGTTCATGTGTCTGTGAGTGTTAGAGCAACATTTCTGAGCACACTTTTGCCGAATACACCGACACAAGTATTCTGTGTGGCCAAAGCGCACAGTACTGGAAGAGCTGCTGGTCGCCTTTATCAAGATCGTTGTCCACAACGTCTTACTCCTCCCCACACGCTTTTCGTTAGCATTGCGCAACGTCTTCGAGTAAGGGTGCCTTCACCGTCAGCATGTGCGTCTGTGGTGCCCCGTGGAGACGCAGCGCACGCGAATTGGAAAATATATTTATATGGATATTGTGTCTGTTCTTCCGGACATGTGCGAAAGGACGCTACGAATGTAGTGTGTGGACATACAAAGGTGAGAATGTGGGTCTCGCGGGAGGCGTGCGCGAGACAGTCCCTGTAGTCTCACTATCCTCTGTGCCGTCGGTGGCTCAGATGGATAGAGCGAATGCCATGTAAGCAGGAGATACCTGGTTCAAGTTCCGGTCGGGGCACACATTTTCACCTGTCTTCGTTGATATCTATCAACGCCCATCAGCAGCTGAAGGAAATAATATCATTCTAATTTCAAATTGGAAAACGCCCTCCTGTAAAACCAGTGTCTCTGAAGACCGATTTTTTTGATTCTTTGGTTATTAAAGAGTGAAACTGTAGAACAATAGATGTACTCGGCCACATCTACACTGAAATTCCAAAGAAACTATTATAATAATGCGTATTCAAATACAGAGATATGTAAACAGGCTTAATATGGTGCTGCCGCCGGCAACGCCTATGTAAGACATGTGTCTACCGTAGTTGTTAGATCGGTTACTGCTGCTACAATGGCAGGTTATCAAGATTTAAGTGACTTTGAACGTGGTTTTATACTTGGCGCAAGACCGATGGGACACAGCATCTACGAGGTAGCGTTGAAGTGGGGATTTTCCTGTACGACCATTTCACGAGGGCACCCTGAATATCAGCAATCCAGTAAAACAATAAATCTCCAACATCTCTGTGGCCAGAAAAAAATCTGAAGGGAATCGTTCAGAGTGGCGATAGTGCAACCCTTCCGAAAATAACTGAAAATTTCAATGCTTGACCATCAACAACTATCAGCATGCGAACCATCCATGGAAACATCATCTACATGGGCTTTCAGAGCCGAAGGCCCACTCGTGTACCCTTGCTGGCTGCACAGCACAAAGCTTTACGCCTCATTTGGGCCCATCGGTACGAACATTGGACTGTTGATGACTCGAAACATAATCCCTGGTTGGACGTGTGTCATTTCAAAATGTATATACAGTATGGACATGTATGGGTATGAAGACAACATCATGACTCCATGGACCCCGCATGTCAACTGCGGACTGTTCAATCTGGTGGAGGCTCTGTGACGTTGTAGAGCGTGCGCATTCGGAGTGATGTGGGATCCCTGATACGTCTAGATACATCCTGTCTGATCACCTGCATCCATTCGTGTCCATTGTGGATTCCGACGGAAGTGGGTAATTCCAGCAGGACAATGGAGAGGCCCACACAACCACAGTTGCTACAGAGTGGCTGCAGGAACACTCTTCCGAGCCTAAACACTTTCGCTGGCCACCAAAACTCCCCAAACATACTGTACGTTTCTAGTAAATTTTATAGCATTAACTAGCATATCTGGAATGCCTTGCAACGTGTTGATCAGAAGAGATCTCTGCTCCCTCTTACCGTTACGGATTTATGGGCAGCTCTGCAGGTTTCATGGTGTCAGTTCCCTGCAGCGCGACTTCAGCCATCAGTAGAGTCCATGCCACGGCGTGTTGAGGCACTTCTGCGTGCTCGCGGGGACCATAAACGGTATTTCTTTGGCTCCTCAATGTAACAAATTACTTGTCAAAGTGACAGCGTTACCAACATGTTTTCAAGTGGTTCTAGTATACAGTACGTCTCGGGAGACAGGTTACAATTTAAAATATGAGTATTATGTATTCAGTCCCCTCTACAAGTTGTAGCAGGTAGTGATGGGAATTTCAGAACATCCTGTACGTTTCCAGCAAACTGTATAGCCGTTGTCGTATTACAATTGGTATCTGCGAATACATTCCATAATTCGTGACAGATCGCGAGGCGCGACTGCAGAAGTCCGTAGCTTTTACCCAGGGGGCGTCTCGGCTACGGCAGTTCTGACGGCTAGTTTGAAGGCCACTTTGAACTAGTGTTGCCAGAGGTGTCTCCTTTTAGAGATTCTACGACTCGCCCCACGTAAGCTTTAACAGGAAGACCAAATGCTCCAACTTCTGGCCTCTGCTAACATTTCGAAATACACTATCCTATCAGTGAGTGTACAGACACCTATTAGTGGACATTAATATGCAGTGCGTCCACCCTTTGTCTTTATGGCGGCTTGAACTCTGCTCGAGACACTAAGTGAGGTGCCTACCGACAATTTACGCACCACACACGGATATCGTACTTACGTGTTTGTACACGCAAGGCAATACATTGCTCAGCAAGATCGCCATATCTCTCACCAATTTTCAACATCTGGAGCACAATGGGCAGGTTCTTTAAAGCAGGTCGCGATTTTGAGGATGTAACGAACCAACTGAAATGAATTTGGTACGATATCCGTCAGAAGGGTATCCACTAACTTTATCAGTGAATGTCAAGCTAGTAACTGCCCGCGGAAAGGCCAGAGGTGGCCCAACACGTTATCGACTTATCAATTTGTGAAGCTCTTTGTCTTGAATTAATCATCCAGTTTTTCTTCAACTCTAATCATTCATTTGCCCCTACACGTACAGTCATGCTCAAAACTATCCTAACGCCCGAATTGAATTTCGCCTGATTCACATGCAACCCACATAACGCAACTGTCTAGCAGGTCCCCTTATCGCTCCTTGGTACAGTCGTTTGACTACTGAAAATGGTTCCAACAAATCACCACCAGAAAACACTGTTCCGTATCGCAATAACTCAAGATGTAAAGTAATACCACGATACTACAAATATCACGGAACACCTTATCACAGATAAGACTGCCCTTAAGGCTTGTAGCTCACATTTATTACAATAAATGACATACCTGACATTTTACCACTCTCATTATTACGTCAGATAGGTAATACACGTAGTAAATTCGTCGTATTCATGATTTACTCTTCAAAGTAACATACCGTACTTATCATTGAACACAAAATGAGATTAAAAATTCAAGTTATTCACGGGCAACCAGTTGAGAATATGTATGAACTTCAAATGACACGACGAACCGTCTCATTTTGCATATGGATTCAAACCCAGGTCATGCAGACTAACCAAAGATTTCGTGCCTGACGGAAAATAACAATCACTCCTGATTAGGCATACAGAGAGTGAAAATACCTCGATTTTAGAGAGAGCCAGTTTGCAAATACCAACTTTAAATTACAAAGCGCAAGCATTTTTGCCGGACGCGAATTCCTACCAAGCACCTATTGTCCCTGTTAACGAACGACGAGAGATGTTGAATCTTGGTTCTTGACAAGTAACTTACTTGAATTGCCGTGAGGTAAGGCTTTGTGTTGGACAGGGGTTCGAACTCAGAACTTAATCGGATAGATATCGACGCACAATCAACTGTGACATTTCGGATTTTCTCGGCAGTAGCTAGATGTTTTAACTGAAATGACGAGACGAAACATACATTTTTTTCCTTCCCAAGACTCCAACCCGGCATCTATCGCTGTTATATTCTAGAGAAAACGAACGTTAAATATGGGTTTGTTGCACCAGCAGCGACATGTGAGCGTGTTTGAACTAGAAATAATTTGACGAAGAGTTCAGTGCTCACTGGGAATACAGCTCCACACATCATATCGCTTTTGACTACACACAAAGATACGTCAGCTTCCGAATTTTTGTCCAGCTCGGACTAACATCTTGAACTTACAGTGATCTCGCAAATAGTCCTGTGTCTCACTGGGTGTCAAAACGTCACATATCGTTAGTGTTGACAACGAATGAAATTACATTAAACATTAAAATAATTATCCACCAGCAGATAGGTGTTCTCATGCTAGAGCTTGATAATACATAATGAAATCTATAGTGCCGGGCCAGGATTCGAACCCATTCACGCGCAGTATGTGGAGATGTTGAGGAATCTGCAGTTCTGAACAAACAACAAATAGTAGCCGTGCTGTATTCTCACGAAGGGATCAAATTCAGCGTTAAGTACGGTCTAAGTTGCATTCCCAGTTTAGAACCGATTTTATCGACATACAGAAGCTCAGATAAAATATGGACTTAATGTCCTTTGAGCGTTATTTAAGCATCACAAGACTGCACATACATGCAATCGATTTCGAGGTGCAAAGTGTTTATCTTACTTTGGTGACAGGTGGTCATAAGAGATTTCCAAAAACTTTTTATCGTACTGAAATAATCTTTTGTCGGAAAGAAACAAGGTAAGTGTTTTATTTGTATATATTTTGTAGGAAACTGTAATCGTGATGGAAGATTATACACCTTAATGTTTGACACAACTGCTAGGAGAAAACGCTGCATCCTAACCAAACCCTGCGGTTCCTCTCCATATCCCCGTAAGACACGAGCAGGGGATTCTCCACGCATACCGCTACACAGCTGTTCCTAGCACACCTGAGATTTGGCAACATCGTCACAAACATTAGGCAACACTGTGACAGTGCAATCACTTCCGCCTATGGTACTGAATTGGCTCACTAAATTTACTTGATATTACCTTTCCATTTGAATGGCTCATGCTGTATAATCCTTACGTAAACTAAGATACTGAGGCAGAAAATTCAATTTTTTGGCTAAAGAAATGCTATTCTTCACATAAGTGGCAACTTTTATTATCTTTCGCGATGCGTTATGAGGCTGAGCGACCAATACCATGATGAGAGTGGTGCAAAGGTAGCAGTGTGTCTGTAACCCGGTGGTACCGCCCATGTCTCGTGTCAGAACGGCTCAATCAGTCGTCAGTTCCAACTGAGGTAGGGACCATCGTGTGCGAGCTTTTTTTTTTTAAGGAGCTGCGAATTTCCAGAAAAAATTCTGTATCGAAATCGGAAGAAAACCTTTACACATCAAATCTTCTTGGTAGCTCGACTCAGTAAGTTGTGTTAATCGTCATAGATCATGGCGTTCTGACTTCCAAGCTGCTTCGCAATACCAGCGTCTCTGAAGAAATTCGAATCGACCATCAACGATACGAATTTCAATATTGTTCTTCACTTAAGACTCACATGCCAGGGTGATAAGTATGAAGGAAATGAGCCTCTTGATTACTCTATGCTAAACTTCCCTGCAGACATGTGCTGACAGTGTCTCTAGCTACTTACTTTTTCTCTATGTAGCTTCAAATATGGGCAATTTTTTCGCCTTAAATCCAATTGAATATTCTTAATATCATTTGTGAACAGCGTTCACTTCTCCATTAATTAATTTATGGACCTCAAAACAATCAATTTGCCTTAGTAGCTATAGAGCAGGTTCTGATAGGTATTGGCGCAATCTTTTTCATCCATTTACCATAGAAAATCAAAGAAAGAAACCAAACACATTACATTGCATTTACTCCCTGTGCCTTGAGTAACACACATGAATCCATGACAATAATAGATTATTTGAAGAATCTCCTGTGCAAGGAAAAGAACAGAATGTGACGCTTTAATTATAGCGCACTGGATCAGAAACAATGAAATTAATTCTGTGTCACATTGATGTACTGCATTCTAATGTAATAAAGTAATCATCAAATAAAAACGGTTTTGTGCCTCCTTTGCTATGAAGAGTGAAACACAAATCGTAGGCAGATTTTATGGGTCACTACTCAACAACATTAAAGCATTTTACATGGTTGAGAGTGTGGAGTGGAGCAGATGTTGTCGGCAGAAGGCAGCGCAGTGCCTCAGCCCCCGCCGGTAGGCAGCAAACGGGTCCCAGAGAACTCAGACGCATGCGGTGTTCAGAGGCAGATGCTCGGTAAAGAAATCTTTCGCTAAAACATTGTTGAACCAAACTATTATTACCAGTGTGACACAAAGCGAAATATATTGTAGATTCGCTTGAATTACACGCATAGCTTCAGCACCGAGAGGAAAGGGGAATAAAAATTTTGTCGTTGTCTGCTTCCGGTCGACAGACGTCATATTAGCTAGTCTCGCGTTTTACCTCAAGACTACGGCCTTAGTCAAGAATAATGTACTAAGACTGAACTCAAGACTTCCTCTGGGAAGTGCCGCAGTCTACAATGTTGCAGATCGAGCTTACTGCCGGACACAGGATCCTGAGAGGAGCACGACTGTGTTGTCCACCTTATGTGGACGGCTCGGCGGTCAATGTTTTGCTCTAAGGCTGTTTCTACAACACATATTGCATCCTGAACACCTAGAAGAATTAAAAAAACAAAAGTAGTTTATGAGAGCAACGTTAACTATGGCGTTCGAAGTATTCATAGTGTTGTGTACGTGTGTGCAAAAGCCTTCCAATGCCCACTCAAGGAGGACAAGGATGCAAAGTCTAGCTTCAGTATTATAAATTCGCTACAGTCTGCGGATGAACTCAGACTTAGGTTGATAATTAATTTGAATATTTAGCAATACTATACCCATTGGTGTTAAACTCGTTATTAACCAATGATTCCCAAAGCTACAGGGACACTACTTGTGATACTTAGGCAGTGCTATCAGACGAAAAGATCAACCTGACACAAACTGTGGGAAGTTTGTTTTACAAACTTCGTACCAGGATAATGAGCTTTTACGTATTTGGGATGTCTGTGAACGTTGCTGCTTGAGACGATTTAAGACGAAAGTAAATTCCTTTAGCAACGACAATGTTTGAAGAAATCGTCTTAACGGGACTAAATCGTGATTTGTAAATCGTTTACCGGCCGTACTCTACCGCATTTCGCTGATTGGAAGGCAAATAGATTACGGAAAAATGTCACAGAAGGAAAAGGGAGAACGAAATGTCTCCCACTGGAAGGTCATGTTGTCTTATTTAAATGATTACAAAATCAGGTAAAACGACCAGTCAGTCTAAGAACATTACTGTTGTCAGTATGATGTAGCACTGTCCAGGGCCTGTAACGATAAAGGGCCCGTTTAGGTCAGTCATATTGTATACAGAAGTGGGAGAGAGAGCACCGCTAAATTCTACAATCCGTATGCATTGCAGACACACAGAAATTACTGTTACAGTGTACTAATGGAGCCCAATTAATGAGTGAACTGCGTATTTTCCGGTGAGAGAGAGCACTGGCAAATAGTCTTCGCTATATTAGGTTACTTAATCTGGTGTCACTCTGAGCCAGAATTTATGGCCGGCGGCTGAGTGTAAGGTCAGTGGGCCGGATCCGAGTTTTGCATGTGCGAAATACTTTCCTACATTATAGAACCGAATATTTAACTGGAACTAATATTCCAAAAATTTTGAACTTGGATAGCTTAGAATGAAAACCTTTTTCTTTATTGCAAAGGAAAACAATCGATTTTCTAAAACATTCTCTGTCATACACAACTTGAAATAGGTCACGTCGACCAAATCTAATGGAAAAATTGACAGCGTCGTATATCGGCAAACAGTAAGATCTCTTGGCTTTTGGTTTGGCAGTACTCGACAGCCATTTCTAGGCGCAAGTAATAGAAGAAAGGCAGCGCGTTTTTGTTATCAAGTAACGTCTTCATCGATTGCTTTAGTTTTAATGTAATCTATGAGTAATTACTGATGTTTGATATTAACATGAAAAGAATTCTGTAGACAGAGAAAGAACCTCTTCTTGGGAAACTACTTGTATAGTGACCAAAAGGCACGAACTGATATTCAAGTACAGTGTTCCAGCAGCGGCAAGAAGAAAATGATAGTAATAATGACGGTAACAATCCAATTATCCGGTAACTTCACACTTCCCAGTGGATCTTCACGAACTAAGAAAATATCTGAATTTGTGAACATTTCAAAATGGCTTCACATCGAGCCTATGATGCCTACAAGGGTCTTTACATCCTGCTGACATGAGAATAGCATAATCTCCGCATCAGAAACTTGTTTCTACTTAACCATTTAATAGACTCGCGTTTTTTCCACCGTGACTACTTTTGTAAGCTCAGCACATCATCCGTTGCAGAATACTCCTGGGTCTGGGAAATGTGGGCACAATGGTCTGGTGGAACTATCACAGGAGCAATGCGTGGGTTCAGACATTTACTTTTAAGAAGCACAAACAGATTTACTTTGCGTCTGGTAACCTCAAGAGAAAGACGTTATAATCCAGAATTCGCAATACAAATCACGTTCCATCATTACCAACTGGGCAGAGCCAGGTTACGTTGGGAAATGACATAGCGGAAGTCATCGTAAACAGAAATACAGTCGCCAGTAAACTTACTTACATTAGAAAATTTTATTTTATTTTATGAACCGATAGCCATTTAAAGGATGGGGCTCTTATTTTACTTGTAATTTATTGAACTAGAGACGTTGAAAAATTTGGTGCTGGACTGTGATTCGAATTCGTTTCTCCTCTTTCGAGGATCTGAATCTCTCGGAACATTATAGTTCAACCATTTCGTTCCTTTTCGCAAGACTGCAACCTTCTCTAGGTCTCCTCCAAAGGTAAGTATGTGGGTCCGAATCCTGATCCAATACCAAAATATTCATAGTTTCAGTTCAAGCCCTATAACGTGCACACCGTCCCGCTAGTGAAAACCAACGTGCGCTTTTAATGTCTATTCATGTGTTGCCAGCAATCGCAATAGTTGTCATTATTTCTGGTCAAACACGCACACACCTTACCGTTGGTGAGTAAGCAACTGATATTTAAGCTATATTTGTGGATGCACGGTAGGCGTGTAGTTAGATTGTCGCTTAAGTACAAAAGTTTGTATCCTTAGTTTAGATTCAAACACCTAGCAGCTGGTAAGAAAAACCGATACGTAAATTTGATTTTACTTAATTAACAATACGATTACGTGTTGGGTTCGTATCTCCGTCATATAACTTCACATCATGCACTTAATCTTTAAATGCATGCGCTCTTTGTTACTTGAGCATGGAGGTATATCAGACATCTTTCGTGGTTAGTTAACAGGGACGAAAGGGTCTTGTTAGGAGTCCCGGTTTATTACAAAAATTGTCCTCTTTTATTTTCAAGTTTAGATTTCATTACTGGTATTGGCAAAAATTTTGGTAATTCATGACTCTTCATGGATAGCCATCAATATGATATGATTAGATTACATTAGATCAATTCTTGTGTCATAGATCATGAATACGATATTTCGTAATGATGTGTAACGTGTCATTTTAATGAAAGATTTCTTTACATACCATGATTCAATTTCTTTACAACAATTTCTTACTCTCTCTCATTCTTTTTGATTTCTCTCTCTCTCTCTCTCTCTCTCTCTCTCTCTCTCTCTCTCTCTCTCTCTCTCTATCATACACACACACATTCTTTTTTTCTTTATTTGTTTGTTTTGTTCGACTATCGGCGAGGCATGAAAACGTCTCTGAATGTGGTTCTTAGTTTTTAGTACAAATACGAAATAAATATAAAAACAACTGTGAGAGTTACTGATATATGATGCTTAGTTTTCAGTCAGTTCGGAGTATTATTAGTAACCACGCTTCAGTCCCTAAACCTAGTTACAGAAATGCGAATCAGACGCATTACGTATTCCAGGACGTAGCAGCCGCGACTTGGAGACACCAGCTATGGTCACTTCCCAGCCCGCTGTACGATCACATCGGTTCGTCTTCTTTCTGCTGGTACTGTAACTGAGATTTGACAACAAGGCAACGTATGTTTGGCAACTCTGTGATCGACGAGTTCCTTCCTGGTGCGCACGGAATTTATCCTCAAAGTTCACTTGATTTTACCTGTCATTTCCATTGAATAATCTGATTTATTATCACGTTGTTGTTGTTGTTGTCTTCAGTCCTGAGACTGGTTTGATGCAGCTCTCCATGCTACTCTATCCTGTGCAAGCTGCTTCATCTCCCAGTACCTACTGCAACCTACATCCTTCTGAATCTGCTTAGTGTACTCATCTCTCGGTCTCCCTCTACGATTTTTACCCTCCACGCTGCCCTCCAATGCTAAATTTGTGATCCCTTGATGCCTCAAAACATGTCCTACCAACCGATCCCTTCTTCTAGTCAAGTTGTGCCACAAACTTCTCTTCTCCCCAATCCTATTCAATACCTCCTCATTAGTTACGTGATCTATCCACCTTATCTTCAGTATTCTTCTGTAGCACCACATTTCGAAAGCTTCTATTCTCTTCTTGTCCAAACTAGTTATCGTCCATGTTTCACTTCCATACATGGCTACACTCCAAACAAATACTTTCAGAAACGACTTCCTGATACATAAATCTATATTCGAAGTTAACAAATTTCTCTTCTTCAGAAACGCTTTCCTTGCCATTGCCAGTCTACATTTTATATCCTCTCTACTTCGACCATCATCAGTTATTTTACTTCCTAAATAGCAAAACTCCTTTACTACTTTAAGTGTCTCACTTCCTAATCTAATTCCCTCAGCATCACCCGATTTAATTTGACTACATTCCATTATCCTCGTTTTGCTTTTGTTAATGTTCATCTTATATCCTCCTTTCAAGACACTGTCCAGTCCGTTCAACTGCTCTTCCAAGTCCTTTGCCGTCTCTGACAGAATTACAATGTCATCGGCGAACTTCAAAGTTTTTACTTCGTCTCCATGAATTTTAATACCTACTCCAAATTTTTCTTTTGTTTCCTTTACTGCTTGCTCAATATACAGATTGAATAACATCGGGGAGAGGCTACAGCCCTGTCTCACTCCTTTCCCAACCACTGCTTCTGTTTCATGCCCCTCGACTCTTATTACTGCCATCTGGTTTCTGTACAAATTATAAATAGCCTTTCGCTCCCTGTATTTTACCCCTGCCACCTTTAGAATTTGAAAAAGAGTATTCCAGTCAATATTGTCAAAAGCTTTCTCTAAGTCTACAAATGCTAGAAACGTAGGTTTGCCTTTTCTTAATCTTTCTTTTAAGATAAGTCGTAAGGTCAGTATTGCCTCACGTGTTCCAACATTTCGACGGAATCCAAACTGATCCTCCCCGAGGTCTGCATCTACCTGTTTTTCCATTCGTCTGTAAAGAATTCGCGTTAGTATTTTGCAGCCGTGGCTTATTAAACTGATAGTTCGGTAATTTTCACATCTGTCAGCACCTGCTTTCTTTGGGATTGGAATTATTATATTCTTCTTGAAGTCTGAGGGTATTTCGCCTGTCTCATACATCTTGCTCACCAGCTGGTAGAGTTTTGTCATGACTGGCTCTCCCAAGGCCGTCAGTAGTTCTAATGGAATGTTGTCTACTCCGGGGGCCTTGTTTCGACTCAGGTCTTTCAGTGCTCTGTCAAACTCTTCACGCAGTATCGTATCTCCCATTTCGTCTTCATCTACATCCTCTTCTATTTCCATAATATTGTCCTCAAGTACATCGCCCTTGTATAAACCTTCTATATACTCCTTCCACCTTTCTGCCTTCCCTTCTTTGCTTAGAACTGGGCTGCCATCTGAGCTCTTGATATTCATACACGTGGTTCTCTTCTCTCCAAAGGTCTCTTTAATTTTCCTGTAGGCAGTATCTATCTTACCCCTAGTGAGATAAGCTTCTACATCCTTACATTTGTCCTCTAGCCATCCCTGTTTAGCCACGTTAGGTGTAACAAAAGATTGTAAATTTACGGTTTTCAGCCCAGGAAAGTCGTTGCACGTGGAAATCGCAACTAATCTCGTCCTTCAAAAAGCGGTTTACGAGTGCTAGACATTATCGAACTCGTAAGAGTAAGCTAAGACACGTACTTCTACGCCAGCTCTATGGTAATGCGCTGACCTGAGAAATAGCATCTGTTATGGTTCGCACTTCCAGTCTCACTGACTGTAACGTTTTTATCCCTTCTGTGAAAGAGCTACAAGCAGTCAGATAAAATATCGATAACGAAATCGCAAAAAAATACTTTCGGCTCATAGTGCAATGGTGAAAACTTACAATGCTGCACAACAGGTAACTCCTCTTCCCGCCGCTGACAAGAAAATTTTGGGTTTCTAGGAATACAAAACTTTACTTATGAAATGCGACATTTGCACTGCACGACGTTTTCAACAAAGAGATGGCGCAATACAGTAGTTCAAGTGGAAAGAAACACTTCCTATTTAAATTTGCGCATCCTAGACTGTTGGCTGTTCTGTGTAGGTGGCAGGTACGTGATTTTATTTCGGTGATTACAAAATAAAGTCGAATGTATGCACTGGGTAGTCGAGGCAGCTGGTTCATTGTGATTCGGTCAACCAAGTAAATGAATTTACTGAACCTGCTGCAAATTACTACAGGAAGCCTGTGTGTCAGAATTCTCATCCAGTGTGGTGCAACGGCGTTACGATAGAAAAATGAGCCACATACTTATGATATGCTTGTATATCTATGGACTGGGTTCGATTCCAACTTCTGTCAATGATTTTAGATAAGGAGATTCCATTCTCTTCTGGCTACACCAAGTGAAGAAGATATAATGACATTGTGGTCTGAAATTAATATGAAAAATGATATTCCTTTTCTAAAAAGTAGACGTTAGGATGAATCACAATTAGACTGGAGCGGCGACACGTAGAAACCTTTCTTATACTTGTTATTTATTTCTAGTGACGAAACAAATGCTATGCAGGCTCACAGGACATTTAGTCCATATTTTATCTGAGCTTCTGTATGTCGGTAAAATCGGTTCTGATCTTGGAATGCAACTTAGTCCGTACTTAACGCTCAATTTGATCCCTTCGTGAGAATACAGCACGGCTACTATTTGTTGTTTGTTCAGAACTGCAGATTCCTCAACATCTCCACATACTGCGCGTGAATGGATTCGAATCCTGGCCCGGCACTATAGATTTCATTATGTATTATCAAGCTCTAGCATGAGAACACCTATCTGCTGGTGGATAATTATTTTAATGTTTAATGTATGTGACGTTTTAGACACCCAGTGAGACACAGAACTATTTGCGAGATCACTGTAAGTTCAAGATGTTAGTCCGAGCTGTACAAAAATTCGGAAGCTGACGTATCTTTGTATGTAGTCAAAAGCGATATGATGTGTGGAGCTGTATTCCCAGTGAGCACTGAACTCTTCGTCATATTATTTCTAGACCAAACACGCTCACATGTCGCTGCTGGTGCAACAAACCCATATTTAACGTTCTTTTTCTCTAGAATATAACAGCGACAGATGCCGGGTTGGAGTCTTGGGAAGGAAAAAAAATTATGTTTCGTCTCGTCATTTCAGTTAAAACATCTAGCTACTGCCGAGAAAATCCGAAATGTCACAGTGATTGTGCGTCGATATCTATCCGATTAAGTTCTGAGTTCGAATCCCTGCCCAATACAATGCCTTACCTCACGGCAATTCAAGTAAGTTACTTGTTAAGAACCAAGATTCAACATCTCTCGTCGTTCGTTAACAGGGACAATAGGTGCTGGGTAGGAATTCGCGTCCGGCAAAAATACTTGCGATATGTAATTCAAAGTTGAAATTTGCAAACTGGCTCTGTCTAAAATCGAGGTATATCACTCTCTGTATGCCTAATCAGGAGTGACAGTTAGTATCCGTCAGGCACGAAATCATTGCTTAGTCTGCATGACCTGAGTTTGCATCCATATGCAGAACGAGACGGTTCGTCGTGTCATTTGAAGTTCATAAATATTCTCAATTAGCTGCTCGTGAATACCTTTAATTTTTAATCTTATTTTGTGTTAAATAATAAGTACGGTATGTTACTTTGAAGAGTAAATCATGAATACGACGAATTTACTACGTGCATTACCTATCTGACGTAATAATGAGAGTGGTAAAATGTCTATTGTAATAAATGTGAGCTACAAGCCTTAAGGGCAGTCTTATCTGTGATAAGGTGTTCCGTGATATTTGTAGTATCGTGGTATTACTTTGCATCTTGAGTTATTGCGATACAGAACAGTATTTTCTCGTGGTGACTTGTTGGAACCACTTTCAATAGTCAAACGACTGTACCAAGGAGCGATAAGGAGACCTGCTAGACAGTTGCGTTATGTGCGTTGCATGTGAATCAGGCGAAATTCAATTCAGGTCGTTCGGTACTATTGGGCATGAATGAACATCACGTGTATCGATTTCCATCGCGCTGGTGTAAGTCCTCCGGGATACGTTTATTCTCCTTAGTGTGTAAATATATTTGGAGCATGTCATTCAAAAACGTTTGAAACGACATAGACTGGAGCGGGTTGTTGTTAGGAGAGCAGAATGTATTAGACTCGCGGATCATGTGGTGTTATTGGCAGAGAGCGAAAGAAGTAGGAATGACATGTTAAAAGAATTCAACAAGAGACGTGAGTAAATTGGAATGAGTAATAATAAGAAAAACGCAAAATGTCCGGTGATAGGTGCAAGAAAAGCAAGAACAACTATAATGTTAGGCAGGACGATACACAACAATTTAGTGTTTTTAGATAACTGCGACGTGCTATTATGGACGACATTGGAAGTAATAAGGAGGTGAAAATACGTATAGCGATTGCCAATGAGACGCTTCATAACAGGAGGCTTTTATGTGGGTCCGTTGATAGGGGATAAAATAGGCAGGCACAGTGAGAAATGAGGTGGTGTTGAGTGGGAGAACAGAGAGAAATTTTAAACGTAGCAGGATGAGCAAATACAATTGGCGTGGACACTGAATGAGAAGAGATTGTTTATTGATGGTATGGAGGAAATGGTGAATACAAGAAGAAGAAGAAGAAGAAGAAGAAGAAGACGCAGAACATACCAGGTGGCGGACAGCGTAAGAACAGAAAATAATTGTGAGAAAACAAGAGGGTAACAAATGATGGGACTGCATGGAGAGCTACATGTGAAGACCTGCCTTAGGGCAGAACACTCATGGTGGTGGTGGTGGTGAAGAGGAGACTTATGTAGGACATTTTGCAAAACGCCCATTTTCTTGTAATCCAAATTTAAACAAAACATAGGCAGCTTATAATTTGTAGTCTATAAACGACCGTGAATTGCGTGACAGATGGAACTTGCCAGTATACCAGTTATTAGGACTTATTCCCACTCCACTGACGTATGGAGCGTGCGATCTGTGGCTGCTTAAAAGCCTCTGTGCGTGCTGTGCTTCGTCTCTTCTGGTCTTCACGCTTCCTACAGTTACAATACGTAGGCGGTTTCAGTATATTCCATTCCTACTTTCATCATGTAACGTCAGTTCTAGAAACTTTCTAATTAGGTCTCCTCGAGATACTTTACTCTTCCACGGGATAGTCTGTGTCTACCATGAACTGTCCGTTAGTCAGTAAGTGGAATAACTGGTTTTCCGGCACATGTCGCCATGTAACTGTCGCTCTGTCTCCACGTCAGAGAGACGGAAATTCTGTGTGCCACATTTGAAGATGAGTCTGTAAAGGTTACAAAACTAGTTAATGGAATTACAAATACTTCAATAAGTGAGTTTTTGCAGTTTTCCGTATTTACATTCAATGCACTAGTCACAGGCACTGGGCGATCCTTAGGGGATATGCTTCATCGGTTGAGAGCGTGATGTGTCCCTCCGAGATTAATTTCACCTGGGCTTTAAGCGACTCACCGGTCAGCATTTACAGAGCTGCCAACTACATCTCACACCGGGAATATTACCAGGATTAGTTTGCATCGCAGCCTACGGAAGAGAACGCAAATCGAACGAGCATTCGCAGTCATTACCTCCATTGACTACCATTCGCCTATATTCAACAGTTAAGGATTCCTCCGGAAATATTCCAAGTAGACTTTCTCTGGATATTTTACGTTTGTTTCCAAGCACCTGCCTGTTCAATTTGATCAGAAACTGTGTGACATTTTCCAACGGGTCAAAAAACCTGTGACCATTCGTGCCGCCCTTCTCTGTATACATTCAGTATCGCCTGGCAGTTGTATCTGATTAGGATCCAAGAATCTCGAGCAATATTGGGGGATGGGTCGCAAGCGTGATTTGTAAGCAATTTCTTTTGTACACTGATTGTATTTTCCTAGAATTCTACCAACGAATTGCAGCCATCCACCGTATTTCCCTAAGACTGCGACTATGTGACGGTTCCATTTAAAATCTCTAGAAATTTTTACACCCAGGTATTCATGTGGGTTGAGCGATAGCGAATTTGACTCGCTGCACTATACTCGTAGGATAAGGTTATATCGTTTTGTGAACCGAACAATTTTACATTTCGGGAACATTTAAACTAAGTTGTCATGCTTTGCACTACACTGAAATCTTATGAGGGCGTGGCTTCTTTCAAACAGAACTTTATTACAGGCAACAGCATCATTTGCGGAAACACTGAAGTTCCAAATAGACCGCGTAACCACCGCCCCCTTCTCCTCTCCAAATTGCTGTCTGAAAACGGAAAGTCCCATATGTAAACCACCTTCAGAAGTTCGTTCACTTTCCGTATCAGTTAATGTGTTAAAAACTTGACCTGAAGAAACATAACCCTTTGCAGTTGAAGACGCTCTGTTGTAAGAGAAGCTAGTTTTTCGAAAACGTCTCAATATTTATGTACTGAACTAGGTGTTGTACAATTCTATAATTTTCAGGTGCATTCGGCGACGTATGTGGATACTGTCTGACAAATGTGTTGCGAATAAAGTGAGTAGTAAAGAAGTAATAAAGTGAAACATCAAGCCTGATGCTGACACCTTACTGCACGAACAGCGAAAATGTAGAAGTGATAAAAGTCTTTTTCCTTTCATCATTCTGTCAGGGATGTCAGAGGGAAAAAAGTTTCGCCAAGTTTCGAAATTATGTGTGAAGTTTGTTGGAAGTCGCCACGTGCTGCCTTTCACAAATGCTCGGTGAATATAGTCTCGATAATTTGCGCGCCATGAAATTATGCTGCCTTAGACGAGTACGCAGTTTTTAACTTTTAACGCCCGACTTATTGCGTAAACCTATGCCTTTAAATGAAGGACGGAAGGAGGATTGCATTTAATGTGCTATCAATGTCGAGGTCATTAGAGACGGAGCAGGAGTTGGCACTGCGTCAGGGAAGGGTAAAAGAAGTCCGCCGTTCCCTTTCAAAGGAACCATCCCAGCATTTGCGTGGAGCGATTCAGGAAAGTTACGGAAAACGTATCAAGATGGCCGGATGCGGATTTAAACGTCATTCTCCCGAATGCGAGTCTAGTGTACTAGTTGACAGCTCGTCGTGTAGAAGCTAGCGTTGCTGGTGATGGGATTCCGGGTTCGATTCACGGCTGGGTTGCTTTCTCCGCCCGGGAAGTAGATCTCTGTGGTGCCATCATTTCATCATCATCCGTGAAGGTGGCGAAACTGGACTGTGTAAAGGTTGGGGCTTTGTACAGGCGCTGATAAACGTGCAGTTGAGCGCCCCACAAACCAAACATCATCACCATCATCATACCATGTACTAACCACTGCGGCAGCTCGTTCGGTATACATTTAAATGAGCAGATTAAGTCAGCATTTTTAGTATTTACATTGACTTCGTTCTTCATAAATGAAAGAAGGAACTACGACAAGACAAAGGAATTGGGATAACGAATGAGAAATACCTGATTCTGCTTCTGCTTGTAGATGACATGATTCACGTTCACGAAATGACCTCCAAAGATCTATATACCACCTGAACGAAACATGCAATGAATTCAACTTTAAAATTTCTAGTAATAAAACGAAAATAAGTGCACTCCGAGGAAAATACTCAGTCAGTTTAAAACTAGTTTTGGATAATCCTGCATTAGAACTGGTCTCTTAATCTTTCATTTAGGCTACGCTGTAAGATCTGATTTTTACTCTGATACTTAAAATAAATTACACATATTCTAAGCTGTCTGTTACACTATTATCTGAATATTGGGCAATAAAGTACAAAAAGATTGTCCCGAAATTCTATAACGTGGTCGCGGTTCCTGTATTATGCTATGAAAGCGAAAACATGGTTAAAAAAAAGCAAAAAAAAAATCACACGGCAGAGATGAGGTTCCTAAGAAATTCGAAGAGATGCACAACAAGAAATGATTAGGAATGAAGATACTAGAGAAAAGTTAAGTATTTTCAACAGAAACTAAAAAATACAAAAATATCGTGAAGACTGGTGAGAATGCTACGTCCCAGACTTCCCCAAAATATTCTGAACTACAAGCGGAATGGAAGACGTGATATTGAAAGGCCTCGGACGTGGAAGCAATTTCGTTTGAGAGACTATCCCGCGCGGCGACTACTGAAGTACTTATACATTATAGAATTCTTAAGTTATACAACCAAAATAGTAAGTTTTAATGTAGTTTACGTTCACTGATGCAAAAAAAAAAATATTTCTTGCTTTTTAAAGTGGGCTATGTTCTTTCTCAGGGATCAAACTGTCTCCATGGAACAATATCTGTTAAGCGGTTTGGACTCTAAAACGAAACAGACTGTGTTACAAAGTAGAAAAGCAACTGAGAGAAAGAAGCGGCGTCGGTTTCTGCAGGAGGCGGCCATCATTTTGTAGGACAATGTTCGGGCACGCTCAGTTCAAGTCGTGACTGATTTGATCGGTATATGGGGATGGGGAGCGCCGCATCACGCACCACACTCATCTACATCTACATTTATACTACGCAAGCCACCCAACGGTGTGTGGCGGAGGGCACTTTACGTGCCACTGTCATTACCTCCCTTTCCTGTTCCAGTCGCGTATGGTTCGCGGAAGGAAAGACTGTCTGAAAGCCCCTGTGCTCTCTCTAATCTCTCTAATTTTACATTCGTAATCTCCTCGGGAGGTATAAGTAGGGGGAAGCAATATATTCGATACCTCATCCAGAAACGCACCCTCTCGAAATCTGGCGAGCAAGCTACACCGCGATGAAGAGCGGCTCTCTTGCAGACTCTGGCACTTGAGTTTGTCAAACATCTCCGTAACGCTATCACGGTTACCAAATAACCCTGTGACGAAACGCGCCGCTCTTCTTTGAATCTTCTCTATCTCCTCCGCAAACCCGATCTGGTACGGATCCCACACCGATGAGCAATACTCAAGTATAGGTCCAACGAGTGTTTTGTAAGCCACCTCCTTTGTTGATGAACTACAGTTTCTAAGGACTCTCGCAATGGATCTCAACCTGGTACGCGCCTTACCAACAGTTAATTTTATATGATCATTCCATTTCAAATCGTTCCGCACGCATACTCCGAGATATTTTACAGAAGTATCTGCTACCAATGTTTGATCCGCTATCATATAATCATACAATAAAGGATCCTTCTTTCTATGTATTCGCAATACATTACATTTGTCTATGTTAAGGGTCAGTTGCCACTCCCTGCTCCAAGGGCCTATCCGCTGCAGATCTTCCGGCATTTCGCTACAATTTTCTAATGCTGCAACTTCTGTGTATGCTACAGAATCATCCGCGAAAAACCGCATGGAACTTCCGACACTATCTACTACCTCATTTATATATATTGTGAAAAGTAATGGTCCCATAACACTCCCCTGTGGCACGCCAGAGATTATTTTAACGTCTGTAGACGTCTCTCCAGTGATAACAACATGCTGTGTTCTGTTTGTTAAAACTCTTCAATCCAGCCACAGAGCTGGTCTGATATTCCGTGGGCTCTTACTTTATTTATCAGGCGACAGTGCGGAACTGTATCGAACGCCTTCCGGAAGTCGAGAAAAATAGCATCTACCTGGGAGCCTGTATCTAATATTTTCTGGGTCTCATGAACAAATAAAGTGAGTTGGGTCTCACACGATGGATGTTTCCGGAATCCATGTTGATTCCTACAGAGTAGATTCTGGGTTTCCAAAAACTACATGATACTCGAGCAAAAAACCTGTTCTAAAATTCTACAACAGATCAACGTCAGAGGTATAGGTCTATAGTTTTGCGCATCTGCTCGACGACCCTTCTTGAAGACTGGGACTACCTGTGCTCTTTTCCAATCATTTGGAGCCTTCCGTTCCCCTAGAGACTTGCGGTACACGGCTGTTAGAAGGGATCGCAAGTTCTTTCGCGTACTGTGTAGAATCGAATTGGTACCCCGTCAGGTCCAGTGGACTTTCCTCTGTTGAGTGATTCCAGTTGCTTTTCTACTCCTTGGACACTTATTTCGATGTCAGCCATTTTCTAGTTTGTGCTAGGATTTAGAGAAGGAACTGCAGTGCGGTCTTCTTCTATGAAACATCTTTGGAAAAAGGTGTTTAGTATTTCAGCTTTACGCGTGTCATCCTCTGTTTCAATGCCATCACCACCCCGGAGTGTCTGGATATGCTGTTTCGAACCACTTACTGATTTAACGTGAGACCAGAACTTTCTAGGATATTCTGTCAAGTCGGTACATAGAATTTTACTTTCGAATTCACTGAACGCTTCACGCATAGCCCTCCTTACTCTAACTTTGACATCGTTTAGCTTCAGTTTGTCTGAGAGGTTTTGGCTGCGTTTATACTTGGAGTGAAGCTGTCTTTGCTTTCGCAGTAGTTTCCTAACTTTGTTGTTGAACCACGGTGGGTTTATCCCGTCCCTCACAGTTTTACTCTACACGTACCTGTCTAAAACGCATTTTACGATTGCCTTGAACTTTTTCCATAAATACTCAACATTGTCAGTGTCAGAACAGAAATTTTCGTTTTGATCTGTTAGGTAGACTGAAATCTGCCTTCTATTACCCTTGCTAAACACGTAAGCCTTCCTCCCTCTTTTTATATTCCTATTAACTTCCATATTCAGGGATGTTGCAACAGCCTTATGATCACTAATCCCTGTTCTGCACATACAGAGTCGAAAAGTTCGGGTCTGTTTGTTATCAGTAGGTCCAAAATGTTATCTCCACGAGTCGGTTCTCTGTTTAATTGCCTGAGGTAATTTTCGGATAGCGCACTCAGTATAATGTCACTCGACGCTCTGTCCCTACGACACATCCTAAACATCTGAGTGTCCCAGTCTGTATCTGGTAAATTGTAATCTCTACCTAAGACTATAACATGCTGAGAAAATTGATGTGAAATGTATTCCAAATTTTCTCTCAGTTGTTCTGCCACTAATGCTGCTGGGTCGGGAGGTCGGTAAAAGGAGCCAATTATTAACCTAGCTCGGCTGTTGCGTGTAACCTCCACCCATAATAATTCACAGGAACTATCCACTTCTACTTCACTACAGGATAAACTTCTACTAACAGCGACTAACTCTCCACCACCGGTTGCATGCAATCTATCCTTTCTACCTGTCTGTACCTTTGTAAAAATTTCGGCAGAATTCCTCTCTGGTTTCAGCCAGCTTTCTATACCTATAACGATCTCAGCTTCGGTACTTTCTATCAGCGCTTGAAGTTCCGGTACTTTACCAACGCAGCTTCGACAGTTTACCATTACAATACCGATTGCTGCTTGGTCCCCGCATGTCCTGCTTTGCCCCGAACTCATTGAAGCTGCCGCCCTTTCTGTACTTGCCCAATGCCATCTAACCTAAAAAACCGCCCAGCCCACGCCACACAATCCCTGCTACCCTTGTAGCCGCTTGTTGCGTGTAGTGGACTCCTGACCTATCCAGCGGAACCCGAAACCCCACCACCCTATGGCTCAAGTCGAGGAATCTGCAGCCCACACGGTCGCAGAACAATCTCAGCCTCTGATTCAGACCCTTTACTCAGCTCTTTACCAAAGGTCCGCAGTCAGTCCTGTCGACGATGCTGCAGATGGTGAGCGGTGAGCTAAGCTTTCATCCGGCTAGCGAGACTGGCAGTCTTCACCAAATCAGATAGCCAGGGAGGGATTCCTCCGATCCATAGCGACACACATCATTGGTGCCGACATGAGCGACCACCTGCAAATGGGTGCAACCTGTACCCTTCATGGCATCCAGAAGGACCCTTTCCACATCTGGAATGACTCACCCCGGTATGCACACGGATTGCACATTGGTTTTCTTCCCCCCCCCCCCCCCCCCCCCCCTTGCAGCCATATCCCTAAGGGGCCCCATTACGCGCCTGACGTTGGAGCTCCCAACTACCAGTAAGACCACCCTCTGCGACTGCTCGGATCTTGCAGACTGAGGGGCAACCCCTGGAACAGGACAAGCAGCCACGTCAGGCCGAAGATCAGTATCGGCCTGAGACAGCCCCGGACTTGCGCCCTACTGAGCTCAGCTTGATTCCTGACGTGAAGGTAGCGTTCTCGCTTTCCGCGTCTGGGTTCCCGGGTTCGATTCACGGCGGGGTCAGGGATTTTGTCTGCCTCGTGATGGCTGGGTGTTGTGTGATGTCCTTAGGTTAGTTAGGTTTAAGTAGTTCTAAGTTCTAGGGGACTGATGACCATAGATGTTAAGACCCATAGTGCTCAGAGCCATTTGAACCATTCGTCGAACTTTGGGGTATTCGGTTCGGAGCTGTTATGGAGATACGTCAGACAATAGACCGCTCCATTCGAAGTACCTAATCAACTGGCGTAGTTAGGGTTATCTTGCTCTTTCGACATCACTGGCGATGGCTTATATACATGAGCTGTTCAAAACATATCCGACCTTTTTTAATTGTTGAAATCAACAATGGTGTCAGGGCCCGCATGCGTTCATGTTTTCAGGCATATTTAGCACACATACCTGATTTTCTCCACTACTTCGGAACACTTGCAAGTCGTACACGTTGGATTTAGTATTCTGAGCAAAATGACGTCTTTACATCACATTTGGCTCCAAGCTTGGCGATTCTCAAGTTGAAACCATCGTGTGTTTGTGGACAAAGTAATGGGTACTGCAGGGCTAAAGGAGTGGTAGCCGCTAATCAATGAAGACAGAAGCCAGTTAAGGTACGCCCGCAATATCCGCAAATCAGGTCATTACTGATCCCGCAATATTGCTGGTGAAGCAGAATGGACAGAGAAGTTGCAGTCTAATCTAAAAGCCGTAAAGTCAACTAACTAACTAGGTGTTACAATAACTAACGTCCGCCCGCGGTAGCTGAGTGGTCAGCACGACAGACTGTCAATCCTAAAAGACCGGGTTAGATTCCCGGCTGGGTCGCAGATTTTCTCCGCTCAGGGACTGGGTGTTGTGTTGTACTAATCATCATTTCATCCCCATCGACGCGCAAGTCGCCGAAGTGGCGTCAAATCGAAAGACTTGCACCAGGCGATCGGTCTACCCGATGGGAGGCCCTCGTCACACGCCATTATTATTATACAATAACGAACAACTTAAATTGGAAAGAACACATAGAAAATGTTGCGGTTAAGGCTAACCAAAGACTGCGTTTTATTTGCACGACACTTAGAAAACGTAACAGACCTACAAAGGAGACTGCCTACACTACGCTTGTCCGTCCTCTTTTATAATACTGCTGGAAGATGTGGGATCCTTACAAGATAGGACTGACGGAGTAGATCGAAAAAGTCCAAAGAAAGGCAGCACGTTTTCTATTATCGCGAAATATGAGAGAGTGTGTCACACAAATGATACAGGATTTTGGCTGGACATCATTAAAAGGAAAGCGTTTTTCGTTGCGACGGAATCTTCTCACGAAATCCCAATCACCAACTTTTTCCTAAGAATGCGAAAATATTTTGTTGACAACGACCTACGTAGGGAGAAACGATAACGATAAAATAAGGGAAGTCAGAGCTCGTATGGAAAGACACAAGTGATCATTCTTTCCGTGTGCTGTGCGAGATTGGAATAATAGAGTCTTCTGAAGGTGGTTCGATGAACAATCTGCCAGGCACTTAAATGTGATTTGCAGAGTATCCATGTAGATGCAAGTATAGGTGGTCACATTTTTCATTTCCCCTGTATGTGCATATCGCTTCACACGAACTTTTTTACCTCAATGTCGATATCTGCATCATTTTCGAAATATGTGAGCTTACTTATATTATCTGTAATGTTAATATACAACATGAACAGTAAGGCTCCCAACACACTTCCCTCTGGCACAAGTGGTTACTTTTACACGTATAGATGAACTCTCCATTCAGGATGAGATGATGTGTCCTCCCTACAAAAATATTTAATTGGCCGTACTTTATACGATGCAGGCAAACGGTCAACTACAATTGTTGTTTACTGTGCGGTAACCTCTAGCGTATCAGAAGCAGTTTAGGAACATTTTTTCAAATGAGTATACGTACTTGTATTTCGGCAGGTGCACAGTTTTGCCATTTCAATTTTTGCACGTTTCGCAGATACCTTTTCGAAAATTTCGAGCAAAACAAATCGAAATCTTTATTACATCATGAAACAATGAAGAAGCAAATGAGGGTTTGTTCTCAAGCCCGAAGCAACATCTGGTACAAGAATCAAGGATTTTAATAAAGTAGCTGTCGATAGGTTTCTTTCGTTGCTAACAAATGTGACAATCACAAACTAATGACTTCTCAAATAACTAATTGTGATGAAACAGGCGTGTCGGTTAATCCTAAAAACCAATCGAACATCGCAGCTTGCAAAGGGAACCGTCCAGTGTGATCGTTAACATCTGCAGAAACGGGCGAAACTGCAACCAGCCTCATTAGTACGTCAGCAAGCAGAGCTGACATTCCTCCTACGATTATTTTTCCACGAAAGAAGAAGCAGAAAGAATTTGAGTTAGGACTGGCAGCAGGAGGTTGCGCTAAGGTCCACAGCACCGCATGGATGGCCACAGAGTCATTCTTTGTATGGTTTTCACAATATGTGGTATTTTCTAAGGCATCAAAGCACGTCCCAGTTCTCCTTATATCAGATGGCCACTCAGCTCATACCACGAACACTGACGTTATGGACTACGCGAAGGAGAGTGGCGTTTCTTCACCACCACATTGCTCTCACAGACTTCAGCCGCTTGATGTTTGTTTTATAAATCCTCGTTATAGTGATTAACTTCGAAAATGGCTGCGGAGCCACGCAGGAAAAGTCGTAACTACCTTTCAAATTTCAACGCTTTTTGGTTCAGCTTTCGTCTAAAGCGCAACAATGAAAACCGCTATTAAAGGTTTCGAAGCTACTGCAATATGGCCCACGGACCCATCCATATTCACGACGCACACTTCCTCCCGGCAGACACAACTGACAGCGGACGTGATAGGCCGTCAGATAAAGAGGTTATTACATCTGAACAATTGGAATTGCCTTCACCTAGCACACCAGCTGAAAAAGACGACTCAAACTGGCTGGATAATCAAGGGGACGAGGTTTCAGCGAATTGTTACAATGAACTGACGCCTAAGAATAACAAAGTTATTGGGGATAATTGTTCTAATCTTGGGTGCTCTTGGATGACAACTGACAACACAACCTCCTCAATTCATATTTCACCTGAGATTCTGATTTTCTTGTCAAAAGTTAACAAAAGTTAACGAAAGCAAGAAAAGAGCGAGACTGAAAAGGGGGAACAACGTTGTTTTAACTGATTCGCCGTACAAAAAAAAAAGAGTTAAAAGACATTAATGGGAGAAACAGAAGAAGAACTTTGACAAAGAAGAAAGAGCAAAAAGAAAACTTTTTGCGAAAGAGAATAAAATTAAGAACTCAAAAACGAGAGAAAGAGCCTGAAGATAAATGGAAAAAAGGAGAAATAATACTATACTAACGAGAGATTCGAATTGTGAAATGATTTGGGTGAAGGTCACGGTTAAAGCAGGCTCAGACATGGTAATTGGATGTCTCTATAGGCCCCCGGGCTCAGCAGCTGTTGTGGCTCAGCACCTGAAGAATAATTTGGAAAATATTTCGAGTAGATTTCCCCACCATGTTATAGTTCTGGGTGGAGATTTTAATTTGTCGGATATAGACTGGGAGACTCAAACGTTCATAACGGGTGGCAGGGACAAAGAATCCAGTGAAATATTTTTAAGTGCTTTATCTGAAAACTACCTTGAGCAATTAAACAGAGAACCGACTCGTGGCGATAACATATTAGACCTTCTGGTGACAAACAGACCCGAACTATTTGAATCAGTTAATGCAGAACAGGGAATCAGCGATCATAAAGCGGTTATTGCATCGATGATTTCAGCCGTAAATAGAAATATTAAAAAAGGTAGGAAGATTTTTCTGTTTAGCAAAAGTGACAAAAAGCAGATTTCAGAGTACTTGATGGCTCAACACACAAGTTTTGTCTCAAGTACAGATAGTGTTGAGCATCAGTGGACGAAGTTCAAAACCATGGTACAATATGCGTTAGATGAGTATGTGCCAAGCAAGATCGTAAGAGATGGAAAAGAGCCACCGTGGTACAACAACCGAGTTAGAAAACTGCTGCGGAAGCAAAGGGAACTTCACAGCAAACATAAACATAGCCAAAGCCTTGCAGACAAACAAAAATTACGCGAAGCGAAATGTAGTGTGAGGAGGGCTATGCGAGAGGCTTTCAATGAATTCGAAAGTAAAGTTCTATGTACTGACTTGGCAGAAAATCCTAAGAAATTTTGGTCCTATGTCAAAGCGGTAGGTGGATCAAAACAAAATGTCCAGACACTCTGTGACCAAAATGGTACTGAAAAAGAGGATGACAGACTAAAGGCCGAATTACTAAATGTCTTCTTCCAAAGCTGTTTCACAGAGGAAGACTGCACTGTGCTTCCTTCTCTAGATTGTCGCACAGTTGACAAAATGGTAGATATCGAAGTAGACGACAGAGGGATAGAGAAACAATTAAAATCGCTCAAAAGAGGAAAGGCCGCTGGTCCTGATGGGATACCAGTTCGATTTTACACAGAGTACGCGAAGGAACTTGCCCCCCTTCTTGCAGCGGTGTACCGTAGGTCTCTAGAAGAGCGAAGCGTTCCAAAGGATTGGAAAAGGGCACAGGTCATCCCCATTCTCAAGAAGGGACGTCGAACAGATGTGCAGAACTATAGACCTATATCTCTAACGTCGATCAGTTGTAGAATTTTGGAACACGTATTATGTTCGAGTATAATGTCTTTTCTGGAGACTAGAAATCTACTCTGTAGGAATCAGCATGGGTTTCGAAAAAGACGATCGTGTGAAACCCAGCTCGCGCTATTCGTCCACGAGACTCAGAGGGCCTTAGACACGGGTTCACAGGTAGATGCCGTGTTTCTTGACTTCCGCAAGGCGTTTGACACAGTTCCCCACAGTCGTTTAATGAACAAAGTAAGAGCATACGGACTATCAGAACAATTGTGTGATTGGATTGAGGAGTTCCTAGATAACAGAACGCAGCACGTCATTCTCAATGGAGAGAAGTCTTCCGAAGTAAGAGTGATTTCAGGTGTGCCGCAGGGGAGTGTCATAGGACCGTTGCTATTCACAATATACATAAATGACCTGGTGGATGACATCGGAAGTTCACTGAGGCTTTTTGCAGATGATGCTGTGGTGTATCGAAAGGTTGCAACAATGGAAAATTGTACTGAAATGCAGGAGGATCTGCAGCGAATTGACGCATGGTGCACGGAATGGCAATTGAATCTCAATGTAGCGAAGTGTAATGTGATGCGAATACATAGAAAGATAGGTCCCTTATCATTTAGCTACAAAATAGCAGGTCAGCAACTGGAAGCAGTTAATTCCATAAATTATCTGGGAGTACGCATTAGGAGTGATTTAAAATGGAATGATCATATGAAGTTGATCGTCGGTAAAGCAGATGCCAGACTGAGATTCATTGGAAGAATCCTAAGGAAATGCAATCCGACAACAAAGGAAGTAGGGTACAGTACGCTTGTTCGCCCAATGCTTGAATACTGCTCAGCAGTGTGGGATCCGCACCAGATAGGGTTGATAGAAGAGATAGAGAAGATCCAACGGAGAGCAGCGCGCTTCGTTACAGGATCATTTAGTAATTGCGAAAGCGTTACGGAGATGATAGATAAACTCCAGTGGAAGACTCTGCAGGAGAGACGCTCAGTAGCTCGGTACGGGCTTTTGTTAAAGTTTCGAGAACATACCTTCACCGAAGAGTCAAGCAGTATATTGCTCCCTCCTACGTATATCTCGCGAAGAGACCATGAGGATAAAATCAGAGAGATTAGAGCCCACACAGAAGCATACCGACAATCCATCTTTCCACGTACAATACGAGACTGGAATAGAAGGGAGAACCGATAGAGGTACTCAGGGTACCCTCCGCCACACACCGTCAGGTGGCTTGCGGAGTACGGATGTAGATGTAGATGTAGATGTAGAGTGATTATGAGGAAAGTTCTGACTGTCAATGTGTATATTGTGGTGGGTTATATTCAAAATCAGTTGAAGGTTGGGTCGCTTGTTCCACGTGCAAAAAATGGACACACGATTCTTGTGCAGGAATAGATAGCGAAGATGATGAGTGTCTCCCCGTGTGTGAATTTTGTAAACAGCCTCAAGAAAAGGATACGATACATGAAAACTGTAGTTTGACATTAATACTCACTTTAAACTAAAAAAAATACCGAGCAAGCCAATATTTTCTGCATTTCCGATAATTTTATACGTTTTTGTAATCACTTGTATTTACCACCCTATTCTGCCGCGTGCAAATGATATAAATTTCTGTTTTTGAGTGAGAAAATATTGTTGTTTTATTTTATGGCAATGTTCTTGTATTTTTGTGATTAATACATCATAATGTGTTCATATAAAGATTTGTAACTCTCTTATTTATCAATTTTGTACATTTAATCAAAGTTTTCAACTGTGTACCCCATTATACCTTGGATACCGCAACGTGTCGGATAAGAAAGATAAAAATACAATCACTACTCGTTTCTTCAACGACAATTTAAGCTGTGTTCTGTGGTTCCACCCAGAGTTCATCACGATATATTCCGAAAAAAATCATAGTTAACGAACATTATAAATTGATCTAGAAACGAAGGCAATCACAGTTAACATTTAATAAGGCCGCTGGTATCCTTCGAAATGCAAACTAATCACCGTCATGCAGAACGTCGTGGGTCACAGCGGATGGGTGGAATCGAAATATGTCTTTTACCCACTATCGCTTCTTTTTGTCAATTTGTGCCATTAATTTCTCTGCTCCCTAATCTGATTTCGTATCACCCCATCAGCTATTCGATCAAAACTTTTTTAGCATTCTTCTACATCACCACATTTCGGAAGTTTCGAATCGTATCCTCTTTGGGGAACCAGGCATGTTAACTACTGATTCGCAATATATTTATTCCGAAAGGCAAAAGGATCGCCGAAAACCATGAAAATAATTTTGTTTATTGGTGATTGTACCAGTTTGATTTACACTTAGTGCGAATATGAAAGTATTTTAGTCCAAATCCTTATTTGAAGGTCCTAAATGTCGGTTTAAATGGCAGCTTGCTATGTAAGACATGCCCACTTGTTTCTCTGTGCCAGCTCTTCTTTGAGATGATAAGCCTAGGGACATTTTACCCGTAGCTTTGAGCTTTCACATATTGAATACATTTTTTCTTCTCTCGTAGTCAGTTGTTTGCTACAGTAATAACGTTTCTGAACAAAAAAAATGCCAAGATCTACGCACAAAGTTTTCGAGAGAAGTTCTAGAAGACTTGCAAAAAATTAAAAAAGTAAATATCATGAAACAAACTTTATGTTTATGTACAGCATGCGTACTATTGGAAAGTGAAAGAAACTATGAATTTAAATGAGTGCATGTACGACGTTAAGTGCAATACAACTTTAAATTTTCCGTAACTTTTCTAACTAACTGTACCTTTCCTCTCAAACCATTTATCCAAGAACCATGGAAATCTAACGGTCAGTTTTCTTACTCGAGGGCATGAAGAGTCGAGGGATATGAAAGGGAAGCAGTGGTTGGGAAGAGAGTGAGACAGGGTTGTAGCCTATCCCCGATGTTATTCAATCTGTTTGCTGAGCAAGCAGTAAAGGAAACAAAAGAAAACTTCGGAGTAGGAATTAAAAACCATGGAGAAGTTGTATTATAAAGAACACTATCGTCTTTTTATTTTTAAATTTGCCCGCAAAACCTGTCTTTCAAAATTTTTCTAAAAATTTCACTATTAATATATTATTCATGAAAAATTTTCAGCTTGTTGGAAAATAGTGAAAATGCATGTAAAAAATGTTTTGTGTTTTAAAGTTAATATAACACAACTTAGGATAAGGATCATATAAATAGATCAGTTTAACATGGTGGAGATAGAAGATACGTTCTCCCCGTGAAAATTGTGTTAAAAACAAATGAATATTTCCAAATCAACTTCTCATTTTATGAAGTCATTACTAGAAACGTGAATAATCTCCACAAAAATTGGTAAGTTAATTACTTTGGTGGAAGAAAGTCTCCATCATTAAAGAGAACGATATTTTCAATAACTTGCCGGCTGCCATAAAAAGCTTTACTACTGACAGATTTCAGTTTACGAGGGGCCTAAAGGATTTCTTGCTAACGATCTCTTCAGACACCATTAATGAATTGAATTTTTTAGTAGAACTAGCGCGCGCGATTGAGAGTGGGTAATTGTGTGTGTGTGTGTGTGTGTGTGTGTGTGTGTGTGTGTGTGTGTGTGTGTGTGTGTGTGTGAGTGAGTGAGTGAGTGAGTGAGTGAGTGAGTGAGTGAGTGAGTGAGTGAGTGAGTGAGTGAGAGAGTGAGTGAGAGAGTGAGTGAGAGAGAGAGAGAGAGAGAGAGAGAGGGAGGGAGAGGGGGGGTCAAATAATACGAGTACAATCAGAAGTGTGACTAAATTTTCGTTCCTCGTTCATGATCAGTCCACTGGCGATCTGTGGAAAGTAAATTAGCATATCATTTTCCCATTGAGTATCTCCCCATTATGGATTAATTTCAATGGAAAGTACATGTAATATAATCTTACCCTCTTGTCTGTCCCACTTCTGTTGGAGGTTACACACCAGACAAATACCTTAATGTTGTTGTTGTTGTTGTTGTTGTCTTCAGTCCAGAGACTGGTTTGATGCAGCTCTCCATGCTACTGTATCGTGTGGAAGCTTCATCTCCCAGTACCCACTGCAACCTACATCCTTGTGAATCTGCTTTGTGTATTCATCTCCTGGTCTCCGTCCTCGATTTGTATCCTCCACGCTGCCCTCCAATATTAAACTGGTGATCCCTTGATGCCTAAGAACGTGTCCTACCAACCGACCCCTTCTTCTAGTCAAGTTGTGCCACAAAGTTCTCTTCTCCCATATCCTATTCAATACCTCCACATTAGTTACGTGATCTACCCATCTAATCTTCAGCATTCTTCTGTAGCACCACATTTCGAAAGCTTCTATTCTCTTCTTGTCCAAACTATTTATTGTTCATTATTCACTTCAATACGCGGCTACACTCCATACAAATACTCTGAGAAAAGACTTCCTGATACCTAAAGCTATACTCGATGTTAACAAATTTTTCTTCTTTAGAAACACTTTCCTTACCATTGACAGTCTACATTTTATATTCTCTTTACTTCGACCGTCATCAGTTATTTTGCTCCCTAAATAGCAAAACTCCTTTACTACTTTAAATGTCTCATTTCCAAATCTAATTCCCTCAGCATCACCCACCTTAATTCGACTACATTCCATTATCCTCGTTTTGCTTTTATTGATGCTGATCTTATATCATCCCTTCAGGACACTTCATTCTGTTCAGCTACTCTTCTAGGTTCTTTGCTGTCTCTGAATTACAAAGTCATCGGCAAACCTCAAGGTTTTAGTTTCTTATCCATGGATTTTAATTTCTACTCAGAATTTATCTTTTGTTTCCTTTACTGCTTGCTCAATAAACAGATTGAATAACATTGGGGATAGTCTACAACCCTGTCTCATTCCCTTCCCAACCACTGCTTCAATTTCATATCCCTTGACTCTTATAACTGCCACCTGCTTTCTGTACAAATTGTAAATTGAATTCGCTCCCTGTATTTTACCCCTGCCACCTTCAGAATTTGAAAGAGATTATTCCAGTCAACATTGTCAAAAGATTTCTCTAAGTCTACAAATGTTAGAAACGTAGGTTTGCCTCTCCTTAATCTACTTAATAAGGTAAGTCGTAGGGTCAGTATTGCCTCACATGATCCAGTATTTCTACGGAATCCTAACTGGTCTTCCCTGAGGTCGGCTTCTACCATTTTTTCCATTCGTCTGTAAAGAATTTGCGTTAGTATTTTGCAGCTGTGACTTATTAAACTGATAGTTCGCTAATTTTCACATCTGTCAACACCTGCTTTCTTTGAAATTGGAATTATTTCATTCTTCTTGAAGTCTGACGGTATTTCGGCTGTCTCATGCATCTTGCTCATCAGACGGTAACGTTCTGTCAGAGCTGGGTCTCCCAAGGCTGTCAGTAGTTCTAATGGAATGTTGCCTACTCCCGGGATCTTGTTTCGATTAAGGTCTTTCAGTGCTCTGTCAAACTCTTCACGCAGTATGTCATCTCCCATTTTATCTTCATCTACATCCTCTTCCATTTCCATTATATTGTCCTGAAGTACACTGCCCTTGTATAGATCCTCTATATACACCTTCCACCTTTCTACATTCCCTTCTTTGCTGATAACAGGGTTTCCATCTGAGCTCTTGGTATGCATACAAGTGAATCTCGTTTCTCTAAAGGTCTCTTTAATTTTCCTGTAGGCAGTATCTATCTTACCCCTAGTGATATGCGCCTCTACATCCTTACGTTTGTCCTCTAGATATCCCTGCTTAGCCATTTTGCACTTCCTGTCGATCTCATTTTTGAGACGTTTGCATTTCTTTTTGCCGGCTTAATTTACTGCATTTTTGTATTTTCTCCTTTCGCAAATTAAAATCAATATATCTTCTGTTACCCTCTTTCTCTGCGCATGTCAAGTTCCGTAGGCCCAAATTGAGGAGCAAATCTTCAAGGTCATGGAACGTGTCAGTATCTACATCTACATCCGTACTCCGCAAGCCGCCTAACGGTGTGTGGCGGAGGGTACCCTGAGTACCTCTATCGGTTCTCCCTTCTATTCCAGTCTCGTATTGTACGTGGAAAGAAGGATTCTCGGTATGCTTCTGTGTGGGCTCTAATCTCTCTGATTTTATCCTCGTGGTCTCTTCGCGAAATATAAGTAGGAGGGAGCAATACACTGTTTGACTCTTCGGTGAAGGTATGTTCTCGAAACTTCAACAAAAGCCCATGCAAAGCTACGGAGCGTCTCTCCTGCAGAGTCTTCCACTGTAGGTTATCTATCATCTCCGTAACGCTTTCGCGATTACTAAATGATCCTGCAACGAAGCGCGCTGCTCTCCGTTGGATCTTCTCTATCTCTTCTATCAAACCTATCTGGTGTGGATCCCACACTGCTGAGCAGTATTCAAGCAGTGGGCGAACAAGCGTACTGTAACCTACTTCCTTTGTTGTCGGATTGCATTTCCTTAGGATTCTTACAATGAATCTCAGTCTGGCATCTGCTTTACCGACGATCAACTTTATATGAACATTCCATTTTAAATCACTCCTAATGCGCACTCCCAGATAATTTATGGAATTAACTGCTTCCAGTTGCTGACCTGCTATTTTGTAGCTAAATGATAAGGGACCTATCTTTCTATACATTCGCATCACATTACACTTGTCTACATTGAGATTCAATTGCCATTCCGTGCACCATGCGTCAATTCGCTGCAGATCCTCCTGCATATCAGTACAATTTTCCATTGTTGCAACCTCTCGATACACCACAGCATCATCTGCAAAAAGCCTCAGAGACTTTCCGATGTCATCCACCAGGTCATTTATGAATATTGTGAATAGCAACGGTCCTATGACACTCCCCTGCGGCACACCTGAAATCACTCTTACTTCGGAAGACTTCTCTCCATTGAGAATGACATGCTGCGTTCTGTTATGTAGGAACTCCTCGATCCAAGCACACAACTGATCTGATAGTCCGTATGCTCTTACTTTGTTCATTAAACGACTGTGGGGAACTGTGTCAAACGCCTTGCGGAAGTCAAGAAACACGGCATCTACTTGTGAACCCGTGTCTAAGGCCCTCTGAGTCTCGTGGACGAATAGCGCGAGCTGGGTTTCACACGGCCGTCTTTTTCGAAACCCATGCTGATTCCTACAGAGTAGATTTCTAGTCTCCAGAAAAGGCATTATACTCGAACATAATACGTGTTCCAAAATTCTACAACTGATCGACGTTAGAGATATAGGTCTATAGTTCTGCACATCCGTTCGACGTCCCTTCTTGAAAACGGGGATGACCTGTGCCCTTTTCCAATCCTTTGGAACGCTTCGCTCTTCTAGAGACCTACGGTACACCGCTGCAAGAAGGGGGCAAGTTCCTTCGCGTATTCTGTGTAAAATCAAACTGGTATCCCATCAGGACCAGAGGCCTTTTCTCTTTTGAGCGATTATAATTGTTTCTCTATCCCTCTGTCGTCTATTTCGATATCTACCATTTTGTCAACTGTGCGACTTCAAGAGAAGGAAGCACAGTGCAGTCTTCCTCTGTGAAACAGCTTTGGAAGAAGACATTTAGTATTTCGGCCTTTAGTCTGTCATCCTCTTTTTCAGTACCATTTTGGTCACAGAGTGTCTGGACATTTTGTTTTGATCCACCTACCGCTTTGACATAGGACCAAAATTTCTTAGGATTTTCTGCCAAGTCAGTACATAGAACTTTACTTTCGAATTCATTGAAAGCCTCTCGCATAGCCCTCCTTACACTACATTTCGCTTCGCGTAATTTTTGTTTGTCTGCAAGGCTTTGGCTATGTTTATGTTTGCTGTGAAGTTCCCTTTGCTTCCGCAGCAGTTTTCTAACTCGGTTGTTGTACCACGGTGGCTCTTTTCCATTTCTTACGATCTTCCTTGGCACATACTCATCTAACGCATATTGTTCGATGGTTTTGAACTTTGTCCACTGACCCTCAACACTATCTGTACTTGAGACAAAACTTTTGTGTTGAGCCGTCAGCTACTCTGTAATCTGCTTTTTGTCACTTTTGCTAAACAGAAAAATCTTATTACCTTTTTAATATTTCTATTTACGGCTGAAATCGTCGATGCAGTAACCGCTTTATGATCGCTGATTCCCTGTTCTGCATTAACTGATTCAAATAGTTCGGGTCTGTTTGTCACCAGAAGGTCTAATATATTATCGCCACGAGTCGGTTCTCTGTTAAACTGCTCAAGGTAGTTTTCAGATAAAGCACTTTAAAATATTTCAATGGATTCTTTGTCCCTGCAACCCGTTATGAACGTTTGAGTCTCCCAGTCTATATCCAGCAAAATTAAAATCTCCTCCCAGAACTATAACATTTCCCTAAGGGGCTCCATCACTAGCCTAACGTTGGAGCTCCCAATAACTAATATACCCCTCCCCCCGTGTGCCTGCTCGGACCTTGCTGAAGGAGCAGCCACATGTCCATTCACAGGCAGAGCGGGCGATGCCACACGGCCAGCCTCCACATTGACCCTCCGCCTCGTGCGCCGCGAACGCCACTGAACCCGCCACTCCCCTTGGGGAGAGGGTGGCCCAACCGCGCCCGGTACCCGCGAAGATCTCTCGACAGCAGGGACAGTGGGTGAAGCATCTAATACCTGGGGTGCACCATGCGACGCACCAGACTCCCCACTGCCGCTACACTCCGAGGCAGCAGCCTGAAGACGGCTGACCGCGGCCATCAACACGCTCAGCTGTTCGCGAAGAGTGGCCAGCGTCCGTACACAGCAGTCACACATCCTATCCATCCTAAGGAATCAATTTACCGAAGAGACTTAATCAACTTTTAAGTAGACTGCTAATTCACTAAAGGCGATTGATTACTGACTAAACTGTGATTGCTAACCACTTCTTGTGGAAAACAATGAAAATAGCACTACCTGTCTCTGGACTGTATTCAAAACAAACACTAGCACTACTGGCACTATGGCTGACTACAAGGCCTCTCTCTGACTGTATTCAAAACAAACACGAAATCTATGTAACACTATTACTAGCACTCGACAATTAAAGCTTCCTAAAAGCAAAAACACACGGAAGAAGAAGTGACAAGTAAGAAAAATAGAGTTAATACTTAAATTAAGGTAGCTCGCTGCACAGCAGACGTGAAGCAGCCGGCGGTTAGGGCGACACATGAACTTACAACAAAAAAGTAATAACAGATAGAAATACATGTTCATGAACCTGAGAGAAAATCAGTCCATAAGTTTAAGCAAACGCTATCAGCAGTACAATTAGAATCAGCTTAATTTTTCAATTAACTCCTCGACAGAATAAAAGGAGTGACCCATGAGGAAACACTCCAGTTTCGATTTGAAAGCGCGTGGATTACTGCTAAGATTTTTGAATTCGAGTGGCAGCTTATTGAAAATGGATGCAGCAGTATACTGCACACATTTTTGCACAAGAGTTAAGGAAGTCCGATCCAAATGGAGGTTTGATTTCTCCCGAGTATTAACCGAGTGAAAGCTGCTTATTGTTGGAAATAAACTAATATTGGTAACAAGAAACGACAATAAGGAATATACATATTGAGAGGCCAAGGTCAAAATACCCAGACTCCCTGAACAGAAGTCGACAAGAGGTTCGTGAACTCACACCACTTTTTGCCCGAACCTCCAGTTTCTGAGCCAAAAATATCCTTCTAGAATGAGAAGAGTTACCCAAAAACATAATACCATACGACATAAGTGAATGGAAATAAGCAAAGTAGACTAATTTACTTGTCGAAGTATCACTCACTTTCGGCACCGTTCCAATAGTGAAAATGGCAGTATTAAGTCTTTGAACAAGATCCTGAACGTGGGCTTTCCACGACATCTTACTATTTATTTGAACACCTAGGAATGTGAACCGTTCAGTTTCACCAATCATATGCCCATGCTGTGAAATTAAAACGTCAGGTTTTGTTGAATTGTGTGTTAGAAAATGTAAAAACTGAAGCTTACTGTGATTTAACGTTAGTTTATTTTCTACAAGCCATGGACTGAGGTCATGTACTGCACTACTTGAAACGGAGTCAATGTTGCACCCAACATCCTTTACTACCAAGCTAGTGTCATCAGCAAACAGAAATATTTTAGAGTTACCCGTAATACTTGAGGGCATATCATTTATATAAATAAGGAACTGGAGCGGCCCCAACACTGATCCCTGAGGAACCCCCTCCCCCTTGACAGTACACCACTCAGATCCCTCATCACACTGTATTACTTTCCCCCATTCCCGTAGATCGTTCCCTAATGATCTTCCTGAAACACTCTACAACTTCTGATTCTGTCAGTTCTTTCAGGTCCCATCTCCTTAAATTCCCACCTTTTTCCAGTTTCTTCAGTTTAATCTACAGTTCATAATCAATATATTGTGATCAGAGTCCACATTTGCCCCTGGAAATGTCTTACAATTTAAAATCTGGTTCCTAAATCTCTGTCTTACCATTATATAATATATATGAAATATTGCAGTATCTCCAGGTCTCTTCCACGTATACAATCTTCTTTCATGATTTTTGAACCAAGTGTTAGCTATGATTAAGTTATGCTCTGGGCAAAAACCTACCAGGCGGCTTCCTCTTTCATTTTTTACCCCCATTCCATATTCACCTACTACGTTTCCTTTTCTTCCATTTCCTACTGTCGAATTCCAGTCACCCATTAATATTAAATTTTCATCTCCCATCACTATCCGAATGATTTCTTTTATCTCATCACACATTTCATCAATTTCTTCATCATCTGCGGACTACTTTTACGACTTTGGTAGGCGTGGGATTCGTGGCTATCTTGGCCACAACAATGCGTTCACTATGCTGTTTGTAGTAGCTTACCCGCATTCCTATTTTTATTAATTATTAGACCTACTTATGCATTAGCTTCATATTAGCCTTCCTAATACTAAAATCTATATCCGATGTTAACAATGACGCCGGTGGATGGACTATCAGGAAATTACTGACCGTCGAGAAAGTCACAAATATAACCGACAAGCTAATGGGCCCTTCACAGGAAAAGGTTTTTTGCCAGAAAACGGGGAAAATTGAAACCCAGCAAATGAGTAAAAAAATGTATATTCACTGACAAAAAAAATAGTGTACGCACACAACTTACACAACAATAGTCTGGGATTACTCTATTACGTAATACAGTTTTTGTGATTGTATCTTGCAGCTTTAGTTATTTTTAATTAAAAGAGGCTTTAAAAGGACAGAAAGAACGTGTTGGACTACGCTACAGATCGTTCTGTTAGCACAGTCTTTACTTTGTAATCACTTTCGTTGACTTCGGCAACTCTCAACAGAAATCTCCAACCTAACCGAGACAATGTACTACGATACAGCCGAGATCATGACAAGAGAATGGGCTACATCACAATCGAAGTAAATGTATATAGGTAAGGATCCCCATGACCTGTATACGTCTGTTATAAAAAATCTCCAAGCCACTCTCCTCAAATAGACCGCAATCTTCTCTTGACCTTCAACTGTTACTATTTCAGAATTAAAAACCAGATTCAAAGAAAATTTGGCTACAAGGCACAAAACTAGAAAAATAAAAATAATAAAAGTGAGAACGTGAAACATGTTAGCAATAACCATAAACAGGAGATTTACAGAAAATATAATTGAGAAAGGAAATCATTAATATTATCGACCGTTTAGGAACTCTAGGCTACGAAATGGATAAAACCACATATCGAATAAGTGGTGGAAGAGTTAGTGTGTTTTAAGATTAAATCCAAACAAGAATTAGAGAAAAATATATCGAAGCAAGGCCTCTATTATGAAAAATTGCTAAATCTCGAGACAAATTGTGTCCTTCTGTATTAGATGAAATGTTTTGGCCCCTAGTACGGATGAAACAGTATCTGCAGTATCAACAGGAACTTCGGACATGTGTTTCATATTTCATCCAAGCCTGCAGTCTATAAATATTTAAACAAAATACTAAAACAAAATACCACTACAGGGGAATTACTTACGAAGTAGTTCTTGGTAAAGAAACACAGGACACAATTACGTATGTAGGCTTAATACGAACTACAACTGTGTTTATAAATCGCTATAGTTGCCTTGGACTAACGACGAGCAAATATCAATATAACCTGTACGCTTTTCAAAGCTGTTATCCATGAAAAAGCCAAACTACGTATCGTGAACAAAATACAATTTAACACCGAAACAATGACATTAGCTGACAATGGGCACAGACTTTAGTCAATGGGCACTGTTGAAAATTTGTGCCAGACCAGGATTAGCACCCGAGTCCCCTGGTTACGAGGGAGAGGCAATGATCACTGTGTCCGAATTACACAGTGGTCAACAGAATAGCACGAACAGCCCGAGCATGCCGTTCGTTAGATCCAAATTCTCAATTTCTCCATAGACTGCTAATGCACTGCTCCTTGAACATAATCCTCCTCCCTTTAATTATACAGTACATGGCCAAAAAAACAGACACCGAATATATGCAAACTTGGCCTTACGAACATTGCAGACGTCGTCTATGTAACACACGTCAAACTTCAAAGAATTTACCAATTCGTTGCATTGTTTACTATAGACCACAAATCAAGTAACGTAAAAAAAGCACTGCGTCTATTGAGATCATGATTCAGAGTTAAAAAAAACTAATAAGTCGCCTACATATTACAGTTGCTGCCGAAAGAGGAGAACCATTATTTTCCCACAAAAGGAAATATAGTTAAAATTACGCTTCTATTTCGGTTAGTTTCGGCGGTTACTAAAATTTGCAGTGAAAGTTACATAGTGGACTCTACCCTCCCCCCACCAGAAACGTAGTTATCGTGGCAGTTGTGAGACTTTTGTACACAGTTAGAGAAAGTGTGTTAAATGTGGCGCGGACGGAAACGCTAGGCTACGCTACAGGGCAATCTGCTCGCACAACGTTTAGTCGGCATTCATAATCGTTGGCGTAAACAACTCTCAATCAAATTACCACCTTCCAACCTAACTTAGATCTCGGGCTACACTACCAATCGGCCTGTCATCACAACCAAAATTTCATTGAGGGGGGTGGGGGGATTTCCTGTAGCTCTCTCTAATGTATCTCTAGGCAAAACTGCCAGTTTTGTCAGACTCAACAGCAAGATTTACCAATGGTAAACACTTTTGAGACGGCTCGTAATTTTAGAATAGTCCTCTTCGTCTTACTTGGCATAAATTGTTCGCTGGCGTCCCAGCAGCTAGCTCCCTCAGTGTCTGCTTCTGCCATCGCACCACGCTAGTCTGCTGTTGTCCTAGCAGACCGAACGCACCGCACATCCGATACCTTCGGAACCACTCACTGGCCAGTTAGCAACTGAGCGGAACACTGTTTACATCGTGAAAGGAAAACTATGCAAAGATGTACACTTAAATGGCACGACTGAGTAGCACACACACAGTAATATCTGAGGAATGTCCTTCGACACGCGCAGAATGAAAGTCTTCTCGCGAACGTACAGCGTCTCTGAAAAAAAATCTCGTGACTATATTCCGGCGTTACGGCCAGGTTCTCATACAAATGAGCAAAAAAGGGTACATTTGAAATTCTTTTTGAGACAATGAAAATACATTCGAAAGATCTGTTTGGGAATTACGAGTGATAATACTATGAGCTTAATTTTAGATTTTCAATAAAAAATGGCGCCCGTAATTATGATTTGATCAAGGGCCTGCGAGACTGGAGTACGCAGAGCGCGTGCAGTGTGGCACCTCATATGTTACCTGAATTCAAAAATGGGTAACATCAGTTGATACTACATTATTCCTCTGAAATTGAAAATGGATAACATCAGTCGCTAAAACATAAAATTTATGGGAGCGTATACCTAACCGCAATGAAACAACCTTAAATTTAACGATACAATGCTAATTCGAACTTTGAGTTCGATTTTTGAGGGTTTGTTTCACTCCTTATGCCTACACAAAAATTAGTTAATATTAACAAATGTCATATTATAGCTATAAGTTCCTAAGAAAAGTGTTTACTTTTAGGGGTCAGAGGTAGATGTTAAGAGAACGAACCACTTTTAATTTATGCTGCATGCCGTTCTGAGAAAATAGTTACCCGAAAAAAATGTGTTCAAAGTTTAGGGAAAACATTTAGTTATATTATTACTTCGATTTGCATGAACTGAGTGTTACATATATATTTTTAATGTCGCTGAAAACGAATCTGAAGTCAGATTTTCAATATTCAAAACATCTAATCCAATACGGAGGGCAAACGATTATGTTTTGACCAATTTTTACCAAAAATGTATTTTCGTTATTTACGTTTAGTCTGCAATTCAAGGAGTATTTATCAGCCCTTCCTCTACCTCTGATTGTTCCTAGACAGCAACTTCCTGTTCTTCTTGGCAGGAAAAGCCGATCTGTCAAAGCTGGATATGCAGCACTCGGCAGCCTGCACTTGATATTCGTCAGTATTTTCGGTGAGTATGTTTGCATGCATTCTGCAGTATGAATCATTTTGAGCACGTGCGACACGGGACGAGTTATCATCTACATCTATATGGATACCCTGCAAAACACATTTAAGTGCCTGGCAAAGGGTTCATCGAATCACCTTCACAACTGATAATTAATTGAAACCCTCAGCTGCCGACAGGTGTTGTTGATATACTTCGATGGGGACAGCTGAAAAGTGTGCCCCTACTGGGACTCGAACCCAGAATCTCCTGCTTACAAGGCAGACGCTCAATCCATCTGAGCCATCGAGGGCACACATGAACAGCACGACTGCAGGAATTTATCCCTCGCATGCTTCCCGTGAGACTCACATCCCCAACCGTCCACAATCCGCATACGTAATGTACTTAATAGGTATTTGTCCATCCACTCATTACTGGCTCACACTAAGGTGACGATTCCCGTAAGAGTTCCGGCAACCTGTGCGCATTCGCACAGACGAAGGTCAATGGCTGGGTAACGTTTAACCATAGATATGAAGATAGTAACTGCTCTCGAAAGAACAGGCGCCACTGACGACCTTGCAACTCTTCTAGAATACATGATAGACCGGCCGATGTGGCCGAGCGGTTGTAGGCGCTTCAGTCGGGAGCCACGCGACCGCTACGGTCGCAGGTTCAAATCCTGCCTCGAGCATGGGTGTGTGTGATGTCCTTAATTTAGTTAGTTTTAAGTCGTTCTAAGTTCTAGGAAACTGATGACCTCAGATGTTAAGTCCCAAAGTGCTCAGAGCCATTTGAACCATCAGTCCCTATGTTTACACACTACTTACAGTAACTTATGCTAAGGACAACACACACACAACCATGCCCGAGGGAGGACTCGAACCTCCAACAGGGGGAGCCGCGCGAACCGTGACAAGGCGTTGGACACATGGCGGGTACCCCGCGCGGCTCATGGCAGCCGTGACACTGCTTCAAACAATGGACTGTAGAAACTTTTGTAAAGCACGGATTAAAAAAAAAACTTTCTGTTCCAAGAGTCTAGACAAGTACACCTTTAAAAAATGCAACTACAAAGAATTTGAATTTTCGAACGTTTTGAATGAGAACCTGTCCTTATGGAACACCGTTGATCAAATGTCACAGGGATTATATACTCAGGTTTCACATGTGGATTAACACTTTCTAATCAATATCCGGAATGAGCAGGGCTTAAAACTTTGAAGAGTTAAATTTCAAGGGCCGTTCTCTTGTATGCAAATAGTTTCACAGTAGAAATTCCTCTAGTTTTATTTATTAATTAATTTATTTATTTTTTGCTGTAGGTAAAGAAGGATAGCATTGTGAGGAGGAGGAAGGGGGGGGGGGAGGAATCTTGCATCTCCCACCTTGGAATTCTCAGTACAGAATTTTTATTCATTACGAGATTCTTAGCCACTTGCAGAAGTGATTTCGAGTGATTCTGCAAAACTTTTCCTTTAGCCAATCGTAGCAACTATAGGATTCCGTTCCTGCTGCATGACATGTCTCGGAACTTAAACTGACCAACTCATTTGCATAAAGAGCTAGCTTATCATCCGCTTCTTTACTTGCGTAGACCGTTCATGGTCTGCAAAGAATTTTTTTCTTTAATCGTTTTTTTATGTCTTTTATAAACTGCAACACTTTCTAAACTTTCTAAACTTAGCGCCGTTGAAGCATGGTCTTTTACTGAATGATCAAAAAGCAATGCTGACAGCTGGAGTCCAAGGTTTTTGTTAATCAAGCCGTTTGTATTCTTGTGGTGATATCTCCGTACAGTCTTTCATTCCCTAACGCATATTTCTTTATATCTAATTGAGAAGTGAAATACCGGTTTTCATAGATGCAGATTTAAAATATTTTAATATAACGCAATAAATATTTCATTAAAATTTTCATCCCCTTATGCTCGAAGTTCCAAAACCAGAAAAACACGTAGTTTTTAAAAATTGTAACATATTAGCCGAATACGAATTCTCAGATATATTTAGCAATCCTTTCATAATGAACCATTTTCTGAAACATCTCACACCCTTTAGGGGTTGGGTTTTCAAAAACAATTAAACACGTATTCTTCTATTTAGAGCCGAGGAGCCAAATGCAAATCTTCATCCATTTAATTCTAAAAATGCTTTCATAGTGAAATATTTCATAAAACATTACATCCCCTATTTCACTCTATTAGTGAGTTAAATTTCCAAAAGCAACGAAACACATTTTTTTTACATCCAACCGAGATGTCAAATACCTATTTTCATAGATGTAGCTATAAAAATGCTTCAGTAGTTCTTTAATAATGATTTATTTTCAAAAAACCTTCACTAATTATTTTATCCCCCAATGGAAGAATTTCGGAAAATGCTAAAAACCTGTTTCTTTTTTGTATCTGACTGAGACACCAAATGTCAATTTTCGTAGTTTTGTAGTTATAGCTTCAATAGGGACATAGGGACATATTTAAAAAAAAAGACTTTCAACCCATGTTTCACCCCCATAGGAGTGAAATTTCGAACAATCTCTTCTTAAATGATGCTTTCAGCGTAAGATTTACACCTTCATCAAATTTCAAGTCCGTATACTTTGCAGGTTGGGCTGGAAGGCTATGGGTCAGTGAAACCTGTGCCCCTATTGCACCTTCTTGGAGGTTGTAGTTCCAAAAACAGTGAAACACGTAGTTTTCTATAACACAATATTCATAGATTTCGCTTTAAAAACTCTTTCGCACTGAAATACTTTCATAAAACATTACATCCTATATTCCACCCTCTTAATCGTTGAATGTATCAAAAACAAGTTTTTTATATATTTCATGAAACATTTCATCCTCTGTGATATGGGGTATGGTAGTGACACACCAAAATCACAATAGTAATCCGTTGTAGTTGCTACATATTTTATTACAATCAAAAGCATTATAAAATCACAAGGCCAGATCAGTTGGACAAATAATAAATAAATTTCGTTAAGTGGAACGAGACCCGTAAAACTTGAAATTTGAATATGACTAGGTATATATACTTAGGTAAAGCTTTACTTAAATAGCACAAATGTCCATAAAATTCATAGCAGAACTCTCACTACTTGCAATCAGGGGAGAAGCAGATTAAGCGTAAGAATACAGATATTTAACGTTCGGCTTGCCAACTTTCCTAAACAAAACTGTATAAAAATGACTAAAACAATTAAGGGGGTCCTTTAATTTTGACTAAACGGACCTTCAAATTTACTTACTCAGTTGATTAATCAACAATATTCTTAGAATGATTACAACTAGAACATGACTGTATGACAATACCCTTAAAATAAGGTTGCTTCAATATTTCGTGTGAATTGGCGATAGACGCGAGCAGACCAAGGATTCAAATCAATACAAGAGATCCACGAGGCAGAGAATGACATAGAAATATACTCAACATGGCAATGCAATTGAACTTTGGATGCTATAGTTCAGCACCGGAAAGATGGAATCACGCAAAAGTGACAACATAACCCAAGATGTGAAGGAGAGGACATGGCCTCAAATATCTCTCTGCCGCCGTGGTGCTCTGCTCCCAGTATGCTAGCGTCGACCGCTGCCAGTTATCTCTAACACAACACACATCAAAAGCAGACAATTTTCTGAGACATAAACTACACAACCCTATCTGGAGAACAGGTGAGCAATACAACTGGACTGAAACCAATGAGCCTCCGTGAGTTACTTGGCCAGTGCCAGCCCTTAAACTTTGATTAATAAGATCGCTAAAAATCATACCGAAGTTAAGATGACGAGACTTATCTCCAGGTTCGCCATATTAGTGGCAGAGACAATGAATTGGCGACGCTCTTATCCGTATGTTCGCGGCAGAGTCTGGGGAAGGCAAGGGCCACGTGGAGCCGGATCTGGGGGTCAATTTCCTTCTCTCCGAGACACCCGGCTTCTTCTGCGACTTAGCCGGCAAACAGGCCGAGGACCCCGGGTGGGGACCGATTCGGCAGCAGTTGGCGGATGGCAAGGTCTTCGGGGGGTGGGGTGGGGGGGGGGTGTCTTGTGTAAAGGGGAAGACAACCGTGGTGAAGGGAAGGTCTGTATTCCACAGGAACGAGTTAGCATGGCACTCAGATATTTCCACGATTCGGCGGTAGGGGATCATTTGGGGTTCTACAAGACCTTGAACAGAGTTCGGGAACACATGTTTTGGCCCAACCTATATGGCGATGGCATGCGATTTGTTGGCAACTGTGTCCAGTGTAAGCGCGGTAAGCCCGATGTTGGGCCGCACAGAGAACTACTACAGTCGGTTAGCGAGCAGTGTCCTCTGGACCGCGACTCAAAGATCGAAACATCGATCGACGGAAACTGGCGCCAGAAACGCACCAGCTCACTCTATTTCATCCCCTTAGGGGTTGAACTTCCAAAAACACGAAAATACGTATTTTCTTATTTGTAACCTTGAAGTCAAATACCAATTTTCGTAGATATAGCCTTAAAAATACTTCCATAGTCCTTCCATAATTTTTTATCTCAAGATAAAATGTTCACCTACTATTTTACTTCATAGAGGTTAAATTCCCAATAATACTGGAACACATATTTCTTTATTTCTGACCTAGAAACCAGATACAAATTTTCGTCTGCCTAGCTTCAAAATTACCTTAATAGCTACATGTTTCAAAAATCCTTTCATTTCCTGTGTATCCCCCTTAGAGGTGGAATTTCGAAATATGCAGTATAAGCGGTATAAGATCAACAACCTTTCCAAATCTCAAGGTTTATTTTCCTTGGCGGTCTGGACTGTGTGAATTTCATAGTAATGGCCTCCACACACACACACACACACGCACACACACACACACACACACACACACACACACCACTAACAATGCCACCACCACCTCCTGGGGAAATTTCTGCAGACGCCCTTGTTCCACTGCAGTCATATTTTGCCGACGACCTACATTTAGCAGCGTGGGAGGGATAGTGTCGTGCAACAGACAGTATACTCAGTAGACAACGAACTGTTCGTTGTGAAATCAGGGACATAGGAACCGAGACTGACACAGAAGGTGCTGAAGGTGAAGCACACTAGACTCGTGTCTACCACGGCTTCAAATAGTATCGATTTACTATGAACGGAAGTTCCGAAAAGTGAGCAAGTAATTTTACAGTAAATTCAGTACCGATGGTGAGGATATACAACGAAAAACATTTCTATAATATTTCAGAAATAATGAAACATTCCACTCAAGTCGCGCGGCAGAAAACGCAATGGATATGCTTGCACTTAAGACGGAAGGCCCCACGTGCTTACGCAGGCTTACGACAGATCGCAAAATTCGGCAGTAGGCGTAAGCCAACCTCTTGTGCTGCCATCTGTTATTGATGCCAGGCATCAAGGTCTCAGTAGTTCGACCATCCACTGGAGAGTAGTTGCTTTATAAGTACTCCGTCTTCAGGCCACGAGTGACCTACTGGGACAGCACCATCCGACCGCCATGTCATCATCTGTGGAGGATGTGAACAGGAGGGGCGGGGATCAGCACACTGTTCTCCCGGTCGTTATGATGGTTTTCTTTGACCGGAGCCGCTACTATTGGGTCGAGTAGCTCCTCGATTGGCATCATGAGGCGGCCTGGATGATCACCCATCCAAGTGCCTTCAACGCCCGACAACGCACTTAACTTCGGTGATCTCACGTGAACCGATGCAACCTCCGCGGCAAGTCCGTTGCTGCAGATATTTTAGAGTAGTTGTTACGTTTCATAATTATCTAGTTTACGGGGAAAATGTAAAAAAGGCGATTGTCACCGAAGCTACAACTAATCTGAATTTCTGGTTAGTTATCAAGTGGTCTTATGTGCAAGCCTGATTTTTTCATCCTTTGCGGTGGGAATGATTCAAACCCGTCATGTTCTTCTTATGAGGTGTTCTATTTATTTTGCACACAATGATCGTTTGTAGTTGTGTTGAGTTACCACCTTGATAAATTTTTGGATGGCGCACGTATCATAACTGAGATCTGCGCTTGCGCTTAATGGCTGAAGGTCAATTAGCGTAATGAGTAGTAGCGAATGTTATAGTAACATGTTTGTAAATTATTTCAGGTAAATTACCTTAGTAGTGTAATATTATCAGTATACCAGTACAGTATGTGGGCCAATTACGTTAGTCATGGAATACTATCCGTATAAGACTATGTCACCTTGATGTCCCGGAATTTGCTTCAATTTTGGAATCCACGAAAGAACTGGAAATTTTCCTTTACACAGCTTTCCATATAATTTCTATTACAGTGATTCAGTCTTGTCTGTCACTCGACTTTTCTGACTGTGAAATAAATTCTATCGCTCATGTGCTTATTACCTCTTCGTGTTTCCATTTGCCGATATTGCGCATAAACACATACATATCTCAACGTTGCTATGTACATTGATGGAACGACACACTTTTCTGTGGCGACACTGCAGTTTAGAGATAGAAAAACCGATCAGTTAAAACGACATGGGTATTTTAGTTCTGAATAACCGATGTCTTTCGGTATTTGTTTGCTCTCGGTTATAACAAGTATCTTTTTATATTTTCCTGATAACCACGTAAAAACAGATATACCAATTAGCCACAGTTGTCGTAGTAAAATTTTTAGTTTTCAAATAAACATTTTTTTAAAAAAGACGAGTAATTTTTATTCGTAAGATTTCCATAGCTCTTAAATACTGCGTTATTACAGAAAAAATGGGAAAAGTGATGTATGCCACTTTAATAACACTGCTGATAGAAACGAGCAACAAGTGAATTGGTCCAACATTGCCGAGACAATACTGTGCCTGTTATACAAGCAGTGCGCGAGAATGGACGCAGTTTCTCGCTGTTGTCGAACGTCAGTTGTAACACAGAATGGCACCATCTGGAAGCCTGGAAGTATTTTACGATATGCAGTACGAGTGAAGCACAATGGTCGATTTGGTCGACTTGCGACATCATACAAGGAAAAAAGTTAAAATTTTACAAATCATTCATAGTTCGGGATAAAAATAGAAAGTGCCTGATCTGCTGCCTGTGTCTACGTTATCTGCTTTTAGCCGTTAACAGAGAAATTAAAACGAAAAAGAGAGTTCTCCTGCCGCAGTTTTCACTCTTTATCGCTGGATTATACGTAATGCCCGCATAGTGCTGTGATAACCGATTTAAATATAATTTTTGAGCAGAGTTCTAAAAACTAAAATCAGTAGGATAATACTGGCAGTTTTCTGTGGTATAGAAGTACTCGCTATATTTTGAGAGAAACAGCGAACAGCGGACAAAGTTTTATTGGACTATTTAATTTAAAGAAATTAGAATTATATTAATACCGTCAGTTGCTCACGGGCGTTGATAAATATCAACGTGGACAAGTGAAAATGTGTGCCACGACCGGGACTCGAACCCGGGATCTCTTGCTAAAATGACAGACGCTCTATGCATCTAGGCCACCGAGGGCACAGTGTATGGTTCGACTGCAGGGACTATCTCGCGCACGCCTCCTGCGAGACTCACATTCTTACCTTGAATGTCCATACACTACAGTCGTAGAGTCCCACTCCAACACACTCATTCCTCGTGGAAGACATGTCCATATCCATATAAGTATATGGTTCTGGCAACACCAGCCATGACCTTCTTCTGTGAAGATGCACAAGTATTCCCCGACCTGTTACGGGACTTGGTAAGAATGTGTTCCACGAGTAATGAATGTGTTGGTGTGGGACACTACGAATGTAGTGCGTGGACATGGAAGGTGAGAATGTGAGTCTCGCGGGAAGCGTGCGCGAGATAGTACCTGCAGTCACACTATCGTCTGTGCCCTCGGTGGCTCAGATGGGCAGAGAGCCTGCCATGTAAGCAGGAGATCCCGGGTTCGAGTCCCAGACAGGCACACATTGTCACCTGTCCCCGTTGATATATATCGACACCCGTGAGCAGCTGACGGTATTAATATAATTCTAATTTCGTTCTGGACGGCTGCAGGTCATCATAAATGTATTTGACGTTTTGATTCCATTTATCAAGAAACTGAGAAAGTAAAAATTTTTATCTTTGTTTGATTTCTACGTTTACAAGAGGAAATAATGTAAATAAAATAGTGAAAATCGGTTATTACGAGAACTGGTATTGTGACGGGCTTTAACAATTAGGTTAAAGTGAGGCTGGGAAACTGATAAGAGCCGAAAACCAGTTGTTTGAGCGATAACCGACATTCCCACTGCTGTTGTGAGTGGTAAGATTGACGCGCAAGGACATCTAGAACAGTTTCTCAGAAAGGTTACTGCAACTCTGATGTTCTCGAAATGAACGGGCCAGCCATTGGCGTCCGCGAGGGGGAAGGGGAGGGGGAGGGGAGGAGGTGGGGAGGGGAGGATAGGCAAAAGGGCACTTTCACCCGTCGCCCCTAACCATCCTTGGAATCTGGAGTAAAGAGTTTTTATTCGTTACAGTATACTCATACTCTTCCAGATAAGAATTCTCCACAATACTGCTAAACCTTAGCTTTGACCAGTTGTAGCGCTTATAGAGTTAGGGTCTTGTAGCTTGATGCACCTCGTAACTGACCAGCTGATTTGTACACAGAGTGCCAGTTTCAGAATCATGCACTCCAGCCCCGACGCGCCTTCCCCCCTCCCCACCACTGGAAATATTTCTGCAGACTCCAGTCTGCCACTGTGCATATATTTTGATAACATCCTGGTTTTAATAGCATCGAAGGAATAGCATTGTGGAGTAAAGGGTAGACCTAGCACAGACCACACCATTCACAATGAAACGCATCACTTAGTAGATGGTGAAGTACTTTGAAGCTAGCGAGATAGAAACAGAACCTCCTGGCACTGTATCCAACCCAAATTCTAATCTTACACTAATCTCTTGTATGTACCTACCACGCCCTCAAAGAGCCAACGATTTACTATTATCAAAAGTTCCGAAAAATGAGGAAGAAATTGACCCACACTTTTTTCCGTTGTTCATTATTTCGATTACCCCATAAAGGGAATGGACTTGTAGCCACAGGTTACACAAGCGATAAATGGTTTAAAATACATAAAAAGAGATGACAATAGGAAACGATTTTTAAAAACACAATGATGCGGCTTTTACGATTTTTACAGGAAAAAAAATGGATGACAAAATAAAGGTTTTTCAAAAATATGCTGGTGGACAATATTGGGCATTTTTTATCTTTATAGATGACTAGCGGAAAAGCTTGGTGTTGACCAGGCATTTATTTACAGCTGTGCGTCCACGTCCGTACTATGCAGCGTCTGGCTTTGTCCTGAGTTTTTATGACGTATCTCCTGAAACATGTGTCGTACAATGATATAATTTTGTAGGTGCATTCAGCGTCATATGCGGATACTGTCTGCAAAATTTATTGCGAATATAGTAGCAAAGAAGTAACAAATTTAAATGTCACGAATGCTGTGATCCCCACACACTTGGGTGCAACCAATGTACACAGGATGCTTGGCTCGATCATTATGGCTACCATCACCGCTGGTCGAAATTGGACCAGCTGTGTCGACGTAGTGAAAATATAAATGTGCATAACATGGTAAACGTCCATTCTTTCCAGCCATCAGACCTGATCTACGATCAAAAATATCATGTAAAAGTGGTAGGGGCAACGGCCTTGCCGCAGTGGATACACCGGTTCCCGTCAGATCACTGAAGTTTAGCACTTTCGGGCGTGGTCGGCACTTGGATGGGTGACCATCCGGGCCGCTATGCGCTGTTTCCATTTTTCGGGTTGCACTCAGCCTTGCGATGCCAATTGAGGAACTACTCGACCGAATAGTAGCGGCTCCAGTCAAAGGAAACTACCACAACGAGTGGGAGAGCCAGCTCCTCCTCCACCCTCAGTGAGAATGACGTGGCGGTCGGATGGTCCTGATTGGCCACTTGTGGCCTGAACACGGAGTGCTTTCTTAAAGGAGTGCTCCCTACATAAAACTGACAGTCTTGACTCAGGGACTGTCCACGGTAAATGCTGCATTGGACCTACGAATACTATTAAAATAACGGTTTGAGTTCTCTTTAGTTGTCCAATCATCTGAAGTGAGTCCTTATTGAAGTAAGCTGAAAAATAGATTTTATGTTAATGGCGGATAAATTTTATGTTAATGGCGGCAAATTAACTTTACCCTAATGACACACAAGGTCAATGCCGTTCTATCACGTAAAGTATTCTCAGATCGAAATGTTTTGCATTACCAAATCTCCAATGTAGATCCATCATACCGCAATTATAATTCTCAAAATAATTTGGAGCTACGTTCAATGCATATTTAAATGCATCTTTCAAAACAATACCAGAATTCTCATTAGATCATCATTATCAGTGCCTAGAGTATTCCTATTATTTCGTCTACCAAAAACCGCGTCTCACTATGGCTTTTTCAGTACGCTGTTTTGTTTTCCACTGCTGACAATAGAAACGATCTGGCAGATGTGACATTGTAGATGTCCAGTATGCGTGTCTTAATGCAAATAAACCGTCTGGAACATTTACCCTTGAACCTCCCTAGAGTGGGATTTCATGGAACGTTATTACTTTCCTGTGTCCATTTCTATCACACCAGCTGATCGCCACGACTGGGGAGAGTGAGGAGGGGGTGGGGTGAAAGTTGGCAGCACTTTGAGTGGCAGAAACCTCACGTTTCCGTCATTTGTTTTCATAATGACGTAGTGCCAATTCGTCACATTGGACGCTTTTCTCTCGGAAACGTTTACATTCATCGTCTGGATATCAATGTCGCCTTCTGAGGTATGCAGTCGCACCACTCTGTACGAAATAGGTTCTAAGCTGATGCAGTTGACAAGTAACGTCGAAATATATCGTCACCTCGAAATATATCGACACCTCGAAATAAATCCACACCCAGAAATAAATCGCCAACCCGAAATAAATCGCAACCTCGAAATAAATCGACACCATGAAAAAAATCGAAACTTCGAAATAAATCGACACCTCCAAAAGACAGCTACATCGAAATGATTAGATATCCCGAAATATATCGACATCTAGACGCATTTCAGCTTACCATATAGATCGATATCTCGAATCTCACGGACCTCTCGAGATAAATCGAGGTATAGAAATATATCGATATCTTGAAATATATTGGTACCTAGTAATATAAAGATATCTCTAAAAATACAATATCTAGAAATTTATGGATTACTTGAGATATAGAGGTTTCTTGAAATATATCGATATCTCGAAAGGAATTGATATCTGAAGTACACCGATACATGGAAATATATCGATAGCTCGAAATAAACAGACAACCCGATTTGTTTCGGTATATTAAACTAAATCGATATCTCGACATAAACGGATACTTCGAAATCAATTGATACCTCGAAATAAATGGATGCCTCAATATAGATAGATATCTCGAAATAAATCGACATCTCGATATAATGAGTGCTTCGACATAAGTCGATATATCGAAATGAATCGATAATGGGAAAGAATGGACGTCTTGAAAAAAATCTGTACCCCTAAGAAAACGATTCTCGAAATAAATAGGTATATCGAAATATATCGCTATCTCGATAAATACCGATATCTAGTGGTCGGATATATGTTTCAAGTTGACTTGACATATCAGTATAGTTCGATATACATCAAAATACTTTGGATTTTCAATATACCGATAGATTTCTAGACCTCGGGGAAAAAATCGCCGATCCGACCTCAGTGCAAAAACGCAGACCTAGGGAAAAAACGCCGACCTCGGGGAAAAACGCAGACCTCGAGGGAAAAACGTCGACCTCGGGGTAAAACGCCGACCTCGTGGGAAAACGCCGACCTTCGGAAAACTGCCGACCTCAGGAAAAATCCAGTTCCATTAATTTACACAGACACTAATGTATGTCACCATTAGGTTCTCAAAATACAACCAAATTCCTGGTATTTATCACCTCACACAAAAAGTGGTTGTGACAGAAAAGTCTCGTTCTTTAGAAAGTTTAGAATGAGATGTTCTAAATATTGCAGTTTATCCATTTACAATAATCTACACGCACTGCACAATGAGAAGAGACTGTCAACCACAGCACTTTGAAATAGTGGACAGCCAGGAAGACAGAGGTTGCATTGCTGTTTATAATCCTCTGGTGCTTGAGATTCAGAATCCAGGATTGCCTCGAATGAGAACAGCAGGAATGAATGTCCTGCACCAGTATAGAACTTACTCTGGAACTCCACAGAAAATCACAAGGCACAATTATATCACATCATTTTCAGCAAACTACAGAAGCCTCTAATAGACATAACAACGTCGTCACCTCCTTCACCAGTGAAAGATCTTAGTAGCTATTGAGTCAAGAGTTGGTGGCCAATTAATAATTTGTTGTTCAAAGCTAACTTCAGTGTATATGGGAATACTCAGTGGACATCTTTAACCATCATATTTTACTGTCTAAGATATGTCAACTTCCCAGGCTATAAGTATAAGCAGAGCTTGGTCTTTCCCATTCCGAGTTTGTTTTGAATGGGTATCAAGGGAATCAGATCCACTGGGCATTTAGAGCAACCTGCTTTAAACAATATGAGCAGGCAGTAGACACAGACACAGAATTTGGAATTTCTCTGTGAAGTGGTTACCTTCATCGTCTGAAAACTTATGTTGTGTGCTGCGCTATGTGGAGGTACTAATAGCAACACAGTAAAACACAGAAGAAGCTTATAAGTTGATGTAATCAGCCCGTAAGAAGCAGTAAACTTTAAGTTTTAGTAATCGATTATTGACTTATTATCCGGCTTTGGTGCCTTGACATTACCGACGACCTTAAGATTTTGCATGAAGAGAGGCCTAAAAGCCACGTTACACGAGAGAATGTGAAAAGTGTTCATATGTAGTAAAAACCTAAGAAATAAGCCCGTTTTCGTCATTTGCTATCAAATCGACGTATTGCCAGAGCGTTACATTGGCAGCTTTTCTCTCTGAAACGGTTACATTTATCGTCTGCAAACTTATGTCGCGTGCTAAGGAATGCAGAGACACTAAAAACAACACAGAAGAACATAGAGGAAGCTTCTAGGTTGATGTAATTAGCCCGTAGGAAACAGTACAATTCAGGTTTTAGTTATCGATTAGTTGGGAGCTCCAATGTTAGGCGCGTAATGGGGCCCCTTAGGGATACGGCGGCTAAGGAGGGGAAGAAATCCAGTGTGCACTTCCTGTGCATTCCGGGAGGAGTCATTCCTGATGTGGAAAGGGTCCTTCCGGGTGCCATGAAGAGCACAGGGTGCAGCCAGCTGCAGGTGGTGGCACATGTCGGCACTAATGACGTGTGTCGCTTTGGATCTGAGGAAATTCTCTCTGGATTCCAGGGGCTATCTGATTTGGTGAAGGCTGCCGGTCTTTCTTACGAGATGAAGGCAGAGCTGACCATCTGCAGCATCGTTGAGAAAACCGACTGCGGACCTTTGGTGCAGAGCCGGATGGAGGGTCTGAATCAGAGGCTCAGACGGTTTTGCAACCTTATTGGCTGCAGATTCATTGACTTGCGCCATAGGCTGGTGGGGTTTCGGGTTCCGCTGAATAGGTCAGGAGTTCACTACACTCAGCTGGCGGCTACACGGGTAGCGGAGGCTGTGTGGCGTGGACTGGGCGGTTTTTTAGGTCAGAAGGCCTCGGGAAAGTGCGGGATGGGCTGCAATGTCAAAGGGTGCTTGGCAATTACAGGACGTGCTTGGATCAAGGAACAGTCGGAATTATAGTTGTAAATTGTTGTAGTTGCGCTGGAAAAGTCCCTGAGCTTCAAGCGCTAATAGAAAGCACAGAAGCTGATATCGTTATAGGTACAGAATGCTGGCTAAAGCCTGAAATAAGTTCTGCAGAAATTTTTACGAAGTCTCAGACGGTGTTCAGGAAAGATAGATTAGGCAGAATTGGTGGTGGAGTGTTTGTGTCTGTCAGTAGTGGTTTATCTTGTAGTGAAGTCGAAGGAGATACTCCGTGTGAATTGGTGTGGGTGGAGGTTATACTTAAAAGCCGAATTAAGTTAATAATTAGCTCCTTCTACCGACCCCCAGACTCCGATGATACAGTTGCAGAACAGTTCAGAGAAAGTTTGAGTCTCGTAACAAATAAATACCCAACTCATACGGTTATAGTTGGTGGGGATTTCAACCTACCCTCGGTATGTTGGCAAAAATACTTGTTCAAAACCGGTGGTAGGCAGAAAACGTCTTCCGAGATTGTCCTAAATGCATTTTCCGAAAATTATTTCGAGCAGTTAGTCCACGAACCCACGCGAATTGTAAATGGTTGCGAAAGCACACTTGACCTCTTGACCACAAACAATCCAGAGCTGATAGAGAGCATCATGACTGATATAGGGATTAGTGATCACAAGGTCATTGTAGCTAGGCTCAATACCATTTCTTCCAAATCCATCAGAAACAAACGCAAAATAATTTTATTTAAAAAAGCGGATAAAGTGCCACTAGAAGCCTTCCTAAAAGACAATTTCCATTCCTTCCGAACTGACTATGCGAATGTAGACGAGATGTGGCTCAAATTCAAAGACATAGTAGCAACAGCAATTGAGATATTCATACCTCATAAATTGGTAAGAGATGGAACGGTTCCCCCGTGGTACACAAAAAAAGTCCGAACGCTGTTGCAGAGGCAACGGAAAAAACATGCGAAGTTCAGAAGAACGCGAAATCCCGAAGATGGGCTAAAATTTACAGACGCGCGAAATTTGGCACGTACTTCGATGCGAGATGCCTTTAATAGGTTCCACAACGAAACATCGTCTCGAAATTTGGTAGAAAATCCGAAGAAATTCTGGTCGTATGTAAAGTAGACAAGCGGCAAGACGCAGTCAATACCTTCGCTGCGCAGTGCCGATGGTACTGTTATCGACGACTGTGCTGCTAAAGCGGAGTTATTGAACGCAGTTTTCCGAAATTCCTTCACCAGGGAAGACGAATGGAATATTCCAGAATTTGAAACACGAACATCTGCTAGCATGAGTTTCTTAGAAGTAGATACCTTAGGGGTTGCGAAGCAACTCAAATCGCTTGATACGGGCAAGTCTTCAGGTCCAGATTGTATACCGATTAGGTTCCTTTCAGATTACGCTGATACTATAGCTCCCTACTTAGCACTCATATACAACCGCTCACTCACCGATAGATCTATACCTACAGATTGGAAAATTGCGCAGGTCGCACCAGTGTTCAAGAAGGGTAGTAGGAGTAATCCATTTAACTACAGACCTATATCATTGACGTCGGTTTGCAATAGGGTTTTGGAGCATATACTGTATTCAAACAGTATGAATCACCTCGAAGGGAACGATCTATTGACACGTAATCAGCATGGCTTCAGAAAACATCGCTCTTGTGCAACGCAGCTAGCTCTTTATTCGCACGAAGTAATGGCCGCTATCGACAGGGGATCTCAAGTTGATTCCGTATTTCTAGATTTCCGGAAAGCTTTTGACACCGTTCCCCACAAGCGACTTCTAATCAAGCTGCGGAGCTATGGGGTATCGTGTCAGTTGTGCGACTGGATTCGTGATTTCCTGTCAGGAAGGTCGCAGTTCGTAGTAATAGATGGCAAATCATCGAGTAAAACTAAAGTGATATCAGGTGTTCCCCAGGGAAGCGTCCTGGGACCTCTACTGTTCCTGATCTATATAAATGACCTGGGTGACAATCTGAGCAGTTCTCTTAGACTGTTCGCAGATGATGCTGTAATTTAACGTCTAGTAAGGTCATCCGAAGACCAGTATCAGCTGCAAAGCGATTTAGAAAAGATTGCTGTATGGTTTGTCAGGTGGCAGCTGACGCTAAATAACGGAAAGTGTGAGATGATCCACATGAGTTCCAAAAGAAATCCGTTGGAATTCGATTACTCGATAAATAGTACAATTCTCAAGGCTGTCAATTCAACTAAGTACCTGGATGTTAAAATTACGAACAACTTCAGTTGGAAGGACCACATAGATAATATTGTCGGGAGGGCCAGCCAAAGGTTGCGTTTCATTGGCAGGACACTTAGAAGATGCAAGAAGTCCACTAAAGAGACAGTTTACACTACACTCGTTCGTCCTCTGTTAGAATATTGCTGCGCGGTGTGGGATCCTTACCAGGTGGGATTGACGGAGGACATCGAAAGGGTGCAAAAACGGGCAGCTCGTTTTGTATTATCGCGTTATAGGGGAGAGAGTGTGGCAGATATGATACACGAGTTGGGATGGAAGTCATTACAGCATAGACGTTTTTCGTCATGGCGAGACCTTATTACGAAATTTCAGTCACCAACTTTCTCTTCCGAATGCGAAAATATTTTGTTGAGCCCAACCTACATAGGTAGGAATGATCATCAAAATAAAATAAGAGAAATCAGAGCTCGAACAGAAAGGTTTAGCTGTTCGTTTTTCCCGCTCGCTGTTCGGGAGTGGAACAGTAGGAGATAGTATGATTGTGGTTCGAATAACCCTCTGAAAAGCACTTAAATGTGAATTGCAGAGTAGTCATGTAGATGTAGATGTAGATGATTTATTAGCCGGCTTTGGTGCCAGTGAAATAACCGACTACCTTAAGATTTGGCATTAAACAAGGTCTGGCAGCCACGTTACACGAGAGAATGTGAAAAGTGTTCATATGTACTAAAAACCAAGGAAATCCGCCCGTTTTCACATCTGCTTTCGAATCCACGTAATGCCAGATCGTCACATTGGCCGTTTCCTCTCTGAAACGGTTACATTTATTGTTTGCATAGCTATGTAGCGTGCTGCGGTTTGCGGAGACACTAAAAGCACCATAGTAAAACACAGAAGAAGCTTTTAATTTGGTGTAATAGCCAGTAAGAAGCAGTACAATTCAAGTTTTAGTTATCGATTATTGAATTTTTAGCCGGCTTTGGTGCCTTGGACATGAGCTAGGACCTTAAGATTTGGCATGAAGGGAGGTCTGGCAGCCACGTTGCACGGGAGAAAGTGAGAAGTTTTTATGTGCAGTAAAAACCTAAGAAATCCGCCCGTATTCGTCATCTGCTTTCGAATCGACGTAATGCCAGATCGTCACATTGGCCGTTTTCCCTCTGAAACGGTTACATTTATCGTGTGCAAACTTATGTCGCGTGCTGCGGTATGCGGAGACACTAAAAGCACCATAGTAGAACACAGAAGAAGCTTCTAAGTTGATGTAATAGCCAGTAAGCAACTGTACAATTGAAGTATTAGTTATCGATTAGTGAATTTATAGAAGGCTTTAGTACATTCGACATTAGCTAGGACCTTACGATTTAGTATGAAGGGAGGTCTATGAGCCATATCGCACGGGAGAATGTGAAAAGTGTTCACATCTAGTAAAAACCTGAGAAATCCGCCCGTTATCGTCATTTGCTATCGAATCGACTTAATTACAGATCGTCACATTGGCCGCTCTTCTCTCTGAAACGATTACATTTATCGTGTGCAAAGCTATGTCGCGTGCTGCAGTATGCGGAGACACTAGAAGCACCATAGTAGAACAGAGAAGAAGCTTCTAAGTTGATGTAATAGCAAGTAAGAAGCAGTACAATTCAAGTTTTAGTTGTCAGTTATAGACTTTTTAGATGGCTTCAGTGCATTGTACATGAGCTAGGACCTTAAGATTTAGTATGAAAGGAGGTCTAGCGGCCACGTTGCACGGGAGAACGTGAAAAGTGTTCATATCTAGTAAAAACCTGAGAAATCCGACCGTCATAGTCATTTGCTATCGATCGACTTAATGCCAGATCGTCACATTTTCCACTCTTTTTTCTAAAAAGGTTACATTTATCGTGTGCAAAGCTATGTCGCGTGCTGCGGTATGCGGAGACACTAAATACACCATAGTAGAACACAGAAGAAGCTTCTAAGTTCATGTAATACCCAGTAAGAAGCAGTACAATTCAAGTATTAGCTTTCGATTATTGACTTTTTAGCCGGCTTTGGTGACTTGGACATGAGCTTGGACCTTAAGATTTTGCATGAAAGGAGGACTAGCAGCCGCGTTGCACGGGAGAATGTGAAAAGTGTTCTTATGTAGTTAAAACCTGAGATATCCGTCCGTTTTCGTCATTTGTTATCAAATCGACTTAAAGCCAGATTGTTACATTGGCCGCTCTTCTCCCTGAAACGGTTACATTTATCGTCTGCAAACTTATGTTGCGTGCTAAGGAATGCGGAGACACTAAAAACAACACAGTAGAACACAGAAGACGCTTCTAGGTTGATGTAATTAGCCCTTAGGAAACAGTAGAATTCAGGTTTTAGTTATCGACTATTGATTTATTAGCCGGCTTTGGTGCCAGTGAAATGACCGACTACCGTAAAATTTGGCATTAATCAAGGTCTGATGAGCCACGTTACACGAGAGAATGTGAAAAGTGTTCATATGTACTAAAAACCTAAGAAATCCGCCCGTTTTCGTCATTTTTTATTGTATCGACTTAAAGCCAGATCGTCACATTGGCCGGTATTCTCTCTAAAACGGTTACATTCATCGTGTGCAAAGCTATGTCGCGTGCTGCGGAATGCGGAGACACTAAAGCCACGATAGTAGAACACAGAAGAAGTTTCTAAGTTGACGTAATAACCAGTAAGAAGCAGTCAAATTCAAGTTTTAGTTATTGATTAATGACTTTTTAGCCGGCATTGGTGCTTGTACATGCGCTAGAATCTTATGATTTTGCATGAAGGAAGGTCTATCAGCCACATCGCACAGGAGAATGTGGAAAGTGTTCACATCTAGCAAAAACCTGAGAAATTCGCCCGTTTTCGTCATTTGCAATCGAATCGACTTAATGCCAGATCGAATATTGGCAGCTCTTCTCTCTGAAACGGTTACATTTATCGTGTGCAAAGCTATGTCGCGTGCTGCGGTATACGGAGACACTAAAAGCACCAAAATAGAGCACAGCAGAAGTTTCTAAGTTTATGTAATAGCCAGTAAGAAGCAGTACAATTCAAGTTTCAGTTGTCGATTACTGTCATTTTAGCCTTCTTTGGTACCGTGGACACGAGCAAGGACCTTACGATTTTGCATAAATGGAGGACTAGCAGCTGCGTTGCACGCGAGAATGTGAAAAGTGTTCATACGTAGTAAAAACCTGAGATATCCGTCCGTTTTCGTTATTTGTTATCATATCGACTTAAAGCCAGATCGTTACATTGGCCACTCTTCTCTCTGAAACGGTTTCATTTATCGCTTGCAAAGCCATGTCGCGTGCTGCGTGCCGCGTTGCTATTGAGATTGTGAAAAGTGTTCATATGTACTAAAAACATGAGAAATCCGTCCGTTTTCGTCATTTGTTATCGAATCGACTTAAAGCCAGATCGTCACATTGGCCGCTCTTCTCTCTGAAACGGTTTCATTTATCGTCTGCAAAGCTATGTCGTGAGCTGCGGTATGGGCTCGACACGTAAAGCACCATAGTAGAACACAGAAGAAGCTTCTAAGTTGACGTAATAGCTAGTAAGAAACAGTACAATTCAAGTTTTAGTTATTGATTATTTACCTTTTACCTTTCTTTGGTGCTTGCTTGATGGGAAGTCTGGCAGCCACGTTGCACGGGAGAATGTGAAAAGTGTTTATATGTAGTAAAAACCTGAGAAATCGGGCCGTTTTCGTTTTTTCTTATCGAATCGAATTAAAGCCAGATCGTCACACTGCCCGCTCTTCTCTCTGAAACGGTTACATTTATCGTCTGCATAGCTATGTCGCGTGCTGCGGCTTGCGGAGACACTAAAAGCACCATAGTAGAACACAGAAGAAGTTTCTAAGTTGAAGTAATAGCCAGTAAGAAGTAGTACAATTCACGTGTTAGTAATCGATTATTGACTTTTTAGACGGGTTTGGCGCTTTGGACTTGTGCTAGGACCTTAAGTTTTTGCATGATGAAGGACTAGCAGACGCTTTGCACGGGTAATTTGAAAAGTGTTCATATGTGCTAAAAACCTGAGACATCTGCCATTTTCGTCATTTGTTATCAAATCGATTTAAAGCCAGATCGTTACATTGGCCACTCCTCTCTCTGAAACGGTTTCATTTATCGTCTGCAAAGCTGTGTCGTGTGCTGCGGTATGGGCTAGACACTAAAAGCACCATAGCAGATCACAGAAGAAGCTTCTAACTTGATGTAATAGCCAGTAAGAAACACTACAATTCAAGTTTTAGTTATCGAATATTGACCTTTTACCCTTCTTTGGTGCCTTGGACATGAGCTAGGACCTTAAGATTTTGCTTGAAGGGAAGTCTAGCAGACGCGTTGCACGGGAGAATGTGAAAAGTGTTCATATGTAGTAACAACCTGAGATATCCGTCCGTTTTTGTCATTTGTTATCGAATCGACTTAAACCCAGAACGTCACGTTGGCCGCTCTTCTCTCTGAAACGGTTACATTTATCGTCTGCAAAGCTATGACGCGTGATGCGATATGCGGAGGCACTAAAAGCACCATAGTGGAACACAGAAGAAGGTTCCAAATTGACGTAATAGCCAGTAAGAAATAGTACAATTCAAGTTTTAGTTATAGATCATTGACCTTTTACCCTTCTTTGGTGCCTTGTACATGAGCAAGGACCTAAAGATTTTGCATGAAACGAAGTGTAGCAGTCGCTTTGCACGAGAGAATGAAAACGTGTTCATATATAGTAAAAACCTGAGATATTCGTCCGTTTTCGTCATTTGTTATCGAATCGACTTAAAGCCAGATCGTCACACTGGCCGCTCTTCTATCTGAAACGGTAACATTTATCGCTTGCAAAGCTATGTCGCGTGCTGCGGTATGCCGAGACACTAACAACACCATAGTAGAACACGGAAGAAGCTTCTAAGTTGATGTAATTGCCAGTAAGAAATAGTACAATAACGTTTTAGATATCGATTATTGACTTTTTAGCTGGCTTTGTGGCCTTGGACATGAGCTAGGGCATTAAGATTTTGCATCAAAGGAGGACTAGCAGCTGCGTTGCACAGGCGAGAATGTGAAAAGTGTTGATAAGTAGTAAAAACCTGAGAAATCCGTCCGTTTTCCTCATCTGTTATCAAATCGACTTAAAGCCAGAACATTACATTGGCCGCTATTCACTCTGTAACGGTTACATTTATCGTCTGCAAAGCTATGTCGCGTGCTGTGGTATGCGGAGACAATATAGGCACCATAGTAGAATACAGAAGAAGCTTCTACGTTGATGTAATAGCCAGTAAGAAGTAGGACGATAACGTTTTAGATATCGATTATTGATTTTTAGCTGGCTTTGGGGCCTTGGACATGAGCTAGGAACTTAAGACTTTGCATCAAAGGAGAACTAGCAGCTGCGTTGCACGGGAGAATGTGAAAAGTGTTCACATGTAGTACAAACCTGAGAAATCCGTCCGTTTTCGTCATTTCTTATCAAATCGACTTAAAGCCAGAACGTTACATTGGCCGCTCTTCTCTCTGAAACGGTACCATTTATCTCCTGCAAAGCTATGTCGCGTGCTGCGGTATGCCGAGACACTAACAGCACCATAGTAGAACACAGAAGAAGCTTCTAAGTTGATGTAATTGCCAGTAAGAAGTAGTACAATAACGTTTTAGATATCGATTATTGACTTTTTAGCTGGCTTTGGGGCCTTGGACATGAGGTAGGACCTTCAGATTTTGCATCTAAGGAGGACTAGCAGCTGCGTTGCACGGGAGAATGTGAAAAGTGTTCATATGTAGTAAAAACCTGAGAAATCCGTCCGTTTTCCTCATCTGTTATCAAATCGACTTAAAGCCAGAACGTTACATTGGCCGCTATTCTCTCTGTAACGGTTACATTTATCGTCTGCAAAGCTATGTCGCGTGCTGTGGTATGCGGAGACAATATAGGCGCCATAGTAGAATACAGAAGAAGCTTCTAAGTTGATGTAATACCCAGTAAGAAGTAGCACGATAACGTTTTAGATATCGATTATTGACTTTTTGGCTGGCTTTGGGACCTTGAACATGAGCTACGGCATTAAGATTTTGCATCAAAGGAGGACTAGCGGCTGCGTTGCACGGGAGAATGTGAAAAGTGTTCATATGTAGTAAAAACCTGAGAAATCCGTTCGTTTTCGTCATTTCTTATCAAATCGACTTATAGCCAGATCGTCACATTGGTCGCTCTTCTCTCTGAAACGGTTACATTTATCGTCTGCAAAGCTATGTCGCGTGCTGCGGTATGCGGAGGCACTAACAGCACCATAGTAGAAATCAGATGAAACTCCTAGGTTGATGTAATAGCCAGTAAGAAGTAGTGCAATAAGGTTTTAGATACCGATTATTGAATTTTTAGCTGGCTTTGGGGCCTTGGACATGAGCTAGGACCTTAAGATTTTGCATCAAAGGAGAACTAGCAGCTGCGTTGCACGGGAGAATGTGAAAAGTGTTCATGTGTAGTAAAAACCTGAGAAATCCGTCCGTTTTCGTCATTTCTTACCAAATCGACTTAAAGCAAGATCGTCACATTGGTCGCTCTTCTCTCTGTAACTGTTACATTTATCATCTGCAAAGCTATGTCGCGTGCTGCGGTATGCAGAGACACAAACAGTACCATAGTAGAACCCTGGTGAAACTTCTAAGTTGATGTAATAGCCAGTAAGAAGTAGTGCAATAACGTTTTAGATATCGATTATTGACTTTTTAGCTGGCTTTGGGGTCTTGGACATGAGCTAGGGCCTTAAGATCTAGCATCAAAGGAGGACTAGCAGCTGCGTTGCACGGGAGAATGTGAAAAGTGTTCATATGTAGTAAAAACCTGAGAAATCCGTTCGTTTTCGTCATTTCTTATCAAATCGACTTATAGCCAGATCGTCACATTGGCCGCTCTTCTATCTGTAACGGTCACATTTATCGCTTGCAAAGTTATGTCGCGTGCTGCGGTATGCCGAGACACTAACAACACCATAGTAGAACACGGAAGAAGCTTTAGAGTTGATGTAATTGCCAGTAAGAAATAGTACAACAACGTTTTAGATATCGATTATTGACTTTTTAGCTGGCTTTGGGGCCTTGGACATGAGCTAGGGCCTTAAGATTTTGCATCAAAGGAGGACTAGCAGCTGCGTAGCACGGGAGAATGTGAAAAGTGTTCATATGTAGTAATAACCTGAGAAATCCGTTCGTTTTCGTCATTTGTTATCGAATCGACTTAAAGCCAGATCGTCACATTGGCCGCAGTTCTGTCTTAAACGGTTACATTTATCGTCTGCAAAGCTATGTCGCGTGCTGCGGTATGCGGAAAGACTAAAAGCACCATAGTAGAACACAGATGAAGCTTCTGAGTTTATGTAATAGCCAGTATGAAGTAGTACAATTCAAGTTTTAGGTATCGATTATTGACTTTTTACCCTTCTTTGGTGCCTAGGACATGAGCTAGGAACTTAAGATTTTGCATGAAAGGAGGACTAGCAGCCGCGTTGCATGTGAGAATGTGAAAAGTGTTCGTATGTAGTAAAAACCTGAGAAATCCTTCCGTTTTCGTCATTTGTTATCGAATCGACTTAAAGCCAGATCGTCACACTGGCCGCAGTTCTGTCTCAAACGGTTACATTTATCGTCTGCAAAGCTATGTCGCGTGCTGCGGTATGCAGAGACACTAGAAGTACCATAGTAGAAGACAGATGAAGCTTCTAAGTTGATGTAATAGCTAGTATGAAGTAGTACAATTCAAGTTTTTGTAATCGATTATTGACTTTTTCCCTTCTTTGGTACCTTGGGCATGAGCTAGGACCTTAAGATTCTGCATGAAAGGAGGACTAGCAGCCGCGTTGCACGGGAGAAAGTGAAAAGTGTTGGTATGTAGTAAAAACCTGAGAAATCCGTCCGTTTTCGTCATTTGTTATCGAATCGACTTAAAGCCAGATCGTCACATTGGCCGCTCTTCTCTCTGAAACGGTTGTACTTATCGTCTGCAAAGCTATGTCGCGTGCTGCGGTATGCGGAGTCACAAAAAGCACCACAGTAGAACACAGATGAAGCTTCTAAGTTGATGTAATAGCCAGTAAGAAGTAGTACAATTCAAGTCTTAGTTATCGATTATTGACTTTTTAACTGGCTTTGGTGCCTTGGACATGAGCTAGGAACTTAACATTTTGCATGAAAGGAGGACTAGCAGCCGAGTTGCACGTGAGAATGTGAAAAGTGTTCATATGTAGTAAAAACCTGAGAAATCCGTCCGTTTGCGTCATTTGTTATCTAATCGACTTAAAGCCAGATCGTTACATTGGCCGCTCATCTCTCTGAAACGGTTGTACTTATCGTCTGCAAAGCTATGTCGCGTGCTGCGGTATGCGGAGACACTAAAAGCACCATAGTAGAACACAGATGAAGCTTCTAAGTTTATGTTATAGCCAGTAAGAAGTAATACAATTCAAGTTTTTGTTATAGATTATTGACTTTTTACCCATCTTTGGTGCCTTGGACATGACCTAGGAACTTAAGATATTGCATGAAAGGAGGGCTAGCAGCCGCGATGCACGGGATAATGTGAAAAGTATTCATATGTAGTGATACCTGGGAAATCCTTCCGTATTCGTCATTTGTTATCGAATCGACTTAAAGCCAGATCGTCACATTGGCCGCTCTACTCTCTGAAACTGATGTACCTATCGTCTGCAAAGCTATGTCGCGTTCTGCGGTATGCGGAGACACTAAAAGCACCATAGTAGAACACAGATGATGCTTCTAAGTTGTTGTAATAGCCAGTAAGAAGTAGTACAATTCAAGTTTTAGGTATCGATTATTGACTTTTTAGCTGGATTTGGTGCATTGGACATGAGCTAGGACCTTAAGATTCTGCAAGAAGGGTGGACTTGCAGCCGAGTTGCACGGGAGAATGTGAAAAGTGTTCATATGTAGTAAAAACCTGAGAAATCCGAACGTTTTCGTCATTTGTTATCGAATCGACTTAAAGCCAGATCGTCACATTGGCCGCTCTTCCCTCTGAAACGGTTGTACTTATCGTCTGCAAAGCTATGTCGCGTGCTGCGGTATGCGGAGACACTAAAAACACCATAGTAGAACACAGATGAAGCTTCTAAGCTGATGTAAAAGCCAGTAAGGAGTAGTACAATTCTAGTTTTAGGTATCGATTATTAACTTTTTACCCTCCTTTGGTGCTTTGAACAGGAGCTAGGAACTTAAGATTTTGTATGAAAGGTGGACTAGTAGTAGCTTTGCACTGGAGACTCTGAAAAGTGTTCATATGTAGTAAAAACCTGAGAAATCCGTCCGTTTTCGTCACTTGTTATCGAATCGACTTAAAGCCAGATCGTCACATTGGCCGCTCTTCTGTCTGAAAGGTTTGTACATATCGTCTGCAAAGCTATGTCGCGTGCTGCGGTATGCGGAGACACAAAAAGCACCACAGTAGAACTCAGATGAAGCTTCTAAGTTGATGTAATAGCCAGTAAGAAGTAGTACAATTCAAGTTTTAGTTCTCGATTATTGACTTATTAACTGGCTTTGGTGCCTTGGACATGAGCTAGGACCTTAACATTTTGCATGAAAGGAGGACTAGCAGCCGAGATGCACGGGAGAATGTGAAAGGTGTTCATATGTAGTAAAAACCTGAGAAATCCGTCCGTTTCGTCATTTCTTATCGAATCGACTTAAAGCCAGATCGTCACATTGGCCGCTCTTTCTCTGAAACGGTTGTACTTATCGTCTGCAAAACTATGTCGCGTTCTGCGGTATGCAGAGACACTAAAAGCACCATAGTAGAACACAGATGAAGCTTCTAAGTAAATGTAATAGCTAGTATGAATTAGTACAATTCAAGTTTTTGTTATCGATTATTGACTTTTTAGCTGGATTTGGTGCCTTGGACATTAGCTAGGAACTTAAGATTCTGCAAGAAAGGACGACTAGCAGCCGAGTTGCACGGGAGAAAGTGAATAGTGTTCATACGTAGTAAAAACCTAAGAAATCCGTCCGTTTTCGTCATTTGTTATCGAATCGACTTAAAGCCAGATCGTCACATTGGCCGCAGTTCTGTCTTAAACGGTTACATTTATCGTCTGCAAAGCTATGTCGCGTGCTGCGGTATGCGGAGACACTAAAAGCACCATAGTAGAACACAGATGAAGCTTCTAAGTTTATGTAATAGCCAGTATGAAGTAGTACAATTCAAGTTTTAGGTATCGATTATTGACTTTTTACCCTTCTTTGGTGCCTAGGACATGAGCTAGGAACTTAAGATTTTGCATGAAAGGAGGACTAGCAGCCGCGTTGCATGTGAGAATGTGAAAAGTGTTCGTATGTAGTAAAAACCTGAGAAATCCTTCCGTTTTCGTCATTTGTTATCGAATCGACTTAAAGCCAGATCGTCACATTGGCCGCAGTTCTGTCTTAAACGGTTACATTTATCGTCTGCAAAGCTATGTCGCGTGCTGCGGTATGCAGAGACACTAGAAGTACCATAGTAGAACACAGATGAAGCTTCTAAGTTGATGTAATAGCTAGTATGAAGTAGTGCAATTCACGTTTTTGTAATCGATTATTGACTTTTTCCCTTCTTTGGTACCTTGGGCATGAGCTAGGACCTTAAGATTCTGCATGAAAGGAGGACTAGCAGCCGCGTTGCACGGGAGAAAGTGAAAAGTGTTGGTATGTAGTAAAAACCTGAGAAATCCGTCCGTTTTCGTCATTTGTTATCGAATCGACTTAAAGCCAGATCGTCACATTGGCCGCTCTTCTCTCTGAAACGGTTGTACTTATCGTCTGCAAAGCTATGTCGCGTGCTGCGGTATGCGGAGTCACAAAAAGCACCACAGTAGAACACAGATGAAGCTTCTAAGTTGATGTAATAGCCAGTAAGAAGTAGTACAATTCAAGTCTTAGTTATCGATTATTGACTTTTTAACTGGCTTTGGTGCCTTGGACATGAGCTAGGAACTTAACATTTTGCATGAAAGGAGGACTAGCAGCCGAGTTGCACGGGAGAAAGTGAAAAGTGTTCATATGTAGTAAAAACCTGAGAAATCCGTCCGTTTGCGTCATTTGTTATCTAATCGACTTAAAGCCAGATCGTCACATTGGCCGCCCATCTCTCTGAAACGGTTGTACTTATCGTCTGCAAAGCTATGTCGCGTGCTGCGGTATGCGGAGACACTAAAAGCACCATAGTAGAACACAGATGAAGCTTCTAAGTTTATGTTATAGCCAGTAAGAAGTAATACAATTCAAGTTTTTGTTATAGATTATTGACTTTTTACCCATCTTTGGTGCCTTGGACATGACCTAGGAACTTAAGATATTGCATGAAAGGAGGGCTAGCAGCCGCGATGCACGGGATAATGTGAAAAGTATTCATATGTCGTGATACCTGGGAAATCCTTCCGTATTCGTCATTTGTTATCGAATCGACTTAAAGCCAGATCGTCACATTGGCCGCTCTACTCTCTGAAACTGATGTACCTATCGTCTGCAAAGCTATGTCGCGTTCTGCGGTATGCGGAGACACTAAAAGCACCATAGTAGAACACAGATGATGCTTCTAAGTTGTTGTGATAGCCAGTAAGAAGTAGTACAATTCAAGTTTTAGGTATCGATTATTGACTTTTTAGCTGGCTTTGGTGCATTGGACATGAGCTAGGACCTTAAGATTCAGCAAGAAGGGTGGACTTGCAGCCGAGTTGCACGGGAGAATGTGAAAAGTGTTCATATGTAGTAAAAACCTGAGAAATCCGAACGTTTTCGTCATTTGTTATCGAATCGACTTAAAGCCAGATCGTCACATTGGCCGCTTTTCTCTCTGAAACGGTTACATTTATTTGTCTGCAAAGCTATGTCACGTGCTGCGGTATGTGGAGACACTAAAAGCACCATAGTAGAACACAGATGAAGCTTCTGATTTGATGTAATAGCCAGTAAGAAGTAGTACAATTCAAGTTTTAGTTACCGATTATTGACTTTTTAACTGCCTTTGGTGCCTTGGACATGAGCTAGGACCGTAACATTTTGCATGAAAGGGTGGCTAGCAGCCGAGTAGCACGGGAGAATGTGAAAAGTGTTCATCTGTAGTAAAAACCTGAGAAATCCGTCGGTTTTCGTCATTTGTTATCGAATCGACATAAAGCCAGATCGTCACATAGGCCGCTCTTCTCTCTGAAACGGTTGTACTTATCGTCTGCAAAGCTATGTCGCGTGCTGCGGTTTGCGGAGACACAAAAAGCACCATAGTAGAACACAGATGAAGCTTCTAAGCTGATGTAAAAGCCAGTAAGGAGTAGTACAATTATAGTTTTAGGTATCGATTATTAACTTTTTACCCTTCTTTGGTGCTTTGAACAGGAGCTAGGAACTTAAGATTTTGTATGAAAGGAGGACTAGCAGTAGCGTTGCACTGAAGAATGTGAAAAGTGTTCAAATGTAGTAAAAACCTGAGAAATCCGTCCGTTATCGTCATTTGTTATCGAATCGGCTTAAAGACGGATCGTCACATTGGTCGCTCTTCTGTCTGAAACGGTTACATTTATCGTCTGCAAAGCTATGTCGCGTGCTGCGGTATGTGGAGACACTAAAAGCACAATAGTAGAACACAGATGAAGCTTCTAAGTTGATGTAATAGCCAGTAAGAATTAGTACAATTCAAGTTTTAGGTATCGATTATTGACTTTTTACCCTTCTTTGGTACCTTGGACATGAGCTAGGACATTAAGATTCTACATGAAAGGAGGACTAGCAGCCGAGTTGCACGGAAGAAAGTGAAAAGTGTTCATACGTATTAAAAACCTGAGAAATCCGTCAGTTTTCGTCGTTTGTTATCGAATAGACTTAAAGCCAGATCGTCACATTAGCCGCAGTTCTGTCTGAAAAGGTTACATTTATCGTCTGCAAAGCTATGTCGCGTGCTGCGGTATGTAGAGACACTAAAAGCACCATAGTAGAACACAGATGAAGCTTCTAAGTTGATGTAATAGCCAGTATGAAGTAGTACAATTCAAGTTTTTGTTATCGATTATTGACTTTTTGCCCTTCTTTGGTACCTTGGACATGAGCTAGGAACTTAAGATTTTGCATGAAAGGATGATTAGCAGCCGCGTTGCACGGGAGAATGTGAAAAGTGTTCATATGTAGTAAAAGCCTAAGAAATCCGTCCGTTTTCGTCATTTGTTATCGAATCGACTTAAAGCCAGATCGTCACATTGGCCGCGCTTCTCTCTGAAACGGTTGTACTTATCGTCTGCAAAGCTATGTCGCGTGCTGCGGTATGCGTAGACACTAAAAGCACCATAGTAGAACACTGATGAAGCTTCTAAGTTGACGTAATAGCCAGTAAGAAGTAGTACAATTCAAGTTTTAGTTATCGATTATTGACTTTTTAGCTGGCTCTGGTGCCTTGGACATGAGCTAGGACCTTAACATTTTGCATCAAAAGAGGACTAGCAGCCGCGTTGCCAGGGAGAATGTGAAAAGTGTTCATATGTAGTAAAAACCTGAGAAATCCGTCCGTTATCGTCATTTGTTATCGAATCGGCTTAAAGACGGATCGTCACATTGGCCGCTCTTCTGTCTGAAACGGTTACATTTATCGTCTGCAAAGCTATGTCGCGTGCTGCGGTATGTGGAGACACTAAAAGCACAATAGTAGAACACAGATGAAGCTTCTAAGTTGATGTAATAGCCAGTAAGAATTAGTACAATTCAAGTTTTAGGTATCGATTATTGACTTTTTACCCTTCTTTGGTGCCTAGACATGCGCTAGGAACTTAAGATTTTGCATGAAAGGAGGACTAGCAGCCGCGTTGCACGGGAGAATGTGAAAAGTGTTCATATGTAGTAAAAACCTGAGAAATCCGTCCGTTTTCGTCATTTGTTATCGAATCGACTTAAAGCAAGATCGTCACATTGGCCGCTCTTCTGTCTGAAACGATTATATTTTTCGCCTGCAAAGCTTTGTCGCGTGCTGCGGTATGCGGAGACACTAAAAGCACCATAGTAGAACACAGATGAAGCTTCTAAGTTGATGTAATAGCCAGTAAGAAGTAGTACAATTCAAGTTTTAGTTATCGATTATTGACTTTTTAACTGGCTTTGGTGCCTTGGACATGAGCTAGGAACTTAACATTTTGCATGAAAGGAGGATTAGCAGCCGAGTTGCACGGGAGAATGTGAAAAGTGTTCATATGTAGTAAAAACCTGAGAAATCCGTCCGTTTTCGTCATTTGTTATCGAATCGACTTAAAGCCAGATCGTCACATTGGCCGCTCTTCCCTCTGAAACGGTTGTACTTATCGTCTGCAAAGCTATGTCGCGTGCTGCGGTATGCGGAGACACTAAAAACACCATAGTAGAACACAGATGAAGCTTCTAAGCTGATGTAAAAGCCAGTAAGGAGTAGTACAATTCTAGTTTTAGGTATCGATTATTAACTTTTTACCCTTCTTTGGTGCTTTGAACAGGAGCTAGGAACTTACGATTTTGTATGAAAGGAGGACTAGCAGTAGCGTTGCACTGGAGACTCTGAAAAGTGTTCATATGTAGTAAAAACCTGAGAAATCCGTCCGTATTCGTCACTTGTTATCGAATCGACTTAAAGCCAGATCGTCACATTGGCCGCTCTTCTCTCTGAAACGGATGTACTTATCGTCTGCAAAGCTATGTCGCGTTCTGCGGTATGCGGAGACACTAAAAGCACCATAGTAGAACACAGATGATGCTTCTAAGTTGTTGTAATAGCCAGTAAGAAGTAGTACAATTCAAGTTTTAAGTATCGATTATTGACTTTTTAACTGCCTTTGGTGCCTTGGACATGAGCTAGGACCGTAACATTTTGCATGAAAGGGTGGCTAGCTGCCGAGTAGCAAGGGAGAATGTGAAAAGTGTTCATCTGTAGTAAAAACCTGAGAAATCCGTCCGTTTTCGTCATTTGTTATCGAATCGACTTAAAGCCAGATCGTCACATTGGCCGCTCTTCCCTCTGAAACGGTTGTACTTATCGTCTGCAAAGCTATGTCGCGTGCTGCGGTATGCGGAGACACTAAAAACACCATAGTAGAACACAGATGAAGCTTCTAAGCTGATGTAAAAGCCAGTAAGGAGTAGTACAATTCTAGTTTTAGGTATCGATTATTAACTTTTTACCCTTCTTTGGTGCTTTGAACAGGAGCTAGGAACTTACGATTTTGTATGAAAGGAGGACTAGCAGTAGCGTTGCACTGGAGACTCTGAAAAGTGTTCATATGTAGTAAAAACCTGAGAAATCCGTCCGTATTCGTCACTTGTTATCGAATCGACATAAAGCCAGATCGTCACATAGGCCGCTCTTCTCTCTGAAACGGTTGTACTTATCGTCTGCAAAGCTATGTCGCGTGCTGCGGTTTGCGGAGACACAAAAAGCACCATAGTAGAACACAGATGAAGCTTCTAAGCTGATGTAAAAGCCAGTAAGGAGTAGTACAATTATAGTTTTAGGTATCGATTATTAACTTTTTACCCTTCTTTGGTGCTTTGAACAGGAGCTAGGAACTTAAGATTTTGTATGAAAGGAGGACTAGCAGTAGCGTTGCACTGAAGAATGTGAAAAGTGTTCAAATGTAGTAAAAACCTGAGAAATCCGTCCGTTATCGTCATTTGTTATCGAATCGGCTTAAAGACGGATCGTCACATTGGTCGCTCTTCTGTCTGAAACGGTTACATTTATCGTCTGCAAAGCTATGTCGCGTGCTGCGGTATGTGGAGACACTAAAAGCACAATAGTAGAACACAGATGAAGCTTCTAAGTTGATGTAATAGCCAGTAAGAATTAGTACAATTCAAGTTTTAGGTATCGATTATTGACTTTTTACCCTTCTTTGGTACCTTGGACATGAGCTAGGACATTAAGATTCTACATGAAAGGAGGACTAGCAGCCGAGTTGCACGGAAGAAAGTGAAAAGTGTTCATACGTATTAAAAACCTGAGAAATCCGTCAGTTTTCGTCGTTTGTTATCGAATAGACTTAAAGCCAGATCGTCACATTAGCCGCAGTTCTGTCTGAAAAGGTTACATTTATCGTCTGCAAAGCTATGTCGCGTGCTGCGGTATGTAGAGACACTAAAAGCACCATAGTAGAACACAGATGAAGCTTCTAAGTTGATGTAATAGCCAGTATGAAGTAGTACAATTCAAGTTTTTGTTATCGATTATTGACTTTTTGCCCTTCTTTGGTACCTTGGACATGAGCTAGGAACTTAAGATTTTGCATGAAAGGATGATTAGCAGCCGCGTTGCACGGGAGAATGTGAAAAGTGTTCATATGTAGTAAAAACCTGAGAAATCCGTCCGTTTGCGTCATTTGTTATCTAATCGACTTAAAGCCAGATCGTCACATTGGCCGCTCATCTCTCTGAAACTGTTGTACTTATCGTCTGCAAAGCTATGTCGCGTGCTGCGGTATGCGGAGACACTAAAAGCACCATAGTAGAACACAGATGAAGCTTCTAAGTTTATGTTATAGCCAGTAAGAAGTAATACAATTCAAGTTTTTGTTATAGATTATTGACTTTTTACCCATCTTTGGTGCCTTGGACATGACCTAGGAACTTAAGATATTGCATGAAAGGAGGGCTAGCAGCCGCGATGCACGGGATAATGTGAAAAGTATTCATATGTCGTGATACCTGGGAAATCCTTCCGTATTCGTCATTTGTTATCGAATCGACTTAAAGCCAGATCGTCACATTGGCCGCTCTACTCTCTGAAACTGATGTACCTATCGTCTGCAAAGCTATGTCGCGTTCTGCGGTATGCGGAGACACTAAAAGCACCATAGTAGAACACAGATGATGCTTCTAAGTTGTTGTGATAGCCAGTAAGAAGTAGTACAATTCAAGTTTTAGGTATCGATTATTGACTTTTTAGCTGGCTTTGGTGCATTGGACATGAGCTAGGACCTTAAGATTCAGCAAGAAGGGTGGACTTGCAGCCGAGTTGCACGGGAGAATGTGAAAAGTGTTCATATGTAGTAAAAACCTGAGAAATCCGAACGTTTTCGTCATTTGTTATCGAATCGACTTAAAGCCAGATCGTCACATTGGCCGCTTTTCTCTCTGAAACGGTTACATTTATTTGTCTGCAAAGCTATGTCACGTGCTGCGGTATGTGGAGACACTAAAAGCACCATAGTAGAACACAGATGAAGCTTCTGATTTGATGTAATAGCCAGTAAGAAGTAGTACAATTCAAGTTTTAGTTACCGATTATTGACTTTTTAACTGCCTTTGGTGCCTTGGACATGAGCTAGGACCGTAACATTTTGCATGAAAGGGTGGCTAGCAGCCGAGTAGCACGGGAGAATGTGAAAAGTGTTCATCTGTAGTAAAAACCTGAGAAATCCGTCGGTTTTCGTCATTTGTTATCGAATCGACATAAAGCCAGATCGTCACATAGGCCGCTCTTCTCTCTGAAACGGTTGTACTTATCGTCTGCAAAGCTATGTCGCGTGCTGCGGTTTGCGGAGACACAAAAAGCACCATAGTAGAACACAGATGAAGCTTCTAAGCTGATGTAAAAGCCAGTAAGGAGTAGTACAATTATAGTTTTAGGTATCGATTATTAACTTTTTACCCTTCTTTGGTGCTTTGAACAGGAGCTAGGAACTTAAGATTTTGTATGAAAGGAGGACTAGCAGTAGCGTTGCACTGAAGAATGTGAAAAGTGTTCAAATGTAGTAAAAACCTGAGAAATCCGTCCGTTATCGTCATTTGTTATCGAATCGGCTTAAAGACGGATCGTCACATTGGTCGCTCTTCTGTCTGAAACGGTTACATTTATCGTCTGCAAAGCTATGTCGCGTGCTGCGGTATGTGGAGACACTAAAAGCACAATAGTAGAACACAGATGAAGCTTCTAAGTTGATGTAATAGCCAGTAAGAATTAGTACAATTCAAGTTTTAGGTATCGATTATTGACTTTTTACCCTTCTTTGGTACCTTGGACATGAGCTAGGACATTAAGATTCTACATGAAAGGAGGACTAGCAGCCGAGTTGCACGGAAGAAAGTGAAAAGTGTTCATACGTATTAAAAACCTGAGAAATCCGTCAGTTTTCGTCGTTTGTTATCGAATAGACTTAAAGCCAGATCGTCACATTAGCCGCAGTTCTGTCTGAAAAGGTTACATTTATCGTCTGCAAAGCTATGTCGCGTGCTGCGGTATGTAGAGACACTAAAAGCACCATAGTAGAACACAGATGAAGCTTCTAAGTTGATGTAATAGCCAGTATGAAGTAGTACAATTCAAGTTTTTGTTATCGATTATTGACTTTTTGCCCTTCTTTGGTACCTTGGACATGAGCTAGGAACTTAAGATTTTGCATGAAAGGATGATTAGCAGCCGCGTTGCACGGGAGAATGTGAAAAGTGTTCATATGTAGTAAAAGCCTAAGAAATCCGTCCGTTTTCGTCATTTGTTATCGAATCGACTTAAAGCCAGATCGTCACATTGGCCGCGCTTCTCTCTGAAACGGTTGTACTTATCGTCTGCAAAGCTATGTCGCGTGCTGCGGTATGCGTAGACACTAAAAGCACCATAGTAGAACACTGATGAAGCTTCTAAGTTGACGTAATAGCCAGTAAGAAGTAGTACAATTCAAGTTTTAGTTATCGATTATTGACTTTTTAGCTGGCTCTGGTGCCTTGGACATGAGCTAGGACCTTAACATTTTGCATCAAAAGAGGACTAGCAGCCGCGTTGCCAGGGAGAATGTGAAAAGTGTTCATATGTAGTAAAAACCTGAGAAATCCGTCCGTTATCGTCATTTGTTATCGAATCGGCTTAAAGACGGATCGTCACATTGGCCGCTCTTCTGTCTGAAACGGTTACATTTATCGTCTGCAAAGCTATGTCGCGTGCTGCGGTATGTGGAGACACTAAAAGCACAATAGTAGAACACAGATGAAGCTTCTAAGTTGATGTAATAGCCAGTAAGAATTAGTACAATTCAAGTTTTAGGTATCGATTATTGACTTTTTACCCTTCTTTGGTGCCTAGACATGCGCTAGGAACTTAAGATTTTGCATGAAAGGAGGACTAGCAGCCGCGTTGCACGGGAGAATGTGAAAAGTGTTCATATGTAGTAAAAACCTGAGAAATCCGTCCGTTTTCGTCATTTGTTATCGAATCGACTTAAAGCCAGATCGTCACAATGGCCGCTCTTCTCTCTGAAACGGATGTACTTATCGTCTGCAAAGCTATGTCGCGTTCTGCGGTATGCGGAGACACTAAAAGCACCATAGTAGAACACAGATGATGCTTCTAAGTTGTTGTAATAGCCAGTAAGAAGTAGTACAATTCAAGTTTTAAGTATCGATTATTGACTTTTTAACTGCCTTTGGTGCCTTGGACATGAGCTAGGACCGTAACATTTTGCATGAAAGGGTGGCTAGCTGCCGAGTAGCAAGGGAGAATGTGAAAAGTGTTCATCTGTAGTAAAAACCTGAGAAATCCGTCCGTTTTCGTCATTTGTTATCGAATCGACTTAAAGCCAGATCGTCACATTGGCCGCTCTTCCCTCTGAAACGGTTGTACTTATCGTCTGCAAAGCTATGTCGCGTGCTGCGGTATGCGGAGACACTAAAAACACCATAGTAGAACACAGATGAAGCTTCTAAGCTGATGTAAAAGCCAGTAAGGAGTAGTACAATTCTAGTTTTAGGTATCGATTATTAACTTTTTACCCTTCTTTGGTGCTTTGAACAGGAGCTAGGAACTTACGATTTTGTATGAAAGGAGGACTAGCAGTAGCGTTGCACTGGAGACTCTGAAAAGTGTTCATATGTAGTAAAAACCTGAGAAATCCGTCCGTATTCGTCACTTGTTATCGAATCGACTTAAAGCCAGATCGTCACATTGGCCGCTCTTCTCTCTGAAACGGATGTACTTATCGTCTGCAAAGCTATGTCGCGTTCTGCGGTATGCGGAGACACTAAAAGCACCATAGTAGAACACAGATGATGCTTCTAAGTTGTTGTAATAGCCAGTAAGAAGTAGTACAATTCAAGTTTTAAGTATCGATTATTGACTTTTTAACTGCCTTTGGTGCCTTGGACATGAGCTAGGACCGTAACATTTTGCATGAAAGGGTGGCTAGCTGCCGAGTAGCAAGGGAGAATGTGAAAAGTGTTCATCTGTAGTAAAAACCTGAGAAATCCGTCGGTTTTCGTCATTTGTTATCGAATCGACATAAAGCCAGATCGTCACATAGGCCGCTCTTCTCTCTGAAACGGTTGTACTTATCGTCTGCAAAGCTATGTCGCGTGCTGCGGTATGCGGAGACACTAAAAGCACCATAGTAGAACACAGATGAAGCTTCTAAGTTTATGTTATAGCCAGTAAGAAGTAATACAATTCAACTTTTTGTTATAGATTATTGACTTTTTACCCTGCTTTGGTACCTTGGACATGAGCTAGGACCTTAAGATTCTACATGAAAGGAGGACTAGCAGCCGAGTTGCACGGAAGAAAGTGAAAAGTGTTCATACGTATTAAAAACCTGAGAAATCCGTCCGTTTTCGTCGTTTGTTATCGAATAGACTTAAAGCCAGATCGTCACATTAGCCGCAGTTCTGTCTGAAAAGGTTACATTTATCGTCTGCAAAGCTATGTCGCGTGCTGCGGTATGTAGAGACACTAAAAGCACCATAGTAGAACACAGATGAAGCTTCTAAGTTGATGTAATAGCCAGTATGAAGTAGTACAATTCAAGTTTTTGTTATCGATTATTGACTTTTTGCCCTTCTTTGGTACCTTGGACATGAGCTAGGAACTTAAGATTTTGCATGAAAGGATGATTAGCAGCCGCGTTGCACGGGAGAATGTGAAAAGTGTTCATATGTTATATAAAGCTGAGAAATCCGTCCGTATTCGTCATTTGTTATCGAATCGACTTAAAGCCAGATCGTCACATTGGCCGCTCTTCTGTCTGAAAGGGTTGTACTTATCGTCAGCAAAGCTATGTCGCGTAATGCGGTATGCAGAGGCACTAAAAGCACAATAGTAGAACACAGATGAAGCTTCTAAGTTGATGTAATAGCCAGTAAGAAGTATTACAATTCAAGTTTTTGGTATCGATTATTGACTTTTTACCCTTCTTTGGTGCCTTGGACATGACCTAGGAACTTAAGATTTTGCATGAAAGTAGGACTAGCAGATGCGATGCGCGGGAGAATGTGAAAAGTATTCATATGTAGTAAAAGCCTAAGAAATCCGTCCGTTTTCGTCATTTGTTATCGAATCGACTTAAAGCCAGATCGTCACATTGGCCGCGCTTCTCTCTGAAACGGTTGTACTTATCGTCTGCAAAGCTATGTCGCGTGCTGCGGTATGCGTAGACACTAAAAGCACCATAGTAGAACACTGATGAAGCTTCTAAGTTGACGTAAAAGCCAGTAAGAAGTAGTACAATTCAAGTTTTAGTTATCGATTATTGACTTTTTAGCTGGCTCTGGTGCCTTGGACATGAGCTAGGACCTTAACATTTTGCATCAAAAGAGGACTAGCAGCCGCGTTGCCAGGGAGAATGTGAAAAGTGTTCATATGTAGTAAAAACCTGAGAAATCCGTCCGTTATCGTCATTTGTTATCGAATCGGCTTAAAGACGGATCGTCACATTGGCCGCTCTTCTGTCTGAAACGGTTACATTTATCGTCTGCAAAGCTATGTCGCGTGCTGCGGTATGTGGAGACACTAAAAGCACAATAGTAGAACACAGATGAAGCTTCTAAGTTGATGTAATAGCCAGTAAGAATTAGTACAATTCTAGTTTTAGGTATCGATTATTGACTTTTTACCCTTCTTTGGTGCCTAGACATGCGCTAGGAACTTAAGATTTTGCATGAAAGGAGGACTAGCAGCCGCGTTGCACGGGAGAATGTGAAAAGTGTTCATATGTAGTAAAAACCTGAGAAATCCGTCCGTTTTCGTCATTTATTATCGAATCGACTTAAAGCAAGATCGTCACATTGGCCGCTCTTCTGTCTGAAACGATTATACTTTTCGCCTGCAAAGCTTTGTCGCGTGCTGCGGTATGCGGAGACACTAAAAGCACCATAGTAGAACACAGATGAAGCTTCTAAGTTGATGCAATAGCCAGTAAGAAGTAGTACAATTCAAGTCTTAGTTATCGATTATTGACTTTTTAACTGGCTTTGGTGCCTTGGACATGAGCTAGGAACTTAACATTTTGCATGAAAGGAGGACTAGCAGCCGAGTTGCACGGGAGAAAGTGAAAAGTGTTCATATGTAGTAAAAACCTGAGAAATCCGTCCGTTTGCGTCATTTGTTATCTAATCGACTTAAAGCCAGATCGTCACATTGGCCGCTCATCTCTCTGAAACGGTTGTACTTATCGTCTGCAAAGCTATGTCGCGTGCTGCGGTATGCGGAGACACTAAAAGCACCATAGTAGAACACAGATGAAGCTTCTAAGTTTATGTTATAGCCAGTAAGAAGTAATACAATTCAAGTTTTTGTTATAGATTATTGACTTTTTACCCATCTTTGGTGCCTTGGACATGACCTAGGAACTTAAGATATTGCATGAAAGGAGGGCTAGCAGCCGCGATGCACGGGATAATGTGAAAAGTATTCATATGTCGTGATACCTGGGAAATCCTTCCGTATTCGTCATTTGTTATCGAATCGACTTAAAGCCAGATCGTCACATTGGCCGCTCTACTCTCTGAAACTGATGTACCTATCGTCTGCAAAGCTATGTCGCGTTCTGCGGTATGCGGAGACACTAAAAGCACCATAGTAGAACACAGATGATGCTTCTAAGTTGTTGTGATAGCCAGTAAGAAGTAGTACAATTCAAGTTTTAGGTATCGATTATTGACTTTTTAGCTGGCTTTGGTGCATTGGACATGAGCTAGGACCTTAAGATTCAGCAAGAAGGGTGGACTTGCAGCCGAGTTGCACGGGAGAATGTGAAAAGTGTTCATATGTAGTAAAAACCTGAGAAATCCGAACGTTTTCGTCATTTGTTATCGAATCGACTTAAAGCCAGATCGTCACATTGGCCGCTTTTCTCTCTGAAACGGTTACATTTATTTGTCTGCAAAGCTATGTCACGTGCTGCGGTATGTGGAGACACTAAAAGCACCATAGTAGAACACAGATGAAGCTTCTGATTTGATGTAATAGCCAGTAAGAAGTAGTACAATTCAAGTTTTAGTTACCGATTATTGACTTTTTAACTGCCTTTGGTGCCTTGGACATGAGCTAGGACCGTAACATTTTGCATGAAAGGGTGGCTAGCAGCCGAGTAGCACGGGAGAATGTGAAAAGTGTTCATCTGTAGTAAAAACCTGAGAAATCCGTCGGTTTTCGTCATTTGTTATCGAATCGACATAAAGCCAGATCGTCACATAGGCCGCTCTTCTCTCTGAAACGGTTGTACTTATCGTCTGCAAAGCTATGTCGCGTGCTGCGGTTTGCGGAGACACAAAAAGCACCATAGTAGAACACAGATGAAGCTTCTAAGCTGATGTAAAAGCCAGTAAGGAGTAGTACAATTATAGTTTTAGGTATCGATTATTAACTTTTTACCCTTCTTTGGTGCTTTGAACAGGAGCTAGGAACTTAAGATTTTGTATGAAAGGAGGACTAGCAGTAGCGTTGCACTGAAGAATGTGAAAAGTGTTCAAATGTAGTAAAAACCTGAGAAATCCGTCCGTTATCGTCATTTGTTATCGAATCGGCTTAAAGACGGATCGTCACATTGGTCGCTCTTCTGTCTGAAACGGTTACATTTATCGTCTGCAAAGCTATGTCGCGTGCTGCGGTATGTGGAGACACTAAAAGCACAATAGTAGAACACAGATGAAGCTTCTAAGTTGATGTAATAGCCAGTAAGAATTAGTACAATTCAAGTTTTAGGTATCGATTATTGACTTTTTACCCTTCTTTGGTACCTTGGACATGAGCTAGGACATTAAGATTCTACATGAAAGGAGGACTAGCAGCCGAGTTGCACGGAAGAAAGTGAAAAGTGTTCATACGTATTAAAAACCTGAGAAATCCGTCAGTTTTCGTCGTTTGTTATCGAATAGACTTAAAGCCAGATCGTCACATTAGCCGCAGTTCTGTCTGAAAAGGTTACATTTATCGTCTGCAAAGCTATGTCGCGTGCTGCGGTATGTAGAGACACTAAAAGCACCATAGTAGAACACAGATGAAGCTTCTAAGTTGATGTAATAGCCAGTATGAAGTAGTACAATTCAAGTTTTTGTTATCGATTATTGACTTTTTGCCCTTCTTTGGTACCTTGGACATGAGCTAGGAACTTAAGATTTTGCATGAAAGGATGATTAGCAGCCGCGTTGCACGGGAGAATGTGAAAAGTGTTCATATGTAGTAAAAGCCTAAGAAATCCGTCCGTTTTCGTCATTTGTTATCGAATCGACTTAAAGCCAGATCGTCACATTGGCCGCGCTTCTCTCTGAAACGGTTGTACTTATCGTCTGCAAAGCTATGTCGCGTGCTGCGGTATGCGTAGACACTAAAAGCACCATAGTAGAACACTGATGAAGCTTCTAAGTTGACGTAATAGCCAGTAAGAAGTAGTACAATTCAAGTTTTAGTTATCGATTATTGACTTTTTAGCTGGCTCTGGTGCCTTGGACATGAGCTAGGACCTTAACATTTTGCATCAAAAGAGGACTAGCAGCCGCGTTGCCAGGGAGAATGTGAAAAGTGTTCATATGTAGTAAAAACCTGAGAAATCCGTCCGTTATCGTCATTTGTTATCGAATCGGCTTAAAGACGGATCGTCACATTGGCCGCTCTTCTGTCTGAAACGGTTACATTTATCGTCTGCAAAGCTATGTCGCGTGCTGCGGTATGTGGAGACACTAAAAGCACAATAGTAGAACACAGATGAAGCTTCTAAGTTGATGTAATAGCCAGTAAGAATTAGTACAATTCAAGTTTTAGGTATCGATTATTGACTTTTTACCCTTCTTTGGTGCCTAGACATGCGCTAGGAACTTAAGATTTTGCATGAAAGGAGGACTAGCAGCCGCGTTGCACGGGAGAATGTGAAAAGTGTTCATATGTAGTAAAAACCTGAGAAATCCGTCCGTTTTCGTCATTTGTTATCGAATCGACTTAAAGCAAGATCGTCACATTGGCCGCTCTTCTGTCTGAAACGATTATATTTTTCGCCTGCAAAGCTTTGTCGCGTGCTGCGGTATGCGGAGACACTAAAAGCACCATAGTAGAACACAGATGAAGCTTCTAAGTTGATGTAATAGCCAGTAAGAAGTAGTACAATTCAAGTTTTAGTTATCGATTATTGACTTTTTAACTGGCTTTGGTGCCTTGGACATGAGCTAGGAACTTAACATTTTGCATGAAAGGAGGATTAGCAGCCGAGTTGCACGGGAGAATGTGAAAAGTGTTCATATGTAGTAAAAACCTGAGAAATCCGTCCGTTTTCGTCATTTGTTATCGAATCGACTTAAAGCCAGATCGTCACATTGGCCGCTCTTCCCTCTGAAACGGTTGTACTTATCGTCTGCAAAGCTATGTCGCGTGCTGCGGTATGCGGAGACACTAAAAACACCATAGTAGAACACAGATGAAGCTTCTAAGCTGATGTAAAAGCCAGTAAGGAGTAGTACAATTCTAGTTTTAGGTATCGATTATTAACTTTTTACCCTTCTTTGGTGCTTTGAACAGGAGCTAGGAACTTACGATTTTGTATGAAAGGAGGACTAGCAGTAGCGTTGCACTGGAGACTCTGAAAAGTGTTCATATGTAGTAAAAACCTGAGAAATCCGTCCGTATTCGTCACTTGTTATCGAATCGACTTAAAGCCAGATCGTCACATTGGCCGCTCTTCTCTCTGAAACGGATGTACTTATCGTCTGCAAAGCTATGTCGCGTTCTGCGGTATGCGGAGACACTAAAAGCACCATAGTAGAACACAGATGATGCTTCTAAGTTGTTGTAATAGCCAGTAAGAAGTAGTACAATTCAAGTTTTAAGTATCGATTATTGACTTTTTAACTGCCTTTGGTGCCTTGGACATGAGCTAGGACCGTAACATTTTGCATGAAAGGGTGGCTAGCTGCCGAGTAGCAAGGGAGAATGTGAAAAGTGTTCATCTGTAGTAAAAACCTGAGAAATCCGTCCGTTTTCGTCATTTGTTATCGAATCGACTTAAAGCCAGATCGTCACATTGGCCGCTCTTCCCTCTGAAACGGTTGTACTTATCGTCTGCAAAGCTATGTCGCGTGCTGCGGTATGCGGAGACACTAAAAACACCATAGTAGAACACAGATGAAGCTTCTAAGCTGATGTAAAAGCCAGTAAGGAGTAGTACAATTCTAGTTTTAGGTATCGATTATTAACTTTTTACCCTTCTTTGGTGCTTTGAACAGGAGCTAGGAACTTACGATTTTGTATGAAAGGAGGACTAGCAGTAGCGTTGCACTGGAGACTCTGAAAAGTGTTCATATGTAGTAAAAACCTGAGAAATCCGTCCGTATTCGTCACTTGTTATCGAATCGACTTAAAGCCAGATCGTCACATTGGCCGCTCTTCTCTCTGAAACGGATGTACTTATCGTCTGCAAAGCTATGTCGCGTTCTGCGGTATGCGGAGACACTAAAAGCACCATAGTAGAACACAGATGATGCTTCTAAGTTGTTGTAATAGCCAGTAAGAAGTAGTACAATTCAAGTTTTAAGTATCGATCATTGACTTTTTAACTGCCTTTGGTGCCTTGGACATGAGCTAGGACCGTAACATTTTGCACGAAAGGGTGGCTAGCAGCCGAGTAGCAAGGGAGAATGTGAAAAGTGTTCATCTGTAGTAAAAACCTGAGAAATCCGTCGGTTTTCGTTATTTGTTATCGAATCGACATAAAGCCAGATCGTCACATAGGCCGCTCTTCTCTCTGAAACGGTTGTACTTATCGTCTGCAAAGCTATGTCGCGTGCTGCGGTATGCGGAGACACTAAAAGCACCATAGTAGAACACAGATGAAGCTTCTAAGTTTATGTTATAGCCAGTAAGAAGTAATACAATTCAACTTTTTGTTATAGATTATTGACTTTTTACCCTGCTTTGGTACCTTGGACATGAGCTAGGACCTTAAGATTCTACATGAAAGGAGGACTAGCAGCCGAGTTGCACGGAAGAAAGTGAAAAGTGTTCATACGTATTAAAAACCTGAGAAATCCGTCCGTTTTCGTCGTTTGTTATCGAATAGACTTAAAGCCAGATCGTCACATTAGCCGCAGTTCTGTCTGAAAAGGTTACATTTATCGTCTGCAAAGCTATGTCGCGTGCTGCGGTATGTAGAGACACTAAAAGCACCATAGTAGAACACAGATGAAGCTTCTAAGTTGATGTAATAGCCAGTATGAAGTAGTACAATTCAAGTTTTTGTTATCGATTATTGACTTTTTGCCCTTCTTTGGTACCTTGGACATGAGCTAGGAACTTAAGATTTTGCATGAAAGGATGATTAGCAGCCGCGTTGCACGGGAGAATGTGAAAAGTGTTCATATGTTATATAAAGCTGAGAAATCCGTCCGTATTCGACATTTGTTATCGAATCGACTTAAAGCCAGATCGTCACATTGGCCGCTCTTCTGTCTGAAAGGGTTGTACTTATCGTCAGCAAAGCTATGTCGCGTAATGCGGTATGCAGAGGCACTAAAAGCACAATAGTAGAACACAGATGAAGCTTCTAAGTTGATGTAATAGCCAGTAAGAAGTATTACAATTCAAGTTTTTGGTATCGATTATTGACTTTTTACCCTTCTTTGGTGCCTTGGACATGACCTAGGAACTTAAGATTTTGCATGAAAGTAGGACTAGCAGATGCGATGCGCGGGAGAATGTGAAAAGTGTTCATATGTAGTAAAAGCCTAAGAAATCCGTCCGTTTTCGTCATTTGTTATCGAATCGACTTAAAGCCAGATCGTCACATTGGCCGCGCTTCTCTCTGAAACGGTTGTACTTATCGTCTGCAAAGCTATGTCGCGTGCTGCGGTATGCGTAGACACTAAAAGCACCATAGTAGAACACTGATGAAGCTTCTAAGTTGACGTAATAGCCAGTAAGAAGTAGTACAATTCAAGTTTTAGTTATCGATTATTGACTTTTTAGCTGGCTCTGGTGCCTTGGACATGAGCTAGGACCTTAACATTTTGCATCAAAAGAGGACTAGCAGCCGCGTTGCCAGGGAGAATGTGAAAAGTGTTCATATGTAGTAAAAACCTGAGAAATCCGTCCGTTATCGTCATTTGTTATCGAATCGGCTTAAAGACGGATCGTCACATTGGCCGCTCTTCTGTCTGAAACGGTTACATTTATCGTCTGCAAAGCTATGTCGCGTGCTGCGGTATGTGGAGACACTAAAAGCACAATAGTAGAACACAGATGAAGCTTCTAAGTTGATGTAATAGCCAGTAAGAATTAGTACAATTCAAGTTTTAGGTATCGATTATTGACTTTTTACCCTTCTTTGGTGCCTAGACATGCGCTAGGAACTTAAGATTTTGCATGAAAGGAGGACTAGCAGCCGCGTTGCACGGGAGAATGTGAAAAGTGTTCATATGTAGTAAAAACCTGAGAAATCCGTCCGTTTTCGTCATTTATTATCGAATCGACTTAAAGCAAGATCGTCACATTGGCCGCTCTTCTGTCTGAAACGATTATACTTTTCGCCTGCAAAGCTTTGTCGCGTGCTGCGGTATGCGGAGACACTAAAAGCACCATAGTAGAACACAGATGAAGCTTCTAAGTTGATGTAATAGCCAGTAAGAAGTAGTACAATTCAAGTTTTAGTTCTCGATTATTGACTTATTAACTGGCTTTGGTGCCTTGGACATGAGCTAGGACCTTAACATTTTGCATGAAAGGAGGACTAGCAGCTGAGTAGCACGGGAGAATGTGAAAAGTGTTCATTTGTAGTAAAAACCTGAGAAATCCGTCCGTTTTCGTCATTTGTTATAGAATCGACTTAAAGCCAGATCGTCATATTGGCCACTTTTTTCTCTGTAACGGTTACATTTATCGTCTGCAAAGCTATGTCGCGTGCTGCGGTATGTGGAGACACTAAAAGCACCATAGTAGAACACAGATGAAGCTCCTAAGTTGATGTCAAAAGCCAGTAAGAAGTAGTACAATTCAAGTTTTAGGTATCTATTATTAACTTTTTACCCTTCTTTGGTGCTTTGAACAGGAGCTAGGAACTTAAGATTTTGTATGAAAGGAGGACTAGCAGTAGCGTTGCACTGGAGGATGTGAAAAGTGTTCATATGAAGTAAAAACCTGAGAAATCCGTCCGTTTTCGTCATTTGTTATCGAATCGACTTAAAGCCAGATCGTCACATTGGCCGCAGTTCTGTCTGAAACGGTTACATTTATCGTCTGCAAAGCTATGTCGCGTGCTTCGGTATGCAGAGACACTAAAAGCACCATAGTAGAACACAGATGAAGCTTCTAAGTTGATGTAATAGCTAGTATGAAGTAGTACAATTCAAGTTTTTGTTATCGATTATTGACTTTTTACCCTTCTTTGGTACCTTGGACATGAGCTAGGACCTTAAGATTCTGCATGAAAGGAGGACTAGCAGCCGAGTTGCACGGGAGAAAGTGAAAAGTGTTCATACGTAGTAAAAACCTGAGAAATCCGTCCGTTTTCGTCATTTGTTATCGAATAGACTTAAAGCCAGATCGTCACATTGGACGCAGTTCTGTCTGAAACGGTTACATTTATCGTCTGCAAAGCTATGTCGCGTGCTGCGGTATGCAGAGACACTAAAAGCACCATAGTAGAACACAGATGAAGCTTCTAAGTAGATGTAATAGCTAGTATGAAGTAGTACAATTCAAGTTTTTGTTATCGATTATTGACTTTTTACCCTTCTTTGGTAACTTGGACATGAGCTAGGAACTTAAGATTTTGCATGAAATGATGACTAGCAGACGCGTTGCACGGAGAATGTGAAAAGTGTTCATATGTGGTATAAAGCTGAGAAATCCGTCCGCATTCGTCATTTGTTATCGAATCGAATTAAAGCCAGATCGTCACATTGGCCGCTCTTCTCCCTGAATCGGTTGTACTTATCGTCTGCAATGCTACGTCGCGTGCTGCGGTATGCGGAGACACTAAAAGCACCATAGTAGAACACAGATGAAGCTTCTAAGTTGATGTAATAGCCAGTAAGATGTAGTAGAATTCAAGTTTTAGTTATCGATTATTGACTTTTTAACTAGCTTTGGTGCCTTGGACATGAGCTAGGACCTTAACATTTTGCATGAAAGGAGGACTAGCAGCCGAGTTGCACGGGAGAATTTCAAAAGTGTTCATTTGTAGTAAAAACCTGAGAAATCCGTCCCTTTAGTAGAACACAGATGAAGCTTGTAAGTTGTTGTAATAGCCAGTAAGAAGTAGTACAATTCAAGTTTTAGGTATCGATTATTGAATTTGTACCCTTCTTTGGTCCCTTGGACATGAGCTAGGAACTTAAGATTTTGCATGAAAGTAGGACTAGCAGCCGCGATGCGCGGGAGAATGTGAAAAGTGTTCATTTGTAATAAAAAACTGAGAAATCCGTCCGTTTTCGTCATTTGTTATCAAATCGACTTAAAGCCAGATCGTCACATTGGCCGCTCTTCTCTCTGAAACGGTTGTTCTTATAGTGTGCAAAGCTGCGTAAACACTAAAAGCACCATAGTAGAATACAGATGAAACATCAAAGTTGATGAAATAGCCAGTAAGAAGTAGTACAATTCAAGTTTTAGGTATCGATTATTGACGTTTTAGCTGGCATTGGTGCCTTGGACATGAGCTAGGACCTTAAGATTCTGCATGAAAGGAGGACTAGCAGCCGAGTTGCACGGGAGAATGTGAAAAGTGTTCATATGTAGTAAAAACTTGACAAAATCCGAACGTTTTCGTCATTTGTTATCGAATCGACCTAATGCCAGGTCGTCACATTGGCCGCAGTTCTGTCTGGAACGGTTACATTTATCGTCTGCAGAGCTATGTCGCGTGCTGCGGTATGCAGAGACACTAAAAGCACCATAGTAGAACACAGACGAAGCTTCTAATTTGATGTAATAGCCAGTAAGAAGTAGTACAATTCAAATTTTAGGAATCGATTATTGACTTTTTACCCTTCTTTGGTGCCTTGGACATGAGCTAGGACCTTAAGATTTTGGATTAAACTAGGACTAGTAGCCGCGATGCGCGGGAGACTGTGAAAAGTGTTCATATGTAGTAAAAACCTGAGAAATACGTCCGTTTTCGTCACATTGGCCGCTCTTCTATCTGAAACGGTTACATTTATCGTCTGCAAAGCTATGTCGCATGCTGCGGTATGCGTAGACACTAAATGTACCATAGTGGATACCATAGTGGATCACAGATGAAGCATCTAAGTTGATGTAATAGGCAGTAAGAAGTAGTACAATTCAAGTTTTAGGTATCAAATATTGTCTTTTTAGCTGGCTTCGGTGCCTTGGACATGAGCTAGGATCTTAAGATTTTGGATTAAACTAGGACTAGCAGCCGCGATGCGCGGGAGAATGTGAAAAGTGTTCGTATGTAGTAAAACCTGAGAAATCCGTCCGTATTCGTCATTTGTTATTGAATCGACTTAAAGCCAGATCGTCACATAGACCGCTCTTCTCTCTGAAACGGATGTACTTATTGTCTGCAAAGCTATGTCGCGTTCTGCGGTATGCGGAGACACTAAAAGCACCATCGTAGAACACAGATGAAGCTTCTAAGTTGGTGTAATAGCCAGTAAGAAGTAGTACAATTCAAGTTTTAGTTATCGATTAATGACTTTTTAACTGCCTCTGGTGCCGTGGACATGAGCTAGGAACGTAACATTTTGCATGAAAGGTGGACTAGCAGCCGAGTAGCATGGGAGAATGTGAAAAGTGTTCATTTGTAGTAAAAACCTGAGAAATCCGGCCGTTTACGTCATTTGTTATCGAATCGACTTAAATCCAGATCGTCACATTCGCCACTTTTCTCTCTGAAACGGTTACATTTATCGTCTGCAAAGCTATGTCGCGTGCTGCGGTATGCGGAGACACTAAAAGCACCATAGTAGAACACAGATGAAGCTCCTAAGTTGATGTAAATCCAGTAAGAAGTAGTACAATTCAAGTTTTAGGTATCGATTAATGACTTTTCAGCTGGCTTTGGTGCCTTGGACATGAGCTAGGACCTTAACAATCTGCATGTAAGGAGGAGTAGCAGCCGAGTTGCACGGGAGAATGTGAAAAGTGTTCATATGTAGCAAAAACCTGAAAAATCCGTTAGTTTTCGTCCTTTGTTATCGAATCGACTTAAAGCAGGTCGTCACATTGGCCGCTCTTCTGTCTGAAACGGTTACATTTATATTCTGCAAAGCTATGTCGCATGCTGCGGTATGCGGAGACACTAAAAGCACCATAGTGGATCACAGATGAATCATCTAAGTTGATGTAACAGCCAGTAAGATGTAGTACAATTCAAGTTTTACGTATCGATTATTGACTTTTTGCTGGCTTTGGTGCCTTGGACATGAGGTAGGACCTTAAGATTCTGCATGAAACGAGGACTAGCAGCCGAATTGCACGGCAGAATGTGAAAAGTGTTCATATGTAGTAAAAACCTGAGAAATCCGTCCGTTTTCGTCATTTGTTATCAAATCGACTTAAAGCCTGATCGTCACATTGGCCGCTCTTCTCTCTGAAACGGTTGTACTGATCGTCTGCAAAGCTATGTCGCGTGCTGCGGTATGCGGAGACACTAAAAGCACCATTGTAGAACACAGATGAAGCTTCTAAATCGATGTAATAGCCAGTAATAAGTAGTACAATTTAAGTTTTAGTTATCGATTATTGACTTTTTAACTGGCTTTGGTGCCTTGGACATGAGCTAGGACCTTAACATTTTGCACGAAAGGAGGACTAGCAGCCGAGTTGAAAGGGAGAATGTGAAAAGTGTTCATATGTAGTAAAAACCTGAGAAATCCGTTTCTTTTCGTCATTTGTTATCGAATCGACTTAAAGCCAGATCGTCACATTGGCCGCCCTTCTGTCTGAAACGGTTACATTTATCGTCTGCAAAGCTATGTCGCGTGCTGCGGTATGTGGAGACACTAAAAGCACAATAGTAGAACACAGATGAAGCTTCTAAGTTGATGTAATAGCCAGAGAGAAGTATTACAATTCAAGTTTTAGGTTTCGATTAGTGACTTTTTACCCTTCTTTGGTGCCTTGGACATGAGCTAGGTACTTAAGATTTTGCATGAAAGGAGGACTAGTAGCCGCGATTCGCGGGAGAATGTGAAAAGTGTTCATACGTAGTAAAAACCTGAGAAATCCGTCCGTTTTCGTCATTTGTTATCGAATGGACTTAAAGCCAGATCGTCACATTGGCCGCTCTTCTGTCTGAAACGGTTACATTTATCGTCTGCAAAGCTATGTCGCATGCTGCAGTGTGCGGAGACACTAAAAGCACCATAGTGGATCACAGATGAAGCATCTACGTTGATGTAATAGCCAGTAAGAAGTAGTACAATTCAAGTTTTAGGTATCGATTATTGACTTTTTAGCTGGCTTTGGTGCCTTGGACATGAGCTAGGACCTTAAGATTCTGCATGAAAGGAGGACTAGCAGCCGAGTTGCACGGGAGAATGTGAAAAGTGTTCACACGTAGTAAAAACCTGAGGAACCCGTCCATTTTCGTCATTTGTTATCGAATCGACTTAAAGCCAGATCGTCACATTGGCCGATCTTCTCTCTGAAACGGTTGTACTTATCGTCTGCAAAGCTATGTCGCGTGCTGCCGTATACGGAGACACTAAAAGCACCATAGTAGAACACAGATGAAGCTTCCTAGTTGATGTAATAGCCAGTAAGAAGTAGTACAATTCAAGTTTTAGTTAACGATTATTGACTTTTTAGCTGGCTTTGGTGCCTTGGACATGAGGCAGAACCTTAAGATTCTGCATGAAAGGAGGACTAGCAGCCGAGTTGCACGGGAGAATGTGAAAAGTGTTTATATGTAGTAAAAACGTGAGAAATCCGTTACTTTTCGTCATTTGTTATCGAATCGACTTAAAGCCAGATCGTCACATTGGCCGCCCTTCTGTCTGAAACGGTTACATTTATCGCCTGCAAAGCTATGTCGCATGCTGCGGTATGCGCAGACACTAAAAGCACCATAGTGGATCACAGATGAAGCATCTAAGTTGATGTAATAGCCAGTAAGAAGTAGTACAATTCAAGTTTTAGTTATCGATTATTGACTTATTTGCTGGCTTTGGTGCCTTGGACTTGAGCTAGGACCATAAGATTCTGCATTAAAGGAGGACTAGCAGCCGCGTTGCACGGGAGAATGTGAAAAGTGTTTATACGTAGTAGAAACCTGAGAAATCCGTCCGCTTTCGTAATTTATTATCGAATCGACTTAAAGCCAGATCGTCACATTGGCCGCTCTTCTCTCTGAAACGGTTACATTTACCGTCTGCAAAGCTATGTCGCGTTCTGCGGTATGCGGAGACACTAAAAGCACCATAGTAGAACATAGATGAAGCTTCTAAGTTGATGTAATAGCCAGTAAGAAGTAGTACAATTCAAGATTTACGTATCGATTATTGACTTTTTTGCTGGCTTTGGTGCCTTGGACATGAGCTAGGACCTTAAGATTCTGCATGAAAGGAGGACTAGCAGCCGAGTTGTATGGGACAATGTGAAAAGTGTTCATATGTAGTAAAAACCTGAGAAATACGTCCGTTTTCGTCATTTGTTATCGAATCGACTTGAAGCAAGATCGTCACATTGGCCGCTCTTCTCTCTGAAACGGTTGTACTTATCGTCTGCAAAGCTATGTCGCGTGCTGCGGTATGCGGATACACTAAAAGCACCATAGTGGATCACAGATGAAGCTTCTACGTTGATGTAATAGCCAGTAAGAAGTAGTACAATTCAAGTTTTATTTATCGATTATTGACTTTTTAGCTGGCTTTGGTGCCTTGGACATGAGTTAGGTACTTAAGATTTTGCATGAAAGGAGGACTAGTAGCCGCGATGCGCGGGAGAAAGTGAAAAGTGTTCACTCGTAGTAAAAACCTGAGAAATCCGTCCGTTTTCGTCATTTGTTATCGAATCGACTTAAAGCCAGATCGTCACATTGGCCGCTCTTCTGTCTGAAACGGTTACATTTATCGTCTGCAAAGCTATGTCGCATGCTGCGGTATGCGTAGACACTAAAAGCACCATAGTGGATCACAGATGAAGCATCTACGTTGATGTAATAGCCAGTAAGAAGTAGTACAATTCAAGTTTTAGGTATCGATTATTGACTTTTTAGCTGGCTTTGGTGCCTTGGACATGAGCTAGGACCTTAAGATTCTGCATGAAATGAGGACTAGCAGCCGAGTTTCACGGGAGAATGTGAAAAGTGTTCACACGTAGTATAAACCTGAGGAACCCGTCCATTTTCGTCATTTGTTATCGAATCGACTTAAAGCCAGATCGTCACATTGGCCGATCTGCTCTCTGAAACGGTTGTACTTATCGTCTGCAAAGCTATGTCGCGTGCTGCGGTATACGGAGACACTAAAAGCACCATAGTAGAACACAGATGAAGCTTCCTAGTTGATGTAATAGCCAGTAAGAAGTAGTACAATTCAAGTTTTAGTTAACGATTATTGACTTTTTAGCTGGCTTTGGTGCCTTGGACATGAGGTAGAACCTTAAGATTCTGCATGAAAGGAGGACTAGCAGCCGAGTTGCACGGGAGAATGTGAAAAGTGTTTATATGTAGTAAAAACGTGAGAAATCCGTTACTTTTCGTCATTTGTTATCGAATCGACTTAAAGCCAGATCGTCACATTGGCCGCCCTTCTGTCTGAAACGGTTACATTTATCGTCTGCAAAGCTATGTCGTATGGTGCGGTATGCGCAGACACTAAAAGCACCATAGTGGATCACAGATGAAGCATCTAAGTTGATGTAATAGCCAGTAAGAAGTAGTACAATTCAAGTTTTAGGTATCGATTATTGACTTATTTGCTGGCTTTGGTGCCTTGGACATGAGCTAGGACCTTAAGATTCTGCATTAAAGGAGGACTAGCAGCCGCGTTGCACGGGAGAATGTGAAAAGTGTTTATACGTAGTAGAAACCTGAGAAATCCGTCCGTTTTCGTAATTTATTATCGAATCGACTTAAAGCCAGATCGTCACATTGGCCGCTCTTCTCTCTGAAACGGTTACATTTATCGTCTGCAAAGCTATGTCGCGTTCTGCGGTATTTGGAGACACTAAAAGCACCATAGTAGAACACAGATGAAGCTTCTAAGTTGATGTAATAGCCAGTAAGAAGTAGTACAATTCAAGATTTACGTATCGATTATTGACTTTTTTGCTGGCTTTGGTGCCTTGGACATGAGCTAGGACCTTAAGATTCTGCATGAAAGGAGGACTAGCAGCCGAGTTGTATGGGACAATATGAAAAGTGTTCATATGTAGTAACAACCTGAGAAATCCGTCCGTTTTCGTCATTTGTTATCGAATCGACTTGAAGCAAGATCGTCACATTGGTCGCTCTTCTCTCTGAAACGGTTGTACTTATCGTCTGCAAAGCTATGTCGCGTGCTGCGGTATGCGGAGACACTAAAAGCACCATAGTGGATCACAGATGAAGCATCTACGTTTATGTAATAGCCAGTAAGAAGTAGTAGAATTCAAGTTTTAGGTATCGATTATTGACTTTTTACCCTTCTTTGGTGCCTTGGACATGAGTTAGGTACTTAAGATTTTGCATGAAAGGAGGACTAGTAGCCGCGATGCGCGGGAGAATGTGAAAAGTGTTCACACGTAGTAAAAACCTGAGAAATCCGTCCGTTTTCGTCATTTGTTATCGAATCGACTTGAAGCAAGATCGTCACATTGGCCGCTCTTCTGTCTGAAACGGTTACATTTATCGTCTGCAAAGCTATGTCGCATGCTGCGGTATGCGGAGACACTAAAAGCACCATAGTGGATCACAGATGAAGCATCTACGTTGATGTAATAGCCAGTAAGAAGTAGTACAATTCAAGTTTTAAGTATCGATTATTGACTTTTTAGCTGGCTTTGGTGCCGTGGACATGAGCTAGGACCTTAAGATTCTGCATGAAAGGAGGACTAGCAGCCGAGTTGTACGGGAGAATGTGAAAAGTGTTCACACGTTGTAAAAACCTGAGGAACCCGTCCATTTTCGTCATTTGTTATCGAATCGACTTAAAGCCAGATCGTCACATTGGCCGATCTTCTCTCTGAAACGGTTCTACTTATCGTCTGCAAAGCTATGTCGCGTGCTGCGGTATACGGAGACACTAAAAGCACCATAGTAGAACACAGATGAAGCTTCTAAGTTGATGTAATAGCCAGTAAGAAGTAGTACAATTCAAGATTTACGTATCGATTATTGACTTTTTTGCTGGCTTTGGTGCCTTGGACATGAGCTAGGACCTTAAGATTCTGCATGAAAGGAGGACTAGCAGCCGAGTTGTATGGGACAATGTGAAAAGTGTTCATATGTAGTAAAAACCTGAGAATTCCGTCCGTTTTCGTCATTTGTTATCGAATCGACTTGAAGCAAGATCGTCACATTGGCCGCTCTTCTATCTGAAACGGTTGTACTTATCGTCTGCAAAGCTATGTCGCGTGCTGCGGTATGCGGAGACACTAAAAGCACCATAGTAGAACACAGATGAAGCTTCTAAGTTGATGTAATAGCCAGTAAGAAGTAGTACACTTCAAGTTTTAGGTATCGATTATTGACTTTTTAGCAGGCTTTGGTGCCTTGGACATGAGCTAGGACCTTAAGATTCTGCATGAAAGGAGGACTAGCAGCCGCGTTGCACGGGAGTATGTGAAAAGTGTTCATATGTAGTAAAAACCTGAGATATCCGTCCATTTTCGTCATTTGTTATCGAATCGACTTATAGCCAGATCGTCACATTGGCCCCTCTTCTCTCTGAAACGGTTGTACTTATCGTCTGCAAAGCTATGTCGCGTGCTGCGGTATGCGAAGACACTAAAATCACCATAGTGGAACACAGATGAAGCTTCTAAGTTGATGTAATAGCCAGTAAGAAGTAGTACAATTCAAGTTTTAGCTATCGATTATTGACTTTTTAGCTGGCTTTGGTGCCTTGGACATGAGCTATGTCCTTACGATTCTGCACGAAAGGAGGACTAGCAGCCGAGTTGAATGGGAGAAGGTGAAAAATGTTCATATGTAGTAAAAACCTGAGAAATCCGTCCGTTTTCGTCATTTGTTATCGAATCAACTTGAAGCCAGATCGTCACATTGGCCGCTCTTCTCTCTGAAACGGTTGTACTTATCGTCTGGAAAGCTATGTCGCGTGCTGCAGTATGCGGAGACACTAAAAGCACCATAGTAGAACACAGATGAAGCTTCCAAGTTGATGTGATAGCCAGTGAGGAGTAGTACAATTCAAGTTTTAGGTATCGATTATTGACTTTTTAGCTGGCTTTGGTGCCTTGGACATGAGCTAGGACATTAAGATTCTGCATGAAAGGAGGACTAGCAGCCGCGTTGCACGGGTGTTTGTGAAAAGTGTTCATATGTAGTAAAAACCTGAGAAATTCTTCCATTTTCGTCATTTGTTATCGAATCGACTTAAAGCCAGATCGTCACATTGGCCGCTCTTCTCTCTGAAACGGTTGTACTTATCGTTTGCAAAGCTATGTCGCATGCTGCGGTATGCGGAGATACTTAAATCACCATAGTGGAACACAGATGAAGCTTCTAAGTTGACGTAATAGCCAGTAAGAAGTAGTACAATTCAAGGTTTAGGTATCGATTATTGACTTTTTAGCTGGCTTTGGTGCCTTGGACATGAGATAGGTCCTTAAGATTCTGCATGAAAGGAGGACTAGCAGCCGAGTTGCATGGGAGAATGTGAAAAGTGTTCATCTGTAGTAAATACCTGAGAAATTCGTTCGTTTTCATCATTTGTTACCGAATCGACTTAAAGCCAGATCGTCACATTGGCCGCTCTTCTCTCTGAAACGGTTGTACTTATCGTTTGCAAAGCTATGTCGCGTGCTGCGGTATGCCGAGACACAAAAAGCACCATAGTGGACACACAGATGAATCTTCTAAGTTGATGTAATAGCCAGTAAGAAGTAGTACAATTCAAGTTTTAGGTTATGGATTATTGACTTTTTAGCTATCTTTGGTGCCTTGGACATGAGCTAGGACATTAAGATTCTGCATGAAAGGAGGACTAGCAGCCGCATTGCATGGGAGTATGTGACAAGTGTTCATATGTAGTAAAAACCTGAGAAATCCGTCCTTTTTCGTCATTTGTTATCGAATAAACTTAAAGCCAGATCCTCACATTGGCCGCTCTTCTCTCTGAAACGGTTGTACTTAACGTCTGCAAAGCTATGTCGCGTGCTGCGGTATGCGGAGACACTAAAAGCACCATAGTAGAACACAGACGAAACTTCTAAGTTGATGTAATAGCCAGTAAGAAGTAGTACAATTCAAGTTTTAGGTATCGTTATTGACTTTTTAGCTGGCTTTGGTGACTGGGACATGAGATAGGACCTTAAGATTCTGCATGAAAGGAGGACTAGCAGCCGAGTTGCATGGGAGAATGTGAAAAGTGTTCATATGTAGTAAAAACCTGAGAAATCCGTCCGTTTTCGTAATTTGTTATGGAATCGACTTAAAGCCAGATCGTCACATTGGCCGCTCTTCTCTCTGAAACGGTTGTACTTATCGTTTGCAAAGCTATGTCGCCTGCTGCGGTATGCGGAGACACAAAAGGCACCATAGTGGACACACAGATGAAGCTTCTAAGTTGATGTAATAGCCAGTAAGATGTAGTACAATTCAAGTTTTAGGTATGGATTATTGACTTTTTAGCTATCTTTGGTGCCTTGGACATGAGCTAGGACCTTAAGATTTTGCATGAAAGGAGGACTAGCAGCCGCGTTGCATGGGAGAATGTGAAAAGTGTTCATATGTAGTAAAAACCTGAGAAATCCGTCCGTTTTCCTAATTTGTTATGGAATCGACTTAAAGCCAGATCGTCACATTGGCCGCGCTTCTCTCTGAAACGGTTGTACTTATCGTCTGCAAAGCTATGTCGCGTGCTGCGGTATGCGTAGACACTAAAAGCACCATAGTAGAACACAGATGAAGCATCTAAGTTGATGTAATAGCCAGTAAGAAGTAGTACAATTCAAGATTTACGTATCGATTATTGACTTTTTTGCTGGCTTTGGTGCCTTGGACATGAGCTAGGACCTTAAGATTCTGCATGAAAAGAGGACTAGCAGCCGAGTTGTATGGGACAATGTGAAAAGTGTTCATATGTAGTAAAAACCTAAGAAATCCGTCCGTTTTTGTCATTTGTTATCGAATCGACTTGAAGCAAGATCGTCACATTGGCCGTTCTTCTCTCTGAAACGGTTGTACTTATCGTCTGCAAAGCTATGTCGCGTGCTGCGGTATGCGGAGACACTAAAAGCACCATAGTGGATCACAGATGAAGCATCTACGTTGATGTAATAGCCAGTAAGAAGTAGTACAATTCAAGGTTTAGGTATCGATTATTGACTTTTTAGCTGGCTTTGGTGCCTTGGACATGAGGTAAGACCTTAAGATTCTGCATGAATGGACGACTAGCAGCCGAGTTGCACGGGAGAATGTGAAAAGTGTTCATATGTAGTAAAAACGTGAGAAATCCGTTACTTTTCGTCATTTGTTATCGAATCGACTTAAAGCCAGATCGTCACATTGGCCGCCCTTCTGTCTGAAACGGTTACATTTATCGTCTGCAAAGCTATGTCGCATGGTGCGGTATGCGGAGACACTAAAAGCACCATAGTAGAACACAGATGAAGCTTCTAAGTTGATGTAATAGCCAGTAAGAAGTAGTACACTTCAAGTTTTAGGTATCGATTATCGACTTTTTAGCTGGCTTTGGTGCCTTGGACATGAGCTATGTCCTTAAGATTCTGCACGAAAGGAGGACTAGCAGCCGAGTTGAATGGGAGAAGGTGAAAAGTGTTCATATGTAGTAAAAACCTGAGAAATCCGTCCATTTTCGTCATTTGTTATCGAATCGACTTAAAGCCAGATCGTTACATTGGCCGCTCTTCTCTCTGAAACGGTTGTACTTATCGTTTGCAAAGCTATGTCGCATGCTGCGGTATGCGGAGATACTAAAATCACCATAGTGGAACACAGATGAAGCTTCTAAGTTGACGTAATAGCCAGTAAGAAGTAGTACAATTCAAGGTATAGGTATCGATTATTGACTTTTTAGCTGGCTTTGGTGCTTGGACATGAGATAGGTCCTTAAGATTCTGCATGAAAGGAGGACTAGCAGCCGAGTTGCATGGGAGAATGTGAAAAGTGTTCATATGTAGTAAAAACCTGAGAAATCCGTCCGTTTTCGTAATTTGTTATGGAATCGACTTAAAGCCAGATCGTCACATTGGCCGCTCTTCTCTCTGAAACGGTTGTACTTATCGTTTGCAAAGCTATGTCGCGTGCTGCGGTATGCGGAGACACAAAAGGCACCATAGTGGACACACAGATGAAGCTTCTAAGTTGATGTAATAGCCAGTAAGAAGTAGTACAATTCAAGTTTTAGGTATGGATTATTGACTTTTTAGCTATCTTTGGTGCCTTGGACATGAGCTAGGACCTTAAGATTTTGCATGAAAGGAGGACTAGCAGCCGCGTTGCATGGGAGAATGTGAAAAGTGTTCATATGTAGTAAAAACCTGAGAAATCCGTCCGTTTTCGTAATTTGTTATGGAATCGACTTAAAGCCAGATCGACACATTGGCCGCGCTTCTCTCTGAAACGGTTGTACTTATCGTCTGCAAAGCTATGTCGCGTGCTGCGGTATGCGTAGACACTAAAAGCACCATAGTAGAACACAGATGAAGCTTCTAAGTTTATGTAATAGCCAGTAAGAAGTAGTAGAATTCAAGTTTTAGGTATCGATTATTGACTTTTTACCCTTCTTTGGTGCCTTGGACATGAGGTAGGTACTTAAGATTTTGCATGAAAGGAGGACTAGTAGCCGCGATGCGCGGGAGAATGTGAAAAGTGTTCATACGTAGTACAAACCTGAGAAATCCGTCCGCTTTCGTCATTTGTTATCGAATCGACTTAAAGCCAGATCGTCACATTGGCCGCTCTTCTGTCTGAAACGGTTACATTTATCGTCTGCAAAGCTATGTCGCATGCTGCGGTATGCGGAGACCCTAAAAGCACCATAGTGGATCACAGATGAAGCATCTATGTTGATGTAATAGCCAGTAAGAAGTAGTACAATTCAAGTTTTAAGTATCGATTATTGACTTTTTAGCTGGCTTTGGTGCCTTGGACATGAGCTAGGAACTTAAGATTCTGCATGAAAGGAGGACTAGCAGCCGAGTTGTACGGGAGAATGTGAAAAGTGTTCACACGTTGTAAAAACCTGAGGAACCCGTCCATTTTCGTCATTTGTTATCGAATCGACTTAAAGCCAGATCGTCACATTGGCCGATCTTCTCTCTGAAACGGTTGTACTTATCGTTTGCAAAGGTATGTCGCGTGCTGCGGTATATGGAGACACTAAAAGCACCATAGTAGAACACAGATGAAGCTTCCTAGTTGATGTAATAGCCAGTAAGAAGTAGTACAATTCAAGTTTTAGTTATCGATTATTGACTTTTTAGCTGGCTTTGGTGCCTTGGACATGAGGTAAGACCTTAAGATTCTGCATGAAAGGACGACTAGCAGCCGAGTTGCACAGGAGAATGTGGAAAGTGTTCATATGTAGTAAAAACGTGAGAAATCCGTTACTTTTCGTCATTTGTTATCGAATCGACTTAAAGCCAGATCGTCACATTGGCCGCCCTTCTGTCTGAAACGGTTACATTTATCGTCTGCAAAGCTATGTCGCATGGTGCGGTATGCGGAGACACTAAAACCACCATAGTAAAACACAGATGAAGCTTCTAAGTTGATGTAATAGCCAGTAAGAAGTAGTACAATTCAAGGTTTAGCTATCGATTATTGACTTTTTAGCTGGCTTTGGTGACTTGGACATGAGCTAGGACCTTACGATTCTGCATGAAAGGAGGACTAGCAGCCGAGTTGCAAGGGAGAATGTGAAAAGTGTTCATATGTAGTAAAAACCAAAGAAATCCGTCCGTTATCGTAATTTGTTATGGAATCGACTTAAAGCCAGATCGTCACATTGGCCGCGCTTCTCTCTGAAACGGTTGTACTTATCGTCTGCAAAGCTATGTCGCGTGCTGCGGTATGCGTAGACACTAAAAGCACCATAGTAGAACACAGATGAAGCTTCTAAGTTGATGTAATAGCCAGTAAGAAGTAGTATAATTCAAGATTTACGTATCGATTATTGACTTTTTTGCTGGCTTTGGTGCCTTGGACATGAGCTAGGACCTTAAGATTCTGCATGAAAGGAGGACTAGCAGCCGAGTTGTATGGGACAATGTGGAAAGTGTTCATATGTAGTAAAAACCTGAGAAATCCGTCCGTTTTCGTCATTTGTTATCGAATCGACTTGAAGCAAGATCGTCACATTGGCCGCTCTTCTATCTGAAACGGTTGTACTTATCGTCTGCAAAGCTATGTCGCGTGCTGCGGTATGCGGAGACACTAAAAGCTCCATAGTAGAACACAGATGAAGCTTCTAAGTTGATGTAATAGCCAGTAAGAAGTAGTACACTTCAAGTTTTAGGTATCGATTATTGACTTTTTAGCAGGCTTTGGTGCCTTGGACATGAGCTAGGACCTTAAGATTCTGCATGAAAGGAGGACTAGCAGCCGAGTTGCACGGGAGTATGTGAAAATTGTTCATATGTAGTAAAAACCTGAGACATCCGTCCATTTTCGTCATTTGTTATCGAATCGACTTATAGCCAGATCGTCACATTGGCCGCTCTTCTCTCTGAAACGGTTGTACTTATCGTCTGCAAAGCTATGTCACGTGCTGCGGTATGGTGAGACACTAAAAGCACCATAGTGGATCACAGACGAAGCATCTACGTTGATGTAATAGCCACTAAGAAGTAGTACAATTCAAGTTTTAGGTACCGATCATTGACTTTTTACCCTTCTTTGGTGCCTTGGACATGAGTTAGGTACTTAAGATTTTGCATGAAAGGAGGACTAGTAGCCGCGATGCGCGGGAGAATGTGAAAAGTGTTCATACGTAGTAAAAACCTGAGAAATCCGTCCGTTTTCGTCATTTGTTATCGAATCGACTTAAAGCCAGATCGTCACATTGGCCGCTCTTCTGTCTGAAACGGTTACATTTATCGTCTGCAAAGCAATGTCGCATGCTGCGGTATGCGGAGACACTAAAAGCACCATAGTGGATCACAGATGAAGCATCTACGTTGATGTAATAGCCAGTAAGAAGTAGTACAATTCAAGTTTTAAGTATCGATTATTGACTTTTTAACTGTCTTTGGTGCCTTGGACATGAGCTAGGACCTTAAGATTCTGCATGAAAGGAGGACTAGCAGCCGAGTTGTACGGGAGAATGTGAAAGGTGTTCACACGTTGTAAAAACCTGAGGAACCCGTCCATTTTCGTCATTTGTTATCGAATCGACTTAAAGCCAGATCGTCACATTGGCCGATCTTCTCTCTGAAACGGTTGTACTTATCGTCTGCAACGCTATGTCTCGTGCTGCGGTATACGGAGACACTAAAAGCACCATAGTAGAACACAGATGAAGCTTCCTAGTTGATGTAATAGCCAGTAAGAAGTAGTACAATTCAAGTTTTAGTTATCGATTATTGATTTTTAGCTGGCTTTGGTGCCCTCGACAAGAGGTAGGACCTTAAGATTCGGCATGAAAGGACGACTAGCAGCCGAGTTGCACGGGAGAATGTGAAAAGTGTTCATATGTAGTAAAAACGTGAGAAATCCGTCCGTTTTCGTAATTTGTTATGGAATCGACTTAAAGCCAGATCGTCACATTGACCGCGCTTCTCTCTGAAACGGTTGTACTTATCGTCTGCAAAGCTATGTCGCGTGCTGCGGTATGCGTAGACACTAAAAGCACCATAGTAGAACACAGATGAAGCTTCTAAGTTGATGTAATAGCCAGTAAGAAGTAGTACAATTCAAGATTTACGTATCGATTATTGACTTTTTTGCTGGCTTTGGTGCCTTGGACATGAGCTACTACCTTAAGATTCTGCATGAAAGGAGGACTAGCAGCCGAGTTGTATGGGACAATGTGAAAAGTGTTCATATGTAGTAAAAACCTGAGAAATCCGTCCGTTTTCGTCATTTGTTATCGAATCGACTTGAAGCAAGATCGTCACATTGGCCGCTCTTCTATCTGAAACGGTTGTACTTATCGTCTGGAAAGCTATGTCGCGTGCTGCGGTATGCGGAGACACTAAAAGCACCATAGTAGAACACAGATGAAGCTTCTAAGTTGATGTAATAGCCAGTAAGAAGTAGTACACTTCAAGTTTTAGGTACTGATTATTGACTTTTTATCAGGCTTTTGTGCCTTGGACATGAGCTAGGACCTTAAGATTCTGCATGAAAGGAGGACTAGCAGCCGCGTTGCACGGGAGTATGTGAGAAGTGTTCATATGTAGTAAAAACCTAACATATCCGTCCATTTTCGTCATTTGTTATCGAATCGACTTATAGCCAGATCGTCACATTGGCCCCTCTTCTCTCTCAAACGGTTGTACTTATCGTCTGCAAAGCTATGTCGCGTGCTGCGGTATGCGAAGACACTAAAATCACCATAGTGGAACACAGATGAAGCTTCTAAGTTGATGTAATAGCCAGTAAGAAGTAGTACAATTCAAGTTTTAGCTATCGATTATTGACTTTTTAGCTGGCTTTGGTGCCTTGGACATGAGCTATGTCCTTAAGAGTCTGCACGAAAGGAGGACTAGCAGCCGAGTTGTATGGGAGAATGTGAAAAGTGTTCATATGTAGTAAAAACCTGAGAAATCCGTCCGTTTTCGTCATTTGTTATCGAATCAACTTGAAGCCAGATCGTCACATTGGCCGCTCTTCTCTCTGAAACGGTTGTACTTATCGTCTGGAAAGCTATGTCGCGTGCTGCAGTATGCGGAGACACTAAAAGCACCATAGTAGAACACAGATGAAGCTTCTAAGTTGATGTGATAGCCAGTGAGAAGTAGTACAATTCAAGTTTTAGGTATCGATTATTGACTTTTTAGCTGGCTTTGGTGCCTTGGACATGAGCTAGGACCTTAAGATTCTGCATGAAAGGAGGACTAGCAGCCGCGTTGCACGGGAGTTTGTGAAAAGTGTTCATATGTAGTAAAAACCTGAGAAATCCGTCCGTTTTCGTCATTTGTTATCGAATCGACTTAAAGTCAGATCGTCACATTGGCCGCTCTTCTCTCTGAAACGGTTGTACTTATCGTTGCAAAGCTATGTAGCATGCTGCGGTATGCGGAGATACTAAAATCACCATAGTGGAACGCAGATGAAGCTTCTAAGTTGACGTAATAGCCAGTAAGAAGTAGTACAATAAAAGGTTTAGGTATCGATTATTGACTTTTTAGCTGGCTTTGGTGCCTTGGACATGAGATAGGTCCTTAAGATTCTGCATGAAAGGAGGACTAACAGCCGAGTTGCATGGGAGAATGTGAAAAGTGTTCAACTGTAGTAAATACCTGAGAAATTCGTTCGTTTTCGTCATTTGTTACCGAATCGACTTAAAGCCAGATCGTCACATTGGCCGCTCTTCTCTCTGAAACGGTTGTACTTACCGTTTGCAAAGCTATGTCGCGTGCTGCGGTATGCCGAGACACAAAAAGCACCATAGTGGACACACACAATGAAGCTTCTAAGTTGATGTAATAGCCAGTAAGAAGTAGTACAATTCAAGTTTTAGGTTATGGATTATTGACTTTTTAGCTATCTTTGGTGCCTTGGACATGAGCTAGGAGATTAAGATTCTGCATGAAACGAGGGCTAGCAGCCGCGTTGCATGATAGTATGTGACAAGTGTTCATATGTAGTAAAAACCGGAGAAATCCGTCCGTTTTCGTCATTTGTTATCGAATCAACTTGAAGCCAGATCGTCACATTGGCCGCTCTTCTCTCTGAAACGGTTGTACTTATCGTTTGCAAAGCTATGTCGCGTGCTGCGGTATGCCGCGACACAAAAGCACCATAGTGGAACACATATGAAGCTTCTAAGTTGATGTAATAGCCAGTAAGAAGTAGTACAATTCAAGTTTTAGCTATCGATTATTGACTTTTTAGCTGGCTTTGGTGCCGTGGACATGAGCTAGGACCTTATGATTCTGCATGAAAGGAGGACTAGCAGCCGAGTTACACGGGAGGATGCGAAAAGTGTTCATATGTAGTAAAAACCTGAGAAATCCGTCCGTTTTCGTAATTTATTATCGAATCGACTTAAAGCAGTGCGTCACATTGATCGCTCTTCTCTCTGAAACGGTTGTACTTATCGTCTGCAAAGCTATGTCGCGTGCTGCGGTATGCGGAGACACTAAAAGCACCATAGTAGAACACAGATGAAGCTTCTAAGTTGATGTAATAGCCAGTAAGGAGTAGTACTATTCAAGTTTTAGGTATCGAATATTGACTTTTTATCTGGCTTTGGTGCCTTGTACATGAGCTATTACCTTAAGATTCTGCATGAAAGGAGGTCTAGCAGCCGAGTTTAATGGGAGAATGTGAAAAGTGTTCATATGTAGTAAAAACCTGAGAAATCCGCCCGTTTTCGTCATTTGTTATCGAATCGACTTAAAGCCAGATCGTCACATTGGCCGCTCTTCTCTCTGAAACGGTTGTACTTATCGTCTGCAAAGCTATGTCGCGTGCTTCGGTATGCGGAGACACTAAAAGCACCATAGTAGAACACAGATGAAGCTTCAAACTTGATGTAATAGCCAGTAAGAAGTAGTACAAATCAAGATTTAGGTATCGATTATTGACTTTTTTGCTGGCTTTGGTGCCTTGGACATGAGCTAGGACCTTAAGCTTCTGCATGAAAGGAGGACTAGCAGCCGAGTTGTATGGGACAATGTGAAAAGTGTTCATATGTAGTAAAAACCTGAGAAATCCGCCCGTTTTCGTCATTTGTTATCGAATCGACTTAAAGCCAGATCGTCACATTGGCCGCTCTTCTCTCTGAAACGGTTGTACTTATCGTCTGCAAAGCTATGTCGCGTGCTGCGGTATGCGGAGACACTAAAAGCACCATAGTAGAACACAGATGAAGCTTCAAACTTGATGTAATAGCCAGTAAGAAGTAGTACAATTCAAGGTTTAGGAATCGATTAATGACTTTTTAGCTGGCTTTGGTGCCTTGGACATGAGATAGGTCCTTAAGATTCTGCATGAAAGGAGGACTAGCAGCCGAGTTGCATGGGAGAATGTGAAAAGTGTTCATCTGTAGTAAATACCTGAGAAATTCGTTCGTTTTCATCATTTGTTACTGAATCGACTTAAAGCCAGATCGTCACATTGGCCGCTCTTCTCTCTGAAACGGTTCTACTTATCGTTTGCAAAGCTATGTCGCGTGCTGCGGTATGCCGAGACACAAGAAGCACCATAGTGGACACACACAATGAAGCTTCTAAGTTGATGTAATAGCCAGTAAGAAGTAGTACAATTCAAGTTTTAGGTTATGGATTATTGCCTTTTTAGCAATCTTTGGTGCCTTGGACATGAGCTAGGACATTAAGATTCTGCATGAAAGGAGGACTAGCAGCCGCGTTGCACGGGAGTTTGTGAAAAGTGTTCATATGTAGTAAAAACCTGAGATATCCGTCCGTTTTCGTCATTTGTTATCGAATCGACTTAAAGTCAGATCGTCACATTGGCCGCTCTTCTCTCTGAAACGGTTGTACTTGTCGTTGCAAAGCTATGTCGCATGCTGCGGTATGCGGAGATACTAAAATCACCATAGTGGAACGCAGATGAAGCTTCTAAGTTGACGTAATAGCCAGTAAGAAGTAGTACAATAAAAGGTTTAGGTATCGATTATTGACTTTTTAGCTGGCTTTGGTGCCTTGGACATGAGATAGGTCCTTAAGATTTTGCATGAAAGGAGGACTAACAGCCGAGTTGCATGGGAGAATGTGAAAAGTGTTCAACTGTAGTAAATACCTGAGAAATTCGTTCGTTTTCGTCATTTGTTACCGAATCGACTTAAAGCCAGATCGTCACATTGGCCACTCTTCTCTCTGAAACGGTTGTACTTATCGTTTGCAAAGCTATGTCGCGTGCTGCGGTATGCCGAGACACAAAAAGCACCATAGTGGACACACACAATGAAGCTTCTAAGTTGATGTAATAGCCAGTAAGAAGTAGTACAATTCAAGTTTTAGGTTATGGATTATTGACTTTTTAGCTATCTTTGGTGCCTTGGACATGAGCTAGGACATTAAGATTCTGCATGAAACGAGGGCTAGCAGCCGCGTTGCATGATAGTATGTGACAAGTGTTCATATGTAGTAAAAACATGAGAAATCCGTCCGTTTTCGTCATTTGTTATCGAATAAACTTAAAGCCAGATCTTCACATTGGCCGCTCTTCTCTCTGAAACGGTTGTACTTAACGTCTGCAAAGCTATGTCGCGTGCTGCGGTATGCGGAGACACTAAAAGCACCATAGTAGAACACAGACGAAACTTCTAAGTTGATGTAATAGCCAGTAAGAAGTAGTACTATTCAAGTTTTAGGTATCGAATATTGAATTTTTAGCTGGCTTTGGTGCCTTGTACATGAGCTATTACCTTAAGATTCTGCATGAAAGGAGGTCTAGCAGCCGAGTTGAATGGGAGAATGTGAAAAGTGTTCATATGTAGTAAAAACCTGAGAAATCCGCCCGTTTTCGTCATTTGTTATCGAATCGACTTAAAGCCAGATCGTCACATTGGCCGCTCTTTTCTCTGAAACGGTTGTACTTATCGTCTGCAAAGCTATGTCGCGTGCTGCGGTATGCGGAGACACTAAAAGCACCATAGTAGAACACAGATGAAGCTTCAAACTTGATGTAATAGCCAGTAAGAAGTAGTACAATTCAAGATTTAGGTATCGATTATTGACTTTTTTGCTGGCTTTGGTGCCTTGGACATGAGCTAGGACCTTAAGATTCTGCATGAAAGGAGGACTAGCAGCCGAGTTGTATGGGACAATGTGAAAAGTGTTCATATGTAGTAAAAACCTGAGAAATCCGCCCGTTTTCGTCATTTGTTATCGAATCGACTTAAAGCCAGATCGTCACATTGGCCGCTCTTCTCTCTGAAACGGTTGTACTTATCGTCTGCAAAGCTATGTCGCGTGCTGCGGTATGCGGAGACACTAAAAGCACCATAGTAGAACACAGATGAAGCTTCAAACTTGATGTAATAGCCAGTAAGAAGTAGTACAATTCAAGATTTAGGTATCGATTATTGACTTTTTTGCTGGCTTTGGTGCCTTGGACATGAGCTATGTCCTTAAGATTCTGCATGAAAGGAGGACTAGCAGCCGAGTTGCACGGGAGGATGCGAAAAGTGTTCATATGTAGTAAAAACCTGAGAAATCCGTCCGTTTTCGTAATTTATTATCGAATCGACTTAAAGCAGTGCGTCACATTGGCCGCTCTTCTCTCTGAAACGGTTGTACTTATCGTCTGCAAAGCTATGTCGCGTGCTGCGGTATGCGGAGACACTAAAAGCACCATAGTAGAACACAGATTAAGCTTCTATGTTGATGTAATAGCCAGTAAGAAGTAGTACAATTCAAGTTTTAGGTATCGAATATTGACTTTTTAGCTGGCTTTTGTGCCTTGGACATGAGCTAGGACCTAATGATTCTGCATGAAAGGAGGACTAGCAGCCGAGATGCATGGGAGAATGTGAATAGTGTTCATATGCAGTAAGAAAATGAGAAATCCGTCCGTTTTCGTCATTTGTTATCGAATCGACTTAAAGCCAGATCGTCACATTGGCCTCTCTTCTCTCTGAAACGGTTGTACTTATCGTCTGCAAGGCTATGTCGCGTGCTGCAGTATGCGGAGACACTAAAAACACCATAGTAGAACAGAGATGAAGCTTCTAAGTTGATGTGATAGCCACTGAGAAGTAGTACAATTCAAGTTTTAGGTATCGATTATTGACTTTTTAGCTGGCTTTGGTGCCTAGGACATGAGCTAGGACCTTACGATTCTGCATGAAGGGAGGACTAGCAGCCGCGTTGCACGGGAGTATGAGAAAAGTGTTCATATGTAGTAAAAACCTGAGAAATCCGTCCATTTTCGTCATTTGTTATCGAATCGACTTAAAGCCAGTTCGTCACATTGGCCCCTCTTCTCTCTGAAACGGTTGTACTTATCGTCTGCAAAGCTATGTCGCGTGCTGCGGTATGCGGAGACACTAAAAGCACCATAGTAGAACATAGATGAAGCTTCAAAGTTGATGTAATAGCCAGTAAGAAGTAGTACAATTCAAGATTTAGGTATCGATTATTGACTTTTTTGCTGGCTTTGGTGCCTTGAACATGACCTAGGACCCTACGATTCTGCATGAAAGGAGGACTAGCAGCCGAGTTGCACGGGGGAATGTAAAAAGTGTTCATATGTAGTAAAAACCTGAGAAATCCGTCCGTTTTCGTCATTTGTTATCGAATCGACTTAAAGCCAGATCGTCACATTGGCCCCTCTTCTCTCTGAAACGGTTGTACTTATCGTCTGCAAAGCTATGTCACGTGCTGCAGTATGCGGAGACACTAAAACCACCATAGTAGAACACAGATGAAGCTTCTAAGTAGATGTGATAGCCAGTGAGAAGTAGTGCAATTCAAGTTTTAGGTATCGATTATTGATTTTTTAGCTGGCTTTGGTGCCTTGTACTGGAGGTAGGACCTTAAGATTGTGCATGAAAGGAGGACTAGCAGCCGCGTTGCACGGGAGTATGTAAAGAGTGTTCATATGTAGTAAAAACCTGAGAAATCCGTCCATTTTCGTCATTTGTTATCGAATCGACTTGAAGCCAGATCGTCACATTGGCCGCTCTTCTCTCTGAAACGGTTGTACTTATCGTCTGCAAAGCTATGTCGCGTGCTGCGGTATGCGGAGACACTAAAAGCACCATAGTAGAATACAGATGAATCTTCTAAGTTGATGTAATAGCCAGTAAGAAGTAGTACAATTTAAGTTTTAGGTATCGATAATAGACGTTTTAGCTGGCTTTGGTGCCTTGGACATGAGGTAGGACCTTAAGATTGTGCATGAAAGGAGGACTAGCAGCCGCGTTGCACGGAGAATGTGAAAAGTGTTCATATGTAGTAAAAACCTGAGAAATCCGTCCGTTTTCGTAATTTATTATCGAATCGACTTAAAGCCAGATCGTCACATTAGTCGCTCTTCTCTCTGAAACGGTTGTACTTATCGTCTGCAAAGCTATGTCGCGAGCAACGGTATGCGGAGACACTAAAATCACCATAGTGGAACACAGATGAAGCTTCTAAGTTGATGTAATAGCCAGTAAGAAGTAGTAAAATTCAAGTTTTAGGAATCGATTATTGACTTTTTTGATGGCTTTGGTGCCTTTGACATGAGCTAGGACCTTATGATTTTGCATGAAAGGAGGACTAGCAGCCGAGATGCATGGGAGAATGTGAATAGTGTTCATATGTAGAAAAAAAATGAGAAATCCGTCCGTTTTCGTCATTTGTTATCGAATAGACTTAAAGCCAGATCGTCACATTGGCCGCTCTTCTCTCTGAAACGATTGTACTTATCGTCTGCAAAGCTATGTCGCGTGCTGCGGTATGCGGAGACACTAAAAGCACCATAATAGAACACAGATGAAGCTTCAAAGTTGATGTAATAGCCAGTAAGAAGTAGTACAATTCAAGATTTAGGTATCGATTATTGACTTTTTTGCTGGCTTTGGTGCCTTGGACATGAGCAAGGCCTTAAGATTCTGCATGAAAGGAGGACTAGCAGCCGAGTTGCAGGGAGAATGTAAAAATTGTTCATATGTAGTAAAAACCTGAGAAATCCGTCCGTTTTCGTCATTTGTTATCGAATCGACTTAAAGCCAGATCGTCACATTGGCCGCTCTTCTCTCTGAAACGGTTGTACTTATCGTCTGCAAAGCTATGTCGCGTGCTGCGGTATGCGGAGACACTAAAAGCACCATAGTAGAACACAGATGAAGCTTCAAAGTTGATGTAATAGCCAGTAAGAAGTAGTACAATTCAAGATTTAGGTATCGATTATTGACTTTTTTGCTGGCTTTGGTGCCTTGGTCATGAGCTAGGACCTTAAGATTCTGCATGAAAGGAGGACCAGCAGCCGAGTTGCACGGGAGAATGTAAAAAGTGTTCATATGTAGTAAAAACCTGAGAAATCCGTCCGTTTTCGTCATTTGTTATCGAATCGACTTAAAGCCAGATCGACACATGGGCACCTCTTCTCTCTGAACGGTTGTACTTATCGTCTGCAAAGCTATGTCGCGTGCTGCAGTATGCGGAGACACTAAAAGCACCATATTAGAACACAGATGAAGCTTCTAAGTTGATGTGATAGCCAGTGAGACGTAGTACAATTCAAGTTTTAGGTATCGATTATTGACTTTTTAGCTGGCTTTGGTGCCTTGGACATGAGCTAGGACCTAAAGATTCTGCATGAAAGGAGGACTAGCAGCCGCGTTGCAAGGGAGGATGTAGAAAGTGTTCATATGTAGTAAAAACCTGAGAAATCCGTCCGTTTTCGTAATTTATTATCGAATCGACTTAAAGCCAGATCGTCACATGGGCCCCTCTTTTCTCTGAAACGATTGTACTTATCGTCTGCAAAGCTATGTCGCTTGCTGCAGTATGCGGAGACACTAAAAGCACCATAGTAGAACACAGATGAAGCTTCTAATTTGATGTGATATCCAGTGAGAAGTAGTATAATTGAAGTTTTAGCTATCGATTATTGACTTTTTAGCTGGCTTTGGTGCCTTGGACATGAGATAGGTCCTTAAGATTCTGCATGAAAGGAGGACTAGCAGCCGAGTTGCATGGGAGAATGTGAAAAGTGTTCATCTGTAGTAAATACCTGAGAAATTCGTTCGTTTTCGTCATTTGTTACCGAATCGACTTAAAGCCAGATCTTCACATTGGCCGCTCTTCTCTCTGAAACGGTTGTACTTATCGTTTGCAAAGCTATGTCGCATGCTGCGGTATGCGCAGATACTAAAATCACCATAGTGGAACACAGATGAAGCTTCTAAGTTGACGTAATAGCCAGTAAGAAGTAGTACAATTCAAGGTTTAGGTATCGATTATTGAATTTTTAGCTGGCTTTGGTGCCTTGGACATGAGATAGGTCCTTAAGATTCTGCATGAAAGGAGGACTAGCAGCCGAGTTGCATGGGAGAATGTGAAAAGTGTTCATCTGTAGTAAATACCTGAGAAATTCGTTCGTTTTCGTCATTTGTTACCGAATCGACTTAAAGCCAGATCGTCACATTGGCCGCTCTTCTCTCTGAAACGGTTGTACTTATCGTTTGCAAAGCTATGTCGCGTCCTGCGGTATGCCGAGACACAAAAAGCACCATAGTGGACACACAGATGAAGCTTCTAAGTTGATGTAATAGCCAGTAAGAAGTAGTACAATTCAAGTTTTAGGTTATGGATTATTGACTTTTTAGCTATCTTTGGTGCCTTGGACATGAGATAGGTCCTTAAGATTCTGCATGAAAGGAGGACTAGCAGCCGCGTTGCATGGGAGTATGTGACAAGTGTTCATATGTAGTAAAAACCTGAGAAATCCGTCCGTTTTCGTCATTTGTTATCGAATAGACTTAAAGCCAGATCTTCACATTGGCCGCTCTTCTCTCTGAAACGGTTGTACTTAACGTCTGCAGAGCTATGTCGCGTGCTGCGGTATGCGGAGACACTAAAAGCACCATAGTAGAACACAGACGAAACTTCTAAGTTGATGTAATAGCCAGTAAGAAGTAGTACAATTCAAGTTTTAGGTATCGTTATTGACTTTTTAGCTGGCTTTGGTGACTGGGACATGAGCTAGGACCTTAAGATTCTGCATGAAAGGAGGACTAGCAGCCGAGTTGCACGGGAGGATGCGAAAGGTGTTCATATGTAGTAAAAACCTGAGAAATCCGTCCGTTTTCGTAATTTATTATCGAATCGACTTAAAGCAGTGCGTCACATTGGCCGCTCTTCTCTCTGAAACGGTTGTACTTATCGTCTGCAAAGCTATGTCGCGTGCTGCGGTATGCGGAGACACTAAAAGCAACATAGTAGAACGCAGATTAAGCTTCTAAGTTGATGTAATAGCCAATAAGAAGTAGTACAGTTCAAGTTTTAGGTATCGATTATTGACATTTTAGCTGGCTTTTGTGCCTTGGACATGGGCTAGGACCTTATGATTCTGCATGAAAGGAGGACTAGCAGCCGAGATGCATGGGAGAATGTGAATAGTGGTCATATGTAGTAAAAAAATGAGAAATACGTCCGTTTTCGTCATTTGTTATCGAATCGCCTTAAAGCCAGATCGTCACATTGGTCGCTCTTCTCTCTGAAACGGTTGTACTTATCGTCTGCAAAGCTATGTCGCGTGCTGCAGTATGCGGAGACACTAAATCACCATAGTAGAACAGAGATGAAGCTTCTAAGTTGATGTAATAGCCAGTAAGGAGTAGTACTATTCAAGTTTTAGGTATCGAATATTGACTTTTTAGCTGGCTTTGGTGCCTTGTACATGAGCTATTACCTTAAGATTCTGCATGAAAGGAGGACTAGCAGCCGAGTTGAATGGGAGAATGTGAAAAGTGTTCATATGCAGTTAAAACCTGAGAAATCCGCCCGTTTTCGTCATTTGTTATCGAATCGACTTAAAGCCAGATAGTCACATTGGCCGCTCTTCTCTCTGAAACGGTTGTACTTATCGTCTGCAAAGCTATGTCGCGTGCTGCGGTATGCGGAGACACTAAAAGCACCATAGTAGAACACAGATGAAGCTTCTAAGTTGATGTAATAGCCAGTAAGAAGTAGTACAATTCAAGTTTTAGGTTTCGATTATTAACCTTTTAGCTGGCTTTGGTGCCTTGGACATGAGCTATGTCCTTAAGATTCTGCATGATAGGAGGACTAGCAGCCGAGTTGAAAGGGAGAATGTGAAAAGTGTTCATATGTAGTAAAAACCTGAGAAATCCGTCCGTTTTCGTCATTTGTTATCGAATCAACTTGAAGCCAGTTCGTCACATTGGCCGCTCTTATATCTGAAACGGTTGTACTTATCGTCTGCAAAGCTATGTCGCGTGCTGCGGTATGTGTAGACACTAAAAGCACCATAGTAGAACACAGATGAAGCTTCTAAGTTGATGTAATAGCCAGTAAGAAGTAGTACAATTCAAGATTTACGTATCGATTATTGACTTTTTTGCTGGCTTTGGTGCCTTGGCCATGAGCTAGGACCTTAAGATTCTGCATGAAAGGAGGACTAGCTGCCGAGTTGCATGGGAGAATGTGATAAGATTTCATATGTAGTAAAAACCTGAGAAATCCGTCCGTTTTCGTCATTTGTTATCGAATCGACTTAAAGCCAGATCGTCACATTGGCCGCTCTTCTCTCTGAAACGGTTGTACTTATCGTCTGCAAAGCTATGTCGTGTGCTGCGGTATGCGGAGACACTAACATCAACAGAGTGGAACACAGATGAAGCTTCTAAGTTGATGTAATAGCCAGTAAGAAATAGTACAATTCAAGATTTAGGAATCGATTATTGACTTTTTAGCTGGCTTTGGTGCCTTTGGCATGAGCTAGGTCCTTATGATTCTGCATGAAAGGAGGACTAGCAGCCGAGTTGCATGGGAGTATGTGAAAAGTGTTCATATGTAGTAAAAATCTGAGAAATCCGTCCATTTTTGTCATTTGGTATCGAATCGACTTATAGCCAGATCGTCACATTGGCCCCTCTTCTCTCTGAAACGGTTGTACTTATTGTCTGCAAAGCTATGTCGCGTGCTGCGGTATGCGGAGACACTAAAAGCACCTAGTAGAACACAGGTTAAGCTTCTAAGTTGATGTAATAGCCAGTAAGAGGTAGTACAATTCAAGTTTTAGGTATCGATTATTGACTTTTTAATGGCTATGTTGCCTTGGACATGAGCTAGGACCTTAAGATTCTGCATGAAAGGAGGACTAGCAGCCGCGTTGCACGGAGAATGTGAAAAGTGTTCATATGTAGTAAAAACCTGAGAAATCCGTCCGTTTTCGTCATTTGTTATCGAATCGACTTAAAGCCAGGTCGTCACATTGGTCGCTCTTCTCTCTGAAACGGTTGTACTTATCGTCTGCAAAGCTATGTCGCGTGCTGCGGTATGCGGAGACACTAAAATCAACAGAGTGGAACACAGATGAAGCTTCTAAGTTGATGTAATAGCCAGTAAGAAGTAGTACAATTCAAGATTTAGGAATCGATTATTGACTTTTTAGCTGGCTTTGGTGCCTTTGGCATGAGCTAGGTCCTTATGATTCTGCATGAAAGGAGGACTAGCAGCCGAGTTGCATGGGAGTATGTGAAAAGTGTTCATAAGTAGTAAAAACCTGAGAAATCCGTCCGTTTTCGTCATTTGTTATCGAATCGACTTAAAGCCAGATCGTCACTTTGGCCCCTCTTCTCTCTGAAACGGTTGTACTTATTGTCTGCAAAGCTATGTCGCGTGCTGCGGTATGCGGAGACACTAAAATCACCAAAGTGGAACACAGATGAAGCTTTTAAGTTGATGTAATAGCCAGTAAGAAGTAGTACAATTCAAGTTTTAGGTTTCGATTATTAACTTTTTAGCTGGCTTTGGTGCCTTGGACATGAGCTATGTCCTTAAGATTCTGCATGAAAGGAGGACTAGCAGCCGAGTTGAAAGGGAGAATGTGAAAAGTGTTCATATGTAGTAAAAACCTGAGAAATCCGTCCGTTTCCGTCATTTGTTATCGAATCGACTTAAAGCCAGATCGTCACATTGGCCGCTCTTCTCTCTGAAACGGTTGTACTTATCGTCTGAAAGGTATGTCGCGTGCTGCGGTATGCGGAGACACTAAAATCACCATAGTAGAACACAGATGAAGCTTCTAAGTTGATGTAATAGCCAGTAAGGAGTAGTACTATTCAAGTTTTAGGTATCGAATATTGACTTTTTAGCTGGCTTTGGTGCCTTGTACATGAGCTATTACCTTAAGATTCTGCATGAAAGGAGGACTAGCAGCCGAGTTGAATGGGAGAATGTGAAAAGTGTTCATATGCAGTTAAAACCTGAGAAATCCGCCCGTTTTCGTCATTTGTTATCGAATCGACTTAAAGCCAGATAGTCACATTGGCCGCTCTTCTCTCTGAAACGGTTGTACTTATCGTCTGCAAAGCTATGTCGCGTGCTGCGGTATGCGGAGACACTAAAAGCACCATAGTAGAACACAGATGAAGCTTCTAAGTTGATGTAATAGCCAGTAAGAAGTAGTACAATTCAAGTTTTAGGTTTCGATTATTAACCTTTTAGCTGGCTTTGGTGCCTTGGACATGAGCTATGTCCTTAAGATTCTGCATGATAGGAGGACTAGCAGCCGAGTTGAAAGGGAGAATGTGAAAAGTGTTCATATGTAGTAAAAACCTGAGAAATCCGTCCGTTTTCGTCATTTGTTATCGAATCAACTTGAAGCCAGTTCGTCACATTGGCCGCTCTTATATCTGAAACGGTTGTACTTATCGTCTGCAAAGCTATGTCGCGTGCTGCGGTATGTGTAGACACTAAAAGCACCATAGTAGAACACAGATGAAGCTTCTAAGTTGATGTAATAGCCAGTAAGAAGTAGTACAATTCAAGATTTACGTATCGATTATTGACTTTTTTGCTGGCTTTGGTGCCTTGGCCATGAGCTAGGACCTTAAGATTCTGCATGAAAGGAGGACTAGCTGCCGAGTTGCATGGGAGAATGTGATAAGATTTCATATGTAGTAAAAACCTGAGAAATCCGTCCGTTTTCGTCATTTGTTATCGAATCGACTTAAAGCCAGATCGTCACATTGGCCGCTCTTCTCTCTGAAACGGTTGTACTTATCGTCTGCAAAGCTATGTCGTGTGCTGCGGTATGCGGAGACACTAACATCAACAGAGTGGAACACAGATGAAGCTTCTAAGTTGATGTAATAGCCAGTAAGAAATAGTACAATTCAAGATTTAGGAATCGATTATTGACTTTTTAGCTGGCTTTGGTGCCTTTGGCATGAGCTAGGTCCTTATGATTCTGCATGAAAGGAGGACTAGCAGCCGAGTTGCATGGGAGTATGTGAAAAGTGTTCATATGTAGTAAAAATCTGAGAAATCCGTCCATTTTTGTCATTTGGTATCGAATCGACTTATAGCCAGATCGTCACATTGGCCCCTCTTCTCTCTGAAACGGTTGTACTTATTGTCTGCAAAGCTATGTCGCGTGCTGCGGTATGCGGAGACACTAAAAGCACCTAGTAGAACACAGGTTAAGCTTCTAAGTTGATGTAATAGCCAGTAAGAGGTAGTACAATTCAAGTTTTAGGTATCGATTATTGACTTTTTAATGGCTATGTTGCCTTGGACATGAGCTAGGACCTTAAGATTCTGCATGAAAGGAGGACTAGCAGCCGCGTTGCACGGAGAATGTGAAAAGTGTTCATATGTAGTAAAAACCTGAGAAATCCGTCCGTTTTCGTCATTTGTTATCGAATCGACTTAAAGCCAGGTCGTCACATTGGTCGCTCTTCTCTCTGAAACGGTTGTACTTATCGTCTGCAAAGCTATGTCGCGTGCTGCGGTATGCGGAGACACTAAAATCAACAGAGTGGAACACAGATGAAGCTTCTAAGTTGATGTAATAGCCAGTAAGAAGTAGTACAATTCAAGATTTAGGAATCGATTATTGACTTTTTAGCTGGCTTTGGTGCCTTTGGCATGAGCTAGGTCCTTATGATTCTGCATGAAAGGAGGACTAGCAGCCGAGTTGCATGGGAGTATGTGAAAAGTGTTCATAAGTAGTAAAAACCTGAGAAATCCGTCCGTTTTCGTCATTTGTTATCGAATCGACTTAAAGCCAGATCGTCACTTTGGCCCCTCTTCTCTCTGAAACGGTTGTACTTATTGTCTGCAAAGCTATGTCGCGTGCTGCGGTATGCGGAGACACTAAAATCACCAAAGTGGAACACAGATGAAGCTTTTAAGTTGATGTAATAGCCAGTAAGAAGTAGTACAATTCAAGTTTTAGGTTTCGATTATTAACTTTTTAGCTGGCTTTGGTGCCTTGGACATGAGCTATGTCCTTAAGATTCTGCATGAAAGGAGGACTAGCAGCCGAGTTGAAAGGGAGAATGTGAAAAGTGTTCATATGTAGTAAAAACCTGAGAAATCCGTCCGTTTTCGTCATTTGTTATCGAATCGACTAGAAGCCAGATCGTCACATTGGCCGCTCTTCTCTCTGAAACAGTTGTACTTATCGTCTGCAAAGCTATGTCGCGTTCTGCGGTATGCGGAGACACTAAAAGCACCATAGTAGAACACAGATGAAGCTTCTAAGTTGATGTAATAGCCAGTAAGATGTAGTACAATTCAAGTTTTAGGTATCGATAATTGACGTTTTAGCTGGCTTTGGTGCCTTGGCCATGAGCTAGGACCTTAAGATTCTGCATGAAAGGAGGACTAGCAGCCGAGTTGCATGGGAGAATGTGAAAAGATTTCATATGTAGTAAAAACCTGAGAAATCCGTCCGTTTTCGTCATTTGTTATCGAATCGACTTAAAGCCAGATCGTCACATTGGCCCCTCTTCTCTCTGAAACGGTTGTACTTATCGTCTGCAAAGCTATGTCGCGTGCTGCAGTATGCGGAGACACTAAAAGCACCATTCTAGAACACAGGTTAAGCTTCTAAGTTCATGTAATAGCCAGTAAGGAGTAGTACAATTCTAGTTTTAGGTATCGAATACTGACTTTTTAGCTGGCTTTGGTGCCTTGGACATGAGCTAGGACCTTAAGATTCTGCATGAAAGGAGGACTAGCAGCCGAGTTGCACGGAGGATGCGAAAAGTGTTCATATGTAGTAGAAACCTGAGAAATCCGTCCGTTTTCGTAATTTATTATCGAATCGACTTAAAGCAGTGCGTCACATTGGCCGCTCTTCTCTCTGAAACGGTTGTACTAATCGTCTGCAAATCTATGTCGCGTGCTGCGGTATGCGGAGACACTAAAAGCACCATAGTAGAACACAGATTAAGCTTCTAGGTTGATGTAATTGCCAGTAAGAAGTAGTACAATTGGAGTTTTAGGTATCGATTATTGACTTTTTAGCTGGCTTTTGTGCCTTGGACATGAGCTAGGACCTTATGACTCTGCATGAAAGGAGGACTAGCAGCCGAGATGCATGGGAGAATGTGAATAGTGTTCATATGTAGAAAAAAAATGAGAAATCCGTCCGTTTTCGTCATTTGTTATCGAATCGACTTAAAGCCAGATCGTCACATTGGCCGCTCTTCTCTCTGAAACGGTTGTACTTATCGTCTGCAAAGCTATATCGCGTGCTGCGGTATGCGGAGACACTAAAAGCACCATAGTAGAACACAGATGAAGCTTCAAAGTTGATGTATTAGCCAGTAAGAAGTAGTACAATTCAAGATATAGGTATCGATTATTGACTTTTTTGCTGGCTTTGGTGCCTTGGACATGAGCTAGGACCTTAAGATTCTGCATGAAAGGAGGACTAGCAGCCGAGTTGCACGGGAGAATGTAAAAAGTGTTCATATGTAGTAAAAACCTGAGAAATCCATCCGTTTTCGTCATTTGTTATCGAATCGACTTAAAGCCAGATCGTCACATGGGCCCCTCTTCTCTCTGAAACGGTTGTACTTATCGTCTGCAAAGCTATGGCGCGTGCTGCAGTATGCGGAGACACTAAAAGCACCATAGTAGAACACAGATGAAGCTTCTTATTTGATGTGATAGCCAGTGAGAAGTAGTAGAATTGAAGTTTTAGGTATCGATTATTGACTTTTTAGCTGGCTTTGGTGCCTTGGACATGAGCTATGTCCTTAAGATTCTGCATGAAAGGAGGACTAGCAGCCGAGTTGCATTGGAGAATGTGGAAAGTGTTCATACGTAGTAAAAACCTGAGAAATCCGTCCGTTTTCGTCATTTGTTATCGAATCGACTTAAAGCCATCTGGTCACATTGGCCGCTCTTCTCTCTGAAACGGTTGTACTTATCGTCTGCAAAGCTATGTCGCGTGCTGCGGTATGCGGAGACACTAAAAGCACCATAGTAGAACACAGATGAAGCTTCAAAGTTGATGTAATAGCCAGTAAGAAGTAGTACAATTAAAGATTTAGGTATCGATTATTGACTTTTTTGCTGGCTTTGGTGCATTGGACATGAGCTAGGACCTTACGATTCTGCATGAAAGGAGTACTAGCAGCAGCGTTGCACGGGAGTATGTGAAAAGTGTTCATATGTAGTAAAAACCTGAGAAATCCGTCCATTTTCGCCATTTGTTATCGGAGCAACTTAAAGCCAGTTCGTCACATTGGCCCCTCTTCTCTCTGAAACGGTTGTACTTATCGTCTGCAAAGCTATGTCGCGTGCTGCGGTATGCGGAGACACTAAAAGCACCATAGCAGACCACAGATTAAGCTTCTAAGTTGATGTAATAGCAAGTAAGAAGTAGTACAATTCAAATTTTTAGGTATCGATTATTGACCTTTTAGCTGGCTTTTGTGCCTTGGACATGAGCTAGGACCTTAAGATTCTGCATGAAAGGAGGACTAGCAGCCGCGTTGCACGGGAGTATGTGAAAAGTGTTCATATGTAGTAAAAACCTGAGAAATCCGTCCATTTTCGTCATTTGTTATCGAATCGACTTAAAGCCAGTTCGTCACATTGGCCCCTCTTCTCTCTGAAACGGTTGTACTTATCGTCTGCAAAGCTATGTCGCGTGCTGCGGTATGCGGAGACACTAAAAGCACCATAGTAGAATACAGATGAAGCTACTAAGTTGATGTAATAGCCAGTAAGGAGTAGTACAATTCAAGTTTTAGGTATCGAATATTGACTTTTTAGCTGGCTTTGGCGCCTTGGACATGAGCTATGTCCTTAAGATTCTGCATGAAAGGAGGATTAGCAGCCGCGTTGCACGGGACTATGTGACATGTGTTCATATGTAGTAAAAACCTGAGAAATCCGTCCATTTTCGTCATTTGTTGTGGAATCGACTTAAAGCCAGATCGTCACATTGGCCTCTCTTCTCTCTGAAACGGTTGTACTTATCGTCTGCAAAGCTATGTCGCGTGCTGCGGTATGCGGAGACACTAAAATCACCATAGTGGAACATAGATGAAGCTTCTAAGTTGATGTATTAGCTAGTAAGATGTAGTCAGTTTAGGTATCGATTATTGACTTTTTAGCTGGCTTTGGTGCCTTGGACATGAGCTATGTCCTCAAGATTCTGCATGAAAGGAGGACTAGCAGCCTAGATGCATTGTAGAATGTGGAAAGTGTTCATATGTAGTAAAAACCTGAGAAATCTGTCCGTTTTAGTCATTTGTTATCGAATAACTTGAAGCCAGATCGTCACATTGCCCGCTTTTCTCTCTGAAACCGTTGTACTTATCGTCTGCAAAGCTATGCCGCGTGCTGCGGTATGCGGAGACACTAAAAGCACCATAGTAGAACTTAGATAAAGCTTCAAAGTTGATGTAATAGCCAGTAAGAAGTAGTACAATTCAAGTTTTAGGTATCGATTATTGACTTTTTAGCTGGCTTTGGTGCCTTGGACATGAGCTATGTCCTTAAGATTCTGCATGAAAGGAGGACTAGCAGCCGAGTTGAATGGGAGAATGTGAAAAGTGTTCATATGTAGTAAAAACCTGAGAAATCCATCCTTTTTCGTCAGTTGTTATCGAATCAACTTGAAGCCAGATCGTCATATTGCCCGCTCTTCTCTCAGAAACGGTTGTACTTATCGTCTGCAAAGCTATGTCGCGTGCTGCGGTATGCGGAGTCACTAAAACCACCATAGTAGAACACAGATGAAGCTTCTAAGTTAATGTAATAGCCAGTAAGGAGTACTACAATTCAAGTTTTAGGTATCGAAAATTGACTTTTTAGCTGGCTTTGGTGCCTTGGACATGAGGTAGGACCTTATGATTGTGCATGAAAGGATTACTAGCAGCCGAGTGGCACGGGAGGATGCGAAAAGTGTTCATATGTAGTAAAAACCTGAGAAATCCGTCCGTTTTCGGAATATATTATCGAATCGACTTAAAGCAGTGCGTCACATTGGCCGCTCTTCTCTCTGAAACGGTTGTACTTATCGTCTGCAAAGCTATGTCGCGTGCTGCAGTATGCGGAGACACTAAAAGCACCATAGTAGAACACGGATGAAGCTTCTAAGTTGATGTGATAGCCAGTGAGAAGTAGTACAATTCAAGTTTTAGGTATCGATTATTGACTTTTTAGCTGGCTTTTATGCCTTGGACATGAGCTAGGACCTTATGATTATGCATGACAGAAGGACTAGCAGCCGAGATGCATGGGAGAATGTGAATAGTGTTCATCTGTAATAAAAAAATGAGAAATCCGTCCGTTTTCGTCATTTGTTATCGAATCGACAAAGCAGATCGTCACATTGGCCGCTCTTCTCTCTGAAACGGTTGTACTTATCGTCTGCAAAGCTATGTCGCATGCTGCAGTATGCGGAGACACTAAAAGCACCATAGTAGAACACAGATGAAGCTTCTAAGTTGATGTGATAGCCAGTAAGAAGTAGTCCAATTCAAGTTTTAGGTATCGATTATTGACTTTTTAGCTGGCTTTTCTGCCTTGGACATGAGCTAGGACCTTATGATTCTGCATGAAAGGAGGACTAGCAGCCGAGTTGCATGGGAGAATGTGAAAAGTGTTCATATGTAGTAAAAACCTGAGAAATCCGTCCGTTTTCGTCATTTGTTATCGAATCGACTTAAAGCCAGATCGTCACATTGGCCGCTCTTCTCTCTGAAACGGTTGTACTTATGGTCTGCAAAGTTATGTCGCGTGCTGCGGTTTGCGGAGACACAAAAGCACCATAGTAGAACACAGATGAAGGATCAAAGTTGATGTAATAGCCAGTAAGGAGTAGTACAATTCAAGGTTTAGGTATCGATTATTGACTTTTTAGCTGGCTTTGGTGCCTTGGACATGAGATAGGTCCTTAAGATTCTGCATGAAGGGAGGACTGGCAGCCGAGTTGCACGGGAGGATGCGAAAAGTGTTCATACGTAGTAAAAACCTGAGAAATCCGTCCGTTTTCGTAATTTATTATCGAATCGACTTAAAGCAGTGCGTCACATTGGCCGCTCTTCTCTCTGAAACGGTTGTACTTATCGTCTGCAAAGCTATGTCGCGTGCTGCGGTATGCGGAGACACTAAAAGCACCATAGTAGAACACAGATTAAGCTTCTAAGTTGATGTAATAGCCAGTAAGAAGTAGTACAATTCAAGATTTAGGTATCGATTATTGACTTTTTGCTGGCTTTTGTGCCTTGGCCATGAGCTTGGACCTTATGATTCTGCATGAAAGGAGGACTAGCAGCCGAGTTGCATGGGAGAATGTGAAAAGGGTTCATATGTAGTAAAAACCTGAGAAATCCGTCAGTTTTCGTCATTTGTTATCGAATCGACTTCAAGCCAGATCGTCACATTGGCCGCTCTTCTCTCTGAAACGGTTGTACTTATCGTCTGCAAAGCTATGTCGCGTGCTGCGGTATGCGGAGACACTAAAATCACCATAGTGGAACACAGATGAAGCTTCTAAGTTGATGTAATAGCCAGTAAGAAGTAGTACAATTCAAGTTTTAAGTATCGATTATTGACTTTTTAGCTGGCTTTGGTGCCTTGGACATGAGCTATGTCCTTAAGATTCTGCATGAAAGGAGGAATAGCAGCCGAGTTGTATGGGAGAATGTGAAAAGTGTTCATATGTAGTAAAAACCTGAGAAATCCGTCCGTTTTAGTCATTTGTTATCGAAACAACTTGAAGCCAGATCGTCACATTGGCCGCTCTTCTCTCTGAAACGGTTGTACTTATCGTCTGCAAAGCTATGTCGCGTGCTGCGGTATACGGAGACACTAAAAGCACCATAGATTAAGCTTCTAAGTTGATGAAAAGCCAGTAAGAAGTAGTACAATTCAAGTTTTAGGTATTGATTATTGACTTTTTAGCTGGCTTTTGTGCCTTGGACATGAGCTAGGACCTTATGATGCTGCATGAAAGGAGGACTAGCAGCCGAGTTGCATGGGAGAATGTGGAAAGTGTTCATATGTAGTAAAAACCTGAGAAATCCGTCCGTTTTCGTCATTTGTTATCGAATCGACTTAAAGCCAGATTGTCACATTGGCCGCTCTTCTCTCTGAAACGGTTGTACTTATCGTCTGCAAAGCTATGTCGCGTGCTGCGGTATGCGGAGACACTAAAAGCACCATATTAGAACACAGATGAAGCTTCAAAGTTGATGTAATAACCAGTAAGAAGTAGTAAAATTCAAGGTTTAGGTATCGATTATTGACTTTTTTGCTGGCTTTGGTGCCTTGGACATGAGCTAGGACCTTACGATTCTGCATGAAAGGAGTACTAGCAGCAGCGTTGCACGGGAGTATGTGAAAAGTGTTCATATGTAGTAAAAACCTGAGAAATCCGTCCATTTTCGCCATTTGTTATCGGAGCAACTTAAAGCCAGTTCGTCACATTGGCCCCTCTTCTCTCTGAAACGGTTGTACTTATCGTCTGCAAAGCTATGTCGCGTGCTGCGGTATGCGGAGACACTAAAAGCACCATAGTAGAACACAGATGAAGCTTCTAAGTTGATATAATAGCCAGTAAGGAGTAGTACAATTCAAGTTTTAGGTATCGAATACAGAATTTTTAGCTGGCTTTGGTGCCTTGGATCTGAGCTAGGACCTTACGATTCTGCATGAAATCAGGACTAGCAGCCGCGTTGCACGGGAGTATGTGAAAAGTGTTCTTATGTAGTAAAAACCTGAGAAATCCGTCCATTTTCATCATTTGTTATCGAATCGACTGAAAGCCAGATCGTCACATTGGGCATTCTTCTCTCCGAAACGGTTGTACTTATCGTCTGCAAAGCTATGTCGCGTGCTGCGGTATGCGGAGACACTAAAAGCACCATATTAGAACACAGATGAAGCTTCTAAGTTGATGTAATAGCCAGTAAGAAGTAGTACAATTCAAGATTTAGGTAACGATAATAGACGTTTTAGCTGGCTTTGGTGCCTTGGACATGAGGTAGGATCTTAAGATTGTGCATGAAAGGAGGACTAGCAGCCGCGTTGCACGGAGAATGTGAAAAGTGTTCATATGTAGTAAAAACCTGAGAAATCCGTCCGTTTTCGTAATTTATTAGCGAATCGACTTAAAGCCACATCGTCACATTGGTCGCTCTTCTCTCTGAAACGGTTGTACTTATCGTCTGCAAAGCTATGTCGCGTGCAGCGGTATGCGGAGACACTAAAATCACCATACTGGAACACAGATGAAGCTTCTAAGTTGATGTAATAGCCAGTAAGAAGTAGTAAAATTCAAGTTTTAGGAATCGATTATTGACTTTTTTGATGGCTTTGGTGCATTTGACATGAGCTAGGTCCTTATGATTCTGCATGAAAGGAGGACTAGCAGCCGAGTTGCATGGAAGAATGTGAAAAGTGTTCATATGTAGTAAAAACCTGAGATATCCATCCGTTTTCGTCATTTGTTATCGAATCGACTTAAAGCCTTATCGTCACATTGGCCGCTCTTCTCTCTGAAACGGTTGTACTTATCGTCTGCAAAGCTATGTCGCGTGATGCGGTATGCGGAGACACTAAAAGCACCATAGTAAAACACAGATGAAGTTTCTAAGTTGATGTAATAGCCAGTAAGAAGTAGTACAATTCAAGTTTTAGGTATCGATTATTGACTTTTTATCTGGCTTTTGTGCCTTGGACATGAGTTTGGACCTTAACATTCTGCATGATTGGAGGACTAGCAGCTGCGTTACACGGGAGTATGTGAAAAGTGTTCATATGTAGTAAAAACCTGAGAAATCCGTCCCCTTTTATTCATTTGTTATCGAATCGACTTAAAGCCAGATCGTCACATTGGCCGCTCTTCTCTCTGAAACGGTTGTACTTATCGTCTGCAAAGCTATGTCGCGTGCTGCGGTATGCGGAGACACTAAAAGCACCATAGTAGAACACAGATGAAGCTTCAAAGTTGATGTAATAGCCAGTAAGAAGTAGTACAATTCAAGATATAGGTATCGATTATTGACTTTTTTGCTGGCTTTGGTGCCTTGGACATGAGCTAGGACCTTAAGATTCTGCATGAAAGGAGGACTAGCAGCCGAGTTGCACGGGAGAATGTAAAAAGTGTTCATATGTAGTAAAAACCTGAGAAATCCGTCCGTTTTCGTCATTTGTTATCGAATCGACTTAAAGCCAGATCGTCACATGGGCCCCTCTTCTCTCTGAAACGGTTGTACTTATCGTCTGCAAAGCTATGTCGCGTGCTGCAGTATGCGGAGACACTAAAAGCACCATAGTAGAACACAGATGAAGCTTCTTATTTGATGTGATAGCCAGTGAGAAGTAGTAGAATTGAAGTTTTAGGTATCGATTATTGACTTTTTAGCTGGCTTTGGTGCCTTGGACATGAGCTATGTCCTTAAGATTCTGCATGAAAGGAGGACTAGCAGCCGAGTTGCATTGGAGAATGTGGAAAGTGTTCATATGTAGTAAAAACCTGAGAAATCCGTCCGTTTTCGTCATTTGTTATCGAATCGACTTAAAGCCATCTCGTCACATTGGCCGCTCTTCTCTCTGAAACGGTTGTACTTATCGTCTGCAAAGCTATGTCGCGTGCAGCGGTATGCGGAGACACTAAAATCACCATAGTGGAACACAGATGAAGCTTCTAAGTTGATGTAATAGCCAGTAAGAAGTAGTAAAATTCAAGTTTTAGGAATCGATTATTGACTTTTTTGATGGCTTTGGTGCATTTGACATGAGCTAGGTCCTTATGATTCTGCATGAAAGGAGGACTAGAAGCCGAGTTGCATGGAAGAATGTGAATAGTGTTCATATGTAGTAAAAACCTGAGATATCCATCCGTTTTCGTCATTTGTTATCGAATCGACTTAAAGCCATCTCGTCACATTGGCCGCTCTTCTCTCTGAAACGGTTGTACTTATCGTCTGCAAAGCTATGTCGCGTGCAGCGGTATGCGGAGACACTAAAATCACCATAGTAGAACACAGATGAAGCTTCAAAGTTGATGTAATAGCCAGTAAGAAGTAGTACAATTAAAGATTTAGGTATCGATTATTGACTTTTTTGCTGGCTTTGGTGCATTGGACATGACCTAGGACCTTAAGATTCTGCATGAAAGGAGGACTAGAAGCCGAATTGTTTGGGAGAATGTGAAAAGTGTTCATATGTAGTAAAAACCTGCAAAATGCGTCCGTTTTCGTCATTTGTTATCGAATCGACTTAAAGCCAGATCGTCACATTGCCCGCTTTTCTCTCTGAAACGGTTGTACTTATCGTCTGCAAAGCTATGTCGCGTGCTGCGGTATGCGGAGACACTAAAAGCACCATAGCAGACCACAGATTAAGCTTCTAAGTTGATGTAATAGCAAGTAAGAAGTAGTACAATTCAAATTTTTAGGTATCGATTATTGACCTTTTAGCTGGCTTTTGTGCCTTGGACATGAGCTAGGACCTTAAGATTCTGCATGAAAGGAGGACTAGCAGCCGCGTTGCACGGGAGTATGTGAAAAGTGTTCATATGTAGTAAAAACCTGAGAAATCCGTCCATTTTCGTCATTTGTTATCGAATCGACTTAAAGCCAGTTCGTCACATTGGCCCCTCTTCTCTCTGAAACGGTTGTACTTATCGTCTGCAAAGCTATGTCGCGTGCTGCGGTATGCGGAGACACTAAAAGCACCATAGTAGAATACAGATGAAGCTACTAAGTTGATGTAATAGCCAGTAAGGAGTAGTACAATTCAAGTTTTAGGTATCGAATATTGACTTTTTAGCTGGCTTTGGCGCCTTGGACATGAGCTATGTCCTTAAGATTCTGCATGAAAGGAGGATTAGCAGCCGCGTTGCACGGGACTATGTGACATGTGTTCATATGTAGTAAAAACCTGAGAAATCCGTCCATTTTCGTCATTTGTTGTGGAATCGACTTAAAGCCAGATCGTCACATTGGCCTCTCTTCTCTCTGAAACGGTTGTACTTATCGTCTGCAAAGCTATGTCGCGTGCTGCGGTATGCGGAGACACTAAAATCACCATAGTGGAACATAGATGAAGCTTCTAAGTTGATGTATTAGCTAGTAAGATGTAGTCAGTTTAGGTATCGATTATTGACTTTTTAGCTGGCTTTGGTGCCTTGGACATGAGCTATGTCCTTAAGATTCTGCATGAAAGGAGGACTAGCAGCCTAGATGCATTGTAGAATGTGGAAAGTGTTCATATGTAGTAAAAACCTGAGAAATCCGTCCGTTTTAGTCATTTGTTATCGAATAACTTGAAGCCAGATCGTCACATTGCCCGCTTTTCTCTCTGAAACCGTTGTACTTATCGTCTGCAAAGCTATGCCGCGTGCTGCGGTATGCGGAGACACTAAAAGCACCATAGTAGAACTTAGATAAAGCTTCAAAGTTGATGTAATAGCCAGTAAGAAGTAGTACAATTCAAGTTTTAGGTATCGATTATTGACTTTTTAGCTGGCTTTGGTGCCTTGGACATGAGCTATGTCCTTAAGATTCTGCATGAAAGGAGGACTAGCAGCCGAGTTGAATGGGAGAATGTGAAAAGTGTTCATATGTAGTAAAAACCTGAGAAATCCATCCTTTTTCGTCAGTTGTTATCGAATCAACTTGAAGCCAGATCGTCATATTGCCCGCTCTGCTCTCAGAAACGGTTGTACTTATCGTCTGCAAAGCTATGTCGCGTGCTGCGGTATGCGGAGTCACTAAAACCACCATAGTAGAACACAGATGAAGCTTCTAAGTTAATGTAATAGCCAGTAAGGAGTACTACAATTCAAGTTTTAGGTATCGAAAATTGACTTTTTAGCTGGCTTTGGTGCCTTGGACATGAGGTAGGACCTTATGATTGTGCATGAAAGGATTACTAGCAGCCGAGTGGCACGGGAGGATGCGAAAAGTGTTCATATGTAGTAAAAACCTGAGAAATCCGTCCGTTTTCGGAATATATTATCGAATCGACTTAAAGCAGTGCGTCACATTGGCCGCTCTTCTCTCTGAAACGGTTGTACTTATCGTCTGCAAAGCTATGTCGCGTGCTGCAGTATGCGGAGACACTAAAAGCACCATAGTAGAACACGGATGAAGCTTCTAAGTTGATGTGATAGCCAGTGAGAAGTAGTACAATTCAAGTTTTAGGTATCGATTATTGACTTTTTAGCTGGCTTTTATGCCTTGGACATGAGCTAGGACCTTATGATTATGCATGACAGAAGGACTAGCAGCCGAGAAGCATGGGAGAATGTGAATAGTGTTCATCTGTAATAAAAAAATGAGAAATCCGTCCGTTTTCGTCATTTGTTATCGAATCGACAAAGCAGATCGTCACATTGGCCGCTCTTCTCTCTGAAACGGTTGTACTTATCGTCTGCAAAGCTATGTCGCATGCTGCAGTATGCGGAGACACTAAAAGCACCATAGTAGAACACAGATGAAGCTTCTAAGTTGATGTGATAGCCAGTAAGAAGTAGTCCAATTCAAGTTTTAGGTATCGATTATTGACTTTTTAGCTGGCTTTTCTGCCTTGGACATGAGCTAGGACCTTATGATTCTGCATGAAAGGAGGACTAGCAGCCGAGTTGCATGGGAGAATGTGAAAAGTGTTCATATGTAGTAAAAACCTGAGAAATCCGTCCGTTTTCGTCATTTGTTATCGAATCGACTTAAAGCCAGATCGTCACATTGGCCGCTCTTCTCTCTGAAACGGTTGTACTTATGGTCTGCAAAGTTATGTCGCGTGCTGCGGGTTGCGGAGACACAAAAGCACCATAGTAGAACACAGATGAAGGATCAAAGTTGATGTAATAGCCAGTAAGGAGTAGTACAATTCAAGGTTTAGGTATCGATTATTGACTTTTTAGCTGGCTTTGGTGCCTTGGACATGAGATAGGTCCTTAAGATTCTGCATGAAGGGAGGACTAGCAGCCGAGTTGCACGGGAGGATGCGAAAAGTGTTCATACGTAGTAAAAACCTGAGAAATCCGTCCGTTTTCGTAATTTATTATCGAATCGACTTAAAGCAGTGCGTCACATTGGCCGCTCTTCTCTCTGAAACGGTTGTACTTATCGTCTGCAAAGCTATGTCGCGTGCTGCGGTATGCGGAGACACTAAAAGCACCATAGTAGAACACAGATTAAGCTTCTAAGTTGATGTAATAGCCAGTAAGAAGTAGTACAATTCAAGATTTAGGTATCGATTATTGACTTTTTGCTGGCTTTTGTGCCTTGGCCATGAGCTTGGACCTTATGATTCTGCATGAAAGGAGGACTAGCAGCCGAGTTGCATGGGAGAATGTGAAAAGGGTTCATATGTAGTAAAAACCTGAGAAATCCGTCAGTTTTCGTCATTTGTTATCGAATCGACTTCAAGCCAGATCGTCACATTGGCCGCTCTTCTCTCTGAAACGGTTACATTTATCGTCTGCAAAGCTATGTCGCGTGCTGCGGTATACGGAGACACTAAAAGCACCATAGATTAAGCTTCTAAGTTGATGAAAAGCCAGTAAGAAGTAGTACAATTCAAGTTTTAGGTATCGATTATTGACTTTTTAGCTGGCTTTTGTGCCTTGGACATGAGCTAGGACCTTATGATTCTGCATGAAAGGAGGACTAGCAGCCGAGTTGCATGGGAGAATGTGGAAAGTGTTCATATGTAGTAAAAACCTGAGAAATCCGTCCGTTTTCGTCATTTGTTATCGAATCGACTTAAAGCCAGATTGTCACATTGGCCGCTCTTCTCTCTGAAACGGTTGTACTTATCGTCTACAAAGCTATGTCGCGTGCTGCGGTATGCGGAGACACTAAAAGCACCATATTAGAACACAGATGAAGCTTCAAAGTTGATGTAATAACCAGTAAGAAGTAGTAAAATTCAAGGTTTAGGTATCGATTATTGACTTTTTTGCTGGCTTTGGTGCCTTGGACATGAGCTAGGACCTTACGATTCTGCATGAAAGGAGTACTAGCAGCAGCGTTGCACGGGAGTATGTGAAAAGTGTTCATATGTAGTAAAAACCTGAGAAATCCGTCCATTTTCGCCATTTGTTATCGGAGCAACTTAAAGCCAGTTCGTCACATTGGCCCCTCTTCTCTCTGAAACGGTTGTACTTATCGTCTGCAAAGCTATGTCGCGTGCTGCGGTATGCGGAGACACTAAAAGCACCATAGTAGAACACAGATGAAGCTTCTAAGTTGATGTAATAGCCAGTAAGGAGTAGTACAATTCAAGTTTTAGGTATCGAATACTGAATTTTTAGCTGGCTTTGGTGCCTTGGATATGAGCTAGGACCTTACGATTCTGCATGAAATCAGGACTAGCAGCCGCGTTGCACGGGAGTATGTGAAAAGTGTTCTTATGTAGTAAAAACCTGAGAAATCCGTCCATTTTCATCATTTGTTATCGAATCGACTGAAAGCCAGATCGTCACATTGGGCATTCTTCTCTCCGAAACGGTTGTACTTATCGTCTGCAAAGCTATGTCGTGTGCTGAGGTACGCGAAGACACTAAAATCACCATAGTGGAACACAGATGAAGCTTCTAAGTTGATGTAATAGCCAGTAAGAAGTACTACAATTCAAGTTTTAGGTATCGATTATTGACTTTTTAGCTGGCTTTGGTGCCTTGGACATGAGCTATGTCCTTAAGATTCTGCATGAAAGGAGGACTAGCAGCCGAGTTGCATGGGAGAATGTGAAAGGTGTTCATATGTAGTAAAAAACTGAGAAATCGGTCCTTTTTCGTCAGTTGTTATCGAGTCAACTTGAAGCCAGATCGTCACATTGCCCGCTCTTGTCTCTGAAACGGTTGTACTTATCGTCTGCAAAGCTATGTCGCGTGCTGCGGTATGCGGAGTCACTAAAAGCACCATAGTAGAACACACATGAAGCTTCTAAGTTGATGTAATAGCCAGTAAGAAGTAGTACAATTCAAGATTTAGGTATCGATTATTGACTTTTTTGCTGGCTTTGGTGAATTGGACATGAGCTAGGACCTTACGAGTCTGCATGAAAGGAGGACTAGCAGCCAAGTTGCACGGGACGATGCGAAAAGTGTTCATATGTAGTAAAAACCTGAGAAATCCGTCCGTTTTCGTAATTTATTATCGAATCGACTTAAAGCAGTGCGTCACATTGGCCGCTCTTCTCTCTGAAACGGTTGTACTTATCGTCTGCAAAGCTATGTCGCGTGCTGCGGTATGCGGAGACACTAAAAGCACCATAGATTAAGCTTCTAAGTTGATGTAAAGCCAGTAAGAAGTAGTACAATTCAAGTTTTAGGTATCGATTATTGACTTTTAAGCTGGCTTTTGTGCCTTGGACATGAGCTAGGACCTTATGATTCTGCATGAAAGGAGGACTAGCAGCCAAGTTGCACGGGAGGATGCGAAAAGTGTTCATATGTAGTAAAAACCTGAGAAATCCGTCCGTTTTCGTAATTTATTATCGAATCAACTTAAAGCAGATCGTCACATTGGCCGCTCTTCACTCTGAAACGGTTGTGCTTATCGTCTGCAAAGCTATGTCGCGTGCTGCGGTATGCGGAGACACTAAAATCACCATAGTGGAACACAGATGAAGCTTCTAAGTTGATGTAATAGCCAGTAAGAAGTAGTACAATTCAAGTTTTAAGTATCGATTATTGACTTTTTAGCTGGCTTTGGTGCCTTGGACATGAGCTATGTCCTTAAGATTCTGCATGAAAGGAGGAATAGCAGCCGAGTTGTATGGGAGAATGTGAAAAGTGTTCATATGTAGTAAAAACCTGAGAAATCCGTCCGTTTTAGTCATTTGTTATCGAAACAACTTGAAGCCAGATCGTCACATTGGCCGCTCTTCTCTCTGAAACGATTGTACTTATCGTCTGCAAAGCTATGTCGCGTGCTGCGGTATACGGAGACACTAAAAGCACCATAGATTAAGCTTCTAAGTTGATGAAAAGCCAGTAAGAAGTAGTACAATTCAAGTTTTAGGTATCGATTATTGACTTTTTAGCTGGCTTTTGTGCCTTGGACATGAGCTAGGACCTTATGATTCTGCATGAAAGGAGGACTAGCAGCCGAGTTGCATGGGAGAATGTGGAAAGTGTTCATATGTAGTAAAAACCTGAGAAATCCGTCCGTTTTCGTCATTTGTTATCGAATCGACTTAAAGCCAGATTGTCACATTGGCCGCTCTTCTCTCTGAAACGGTTGTACTTATCGTCTGCAAAGCTATGTCGCGTGCTGCGGTATGCGGAGACACTAAAAGCACCATATTAGAACACAGATGAAGCTTCAAAGTTGATGTAATAACCAGTAAGAAGTAGTAAAATTCAAGGTTTAGGTATCGATTATTGACTTTTTTGCTGGCTTTGGTGCCTTGGACATGAGCTAGGACCTTACGATTCTGCATGAAAGGAGTACTAGCAGCAGCGTTGCACGGGAGTATGTGAAAAGTGTTCATATGTAGTAAAAACCTGAGAAATCCGTCCATTTTCGCCATTTGTTATCGGAGCAACTTAAAGCCAGTTCGTCACATTGGCCCCTCTTCTCTCTGAAACGGTTGTACTTATCGTCTGCAAAGCTATGTCGCGTGCTGCGGTATGCGGAGACACTAAAAGCACCATAGTAGAACACAGATGAAGCTTCTAAGTTGATGTAATAGCCAGTAAGGAGTAGTACAATTCAAGTTTTAGGTATCGAATACTGAATTTTTAGCTGGCTTTGGTGCCTTGGATATGAGCTAGGACCTTACGATTCTGCATGAAATCAGGACTAGCAGCCGCGTTGCACGGGAGTATGTGAAAAGTGTTCTTATGTAGTAAAAACCTGAGAAATCCGTCCATTTTCATCATTTGTTATCGAATCGACTGAAAGCCAGATCGTCACATTGGGCATTCTTCTCTCCGAAACGGTTGTACTTATCGTCTGCAAAGCTATGTCGTGTGCTGAGGTACGCGAAGACACTAAAATCACCATAGTGGAACACAGATGAAGCTTCTAAGTTGATGTAATAGCCAGTAAGAAGTACTACAATTCAAGTTTTAGGTATCGATTATTGACTTTTTAGCTGGCTTTGGTGCCTTGGACATGAGCTATGTCCTTAAGATTCTGCATGAAAGGAGGACTAGCAGCCGAGTTGCATGGGAGAATGTGAAAGGTGTTCATATGTAGTAAAAAACTGAGAAATCGGTCCTTTTTCGTCAGTTGTTATCGAGTCAACTTGAAGCCAGATCGTCACATTGCCCGCTCTTGTCTCTGAAACGGTTGTACTTATCGTCTGCAAAGCTATGTCGCGTGCTGCGGTATGCGGAGTCACTAAAAGCACCATAGTAGAACACACATGAAGCTTCTACGTTGATGTAATAGCCAGTAAGAAGTAGTACAATTCAAGATTTAGGTATCGATTATTGACTTTTTTGCTGGCTTTGGTGAATTGGACATGAGCTAGGACCTTACGAGTCTGCATGAAAGGAGGACTAGCAGCCAAGTTGCACGGGACGATGCGAAAAGTGTTCATATGTAGTAAAAACCTGAGAAATCCGTCCGTTTTCGTAATTTATTATCGAATCGACTTAAAGCAGTGCGTCACATTGGCCGCTCTTCTCTCTGAAACGGTTGTACTTATCGTCTGCAAAGCTATGTCGCGTGCTGCGGTATGCGGAGACACTAAAAGCACCATAGATTAAGCTTCTAAGTTGATGTAAAGCCAGTAAGAAGTAGTACAATTCAAGTTTTAGGTATCGATTATTGACTTTTAAGCTGGCTTTTGTGCCTTGGACATGAGCTAGGACCTTATGATTCTGCATGAAAGGAGGACTAGCAGCCAAGTTGCACGGGAGGATGCGAAAAGTGTTCATATGTAGTAAAAACCTTAGAAATCCGTCCGTTTTCGTAATTTATTATCGAATCAACTTAAAGCAGATCGTCACATTGGCCGCTCTTCACTCTGAAACGGTTGTACTTATCGTCTGCAAAGCTATGTCGCGTGCTGCGGTATGCGGAGACACTAAAATCACCATAGTGGAACACAGATGAAGCTTCTAAGTTGATGTAATAGCCAGTAAGAAGTAGTACAATTCAAGTTTTAAGTATCGATTATTGACTTTTTAGCTGGCTTTGGTGCCTTGGACATGAGCTATGTCCTTAAGATTCTGCATGAAAGGAGGAATAGCAGCCGAGTTGTATGGGAGAATGTGAAAAGTGTTCATATGTAGTAAAAACCTGAGAAATCCGTCCGTTTTAGTCATTTGTTATCGAAACAACTTGAAGCCAGATCGTCACATTGGCCGCTCTTCTCTCTGAAACGGTTGCACTTATTGTCTGCAAAGCTATGTCGCGTGCTGCGGTATACGGAGACACTAAAAGCACCATAGATTAAGCTTCTAAGTTGATGAAAAGCCAGTAAGAAGTAGTACAATTCAAGTTTTAGGTATCGATTATTGACTTTTTAGCTGGCTTTTGTGCCTTGGACATGAGCTAGGACCTTATGATTCTGCATGAAAGGAGGACTAGCAGCCGAGTTGCATGGGAGAATGTGGAAAGTGTTCATATGTAGTAAAAACCTGAGAAATCCGTCCGTTTTCGTCATTTGTTATCGAATCGACTTAAAGCCAGATTGTCACATTGGCCGCTCTTCTCTCTGAAACGGTTGTACTTATCGTCTGCAAAGCTATGTCGCGTGCTGCGGTATGCGGAGACACTAAAAGCACCATATTAGAACACAGATGAAGCTTCAAAGTTGATGTAATAACCAGTAAGAAGTAGTAAAATTCAAGGTTTAGGTATCGATTATTGACTTTTTTGCTGGCTTTGGTGCCTTGGACATGAGCTAGGACCTTACGATTCTGCATGAAAGGAGTACTAGCAGCAGCGTTGCACGGGAGTATGTGAAAAGTGTTCTTATGTAGTAAAAACCTGAGAAATCCGTCCATTTTCATCATTTGTTATCGAATCGACTGAAAGCCAGATCGTCACATTGGGCATTCTTCTCTCCGAAACGGTTGTACTTATCGTCTGCAAAGCTATGTCGTGTGCTGAGGTACGCGAAGACACTAAAATCACCATAGTGGAACACAGATGAAGCTTCTAAGTTGATGTAATAGCCGGTAAGAAGTACTACAATTCAAGTTTTAGGTATCGATTATTGACTTTTTAGCTGGCTTTGGTGCCTTGGACATGAGCTATGTCCTTAAGATTCTGCATGAAAGGAGGACTAGCAGCCGAGTTGCATGGGAGAATGTGAAAGGTGTTCATATGTAGTAAAAAACTGAGAAATCGGTCCTTTTTCGTCAGTTGTTATCGAGTCAACTTGAAGCCAGATCGTCACATTGCCCGCTCTTGTCTCTGAAACGGTTGTACTTATCGTCTGCAAAGCTATGTCGCGTGCTGCGGTATGCGGAGTCACTAAAAGCACCATAGTAGAACACACATGAAGCTTCTAAGTTGATGTAATAGCCAGTAAGAAGTAGTACAATTCAAGATTTAGGTATCGATTATTGACTTTTTTGACGGCTTTGGTGAATTGGACATGAGCTAGGACCTTACGAGTCTGCATGAAAGGAGGACTAGCAGCCAAGTTGCACGGGACGATGCGAAAAGTGTTCATATGAAGTAAAAACCTGAGAAATCCGTCCGTTTTCGTAATTTATTATCGAATCGACTTAAAGCAGTGCGTCACATTGGCCGCTCTTCTCTCTGAAACGGTTGTACTTATCGTCTGCAAAGCTATGTCGCGTGCTGCGGTATGCGGAGACACTAAAAGCACCATAGATTAAGCTTCTAAGTTGATGTAAAGCCAGTAAGAAGTAGTACAATTCAAGTTTTAGGTATCGATTATTGACTTTTAAGCTGGCTTTTGTGCCTTGGACATGAGCTAGGACCTTATGATCCTGCATGAAAGGAGGACTAGCAGCCAAGTTGCACGGGAGGATGCGAAAAGTGTTCATATGTAGTAAAAACCTGAGAAATCCGTCCGTTTTCGTAATTTATTATCGAATCAACTTAAAGCAGATCGTCACATTGGCCGCTCTTCACTCTGAAACGGTTGTACTTACCGTCTGCAAAGCTATGTCGCGTGCTGCGGTATGCGGAGACACTAAAAGCACCATAGATTAAGCTTCTAAGTTGATGTAAAGCCAGTAAGAAGTAGTACAATTCAAGTTTTAGGTATCGATTATTGACTTTTTAGCTGGCTTTTGTGCCTTGGACATGAGCTAGGACCTTATGATTCTGCATGAAAGGAGGACTAGCAGCCGAGTTGCATGGGAGAATGTGGAAAGTGTTCATATGTAGTAAAAACCTGAGAAATCCGTCGGTTTTCGTCATTTGTTATCGAATCGACTTAAAGCCAGATTGTCACATTGGCCGCTCTTCTCTCTGAAACGGTTGTACTTATCGTCTGCAAAGCTATGTCGCGTGCTGCGGTATGCGGAGACACTAAAAGCACCATAGTAGAACACAGATAAAGCTTCAAAGTTGATGTAATAACCAGTAAGAAGTAGTAAAATTCAAGGTTTAGGTATCGATTATTGACTTTTTTGCTGGCTTTGGTGCCTTGGACATGAGCTAGGACCTTACGATTCTGCATGAAAGGAGTACTAGCAGCAGCGTTGCACGGGAGTATGTGAAAAGTGTTCATATGTAGTAAAAACCTGAGAAATCCGTCCATTTTCGCCATTTGTTATCGGAGCAACTTAAAGCCAGTTCGTCACATTGGCCCCTCTTCTCTCTGAAACGGTTGTACTTATCGTCTGCAAAGCTATGTCGCGTGCTGCGGTATGCGGAGACACTAAAAGCACCATAGTAGAACACAGATGAAGCTTCTAAGTTGATGTAATAGCCAGTAAGGAGTAGTACAATTAAAGTTTTAGGTATCGAATACTGAATTTTTAGCTGGCTTTGGTGCCTTGGATATGAGCTAGGACCTTACGATTCTGCATGAAATCAGGACTAGCAGCCGCGTTGCACGGGAGTATGTGAAAAGTGTTCATATGTAGTAAAAACCTGAGAAATCCGTCCATTTTCATCATTTGTTATCGAATCGACAGAAAGCCAGATCGTCACATTGGGCATTCTTCTCTCTGAAACGGTTGTACTTATCGTCTGCAAAGCTATGTCGTGTGCTGCGGTACGCGAAGACACTAAAATCACCATAGTGGAACACAGATGAAGCTTCTAAGTTGATGTAATAGCCAGTAAGAAGTAGTACAATTAAAGTTTTAGGTATCGATTATTGACTTTTTAGCTGGCTTTGGTGCCTTGGACATGAGCTATGTCCTTAAGATTCTGCATGAAAGGAGGACTAGCAGCCGAGTTGCATGGGAGAATGTGAAAGGTGTTCATATGTAGTAAAAACCTGAGAAATCGGTCCTTTTTCGTCAGTTGTTATCGAGTCAACTTGAAGCCAGATCGTCACATTGCCCGCTCTTTTCTCTGAAAGGGTTGTACTTATCGTCTGCAAAGCTATGTCGCGTGCTGCGGTATGCGGAGTCACTAAAAGCACCATAGTAGAACACAGATGAAGCTTCTAAGTTGATGTAATAGCCAGTAAGAAGTAGTACAATTCAAGATTTAGGTATCGATTATTGACTTTTTTGCTGGCTTTGGTGAATTGGACATGAGCTAGGACCTTACGAGTCTGCATGAAAGGAGGACTAGCAGCCAAGTTGCACGGGAGGATGCGAAAAGTGTTCATATGTAGTAAAAACCTGAGAAATCCGTCCGTTTTCGTAATTTATTATCGAATCGACTTAAAGCAGTGCGTCACATTGGCCGCTCTTCTCTCTGAAACGGTTGTACTTATCGTCTGCAATGCAATGTCGCGTGCTGCGGTATGCGGAGACACTAAAAGCACCATAGTAGAACACAGATGAAGCTTCTAAGTTGATGTAATAGCCAGTAAGAAGTAATACAATTCAAGTTTTTGGTATCGAATATTGACTTTTTTGCTGGCTTTGGTGCCTTGGACATGAGCTAGAACCTTACGATTCTGCATGAAATCAGGACTAGCAGCCGCGTTGCACGGGAGTATGTGAAAAGTGTTCATATGTAGTAAAAACCTGAGAAAACCGTCCATTTTCGTCATTTGTTATCGAATCGACTGAAAGCCAGATCGTCACATTGGCCCCTCTTCTCTCTGAAACGGTTGTACTTATCGTCTGCAAAGCTATGTCGTGTGCTGCGGTATGCGGAGACACTAAAATCACCATAGTGGAACACAGATGAAGCTTCTAAGTTGATGTAATAGCCAGTAAGAAGTAGTACAATTCAAGTTTTAGGTATCGATTATTGACTTTTTAGCTGGCTTTGGTGCCTTGGACATGAGCTAGGACCTTAAGATTGTGCATGAAAGGAGGACTAGCAGCCGCGTTGCACGGGAGTATGTGAAAAGTGTTCATATGTAGTAAAAACCTGAGAAATCCGTCCCCTTTTATTCATTTGTTATCGAATCGACTTAAAGCCAGATCGTCACATTGGCCGCTCTTCTCTCTGAAACGGTTGTACTTATCGTCTGCAAAGCTATGTCGCGTGCTGCGGTATGCGGAGACACTAAAAGCACCATAGTAGAACACAGATGAAGCTTCTAAGTTGATGTAATAGCCAGTAAGGAGTAGTACAATTCAAGTTTTATGTATCGAATATTGAATTATTAGCTGGCTTTGGTGCCTTGGACTTGAGCTAGGACCTTAAGATTCTGCATGAAAGGAGGACTAGCAGCCGCGCTGCACGGGAGTATGTGAAAAGTGTTCATATGTAGTAAAAACCTGAGAAATCCGTCCATTTTCGTCATTTGTTATCGAATCGACTTAAAGCCAGATCGTCACATTGGCCCCTCTTCTCTCTGAAACGGTTGTACCTATCGTCTGCAAAGCTATGTCGCGTGCTGCGGTATGCGGAGACACTAAAATCACCATAGTGGAACACAGATGAAGCTTCTAAGTTGATGTAATAGCCAGTAAGAAGTACTACAATTCAAGTTTTAGGTATCGATTATTGACTTTTTAGCTGGCTTTGGTGCCTTGGACATGAGCTATGTCCTTAAGATTCTGCATGAAAGGAGGACTAGCAGCCGAGTTGCATGGGAGAATGTGAAAGGTGTTCATATGTAGTAAAAAACTGAGAAATCGGTCCTTTTTCGTCAGTTGTTATCGAGTCAACTTGAAGCCAGATCGTCACATTGCCCGCTCTTGTCTCTGAAACGGTTGTACTTATCGTCTGCAAAGCTATGTCGCGTGCTGCGGTATGCGGAGTCACTAAAAGCACCATAGTAGAACACACATGAAGCTTCTAAGTTGATGTAATAGCCAGTAAGAAGTAGTACAATTCAAGATTTAGGTATCGATTATTGACTTTTTTGACGGCTTTGGTGAATTGGACATGAGCTAGGACCTTACGAGTCTGCATGAAAGGAGGACTAGCAGCCAAGTTGCACGGGACGATGCGAAAAGTGTTCATATGAAGTAAAAACCTGAGAAATCCGTCCGTTTTCGTAATTTATTATCGAATCGACTTAAAGCAGTGCGTCACATTGGCCGCTCTTCTCTCTGAAACGGTTGTACTTATCGTCTGCAAAGCTATGTCGCGTGCTGCGGTATGCGGAGACACTAAAAGCACCATAGATTAAGCTTCTAAGTTGATGTAAAGCCAGTAAGAAGTAGTACAATTCAAGTTTTAGGTATCGATTATTGACTTTTAAGCTGGCTTTTGTGCCTTGGACATGAGCTAGGACCTTATGATCCTGCATGAAAGGAGGACTAGCAGCCAAGTTGCACGGGAGGATGCGAAAAGTGTTCATATGTAGTAAAAACCTGAGAAATCCGTCCGTTTTCGTAATTTATTATCGAATCAACTTAAAGCAGATCGTCACATTGGCCGCTCTTCACTCTGAAACGGTTGTACTTACCGTCTGCAAAGCTATGTCGCGTGCTGCGGTATGCGGAGACACTAAAAGCACCATAGATTAAGCTTCTAAGTTGATGTAAAGCCAGTAAGAAGTAGTACAATTCAAGTTTTAGGTATCGATTATTGACTTTTTAGCTGGCTTTTGTGCCTTGGACATGAGCTAGGACCTTATGATTCTGCATGAAAGGAGGACTAGCAGCCGAGTTGCATGGGAGAATGTGGAAAGTGTTCATATGTAGTAAAAACCTGAGAAATCCGTCGGTTTTCGTCATTTGTTATCGAATCGACTTAAAGCCAGATTGTCACATTGGCCGCTCTTCTCTCTGAAACGGTTGTACTTATCGTCTGCAAAGCTATGTCGCGTGCTGCGGTATGCGGAGACACTAAAAGCACCATAGTAGAACACAGATAAAGCTTCAAAGTTGATGTAATAACCAGTAAGAAGTAGTAAAATTCAAGGTTTAGGTATCGATTATTGACTTTTTTGCTGGCTTTGGTGCCTTGGACATGAGCTAGGACCTTACGATTCTGCATGAAAGGAGTACTAGCAGCAGCGTTGCACGGGAGTATGTGAAAAGTGTTCATATGTAGTAAAAACCTGAGAAATCCGTCCATTTTCGCCATTTGTTATCGGAGCAACTTAAAGCCAGTTCGTCACATTGGCCCCTCTTCTCTCTGAAACGGTTGTACTTATCGTCTGCAAAGCTATGTCGCGTGCTGCGGTATGCGGAGACACTAAAAGCACCATAGTAGAACACAGATGAAGCTTCTAAGTTGATGTAATAGCCAGTAAGGAGTAGTACAATTAAAGTTTTAGGTATCGAATACTGAATTTTTAGCTGGCTTTGGTGCCTTGGATATGAGCTAGGACCTTACGATTCTGCATGAAATCAGGACTAGCAGCCGCGTTGCACGGGAGTATGTGAAAAGTGTTCATATGTAGTAAAAACCTGAGAAATCCGTCCATTTTCATCATTTGTTATCGAATCGACAGAAAGCCAGATCGTCACATTGGGCATTCTTCTCTCTGAAACGGTTGTACTTATCGTCTGCAAAGCTATGTCGTGTGCTGCGGTACGCGAAGACACTAAAATCACCATAGTGGAACACAGATGAAGCTTCTAAGTTGATGTAATAGCCAGTAAGAAGTAGTACAATTAAAGTTTTAGGTATCGATTATTGACTTTTTAGCTGGCTTTGGTGCCTTGGACATGAGCTATGTCCTTAAGATTCTGCATGAAAGGAGGACTAGCAGCCGAGTTGCATGGGAGAATGTGAAAGGTGTTCATATGTAGTAAAAACCTGAGAAATCGGTCCTTTTTCGTCAGTTGTTATCGAGTCAACTTGAAGCCAGATCGTCACATTGCCCGCTCTTTTCTCTGAAAGGGTTGTACTTATCGTCTGCAAAGCTATGTCGCGTGCTGCGGTATGCGGAGTCACTAAAAGCACCATAGTAGAACACAGATGAAGCTTCTAAGTTGATGTAATAGCCAGTAAGAAGTAGTACAATTCAAGATTTAGGTATCGATTATTGACTTTTTTGCTGGCTTTGGTGAATTGGACATGAGCTAGGACCTTACGAGTCTGCATGAAAGGAGGACTAGCAGCCAAGTTGCACGGGAGGATGCGAAAAGTGTTCATATGTAGTAAAAACCTGAGAAATCCGTCCGTTTTCGTAATTTATTATCGAATCGACTTAAAGCAGTGCGTCACATTGGCCGCTCTTCTCTCTGAAACGGTTGTACTTATCGTCTGCAATGCAATGTCGCGTGCTGCGGTATGCGGAGACACTAAAAGCACCATAGTAGAACACAGATGAAGCTTCTAAGTTGATGTAATAGCCAGTAAGAAGTATTACAATTCAAGTTTTTGGTATCGAATATTGACTTTTTTGCTGGCTTTGGTGCCTTGGACATGAGCTAGAACCTTACGATTCTGCATGAAATCAGGACTAGCAGCCGCGTTGCACGGGAGTATGTGAAAAGTGTTCATATGTAGTAAAAACCTGAGAAAACCGTCCATTTTCGTCATTTGTTATCGAATCGACTGAAAGCCAGATCGTCACATTGGCCCCTCTTCTCTCTGAAACGGTTGTACTTATCGTCTGCAAAGCTATGTCGTGTGCTGCGGTATGCGGAGACACTAAAATCACCATAGTGGAACACAGATGAAGCTTCTAAGTTGATGTAATAGCCAGTAAGAAGTAGTACAATTCAAGTTTTAGGTATCGATTATTGACTTTTTAGCTGGCTTTGGTGCCTTGGACATGAGCTAGGACCTTAAGATTGTGCATGAAAGGAGGACTAGCAGCCGCGTTGCACGGGAGTATGTGAAAAGTGTTCATATGTAGTAAAAACCTGAGAAATCCGTCCCCTTTTATTCATTTGTTATCGAATCGACTTAAAGCCAGATCGTCACATTGGCCGCTCTTCTCTCTGAAACGGTTGTACTTATCGTCTGCAAAGCTATGTCGCGTGCTGCGGTATGCGGAGACACTAAAAGCACCATAGTAGAACACAGATGAAGCTTCTAAGTTGATGTAATAGCCAGTAAGGAGTAGTACAATTCAAGTTTTATGTATCGAATATTGAATTATTAGCTGGCTTTGGTGCCTTGGACTTGAGCTAGGACCTTAAGATTCTGCATGAAAGGAGGACTAGCAGCCGCGCTGCACGGGAGTATGTGAAAAGTGTTCATATGTAGTAAAAACCTGAGAAATCCGTCCATTTTCGTCATTTGTTATCGAATCGACTTAAAGCCAGATCGTCACATTGGCCCCTCTTCTCTCTGAAACGGTTGTACCTATCGTCTGCAAAGCTATGTCGCGTGCTGCGGTATGCGGAGACACTAAAATCACCATAGTGGAACACAGATGAAGCTTCTAAGTTGATGTAATAGCCAGTAAGAAGTACTACAATTCAAGTTTTAGGTATCGATTATTGACTTTTTAGCTGGCTTTGGTGCCTTGGACATGAGCTATGTCCTTAAGATTCTGCATGAAAGGAGGACTAGCAGCCGAGTTGCATGGGAGAATGTGAAAGGTGTTCATATGTAGTAAAAAACTGAGAAATCGGTCCTTTTTCGTCAGTTGTTATCGAGTCAACTTGAAGCCAGATCGTCACATTGCCCGCTCTTGTCTCTGAAACGGTTGTACTTATCGTCTGCAAAGCTATGTCGCGTGCTGCGGTATGCGGAGTCACTAAAAGCACCATAGTAGAACACACATAAAAGCACCATAGATTAAGCTTCTAAGTTGATGTAATAACCAGTAAGAAGTAGTAAAATTCAAGGTTTAGGTATCGATTATTGACTTTTTTGCTGGCTTTGGTGCCTTGGACATGAGCTAGGACCTTACGATTCTGCATGAAAGGAGTACTAGCAGCAGCGTTGCACGGGAGTATGTGAAAAGTGTTCATATGTAGTAAAAACCTGAGAAATCCGTCCATTTTCGCCATTTGTTATCGGAGCAACTTAAAGCCAGTTCGTCACATTGGCCCCTCTTCTCTCTGAAACGGTTGTACTTATCGTCTGCAAAGCTATGTCGCGTGCTGCGGTATGCGGAGACACTAAAAGCACCATAGTAGAACACAGATGAAGCTTCTAAGTTGATGTAATAGCCAGTAAGGAGTAGTACAATTAAAGTTTTAGGTATCGAATACTGAATTTTTAGCTGGCTTTGGTGCCTTGGATATGAGCTAGGACCTTACGATTCTGCATGAAATCAGGACTAGCAGCCGCGTTGCACGGGAGTATGTGAAAAGTGTTCATATGTAGTAAAAACCTGAGAAATCCGTCCATTTTCGTCATTTGTTATGGTATCGACTTAAAGCTAGGTCGTCACATTGGCCGCTATTCTCTCTGGAACGGTTGTACTTATCGTCTGCAAAGCTATGTCGCGTGCTGCGGTATGCGGAGTCACTAAAAGCACCATAGTAGAACACAGATGAAGCTTCTAAGTTGATGTAATAGCCAGTAAGGAGTAGTACAATTCAAGTTTTAGGTAACGAATATTGACTTTTTAGCTGGCTTTGGTGCCTTGGACATGAGGTAGGACCTTACGATTCTGCATGAAAGGAGGACTAGCAGCCGAGTTGCACGGGAGAATGTAAAAAGTGTTCATATGTAGTAAAAACCTGAGAAATCCGTTCGTTTTCGTCATTTGTTATGGTATCGACTTAAAGCTAGGTCGTCACATTGGCCGCTCTTCTCTCTGGAACGGTTGTATTTATCGTCTGCAAAGCTATGTCGCGTGCTGCAGTATGTGGAGACACTAAAAGCACCATAGTAGAACACAGATGAAGCTTCTAAGTTGATGTAATAGCCAGTAAGGAGTAGTACAATTCAAGTTTTAGGTATCGATTATTGACTTTTTAGCTGGCTTTGGTGCCTTGGACTTGAGCTAGGACCTTAAGATTCTGCATGAAAGGAGGACTAGCAGCCGAGTTGCACGGGAGAATGCGAAAAGTTATCATATGTAGTAAAAACCTGAGAAATCCGTCCGTTTTCGGAATATATTATCGAATCGACTTAATGCAGAGCGTCACATTGGCCGCTCTTCTCTCTGAAACGGTTGTACTTATCGTCTGCAAAGCTATGTCGCGTGCTGCAGTATGTGGAGACACTAAAAGCACCATAGTAGAACACAGATGAAGCTTCTAAGTTGATGTGATAGCCAGTGAGATGTAGTACAATTCAAGTTTTAGGTATCGATTATTGACTTTTTAGCTGGCTTTGGTGCCTTGGACATGAGCTAGGACCTTAAGATTCTGCATAAAAGGAGGACTAGCAGCCGCGCTGCACGGGAGTATGTGAAAAGTATTCATATGTAGTAAGAACCTGAGAAATCCGTCCATTTTCGTCATTTGTTATCGAATCGACTTAAAGCCAGATCGTCACATTGGCCCCTCTTCTCTCTGAAACGGTTGTACTTATCGTCTGCAAAGCTATGTCGCGTGCTGCGGTATGCGGAGACACTAAAAGCACCATATTAGAACACAGATGAAGCTTCAAAGTTGATGTAATAACCAGTAAGAAGTAGTAAAATTCAAGGTTTAGGTATCGATTATTGACTTTTTTGCTGGCTTTGGTGCCTTGGACATGAGCTAGGACCTTACGATTCTGCATGAAAGGAGTACTAGCAGCAGCGTTGCACGGGAGTATGTGAAAAGTGTTCATATGTAGTAAAAACCTGAGAAATCCGTCCATTTTCGCCATTTGTTATCGGAGCAACTTAAAGCCAGTTCGTCACATTGGCCCCTCTTCTCTCTGAAACGGTTGTACTTATCGTCTGCAAAGCTATGTCGCGTGCTGCGGTATGCGGAGACACTAAAAGCACCATAGTAGAACACAGATGAAGCTTCTAAGTTGATGTAATAGCCAGTAAGGAGTAGTACAATTCAAGTTTTAGGTATCGAATACTGAATTTTTAGCTGGCTTTGGTGCCTTGGATATGAGCTAGGACCTTACGATTCTGCATGAAATCAGGACTAGCAGCCGCGTTGCACGGGAGTATGTGAAAAGTGTTCTTATGTAGTAAAAACCTGAGAAATCCGTCCATTTTCATCATTTGTTATCGAATCGACTGAAAGCCAGATCGTCACATTGGGCATTCTTCTCTCTGAAACGGTTGTACTTATCGTCTGCAAAGCTATGTCGTGTGCTGAGGTACGCGAAGACACTAAAATCACCATAGTGGAACACAGATGAAGCTTCTAAGTTGATGTAATAGCCAGTAAGAAGTACTACAATTCAAGTTTTAGGTATCGATTATTGACTTTTTAGCTGGCTTTGGTGTCTTGGACATGAGCTATGTCCTTAAGATTCTGCATGAAAGGAGGACTAGCAGCCGAGTTGCATGGGAGAATGTGAAAGGTGTTCATATGTAGTAAAAAACTGAGAAATCGGTCCTTTTTCGTCAGTTGTTATCGAGTCAACTTGAAGCCAGATCGTCACATTGCCCGCTCTTGTCTCTGAAACGGTTGTACTTATCGTCTGCAAAGCTATGTCGCGTGCTGCGGTATGCGGAGTCACTAAAAGCACCATAGTAGAACACACATAAAAGCACCATAGATTAAGCTTCTAAGTTGATGTAATAACCAGTAAGAAGTAGTAAAATTCAAGGTTTAGGTATCGATTATTGACTTTTTTGCTGGCTTTGGTGCCTTGGACATGAGCTAGGACCTTACGATTCTGCATGAAAGGAGTACTAGCAGCAGCGTTGCACGGGAGTATGTGAAAAGTGTTCATATGTAGTAAAAACCTGAGAAATCCGTCCATTTTCGCCATTTGTTATCGGAGCAACTTAAAGCCAGTTCGTCACATTGGCCCCTCTTCTCTCTGAAACGGTTGTACTTATCGTCTGCAAAGCTATGTCGCGTGCTGCGGTATGCGGAGACACTAAAAGCACCATAGTAGAACACAGATGAAGCTTCTAAGTTGATGTAATAGCCAGTAAGGAGTAGTACAATTAAAGTTTTAGGTATCGAATACTGAATTTTTAGCTGGCTTTGGTGCCTTGGATATGAGCTAGGACCTTACGATTCTGCATGAAATCAGGACTAGCAGCCGCGTTGCACGGGAGTATGTGAAAAGTGTTCATATGTAGTAAAAACCTGAGAAATCCGTCCATTTTCATCATTTGTTATCGAATCGACAGAAAGCCAGATCGTCACATTGGGCATTCTTCTCTCTGAAACGGTTGTACTTATCGTCTGCAAAGCTATGTCGTGTGCTGCGGTACGCGAAGACACTAAACCACCATAGTGGAACACAGATGAAGCTTCTAAGTTGATGTAATAGCCAGTAAGAAGTAGTACAATTAAAGTTTTAGGTATCGATTATTGACTTTTTAGCTGGCTTTGGTGCCTTGGACATGAGCTATGTCCTTAAGATTCTGCATGAAAGGAGGACTAGCAGCCGAGTTGCATGGGAGAATGTGAAAGGTGTTCATATGTAGTAAAAACCTGAGAAATCGGTCCTTTTTCGTCAGTTGTTATCGAGTCAACTTGAAGCCAGATCGTCACATTGCCCGCTCTTTTCTCTGAAAGGGTTGTACTTATCGTCTGCAAAGCTATGTCGCGTGCTGCGGTATGCGGAGTCACTAAAAGCACCATAGTAGAACACAGATGAAGCTTCTAAGTTGATGTAATAGCCAGTAAGAAGTAGTACAATTCAAGATTTAGGTATCGATTATTGACTTTTTTGCTGGCTTTGGTGAATTGGACATGAGCTAGGACCTTACGAGTCTGCATGAAAGGAGGACTAGCAGCCAAGTTGCACGGGAGGATGCGAAAAGTGTTCATATGTAGTAAAAACCTGAGAAATCCGTCCGTTTTCGTAATTTATTATCGAATCGACTTAAAGCAGTGCGTCACATTGGCCGCTCTTCTCTCTGAAACGGTTGTACTTATCGTCTGCAATGCAATGTCGCGTGCTGCGGTATGCGGAGACACTAAAAGCACCATAGTAGAACACAGATGAAGCTTCTAAGTTGATGTAATAGCCAGTAAGAAGTAATACAATTCAAGTTCTTGGTATCGATTATTGACTTTTTAGCTGGCTTTGGTGCCTTGGACATGAGCTATGTCCTTAAGATTCTGCATGAAAGGAGGACTAGCAGCCGAGTTGAATGGGAGAATGTGAAAGGTGTTCATATGTAGTAAAAACCTGAGAAAACCGTCCATTTTCGTCATTTGTTATCGAATCGACTGAAAGCCAGATCGTCACATTGGCCCCTCTTCTCTCTGAAACGGTTGTACTTATCGTCTGCAAAGCTATGTCGTGTGCTGCGGTATGCGGAGACACTAAAATCACCATAGTGGAACACAGATGAAGCTTCTAAGTTGATGTAATAGCCAGTAAGAAGTAGTACAATTCAAGTTTTAGGTATCGATTATTGACTTTTTAGCTGGCTTTGGTGCCTTGGACATGAGCTAGGACCTTAAGATTGTGCATGAAAGGAGGACTAGCAGCCGCGTTGCACGGGAGTATGTGAAAAGTGTTCATATGTAGTAAAAACCTGAGAAATCCGTCCCCTTTTATTCATTTGTTATCGAATCGACTTAAAGCCAGATCGTCACATTGGCCGCTCTTCTCTCTGAAACGGTTGTACTTATCGTCTGCAAAGCTATGTCGCGTGCTGCGGTATGCGGAGACACTAAAAGCACCATATTAGAACACAGATGAAGCTTCTAAGTTGATGTAATAGCCAGTAAGGAGTAGTACAATTCAAGTTTTATGTATCGAATATTGAATTTTTAGCTGGCTTTGGTACCTTGGACTTGAGCTAGGACCTTAAGATTCTGCATGAAAGGAGGACTAGCAGCCGCGCTGCACGGGAGTATGTGAAAAGTGTTCATATGTAGTAAAAACCTGAGAAATCCGTCCATTTTCGTCATTTGTTATCGAATCGACTTAAAGCCAGATCGTCACATTGGCCCCTCTTCTCTCTGAAACGGTTGTACCTATCGTCTGCAAAGCTATGTCGCGTGCTGCAGTATGCGGAGACACTAAAATCACCATAGTGGAACACAGATGAAGCTTCTAAGTTGATGTAATAGCCAGTAAGAAGTAGTACAATTCAAGTTTAAGTATCGATTATTTACTTTTTAGGTGGCTTTGGTGCCTTGGACATGAGCTATGTCCTTAAGATTCTGCATGAAAGGAGGCCTAGCAGCCGAGTTGCATGGGAGAATGTGAAAAGTGTTCATATGTACTAAAAACCTGAGAAATCCGTCCGTTTTCGTCATTTGTTATGGTATCGACTTAAAGCTAGGTCGTCACATTGGCCGCTCTTCTCTCTGGAACGGTTGTACTTATCGTCTGCAAAGCTATGTCGCGTGCTGCGGTATGCGGAGTCACTAAAAGCACCATAGTAGAACACAGATGAAGCTTCTAAGTTGATGTAATAGCCAGTAAGGAGTAGTACAATTCAAGTTTTAGGTAACGAATATTGACTTTTTAGCTGGCTTTGGTGCCTTGGACATGAGGTAGGACCTTACGATTCTGCATGAAAGGAGGACTAGCAGCCGAGTTGCACGGGAGAATGTAAAAAGTGTTCATATGTAGTAAAAACCTGAGAAATCCGTTCGTTTTCGTCATTTGTTATCGAATCGACTTAAAGCCAGATCGTCACATTGGCCCCTCTTCTCTCTGAAACGTTTGTACTTATCGCCTGCAAAGCTATGTCGCGTGCTGCGGTACGCGGAGTCACTAAAAGCACCATAGTAGAACACAGATGAAGCTTCTAAGTTGATGTGATAGCCAGTGAGAAGTAGTACAATTCAAGTTATAGGTATCGATTATTGACTTTTTAGCTGGCTTTGGTGCCTTGGACTTGAGCTAGGACCTTAAGATTCTGCATGAAAGGAGGACTAGCAGCCGAGTTGCACGGGAGAATGCGAAAAGTTATCATATGTAGTAAAAACCTGAGAAAACCGTCCGTTTTCGGAATATATTATCGAATCGACTTAATGCAGAGCGTCACATTGGCCGCTCTTCTCTCTGAAACGGTTGTACTTATCGTCTGCAAAGCTATGTCGCGTGCTGCAGTATGTGGAGACACTAAAAGCACCATAGTAGAACACAGATGAAGCTTCTAAGTTGATGTGATAGCCAGTGAGATGTAGTACAATTCAAGTTTTAGGTATCGATTATTGACTTTTTAGCTGGCTTTGGTGCCTTGGACATGAGCTAGGACCTTAAGATTCTGCATAAAAGGAGGACTAGCAGCCGCGCTGCACGGGAGTATGTGAAAAGTATTCATATGTAGTAAGAACCTGAGAAATCCGTCCATTTTCGTCATTTGTTATCGAATCGACTTAAAGCCAGATCGTCACATTGGCCCCTCTTCTCTCTGAAACGGTTGTACTTATCGTCTGCAAAGCTACGTCGCGTGCTGCGGTATGCGGAGACACTAAAATCACCATAGTGGAACACAGATGAAGCTTCTAAGTTGATGTAATAGCCAGTAAGAAGTAGTACAATTCAAGTTTAAGTATCGATTATTTACTTTTTAGCTGGCTTTGGTGCCTTGGACATGAGCTATGTCCTTGAGATTCTGCATGAAAGGAGGCCTAGCAGCCGAGTTGCATGGGAGAATGTGAAAAGTGTTCATATGTAGTAAAAACCTGAAAAATCCGTCCGTTTTCGTCATTTGTTATGGAATCGACTTAAAGCTAGGTCGTCACATTGGCCGCTCTTCTCTCTGAAACGGTTGTACTTATCGTCTGCAAAGCTATGTCGCGTGCTGCGGTATGCGGAGACACTAAAAGCACCATAGTAGAACACAGATGAAGCTTCTAAGTTGATGTAATAGCCAGTAAGAAGTAGTACAATTCAAGATTTAGGTATCGATTACTGACTTTTTTCCTAGCTTTGGTGCCTTAAACATGAGCTAGGACCTTACGATTCTGCGTGAAAGGAGCACTAGCAGCCAAGTTGCACGGGAGGATGCGAAAAGTGTTCATATGTAGTAAAAACCTGAGAAATCCGTCCGTTTTCGTAATTTATTATCGAATCGACTTAAAGCAGTGCGTCACATTGGCCGCTCTTCTCTCTGAAACGGTTGTACTTATCGTCTGCAAAGCAATGTCGCGTGCTGCGGTATGCGGAGACACTAAAATCACCGTAGTGGAACACAGATGAAGCTTCTAAGTTGATGTAATAGCCAGTGAGATGTAGTACAATTCAAGTTTTAGGTATCGATTATTGACTTTTTAGCTGGCTTTGGTGCCTTGGACATGAGCTATGTCCTTAAGATTCTGCATAAAAGGAGGACTAGCAGCCGCGCTGCACGGGAGTATGTGAAAAGTGTTCATATGTAGTAAAAACCTGAGAAATCCGTCCATTTTCGTCATTTGTTATCGAATCGACTTAAAGCCAGATCGTCACATTGGCCCCTCTTCTCTCTGAAACGGTTGTACTTATCGTCTGCAAAGCTATGTCGCGTGCTGCGGTATGCGGAGACACTAAAATCACCATAGTGGAACACAGATGAAGCTTCTAAGTTGATGTAATAGCCAGTAAGAAGTAGTACAATTCAAGTTTAAGTATCGATTATTTACTTTTTAGCTGGCTTTGGTGCCTTGGACATGAGCTATGTCCTTAAGATTCTGCATGAAAGGAGGCCTAGCAGCCGAGTTGCATGGGAGAATGTGAAAAGTGTTCATATGTAGTAAAAACCTGAGAAATCCGTCCGTTTTCGTAATTTAATATCGAATCGCCTTAAAGCAGTGCGTCACATTGGCCGCTCATCTCTCTGAAACGGTTGTACTTATCGTCTGCAAAGCTATGTCGTGTGCTGCGGTATGCGGAGACACTAAAAGCACCATAGTAGAACACAGATAAAGCTTCTAAGTTGATGTAATAGCCAGTAAGGAGTAGTACAATTCAAGTTTTAGGTATCGATGATTGACTTTTTAGCTGGCTTTGGTGCCTTGGACATGAGCTATGTCCTTAAGATTCTGCATGAAAGGAGGACTAGCAGCCAAGTTGCGTGGGAGAATGTGGAAAGTATTCATATGTAGTAAAAATCTGAGAAGTCCGTCCGTTATCGTCATTTGTTATCGAATCAACTTGAAGCCAGATCGTCACATTTCACGCTCTTCTCTCTGAAACGGATGTACGTATCGTCTGCAAAGCTATGTCGCGTGCTGCGGTATGCGGAGACACTAAAAGCACCATAGTAGAACACAGATGAAGCTTCTAAGTTGATGTAATAGCCAGTAAGGTGTAGTACAATTCAAGTTTTAGGTATCGAATATTGACTTTTTAGCTGGTTTAGGTGCCTTGGACATGAGCTAGGACCTTAAGATTCTGCATGAAAAGAGGAGTGGTAGCCGAGTTACACGGGAGGATGTGAAAAGTGTTCATATGTAGTAAAAACCTGAGAAATCCGTCCGTTTTCGTAATTTATTATCGAATCGACTTAAAGCCAAATCGTCACATTGGCCGCTCTTCTCTCTGAAACGATTGTACTTATCGTCTGCAAAGCTATGTCGCGTGCTGCGGAATGCGGAGACACTAAAAGCACCATAGTAGAACACAGATGAAGCTTCAAAGTTGATGTAATAGCCAGTAAGAAGTAGTACAATACAAGATTTAGGTATCGATTTTTGACTTTTTTGCTGTCTTTGGTGCCTAGGACATGAGCTAGGACCTTACGATTCTGCATGAAAAGAGGACTAGCAGCCGAGTTGCACGGGAGAATGTAAAAATTGTTCATATGTAGTAAAAACCTGAGAAATCCGTCCGTTTTCGTCATTTGTTATCGAATCGACTTAAAGCCAGATCGTCACATTGGCCGCTCTTCTCTCTTAAACGGTTGTACTTATCGTCTGCAAAGCTATGTCGCGTGCTGCAGTATGCGGAGACACTAAAAGCACCGTAGAAGAACACAGATGAAGCTTCTAAGTTGATGTATTAGCCAGTAAGGAGTAGTACAATTCAAGTTTTAGGTATCGTATATTGAATTTTTAGCTGGCTTTGGTGCCTTGGACATGAGCTAGGACCTTAAGATTCTGCATGAAAGGAGGACTAGCAGCCGCGCTGCACGGGAGTATGTGAAAAGTGTTCATATGTAGTAAAAACCTGAGAAATCCGTCCATTTTCGTCATTTGTTATCGAATCGACTTAAAGCCAGATCGTCACATTGGCCCCTCTTCTCTCTGAAACGGTTGTACTTATCGTCTGCAAAGCTACGTCGCGTGCTGCGGTATGCGGAGACACTAAAAGCACCATAGTAGAACACAGATGAAGCTTTTAAGTTGATGTAATAGCCAGTAAGAAGTAGTACAATTCAAGATTTAGGTATCGATTACTGACTTTTTTCCTGGCTTTGGTGCCTTGGACATGAGCTAGGACCTTACGATTCTGCATGAAAGGAGGACTAGCAGCCAAGTTGCACGGGAGGATGCGAAAAGTGTTCATATGTAGTAAAAACCTGAGAAATCCGTCCGTTTACGTAATTTATTATCGAATCGACTTAAAGCAGTGCGTCACATTGGCCGCTCTTCTCTCTGAAACGGTTGTACTTATCGTCTGCAAAGCATTGTCGCGTGCTGCGGTATGCGGAGACACTAAAAGCACCATAGTAGAACACAGATGAAGCTTCTAAGTTGATGTAATAGCCAGTAAGAAGTAATACAATTCAAGTTTTAGGTATCGAATATTGACTTTTTAGCTGGCTTTGGTGCCTTGGACATGAGCTATGTCCTTAAGATTCTGCATGAAAGGAGGACTAGCAGCCGAGTTGCATGGGAGAATGTGAAAGGTGTTCATATGTAGTAAAAACCTGAGAAATCGGGCCTTTTTCGTCAGTTGTTATCGAATCAACTTGAAGCCAGATCGTCACATTGCCCGCCCTTCTCTCTGAAACGGTTGTACTTATCGTCTGCAAAGCTATGTCGCGTGCTGCGGTATGCGGAGTCACTAAAAGCACCATAGTAGAACACAGATGAAGCTTCTAAGTTGATGTAATAGCCAGTAAGGAGTAGTACAATTCAAGTTTTAGGTATCGAATATTGACTTTTTAGCTGGCTTTGGTGCCTTGGACATGAGGTAGGACCTTACGATTCTGCATGAAAGGAGGACTAGCAGCCGAGTTGCACGGGAGAATGTACACTCCTGGAAATTGAAATAAGAACACGGTGAATTCATTGTCCCAGGAAGGGGAAACTTTATTGACACATTCCTGGGGTCAGATACATCACATGATCACACTGACAGAACAACAGGCACATAGACACAGGCAACAGTGCATGCACAATGTCGGCACTAGTACAGTGTATATCCACCTTTCGCAGCAATGCAGGCTGCTATTCTCCCATGGAGACGATCGTAGAGATGCTGGATGTAGTCCTGTGGAACGGCTTGCCATGCCATTTCCACCTGGCGCCTCAGTTGGACCAGTGCTCGTGCTGGACGTGCAGACCGCGTGAGACGACGCTTCATCCAGTCCCAAACATGCTCAATGGGGGACAGATCCGGAGATCTTGCTGGCCAGGGTAGTTGACTTACACCTTCTAGAGCACGTTGGGTGGCACGGAATACATGCGGACGTGCATTGTCCTATTGGAACAGCAAGTTCCCTTGCCGGTCTACCGAATGGTAGAACGATGGGTTCGATGACGGTTTGGATGTACCGTGCACTATTCAGTGTCCCCTCGACGATCACCAGAGGCCTACGGCCAGTGTAGGAGATCGCTCCCCACACCATGATGCCGGGTGTTGGCCCTGAGTGCCTCGGTCGTATGCAGTCCTGATTGTGGCGCTAACCTGCACGGCGCCAAACACGCATACGACCATCATTAGCACCAAGGCAGAATCGACTCTCATCGCTAAAGACGACACGTCTCCATTCGTCCCTCCATTCACGCCTGTCGCGACACCACTGGAGGCGGGCTGCACGATGTTGTGGCGTGAGCGGAAGACGGCCTAACGGTGTGCGGGACCGTAGCCCAGCTTCATTGAGACGGTTGCGAATGGTCCTCGCCGATACCCCAGGAGCAACAGTGTCCCTAATTTGCTGGGAAGTGGTGGTGCAGTCCCCTACGGCACTGCGTAGGATCCTACGGTCTTGGCGTGCATCTGTGCGTCGCTGCGGTCTGGTCCCCGGTCGACGGGCACGTGCACCTTCCGCCGACCACTGGCGACAACATCGATGTACTGTGGAGACCTCACGCCCCACGTGTTGAGCAATTCGGCGGTACGTCCACCCGGCCTCCCGCATGCCCACTATACGCCCTCGCTCAAAGTCCGTCAACTGCACATACGGTTCACGTACACGCTGTCGCGGCATGCTACCAGTGTTAAAGAGTGTGATGGAGCTCCGTATGCCACGGCAAACTGGCTGACACTGACGGCGGCGGTGCACAAATGCTGCGCAGCTAGCGCCATTCTACGGCCAACACCGCGGTTCCTGGTGTGTCCGCTGTGCCGTGCGTGTGATCATTGCTTGTACAGCCCTCTCGCAGTGTCCGGAGCAAGTATGGTGGGTCTGACACACCGGTGTCAATGTGTTCTTTTTTCCATTTCCAGTAGTGTAAAAAGTGTTCATTTGTAGTAAAAACCTGAGAAATCCGTCCGTTTTCGTCATTTGTTATCGAATCGACTTAAAGCCAGATCGTCACATTGGCCGCTCTTCTCTCTGAATCGGTTGTACTTATCGTCTGCAAAGCTATGTCGCGTGCTGCGGTATGCGGAGACACTAAAAGCACCATAGTAGAACACAGATGAAGCTTCTAAGTTGATGTGATAGCCAGTGAGATGTAGTACAATTCAAGTTTTAGGTATCGATTATTGACTTTTTAGCTGGCTTTGGTGCCTTGGACATGAGCTAGGACCTTAAGATTCTGCATAAAAGGAGGACTAGCAGCCGCGCTGCACGGGAGTATGTGAAAAGTGTTCTTATGTAGTAAAAACCTGAGAAATCCGTCCATTTTCGTCATTTGTTATCGAATCGACTTAAAGCCAGATCGTCACATTGGCCCCTCTTCTCTCTGAAACGGTTGTACTTATCGTCTGCAAAGCTATGTCGCGTGCTGCAGTATGTGGAGACACTAAAAGCACCATAGTAGAACACAGATGAAGCTTCTAAGTTGATGTGATAGCCAGTGAGATGTAATACAATTCAAGTTTTAGGTATCGATTATTGACTTTTTAGCTGGCTTTGGTGCCTTGGACATGAGCTAGGACCTTAAGATTCTGCATAAAAGGAGGACTAGCAGCCGCGCTGCACGGGAGTATGTGAAAAGTGTTCATATGTAGTAAAAACCTGAGAAATCCGTCCATTTTCGTCATTTGTTATCGAATCGACTTAAAGCCAGATCGTCACATTGGCCCCTCTTCTCTCTGAAACGGTTGTACTTATCGTCTGCAAAGCTATGTCGCGTGCTGCGGTATGCGGAGACACTAAAATCACCATAGTGGAACACAGATGAAGCTTCTAAGTTGATGTAATAGCCAGTAAGAAGTAGTACAATTCAAGTTTAAGTATCGATTATTTACTTTTTAGCTGGCTTTGGTGCCTTGGACATGAGCTATGTCCTTAAGATTCTGCATGAAAGGAGGCCTAGCAGCCGAGTTGCATGGGAGAATGTGAAAAGTGTTCATATGTAGTAAAAACCTGAGAAATCCGTCCGTTTTCGTAATTTAATATCGAATCGCCTTAAAGCAGTGCGTCACATTGGCCGCTCATCTCTCTGAAACGGTTGTACTTATCGTCTGCAAAGCTATGTCGTGTGCTGCGGTATGCGGAGACACTAAAAGCACCATAGTAGAACACAGATAAAGCTTCTAAGTTGATGTAATAGCCAGTAAGGAGTAGTACAATTCAAGTTTTAGGTATCGATGATTGACTTTTTAGCTGGCTTTGGTGCCTTGGACATGAGCTATGTCCTTAAGATTCTGCATGAAAGGAGGACTAGCAGCCGAGTTGCGTGGGAGAATGTGGAAAGTATTCATATGTAGTAAAAATCTGAGAAGTCCGTCCGTTATCGTCATTTGTTATCGAATCAACTTGAAGCCAGATCGTCACATTGCACGCTCTTCTCTCTGAAACGGATGTACGTATCGTCTGCAAAGCTATGTCGCGTGCTGCGGTATGCGGAGACACTAATAGCACCATAGTAGAACACAGATGAAGCTTCTAAGTTGATGTAATAGCCAGTAAGGTGTAGTACAATTCAAGTTTTAGGTATCGAATATTGACTTTTTAGCTGGTTTAGGTGCCTTGGACATGAGCTAGGACCTTAAGATTCTGCATGAAAGGAGGACTGGTAGCCGAGTTGCACGGGAGGATGTGAAAAGTGTTCATATGTAGTAAAAACCTGAGAAATCCGTCCGTTTTCGTAATTTATTATCGAATCGACTTAAAGCCAGATCGTCACATTGGCCGCTTTTCTCTCTGAAACGATTGTACTTATCGTCTGCAAAGCTATGTCGCGTGCTGCGGAATGCGGAGACACTAAAAGCACCATAGTAGAACACAGATGAAACTTCAAAGTTGATGTAATAGCCAGTAAGAAGTAGTACAATACAAGATTTAGGTATCGATTTTTGACTTTTTTGCTGTCTTTGGTGCCTAGGACATGAGCTAGGACCTTACGATTCTGCATGAAAGGAGGATTAGCAGCCGAGTTGCACGGGAGAATGTAAAAATTGTTCATATGTAGTAAAAACCTGAGAAATCCGTCCGTTTTCGTCATTTGTTATCGAATCGACTTAAAGCCAGATCGTCACATTGGCCGCTCTTCTCTCTGAAACGGTTGTACTTATCGTCTGCAAAGCTATGTCGCGTGCTGCAGTATGCGGAGACACTAAAAGCACCGTAGTAGAACACAGATGAAGCTTCTAAGTTGATGTATTAGCCAGTAAGGAGTAGTACAATTCAAGTTTTAGGTATCGTATATTGAATTTTTAGCTGGCTTTGGTGCCTTGGACATGAGCTAGGACCTTAAGATTCTGCATGAAAGGAGGACTAGCAGCCGCGCTGCACGGGAGTATGTGAAAAGTGTTCATATGTAGTAAAAACCTGAGAAATCCGTCCATTTTCGTCATTTGTTATCGAATCGACTTAAAGCCAGATCGTCACATTGGCCCCTCTTCTCTCTGAAACGGTTGTACTTATCGTCTGCAAAGCTACGTCGCGTGCTGCGGTATGCGGAGACACTAAAATCACCATAGTGGAACACAGATGAAGCTTCTAAGTTGATGTAATAGCCAGTAAGAAGTAGTACAATTCAAGTTTAAGTATCGATTATTTACTTTTTAGCTGGCTTTGGTGCGTTGGACATGAGCTATGTCCTTAAGATTCTGCATGAAAGGAGGCCTAGCAGCCGAGTTGCATGGGAGAATGTGAAAAGTGTTCATATGCAATAAAAACCTGAGAAATCCGTCCGTTTTCGTCATTTGTTATGGAATCGACTTAAAGCTAGGTCGTCACATTGGCCGCTCTTCTCTCTGAAACGGTTGTACTTATCGTCTGCAAAGCTATGTCGCGTGCTGCGGTATGCGGAGACACTAAAAGCACCATAGTAGAACACAGATGAAGCTTTTAAGTTGATGTAATAGCCAGTAAGAAGTAGTACAATTCAAGATTTAGGTATCGATTACTGACTTTTTTCCTGGCTTTGGTGCCTTGGACATGAGCTAGGACTTTACGATTCTGCATGAAAGGAGGACTAGCAGCCAAGTTGCACGGGAGGATGCGAAAAGTGTTCATATGTAGTAAAAACCTGAGAAATCCGTCCGTTTACGTAATTTATTATCGAATCGACTTAAAGCAGTGCGTCACATTGGCCGCTCTTCTCTCTGAAACGGTTGTACTTATCGTCTGCAAGGCAATGTCGCGTGCTGCGGTATGCGGAGACACTAAAAGCACCATAGTAGAACACAGATGAAGCTTTTAAGTTGATGTAATAGCCAGTAAGAAGTAGTACAATTCAAGTTTTAGGTATCGATTATTGACTTTTTAGCTGGCTTTGGTGCCTTGGACATGAGCTATGTCCTTAAGATTCTGCATGAAAGGAGTACTAGCAGCCGAGTTGCATGGGAGAATGTGAAAGGTGTTCATATGTAGTAAAAACCTGAGAAATCGGGCCTTTTTCGTCAGTTGTTATCGAATCAACTTGAAGCCAGATCGTCACATTGCCCGCCCTTCTCTCTGAAACGGTTGTACTTATCGTCTGCAAAGCTATGTCGCGTGCTGCGGTATGCGGAGTCACTAAAAGCACCATAGTAGAACACAGATGAAGCTTCTAAGTTGATGTAATAGCCAGTAAGAAGTAATACAATTCAAGTTTTAGGTATCGAATATTGACTTTTTAGCTGGCTTTGGTGCCTTGGACATGAGCTATGTCCTTAAGATTCTGCATGAAAGGAGGACTAGCAGCCGAGTTGCATGGGAGAATGTGAAAGGTGTTCATATGTAGTAAAAACCTGAGAAATCGGGCCTTTTTCGTCAGTTGTTATCGAATCAACTTGAAGCCAGATCGTCACATTGCCCGCCCTTCTCTCTGAAACGGTTGTACTTATCGTCTGCAAAGCTATGTCGCGTGCTGCGGTATGCGGAGTCACTAAAAGCACCATAGTAGAACACAGATGAAGCTTCTAAGTTGATGTAATAGCCAGTAAGGAGTAGTACAATTCAAGTTTTAGGTATCGAATATTGACTTTTTAGCTGGCTTTGGTGCCTTGGACATGAGGTAGGACCTTACGATTCTGCATGAAAGGAGGACTAGCAGCCGAGTTGCACGGGAGAATGTAAAAAGTGTTCATTTGTAGTAAAAACCTGAGAAATCCGTCCGTTTTCGTCATTTGTTATCGAATCGACTTAAAGCCAGATCGTCACATTGGCCGCTCTTCTCTCTGAATCGGTTGTACTTATCGTCTGCAAAGCTATGTCGCGTGCTGCGGTATGCGGAGACACTAAAAGCACCATAGTAGAACACAGATGAAGCTTCTAAGTTGATGTGATAGCCAGTGAGATGTAGTACAATTCAAGTTTTAGGTATCGATTATTGACTTTTTAGCTGGCTTTGGTGCCTTGGACATGAGCTAGGACCTTAAGATTCTGCATAAAAGGAGGACTAGCAGCCGCGCTGCACGGGAGTATGTGAAAAGTGTTCTTATGTAGTAAAAACCTGAGAAATCCGTCCATTTTCGTCATTTGTTATCGAATCGACTTAAAGCCAGATCGTCACATTGGCCCCTCTTCTCTCTGAAACGGTTGTACTTATCGTCTGCAAAGCTATGTCGCGTGCTGCAGTATGTGGAGACACTAAAAGCACCATAGTAGAACACAGATGAAGCTTCTAAGTTGATGTGATAGCCAGTGAGATGTAATACAATTCAAGTTTTAGGTATCGATTATTGACTTTTTAGCTGGCTTTGGTGCCTTGGACATGAGCTAGGACCTTAAGATTCTGCATAAAAGGAGGACTAGCAGCCGCGCTGCACGGGAGTATGTGAAAAGTGTTCATATGTAGTAAAAACCTGAGAAATCCGTCCATTTTCGTCATTTGTTATCGAATCGACTTAAAGCCAGATCGTCACATTATCCCCTCTTCTCTCTGAAACGGTTGTACTTATCGTCTGCAAAGCTATGTCGCGTGCTGCGGTATGCGGAGACACTAAAATCACCATAGTGGAACACAGATGAAGCTTCTAAGTTGATGTAATAGCCAGTAAGAAGTAGTACAATTCAAGTTTAAGTATCGATTATTTACTTTTTAGCTGGCTTTGGTGCCTTGGACATGAGCTATGTCCTTAAGATTCTGCATGAAAGGAGGCCTAGCAGCCGAGTTGCATGGGAGAATGTGAAAAGTGTTCATATGTAGTAAAAACCTGAGAAATCCGTCCGTTTTCGTAATTTAATATCGAATCGCCTTAAAGCAGTGCGTCACATTGGCCGCTCATCTCTCTGAAACGGTTGTACTTATCGTCTGCAAAGCTATGTCGTGTGCTGCGGTATGCGGAGACACTAAAAGCACCATAGTAGAACACAGATAAAGCTTCTAAGTTGATGTAATAGCCAGTAAGGAGTAGTACAATTCAAGTTTTAGGTATCGATGATTGACTTTTTAGCTGGCTTTGGTGCCTTGGACATGAGCTATGTCCTTAAGATTCTGCATGAAAGGAGGACTAGCAGCCGAGTTGCGTGGGAGAATGTGGAAAGTATTCATATGTAGTAAAAATCTGAGAAGTCCGTCCGTTATCGTCATTTGTTATCGAATCAACTTGAAGCCAGATCGTCACATTGCACGCTCTTCTCTCTGAAACGGATGTACGTATCGTCTGCAAAGCTATGTCGCGTGCTGCGGTATGCGGAGACACTAATAGCACCATAGTAGAACACAGATGAAGCTTCTAAGTTGATGTAATAGCCAGTAAGGTGTAGTACAATTCAAGTTTTAGGTATCGAATATTGACTTTTTAGCTGGTTTAGGTGCCTTGGACATGAGCTAGGACCTTAAGATTCTGCATGAAAGGAGGACTGGTAGCCGAGTTGCACGGGAGGATGTGAAAAGTGTTCATATGTAGTAAAAACCTGAGAAATCCGTCCGTTTTCGTAATTTATTATCGAATCGACTTAAAGCCAGATCGTCACATTGGCCGCTCTTCTCTCTGAAACGGTTGTACTTATCGTCTGCAAAGCTATGTCGCGTGCTGCAGTATGCGGAGACACTAAAAGCACCGTAGTAGAACACAGATGAAGCTTCTAAGTTGATGTATTAGCCAGTAAGGAGTAGTACAATTCAAGTTTTAGGTATCGTATATTGAATTTTTAGCTGGCTTTGGTGCCTTGGACATGAGCTAGGACCTTAAGATTCTGCATGAAAGGAGGACTGGTAGCCGAGTTGCACGGGAGTATGTGAAAAGTGTTCATATGTAGTAAAAACCTGAGAAATCCGTCCATTTTCGTCATTTGTTATCGAATCGACTTAAAGCCAGATCGTCACATTGGCCCCTCTTCTCTCTGAAACGGTTGTACTTATCGTCTGCAAAGCTACGTCGCGTGCTGCGGTATGCGGAGACACTAAAATCACCATAGTGGAACACAGATGAAGCTTCTAAGTTGATGTAATAGCCAGCAAGAAGTAGTACAATTCAAGTTTAAGTATCGATTATTTACTTTTTAGCTGGCTTTGGTGCGTTGGACATGAGCTATGTCCTTAAGATTCTGCATGAAAGGAGGACTAGCAGCCGAGTTGCATGGGAGAATGTGAAAGGTGTTCATATGTAGTAAAAACCTGAGAAATCGGGCCTTTTTCGTCAGTTGTTATCGAATCAACTTGAAGCCAGATCGTCACATTGCCCGCCCTTCTCTCTGAAACGGTTGTACTTATCGTCTGCAAAGCTATGTCGCGTGCTGCGGTATGCGGAGTCACTAAAAGCACCATAGTAGAACACAGATGAAGCTTCTAAGTTGATGTAATAGCCAGTAAGGAGTAGTACAATTCAAGTTTTAGGTATCGAATATTGACTTTTTAGCTGGCTTTGGTGCCTTGGACATGAGGTAGGACCTTACGATTCTGCATGAAAGGAGGACTAGCAGCCGAGTTGCACGGGAGAATGTAAAAAGTGTTCATTTGTAGTAAAAACCTGAGAAATCCGTCCGTTTTCGTCATTTGTTATCGAATCGACTTAAAGCCAGATCGTCACATAGGCCGCTCTTCTCTCTGAATCGGTTGTACTTATCGTCTGCAAAGCTATGTCGCGTGCTGCGGTATGCGGAGACACTAAAAGCACCATAGTAGAACACAGATGAAGCTTCTAAGTTGATGTGATAGCCAGTGAGATGTAGTACAATTCAAGTTTTAGGTATCGATTATTGACTTTTTAGCTGGCTTTGGTGCCTTGGACATGAGCTAGGACCTTAAGATTCTGCATAAAAGGAGGACTAGCAGCCGCGCTGCACGGGAGTATGTGAAAAGTGTTCATATGTAGTAAAAACCTGAGAAATCCGTCCATTTTCGTCATTTGTTATCGAATCGACTTAAAGCCAGATCGTCACATTATCCCCTCTTCTCTCTGAAACGGTTGTACTTATCGTCTGCAAAGCTATGTCGCGTGCTGCGGTATGCGGAGACACTAAAATCACCATAGTGGAACACAGATGAAGCTTCTAAGTTGATGTAATAGCCAGTAAGAAGTAGTACAATTCAAGTTTAAGTATCGATTATTTACTTTTTAGCTGGCTTTGGTGCCTTGGACATGAGCTATGTCCTTAAGATTCTGCATGAAAGGAGGCCTAGCAGCCGAGTTGCATGGGAGAATGTGAAAAGTGTTCATATGTAGTAAAAACCTGAGAAATCCGTCCGTTTTCGTAATTTAATATCGAATCGCCTTAAAGCAGTGCGTCACATTGGCCGCTCATCTCTCTGAAACGGTTGTACTTATCGTCTGCAAAGCTATGTCGTGTGCTGCGGTATGCGGAGACACTAAAAGCACCATAGTAGAACACAGATAAAGCTTCTAAGTTGATGTAATAGCCAGTAAGGAGTAGTACAATTCAAGTTTTAGGTATCGATGATTGACTTTTTAGCTGGCTTTGGTGCCTTGGACATGAGCTATGTCCTTAAGATTCTGCATGAAAGGAGGACTAGCAGCCGAGTTGCGTGGGAGAATGTGGAAAGTATTCATATGTAGTAAAAATCTGAGAAGTCCGTCCGTTATCGTCATTTGTTATCGAATCAACTTGAAGCCAGATCGTCACATTGCACGCTCTTCTCTCTGAAACGGATGTACGTATCGTCTGCAAAGCTATGTCGCGTGCTGCGGTATGCGGAGACACTAATAGCACCATAGTAGAACACAGATGAAGCTTCTAAGTTGATGTAATAGCCAGTAAGGTGTAGTACAATTCAAGTTTTAGGTATCGAATATTGACTTTTTAGCTGGTTTAGGTGCCTTGGACATGAGCTAGGACCTTAAGATTCTGCATGAAAGGAGGACTGGTAGCCGAGTTGCACGGGAGGATGTGAAAAGTGTTCATATGTAGTAAAAACCTGAGAAATCCGTCCGTTTTCGTAATTTATTATCGAATCGACTTAAAGCCAGATCGTCACATTGGCCGCTCTTCTCTCTGAAACGGTTGTACTTATCGTCTGCAAAGCTATGTCGCGTGCTGCAGTATGCGGAGACACTAAAAGCACCGTAGTAGAACACAGATGAAGCTTCTAAGTTGATGTATTAGCCAGTAAGGAGTAGTACAATTCAAGTTTTAGGTATCGTATATTGAATTTTTAGCTGGCTTTGGTGCCTTGGACATGAGCTAGGACCTTAAGATTCTGCATGAAAGGAGGACTGGTAGCCGAGTTGCACGGGAGTATGTGAAAAGTGTTCATATGTAGTAAAAACCTGAGAAATCCGTCCATTTTCGTCATTTGTTATCGAATCGACTTAAAGCCAGATCGTCACATTGGCCCCTCTTCTCTCTGAAACGGTTGTACTTATCGTCTGCAAAGCTACGTCGCGTGCTGCGGTATGCGGAGACACTAAAATCACCATAGTGGAACACAGATGAAGCTTCTAAGTTGATGTAATAGCCAGCAAGAAGTAGTACAATTCAAGTTTAAGTATCGATTATTTACTTTTTAGCTGGCTTTGGTGCGTTGGACATGAGCTATGTCCTTAAGATTCTGCATGAAAGGAGGCCTAGCAGCCGAGTTGCATGGGAGAATGTGAAAAGTGTTCATATGTAATAAAAACCTGAGAAATCCGTCCGTTTTCGTCATTTGTTATGGAATCGACTTAAAGCTAGGTCGTCACATTGGCCGCTCTTCTCTCTGAAACGGTTGTACTTATCGTCTGCAAAGCTATGTCGCGTGCTGCGGTATGCGGAGACACTAAAAGCACCATAGTAGAACACAGATGAAGCTTTTAAGTTGATGTAATAGCCAGTAAGAAGTAGTACAATTCAAGATTTAGGTATCGATTACTGACTTTTTTCCTGGCTTTGGTGCCTTGGACATGAGCTAGGACCTTACGATTCTGCATGAAAGGAGGACTAGCAGCCAAGTTGCACGGGAGGATGCGAAAAGTGTTCATATGTAGTAAAAACCTGAGAAATCCGTCCGTTTACGTAATTTATTATCGAATCGACTTAAAGCAGTGCGTCACATTGGCCGCTCTTCTCTCTGAAACGGTTGTACTTATCGTCTGCAAAGCAATGTCGCGTGCTGCGGTATGCGGAGACACTAAAAGCACCATAGTAGAACACAGATGAAGCTTCTAAGTTGATGTAATAGCCAGTAAGAAGTAGTACAATTCAAGTTTTAGGTATCGATTATTGACTTTTTAGCTGGCTTTGGTGCCTTGGACATGAGCTATGTCCTTAAGATTCTGCATGAAAGGAGTACTAGCAGCCGAGTTGCATGGGAGAATGTGAAAGGTGTTCATATGTAGTAAAAACCTGAGAAATCGGGCCTTTTTCGTCAGTTGTTATCGAATCAACTTGAAGCCAGATCGTCACATTTCCCGCCCTTCTCTCTGAAACGGTTGTACTTATCGTCTGCAAAGCTATGTCGCGTGCTGCGGTATGCGGAGTCACTAAAAGCACCATAGTAGAACACAGATGAAGCTTCTAAGTTGATGTAATAGCCAGTAAGGAGTAGTACAATTCAAGTTTTAGGTATCGAATATTGACTTTTTAGCTGGCTTTGGTGCCTTGGACATGAGGTAGGGCCTTACGATTCTGCATGAAAGGAGGGCTAGCAGCCGAGTTGCACGGGAGAATGTCAAAAGTGTTCATATGTAGTAAAAACCTGAGAAATCCGTCCGTTTTCGTCATTTGTTATCGAATCGACTTAAAGCCAGATCGTCACATTGGCCCCTCTTCTCTCTGAAACGGTTGTACTTATCGTCTGCAAAGCTATGTCGCGTGCTGCGGTATGCGGAGTCACTAAAAGCACCATAGTAGAACACAGATGAAGCTTCTAAGTTGATGTGATAGCCAGTGAGAAGTAGTACAATTCAAGTTTTAGGTATCGATTATTGACTTTTTAGCTGGCTTTGGTGCCTTGGACATGAGCTATGTCCTTAAGATTGTGCATGAAAGGAGGACTAGCAGCCGCGTTGCACGGGAGTATGTGAAAAGTGTTCATATGTAGTAAAAACCTGAGAAATCCGTCCCCTTTTATTCATTTGTTATCGAATCGACTTAAAGCCAGATCGTCACATTGGCCGCTCTTCTCTCTGAATCGGTTGTACTTATCGTCTGCAAAGCTATGTCGCGTGCTGCAGTATGTGGAGACACTAAAAGCACCATAGTAGAACACAGATGAAGCTTCTAAGTTGATGTAATAGCCAGTAAGAAGTAGTACAATTCAAGTTTAAGGATCGATTATTTACTTTTTAGCTGGCTTTGGTGCCTTGGACATGAGCTATGTCCTTAAGATTCTGCATGAAAGGAGGCCTAGCAGCCGAGTTGCATGGGAGAATGTGAAAAGTGTTCATATGTAGTAAAAACCTGAGAAATCCGTCCGTTTTCGTCATTTGTTATGGAATCGACTTAAAGCTAGGTCGTCACATTGGCCGCTCTTCTCTCTGAAACGGTTGTACTTATCGTCTCCAAAGCTATGTCGCGTGCTGCGGTATGCGGAGACACTAAAAGCACCATAGTAGAACACAGATGAAGCTTCTAAGTTGATGTAATAGCCAGTAAGAAGTAATACAATTCAAGTTTTAGGTATCGAATATTGACTTTTTAGCTGGCTTTGGTGCCTTGGACATGAGCTAGGACCTTACGATTCTGCATGAAATCAGGACTAGCAGCCGCGTTGCACGGGAGTATGTGAAAAGTGTTCATATGTAGTAAAAACCTGAGAAAACCGTCCATTTTCGTCATTTGTTATCGAATCGACTGAAAGCCAGATCGTCACATTGGCCCCTCTTCTCTCTGAAACGTTGGTACTTAACGTCTGCAAAGCTATGTCGTGTGCTGCGGTATGCGGAGACACTAAAATCACCATAGTGGAACACAGATGAAGCTTCTAAATTGATGTAATAGCCAGTAAGAAGTAGTACAATTCAAGTTTTAGGTATCGATTATTGACTTTTTAGCTGGCTTTGGTGCCTTGGACATGAGCTATGTCCTTAAGATTCTGCATGAAAAGAGGACTAGCAGCCGAGTTGCATGGGAGAATGTGAAAGGTGTTCATATGTAGTAAAAACCTGAGAAATCGGGCCTTTTTCGTCAGTTGTTATCGAATCAACTTGAAGCCAGATCGTCACATTGCCCGCCCTTCTCTCTGAAACGGTTGTACTTATCGTCTGCAAAGCTATGTCGCGTGCTGCGGTATGCGGAATCACTAAAAGCACCATAGTAGAACACAGATGAAGCTTCTAAGTTGATGTAATAGCCAGTAAGGAGTAGTACAATTCAAGTTTTAGGTATCGAATATTGAATTTTTAGCTGGCTTTGGTGCCTTGGACTTGAGCTAGGACCTTAAGATTCTGCATGAAAGGAGGGCTAGCAGCCGAGTTGCACGGGAGAATGTAAAAAGTGTTCATATGTAGTAAAAACCTGAGAAATCCGTCCGTTTTCGTCATTTGTTATCGAATCGACTTAAAGCCAGATCGTCACATTGGCCCCTCTTCTCTCTGAAACGGTTGTACTTATCATCTGCAAAGCTATGTCGCGTGCTGCAGTATGTGGAGCACTAAAAGCACCATAGTAGAACACAGATGAAGCTTCTAAGTTGATGTGATAGCCAGTGAGATGTAGTACAATTCAAGTTTTAGGTATCGATTATTGACTTTTTAGCTGGCTTTGGTGCCTTGGACATGAGCTAGGACCTTAAGATTCTGCATAAAAGGAGGACTAGCAGCCGCGCTGCACGGGAGTATGTGAAAAGTGTTCATATGTAGTAAAAACCTGAGAAATCCGTCCATTTTCGTCATTTGTTATCGAATCGACTTAAAGCCAGATCGTCACATTGGCCCCTCTTCTCTCTGAAACGGTTGTACTTATCGTCTGCAAAGCTATGTCGCGTGCTGCGGTATGCGGAGTCACTAAAAGCACCATAGTAGAACACAGATGAAGCTTCTAAGTTGATGTGATAGCCAGTGAGAAGTAGTACAATTCAAGTTTTAGGTATCGATTATTGACTTTTTAGCTGGCTTTGGTGCCTTGGACATGAGCTATGTCCTTAAGATTGTGCATGAAAGGAGGACTAGCAGCCGCGTTGCACGGGAGTATGTGAAAAGTGTTCATATGTAGTAAAAACCTGAGAAATCCGTCCCCTTTTATTCATTTGTTATCGAATCGACTTAAAGCCAGATCGTCACATTGGCCGCTCTTCTCTCTGAATCGGTTGTACTTATCGTCTGCAAAGCTATGTCGCGTGCTGCAGTATGTGGAGACACTAAAAGCACCATAGTAGAACACAGATGAAGCTTCTAAGTTGATGTAATAGCCAGTAAGAAGTAGTACAATTCAAGTTTAAGGATCGATTATTTACTTTTTAGCTGGCTTTGGTGCCTTGGACATGAGCTATGTCCTTAAGATTCTGCATGAAAGGAGGCCTAGCAGCCGAGTTGCATGGGAGAATGTGAAAAGTGTTCATATGTAGTAAAAACCTGAGAAATCCGTCCGTTTTCGTCATTTGTTATGGAATCGACTTAAAGCTAGGTCGTCACATTGGCCGCTCTTCTCTCTGAAACGGTTGTACTTATCGTCTCCAAAGCTATGTCGCGTGCTGCGGTATGCGGAGACACTAAAAGCACCATAGTAGAACACAGATGAAGCTTCTAAGTTGATGTAATAGCCAGTAAGAAGTAATACAATTCAAGTTTTAGGTATCGAATATTGACTTTTTAGCTGGCTTTGGTGCCTTGGACATGAGCTAGGACCTTACGATTCTGCATGAAATCAGGACTAGCAGCCGCGTTGCACGGGAGTATGTGAAAAGTGTTCATATGTAGTAAAAACCTGAGAAAACCGTCCATTTTCGTCATTTGTTATCGAATCGACTGAAAGCCAGATCGTCACATTGGCCCCTCTTCTCTCTGAAACGTTGGTACTTAACGTCTGCAAAGCTATGTCGTGTGCTGCGGTATGCGGAGACACTAAAATCACCATAGTGGAACACAGATGAAGCTTCTAAATTGATGTAATAGCCAGTAAGAAGTAGTACAATTCAAGTTTTAGGTATCGATTATTGACTTTTTAGCTGGCTTTGGTGCCTTGGACATGAGCTATGTCCTTAAGATTCTGCATGAAAAGAGGACTAGCAGCCGAGTTGCATGGGAGAATGTGAAAGGTGTTCATATGTAGTAAAAACCTGAGAAATCGGGCCTTTTTCGTCAGTTGTTATCGAATCAACTTGAAGCCAGATCGTCACATTGCCCGCCCTTCTCTCTGAAACGGTTGTACTTATCGTCTGCAAAGCTATGTCGCGTGCTGCGGTATGCGGAATCACTAAAAGCACCATAGTAGAACACAGATGAAGCTTCTAAGTTGATGTAATAGCCAGTAAGGAGTAGTACAATTCAAGTTTTAGGTATCGAATATTGAATTTTTAGCTGGCTTTGGTGCCTTGGACTTGAGCTAGGACCTTAAGATTCTGCATGAAAGGAGGGCTAGCAGCCGAGTTGCACGGGAGAATGTAAAAAGTGTTCATATGTAGTAAAAACCTGAGAAATCCGTCCGTTTTCGTCATTTGTTATCGAATCGACTTAAAGCCAGATCGTCACATTGGCCCCTCTTCTCTCTGAAACGGTTGTACTTATCATCTGCAAAGCTATGTCGCGTGCTGCAGTATGTGGAGCACTAAAAGCACCATAGTAGAACACAGATGAAGCTTCTAAGTTGATGTGATAGCCAGTGAGATGTAGTACAATTCAAGTTTTAGGTATCGATTATTGACTTTTTAGCTGGCTTTGGTGCCTTGGACATGAGCTAGGACCTTAAGATTCTGCATAAAAGGAGGACTAGCAGCCGCGCTGCACGGGAGTATGTGAAAAGTGTTCATATGTAGTAAAAACCTGAGAAATCCGTCCATTTTCGTCATTTGTTATCGAATCGACTTAAAGCCAGATCGTCACATTGGCCCCTCTTCTCTCTGAAACGGTTGTACTTATCGTCTGCAAAGCTACGTCGCGTGCTGCGGTATGCGGAGACACTAAAATCACCATAGTGGAACACAGATGAAGCTTCTAAGTTGATGTAATAGCCAGTAAGAAGTAATACAATTCAAGTTTTAGGTATCGAATATTGACTTTTTAGCTGGCTTTGGTGCCTTGGACATGAGCTATGTCCTTAAGATTCTGCATGAAAGGAGGACTAGCAGCCGAGTTGCATGGGAGAATGTGAAAGGTGTTTATATGAAGTAAAAACCTGAGAAATCGGGCCTTTTTCGTCAGTTGTTATCGAATCAACTTGAAGCCAGATCGTCACATTGTCCGCCCTTCTCTCTGAAACGGTTGTACTTATCGTCTGCAAAGCTATGTCGCGTGCTGCGGTATGCGGAGTCACTAAAAGCACCATAGTAGAACACAGATGAAGCTTCTAAGATGATGTAATAGCCAGTAAGGAGTAGTACAATTCAAGTTTTTGGTATCGAATATTGACTTTTTAGCTGGCTTTGGTTCCTTGGACATGAGGTAGGGCCTTACGATTCTGCATGAAAAGAGGGCTAGGAGCAGAGTTGCACGGGAGAATGTAAAAAGTGTTCATATGTAGTAAAAACCTGAGAAATCCGTCCGTTTTCGTCACTTGTTATCGAATCGACTTAAAGCCAGATCGTCACATTGGCCCCTCTTCTCTCTGAAACGGTTGTACTTATCGTCTGCAAAGCTATGTCGCGTGCTGCGGTATGCGGAGTCACTAAAAGCACCATAGTAGAACACAGATGAAGCTTCTAAGTTGATGTGATAGCCAGTGAGAAGTAGTACAATTCAAGTTTTATGTATCGATTATTGACTTTTTAGCTGGCTTTGGTGCCTTGGACATGAGCTATGTCCTTAAGATTGTGCATGAAAGGAGGACTAGCAGCCGCGTTGCACGGGAGTATGTGAAAAGTGCTCATATGTAGTAAAAACCTGAGAAATCCGTCCCCTTTTATTCATTAGTTATCGAATCGACTTAAAGCCAGATCGTCACATTGGCCGCTCTTCTCTCTGAATCGGTTGTACTTATCGTCTGCAAAGCTATGTCGCGTGCTGCGGTATGCGGAGACACTAAAAGCACCATAGTAGAACACAGATGAAGCTTCTAAGTTGATGTAATAGCCAGTAAGGAGTAGTACAATTCAAGTTTAAGTATCGATTATTTACTTTTTAGCTGGCTTTGGTGCCTTGGACATGAGCTATGTCCTTAAGATTCTGCATGAATGGAGGCCTAGCGGCCGAGTTGCATCTGAGAATGTGAAAAGTGTTCATATGTAGTAAAAACCTGAGAAATCCGTCCGTTTTCGGAATATATTATCGAATCGACTTAAAGCAGTGCGTCACATTGGCCGCTCTTCTCTCTGAAACGGTTGTACTTATCGTCTGCAAAGCTATGTCGCGTGCTGCGGTATGCGGAGACACTAAAAGCACCATAGTAGAACACAGATGAAGCTTTTAAGTTGATGTAATAGCCAGTAAGAAGTAGTACAATTCAAGATTTAGGTATCGATTACTGACTTTTTTCCTGGCTTTGGTGCCTTGGACATGAGCTAGGACCTTACGATTCTGCATGAAAGGAGGACTAGCAGCCAAGTTGCACGGGAGGATGCGAAAAGTGTTCATATGTAGTAAAAACCTGAGAAATCCGTCCGTTTACGTAATTTATTATCGAATCAACTTAAAGCAGTGCGTCACATTGGCCGCTCTTCTCTCTGAAACGGTTGTACTTATCGTCTGCAAAGCAATGTCGCGTGCTGCGGTATGCGGAGACACTAAAAGCACCATAGTAGAACACAGATGAAGCTTCTAAGTTGATGTAATAGCCAGTAAGATATAATACAATTCAAGTTTTAGGTATCGAATATTGACTTTTTAGCTGGCTTTGGTGCCTTGGACATGAGCTACGACCTTACGATTCTGCATGAAATCAGGACTAGCAGCCGCGTTGCACGGGAGTATGTGAAAAGTGTTCATATGTAGTAAAAACCTGAGAAATCCGTCCGTTTACGTAATTTATTATCGAATCAACTTAAAGCAGTGCGTCACATTGGCCGCTCTTCTCTCTGAAACGGTTGTACTTATCGTCTGCAAAGCAATGTCGCGTGCTGTGGTATGCGGAGACACTAAAAGCACCATAGTAGAACACAGATGAAGCTTCTAAGTTGATGTAATAGCCAGTAAGGAGTAGTACAATTCAAGTTTTAGGTATCGAATATTGAATTTTTAGCTGGCTTTGGTGCCCTGGACTTGAGCTAGGACCTTAAGATTCTGCATGAAAGGAGGACTAGCAGCCGAGTTGCACGGGAGAATGCGAAAAGTTTTCATATGTAGTAAAAACCTGAGAAATCCGTCCGTTTTCGGAATATATTATCGAATCGACTTAAAGCAGAGCGTCACATTGGCCGCTCTTCTCTCTGAAACGGTTGTACTTATCGTCTGCAAAGCTATGTCGCGTGCTGCAGTATGTGGAGACACTAAAAGCACCATAGTAGAACACAGATGAAGCTTCTAAGTTGATGTGATAGCCAGTGAGATGTAGTACAATTCAAGTTTTAGGTATCGATTATTGACTTTTTAGCTGGCTTTGGTGCCTTGGACATGAGCTAGGACCTTAAGATTCTGCATGAAAGGAGGACTAGCAGCCGAGTTGCACGGGAGAATGTGAAAAGTGTTCATATGTAGTAAAAACCTGAGAAATCCGTCCATTTTCGTCATTTGTTATCGAATCGACTTAAAGCCAGATCGTCACATTGGCCCCTCTTCTCTCTGAAACGGTTGTACTTATCGTCTGCAAAGCTACGTCGCGTGCTGCGGTATGCGGAGACACTAAAATCACCATAGTGGAACACAGATGAAGCTTCTAAGTTGATGTAATAGCCAGTAAGATGTAGTACAATTCAAGTTTAAGGATCGATTATTTACTTTTTAGCTGGCTTTGGTGCCTTGGACATGAGCTATGTCCTTAAGATTCTGCATGAAAGGAGGCCTAGCAGCCGAGTTGCATGGGAGAATGTGGAAAGTGTTCATATGTAGTAAAAACCTGAGAAATCCGTCCGTTTTCGTCATTTGTTATGGAATCGACTTAAAGCTAGGTCGTCACATTGGCCGCTCTTCTCTCTGAAACTGTTGTACTTATCGTCTGCAAAGCTATGTCGCGTGCTGCGGTATGCGGAGACACTAAAAGCACCATAGTAGAACACAGATGAAGCTTTTAAGTTGATGTAATAGCCAGTAAGAAGTAGTACAATTCAAGATTTAGGTATCGATTACTGACTTTTTTCCTGGCTTTGGTGCCTTGGACATGAGCTAGGACCTTACGATTCTGCATGAAAGGAGGACTAGCAGCCAAGTTGCACGGGAGGATGCGAAAAGTGTTCATATGTAGTAAAAACCTGAGAAATCCGTCCGTTTACGTAATTTATTATCGAATCAACTTAAAGCAGTGCGTCACATTGGCCGCTCTTCTCTCTGAAACGGTTGTACTTATCGTCTGCAAAGCAATGTCGCGTGCTACGGTATGCGGAGACACTAAAAGCACTATAGTAGAACACAGATGAAGCTTCTAAGTTGATGTAATAGCCAGTAAGAAGTAATACAATTCAAGTTTTAGGTATCGAATATTGACTTTTTAGCTGGCTTTGGTGCCTTGGACATGAGCTAGGACCTTACGATTCTGCATGAAATCAGGACTAGCAGCCGCGTTGCACGGGAGTATGTGAAAAGTGTTCATATGTAGTAAAAACCTGAGAAAACCGTCCATTTTCGTCATTTGTTATCGAATCGACTGAAAGCCAGATCGTCACATTGGCCACTCTTCTCTCTGAAACGTTTGTACTTAACGTCTGCAAAGCAATGTCGTGTGCTGCGGTATGCGGAGACACTAAAATCACCATAGTGGAACACAGATGAAGCTTCTAAATTGATGTAATAGCCAGTAAGAAGTAGTACAATTCAAGTTTTAGGTATCGATTATTGACTTTTTAGCTGGCTTTGGTGCCTTGGACATGAGCTATGTCCTTAAGATTCTGCATGAAAGGAGGACTAGCAGCCGAGTTGCATGGGAGAATGTGAAAGGTGTTCATATGTAGTAAAAACCTGAGAAATCGGGCCTTTTTCGTCAGTTGTTATCGAATCAACTTGAAGCCAGATCGTCACATTGCCCGCCCTTCTCTCTGAAACGGTTGTACTTATCGTCTGCAAAGCTATGTCGCGTGCTGCGGTATGCGGAGTCACTAAAAGCACCATAGTAGAACACAGATGAAGCTTCTAAGTTGATGTAATAGCAAGTAAGAAGTAGTACAATTCAAGTTTTACGTGTCGATTATTGACTTTTTAGCTGGCTTTGGTGCCTTGGACATGAGCTATGTCCTTAAGATTGTGCATGAAAGGAGGACTAGCAGCCGCGTTGCACGGGAGTATGTGAAAAGTGCTCATATGTAGTAAAAACCTGAGAACTCCGTCCGTTTTCGTCATTTGTTATCGAATCGACTTAAAGCCAGATCGTCACATTGGCCCCTCTTCTCTCTGAAACGGTTGTACTTATCGTCTGCAAAGCTATGTCGCGTGCTGCGGTATGCGGAGTCACTAAAAGCACCATAGTAGAACACAGATGAAGCTTCTAAGTTGATGTGATAGCCAGTGAGAAGTAGTACAATTCAAGTTTTATGTATCGATTATTGACTTTTTAGCTGGCTTTGGTGCCTTGGACATGAGCTATGTCCTTAAGATTGTGCATGAAAGGAGGACTAGCAGCCGCGTTGCACGGGAGTATGTGAAAAGTGCTCATATGTAGTAAAAACCTGAGAAATCCGTCCCCTTTTATTCATTTGTTATCGAATCGACTTAAAGCCTGATCGTCACATTGGCCGCTCTTCTCTCTGAATCGGTTGTACTTATCGTCTGCAAAGCTATGTCGCGTGCTGCGGTATGCGGAGACACTAAAAGCACCATAGTAGAACACAGATGAAGCTTCTAAGTTGATGTAATAGCCAGTAAGGAGTAGTACAATTCAAGTTTAAGTATCGATTATTTACTTTTTAGCTGGCTTTGGTGCCTTGGACATGAGCTATGTCCTTAAGATTCTGCATGAATGGAGGCCTAGCGGCCGAGTTGCATCTGAGAATGTGAAAAGTGTTCATATGTAGTAAAAACCTGAGAAATCCGACCGTTTTCGGAATATATTATCGAATCGACTTAAAGCAGTGCGTCACATTGGCCGCTCTTCTCTCTGGAACGGTTGTACTTATCGTCTGCAAAGCTATGTCGCGTGCTGCGGTATGCGGAGACACTAAAAGCACCATAGTAGAACACAGATGAAGCTTTTAAGTTGATGTAATAGCCAGTAAGAAGTAGTACAATTCAAGATTTAGGTATCGATTACTGACTTTTTTCCTGGCTTTGGTGCCTTGGACATGAGCTAGGACCTTACGATTCTGCATGAAAGGAGGACTAGCAGCCGAGTTGCACGGGAGAATGCGAAAAGTTTTCATATGTAGTAAAAACCTGAGAAATCCGTCCGTTTTCGGAATATATTATCGAATCGACTTAAAGCAGAGCGTCACATTGGCCGCTCTTCTCTCTGAAACGGTTGTACTTATCGTCTGCAAAGCTATGTCGCGTGCTGCAGTATGTGGAGACACTAAAAGCACCATAGTAGAACACAGATGAAGCTTCTAAGTTGATGTGATAGCCAGTGAGATGTAGTACAATTCAAGTTTTAGGTATCGATTATTGACTTTTTAGCTGGCTTTGGTGCCTTGGACATGAGCTAGGACCTTAAGATTCTGCATAAAAGGAGGACTAGCAGCCGCGCTGCACGGGAGTATGTGAAAAGTGTTCATATGTAGTAAAAACCTGAGAAATCCGTCCATTTTCGTCATTTGTTATCGAATCGACTTAAAGCCAGATCGTCACATTGGCCCCTCTTCTCTCTGAAACGGTTGTACTTATCGTCTGCAAAGCTACGTCGCGTGCTGCGGTATGCGGAGACACTAAAATCACCATAGTGGAACACAGATGAAGCTTCTAAGTTGATGTAATAGCCAGTAAGATGTAGTACAATTCAAGTTTAAGGATCGATTATTTACTTTTTAGCTGGCTTTGGTGCCTTGGACATGAGCTATGTCCTTAAGATTCTGCATGAAAGGAGGCCTAGCAGCCGAGTTGCATGGGAGAATGTGAAAAGTGTTCATATGTAGTAAAAACCTGAGAAATCCGTCCGTTTTCGTCATTTGTTATGGAATCGACTTAAAGCTAGGTCGTCACATTGGCCGCTCTTCTCTCTGAAACTGTTGTACTTATCGTCTGCAAAGCTATGTCGCGTGCTGCGGTATGCGGAGACACTAAAAGCACCATAGTAGAACACAGATGAAGCTTTTATGTTGATGTAATAGCCAGTAAGAAGTAGTACAATTCAAGATTTAGGTATCGATTACTGACTTTATTCCTGGCTTTGGTGCCTTGGACATGAGCTAGGACCTTACGATTCTGCATGAAAGGAGGACTAGCAGCCAAGTTGCACGGGAGGATGCGAAAAGTGTTCATATGTAGTAAAAACCTGAGAAATCCGTCCGTTTACGTAATTTATTATCGAATCAACTTAAAGCAGTGCGTCACATTGGCCGCTCTTCTCTCTGAAACGGTTGTACTTATCGTCTGCAAAGCAATGTCGCGTGCTACGGTATGCGGAGACACTAAAAGCACCATAGTAGAACACAGATGAAGCTTCTAAGTTGATGTAATAGCCAGTAAGAAGTAATACAATTCAAGTTTTAGGTATCGAATATTGACTTTTTAGCTGGCTTTGGTGCCTTGGACATGAGCTAGGACCTTACGATTCTGCATGAAATCAGGACTAGCAGCCGCGTTGCACGGGAGTATGTGAAAAGTGTTCATATGTAGTAAAAACCTGAGAAAACCGTCCATTTTCGTCATTTGTTACAAAATCGACTGAAAGCCAGATCGTCACATTGGCCCCTCTTCTCTCTGAAACGTTTGTACTTAACGTCTGCAAAGCTATGTCGTGTGCTGCGGTATGCGGAGACACTAAAATCACCATAGTGGAACACAGATGAAGCTTCTAAATTGATGTAATAGCCAGTAAGAAGTAGTACAATTCAAGTTTTAGGTATCGATTATTGACTTTTTAGCTGGCTTTGGTGCCTTGGACATGAGCTATGTCCTTAAGATTCTGCATGAAAGGAGGACTAGCAGCCGAGTTGCATGGGAGAATGTGAAAGGTGTTCATATGTAGTAAAAACCTGAGAAATCGGGCCTTTTTCGTCAGTTGTTATCGAATCAACTTGAAGCCAGATCGTCACATTGCCCGCCCTTCTCTCTGAAACGGTTGTACTTATCGTCTGCAAAGCTATGTCGCGTGCTGCGGTATGCGGAGTCACTAAAAGCACCATAGTAGAACACAGATGAAGCTTCTAAGTTGATGTAATTGCAAGTAAGAAGTAGTACAATTCAAGTTTTAGGTATCGATTATTGACTTTTTAGCTGGCTTTGGTGCCTTGGACATGAGCTAGGACCTTAAGATTCTGCATAAAAGGAGGACTAGCAGCCGCGCTGCACGGGAGTATGTGAAAAGTGTTCATATGTAGTAAAAACCTGAGAAATCCGTCCATTTTCGTCATTTGTTATCGAATCGACTTAAAGCCAGATCGTCACATTGGCCCCTCTTCTCTCTGAAACGGTTGTACTTATCGTCTGCAAAGCTATGTCGCGTGTTGCGGTATGCGGAGACACTAAAATCACCATAGTAGAACACAGATGAAGCTTCTAAGTTGATGTAATAGCCAGTAAGAAGTAGTACAATTCAAGTTTTAGGTATCGAATATTGACTTTTTAGCTGGCTTTGGTGCCTTGGACATGAGCTATGTCCTTAAGATTCTGCATGAAAGGAGGCCTAGCAGCCGAGTTGCATGGGAGAATGTGAAAAGTGTTCATATGTAGTAAAAACCTGAGAATTCCGTCCGTTTTCGTAATTTATTATCGAATCGCCTTAAAGCAGTGCGTCACATTGGCCGCTCATCTCTCTGAAACGGTTGTACTTATCGTCTGCAATGCTATGTCGTGTGCTGCGGTATGCGGAGACACTAAAAGCACCATAGTAGAACACAGATAAAGCTTCTAAGTTGATGTAATAGCCAGTAAGGAGTAGTACAATTCAAGTTTTAGGTATCGATGATTGACTTTTTAGCTGGCTTTGGTGCCTTGGACATGAGCTATGTCCTTAAGATTCTGCATGAAAGGAGGACTAGCAGCCGAGTTGCATGGGAGAATGTGGAAAGTTTTCATATGTAGTAAAAATCTGAGAAGTCCGTCCGTTATCGTCATTTGTTATCGAATCAACTTGAAGCCAGATCGTCACATTGCACGCTCTTCTCTCTGAAACGGATGTACGTATCGCCTGCAAAGCTATGTCGCGTGCTGCGGTATGCGGAGACACTAAAAGCACCATAGTGGAACACAGATGAAGCTTCTAAGTTGATGTAATAGCCAGTAAGGTGTAGTACAATTCAAGTTTTAGGTATCGAATATTGACTTTTTAGCTGGTTTAGGTGCCTTGGACATGAGCTAGGACCTTAAGATTCTGCATGAAAGGAGGACTGGTAGCCGAGTTGCACGGGATGATGTGAAAAGTGTTCATATGTAGTAAAAACCTGAGAAATCCGTCCGTTTTCGTAATTTATTATCGAATCGACTTAAAGCCAGATCGTCACATTGGCCGCTCTTCTCTCTGAAACGATTGTACTTATCGTCTGCAAAGCTATGTCGCGTGCTGCGGAATGCGGAGACACTAAAAGCACCATAGTAGAACACAGATGAAGCTTCAAAGATGATGTAATAGCCAGTAAGAAGTAGTACAATTCAAGATTTAGGTATCGATTTTCGACTTTTATGCTGTCTTTGGTGCCTAGGACATGAGCTAGGACCTTACGATTCTGCATGAAAGGAGGACTAGCAGCCGAGTTGCGCGCGAGAATGTAAAAATTGTTCATATGTAGTAAAAACCTGAGAAATCCGTCCGTTTTCGTCATTTGTTATCGAATCGACTTAGAGCCAGGTCGTTACACTGGCCGCTCTTCTCTCTGAAACGGTTGTACTTATCGTCTGCAAAGCTATGTCGCGTGCTGCGGTATGCGGAGACACTAAAATCACCATAGTAGAACACAGATGAAGCTTCTATGTTGATGTAATAGCCAGTAAGAAGTAGTACAATTCAAGATTTAGGTATCGATTATTGACTTTTTTGCTGGCTTTAGTGCCTTGGACATGAGCTAGGACCTTACGATTCTGCATGAAAGGAGGACTAGCAGCCGAGTTGCACGGGAGGATGCGAAAAGTGTTCATATGTAGTAAAAACCTGAGAAATCCGTCCGTTTTCGTAATTTATTATCGAATCGACTTAAAGCAGTGCGTCACATTGGCCGCTCTTCTCTCTGAAACGGTTGTACTTATCGTCTGCAAAGCTATGTCGTGTGCTGCGGTATGCGGAGACACTAAAATCACCATAGTGGAACACAGATGAAGCTTCTAAGTTGATGTAATAGCCAGTAAGAAGTAGTACAATTCAAGTTTAAGGATCGATTATTTACTTTTTAGCTGGCTTTGGTGCCTTGGACATGAGCTATGTCCTTAAGATTCTGCATGAAAGGAGGCCTAGCAGCCGAGTTGCATGGGAGAATGTGAAAAGTGTTCATATGTAGTAAAAACCTGAGAAATCCGTCCGTTTTCGTCATTTGTTATGGAATCGACTTAAAGCTAGGTCGTCACATTGGCCGCTCTTCTCTCTGAAACTGTTGTACTTATCGTCTGCAAAGCTATGTCGCGTGCTGCGGTATGCGGAGACACTAAAAGCACCATAGTAGAACACAGATGAAGCTTTTAAGTTGATGTAATAGCCAGTAAGAAGTAGTACAATTCAAGATTTAGGTATCGATTACTGACTTTTTTCCTGGCTTTGGTGCCTTGGACATGAGCTAGGACCTTACGATTCTGCATGAAAGGAGGACTAGCAGCCAAGTTGCACGGGAGGATGCGAAAAGTGTTCATATGTAGTAAAAACCTGAGAAATCCGTCCGTTTACGTAATTTATTATCGAATCAACTTAAAGCAGTGCGTCACATTGGCCGCTCTTCTCTCTGAAACGGTTGTACTTATCGTCTGCAAAGCAATGTCGCGTGCTACGGTATGCGGAGACACTAAAAGCACCATAGTAGAACACAGATGAAGCTTCTAAGTTGATGTAATAGCCAGTAAGAAGTAATACAATTCAAGTTTTAGGTATCGAATATTGACTTTTTAGCTGGCTTTGGTGCCTTGGACATGAGCTAGGACCTTACGATTCTGCATGAAATCAGGACTAGCAGCCGCGTTGCACGGGAGTATGTGAAAAGTGTTCATATGTAGTAAAAACCTGAGAAAACCGTCCATTTTCGTCATTTGTTATCGAATCGACTGAAAGCCAGATCGTCACATTGGCCCCTGTTCTCTCTGAAACGTTTGTACTTAACGTCTGCAAAGCTATGTCGTGTGCTGCGGTATGCGGAGACACTAAAATCACCATAGTGGAACACAGATGAAGCTTCTAAATTGATGTAATAGCCAGTAAGAAGTAGTACAATTCAAGTTTTAGGTATCGATTATTGACTTTTTAGCTGGCTTTGGTGCCTTGGACATGAGCTATGTCCTTAAGATTCTGCATGAAAGGAGGACTAGCAGCCGAGTTGCATGGGAGAATGTGAAAGGTGTTCATATGTAGTAAAAACCTGAGAAATCGGGCCTTTTTCGTCAGTTGTTATCGAATCAACTTGAAGCCAGATCGTCACATTGCCCGCCCTTCTCTCTGAAACGGTTGTACTTATCGTCTGCAAAGCTATGTCGCGTGCTGCGGTATGCGGAGTCACTAAAAGCACCATAGTAGAACACAGATGAAGCTTCTAAGTTGATGTAATAGCAAGTAAGAAGTAGTACAATTCAAGTTTTAGGTATCGATTATTGACTTTTTAGCTGGCTTTGGTGCCTTGGACATGAGCTATGTCCTTAAGATTGTGCATGAAAGGAGGACTAGCAGCCGCGTTGCACGGGAGTATGTGAAAAGTGCTCATATGTAGTAAAAACCTGAGAAATCCGTCCGTTTTCGTCATTTGTTATCGAATCGACTTAAAGCCAGATCGTCACATTGGCCCCTCTTCTCTCTGAAACGGTTGTACTTATCGTCTGCAAAGCTATGTCGCGTGCTGCGGTATGCGGAGTCACTAAAAGCACCATAGTAGAACACAGATGAAGCTTCTAAGTTGATGTGATAGCCAGTGAGAAGTAGTACAATTCAAGTTTTATGTATCGATTATTGACTTTTTAGCTGGCTTTGGTGCCTTGGACATGAGCTATGTCCTTAAGATTGTGCATGAAAGGAGGACTAGCAGCCGCGTTGCACGGGAGTATGTGAAAAGTGCTCATATGTAGTAAAAACCTGAGAAATCCGTCCCCTTTTATTCATTTGTTATCGAATCGACTTAAAGCCAGATCGTCACATTGGCCGCTCTTCTCTCTGAATCGGTTGTACTTATCGTCTGCAAAGCTATGTCGCGTGCTGCGGTATGCGGAGACACTAAAAGCACCATAGTAGAACACAGATGAAGCTTCTAAGTTGATGTAATAGCCAGTAAGGAGTAGTACAATTCAAGTTTAAGTATCGATTATTTACTTTTTAGCTGGCTTTGGTGCCTTGGACATGAGCTATGTCCTTAAGATTCTGCATGAATGGAGGCCTAGCGGCCGAGTTGCATCTGAGAATGTGAAAAGTGTTCATATGTAGTAAAAACCTGAGAAATCCGTCCGTTTTCGGAATATATTATCGAATCGACTTAAAGCAGTGCGTCACATTGGCCGCTCTTCTCTCTGAAACGGTTGTACTTATCGTCTGCAAAGCTATGTCGCGTGCTGCAGTATGTGGAGACACTAAAAGCACCATAGTAGAACACAGATGAAGCTTCTAAGTTGATGTGATAGCCAGTGAGATGTAGTACAATTCAAGTTTTAGGTATCGATTATTGACTTTTTAGCTGGCTTTGGTGCCTTGGACATGAGCTAGGACCTTAAGATTCTGCATAAAAGGAGGACTAGCAGCCGCGCTGCACGGGAGTATGTGAAAAGTGTTCATATGTAGTAAAAACCTGAGAAATCCGTCCATTTTCGTCATTTGTTATCGAATCGACTTAAAGCCAGATCGTCACATTGGCCCCTCTTCTCTCTGAAACGGTTGTACTTATCGTCTGCAAAGCTATGTCGCGTGCTGCGGTATGCGGAGACACTAAAATCACCATAGTGGAACACAGATGAAGCTTCTAAGTTGATGTAATAGCCAGTAAGAAGTAGTACAATTCAAGTTTTAGGTATCGAATATTGACTTTTTAGCTGGCTTTGGTGCCTTGGACATGAGCTATGTCCTTAAGATTCTGCATGAAAGGAGGCCTAGCAGCCGAGTTGCATGGGAGAATGTGGAAAGTGTTCATATGTAGTAAAAATCTGAGAATTCCGTCCGTTTTCGTAATTTATTATCGAATCGCCTTAAAGCAGTGCGTCACATTGGCCGCTCATCTCTCTGAAACGGTTGTACTTATCGTCTGCAATGCTATGTCGTGTGCTGCGGTATGCGGAGACACTAAAAGCACCATAGTAGAACACAGATAAAGCTTCTAAGTTGATGTAATAGCCAGTAAGGAGTAGTACAATTCAAGTTTTAGGTATCGATGATTGACTTTTTAGCTGGCTTTGGTGCCTTGGACATGAGCTATGTCCTTAAGATTCTGCATGAAAGGAGGACTAGCAGCCGAGTTGCATGGGAGAATGTGGAAAGTGTTCATATGTAGTAAAAATCTGAGAAGTCCGTCCGTTATCGTCATTTGTTATCGAATCAACTTGAAGCCAGATCGTCACATTGCACGCTCTTCTCTCTGAAACGGATGTACGTATCGCCTGCAAAGCTATGTCGCGTGCTGCGGTATGCGGAGACACTAAAAGCACCATAGTAGAACACAGATGAAGCTTCTAAGTTGATGTAATAGCCAGTAAGGTGTAGTACAATTCAAGTTTTAGGTATCGAATATTGACTTTTTAGCTGGTTCAGGTGCCTTGGACATGGGCTAGGACCTTAAGATTCTGCATGAAAGGAGGACTGGTAGCCGAGTTGCAAGGGATGATGTGAAAAGTGTTCATATGTAGTAAAAACCTGAGAAATCCGTCCGTTTTCGTAATTTATTATCGAATCGACTTAAAGCCAGATCGTCACATTGGCCGCTCTTCTCTCTGAAACGATTGTACTTATCGTCTGCAAAGCTATGTCGCGTGCTGCGGAATGCGGAGACACTAAAAGCACCATAGTAGAACACAGATGAAGCTTCAAAGATGATGTAATAGCCAGTAAGAAGTAGTACAATTGAAGATTTAGGTATCGATTTTTGACTTTTTTGCTGTCTTTGGTGCCTAGGACATGAGCTAGGACCTTACGATTCTGCATGAAAGGAGGACTAGCAGCCGAGTTGCGCGCGAGAATGTAAAAATTGTTCATATGTAGTAAAAACCTGAGAAATCCGTCCGTTTTCGTCATTTGTTATCGAATCGACTTAATGCCAGATCGTCACATTGGCCCCTCTTCTCTCTGAAACGGTTGTACTTATCGTCTGCAAAGCTATGTCGAGTGCTGCAGTATGCGGAGACACTAAAAGCACCGTAGTAGAACACAGATGAAGCTTCTAAGTTGATGTAATAGCCAGTAAGGAGTAGTACAATTCAAGTTTTAGGTATCGTATATTGAATTTTTAGCTGGCTTTGGTGCCTTGGACATGAGCTAGGACCTTAAGATTCTGCATGAAAGGAGGACTAGCAGACGAGTTGCACGGGAGAATGCGAAAAGTTTTCATATGTAGTAAAAACCTGAGAAATCCGTCCGTTTTCGTAATTTGTTATCGAATCGACTTAAAGCAGTGCGTCACATTGGCCGCTCTTCTCTCTGAAACGGTTGTACTTATCGTCTGCAAAGCTATGTCGCGTGCTGCGGAATGCGGAGACACTAAAAGCACCATAGTAGAACACAGATTAAGCTTCTAAGTTGTAATAGCCAGTAAGAAGTAGTACAATTCAAGTTTTAGGTATCGATTATTGACTTTTTAGCTGGCTTTTGTGCCTTGGACATGAGCTAGGACCTTATGATTCCGCATGGAAGGACGACTAGCAGCCAAGTTGCATGGGAGAATGTGAAAAGAGTTCATATATAGTAAAAACCTGAGAAATCCGTCCGTTTTCGTCATTTGTTATCGAATCGACTTAAAGCCAGGTCGTTACACTGGCCGCTCTTCTCTCTGAAACGGTTGTACTTATCGTCTGCAAAGCTATGTCGCGTGCTGCGGTATGCGGAGACACTAAAATCACCATAGTAGAACACAGATGAAGCTTCTATGTTGATGTAATAGCCAGTAAGAAGTAGTACAATTCAAGATTTAGGTATCGATTATTGACTTTTTTGCTGGCTTTAGTGCCTTGGACATGAGCTAGGACCTTACGATTCTGCATGAAAGGAGGACTAGCAGCCGAGTTGCACGGGAGGATGCGAAAAGTGTTCATATGTAGTAAAAACCTGAGAAATCCGTCCGTTTTCGTAATTTATTATCGAATCGACTTAAAGCAGTGCGTCACATTGGCCGCTCTTCTCTCTGAAACGGTTGTACTTATCGTCTGCAAAGCTATGTCGCGTGCTGCGGTATGCGGAGACACTAAAAGCACCATAGTAGAACACAGATGAAGCTTCTAAGTTGATGTAATAGCCAGTAAGAAGTAGTACAATTCAAGTTTTAGGTATCGAATACTGACTTTTTAGCTGGCTTTGGTGCCTTGGACATGAGCTAGGTAGGACCTTACGATTCTGCATGAAATCAGGACTAGCAGCCGCGTTGCACGGGAGTATGTGAAAAGTGTTCATATGTAGTAAACACCTGAGAAAACCGTCCATTTTCGTCATTTGTTATCGAATCGACTAAAAGCCAGATCGTCACATTGGCCCCTCTTCTCTCTGAAACGGTTGTACTTATCGTCTGCAAAGCTATGTCGTGTGCTGCGGTATGCGGAGACACTAAAATCACCATAGTGGAACACAGATGAAGCTTCTAAGTTGATGTAATAGCCAGTAAGAAGTAGTACAGTTCAAGTTTTAGGTATCGATTATTGAGTTTTTAGCTGGCTTTGGTGCCTTGGACATGAGCTATGTCCTTAAGATTCTGCATGAAAGGAGGACTAGCAGCCGAGTTGCATGGGAGAATGTGAAAGGTGTTCATATGTAGTAAAAACCTGAGAAATCGGTCCTTTTTCGTCAGTTATTATCGAATCAACTTGAAACCAGATCGTCACATTGCCCGCTCTTGTCTCTGAAACGGTTGTACTTATCGTCTGCAAAGCTATGTCGCGTGCTGCGGTATGCGGAGTCACTAAAAGCACCATAGTAGAACACAGATGAAGCTTCTAAGTTGATGTAATAGCCAGTAAGGGGTAGTACAATTCAAGTTTTAGGTATCGAATATTGATTTTTTAGCTGGCTTTGGTGCCTTGGACATGAGGTAGGACCTTAAGATTGCGCAAGAAAGGAGGACTAGCAGCCGAGTGGCACGGGAGGATGCGAAAAGTGTTCATATGTAGTAAAAACCTGAGAAATCCGTCCATTTTCGTCATTTGTTATCGAATCGACTTAAAGCCAGATCGTCACATTGGCCCCTCTTCTCTCTGAAACGGTTGTACTTATCGTCTGCAAAGCTATGTCGCGTGCTGCGGTATGCGGAGAAACTAAAATCACCATAGTGGAACACAGATGAAGCTTCTAAGTTGATGTAATAGCCAGTAAGAAGTAGTACAATTCAAGTTTTAGGTTTCGCTTATTTACTTTTTAGCTGGCTTTGGTGCCTTGGACATGAGCTATGTCCTTAAGATTCTGCATGAAAGGAGGACTAGCAGCCGAGTTGCATGGGAGAATGTGAAAAGTGTTCATATGTAGTAAAAACCTGAGAAATCCGTCCGTTTTCGTCATTTGTTATCGAATCAACTTGAAGCCAGATCGTGACATTGCCCGCCCTTCTCTCTGAAACGGTTGTACTTATCGTCTGCAAAGCTGTGTCGCGTGCTGCGGTATGCGGAGACACTAAAAGCACCATAGTAGAACACAGATGAAGCTTCTAAGTTGATGTAATAGCCAGTAAGGAGTAGTACAATTCAAGTTTTAGGTATCGAATATTGACTTTTTAGCAGGCATTGGTGCCTTGGACATGAGCTAGGACCTTAAGATTCTGCATGAAAGGAGGACTAGCAGCCGAGTTGCACGCGAGGATGCGAAAAGTGTTCATATGCAGTAAAAACCTGAGAAATCCGTCCGTTTTCGTAATTTATTATCGAATCGCCTTAAAGAAGTGCGTCACATTGGCCGCTCATCTCTCAGAAACGGTTGTACTTATCGTCTGCAAAGCTATGTCTTGTCCTGCGGTATGCGGAGACACTAAAAGCACCGTAGTAGAACACAGATGAAGCTTCTAAGTTGATGTAATAGCCAGTAAGGAGTAGTACAATTCAAGTTTTAGGTATCGTATATTGAATTTTTAGCTGGCTTTGGTGCCTTGGACATGAGCTAGGACCTTAAGATTCTGCATGAAAGGAGGACTAGCAGCCGAGTTGCACGGGAGAATGCGAAAAGTTTTCATATGTAGTAAAAACGTGAGAAATCCGTCCGTTTTCGTAATTTGTTATCGAATCGACTTAAAGCAGTGCGTCACATTGGCCGCTCTTCTCTCTGAAACGGTTGTACTTATCGTCTGCAAAGCTATGTCGCGTGCTGCGGTATGCGGAGACACTAAAAGCACCATAGTAGAACACAGATGAAGCTTCTATGTTGATGTAATAGCCAGTAAGAAGTAGTACAATTCAAGATTTAGGTATCGATTATTGACTTTTTTGCTGGCTTTAGTGCCTTGGACATGAGCTAGGACCTTACGATTCTGCATGAAAGGAGGACTAGCAGCCGAGTTGCACGGGAGGATGCGAAAAGTGTTCATATGTAGTAAAAACCTGAGAAATCCGTCCGTTTTCGTAATTTATTATCGAATCGACTTCAAGCAGTGCGTCACATTGGCCGCTCTTCTCTCTGAAACGGTTGTACTTATCGTCTGCAAAGCTATGTCGCGTGCTGCGGTATGCGGAGTCACTAAAAGCACCATAGTAGAACACAGATGAAGCTTCTAAGTTGATGTAATAGCCAGTAAGGGGTAGTACAATTCAAGCTTTAGGTATCGAATATTGACTTTTTAGCTGGCTTTGGTGCCTTGGACATGAGGTAGGACCTTAAGATTGCGCAAGAAAGGAGGACTAGCAGCCGAGTGGCACGGGAGGATGCGAAAAGTGTTCATATGTAGTAAAAACCTGAGAAATCCGTCCATTTTCGTCATTTGTTATCGAATCGACTTAAAGCCAGATCGTCACATTGGCCCCTCTTCTCTCTGAAACGGTTGTACTTATCGTCTGCAAAGCTATGTCGCGTGCTGCGGTATGCGGAGAAACTAAAATCACCATAGTGGAACACAGATGAAGCTTCTAAGTTGATGTAATAGCCAGTAAGAAGTAGTACAATTCAAGTTTTAGGTTTCGATTATTTACTTTTTAGCTGGCTTTGGTGCCTTGGACATGAGCTATGTCCTTAAGATTCTGCATGAAAGGAGGACTAGCAGCCGAGTTGCATGGGAGAATGTGAAAAGTGTTCATATGTAGTAAAAACCTGAGAAATCCGTCCGTTTTCGTCATTTGTTATCGAATCAACTTGAAGCCAGATCGTGACATCGCCCGCCCTTCTCTCTGAAACGGTTGTACTTATTGTCTGCAAAGCTGTGTCGCGTGTTGCGGTATGCGGAGACACTAAAAGCACCATAGTAGAACACAGATGAAGCTTCTAAGTTGATGTAATAGCCAGTAAGGAGTAGTACAATTCAAGTTTTAGGTATCGAATATTGATTTTTTAGCAGGCATTGGTGCCTTGGACATGAGCTAGGACCTTAAGATTCTGCATGAAAGGAGGACTAGCAGCCGAGTTGCACGCGAGGATGCGAAAAGTGTTCATATGCAGTAAAAACCTGAGAAATCCGTCCGTTTTCGTAATTTATTATCGAATCGCCTTAAAGAAGTGCGTCACATTGGCCGCTCATCTCTCTGAAACGGTTGTACTTATCGTCTGCAAAGCTATGTCGTGTCCTGCGGTATGCGGAGACACTAAAAGCACCATAGTAGAACACAGATAAAGCTTCTAAGTTAATGTAATAGCCAATAAGGAGTAGTACAATTCAAGTTTTAGGTATCGATTATTGACTTTTTAGCTGGCTTTGGTGCCTTGGACATGAGCTATGTCCTTAAGATTCTGCATGAAAGGAGGACTAGCAGCCGAGTTGCATGGGAGAATGTGGAAAGTGTTCGTATGTAGTAAAAACCTGAGAAATCCGTCCGTTATCGTCATTTGTTATCGAATCAACTTGAAGCCAGATCGTCACATTGCCCGCTCTTCTCTCTGAAACGGTTGTACTTATCATTTGCAAAGCTATGTCGCGTGCTGCGGTATGCGGAGACACTAAAAGCACCATAGTAGAACACAGATGAAGCTTCTAAGTTGATGTAATAGCCAGTAAGAAGTAGTACAATTCAAGTTTTAGGTATCGATTATTGACTTTTTAGCTGGCTTTTGTGCCTTGGACATGAGCTAGGACCTTATGATTCTGCATGAAAGGAGGACTAGCAGCCGAGTTGCATGGGAGAATGTGAAAAGGGTTCATATTTAGTAAAAACCTGAGAAATCCGTCTGTTTTTGTCATTTATTATCGAATCGACTTAAAGCCAGATCGTTACATTGGCCGATCTTCTCTCTGAAACGGTTGTACTTATCGTCTTCAAAGCTATGTCGCGTGCTGCGGTATGCGGAGACACTAAAAGCACCATAGTAGAACACAGATGAAGCTTCAAAGTTGATGTAATAGCCAGTAAGAAGTAGTAAAATTCAAGATTTAGGTATCGATTATTGACTTTTTTGCTGGCTATGGTGCCTAGGACATGAGCTAGGACCTTACGATTCTGCATGAAAGGAGGACTAGCAGCCGAGTTGCACGGGAGAATGTAAAAATTGTCCAAATGTAGTAAAAAACTGAGAAATCCGTCCGTTTTCGTCATTTGTTATCGAATCGACTTAAAGCCAGATCGTTACATTGGCCGCTCTTCTCTCTGAAACGGTTGTACTTATCGTCTGCAAAACTATGTCGTGTGCTGCGGTATGCGGAGATACATAAAGCACCATAGTAGAACACAGTTGAAGCTTCTAAGTTGATGTAATAGCCAGTAAGAAGCAGTACAATTCAAGTTTTGGGTATCGATTATTGACTTTTTAGCTGGCTTTGGTGCCTTGGACATGAGCTATGTCCTTAAGATTCTGCATGAAAGGAGGACTAGCAGCCGAGTTGCATGGGAGATTGTGAAAAGTGTTCATATGTAGTAAAAACCTGAGAAATCCGTCCGTTTTCGTCATTTGTTATCGAATCAACTTGAAGCAAGATCGTGACATTGCCCGCCCTTCTCTCTGAAACGGTTGTACTTATCGTCTGCAAAGCTGTGTCGCGTGCTGCGGTATGCGGAGACACTAAAAGCACCATAGTAGAACACAGATGAAGCTTCTAAGTTGATGTAATAGCCAGTAAGGAGTAGTACAATTCAAGTTTTAGGTATCGAATATTGACTGTTTAGCAGGCATTGGTGCCTTGGACATGAGCTAGGACCTTAAGATTCTGCATGAAAGGAGGACTAGCAGCCGAGTTGCACGCGAGGATGCGAAAAGTGTTCATATGCAGTAAAAACCTGAGAAATCCGTCCGTTTTCGTAATTTATTATCGAATCGCCTTAAAGAAGTGCGTCACATTGGCCGCTCATCTCTCTGAAACGGTTGTACTTATCGTCTGCAAAGCTATGTCGTGTCCTGCGGTATGCGGAGACACTAAAAGCACCATAGTAGAACACAGATAAAGCTTCTAAGTTAATGTAATAGCCAATAAGGAGTAGTACAATTCAAGTTTTAATTATCGATTATTGACTTTTTAGCTGGCTTTGGTGCCTTGGACATGAGCTATGTCCTTAAGATTCTGCATGAAAGGAGGACTAGCAGCCGAGTTGCATGGGAGAATGTGGAAAGTGTTCGTATGTAGTAAAAACCTGAGAAATCCGTCCGTTATCGTCATTTGTTATCGAATCAACTTGAAGCCAGATCGTCACATTGCCCGCTCTTCTCTCTGAAACGGTTGTACTTATCGTCTGCAAAGCTATGTCGCGTGCTGCGGTATGCGGAGACACTAAAAGCACCATAGTAGAACACAGTAGAAGCTTCTAAGTTGATGTAATAGCCAGTAAGAAGTAGTACAATTCAAGTTTTAGGTATCGAATATTGACTTTTTAGCTGGCTTTTGTGCCTTGGACATGAGCTAGGACCTTATGATTCTGCATGAAAGAAGGACTAGCAGCCGAGTTGCATGGGAGAATGTGAAAAGGGTTCATATTTAGTAAAAACCTGAGAAATCCGTCTGTTTTTGTCATTTATTATCGAATCGACTTAAAGCCAGATCGTTACATTGGCCGATCTTCTCTCTGAAACGGTTGTACTTATCGTCTTCAAAGCTATGTCGCGTGCTGCGGTATGCGGAGACACTAAAAGCACCATAGTAGAACACAGATGAAGCTTCAAAGTATATGTAATAGCCAGTAAGAAGTAGTAAAATTCAAGATTTAGGTATCGATTATTGACTTTTTTGCTGGCTATGGTGCCTAGGACATGAGCTAGGACCTTACGATTCTGCATGAAAGGAGGACTAGCAGCCGAGTTGCACGGGAGAATGTAAAAATTGTCCAAATGTAGTAAAAAACTGAGAAATCCGTCCGTTTTCGTCATTTGTTATCGAATCGACTTAAAGCCAGATCGTTACATTGGCCGCTCTTCTCTCTGAACCGGTTGTACTTATCGTCTGCAAAGCTATGTCGTGTGCTGCGGTATGCGGAGATACATAATGCACCATAGTAGAACACAGTTGAAGCTTCTAAGTTGATGTAATAGCCAGTAAGAAGTAGTACAATTCAAGTTTTAGGTATCGATTATTGACTTTTTAGCTGGCTTTGGTGCTTTGGTCATGAGCTATGTCCTTAAGATTCTGCATGAAACGAGGACTAACAGCCGAGTTGCATGGGAGAATGTGAAAAGTGTTCGTATGTGGTAAAAACCTGAGAAATCCGTCCGTTTTCGTCATTTGTTATCGAATCAACTTGAAGCCAGATTGTCACATTGGCCGCTCTTCTCTCTGAAACGGTTGTACTTATCGTCTGCAAAGCTATGTCGCGTGCTGCGGTATGCGGAGACACTAAAAGCACCATTGTAGACCACAGATTAAGCTTCTAAGTTGATGTAATAGCCAGTAAAGAGTAGTACAATTCACGTTTTAGGTATCGAATATTGACTTTTTAGCTGGCTTTGGTGCCTTGGACATGAGCTAGGACCTTAAGACTCTGCATGAAAGGAGGACTAGCAGCCGAGTTGCACGGGAGGATGCGAAAAGTGTTCATATGTAGTAAAAACCTGAGAAATCCGTCCGTTTTCGTAATTTATTATCGAATCGACTTAAAGCAGTGCGTCACATTGGCCGCTCTTCTCTCTGAAACGGTTGTACTTATCGTCTGCAAAGCTATGTCGCGTGCTGCGGTATGAAGAGACACTAAAAGCACCATAGTAGAACACAGATGAAGCTTCAAAGTTGATGTAATAGCCAGTAAGAAGTAGTACAATTCAAGATTTAGGTATCGATTATTGACTTTTTTGCTAGCTTTGGTGCCTTGGACATGAGCTAGGACCTTACGATTCTGCATGAAAGGAGGACTAGCAGCCGCGTTACACGGGAGTAAGTGAAAAGTGTTCATTTGCAGTAAAAACCTGAGAAATCCGTCCATTTTCGTCATTTGTTATCGAATCGACTTAAAGCCAGATCGTCACATTGGCCCCTCTTCTCTCTGAAACGGTTGTTCTTATCGTCTGCAAAGCTATGTCGCATGCTGCGGTATGCGGTGACACTAAAATCACCATAGTGGAACACTGATGAAGCTTCTAAGTTGATGTAATAGCCAGTAAGAAGTAGTACAATTCAAGATTTAGGTATCGATTATTGACTTTTTTGCTGGCTTTGGTGCCTTGGACATGATCTAGGACCTTACGATTCTGCATGAAAGTAGGACGAGCAGCCGAGTTAAAAGGGAGAATGTAAAAAGTGTTCATATGTAGTAAAAACCTTAGAAATCCGTCCGTTTTCGTCATTTATTATCGAATCGACTTAAAGCCAGATCGTCACATTTCCGCTCTTCTCTCTGAAACGGTTGTACTTATCGTCTGCAAAGCTATGTCGCGTGCTGCGGTATGCGGAGACACTAAAAGCACCATAGTAGAACACAGATGAAACTTCAAAATTGATGTAATAGCCAGTAAGAGGTAGTACAATTCAAGATTTAAGTATCGATTATTGACTCTTTTGCTGGCTTTGGTGACTCGGACATGAGCTAGGACCTTACGATTCTGCATGAAAGAAGGACTAGCAGCCGAGTTGCACGGGAGAATGTAAAAATTGTTCATATGTAGTAAAAAACTGAGAAATATGTCCGTTTTCGTCATTTGTTATCGAATCGACTTAAAGCCAGATCGTTACATTGGCCGCTCTTCTCTGTGAAACGGTTGTACTTATCGTCTGCAAAGCTATGTCGTGTGCTGCGGTATGCGGAGACACTAAAAGCACCATAGTAGAACACAGATGAAGCTTCTAAGTTGATGTAATAGCCAGTAAGGAGTAGTACAATTCACGTTTTAGGTATCGAATATTGACTTTTTAGATGGCTTTGGTGCCTTGGACATGAGCTAGGACCTTAAGACTCTGCATGAAAGGAGGACTAGCAGCCGAGTTGCACGGGAGGATGCGAAAAGTGTTCATATGTAGTAAAAACCTGAGAAATCCGTCCGTTTTCGTAATTTATTATCGAATCGACTTAAAGCAGTGCGTCACATTGGCCGCTCTTCTCTCTGAAACGGTTGTACTTATCGTCTGCAAAGCTATGTCGCGTGCTGCGGTATGCGGAGACACTAAAAGCACCATAGTAGAACACAGATGAAGCTTCAAAGTTAATGTAATAGCCAGTAAGAAGTAGTACAATTCAAGATTTAGGTATCGATTATTAACTTTTTTGCTAGCTTTGGTGCCTTGGACATGAGCTAGGTCGTTACGATTCTGCATGAAAGGAGGACTAGCAGCCGACTTGCACGGGAGAATGTAAATAGTGTTCATATGTAGTAAAAACCTGAGAAATCCGTCCGTTTTCGTCATTTGTTATCGAATCGACTTAAAGCCAGATCATCACATTGGCCCCTCTCCTCTCAGAAACTGTTGTACTTATCGTCTGCAAAGCTATGTCGCGCGCTGCAGTATGCGGAGACACTAAAAGCACCATAGTAGAACACAGATGAAGCTTCTAAGTTGATGTGATAGCCAGTGAGAAGTAGTACAATTCAAGTTTTAGGTATCGATTATTGACTTTGTAGCTGGCTTTGGTGCCTTGGACATGAGCTAGGACCTTAATATTCTGCATGAAAGGAGGACTAGCAGCAGCGTTGCACGGGAGTATGTGAAAAGTGTTCATATGTAGTGAAAACCTGAGAAATCCGTCCGTTTTCGTCATTTGTTATCGAATCGACTTAAAGCCAGATCGTCACATTGGCCCCTCTTCTCTCTGAAACGGTTGTACTTATCGTCTGCAAAGCTATGTCGCGTGCTGCGGTATGCGGAGACACTAAAATCACCATAGTGGAACACAGCTGAAGCTTCTAAGTTGATGTAATAGCCAGTAAGGAGTAGTACAATTCAAGTTTTAGGTGTCGAATATTGACTTTTTAGCTGGCTTTGGTGCCTTGGACATGAGCTAGGACCTTACGATTCTGCATGAAAGGAGGACTAGCAGCCGAGTTGCACGGGAGAATGTGAAAAGTGTTCATATGTAGTAATAACCTGAGAACTCCGTCCATTTTCGTCATTTTTTATTGAATCGACTTAAAGCCAGATCGTCACATTTTCCGCTCTACTCTCTGAAACGGTTGTACATATTGCCTGCACAGCTATGTCGCCTGCTGCGGTATGCGGAGACACTAAAAGCACCATAGTAGAACACAGATTAAGCTTCTAAGTTGATGTAATAGCAAGTAAGAAGTAGTACAATTCAAGTTTTAGGTATCGATTATTGACTTTTTCGCTGGCTTTGGTGCATTGGACATGAGCTAGGACCTTAAGATTCTGCATGAAAGGAGGACTAGCAGCCGAGTTGCACGGGAGGATGCGAAAAGTGTACATATGTAGTAAAAACGTGAGGAATCCGTCCGTTTTCGTAATTTATTATCGAATCGACTTCAAGCAGTGCGTCACATTGGCCGCTCTTCTCTCTGAAACGGTTGTACTTATCGTCTGCAAAGCTATGTCGCGTGCTGCAGTATGCGGAGACACTAAAAGCACCATAGTAGAACACAGATGAAGCTTCTAAGTTGATGTGATAATCAGTGAGAAGTAGTACAACTCAAGTTTCGGTATCGATTATTGACTTTTTAGCTGGCTTTTGTGCCTTGGACATGAGCTAGGACCTTAAGATTCCGCATGAAAGGAGTAGTAGCAGCCGCGTTGCACGGGAGTATGTGAAAAGTGTTCATATGTAGTAAAAACCTGAGAAATTCGTCCGTTTTCGTCATTTGTTATCGAATCGACTTAAAGCCAGATCGTCACATTGGCCGCTCTTCTCTCTGAAACGGTTGTACTTATCGTCTGCAAAGCTTTGTCGCGTGCTGCGGTATGCGGAGACACTAAAAGCACCATAGTAGAACACAGATTAAGCTTCTAAGTTGATGTAATACCCAGTAAGAAGTAGTACAATTCAAGTTTTAGGTATCGATTATTGACTTTTTAGCTGGCTTTGGTGCCTTGGACATGAGCTAGGACCTTATGATTCTGCATGAAAGGAGGCCTAGCTGCCGAGTTGCATTGGAGAATGTGAAAAGTGTTCATATGTAGTAAAAACCTGAGAAATCCGTCCGTTTTCGTCATTTGTTATCGAATCGACTTAAAGCCAGATCGTCACATTGGCCGCTCTTCTCTGTGAAACGGTTGTACTTATCGTCTGCAAAGACATGACGCGTGCTGCGGGATGCGGAGACACTGAAAGCACCATAGTAGAACACAGATGAAGCTTCAAAGTTGATGTAATAGCCAGTAAGAAGTAGTACAATTCAAGATTTAGGTATCGATTATTGACTTTTTAGCTATCTTTGGTGCCTTGGATATGAGCTAGGACCTTAGGATTCGGCATGAAAGGAGGACTAGCAGCCGAGTTGCACGGAAGGACGCGAAAAGTGTTCATATGTAGTAAAAACCTGAGAAATCCGTCCGTTTTCGTAATTAATTATCGAATCGACTTAAAGCAGTGCGTCACATTGGCCGCTCTTCTCTCTGAAACGGTTGTACTTATCGTCTGCAAAGCTATGTCGCGAGCTGCGGTATGCGGAGACACTGAAAGCACCATAGTAGAACACAGATGAAGCTTCAAAGTTGATGTAATAGCCAGTAAGAAGTAGTACAATTCAAGTTTTAGGTATCGATTATTGACTTTGTAGCTGGCTTTGGTGCCTTGGACATGAGCTAGGACCTTAAGATTCCGCATGAAAGGAGGACTAGCAGCCGCGTTGCACGGGAGTATGTGAAAAGTGTTCATATGTAGTAAAAACCTGAGAAATCCGTCCGTTTTCGTCATTTGTTATCGAATCAACTTAAAGCCAGATCGTCACATTGGCCGCTCTTCTCTCTGAAACGGTTGTACTTATCGTCTGCACAGCTATGTCGCGTGCTGCGGTATGCGGAGACACTAAAAGCACCATAGTAGAACACAGATGAAGCTTCTAAGTTGATGTAATAGCAAGTAAGAAGAAGTACAATTCAAGTTTTAGGTATCGATTATTGACTTTTTAGCTGGCTTTGGTGCCTTTGGCATGAGCTAGGTCCTTATGGTTCTGCATGAAAGGAGGACTAGCAGGCGAGTTGCATGGGAGAATGTGAAAAGTGTTCATATGTAGTAAAAACCTGAGAAATCCATCCGTTTTCGTCATTTGTTATCGAATCGACTTAAAGCCAGATCGTCACATTGGCCGCTCTCCTCTCTGAAACGGTTGTACTTATCGTCTGCAAAGCTATGTCGCGTGCTGCGGTATGCGGAGACACTAAAAGCACCATAGTAGAACACAGATTAAGCTTCTAAGTTGATGTAATAGCCAGTAAGAAGTAGTACAATTAAAGTTTTTGGTATCGATTATGGACTTTTTGCTGGCTTTGGTGCCTTGGACATGAGCTAGGACCTTAAGATTCTGCATGAAAGGAGGACTAGCAGCTGCGTTGGACAGGAGTATGTGAAAAGTGTTCATATGTAGTAAAAACCTGAGAAATCCGTCCATTTTAGTCATTTGTTATCGAGTCGACTTAAAGCCAGATCGTCACATTGGCCGCTCTTCTCTCTGAAACGGTTGTACTTATCGTCTGCAAAGCTATGTCGCGTGCTGCGGTATGCGGAGACACTAAAAGCACCATAGTAGAACACAGATTAAGCTTCTAAGTTGATGTAATAGCCAGTAAGAAGTAGTATAATTCAAGTTTTAGGTATCGATTATTGACGTTTTGCTGGCTTTGGTGCCTTGGACATGAGGTAGGACCTTAAGATTCTGCATGAAAGGAGGGCTAGCAGCCGAGTTGCAAGGGAGAATGTTAAAAGTGTTCATATGTAGTAAAAACCTGAGAAATCCGTTCGTTTTCGTCATTTGTTATCGAATCGACTTAAAGCCAGATCGTCACATTGGCCACTCTTCTCTCTGAAACGGTTGTACTTATCGTCTGCAAAGCTATGTCGCGTGCTGCGGTATGCGGAGACACTAAAAGCACCATAGTAGAACATAGATGAAGCTTCTAAGTTGATGTATTAGCCTGTCAGAAGTAGTACAATTCAAGTTTTAGGTATCGATTATTGACTTTTTAGCTGGCTTTGGTGCCCTGGACCTGAGCTAGGACCTTAAGATTCTGCATGAAAGGAGGACTAGCAGCCGAGTTGATCGGGAGTATGTGAAAAGTGTTCATATGTAGTAAAAACCTGAGAAATCCGTTCGTTTTTGTCATTTGTTATCGAATCGACTTAAAGCCAGATCGTCACATTGGACGCTCTTCTCTCTGAAACGGTTGTACTTATCGTCTGCAAAGCTATGTCGCGTGCTTCGGTATGCGGAGACACTAAAAGCACTATAGTAGAACACAGATGAAGCTTCTAAGTTGACGTAATAGCCAATAAGGAGTAGTACAATTCAAGTTTTAGGTATCGATTATTGACATTTTAGCTGGCTTTGGTACATTGGACATGAGCTAGGACCCTAAGATTCTGCATGAAAGGAGGACTAGCAGCCGCGTTGCACGGGAGTATTTGATAAGTGTTTATATGTAGTAAAAACCTGAGAAATCCGTCCATTTTCGTCATTTGTTATCGAATCGACTTAAAGCCAGATCGTCACATTGGCCGCTCCTCTATCTGAAACGGTTGTACTTATCGTCTGCAAAGCTATGTCGAGTGATGCGGTATGCGGAGACACTAAAAGCACCATAGTAGAACACAGATGAAGCTTCTAAGTTGATGGAATAGCCAGTAAGGAGTAGTACAATTCAAGTTTTAGGTATCGAATATTGACTTTTTAGCTGGCTTTGGAGCCTTGGACATGAGCTAGGACCTTAAGATTCTGCATGAAAGGAGGACTAGCAGCCGAGTTGAACGGGAGTATGCGAAAAGTGTTCATGTGTAGTAAAATCCTGAGAAATCTGTCCGTTTACGTAATTTATTACCGAATCGACTTCAATCCAGATCGTCACATTGGCCGCTCTTCTCTCTGAAACGGTTGTACTTATCGTCTGCAAAGCTATGTCGCGTGCTGCGGTATGCGGAGACACTAAAAGCACCATAGTAGAACACAGATTAAGCTTCTAAGTTGATGAAATAGCCAGTAAGAAGTAGTACAATTCAGGTTTTAGGTATCGACTATGGACTTTTTACTGGCTTTGGTGCCTTGGACATGAGCTAGGACCTTAAGATTCTCCATGAAAGGAGGACTAGCAGCCGAGTTGCAATGGACAATGTTAAAAGTGTTCATATGTAGTAAAAACCTGAGAAATCCGTTCGTTTTTGTCATTTGTTATCGAATCGACTTAAAGCCAGATCGTCACATTTGCCCCTCTTCTCTCTGAAATGGTTGTACTTATCGTCTGCAAAGCTATGTCGCGTGCTGCGGTATGCGGAGTCACTAAAATCACCATAGCGGAACACAGATGAAGCTTCTAAGTTGATGTAATAGCCAGTAAGAAGTAGTACAGTTCAAGTTTTAGGTATCGATTATTGACTATTTTGCTGGCTTTTGTGCCTTGGACATGAGCTAGGAGCTTAAGATTATGCATGAAAGGAGGACTAGCAGCCGCGTTGCACGGGAGTATGTGAAAAGTGTTCATATGTAGTAAAAACCTGAGAAATCCGTCCGTTTTCGACATTTGTTATCGAAACGACTTAAAGCCAGATCGTCACATTGGCCGCTCTTCTCTCTGAAACGGTTGTACTTATCGTCTGCAAAGCTATGTCGCGTGATGCGGTATGCGGAGACACTAAAAGCACCATAGTAGAACACAGATGAAGCTTCTAAGTTGATGGAATAGCCAGTAAGGAGTAGTACAATTCAAGTTTTAGGTGTCGATTATTGACTTTTTAGCTGGCTTTGGTACATTGGACATGAGCTAGGACCTTAAGATTCTGCATGAAAGGAGAACTAGCAGCCGCGTTGCACGGGAGTATGTGAAAAGTGTTCATATGTAGTAAAAACCTGAGAAATCCGTCCGTTTTCGTCATTTGTTATCGAATCGACTGAAAGCCAGATCGTCACATTGGCCGCTCTTCTCTCTGAAACGGTTGTACTTATCGTCTGCAAAGCTATGTCGCGTGCTGCGGTATGCGGAGACACTTAAATCACCATTGTAGAACACAGATGAAGCTTCTAAGTTGAAGTAATTTCCAGTTAAATGTAGTACAATTCAAGACTTAGGTTCGATTATTGACTTTTTACCATTCTTTGGTGCCTTGGACATGAGCTAGGACCTTAAGATTCTGCATCAAAGGAGGACTAGGAGCCGAGTTGCATGGGAGAATGTGAAAAGTGTTCATATGTAGTAAAAACCTGAGAAATCCGTCCGTTTTCGTCATTTGTTATCGAATCGACTTAAACCCAGATTGTCACATTGGCCCCTCTTCTCTGAAACGGTTGTACTTATCGTCTGCAAAGCTATGTCGCGTGCTGCGGTATACGGAGACACTAAAAGCACCACAGTAGAACACAGATGAAGCTTCTAAGTTGATGTAATAGCCAGTAAGAAGTAGTACAGTTCAAGTTTTAGGTATCGATTATTGACTATTTTGCTGGCTTTTGTGCCTTTGTACATGAGCTAGGAGCTTAAGAATCTGCATGAAAAGAGGACTAGCAGCCGCGTTGCACGGGAGTATGTGAAAAGTGTTCATATGTAGTAACAACCTGAGAAATCCGTCCATTTTCGTCATTTGTTATCGAATCGACTTAAAGCCAGATCGTCACATTGTCCGCTCTTCTCTCTGAAACGGTTGTACTTATCGTCTGCAAACCTATGTCGCGTGCTGCGGTATGCGGACACACTAAACCACCACAGTAGAACATAGATGACGCTTCTAAGTTGATGTAATAGCCAGTAAGAAGTAGTACAATTTACGTTTTAGGTATCGATTTTTGACTTTTTAGCTGGCTTTGGAGCCTTGGACATGAGCTAGGACTTTAAGATTCTGCATGAAAGGAGGACTAGCAGCCGAGTTGCATGGGAGAATGTGAAAAGTGTTCATATGTAGTAAAAACCTAAAGAAATCCGTCCGTTTTCGTCATTTGTTATGGAATCGACTTAAAGCCAGATCGTCACATTGGCCGCTCTTCTCACTGTAAAGGTTGTACTTATCGTCTGCAAAGCTATGTCGCGTGCTGCGGTATGCGGAGACACTAAAAGCACCATAGTAGAACACAGATGAAGCTTCTAAGTTGATGTAATAGCTAGTAAGAAGTAGTACAGTTCAAGTTTTAGGTATCGATTATTGACTATTTAGCTCGCTTTGGTGCCTTGGACATGAGCTAATAGCTTAAGATTCTGCATGAAAGGAGGACTAGCAGCCGCGTTGCACGGGAGTATGTGAAAAGTGTTCATATGTAGTAAAAACCTGAGTAATCCGTCCGTTTTCGTCATTTGTTATGGAATCGACTTAAAGCCAGGTCGCACATTGGCCGCTCTTCTCTCTGAAACGGTTGTACTTATCGTCTGCAAAGCTATGTCGCGTGCTGCGGTATGCGGAGACACTAAACCACCATAGTAGAACATAGATGAAGCTTCTAAATTGATGTAATAGCCAGTAAGAAGTAGTTTAATTTACGTTTTAGGTATCGATTTTTGACTTTTTAGCTGGCTTTGGAGCCTTGGACATGAGCTAGGAATTAAGATTCTGCATGAAAGGAGGACTAGCAGCCGAGTTGCATGGGAGAATGTGAAAAGTGTTCATATGTAGTAAAAACCTAAAGAAATCCGTCCGTTCTCGTCATTTGTTATGGAATCGACTTAAAGCCAGATCGTCACATTGGCCGCTCTTCTCACTGTAAAGGTTGTACTTATCGTCTGCAAAGCTATGTCGCGTGCTGCGGTATGCGGAGACACTAAAAGCACCATAGTAGAACACAGATGAAGCTTCTAAGTTGATGTAATACCTAGTAAGATGTAGTACAGTTCAAGTTTTAGGTATCGATTATTGACTATTTAGATGGCTTTTGTGCCTTGGACATTAGCTAGGAGCTTAAGATTCTGCATGAAAGGAGGACTAGCAGCCGCGTTGCACGGGAGTATGTGAAATGTGTTCATATGTAGTAAAAACCTGAGAAATCCGTCCGTATTCGTCATTTGTTATCGAATCGACTGAAAGCCAGATCGTCACATTGGCCGCTCTTCTCTCTGAACGGTTGTACTTATCGTCTGCAAAGCTATGTCGCGTGCTGCGGTATGCGGAGACACTAAAAGCACCATAGTAGAACACAGATGAGGCATCTAAGTAATGTAATAGCCAGTAACAAGTAGTACAGTTTAACTTTTAGGTATCGATTATTGACTTTTTAGCTACCTTTGGTGCCTTGGACATGCGCTAGGACCTTAAGATTCTGCATGAAAGGAGGACTAGCAGTCGAGTTGCACGGGAGAATGTGAAAAATGTTCATATGTAGTAAAAACCTAAAGAAATCCGTCCGTTTTCGTCATTTGTTATCGAATCGACTTAAAGCCAGATCGTCACATTGGCCGCTCTTCTCTCTGAAACGGTTGTACTTATCGTCTGCAAAGCTATGTCGCGTGCTGCGTTATGCGGAGACACTAAAAGCACCATAGTAGAACACAGATGAAGCTTCTAAGTTGATGTAATAACCAGTAAGAAGTAGTACAATTCAAGTTATAGGTATAGATTATTGACTTTTTAGCTGGCTTTGGTGCCTTGGACATGAGCTAGGACCTTAAGATTCTGCATGAAAGAAGGACTAGCAGCCGAGTTGCACGGGAGAATGTGACAAGTGTTCAAATGTAGTAAAAACCTGAGAAATACGTCCGTTTTCGTCATTTGTTATCGAATCGACTTAAAGCCAGATCGTCACATTGGCCGATCTTCTCTCTGAAACGGTAGTACGTATCGTCTGCAAAGCTATGTCGCGTGCTGCGGTATGCGGAGACACTAAAACCACCATAGTATAACATAGATGAAGCTTCTAAGTTGATGTAATAGCAAGTAAGAAATAGTACAATTTACGTTTTAGGTATCGATTTTTGACTTTTTAGCTGGCTTTGGTGCCTTGGACATGAGCTAGGACCTTAAGATTCTGCATGAAAGGAGAAATAGCAGCCGCGTTGCACGGGAGTATGCGAAAAGTGTTCATATGTAGTAAAAACCTGAGAAATCCGTCCGTTTTCGTCATTTGTTATCGAATCGACTTAAAGCAAGATCGTCACATTGGCCGCTCTTCTCTCTGAAACGGTTGTACTTATCGTCTGCAAACCTATGTCGCGTGCTGCGGTATGCGGAGACACTAAAAGCACCATAGTAGAACACAGATGAAGCTTCTAAGTTGATGTAATAGCCAGTAAGAAGTAGTCAAGTTCAAGTTATAGGTATCGATTATTGACTATTTTGCTGGCTTTTGTGCCTTTGTACATGAGCTAGGAGCTTAAGAATCTGCATGAAAAGAGGACTAGCATCCGAGTTGCATGGGAGAATGTGAAAAGTGTTCATATGTAGTAAAAACCTGAGAAATCCGTCCGTTTTCGTCATTTGTTATCGAATCGACTTAAACCCAGATTGTCACATTGGCCCCTCTTCTCTGCAACGGTTGTACATATCGTCTGCAAAGCTATGTCGCGTGCTGCGGTATACAGAGACACTAAAAGCACCATAGTAGAACACAGATGAAGCTTCTAAGTTGATGTAATAGCCAGTAAGAAGTAGTACAATTCAAGTTTTAGGTATCGATTATTGACTATTTTGCTGGCTTTTGTGCCTTTGTACATGAGCTAGGAGCTTAAGAATCTGCATGAAAAGAGGACTAGCAGCCGCGTTGCACGGGAGTATGTGAAAAGTGTTCATATGTAGTAACAACCTGAGAAATCCGTCCGTTTTCGTCATTTGTTATCGAATCGACTTAAAGCCAGATCGTCACATTGTCCGCTCTTCTCTCTGAAACGGTTGTACTTATCGTCTGAAAACCTATGTCGCGTGCTCCGGTATGCGGAGACACTAAACCACCACAGTAGAACATAGATGAAGCTTCTAAGTTGATGTAATAGCCAGTAAGAAGTAGTACAATTTACGTTTTAGGTATCGATTTTTGACTTTTTAGCTGGCTTTGGAGCCTTGGACATGAGCTAGGACCTTAAGATTCTGCATGAAAGGAGGACTAGCAGCCGAGTTGCATGGGAGAATGTGAAAAGTGTTCATATGTAGTAAAAACCTAAAGAAATCCGTCCGTTTTCGTCATTTGTTATGGAATCGACTTAAAGCCAGATCGTCACATTGGCCGCTCTTCTCACTGTAAAGGTTGTACTTATCGTCTGCAAAGCTATGTCGCGTGCTGCGGTATGCGGAGACACTAAAAGCACCATAGTAGAACACAGATGAAGCTTCTAAGTTGATGTAATAGCTAGTAAGAAGTAGTACAGTTCAAGTTTTAGGTATCGATTATTGACTATTTAGCTGGCTTTGGTGCCTTGGACATGAGCTAGGAGCTTAAGATTCTGCATGAAAGGAGGACTAGCTGCCGCGTTGCACGGGAGTATGTGAAAAGTGTTCAAATGTAGTAAAAACCTGAGAAATCCGTCCATTTTCGTCATTTGTTATGGAATCGACTTAGAGCCAGGTCGTCACATTGGCCGCTCTTCTCTCTGAAACGGTTGTACTTATCGTCTGCAAAGCTATGTCGCGTGCTGCGGTATGCGGAGACACTAAACCACCATAGTAGAACATAGATGAAGCTTCTAAGTTGATGTAATAGCCAGTAAGAAGTAGTACAATTTACGTTTTAGGTATCGATTTTTGACTTTTTAGCTGGCTTTGGAGCCTTGGACATGAGCTAGGAATTAAGATTCTGCATGAAAGGAGGACTAGCAGCCGAGTTGCATGGGAGAATGTGAAAAGTGTTCATATGTAGTAAAAACCTAAAGAAATCCGTCCGTTCTCGTCTTTTGTTATGGAATCGACTTAAAGCCAGATCGTCACATTCGCCGCTCTTCTCACTGTAAAGGTTGTACTTATCGTCTGCAAAGCTATGTCGCGTGCTGCGGTATGCGGAGACACTAAAAGCACCATAGTAGAACACAGATGAAGCTTCTAAGTTGATGTAATACCTAGTAAGATGTAGTACAGTTCAAGTTTTAGGTATCGATTATTGACTATTTAGATGGCTTTGGTGCCTTGGACATTAGCTAGAAGCTTAAGATTTTGCATGAAAGGAGGACTAGCAGGCACGTTGCACGGGAGTATGTGAAATGTGTTCATATGTAGTAAAAACCTGAGAAATCCGTCCGTTTTCGTCATTTGTTATCGAATCGACTGAAAGCCAGATCGTCACATTTGCCGATCTTCTCTCTGAAACGGTAGTACTTATCGTCTGCAAAGCTATGTCGCGTGCTGCGGTATGCCGAGACACTAAAACCACCATAGTAGAACATAGATGAAGCTTCTAAGTTGATGTAATAGCCAGTAAGAAATAGTACAATTTACGTTTTAGGTATCGATTTTTGACTTTTTAGCTGGCTTTGGTGCCTTGGACATGAGCTAGGACCTTAAGATTCTGCATGAAAGGAGGACTAACAGCCGAGTTTCATGGGAGAATGCGAAAAGTGTTCATATGTAGTAAAAACCTGAGAAATCCGTCCGTTTTCATAATTTGTTATAGAATCGACTTAAAGCAAGATCGTCACATTGGCCGCTCTTCTCTCTGAAACGGTTGTACTTATCGCCTGCAAAGCTATGTCGCGTGCTGCGGTATGCGGAGACACTAAAATCACCATTGTATAACACAGATGAAGCTTCTAAGTTGAAGTAATATCCAGTTAAATGTAGTACACTTCAAGAATTAGGTTCGATTATTGAATTTTTACCATTCTTTGGTGCCTTGGACATGAGCTAGGACCTTAAGATTCTCCATGAAAGGAGGACTAGCAGCCGAGTTGCATGGGAGAATGTGAAAAGTGTTCATATGTAGTAAAAACCTGAGAAATCCGTCCGTTTTCGTCATTTGTTATCGAATCGACTTAAACCCAGATTGTCACATTGCCCCTCTTCCCTGAAACGGTTGTACTTATCGTCTGCAAAGCTATGTCGCGTGCTGCGGTATACGGAGACACTAAAAGCACCACAGTAGAACACAGATGAAGCTTCTAAGATGATGTAATAGCCAGTAAGAAGTAGTACAATACCAGTTTTCGGTATCGATTATTGACTTTTTAGCTGGCTTTGGTGCCTTGGACATGAGCTAGGAGCTTAAGATTCTGCATGAAAGGAGGACTGGCAGCCGCGTTGCACGGGAGTATGTGAAAAGTGTTCATATGTAGTAAAAACCTGAGAAATCCGTCCGTTTTCGTCATTTGTTATCGAATCGACTGAAAGCCAGATCGTCACATTGGCCGCTCTTCTCTCTGAACGGTTGTACTTATCGTCTGCTAAGCTATGTCGCGTGCTGCGGTATGCGGAGACACTAAAAGCACCATAGTAGAACACAGATGAAGCTTCTAAGTTGATGTAATAGCTAGTAAGAAGTAGTACAGTTCAAGTTTTAGGTATCGATTATTGACTATTTAGCTGGCTTTGGTGCCTTGGACATGAGCTAGGAGCTTAAGATTCTGCATGAAAGGAGGACTAGCTGCCGCGTTGCACGGGAGTATGTGAAAAGTGTTCATATGTAGTAAAAACCTGAGAAATCCGTCCGTTTTCGTCATTTGTTATCGAATCGACTGAAAGCCAGATCGTCACATTGGCCGCTCTTCTCTCTGAACGGTTGTACTTATCGTCTACAAAGCTATGTCGCGTGCTGCGGTATGCGGAGACACTAAACCACCATAGTAGAACATAGATGAAGCTTCTAAGTTGATGTAATAGCCAGTAAGAAGTAGTACAATTTACGTTTTAGGTATCGATTTTTGATTTTTTAGCTGGCTTTGGAGCCTTGGACATGAGCTAGGAATTAAGATTCTGCATGAAAGGAGGACTAGCAGCCGAGTTGCATGGGAGAATGTGAAAAGTGTTCATATGTAGTAAAAACCTAAAGAAATCCGTCCGTTCTCGTCATTTGTTATGGAATCGACTTAAAGCCAGATCGTCACATTCGCCGCTCTTCTCACTGTAAAGGTTGTACTTATCGTCTGCAAAGCTATGTCGCGTGCTGCGGTATGCGGAGACACTAAAAGCACCATAGTAGAACACAGATGAAGCTTCTAAGTTGATGTAATACCTAGTAAGATGTAGTACAGTTCAAGTTTTAGGTATCGATTATTGACTATTTAGATGGCTTTGGTGCCTTGGACATTAGCTAGGAGCTTAAGATTTTGCATGAAAGGAGGACTAGCAGCCGCGTTGCACGGGAGTATGTGAAATGTGTTCATATGTAGTAAAAACCTGAGAAATCCGTCCGTTTTCGTCATTTGTTATCGAATCGACTGAAAGCCAGATCGTCACATTTGCCGCTCTTCTCTCTGAACGGTTGTACTTATCGTCTGCAAAGCTATGTCGCGTGCTGCGGTATGCGGAGACACTAAAAGCACCATAGTAGAACACAGATGAAGCTTCTAAGTTGATGTAATAGCATGCAGGAAGTAGTACAATTCAAGCTTTAGGTATCGATTATTGATTTTTTGCTGGCTGTGGTGCCTTGGATATGAGATAGGACCTTAAGATTCTGCATGAAAGGAGGACTAGCAGTCGAGTTGCACGGGAGAATGTGAAAAGTGTTCATATGTAGTAAAAACCTAAAGAAATCCGTCCGTTTTCGTCATTTGTTATCGAATCGACTTAAAGCCAGATCGTCACATTGGCCCCTCTTCTCTGAAACGGTTGTACTTATCGTCTGCAAAGCTATGTCGCGTGCTGCGTTATGCGGAGACACTAAAAGCACCATAGTAGAACACAGATGAAGCTTCTAAGTTGATGTAATAACCAGTAAGAAGTAGTACAATTCAAGTTATAGGTATAGATTATTGACTTTTTAGCTGGCTTTGGTGCCTTGGACATGAGCTAGGATCTTAAGATTCTGCATGAAAGAAGGACTAGCAGCCGAGTTGCACGGGAGAATGTGACAAGTGTTCAAATGTAGTAAAAACCTGAGAAATACGTCCGTTTTCGTCATTTGTTATCGAATCGACTTAAAGCCAGATCGTCACATTGGCCGATCTTCTCTCTGAAACGGTAGTACTTATCGTCTGCAAAGCTATGTCGCGTGCTGCGGTATGCCGAGACACTAAAACCACCATAGTAGAACATAGATGAAGCTTCTAAGTTGATGTAATAGCCAATAAGAAATAGTACAATTTACGTTTTAGGTATCGATTTTTGACTTTTTAGCTGGCTTTGGTGCCTTGGACATGAGCTAGGACCTTAAGATTCTGCATGAAAGGAGGACTAACAGCCGAGTTTCATGGGAGAATGCGAAAAGTGTTCATATGTAGTAAAAACCTGAGAAATCCGTCCGTTTTCGTCATTTGTTATCGAATCGACTTAAAGCAAGATCGTCACATTGGCCGCTCTTCTCTCTGAAACGGTTGTACTTATCGCCTGCAAAGCTATGTCGCGTGCTGCGGTATGCGGAGACACTAAAATCACCATTGTATAACACAGATGAAGCTTCTAAGTTGAAGTAATATCCAGTTAAATGTAGTACACTTCAAGACTTAGGTTCGATTATTGAATTTTTACCATTCTTTGGTGCCTTGGACATGAGCTAGGACCTTAAGATTCTGCATGAAAGGAGGACTAGCAGCCGAGTTGCATGGGAGAATGTGAAAAGTGTTCATATGTAGTAAAAACCTGAGAAATCCGTCCGTTTTCGTCATTTGTTATCGAATCGACTTAAAGCAAGATCGTCACATTGGCCGCTCTTCTCTCTGAAACGGTTGTACTTATCGCCTGCAAAGCTATGTCGCGTGCTGCGGTATACGGAGACACTAAAAGCACCATAGTAGAACACAGATGAAGCTTCTAAGATGATGTAATAGCCAGTAAGAAGTAGTACAATTTACGTTTTAGGTATCGATTTTTGAATTTTAGCTGGCTTTGGAGCCTTGGACATGAGGTAGGACCTTAAGATTCTGCACGAAAGGAGGACTAGCAGCCGCGTTGCACGGGAGTATGTGAAAAGTGTTCATATGTAGTAACAACCTGAGAAATCCGTCCGTTTTCGTCATTTGTTATCGAATCGACTTAAAGCCAGATCGTCACATTGGCCGCTCTTCTCTCTGAAACGGTTGTACTTATTGTCTGCAAAGCTATGTCGCGTGCTGCGGTATGCGGAGACACTAAAAGCACAATAGTACAACACAGATGAAGCTTCTAAGATGATGTAATAGCCAGTAATAATTAGTACAATACCAGTTTTCGGTATCGATTATTGACTTTTTAGCTGGCTTTGGTGCCTTGGACATGAGCTAGGAGCTTAAGATTCTGCATGAAAGGAGGACTGGCAGCCGCGTTGCACGGGAGTATGTAAAAAGTGTTCATATGTAGTAAAAACCTGAGAAATCCGTCCGTTTTCGTCATTTGTTATCGAATCGACTGAAAGCCAGATCGTCACATTGGCCGCTCTTCTCTCTGAACGGTTGTACTTATCGTCTGCTAAGCTATGTCGCGTGCTGCGGTATGCGGAGACACTAAAAGCACCATACTCGAACACAGATGAAGCTTCTAAGTTGATGTAATAGCATGCAGGAAGTAGTACAATTCAAGTTTTAGTTATCGATTATTAATTTTTAGCTGGCTTTGGTGCCTTGGATATGAGATAGGACCTTAAGATTCTGCATGAAAGAAGGACTAGCAGCCGAGTTGCACGGGAGAATTTGACAAGTGTTCAAATGTAGTAAAAACCTGAGAAATACGTCCGTTTTCATAATTTGTTATAGAATCGACTTAAATCAGGATCGTCACATTGGCCGCAGTTCTGTCTGAAACGGTTGTACTTATCGTCTGCACAGCTATGTCGCGTGCTGCGGTATGCGGAGACACTAAAAGCACCATAGTAGAACATAGTTGAAGCTTCTAATTTGATGTAATAGCCTGTAAGAAGTCGTACAATTTACGATTTAGGTATCGATTTTTGACTTTTTAGCTGGCTTTGGTGCCTTGGACATGAGCTAGGACCTTAAGATTCTGCATGAAAGGAGGACTAGCGGCCGAGTTTAATGGGAGAATGCGAAAAGTGTTCATACGTAGTAAAAACATGAGAAATCCGTCCGTTTTCGTCATTTGTTATCGAATCGACTTAAAGCAAGATCGTCACATTGGCCGCTCTTCTCTCTGAAACGGTTGTACTAATCGTCTGCAAAGCTATGTCGCGTGCTGCGGTATGCGGAGACACTAAAAGCACCACAGTAGAACACAGATGAAGCTTCTAAGTTGATGTAATAGCCAGTAAGAAGTAGTACAATTCAAGTTTTATGTATCGATTATTGACTTTTTAGCTGGCTTTGGTGCCTTGGACATGAGCTAGGACCTTAAGATTCTGCATGAAAGGAGGACTAGCAGCCGAGTTGCATGGTAGAATGTGAAAAGTGTTCATATGTAGTAAAAATATGAGAAATCCGTCCGTTTTCGTCATTTGTTATCGAATCGACTAAAAGCCAGATCGTCACATTGACCTCTCTTCTCTCTGAAACGGTTGTACTTATCGTCTGCAAAGCTATGTCGCGTGCTGCGGTATGCGGAGACACTAATAGCACCATAGTAGAACACAGATGAAGCTTCTATGTTGATGTAATAGCATGCAGGAAGTAGTACAATTCAAGTTTTAGGTATCGATTATTGATTTTTAGCTGGATTTGGTGCCTTGGATATGAGATAGGACCTTAAGATTCTGCATGAAAGGAGGACTAGCAGTCGAGTTGCACGGGAGAATGTGAAAAGTGTTCATATGTAGTAAAAACCTAAAGAAATCCGTCCGTTTTCGTCATTTGTTATCGAACCGACTTAAAGACAGATCGTCACATTGGCCCCTCTTCTCTGAAACGGTTGTACTTATCGTCTGCAAAGCTATGTCGCGTGCTGCGGTATGCGGAGACACTAATAGCACCATAGTAGAACACAGATGAAGCTTCTATGTTGATGTAATAGCATGCAGGAAGTAGTACAATTCAATTTTAGGTATAGATTATTAATTTTTTAGCTGGCTTTGGTGCCTTGGACATGAGCTAGGACCTTAAGATTCTGCATGAAAGAAGGACTAGCAGCCGAGTTGCACGGGAGAATGTGATAAGTGTTCAAATGTAGTAAAAATCCTGAGAAATACGTCCGTTTTCGTCATTTGATATCGAATCGACTTAAAGCCAGATCGTCACATTGGCCGATCTTCTCTCTGAAACGGTAGTACTTATCGTCTGAAAAGCTATGTCGCGTGCTGCGGTATGCGGACACACTAAAAGCACCATAGTAGAGCACAGATGAAGCTTCTAAGTTGATGTAATAGCAAGTAAGAAGTAGTACAATTCAAGTTTTAGGTATCGATTATTGACTTTTTAGCCGGCTTTGGTGCCTTGAACATGAGCTAGGAGCTTAAGATTCTGCATGAAAGGAGGACTAGCAGCCGAGTTGCACGGGAGAATGTCAAAAGTGTTCATATGTAGTAAAAACCTGAGAAATCCGTCCGTTTTCATAATTTGTTATAGAATCTACTTAAATCAGGATCATCACATTGGCTGCAGTTCTGTCTGAAACGGTTGTACTTATCGTCTGCAAAGCTATGTCGCGTGCTGCGGTATGCGGAGACACTAAAAGCACCATAGTAGAACACAGATGAAGCTTCTAAGTTGATGTAATAGCCAGTAAGAAGTAGTACAATTCAAGTTTTATCTATCGATTACTGACATTTTAGCTGGCTTTGGTGCCTTGGACATGAGCTAGGACCTTAAGATTCTGCAAGAAAGAAGGACTAGCAACCGAGTTGCACGGGAGAATGTGAAAAGTGTTCATATGTAGTAAAAACCTGAGAAATCCGTCCGTTTTCGTCATTTGTAATCGAATCGACTTAAAGCCAGATCGTCACATTGCCGCTCTTCTCTCTGAAACGGTTGTACTTACCGTCTGCAAAGCTATGTCGCGTGCTGCGTTATGCGGAGACACTAAAATCACCACAGTGGAACACAGATGAAGCTTCTAAGTTGATGTAATAGCCAGTATAAGTAGTACAATTCAAGTTTTAGGTATCGATTATTGACTTTTTAGGTGGCTTTGATGACTTGGACATGAGGTAGGACCTTAAGATTCAGTATGAAAGGAGGACTAGCAGCCGAGTTGCATGTGAGAATGTGAAAAGTGTTCATATGTAGTAAAAACCTGAGAAATCCGTCCGTTTTCGTCATTTGTTATGGAATCAACTTAAAGCCAGATCGTCACATTGGCCGCTCTTCTCTCTGAAACGGTTGTACTTATCGTCTGAAAGCTATGTCCCGTGCTGCGGTTTGCGGAGACACTAAAAGCACCATAGTAGAACACAGATGAACCTTATAAGATGATGTAATAGCCAGTAAGATATAGTGCAATTCAAGTTTTAGGTATCGATTATTGACTTTTTAGCTGGCTTTGATGCCTTGGACATGAGCTAGGACCTTAAGATTCTGCATGAAAGGAGGACTAGCAGCCGAGTTGCACGGGAGAATGTGACAAGTGTTCATATGTAGTAACAACCTGAGAAATCCGTCCATTTTCGTCATTTGTTATCGAATCGATTTAAAGCCAGATCGTCACATTGGCCGCTCTCCTCTCTGAAACGGTTGTACTTATCGTCTGCAAAGCTATGTCGCGTGCTGCGGTATGCGGAGACACTAAAAGCACCATAGTAGAACACAGATGAAGCTACTAAGTTGATGTAATAGCAAGCAAGAAGTAGTACAATTTAAGTTTTAGGTATCGATTATTGACTTTTTAGCCGGCTTTGTTGCCTTGGACATGAGCTAGGACCTTAAGATTCTGCAAGAAAGGAGGACTAGCGGGCGAGTTGAACGGGAGAATGTGAGAAGTGTTCATATGTAGTAAAAACCTGAGAAATCCGTCCGTTTTCGTCATTTGTTATCGAATCGACTTAAAGATAGATCGTCACATTGGCTGTTCTTCTCCCTGAAACGGTTGTACTTAACGTCTGCAAAGCTATGTCGCGTTCGGCGGTATGCGGATACACTAAAAGCACCATAGTAGAACACAGATGAAGCTTCTAAGTTGATGTAATAGCCAGTAAGAAGTAATACAATTCACGTTTTAGGTATCGATTATTGACTTGTTAGCTGGCTTTGGTGCCTTAGACATGAGCTAGGACCTTAAGATTCGGCATTAAAGGAGGACTAGCAGCCGAGTTGCATGGGAGAATGTGAAAAGTGTTCATATGTAGTAAAAACCTGAGAAATCCGTCCGTTTTCGTCATTTGTTATGGAATCAACTTAAAGCCAGATTGTCACATTGGCCGCTCTTCTCTCTGAAACGGTTGTACTTATCGTCTGCAAAGCTATGTCGCGTGCTGCGGTATGCGGAGACACTAAAATCACCACAGTGGAACACAGATGAAGCTTCTAAGTTGATGTAATAGCCAGTAAGAAGTAGCATAATTCAAGTTTTAGGTATCGATTATTGACTTTTTAGCTGGCATTGATGCCTTGGACATGAGCTAGGACCTTAAGATTCTGCATGAAAGGAGGACTAGCAGCCGAGTTGCCCGGGAGAATGTGACAAGTGTTCATATGTAGTAAAAACCTGAGAAATCCGTCCGTTTTCGTCATTTGTTATCGAATCGATTTAAAGCCAGATCGTCACATTGGCCGCTCTCCTCTCTGAAACGGTTGTACTTGTCGTCTGCAAAGCTATGTCGCGTGCTGCGGTATGCGGAGACTCTAAAAGCACCATGATTGAACACAGATGAAGCTACTAAGTTGATGTAATAGCAAGCAAGAAGCAGTACAATTCAAGTTTTAGGTATCGATTATTGACTTTTTAGCCGGCTTTGGTGCCTTGGACATGAGCTAGGACCTTAAGATTCTGCATGAAAGGAGGACTAGCAGCCGATTTGCACGGGAGAATATGAAAAGTGTTCATATGTAGTAAAAAACTGAGAAATCCGTCCGTTTTCGTCATTTGTTATGGAATCAACTTAAAGCCAGATCGTCACATTGGCCGCTCTTCTCTCTGAAACGGTTGTACTTATCGTCTGCAAAGCTATGTCGCGTGCTGCGTTACGCGGAGACACTAAAATCACCACAGTGAAACACAGATGAAGCTTCTAAGTCGATGTAATAGCCAGTATAAGTAGTACAATTCAAGTTTTAGGTATCGATTATTGACTTTTTAGGTGGCTTTGATGCCTTGGACATGAGGTAGGACCTTAAGATTCTGCATGAAAGGAGGACTAGCGGGCGAGTTGAACGGGAGAATGTGAGGAGTGTTCATATGTAGTAAAAACCTGAAAAATCCGTCAGTTTTCGTCATTTGTTATCGAATCAACTTAAAGACAGATCGTCACATTGGCCGCTCTTCTCCCTGAAACGGTTGTACTTAACGTCTGCAAAGCTATGTCGCGTGCTGCGGTATGCGGATACACTAAAAGCACCATAGTAGAACACAGATGAAGCTTCTAAGTTGATGTAATAGCCAGTAAGAAGTAATACAATTCACGTTTTAGGTATCGATTATTGACTTGTTAGCTGGCTTTGGTGCCTTGGACATGAGCTAGGACCTTAAGATTCTGCATTAATGGAGGACTAGCAGCCGAGTTGCATGGGAGAATGCGAAAAGTGTTCATATGTAGTAAAAACCTGAGAAATCCGTCCGTTTTCGTCATTTGTTATCGAATCGATTTAAAGCCAGATCGTCACATTGGCCGCTCTTCTCTCTGAAACGGTTGTACTTATCGTCTGCAAAGCTATGTCGCGTGCTGCGGTATGCGGAGACACTAAAAGCACCATGATTGAACACAGATGAAGCTTCTAAGTTGATGTAATAGCAAGCAAGATGTAGTACAATTCAAGTTTTACGTATCGATTATTGACTTTTTAGCCGGCGTTGGTGCCTTGGACATGAGCTAGGACCTTAAGTTTCAGTATGAAAGGAGGACTAGCAGCCGAGTTGAATGGGAGAATGTGAAAAGTGTTCAAATGTAGTAAAAATCTGAGAAATCCGTCCGTTTTCGTCATTTGTTATGGAATCAACTTAAAGCCAGATCGTCACATTGGCCGCTCTTCTCTCTGAAACGGTAGTACTTATCGTCTGAAAAGCTATGTCGCGTGCTGCGGTATGCGGACACACTAAAAGCACCATAGTAGAGCACAGATGAAGCTTCTAAGTTGATGTAATAGCAAGTAAGAAGTAGTACAATTCAAGTTTTAGGTATCGATTATTGACTTTTTAGCCGGCTTTGGTGCCTTGAACATGAGCTAGGAGCTTAAGATTCTGCATGAAAGGAGGACTAGCAGCCGAGTTGCACGGGAGAATGTCAAAAGTGTTCATATGTAGTAAAAACCTGAGAAATCCGTCCGTTTTCATAATTTGTTATAGAATCTACTTAAATCAGGATCATCACATTGGCTGCAGTTCTGTCTGAAACGGTTGTACTTATCGTCTGCAAAGCTATGTCGCGTGCTGCGGTATGCGGAGACACTAAAAGCACCATAGTAGAACACAGATGAAGCTTCTAAGTTGATGTAATAGCCAGTAAGAAGTAGTACAATTCAAGTTTTATCTATCGATTACTGACATTTTAGCTGGCTTTGGTGCCTTGGACATGAGCTAGGACCTTAAGATTCTGCAAGAAAGAAGGACTAGCAACCGAGTTGCACGGGAGAATGTGAAAAGTGTTCATATGTAGTAAAAACCTGAGAAATCCGTCCGTTTTCGTCATTTGTAATCGAATCGACTTAAAGCCAGATCGTCACATTGCCGCTCTTCTCTCTGAAACGGTTGTACTTACCGTCTGCAAAGCTATGTCGCGTGCTGCGTTATGCGGAGACACTAAAATCACCACAGTGGAACACAGATGAAGCTTCTAAGTTGATGTAATAGCCAGTATAAGTAGTACAATTCAAGTTTTAGGTATCGATTATTGACTTTTTAGGTGGCTTTGATGACTTGGACATGAGGTAGGACCTTAAGATTCAGTATGAAAGGAGGACTAGCAGCCGAGTTGCATGTGAGAATGTGAAAAGTGTTCATATGTAGTAAAAACCTGAGAAATCCGTCCGTTTTCGTCATTTGTTATGGAATCAACTTAAAGCCAGATCGTCACATTGGCCGCTCTTCTCTCTGAAACGGTTGTACTTATCGTCTGAAAGCTATGTCCCGTGCTGCGGTTTGCGGAGACACTAAAAGCACCATAGTAGAACACAGATGAACCTTATAAGATGATGTAATAGCCAGTAAGATATAGTGCAATTCAAGTTTTAGGTATCGATTATTGACTTTTTAGCTGGCTTTGATGCCTTGGACATGAGCTAGGACCTTAAGATTCTGCATGAAAGGAGGACTAGCAGCCGAGTTGCACGGGAGAATGTGACAAGTGTTCATATGTAGTAACAACCTGAGAAATCCGTCCATTTTCGTCATTTGTTATCGAATCGATTTAAAGCCAGATCGTCACATTGGCCGCTCTCCTCTCTGAAACGGTTGTACTTATCGTCTGCAAAGCTATGTCGCGTGCTGCGGTATGCGGAGACACTAAAAGCACCATAGTAGAACACAGATGAAGCTACTAAGTTGATGTAATAGCAAGCAAGAAGTAGTACAATTTAAGTTTTAGGTATCGATTATTGACTTTTTAGCCGGCTTTGTTGCCTTGGACATGAGCTAGGACCTTAAGATTCTGCAAGAAAGGAGGACTAGCGGGCGAGTTGAACGGGAGAATGTGAGAAGTGTTCATATGTAGTAAAAAACCTGAGAAATCCGTCCGTTTTCGTCATTTGTTATCGAATCGACTTAAAGATAGATCGTCACATTGGCTGTTCTTCTCCCTGAAACGGTTGTACTTAACGTCTGCAAAGCTATGTCGCGTGCTGCGGTATGCGGATACACTAAAAGCACCATAGTAGAACACAGATGAAGCTTCTAAGTTGATGTAATAGCCAGTAAGAAGTAATACAATTCACGTTTTAGGTATCGATTATTGACTTGTTAGCTGGCTTTGGTGCCTTAGACATGAGCTAGGACCTTAAGATTCGGCATTAAAGGAGGACTAGCAGCCGAGTTGCATGGGAGAATGTGAAAAGTGTTCATATGTAGTAAAAACCTGAGAAATCCGTCCGTTTTCGTCATTTGTTATGGAATCAACTTAAAGCCAGATTGTCACATTGGCCGCTCTTCTCTCTGAAACGGTTGTACTTATCGTCTGCAAAGCTATGTCGCGTGCTGCGGTATGCGGAGACACTAAAATCACCACAGTGGAACACAGATGAAGCTTCTAAGTTGATGTAATAGCCAGTAAGAAGTAGCATAATTCAAGTTTTAGGTATCGATTATTGACTTTTTAGCTGGCATTGATGCCTTGGACATGAGCTAGGACCTTAAGATTCTGCATGAAAGGAGGACTAGCAGCCGAGTTGCCCGGGAGAATGTGACAAGTGTTCATATGTAGTAAAAACCTGAGAAATCCGTCCGTTTTCGTCATTTGTTATCGAATCGATTTAAAGCCAGATCGTCACATTGGCCGCTCTCCTCTCTGAAACGGTTGTACTTGTCGTCTGCAAAGCTATGTCGCGTGCTGCGGTATGCGGAGACTCTAAAAGCACCATGATTGAACACAGATGAAGCTACTAAGTTGATGTAATAGCAAGCAAGAAGCAGTACAATTCAAGTTTTAGGTATCGATTATTGACTTTTTAGCCGGCTTTGGTGCCTTGGACATGAGCTAGGACCTTAAGATTCTGCATGAAAGGAGGACTAGCAGCCGATTTGCACGGGAGAATATGAAAAGTGTTCATATGTAGTAAAAAACTGAGAAATCCGTCCGTTTTCGTCATTTGTTATGGAATCAACTTAAAGCCAGATCGTCACATTGGCCGCTCTTCTCTCTGAAACGGTTGTACTTATCGTCTGCAAAGCTATGTCGCGTGCTGCGTTACGCGGAGACACTAAAATCACCACAGTGAAACACAGATGAAGCTTCTAAGTCGATGTAATAGCCAGTATAAGTAGTACAATTCAAGTTTTAGGTATCGATTATTGACTTTTTAGGTGGCTTTGATGCCTTGGACATGAGGTAGGACCTTAAGATTCTGCATGAAAGGAGGACTAGCGGGCGAGTTGAACGGGAGAATGTGAGGAGTGTTCATATGTAGTAAAAACCTGAAAAATCCGTCAGTTTTCGTCATTTGTTATCGAATCAACTTAAAGACAGATCGTCACATTGGCCGCTCTTCTCCCTGAAACGGTTGTACTTAACGTCTGCAAAGCTATGTCGCGTGCTGCGGTATGCGGATACACTAAAAGCACCATAGTAGAACACAGATGAAGCTTCTAAGTTGATGTAATAGCCAGTAAGAAGTAATACAATTCACGTTTTAGGTATCGATTATTGACTTGTTAGCTGGCTTTGGTGCCTTGGACATGAGCTAGGACCTTAAGATTCTGCATTAATGGAGGACTAGCAGCCGAGTTGCATGGGAGAATGCGAAAAGTGTTCATATGTAGTAAAAACCTGAGAAATCCGTCCGTTTTCGTCATTTGTTATCGAATCGATTTAAAGCCAGATCGTCACATTGGCCGCTCTTCTCTCTGAAACGGTTGTACTTATCGTCTGCAAAGCTATGTCGCGTGCTGCGGTATGCGGAGACACTAAAAGCACCATGATTGAACACAGATGAAGCTTCTAAGTTGATGTAATAGCAAGCAAGATGTAGTACAATTCAAGTTTTACGTATCGATTATTGACTTTTTAGCCGGCGTTGGTGCCTTGGACATGAGCTAGGACCTTAAGTTTCAGTATGAAAGGAGGACTAGCAGCCGAGTTGCATGGGAGAATGTGAAAAGTGTTCAAATGTAGTAAAAATCTGAGAAATCCGTCCGTTTTCGTCATTTGTTATGGAATCAACTTAAAGCCAGATCGTCACATTGGCCGCTCTTCTCTCTGAAACGTTTGTACTTATCGTCTGCAAAGCTATGTCGCGTGCTGCGTTATACGGAGACACTAAAATCAGCACAGTGGAACACAGATGAAGCTTCTAAGTTGATGTAATAGCCAGTAAGGAGTAGTACAATTCAAATTTTAGGTATCGATTATTGACTTTTTAGCTGGCTTTTATGCCTTGGACATGAGCTAGGACCTTAAGATTCAGTATGAAAGGAGGACTAGCAGCCGAGTTGCATGGGAGAATGTGAAAAGTGTTCAAATGTAGTAAAAACCTGAGAAATCCGTCCGTTTTCGTCATTTGGTATGGAATCAACTTAAAGCCAGATCGTCACATTGGCCGCTCTTCTCTCTGAAACGGTTGTACTTATCGTCTGCAAAGCTATGTCGCGTGCTGCGTTATGCGGAGACACTAAAAGCACCATAGTAGAACACAGATGAAGCTTCTAAGTTGATGTAATAGCCAGTAAGAAGTAGTACAATTCAAGTTTTAGGTTCTCATTAATTTTTTTTTAGCTGGCTTTGGTGCCTTGGACATGAGCTGGGACCTTAAGATTCTGCATGAAAGGTGGACTAGCAGCCGCGTTGCATGGGAGAATGTGAAAAGTGTTCATATGTAGTAAAAACCTGAGAAATCCGTCCGTTTTCGTCATTTGGTACGGAATCAACTTAAAGCCAGATCGTCATATTGGCCGCTCTTCTCTCTGAAACGGTTGTACTTATCGTCTGCAAACCTATGTCGCGTGCTGCGGTATGTCGAGACACTAAAAGCACCATAGTACAACACAGATGAAGCTTCTAAGTTGATGTAATAGCCAGTAAAAATTAGTACGATTCAAGTTTTAGGTATCGATTATTGACTTTTTAGCTGGCTATGGTGCCTTGGACATGAGCTAGGACCATAAGATTCTGCATGAAAGGAGGACCAGCAGCGGAGTTCCACGGGAGAATGTAAAAAGTGTTCATATGTAGTAAAAACCTGAGAAATCCGTCCGTTTTCGTCATTTGTTATCGAATCGACTTAAAGCCAGATCGTCACATTGGCCGCTCTTCTGTCTAAAACGGTTGTACTTATCGTCTGCAAAGCTATGTCGCGTGCTGCGGTATGCGGAGACACTAAAAGCACCATAGTAGAACACAGATGAAGCTTCTAAGTTGATGTAATAGCCAGTAAGAAGTAGTACAATTCAAGTTTTAGGTATCGATTAGTGACATTTTAGCTGGCTTTGGTGCCTTGGACATAAGCTAGGACATTAAGATTCTGCATGAGAGGAGGATTAGCAGCCGAGTTGTACGGGAGAATGTGAAAAGTCTTCATACGTAGTAAAAACCTGAGAAATCCGTCCGTTTTCGTCATTTGTTAAGGAATCGACTTAAAGCCAGATCGTCACATTGCCGCTCTTCTCTCTGAAACGGTTGTACTTATCGTCTGCAAAGCTATGTCGCGTGCTGCGTTATGCGGAGACACTAAAAGCATCATAGTAGAACACAGATGAAGCTTCTAAGTTGATGTAATAGCCAGTAAGAAGTAGTACAATTCAAGTTTTAGGTTCTCATTAATTTTTTTTTAGCTGGCTTTGGTGCCTTGGACATGAGCTGGGACCTTAAGATTCTGCATGAAAGGAGGACTAGCAGGCGAGTTGTACGGGAGAAAGTGAGAAGTGTTCATATGTAGTAAAAACCTGAGAAATCCGTCCGTTTCCGTCATTTGTTATCGAATCGACTTAAGGCCAGATCGTCACATTGGCCACTCTTCTCTCTGAAACGGTTGTACTTATCGTCTGCAAAGCTATGGTGCGTGCTGCGGTATGCGGAGACACTAAAAGCACCATAGTAGAACACAGAGGAAGCTTCTAAGTTGATGTAATAGCGAGTAAGAAGTAGTACAATTCAAGTTGTAGGTATCGATTATTGACATTTTAGCTGGCTTTGGTGCCTTGGACATGAGCTAGGACCTTAAGATTCTGCATGAAAGGATGACTAGCAGCCGAGTTGCACGAAAGAATGTGAAAGGTGTTCATATGTAGTAAAAATCTGAGAAATACGTCCGTTTTCGTCATTTGTTATCGAATCGACTTAAAGCCAGATCGTCACATTGGCCGCTCTTCTCTCTGAAACGGTTGTACTTATCGTCTGCAAAGCTATGTCGCGTGCTGCGTTATGCGGAGACACTAAGGTCACCATAGTGGAACACAGATGAAGCTTCTAAGTTGTGTAATAGCCAGTAAGAAGTTGTACAATTCAAGTTTTAGGTATCGATTATTGACTATTTAGCTGGCTTTGGTGCCTTGGACGTGAGCTAGAACCTTAAGATTCTGCATGAAAGGAGGACTAGCAGCCGAGTTGCACGGGAGAATGTGAAAAGTGTTCATATGTAGTAAAAACCTGAGAAATCCGTCCGTTTTCGTCATTTGTTATGGAATCGACTTAAAGCCAGATCGTCACATTGCCGCTCTTCTCTCTGAAACGGTTGCACTTATCGTCTGCAAAGCTATGTCGCGTGCTGCGTTATGCGGAGACACTAAAAGCACCATAGTAGAACACAGATGAAGCTTCTAAGTTGATGTAATAACCAGTAAGAAGTAGTACAATTCAAGTTATAGGTATCGATTATTGACTTTTTAGCTGGCTTTGGTGCCTTGGACATGAGCTAGGACCTTAAGATTCTGCATGAAAGGAGGACTAGCAGCCGAGTTGCATGTTAGAATATGAAAAGTGCTCATATGTAGTAAAAACCTGAGAAATCCGTCTGTTTTCTTCATTTGTTATCGAATCTACTTAAAGCCAGGTCGTCACATTGGCCGTTCTTCTCTCTGAAACGGTTGTACATATCGTCTGCAAAGCTATGTCGCGTGCTGCGGTATGCGGAGACACTAAAATCACCATAGTAGAACACAGATGAAGCTTCTAAGTAGATGTAATAGCCAGTAAGAAGTAGTACAACACAAGTTTTAGGTATCGATTATTGAATTTTTAGCTGGCTTTTTTGCCATTTACATGAGCTAGGACCTTAAGATACTGCATGAAAGGAGGACTAGCAGCCAAATTGCACGGAAGATTGTGAAAAGTGTTCATATGTAGTAAAAACCTGAGAAATCCGTCCTTATACGTCATTTGATATGGAATCGACTTAAAGACAGATCGTCACATTTTCCGCTCTTCTCTCTGAAACGGTTGTACTTATCGTCTGCAAAGCTATGTTGTGTGCTGCGGTATGTGGAGACACTAAAAGCACCATAGTAGAACACAGATGAAGCTTCTAAGTTGATGTAATAAATAGTAAGAAGTAGTACAATTCAAGTTTTAGGTATCGATTATTGAATTTTTAGCTGGCTTAGGTGCCTTAGACATGAGCTAGGACCTTAAGATTCTGCATGAAAATAGGACTAGCAGCCGAATTGCATGGGATAATGTGAAAAGTGTTCATATGTAGTAAAAACCTGAGAAATCCGTCCGTTTTCGTCATTTTTTATCGAATCGACTTAAAGCCAGATCATCACATTCGCCGCTCTTCTCTCTGAAACGGTTGTACTTATCGTCTGCAAACCTATGTCGCGTGCTGCGGTATGTGAAGACTCTAAAAGCACCGTAGTAGAACACAGAAGAAGCTTCTAAGTTGATGTAATAGCCAGTAAGAAGTAGTACAATTCAAGTTTTATGTATCGATTATTGACTTTTTAGCTGGCTTTGGTGCCTTGGACATGAGCTAGGACCTTAAGATTCTGCATGAAAGGAGGACTAGCAGCCGAGTTGCACGGGAGAATGTGAAAAGTGTTCATATGTAGTAAAAACCTGAGAAATCCGTTCGTTATCGTCATTTGTCTTCGAATCGACTTTAAGCCAGATCGTCATATTGGCTGCTCTTCTCTCTGAAACGGTTGTACTTATCGTCTGCAAAGCTATGTCGCGTGCTGCGATATGCGGAGACACTAAAATCACCATAGTAGGACACAGATGAAGCTTCTAAGTTGATGTAATAGCCAGTAAGAAGTAGTACAATTCAAGTTTTAGGTATCGATTATTGACATTTTAGCTGGCTTTCGTGCCTTGGACATGAGCTAGGACCTTAAGATTCCGCATGAAAGGAGGACTAGCAGCCGAGTTGCAAGGGAGAATGTGAAAAGTGTTCGTATGTAGTAAAAACCTGAGAAATCCGTCCGTTTTCGTCATTTTTTATCGAATCGACTTAAAGCCAGATCATCACATTCGCCGCTCTTCTCTCTGAAACGGTTGTACTTATCGTCTGCAAACCTGTGTCGCGTGCTGCGGTATGTGAAGACTCTAAAAGCACCGTAGTAGAACACAGAAGAAGCTTCTAAGTTGATGTAATAGCCAGTAAGAAGTAGTACAATTCAAGTTTTATGTATCGATTATTGTCTTTTTAGCTGGCTTTGGTGCCTTGGACATGAGCTAGGACCTTAAGATTCTGCATGAAAGGAGGACTAGCAGCCGAGTTGCACGGGAGAATGTGAAAAGTGTTCATATGTAGTAAAAACCTGAGAAATCCGTTCGTTATCGTCATTTGTCTTCGAATCGACTTTAAGCCAGATCGTCATAATGGCTGCTCTTCTCTCTGAAACGGTTGTACTTATCGTCTGCAAAGCTATGTCGCGTGCTGCGATATGCGGAGACACTAAAATCTCCATAGTAGGACACAGATGAAGCTTCTAAGTTGATGTAATAGCCAGTAAGAAGTAGTACAATTCAAGTTTTAGGTATCGATTATTGACTTTTAGCTGGATTTGGTGCCTTGGACATGAGCTAGGACCTTAAGATTCTGCATGAAAGGAGGACTAGCAGCTTAATTGCATGGGATAATGTGAAAAGTGTTCATATGTAGTAAAAACCTGAGAAATCCGTCCGTTTTCGTCATTTGTTATCGAATCGACTTAAAGCCAGATCGTCACATTGGCCGCTCTTCTCTCTGAAACGGTTGTACTTATCGTCTGCAAAGCTATGTCGCGAGCTGCGGTATGTGGAGACACTAAAAATACCATAGTAGAACACAGATGAAGCTTCTAAGTTGATGTAATAACCAGTAAGAAGTAGTACAATTCAAGTTTTAGGTATCGATTATTGACTTTTAGCTGGATTTGGTGCCTTGGAATGAGCTAGGACCTTAAGATTCTGCATGAAAGGAGGACTAGCAGCCGAGTTGCACGGGAGAATGTGAAAAGTGTTCATATGTAGTAAAAACGTGAGAAATCCGTCCGTTTTCGTCATTTGTTATCGAATCGACTTAAAGCCAGGTCGTCACATTGGTCGCTCTTCTCTCAGAAACGGTTATACTTATCGTCTGAAAGCTATGTCACGTGCTGCAGTATGCGGAGACACTAAAAGCACCATAGTAGAACACAGATGAAGCTTCTAAAATGATGTAATAGCCAGTAAGAATTAATACAATACCAGTTTTAGGTATCGATTATTGACTTTTTAGCTGGCTTTGGTGCCTTGGACATGAGCTAGGACCTTAAGATTCTGCACGAAAGGAGGACTAGCAGCCGAGTTGCATGTTAGAATGTGAAAAGTGTTCATATGTAGTAAAAACCTGAGAAATCCGTCCGTTTTCATCATTTGTTATCGAATCGACTTAAAGCCAGGTCGTCACATTGGCCGTTCTTCTCTCTGAAACGGTTGTACAATTCGTCTGCAAAGCTATGTCGCGTGCTGCGGTATGTGAAGCCTCTAAAAGCACCATAGTAGAACACAGATGAAGCTTCTAAGTTGATGTAATAGCCAGTAAGAAGTAGTTCAACACAAGTTTTATTTATCGATTATTGAATTTTTAACCTGCTTTTTTGCCTTTTACATGAGCTAGGACCTTAAGATTCTGCATGAAAGGAGGACTAGCAGCCGAATTGCACGGAAGATTGTGAAAAGTGTTCATATGAAGTAAAAACCTGAGAAATCCGTCCGTATACGTCATTTGTTATGGAATCGACTTAAAGACAGATCGTCACATTGGCCGCTCTTCTCTCTCAAACGGTTGTACTTATCGTCTGCAGAGCTATGTTGTGTGCTGCGATATGTGGAGACACTAAAAGCACCATAGTAGAACACAGATGAAGCTTCTAAGATGATGTAATAAATAGTAAGAAGTAGTACAATTCAAGTTTTAGGTATCGATTATTGACATTTTAGCTGGCTTTGGTGCCTTGGACATGAGCTAGGACCTTAAGATTCCGCATGAAAGGAGGACTAGCAGCCGAGTTGCAAGGGAGAATGTGAAAAGTGTTCGTATGTAGTAAAAACCTGAGAAATCCGTCCGTTTTCGTCATTTTTTATCGAATCGACTTAAAGCCAGATCATCACATTCGCCGCTCTTCTCTCTGAAACGGTTGTACTTATCGTCTGCAAACCTATGTCGCGTGCTGCGGTATGTGAAGACTCTAAAAGCACCGTAGTAGAACACAGAAGAAGCTTCTAAGTTGATGTAATAGCCAGTAAGAAGTAGTACAATTCAAGTTTTACGTATCGATTATTGACTTTTTAGCTGGCTTTGGTGCCTTGGACATGAGCTAGGACCTTAAGATTCTGCATGAAAGGAGGACTAGCAGCCGAGTTGCACGGGAGAATGTGAAAAGTGTTCATATGTAGTAAAAACCTGAGAAATCCGTTCGTTATCGTCATTTGTCTTCGAATCGACTTTAAGCCAGATCGTCACATTGGCTGCTCTTCTCTCTGAAACGGTTGTACTTATCGTCTGCAAAGCTATGTCGCGTGCTGCGATATGCGGAGACACTAAAATCACCATAGTAGGACACAGATGAAGCTTCTAAGTTGATGTAATAGCCAGTAAGAAGTAGTACAATTCAAGTTTTAGGTATCGATTATTGACTTTTAGCTGGATTTGGTGCCTTGGACATGAGCTAGGACCTTAAGATTCTGCATGAAAGGAGGACTAGCAGACGAATTGCATGGGATAATGTGAAAAGTGTTCATATGTAGTAAAAACCTGAGAAATCCGTCCGTTTTCGTCATTTGTTATCGAATCGACTTAAAGCCAGATCGTCACATTGGCCGCTCTTCTCTCTGAAGCGGTTGTACTTATGGTCTGCAAACCTGTGTCGCGTGCTGCGGTATGTGAAGACTCTAAAAGCACCGTAGTAGAACACAGAAGAAGCTTCTAAGTTGATGTAATAGCCAGTAAGAAGTAGTACAATTCAAGTTTTATGTATCGATTATTGTCTTTTTAGCTGGCTTTGGTGCCTTGGACATGAGCTAGGACCTTAAGATTCTGCATGAAAGGAGGACTAGCAGCCGAGTTGCACGGGAGAATGTGAAAAGTGTTCATATGTAGTAAAAACCTGAGAAATCCGTTCGTTATCGTCATTTGTCTTCGAATCGACTTTAAGCCAGATCGTCATAATGGCTGCTCTTCTCTCTGAAACGGTTGTACTTATCGTCTGCAAAGCTATGTCGCGTGCTGCGATATGCGGAGACACTAAAATCACCATAGTAGGACACAGATGAAGCTTCTAAGTTGATGTAATAGCCAGTAAGAAGTAGTACAATTCAAGTTTTAGGTATCGATTATTGACTTTTAGCTGGATTTGGTGCCTTGGACATGAGCTAGGACCTTAAGATTCTGCATGAAAGGAGGACTAGCAGCTTAATTGCATGGGATAATGTGAAAAGTGTTCATATGTAGTAAAAACCTGAGAAATCCGTCCGTTTTCGTCATTTGTTATCGAATCGACTTAAAGCCAGATCGTCACATTGGCCGCTCTTCTCTCTGAAACGGTTGTACTTATCGTCTGCAAAGCTATGTCGCGAGCTGCGGTATGTGGAGACACTAAAAATACCATAGTAGAACACAGATGAAGCTTCTAAGTTGATGTAATAACCAGTAAGAAGTAGTACAATTCAAGTTTTAGGTATCGATTATTGACTTTTAGCTGGATTTGGTGCCTTGGAATGAGCTAGGACCTTAAGATTCTGCATGAAAGGAGGACTAGCAGCCGAGTTGCACGGGAGAATGTGAAAAGTGTTCATATGTAGTAAAAACGTGAGAAATCCGTCCGTTTTCGTCATTTGTTATCGAATCGACTTAAAGCCAGGTCGTCACATTGGTCGCTCTTCTCTCAGAAACGGTTATACTTATCGTCTGAAAGCTATGTCACGTGCTGCAGTATGCGGAGACACTAAAAGCACCATAGTAGAACACAGATGAAGCTTCTAAAATGATGTAATAGCCAGTAAGAATTAATACAATACCAGTTTTAGGTATCGATTATTGACTTTTTAGCTGGCTTTGGTGCCTTGGACATGAGCTAGGACCTTAAGATTCTGCACGAAAGGAGGACTAGCAGCCGAGTTGCATGTTAGAATGTGAAAAGTGTTCATATGTAGTAAAAACCTGAGAAATCCGTCCGTTTTCATCATTTGTTATCGAATCGACTTAAAGCCAGGTCGTCACATTGGCCGTTCTTCTCTCTGAAACGGTTGTACAATTCGTCTGCAAAGCTATGTCGCGTGCTGCGGTATGTGAAGCCTCTAAAAGCACCATAGTAGAACACAGATGAAGCTTCTAAGTTGATGTAATAGCCAGTAAGAAGTAGTTCAACACAAGTTTTATTTATCGATTATTGAATTTTTAACCTGCTTTTTTGCCTTTTACATGAGCTAGGACCTTAAGATTCTGCATGAAAGGAGGACTAGCAGCCGAATTGCACGGAAGATTGTGAAAAGTGTTCATATGAAGTAAAAACCTGAGAAATCCGTCCGTATACGTCATTTGTTATGGAATCGACTTAAAGACAGATCGTCACATTGGCCGCTCTTCTCTCTCAAACGGTTGTACTTATCGTCTGCAGAGCTATGTTGTGTGCTGCGATATGTGGAGACACTAAAAGCACCATAGTAGAACACAGATGAAGCTTCTAAGATGATGTAATAAATAGTAAGAAGTAGTACAATTCAAGTTTTAGGTATCGATTATTGACATTTTAGCTGGCTTTGGTGCCTTGGACATGAGCTAGGACCTTAAGATTCCGCATGAAAGGAGGACTAGCAGCCGAGTTGCAAGGGAGAATGTGAAAAGTGTTCGTATGTAGTAAAAACCTGAGAAATCCGTCCGTTTTCGTCATTTTTTATCGAATCGACTTAAAGCCAGATCATCACATTCGCCGCTCTTCTCTCTGAAACGGTTGTACTTATCGTCTGCAAACCTATGTCGCGTGCTGCGGTATGTGAAGACTCTAAAAGCACCGTAGTAGAACACAGAAGAAGCTTCTAAGTTGATGTAATAGCCAGTAAGAAGTAGTACAATTCAAGTTTTACGTATCGATTATTGACTTTTTAGCTGGCTTTGGTGCCTTGGACATGAGCTAGGACCTTAAGATTCTGCATGAAAGGAGGACTAGCAGCCGAGTTGCACGGGAGAATGTGAAAAGTGTTCATATGTAGTAAAAACCTGAGAAATCCGTTCGTTATCGTCATTTGTCTTCGAATCGACTTTAAGCCAGATCGTCACATTGGCTGCTCTTCTCTCTGAAACGGTTGTACTTATCGTCTGCAAAGCTATGTCGCGTGCTGCGATATGCGGAGACACTAAAATCACCATAGTAGGACACAGATGAAGCTTCTAAGTTGATGTAATAGCCAGTAAGAAGTAGTACAATTCAAGTTTTAGGTATCGATTATTGACTTTTAGCTGGATTTGGTGCCTTGGACATGAGCTAGGACCTTAAGATTCTGCATGAAAGGAGGACTAGCAGACGAATTGCATGGGATAATGTGAAAAGTGTTCATATGTAGTAAAAACCTGAGAAATCCGTCCGTTTTCGTCATTTGTTATCGAATCGACTTAAAGCCAGATCGTCACATTGGCCGCTCTTCTCTCTGAAGCGGTTGTACTTATGGTCTGCAAAGCTATGTCGCGTGCTGCGGTATGTGAAGCCTCTAAAAGCACCATAGTAGAACACAGATGAAGCTTCTAAGTTGATGTAATAGCCAGTAAGAAGTAGTAAAACACAAGTTTTAGGTATCGATTATTGAATTTTTAGCTGGCTTTTTTGCCTTTTACATGAGCTAGGACCTTAAGATTCTGCATGAAAGGAGGACTAGCAGCCGAGTTGCATGTTAGAATGTGAAAAGTGTTCATATGTAGTAAAAACCTGAGAAATCCGTCCGTTTTCATCATTTGTTATCGAATCGACTTAAAGCCAGGTCGTCACATTCGCCGTTCTTCTCTCTGAAACGGTTGTACAATTCGTCTGCAAAGCTATGTCGCGTGCTGCGGTATGTGGAGACACTAAAAGCACCATAGTAGAACACAGATGAAGCTTCTAAGTTGATGTAATAGCTAGTAAGAAGTAGTACAATTGAAATTTTAGATATCGATTATTGACTTATTAGCTGGCTTTGATGCCTTGGACATGAGCTAGGACCTTAAGATTCTGCATCAAAGGAGGACTAGCAGCCGAGTTGCACGGGAGAATGTGAAAAGTGTTCATATGTAGTAAAAACCTGTGAAATCCGTCCGTTTTCGTCATTTGTTATCGAATCGACTTAAAGCCAGGTCGTCACATTGGCCGCTCTTCTCTCTGAAACGGTTGTACATATCTTCTGCAAAGCTATGTCGCGTGCTGCGGTATGTGAAGCCTCTAAAAGCACCATAGTAGAACACAGATGAAGCTTCTAAGTTGATGTAATAGCCAGTAAGAAGTAGTACAACACAAGTTTTAGGTGTCGATTATTGAATTTTTAGCTGGCTTTGGTGCCTTGGACATGAGCTAGGACCTTAAGATTCCACATGAAAGGAGGACTAGCAGCCGAGTTGCAAGGGAGAATGTGAAAAGTGTTCGTATGTAGTAAAAACCTGAGAAATCCGTCCGTTTTCGTCATTTTTTATCGAATCGACTTAAAGCCAGATCATCACATTCGCCGCTCTTCTCTCTGAAACGGTTGTACTTATCGTCTGCAAACCTATGTCGCGTGCTGCGGTATGTGAAGACTCTAAAAGCACCGTAGTAGAACACAGAAGAAGCTTCTAAGTTGATGTAATAGCCAGTAAGAAGTAGTACAATTCAAGTTTTACGTATCGATTATTGACATTTTAGCTGGCTTTGGTGCCTTGGACATGAGCTAGGACCTTAAGATTCCGCATGAAAGGAGGACTAGCAGCCGAGTTGCAAGGGAGAATGTGAAAAGTGTTCGTATGTAGTAAAAACCTGAGAAATCCGTCCGTTTTCGTCATTTTTTATCGAATCGACTTAAAGCCAGATCATCACATTCGCCGCTCTTCTCTCTGAAACGGTTGTACTTATCGTCTGCAAACCTATGTCGCGTGCTGCGGTATGTGAAGACTCTAAAAGCACCGTAGTAGAACACAGAAGAAGCTTCTAAGTTGATGTAATAGCCAGTAAGAAGTAGTACAATTCAAGTTTTACGTATCGATTATTGACTTTTTAGCTGGCTTTGGTGCCTTGGACATGAGCTAGGACCTTAAGATTCTGCATGAAAGGAGGACTAGCAGCCGAGTTGCACGGGAGAATGTGAAAAGTGTTCATATGTAGTAAAAACCTGAGAAATCAGTTCGTTATCGTCATTTGTCTTCGAATCGACTTTAAGCCAGATCGTCACATTGGCTGCTCTTCTCTCTGAAACGGTTGTACTTATCGTCTGCAAAGCTATGTCGCGTGCTGCGATATGCGGAGACACTAAAATCACCATAGTAGGACACAGATGAAGCTTCTAAGTTGATGTAATAGCCAGTAAGAAGTAGTACAATTCAAGTTTTAGGTATCGATTATTGACTTTTAGCTGGATTTGGTGCCTTGGACATGAGCTAGGACCTTAAGATTCTGCATGAAAGGAGGACTAGCAGACGAATTGCATGGGATAATGTGAAAAGTGTTCATATGTAGTAAAAACCTGAGAAATCCGTCCGTTTTCGTCATTTGTTATCGAATCGACTTAAAGCCAGATCGTCACATTGGCCGCTCTTCTCTCTGAAACGGTTGTATTTATCGTCTGCAAAGCTATGTCGCGAGCTGCGGTATGTGGAGACACTAAAAATACCATAGTAGAACACAGATGAAGCTTCTAAGTTGATGTAATAACCAGTAAGAAGTAGTACAATTCAAGTTTTAGGTATCGATTATTGACTTTTAGCTGGATTTGGTGCCTTGGACATGAGCTAGGACCTTAAGATTCAGCATGAAAGGAGGACTAGCAGCCGAGTTGCACGGGAGAATGTGAAAAGTGTTCATATGTAGTAAAAACGTGAGAAATCCGTCCGTTTTCGTCATTTGTTATCGAATCGACTTAAAGCCAGGTCGTCACATTGGCCGCTCTTCTCTCAGAAACGGTTATACTTATCGTCTGAAAGCTATGTCGCGTGCTGCAGTATGCGGAGACACTAAAAGCACCATAGTAGAACACAGATGAAGCTTCTAAAACGATGTAATAGCCAGTAAGAATTAATACAATACCAGTTTTAGGTATCGATTATTGACTTTTTAGCTGGCTTTGGTGCCTTGGACATGAGCTAGGACCTTAAGATTCTGCATCAAAGGAGGACTAGCAGCCGTGTTGCACGGGAGAATGTGAAAAGTGTTCATATGTAGTAAAAACCTGTGAAATCCGTCCGTTTTCGTCATTTGTTATCGAATCGACTTAAAGCCAGATCGTCACATTGGCCGCTCTTCTCTCTGAAGCGGTTGTACTTATGGTCTGCAAAGCTATGTCGCGTGCTGCGGTATGTGAAGCCTCTAAAAGCACCATAGTAGAACACAGATGAAGCTTCTAAGTTGATGTAATAGCCAGTAAGAAGTAGTAAAACACAAGTTTTAGGTATCGATTATTGAATTTTTAGCTGGCTTTTTTGCCTTTTACATGAGCTAGGACCTTAAGATTCTGCATGAAAGGAGGACTAGCAGCCGAGTTGCATGTTAGAATGTGAAAAGTGTTCATATGTAGTAAAAACCTGAGAAATCCGTCCGTTTTCATCATTTGTTATCGAATCGACTTAAAGCCAGGTCGTCACATTCGCCGTTCTTCTCTCTGAAACGGTTGTACAATTCGTCTGCAAAGCTATGTCGCGTGCTGCGGTATGTGGAGACACTAAAAGCACCATAGTAGAACACAGATGAAGCTTCTAAGTTGATGTAATAGCTAGTAAGAAGTAGTACAATTGAAATTTTAGATATCGATTATTGACTTATTAGCTGGCTTTGATGCCTTGGACATGAGCTAGGACCTTAAGATTCTGCATCAAAGGAGGACTAGCAGCCGAGTTGCACGGGAGAATGTGAAAAGTGTTCATATGTAGTAAAAACCTGTGAAATCCGTCCGTTTTCGTCATTTGTTATCGAATCGACTTAAAGCCAGATCGTCACATTGGCCGCTCTTCTCTCTGAAGCGGTTGTACTTATCGTCTGCAAAGCTATGTCGCGTGCTGCGGTATGTGAAGCCTCTAAAAGCACCATAGTAGAACACAGATGAAGCATCTAAGTTGATGTAATAGCCAGTAAGAAGTAGTACAACACAAGTTTTAGGTGTCGATTATTGAATTTTTAGCTGGCTTTTTTGCCTTTTACATGAGCTAGGACCTTAAGATTCTGCATGAAAGGAGGACTAGCAGCCGAATTGCACGGAAGATTGTGAAAAGTGTTCATATGTAGTAAAAACCTGAGAAATCCGTCCGTATACGTCATTTGTTATGGAATCGACTTAAAGACAGATCGTCACATTGGCCGCTCTTCTCTCTCAAACGGTTGTACTTATCGTCTGCAAAGCTATGTTGTGTGCTGCGGTATGTGGAGACACTAAAAGCACCATAGTAGAACACAGATGAAGCTTCTAAGATGATGTAATAAATAGTAAGAAGTAGTACAATTCAAGTTTTAGGTATCGATTATTGAATTTTTAGCTTGCTTAGGTGCCTTAGACATGAGCTAGGACCTTAAGATTCTGCATGAAAATAGGACTAGCAGCCGAATTGCATGGGATAATGTGAAAAGTGTTCATATGTAGTAAAAACCTGAGAAATCCGTCCGTTTTCGTCATTTGTTATGGAATCGACTTAAAGCCAGGTCGTCACATTGGCCGCTCTTCTCTCTGAAACGGTTGTACTTATCGTCTGCAAACCTATGTCGCGTGCTGCGGTATGTGAAGACTCTAAAAGCACCGTAGTAGAACACAGAAGAAGCTTCTAAGTTGATGTAATAGCCAGTAAGAAGTAGTACAATTCAAGTTTTACGTATCGATTATTGACTTTTTAGCTGGCTTTGGTGCCTTGGACATGAGCTAGGACCTTAAGATTCTGCATGAAAGGAGGACTAGCAGCCGAGTTGCACGGGAGAATGTGAAAAGTGTTCATATGTAGTAAAAACCTGAGAAATCCGTTCGTTATCGTCATTTGTCTTCGAATCGACTTTAAGCCAGATCGTCACATTGGCTGCTCTTCTCTCTGAAACGGTTGTACTTATCGTCTGCAAAGCTATGTCGCGTGCTGCGATATGCGGAGACACTAAAATCACCATAGTAGGACACAGATGAAGCTTCTAAGTTGATGTAATAGCCAGTAAGAAGTAGTACAATTCAAGTTTTAGGTATCGATTATTGACTTTTAGCTGGATTTGGTGCCTTGGACATGAGCTAGGACCTTAAGATTCTGCATGAAAGGAGGACTAGCAGACGAATTGCATGGGATAATGTGAAAAGTGTTCATATGTAGTAAAAACCTGAGAAATCCGTCCGTTTTCGTCATTTGTTATCGAATCGACTTAAAGCCAGATCGTCACATTGGCCGCTCTTCTCTCTGAAACGGTTGTATTTATCGTCTGCAAAGCTATGTCGCGAGCTGCGGTATGTGGAGACACTAAAAATACCATAGTAGAACACAGATGAAGCTTCTAAGTTGATGTAATAACCAGTAAGAAGTAGTACAATTCAAGTTTTAGGTATCGATTATTGACTTTTAGCTGGATTTGGTGCCTTGGACATGAGCTAGGACCTTAAGATTCAGCATGAAAGGAGGACTAGCAGCCGAGTTGCACGGGAGAATGTGAAAAGTGTTCATATGTAGTAAAAACGTGAGAAATCCGTCCGTTTTCGTCATTTGTTATCGAATCGACTTAAAGCCAGGTCGTCACATTGGCCGCTCTTCTCTCAGAAACGGTTATACTTATCGTCTGAAAGCTATGTCGCGTGCTGCAGTATGCGGAGACACTAAAAGCACCATAGTAGAACACAGATGAAGCTTCTAAAACGATGTAATAGCCAGTAAGAATTAATACAATACCAGTTTTAGGTATCGATTATTGACTTTTTAGCTGGCTTTGGTGCCTTGGACATGAGCTAGGACCTTAAGATTCTGCATCAAAGGAGGACTAGCAGCCGTGTTGCACGGGAGAATGTGAAAAGTGTTCATATGTAGTAAAAACCTGTGAAATCCGTCCGTTTTCGTCATTTGTTATCGAATCGACTTAAAGCCAGATCGTCACATTGGCCGCTCTTCTCTCTGAAGCGGTTGTACTTATGGTCTGCAAAGCTATGTCGCGTGCTGCGGTATGTGAAGCCTCTAAAAGCACCATAGTAGAACACAGATGAAGCTTCTAAGTTGATGTAATAGCCAGTAAGAAGTAGTAAAACACAAGTTTTAGGTATCGATTATTGAATTTTTAGCTGGCTTTTTTGCCTTTTACATGAGCTAGGACCTTAAGATTCTGCATGAAAGGAGGACTAGCAGCCGAGTTGCATGTTAGAATGTGAAAAGTGTTCATATGTAGTAAAAACCTGAGAAATCCGTCCGTTTTCATCATTTGTTATCGAATCGACTTAAAGCCAGGTCGTCACATTCGCCGTTCTTCTCTCTGAAACGGTTGTACAATTCGTCTGCAAAGCTATGTCGCGTGCTGCGGTATGTGGAGACACTAAAAGCACCATAGTAGAACACAGATGAAGCTTCTAAGTTGATGTAATAGCTAGTAAGAAGTAGTACAATTGAAATTTTAGATATCGATTATTGACTTATTAGCTGGCTTTGATGCCTTGGACATGAGCTAGGACCTTAAGATTCTGCATCAAAGGAGGACTAGCAGCCGAGTTGCACGGGAGAATGTGAAAAGTGTTCATATGTAGTAAAAACCTGTGAAATCCGTCCGTTTTCGTCATTTGTTATCGAATCGACTTAAAGCCAGATCGTCACATTGGCCGCTCTTCTCTCTGAAGCGGTTGTACTTATCGTCTGCAAAGCTATGTCGCGTGCTGCGGTATGTGAAGCCTCTAAAAGCACCATAGTAGAACACAGATGAAGCTTCTAAGTTGATGTAATAGCCAGTAAGAAGTAGTACAACACAAGTTTTAGGTGTCGATTATTGAATTTTTAGCTGGCTTTTTTGCCTTTTACATGAGCTAGGACCTTAAGATTCTGCATGATAGGAGGACTAGCAGCCGAATTGCACGGAAGATTGTGAAAAGTGTTCATATGTAGTAAAAACCTGAGAAATCCGTCCGTATACGTCATTTGTTATGGAATCGACTTAAAGACAGATCGTCACATTGGCCGCTCTTCTCTCTCAAACGGTTGTACTTATCGTCTGCAAAGCTATGTTGTGTGCTGCGGTATGTGGAGACACTAAAAGCACCATAGTAGAACACAGATGAAGCTTCTAAGTTGATGTAATAAATAGTAAGAAGTAGTACAATTCAAGTTTTAGGTATCGATTATTGAATTTTTAGCTTGCTTAGGTGCCTTAGACATGAGCTAGGACCTTAAGATTCTGCATGAAAATAGGACTAGCAGCCGAATTGCATGGGATAATGTGAAAAGTGTTCATATGTAGTAAAAACCTGAGAAATCCGTCCGTTTTCGTCATTTGTTATGGAATCGACTTAAAGCCAGGTCGTCACATTGGCCGCTCTTCTCTCTGAAACGGTTGTACATATCTTCTGCAAAGCTATGTCGCGTGCTGCGATATGCGGAGACACTAAAATCACCATAGAAGAACACAGATGAAGCTTCTAAGTTGATGTAATAGCCAGTAAGAAGTAGTACAATTCAAGTTTTAGGTATCGATTATTGACATTTTAGCTGGCTTTGGTGCCTTGGACATGAGCTAGGACCTTAAGATTCCGCATGAAAGGAGGACTAGCAGCCGAGTTGCAAGGGAGAATGTGAAAAGTGTTTGTATGTAGTAAAAACCTGAGAAATCCGTCCGTTTTCGTCATTTTTTAAACGAATCGACTTAAAGCCAGATCATCACATTCGCCGCTCTTCTCTCTGAAACGGTTGTACGTATCGTCTGAATGCTATGTCGCGTGCTGCGGTATGCGGAGACACTAAAAGCACCATAGTAGAACACAGATGAAGCTTCTAAGATGATGTAATAGCCAGTAAGAACTAGTACATCTCAAGTTCTAGGTATCGATTATTGCCTTTTTAGGTGGCTTTGGTGCCTTGGACATGAGCTAGGACCATAAGATTCTGCATGAAAGGAGGACTAGCAGCCGAATTGCACGCGAGATTGTGAAAAGTGTTCATATGTAGTAAAAACCTGAGAAATCCGTCCGTATTCGTCATTTGTTATGGAATCGACTTAAAGCCAGATCGTCACATTGGCCGCTCTTCTCTCTGAAACGGTTGTACTTATCGTCTGCAAAGCTATGTCGCGTGCTGCGGTTTGTGGAGACACTAAAAGCACCATACTAGAACACAGATGAAGCTTCTAAGAAGATGTAATACCCAGTAAGAAGTAGTACAATACCAGATTTAGGTATCGATTATTGACTTTTTAGCTGGATTTGGTGCCTTGGACATGAGCTAGGACCTTAAGATTCTGCATGAAAGGAGGACTAGCAGCCGAATTGCACGCGAGATTGTGAAAAGTGTTCATATGTAGTAAAAACCTGAGAAATCCGTCCGTATTCGTCATTTGTTATGGAATCGACTTAAAGCCAGATCGTCACATTGGCCGCTCTTCTCTCTGAAACGATTGTACTTATCGTCTGCAAAGCTATGTCGCGTGCTGCGGTTTGTGGAGACACTAAAAGCACCATAGTAGAACACAGATGAAGCTTCTAAGATGATGTAATAGCCAGTAAGAAGTAGTACAATTCAAGTTTTAAGTATCGATTATTGACTTTTTAGCTGGCTTTGGTGCCTTGGACATGAGCTAGGTCCTTAAGATTCTGCATGAAAGGAGGACTAGCAGCCGAGTTGCACGGGAGGATGTGAAAAGTGTTCATATGTAGTAAAAACCTGAGAAATCCGTCCGTTTTCGTCATTTGTTATCGAATCGACTTAAAACCAGATCGTCGCATTGGCCGCTCTTCGCTCTGAAACGGTTGTACTTATCGTCTGCAAACCTATGTCGCGTGCTGCGGTATGCGGAGACACTAATAGCACCATAGTAGAACAGAGATGAAGCTTTTAAGTTGATGTAATAGCCAGTAAGAAGTAGTACAATTCAAGTTTTAGGTATCCATTATTGACTTTTTAGCTGGCTTTGGTGCATTGGACGTGAGCTAGGACCTTAAGATTCTGCATGAAAGGAGGACTAGCAGCCGAGTAGTAAGGGAGAATGTGAAAAGTGTTCATATGTAGTAAAAACCTGAGAAATCCGTCCGTTGTCGTGAATTGTTACGGATTCGACTTAACGCCAGGTCGTCACATTAGCCGCTCTTCTCTTTGAAACGGTTGTACTTATCGCCTGCAAAGCTATGTCGTGTGCTGCGGTATGCGGAGACACTAAAAGCACCATAGTAGAACACAGATGAAGTTTCTAAGATGATGTAATAGCCAGTAAGATGTAGTACAATTCAAGTTTTAGGAATCGATTATTGACTTTTAGCTGGATTTGGTGCCTTGGACATGAGCTAGGACCTTAAGACTCTGCATGAAAGGAGTACTAGCAGCCGAGTTGCACGGGAGGATGCGAAAAGTGTTCATATGTAGTAAAAACCTGAGAAATCCGTCCGTTTTCGTAATTTATTATCGAATCGACTTAAATCAGTGCGTCACATTGGCCGCTCTTCTCTCTGAAACGGTTGTACTTATCGTCTGCAAAGCTATGTCGGGTGCTGCGGTATGCGGAGACACTAAAGGCACCATAGTAGAACACAGATGAAGCTTCTAAGATGATGTAATAGCCAGTAAGAATTAATACAATACCAGTTTTAGGTATCGATTATTGACTTTTTAGCTGGCTTTGGTGCCTTGGACATAGCTAGGACCATAAGATTCTGCATGAAAGGAGGACTAGCAGCCGAGTTTCTACGGGAGAATGTGAAAAGTGTTCATATGTAGTAAAAACCTGAGAAATCCGTCCGTTTTCGTCATTTGTTATTGAATCGACTTAAAGCCAGATCGTCACATTGGCCGCTCTTCTCTCTGAAACGGTTGTACTTATCGTCTGCAAAGCTATGTCGCGTGCTGCGGTATGCGGAGACACTAGAAGCACCATAGTAGAACACAGATGAAGCTTCTAAGATGATGTAATAGCCAGTAAGAATTAGTACAATACCAGTTTTAGGTATCGATTATTGACTTTTTAGCTGGCTTTGGTGCCTTGGACATGAGCTAGGACCTTAAGATTCTGCATGAAACGAGGACTAGTAGCCGAGTTGCACGGGAGAATGTGAAAAGTGTTCATATGTAGTAAAATCCTGAGAAATCCGTCCGTTGTCGTCAATTGTTACGGATTCGACTTAACGCCAGGTCGTCACATTAGCCGCTCTTCTCTCTGAAACGGTTGTACTTATCGCCTGCAAAGCTATGTCGCGTGCTTCGGTATGCGGAGACACTAAAAGCACCATAGTAGAACACAGATGAAGTTTCTAAGATGATGTAATAGCCAGTAAGATGTAGTACAATTCAAGTTTTAGGAATCGATTATTGACTTTTAGCTGGATTTGGTGCCTTGGACATGAGCTAGGACCTTAAGACTCTGCATGAAAGGAGTACTAGCAGCCGAGTTGCACGGGAGGATGCGAAAAGTGTTCATATGTAGTAAAAACCTGAGAAATCCGTCCGTTTTCGTAATTTATTATCGAATCGACTTAAATCAGTGCGTCACATTGGCCGCTCTTCCCTCTGAAACGGTTGTACTTATCGTCTGCAAAGCTATGTCGCGTGCTGCGGTATGCGGAGACACTAAAGGCACCATAGTAGAACACAGATGAAGCTTCTAAGATGATGTAATAGCCAGTAAGAATTAATACAATACCAGTTTTAGGTATCGATTATTGACTTTTTAGCTGGCTTTGGTGCCTTGGACATAGCTAGGACCATAAGATTCTGCATGAAAGGAGGACTAGCAGCCGAGTTGCACGGGAGAATGTGAAAAGTGTTCATATGTAGTAAAAACCTGAGAAATCCGTCCGTTTTCGTCATTTGTTATTGAATCGACTTAAAGCCAGATCGTCACATTGGCCGCTCTTCTCTCTGAAACGGTTGTACTTATCGTCTGCAAAGCTATGTCGCGTGCTGCGGTATGCGGAGACACTAAAAGCACCATAGTAGGACACAGATGAAGCTTCTAAGATGATGAAATAGCCAGTAAGAATTAGCACAATACCAGTTTTAGGTATCGATTATTGACGTTTTAGCAGGCTTTGGTGCCTTTTACATGAGGTAGGACCTTAAGATTCTGCATGAAAGGAGGACTAGCCGCCGAGTTGCACGGGAGGATGTGAAAAGTGTTCATATGTAGTAAAAACCTGAGAAATCCGTCCGTTTTCGTCATTTGTTATCGAATCGACTTAAAGCCAGGTCGTCACATTGGTCGCTCTTCTCTCTGAAACGGTTGTACTTATCGTCTGCAAAGCTATGTCGCGTGTTGCGGTATGTGGAGACTCTAAAAGCACCATAGTAGAACACAGATGATGCTTGTAAGTTGATGTAATAGTTAGTAAGAAGTAGTACAACTCAAGTTCTAGGTATCGATTATTGACTTTTTAATTGGCTTTGGTGCCATGGACATAGCTAGGACCATAAGATTCTGCATGAAAGGAGGACTAGCAGCCGAGTTGCACGGGAGAATGTGAAAAGTGTTCATATGTAGTAAAAACCTGAGAAATCCGTCCATTTTCGTCATTTGTTATCGAATCGACTTAAAGCCGGATCGTCACGTTTGCCGCTCTTCTCTCTGAAACGGTTGTACTTATCGTCTGCAAAGCTATGTCGCGTGCTGCGGTATGTGGAGACACTAAAAGCACCATAGTAGAACACAGATGAAGCTTCTAAGTTGATGTAATAGCCAGTAAGAAGTAGTACAACTCAAGTTTTAGGTATCGATTATTGACTTTTTAGCTGGCTTTGTTTCCTTGGACATAGCTAGGACCATAAGATTCTGCATGAAAGGAAGACTAGCAGCCGAGTTGCACGGGAGAATGTGAAAAGTGTTCATATGTAGTAAAAACCTGAGAAATCCGTCCGTTTTCGTCATTTGTTATCGAATCGACTTAAAGCCAGATCGTCACATTGGCCACTCTTCTCTCTGAAACGGTTGTACTTATCGTCTGAAAGCTATGTCGCGTGCTGCGGTATGCGGAGACACTAAAAGCACCATAGTAGGACACAGATGAAGCTTCTAAGATGATGAAATAGCCAGTAAGAATTAGTACAATACCAGTTTTAAGTATCGATTATTGACTTTTTAGCAGGCTTTGGTGCCTTGGACATGAGGTAGGACCTTAAGATTCTGCATGGAAGGAGGACTAGCAGCCGAGTTACACGGGAGGATGTGAAAAGTGTTCATATATAGTAAAAACCTGCGAAATCCGTCCGTTTTCGTCATTTGTTATCGAATCGACTTAAAGCCAGGTCGTCACATTGGCCGCTCTTCTCTCTGAAACGGTTGTACATATCGTCTGCAAAGCTATGTCGCGTGTTTGCGGTATGTGGAGACTCTAAAAGCACCATAGTAGAACACAGATGATGCTTGTAAGTTGATGTAATAGCCAGTAAGAAGTAGTACAACTCAAGTTCTAGTTATCGATTATTGACTTTTTAGCTGGCTTTGGTGCCATGGACATGAGGTAGGACCATAAGATTCTGCATGAAAGGAGGACTAGCAGCCGAGTTGATCGGGAGAATGAGAAAAGTGTTCATATGTAGTAAAAACCTGAGAAATCCGTCCGTTTTCGTCATTTGTTACGGAATCGGCTTAAAGCCAGGTCGTCACATTTGTCGCTCTTCTCTCTGAAACGGTTGTACTTATCGTCTGCAAAGCTATGTCGCGTGCTGCGGTATGCGGAGACACTAAAAGCACTATAGTAGAACACAGATGAAGATTCTAAGATGATGTAATAGCCAGTAAGAAGTAGTACAATTCAAGTTTTAAGTATCGATTATTGACTTTTTAGCTGGCTTTGGTGCCTTGGACATGAGCTAGGACCTTAAGATTCTGCATGAAAGGAGGACTAGCAGCCAAGTTGCCCGGGAGGATGTGAAAAGAGTTCATATGTAGTAAAAACCTGAGAAATCCGCCCATTTTCGTCATTTGTTATCGAATCGACTTAAAGCCAGATCGTCACATTGGCCGCTCTCCTCTCTGAAACGGTTGTACTTATCGTCTGAAAGCTATGTCGCGTGCTGCGGTATGCGGAGACACTAAAAGCACCATAGTAGGACACAGATGAAGCTTCTAAGATGATGAAATAGCCAGTAAGAATTAGTACAATACCAGTTTTAGGTATCGATTATTGACTTTTTAGCAGGCTTTGGTGCCTTGGACATGAGCTAGGACCTTAAGATTCTGCATGAAAGGAGGACTAGCAGCCGAATTGCACGCGAGATTGTGAAAAGTGTTCATATGTAGTAAAAACCTGAGAAATCCGTCCGTATTCGTCATTTGTTATGGAATCGACTTAAAGCCAGATCGTCACATTGGCCGCTCTTCTCTCTGAAACGGTTGTACTTATCGTCTGCAAAGCTATGTCGCGTGCTGCGGTATGCGGAGACACTAAAAGCACCATAGTAGGACACAGATGAAGCTTCTAAGATGATGAAATAGCCAGTAAGAATTAGTACAATACCAGTTTTAGGTATCGATTATTGACTTTTTAGCAGGCTTTGGTGCCTTGGACATGAGCTAGGACCTTAAGATTCTGCATGAAAGGAGGACTAGCAGCCGAATTGCACGGAAGATTGTATAAAGTGTTCATATGTAGTAAAAACCTGAGAAATCCGTCCGTATACGTCATTTGTTATGGAATCGACTTAAAGACAGATCGTCACATTGGCCGCTCTTCTCTCTCAAACGGTTGTACTTATCGTCTGCAAAGCTATGTTGTGTGCTGCGGTATGTGGAGACACTAAAAGCACCATAGTAGAACACAGATGAAGCTTCTAAGTTGATGTAATAAATAGTAAGAAGTAGTACAATTCAAGTTTTAGGTATCGATTATTGAATTTTTAGCTGGCTTAGGTGCCTCAGACATGAGCTAGGACCTTAAGATTCTGCATGAAAATAGGACTAGCTGCCGAATTGCATGGGATAATGTGAAAAGTGTTCATATGTAGTAAAAACCTGAGAAATCCGTCCGTTTTCGTCATTTGTTATGGAATCGACTTAAAGCCAGGTCGTCACATTGGCCGCTCTTCTCTCTGAAACGGTTGTACATATCTTCTGCAAAGCTATGTCGCGTGCTGCGATATGCGGAGACACTAAAATCACCATAGTAGAACACAGATGAAGCTTCTAAGTTGATGTAATAGCCAGTAAGAAGTAGTACAATTCAAGTTTTATGTATCGATTATTGACATTTTAGCTGGCTTTAGTGCCTTGGACATGAGCTAGGACCTTAAGATTCCGCATGAAAGGAGGACTAGCAGCCGAGTTGCAAGGGAGAATGTGAAAAGTGTTCGTATGTAGTAAAAACCTGAGAAATCCGTCAGTTTTCGTCATTTTTTATCGAATCGACTTAAAGCCAGATCATCACATTCGCCGCTCTTCTCGCTGAAACGGTTGTACGTATCGTCTGAATGCTATGTCGCGTGCTGCGGTATGCGGAGACACTAAAAGCACCATAGTAGAACACAGATGAAGCTTCTAAGATGATGTAATAGCCAGTAAGAAGTAGTACATCTCAAGTTCTAGGTATCGATTATTGCCTTTTTAGGTGGCTTTGGTGCCTTGGACATGAGCTAGGACCATAAGATTCTGCATGAAAGGAGGACTAGCAGCCGAATTGAACGCGAGATTGTGAAAAGTGTTCATATGTAGTAAAAACCTGAGAAATCCGTCCGTATTCGTCATTTGTTATGGAATCGACTTAAAGCCAGATCGTCACATTGGCCGCTCTTCTCTCTGAAACGGTTGTACTTATCGTCTGCAAAGCTATGTCGCGTGCTGCGGTTTGTGGAGACACTAAAAGCACCATACTAGAACACAGATGAAGCTTCTAAGAAGATGTAATAGCCAGTAAGAAGTAGTACAATACCAGATTTAGGTATCGATTATTGACTTTTTAGCTGGATTTGGTGCCTTGGACATGAGCTAGGACCTTAAGATTCTGCATGAAAGGAGGACTAGCAGCCGAATTGCACGCGAGATTGTGAAAAGTGTTCATATGTAGTAAAAACCTGAGAAATCCGCCCATTTTCGTCATTTGTTATCGAATCGACTTAAAGCCGGATCGTCACATTGGCAACTCAACTCTCTGAAACGGTTGTACTTATCGTCTGCAAAGCTATGTGGCGTGCTGCGGTATGTGGAGACACTAAGAGCACCATAGTAGAACACAGATGAAGCTTCTAAGTTGATGTAATAGCCAGTAAGAAGTAGTACAACTCAAGTTTTAGGTATCGATTATTGACTTTTTAGCTGGCTTTGGTGCCTTGGACATAGCTAGGACCATAAGATTCTGCATGAAAGGAGGACTAGCAGCCGAGTTGCACGGGAGAATGTGAAAAGTGTTCATATGTAGTAAAATCCTGAGAAATCCGTCCGTTTTCGTCATTTGTTATCGAATCGACTTAAAGCCAGATCGTCACATTGGCCGCTCTCCTCTCTGAAACGGTTGTACTTATCGTCTGAAAGCTATGTCGCGTGCTGCGGTATGCGGAGACACTAAAAGCACCATAGTAGGACACAGATGAAGCTTCTAAGATGATGAAATAGCCAGTAAGAATTAGTACAATACCAGTTTTAGGTATCGATTATTGACTTTTTAGCAGGCTTTGGTGCCTTGGACATGAGCTAGGACCTTAAGATTCTGCATGAAAGGAGGACTAGCAGCCGAGTTGCACGGGAGGATGTGAAAAGTGTTCATATGTAGTAAAAACGTGAGAAATCCGTCTATTTTCGTCATTTGTTATCGAATCGACTTAAAACCAGATCGTCACATTGGCCGCTCTTCGCTCTGAAACGGTTGTACTTATCGTCTGCAAAGCTATGTCGCGTGCTGCGGTATGCGGAGACACTAATAGCACCATAGTAGAACACAGATGAAGCTTTTAAGTTGATGTAATAGCCAGTAAGAAGTAGTACAATTCAAGTTTTAGGTATCCATTATTGACTTTTTAGCTGGCTTTGGTGCATTTGACGTGAGCTAGGACCATAAGATTCTGCATGAAAGGAGGACTAGCAGCCGAGTAGTAAGGGAGAATGTGAAAAGTGTTCATATGTAGTAAAAACCTGAGAAATCCGTCCGTTTTCGTCAATTGTTATCGAATCGACTTAAAGCCGGATCGTCACGTTTGCCGCTCTTCTCTCTGAAACGGTTGTACTTATCGTCTGCAAAGCTATGTCGCGTGCTGCGGTATGCGGAGACACTATAAGCACCATAGTAGGACACAGATGAAGCTCCTAAGATGATGAAATAGCCAGTAAGAATTAGTACAATACCAGTTTTAAGTATCGATTATTGAATTTTTAGCTGGCTTTGGTGCCTTGGACATGAGCTAGGACCTTAAGATTCTGCATGAAAGGAGGACTAGCAGCCAAGTTGCCCGGGAGGATGTGAAAAGTGTTCATATGTAGTAAAAACCTGAGAAATCCGCACATTTTCGTCATTTGTTATCGAATCGACTTAAAGCCGGATCGTCACATTGGCAACTCAACTCTCTGAAACGGTTGTACTTATCGTCTGCAAAGCTATGTGGCGTGCTGCGGTATGTGGAGACACTAAAAGCACCATAGTAGAACACAGATGAAGCTTCTAAGTTGATGTAATAGCCAGTAAGAAGTAGTACAACTCAAGTTTTAGGTATCGATTATTGACTTTTTAGCTGGCTTTGGTGCCTTGGACATGAGCTAGGACCTTAAGATTCTGCATGAAAGGAGGACTAGCAGCCAAGTTGCCCGGGAGGATGTGAAAAGTGTTCATATGTAGTAAAAACCTGAGAAATCCGCACATTTTCGTCATTTGTTATCGAATCGACTTAAAGCCGGATCGTCACATTGGCAACTCAACTCTCTGAAACGGTTGTACTTATCGTCTGCAAAGCTATGTGGCGTGCTGCGGTATGTGGAGACACTAAAAGCACCATAGTAGAACACAGATGAAGCTTCTAAGTTGATGTAATAGCCAGTAAGAAGTAGTACAACTCAAGTTTTAGGTATCGATTATTGACTTTTTAGCTGGCTTTGGTGCCTTGGACATAGCTAGGACCATAAGATTCTGCATGAAAGGAGGACTAGCAGCCGAGTTGCACGGGAGAATGTGAAAAGTGTTCATATGTAGTAAAATCCTGAGAAATACGTCCGTTTTCGTCATTTGTTATCGAATCGACTTAAAGCCAGATCGTCACATTGGCCGCTCTCCTCTCTGAAACGGTTGTACTTATCGTCTGAAAGCTATGTCGCGTGCTGCGGTATGCGGAGACACTAAAAGCACCATAGTAGGACACAGATGAAGCTTCTAAGATGATGAAATAGCCAGTAAGAATTAGTACAATACCAGTTTTAGGTATCCATTATTGACTTTTTAGCAGGCTTTGGTGCCTTGGACATGAGCTAGGACCTTAAGATTCTGCATGAAAGGAGGACTAGCAGCCGAATTGCGCGCGAGATTGTGAAAAGTGTTCATATGTAGTAAAAACCTGAGAAATCCGTCCGTATTCGTCATTTGTTATGGAATCGACTTAAAGCCAGATCGTCACATTGGCCGCACTTCTCTCTGAAACGGTTGTACTTATCGTCTGCAAAGCTATGTCGCGTGCTGCGGTTTGTGGAGACACTAAAAGCACCATACTAGAACACAGATGAAGCTTCTAAGATGATGTAATAGCCAGTAAGAAGTAGTACAATTCAAGTTTTAGGTATCCATTATTGACTTTTTAGCTGGCTTTGGTGCATTGGACGTGAGCTAGGACCTTAAGATTCTGCATGAAAGGAAACTAGCAGCCGAGTAGTAAGGGAGAATGTGAAAAGTGTTCATATGTAGTAAAAACCTGAGAAATCCGTCCGTTTTCGTCAATTGTTATCGAATCGACTGAAAGCCAGATCGTCACATTAGCCGCTCTTCTCTCTGAAACGGTTGTACTTATCGTCTGAAAGCTATGTCGCGTGCTGCGGTATGCGGAGACACTAGAAGCACCATAGTAGAACACAGATGAAGCTTCTAAGATGATGTAATAGCCAGTAAGAATTAGTACAATACCAGTTTTAGGTATCGATTATTGACTTTTTAGCTGGCTTTGGTGCCTTGGACATGAGCTAGGACCTTAAGATTCTGCATGAAACGAGGACTAGCAGCCGAGTTGCACGGGAGAATGTGAAAAGTGTTCATATGTAGTAAAAACCTGAGAAATCCGTCCGTTGTCGTCATTTGTTACGGAATCGACTTAAAGCCAGGTCGTCACATTAGCCGCTCTTCTCTCTGAAACGGTTGTACTTATCGCCTGCAAAGCTATGTCGCGTGCGCGGTATGCGGAGACACTAAAAGCACCATAGTAGAACACAGATGAAATTTCTAAGATGATGTAATAGCCAGTAAGATGTAGTACAATTCAAGTTTTAGGAATCGATTATTGACTTTTAGCTGGATTTGGTGCCTTGGACATGAGCTAGGACCTTAAGACTCTGCATGAAAGGAGGACTAGCAGCCGAGTTGCACGGGAGGATGCGAAAAGTGTTCATATGTAGTAAAAACCTGAGACATCCGTCCGTTTTCGTAATTTATTATCGAATCGACTTAAAGCAGTGCGTCACATTGGCCGCTCTTCTCTCTGAAACGGTTGTACTTATCGTCTGCAAAGCTATGTCGCATGCTGCGGTATGCGGAGACACTAAAGGCACCATAGTAGAACACAGATGAAGCTTCTAAGATGATGAAATAGCCAGTAAGAATTAGTACAATACCAGTTTTAGGTATCGATTATTGACGTTTTAGCAGGCTTTGGTGCCTTTTACATGAGGTAGGACCTTAAGATTCTGCATGAAAGGAGGACTAGCAGCCGAGTTGCACGGGAGGATGTGAAAAGTGTTCATATGTAGTAAAAACCTGAGAAATCCGTCCATTTTCGTCATTTGTTATCGAATCGACTTAAAGCCAAGTCGTCACATTGGTCGCTCTTCTCTCTGAAACGGTTGTACTTATCGTCTGCAAAGCTATGTCGCGTGTTGCGGTATGTGGAGACTCTAAAAGCACCATAGTAGAACACAGATGATGCTTGTAAGTTGATGTAATAGCCAGTAAGAAGTAGTACAACTTAAGTTCTAGGTATCGATTATTGACTTTTTAATTGGCTTTGGTGCCTTGGACATAGCTAGGACCATAAGATTCTGCATGAAAGGAGGACTAGCAGTCGAGTTGCACGGGAGAATGTGAAAAGTGTTCATATGTAGTAAAAACCTGAGAAATCCGTCCATTTTCGTCATTTGTTATCGAATCGACTTAAAGCCGGATCGTCACGTTTGCCGCTCTTCTCTCTGAAACGGTTGTACTTATCGTCTGCAAAGGTATGTCGAGTGCTGCGGTATGTGGAGACACTAAAAGCACCATAGTAGAACACAGATGAAGCTTCTAAGTTGATGTAATAGCCAGTAAGAAGTAGTACAACTCAAGTTTTAGGTATCGATTATTGACTTTTTAGCTGGCTTTGGTGCCTTGGACATAGATAGGACCATAAGATTCTGCATGAAAGGAGGACTAGCAGCCGAGTTGCACGGGAGAATGTTAAAAGTGTTCATATGTAGTAAAAACCTGAGAAAACCGTCCGTTTTCGTCATTTGTTATGGAATCGACTTAAAGCCAGATCGTCACATTGGCCACTCTTCTCTCTGAAACGGTTGTACTTATCGTCTGAAAGCTATGTCGCGTGCTGCGGTATGCGGAGACCTAAAAGCACCATAGTAGGACACAGATGAAGCTTCTAAGATGATGAAATAGCCAGTAAGAATTAGTAGAATACCAGTTTTAAGTATCGATTATTGACTTTTTAGCAGGCTTTGGTGCCTTGGACATGAGGTAGGACCATAAGAATCTGCATGGAAGGAGGACAAGCAGCCGAGTTGCACGGGAGGATGTGAAAAGTGTTCATATGTAGTAAAAACCTGCGAAATCCGTCCGTTTTCGTCATTTGTTATCGAATCGACTTAAAGCCAGGTCGTCACATTGGCCGCTCTTCTCTCTGAAACGGTTGTACATATCGTCTGCAAAGCTATGTCGCGTGTTTGCGGTATGTGGAGACTCTAAAAGCACCATAGTAGAACACAGATGATGCTTGTAAGTTGATGTAATAGCCAGTAAGAAGTAGTACAACTCAAGTTCTAGGTATCGATTATTGACTTTTTAGCTGGCTTTGGTGCCATGGACATGAGCTAGGACCATAAGATTCTGCATGAAAGGAGGACTAGCAGCCGAGTTGATCGGGAGAATGAGAAAAGTGTTCATATGTAGTAAAAACCTGAGAAATCCGTCCGTTTTCGCCATTTGTTACGGAATCGACTTAAAGCCAGGTCGTCACATTGGTCGCTCTTCTCTCTGAAACGGTTGTACTTATCGTCTGCAAAGCTATGTCGCGTGCTGCGGTATGCGGAGACACTAAAAGCACTATAGTAGAACACAGATGAAGATTCTACGATGATGTAATAGCCAGTAAAAAGTAGTACAATTCAAGTTTTAGCAATCGTTTATTGACATTTTACCCTTCTTTGGTGCCTTGGACACGATCTAGGAACTTAAGATTTTGCATGAAGGAGGACTAGCAGCCGAATTGCATGGGAGAATGTGAAAAGTGTTCATATGTAGTAAAAACCTGAGAAATCCGTCCGTTTTCTTCATTTGTTACGGAATTGATTTAAAGCCAGGTCGTCACATTGTCCGCTCTTCTCTCTGAAACGGTTGTACATATCGTCTGCAAAGCTATGTCGCGTGCTGCGATATGCGGGGACACTAAAATCACCATAGTAGAACATTGATGAAGCTTCTAAGTTGATGTAATAGCTAGTAAGAATTAGTACAATACCAGATTTAGGTATCGATTATTGACTTTTTAGCTGGATTTGGTGCCCTGGACATGAGCTAGGTCCTTAAGATTCTGCATGAAAGGAGGACTAGCAGCCGAGTTGCCCAAGAGGATGTGAAAAGTGTTCATATGTAGTAAAAACCTGAGAAATCCGCCCACTTTCGTCATTTGTTATCGAATCGACTTAATGCCGGATCGTCACATTGTCCGCTCTTCTCTCTGAAACGGTTGTACATATCGTCTGCAAAGCTATGTCACGTGTTGCGGTATGTGCTGACTCTAAAAGCACCATAGTAGAACGCAGATGATGCTTGTAAGTTGATGTAATAGCCAGTAAGAAGTAGTACAACTCAAGTTCTAGGTATCGATTATTGACTTTTTAGCTGGCTTTGGTGCCTTGGACATGAACTAGGACCTTAAGATTCTGCATGAAAGGAGGACTAGCAGCCGAATTGCACGCGAGATTGTGAAAATTGTTCATATGTAGTAAAAACATGAGAAATCCGTCTGTATTCGTCATTTGGTAAGGAATCGACTTAAAGCCAGATCGTCACATTGGCCGCTCTTCTCCCTGAAACGGTTGTACTTATCGTCTGAAAGCTATGTCGCGTGCTGCGGTATGCGGAGACACTAAAAGCACCATAGTAGAACACAGATGAAGCTTCTAAGTTGATGTAATAGCCAGTAAGAAGTAGTACATCTCAAGTTCTAGGTATCGATTATTGACTTTTTAGCTGGCTTTGGTGCCTTGGACATGAGCTAGGACCATAAGATTCGGCATAAAAGGAGGACTAGCAGCCGAGTTGCACGGGAGAATGTGAAAAGTGTTCATATGTAGTAAAATCCTGAGAGATCCGTCCGTTTTCGTCATTTGTTATCGAATCGACTTAAAGCCAGATCGTCACATTGGCCGCTCTTCTCTCTGAAACGGTTGTACTTATCGTCTGAAAGCTATGTCGCGTGCTGCGGTATGTGGAGTTACTAAAAGCACCATAGTAGGACACAGATGAAGCTTCTAAGATGATGAACTAGCCCATAAGAATTAGTACAATACCAGTTTTAGGTATCGATTATTGACTTTTTAGCAGGCTTTGGCGCCTTGGACATGAGCTAGGACCTTAAGATTCTGCATGAAAGGAGGACTAGCAGCCGAATTGCACGCGAGATTGTGAAAAGTGTTCATATGTAGTAAAAACCTGAGAAATCCGTCTGTATTCGTCATTTGGTATGGAATCGACTTAAAGCCAGGTCGTCTCATTGGCCGCTCTTCTCTCTGAAACGGTTGTACTTATCGTCTGCAAAGCTATGTCACGTGCTGCGGTTTGTGGAGACACTAAAAGCACCATAGTAGAACACAGATGAAGCTTCTAAGTTGATGTAATAGCCAGTAAGAAGTAGTACAATTCAAGTTCTAGGTATCGATTATTGACTTTTTAGTTGGCCTTGGTGCATTGGACGTGAGCTAGGACCTTAAGATTCTGCATGAAAGGAGGACTAGCAGCCGAGTTGCATGGGAGAATGTGAAACGTGTTCATATGTATTAAAAACCTGAGAAATCCGTCCGTTTTCGTCACTTGTTATCGAATCGACTTAAAGCCAGATCGTCGCATTGGCCGCTCTTCTCTCTGAAACGGTTGTACTTATCGTCTGAAAGCTATGTCGCATGCTGCGGTATGCGGAGACACTAAAAGCACCATAGTAGAACACAGATGAAGCTTCTAAGTTGATGTAATAGCCAGTAAGAAGTAGTACAATTCAAGTTTCATGTATCGATTATTGACTTTTTAGCTGGCCTTGGTGCATTGGACGTGAGCTAGGACCTTAAGACTCTGCATGAAAGGAGGACTAGCAGCCGAATTGCACGCGAGATTGTGAAAAGTGTTCATATGTAGTAAAAACCTGAGAAATCCGTCTGTATTCGTCATTTGGTATGGAATCGACTTAAAGCCAGATCCGCACATTGGCCGCTCTTCTCTCTGAAACGGTTGTACTTATCGTCTGAAAGCTATGTCGCGTGCTGCGGTATGCGGAGACACTTAAATCACCATAGTAGAACATTGATGAAGCTTCTAAGTTGATGTAATAGCTAGTAAGAATTAGTACAATACCAGATTTAGGTATCGATTATTGACTTTTTAGCTGGCTTTGGTGCCTTGGACATGAGCTAGGACCTTAAGGTTCTGCATGAAAGGAGGACTAGCAGCCGAGTTGCACGGGAGGATTTGAAAAGTGTTCATGTGTAGTAAAAACCTGAGAAATCCGTCCGTTTTCGTCATTTGTTATCGAATCGACTTAAAGCCAGGTCGTCACATTGGCCGCTCTTCTCTCTGAAACGGTTGTACATATCGTCTGCAAAGCTATGTCGCGTGTTGCGGTATGTGGAGACTCTAAAAGCACCGTAGTAGAACATAGATGAAGCTTCCAAGATGATGTAATAGCCAGTAAGAAATAGTACAATACCAGATTTAGGTATCGATTATTGACTTTTTAGCTGGATTTGGTGCCTTGGACATGAGCTAGGACCTTAGGATTCTGCATGAAAGGAGGACTAGCAGCCGAATTGCACGCGAGATTGTGAAAAGTGTTCATATGTAGTAAAAACCTGAGAAATCCGTCTGTATTCGTCATTTGGTATGGAATCGACTTAAAGCCAGATCCGCACATTGGTCGCTCTTCTCTCTGAAACGGTTGTACTTATCGTCTGCAAAGCTATGTCGCATGCTGCGGTTTGTGGAGACACTAAAAGCACCATAGTAGAACACAGATGAAGCTTCTAAGTTGATGTAATAGCCAGTAAGAAGTAGTACAATTCAAGTTTCAGGTATCGATTATTGACTTTTTAGCTGGCCTTGGTGCATTGGACGTGAGCTAGGACCTTAAGACTCCTCATGAAAGGAGGACTAGCAGCCGAGTTGCACGGGAGAATGTGAAAAGTGTTCATATGTGGTAAAAACCTAGAAATCCGTCCGTTTTCGTCATTTGTTATCGAATCGACTTAAAGCCAGATCGTCACATTGGCCGCTCTTCTCTCTGAAACGGTTGTACTTATCGTCTGAAAGCTATGTCGCGTGCTGCAGTATGCGGAGACACTAAAAGCACCATAGTAGAACACAGATGAAGCATCTAAGATGTTGTAATAGCCAGTAAGAATTAGTACAATACCAGATTTAGGTATCGATTATTGACTTTTTAGCTGGCTTTGGTGCCTTGGACATGAGCTAGGACCTTAAGATTCTGCATGAAAGGAGGACTAGCAGCCGAATTGCACGCGAGATTGTGAAAAGTGTTCATAAGTAGTAAAAACATGAGAAATCCGTCCGTATTCGTCATTTGTTATGGAATCGACTTAAAGCCAGATCGTCACATTGGCAGCTCTTCTCTCTGAACCGGTTGTACTTATCGTCTGCAAAGCTATGTCGCATGCTGCGGTATGCGGAGACACTAAAAACACAATTGTAGAACACAGATGAAGCTTCTAAGTTGATGTAATAACTAGTAAGAAGTAGTACAATTCAAGTTTTAAGTATCGATTATTGACTTTTTAGCTGGCTTTGGTGCCTTGGACATAAGCTAGGACCTTAAGATTCTGCATGAAAGGAGGACTAGCAGGCGAGTTGCACGGGAGAATGTGAAAAGTGTTCATATGTAGTAAAAACCTGAGAAATCCGTCCGTTTTCGTCATTAGTTATCGAATCGACTTAAAGCCAGGTCGTCACATTGGCCGCTCTTCTGTCTGAAACGGTTGTACATATCGTCTGCAAAGCTATGTCGCGTGTTGCGGTATGTGGAGACTCTAAAAGCACCATAGTAGAACACAGATGAAGCTTCTAAGTTGATGTAATATCCAGTAAGATGTAGTACATCTCAAGTTCTAGGTATCGATTATTGACTTTTTAGCTGGCTTTGGTGCCTTCTACATGAGCTAGGACCATAAGATTCTGCATGAAACGAGGACTAGCAGCCGAGTTGCACGAGAGAATGTGAAAAGTGTTCATATGTAGTAAAAACCTGAGAAATCCGTCTGTATTCGTCATTTGTTATCGAATCGACTTAAAGCCAGATCGTCACATTGGCCGCTCTTCCCTCTGAAACGGTTGTACTTATCGTCTGAAAGCTATGTCGCGTGCTGCGGTATGCGGAGACACTAAAAGCACCATAGTAGAACACAGATGAAGCTTCTAAGATGATGTAATAGCCTGTAAGAAGTAGTACAATTCAAGTTTTAAGTATCGATTATTGACTTATTAGCTGGCTTTGGTGCCTTGGACATGAGCTAGGACCTTAAGATTCTGCATGAAAGGAAGACTAGCAGCCGAGTTGCACGGGAGGATGTGAAAAGTGTTCATATGTAGTAAAAACCTGAGACATCCGTCCGTTTTCGTCATTTGTTATTGAATCGACTTAAAGCCAGATCGTCACATTGGCCGCTCTTCGCTCTGAAACGGTTGTACCTATCGCCTGCAAAGCTATGTCGCGTGCTGCGTTATGCGGAGACACTAATAGCACCATAGTAGATCACAGATGAAGCTTCAAAGTTGATGTAATAACCAGTAAGAAGTAGTACAATCCAAGTTTTAGGTATCGGTTATTGACTTTTTAGCTGGCTTTGGTGCCTTGGACATGAGCTAGGACCATAAGATTCTGCATGAAAGGAGGCCTAAAAGCCGAGTTGCACGGGAGAATGTGAAAAGTGTTCATATGTAGTAAAAACCTGAGAAATCCGTCCGTTTTCGTCATTTGTTATCGAATCGACTTAATGCCAGATCGTCACATTGGCCACTCTTCTCTCTGAAACGGTTGTACTTATCGTCTGAAAGCTATGTCACGTGCTGCATTATGCGGAGACACTAAAAGCACCATAGTAGAACACAGATGAAGCTTCTAAGATGATGTAAAAGCCAGTAAGAATTAGTACAATACCCGATTTAGGTATCGATTATTGTCTTTTTAGCTGGCTTTGGTGCCTTGGACATGAGCTAGGACCTTAAGATTCTGCATGAAAGGAGGACTAACAGCCGAATTGCACGCGAGATTGTGAAAAGTGTTCATATGTAGTAAAAACCTGAGAATTTCGTCCGTATTCGTCATTTGTTATGGAATCTACTTAAAGCCAGATCGTCACATTGGCCGCTCTTCTCTCTGAAACGGTTGTACTTATCGTCTGCAAAGCTATGTCGCGTGCTGCGGTATGCGGAGACACTAAAAGCACCATAGTAGAACACAGATGAAGCTTCTAAGATGATGTAATAGCCAGTAAGAAGTAGTACAATTCAAGTTTTAAGTACCGATTATTGACTTTTTAGCTGGCTTTGGTGCCTTGGACATGAGCTAGGACCTTAAGATTCTGCATGAAAGGAGGACTAGCAGCCGAGTTGCACGGGAGGATGTGAAAAGTGTTCATATGTAGTAAAAACCTGAGACATCCGTCCGTTTTCGTCATTTGTTATCGAATCGACTTAAAGCCAGATCGTCACATTGGCCGCTCTTCGCTCTGAAACGGTTGTACTTATCGTCTGAAAGCTATGTCGCGTGCTGCGGTATGCGGAGACACTAAAAGCACCATAGTAGAACACAGATGAAGCTTCGAAGTTGATGTAATAGCCAGTAAGAAGTAGTACAAGTGAAATTTTAGATATAGATTATTGAATTTTTAGTTGGCTTTGGTGCCTTGGACATGAGCTAGGACCTTAAGATTCTGCATGAAAGGAGGACTAGCAGCCGCGTAGCAAGGAAGAATGTGAAAAGTGTTCATATGTAGTAAAAACCTGAGAAATCCGTCCGTTTTCGTCATTTGTTATCGAATCGACTTAAAGCCAGATCGTCACATTAGCTGCTCTTCTCTCTGAAACGGTTGTACTTATCGTCTGAAAGCTATGTCACGTGCTGCAGTATGCGGAGACACTAAAAGCACCATAGTAGAACACCGATGAAGCTTCGAAGTTGATGTAATAGCCAGTAAGAAGTATTACATCTCACGTTCTAGATATCGATTATTGACTATTTAGCTGGCTTTGGTGCCTTGGACATGAGCTAGGACCATTAGATTCAGCATGAAACGAGGGCTAGCATGCCGAGTTGCACGAGAGAGTGTGAAAAGTGTTCATATGTAGTAAAAACCTGAGAAATCCGTCTGTATTCGTCATTTGTTAACGAATCGACTTAAAACCAGATTGTCACATTGGCCGCTCTTCTCTCTGAATCGGTTGTACTTATCGTCTAAAAGCTATGTCGCGTGCTGCGGTATGCGGAGACACTAAAAGCACCATAGTAGAACACAGATGAAGCTTCTAAGATGATGTAATAGCCAGTAAAAAGTAGTACAACTCAAGTTCTAGGTATCGATTATTGACTTTTTAGCTGGCTTTGGTGCCTTGGACATGAGCTAGGACCATAAGATTCTGCATGAAAGGAGGACTAGCAGCCGAGTTGCACGGGAGGATGTGAAAAGTGTTCATATGTAGTAAAAACCTGAGAAATCCGTCCGTTTTCGTCATTTGTTATCGAATCGACTTAAAGCCAGATCGTCACATTGGCCGCTCTTTGCTCTGAAACGGTTGTACTTATCGCCTGCAAAGCTATGTCGCGAGCTGCGTTATGTGGAGACACTAATAGCACCATAGTAGAACACAGATGAAGCTTCTAAGTTGATGTAATAGCCAGTAAGAAGTAGTACAAGTGAAAATTTAGATATCGATTATTGACTTTTTACCATTCTTTGGTGCCTTGGACATGAGCTAGGACCTTAAGGTTCTGCATGAAAGGAGGACTAGCAGCCGAGTTGCATGGGAGAATGTGAAAAGTGTTCACATGTAGTAAAAACCTGAGAAATCCGTCCGTTTTCGTCATTTGTTATCGAATCGACTTAAAGCCAGATAGTCACATTGGCCGCTCTTCTCTCTGAAACGGTTGTACTTAGCGTCTGAAAGCTATGTCGCGTGCTGCGGTATGCGGAGACACTAAAAGCACCATAGTAGAACACAGATGAAGCTTATAAGATGATGTAATAGCCAGTAAGAATTAGTACAATACCAGTTTTAGGTATCGATTATTGACTTTTTAGCTGGCTTTGGTACCTTGGACATGGGCTAGGACCCTAAGATTCTGCATGAACGGTGGACTAGCAGCCGAGTTGCATGGGAGAATGTGAAAAGTGTTCATATGTAGTAAAAACCTGAGAAATCCGTCCGTTTTCGTCGATTGTTATCGAATCGACTTAAAGCCAGATCGTCACATTGGCCGCTCTTCTCTCTGAAACGGTGGTACTTATCGTCTGAAAGCTATGTCGCGTGCTGCGGTATGCGGAGACACTAAAAGCACCATAGTAGAACACTGATGAAGCTTATAAGATGATGTAATAGCCAGTAAGAATTAGTACAATACCAGTTTTAGGTATCGATTATTGACTTTTTAACTGGCTTTGGTGCCTTGGACATGAGCTAGGACCTTAAGATTCTGCATGAACGGAGGACCAGCAGCCGCATTGCACTGGAGAATGTGAAAAGTGTTCGTATTTAGTAAAAACCTGAGAAATCCGTCCGTTTTCGTCATATGTTACGGAATCAACTTAAAGCCAGGTCATCACATTGGCCGCTCTTCTCTCTGAAACGGTTGTACTTATCGTCTGCAAAGCTATGTCGCGTGCTGCGGTATGCGGAGACACTAAAATCACCATAGTAGAACACAGATGAAGCTTCTAAGTTGATGTAATAACCAGTAAGAAGTAGTACAATTGAAATTTTAGATATCGATTATTGACTTTTTAGCTGGCTTTGGTGCCTTGGACATGAGCTAGGACCTTAAGATTCTGCATGAAAGGAGGACTAGCAGCCGAGTAGCAAGGGAGAATGTGAAAAGTGTTCATATGTAGTAAAAACCTGAGAAATCCGTCCGTTTTCGTCATTTGTTATCGAATCGACTGAAAGCCAGATCGTCACATTGGCCGCTCTTCTCTCTGAAACGGTTGTACTTATCGTCTGAAAGCTACGTCGCGTGCTGCGGTATGCGGAGACACTAAAAGCACCATAGTAGAACACAGATGAAGCTTCTAAGATGATGTAACAGCCAGTAAGAAGTAGTACAATTCAAGTTTTAGGTATCGATTATTGACTTTTTAGCTGGCTTTGGTGCCTTGGACATGAGCTAGGACCTTACGATTCTGCATGAAAGGAGTACTAGCAGCCGAGGTGAACGGGAGGATGTGAAAAGTCTTCATATGTAGTACAAAACTGAGAAATCCGTCCGTTTTCGTCATTTGTTATCGAATCGACTTAAAGCCTGATCGTCACATTGGCCGCTTTTCTCTCTGAAACGGTTGTACTTATCGTCTGAAAGCTATGTCTCGTGCTGCGGTATGCGGAGACACTAAAAGCACCATAGTAGAACACAGATGAAGCTTTTAAGATGATGTAATAGCCAGTAAGAATTAGTACAATACCAGTTTTAGGTATCGATTATTGACTTTTTAGCTGGCTTTGCTGCCTTGGACATGAGCTAGGACCTTAAGATTCTGCATGAAAGGAGGACTAGCAGCCGAGTTGCACGGGAGAATGTGAAAAGTGTTCATACGTAGTAAAAACCTGAGAAATTCGTTCGTTATCGTCATTTGTTATCGAATCGACTTAAAGCCAGGTCGTTATATTGGCCGCTCTTCTCTCTGAAACGGTTGTACTTATCGTCTGAAAGCTATGTCGCGTGCTGCGGTATGCGGAGACACTAAAAGCACCATAGTAGAACACAGATGAAGCTTCTAAGATGATGTAATAGCCAGTAAGAAGTAGTACAATTCAAGTTTTAGGTATCGATTATTGACTTTTTAGCTGGCTTTGGTGCCTTGGACATGAGCTAGGACCTTAAGATTCTGCATGAAAGGAGGACTAGCAGCTGAGTTGCACAGGAGGATGTGAAAAGTGTTCATATGTAGTAAAAACCTGAGAAATCCGTCTGTTTTCGTCATTTGTTATCGAATCGACTTAAAGCCAGATCGACACATTGGCCGCTCTTCTCTCCGAAACGGTTCTACATATCGTCTGAAAGCTATGTCGCGTGCTGCGGTATGTGAAGACACTAAAATCACCATAGTAGAACACTGATGAAGCTTCTAAGTTGAAGTAATAGCCAGTAAAAGGTAGTACAATTCAAGTTTTAGGTATCGATTATTGACTTTTTAGCTGGCTTTGGTGCCTTGGACACGAGCTAGGACCTTAAGATTCTGCATTAAAGGAGGACTAGCAGCCGCGTTGCACGAGAGAATGTGAAAAGTGTTCATATGTAGTAAAAACCTGAGAAATCCGTCCGTTTTCGTCATTTGTTATTGAATCGACTTAAAGCCAGATCGTCACATAGGCCGCTCTTCTCTCTGAAACGGTTGTACTTATCGTCTGAAAGCTACGTCGCGTGCTGCGGTATGCGGAGACACTAAAAGCACCATAGTAGAACACAGATGAAGCTTCAAAGATGATGTAATAGCCAGTAAGGATTAGTACAATACCAGTTTTAGGTATCGATTATTGACTTATTAGCTGGCTTTGGTGCCTTGGACATGAGTTAGGACCTTAAGATTCTGCATGAAAGGAGGACTAGCAGCCGAGTTGCACGGGAAAATGTGAAAAGTGTTCATACGTAGTAAAAACCTGAGAAATCCGTTCGTTATCGTCATTTATTATCGAATCGTCTTCAAGCCAGATCGTCACATTGGCCGCTCTGCTCTCTGAAATGGTTGTACTTATCGTCTGCAAAGCTATGTCGCGTGCTGCGGTATTCGGAGACACTAAAATCACCATCGTAGAACACAGATGAGGCTTCTAAGTTGATGTAATAGCCAGTAAGAAGTAGTACAATTCAAGTTTTAGGTATCGATTATTGACTTTGTAGCTGGCTTTGGTGCCTTGGACATGAGCTAGGACCTTAAGATTCTGCATGAAAGGAGGACTAGCAGCCGAGTTGCATGGGAGAAAGTGAAAAGTGTTCATATGTAGTAAAAACCTGAGAAATCCGTCCGTTTTCGTCATTTGTTATCGAATCGACTTAAAGCCAGATCGTCACATTGGCCGCTCTTCTCTCTGAAACAGTTGTACTTATCGTCTGAAAGCTATGTCGCGTGCTGCGGTATGCAGAGACACTAAAAGCACCATAGTAGAAAACAGATGAAGCTTCTAAGATGATGTAATAGCCAGTAAGATGTAGTACAATTCAAGTTTTAGGTATCAATTATTGACTTTTTAGCTGGCTTTGGTGCCTTGGACATGAGCTAGGACCTTAAGATTCTGCATGAAAGGAGGACTAGCAGCTGAGTTGCACAGGAGGATGTGAAAAGTGTTCATATGTAGTAAAAACCTGAGAAATCCGTCCGTTTTCGTCATTTGTTATCGAATCGACTTAAAGCCAGATCGAAACATTGGCCGCTCTTCTCCCTGAAACGGTTCTACATATCGTCTGAAAGCTATGTCGCGTGCTGCGGTATGTGGAGACACTAAAATCACCATAGTAGAACACAGATGAAGCTTCTAAGTTGACGTAATAGCCAGTAAGAAGTAGTACAATTCAAGTTTTAGGTATCGATTATTGACTTTTTAGCTGGCTTTGGTGCCTTGGACATGAGCTAGGACCTTAAGATTCTGCATTAAAGGAGGACTAGCAGCCGCGTTGCACGGGAGAATGTGAAAAGTGTTCATATATAGTAAAAACCTGAGAAATCCTTCCGTTTTCGTCATTTGTTATTGAATCGACTTAAAGCCAGATCGTCACATTGGCCGCTCCTCTCTCTGAAACGGTTGTACTTATCGTCTGAAAGCTACGTCGCGTGCTGCGGTATGCGAAGACACTAAAAGCACCATAGTAGAACACAGATGAAGCTTCAAAGATGATGTAATAGCCAGTAAGGTTAGTACATGACCAGTGTTAGGTATCGATTATTGACTTTTTAGCTGGCTTTGGTGCCTTGGACATGAGCTAGGACCTTAAGATTCTGCATGAAAGGAGGACTAGCAGCCGAGTTGCATGGGAGAATGTGAAAAGTGTTCATATGTAGTAAAAACCTGAGAAATCCGTCCGTTTCCGTCATTTGTTATCGAATCGACCTAAAGCCAGATCGTCACAATGGCCGCTCTTCTCTCTGAAACGGTTGTACTTATCGTCTGAAAGCTACGTCGCGTGCTGCGGTATGCGGAGACACTAAAAGCACCATAGTAGAACACAGATGAAGCTTCTAACATGATGTAATAGCCAGTAAGAATTAGTACCAGTTTTAGGTATCGATTATTGACTTTTTAGCTGGCTTTGGTGCCTTGGACATGAGCTAGGACATTAAGATTCTGCATGAAAGGAGGACTAGCAGCCGAATTGCACGGGAGATTGTGAAAAGTGTTCATATGTAGTAAAAACCTGAGAAATCCGTCCGTTTTCGTCATTTGTTATCGAATCGACTTAAAGCCAGATCGTCACATTGGCCGCTCATCTCTCAGAAACGGTTGTACTTATCGTCTGCAAAGCTATGTCGCGTGCTGCGGTTTGTGGACACACTAAAAGCACCATAGTACAACACAGATGAAGCTTCTAAGTTGATGTAATAGCCAGTAAGAAGCGGTACAATTCAAGTTTAAGGTAACGATTATTGACTTTTTAGCTGGCTTTGGTGCCTTGGACATGAGCAAGGACCATAAGATTCTGCATGAAAGGTGGACTAGCAGCCGAGTTGCATGGGAGAATGTGAAAAGTGTTCATATGTAGTAAAAACCTGAGAAATCCGTCCGTTTCCGTCATTTGTTATCGAATCGACTTAAAGCCAGATCGTCACATTGGCCGCTCTTCTCTCTGAAACGGTTGTACTTATCGTCTGAAAGCTATGTCGCGTGCTGCGGTATACGGAGACACTAAAATCACCATAGTAGAACACAGATGAAGCTTCTAAGTTGATGTAATAGCCAGTAAGAAGTAGTACAATTCAAGTTTTAGGTATCGATTATTGACTTTTTAGCTGGCTTTGGTGCTTTGGACATGAGCTAGGACCTTAAGATTCTGCATGAAAGGAGGACTAGCAGCCGAGTTGATCGGGAGAATGTGAAAAGTGTTCATATGTAGTAAAAACCTGAGAAATCCGTCCGTTTTCGTCATTTGTTATCGAATCGACTTAAAGCCAGATCGTCGCATTGGCCGCTCTTCTCTCTGAAACGGTTGTACTTATCGTCTGAAAGCTATGTCGCGTGCTGCGGTATTCCGAGACACTAAAAGCACCATAGTACAACACAGATGAAGCTTCTAAGATGATGTAATAGCCAGTAAGAATTAGTACAATACCAGTTTTAGGTATCGATTATTGACTTTTTAGCTGGCTTTGGTGCCTTGGACATGAGCTAGGACCTTAAGATTCTGCATGAAAGGAGGACTAGCAGCCGAATTGCACGGGAGATTGTGAAAAGTGTTCATATGTAGTAAAAACCTGAGAAATCCGTCTGTTTTCGTCATTTGTTATCGAATCGACTTAAAGCCAGATCGACACATTGGCCGCTCTTCTCATTGAAACGGTTGTACTTATCGTCTGCAAAGCTATGTCGCGTGCTGCGGTATGCGGAGACACTAAAAGAAGCATAGTAGAACACAGATGAAGCTTCTAAGTTGATGTAATAACCAGTAAGAAGTAGTACAATTCAAGTTTTAGGTATCGATTATTGACTTTTTAGCTGGCTTTGGTGCCTTGGACATGAGCTAGGACCTTAAGATTCTGCATGAAAGGAGGACTAGCAGCCGCGTTGCATGGGAGAATGTGAAAAGTGTTCATATGTAGTAAAAACCTGTGAAATCCGTCCGTTTGCGTCATTTGTTATCGAATCGACTTAGAGCCAGATCGTCACATTGGCCGCTCTTCTCACTGAAACGGTTGTACTTATCGTCTGAAAGCTATGTCGCGTGCTGCGGTATGCGGAGACACTAAAAGCACCATAGTAGAACACAGATGAAGCTTCTAAGATGATGTAATAGCCAGTAAGAATTAGTACAATACCAGTTTTAGGTATCGATTATTGACTTTTTAGCTGGCTTTGGTGCCTTGGACATGAGCTAGGACCTTAAGATTCTGCATGAAAGGAGGACTAGCAGCCGAGTTGCACAGGAGAATGTGAAAAGTTTTCATATGTAGTAAAAACCTGAGAAATCGGTCCATTTTCGTCATTTGTTATCGAATCGACTTAAAACCGGATCGTGACTTTGGCCGCTCTTCTCTCTGAAACGGTTGTACTTATCGTCTTTAAAGCTATGTCGCGTGCTGCGGTATGCGGAGACACTAAAAGCACCATAGTAGAACACAGATGAAGCTACTAAGTTGATGTAATAGCTAGTAAGAAGTAGTACAATTGGAATTTTAGATATCGATTACTGACTTTTTAGCTGGCTTTGGTGCCTTGGACATGAGCTAGGACCTTAAGATTCTGCATGAAAGGAGGACTAGCAGCCGAGTTGCATGGGAGAATGTGAAAAGTGTTCATATGTAGTAAAAACCTGAGAAATCCGTCCGTTTTCGTCATTTGTTATGGAATCGACTTAAAGCCAGATCGTCACATTGGCCGCTCTTCCCTCTGACGCAGTTGTAATTATCGTCTGCAATGCTATGTCGCGTGCTGCGGTATGCGGAGACACTTAAAATGGTTAAAATGGCTCTGAACACTATGCGACTTAACATCTGTGGTCATCAGTCGCCTAGAACTTAGAACTAATTAAACCTAACTAACCTAAGGACATCACACACATCCATGCCCGAGGCAGGATTCGAACCTGCGACCGTAGCAGTCCCGCGGTTCCGGACTGAGCGCCTAGAACCGCGAGACCACCGCGGCCGGCCGGAGACACTTAAGGCACCATAGTAGAACACAGATGAAGCTTCTACGTTGATGTAATAGCCAGTAAGAGGTAGTACAATTCAAGTTTTAGGTATCGATTATTGACTTTTTAGCTGGCTTTGGTGCCTTGGACATGAGCTAGGACCATATGATTCAGCATGAAAGGAGGACTAGCAGCCGAATTGCACGCGAGATTGTGAAAAGTGTTCATATGTAGTAAAAACCTGAGAAATCCGTCCGTTTTCGTCATTTGTTATGGAATCTACTTAAAGCCAGGTCGTCACATTGGCCGCTCTTCTCTCTGAAACGGTTGTACTTATCGTCTGAAAGCTATGTCGCGTGCTGCGGTATGTGGAGACACTAAAAGCACCATTGGAGAACACAGATGAAGCTTCTAAGATGATGTAATAGCCAGTAAGAATTAGTACAACTCAAGTTTTAGGTATCGATTATAGACTTTTTAGCTGGCTTTGGTGCCTTGGACATGAGCTAGGACCTTAAGATTCTGAATGAAAGGAGGACTAGCAGCCGAATTGCACGGGAGAATGTGAAAAGTGTTCATATGTAGTAAAAACCTGAGAGATCCGTTCGCCATCGTCATTTGTTAACGAATCGACTTAAAGCCGGATCGTCACATTGGCCGCTCTCCTCTCTGAAACGGTTGAACTTATCGTCTGCAAAGCTATGTCGCGTGCTGCGGTATGCAGAGACACTAAATGCACCATAGTAGAACACAGATGAAGCTTCTAAGTTGATGTAATAGCCAGTAAGAAGTAGTACAATTCAAGTTTTAGGTATCGATTATTGACTTTGTAGCTGGCTTTGGTGCCTTGGACATGAGCTAGGACCTTAAGATTCTGCATGAAAGAAGGACTAGCAGCCGAGTTGTACGGGAGAATGTGAAAAGTGTTTATATGTAGTAAAAACCTGAGAAATCCATACGTTTTCGTCATTGGTTATCGATTCGTCTTAAAGCCAGATCGTCACATTGGCTGCTCTTCTCGCTGAAACGGTTGTACTTATCGTCTGCAAAGCTATGTCGCGTGCTGCGGTATGTGGAGACACTAAAAGCACCATAGTAGAACACAGATGAAGCTTCTAAGTTGATGTAATAGCTAGTAAGAGGTAGTACAATTCAAGTTTTAGGTATCGATTATTGACTTTATAGCTGGCTTTGGTGCCTTGGACATGAGCTAGGACCTTAAGATTTTGCATGAAAGGAGGACTAGCAGCCGAGTTGCACGGGAGGATGTGAAAAGTTTTCATATGTAGTAAAAACCTGAGAAATCCGTCCATTTTCGTAATATGTAATCGAATCGACTTAAAACCGGATCGTGACATTGGCCGCTCTTCTCTCTGAAACGGTTGTACTTATCGTCTGCAAAGCTATGTCGCGTGCTGCGGTATGCGGAGACACTAAAAGCACCATAGTAGAACACAGATGAAGCTTCTAAGTTGATGTAATAGCCAGTAAGAAGTAGTAAAATTCAAGTTTTAGGTATCGATTATTGACTTTGTAGCTGGCTTTGGTGCCTTGGACATGAGCTAGGACCTTAAGATTCTGCATGAAAGGAGGACTAGCAGCCGAGTTGCACGGGAGATTGTGAAAAGTGTTCATATGTAGTAAAAACCTGAGTGATCCGTTCGCCATCGTCATTTGTTAACGAATCGACTTAAAGCCAGATCGTCACATTGGCCGCCCTCCTCTCTGAAACGGTTGTACTTATCGTCTGCAAAGCTATGTCGCGTGCTGCGGTATGTGGAGACACTAAAAGCACCATAGTAGAACACAGATGAAGCTTATAAGTTGATGTAATAGCCAGTAAGAGGTAGTACAATTCAAGTTTAAGGTATCGATTATTAAATTTTTAGCTGGCTTTGGTGCCTTGGACATGAGCTAGGACCTTAAGATTCTGCATGAAAGGAGGACTAGCAGCCGAGATGCATGGGAGAATGTGAAAAGTGTTCATATGTAGTAAAAACCTGAGAAATCCGTTCGTTATCGTCATATATTACCGAATCGACTTAAAGCCGGATCGTCACATTGGCCGCTCTTCTCTCTCAAACGGTTGTACTTATCGTCTGCAAAGCTATGTCGCGTGCTGCGGTACGTGGAGACACTAAAATCACCTTAGTAGGACACAGATGAAGCTTCTAAGTTGATGTAATAGCCAGTAAGAAGTAGTACAATTCAAGTTTTAGGTATCGATTATTGACTTTTTAGCTGGCTTTGGTGCCTTGGACATGAGCTAGGACCCTAAGAATCTGCATGAGAGGGAGACTAGCAGAAAAGTTCCACGGGAGAATGTGAAATGTGCTCATATGTAGTATTAACCTAAGAAATCCATCCGTTTTCGTCTTTTGTTATCAAGTCGACTAAAGGCCAGATCGTAACACTGTCCGCCCTTCTCTCTGAAACGGCTGTACTTATCGTCTGAAAGCTATGTCGCGTGCTGCGGTATGCGGAGACACTAAAAGCACCATAGTAGAACACAGATGAAGCTTCTAAGTTGATGTAATAGCCAGTAAGAAGTAGTACAATTCCAGTTTTAGGTATCGATTATTGACTTTTTAGCTGGCTTTGGTGCCTTGGACATGAGCTAGGACCTTAAGATTCTGCATGAAAGCAGGACTAGCAGCCGAGTTGCACGGGAGAATGTGAAAAGTGTTCATATGTAGTAAAAACCTGAGAAATCCGTCCGTTTTCGTCCTTTGTTATCGAATCCACTTAAAGCCTGATCGTCACATTTGGCGCTCTTCTCTCTGTAACGGTTGCACTTATCGTCTGCAAAGCTATGTCGCGTGCTGCAGTATGCGGAGACACTAAAAGCACCATAGTAGAACACAGATTAAGCTTCTAAGTTGATGCAATAGCTAGTAAGAAGTAGTACAATTGGAATTTTAGATATCGATTATTGACTTTTTAGCTGGCTTTGGTGCCTTGGACATGAGCTAGGACCTTAAGATTCTGCATGAAAGGAGGACTAGCAGCCGAGTTGCACGGGAGAATGTGAAAAGTGTACATATGTAGTAAAAACCTGAGAATTCCGTCCGTTTTCGTCATTTGTTATGGAATCGGCTTAAAGCCAGATCGTCACATTGGCCACTCTTCCCTCTGACGCTGTTGTACTTATCGTCTGCAATGCTATGTCGCGTGCTGCGGTATGCTCAGACACTTAAAGCACCATAGTAGAACACATATGAAGCTTCTAAGTTGATGTAATAGCTAGTAAGAAGTAGTACAATTATAATTTTAGATATCGATTATTGACTTTTTAGCTGGCTTTGGTGCCTTGGACATGAGCTAGGACCTTTCGATTCTGCATGAAAGGAGGACTAGCAGCCGAGTTGCACGGGAGAATGTGAAAAGTGTTCATATGTAGTAAAAACCTGAGAATTCCGTCCGTTTTCGTCATTTGTTATGGAATCGACTTAAAGCCACATCGTCACATTGGCCGCTCTTCTCTCTGAAACGGTTGTACTTATCGTCTGAAAGCTATGTCGCGTGCTGCGGTATGCGGAGACACTAAAAGCACCATAGTACAACACAGATGAAGCTTCTAAGATGATGTAATAGCTAGTAAGAAGTAGTACAATTCAAGTTTTAGGTATCGATTATTGACTTTTTAGCTGGCTTTGGTGCATTGGACGTGAGATAGGACCTTAAGATTCTGCATGAAAGGAGGACTAGCAGCCGAGTTGCACGGGAGAATGTCAAAAGTGTTCATATGTAGTAAAAACCTGAGAAATCCGTCCGTTTTCGTCATTTGTTATCGAATCGACTTAAAGCCACATCGTCACATTGGCCGCTCTTCTCTCTGAAACGGTTGTACTTATCGTCTGAAAGCTATGTCGCGTGCTGCGGTATGCGGAGACACTAAAAGCACCATAGTACAACACAGATGAAGCTTCTAAGATGATGTAATAGCTAGTAAGAAGTAGTACAATTCAAGTTTTAGGTATCGATTATTGACTTTTTAGCTTGCTTTGGTGCCTTGGACATGAGCTATGACCTTACTAATCTGCATGAGAGGAGGACTAGCAGAAAAGTTGCACGGGAAAATGTGAAATGTGTTAATATGTAGTTTTAACCTGAGAAATCCGTCCGTTTTCGTCTTTTGTTATCGAATCGACTTAAAGCCAGATCGTCACATTGTCTGCCCTTCTCTCTGAAACGGTTGTACTTATCGTCTGCAAAGCTATGTCGTGTGCTGCGGTATGCGGAGACACTAAAAATACCATAGTAAAACACGGATGAAGCTTCTAAGTTGATGTAATAGCCAGTAAGAAGTAGTACAATTCAAGTTTTACTTATCGATTATTGAATTTCAGCTGGCTTTGGTGCCTTGGACATGAGCTAGGACCTTAAGATTCTGCATGAAAGGAGGACTAGCAGCCGAGTTGCACGGGAGATTGTGAAAAGTGTTCATATGTAGTAAAAACCTGAGAGATCCGTTCGCCATCGTCATTTGTTAACGAATCGACTTAAAGCCGGATCGTCACATTGGCCGCTCTCCTCTCTGAAACGGTTGTACTTATCGTCTGCAAAGATATGTCGCGTGCTGCGGTATGCAGAGACACTAAATGCACCATAGTAGAACACAGATGAAGCTTCTAAGTTGATGTAATAGCCAGTAAGAAGTAGTACAATTCAAGTTTTAGGTATCGATTATTGACTCTGTAGCTGGCTTTGGTGCCTTGGACATGAGCTAGGACCTTAAGATTCTGCATGAAAGAAGGACTAGCAGCCGAGTTGTACGGGAGAATGTGAAAAGTGTTCATATGTAGTAAAAACCTGAGAAATCCATACGTTTTCGTCATTGGTTATCGATTCGTCTTAAAGCCAGATCGTCACATTGGCTGCTCTTCTCGCTGAAACGGTTGTACTTATCGTCTGCAAAGCTATGTCGCGTGCTGCGGTATGTGGAGACACTAAAAGCACCATAGTAGAACACAGATGAAGCTTCTAAGTTGATGTAATAGCTAGTAAGAGGTAGTACAATTCAAGTTTTAGGTATCGATTATTGACTTTATAGCTGGCTTTGGTGCCTTGGACATGAGCTAGGACCTTAAGATTTTGCATGAAAGGAGGACTAGCAGCCGAGTTGCACGGGAGGATGTGAAAAGTTTTCATATGTAGTAAAAACCTGAGAAATCCGTCCATTTTCGTAATATGTAATCGAATCGACTTAAAACCGGATCGTGACATTGGCCGCTCTTCTCTCTGAAACGGTTGTACTTATCGTCTGCAAAGCTATGTCGCGTGCTGCGGTATGCGGAGACACTAAAAGCACCATAGTAGAACACAGATGAAGCTTCTAAGTTGATGTAATAGCTAGTAAGAAGTAGTACAATTGGAATTTTAGATATCGATTATTGACTTTTTAGCTGGCTTTGGTGTCTTGGACATGAGCTAGGACCTTAAGATTCTGCATGAAAGGAGGACTAGCAGCCGAGTTGCACGGGAGAATGTGAAAAGTGTTCATATGTAGTAAAAACCTGAGATGTCCGTCCGTTTTGTCAATTGTTATCGAATCGACTTAAAGCCAGATCGCCACATTGGCCGCTCTTCTCTCCGAAACGGTTGTACTTATCGTCTGAAAGCTATGTCGCGTGCTGCGGTATGCGGAGACACTAAAAGCACCATAGTAGAACACAGATGAAGTTTCTAAGATGATGTAATAGCCAGTAAGAATTAGTACAATACCAGTTTTCGGTATCGATTATTGACTTTTAGCTGGCTATGGTGACTTAGACATGAGCTAGGACCTTAAGATTCTGCATGAAAGGATGGTTAGCAGCCGAGTTGCACGGGAGAATGTGAAAAGTGTTCATATGTAGTAAAAACCTGAGAATTCCGTCCGTTTTCGTCATTTGTTATGGAATCGACTTAAAGCCACATCGTCACATTGGCCGCTCTTCTCTCTGAAACGGTTGTACTTATCGTCTGAAAGCTATGTCGCGTGCTGCGGTATGCGGAGACACTAAAAGCACCATAGTACAACACAGATGAAGCTTCTAAGATGATGTAATAGCTAGTAAGAAGTAGTACAATTCAAGTTTTAGGTATCGATTATTGACTTTTTATCTGGCTTTGGTGCATTGGACGTGAGCTAGGACCTTAAGATTCTGCATGAAAGGAGGACTAGCAGCCGAGTTGCACGGGAGAATGTCAAAAGTGTTCATATGTAGTAAAAACCTGAGAAATCCGTCCGTTTTCGTCGTTTGTTATCGAATCGACTTAAAGCCACATCGTCACATTGGCCGCTCTTCTCTCTGAAACGGTTGTACTTATCGTCTGAAAGCTATGTCGCGTGCTGCGGTTTGCGGAGACACTAAAAGCACCATAGTAGAACACAGATGAAACTTCTAATATGATGTAATAGAGAGTAAGAAGTAGTACAATTCAAGTTTTAGGTATCGATTATTGACTTTTTAGCTTGCTTTGGTGCCTTGGACATGAGCTATGACCTTACTAATCTGCATGAGAGGAGGACTAGCAGAAAAGTTGCACGGGAAAATGTGAAATGTGTTAATATGTAGTTTTAACCTGAGAAATCCGTCCGTTTTCGTCTTTTGTTATCGAATCGACTTAAAGCCAGATCGTGCCATTGTCCGCCCTTCTCTCTGAAACGGTTGTACTTATCGTCTGCAAAGCTATGTCGTGTGCTGCGGTATGCGGAGACACTAAAAATACCATAGTAAAACACGGATGAAGCTTCTAAGTTGATGTAATAGCCAGTAAGAAGTAGTACAATTCAAGTTTTACTTATCGATTATTGAATTTCAGCTGGCTTTGGTGCCTTGGACATGAGCTAGGACCTTAAGATTCTGCATGAAAGGAGGACTAGCAGCCGAGTTGCACGGGAGATTGTGAAAAGTGTTCATATGTAGTAAAAACCTGAGAGATCCGTTCGCCATCGTCATTTGTTAACGAATCGACTTAAAGCCGGATCGTCACATTGGCCGCTCTCCTCTCTGAAACGGTTGTACTTTGCGTCTGCAAAGCTATGTCGCGTGCTGCGGTATGCAGAGACACTAAATGCACCATAGTAGAACACAGATGAAGCTTCTAAGTTGATGTAATAGCCAGTAAGAAGTAGTACAATTCAAGTTTTAGGTACCGATTATTGACTTTGTAGCTGGCTTTGGTGCCTTGGACATGAGCTAGGACCTTAAGATTCTGCATGAAAGAAGGACTAGCAGCCGAGTTGTACGGGAGAATGTGAAAAGTGTTCATATGTAGTAAAAACCTGAGAAATCCATACGTTTTCGTCATTGGTTATCGATTCGTCTTAAAGCCAGATCGTCACATTGGCTGCTCTTCTCGCTGAAACGGTTGTACTTATCGTCTGCAAAGCTATGTCGCGTGCTGCGGTATGTGGAGACACTAAAAGCACCATAGTAGAACACAGATGAAGCTTCCAAGTTGATGTAATAGCTAGTAAGAGGTATTACAATTCAAGTTTTAGGTATCGATTATTGACTTTATAGCTGGCTTTGGTGCCTTGGACATGAGCTAGGACCTTAAGATTTTGCATGAAAGGAGGACTAGCAGCCGAGTTGCACGGGAGGATGTGAAAAGTTTTCATATGTAGTAAAAACCTGAGAAATCCGTCCATTTTCGTAATATGTAATCGAATCGACTTAAAACCGGATCGTGACATTGGCCGCTCTTCTCTCTGAAACGGTTGTACTTATCGTCTGCAAAGCTATGTCGCGTGCTGCGGTATGCGGAGACACTAAAAGCACCATAGTAGAACACAGATGAAGCTTCTAAGTTGATGTAATAGCTAGTAAGAAGTAGTACAATTGGAATTTTAGATATCGATTATTGACTTTTTAGCTGGCTTTGGTGTCTTGCACATGAGCTAGGACCTTAAGATTCTGCATGAAAGGAGGACTAGCAGCCGAGTTGCACGGGAGAATGTTAAAAGTGTTCATATGTAGTAAAAACCTGAGATGTCCGTCCGTTTTGTCATTTTTTATCGAATCGACTTAAAGCCAGATCGTCACATTGGCCGCTCTTCTCTCCGAAACGGTTGTACTTATCGTCTGAAAGCTATGTCGCGTGCTGCGGTAAGCGGAGACACTAAAAGCACCATAGTAGAACACAGATGAGGTTTCTAAGATGATGTAATAGCCAGTAAGAATTAGTACAATACCAGTTTTCGGTATCGATTATTGACTTTTAGCTGGCTTTGGTGACTTAGACATGAGCTAGGACCTTAAGATTCTGCATGAAAGGATGGTTAGCAGCCGAGTTGCACGGGAGAATGTGAAAAGTGTTCATATGTAGTAAAAACCTGAGAAATCCGTCCGTTTTCGTCATTTGTTATGGAATCGACTTAAAGCCAGATCGTGACATTGGCCACTCTTCCCTCTGACACTGTTGTACTTATCGTCTGCAATGCTATGTCGCGTGCTGCGGTAAGCGCAGACACTTAAAGCACCATAGTAGAACACAGATGAAGCTTCTAAGTTCATGTAATAGCCAGTAAGAAGTAGTACTATTCAAGTTTTACTTATCGATTATTGACTTTCAGCTGGCTTTGGTGCCTTGGACATGAGCTAGGACCTTAAGATTCTGCATGAAAGAAGGACTAGCAGCCGAGTTGCGCGGGAGGATGTGAAAAGTTTTCGTATGTAGTAAAAACCTGAGAAATCCATCCATTTTCGTAATATGTAATCGAATCGACTTAAAACCGGATCGAGACATTGGCCGCTCTTCTCTCTGAAACGGTTGTACTTATCATCTGCAAAGCTATGTCGCGTGCTGCGGTATGCGGAGACACTAAAAGCACCATAGTAGAACACAGATGAAGCTTCTAAGTTGATGTAATAGCTAGTAAGAAGTAGTACAATTGGAATTTTAGATATCGATTATTGACTTTTTAGCTGGCTTTGGTGCCTTGGACATGAGCTAGGACCTTAAGATTCTGCATGAAAGGAGGACTAGCAGCCGAGTTGCACGGGAGAATGTGAAAAGTGTTCATATGTAGTAAAAACCTGAGAAATCCGTCCGTTTTCGTCATTTGTTATGGAATCGACTTAAAGCCAGATCGTCACATTGGCAGCTCTTCCCTCTGACGCTGTTGTACTTATCGTCTGCAATGCTATGTCGCGTGCTGCGGTATGCGCAGACACTTAAAGCACCATAGTAGAACACAGATGAAGCTTCTAAGTTGATATAATAGCCAGTAAGAAGTAGTAAAATTCAAGTTTCAGGTATCGATTATTGACTTTGTAGCTGGCTTTGGTGCCTTGGACATGAGCTAGGACCTTAAGATTCTGCATGAAAGGAGGACTAGCAGCCGAGTTGCACGGGAGATTGTGAAAAGTGTTCATATGTAGTAAAAACCTGAGTGATCCGTTCGCCATCGTCATTTGTTAACGAATCGACTTAAAGCCAGATCGTCACATTGGCCGCTCTCCTCTCTGAAACGGTTGTACTTATCGTCTGCAAAGCTATGTCGCGTGCTGCGGTATGTGGGGACACTAAAAGCACCATAGTAGGACACAGATGAAGATTCTAAGTTGATTTAATAGCCAGTAAGAAGTAGTACAAGTCAAGTTTTAGGTATCGATTATAGACTATTTAGCTGGCTTTTGTGCCTTGGACATGAGCTAGGACCTTAAGATTCTGCATGAAAGAAGGACTAGCAGCCGAGTTGTACGGGAGAATGTGAAAAGTGTTCATATGTAGTAAAAACCTGAGAAATCCATACGTTTTCGTCATTGGTTATCGATTCGTCTTAAAGCCAGATCGTCACATTGGCTGCTCTTCTCGCTGAAACGGTTGTACTTATCGTCTGCAAAGCTATGTCGCGTGCTGCGGTATGTGGAGACACTAAAAGCACCATAGTAGAACACAGATGAAGCTTCTAAGTTGATGTAATAGCTAGTAAGAGGTAGTACAATTCAAGTTTTAGGTATCGATTATTGACTTTATAGCTGGCTTTGGTGCCTTGGACATGAGCTAGGACCTTAAGATTTTGCATGAAAGGAGGACTAGCAGCCGAGTTGCACGGGAGGATGTGAAAAGTTTTCATATGTAGTAAAAACCTGAGAAATCCGTCCATTTTCGTAATATGTAATGGAATCGACTTAAAACCGGATCGTGACATTGGCCGCTCTTCTCTCTGAAACGGTTGTACTTATCGTCTGCAAAGCTATGTCGCGTGCTGCGGTATGCGGAGACACTAAAAGCACCATAGTAGAACACAGATGAAGCTTCTAAGTTGATGTAATAGCTAGTAAGAAGTAGTACAATTGGAATTTTAGATATCGATTATTGACTTTTTAGCTGGCTTTGGTGTCTTGGACAAGAGCTAGGACCTTAAGATTCTGCATGAAAGGAGGACTAGCAGCCGAGTTGCACGGGAGAATGTGAAAAGTGTTCATATGTAGTAAAAACCTGAGATGTCCGTCCGTTTTGTCATTTGTTATCGAATCGACTTAAAGCCAGATCGTCACATTGGCCGCTCTTCTCTCCGAAACGGTTGTACTTATCGTCTGAAAGCTATGTCGCGTGCTGCGGTATGCGGAGACACTAAAAGCACCATAGTAGAACACAGATGAAGTTTCTAAGATGATGTAATAGCCAGTAAGAATTAGTACAATACCAGTTTTCGGTATCGATTATTGACTTTTAGCTGGCTTTGGTGACATAGACATGAGCTAGGGCCTTAAGATTCTGCATGAAAGGATGGTTAGCAGCCGAGTTGCACGGGAGAATGTGAAAAGTGTTCATATGTAGTAAAAACCTGAGAAATCCGTCCGTTTTCGTCATTTGTTATGGAATCGACTTAAAGCCAGATCGTCACATTGGCAGCTCTTCCCTCTGACGCTGTTGTACTTATCGTCTGCAATGCTATGTCGCGTGCTGCGGTATGCGCAGACACTTAAAGCACCATAGTAGAACACAGATGAAGCTTCTAAGTTGATGTAATAGCCAGTAAGAAGTAGTAAAATTCAAGTTTTAGGTATCGATTATTGACTTTGTAGCTGGCTTTGGTGCCTTGGACATGAGCTAGGACCTTAAGATTCTGCATGAAAGGAGGACTAGCAGCCGAGTTGCACGGGAGATTGTGAAAAGTGTTCATATGTAGTAAAAACCTGAGTGATCCGTTCGCCATCGTCATTTGTTAACGAATCGACTTAAAGCCAGATCGTCACATTGGCCGCTCTCCTCTCTGAAACGGTTGTACTTATCGTCTGCAAAGCTATGTCGCGTGCTGCGGTATGTGGAGACACTAAAAGCACCATAGTAGGACACAGATGAAGATTCTAAGTTGATTTAATAGCCAGTAAGAAGTAGTACAAGTCAAGTTTTAGGTATCGATTATTGACTTTTTAGCTGGCTTTTGTGCCTTGGACATGAGCTAGGACCTTAAGATTCTGCATGAAAGGACGACTAACAGCCGCCTTGCACGTGAGAATGTGAAAAGTGCTCATATGTAGTAAAAACCTGAGAAATCCGACCGTTTTCGTCATTTGTTATCGAATCGACTTAAAGCCAGATCGTCACATTGGCCGCTCTTCTCTCTGAAACGGTTGTACTTATCGTCTGCAAAGCTATGTCGAGTGCTGCGGTATGTGGAGACACTAAAAGAACCATAGTAGAACACAGATGAAGCTTATAAGTTGATGTAATAGCCAGTAAGAGGTAGTACAATTCAAGTTTAAGGTATCGATTATTAAATTTTTAGCTGGCTTTGGTGCCTTTGACATGAGCTAGGACCTTAAGATTCTGCATGAAAGGAGGACTAGCAGCCGAGATGCATGGGAGAATGTGAAAAGTGTTCATATGTAGTAAAAACCTGAGAAATCCGTTCGTTATCGTCATATATTACCGAATCGACTTAAAGCCGGATCGTCACATTGGCCGCTCTTCTCTCTCAAACGGTTGTACTTGTCGTCTGCAAAGCTATGTCGCGTGCTGCGGTATGTGGAGACACTAAAATCACCTTAGTAGGACACAGATGAAGCTTCTAAGTTGATGTAATAGCCAGTAAGAAGTAGTACAATTCAAGTTTTAGGTATCGATTATTGACTTTTTAGCTGGCTTTGGTGCCTTGGACATGAGCTAGGACCCTAAGAATCTGCATGAGAGGGAGACTAGCAGAAAAGTTCCACGGGAGAATGTGAAATGTGCTCATATGTAGTATTAACCTAAGAAATCCGTCCGTTTTCGTCTTTTGTTATCAAGTCGACTAAAGGCCAGATCGTAACATTGTCCGCCCTTCTCTCTGAAACGGCTGTACTTATCGTCTGAAAGCTATGTCGCGTGCTGCGGTATGCGGGGACACTAAAAGCACCATAGTAGAACACAGATGAAGCTTCTAAGTTGATGTAATAGCCAGTAAGAAGTAGTACAATTCCAGTTTTAGGTATCGATTATTGACTTTTTAGCTGGCTTTGGTGCCTTGGACATGAGCTAGGACCTTAAGATTCTGCATGAAAGTAGGACTAGCAGCCGAGTTGCACGGGAGAATGTGAAAAGTGTTCATATGTAGTAAAAACCTGAGAAATCCGTCCGTTTTCGTCCTTTGTTATCGAATCCACTTAAAGCCTGATCGTCACATTGGGCGCTCTTCTCTCTGTAACGGTTGCACTTATCGTCTGCAAAGCTATGTCGCGTGCTGCAGTATGCGGAGACACTAAAAGCACCATAGTAGAACACAGATTAAGCTTCTAAGTTGATGCAATAGCTAGTAAGAAGTAGTACAATTGGAATTTTAGATATCGATTATTGACTTTTTAGCTGGCTTTGGTGCCTTGGACATGAGCTAGGACCTTAAGATTCTGCATGAAAGGAGGACTAACAGCCGAGTTGCACGGGAGAATGTGAAAAGTGTTCATATGTAGTAAAAACCTGAGAATTCCGTCCGTTTTCGTCATTTGTTATGGAATCGACTTAAAGCCAGATCGTCACATTGGCCACTCTTCCCTCTGACGCTGTTGTACTTATCGTATGCAATGCTATGTCGCGTGCTGCGGTATGCGCAGACACTTAAAGCACCATAGTAGAACACAGATGAAGCTTCTAAGTTGATGTAATAGCTAGTAAGAAGTAGTACAATTGGAATTTTAGATATCGATTATTGACTTTTTAGCTGGCTTTGGTGCCTTGGACATGAGCTAGGACCTTAAGATTCTGCATGAAAGGAGGACTAGCAGCCGAGTTGCACGGGAGAATGTGAAAAGTGTTCATATGTAGTAAAAACCTGAGATGTCCGTCCGTTTTGTCATTTGTTATCGAATCGACTTAAAGCCAGATCGTCACATTGGCCGCTCTTCTCTCCGAAACGGTTGTACTTATCGTCTGAAAGCTATGTCGCGTGCTGCGGTATGCGGAGACACTAAAAGCACCAGAGTAGAACACAGATGAAGCTTCTAAGATGATGTAATAGCCAGTAAGAATTAGTACAATACCAGTTTTCGGTATCGATTATTGACTTTTAGCTGGCTTTGGTGACTTGGACATGAGCTAGGACCTTAAGATTCTGCATGAAAGGATGGTTAGCAGCCGAGTTGCACGGGAGAATGTGAAAAGTGTTCATATGTAGTAAAAACCTGTGAAATCCGACCGTTTTCGTCATTTGTTATCGAATCGACTTAAAGCCAGATCGTCACATTGGACGCTCTTCTCTCTGAAACGGTTGTACTTATCGTCTGCAAAGCTATGTCGAGTGCTGCGGTATGTGGAGACACTAATAGCACCATAGTAGAACACAGATGAAGCTTATAAATTGATGTAATAGCCAGTAAGAGGTAGTACAATTCAAGTTTAAGGTATCGATTATTAAATTTTCAGCTGGCTTTGGTGCCTTGGACATGAGCTAGGACCTTAAGATTCTGCATGAAAGGAGGACTAGCAGCCGAGATGCATGGGAGAATGTGAAAAGTGTTCATATGTAGTAAAAACCTGAGAAATCCGTTCGTTATCGCCATACATTAGCGAATCGACTTAAAGCCGGATCGTCACATTGGCCGCTCTTCTCTCTGAAACGGTTGTACTTATCGTCTGCAAAGCTATGTCGCGTGCTGCGGTATGTGGAGACACTAAAATCACCTTAGTAGGACACAGATGAAGCTTCTAAGTTGATGTAATAGCCAGTAAGAAGTAGTACAATTCAAGTTTTAGGTATCGATTATTGACTTTTTAGCTGGCTTTGGTGCCTTGGACATGAGCTAGGACCCTAAGAATCTGCATGAGAGGGAGACTAGCAGAAAAGTTGCACGGGAGAATGTGAAATGTGCTCATATGTAGTATTAACCTGAGAAATCCGTCCGTTTTCGTCTTTTGTTATCGAGTCGACTAAAGGCCAGATCGTAACATTGTCCGCCCTTCTCTCTGAAACGGCTGTACTTATCGTCTGAAAGCTATGTCGCGTGCTGCGGTATGCGGAGACACTAAAAGCACAAATAGTAGAACACAGATGAAGCTTCTAAGTTGATGTAATAGCCAGTAAGAAGTAGTACAATTCAAGTTTTAAGTATCGATTATTGACTTTTTAGCTGGCTTTGGTGCCTTGGACATGAGCTAGGACCTTAAGATTCTGCATGAAAGCAGGACTAGCAGCCGAGTTGCACGGGAGAATGTGAAAAGTGTTCATATGTAGTAAAAACATGAGAAATCCGTCCATTTTCGTCGTTTGTTATCGAATCGACTTAAAGCCTGATCGTCACATTGGGCGCTCTTCTCTCTGAAACGGTTGCAGTTATCGTCTGCAAAGCTATGTCGCGTGCTGCAGTATGCGGAGACACTAAAAGCAGCATAGTAGAACACAGATGAAGCTTCTAAGTTGATGTAATAGCTAGTAAGAAGTAGTACAATTGGAATTTTAGATATCGATTATTGACTTTTTAGCTGGCTTTGGTGCCTTGGACATGAGCTAGGACCTTAAGATACTACATGAAAGGAGGACTAGCAGCCGAGCTGCACGTTAGGATGTGATAAGTTTTCATATGTAGTAAAAACCTGAGAAATCCGTCCATTTTCGTCATTTGTTATCGAATCGACTTAAAGCCAGATCGTCACATTGGCCGCTCTTCTCTCTGAAACGGTTGTACTTATCGTCTGCAAAGCTATGTCGCGTGCTGCGGTATGCGGAGACACTAAAAGCACCATAGTAGAACACAGATGAAGCTTCTAATATGATGTAATAGAGAGTAAGAAGTAGTACAATTCAAGTTTTAGGTATCGATTATTGACTCTTTAGCTGGCTTTGGTGCCTTGGACATTAGCTATGACCTTACGAATCTGCATGAGAGGAGGATTAGCAGAAAAGTTGCACGGGAGAATGTGAAATGTGTTAATATGTAGTTTTAACCTGAGAAATCCGTCCGTTTTCGTCTTTTGTTATCGAATCGACTTAAAGCCAGATCGTCACATTGTCTGCCCTTCACTCTGAAACGGTTGTACTTATCGTCTGCAAAGCTATGTCGTGTGCTACGGTATGCGGAGACACTAAAAATACCATAGTAAAATACGGATGAAGCTTCTAAGTTGATGCAATAGCCAGTAAGAAGTAGCACAATTCAAGTTTTAGGTATCGATTATTGACTTTGTAGCTGGCTTTGGTGCCTTGGACATGAGCTAGGACCTTAAGATTCTGCATGAAAGAAGGACTAGCAGCCAAATTGTACGGGAGAATGTGAAAAGTGTTCATATGTAGTAAAAACCTGAGAAATCCATACGTTTTCGTCATTGGTTATCGATTCGTCCTAAAGCCAGATCGTCACATTGGCTGCTCATCTCTCTGAAACGGTTGTACTTATCGTCTGCAAAGCTATGTCGCGTGCTGCGGCATGTGGAGACACTAAAAGCACCATAGTAGAACACAGATGAAGCTTCTAAGTTGATGTAATAGCTAGTAAGAGGTAGTACAATTCAAGTTTTAGGTATCGATTATTGACTTTTTAGCTGGCTTTGGTGCCTTGGACATGAGCTAGGACCTTAAGATTCTGCATGAAAGGAGGACTAGCAGCCGAGTTGCACGGGAGAAAGTGAAAAGTGTTCATATGTAGTAAAAACCCGAGAAATCCGTACGTTTTCGTCATTTGTTATCGAATCGACTTAAAGCCAGATCGTCACATTGCCCGCTCTTCTCTCTGAAACGGTTGTACTTATCGTCTGCAAAGCTATGTCGAGTGCTGCGGTATGTGGAGACGCTAAAATCACCATAGTAGAACACAGATGAAGCTTCTAAGTTGATGTAATAGCCAGTAAGAAGTAGTACAATTCAAGTTTTAGGTATCGATTATTGACTTTTTAGCTGGCTTTGGTGCCTTGACATGAGCTAGGACCCTAAGAATCTGCATGAGAATGAGACTAGCAGAAAAGTTGCACGGGAGAATGTGAAATGTGCTCATATGTAGTATTAACCCGAGAAATCCGTCCGTTTTCGTCTTTTGTTATCGAGTCGACTAAAGGCCAGATCGTAACATTGTCCGCCCTTCTCTCTGAAACGGCTGTACTTATCGTCTGCAAAGCTATGTCGAGTGCTGCGGTATGTGGAGACACTAAAATCACCATAGTAGAACACAGATGAAGCTTCAAAGTTGATGTAATAGCCAGTAAGAAGTATTACAATTCAAGTTTTACTTATCGATTATTGACTTTCAGCTAGCTTTGGTGCCTTGGACATGAGCTAGGACCTTAAGATTCTGCATGAAAGGAGGGCTAGCAGCCGAGTTGCACGGGAGATTGTGAAAAGTGTTCATATGTAGTAAAAACCTGAGAGATCCGTTCGCCATCGTCATTTGTTAACGAATCGACTTAAAGCCAGATCGTCACATTGGCCGCTCTCCTCTCTGAAACGGTTGTACTTATCGTCTGCAAAGCTATGTCGCGTGCTGCGGTATGTAGAGACACTAAATGCACCATAGTAGAACACAGATGAAGCTTCTAAGTTGATGTAATAGCCAGTAAGAAGTAGTACAATTCAACTTTTAGGTATCGATTATTGACGTTGTAGCTGGCTTTGGTGCCTTGGACATGAGCTAGGACCTTAAGATGCTGCATGAAAGGAGGGTTAGCAGCCGAGTTGCACGGGAGAATGTGAAAAGTGTTCATATGTAGTAAAAACCTGAGAAATCCATACGTTTTCGTCATTGGTTATCGATTCGTCTTAAAGCCAGATCGTCACATTGGCTGCTCTTCTCTCTGAAACGGTTGTACTTATCGTCTCCAAAGCTATGTCGCGTGCTGCGGCATGTGGAGACACTAAAAGCACCATAGTAGAACACAGATGAAGCTTCTAAGTTGATGTAATAGCTAGTAAGAGGTAGTACAATTCAAGTTTTAGGTATCGATTATTGACTTTTTAGCTGGCTTTGGTGTCTTGGACATGAGCTAGGACCTTAAGATTCTGCATGAAAGGAGGACTAGCAGCCGAGTTGCACGGGAGGATGTGAAAAGTTTTCATATGTAGTAAAAACCTGAGAAATCCGTCCATTTTCGTAATATGTAATCGAATCGACTTAAAACCGGATCATGACATTGGCCGCTCTTCCCTCTGAAACGGTTGTACTTACCGTCTGCAAAGCAATGTCGCGTGCTGCGGTATGCGGAGACACTAAAATCACCATAGTAGAACACAGATGAAGCTTCTAAGTTGATGTAATAGCTAGTAAGAAGTAGTACAATTGGAATTTTAGATATCGATTATTGACTTTTTAGCTGGCTTTGGTGCCTTGGACATGATCTAGGACCTTAAGCTTCTGCATGAAAGAAGGACTAGCAGCCGAGTTGTACGGGAGAATGTGAAAAGTGTTCATATGTAGTAAAAACCTGAGAAATCCATACGTTTTCGTCATTGGTTATCGAATTGACTTAAAGCCAGATCGTCACATTGGCTGCTCTTCTCTCTGAAACGGTTGTACTTATCGTCTGCAAAGCTATGTCGCGTGCTGCGGCATGTGGAGCCACTAAAAGCACCATAGTAGAACACAGATGAAGCTTCTAAGATGATGTAATAGCCAGTAAGAAGTAGTACAATACCAGTTTTGGGTATCGATTGTTGACTTTTAGCTGGCTTTGGTGACTTGGACATGAGCTAGGACCTTAAGATTCTGCATGAAAGGAGGGTTAGCAGCCGAGTTGCACGGGAGAATGTGAAAAGTGTTCATATGTAGTAAAAACCTGAGAAATCCGTCCGTTTTCGTCATTTGTTATGGAATCGACATAAAGCTAGATCGTCACATTGGCCGCTCTTCCCTCTGACACTGTTGTACTTATCGTCTGCAATGCTATGTCGCGTGCTGCGGTATGCGCAGACACTTAAAGCACCATATTAGAACACACATGAAGCTTCTAAGTTGATGTAATAGCCAGTAAGAAGTAGTACAATTCAAGTTTTAGGTATCGATTATTGACTTTGTAGCTGGCTTTGGTAACTTGGACATGAGCTAGGACCTTAAGATTCTGCATGAAAGGAGGACTAGCAGCCGAGTTGCACGGGAGATTGTGAAAAGTGTTCACATGTAGTAAAAACCTGAGAGATCCGTTCGCTATCGTCATTTGTTAACGAATCGACTTAAAGCCAGATCGTCACATTGGCCGCTCTCCTCTCTGAAACGGTTGTACTTATCGTCTGCAAAGCTATGTCGAGTGCTGCGGCATGTGGAGACACTAAAAGCACCATAGTAGAACACGGATGAAGATTCTAATTTGATGTAATAGCCAGTAAGAAGTAGTACAAGTCAAGTTTTAGGTATCGATTATAGACTTTTTAGCTGGCTTTGGTGCCTTGGACATGAGCTAGGACCTTAAGATTCTGCATGAAAGGAGGACTAACAGCAGCCTTGCACGTGAGAATGTGAAAAGTGTTCATATGTAGTAAAAACCTGAGAAATCCGACCGTTTTCGTAATTTGTTATCGAATCGACTTAAAGCCAGAACGTCCCATTGGAAGCTCTTCTCTCTGAAACGGTTGTACTTATCGTCTGCAAAGCGATGTCGCCTGCTGCGGTATGTGGAGACACTAAAAGCACCATAGTAGAACACAGATGAAGCTTCTAAGATGATGTAATAGCTAGTAAGAAGTAGTACAATTTAAATTTTAGATATCGATTATTGACTTTTTAGCTGGCTTTGGTGCTTTGGACATGAGCTAGGACCTTAAGAATCTGCATGAAAGGAGGACTAGCAGCCGAGTTGCACGGGAGATTTGAAAAGTGTTCATATGTAGTAAAAACCTGAGAAACCCCTCCGTTTTCGTCATTTGTTATCGAATCGACTTAAAGCCAGATCGTCACATTGGCCGCTCTTCTCTCTGAAATGGTTGTACTTATCGTCTGAAAGCTATGTCCCGTGCTGCGGTTTGCGGAGACACTAAAATCACCATAGTAGAACACAGATGAAGCTTCTAAGTTGATGTAATAGCCAGTAAGAAGTAGTACAATTCAAGTTTAAGGTATCGATTATTAAATTTTTAGCTGGCTTTGGTGCCTTGGACATGAGCTAGGACCTTAAGATTCTGCATGAAAGGAGGACTAGCAGCCGAGATGCATGGGAGAATGTGAAAAGTGCTCATATGTAGTAAAAACCTGAGAAATCCGTTCGTTATCGTCATATATTACCGAATCGACTTAAAGCCGGATCGTCACATTGGCCGCTCTTCTCTCTGAAACGGTTGTACTTATCGTCTGCAAAGCTATGTCGCGTGCTGCGGTATGTGGAGACACTAAAATCACCTTAGTAGGACACAGATGAAGCTTCTAAGTTGATGTAATAGCCAGTAAGAAGTAGTACAATTCAAGTTTTAGGTATCGATTATTGACTTTTTAGCTGGCTTTGGTGCCTTGGACATGAGCTAGAACCCTAAGAATCTGCATGAGAGGGAGACTAGCAGAAAAGTTGCCCGGGAGAATGTGAAATGTGCTCATATGTAGTATTAACCTGAGAAATCCGTCCGTTTTCGTCTTTTGTTATCGAGTCGACTAAAGGCCAGATCGTAACATTGTCCGCCCTTCTCTCTGAAACGGCTGTACTTATCGTCTGAAAGCTATGTCGCGTGCTGCGGTATGCGGAGACGCTAAAAGCACCATAGTAGAACACAGATGAAGCTTCTAAGTTGATGTAATAGCCAGTAAGAAGTAGTACAATTCCAGTTTTAGGTATCGATTATTGAGTTTTTAGCTGGGTTTGGTGCCTTGGACATGAGCTAGGACCTTAAGATTCTGCATGAAAGCAGGACTAGTAGCCGAGTTGCACTGGAGAATGTGAAAAGTGTTAATATGTAGTAAAAACCTGAGAAATCCGTCCGTTTTCGTCGTTTGTTATCGAATCGACTTAAAGCCTGTTCGTCACATTGGGCGCTCTTCTCTCTGAAACGGTTGCACTTATCGTCTGCAAAGCTATGTCGCGTGCTGCAGTATGCGGAGACACTAAAAGCAGCATAGTAGAACACAGATGAAGCTTCTAAGTTGATGTAATAGCTAGTAAGAAGTAGTACAATTGAAATTTTAGATATCGATTATTGGCTTTTTAGCTGGCTTTGGTGCCTTGGACATGAGCTAGGACCTAAAGATTCTGCATGAAAGGAGGACTAGCAGCCGAGTTGCACGGGAGAAAGTGAAAAGTGTTCATATGTAGTAAAAACCCGAGAAATCCGTACGTTGTCGTCATTGGTTATCGAATCGTCTTAAAGCCAGATCGTCACATTGGCCGCTCTTCTCTCTGATACGGTTGTACTTATCGTCTGCAAAGCTATGTCGAGTGCTGCGGTATGTGGAGACACTAAAATCACCATAGTAGAACACAGATGAAGCTTCTAAGTTGATGTAATAGCCAGTAAGAGGTAGTACAATTCAAGTTTTAGGTATCGATTATTGACGTTTTAGCTGGCTTTCGTGACTTGGACATGAGCTAGGACCTTAAGAATCTGCATGAAAGGAGGACTATCAGCTGACTTGCCTGGGAGAATATGAAAAGTGTTCATATGTAGTAAAAACCTGAGAAATCCTTCCGTTTTCGTCATTTGTTATCGAATCGACCTAAAGCCAGATCGTGACATTGGCCGCCCTTCTCTCTGAAACGGTTGCACTTATCGTCTGCAAAGCTATGTCTCGTGCTGCAGTATGCGGAGACACTAAAAGCAGCATAGTAGAACACAGATGAAACTTCTAAGTTGATGTAATAGCTAGTAAGAAGTAGTACCATTGCTATTTTAGATATCGATTATTGACTTTTTAGCTGGCTTTGGTGCCTTGGACATGAGCTAGGACCTTAAGATTCTGCATGAAAGGAGGACTAACAGCCGCCTTGCACGTGAGAATGGGAAAAGTGTTCATATGTAGTAAAAACCTGAGAAATCCGACCGTTTTCGTCATTTGTTATCGAATCGACTTAAAGCCAGATCGTCACATTGGACGCTCTTCTCTCTGAAACGATTGTACTTATCGTCTGCAAAGCTATGTCGAGTGCTGCGGTATGTGGAGACACTAAAAGCACCATAGTAGAACACAGATGTAGCTTATAAGTTGATGTAATAGCCAGTAAGAGGTAGTACAATTCAAGTTTAAGGTATCGATTATTAAATTTTTCGCTGGCTTTGGTGCCTTGGACATGAGCTAGGACCTTAAGATTCTGCATGAAAGGAGGACTAGCAGCCGAGATGCATGGGAGAATGTGAAAAGTGTTCATATGTAGTAAAAACCTGAGAAATCCGTTCGTTATCGTCATATATTACCGAATCGACTTAAAGCCGGATCGTCACATTGGCCGCTCTTCTCTCTGAAACGGTTGTCCTTATCGTCTGCAAAGCTATGTCGCGTGCTGCGGTATGTGGAGACACTAAAATCACCTTAGTAGGACACAGATGAAGCTTCTAAGTTGATGTAATAGCCAGTAAGAAGTAGTACAATTCAAGTTTTAGTTATCGATTACTGACTTTTTAGCTGGCTTTGGTGCCTTGGACATGAGCTAGGACCCTAAGAATCTGCATGAGAGGGAGACTAGCAGAAAAGTTGCACGGGAGAATGTGAAATGAGCTCATATGTAGTATTAACCTGAGAAATCCGTCCGTTTTCGTCCTTTGTTATCGAGTCGACTAAAGGCCAGATCGTAACATTGTCCGCCCTTCTCTCTGAAACGGCTGTACTTATCGTCTGAAAGCTATGTCGCGTGCTGCGGTATGCGGAGACACTAAAAGCACCATATTAGACCACAGATGAAGCTTCTAAGATGATGTAATAGCCAGTAAGAAGTAGTACAATTCAAGTTTTAGGTATCTATTATTGACTTTGTAGCTGGCTTTGGTGCCTTGGACATGAGCTAGGACCTTAAGATTCTGCATGAAGGAAGGACTAGCAGCCGAGTTGCACGGGAGAATGTGAAAAGTGTTCATATGTAGTAAAAACCTGAGAAATCCGTCCGTTTTCGTCATTTGTTATCGAATCGACTTAAAGCCAGATCATCACATTGGCCGCTCTTCTCTCTGAAACGGTTGTACTTATCGTCTGAAAGCTATGTCGCGTGCTGCGGTATGCGGAGACACTAAAAGCAGCATAGTAGAACACAGATGAAGCTTCTAAGATGATGTAATAGCCAGTAAGAATTAGTACAACTCAAGTTTTAGGTATCGATTATTGACTTTTTAGCTGGCTTTGGTGCCTTGGACATGAGCTAGGACCTTAAGATTCTGCATGAAAGGAGGACTAGCAACCGAATTGCACGGGAGAATGTGAAAAGTGTTCATATGTAGTAAAAACCCGAAATATCCGTCCGTTTTCATCATTTGTTATCGAATCGACTTAATGCCAGATCGTCACATTGGCCGCTCTTCTCTCTGAAACGGTTGTACTTATCGTCTGCAAAGCTATGTCGCGTGCTGCGGTATGTGGAGACACTAAAAGCACCATAGTAGAACACAGATGAAGCTTCTAAGATGATGTAATAGCCAGTAAGAAGTAGTACAATTCAAGTTTTAGGAATCGATTATTGACTTTTTAGCTGGCTTTGGTGCATTGGACGTGAGCTAGGACCTTAAGATTCTGCATGAAAGGAGGACTAGCAGCCGAGTTGCACGGGAGAATGTGAAAAGTGTACATATGTAGTAAAAACCTGAGAAATCCTTCCGTTTTCGTCATTTGTTAACGAATCGACTTAAAGCCAGATCGTCACATTGGCCGCTCTCCTCTCTGAAACGGTTGTACTTATCGTCTGCAAAGCTATTTCGCGTGCTGCGGTATGCAGAGACACTAAATGCACCATAGTAGAACACAGATGAAGCTTCTAAGTTGATGTAATAGCCAGTAAGAAGTAGTAAAATTCAAGTTTTAGGTATCGATTATTGACTTTGTAGCTGGCTTTGGAGCCTTGGACATGAGCTAGGACCTTAAGATTCTGCATGAAGGAAGGACTAGCAGCCGAGTTGTACGGGAGAATGCGAAAAGTGTTCATATGTAGTAAAAACCTGAGAAATCCATACGTTTTCGTCATTGGTTATCGATTCGTCTTAAAGCCAGATCGTCACATTGGCAGCTCTTCTCTCTGAAACGGTTGTACTTATCGTCTGCAAAGCTATGTCGCGTGCTGCGGTATGTGGAGACACTAAAAGCACCATAGTAGAACACAGATGAAGCTTCTAAGTTGATGTAATAGCTAGTAAGAGGTAGTACAATTCAAGTTTTAGGTATCGATTATTGACTTTTTAGCTGGATTTGGTGCCTTGGCCATGAGCTAGGACCTTAAGATTCTGCATGAAAGGAGGACTAGCAGCCGAGTTGCACGGGAGGATGTGAAAAGTTTTCATATGTAGTAAAAACCTGAGAAATCCGTCCATTTTCGTAATTTGTAATCGAATCGACTTAAAACCGGATCGTGACATTGGCCGCTCTTCTCTCTGAAACGGTTGTACTCATCGTCTGCAAAGCTATGTCGCGTGCTGCGGTATGCGGAGACACTAAAAGCACCATAGTAGAACACAGATGAAGCTTCTAAGTTGATGTAATAGCTAGTAAGAAGTAGTACAATTGGAATTTTAGATATCGATTATTGACTTTTTATCTGGCTCTGGTGCCTTGGACATGAGCTAGGAGCTTAAGATTCTGCATGAAAGGAGGACTAGCAGCCGAGTTGCACGGGAGAATGTGAAAAGTGTTCATATGTAGTAAAAACCTGAGAAGTCCGTACGTTTTGTCATTTGTTATCGAATCGACTTAAAGCCAGATCGTCACATTGGCCGCTCTTCCCTCCAAAACGGTTGTACTTATCGTCTGAAAGCTATGTCGCGTGCTGCGGTATACGGAGACACTAAAAGCACCATAGTAGAACACAGATGAGGCTTCTAAGATGATGTAATAGCCAGTAACAATTAGTACAATACCAGTTTTAGGTATCGATTATTGACTTTTAGCTGGCTTTGGTGCCTTGGACATGAGCTAGGACCTTAAGATTCTGCATGAAAGGAGGGTTAGCAGCTGAGTTGCACGGGAGAATGTGAAAAGTGTTCATATGTAGTAAAAACCTGGGAAATCCGTCCCCTTTCGTCATTTCTTATGGAATCGACTTAAAGCCAGATCGTCACATTGGTTGCTCTTCCCTCTGACGCTGTTGTACTTATCGTCTGCAATGCTATGTCGCGTGCTGTGGTATGCGGAGACACTTAAAGCACCATAGTAGAACACAGATGAAGCTTCTAAGTTGATGTAATAGCCAGTAAGAAGTAGTACAATTCATGTTTTAGGTATCGATTATTGACTTTGTAGCTGGCTTTGGTGCCTTGAACATGAGCTAGGACCTTAAGATTCTGCATGAAAGGAGGACTAGCAGCAAAGTTGCACGGGAGATTGTGAAAAGTGTTCATATGAAGTAAAAACCTGATAGATCCGTTCGCCATCGTCATTTGTTAACGAATCGACTTAAAGCCAGTTCGTCACATTGGCCGCTCTCCTCTCTGAAACGGTTGTACTTATCGTCTGCAAAGCTATGTCGCGTGCTGCGGTATGTGGAGACACTAAAAGCACCATAGTAGAACACAGATGAAGATTCTAAGTTGATGTAATAGCCAGTAAGAAGTAGTACAAATCAAGTTTTAGGTATCGATTATAGACTTTTTAGCTGGCTTTGGTGCCTTGGACATGAGCTAGGACCTTAAGATTCAGCATGAATGGAGGACTAACAGCCGCTTTGCACGTGAGAATGTGAGAAGTGTTCATATGTAGTAAAAACCCGAGAAATCCGTCCGTTTTCGTCATTTGTTATCGAATCGACTCAAAGCCAGATCGTCACATTAACCGCTCTACTCTCTGAAACGGTTGTACTTATCGTCTGCAAAGCTATGTCGCGTGCTGCGGTATGCGGAGACACTAAAAGCACCATAGTAGAACACAGATCAAGCTTCTAATTTGATGTAATAGCCAGTAAGAAGTAGTACAATTCAAGTTTTACTTATCGATTATTGACTTTTTAGCTGTCTGTGGTGCCTTGGACATGAGCTAGGACCTTAAGATTCTGCATGAAAGGAGGACTAGCAGCCGAGATGCACGGGAGGATGTGAAGAGTTTTCATATGTAGTAAAAACCTGAGAAATCCGTCCAATGTCGTCATTTGTTATCGAATCGACTTAAAACCGTATCGTGATATTGGCCGCTCTTCTCTCTGAAACGGTTGTACTTATCGTCTGCAAAGCTATGTCGCGTGCTGCGGTATATGGAGACACTAAAATCACCATAGTAGGACACAGATGAAGCTTCTAAGTTGATGTAATAGCCAGTAAGAAGTAGTACAATTCAAGTTTTACGTATCGATTATTGACTTTTTAGCTGGCTTTGGTGCCATGGACATGAGCTAGGACCCTAAGAATCTGCATGAAAGGGAGACTAGCAGAAAAGTTGCACTGGAGAATGTGAAATGTGCTCATATGTAGTATTAACCTGAGAAATCCGTCCGTTTTCGCCTTTTGTTATCGAGTCGACTAAAGGCCAGATCGTAACATTGTCCGCCCTTGTCTCTGAAACTGCTGTACTTATCGTCTGAAAGCTATGTCGCGTGCTTCGGTATGCGGAGACATTAAAATCACCATAGTAGAACACAGATGAAGATTCTAAGTTGACGTAATAGCCACTAAGAAGTAGTACAATTCAAGTGCTGCGGTATGTGGAGACACTAAAAGCACCATAATAGGACACAGATGAAGCTTCTAAGTTGATGTAATAGCCAGTAAGAAATAGTACAATTCAAGTTTTAGGTATCGATTATTGACTTTTTAGCTGGCTTTGGTGCCTTGGACATGAGCTAGGAGCTTAAGATTCTGCATGAAAGCAGGACTAGCAGCCGAGTTGCACGGGAGGATGTGAAAACTGTTCATATGAAGTAAAAACCTGAGAAATCCGTCCGTTTTCGTCGTTTGATATCAAATCGACTTAAAGCCTGATCGTCACATTGGCCGCTCTTCTCTCTGAAACGGTTGCAAAGCTATGTTGCGTGCTGCAGTATGCGGAGACACTAAAAGCAGCATAGTAGAACACAGATGAAGCTTCTAAGTTGATGTAATAGCTAGTAAGAAGTAGTACAATTGAAATTTTAGATATCGATTATTGACTTTTTAGCTGGCTTTGGTGCCTTGGACATGAGCTAGGACCTTAAGATTCTGCATGAAAGGTGGACTAGCAGCCGAGTTGCACGGGAGAATATGAAAAGTGTTCATATGTAGTAAAAACCTGAGAAATCCTTCCGTTTTCGTCATTTGTTATCGAATCGACTTAAAGCCAGATCGTCACATTGTCCGCCCTTCTCCCTGAAACGGTTGTACTTATCGTCTGCAAAGCTATGTCGCGTGCTGCGGTATGTGGAGACACTAAAAGCACCATAGTAGAACACAGATGAAGCTTCTAAGTTGATGTAATAGCCAGTAAGAGGTAGTACAATTCAAGTTTTAGGTATCTATTATTGACTTTTTATCTGGCTTTCGTGCCTTGGACATGAGCTAGGACCTTAAGATTCTGCATGAAAGGAGGACTAGCAGCTGACTTGCCTGGGAGAATATGAAAAGTGTTCATATGTAGTAAAAACCTGAGAAATCCTTCCGTTTTCGTCATTTGTTATCGAATCGACCTAAAGCCAGATCGTGACATTGATCGCTCTTCTCTCTGAAACGGTTGTACTTATCGTCTGCAAAGCTATGTTGCGTGCTGCGGTACGTGGAGACACTAAAAGCACCATAGTGGAACACAGATGAAGCTTCTAAGTTGATGTAATAGCCAGTAAGAAGTAGTACAACTCAAGTTTTAGGTATCGATTATTGGCTATTTAGCTGGCTTTGGTGCCTTGGACATGAGCTAGGACCTTAAGATTCTGCATGAAAGGAGGACTAGCAGCCGAGCTGCACGGGAGGATGTGAAAAGTGTTCAGATGTAGTAAAAACCTGAGAAATCCGTCCGTTTTCGTCATTTGTTATCGAACCGACTTAAAGCCAGATCGTCACATTGGCAGCTCTTCTCTCTGAAACGGTTGTACTTATCGTCTGCAAAGCTATGTCGCATGCTGTGGTATGCAGAGACACTAAAATCACCATAGTAGGACACAGATGAAGCTTCTAAGTTGATGTAATAGCCAGTAAGAAGTAGTACAATTCAAGTTTTATTCATCGATTATTGACTTTTAGCTGGCTTTGGTGCCTTGGACATGAGCTAGGACCTTAAGATTCTGTATGAATGGAGGACTAGCAGCCGAGTTGCACGGGAGAATGTGAAAAGTGTTCATATGTAGTAAAAACATGAGAAATCCGTCCGTTTTCGTCATTTGTTATCGAATCGACTTAAAGCCAGAACGTCCCATTGGAAGCTCTTCTCTCTGAAACGGTTGTACTTATCGTCTGCAAAGCGATGTCGCGTGCTGCGGTATGTGGAGACACTAAAAGCACCATAGTAGAACACAGATGAAGCTTCTAAGTTGATGTAATAGCTAGTAAGAAGTAGTACAATTTGAATTTTAGATATCGATTATTGACTTTTTAGCTGGCTTTGGTGCTTTGGACATGAGCTAGGACCTTAAGAATCTGCATGAAAGGAGGACTAGCAGCCGAGTTGCACGGGAGATTTGAAAAGTGTTCATATGTAGTAAAAACCTGAGAAACCCCTCCGTTTTCGTCATTTGTTATCGAATCGACTTAAAGCCAGATCGTCACATTGGCCGCTCTTCTCTCTGAAATGGTTGTACTTATCGTCTGAAAGCTATGTCCCGTGCTGCGGTTTGCGGAGACACTAAAATCACCATAGTAGAACACAGATGAAGCTTCTAAGTTGATGTAATAGCCAGTAAGAAGTAGTACAATTCAAGTTTAAGGTATCGATTATTAAATTTTTAGCTGGCTTTGGTGCCTTGGACATGAGCTAGGACCTTAAGATTCTGCATGAAAGGAGGACTAGCAGCCGAGATGCATGGGAGAATGTGAAAAGTGTTCATATGTAGTAAAAACCTGAGAAATCCGTTCGTTATCGTCATATATTACCGAATCGACTTAAAGCCGGATCGTCACATTGGCCGCTCTTCTCTCTGAAACGGTTGTACTTATCGTCTGCAAAGCTATGTCGCGTGCTGCGGTATGTGGAGACACTAAAATCACCTTAGTAGGACACAGATGAAGCTTCTAAGTTGATGTAATAGCCAGTAAGAAGTAGTATAATTCAAGTTTTAGTTCTCGATTACTGACTTTTTAGCTGGCTTTGGTGCCTTGGACATGAGCTAGGACCCTAAGAATCTGCATGAGAGGGAGACTAGCAGAAAAGTTGCACGGGAGAATGTGAAATGTGCTCATATGTAGTATTAACCTGAGAAATCCGTCCGTTTTCGTCTTTTGTTATCGAGTCGACTAAAGGCCAGATCGTAACATTGTCCGCCTTTCTCTCTGAAACGGCTGTACTTATCGTCTGAAAGCTATGTCGCGTGCTGCGGTATGCGGAGACACTAAAAGCACCATAGTAGAACACAGATGAAGCTTCTAAGATGATGTAATAGCCAGTAAGAAGTAGTACAATTCAAGTTTTAGGTATCGATTATTGACTTTTTAGCTGGCTTTGGTGCATTGGACGTGAACTAGGACCTTAAGATTCTGCATGAAAGGAGGACTAGCAGCCGAGTTGCACGGGAGAATGTGAAAAGTGTACATATGTAGTAAAAACCTGAGAAATCCTTCCGTTTTCGTCATTTGTTAACGAATCGACTTAAAGCCAGATCGTCACATTGGCCGCTCTCCTCTCTGAAACGGTTGTACTTATCGTCTGCAAAGCTATGTCGCGTGCTGCGGTATGCAGAGACACTAAATGCACCATAGTAGAACACAGATGAAGCTTCTAAGTTGATGTAATAGCCAGTAAGAAGTAGTAAAATTCAAGTTTTAGGTATCTATTATTGACTTTGTAGCTGGCTTTGGTGCCTTGGACATGAGCTAGGACCTTAAGATTCTGCATGAAGGAAGGACTAGCAGCCGAGTTGCACGGGAGAATGTGAAAAGTGTTCATATGTAGTAAAAACCTGAGAAATCCGTCCGTTTTCGTCATTTGTTATCGAATCGACTTAAAGCCAGATCATCACATTGGCCGCTCTTCTCTCTGAAACGGTTGTACTTATCGTCTGAAAGCTATGTCGCGTGCTGCGGTATGCGGAGACACTAAAAGCAGCATAGTAGAACACAGATGAAGCTTCTAAGATGATGTAATAGCCAGTAAGAATTAGTACAACTCAAGTTTTAGGTATCGATTATTGACTTTTTAGCTGGCTTTGGTGCATTGGACGTGAGCTAGGACCTTAAGATTCTGCATGAAGGAAGGACTAGCAGCCGAGTTGCACGGGAGAATGCGAAAAGTGTTCATATGTAGTAAAAACCTGAGAAATCCATACGTTTTCGTCATTGGTTATCGATTCGTCTTAAAGCCATATCGTCACATTGGCAGCTCTTCTCTCTGAAACGGTTGTACTTATCGTCTGCAAAGCTATGTCGCGTGCTGCGGTATGTGGAGACACTAAAAGCACCATAGTAGAACACAGATGAAGCTTCTAAGTTGATGTAATAGCTAGTAAGAGGTAGTACAATTCAAGTTTTAAGTATCGATTATTGACTTTTTAGCTGGATTTGGTGCCTTGGCCATGAGCTAGGACCTTAAGATTCTGCATGAAAGGAGGACTAGCAGCCGAGTTGCACGGGAGGATGTGAAAAGTTTTCATATGTAGTAAAAACCTGAGAAATCCGTCCATTTTCGTAATTTGTAATCGAATCGACTTAAAACCGGATCGTGACATTGGCCGCTCTTCTCTCTGAAACGGTTGTACTCATCGTCTGCAAAGCTATGTCGCGTGCTGCGGTATGCGGAGACACTAAAAGCACCATAGTAGAACACAGATGAAGCTTCTAAGTTGATGTAATAGCTAGTAAGAAGTAGTACAATTGGAATTTTAGATATCGATTATTGACTTTTTAGCTGGCTCTAGTGCCTTGGACATGAGCTAGGAGCTTAAGATTCTGCATGAAAGGAAGACTAGCAGCCGAGTTGCACGGGAGAATGTGAAAAGTGTTCATATGTAGTAAAAACCTGAGAAGTCCGTCCGTTTTGTCATTTGTTATCGAATCGACTTAAAGCCAGATCGTCACATTGGCCGCTCTTCTCTCCAAAACGGTTGTACTTATCGTCTGAAAGCTATGTCGCGTGCTGCGGTATACGGAGACACTAAAAGCACCATAGTAGAACACAGATGAAGCTTCTAAGATGATGTAATAGCCAGTAACAATTAGTACAATAACAGTTTTAGGTATCGATTATTAACTTTTAGCTGACTTTGGTGCCTTGGACATGAGCTAGGACCTTAAGATTCTGCATGAAAGGAGGGTTAGCAGCTGAGTTGCACGGGAGAATGTGAAAAGTGTTCATATGTAGTAAAAACCTGGGAAATCCGTCCGTTATCGTCATTTGTTATCGAATCGACTTAAAGCCAGATCGTCACATTGGCCGCTCTTCCCTCTGATGCTGTTGTACTTATCGTCTGCAATGCTATGTCGCGCGCTGTGGTATGCGGAGACACTTAAAGCACCATAGTAGAACACAGATGAAGCTTCTAAGTTGATGTAATAGCCAGTAAGAAGTAGTACAATTCATGTTTTAGGTATCGATTATTGACTTTGTAGCTGGCTTTGGTGCCTTGAACATGAGCTAGGACCTTAAGATTCTGCATGAAAGGAGGACTAGCAGCAAAGTTGCACGGGAGATTGTGAAAAGTGTTCATATGGAGTAAAAACCTGATAGATCCGTTCGCCATCATCATTTGTTAACGAATCGACTTAAAGCCAGATCGTCACATTGGCCGCTCTCCTCTCTGAAACGGTTGTACTTATCGTCTGCAAAGCTATGTCGCGTGCTGCGGTATGTGGAGACACTAAAAGCACCATAGTAGAACACAGATGAAGATTCTAAGTTGATGTAATAGCCAGTAAGAAGTAGTACAAATCAAGTTTTAGGTATCGATTATAGACTTTTTAGCTGGCTTTGGTGCCTTGGACATGAGCTAGGACCTTAAGATTCAGCATGAAAGGAGGACTAACAGCCGCTTTGCACGTGAGAATGTGAGAAGTGTTCATATGTAGTAAAAACCCGAGAAATCCGTCCGTTTTCGTCATTTGTTATCGAATCGACTCAAAGCCAGATCGTCACATTGGCCGCTCTACTCTCTGAAACGGTTGTACTTATCGTCTGCAATGCTATGTCGCGTGCTGCGGTATGCGGAGACACTAAAAGCACCATAGTAGAACACAGATCAAGCTTCTAATTTGATGTAATAGCCAGTAAGAAGTAGTACAATTCAAGTTTTACTTATCGATTATTGACTTTTTAGCTATCTGTGGTGCCTTGGACATGAGCTAGGACCTTAAGATTCTGCATGAAAGGAGGACTAGCAGCCGAGTTGCACGGGAGGATGTGAAGAGTTTTCATATGTAGTAAAAACCTGAGAAATCCGTCCAATGTCGTCATTTGTTATCGAATCGACTTAAAACCGTATCGTGATATTGGCCGCTCTTCTCTCTGAAACGGTTGTACTTATCGTCTGCAAAGCTATGTCGCGTGCTGCGGTATGTGGAGACACTAAAATCACCATAGTAGGACACAGATGAAGCTTCTAAGTTGATGTAATAGCCAGTAAGAAGTAGTACAATTCAAGTTTTACGTATCGATTATTGACTTTTTAGCTGGCTTTGGTGCCTTGGACATGAGCTAGGACCCTAAGAATCTGCATGAAAGGGAGACTAGCAGAAAAGTTGCACTGGAGAATGTGAAATGTGCTCATATGTAGTATTAACCTGAGAAATCCGTCCGTTTTCGCCTTTTGTTATCGAGTCGACTAAAGGCCAGATCGTAACATTGTCCGCCCTTCTCTCTGAAACTGCTGTACTTATCGTCTGAAAGCTATGTCGCGTGCTGCGGTATGCGGAGACATTAAAATCACCATAGTAGAACACAGATGAAGATTCTAAGTTGACGTAATAGCCACTAAGAAGTAGTTCAATTCAAGTGCTGCGGTATGTGGAGACACTAAAAGCACCATAGTAGGACACAGATGAAGCTTCTAAGTTGATGTAATAGCCAGTAAGAAATAGTACAATTCAAGTTTTAGGTATCGATTATTGACTTTTTAGCTGGCTTTGGTGCCTTGGACATGAGCTAGGACCCTAAGAATCTGCATGAGAGGGAGACTAGCAGAAAAGTTGCATGGGAGAATGTGAAATGTGCTCATATGTAGTATTAACCTGAGAAACCCATCCGTTTTCGTCTTTTGTTGTCGAGTCGACTAAAGGCCAGATCGTAACATTGTCCGCCCTTCTCTCTGAAACGGCTGTACTTATCGTCTGAAAGCTATGTCGCGTGCTGCGGTATGCGGAGACACTAAAAGCACCATAGTAGAACACAGATGAAGCTTCTAAGTTGATGTAATAGCCAGTAAGAAGTAGTACAATTCCAGTTTTAGGTATCGATTATTGACTTTTTAGCTGGCTTTGGTGCCTTGGACATGAGCTAGGACCTTAAGTTTCTGCATGATAGCAGGACTAGCAGCCGAGTTGCACGGGAGAATGTGAAAAGTGTTCATATGTAGTAAAAACCTGAGAAGTCCGTCCGTTTTGTCATTTGTTATCGAATCGACTTAAAGCCAGATCGTCACATTGGCCGCTCTTCTCTCCAAAACGGTTGTACTTATCGTCTGAAAGCTATGTCGCGTGCTGCGGTATACGGAGACACTAAAAGCACCATAGTAGAACACAGATGAAGCTTCTAAGATGATGTAATAGCCAGTAACAATTAGTACAATACCAGTTTTAGGTATCGATTATTAACTTTTAGCTGACTTTGGTGCCTTGGACATGAGCTAGGACCTTAAGATTCTGCATGAAAGGTGGACTAGCAGCCGAGTTGCACGGGAGAATATGAAAAGTGTTCATATGTAGTAAAAACCTGAGAAATCCTTCCGTTTTCGTCATTTGTTATCGAATCGACTTAAAGCCAGATCGTCACACTGTCCGCCCTTCTCCCTGAAACGGTTGTACTTATCGTCTGCAAAGCTATGTCGCGTGCTGCGGTATGTGGAGCCACTAAAAGCACCATAGTAGAACACAGATGAAGCTTCTAAGTTGATGTAATAGCCAGTAAGAGGTAGTACAATTCAAGTTTTAGGTATCTATTATTGACTTTTTATCTGGCTTTCGTGCCTTGGACATGAGCTAGGACCTTAAGATTCTGCATGAAAGGAGGACTAGCAGCTGACTTGCCTGGGAGAATATGAAAAGTGTTCATATGTAGTAAAAACCTGAGAAATCCTTCCGTTTTCGTCATTTGTTATCGAATCGACCTAAAGCCAGATCGTGACATTGATTGCTCTTCTCTCTGAAACGGTTGTACTTATCGTCTGCAAAGCTATGTCTCGTGCTGCGGTACGTGGAGACACTAAAAGCACCATAGTGGAACACAGATGAAGCTCCTAAGTTGATGTAATAGCCAGTAAGAAGTAGTACAACTCAAGTTTTAGGTATCGATTATTGGCTATTTAGCTGGCTTTGGTGCCTTGGACATGAGCTAGGACCTTAAGATTCTGCATGAAAGGAGGACTAGCAGCCGAGCTGCACGGGAGGATGTGAAAAGTGTTCATATGTAGTAAAAACCTGAGAAATCCGTCCGTTTTCGTCATTTGTTATCGAACCGACTTAAAGCCAGATCGTCACATTGGCAGCTCTTCTCTCTGAAACGGTTGTACTTATCGTCTGCAAAGCTATGTCGCATGCTGTGGTATGCAGAGACACTAAAATCACCATAGTAGAACACAGATGAAGCTTCTAAGTTGATGTAATAGCTAGTAAGAAGTAGTACAATTTAAATTTTAGATATCGATTATTGACTTTTTAGCTGGCTTTGGTGCTTTGGACATGAGCTAGGACCTTAAGAATCTGCATGAAAGGAAGACTAGCAGCCGAGTTGCACGGGAGATTTGAAAAGTGTTCATATGTAGTAAAAACCTGAGAAACCCGTCCGTTTTCGTCATTTGTTATCGAATCGACTTAAAGCCAGATCGTCACATTGGCCGCTCTTCTCTCTGAAACGGTTGTACTTATCGTCTGAAAGCTATGTCCCGTGCTGCGGTTTGCGGAGACACTAAAAGCACCATAGTAGAACACAGATGAACCTTATAAGATGATGTAATAGCCAGTAAGATATAGTGCAATTCAAGTTTTAGGTATCGATTATTGACTTTTTGGCTGGCTTTGGTGCCTTGGACATGAGCAAGGACCTTAAGATTCTGCATGAAAGGAGGACTAGCAGCCGAGATGCACGGGAGAATGTGAAAAGTGTTCATATGTAGTAAAAACCCGAAATATCCGTCCGTTTTCGTCATTTGTTATCCAATCGACTTAAAGCCAGATCGTCACATTGTCCGCAGTTCTCTCTGAAACGGTTGTACTTATCGTCTGCAAAGCTAAGTCGCGTGCTGCGGTATGCGGAGACACTAAAAATACCATAGTAGAACACGGATGAAGCTTCTAAGTTGATGTAATAACCAGTAAGAAGTAGTACAATTCAAGTTTTAATCATCGATTATTGCCTTTTAGCTGGCTTTGGTGCCTTGGACATGAGCTAGGACCTTACGAATCTGCATGATTGGAGGACTAGCAGAAAAGTTGCACGGGAGAATGTGAAATGTGTTAATATGTAGTATTAACCTGAGAAATCCGTCCGTTTTCGTCATTGGTTATCGAATCGTCTTATGGCCAGATCGTCACATTGGCCGCTCTTCTCTCTGAAACGGTTGTACTTCTCGTCTGCAAAGCTATGTCGAGTGCTGCGGTATGTGGAGACACTAAAAGCACCATAGTAGAACACAGATGAAGCTTCTAAGTTGATGTAATAGCCAGTAAGTGGTAGTACAATTCAAGTTTTATTTATCGATTATTGACTTTTTATCTGGCTTTGGTGCCTTGGACATGAGCTAGGACCTTAACATTCTGCATGAAAGGAGGACTAGCAGCTGACTTGCCTGGGAGAATATGAAAAGTGTTCATATGTGGTAAAAACCTGAGAAATCCTTCCGATTTCGTCATTTGTTATCGAATCGACCTAAAGCCAGATCGTGACATTGGCCGCTCTTCTCTCTGAAACGGTTGTACTTATCGTCTGCAAAGCTATGTCGCGTGCTGCGGTATGCGGAGACACTAAAAAACGATAGTAGAACACAGATGAAGCTTATACGTTGATGTAATAGCTAGTAAGAAGTAGTACAATTTAAATTTTAGATATCGATTATTGACTTTTTAGCTGGCTTTGGTGCCTTGGACATGAGCTAGGACCTTAAGAATCTGCATGAAAGGAGGACTAGCAGCCGAGTTGCACGGTAGAATGTGAAAAGTGTTCATATGTAGTAAAAACCTGAGAAACCCGTCCGTTTTCGTCATTTGTTATCGAATCGACTTAAAGCCAGATCGTCACATTGGCCGCTCTTCTCTCTGAAACGGTTGTACTTATCGTCTGAAAGCTATGTCGCGTGCTGCAGTATGCGGAGACACTAAAAGCAGCATAGTAGAACACAGATGAAGCTTCTAAGTTGATGTAATAGCTAGTAAGAAGTAGTACAATTGAAATTTTAGATATAGATTATTGACTTTTTAGCTGGCGTTGGTGCCTTGGACATGAGCTAGGAGCTTAAGATTCTGCATGAAAGGAGGACTAGCAGCCGAGTTGCATGGGAGAATGTGAAAAGTGTTCATATGTAGTAAAAACCCAAGAAATCCGTACGTTTTCGTCATTGGTTATCGAATCGTCTTAAAGCCAGGTCGTCACATTGGCCGCTCTTCTCTCTGAAACGGTTGTACTTATCGTCTGCAAAGCTATTTCGAGTGCTGCGGTATGTGGAGACACTAAAAGCACCATAGTACAACACAGATGAAGCTTCTAAGTTGATGTAATAGCCAGTAAGAGGTAGTACAATTCAAGTTTCAGGTATCGATTATTGACTTTTTAGCTGGCTTTGCTACCTTGGACATGAGCTAGGACCTTAAGATTCTGCATTAAAGGAGGACTAGCAGCTGAATTGCCTGCGAGAATATGAAAAGTGTTCATATGTATTAAAAACCTGAGAAATCCTTCCGTTTTCGTCATTTGTTATCGAATCGACCTAAAGCCAGATCGTGACATTGTCCGCTCTTCTCTCTGAAACGGTTGTACTTATCGTCTGCAAAGCTATGACTCGTGCTGCGGTATGTGGAGACACTAAAAGCACCATAGTAGAACACAGATCAAGCTTCTAATTTGATGTAATAGCCAGTAAGAAGTAGTACAATTCAAGTTTTACTTATCGATTATTGACTTTTTAGCTGTCTGTGGTGCCTTGAACATGAGCTAGGACTTTCAGATTCTGCATGAAAGGAGGACTAGCAGCCGAGTTGCACGGGAGGATGTGAAGAGTTTTCATATGTAGTAAAAACCTGAGAAATCCGTCCAATGTCGTCATTTGTTATCGAATCGACTTAAAACCGTATCGTGATATTGGCCGCTCTTCTCTCTGAAACGGTTGTACTTATCGTCTGCAAAGCTATGTCGCGTGCTGCGGTATGTGGAGACACTAAAATCACCATAGTAGGACACAGATGAAGCTTCTAAGTTGATGTAATAGCCAGTAAGAAGTAGTACAATTCAAGTTTTACGTATCGATTATTGACTTTTTAGCTGGCTTTGGTGCCTTGGACATGAGCTAGGACCCTAAGAATCTGCATGAAAGGGAGACTAGCAGAAAAGTTGCACTGGAGAATGTGAAATGTGCTCATATGTAGTATTAACCTGAGAAATCTATCCGTTTTCGCCTTTTGTTATCGAGTCGACTAAAGGCCAGATCGTAACATTGTCCGCCCTTCTCTCTGAAACTGCTGTACTTATCGTCTGAAAGCTATGTCGCGTGCTGCGGTATGCGGAGACATTAAAATCACCATAGTAGAACACAGATGAAGATTCTAAGTTGACGTAATAGCCACTAAGAAGTAGTACAATTAAAGTGCTGCGGTATGTGGAGACACTAAAAGCACCATAGTAGGACACAGATGAAGCTTCTAAGTTGATGTAATAGCCAGTAAGAAATAGTACAATTCAAGTTTTAGGTATCGATTATTGACTTTATAGCTGGCTTTGGTGCCTTGGACATGAGCTAGGACCCTAAGAATCTGCATGAGAGGGAGACTAGCAGAAAAGTTGCATGGGAGAATGTGAAATGTGCTCATATGTAGTATTAACCTGAGAAATCCATCCGTTTTCGTCTTTTGTTGTCGAGTCGACTAAAGGCCAGATCGTAACATTGTCCGCCCTTCTCTCTGAAACGGCTGTACTTATCGTCTGAAAGCTATGTCGCGTGCTGCGGTATGCGGAGACACTAAAAGCACCATAGTAGAACACAGATGAAGCTTCTAAGTTGATGTAATAGCCAGTAAGAAGTAGTACAATTCCAGTTTTAGGTATCGATTATTGACTTTTTAGCTGGCTTTGGTGCCTTGGACATGAGCTAGGACCTTAAGTTTCTGCATGAAAGCAGGACTAGCAGCCGAGTTGCACGGGAGGATGTGAAAAGTGTTCATATGAAGTAAAAACCTGAGAAATCCGTCCGTTTTCGTCGTTTGATATCAAATCGACTTAAAGCCTGATCGTCACATTGGCCGCTCTTCTCTCTGAAACGGTTGCAAAGCTATGTCGCGTGCTGCAGTATGCGGAGACACTAAAAGCAGCATAGTAGAACACAGATGAAGCTTCTAAGTTGATGTAATAGCTAGTAAGAAGTAGTACAATTGAAATTTTAGATATCGATTATTGACTTTTTAGCTGGCATTGGTGCCTTGGACATAAGCTAGGACCTTAAGATTCTGCATGAAAGGTGGACTAGCAGCCGAGTTGCACGGGAGAATTTGAAAAGTGTTCATATGTAGTAAAAACCTGAGAAATCCTTCCGTTTTCGTCATTTGTTATCGAATCGACTTAAAGCCAGATCGTCACATTGTCCGCCCTTCTCCCTGAAACGGTTGTACTTATCGTCTGCAAAGCTATGTCGCGTGCTGCGGTATGTGGAGACACTAAAAGCACCATAGTAGAACACAGATGAAGCTTCTATGTTGATGTAATAGCCAGTAAGAGGTAGTACAATTCAAGTTTTAGGTATCTATTATTGACTTTTTATCTGGCTTTCGTGCCTTGGACATGAGCTAGGACCTTAAGATTCTGCATGAAAGGAGGACTAGCAGCTGACTTGCCTGGGAGAATATGAAAAGTGTTCATATGTAGTAAAAACCTGAGAAATCCTTCCGTTTTCGTCATTTGTTATCGAATCGACCTAAAGCCAGATCGTGACATTGATCGCTCTTCTCTCTGAAACGGTTGTACTTATCGTCTGCAAAGCTATGTCTCGTGCTGCGGTACGTGGAGACACTAAAAGCACCATAGTGGAACACAGATGAAGCTTCTAAGTTGATGTAATAGCCAGTAAGAAGTAGTACAACTCAAGTTTTAGGTATCGATTATTGGCTATTTAGCTGGCTTTGGTGCCTTGGACATGAGCTAGGACCTTAAGATTCTGCATGAAAGGAGGACTAGCAGCCGAGCTGCACGGGAGGATGTGAAAAGTGTTCATATGTAGTAAAAACCTGAGAAATCCGTCCGTTTTCGTCATTTGTTATCGAACCGACTTAAAGCCAGATCGTCACATTGGCAGCTCTTCTCTCTGAAACGGTTGTACTTATCGTCTGCAAAGCTATGTCGCATGCTGTGGTATGCAGAGACACTAAAATCACCATAGTAGGACACAGATGAAGCTTCTAAGTTGATGTAATAGCCAGTAAGAAGTAGTACAATTCAAGTTTTATTAATCGATTATTGACTTTTAGCTGGCTTTGGTGCCTTGGACATGAGCTAGGACCTTAAGATTCTGTATGAATGGAGGACTAGCAGCCGAGTTGCACGGGAGAATGTGAAAAGTGTTCATATGTAGTAAAAACATGAGAAATCCGTCTGTTTTCGTCATTTGTTATCGAATCGACTTAAAGCCAGATCGTCCCATTGGAAGCTCTTCTCTCTGAAACGGTTGTACTTATCGTCTGCAACGCGATGTCGCGTGCTGCGGTATGTGGAGACACTAAAAGCACCATAGTAGAACACAGATGAAGCTTCTAAGTTGATGTAATAGCTAGTAAGAAGTAGTACAATTTAAATTTTAGATATCGATTATTGACTTTTTAGCTGGCTTTGGTGCTTTGGACATGAGCTAGGACCTTAAGAATCTGCATGAAAGGAGGACTAGCAGCCGAGTTGCACGGGAGATTTGAAAAGTGTTCATATGTAGTAAAAACCTGAGAAACCCGTCCGTTTTCGTCATTTGTTATCGAATCGACTTAAAGCCAGATCGTCACATTGGCCGCTCTTCTCTCTGAAACGGTTGTACTTATCGTCTGAAAGCTATGTCCCGTGCTGCGGTTTGCGGAGACACTAAAAGCACCATAGTAGAACACAGATGAACCTTATAAGATGATATAATAGCCAGTAAGATATAGTGCAATTCAAGTTTTAGGTATCGATTATTGACTTTTTGGCTGGCTTTGGTGCCTTGGACATGAGCTAGGACCTTAAGTTTCTGCATGAAAGCAGGACTAGCAGCCGAGTTGCACGGGAGGATGTGAAAAGTGTTCATATGAAGTAAAAACCTGAGAAATCCGTCCGTTTTCGTCGTTTGATATCAAATCGACTTAAAGCCTGATCGTCACATTGGCCGCTCTTCTCTCTGAAACGGTTGCAAAGCTATGTCGCGTGCTGCAGTATGCGGAGACACTAAAAGCAGCATAGTAGAACACAGATGAAGCTTCTAAGTTGATGTAATAGCTAGTAAGAAGTAGTACAATTGAAATTTTAGATATCGATTATTGACTTTTTAGCTGGCATTGGTGCCTTGGACATAAGCTAGGACCTTAAGATTCTGCATGAAAGGTGGACTAGCAGCCGAGTTGCACGGGAGAATTTGAAAAGTGTTCATATGTAGTAAAAACCTGAGAAATCCTTCCGTTTTCGTCATTTGTTATCGAATCGACTTAAAGCCAGATCGTCACATTGTCCGCCCTTCTCCCTGAAACGGTTGTACTTATCGTCTGCAAAGCTATGTCGCGTGCTGCGGTATGTGGAGACACTAAAAGCACCATAGTAGAACACAGATGAAGCTTCTATGTTGATGTAATAGCCAGTAAGAGGTAGTACAATTCAAGTTTTAGGTATCTATTATTGACTTTTTATCTGGCTTTCGTGCCTTGGACATGAGCTAGGACCTTAAGATTCTGCATGAAAGGAGGACTAGCAGCTGACTTGCCTGGGAGAATATGAAAAGTGTTCATATGTAGTAAAAACCTGAGAAATCCTTCCGTTTTCGTCATTTGTTATCGAATCGACCTAAAGCCAGATCGTGACATTGATCGCTCTTCTCTCTGAAACGGTTGTACTTATCGTCTGCAAAGCTATGTCTCGTGCTGCGGTACGTGGAGACACTAAAAGCACCATAGTGGAACACAGATGAAGCTTCTAAGTTGATGTAATAGCCAGTAAGAAGTAGTACAACTCAAGTTTTAGGTATCGATTATTGGCTATTTAGCTGGCTTTGGTGCCTTGGACATGAGCTAGGACCTTAAGATTCTGCATGAAAGGAGGACTAGCAGCCGAGCTGCACGGGAGGATGTGAAAAGTGTTCATATGTAGTAAAAACCTGAGAAATCCGTCCGTTTTCGTCATTTGTTATCGAACCGACTTAAAGCCAGATCGTCACATTGGCAGCTCTTCTCTCTGAAACGGTTGTACTTATCGTCTGCAAAGCTATGTCGCATGCTGTGGTATGCAGAGACACTAAAATCACCATAGTAGGACACAGATGAAGCTTCTAAGTTGATGTAATAGCCAGTAAGAAGTAGTACAATTCAAGTTTTATTAATCGATTATTGACTTTTAGCTGGCTTTGGTGCCTTGGACATGAGCTAGGACCTTAAGATTCTGTATGAATGGAGGACTAGCAGCCGAGTTGCACGGGAGAATGTGAAAAGTGTTCATATGTAGTAAAAACATGAGAAATCCGTCTGTTTTCGTCATTTGTTATCGAATCGACTTAAAGCCAGATCGTCCCATTGGAAGCTCTTCTCTCTGAAACGGTTGTACTTATCGTCTGCAACGCGATGTCGCGTGCTGCGGTATGTGGAGACACTAAAAGCACCATAGTAGAACACAGATGAAGCTTCTAAGTTGATGTAATAGCTAGTAAGAAGTAGTACAATTTAAATTTTAGATATCGATTATTGACTTTTTAGCTGGCTTTGGTGCTTTGGACATGAGCTAGGACCTTAAGAATCTGCATGAAAGGAGGACTAGCAGCCGAGTTGCACGGGAGATTTGAAAAGTGTTCATATGTAGTAAAAACCTGAGAAACCCGTCCGTTTTCGTCATTTGTTATCGAATCGACTTAAAGCCAGATCGTCACATTGGCCGCTCTTCTCTCTGAAACGGTTGTACTTATCGTCTGAAAGCTATGTCCCGTGCTGCGGTTTGCGGAGACACTAAAAGCACCATAGTAGAACACAGATGAACCTTATAAGATGATATAATAGCCAGTAAGATATAGTGCAATTCAAGTTTTAGGTATCGATTATTGACTTTTTGGCTGGCTTTGGTGCCTTGGACATGAGCTAGGACCTTAAGATTCTGCATGAAAGGAGGACTAGCAGCCGAGATGCACGGGAGAATGTGAAAAGTGTTCATATGTAGTAAAAACCCGAAATATCCGTCCGTTTTCGTCATTTGTTATCCAATCGACTTAAAGCCAGATCGTCACATTGTCCGCAGTTCTCTCTGAAACGGTTGTACTTATCGTCTGCAAAGCTATGTCGCGTGCTGCGGTATGCGGAGACACTAAAAATACCATAGTAGAACACGGATGAAGCTTCTAAGTTGATGTAATAGCCAGTAAGAAGTAGTACAATTCAAGTTTTAATCATCGATTATTGCCTTTTAGCTGGCTTTGGTGCCTTGGACATGAGCTAGGACCTTACGAATCTGCATGATTGGAGGACTAGCAGAAAAGTTGCACGGGAGAATGTGAAATGTGTTAATATGTAGTATTAACCTGAGAAATCCGTCCGTTTTCGTCATTGGTTATCGAATCGTCTTATGGCCAGATCGTCACATTGGCCGCTCTTCTCTCTGAAACGGTTGTACTTCTCGTCTGCAAAGCTATGTCGAGTGCTGCGGTATGTGGAGACACTAAAAGCACCATAGTAGAACACAGATGAAGCTTCTAAGTTGATGTAATAGCCAGTAAGAGGTAGTACAATTCAAGTTTTATTTATCGATTATTGACTTTTTATCTGGCTTTGGTGCCTTGGACATGAGCTAGGACCTTAACATTCTGCATGAAAGGAGGACTAGCAGCTGACTTGCCTGGGAGATTATGAAAAGTGTTCATATGTGGTAAAAACCTGAGAAATCCTTCCGATTTCGTCATTTGTTATCGAATTGACCTAAAGCCAGATCGTGACATTGGCCGCTCTTCTCTCTGAAACGGTTGTACTTATCGTCTGCAAAGCTATGTCGCGTGCTGCGGTATGCGGAGACACTAATAAACGATAGTAGAACACAGATGAAGCTTCTACGTTGATGTAATAGCTAGTAAGAAGTAGTACAATTTAAATTTTAGATATCGATTATTGACTTTTTAGCTGGCTTTGGTGCCTTGGACATGAGCTAGGACCTTAAGAATCTGCATGAAAGGAGGACTAGCAGCCGAGTTGCACGGGAGAATGTGAAAAGTGTTCATATGTAGTAAAAACCTGAGAAACCCGTCCGTTTTCGTCATTTGTTATCGAATCGACTTAAAGCCAGATCGTCACATTGGCCGCTCTTCTCTCTGAAACGGTTGTACTTATCGTCTGAAAGCTATGTCGTGTGCTGCAGTATGCGGAGACACTAAAAGCAGCATAGTAGAACACAGATGAAGCTTCTAAGTTGATGTAATAGCTAGTAAGAAGTAGTACAATTGAAATTTTAGATATAGATTATTGACTTTTTAGCTGGCGTTGGTGCCTTGGACATGAGCTAGGAGCTTAAGATTCTGCATGAAAGGAGGACTAGCAGCCGAGTTGCATGGGAGAATGTGAAAAGTGTTCATATGTAGTAAAAACAAAAGAAATCCGTACGTTTTCGTCATTGGTTATCGAATCGTCTTAAAGCCAGGTCGTCACATTGGCCGCTCTTCTCTCTGAAACGGTTGTACTTATCGTCTGCAAAGGTATGTCGAGTGCTGCGGTATGTGGAGACACTAAAAGCACCATAGTACAACACAGATGAAGCTTCTAAGTTGATGTAATAGCCAGTAAGAGGTAGTACAATTCAAGTTTCAGGAATCGATTATTGACTTTTTAGCTGGCTTTGCTACCTTGGACATGAGCTAGGACCTTACGATTCTGCATGGAAGGAGGACTAGCAGCTGAATTGCCTGCGAGAATATGAAAAGTGTTCATATGTATTAAAAACCTGAGAAATCCTTCCGTTTTCGTCATTTGTTATCGAATCGACCTAAAGCCAGATCGTGACATTGTCCGCTCTTCTCTCTGAAACGGTTGTACTTATCGTCTGCAAAGCTATGTCTCGTGCTGCGGTATGTGGAGACACTAAAAGCACCATGGTGGAACACAGATGAAGCTTCTAAGTTGATGTAATAGTCAGTTAGAAGTAGTACAACTCAAGTTTTAGGTATCGATTATTGACTTTTTAGCTGGCTTTTTTGCCTTGGACATGAGCTAGGACCTTAAGATTCTGCATGAAAGGAGGACTAGCAGCCGAGCTGAACGGGAGGATGTGAAAAGTTTTCATATGTAGTAAAATCCTGAGAAATCCGTCCATTTTCGTCGTTTGTTATCGAATCGACTTAAAGCCGGATCGTCACATTGGCCGCTCTTCTCTCTGAGACGGTTGTACTTATGGTCTGCAAAGCTATGTCGCGTGCTGCTGTATGCGGAGACACTAAAATAACCATAGTAGAACACAGATGAAGCTTCTACGTTGATGTAATGGCCAGTAAGAAGTAGTACAATTCAAGATTTGGGCATCGATTATTGACTTTTTAGCTGGCTTTGGTGCCTTGGACATGAGCTAGGACCTTAAGATTCGGCATGAAAGGAGGACTAGCAGCCGAGTTGCACGGGAGAATGTGAAAAGTGTTCATATGTAGTAAAAACCTGAGAAATCCGTCCGTTTTCGTCATTTGTTAACGAATCGACTTAAAACCAGATCGTCACATTGGCCGCTCTTCTCTCTGAAACGGTTGTACTTAACGTCTGCAAAGCTATGTCGCATGCTGTGGTATGCGGAGACATTAAAATCACCATACTAGGACACAGATGAAGCTTCTAAGTTGATGTAATAGCCAGTAAGAAGTGGTACAATTCAAGTTTTAGGTATCGATTATTGACTTTTTAGCTGGCTTTGGAGCCTTGGACATGAGCTAGGACCTTAAGAATCTGCATGAAAGGAGGACTTGCAGCCGAGTTGCACGGGAGAATGAGAAAAGAGTTCATATGTAGTAAAAACCTGAGAAACCCGTCCGTTTTCGTCATTTGTTATCGAATCGACTTAAAGCCAGATCGTCACATTGGCAGCTCTTCTCTCCGAAACGGTTGTACTTATCGTCTGAAAGCTATGCCGCGTGCTGCGGTTTGCGGAGACACTAAAAGCACCATTGTAGAACACAGATGAAGCTTCTAATTTGATGTAATAGCCAGTAGAAGTAGTACAATTCAAGTTTTACTTATCGATTATTGACTTTTTAGCTGGCTGTGGTGCCTTGGACATGAGCTACGAACTTAAGATTCTGCATGAAAGGAGGACTAGCAGCCGAGTTGCACGGGAGAATGTGAAAAGTGTTCATATGTAGTAAAAACCTAAGAAATACGTCTGTTTTCGTCAGTTGTTATCGAATCGACTTAAAGCCAGATCGTCACATTTGCCGCTCTTCTCTCTGATACGGTTGTACTTATAGTCTGCAAAGCTATGGCGCGTGCTGCGGTATGCAGAGACACTAAAAGCACCATAGTAGAACACAGATGAAGCTTCTAAGTTGATGTAATAGCCAGTAAGATGTAGTACAATTCAAGTTTTAGGTACCGATTATTGACTTTGTAGCTGGCTTTGGTGCCTTGGACATGAGCTAGAACCTTAAGATTCTGCATGAAAGAAGGACTAGCAGCCGAGTTGTACGGGAGAATGTGAAAAGTGTTCGTATGTAGTAAAAACCTGAGAAATCCGTACGTTTTCGTCATAGGTTATCGATTCGTCTTAATGCCAGATCGTCACATTGGCTGCTCTTCTCTCTGAAACGGTTGTACTTATCGTCTGCAAAGCCATGTCGCGTGCTGCGGCATGTGGAGACACTAAAAGCACCATAGTAGACCACAGATGAAGCTTCTAAGTTGATGTAATAGCCAGTAAGAGGTAGTACAATTCAAGTTTCAGGTATCGATTATTGACTTTTTAGCTGGCTTTGGTACCTTGGACATGAGTTAGGACCTTAAGATTCTGCATGAAAGGAGGACTAGCAGCTGAATTGCCTGCGAGAATATGAAAAGTGTTCATATGTATTAAAAACCTGAGAAATCCTTCCGTTTTCGTCATTTGTTATCGAATCGACCTTAAGCCAGATCGTGACATTGGCCGCTCTTCTCTCTGAAACGGTTGTACTTATCGTCTGCAAAGCTATGTCTCGTGCTGCAGTATGTGGAGACACTAAAAGCACCATGGTGGAACACAGATGAAGCTTCTAAGTTGATGTAATAGTCAGTTAGAAGTAGTACAACTCAAGTTTTAGGTATCGATTATTGACTTTTTAGCTGGCTTTATTGCCTTGGACATGAGCTAGGACCTTAAGATTCTGCATGAAAGGAGGACTAGCAGCCGAGCTGAACGGGAGGATGTGAAAAGTTTTCATATGTAGTAAAATCCTGAGAAATCCGTCCATTTTCGTCGTTTGTTATCGAATCGACTTAAAGCCGGATCGTCACATTGGCCGCTCTTCTCTCTGAAACGGTTGTACTTATGGTCTGCAAAGCTATGTCGCGTGCTGCTGTATGCGGAGACGCTAAAATAACCATAGCAGAACACAGATGAAGCTTCTAAGTTGATGTAATGGCCAGTAAGAAGTAGTACAATTCAAGATTTCGGCATCGATTATTGACTTTTTAGCTGGCTTTGGTGCCTTGGACATGAGCTAGGACCTTAAGATTCGGCATGAAAGGAGGACTAGCAGCCGAGTTGCACGGGAGAATGTGAAAAGTGTTCATATGTAGTAAAAACCTGAGAAATCCGTCCGTTTTCGTCATTTGTTAACGAATCGACTTAAAACCAGATCGTCACATTGGCCGCTCTTCTCTCTGAAACGGTTGTACTTATCGTCTGCAAAGCTATGTCGCATGCTGTGGTATGCGGAGACACTAAAATCACCATAGTAGGACACAGATGAAGCTTCTAAGTTGATGTAATAGCCAGTAAGAAGTGGTATAATTCAAGTTTTAGGTATCGATTATTGACATTTTAGCTGGCTTTGGAGCCTTGGACATGAGCTAGGACCTTACGAATATGCATGAGAGGAGGACTAGCAGAAACGTTGCACGGGAGAATGTGAAAGGTGTTCATATGTAGTAAAAACCTGAGAAATCCGTCCGTTTTCTTCATTTGTTATCGAATCGACTTAATGCCAGATCGTCACATTGGCCGCTCTTCTCTCTGAAACGGCTGTACTTATCGTCTGCAAAGCTATGTCGCGTGCTGCGGTATGTGGAGACACTAAAAGCACCATAGTAGAACACAGATGAAGCATCTAAGTTGATGTAATAGCTAGTAAGAAGTAGTACAATTTAAATTTTATATATCGATTATTGAGTTTTTAGCTGGCTTTGGTGCCTTGGACATGAGCTAGGACCTTAAGAATCTGCATGAAAGGAGGACTTGCAACCGAGTTGCACGGGAGAATGTGAAAAGTGTTCATATGTAGTAAAAACCTGAGAAACCCGTCCGTTTTCGTCATTTGTTATCGAATCGACTTAAAGCCAGATCGTCACATTGGCAGCTCTTCTCTCTGAAACGGTTGTACTTATCGTCTGAAAGCTATGCCGTGTGCTGCGGTTTGCGGAGACACTAAAAGCACCATTGTAGAACACAGATGAAGCTTCTAATTTGATGTAATAGCCAGTAGAAGTAGTACAATTCAAGTTTTACTTATCGATTATTGACTTTTTAGCTGGCTGTGTTGCCTTGGACATGAGCTACGACCTTAAGATTCTGCATGAAAGGAGGACTAGCACCCGAGTTGCACGGGAGAATGTGAAAAGTGTTCATATGTAGTAAAAACCTGAGAAATACGTCTGTTTTCGTCAGTTGTTATCGAATCGACTTAAAGCCAGATCGTCACATTTGCCGCTCTTCTCTCTGAAACGGTTGTACTTATAGTCTGCAAAGCTATGGCGCGTGCTGCGGTATGCAGAGACACTAAAAGCACCATAGTAGAACACAGATGAAGCTTCTAAGTTGATGTAATAGCCAGTAAGATGTAGTACAATTCAAGTTTTAGGTATCGATTATTGACTTTGTAGCTGGCTTTGGTGCCTTGGACATGAGCTAGGACCTTAAGATTCTGCATGAAAGAAGGACTAGCAGCCGAGTTGTACGGGAGAATGTGAAAAGTGTTCGTATGTAGTAAAAACCTGAGAAATCCGTACGTTTTCGTCACAGGTTATCGATTCGTCTTAATGCCAGATCGTCACATTGGCTGCTCTTCTCTCTGAAACGGTTGTACTTATCGTCTGCAAAGCTATGTCGCGTGCTGCGGTATGCGGAGACACTAAAGGCACCACAGTAGAACACAGATGAAGCTTCTAATTTGATGTTATAGCCAGTAAGAAGTAGTACAATTCTAGTTTTAGGTATCGATTATTGACTTTTTAGCTGGCTGTGGTGCCTTGCACATGAGCTACGACCTTAAGATTCTGCATGAAAGGAGGACTAGCAGCCGAGTTGCACGGGAGAATGTGAAAAGTGTTCATAAGTAGTAAAAACCTGAGAAATACGTCTGTTTTCGTCAGTTGTTATCGAATCGACTTAAAGACAGATCGTCACATTTGCCGCTCTTCTCTCTGAAACGGTTGTACTTATAGTCTGCAAAGCTATGTCGTGTGCTGCGGTATGAGGAGACACTAAAAATACCATAGTAGGACACGGATGAAGCTTCTAAGTTGATGTAATAGCCAGTAAGAAGTACTACAATTCAAGTTTTAGGCATCGATTATTGACTTTTAGCTGGCTTTGGTGCCTTGGACATGAGCTATTACCTTAAGATTCTGTATGAAAGGAGGACTAGCAGCCGAGTTGCACGGGAGAATGTGAAAGGTGTTCATATGTAGTAAAAACCTGAGAAATCCGTCCGTTTTCGTCATTTGTTATCGAATCGACTTAAAGCCAGATCGTCACATTGGCCGCTCTTCTCTCTGAAATGGTTGTACTTATCGTCTGCAAAGCTATGTCGCGTGCTGCGGTATGCGGAGACACTAAAAGCACCATAGTAGAACACGGATGAAGCTTCTAATTTGATGTAATAGCCAGTAAGAAGCAGTACAATTCTAGTTTTAGGTATCGATTATTGACTTTTTAGCTGGCTGTGGTGCCTTGGACATGAGCTACGACCTTAAGATTCTGCATGAAAGGAGGACTAGAAGCCAAGTTGCACGGGAGAATGTGAAAAGTGTTCATATGTAGTAAAAACCTCAGAAATACGTCTGTTTTCGTCAGTTGTTATCGAATCGACTTAAAGACAGATCGTCACATTTGCCGCTCGTCTCTCTGAAACGGTTGTACTTATCGTCTGCAAAGGTATGTCGAGTGCTGCGGTATGTGGAGACACTAAAAGCACCATAGTACAACACAGATGAAGCTTCTAAGTTGATGTAATAGCCAGTAAGAGGTAGTACAATTCAAGTTTCAGGAATCGATTATTGACTTTTTAGCTGGCTTTGCTACCTTGGACATGAGCTAGGACCTTAGGATTCTGCATGAAAGGAGGACTAGCAGCTGAATTGCCTGCGAGAATATGAAAAGTGTTCATATGTATTAAAAACCTGAGAAATCCTTCCGTTTTCTTCATTTGTTATCGAATCGACCTAAAGCCAGATCGTGACATTGTCCGCTCTTCTCTCTGAAACGGTTGTACTTATCGTCTGCAAAGCTATGTCTCGTGCTGCGGTATGTGGAGACACTAAAAGCACCATGGTGGAACACAGATGAAGCTTCTAAGTTGATGTAATAGTCAGTTAGAAGTAGTACAACTCAAGTTTTAGGTATCGATTATTGACTTTTTAGCTGGCTTTTTTGCCTTGGACATGAGCTAGGACCTTAAGATTCTGCATGAAAGGAGGACGAGCAGCCGAGCTGAACGGGAGGATGTGAAAAGTTTTCATATGTAGTAAAATCCTGAGAAATCCGTCCATTTTCGTCGTTTGTTATCGAATCGACTTAAAGCCGGATCGTCACATTGGCCGCTCTTCTCTCTGAGACGGTTGTACTTATGGTCTGCAAAGCTATGTCGCGTGCTGCTGTATGCGGAGACACTAAAATAACCATAGTAGAACACAGATGAAGCTTCTACGTTGATGTAATGGCCAGTAAGAAGTAGTACAATTCAAGATTTGGGCATCGATTATTGACTTTTTAGCTGGCTTTGGTGCCTTGGACATGAGCTAGGACCTTAAGATTCGGCATGAAAGGAGGACTAGCAGCCGAGTTGCACGGGAGAATGTGAAAAGTGTTCATATGTAGTAAAAACCTGAGAAATCCGTCCGTTTTCGTCATTTGTTAACGAATCGACTTAAAACCAGATCGTCACATTGGCCGCTCTTCTCTCTGAAACGGTTGTACTTATCGTCTGCAAAGCTATGTCGCATGCTGTGGTATGCGGAGACACTAAAATCACCATACTAGGACACAGATGAAGCTTCTAAGTTGATGTAATAGCCAGTAAGAAGTGGTACAATTCAAGTTTTAGGTATCGATTATTGACTTTTTAGCTGGCTTTGGAGCCTTGGACATGAGCTAGGACCTTAAGAATCTGCATGAAAGGAGGACTTGCAGCCGAGTTGCACGGGAGAATGAGAAAAGTGTTCATATGTAGTAAAAACCTGAGAAACCCGTCCGTTTTCGTCATTTGTTATCGAATCGACTTAAAGCCAGATCGTCACATTGGCAGCTCTTCTCTCCGAAACGGTTGTACTTATCGTCTGAAAGCTATGCCGCGTGCTGCGGTTTGCGGAGACACTAAAAGCACCATTGTAGAACACAGATGAAGCTTCTAATTTGATGTAATAGCCAGTAGAAGTAGTACAATTCAAGTTTTACTTATCGATTATTGACTTTTTAGCTGGCTGTGGTGCCTTGGACATGAGCTACGAACTTAAGATTCTGCATGAAAGGAGGACTAGCAGCCGAGTTGCACGGGAGAATGTGAAAAGTGTTCATATGTAGTAAAAACCTGAGAAATACGTCTGTTTTCGTCAGTTGTTATCGAATCGACTTAAAGCCAGATCGTCACATTTGCCGCTCTTCTCTCTGAAACGGTTGTACTTATAGTCTGCAAAGCTATGGCGCGTGCTGCGGTATGCAGAGACACTAAAAGCACCATAGTAGAACACAGATGAAGCTTCTAAGTTGATGTAATAGCCAGTAAGATGTAGTACAATTCAAGTTTTAGGTACCGATTATTGACTTTGTAGCTGGCTTTGGTGCCTTGGACATGAGCTAGAACCTTAAGATTCTGCATGAAAGAAGGACTAGCAGCCGAGTTGTACGGGAGAATGTGAAAGGTGTTCGTATGTAGTAAAAACCTGAGAAATCCGTACGTTTTCGTCATAGGTTATCGATTCGTCTTAATGCCAGATCGTCACATTGGCTGCTCTTCTCTCTGAAACGGTTGTACTTATCGTCTGCAAAGCCATGTCGCGTGCTGCGGCATGTGGAGACACTAAAAGCACCATAGTAGACCACAGATGAAGCTTCTAAGTTGATGTAATAGCCAGTAAGAGGTAGTACAATTCAAGTTTCAGGTATCGATTATTGACTTTTTAGCTGGCTTTGGTACCTTGGACATGAGTTAGGACCTTAAGATTCTGCATGAAAGGAGGACTAGCAGCTGAATTGCCTGCGAGAATATGAAAAGTGTTCATATGTATTAAAAACCTGAGAAATCCTTCCGTTTTCGTCATTTGTTATCGAATCGACCTTAAGCCAGATCGTGACATTGGCCGCTCTTCTCTCTGAAACGGTTGTACTTATCGTCTGCAAAGCTATGTCTCGTGCTGCAGTATGCGGAGACACTAAAAGCACCATGGTGGAACACAGATGAAGCTTCTATGTTGATGTAATAGTCAGTTAGAAGTAGTACAACTCAAGTTTTAGGTATCGATTATTGACTTTTTAGCTGGCTTTATTGCATTGGACATGAGCTAGGACCTTAAGATTCTGCATGAAAGGACGACTAGCAGCCGAGCTGAACGGGAGGATGTGAAAAGTTTTCATATGTAGTAAAATCCTGAGAAATCCGTCCATTTTCGTCGTTTGTTATCGAATCGACTTAAAGCCGGATCGTCACATTGGCCGCTCTTCTCTCTGAAACGGTTGTACTTATGGTCTGCAAAGCTATGTCGCGTGCTGCTGTATGCGGAGACACTAAAATAACCATAGTAGAACACAGATGAAGCTTCTAAGTTGATGTAATGGCCAGTAAGAAGTAGTACAATTCAAGATTTCGGCATCGATTATTGACTTTTTAGCTGGCTTTGGTGCCTTGGACATGAGCTAGGACCTTAAGATTCGGCATGAAAGGAGGACTAGCAGCCGAGTTGCACGGGAGAATGTGAAAAGTGTTCATATGTAGTAAAAACCTGAGAAATCCGTCCGTTTTCGTCATTTGTTAACGAATCGACTTAAAACCAGATCGTCACATTGGCCGCTCTTCTCTCTGAAACGGTTGTACTTATCGTCTGCAAAGCTATGTCGCATGCTGTGGTATGCGGAGACACTAAAATCACCATAGTAGGACACAGATGAAGCTTCTAAGTTGATGTAATAGCCAGTAAGAAGTGGTATAATTCAAGTTTTAGGTATCGATTATTGACATTTTAGCTGGCTTTGGAGCCTTGGACATGAGCTAGGACCTTACGAATATGCATGAGAGGAGGACTAGCAGAAACGTTGCACGGGAGAATGTGAAAGGTGTTCATATGTAGTAAAAACCTGAGAAATCCGTCCGTTTTCTTCATTTGTTATCGAATCGACTTAAAGCCAGATCGTCACATTGGCAGCTCTTCTCTCTGAAACGGTTGTACTTATCGTCTGAAAGCTATGCCGTGTGCTGCGGTTTGCGGAGACACTAAAAGCACCATTGTAGAACACAGATGAAGCTTCTAATTTGATGTAATAGCCAGTAGAAGTAGTACAATTCAAGTTTTACTTATCGATTATTGACTTTTTAGCTGGCTGTGTTGCCTTGGACATGAGCTACGACCTTAAGATTCTGCATGAAAGGAGGACTAGCACCCGAGTTGCACGGGAGAATGTGAAAAGTGTTCATATGTAGTAAAAACCTGAGAAATACGTCTGTTTTCGTCAGTTGTTATCGAATCGACTTAAAGCCAGATCGTCACATTTGCCGCTCTTCTCTCTGAAACGGTTGTACTTATAGTCTGCAAAGCTATGGCGCGTGCTGCGGTATGCAGAGACACTAAAAGCACCATAGTAGAACACAGATGAAGCTTCTAAGTTGATGTAATAGCCAGTAAGATGTAGTACAATTCAAGTTTTAGGTATCGATTATTGACTTTGTAGCTGGCTTTGGTGCCTTGGACATGAGCTAGGACCTTAAGATTCTGCATGAAAGAAGGACTAGCAGCCGAGTTGTACGGGAGAATGTGAAAAGTGTTCGTATGTAGTAAAAACCTGAGAAATCCGTACGTTTTCGTCATAGGTTATCGATTCGTCTTAATGCCAGATCGTCACATTGGCTGCTCTTCTCTCTGAAACGGTTGTACTTATCGTCTGCAAAGCTATGTCGCGTGCTGCGGTATGCGGAGACACTAAAGGCACCGTAGTAGAACACAGATGAAGCTTCTAATTTGATGTAATAGCCAGTAAGAAGTAGTACAATTCTAGTTTTAGGTATCGATTATTGACTTTTTAGCTGGCTGTGGTGCCTTGCACATGAGCTACGACCTTAAGATTCTGCATGAAAGGAGGACTAGCAGCCGAGTTGCACGGGAGAATGTGAAAAGTGTTCATAAGTAGTAAAAACCTGAGAAATACGTCTGTTTTCGTCAGTTGTTATCGAATCGACTTAAAGACAGATCGTCACATTTGCCGCTCTTCTCTCTGAAACGGTTGTACTTATAGTCTGCAAAGCTATGTCGTGTGCTGCGGTATGAGGAGACACTAAAAATACCATAGTAGGACACGGATGAAGCTTCTAAGTTGATGTAATAGCCAGTAAGAAGTACTACAATTCAAGTTTTAGGCATCGATTATTGACTTTTAGCTGGCTTTGGTGCCTTGGACATGAGCTATTACCTTAAGATTCTGTATGAAAGGAGGACTAGCAGCCGAGTTGCACGGGAGAATGTGAAAGGTGTTCATATGTAGTAAAAACCTGAGAAATCCGTCCGTTTTCGTCATTTGTTATCGAATCGACTTAAAGCCAGATCGTCACATTGGCCGCTCTTCTCCCTGAAACGGTTGTACTTATCGTCTGGAAAGCTATGTCGCGTGCTGCGGTATTCGGAGACACTAAAATAACCATAGTAGAACACAGATGAAGCTTCTAAGTTGATGTAATAGCCAGTAAGAAGTAGTACAATTCAAGATTTGTGCATCGATTATTGACTTTTAGCTGGCTTTGGTGCCTTGGACATGAGCTAAGACCTTAAGATTCTGCATGAAAGGAGGACTAGCAGCCGAGCTGCACGGGAGGATGTGAAAAGTTTTCATATGTAGTAAAAACCTGAGAAATCCGTTCGTTTTCGTCATTTGTTATGGAATTGACTTAAAGCCAGATCGTCACATAGTCCGCTCTTCCCTCTGAATCGGTTGTACTTATCGTCTGCAAAGCTATGTCGCGTGCTGCGGTATTCGGAGACACTAAAAGCACCATAGTAGAACACAGATGATGCTTCTAAGTTAAAGTAATAGCCAGTAAGAGGTTGTACAACTCAAGTTTTAGGTATCGATTATTGAATTTTTAGCTCGCTTTGGTGCCTTGGACATGAGCTAGGACCTTAAGATTCTGCATGAAAGGAGGACTAGCAGCCGAGTTGCACGGGAGAATGTGAAAAGTGTTCATATGTAGTAAAAACCCGACAAATCCGTACGTTTTCGTCATTGGTTATCGAATCGTCTTAAAGCCAGATCGTCACATTGGCCGCTCTTCTCTCTGAAACGGTTGTACTTATCGTCTGCAAAACTATGTCGCGTGCTGCGGTATTCGGAGACACTAAAATAACCATAGTAGAACACAGATGAAGCTTCTAAGTTGATGTAATAGCCAGTAAGAAGTAGTACAATTCAAGATTTGGGCATCGATTATTGACTTTTAGCTGGCTTTGGTGCCTTGGACATGAGCTAAGACCTTAAGATTCTGCATGAAAGGAGGACTAGCAGCCGAGCTGCACGGGAGGATGTGAAAAGTTTTCATATGTAGTAAAAACCTGAGAATTCCGTCCATTTTCGTCATTTGTTATCGAATCGACTTAAAGCCGGATCGTCACATTGGCCGCTCTTCTCTCTGAAACGGTTGTACTTATCGTATGCAAAGCTATGTCGCGTGCTGCGGTATGCGGAGACACTAAAATAACCACAGTAGAACACAGATGAAGCTTCTAAGTTGATGTAATAGCCAGTAAGAAGTAGTACAATTCAAGATTTGGGCATCGATTATTGACTTTTAGCTGGCTTTGGTGCCTTGGACATGAGCTAGGACCTTAAGATTCTGCATGAAAGTAGGACTACCAGCCGACTTGCAGGGGACAATGTGGAAAGTGTTCATATGTAGTAAAAACCTGACAAATCCGTCCGTTTTCGTCATTTGTTATGGATATTGACTTAAAGCCAGATCGTCACATTGGCCGCTCTTCTCTCTGAATCGGTTGTACTTATCGTCTGCAAAGCTATGTCGCGTGCTGCGGTGTTCGGAGACACTAAAAGCACCTTAGTAGAACCCAGATGAAGCTTCTAAGATGATGTAATAGCCAGTAAGAAGTAGTACAATTCAAGTTTTAGGTATCGATTATTGACTTTTTGGCTTTCTTTGGTGCCTTGGACGTGAGCTAGGACCTTAAGATTCTGCATGTAAGGAGGACTAGCAGGCGAGATGCACGGGGGAATGTGAAAAGTATTCATATGTAGTAAAAACCTGAGAAATCCGTTCGTTATCGTCATTTGTTATCGTTTCGACTTCAAGCCATATCGTCACATTGGCCGCTCTTCTCTCTGAAACGGTTGTACTGATCGTCTGGAAAGCTATGTCGCGTGCTGCGGTATGTGGAGACACTAAAATCACCATAGTAGGACACAGATTAGCTTCTTAGTAGATGTAGTAGCCAGTAAGAAGCAGTACAATTCAAGTTTTAGGTATCGATTATTGACTTTGTAGCTGGCTTTGGTGCCTTGGACATGAACTAGGACCTTAAGATTCTGCATGAAAGAAGGACTAGCAGCCGAGTTGTACAGGAGAATGTGAAAAGTGTTCGATTGTAGTAAAAACGTGAGAAATCCGTACGTTTTCGTCATTGGTTATCGATTCGTCTTAAAACCAGATCGTCACATTGGCTGCTCTTCTCTCTGAAACGGTTGTACTTATCGTCTGCAAAGCTATGTCGCGTGCTGCGGTATGTGGAGACACTAAAAGCACCATAGTAGAACACAGATGAAGCTTCTAAGTTGATGTAATAGCTAGTAAGAGGTAGTACAATCAAGTTTTAGGTATCGATTATTGACTTTTTAGCTGGCTTTGGTGCCTTGGACATGAGCTAGGACCTTAAGATTCTGCATGAAAGGAGGACTAGCAGCCAAGTTGCACGGGAGGATGTGAAAAGTTTTCATATGTAGTAAAAACCTTAGAAATCCGTCCATTTTCGTCATTTTTTATCGAATCGACTTAAAACCGGATCGTGACATTGGCCGCTCTTCTCTCTGAAACGATGTACTTATCGTCTGCAAAGCTATGTCGCGTGCTGCGGTATGCGGAGACACTAAAAGAACCATAGTAGAACACAGATGAAGCTTCTAAGTTGATGTAATAGCCAGTAAGAAGTAGCAAAATTCAAGTTTTAGGTATCGATTATTGACTTTTTAGCTGGCTTTGGTGCCTTGGACAAGAGCTAGGACCTTAAGATTCTGCGTGAAAGGAGGACTAGCTGCCGAGTTGCACGGGAGAATGTGAAAAGTGTTCATATGTAGTAAAAACCTAAGAAATCCGTTCGTTATCGTCATTTGTTATCGAATCGACTTAAAGCCAGAACGTGACATTGGTCACTCTTCTCTCTGAAACGGTTGTACTCATCGTCTGCAAAGCTATGTCGCGTGCTGCGGTATGTGGAGACACTAAAAGCACCATAGTAGAACACATACAAAGCTTCTAAGATGATGTAATGGCCAGTAAGAAGTAGTACAATTATATTTTTAGGTATCGATTATTGACTTTTTAGCTGGCTTTTGTGCCTTGGACATGAGCTAGGACCACAAGATTCTGCATGAAAGGAGGACTAGCAGCCGAGTTGCACGGGAGAATGTGAAAAGTGTTCATATGTAGTAAAAACCCGAAATATCCGTCCGTTTTCGTCATTTGTTATCCAATCGACTTAAAGCCACATCGTCACATTGTCCGCCCTTCTCTCTGAAACGGTTGTACTTATCGTCTGCAAAGCTATGTCGCGTGCTGCGGTATGCGGAGACACTAAAAATACCATAGTAGACCACGGATGAAGCTTCTAAGTTGATGTAATAGCCAGTAAGAAGTAGTACAATTCAAGTTTTAATCATCGATTATTGCCTTATAGCTGGCTTTGGTGCCTTGGACATGAGCTAGGACCTTAAGATTCTGCATGAAAGGAGTACTAGCAGCTGAGTTGCACGGGAGAATGTGAAATGTGTTCATATGTAGTAAAAACCTGAGAAATCCGTCCGTTTTCGTCATTTGTTATCGAATCGACTTAAAGCCAGATCGTCACATTGGCCGCTCTTCTCTCTGAAACGGTTGTACTTATCGTCTGCAAAGCTATGTCGCGTGCTGCGGTATGCGGAGACACTAAAAGCACCATAGTAGAACACAGATGAAGCTTCTAAAATGATGTAATAGCCAGTAAGATGTAGTACAATTCAAGTTTTAGGTATCGATTATTGACTTTTTAGCTGGCTTTGGTGCCTTGGACATGAGCTAGGACCTTAAGATTCTGCATGAAAGGAGGACTAGAAGCCGAGTTGCACGGGAGAATGTGAAAAGTGTTCATATGTACTAAAAACCCGAGAAATCCGTCCGTATTCGTCATTTGTTATCGAATCGACTTAAAGCCAGATCGTCACACTGTCCGCCCTTCTCTCTGAAACGGTTGTACTTATCGTCTGCAAAACTATGTCGCGTTCTGCGGTATTCGGAGACACTAAAAGCGCCATAGTAGAACACAGATGAAGCTTATAAGATGATGTAATAGCCAGTAAGATGTAGTGCAATTCAAGTTTTAGGTATGGATTATTGACTTTTTGGCTGGCTTTGGTGCCTTGGACATGAGCTAGGACCTTAAGATTCTGCATGAAAGGAGGACTAGCAGCCGAGATGCACGGGAGAATGTGAAAAGTGTTCATATGTAGTAAAAACCCGAAATATCCGTCCGTTTTCGTCATTTGTTATCCAATCGACTTAAAGCCAGATCGTCACATTGACCGCCCTTCTCTCTGAAACGGTTGTACTTATCGTCTGCAAAGCTATGTCGCGTGCTGCGGTATGCGGAGACACTAAAAATACCATAGTAGAACACGGATGAAGCTTCTAAGTTGATGTAATAGCCAGTAAGAAGTAGTACAATTCAAGTTTTAATCATCGATTATTGCCTTTTAGCTGGCTTTGGTGCCTTGGACATGAGCTAGGACCTTAAGATTCTGCATGAAAGGAGTACTAGCAGCTGAGTTGCACGGGAGAATGTGAAAAGTGTTCATATGTAGTAAAAACCTGAGAAATCCGTCCGTTTTCGTCATTTGTTATCGAATCGACTTAAAGCCAGATCGTCACATTGGCCGCTCTTCTCTCTGAAACGGTTGTACTTATCGTCTGAAAGCTATGTCGCGTGCTGCGGTATGCCGAGACACTAAAAATACCATAGTAGAACACGGATGAAGCTTCTAAGTTGATGTAATAGCCAGTAAGAATTAGTACAATTCCACTTTTAGGTATCGATTATTGCTTTTAGCTGGCTTTCGTGCCTTGGACATGAGCTAGGACCTTAAGATTCTGCATGAAAGGAGGACTAGCAGCTGAGTTGCACGGGAGAATGTGAAAAGTGTTCATATGTAGTAAAAACCTGAGAAATCCGTCCGTTTTCGTCATTTGTTATCGAATCGACTTAAAGCCAGATCGTCACATTGGCCGCTCTTCTTTCTGAAACAGTTGTACGTATAGTCTGCAAAGCTATGTCGCGTGCTGCGGTATGTGGAGACACTAAAAGCACCATAGTAGGACACAGATGAAGCTTCTTAGTTGATGTAATAGCCAGTAAGAAGTAGTACAATTCAAGTTTTAGGTATCGATTATTGACTTTTTAGCTGGCTTTGGTGCCTTGGACATGAACTAGGACCTTAAGATTATGCATGAAAGGAGGACTAGCAGCCGAATTGCAGGGGAGAATGTGAGAAGTGTTAATGTGTAGTATTAAACTGAGAAATCAGTACGTTTTCGTCATTGGTTATCGTATGGTCTTAAAGCCAGATCGTCACATTGGCCGCTCTTCTCCCTGAAACGGTTGTACTTATCGTCTGCAAAGCTATGTCGCGTGCTGCGGTATGTGGAGACATTAAAATCACCATAGTAGGACACAGATGAAGCTTCTTAGTTGAGGTAATAGCCAGTAAGATGTAGTACAATTCAAGTTTTAGTTATCGATTATTGACTTTTTTTGCTGGCTTCGGTGCCTTGGACATGAGCTAGGACCCTAAGAATCTGCATGAGAGGGAGACTAGCAGAAACGTTGCATGGGAGAATGTGAAAAGTGCTCATATGTAGTATTAACCTGAGAAATCCGTCCGTTTTCGTCTTTTGTTATCGAATCGACTTAAAGCCAGATCTTCACATTGTCCGCTCTTCTCTCTGATACGGTTGTACTTATCGTCTGAAAGCTATGTCGCGTGCTGCGGTATGCGGAGACACTAAAATCACCATAGTAGAACACATAAGAAGCTTCTAAGATGATGTAATAGCCAGTAAGAATTAGTACAATACCAGTTTTAGGTATCGATTATTGACTTTTTGGCTGGCTTTGGTGCCTTGGACATGAGCTAGGACCTTAACATTCTGCATGAAAGGAGGACTAGCAGCCGAGCTGCACGGGAGGATGTGAAAAGTTTTCTTATGTAGTAAAAACCTGAGAATTCCGTCCATTTTCGTCATTTGTTATCGAATCGACTTAAAGCCGGATCGTCACATTGGCCGCTCTTCTCTCTGAAACGGTTGTACTTGTTGTTGTTGTTGTTGTCTTCAGTCCTGAGACTGGTTTGATGCAGCTCTCCATGCTACTCTATCCTGTGCAAGCTGCTTCATCTCCCAGTACCTACTGCAACCTATATCCTTCTGAATCTGCTTGGTGTACTCATCTCTCGGTCTCCCTCTACGATTTTTACCCTCCACGCTGCCCTCCAATGCTAAATTTGTGATCCCTTGATGCCTCAAAACATGTCCTTCCAACCGATCCCTTCTTCTAGTCAAGTTGTGCCACAAACTTCTCTTCTCCCCAATCCTATTCAATACCTCCTCATTAGTTACGTGATCTATCCACCTTATCTTCAGTATTCTTCTGTAGCACCACATTTCGAAAGCTTCTATTCTCTTCTTGTCCAAACTAGTTATCGTCCATGTTTCACTTCCATACATGGCTACACTCCAAACAAATACTTTCAGAAAGGACTTCCTGATACATAAATCTATATTCGATGTTAACAAATTTCTCTTCTTCAGAAACGCTTTCCTTGCCATTGCCAGTCTACATTTTATATCCTCTCTACTTCGACCATCATCAGTTATTTTACTTCCTAAATAGCAAAACTCCTTTACTACTTTAAGTGCCTCATTTCCTAATCTAATTCCCTCAGCATCACCCGATTTAATTTGACTACATTCCATTATCCTCGTTTTGCTTTTGTTAATGTTCATCTTATATCCTCCTTTCAAGACACTGTCCATTCCGTTCAACTGCTCTTCCAAGTCCTTTGCCGTCTCTGACAGAATTACAATGTCATCGGCGAACCTCAAAGTTTTTACTTCGTCTCCATGAATTTTAATACCTACTCCAAATTTTTCTTTTGTTTCCTTTACTGCTTGCTCAATATACAGATTGAATAACATCGGGGAGAGGCTACAACCCTGTCTCACTCCTTTCCCAACCACTGCTTCCCTTTCATGCCCCTCGACTCTTATTACTGCCATCTGGTTTCTGTACAAATTATAAATAGCCTTTCGCTCCCTGTATTTTACCCCTGCCACCTTTAGAATCTGAAAAAGAGTATTCCAGTCAACATTGTCAAAAGCTTTCTCTAAGTCTACAAATGCTAGAAACGTAGGTTTGCCTTTTCTTAATCTTTCTTCTAAGATAAGTCGTAAGGTCAGTATTGCCTCACGTGTCCCAACATTTCTACGGAATCCAAACTGATCTTCCCCGAGGTCTGCATCTATCAGTTTTTCCATTCGTCTGTAAAGAATTCGCGTTAGTATTTTGCAGCCGTGGCTTATTAAACTGATAGTTCGGTAATTTTCACATCTGTCAGCACCTGCTTTCTTTGGGATTGGAATTATTATATTCTTCTTGAAGTCTGAGGGTATTTCGCCTGTCTCATACATCTTGCTCACCAGCTGGTAGAGTTTTGTCATTACTGGCTCTCCCAAGGCCGTCAGTAGTTCTAATGGAATGTTGTCTACTCCGGGGGCCTTGTTTCGACTCAGGTCTTTCAGTGCTCTGTCAAACTCTTCACGCAGTATCGTATCTCCCATTATCGTCTGCAAAGCTATGTGGCGTGCTGCGGTATGCGGAGACACTAATATAACCATAGTAGAACACAGATGAAGCTTCTAAGTTGATGTAATAGCCAGTAAGAAGTAGTACAATTCAAGATTTGGGCATCGATTATTGACTTTTAGCTGGCTTTGGTGCCTTGGACATGAGCTAGGGCCTTAAGATTCTGCATGAAAGGTGGACTAGCAACCGAATTGCAGGGGAGAAAGTGAAAAGTGTTCATATGTAGTAAAAACCTGAGAAATCCGTCCGTTTTCGTCATTTGTTATGGAATTGACTTAAAGACACATCGTCACATTGGCCGCTCTTCTCTCTGAATCGGTTGTACTTATCGTCTGCAAAGCTATGTCGCGTGAAGCGGTATTCGGAGACACTAAAAGCACCATAGTAGAACACAGATGAAGCTTATAAGATGATGTAATAGCCAGTAAGATGTAGTGCAATTCAAGTTTTAGGTATGGATTATTGACTTTTTGGCTGGCTTTGGTGCCTTGGACATGAGCTAGGACCTTAAGATTCTGCATGAAAGAAGGACTAGCAGCCGAGATGCACGGGAGAATGTGAAAAGTGTTCATATGTAGTAAAAACCCGAAATATCCGTCCGTTTTCGTCATTTGTTATCCAATCGACTTAAAGCCAGATCGTCACATTGACCGCCCTTCTCTCTGAAACGGTTGTACTTATCGTCTGCAAAGCTATGTCGCGTGCTGCGGTATTCGGAGACACTAAAAATACCATAGTAGAACACGGATGAAGCTTCTAAGTTGTGTAATATCCAGTAAGAAGTAGTACAATTCAAGTTTTAGGCATCGATTATTGACTTTTAGCTGGCTTTGGTGCCTTGGACATGAGCTAGGACCTTAAGATTCTGCATGAAAGGAGGACTAGCAGCCGACTTGCACGGGAGAATGTGAAAAGTGTTCATATGTAGTAAAAACCTGAGAAATCCGTCCGTTTTTGTCATTTGTTATTGAATCGACTTAAAGCCCGATCGTCACATTGGCCGCTATTCTCTCTGAAACGGTTGTACTTATCGTCTGCAAATCTATGTCGCGTGCTGCGGTATGTGGAGACACTGAAAGCACAATAGTAGAACACAGATGAAGCTTCTAAGATGTTGTAATAGCCAGTAGGAAGTAGTACAATTCCAATTTTAGGTATCAATTATTGACTTTTTAGCTGGCTTTGGTGCCTTGGACATAAGCTAGGACCTTAAGATTCTGCATGAAAGGAGGACTAGCAGCCGAGTTGCACGGGAGAATGTGAAAAGTGTTAATATGTAGTATTAACCTGAGAAATCCGTCCGTTCTCGTCTTTTGTCGTCGAGAAGACTTGAAGACAGATCGTAACATTGTCCGCCCTTCTCTCTGAAACGGTTGTACTTATCGTCTGCAAAGCTATGTCGCGTGCTCCTGTATGCGGGGACACTAAAAATACCATAGTAGAACACAGATGAAGCTTCTAAGATGTTGTAATAGCCAGTAAGAAGTAGTACAATTCCAATTTTAGGTATCAATTATTGACTTTTAGCTGGCTTTGGTGCCTTGGACATGAGGTAGGACCTTAAGATTCTGCATGAAAGGAGGACTAGCAGCCGAGTTGCACGGGAGAATGTGAAAAGTTTTCATATGCAGTAAAAACCTGAGAAATCCGTCCGTTTTTGTCATTTGTTATTGAATCGACTTAAAGCCAGATCGTCACATTGGCCGCTCTTCTCTCTGAAACGGTTGTACTTATCGTCTGAAAGCTATGTAGCGTGCTGCGGTATGCCGAGACACTAAAAATACCATAGTAGACCACAGATGAAGCTTCTAAGTTGATGTAATAGCCAGTAAGAGGTAGTACAATTCAAGTTTCAGGTATCGATTATTGACTTTTTAGCTGGCTTTGGTACCTTGGACATGAGTTAGGACCTTAAGATTCAGCATGAAAGGAGGACTAGCAGCTGAATTGCCTGCGAGAATATGAAAAGTGTTCATATGTATTAAAAACCTGAGAAATCCTTCCGTTTTCGTCATTTGTTATCGAATCGACCTAAAGCCAGATCGTGACATTGGCCGCTCTTCTCTCTGAAACGGTTGTACTTATCGTCTGCAAAGCTATGTCTCGTGCTGCAGTATAAGGAGACACTAAATGCACCATGGTGGAACACAGATGAAGCTTCTAAGTTGATGTAATAGTCAGTTAGAAGTAGTACAATTCAAGTTTTAGGTATCGATTATTGACTTTTTAGCTGGCTTTATTGCCTTGGACATGAGCTAGGACCTTAAGATTCTGCATGAAAGGAGGACTAGCAGCCGAGCTGAACGGGAGGATGTGAAAAGTTTTCATATGTAGTAAAATCCTGAGAAATCCGTCCATTTTCGTCGTTTGTTATCGAATCGACTTAAAGCCGGATCGTCACATTGGCCGCTCTTCTCTCTGAAACGGTTGTACTTATGGTCTGCAAAGCTATGTCGCGTGCTGCTGTATGCGGAGACACTAAAATAACCATAGTAGAACACAGATGAAGCTTCTAAGTTGATGTAATGGCCAGTAAGAAGTAGTACAATTCAAGATTTCGGCATCGATTATTGACTTTTTAGCTGGCTTTGGTGCCTTGGACATGAGCTAGGACCTTAAGATTCGGCATGAAAGGAGGACTAGCAGCCGAGTTGCACGGGAGAATGTGAAAAGTGTTCATATGTAGTAAAAACCTGAGAAATCCGTCCGTTTTCGTCATTTGTTAACGAATCGACTTAATGCCACATCGTCACATTGGCCGCTCTTCTCTCTGAAACGGTTGTACTTATCGTCTGCAAAGCTATGTCGCGTGCTGCGGTATGTGGAGACACTAAAAGCACCATAGTAGAACACAGATGAAGCATCTAAGTTGATGTAATAGCTAGTAAGAAGTAGTACAATTTAAATTTTATATATCGATTATTGAGTTTTTAGCTGGCTGTGTTGCCTTGGACATGAGCTACGACCTTAAGATTCTGCATGAAAGGAGGACTAGCACCCGAGTTGCACGGGAGAATGTGAAAAGTGTTCATATGTAGTAAAAACCTGAGAAATACGTCTGTTTTCGTCAGTTGTTATCGAATCGACTTAAAGCCAGATCGTCACATTTGCCGCTCTTCTCTCTGAAACGGTTGTACTTATAGTCTGCAAAGCTATGGCGCGTGCTTCGGTATGCAGAGACACTAAAAGCACCATAGTAGAACACAGATGAAGCTTCTAAGTTGATGTAATAGCCAGTAAGATGTAGTACAATTCAAGTTTTAGGTATCGATTATTGACTTTGTAGCTGGCTTTGGTGCCTTAGACATGAGCTAGGACCTTAAGATTCTGCATGAAAGAAGGACTAGCAGCCGAGTTGTACGGGAGAATGTGAAAAGTGTTCGTATGTAGTAAAAACCTGAGAAATCCGTACGTTTTCGTCATAGGTTATCGATTCGTCTTAATGCCAGATCGTCACATTGGCTGCTCTTCTCTCTGAAACGGTTGTACTTATCGTCTGCAAAGCTATGTCGCGTGCTGCGGTATGCGGAGACACTAAAGGCACCATAGTAGAACACAGATGAAGCTTCTAATTTGATGTAATAGCCAGTAAGAAGTAGTACAATTCTAGTTTTAGGTATCGATTATTGACTTTTTAGCTGGCTGTGGTGCCTTGCACATGAGCTACGACCTTAAGATTCTGCATGAAAGGAGGACTAGCAGCCGAGTTGCACGGGAGAATGTGAAAAGTGTTCATAAGTAGTAAAAACCTGAGAAATACGTCTGTTTTCGTCAGTTGTTATCGAATCGACTTAAAGACAGATCGTCACATTTGCTGCTCTTCTCTCTGAAACGGTTGTACTTATCGTCTGCAAAGCTATGTCGCGTGCTGCGGTATGTGGAGACACTAAAAGCACCATAGTAGAACACAGATGAAGCTTCTAAGTTGATGTAATAGCTAGCAAGAGGTACTACAATTCAAGTTTTATGTATCGATTATTGACTTTTTAGCTGGATTTGGTGCCTTGGACATGAGCTGGGACCTTAAGATTCTGCATGAAAGGAAAACTAGCAGCCAAGTTGCACGGGAGGATGTGAAAAGTTTTCATATGTAGTAAAAACCTGAGAAATCCGTCCATTTTCGTCATTTGTTATCGAATCGACTTAAAACCGGATCGTGACATTGGCCGCTCTTCTCTCTGAAACGGTTGTACTTATCGTCTGCAAAGCTATGTCGCGTGCTGCGGTATGCGGAGACACTAAAAGCACTATAGTAGAACACAGATGAAGCTTCTAAGTTGATGTAGTAACTAGTATGAAGTAGTACAATTGGAATTTTAGATATCGATTATTGACTTTTTAGCTGGCTTTGGTGCCTTGGACATGAGCTAGGACCTTAAGATTCTGCATGTAAGGAGGAGTAGCAGCCTAGTTGCACGGGAGAATGTGCAAAGAGTTCATATGTAGTAAAACCCTGAGAAATACGTCCGTTTTCGTCATTTGTTATCGATTCGACTTAAAGCCAGATCGTCACATGGGCCGCTCTTCTCTCTGAAACGGTTGCACTTATAGTCTGCAAAGCTATGTCGCGTGTTGCGGTATGCGGAGACACTAAAAGCACCACAGTAGAACACAGATGAAACTTCTATGTTGATGTAATAGCCAGTAAGAAGTAGTACAATTCAAGATTTGGGCATCGACTATTGACTTTTTAGCTGGCTTTGGTGCCTTTGACATGAGCGAGGACCTTAAGATTCTGAATGAAAGCAGTACTAGCAGCCGCGTTGCACGGGAGAATGTGAAAAGTGTTCATATGTAGTAAAAACCTGAGAAATCCGTCCGTTTTTGTCGTTTGTTACCGAATCGACTTAAATCCTGATCGTCACATTGGGCGCTCTTCTCTCTGAAACGGTTGTACTTATCGTCTGCAAAGCTATGTCGCGTGCTGCGGTATTCGGAGACACTAAAATAACCATAGTAGAACACAGATGAAGCTTCTAAGTTGATGTAATAGCCAGTAAGAAGTAGTACAATTCAAGATTTGGGCATCGATTAATGACTTTTAGCTGGCTTTGGTGCCTTGGAAATGAGCTAAGACCTTAAGATTCTGCATGAAAGGAGGACTAGCAGCCGAGCTGCACGGGAGGATGTGAAAAGTTTTCATATGTAGTAAAAACCTGAGAAATCCGTTCGTTTTCGTCATTTGTTATGGAATTGGCTTAAAGCCAGATCGTCACATAGTCCGCTCTTCCCTTTGAATCGGTTGTACTTATCGTCTGCAAAGCTATGTCGCGTGCTGCGGTATTCGGAGACACTAAAAGCACCATAGTAGAACACAGATGAAGCTTCTAAGTTAAAGTAATAGCCAGTAAGAGGTTGTACAACTCAAGTTTTAGGTATCGATTATTGACTTTTTAGCTCGCTTTGGTGCCTTGGACATGAGCTAGGAACATAAGATTATGCATGAAAGGAGGACTAGCAGCCGAATTGCACGGGAGAATGTGAAAAGTGTTCATATGTAGTAAAAACCCGACAAATCCGTACGTTTTCGTCATTGGTTATCGAATCGTCTTAAAGCCAGATCGTCACATTGGCCGCTCTTCTCTCTGAAACGGTTGTACTTATCGTCTGCAAAGCTATGTCGCGTGCTGCGGTATTCGGAGACACTAAAATAACCATAGTAGAACACAGATGAAGCTTCTAAGTTGATGTAATAGCCAGTAAGAAGTAGTACAATTCAAGATTTGGGCATCGATTATTGACTTTTAGCTGGCTTTGGTGCCTTGGACATGAGCTAAGACCTTAAGATTCTGCATGAAAGGAGGACTAGCAGCCGAGCTGCACGGGAGGATGTGAAAAGTTTTCATATGTAGTAAAAACCTGAGAATTCCGTCCATTTTCGACATTTGTTATCGAATCGACTTAAAGCCGGATCGTCACATTGGCCGCTCTTCTCTCTGAAACGGTTGTACTTATCGTATGCAAAGCTATGTCGCGTGCTGCGGTATGCGGAGACACTAAAATAACCACAGTAGAACACAGATGAAGCTTCTAAGTTGATGTAATAGCCAGTAAGAAGTAGTACAATTCAAGATTTGGGCATCGATTATTGACTTTTAGCTGGCTTTGGTGCCTTGGACATGAGCTAGGACCTTAAGATTCTGCATGAAAGTAGGACTACCAGCCGACTTGCAGTGGACAATGTGGAAAGTGTTCATATGTAGTAAAAACCTGACAAATCCGTCCGTTTTCGTCATTTGTTATGGATATTGACTTAAAGCCAGATCGTCACATTGGCCGCTCTTCTCTCTGAATCGGTTGTACTTATCGTCTGCAAAGCTATGTCGCGTGCTGCGGTGTTCGGAGACACTAAAAGCACCTTAGTAGAACCCAGATGAAGCTTCTAAGATGATGTAATAGCCAGTAAGAAGTAGTACAATTCAAGTTTTAGGTATCGATTATTGACTTTTTGGCTGGCTTTGGTGCCTTGGACGTGAGCTAGGACCTTAAGATTCTGCATGTAAGGAGGACTAGCAGGCGAGATGCACGGGGGAATGTGAAAAGTATTCATATGTAGTAAAAACCTGAGAAATCCGTTCGTTATCGTCATTTGTTATCGAATCGACTTCAAGCCATATCGTCACATTGTCCGCTCTTCTCTCTGAAACGGTTGTACTGATCGTCTGGAAAGCTATGTCGCGTGCTGCGGTATGTGGAGACACTAAAATCACCATAGTAGGACACAGATGAGCTTCTTAGTAGATGTAGTAGCCAGTAAGAAGCAGTACAATTCAAGTTTTAGGTATCGATTATTGACTTTGTAGCTGGCTTTGGTGCCTTGGACATGAACTAGGACCTTAAGATTCTGCATGAAAGAAGGACTAGCAGCCGAGTTGTACAGGAGGATGTGAAAAGTGTTCGATTGTAGTAAAAACGTGAGAAATCTGTACGTTTTCGTCATTGGTTATCGATTCGTCTTAAAACCAGATCGTCACATTGGCTGCTCTTCTCTCTGAAACGGTTGTACTTATCGTCTGCAAAGCTATGTCGCGTGCTGCGGTATGTGGAGACACTAAAAGCACCATAGTAGAACACAGATGAAGCTTCTAAGTTGATGTAATAGCTAGTAAGAGGTAGTACAATCAAGTTTTAGGTATCGATTATTGACTTTTTAGCTAGCTTTGGTGCCTTGGACATGAGCTAGGACCTTAAGATTCTGCATGAAAGGAGGACTAGCAGCCAAGTTGCACGGGAGGATGTGAAAAGTTTTCATATGTAGTAAAAACCTTAGAAATCCGTCCATTTTCGTCATTTTTTATCGAATCGACTTAAAACCGGATCGTGACATTGGCCGCTCTTCTCTCTGAAACGATGTACTTATCGTCTGCAAAGCTATGTCGCGTGCTGCGGTATGCGGAGACACTAAAAGCACCATAGTAGAACACAGATGAAGCTTCTAAGTTGATGTAATAGCCAGTAAGAAGTAGCAAAATTCAAGTTTTAGGTATCGATTATTGACTTTTTAGCTGGCTTTGGTGCCTTGGACAAGAGCTAGGACCTTAAAATTCTGCGTGAAAGGAGGACTAGCTGCCGAGTTGCACGGGAGAATGTGAAAAGTGTTCATATGTAGTAAAAACCTAAGAAATCCGTTCGTTATCGTCATTTGTTATCGAATCGACTTAAAGCCAGTTCGTGACATTGGTCACTCTTCTCTCTGAAACGGTTGTACTCATCGTCTGCAAAGCTATGTCGCGTGCTGCGGTATGTGGAGACACTAAAAGCACCATAGTAGAACACATACAAAGCTTCTAAGATGATGTAATACCCAGTAAGAAGTAGTACAATTCCATTTTTAGGTATCGATTATTGACTTTTTAGCTGGCTTTGGTGCCTTGGACATGAGCTAGGACCACAAGATTCTGCATGAAAGGAGGACTAGCAGCCGAGTTGCACGGGAGAATGTGAAAAGCGTTCATATGTAGTAAAAACCCGAAATATCCGTCCGTTTTCGTCATTTGTTATCCAATCGACTTAAAGCCACATCGTCACATTGTCCGCCCTTCTCTCTGAAACGGTTGTACTTATCGTCTGCAAAGCTATGTCGCGTGCTGCGGTATGCGGAGACACTAAAAATACCATAGTAGACCACGGATGAAGCTTCTAAGTTGATGTAATAGCCAGTAAGAAGTAGTACAATTCAAGTCTTAATCATCGATTATTGCCTTATAGCTGGCTTTGGTGCCTTGGACATGAGCTAGGACCTTAAGATTCTGCATGAAAGGAGTACTAGCAGCTGAGTTGCACGGGAGAATGTGAAATGTGTTCATATGTAGTAAAAACCTGAGAAATCCGTCCGTATTCGTCATTTGTTATCGAATCGACTTAAAGCCAGATCGTCACATTAGCCGCTCTTCTCTCTGAAACGGTTGTACTTATCGTCTGCAAAGCTATGTCGCGTGCTGCGGTATGCGGAGACACTAAAAGCACCATAGTAGAACACAGATGAAGCTTCTAAAATGATGTAATAGCCAGTAAGATGTAGTACAATTCAAGTTTTAGGTATCGATTATTGACTTTTTAGCTGGCTTTGGTGCCTTGGACATGAGCTAGGACCTTAAGATTCTGCATGAAAGGAGGACTAGAAGCCGAGTTGCACGGGAGAATGTGAAAAGTGTTCATATGTACTAAAAACCCGAGAAATCCGTCCGTATTCGTCATTTGTTATCGAATCGACTTAAAGCCAGATCGTCACACTGTCCGCCCTTCTCTCTGAAACGGTTGTACTTATCGTCTGCAAAGCTATGTCGCGTGCTGCGGTATTCGCAGACACTAAAAGCACCATAGTAGAACACAGATGAAGCTTATAAGATGATGTAATAGCCAGTAAGATGTAGTGCAATTCAAGTTTTAGGTATGAATTATTGACTTTTTGGCTGGCTTTGGTGCCTTGGACATGAGCTAGGACCTTAAGATTCTGCATGAAAGGAGGACTAGCAGCCGAGATTCACGGGAGAATGTGAAAAGTGTTCATATGTAGTAAAAACCCGAAATATCCGTCCGTTTTCGTCATTTGTTATCCAATCGACTTAAAGCCAGATCGTCACATTGACCGCCCTTCTCTCTGAAACGGTTGTACTTATCGTCTGCAAAGCTATGTCGCGTGCTGCGGTATGCGGAGACACTAAAAATACCATAGCAGAACACGGATGAAGCTTCTAAGTTGATGTAATAGCCAGTAAGAAGTAGTACAATTCAAGTTTTAATCATCGATTATTGCCTTTTAGCTGGCTTTGGTGCCTTGGACATGAGCTAGGACCTTAAGATTCTGCATGAAAGGAGTACTAGCAGCTGAGTTGCACGGGAGAATGTGAAAAGTGTTCATATGTAGTAAAAACCTGAGAAATCCGTCCGTTTTCGTCATTTGTTATCGAATCGACTTAAAGCCAGATCGTCACATTGGCCGCTCTTCTCTCTGAAACGGTTGTACTTATCGTCTGAAAGCTATGTCGCGTGCTGCGGTATGCGGAGACACTAAAATCACCATAGTAGAACACAGATGAAGCTTCTAAGATGTTGTAATAGCCAGTAAGAAGTAGTACAATTCAAGATTTGGGCATCGATTATTGACTTTTAGCTGGCTTTGGTGCCTTGGACATGAGCTAGGGCCTTAAGATTCTGCATGAAAGGTGGACTAGCAGCCGAATTGCAGGGGAGAATGTGAAAAGTGTTCATATGTAGTAAAAACCTGAGAAATCCGTCCGTTTTCGTCATTTGTTATGGAATTGACTTAAAGCCACATCGTCACATTGGCCGCTCTTCTCTCTGAATCGGTTGTACTTATCGTCTGTAAAGCTATGTCGCGTGCTGTGGTATTCGGAGACACTAAAAGCACCATAGTAGAACACAGATGAAGCTTATAAGATGATGTAATAGCCAGTAAGATGTAGTCCAATTCAAGTTTTAGGTATGGATTATTGACTTTTTGGCTGGCTTTGGTGCCTTGGACATGAGCTAGGACCTTAAGATTCTGCATGAAAGGAGGACTAGCAGCCGAGATGCACGGGAGAATGTGAAAAGTGTTCATATATAGTAAAAACCCGAAATATCCGTCCGTTTTCGTCATTTGTTATCCAATCGACTTAAAGCCAGATCGTCACATTGACCGCCCTTCTCTCTGCAACGGTTGTACTTATCGTCTGCAAAGCTATGTCGCGTGCTGCGGTATTCGGAGACACTAAAAATACCATAGTAGAACACGGATGAAGCTTCTAAGTTGTGTAATATCCAGTAAGAAGTAGTACAATTCAAGTTTTAGGCATCGATTATTGACTTTTAGCTGGCTTTGGTGCCTTGGACATGAGCTAGGACCTTAAGATTCTGCATGAAAGGAGGACTAGCAGCCGACTTGCACGGGAGAATGTGAAAAGTGTTCATATGTAGTAAAAACCTGAGAAATCCGTCCGTTTTTTTCATTTGTTATTGAATCGACTTAAAGCCCGATCGTCACATTGGCCGCTATTCTCTCTGAAACGGTTGTACTTATCGTCTGCAAATCTATGTCGCGTGCTGCGGTATGTGGAGACACTGAAAGCACAATAGTAGAACACAGATGAAGCTTCTAAGATGTTGTAATAGCCAGTAGGAAGTAGTACAATTCCAATTTTAGGTATCAATTATTGACTTTTTAGCTGGCTTTGGTGCCTTGGACATAAGCTAGGACCTTAAGATTCTGCATGAAAGGAGGACTAGCAGCCGAGTTGCACGGGAGAATGTGAAAAGTGTTAATATGTAGTATTAACCTGAGAAATCCGTCCGTTCTCGTCTTTTGTCGTCGAGAAGACTTGAAGACAGATCGTAACATTGTCCGCCCTTCTCTCTGAAACGGTTGTACTTATCGTCTGCAAAGCTATGTCGCGTGCTCCTGTATGCGGTGACACTAAAAATACCATAGTAGAACACAGATGAAGCTTCTAAGATGTTGTAATAGCCAGTAAGAAGTAGTACAATTCCAATTTTAGGTATCAATTATTGACTTTTAGCTGGCTTTGGTGCCTTGGACATGAGGTAGGACCTTAAGATTCTGCATGAAAGGAGGACTAGCAGCCGAGTTGCACGGGAGAATGTGAAAAGTTTTCATATGCAGTAAAAACCTGAGAAATCCGTCCGTTTTTGTCATTTGTTATTGAATCGACTTAAAGCCAGATCGTCACATTGGCCGCTCTTCTCTCTGAAACGGTTGTACTTATCGTCTGAAAGCTATGTAGCGTGCTGCGGTATGCCGAGACACTAAAAATACCATAGTAGAACACGGATGAAGCTTCTAAGTTGATGTAATAGCCAGTAAGAATTAGTACAATTCCACAATTATTGACTTTTAGCTGGCTTTGGTGCTTGGACATGAGCTAGGACCTTAAGATTCTGCATGAAAGGAGGACTAGCAGCCGACTTGCACGGGAGAATGTGAAAAGTGTTCATATGTAGTAAAAACCTGAGAAATCCGTCCGTTTTTGTCATTTGTTATTGAATCGACTTAAAGCCCGATCGTCACATTGGCCGCTATTCTCTCTGAAACGGTTGTACTTATCGTCTGCAAATCTATGTCGCGTGCTGCGGTATGCGGAGACACTAGAAATACCATAGTAGAACACGGATGAAGCTCCTACGTTGATGTAATAGCCAGTAAAAAGTAGTACAATTCAAGTTTTAATCATCGATTATTGATTTTTAGCTCTCTTTGGTGCCTTGGACATGAGCTAGGACCTTAAGATTCTGCATGAAAGGAGGACTAGCAGCCGAGTTGCACGGGAGAATGTGAAAAGTGTTCATATGTAGTAAAAACCTGAGAAATCCGTCCGTTTTCGTCATTTGTTATCGAATCGACTTAAAGCCAGATCGTCACATTGCCCGCTCTTCTCTCCGAAACGGTTGTACTTATCGTCTGAAAGCTATATTGCGTGCTGCGGTATGCGGAGACGCTAAAAGCACCATAGTAGAACACAGATGAAGCTTCTAAGATGATGTAATAGCCAGTAAGAAGTAGTACATTTCAAGTTTTAGGTATCGATTATTGACTTTTTAGCTGGCTTTGGTGCCTTGGACATGAGCTAGGACCTTAAGATTCTGCATGAAAGCAGGACTAGCAACCGAGTTGCATGGGAGAATGTGAAAAGTGTTCATATGTAGTAAAAACCCGAGAAATCCGTCCGTTTTCGTCATTTGTTATCGAATCGACTTAAAGCCAGATCGTCACATTGGCCGCTCTTCTGTCTGATACGGTTGTACTTATCGTCTGCAAAGCTATGTCGAGTGCTGCGGCATGCGGAGACACTAAAAGCCCCATTGTAGAACTTAGATGAAGCTTCTAAGTTGATGTAATAGCCAGTAAGAAGTAGTACAATTCAAGTTTTAGGTATCGATTGTTGACTTTTTACCCTTCTTTGGTGCCTTGGGCATGAGCTAGGAACTTAAGATTTTGCATGATAGGAGGTCTAGCAGCCGCGTTGCACGTGAGAATGTGAAAAGTGTTCATATGTAGTAAAAACATGAGAAATACGTCCGTTTTCGTCATTTGTTATCGAATCGACTTAAAGCCAGATCGTCACATTGGCCGCTCTACTCTCTAAAACGGATGTACTTATCGTCTGCAAAGCTATGTCGCGTGCTGCGGTATGTGGAGACACTAAAAGCACCATAGTAGAACACAGATGAAGCTTCCAAGTTGATGTAATAGCCAGTAAGAAGTAGTACAATTCAAGTTGTAGGTATCGATTATTGACTTTTTAGCTGGCTTTGGTGCCTTGAACATGAGCTAGGACCTTAAGATTCTTCATTAATGTAGGACTAGCAGCCGAGTTGCACGGGAGAATGTGAAAAGTGTTCATATGTAGTAAAAGCCTAAGAAATCCGTCCGTGTTCGACATTTGTTATCGAATCGACTTAAAGCCAGATCGTCACATTGGCCGCTCTTCTCTCTGAAACGGTTGTACTTATTGTCTGCAAAGCTATGTCGAGTGCTGCGGTATGCGGAGACACTAAAAGCACCATAGTAGAACACAGATGAAGCTTCTAAGCTGATGTAATAGCCAGTAAGAAGTAGTACAATTGATGTTATAGGTATCGATTATTGACTTCTTAGCTGGCTTTGGTGACTTGAACATGAGCTAGGACCTTAAGATTCTGCATGAAGGGAGGACTAGCAGCCGAGTTGCACTGGAGAATGTGGAAAATGTTCATATGTAGTAAAAACCTGAGAAATCCTTCCGTTTTCGTCATTTGTTATCGAATTGACTTACAGCCATATCGTCACATTAGCCGCTCTTCTCTCTGAAACGCTTGTACTTATAGACAGCAAAGCTATGTCGCGGGCTGCGGTACGCGGAGACACTAAAAGCACCATAGTAGAACACAGATGAAGCCTCTAATTTGATGTAATAGCCAGTAAGAAGTAGTATAATTCAAGTTTTAGCTATCGATTATTGACTTTTTAGCTGGCTTTGGTGCCTTGGACATGGCTAGGACCTTAAGATTCTGCATGAAAGGAGGACTAGCAGCCGAGTTGCACGGGAGAATGTGAAAAGTGTTCATATTTAGTAAAAACCTTAAAAATCCGTTCGTTATCGTCATTGTTATCGAATCGACTTAAAGCCAGATCGTCACATTAGCCGCTCTTCTCTCTGAAACGGTTGTACTAATCGACTGCAAAGCTATGTCGCGTGCTGCCGTATGCGGAGACACTAAAAGCACCATAGTAGAACACAGATGAAGCTTCTAAGTTGATGTAATAGCCAGTAAGAAGTAGTACAATTCAAGTTTTAGGTATCGATTGTTGACTTTTTACACTTCTTTGGTGCCTTGGGCATGAGCTAGGAACTTAAGATTTTGCATGATAGGAGGTCTAGCAGCCGCGTTGCACGTGAGAATGTGAAAAGTGTTCATATGTAGTAAAAACCTGAGAAATACGTCCGTTTTCGTCATTTGTTATCGAATCGACTTAAAGCCAGATCGTCACATTGGCCGCTCTTCTCTCTGAAACGGTTGTACTTATCGTCTGCAAAGCTATGTCGCGTGCTGCGGTATGTGGAGACACTAAAAGCACCATAGTAGAACACAGATGAATCTTCCAAGTTGATGTAATAGCCAGTAAGAATTAGTAAAATTCAAGTTTTAGGTGTCGATTATTGACTTTTTAGCTGGCTTTGGTGCCTTGGACATGAGCTAGGACCTTATGATTCTGCATGAAAGGAGGACTAGCAGCCCAGTTGCACGGGAGAATGTGAAAAGTGTTCATATGTAGTAAAAACCTGAGAAATCCGTCCGTTTCCGCCATTTGTTATGGAATCGACTTAAAGCAAGATCGACACATTGGCCGCTCTTCTCTCTGAAATGGTTGTACTTATCGTCTGCAAAGCTATGTCGCGTGCTGCGGTATGCGGAGACACTAAAAGCACCATAGTAGAACACAGATGAAGCTTCTAAGCTGATGTAATAGCCAGTAAGAAGTAGTACAATTCATGTTTTAGGTATCGATTATAGACTTCTTAGCTGGCTTTGGTGACTTGAACATGAGCTAGGACCTTAAGATTCTGCATGAAGGGAGGACTAGCAGCCGAGTTGCACTGGAGAATGTGGAAAATGTTCATATGTAGTAAAAACCTGAGAAATCCTTCCGTTTTCGTCATTTGTTATCGAATTGACTTACAGCCAGATCGTCACATTGGCCGCTCTTCTCTCTGAAACGGTTGTACTTATCGACTGCAAAGCTATGTCGCGGGCTGCGGTATGCGGAGACACAAAAAGCACCATAGTAGAACACAGATGAAGCCTCTAATTTGATGTAATAGCCAGTAAGAAGTAGTATAATTCAAGTTTTAGGTATCGATTATTGACTTTTTAGCTGGCTTTGGTGCCTTGGACATGGCTAGGACCTTAAGATTCTGCATGAAAGGAGGACTATCAACCGAGTTGCACGGGAGAATGTAAAAAGTGTTCATTTGTAGTAAAAACCCGAGAAATCCGTCCGTTTTCGTCATTTGTTATCGAATCCACTTAAAGCCAGATCGTCACATTGGCCGCTCTTCTGTCTGATACGGTTGTACTTATCGTCTGCAAAGCTATGTCGAGTGCTGCGGCATGCGGAGACACTAAAAGCCCCATAGTAAACCACAGATGAAGCTTCTAAGATGATGTAATAGCCAGTAAGAATTAGTACAATACCAGTTTTAGGTATCGATTATTGACTTTTTAGCTGGCTTTGGTGCCTTGGACATGAGCTAGGACCTTAAGATTCTGCATTGAAGCAGGACTAGCAACCGAGTTGCTAGGGGAAAATGTGAAAAGTGTTCATATGTAGTAAAAACCCGAGAAATCCGTCCGTTTTCGTCATTTGTTATCGAATCGACTTAAAGCCAGATCGTCACATTGGCCGCTCTACTCTCTAAAACGGTTGTACTTATCGTCTGCAAAGCTATGTCGCGTGCTGCGGTATGCGGAGACACTAAAAGCACCATAGTAGAACACAGATGAAGCTTCTAAGTTGATGTAATAGCCAGTAAGAAGTAGTACAATTCAAGTTATAGGTATCGATTATTGACTTTTTAGCTGGCTTTGGTGCCTTGGTCATGAGCTAGGACCTTAAGATTCCGTATGAAAGGAGGACTAGCAGCCGAGTTGCACAGGAGAAAGTGAAAAGTGTTCATATGTAGTAAAAACATGAGAAATCCGTCCGTTTCCGCCATTTGTTATGGAATCGACTTAAAGCAAGATCGTCACATTGGCCGCTCTTCTATCTGAAACGGTTGTACTTATCGTCTGCAAAGCTATGTCGCGTGCTGCGGTATGTGGAGACACTAAAAGCACCATAGTAGAACACAGATGAAGCCTCTAATTTGATGTAATAGCCAGTAAGAAGTAGTACAATTCAAGTTGTAGGTATCGATTATTGACTTTTTAGCTGGCTTTGGTACCTTGAACATGAGCTAGGACCTTAAGATTCTTCATTAATGTAGGACTAGCAGCCGAGTTGCACGGGAGAATGTGAAAGGTGTTCATATTTAGTAAAAACCTTAAAAATCCGTTCGTTATCGTCATTGTTATCGAATCGACTTAAAGCCAGATCGTCACATTAGCCGCTCTTCTCTCTGAAACGGTTGTACTAATCGACTGCAAAGCTATATCGCGTGCTGCCGTATGCGGGGACACTAAAAGCACCATAGTAGAACACAGATGAAGCTTCTAAGTTGATGTAATAGCCAGTAAGAAGTAGTACAATTCAAGTTTTAGGTATCGATTGTTGACTTTTTACACTTCTTTGGTGCCTTGGGCATGAGCTAGGAACTTAAGATTTTGCATGATAGGAGGTCTAGCAGCCGCGTTGCACGTGAGAATGTGAAAAGTGTTCATATGTAGTAAAAACCTGAGAAATACGTCCGTTTTCGTCATTTGTTATCGAATCGACTTAAAGCCAGATCGTCACATTGGCCGCTCTTCTCTCTGAAACGGTTGTACTTATCGTCTGCAAAGCTATGTCGCGTGCTGCGGTATGTGGAGACACTAAAAGCACCATAGTAGAACACAGATGAATCTTCCAAGTTGATGTAATAGCCAGTAAGAAGTAGTAAAATTCAAGTTTTAGTTGTCGATTATTGACTTTTTATCTGGCTTTGGTGCCTTGGACATGAGCTAGGACCTTATGATTCTGCATGAAAGGAGGACTAGCAGCCGAGTTGCACGGGAGAATGTGAAAAGTGTTCATATGTAGTAAAAACCTGAGAAATCCGTCCGTTTCCGCCATTTGTTATGGAATCGACTTAAAGCAAGATCGACACATTGGCCGCTCTTCTCTCTGAAATGGTTGTACTTATCGTCTGCAAAGCTATGTCGCGTGCTGCGGTATGCGGAGACACTAAAAGCACCATAGTAGAACACAGATGAAACTTCTAAGCTGATGTAATAGCCAGTAAGAAGTAGTACAATTCATGTTTTAGGTATCGATTATAGACTTCTTAGCTGGCTTTGGTGACTTGAACATGAGCTAGGACCTTAAGATTCTGCATGAAGGGAGGACTAGCAGCCGAGTTGCACTGGAGAATGTGGAAAATGTTCATATGTAGTAAAAACCTGAGAAATCCTTCCGTTTTCGTCATTTGTTATCGAATTGACTTACAGCCAGATCGTCACATTGGCCGCTCTTCTCTCTGAAACGGTTGTACTTATCGACTGCAAAGCTATGTCGCGGGCTGCGGTATGCGGAGACACTAAAAGCACCATAGTAGAACACAGATGAAGCCTCTAATTTGATGTAATAGCCAGTAAGAAGTAGTATAATTCAAGTTTTAGGTATCGATTATTGACTTTTTAGCTGGCTTTGGTGCCTTGGACATGGCTAGGACCTTAAGATTCTGCATGAAAGGAGGACTAGCAGCCGAGTTGCACGGGAGAATGTGAAAAGTGTTCATATGTAATAAAACCTTAAAAATCCGTTCGTTATCGTCATTGTTATCGAATCGACTTAAAGCCAGATCGTCACATTAGCCGCTCTTCTCTCTGAAACGGTTGTACTAATCGACTGCAAAGCTATGTCGCGTGCTGCCGTATGCGGAGACACTAAAAGCACCATAGTAAACACAGATGAAGCTTCTAAGTTGATGTAATAGTCAGTAAGAAGTAGTACAATTCAAGTTTTAGGTATTGATTTTTGACTTTTTAGCTGGCTTTGGTGCCTTGGACATGAGCTAGGACCTTAAGATTCTGCATGAAAGGAGGACTAGCAGCCGAGTTGCACGGGAGAATGTGAAAAGTGTTCATATGTAGTAAAAGCAGAGAAATCCGTCCGTGTTCGACATTTGTTATCGAATCGACTTAAAGCCAGATCGTCACATTGGCCGCTCTTCTCTCTGAAACGGTTGTACTTATCGTCTGCAAAGCTATGTCGAGTGCTGCGGCATGCGGAGACACTAAAAGCACCATAGTAGAACACAGATGAAGCTTCTAAGTTGATGTAATAGTCAGTAAGAAGTAGCACAATTCAAGTTTCAGGTATTGATTATTGACTTTTTAGCTGGCTTTGGTGCCTTGGACATGAGCTAGGACCTTAAGATTCTGCATGAAAGGAGGACTAGCAGCCGAGTTGCGAGGGAGAATGTGAAAAGTGTTCATATGTAGTAAAAACCAGAGAAATCCGTCCGTTTTCGACATTTGTTATCGAATCGACTTAAAGCCAGATCGTCACATTGGCCGCTCTTCTCTCTGAAACGGTTGTACTTATCGTCTGCAAAGCTATGTCGAGTGCTGCGGCATGCGGAGACACTAAAAGCCCCATAGTAGAACACAGATGAAGCTTCTAAGTTGATGTAATAGCCAGTAAGAAGTAGTACAATTCAAGTTATAGGTATCGATTATTGACTTTTTAGCTGGCTTTGGTACCTTGGACATGAGCTAGGACCTTAAGATTCTGCATGAAAGGAGGACTAGCAGCCGAGTTGCACATGGGAATGTGAAAAGTGTTCATATGTAGTAAAAACCTTAAAAATCCGTTCGTTATCGTCATTGTTATCGAATCGACTTAAAGCCAGATCGTCACATTAGCCGCTCTTCTCTCTGAAACGGTTGTACTAATCGACTGCAAAGCTATGTCGCGTGCTGACGTATGCGGAGACACTAAAAGCACCATAGTAGAACACAGATGAACCTTCTAAGCTGATGTAATAGCCAGTAACAAGTAGTAGAATTCATGTTATAGGTATCGATTATTGACTTCTTAGCTAGCTTTGGTGACTTGAACATGAGCTAGGACCTTAAGATTCTGCATGAAAGTAGGACTAGCAGCCGAGTTGCACTGAAGAATGTGGAAAATGTTCATATGTGGTAAAAACCTGAGAAATCCTTCCGTTTCCGCCAATTGTTATCGAATCCACTTAAAGCCAGATCGTCACATTGGCCGCTCTTCTCTCTCAACCGGTGGTACTTATCATCTGCAAAGCTATGTGTCAAGCTGCGGTATGTGGAGACACTAAAAGCACCATAGTAGAACACAGATGAAGTTTCTAAGTTGATGTAATAGCCAGTAAGAAATAGTACAATTCAAGTTTTAGGTATCGATTATTGACTTTCTAGCTGGCTTTGGTGCCTTGGACATGAACTAGGACCTTAAGATTCTGCATGAAAGGAGGACTAGCAGCCGAGTTGAACGGGAGAATGTGAAAAGTGTTCATATGTAGTAAAAACCTGAGAAATAAGTTCGTTATCGTCATTTGTTATCGAATCGACTTAAAGCCAGATCGTCACATTAGCCGCTATTCTCTCTGAAACGGTAGTACTTATCTTCTGCAAAGCTATGTCGCGTGCTGCGGTATGTGGAGACACTAAAAGCACCATAGTAGAAAACAGATGAAGCTTCTAAATTGATGTAATAGCTAGTAAGATGTAGTACAATTTAAATTTTAGATATCGATTATTGACTTTTTAGCTGGCTATGGTGCCTTGGACATGAGCTAGGACCTTAAGAAACTGCATGAAAGGAGGACTAGCAGCCGAGTTGCTTGGGAGAATGTGAAAAGTGTTCATATGTAGTAAAAACCTGAGAAACCCGTCCGTTTTCGTCATTTGTTATCGAATCGACTTAAAGCCAGATCGTCACATTGGCCGCTCTTCTCTCTGAAATGGTTGTACTTATCGTCTGCAAAGCTATGTCGCGTGCTGCGGTATGCGGAGACACTAAAAGCACCATAGTAGAACACAGATGAAGCTTCTAAGCTGATGTAATAGCCAGTAAGAAGTAGTACAATTCATGTTATAGGTATCGATTATAGACTTCTTAGTGGTGACTTTGGTGACTTGAACATGAGCTAGGACCTTAAGATTCTGCATGAAGGGAGGACTAGCAGCCGAGTTGCACTGGAGAATGTGGAAAATGTTCATATGTAGTAAAAACCTGAGAAATCCTTCCGTTTTCGTCATTTGTTATCGAGTTGACTTACAGCCAGATCCTCACATTGGCCGCTCTTCTCTCTGAAACGGTTGTACTTATCGACTGCAAAGCTATGTCGCGGGCTGCGGTATGCGGAGACACTAAAAGCACCATAGTAGAACACAGATGAAGCCTCTAATTTGATGTAATAGCCAGTAAGAAGTAGTATAATTCAAGTTTTAGGTATCGATTATTGACTTTTTAGCTGGCTTTGGTGCCTTGGACATGGCTAGGACCTTAAGATTCTGCATGAAAGGAGGACTAGCAGCCGAGTTGAACGGGAGAATGTGAAAAGTGTTCATATGTAGTAAAAACCTTAAAAATCCGTTCGTTATCGTCATTGTTATCGAATCGACTTAAAGCCAGATCGTCACATTAGCCGCTCTTCTCTCTGAAACGGTTGTACTAATCGACTGCAAAGCTATGTCGCGTGCTGCCGTATGCGGAGACACTAAGAGCACCATAGTAAACACAGATGAAGCTTCTAAGTTGATGTAATAGTCAGTAAGAAGTAGTACAATTCAAGTTTTAGGTATTGATTATTGACTTTTTAGCTGGCTTTGGTGCCTTGGACATGAGCTAGGACCTTAAGATTCTGCATGAAAGGAGGACTAGCAGCCGAGTTGCACGGGAGAATGTGAAAAGTGTTCATATGTAGTAAAAACCAGAGAAATCCGTCCGTGTTCGACATTTGTTATCGAATCGACTTAAAGCCAGATCGTCACATTGGCCGCTCTTCTCTCTGAAACGGTTGTACTTATCGTCTGCAAAGCTATGTCGAGTGCTGCGGCATGCGGAGACAGTAAAAGCACCATAGTAGAACACAGATGAAGCTTCTAAGTTGATGTAATAGTCAGTAAGAAGTAGTACAATTCAAGTTTCAGGTATTGATTATTGACTTTTTAGCTGGCTTTGGTGCCTTGGACATGAGCTAGGACCTTAAGATTCTGCATGAAAGGAGGACTAGCAGCCGAGTTGCAAGGGAGAATGTGAAAAGTGTTCATATGTAGTAAAAACCAGAGAAATCCGTCCGTTTTCGACATTTGTTATCGAATCGACTTAAAGCCAGATCGTCACATTGGCCGCTCTTCTCTCTGAAACGGTTGTACTTATCGACTGCAAAGCTATGTCGCGGGCTGCGGTATGCGGAGATACTAAAAGCACCATAGTAGAACACAGATGAAGCTTCTAAGTTTATGTAATAGCCAGTAAGAAGTAGTACAATTCAAGTTATAGGTATCGATTATTGACTTTTTAGCTGGCTTTGGTACCTTGGACATGAGCTAGGACCTTAAGATTCTGCATGAAAGGAGGACTAGCAGCCGAGTTGCACATGGGAATGTGAAAAGTGTTCATATGTAGTAAAAACCTTAAAAATCCGTTCGTTATCGTCATTGTTATCGAATCGACTTAAAGCCAGATCGTCACATTAGCCGCTCTTCTCTCTGAAACGGTTGTACTAATCGACTGCAAACTATGTCGCGTGCTGACGTATGCGGAGACACTAAAAGCACCATAGTAGAACACAGATGAACCTTCTAAGCTGATGTAATAGCCAGTAACAAGTAGTAGAATTCATGTTATAGGTATCGATTATTGACTTCTTAGCTAGCTTTGGTGACTTGAACATGAGCTAGGACCTTAAGATTCTGCATGAAAGTAGGACTAGCAGCCGAGTTGCACTGAAGAATGTGGAAAATGTTCATATGTAGTAAAAACCTGAGAAATCCTTCCGTTTCCGCCATTTGTTATCGAATCCACTTAAAGCCAGATCGTCACATTGGCCGCTCTTCTCTCTCAACCGGTGGTACTTATCATCTGCAAAGCTATGTGTCAAGCTGCGGTATGTGGAGACACTAAAAGCACCATAGTAGAACACAGATGAAGTTTCTAAGTTGATGTAATAGCCAGTAAGAAATAGTACAATTCAAGTTTTAGGTATCGATTATTGACTTTCTAGCTGGCTTTGGTGCCTTGGACATGAACTAGGACCTTAAGATTCTGCATGAAAGGAGGACTAGCAGCCGAGTTGAACGGGAGAATGTGAAAAGTGTTCATATGTAGTAAAAACCTGAGAAATAAGTTCGTTATCGTCATTTGTTATCGAATCGACTTAAAGCCAGATCGTCACATTAGCCGCTATTCTCTCTGAAACGGTAGTACTTATCTTCTGCAAAGCTATGTCGCGTGCTGCGGTATGTGGAGACACTAAAAGCACCATAGTAGAAAACAGATGAAGCTTCCAAGTTGATGTAATAGCCAGTAAGAAGTAGTACAATTCAAGTTGTAGGTATCGATTATTGACTTTTTAGCTGGCTTTGGTGCCTTGAACATGAGCTAGGACCTTAAGATTCTTCATTAATGTAGGACTAGCAGCCGAGTTGCACGGGAGAATGTGAAAAGTGTTCATATGTAGTAAAAGCCTAAGAAATCCGTCCGTGTTCGACATTTGTTATCGAATCGACTTAAAGCCAGATCGTCACATTGGCCGCTCTTCTCTCTGAAACGGTTGTACTTATTGTCTGCAAAGCTATGTCGAGTGCTGCGGTATGCGGAGACACTAAAAGCACCATAGTAGAACACAGATGAAGCTTCTAAGCTGATGTAATAGCCAGTAAGAAGTAGTACAATTGATGTTATAGGTATCGATTATTGACTTCTTAGCTGGCTTTGGTGACTTGAACATGAGCTAGGACCTTAAGATTCTGCATGAAGGGAGGACTAGCAGCCGAGTTGCACTGGAGAATGTGGAAAATGTTCATATGTAGTAAAAACCTGAGAAATCCTTCCGTTTTCGTCATTTGTTATCGAATTGACTTACAGCCAGATCCTCACATTGGCCGCTCTTCTCTCTGAAACGGTTGTACTTATCGACTGCAAAGCTATGTCGCGGGCTGCGGTATGCGGAGACACTAAAAGCACCATAGTAGAACACAGATGAAGCCTCTAATTTGATGTAATAGCCAGTAAGAAGTAGTATAATTCAAGTTTTAGGTATCGATTATTGACTTTTTAGCTGGCTTTGGTGCCTTGGACATGGCTAGGACCTTAAGATTCTGCATGAAAGGAGGACTAGCAGCCGAGTTGCACGGGAGAATGTGAAAAGTGTTCATATGTAGTAAAAACCTTAAAAATCCGTTCGTTATCGTCATTGTTATCGAATCGACTTAAAGCCAGATCGTCACATTAGCCGCTCTTCTCTCTGAAACGGTTGTACTAATCGACTGCAAAGCTATGTCGCGTGCTGCCGTATGCGGAGACACTAAGAGCACCATAGTAAACACAGATGAAGCTTCTAAGTTGATGTAATAGCCAGTAAGAAGTAGTACAATTCAAGTTATAGGTATCGATTATTGACTTTTTAGCTGGCTTTGGTACCTTGGACATGAGCTAGGACCTTAAGATTCTGCATGAAGGAGGACTAGCAGCCGAGTTGCACATGGGAATGTGAAAAGTGTTCATATGTAGTAAAAACCTTAAAAATCCGTTCGTTATCGTCATTGTTATCGAATCGACTTAAAGCCAGATCGTCACATTAGCCGCTCTTCTCTCTGAAACGGTTGTACTAATCGACTGCAAAGCTATGTCGCGTGCTGACGTATGCGGAGACACTAAAAGCACCATAGTAGAACACAGATGAACCTTCTAAGCTGATGTAATAGCCAGTAACAAGTAGTAGAATTCATGTTATAGGTATCGATTATTGACTTCTTAGCTAGCTTTGGTGACTTGAACATGAGCTAGGACCTTAAGATTCTGCATGAAAGTAGGACTAGCAGCCGAGTTGCACTGAAGAATGTGGAAAATGTTCATATGTAGTAAAAACCTGAGAAATCCTTCCGTTTCCGCCATTTGTTATCGAATCCACTTAAAGCCAGATCGTCACATTGGCCGCTCTTCTCTCTCAACCGGTGGTACTTATCATCTGCAAAGCTATGTGTCAAGCTGCGGTATGTGGAGACACTAAAAGCACCATAGTAGAACACAGATGAAGTTTCTAAGTTGATGTAATAGCCAGTAGGAAATAGTACAATTCAAGTTTTAGGTATCGATTATTGACTTTCTAGCTGGCTTTGGTGCCTTGGACATGAACTAGGACCTTAAGATTCTGCATGAAAGGAGGACTAGCAGCCGAGTTGAACGGGAGAATGTGAAAAGTGTTCATATGTAGTAAAAACCTGAGAAATAAGTTCGTTATCGTCATTTGTTATCGAATCGACTTAAAGCCAGATCGTCACATTAGCCGCTATTCTCTCTGAAACGGTAGTACTTATCTTCTGCAAAGCTATGTCGCGTGCTGCGGTATGTGGAGACACTAAAAGCACCATAGTAGAAAACAGATGAAGCTTCTAAATTGATGTAATAGCTAGTAAGATGTAGTACAATTTAAATTTTAGATATCGATTATTGACTTTTTAGCTGGCTATGGTGCCTTGGACATGAGCTAGGATCTTAAGAAACAGCATGAAAGGAGGACTAGCAGCCGAGTTGCTTGGGAGAATGTGAAAAGTGTTCATATGTAGTAAAAACCTGAGAAACCCGTCCGTTTTCGTCATTTGTTATCGAATCGACTTAAAGCCAGATCGTCACATTGGCCGCTCTTCTCTCTGAAATGGTTGTACTTATCGTCTGCAAAGCTATGTCGCGTGCTGCGGTATGCGGAGACACTAAAAGCACCATAGTAGAACACAGATGAAGCTTCTAAGCTGATGTAATAGCCAGTAAGAAGTAGTACAATTCATGTTATAGGTATCGATTATAGACTTCTTAGTGGTGACTTTGGTGACTTGAACATGAGCTAGGACCTTAAGATTCTGCATGAAGGGAGGACTAGCAGCCGAGTTGCACTGGAGAATGTGGAAAATGTTCATATGTAGTAAAAACCTGAGAAATCCTTCCGTTTTCGTCATTTGTTATCGAATTGACTTACAGCCAGATCGTCACATTAGCCGCTCTTCTCTCTGAAACGGTTGTACTAATCGACTGCAAAGCTATGTCGCGTGCTGCCGTATGCGGAGACACTAAGAGCACCATAGTAAACACAGATGAAGCTTCTAAGTTGATGTAATAGTCAGTAAGAAGTAGTACAATTCAAGTTTTAGGTATTGATTATTGACTTTTTAGCTGGCTTTGGTGCCTTGGACATGAGCTAGGACCTTAAGATTCTGCATGAAAGGAGGACTAGCAGCCGAGTTGCACGGGAGAATGTGAAAAGTGTTCATATGTAGTAAAAACCAGAGAAATCCGTCCGTGTTCGACATTTGTTATCGAATCGACTTAAAGCCAGATCGTCACATTGGCCGCTCTTCTCTCTGAAACGGTTGTACTTATCGTCTGCAAAGCTATGTCGAGTGCTGCGGCATGCGGAGACAGTAAAAGCACCATAGTAGAACACAGATGAAGCTTTTAAGTTGATGTAATAGTCAGTAAGAAGTAGTACAATTCAAGTTTCAGGTATTGATTATTGACTTTTTAGCTGGCTTTGGTGCCTTGGACATGAGCTAGGACCTTAAGATTCTGCATGAAAGGAGGACTAGCAGCCGAGTTGCAAGGGAGAATGTGAAAAGTGTTCATATGTAGTAAAAACCAGATAAATCCGTCCGTTTTCGACATTTGTTATCGAATCGACTTAAAGCCAGATCGTCACATTGGCCGCTCTTCTCTCTGAAACGGTTGTACTTATCGACTGCAAAGCTATGTCGCGGGCTGCGGTATGCGGAGATACTAAAAGCACCATAGTAGAACACAGATGAAGCCTCTAATTTGATGTAATAGCCAGTAAGAAGTAGTATAATTCAAGTTTTAGGTATCGATTATTGACTTTTTAGCTGGCTTTGGTGCCTTGGACATGGCTAGGACCTTAAGATTCTGCATGAATGGAGGACTAGCAGCCGAGTTGCACATGGGAATGTGAAAAGTGTTCATATGTAGTAAAAACCTTAAAAATCCGTTCGTTATCGTCATTGTTATCGAATCGACTTAAAGCCAGATCGTCACATTAGCCGCTCTTCTCTCTGAAACGGTTGTACTAATCGACTGCAAAGCTATGTCGCGTGCTGACGTATGCGGAGACACTAAAAGCACCATAGTAGAACACAGATGAACCTTCTAAGCTGATGTAATAGCCAGTAACAAGTAGTAGAATTCATGTTATAGGTATCGATTATTGACTTCTTAGCTAGCTTTGGTGACTTGAACATGAGCTAGGACCTTAAGATTCTGCATGAAAGGAGGACTAGCAGCCGAGTTGCACTGAAGAATGTGGAAAATGTTCATATGTAGTAATAACCTGAGAAATCCTTCCGTTTCCGCCATTTGTTATCGAATCCACTTAAAGCCAGATCGTCACATTGGCCGCCCTTCTCTCTCAACCGGTGGTACTTATCATCTGCAAAGCTATGTGTCGAGCTGCGGTATGTGGAGACACTAAAAGCACCATAGTAGAACACAGATGAAGTTTCTAAGTTGATGTAATAGCCAGTAAGAAGTAGTACAATTCAAGTTTTAGGTATCGATTATTGACTTTCTAGCTGGCTTTGGTGCCTTGGACATGAACTAGGACCTTAAGATTCTGCATGAAAGGAGGACTAGCAGCCGAGTTGAACGGGAGAACGTGAAAAGTGTTCATATGTAGTAAAAACCTGAGAAATAAGTTCGTTATCGTCATTTGTTATCGAATCGACTTAAAGCCAGATCGTCACATTAGCCGCTATTCTCTCTGAAACGGTAGTACTTCTCTTCTGCAAAGCTATGTCGCGTGCTGCGGTATGTGGAGACACTAAAAGCACCATAGTAGAAAACAGATGAAGCTTCTAAATTGATGTAATAGCTAGTAAGATGTAGTACAATTTAAATTTTAGATATCGATTATTGACTTTTTAGCTGTCTTTGGTGCCTTGGACATGAGCTAGGACCTTACGATTCTGCATTAAAGGAGGACTAGCAGCCGAGTTGCACGGGAGAATGTGAAAAGTGTTCATATGTAGTAAAAACCAGGGAAATCCGTCCGTGTTCGACATTTGTTATCGAATCGACTTAAAGCCAGATCGTCACATTGGCCGCTCTTCTCTCTGAAACGGTTGTACTTATCGTCTGCAAAACTATGTCGAGTGCTGCGGCATGCGGAGACACTAAAAGCACCATAGTAGAACACAGATGAAGCTTCCAAGTTGATGTAATAGCCAGTAAGAAGTAGTACAATTCAAGTTGTAGGTATCGATTGTTGACTTTTTACCCTTCTTTGGTGCCTTGGGCATGAGCTAGGAACTTAAGATTTTGCATGATAGGAGGTCTAGCAGCCGCGTTGCACGTGAGAATGTGAAAAGTGTTCATGTTTAGTAAAAACTGAGAAATCCGTCCGTTTCCGCCATTTGTTATGGAATCGACTTAAAGCCAGATCGTCACATTGGCCGCTCTTCTCTCTGAAACGGTTGTACTTATCGTCTGCAAAGCTATGTCGCGTGCTGCGGTATGCGGAGACACTAAAAGCACCATAGTAGAACACAGATGAAGCTTCTAAGCTGATGTAATAGCCAGTAAGAAGTAGTACAATTCATGTTATAGGTATCGATTATTGACTTCTTAGCTGGCTTTGGTCACTTGAACATGAGCTAGGACCTTAAGATTCTGCATGAAAGGAGGACTAGCAGCCGAGTTGCACGGGAGAATGTTTAAAATGTTCATATGTAGTAAAAACCTGAAAAATCCTTCCGTTTTTGTCATTTGTTATCGAATTGACTTAAAGCCCGATCGTCACATTGGCCGCTCTTCTCTCTGAAACGGTTGTACTTATCGACTGCAAAGCTATGTCGCGTGCTGCGGTATGCGGAGACACTAAAAGCACCATAGCAGAATACAGATGAAGCCTCCAATTTGATGTAATAGCCAATAAGAAGTAGTATAATTCAAGTTTTAGGTATCGATTATTGACTTTTTAGCTGGCTTTGGTGCCTTGGACATGGCTAGAACCTTAAGATTCTGCATGAAAGGAGGACTAGCAGCCGAGTTGCACGGGAGAATGTGAAAAGTGTTCATATGTAGTAAAAACCTTAAAAATCCGTTCGTTATCGTCATTGTTATCAAATCGACTTAAAGCCAGATCGTCACATTGGCCGCTCTTCTCTCTGAAACGGTTGTACTTATCGTCTGCAAAGCTATGTCGAGTGCTGCGGCATGTGGAGACACTAAAAGCACCATTGTAGAACACAGATGAAGCTTTTAAGTTGATGTAATAGCCAGTAAGAAGTAGTAAAATTCAAGTTTTAGGTATCGATTGTTGACTTTTTACCCTTCTTTGGTGTCTTGGGCTTGAGCTAGGAACTTAAGACTTTACATGATAGGAGGTCTAGCAGCCGCGTTGCACGTGAGAATGTGAAAAGTGTTCATATGTAGTAAAAACCTGAGAAATCCATCCGTTTTCCTCATTTGTTATCGAATCGACTTAAAGCCAGATCGTCACGTTGGGCGCTCTACTCGCTAAAACGGTTGTACTTATCGTCTGCAAAGCTATGTCGCGTGCTGCGGTATGCGGAGACACTAAAAGCACCATAGTAGAACACACATGAAGCTTCTAAGTTGATGTAATAGTCAGTAAGAAGAAGTACAATTCAAGTTATAGGTATCGATTATTGACTTTTTAGCTGGCTTTGGTGCCTTGGACATGAGCTAGGACCTTAAAATTCTGCATGAAAGGACGACTAACAGCCAAGTTGCACGGAAGAATGTGAAAAGTGTTCATATATAGTAAAAACCTGAGAAATCCGTCAGTTTCCGCCATTTGTTATGGAATCGAATTAAAGCCAGATCGTCACATTGGCCGCTCTTCTCTCTGAAACGGTTGTACTTATCGTCTGCAAAGCTATGTCGCGTGCTGCGGTATGCGGAGACACTAAAAGCACCATAGTAGAACACAGATAAAGCTTCTAAGCTGATGTAATAGCCAGTAAGAAGTAGTACAATTCATGTTATAAGTATCGATTGTTGACTTCTTAGCTGGCTTAGGTGACTTGAACATGAGCTAGGACCTTAAGATTCTGCATGAAAGGAGGACTAGCAGCCGAGTTGCACTGGAGAATGTGGAAAATGTTCATATGTAGTAAAAACCTGAGAAATCCTTCCGTTTTCGTCATTTGTTATCGAATTGACTTAAAGCCAGATCGTCACATTGGCCGCTCTTCTCTCTGAAACGGTTGTACTTATCGACTGCAAAGTTATGTCGAGTGCTGCGGCATGCGGAGACACTAAAAGCACCATAGTACAACACAGATGAAGCTTCTAAGTTGGTGGAATAGCCAGTAAGAAGTAGTACAATTCAAGTTTTAGGTATCGATTGTTGACTTTTTACCCTTCTTTGGTGCCTTGGGCATGAGCTAGGAACTTAAGATTTTGCATGATAGGAGGTCTAGCAGCCGCGTTGCACGTGAGAATGTGAAAAGTGTTCATATGTAGTAAAAACCTGAGAAATCCGTCCGTTTTCCTCATTTGTTATCGAATCGACTTAAAGCCAGATCGTCACATTGGGCGCTCTACTCTCTAAAACGGTTGTACTTATCGTCTGCCAAGCTATGTCGCGTGCTGCGGTATGCGGAGACACTAAAATCACCATAGTAGAGCACAGATGAAGCTTCTAAGTTGATGTAATAGCCAGTAAGAAGTAGTACAATTCAAGTTATAGGTATCGATTATTGACTTTTTAACTGTCTTTGGTGCCTTGGACATGAGCTAGGACCTTAAGATTCTTCATTAATGGAGGACTAGCAGCCGGGTTGCACGGGAGAATGTGAAAAGTGTTCATATGTAGTAGAAGCCTGAGAAATCCGTCCGTGTTCGACATTTGTTATCGATTCGACATACAGCCAGATCGTCACATTGGCCGCTCTTCTCTCTGAAACGGTTGTACTTATTGTCTGCAAAGCTATGTCGAGTGCTGCTGTATGCGAAGACACTAAAAGCACCATAGTAGAACACAGATGAAGCTTCTAAGTTGATGTAATAGCCAGTAAGAAGTAGTACAATTCAAGTTATAGGTATCGATTATTGACTTTTTAGCTGGCTTTGGTACCTTGTACATGAGCTAGGACCTTATGATTCTGCATGAAAGGAGGACTAGCAGCCGAGTTGCACTGGAGAATGTGGAAAATGTTCATATGTAGTAAAAACCTGAGAAATCCTTCCGTTTTCGTCATTTGTTATCGAATTGACTTAAAGCCAGATCGTCACATTGGCCGCTCTTCTCTCTGAAACGGTTGTACTTATCGACTGCAAAGCTATGTCGCGTGCTGCGGTGTGCGGAGACACTAAAAGCACCATAGTAGAACACAGATGAAGCCTCTAATTTGATGTAATATCCATTAAGAAGTAGTATAATTCAAGTTTTAGGTATCGATTATTGACTTTTTAGCTGGCTTTGGTGCCTTGGACATGGCTAGGACCTTAAGATTCTGCATGATAGGAGGACTAGCAGCCGAGTTGCACGGGAGAATGTGAAAAGTGTTCATATGTAGTAAAAACCTTAAAAATCCGTTCGTTATCGTCATTGTTATTGAATCGACTTAAAGCCAGAACGTCACATTAGCCGCTCTTCTCTCTGAAACGGTTGTACTTATCGACTGCAAACCTATGTCGCGTGCTGCGGTATGCGGAGACACTAAAAGCACCATAGTAGAACACAGATGAAGCTTCTAAGTTGATGTAATAGCCAGCAAGAAGTAGTACAATTCAAGTTATAGGTATCGATTATTGACTTTTTAGCTGGCTTTGGTACCTTGTACATGAGCTAGGACCTTATGATTCTGCATGAATGGAGGACTAGCAGCCGAGTTGCACGGGAGAATGTGAAAAGTGTTCATATGTAGTAAAAACCAAAGAAATCCGTCTGTTTCCGCCATTTGTTATCGAATCGACTTAAAGCCAGATCGTCACATTGGCCGCTCTTCTCTCTGAAACGGTTGTACTTATCGTCTGCAAAGCTATGTCGCGTGCTGCGGTATGTGGAGACACTAAAAGCACCATAGTAGAACACAGATGAAGCTTCCAAGTTGATGTACTAGCCAGTAAGAAGTAGTAAAATTCAAGTTTTAGGTATCGATTATTGACTTTTTAGCTGTCTTTGGTGCCTTGGACATGAGCTAGGACCTTAAGATTCTTCATTAATGGAGGACTAGCAGACGAGTTGCACGGGAGAATGTGAAAAGTGTTCATATGTAGTAAAAGCCTGAGAAATCCGTCCGTGTTCGACATTTGTTATCGAATCGACTTAAAGCCAGATCGTCACATTGGCCGCTCTTCTCTCTGAAGCGGTTGTACTTATTGTCTGCAAAGCTATGTCGAGCGCTGCTGTATGCGCAGACACTAAAAGCACCATAGTAGAACACAGATGAAGCTTCTAAGTTGATGTAATAGCCAGTAAGAAGTAGTACAATTCAAGTTATAGGTATCGATTATTGACTTTTTAGCTGGCTTTGGTACCTTGTACATGTGCTAGGACCTTATGATTCTGCATGAAAGGAGGACTAGCAGCCGAGTTGCACGGGAGAATGTGAAAAGTGTTCATATGTAGTAAAAACCAAAGAAATCCTTCTGTTTCCGCCATTTGTTATCGAATCGACTTAAAGCCAGATCATCACATTGGCCGCTCTTCTCTCTGAAACGGTTGTACTTATCGTCTGCAAAGCTATGTCGCGTGCTGCGGTATGCGGAGACACTAAAAGCACCATAGTAGAACACAGATGTAGCTTCTAAGTTGATGTAATAGCCAGTAAGAAGTAGTACAATTCAAGTTTTAGGTATCGATTATTGACTTTTTAGCTGGCTTTGGTGCCTTCGACATGAGCTAGGGCCTTAAGATTCTGCACGAAAGGAGGACTAGCAGCCGAGTTGCGAGGGAGAAAGTGAAAAGTGTTCATATGTAGTAAAAACCTGAGAAATCTGTCAGTTTCCGCCATTTGTTATGGAATCGACTTAAAGCCAGATCGTCACATTGGACGCTCTTCTCTCTGAAACGGTTGTACTTATCGTCTGCAAAGCTATGTCGCGTGCTGCGGTATGCGGAGACACTAAAAGCACCATAGTAGAACACAGATGAAGCTTCTAAGCTGATGTAATAGCCAGTAAGAAGTAGTACAATTCATGTCATAAGTATCGATTATTGGCTTCTTAGCTGGCTTTGGTGACTTGAACATGAGCTAGGACCTTAAGATTCTGCATGAAAGGAGGACTAGCAGCCGAGTTGCACGGGAGAATGTGAAAAGTGTTCATATGTAGTAAAAACCAAAGAAATCCGTCTGTTTCCGCCATTTGTTATCGAATCGACTTAAAGCCAGATCATCACATTGGCCGCTCTTCTCTCTGAAACGGTTGTACTTATCGTCTGCAAAGCTATGTCGCGCGCTGCGGTATGCGGAGACACTAAAAGCACCATAGTAGACCACAGATGAAGCTTCTAAGTTGATGTAATAGCCAGTAAGAAGTAGTACAATTCAAGTTATAGGTATCGATTATTGACTTTTTAGCTGGCTTTGGTACCTTGTACATGTGCTAGGACCTTATGATTCTGCATGAAAGGAGGACTAGCAGCCGAGTTGCACGGGAGAATGTGAAAAGTGTTCATATGTAGTAAAAACCAAAGAAATCCGTCTGTTTCCGCCATTTGTTATCGAATCGACTTAAAGCCAGATCGTCACATTGGCCGCTCTTCTCTCTGAAACGGTTGTACTTATCGTCTGCAAAGCTATGTCGTTTGCTGCGGTATGTGGAGACACTAAAAGCACCATAGTAGAAGACAGATGAAGTTTCCAAGTTGATGTAATAGCCAGTAAGAAGTAGTACAATTCAAGTTTTAGGTATCGATTATTGACTTTTTAGCTGTCTTTGGTGCCTTGGACATGAGCTAGGACCTTAAGATTCTTCATTAATGGAGGACTAGCAGCCGAGTTGCACGGGAGAATGTGAAAAGTGTTCATATGTAGTAAAATCCTGAGAAATCCGTCCGTGTTCGACATTTGTTATCGAATCGACTTAAAGCCAGATCGTCACATTTGCCGCTCTTCTCTCTGTAACGGTTGTACTTATTGTCTGCAAAGCTATGTCGAGTGCTGCTGTATGCGGAGACACTAAAAGCAACATAGTAGAACACAGATGAAGCTTCTAAGTTGATGTAATAGCCAGTAAGAAGTAGTACAATTCAAGTTATAGGTATCGATTATTGACTTTTTAGCTGGCTTTGGTACCTTGTACATGAGCTAGGACCTTATGATTCTGCATGAAAGGAGGACTAGCAGCCAAGTTGCAGGGGAGAATGTGAAAAGTGTTCATATGTAGTAAAAACCTAAGAAATCCGGCTGTTTCCGCCATTTGTTATCGAATCGACTTAAAGCCAGATCGTCACATTGGCCGCTCTTCTCTCTGAATCGGTTGTACTTATCGTCTGCAAAGCTATGTCGCGTGCTGCGGTATGCAGAGACACTAAAAGCACCATAGTAGAACACAGTTGAAGCTTCTAAGTTGATGTAATAGTCAGTAAGAAGTAGTACAATTCAAGTTTTAGGTATTGATTATTGACTTTTTAGGTGGCTTTGGTGCCTTGGACATGAGCTAGGACCTTAAGATTCTGCAAGAAAGGAGGACTAGCAGCCGAGTTGCGAGGGAGAAAGTGAAAAGTGTTCATATGTAGTAAAAACCTGAGAAATCCGTCCGTTTTCGTCATTTGTTATCGAATCGACGTAAAGCCAGATCGTCACATTGGCCGCTCTTCTCTCTGAAACAGTTGTACTTATCGTCTGCAAAGCTATGTCGCGTGCTGCGGTATCCGGAGACACTAAAAGCACCATAGTAGATCACAGATGAAGCTTCTAAGTTGATGTAATAGGCAGTAAGAAGTAGTACAATTCAAGTTTTAGGTATCGATTATTGACTTTTTAGCTGGCTTTGGTGCCTTGGAGAGGAGCTAGGACCTTAAGATTCTGCATGAAAGGAGGACTAGCAGCCGAGGTGCACGGGAGAATGTGAAAAGTGTTCATATGTAGTAAAAACCTGAGAAATCCGTCCGTTATCGTCATTTGTTATCGAATCGACTGAAAGCCAGATCGTCACATTGGCCGCTCTTCTCTCTGAAACGGTTGTACTTATCGTCTGCAAAGCTATGTCGCGTGTTGCGGTATGCGGAGACACTAAAAGCGCCATAGTAGAACACAGATGAAGCTTCTAAGCTGATGTAATAGCCAGTAAGAAGTAGTACAATTCATGTTATAGGTATCGATTATTAAATTCTTAGCTTGCTTTGGTGACTTGAACATGAGCTAGGACCTTAAGATGCTGCATGAAAGGAGGACTAGCAGCCGAGTTGCACTGGAGAATGAGGAAAATGTTCATATGTAGTAAAAACCTGAGAAATCCTTACGTTTTCGTCATTTGTTATCGAATTGACTTAAAGCCAGATCGTCACATTGGCCGCTCTTCTCTCTGAAACGGTTGTACTTATCGTCTGCAAAGCTATGTCGCGTGCTGCGGTATGCGGAGACACTAAAAGCACCATAGTAGAACACAGATGAAGCTTCTAAGTTGATGTAATAGCCAGTAAGAAGTAACACAATTCAAGTTTTAGGTATCGATTATTGACTTTTTAGCTGGCTTTGGTGTCTTGGACATGAGCTAGGGCCTTAAGATTCTGCAAGAAAGGAGGACTAGCAGCCGAGTTGCGAGGGAGAAAGTGAAAAGTGTTCATATGTAGTAAAAACCTGAGACATCCGGCCGTTTTCGTCATTTGTTATCGAATCGACGTAAAGCCAGATCGTCACATTGGCCGCTCTTCTCTCTGAAACAGTTGTACTTATCGTCTGCAAAGCTATGTCGCGTGCTGCGGTATGCGGAGGTACTAAAAGCACCATAGTAGATCACAGATGAAGCTTCTAAGTTGATGTAATAGGCAGTAAGAAGTAGTACAATTCAAGTTTTAGGTATCGATTATTGACTTTTTAGCTGGCTTTGGTGCCTTGGAGAGGAGCTAGGACCTTAAGATTGTGCATGAAAGGAGGACTAGCAGCCGAGTTGCACGGGAGAATGTGAAAAGTGTTCATATGTAGTAAAAACCTGAGAAATCCGTCCGTTATCGTCATTTGTTATCGAATCGACTGAAAGCCAGATCGTCACATTGGCCGCTCTTCTCTCTGAAACGGTTGTACTTATCGTCTGCAAAGCTATGTCGCGTTCTGCGGTATGCGGGGACACTAAAATCACCATAGTAGAACACAGATGAAGCTTCTAAGTTGAAGTAATATCCAGAAAGATGTAGTACAATTCAAGTCTTAGGTATCGTTTATTGACTTTTTACCATTCTTTGGTGCCTTGGACATGAGCTAGGACCTTAAAAGTCTGCATGAACGGAGGACTAGCAGCCGAGTTGCAGGGGAGAATGTAAAAAGTTTTCATATGTAGTAAAAACCTGAGAAATCCGTTCGTTATCGTCATTTGTTATCGAATCGCCTTAAAGCCAGATCGTCACATTAGCCGCTCTTCTCTCTGAAACGGTTGTACTTATCGACTGCAAAGCTATGTCGCGTGCTGCGATTTGCGGAGACACTACAAGCACCATAGTAGAACACAGATGAAGCTTAAAAGTTGAAGTAATATCCAGTAAGATGTAGTACAATTCAAGTCTTAGGTATCGATTATTGACTTTTTACCATTCTTTGGTGCCTTGGACATGAGCTAGGACCTTAAAATTCTGCATGAACGGAGGACTAGCAGCCGAGTTGCTTGGGAGAATGTGAAAAGTGTTCATATGTAGTAAAAACCTGAGAAATCCGTCCGTTTTCGTCATGTGTTATCGAATCGTCTTAAAGCCAGATCGTCACATTGGCGCTCTTCTCTCTGAAACGGTTGTACTTATCGTCCGCAAAGCTATGTCGCGTGCTGCGGTATGTGGAGACACTAAAAGCACCATAGTAGAACACAGATGAAGCTTCTAAGATGATGTAATAGCCAGTACGAAGTAGTACAATTCAAGTGTTAGGTATCTATTATTGACTTTTTAGCTGGCTTTGGTGACTTGGACATGAGCTAAGACCTTAAGATTCTGCATGAAACGAGGACTAGCAGCCGAGTTGCACGGGAGAATGTGAAAAGTGTTCATATGTAGTATAAACCTGAGAAATCCGTCCGTTTTCGTCATTTGTTATCGAATCGACTTAAAGCCAGATCCTCACATTGGCCGCTCTTCTCTCTGAAACGGTTGTACTTACCGTCTGCAAAGCTATGTCGCGTGCTGCGGTATGCGGAGACACTAAAAGCATCATAGTAGAACACAGATGAAGCTTCTAAGTTGATGTAATAGCCAGTAAGAAGTAGTACAATTCAAGTTTTAAGTATCGATTATTGACTTTTTAGCTGCCCTTGGTGCCTTGGACATGAGCTAGGACCTTAAGTTTCTGCATGAAAGGAGGACTAGCAGCCGAGTTGCAGGAGAGAATGTAAAAAGTGTTCATATGTAGTAAAAACTTGAGAAATCATTCGTTTTCGTCATTTGTTATCGAATCGACTTAAAGCCAGATCGTCACATTGGCCGCTCTTCTCTCTGAAACGGTTGTACTTACCGTCTGCAAAGCTATGTCGCGTGCTGCGGTATGCGGAGACACTAAAAGCATCATAGTAGAACACAGATGAAGCTTCTAAGTTGATGTAATAGCCAGTAAGAAGTAGTACAATTCAAGTTTTAAGTATCGATTGTTGACTTCTTACCCTTCTTTGGTGCCTTGGGCATGAGCTAGAAACTTAAGATTTTGCATAATAGGAGGTCTAGCAGCCGCGTTGCACGTGAGAATGTGAAAAGTGTTCATATGTAGTAAAAACCTGAGAAATCGGTCCGTTTTCGTCATTTGTTATCGAATCGACTTAAAGCCAGATCGACACATTGGCTGCTCTTCTCTCTGAAACGGTTGTACTTATCGTCTGCAAAGCTATGTCGCGTGCTGCGGTATGCGGAGACACTAAAAGCATCATAGTAGAACACAGATGAAGCTTCTAAGTTGATGTAATAGCCAGTAAGAAGTAGCACAATTCAAGTTTTAGGTATCGATTATTGACTTTTTAGCTGGCTTTGGTGCCTTGGAGAGGAGCTAGGACCTTAAGATTCTGCATGAAAGGAGGACTAGCAGCCGAGTTGCACGGGAGAATGTAAAAAGTGTTCATATGTAGTAAAAACCTGAGAAATCCGTCCGTTTTCGTCATTTGTTATCGAATCGACTTAAAGCCAGATCGTCACATTGGCCGCTCTTCTCTCTGAAACGGTTGTACTTATCGTCTGCAAAGCTATGTCGCGTGCTGCGGTATGCGGAGACACTAAAAGCATCATAGTAGAACACAGATGAAGCTTCTAATTGATGTAATAGCCAGTAAGAAGTAGTACAATTCAAGTTGTAGGTATCGATTATTGACTTTTTAGCTGCCCTTGGTTCCTTGTACATGAGCTAGGACCTTAAGATTCTGCATGAAAGGAGGACTAGCAGCCGAGTTGCACGGGAGAATGTAAAAAGTGTTCATATGTAGTAAAAACCTGAGAAATCCGTTCGTTATCGTCATTTGTTATCGAATCGACTTAAAGCCAAATCGTCACATTAACCGCTCTTCTCTCTGAAACGGTTGTACTTATCGACTGCAAAGCTATGTCGCGTGCTGCGGTATGCGGAGACACTAAAAGCACCATAGTAGAACACAGATGAAGCTTCTAAGCTGATGTAATACCCAGTAAGAAGTAGTTCAATTCATGTTATAGGTATCGATTATTAAATTCTTAGCTTGCTTTGGTGACTTGAACATGAGCTAGGACCTTAAGATTCTGAATGAAAGGAGGACTAACAGCCGAGTTGCACTGGAGAATGTGGAAAATGTTCATATGTAGTAAAAACATGAGAAATCCTTACGTTTTCGTCATTTGTTAACGAATTGACTTAAAGCCAGATAGTCACATTGGCCGCTCTTCTCTCTGAAACGGTTGTACTTATCGTCTGCAAAGCTATGTCGCGTGCTGCGGTATGCGGAGACACTAAAAGCACCATAGTAGAACACAGATGAAGCTTCTAAGTTGATGTAATAGCCAGTAAGAAGTAGTACAATTCAAGTTTTAGGTATCGATTATTGACTTTTTAGCTGGCTTTGGTGCCTTGGACATGAGCTAGGGCCTTAAGATTCTGCATGAAAGGAGGACTAGCAGCCGAGTTGCGAGGGAGAAAGTGAAAAGTGTTCATATGTGGTAAAAACCTGAGAAATCCGTCCGTTTTAGTCATTTGTTATCGAATCGACGTAAAGCCAGATCGTCACATTGGCCGCTCTTCTCTCTGAAACAGTTGTACTTATCGTCGGCAAAGCTATGTCGCGTGCTGCGGTATGCGGAGACACTAAAAGCACCATAGTAGATCACAAATGAAGCTTCTAAGTTGATGTAATAGGCAGTAAGAATAAGTACAATTCAAGTTTTAGGTATCGATTATTGACTTTTTAGCTGGCTTTGGTGCCTTGGAGAGGAGCTAGGACCTTAAGATTCTGCATGAAAGGAGGACTAGCAGTGTTCATATGTAGTAAAAACCTGAGAAATCCGTCCGTTATCGTCATTTGTTATCGAATCGACTGAAAGCCAGATCGTCACATTGGCCGCTCTTCTCTCTGAAACGGTTGTACTTACCGTCTGCAAAGCTATGTCGCGTGCTGCGGTATGCGGAGACACTAAAATCTCCATAGTAGAACACAGATGAGGCTTCTAAGTTGAAGTAATATCCAGAAAGATGTAGTACAATTCAAGTCTTAGGTATCGATTATTGACATTTTACCATTCTTTGGTGCCTTGGACATGAGCTAGGACCTTAAAATTCTGCATGAACGGAGGACTAGCAGCCGAGCTGCAGGGGAGAAGGTAAAAAGTGTTCATATGTAGTAAAAACCTGAGAAATCCGTTCGTTATCGTCATTTGTTATCGAATCGCCTTAAAGCCAGATCGTCACATTAGCCGCTCTTCTCTCTGAAACGGTTGTACTTATCGACTGCAAAGCTATGTCGCGTGCTGCGATATGCGGAGACACTAAAAGCACCATAGTAGAACACAGATGAAGCTTCTAAGTTGATGTAATAGCCAGTAAGAAGTAGTACAATTCAAGTTTTAGGTATCGATTATTAACTTTTTAGCTGGCTTTGGTGCCTTGGACATGAGCTAGGACTTTAAGATTGTGCATGAAAGGAGGACTAGCAGCCGAGTTGCACGGGAGAATGTGAAAAGTTTTCATATGTAGTAAAAACCAGAGAAATCCATCCGTTTTCGTCATTTGTTATCGAATCGACTTAAAGCCAGATCCTCACATTGGCCGCTCTTCTCTCTGAAACGGTTGTACTTATCGTCTGCAAAGCTATGTCGCGTGCTGCGGTATGCGGAGACACTAAAAGCGTCATAGTAGAACACAGATGAAGCTTCTAAGTTGATGTAATAGCCAGTAAGAAGTAGCACAATTCAAGTTTTAGGTATCGATTATTGACTTTTTAGGTGGGTTTGGTGCCTTGGACATGAGCTAGGACCTTAAGATTCTGCATGAAAGGAGGACTAGCAGCCGAGTTCAGGGGAGAATGTAAAAAGTGTTCATATGTAGTAAAAACCTGAGAAATCCGTTCGTTATCGTCATTTGTTATCGAATCGCCTTAAAGCCAGATCGTCACATTAGCCGCTCTTCTCTCTGAAACAATTGTACTTATCGACTGCAAAGCTATGTCGCGTGCTGCGATATGCGGAGATACTAAAACCACCATAGTAGAACACAGATGAAGCTTCTAAGATGATGTAATAGTCAGTAAGATGTAGTACAATTCAAGTTTTAGGTATCGTTAATTGACTGTTTAGCTGTCTTTGGTGCCTTGGACATGAGTTAGGACCTTAAGATTCTGCATGAAAGGAGGACTAGCAGCCGCGTTGCACTGGAGAATGTGGAAAATGTTCACATGTAGTAAAAACGTGAGAAATCCTTTCGTTTTCGTCATTTGTTATCGAATTGACTTAAAGCCAGATCGTCACATTGGCCGCTCTTCTCTCTGAAACGGTTGTACTTATCGTCTGCAAAGCTATGTCGCGTGCTGCGGTATGCGGAGACACTAAAATCACCATAGTAGAACACAGATGAAGCTTCTAAGTTGATGTAATAGCCAGTAAGAAGTAGTACAATTCAAGTTTTAGGTATCGATTATTGACTTTTTAGCTGGCTTTGGTGTCTTGGACATGAGCTAGGGCCTTAAGATTCTGCATGAAAGGAGGACTAGCAGCTGAGTTGCGAGGGAGAAAGTGAAAAGTGTTCATATGTAGTAAAAACCTGAGAAATCCGTCCGTTTTAGTCATTTGTTATCGAATCGACGTAAAGCCAGATCGTCACATTGGCCGCTCTTCTCTCTGAAACAGTTGTACTTATCGTCTGCAAAGCTACGTGTCGTGCTGCGGTATGCGGAGACACTAAAAGCACCATAGTAGATCACAGATGAAGCTTCTAAGTTGATGTAATAGGCAGTAAGAATAAGTACAATTCAAGTTTTAGGTATCGATTATTGACTTTTTGCTGGCTTTGGTGCCTTGGAGAGGAGCTAGGACCTTAAGATTCTGCATGAAAGGAGGACTAGCAGCCGAGTTGCACGGGAGAATGTGAAAAGTGTTCATATGTAGTAAAAACCTGAGAAATCCGTCCGTTTTCGTCATTTGTTATCGAATCGACTTAAAGCCAGATCGTCACATTGGCCGCTCTTCTCTCTGAAACGGTTGTACTTATCGTCTGCAAAGCTATGTCGCGTGCTGCGGTATGCGGAGACACTAAAAGCATCATAGTAGAACACAGATGAAGCTTCTACGTTGATGTAATAGCCAGTAAGAAGTAGCACAATTCAAGTTTTAGGTATCGATTATTGACTTTTTAGGTGGGTTTGGTGCCTTGGACATGAGCTAGGACCTTAAGATTCTGCATGAAAGGAGGACTAGCAGCCGAGTTGCAGTGGAGAATGTAAAAAGTGTTCATATGTAGTAAAAACCTGAGAAATCCGTTCGTTATCGTCATTTGTTATCGAATCGCCTTAAAGCCAGATCGTCACATTAGCCGCTCTTCTCTCTGAAACAGTTGTACTTATCGACTGCAAAGCTATGTCGCGTGCTGCGATATGCGGAGACACTAAAAGCGCCATAGTAGAACACAGATGAAGCTTCTAAGATGATGTAATAGTCAGTAAGATGTAGTACAATTCAAGTTTTAGGTATCGATAATTGACTTTTTAGCTGTCTTTGATGCCTTGGACATGAGTTAGGACCTTAAGATTCTGCATGAAAGGAGGTCTAGCAGCCGAGTTGTACGGGAGAATGTGAAAAGCGTTCATATGTAGTAAAAACCTGAGAAATCCGTCCGTTTTCGTCATTTGTTATCGAATCGACTTAAAGCCAGATCGTCACATTGGCCGCTCTTCTCTCTGAAACGGTTGTACTTATCTTCTGCAAAGCTATGTCGCGTGCTGCGGTATGTGGAGACACTAAAAGCACCATAGTAGAACACAGATGAAGCTTCTAAGTTGATGTAATAGTCTGTAAGAAGTAGTACAATTCAAGTTTTAGGTATAGATTATTGACTTTTTAGCTGCCCTAGGTTCCTTGGACATGAGCTAGGACCTTAAGATTCTGCATGAAAGGAGGACTAGCAGCCGAGTTGCACGGGAGAATGTAAAAAGTGTTCATATGTAGTAAAAACCTGAGAAATCCGTCCGATATCGTCATTTGTTATCGAATCGACTTAAAGCAAGATCGTCACATTAGCCGCTCTTCTCTCTGTACTCTTGTACTTATCGACTGCAAAGCTATGTCGCGTGCTGCGGTATGCGGAGACACTAAAAGCACCATAGTAGAACACAGATGAAGCTTCTAAGACGATGTTATAGTCAGTAAGAAGTAGTACAATTCAAGTTTTAAGTATCGATTATTGACTTTTTAGCTGACTTTGGTGCCTTGGACATGAGTTAGGACCTTAAGATTCTGCATGACCGGAGGTCTAGCAGCCGAGTTGTACGGGAGAATGTGAAAAGTGTTCATATGTAGTAAAAACCAGAGAAATCCGTCCGTTTTCGTCATTTGTTATCGAATCAACTTAAAGCCAGATCGTCACGTTAGCCGCAATTCTCTCTGAAACGGTTGTACTTATCGACTGCAAAGCTATGTCGCGTGCAGCAATATGCGGAGACACTAAAAGCACCATAGTAGAACACAGATGTAGCTTCTAAGTTGATGTAATAGCCAGTAAGATGTAGTACCATTCAAGTTTTAGGTATCGATTATTGACTTTTTAGCTGGCTTTGGTGCCTTGGACATGAGCTAGGACCTTAAGATTCTGCATGAAAGGAGGACTAGCAGCCGAGTTGCACGGGAGAATGTGAAAAGTGTTCATATGTAGTAAAACCCAGAGAAATCCGTCCGTGTTCGACATTTGTTATCGAATCGACTTAAAGCCAGATCGTCACATTGGCCGCTCTTCTCTCTGAAACGGTTGTACTTATCGTCTGCAAAGCTATGTCGAGTGCTGCGGTTTGCGGGGACATTAAAAGCACCATAGTAAAACACAGATGAAGCTTCCAAGTTGATGTAATAGCCAGTAAGAAGTAGTACAATTCAAGTTTTAAGTATCGATTGTTGACTTCTTACCCTTCTTTGGTGCCTTGGGCATGAGCTAGGAACTTAAGATTTTGCATAATAGGAGGTCTAGCAGCCGCGTTGCACGTGAGAATGTGAAAAGTGTTCATATGTAGTAAAAACCTGAGAAATCGGTCCGTTTTCGTCATTTGTTATCGAATCGACTTAAAGCCAGATCGACACATTGGCCGCTCTTCTCTCTGACACGGTTGTACTTATCGTCTGCAAAGCTATGTCGCGTGCTGCGGTATGCGGAGACACTAAAAGCATCATAGTAGAACACAGATGAAGCTTCTAAGTTGATGTAATAGCCAGTAAGAAGTAGCACAATTCAAGTTTTAGGTATCGATTATTGACTTTTTAGCTGGCTTTGGTGCCTTGGAGAGGAGCTAGGACCTTAAGATTCTGCATGAAAGGAGGACTAGCAGCCGAGTTGCACGGGAGAATGTAAAAAGTGTTCATATGTAGTAAAAACCTGAGAAATCCGTCCGTTTTCGTCATTTGTTATCGAATCGACTTAAAGCCAGATCGTCACATTGGCCGCTCTTCTCTCTGAAACGGTTGTACTTATCGTCTGCAAAGCTATGTCGCGTGCTGCGGTATGCGGAGACACTAAAAGCATCATAGTAGAACACAGATGAAGCTTCTAATTGATGTAATAGCCAGTAAGAAAAGTTTTAGGTATCGATTATTGACTTTTTAGCTGCCCTTGGTTCCTTGGACATGAGCTAGGACCTTAAGAGTCTGCATGAAAGGAGGACTAGCAGCCGAGTTGCACGGGAGAATGTAAAAAGTGTTCATATGTAGTAAAAACCTGAGAAATCCGTTCGTTATCGTCATTTGTTATCGAATCGACTTAAAGCCAGATCGTCACATTAACCGCTCTTCTCTCTGAAACGGTTGTACTTATCGACTGCAAAGCTATGTCGCGTGCTGCGGTATGCGGAGACACTAAAAGCACCATAGTAGAACACAGATGAAGCTTCTAAGCTGATGTAATACCCAGTAAGAAGTAGTTCAATTCATTTTATAGGTATCGATTATTAAATTCTTAGCTTGCTTTGGTGACTTGAACATGAGCTAGTACCTTAAGATTCTGAATGAAAGGAGGACTAACAGCCGAGTTGCACTGGACAATGTGGAAAATGTTCATATGTAGTAAAAACATGAGAAATCCTTACGTTTTCGTCATTTGTTAACGAATTGACTTAAAGCCAGATCGTCACATTGGCCGCTCTTCTCTGAAACGGTTGTACTTATCGTCTGCAAAGCTATGTCGCGTGCTGCGGTATGCGGAGACACTAAAAGCACCATAGTAGAACACAGATGAAGCTTCTAAGTTGATGTAATAGCCAGTAAGAAGTAGTACAATTCAAGTTTTAGGTATCGATTATTGACTTTTTAGCTGGCTTTGGTGCCTTGGACATGAGCTAGGGCCTTAAGATTCTGCATGAAAGGAGGACTAGCAGCCAAGTTGCGAGGGAGAAAGTGAAAAGTGTTCATATGTAGTAAAAACCTGAGAAATCCGTCCGTTTTAGTCATTTGTTATCGAATCGACGTAAAGCCAGATCGTCACATTGGCCGCTCTTCTCTCTGAAACAGTTGTACTTATCGTCGGCAAAGCTATGTCGCGTGCTGCGGTATGCGGAGACACTAAAAGCACCATAGTAGATCACAAATGAAGCTTCTAAGCTGATGTAATAGGCAATTAGAATAAGTACAATTCAAGTTTTAGGTATCGATTATTGACTTTTTAGCTGGCTTTGGTGCCTTGGAGAGGAGCTAGGACCTTAAGATTCTGCATGAAAGGAGGACTAGCAGCCGAGTTGCACGGGAGAATGTGAAAAGTGTTCATATGTAATAAAAACCTGAGAAATCCGTCCGTTATCGTCATTTGTTATCGAATCGACTGAAAGCCAGATCGACACATTGGCCGCTCTTCTCTCTGAAACGGTTGTACTTACCGTCTGCAAAGCTATGTCGCGTGCTGCGGTATGCGGAGACACTAAAATCACCATAGTAGAACACAGATGAAGCTTCTAAGTTGAAGTAATATCCAGAAAAATGTAGTACAATTCAAGTCTTAGGTATCGATTATTGACATTTTACCATTCTTTGGTGCCTTGGACATGAGCTAGGACCTTAAAATTCTGCATGAACGGAGGACTAGCAGCCGAGCTGCAGGGGAGAATGTAAAAAGTGTTCATATGTAGTAAAAACCTGAGAAATCCGTTCGTTATCGTCATTTGTTATCGAATCGCCTTAAAGCCAGATCGTCACATTAGCCGCTCTTCTCTCTGAAACGGTTGTACTTATCGACTGCAAAGCTATGTCGCGTGCTGCGATATGCGGAGACACTAAAAGCACCATGGTAGAACACAGATGAAGCTTCTAAGATGATGTAATAGTCAGTAAGATGTAGTACAATTCAAGTTTTAGGTATCGATTATTGACTTTTTAGCTGTCTTTGGTGCCTTGGACATGAGTTAGGACTTTAAGTTTCTGCATGAATGGAGGTCTAGCAGCCGAGTTGTACGGGGGAATGTGAAAAGTGTTCATATGTAGTAAAAACCTGAGAAATCCGTCCGTTTTCGTCATTTGTTATCGAATCGACTTAAAGCCAGATCGTCACATTGGCCGCTCTTCTCTCTGAAACGTTTGTACTTAACTTCTGCAAAGCTATGTCGCGTGCTGCGGTATGTGGAGACACTAAAAGCACCATAGTAGAACACAGATGAAGCTTCTAAGTTGATGTAATAGCCAGTAAGAAGTAGTACAATTCAAGTTTTAGGTATCGATTATTAACTTTTTAGCTGGCTTTGGTGCCTTGGACATGAGCTAGGACTTTAAGATTGTGCATGAAAGGAGGACTAGCAGCCGAGTTGCACGGGAGAATGAGAAAAGTTTTCATATGTAGTAAAAACCTGAGAAATCCATCCGTTTTCGTCATTTGTTATCGAATCGACTTAAAGCCAGATCCTCACATTGGCCGCTCTTCTCTCTGAAACGGTTGTACTTATCGTCTGCAAAGCTATGTCGCGTGCTGCGGTATGCGGAGACTCTAAAAGCATCATAGTAGAACACAGATGAAGCTTCTAAGTTGATGTAATAGCCAGTAAGAAGTAGCACAATTCAAGTTTTAGGTATCGATTATTGACTTTTTAGGTGGGTTTGGTGCCTTGGACATGAGCTAGGACCTTAAGATTCTGCATGAAAGGAGGACTAGCAGCCGAGTTGCATGGGAGAATATGAAAAGTGTTCATATGTAGTAAAAACCTGAGAAATCCGTTCGTTATCGTCATTTGTTATCGAATCGCCTTAAAGCCAGATCGTCACATTAGCCGCTCTTCACTCTGAAACAATTGTACTTATCGACTGCAAAGCTATGTCGCGTGCTGCGATATGCGGAGACACTAAAACCACCATAGTAGAACACAGATGAAGCTTCTAAGATGATGTAATAGTCAGTAAGATGTAGTACAATTCAAGTTTTAGGTATCGTTAATTGACTGTTTAGCTGTCTTTGGTGCCTTGGACATGAGTTAGGACCTTAAGATTCTGCGTGAAAGGAGGTCTAGCAGCCGAGTTGTACGGGAGAATGTGAAAAGTGTTCATATGTAGTAAAAACCTGAGAAATCCGTCCGTTTTCGTCATTTGTTATCGAATCGACTTAAAGCCAGATCGTCACATTGGCCGCTCTTCTCTCTGAAACGGTTGTACTTATCTTCTGCAAAGCTATGTCGCGTGCTGCGGTATGTGGAGACACTAAAAGCACCATAGTAGAACACAGATGAAGCTTCTAAGTTGATGTAATAGCCAGTAAGAAGTAGTACAATTCAAGTTTTAGGTATCGATTATTAACTTTTTAGCTGGCTTTGGTGCCTTGGACATGAGCTAGGACTTTAAGATTGTACATGAAAGGAGGACTAGCAGCCGAGTTGCACGGGAGAATGTGAAAAGTGTTCATAAGTAGTAAAAACCTGAGAAATCCGTCCGTTTTCGTCATTTGTTATCGAATCGACTTAAAGCCAGATCGTCACATTGGCCGTTCTTCTCTCTGAAACGGTTGTACTTATCGTCTGCAAAGCTATGTCGCGTGCTGCGGTATGCGGAGACACTAAAAGCATCATAGTAGAACACAGATGAAGCTTCTAATTGATGTAATAGCCAGTAAGAAGTAGTACAATTCAAGTTTTAGGTATCGATTATTGACTTTTTAGCTGCCCTTGGTTCCTTGGACATGAGCTAGGACCCTAAGATTCTGCATGAAAGGAGGACTAGCAGCCGAGTTGCACGGGAGAATGTAAAAAGTGTTCATATGTAGTAAAAACCTGAGAAATCCGTCCGTAATCGTCATTTGTTATCGAATCGACTTAAAGCAAGATCGTCACATTAGCCGCTCTTCTCTCTGAAACGGTTGTACTTATCGACTGCAAAGCTATGTCGCGTGCTGCGGTATGCGGAGACACTAAAAGCACCATAGTAGAACACAGATGAAGCTTCTAAGATGATGTAATAGTCAGTAAGAAGTAGTACAATTCAAGTTTTAAGTATCGATTATTGACTTTGTAGCTGACTTTGGTGCCTTGGACATGAGTTAGGACCTTAAGATTCTGCATGACCGGAGGTCTAGCAGCCGAGTAGTACGGGAGAATGTGAAAAGTGTTCATATGTAGTAAAAATTAGAGAAATCCGTCCGTTTTCGTCATTTGTTATCGAATGGATTTCAAGCCAGATCGTCACATTGGCCGCTCTTCTCTCTGAAACGGTTGTACTTATCGTCTGCAAAGCTATGTCGAGTGCTGCGGTTTGCGGAGACACTAAAAGCACCATAGTAAAACACAGATGAAGCTTCCAAGTTGATGTAATAGCCAGTAAGAAGTAGTACTATTCAAGTTTTAAGTATCGATTGTTTACTTCTTACCCTTCTTTGGTGCCTTGGGCATGAGCTAGGAACTTAAGATTTTGCATAATAGGAGGTCTAGCAGCCGCGTTGCACGTGAGAATGTGAAAAGTGTTCATATGTAGTAAAAACCTGAGAAATCGGTCCGTTTTCGTCATTTGTTATCGAATCGACTTAAAGACACATCGTCACATTGGCCGCTCTTCTCTCTGAAACGAATGTAATTATCGTCTGCAAAGCTATGTCGCGTGCTGCGGTATGCGGAGACACTAAAAGCATCATAGTAGAACACAGATGAAGCTTCTAAGTTGATGTTATAGCCAGTAAGAAGTAGCACAATTCAAGTTTTAGGTATCGATTATTGACTTTTTAGCTGGCTTTGGTGGCTTGGAGTGGAGCTAGGACCTTAAGATTCTGCATGAAAGGAGGACTAGCAGCCGATTTGCACGGGAGAATGTAAAAAGTGTTCATATGTAGTAAAAACCTGAGAAATCCGTCCGTTTTCGTCATTTGTTATCGAATCGACTTAAAGCCAGATCGTCACATTAGCCGCTCTTCTCTCTGAAACGGTTGTACTTATCGACTGCAAAGCTATGTCGCGTGCTGCGGTATGCGGAGACACTAAAAGCACCATAGTAGAACACAGATGAAGCTTCTAAGATGATGTAATAGTCAGTAAGAAGTAGTACAATTCAAGTTTTAAGTATCGATTATTGACTTTTTAGCTGACTTTGGTGCCTTGGACATGAGTTAGGACCTTAAGATTCTGCATGACCGGAGGTCTAGCAGCCGAGTTGTACGGGAGAATGTGAAAAGTGTTCATATGTAGTAAAAACCAGAGAAATCCGTCCGTTTTCGTCATTTGTTATCGAATCGACTTAAAGCCAGATCGTCACATTAGCCGCAATTCTCTCTGAAACGGTTGTACTTATCGTCTGCAAAGCTATGTCGCGTACAGCGGTATGCGGAGACACTAAAAGCACCATAGTAGAACACAGATGTAGCTTCTAAGTTGATGTAATAGCCAGTAAGAAGTAGTACCATTCAAGTTTTAGGTATCGATTATTGACTTTTTAGCTGGCTTTGGTGTCTTGGTCATGAGCTAGGGCCTTAAGATTCTGCATGAAAGGAGGACTAGCAGCCGAGTTGCGAGGGAGAAAGTGAAAAGTGTTCATATATAGTAAAAACCGGAGAAATCCGTCCGTTTTAGTCATTTGTTATCGAATCGACGTAAAGCCAGATCGTCACATTGGCCGCTCTTCTCTCTGAAACACTTGTACTTATCGTCTGCAAAGCTATGTCGCGTGCTGCGGTATGCGGAGACACTAAAAGCACCATAGTAGATCACAGATGAAGCTTCTAAGTTGATGTAATAGGCAGTAAGAAGTAGTACAATTCAAGTCTTAGGTATCGATTATTGACTTTTTAGCTGGCTTTGGTGCCTTGGAGAGGAGCTAGGACCTTAAGACTCTGCATGAAAGGAGGACTAGCAGCCGAGTTGCACGGGAGAATGTGAAAAGTGTTCATATGTAGTAAAAACCTGAGAAATCCGTCCGTTATCGTCATTTGTTATCGAATCGACTTAAAGCCAGATCGTCACATTGGCCGCTCTTCTCTTTGAAACGGTTGTACTTATCGTCTGCAAAGCTATGTCGCGTGCTGCGGTATGCGGAGACACTAAAATCACCATAGTAGAACACAGATGAAGCTTCTAAGTTGAAGTAATATCCAGAAAGATGTAGTACAATTCAAGTCTTAGGTATCGATTATTGACTTTTTACCATTCTTTGATGCCTTGGACATGGGCTAGGACCTTAAAATTCTGCATGAACGGAGGACTAGCAGCCGAGTTGCAGGGGAGAATGTAAAAAGTGTTCATATGTAGTAAAAACCTGAGAAATCCGTTCGTTATCGTCATTTGTTATCGAATCGCCTTAAAGCCAGATCGTCACATTAGCCGCTCTTCTCTCTGAAACGGTTGTACTTATCGACTGCAAAGCTATGTCGCGTGCTGCGATATGCGGAGACACTAAAAGCACCATAGTAGAACACAGATGAAGCTTCTAAGATGATGTAATAGTCAGTAAGATGTAGTACAATTCAAGTTTTAGGTATCGATTATTGACTTTTTAGCTGTCTTTTGTGCCTTGGACATGAGTTAGGACTTTAAGATTCTGCATGAAAGGAGGTCTAGCAGCCGAGTTGTACGGGAGAATGTGAAAAGTGTTCATATGTAGTAAAAACCTGAGAAATCCGTCCGTTTTCGTCATTTGTTTATCGAATCGACTTAAAGCCAGATCGTCACATTGGCCGCTCTTCTCTCTGAAACGGTTGTACTTATCGTCTGCAAAGCTATGTCGCGTGCTGCGGTATGCGGAGACACTAAAATCACCATAGTAGAACACAGATGAAGCTTCTAAGTTGAAGTAATATCCAGAAAGATGTAGTACAATTCAAGTCTTAGGTATCGATTATTGACTTTTTACCATTCTTTGATGCCTTGGACATGGGCTAGGACCTTAAAATTCTGCATGAACGGAGGACTAGCAGCCGAGTTGCAGGGGAGAATGTAAAAAGTGTTCATATGTAGTAAAAACCTGAGAAATCCGTTCGTTATCGTCATTTGTTATCGAATCGCCTTAAAGCCAGATCGTCACATTAGCCGCTCTTCTCTCTGAAACGGTTGTACTTATCGACTGCAAAGCTATGTCGCGTGCTGCGATATGCGGAGACACTAAAAGCACCATAGTAGAACACAGATGAAGCTTCTAAGATGATGTAATAGTCAGTAAGATGTAGTACAATTCAAGTTTAGGTATCGATTATTGACTTTTTAGCTGTCTTTGGTGCCTTGGACATGAGTTAGGACTTTAAGATTCTGCATGAAAGGAGGTCTAGCAGCTGAGTTGTACGGGAGAATGTGAAAAGTGTTCATATGTAGTAAAAACCTGAGAAATCCGTCCGTTTTCGTCATTTGTTATCGAATCGACTTAAAGCCAGATCGTCACATTAGCCGCTCTTCTCTCTGAAACGGTTGTACTTATCGACTGCAAAGCTATGTCGCGTGCTGCGGTATGCGGAGACACTAAAAGCACCATAGTAGAACACAGATGAAGCTTCTAAGATGATGTAATAGTCAGTAAGAAGTAGTACAATTGAAGTTTTAAGTATCGATTATTGACTTTTTAGCTGACTTTGGTGCCTTGGACATGAGTTAGGACCTTAAGATTCTGCATGACCGGAGGTCTAGCAGCCGAGTTGTACGGGAGAATGTGAAAAGTGTTCATATGTAGTAAAAACCAGAGATATCCGTCCGTTTTCGTCATTTGTTATCGAATCGACTTAAAGCCAGATCGTCACATTAGCCGCAATTCTCTCTGAAACGGTTGTACTTATCGTCTGCAAAGCTATGTCGCGTACAGCGGTATGCGGAGACACTAAAAGCACCATAGTAGAACACAGATGTAGCTTCTAAGTTGATGTAATGGCCAGTAAGAAGTAGTACCATTCAAGTTTTAGGTATCGATTATTGACTTTTTAGCTGGCTTTGGTGTCTTGGTCATGAGCTAGGGCCTTAAGATTCTGCATGAAAGGAGGACTAGCAGCCGAGTTGCGAGGGAGAAAGTGAAAAGTGTTCATATGTAGTAAAAACCTGAGAAATCCGTCCGTTTTAGTCATTTGTTATCGAATCGACGTAAAGCCAGATCGTCACATTGGCCGCTCTTCTCTCTGAAACACTTGTACTTATCGTCTGCAAAGCTATGTCGCGTGCTGCGGTATGCGGAGACACTAAAAGCACCATAGTAGATCACAGATGAAGCTTCTAAGTTGATGTAATAGGCAGCAAGAAGTAGTACAATTCAAGTCTTAGGTATCGATTATTGACTTTTTAGCTGGCTTTGGTGCCTTGGAGAGGAGCTAGGACCTTAAGATTCTGCATGAAAGGAGGACTAGCAGCCGAGTTGCACGGGAGAATGTGAAAAGTATTCATATGTAGTAAAAACCTGAGAAATCCGTCCGTTATCGTCATTTGTTATCGAATCGACTTAAAGCCAGATCGTCACATTGGCCGCTCTTCTCTTTGAAACGGTTGTACTTATCGTCTGCAAAGCTATGTCGCGTGCTGCGGTATGCGGAGACACTAAAATCACCATAGTAGAACACAGATGAAGCTTCTAAGTTGAAGTAATATCCAGAAAGATGTAGTACAATTCAAGTCTTAGGTATCGATTATTGACTTTTTACCATTCTTTGATGCCTTGGACATGGGCTAGGACCTTAAAATTCTGCATGAACGGAGGACTAGCAGCCGAGTTGCAGGGGAGAATGTAAAAAGTGTTCATATGTAGTAAAAACCTGAGAAATCCGTTCGTTATCGTCATTTGTTATCGAATCGCCTTAAAGCCAGATCGTCACATTAGCCGCTCTTCTCTCTGAAACGGTTGTACTTATCGACTGCAAAGCTATGTCGCGTGCTGCGATATGCGGAGACACTAAAAGCACCATAGTAGAACACAGATGAAGCTTCTAAGATGATGTAATAGTCAGTAAGAGGTAGTACAATTCAAGTTTTAGGTATCGATTATTGACTTTTTAGCTGTCTTTTGTGCCTTGGACATGAGTTAGGACTTTAAGATTCTGCATGAAAGGAGGTCTAGCAGCCGAGTTGTACGGGAGAATGTGAAAAGTGTTCATATGTAGTAAAAACCTGAGAAATCCGTCCGTTTTCGTCATTTGTTTATCGAATCGACTTAAAGCCAGATCGTCACATTGGCCGCTCTTCTCTCTGAAACGGTTGTACTTATCGTCTGCAAAGCTATGTCGCGTGCTGCGGTATGCGGAGACACTAAAATCACCATAGTAGAACACAGATGAAGCTTCTAAGTTGAAGTAATATCCAGAAAGATGTAGTACAATTCAAGTCTTAGGTATCGATTATTGACTTTTTACCATTCTTTGATGCCTTGGACATGGGCTAGGACCTTAAAATTCTGCATGAACGGAGGACTAGCAGCCGAGTTGCAGGGGAGAATGTAAAAAGTGTTCATATGTAGTAAAAACCTGAGAAATCCGTTCGTTATCGTCATTTGTTATCGAATCGCCTTAAAGCCAGATCGTCACATTAGCCGCTCTTCTCTCTGAAACGGTTGTACTTATCGACTGCAAAGCTATGTCGCGTGCTGCGATATGCGGAGACACTAAAAGCACCATAGTAGAACACAGATGAAGCTTCTAAGATGATGTAATAGTCAGTAAGATGTAGTACAATTCAAGTTTAGGTATCGATTATTGACTTTTTAGCTGTCTTTGGTGCCTTGGACATGAGGTAGGACTTTAAGATTCTGCATGAAAGGAGGTCTAGCAGCTGAGTTGTACGGGAGAATGTGAAAAGTGTTCATATGTAGTAAAAACCTGAGAAATCCGTCCGTTTTCGTCATTTGTTATCGAATCGACTTAAAGCCAGATCGTCACATTAGCCGCTCTTCTCTCTGAAACGGTTGTACTTATCGACTGCAAAGCTATGTCGCGTGCTGCGGTATGCGGAGACACTAAAAGCACCATAGTAGAACACAGATGAAGCTTCTAAGATGATGTAATAGTCAGTAAGAAGTAGTACAATTCAAGTTTTAAGTATCGATTATTGACTTTTTAGCTGACTTTGGTGCCTTGGACATGAGTTAGGACCTTAAGATTCTGCATGACCGGAGGTCTAGCAGCCGAGTTGTACGGGAGAATGTGAAAAGTGTTCATATGTAGTAAAAACCAGAGATATCCGTCCGTTTTCGTCATTTGTTATCGAATCGACTTAAAGCCAGATCGTCACATTAGCCGCAATTCTCTCTGAAACGGTTGTACTTATCGTCTGCAAAGCTATGTCGCGTACAGCGGTATGCGGAGACACTAAAAGCACCATAGTAGAACACAGATGTAGCTTCTAAGTTGATGTAATAGCCAGTAAGAAGTAGTACCATTCAAGTTTTAGGTATCGATTATTGACTTTTTAGCTGGCTTTGGTGTCTTGGTCATGAGCTAGGGCCTTAAGATTCTGCATGAAAGGAGGACTAGCAGCCGAGTTGCGAGGGAGAAAGTGAAAAGTGTTCATATGTAGTAAAAACCTGAGAAATCCGTCCGTTTTAGTCATTTGTTATCGAATCGACGTAAAGCCAGATCGTCACATTGGCCGCTCTTCTCTCTGAAACACTTGTACTTATCGTCTGCAAAGCTATGTCGCGTGCTGCGGTATGCGGAGACACTAAAAGCACCATAGTAGATCACAGATGAAGCTTCTAAGTTGATGTAATAGGCAGCAAGAAGTAGTACAATTCAAGTCTTAGGTATCGATTATTGACTTTTTAGCTGGCTTTGGTGCCTTGGAGAGGAGCTAGGACCTTAAGATTCTGCATGAAAGGAGGACTAGCAGCCGAGTTGCACGGGAGAATGTGAAAAGTATTCATATGTAGTAAAAACCTGAGAAATCCGTCCGTTATCGTCATTTGTTATCGAATCGACTTAAAGCCAGATCGTCACATTGGCCGCTCTTCTCTTTGAAACGGTTGTACTTATCGTCTGCAAAGCTATGTCGCGTGCTGCGGTATGCGGAGACACTAAAATCACCATAGTAGAACACAGATGAAGCTTCTAAGTTGAAGTAATATCCAGAAAGATGTAGTACAATTCAAGTCTTAGGTATCGATTATTGACTTTTTACCATTCTTTGATGCCTTGGACATGGGCTAGGACCTTAAAATTCTGCATGAACGGAGGACTAGCAGCCGAGTTGCAGGGGAGAATGTAAAAAGTGTTCATATGTAGTAAAAACCTGAGAAATCCGTTCGTTATCGTCATTTGTTATCGAATCGCCTTAAAGCCAGATCGTCACATTAGCCGCTCTTCTCTCTGAAACGGTTGTACTTATCGACTGCAAAGCTATGTCGCGTGCTGCGATATGCGGAGACACTAAAAGCACCATAGTAGAACACAGATGAAGCTTCTAAGATGATGTAATAGTCAGTAAGAGGTAGTACAATTCAAGTTTTAGGTATCGATTATTGACTTTTTAGCTGTCTTTTGTGCCTTGGACATGAGTTAGGACTTTAAGATTCTGCATGAAAGGAGGTCTAGCAGCCGAGTTGTACGGGAGAATGTGAAAAGTGTTCATATGTAGTAAAAACCTGAGAAATCCGTCCGTTTTCGTCATTTGTTTATCGAATCGACTTAAAGCCAGATCGTCACATTGGCCCCTCTTCTCTCTGAAACGGTTGTACTTATCGTCTGCAAAGCTATGTCGCGTGCTGCGGTATGCGGAGACACTAAAATCACCATAGTAGAACACAGATGAAGCTTCTAAGTTGAAGTAATATCCAGAAAGATGTAGTACAATTCAAGTCTTAGGTATCGATTATTGACTTTTTACCATTCTTTGATGCCTTGGACATGGGCTAGGACCTTAAAATTCTGCATGAACGGAGGACTAGCAGCCGAGTTGCAGGGGAGAATGTAAAAAGTGTTCATATGTAGTAAAAACCTGAGAAATCCGTTCGTTATCGTCATTTGTTATCGAATCGCCTTAAAGCCAGATCGTCACATTAGCCGCTCTTCTCTCAGAAACGGTTGTACTTATCGACTGCAAAGCTATGTCGCGTGCTGCGATATGCGGAGACACTAAAAGCACCATAGTAGAACACAGATGAAGCTTCTAAGATGATGTAATAGTCAGTAAGATGTAGTACAATTCAAGTTTTAGGTATCGATTATTGACTTTTTAGCTGTCTTTGGTGCCTTGGACATGAGTTAGGACTTTAAGATTCTGCATGAAAGGAGGTCTAGCAGCTGAGTTGTACGGGAGAATGTGAAAAGTGTTCATATGTAGTAAAAACCTGAGAAATCCGTCCGTTTTCGTCATTTGTTATCGAATCGACTTAATGCCAGATCGTCACATTGGCCGCTCTTCTCTCTGTAACGGTTGTACTTATCTTCTGCAAAGCTATGTCGCGTGCTGCGGTATGTGGAGACACTAAAAGCACCATAGTAGAACACAGATGAAGCTTCTAAGTTGATGTAATAGCCAGTAAGAAGTAGTACAATTCAAGTTTTAGGTATCGATTATTAACTTTTTAGCTGGCTTTGGTGCCTTGGACATGAGCTAGGACTTTAAGACTGTGCATGAAAGGAGGACTAGCAGCCGAGTTGCACGGGAGAATGTGAAAAGTGTTCATATGTAGTAAAAACCTGAGAAATCCGTCCGTTTTCGTCATTTGTTATCGAATCGACTTAAAGCCAGATCGTCACATTGGCCGCTCTTCTCTCTGAAACGGTTGTACTTATCGTCTGCAAAGCTATGTCGCGTGCTGCGGTATGCGGAGACACTAAAAGCATCATAGTAGAACACAGATGAAGCTTCTAAGTTGATGTAATAGCCAGTAAGAAGTAGCACAATTCAAGTTTTAGGTATCGATTATTGACTTTTTAGGTGGGTTTGGTGCCTTGGACATGAGCTAGGACCTTAAGATTCTGCATGAAAGGAGGACTAGCAGCCGAGTTGCAGGGGAGAATGTAAAAAGTGTTCATATGTAGTAAAAACCTGAGAAATCCGTTCGTTATCGTCATTTGTTATCGAATCGCCTTAAAGCCAGATCGTCACATTAGCCGCTCTTCTCTCTGAAACAGTTGTACTTATCGACTGCAAAGCTATGTCGCGTGCTGCGATATGCGGAGACACTAAAAGCACCATAGCAGAACACAGATGAAGCTTCTAAGATGATGTAATAGTCAGTAAGATGAGTACAATTCAAGTTTTAGGTATCGATAATTGACTTTTTAGCTGTCTTTGATGCCTTGGACATGAGTTAGGACCTTAAGATTCTGCATGAAAGGAGGTCTAGCAGCCGAGTTGTACGGGAGAATGTGAAAAGTGTTCATATGTAGTAAAAACCTGAGAAATCCATCCGTTTTCGTCATTTGTTATCGAATCGACTTAAAGCCAGATCGTCACATTGGCCGCTCTTCTCTCTGAAACGGTTGTACTTATCTTCTGCTAAGCTATGTCGCGTGCTGCGGTATGTGGAGACACTAAAAGTACCATAGTAGAACACAGATGAAGCTTCTAAGTTGATGTAATAGCCAGTAAGAAGTAGTACAATTCAAGTTTTAGGTATCGATTATTCACTTATTAGCTGGCTTTGGTGCCTTGGACATGAGCTAAGACTTTAAGATTGTGCATGAAAGGAGGACGACCAGCCGAGTTGCACGGGAGAATGTGAAAAGTGTTCATATGTAGTAAAAACCTGAGAAATCCGTCCGTTTCCGTCATTTGTTATCGAATCGACTTAAAGCCAGATCGTCACATTGGCCGCTCTCCTCTCTGAAACGGTTGTACTTATCGTCTGCAAAGCTATGTCGCGTGCTGCGGTATGCGGAGACACTAAAAGCATCATAGTAGAACACAGATGAAGCTTCTAATTGATGTAATAGCCAGTAAGAAGTAGTACAATTCAAGTTTTAGGTATCGATTATTGACTTTTTAGCTGCCTTGGTTCCTTGGGCATGAGCTAGGACCTTAAGATTCTGCATGAAAGGAGGACTAGCAGCCGAGTTGCACGGGAGAATGTAAAAAGTGTTCATATGTAGTAAAAACCTGAGAAATCCGTCCGTTATCGTAATTTGTTATCTAATCGACTTAAAGCAAGATCGTCACATTAGCCGCTCTTCTCTCTGAAACGGTTGTACTTATCGACCGCAAAGCTACGTCGCGTGCTGCGGTATGCGGAGACACTAAAAGCACCATAGTAGAACACAGATGAAGCTTCTAAGATGATGTAATAGTCAGTAAGAAGTAGTACAATTCAAGTTTTAAGTATCGATTATTGACTTTTTAGCTGACTTTGGTGAATTGGACATGAGCTAGGACCTTAAGATTCTGCATGAAAGGAGGACTAGCAGCCGAGTTGTACGGGAGAATGTAAAAAGTGTTCATATGTAGTAAAAACCTGAGAAATCCGTCCGTTTTCGTCATTTGTTATCGAATCGAATTAAAGCCAGATCGTCACATTGGCCGCTCTTCTCTCTGAAACGGTTGTACTTATCTTCTGCAACGCTATGTCGCGTGCTGCGGTATGTGGAGATACTAAAAGCACCATAGTAGAACACAGATGAAGCTTCTAAGTTGATGTAATAGCCAGTAAGAAGTAGCACAATTCAAGTTTTAGGTATCGATTATTGACTTTTTAGGTGGGTTTGGTGCCTTGGACATGAGCTAGGACCTTAAGATTCTGCATGAAAGGAGGACTAGCAGCCGATTTGCACGGGAGAATGTAAAAAGTGTTCATATGTAGTAAAAACCTGAGAAATCCGTCCGTTTTCGTCATTTGTTATCGTATCGACTTAAAGCCAGATCGTCACATTAGCCGCTCTTCTCTCTGAAACGGTTGTACTTATCGACTGCAAAGCTATGTCGCGTGCTGCGGTATGCGGAGACACTAAAAGCACCATAGTAGAACACAGATGAAGCTTCTAAGATGATGTAATAGTCAGTAAGAAGTAGTACAATTCAAGTTTTAAGTATCGATTATTGACTTTTTAGCTGACTTTGGTGCCTTGGACATGAGTTAGGACCTTAAGATTCTGCATGACCGGAGGTCTAGCAGCCGAGTTGTACGGGAGAATGTGAAAAGTGTTCATATGTAGTAAAAACCAGAGAAATCCGTCCGTTTTCGTCATTTGTTATCGAATCGACTTAAAGCCAGATCGTCACATTAGCCGCAATTCTCTCTGAAACGGTTGTACTTATCGTCTGCAAAGCTATGTCGCGTGCAGCGGAATGCGGAGACACTAAAAGCACCATAGTAGAACACAGATGTAGCTTCTAAGTTGATGTAATAGCCAGTAAGAAGTAGTACCATTCAAGTTTTAGGTATCGATTATTGACTTTTTAGCTGGCTTTGGTGTCTTGGACATGAGCTAGGGCCTTAAGATTCTGCATGAAAGGAGGACTAGCAGCCGAGTTGCGAGGGAGAAAGTGAAAAGTGTTCATATGTAGTAAAAACCTGAGAAATCCGTCCGTTTTAGTCATTTGTTATCGAATCGACGTAAAGCCAGATCGTCACATTGGCCGCTCTTCTCTCTGAAACACTTGTACTTATCGTCTGCAAAGCTATGTCGCGTGCTGCGGTATGCGGAGACACTAAAAGCACCATAGTAGATCACAGATGAAGCTTCTAAGTTGATGTAATAGGCAGTAAGAAGTAGTACAATTCAAGTCTTAGGTATCGATTATTGACTTTTTAGCTGGCTTTGGAGCCTTGGAGAGGAGCTAGGACCTTAAGATTCTGCATGAAAGGAGGACTAGCAGCCGAGTTGTACGGGAGAATGTGAAAAGTGTTCACATGTGTTAAAAACCTGAGAAATCCGTCCGTTTTCGTCATTTGTTATCGAATCGACGTAAAGCCAGATCGTCACATTGGCCGCTCTTCTCTCTGAAACGGTTGTACTTATCGTCTGCAAAGCTATGTCGCGTGCTGCGGTATGCGGAGACACTAAAATCACCATAGTAGAACACAGATGAAGCTTCTAAGTTGAAGTAATATCCAGAAAGATGTAGTACAATTCAAGTCTTAGGAATCGATTATTGACTTTTTACCATTCTTTGATGCCTTGGACATGGGCTAGGACCTTAAAATTCTGCATGAAAGGAGGACTAGCAGCCGAGTTGTACGGGAGAATGTGAAAAGTGTTCATATGTAGTAAAAACCTGAGAAATCCGTTCGTTATCGTCATTTGTTATCGAATCGACTTAAAGCCAGATCGTCACATTGGCCGCTCTTCTCTCTGAAACGGTTGTACTTATCTTCTGCAAAGCTATGTCGCGTGCTGCGGTATGTGGAGACACTAAAAGCACCATAGTAGAACACAGATGAAGCTTCTAAGTTGATGTAATAGCCAGTAAGAAGTAGTACAATTCAAGTTTTAGGTATCGATTATTAACTTTTTAGCTGGCTTTGGTGCCTTGGACATGAGCTAGGACTTTAAGATTGTGCATGAAAGGAGGACTAGCAGCCGAGTTGCAGGGGAGAATGTAAAAAGTGTTCATATGTAGTAAAAACCTGAGAAATCCGTTCGTTATCGTCATTTGTTATCGAATCGCCTTAAAGCCAGATCGTCACATTAGCCGCTCTTCTCTCTGAAACAGTTGTACTTATCGACTGCAAAGCTATGTCGCGTGCTGCGATATGCGGAGACACTAAAAGCACCATAGCAGAACACAGATGAAGCTTCTAAGATGATGTAATAGTCAGTAAGATGTAGTACAATTCAAGTTTTAGGTATCGATAATTGACTTTTTAGCTGTCTTTGATGCCTTGGACATGAGTTAGGACCTTAAGATTCTGCATGAAAGGAGGTCTAGCAGCCGAGTTGTACGGGAGAATGTGAAAAGTGTTCAAATGTAGTAAAAACCTGAGAAATCCGTCCGTTTTCGTTATTTGTTATCGAATCGACTTAAAGCCAGATCGTCACATTGGCCGCTCTTCTCTCTGAAACGGTTGTACTTATCTTCTGCAAAGCTATGTCGCGTGCTGCGGTATGTGGAGACACTAAAAGCACCATAGTAGAACACAGATGAAGCTTCTAAGTTGATGTAATAGCCAGTAAGAAGTAGTACAATTCAAGTTTTAGGTATCGATTATTCACTTATTAGCTGGCTTTGGTGCCTTGGACATGAGCTAAGACTTCAAGATTGTGCATGAAAGGAGGACTAGCAGCCGAGTTGCATGGGAGAATGTGAAAAGTGTTCATATGTAGTAAAAACCTGAGAAATCCGTCCGTTTTCGTCATTTGTTATCGAATCGACTTAAAGCCAGATCGTCACATTGGCCGCTCTTCTCTCTGAAACGGTTGTACTTATCGTCTGCAAAGCTATGTCGCGTGCTGCGGTATGCGGAGACACTAAAAGCATCATAGTAGAACACAGATGAAGCTTCTAATTGATGTAATAGCCAGTAAGAAGTAGTACAATTCAAGTTTTAGGTATCGATTATTGACTTTTTAGCTGCCCTTGGTTCCTTGGACATGAGCTAGGACCTTAAGATTCTGCATGAAAGGAGGACTAGCAGCCGAGTTGCACGGGAGAATGTAAAAAGTGTTCATATGTAGTAAAAACCTGAGAAATACGTCCGTTATCGTCATTTGTTATCGAATCGACTTAAAGCAAGATCGTCACATTAGCCGCTCTTCTCTCTGAAACGGTTGTACTTATCGACCGCAAAGCTACGTCGCGTGCTGCGGTATGCGGAGACACTAAAAGCACCACAGTAGAACACAGATGAAGCTTCTAAGATGATGTAATAGTCAGTAAGAAGTAGTACAATTCAAGTTTTAAGTATCGATTATTGACTTTTTAGCTGACTTTGGTGCCTTGGACATGAGTTAGGACCTTAAGATTCTGCATGACCGGAGGACTAGCAGCCGAGTTGTACGGGAGAATGTGAAAAGTGTTCATATGTAGTAAAAACCAGAGAAATCCGTCCGTTTTCGTCATTTGTTATCGAATCGACTTAAAGCCAGATCGTCACATTAGCCGCAATTCTCTCTGAAACGGTTGTACTTATCGACTGCAAAGCTATGTCGCGTGCTGCGGTATGCCGACACACTAAAAGCACCATAGTAGAACACAGATGAAGCTTCTAAGTTGAAGTAATATCCAGAAAGATGTAGTACAATTCAAGTCTTAGGTATCGATTATTGACTTTTTACCATTCTTTGGTGCCTTGGACATGAGCTAGGACCTTAAAATTCTGCATGAACGGAGGACTAGCAGCCGAGTTGCAGGGGAGAATGTAAAAAGTGTTCATATGTAGTAAAAACCTGAGAAATCCGTCCGTTTTCGTCATTTGTTATCGTATCGACTTAAAGCCAGATCGTCACATTAGCCGCTCTTCTCTCTGAAACGGTTGTACTTATCGACTGCAAAGCTATGTCGCGTGCTGCGGTATGCGGAGACACTAAAAGCACCATAGTAGAACACAGATGAAGCTTCTAAGATGATGTAATAGTCAGTAAGAAGTAGTACAATTCAAGTTTTAAGTATCGATTATTGACTTTTTAGCTGACTTTGGTGCCTTGGACATGAGTTAGGACCTTAAGATTCTGCATGACCGGAGGTCTAGCAGCCGAGTTGTACGGGAGAATGTGAAAAGTGTTCATATGTAGTAAAAACCAGAGAAATCCGTCCGTTTTCGTCATTTGTTATCGAATCGACTTAAAGCCAGATCGTCACATTAGCCGCAATTCTCTCTGAAACGGTTGTACTTATCGTCTGCAAAGCTATGTCGCGTGCAGCGGAATGCGGAGACACTAAAAGCACCATAGTAGAACACAGATGTAGCTTCTAAGTTGATGTAATAGCCAGTAAGAAGTAGTACCATTCAAGTTTTAGGTATCGATTATTGACTTTTTAGCTGGCTTTGGTGTCTTGGACATGAGCTAGGGCCTTAAGATTCTGCATGAAAGGAGGACTAGCAGCCGAGTTGCGAGGGAGAAAGTGAAAAGTGTTCATATGTAGTAAAAACCTGAGAAATCCGTCCGTTTTAGTCATTTGTTATCGAATCGACGTAAAGCCAGATCGTCACATTGGCCGCTCTTCTCTCTGAAACACTTGTACTTATCGTCTGCAAAGCTATGTCGCGTGCTGCGGTATGCGGAGACACTAAAAGCACCATAGTAGATCACAGATGAAGCTTCTAAGTTGATGTAATAGGCAGTAAGAAGTAGTACAATTCAAGTCTTAGGTATCGATTATTGACTTTTTAGCTGGCTTTGGAGCCTTGGAGAGGAGCTAGGACCTTAAGTTTCTGCATGAAAGGAGGACTAGCAGCCGAGTTGTACGGGAGAATGTGAAAAGTGTTCACATGTGTTAAAAACCTGAGAAATCCGTCCGTTTTCGTCATTTGTTATCGAATCGACGTAAAGCCAGATCGTCACATTGGCCGCTCTTCTCTCTGAAACGGTTGTACTTATCGTCTGCAAAGCTATGTCGCGTGCTGCGGTATGCGGAGACACTAAAATCACCATAGTAGAACACAGATGAAGCTTCTAAGTTGAAGTAATATCCAGAAAGATGTAGTACAATTCAAGTCTTAGGAATCGATTATTGACTTTTTACCATTCTTTGATGCCTTGGACATGGGCTAGGACCTTAAAATTCTGCATGAAAGGAGGACTAGCAGCCGAGTTGTACGGGAGAATGTGAAAAGTGTTCATATGTAGTAAAAACCTGAGAAATCCGTCCGTTTTCGTCATTTGTTATCGAATCGACTTAAAGCCAGATCGTCACATTGGCCGCTCTTCTCTCTGAAACGGTTGTACTTATCTTCTGCAAAGCTATGTCGCGTGCTGCGGTATGTGGAGACACTAAAAGCACCATAGTAGAACACAGATGAAGCTTCTAAGTTGATGTAATAGCCAGTAAGAAGTAGTACAATTCAAGTTTTAGGTATCGATTATTAACTTTTTAGCTGGCTTTGGTGCCTTGGACATGAGCTAGGACTTTAAGATTGTGCATGAAAGGAGGACTAGCAGCCGAGTTGCAGGGGAGAATGTAAAAAGTGTTCATATGTAGTAAAAACCTGAGAAATCCGTTCGTTATCGTCATTTGTTATCGAATCGCCTTAAAGCCAGATCGTCACATTAGCCGCTCTTCTCTCTGAAACAGTTGTACTTATCGTCTGCAAAGCTATGTCGCGTGCTGCGATATGCGGAGACACTAAAAGCACCATAGCAGAACACAGATGAAGCTTCTAAGATGATGTAATAGTCAGTAAGATGTAGTACAATTCAAGTTTTAGGTATCGATAATTGACTTTTTAGCTGTCTTTGATGCCTTGGACATGAGTTAGGACCTTAAGATTCTGCATGAAAGGAGGTCTAGCAGCCGAGTTGTACGGGAGAATGTGAAAAGTGTTCAAATGTAGTAAAAACCTGAGAAATCCGTCCGTTTTCGTTATTTGTTATCGAATCGACTTAAAGCCAGATCGTCACATTGGCCGCTCTTCTCTCTGAAACGGTTGTACTTATCTTCTGCAAAGCTATGTCGCGTGCTGCGGTATGTGGAGACACTAAAAGCACCATAGTAGAACACAGATGAAGCTTCTAAGTTGATGTAATAGCCAGTAAGAAGTAGTACAATTCAAGTTTTAGGTATCGATTATTCACTTATTAGCTGGCTTTGGTGCCTTGGACATGAGCTAAGACTTCAAGATTGTGCATGAAAGGAGGACTAGCAGCCGAGTTGCATGGGAGAATGTGAAAAGTGTTCATATGTAGTAAAAACCTGAGAAATCCGTCCGTTTTCGTCATTTGTTATCGAATCGACTTAAAGCCAGATCGTCACATTGGCCGCTCTTCTCTCTGAAACGGTTGTACTTATCGTCTGCAAAGCTATGTCGCGTGCTGCGGTATGCGGAGACACTAAAAGCATCATAGTAGAACACAGATGAAGCTTCTAATTGATGTAATAGCCAGTAAGAAGTAGTACAATTCAAGTTTTAGGTATCGATTATTGACTTTTTAGCTGCCCTTGGTTCCTTGGACATGAGCTAGGACCTTAAGATTCTGCATGAAAGGAGGACTAGCAGCCGAGTTGCACGGGAGAATGTAAAAAGTGTTCATATGTAGTAAAAACCTGAGAAATACGTCCGTTATCGTCATTTGTTATCGAATCGACTTAAAGCAAGATCGTCACATTAGCCGCTCTTCTCTCTGAAACGGTTGTACTTATCGACCGCAAAGCTACGTCGCGTGCTGCGGTATGCGGAGACACTAAAAGCACCATAGTAGAACACAGATGAAGCTTCTAAGATGATGTAATAGTCAGTAAGAAGTAGTACAATTCAAGTTTTAAGTATCGATTATTGACTTTTTAGCTGACTTTGGTGCCTTGGACATGAGTTAGGACCTTAAGATTCTGCATGACCGGAGGTCTAGCAGCCGAGTTGTACGGGAGAATGTGAAAAGTGTTCATATGTAGTAAAAACCAGAGAAATCCGTCCGTTTTCGTCATTTGTTATCGAATCGACTTAAAGCCAGATCGTCACATTAGCCGCAATTCTCTCTGAAACGGTTGTACTTATCGACTGCAAAGCTATGTCGCGTGCTGCGGTATGCTGACACACTAAAAGCACCATAGTAGAACACAGATGAAGCTTCTAAGTTGAAGTAATATCCAGAAAGATGTAGTACAATTCAAGTCTTAGGTATCGATTATTGACTTTTTACCATTCTTTGGTGCCTTGGACATGAGCTAGGACCTTAAAATTCTGCATGAACGGAGGACTAGCAGCCGAGTTGCAGGGGAGAATGTAAAAAGTGTTCATATGTAGTAAAAACCTGAGAAATCCGTTCGTTATCGTCATTTGTTATCGAATCGCCTTAAAGCCAGATAATCACATTAGCCGCTCTTCTCTCTGAATCGGTTGTACTTATCGACTGCAAAGCTATGTCGCGTGCTGCGATATGCGGAGACACTAAAAGCACCATAGTAGAACACAGATGAAGCTTCTAAGATGATGTAATAGTCAGTAAGATGTAGTACAATTCAAGTTTTAGGTATCGATTATTGACTTTTTAGCTGTCTTTGGTGCCTTGGACATGAGTTAGGACCTTAAGATTCTGCATGGAAGGAGGTATAGCAGCCGAGTTGTACGGGAGAATGTGAAAAGTGTTCATATGTAGTAAAAACCTGAGAAATCCGTCCGTTTTCGTCATTTGTTATCGAATCGACTTAAAGCCAGATCGTCACATTGGCCGCTCTTCTCTCTGAAACGGTTGTACTTATCTTCTGCAACGCCATGTCGCGTGCTGCGGTATGTGGAGACACTAAAAGCACCTTAGTAGAACACAGATGAAGCTTCTAAGTTGATGTAATAGACAGTAAGAAGTAGTACAATTGAAGTTTAGGTATCGATTATTAACTTTTTAGCTGGCTTTGGTGCCTTGGACATGAGCTAGGACTTTAAGATTGTGCATGAAAGGAGGACTAGCAGCCGAGTTGCACGGGAGAATGTGAAAAGTGTTCATATGTAGTAAAAACCTGAGAAATCCGTCCGTTTTCGTCATTTGTTATCGAATCGACTTAAAGCCAGATCGTCACATTGGCCGCTCTTCTCTCTGAAACGGTTGTACTTATCGTCTGCAAAGCTATGTCGCGTGCTGCGGTATGCGGAGACACTAAAAGCATCATAGTAGAACACAGATGAAGCTTCTAAGTTGATGTAATAGCCAGTAAGAAGTAGCACAATCCAAGTTTTAGGTATCGATTATTGACTTTTTAGGTGGGTTTGGTGCCTTGGACATGAGCTAGGACCTTAAGATTCTGCATGAAAGGAGGACTAGCAGCCGAGTTGCAGGGGAGAATGTAAAAAGTGTTCATATGTAGTAAAAACCTGAGAAATCCGTTCGTTATCGTCATTTGTTATCGAATCGCCTTAAAGCCAGATCGTCACATTAGCCGCTCTTCTCTCTGAAACAGTTGTACTTATCGACTGCAAAGCTATGTCGCGTGCTGCGATATGCGGAGACACTAAAAGCACCATAGTAGAACACAGATGAAGCTTCTAAGATGATGTAATAGTCAGTAAGATGTAGTACAATTCAAGTTTTAGGTATCGATAATTGACTTTTTAGCTGTCTTTGATGCCTTGGACATGAGTTAGGACCTTAAGATTCTGCATGAAAGGAGGTCTAGCAGCCGAGTTGTACGGGAGAATGTGAAAAGTGTTCATATGTAGTAAAATCCTGAGAAATCCGTCCGTTTTCGTCATTTGTTATCGAATCGACTTAAAGCCAGATCGTCACATTGGCCGCTCTTCTCTCTGAAACGGTTGTACTTATCTTCTGCAAAGCTATGTCGCGTGCAGCGGTATGCGGAGACACTAAAAGCACCATAGTAAAACACAGATCAAGCTTCCAAGTTGATGTAATAGCCAGTAAGAAGTAGTACAATTCAAGTTTTAAGTATCGATTGTTGACTTCTTACCATTCTTTGTTGCCTTGGGCACGAGCTAGGAACTTAAGATTTTGCATAATAGGAGGTCTAGCAGCCGCGTTGCACGTGAGAATGTGAAAAGTGTTCATATGTAGTAAAAACCTGAGAAATCGGTCCGTTTTCGTCATTTGTTGTCGAATCGACTTAAAGCCAGATCGTCACATTGGCCGCTCTTCTCTCTGAAACGGTTGTACTTATCGTCTGCAAAGCTATGTCGCGTGCTGCGGTATGCGGAGACACTAAAAGCATCATAGTAGAACACAGATGAAGCTTCTAAGTTGATGTAATAGCCAGTAAGAAGTAGTACCATTCAAGTTTTAGGTATCGATTAGTGACTTTTTAGCTGGCTTTGGTGCCTTGGACATGAGCTAGGACCTTAAGATTCTGCATGAAAGGAGGACTAGCAGCCGAGTTGCACGGGAGAATGTAAAAAGTGTTCATATGTAGTAAAAACCTGAGAAATCCGTTCGTTATCGTCATTTGTTATCGAATCGACTTAAAGCCAGATCGTCACATTAGCCGCTCTTCTCTCTGAAACGGTTGTACTTATCGACTGCAAAGCTATGTCGCGTGCTGCAGTATGCGGAGACACTAAAAGCACCATAGTAGAACACAGATGAAGCTTCTAAGTTGATGTAATAGCCAGTAAGAAGTAGTACCATTCAAGTTTTAGGTATCGATTATTGACTTTTTAGCTGGCTTTGGTGCCTTGGACATGAGCTAGGACCTTACGATTCTGCATGAAAGGAGGACTAGCAGCCCAGTTGCACGGGAGAATGTGAAAAGTGTTCATATGTAGTAAAGACCAGAGAAATCCGTCCGTGTTCGACATTTGTTATCGAATCGACTTAAAGCCAGATCGTCACATTGGCCGCTCTTCTCTCTGAAACGGTTGTACTTATCGTCTGCAAAGCTATGTCGAGTGCTGCGGCATGCGGAGACACTAAAAGCACCATAGTAGAACACAGATGAAGCTTCTAAGTTGATGTAATAGCCAGTAAGAAGTAGTACAATTCAAGTTTTAAGTATCGATTGTTGACTTTTTACCCTTCTTTGGTGCCTTGGGCATGAGCTAGGAACTTAAGATTTTGCATGATAGGAGGTCTAGCAGCCGCGTTGCACGTGAGAATGTGAAAAGTGTTCAGATGTAGTAAAAACCTGAGAAATCCGTCCGTTTTCGTCATTTGTTGTCGAATCGACTTAAAGCCAGATCGTCACATTGGCCGCTCTTCTCTTTGAAACGGTGGTACTTATCGTCTGCAAAGCTACGTGTCGTGCTGCGGTATGCGGAGACACTAAAAGCACCATAGTAGAACACAGATGAAACTTCTAAGTTGATGTAATAGCCAGTAAGAAGTAGTACAATTCAAGTTTTAGGTATCGATTATTGACTTTCTAGCTGGCTTTGGTGCCTTGGACATGAGCTAGGACCTTAAGATTCTGCATGAAAGGAGGACTAGCAGCCGAGTTGAACGGGAGAATGTGAAAAGTGTTCCTATGTAGTAAAAACCTGAGAAATCCGTTCGTTATCGTCATTTGTTATCGAATCGCCTTAAAGCCAGATCGTCACATTAGCCGCTCTTCTCCCTGAAACGGTTGTACTTATCGACTGCAAAGCTATGTCGCGTGCTGCGGTATTCGGAGACACTAAAAGCACCATAGTAGAACCCAGATGAAGCTTCTAAGATGATGTAATAGTCATTAAGAAGTAGTACAATTCCAGTTTTAGGTATCGATTATTGACTTTTTAGCTGGCTTTGGTGCCTTGGACATGAGTTAGGACCTTAAGATTCTGCATGAAAGGAGGTCTAGAAGCCGAGTTGTACGGGAGAATGTGAAAAGTGTTCATATGTAGTAAAAACCTGAGAAATCCGTCCGTTTTCGTCATTTGTTATCGAATCGACTTAAAGCCAGATCGTCACATTGGCCGCTCTTCTCTCTGAAACATTTGTACTTATCTTCTGCAAAGCTATGTCGCGTGCTGCGGTATGTGGAGACACTAAAAGCACCATAGTGGAACACAGATGAAGCTTCTAAGTTGATGTAATAGCCAGTAAGAAGTACTACCATTCAAGTTTTAGGTATCGATTATTCACTTTTTAGCTGGCTTTGGTGCCTTGGACATGAGCTAGGATCTTAAGATTCTGCATGAAAAGAGGACTAGCAGCCGAGTTGCATGGGGGAATGTGAAAAGTGTTCATATGTAGTAAAAACCTGAGATATCCGTCCGTTTTCGTCATTTGTTATCGAATCGACTTAAAGCCAGATCGTCACATTGGCCGCTCTTCTCTCTGAAACGGTTGTACTTATCGTCTGCAAAGCTATGTCGCGTGCTGCGGAATGCGGAGACACTAAAAGCATCATAGTAGAACACAGATGAAGCTTCTAAGTTGATGTAATAGCCAGTAAGAAGTAGTACAATTCAAGTTTTAGGTATCGATTATTGACTTTTTAGCTGCACTTGGTTCCTTGGACATGAGCTAGGACCTTAAGATACTGCATGAAAGGCGGACTTGCAGCCGAGTTGCACGGGAGAATCTAAAAAGTGTTCATATGTAGTAAAAACCTGAGAAATCCGTCCGTTATCGTCATTTGTTATCGAATCGACTTAAAGCCAGATCGTCACATTAGCCGCTCTTCTCTCTGAAACGGTTGTACTTATCGACTGCAAAGCTATGTCGCGTGCTGCGGTATGCGGAGACACTAAAAGCACCATAGTAGAGCACAGGTGAAGCTTCTAAGATGATGTAATAGTCAGTAAGAAGTAGTACAATTCAAGTTTTAAGTATCGATTGTTGACTTCTTACCCTTCTTTGGTGCCTTGGGCATGAGCTAGGACCTTAAGATTCTGCATGAAAGGAGGACTAGCAGCCGAGTTGCACGGGAGAATGTGAAAAGTGTTCATATGTAGTAAAAACCAGAGAAATCCGTCCGTGATCGACATTTGTTATCGAATCGACTTAAAGTTAGATCGTCACATTGGCCGCTCTTCTCTCTCAAACGGTTGTACTTATCGACTGCAAAGCTATGTCGCGTGTTGCGGTATGCGAAGACACTAAAAGCACCATAGTAGAACACAGATGAAGCTTCTAAGTTGATGTAATAGTCTGTAAGAAGTAGTACAATTCAAGTTTTATGTATTGATTATTGACTTTTTAGCTGGCTTTGGTGCCTTGGACATGAGCTAGGACGTTAAGATTCTGCATGAAAGGAGGACTAGCAGCCGAGTTGCACGGGAGAATATGAAAAGTGTTCATATGTAGTAAAAACCAGAGAAATCCGTCCGTGTTCGACATTTGTTATCGAATCGATTTAAAGCCAGATCGTAACATTGGCCGCTCTTCTCTCTGAAACGGTTGTACGTATCGTCTGCAAAGCAATGTCGCGTGCTGCGGTATGCGGAGACACTAAAAGCACCATAGTAGAACACAGATGAAGCTTCTAAGATGATGTAATAGCCAGGAAGAAGTAGTACAATTCCAGTTTTAGGTATCGATTATTGACTTTTTAGCTGGCTTTGGTGCCTTGGACATGAGTTAGGACCTTAAGATTCTGCATGAAAGGAGGTCTAGAAGCCGAGTTGCACGGGAGAATGTGAAAAGTGTTCATATGTAGTAAAAACCTGAGAAATCCATCCATTTCCGCCATTTGTTATCGAATCGACTTAACGCCAGATCGTCACATTGGCCGCTCTTCTCTCTGAAACGGTTGTACTTATCGTCTGCAAAGCTATGTCGCGTGCTGCGGTATGCGGAGACACTAAAATCACCATCGTAGAACACAGATGAAACTTCTAAGTTGAAGTAATATATAGTAAGATGTAGTACAAATCACGTCTTAGGTATCGATTATTGACTTTTTACCATTCTTTGGTGCCTTGGACTTGAGCTAGGACCTTAAAATTCTGCATGAACGGAGGACTAGCAGCCGAGTTGCACGGCAGAATGTGAAAAGTGTTCATATGTAGTAAAAACCTTAGAAATCCGTTCGTTATCGTCATTGTTATCGAATCAACTTAAAGCCAGATCGTCACATTAGCCGCTCTTCACTCTGAAACGGTTGTACTTATCGACTTCAAAGCTATGTCGCGTGCTCCGAGATGCGGAGACACTAAAAGCACCATAGTAGAACACAGATGAAGCTTCTAAGATGATGTAATAGTCAGTAAGAAGTAGTACAATTCAAGTTTTAAGTATCGATTGTTGACTTTTTACCCTTCTTTGGTGCCTTGGGCATGAGCTAGGAACTTAAGATTTTGCATGATAGGAGGTCTAGCAGCCGCGTTGCACGTGAGAATGTGAAAAGTGTTCATATGTAGTAAAAACCAGAGAAATCCGTCCGTTTTCGTCATTTGTTGTCGAATCGACTTAAAGCCAGATCGTCACATTGGCCGCTCTTCTCTTTGAAACGGTGGTACTTATCGCCTGCAAAGCTACGTGTCGTGCTGCGGTATGCGGAGACACTAAAAGCACCATAGTAGAACACAGATGAAGCTTCTAAGTTGATGTAATAGCCAGTAAGAAGTAGCACAATTCAAGTTTTAGGTATCGATTATTGACTTTTTAGCTGTCTTTGGTGCCTTGGAGAGGAGCTAGGACCTTAAGATTCTGCATGAAAGGAGGACTAGCAGCCGAGTTGCATGGGAGAATGTGAAAAGTGTTCATATGTAGTAAAAACCTGAGATATCCGTCCGTTTTCGTCATTTGTTATCGAATCGACTTAAAGCCAGATCGTCACATTGGCCGCTCTTCTCTCTGAAACGGTTGTACTTATCGTCCGCAAAGCTATGTCGCGTGCTGCGGTATGCGGAGACACTAAAAGCATCATAGTAGAACACAGATGAAGCTTCTAAGTTGATGTAATAGCCAGTAAGACGTAGTACAATTCAAGTTTTAGGTATCGATTATTGACTTTTTAGCTGGCTGTGGTGCCTTGGACATGAGCTAGGACCTTAAGATTCTGCATGAAAGGAGGACTAGCAGCCGAGTTGCAAGGGAGAATGTGAAAAGTGTTTCAATGTAGTAAAAACCTGAGAAATCCGTCGGTTTTCGTCATTTGTTATCGAATCGACTTAAATCCAGATCGTCACATTGGCCGCTCTTCGTTCTGAAACGGTTGTACTTATCTTGTGCAAAGCTATGTCGCGCGCTGCGGTATGCAGAGACACTAAATGCACCATAGTAGAACACAGATGAAGCTTCTAAGTTGATGTAATAGTCAGTAAGAAGTAGTACAATTCAAGTATTAGGTACTGATTATTGACTTTTTAGCTGGCTTTGGTGTCTTGGACATGAGATAGGACCTTAAGATTCTGCATGAAAGGATTACTAGCAGCCGAGTTGCACTGGAGAATGTGGAAAATGTTCATATGTAGTAAAAACCTGAGAAATCCTTCCGTTTTCGTCATTTGTTATCGAATCGACTTAAAGCCAGATCGTCACATTGGCCGCTCTTCTCTCTGAAACGGTTCTTCTTATCGTCTGCAAAGCTATGTCGCGTGCTGCGGTATGTGGAGACACTGAAAGCACTATAGTAGAACACAGATGAAGGCTCTAATTTGATGTAATAGCCTGTAAGAAGTAGTACAATTCAAGTTTTAGGTATCGATTATTGACTTTTTAGCTGGCTTTGGTGCCTTGGACATGAGGTAGGACCTTAAGATTCTGCATTAAAGGAGGTCTAGCAGCCGAGTTGCACGTTAGAATGTGAAAAGTGTTCATATGTAGTAAAAACCAGAGAAATCCGTCCGTGTTCAACATTTGTTATCGAATCGACTTAAAGCCAGATCGTCACATTGGGCGCTCTACTCTCTAAAGCGGTTGTACTTATCTTCTGCAACGCTATGTCGCGTGCTGCGGTATGTGGAGACGCTAAAAGCACCATAGTAGAACACAGATGAAGCTTCTAAGTTGATGTAATAGCCAGTAAGAAGTAGCACAATTCAAGTTTTAGGTATCGATTATTGACTTTTTAGCTGTCTTTGGTGCCTTGGAGAGGAGGTAGGACCTTAAGATTCTGCATGAAAGGAGGACTAGCAGCCGAGTTGCATGGGAGAATGTGAAAAGTGTTCATATGTAGTAAAAACCTGAGATATCCGTCCGTTTTCGTCATTTGTTATCGAATCGACTTAAAGGCAGATCGTCACATTGGCCGCTCTTCTCTCTGAAACGGTTGTACTTATCGTCTGCAAAGCTATGTCGCGTGCTGCGGTATGCGGAGACACTAAAAGCATCATAGTAGAACACAGATGAAGCTTCTAAGTTGATGTAATAGCCAGTAAGAAGTAGTACAATTCAAGCTTTAGGTATCGATTATTGACTTTTTAGCTGGCTGTGGTGCCTTGGACATGAGCTAGGACCTTAAGATTCTGCATGAAAGGAGGACTAGCAGCCGAGTTGCAAGGGAGAATGTGAAAAGTGTTTCAATGTAGTAAAAACCTGAGAAATCCGTCGGTTTTCGTCATTTGTTATCGAATCGACTTAAATCCAGATCGTCACATTGGCCGCTCTTCGTTCTGAAACGGTTGTACTTATCTTGTGCAAAGCTATGTCGCGCGCTGCGGTATGCAGAGACACTAAATGCACCATAGTAGAACACAGATGAAGCTTCTAAGTTGATGTAATAGCCAGTAAGAAGTAGCACAATTCAAGTTTTAGGTATCGATTATTGACTTTTTAGCTGGCTTTGGTGCCTTGGAGAGGAGCTAGGACCTTAAGATTCTGCATGAAAGGAGGACTAGCAGCCGAGTTGCATGGGAGAATGTGAAAAGTGTTCATATGTAGTAAAAACCTGAGATATCCGTCCGTTTTCGTCATTTGTTATCGAATCGACTTAAAGCCAGATCGTCACATTGGCCGCTCTTCTCTCTGAAACGGTTCTTCTTATCGTCTGCAAAGCTATGTCGCGTGCTGCGGTATGTGGAGACACTGAAAGCACCATAGTAGAACACAGATGAAGGCTCCAAATTTGATGTAATAGCCTGTAAGAAGTAGTACAATTCAAGTTTTAGGTATCGATTATTGACTTTTTAGCTGGCTTTGGTGCCTTGGACATGAGCTAGGACCTTAAGATTCTGCATTAAAGGAGGTCTAGCAGCCGAGTTGCACGGGAGAATGTGAAAAGTGTTCATATGTAGTAAAAACCAGAGAAATCCGTCCGTGTTCAACATTTGTTATCGAATCGACTTAAAGCCAGATCGTCACATTGGGCGCTCTACTCTCTAAAGCGGTTGTACTTATCTTCTGCAACGCTATGTCGCGTGCTGCGGTATGTGGAGACACTAAAAGCACCATAGTAGAACACAGATGAAGCTTCTAAGTTGATGTAACAGCCAGTAAGAAGTAGTACAATTCAAGTTTAGGTATCGATTATTAACTTTTTAGCTGGCTTTGGTGCCTTGGACATGAGCTAGGACCTTAAGATTCTGCATGAAAGGAGGACTAGCAGCCGAGTTGCAGGGGAGAATGTAAAAAGTGTTCATATGTAGTAAAAGCCTGAGAAATCCGTTCGTTATCGTCATTTGTTATCGAATCGCCTTAAAGCCAGATCGTCACATTAGCCGCTCTTCTCTCTGAAACAGTTGTACTTATCGACTGCAAAGCTATGTCTCGTGCTGCGATATGCGGAGACACTAAAAGCACCATAGTAGAACACAGATGAAGCTTCTAAGATGATGTAATAGTCAGTAAGATGTAGTACAATTCAAGTTTTAGGTATCGATAATTGACTTTTTAGCTGTCTTTGATGCCTTGGACATGAGTTAGGACCTTAAGATTCTGCATGAAAGGAGGTCTAGCAGCCGAGATGTACGGGAGAATGTGAAAAGTGTTCATATGTAGTAAAAACCTGAGAAATCCGTCCGTTTTCGTCATTTGTTATCGAATCGACTTAAAGCCAGATCGTCACATTGGCCGCTCTTCTCTCTGAAACGGTTGTACTTATCTTCTGCAAAGCTATGTCGCGTGCTGCGGTATGTGGAGACACTAAAAGCACCATAGTAGAACACAGATGAAGCTTCTAAGTTGATGTAATAGCCAGTAAGAAGTAGTACAATTCAAGTTTTAGGTATCGATTATTCACTTATTAGCTGGCTTTGGTGCCTTGGACATGAGCTAGGACATTAAGATTGTGCATGAAAGGAGGACTAGCAGCCGAGTTGCACGGGAGAATGTGAAAAGTGTTCATATGTAGTAAAAACCTGAGAAATCCGTCCGTTTTCGTCATTTGTTATCGATTCGACTTAAAGCCAGATCGTCACATTGGCCGCTCTTCTCTCTGTAACGGTTGTACTTATCGTCTGCAAAGCTATGTCGCGTGCTGCGGTATGCGGAGACACTAAAAGCATCATAGTAGAACACAGATGAAGCTTCTAATTGTTGTAATAGCCAGTAAGAAGTAGTACAATTCAAGTTTTAGGTATCGATTATTGACTTTTTAGCTGGCTTTGGTGCCTTGGACATGAGCTAGGACCTTACGATTCTGCATGAAAGGAGGACTAGCAGCCGAGTTGCACGGGAGAATGTGAAAAGTGTTCATATGTAGTAAAAACCTGAGAAATCCGTCCGTTTTCGTCATTTGTTATCGAATCGACTTAAAGCCAGATCGTCACATTGGCCGCTCTTCTCTCTGAAACGGTTGTACTTATCTTCTGCAAAGCTATGTCGCGTGCTGCGGTACGTGGAGACACTAAGAGCACCATAGTAGAACACAGATGAAGCTTCTAAGTTGATGTAATAGCCAGTAAGAAGTAGTACAATTCAAGTTTTAGGTATCGATTAATCACTTATTAGCTGGCTTTGGTGCCTTGGACATGAGCTAGGACATTAAGATTGTGCATGAAAGGAGGACTAGCAGCCGAGTTGCACGGGAGAATGTGAAAAGTGTTCATATGTAGTAAAAACCTGAGAAATCCGTCCGTTTTCGTCATTTGTTATCGATTCGACTTAAAGCCAGATCGTCACATTGGCCGCTCTTCGTTCTGAAACGGTTGTACTTATCTTGTGCAAAGCTATGTCGCGCGCTGCGGTATGCAGAGACACTAAATGCACCATAGTAGAACACAGATGAAGCTTCTAAGTTGATGTAATAGCCAGTAAGATATAGTACAATTCAAGTTTTAGGTATCGATTTTTGACTTTTTTGATGGCTTTGGTGCGTTGGACATGAGCTAAGACCTTAAGATTTGCATGAAAGATGGATTAGCAGCGGAGTTGCACGGGAGAATATGAAAAGTGTTCATATGTAGTAAAAACCTAGAAATCCGTCCGTTTTCGTCATTTGTTATCGTATCGACTTAAAGCCAGATCGTCACATTGGCCGCTATTCTCTCTGAAACGCTTGCACTTATCGTCTGCCAAGCTATGTCGCGTGCTGCGGTATTCTGAAACACTAAAAGCACCATAGTAGAACACAGATGAAGCATCTAAGTTGATGTAATAGCCAGGAAGAACTAGTATAATTCAAGTTTTAGGTATGGATTAAGACTTTATAGCTGGCTTTGGTGCCCTCGACATGAGCTAGGACCTTAACATTCTGCATGAAAGGAGGACTAGCAGCTTATTTGCGTGGGAGAATGTGAAAAGTGTTCATATGTAGTAAAAACCTGAGAAACACGTCAGTTTTCGTCATTTGTTATCGAATCGACTTAAAGCCAGATCGTCACATTGGTCGCTCTTCTCTCTGAAACGGTTGTACTTATCGATTGCAAAGCTATGTCGCGTGCTGCGGTATGCGGAGACACTAAAAGCACCATAGTAGAACACAGATGAAGCTTCTAAGTTGATGTAATAGCCAGTAAGAAGTAGTAGAATTCAAGTTTTAGGTATCGATTATTGACTTTTTAGCTGGCTTTGGTGCCTTGGACATGAGCTAGGAACTTAATATTTTTCATGAACGGAGGACTAGCTGCCGAGTTGCACGGGAGAATGTGAAACGTGTTCATATGTAGTAAAAACCTGAAAATCCGTCCGTTTTAGTCATTTGTTATCGAATCGACTTAAAGCCAGATCGTCACATTGGCCGCTCTTCTCTCTGAAACGGTTGTACTTATCGTCTGCAAAGCTATGTCGCGTGCTGCGGTATGCGGAGACATTAAAATCACCATGGTAGAACACAGATGAAGCTTCTAAGTTGATGTAATAGCCAGTAAGAAGTAATCCAATTCAAGTTTTAGGTATCGATTATTGACTTTTTAGCTGGCTTTGTTGCCTTGGACATGAGCTAGGACCTTAAGATTCTGCATGAAAGGAGGACTAGCAGCCGATTTGCACGGGAGAATGTGAAAAGTGATCATATGTAGTAAAAACCTGAGAAATCCGTCCGTTTTCGTCATTTGTTATCGAATCTACTTAAAGCCAAATCGACACAGTGGCCGCTCTTTTCTCTGAAACGCTTGTACTTACCGTCTGCAAAGCTATGTCGCGTGCTGCGGTATGCGGAGACACTAAACGCACCATAGTAGAACACATATGAAGCTTCTAAGTTGATGTAATAGCCAGTAAGAAGTAGTACAATTCAAGTTTTAGGTATTGAATATTGACTTTTTAGCTGGCTTTGGTGCCTTGGACATGAGCTATCACCTTAAGATTCTGCATAAAAGGAGGACTAGCAGCCGAGTTGCACGGGAGAATGTGAAAAGTGTTCATATGTAGTAAAAACCTGAGAAATCGGTCCGTTTTCGTCATTTGTTATCGAACCGACTTAAAGCAAGATCGTCACATTGGCCGCTCTTCTCTCCGAAACGGTTGTACTTATCCTCTGCAAAGCTATGTCGCGTGCTGCGGTATGCGGAGACACTAGAATCACCATAGTAGAACACAGATGAGGCTTCTAAGTTGATGTAATAGCCAGTAAGAAGTAATACAATTCAAGTATCAGGTATCGATTATTGACTTTCTAGCTGGCTTTGGTACCTTGGACATGAGCTAGGACCTTAAGATTCTACATGAAAGGAGGACTAGCAGCCGAGTTGCACGGGAGAATGTGAATTGTGTTCATATGTAGTAAAAACCTGAGAAATACGTCCGTTTTCGTCATTTGTTATCGAATCGACTTAAAGCCAGATCGTCACATTGGCCGCTCTTCTCTCTGAAACGGTTGTACTTATCGATTGCAAAGCTATGTCGCGTGCTGCGGTATGCGGAGACACTAAAAGCACCATAGTAGAACACAGATGAAGCTTCTAAGTTGATGTAATAGCCAGTAAGAAGTAGTAGAATTCAAGTTTTAGGTATCGATTATTGACTTTTTAGCTGGCTTTGGTGCCTTGGACATGAGCTAGGACCTTAAGATTCTGCATGAAAGGAGGACTAGCAGCCGAGTTTGCACGGGAGAATGTGAAAAGTGTTCATATGTAGTAAAAACCTGAGAAATCCGTCCGTTTTCGTCATTTGTTATCGAATCGACTTAAAGCCAGATCGTCACATTGGCCGCTCTTCTCTCTGAAACGGTTGTACTTACCGTCTGCAAAGCTATGTCGCGTGCTGCGGTATGCTGAGACACTAAAAGCACCATAGTAGAACACAGATGAAGCTTCTAAGTTGATGTAATAGCCAGTAAGAAGTAGTATAATACAAGTTTAAGGTATTGAATATTGACTTCTTAGCTGTCTTTGGTGCCTTGGACTTGAGCTAGGACCTTAAGATCCTGCATGAAAGGAGGACTAGCAGCCGAGTTGCACGGGAGAATGTGAAAAGTGTTCATATGTAGTAAAAACTTGAGAAATCGGTCCGTTTTCGTTATTTGTTATCGAACCGACTTAAAGCCAGATCGTCACATTGGCCGCTCTTCTCTCTGAAACGGTTGTACTTATCGTCTGCAAAGCTATGTCGCGTGCTGCGGTATGCGGAGACACTAAAATCACCATAGTAGAACACAGATGAGGCTTCTAAGTTGATGTAATAGCCAGTAAGAAGTAATACAATTCAAGTATTATGTATCGATTATTGACATTTTAGCTGGCTTAGGTACAGTGGACATGAGCTAGGACCTTAAGATTCTCCATGAAAGGAGGACTAGAGCCGAGTTGCACGGGAGAATGTGAATTGTGTTCATATGTAGTAAAAACCTGAGAAATCGGTCCGTTTTCGTCATTTGTTATCGAATCGACTTAAAGCCAGATCGTCACATTGGCCGCTCTCCTCTCTGAAACGCTTGTACTTATCGTCTGCAAAGCTATGTCGCGTGCTGCGGTATGCGGAGACACTAAAATCACCATAGTAGAACACAGATGAGGCTTCTAAGTTGATGTAATAGCCAGTAAGAAGTAATACAATTCAAGTTTTAGGTATCGATTATTGACTTTTTAGCTGGCTTTGGTACCTTGGACTTGAGATAGGACCTTAAGATTCTGCATGAAAGGAGGACTGGCAGCCGAGTTGCACGGGAGGATGTGAATAGTGTTCATATGTAGTAAAAACCTGAGACATCCGTCCGTTTTCGTCATTTGTTATCGAATCGACTTAAAGCCAGATCGTCACATTGGCCGCTCTTCTCTCTGAAACGGTTGTACTTCTCGTCTGCAAAGCTATGTCGCGTGCTGCGGTATGCGGAGACAGTAAAAGCACCATAGTAGAACACAGATGAAGCTTCTAAGTTGATGTAATAGCCAGGAAGAAGTAGTACAATTCAAGTTTTAGGTATCGATTATTGACTTTTTAGCTGGCTTTGGTGCCTTGGACATGAGCTAGGACCTTATGATTCTGCATGAAAGGAGGACTAGCAGCCGATTTGCACGGGAGAATGTGAAAAGTGTTCATTCGTAGTATTAACCTGAGAAATCCGTCCGTTTTCGTCATTTGTTATCGAATCGACTTAAAGCCAGATCGTCACATTGGCCGCTCTTCTCTCTGAAACGGTTGTACTTATCGTCTGCAAAGCTATGTCGCGTGCTGCGGTATGCGGAGACACTAAAATCACCATAGTAGAACACAAAAAAATGGTTCAAATGGCTCTGAGCACTATGGGGCAAAACTGCTGTGGTCATCAGTCCCCTAGAACTTAGAACTACTTAAACCTAACTAACCTAAGGACATCACACACATCCATGCCCGAGGCAGGATTCGAACCTGCGACCGTAGCAGCCGCACGGTTCCGGACTGCGCGCCTAGAACCGCGAGACCACCGCGGCCTGCAGTAGAACACAGATGAAGCTTCTAAGTTGAAGTAATAGCCAGTAAGAAGTAGTACAATTCAAGTTTTAGGTATCGATTATTGACTTTTTAGCTGGCTTTGGTGCCTTAGACATGAGCTAGGACCTTAAGATTCTGCATGAAAGGAGGACTAGCAGCCGAGTTCCACGGGAGAATGTGAAAAGTGTTCATATGTAGTAAAAACCTGAGAAATCCGCCCGTTTTGGTCATTTGTTATCGAATCGACTTCAAGCCAGATCGTCTCATTGGCAACTCTTCTCTCTGCAAAAGTTGTACTTATCGTCTGCAAAGCTATGTCGCGTGCTGCGGTATGCGGACACACTAAAAGCACCATAGTAGAACACAGATGAAGCTTCTAAGTTGATGTAATAGCCAGTAAGAAGTAGTACAATTAAAGTTTTGGGTATCGGTTATTGACTTTTTACCCTTCTTTGGTGCCTTGGACATGAGCTAGGAAATTAAGATTTTGCATGAAGGAGGACTAGCAGCCGAGTTGCACGGGAGAATGTGAAAAGTGTTCATATGTAGTAAAAACCTGAGAAATCCGTCTGTTTTCGTCATTTGTTATCGAATCTACTTAAAGCCAAATCGTCACATTGGCCGCTCTTCTCTCCGAAACGATTGTACTTATCCCCTGCAAAGCTATGTCGCGTGCTGCGGTATGCAGAGACACTAAAATCACCATAGTAGAACACAGATGAGGCTTCTAATTTGATGTAATAGCCAGTAAGAAGTAATACAATTCAAGTATTATGTATCGATTATTGACATTTTAGCTGGCTTTGGTACATTGGACATGAGCTAGGACCTTAAGATTCTCCATGAAAGGAGGACTAGCAGCCGAGTTGCACGGGAGAATGTGAAAAGTGTTCATATGTAGTAAAAACCTGAGACATCCGTCCGTTTTCTTCATTTGTTATCGAATCGACTTAAAGCCAGATCGTCACATTGGCCGCTCTTCTCTCTGAAACGGTTGTACCTATCGTCTGCAAAGCTATGTGGCGTGCTGCGGTATGCGGAGACAGTAAAAGCACCATAGTAGAACACAGATGAAGCTTCTAAGTTGATGTAATAGCCAGGAAGATATAGTACAGTTCATGTTTTAGGTATCGATTATTTACTTTTTAGCTGGCTTTGGTTCCTTGGACATGAGCTAGGACCTTAAGATTCAGCATGAAAGGAGGATTAGCAGCGGAGTTACACGGGAGAATATGAAAAGTGTTCATATGTAGTAAAAACCTGAGACATCCGTCCGTTTTCGTCATTTGTTATCGAATCGACGTAAAACCAAATCGTCACATTGGCCGCTCTTCTCTCTGAAACGGTTGTACTTATCGTCTGCAAAGCTATGTCGCGTGCTGCGGTATGCGGAGACAGTAAAAGCACCACAGTAGAACACAGGTGAAGCTTCTAAGTTGATGTAATAGCCAGTAAGAAGTAGTACAATTCAAGTTTTAGGTATCGATTATTGACTTTTTAGCTGGCTTTGGTGCATTGGACATGAGCTAGGACCTTAAGATTCTGCATGAAAGGAGGACTAGCAGCCGAGTTGCACGGGAGAATGTGAAAAGTGTTCATATGTAGTAAAAACCTGAGAAATCGGTCCGTTTTCGTCATTTGTTATCGAACCGACTTAAAGCCAGATCGTCACATTGGCCGCTCTCCTCTCTGAAACGCTTGTACTTATCGTCTGCAAAGCTATGTCGCGTGCTGCGGTATGCGGAGACACTAAAATCACCATAGTAGAACACAGATGAGGCTTCTAAGTTGATGTAATAGCCAGTAAGAAGTAATACAATTCAAGTTTTAGGTATCGATTATTGACGTTTTAGCTGGCTTTGGTGAATTGGACATGAGCTAGGACCTTAAGATTCAGCATGAAAGGAGGACTAGCAACCGAGTTGCACGGGAAAATGTGAAAAGTGTACAAATGTAGTAAAAGCCTTAGAAAGACGTCCGTTTCGTCATTTGTTATCGAATCGACTTAAAGCCAGATCGTCACATTGGCCGCTCTTCTCTCTGAAACGCTTGTACTTATCGACTGCAAAGCTATGTCGCGTGCTGCGGTATGCGGAGACACTAAAAGCACCATAGTAGAACACAGATGAAGCTTCTAAGTTGATGTAATAGTAAGTAAGAAGTAGTACAATTCAAGTTTTAGGTATCGATTATTGACTTTTTAGCTGGCTTTGGTGCCTTGGTCATGATCTATGTCCTTAAGATTCTGCATGAAAGGAGGACTAGCAGCCGAATTGCATGGGAGAATGTGAAAAGTGTTCATATGTAGTAAAAACCTGAGAAATCCGTCCGATTTCGTCATTTGTTATCGAATCAACTTGAAGCCAGATCGTCACATTGGCCGCTCTTCTCTCTGAAACGGTTGTACTTATCGTCTGCAAAGCTATGTCGCGTGCTGTGGTATGCGGAGACACAAAAATCACCATAGTAGAACACAGATGAAGCTTATAAGTTGATGTAATAGCCAGTAAGAAGTAGTACAATTCAAGTTTTAGGTATCGATTATTGACTTTTTAGCTGGCTTTGGTGCCTTGGACATGAGCTATTACCTTATGATTCTGCATGAAAGGAGGACTAGCAGCCGATTTGCACGGGAGAATGTGAAAAGTGTTCATATGTAGTAAAAACCTGAGAAATCCGTCCGTTTTCGTCATTTGTTATCGAATCGACGTAAAGCCAGATCGTCACATTGGCCGCTCTTCTCTCTGAAACGGTTGTACTTATCGTCTGCAAAGCTATGTCGCATGCTGCGGTATGCGGAGACACTAAAAGCACCATAGTAGAACACAGATGAAGCTTCTAAGTTGATGTAATAGCCAGTAAGAAGTAGTACAAGTCAAGTTTTAGGTATCGATTATTGACTTTTTAGCTGGCTTTGGTGCCTTGGACATGAGCTAGGACCTTAAGATTCTGCATGTAAGGAGGACTAGCAGCCGCGTTGCACGGGTGAATGTGAAAAGTGTTCATATGTAGTAAAAACCTGAGAAATCCGTCCGTTTTCGTCATTTGTTATCGAATCGACTTAAAGCCAGATCGTCACATTGGCCGCTCTTCTCTCTGAAAAAGTTGTACTTATCGTCTGCAAAGCTAGGTCGCGTGTTGCAGTATGCTGAGACACTAAAAGCACTATAGTAGAACACAGATGAAGCTTCTAAGTTGATGTAATAGCCAGTAAGAAGTAGTACAATTCAAGTTTTAGGTATTGAATATTGACTTTTTAGCTGGCTTTGGTGCCTTGGACTTGAGCTAGGACCTTACGATTCTGCATGAAAGGAGGACTAGCAGCCGAGTTGCACTGGAGAATGTGAATAGTGTTCATATGTAGTAAAAACCTGAGAAATCGGTCCGTTTTCGTCATTTGTTATCGAACCGTCTTAAAGCCAGATCGTCACATTGGCCGCTCTTCTCTCTGAAACGGTTGTACTTATCGTCTGCAAAGCTATGTCGCGTGCTGCGGTATGCGGAGACACTAAAAGCACCATAGTAGAACACAGATGAAGCTTCTAAGTTGATGTAATAGACAGGAAGAAGTAGTACAATTCAAGTTTTAGGTATCGATTATTGACTTTTTAGCTGGCTTTGGTGCCTTGGACATGAGCTAGGACCTTATGATTCTACATGAAAGGAGGACTAGCAGCCGATTTGCATGGGAGAATGTGAAAAGTGTTCATATGTAGTAAAAACCTGAGAAATCCGTCAGTTTCGTCATTTGTTATTGAATCAACTTAAAGCTAGATCGTCACATTGGCCGCTCTTCTCTCTGAAACGGTTGTACTTATCGATTGCAAAGCTATGTCGCGTGCTGCGGTATGCGGAGACACTAAAAGCACCATAGTAGAACACAGATGAAGCTTCTAAGTTGATGTAGTAGCCAGTAAGAAGTAGTACAATTCAAGTTTTAGGTATCGATTATTGACTATTTAGCTGGCTTTGGTGCCTTGGACAAGAGCTAGGACCTTAACATTCTGCATGAAAGGAGGATTAGCAGCCGAGTTGCACGGGAGAATGTGAAAAGTGTTCATATGTAGTAAAAACCTGAGAAATCCGTCCATTTTCCTCATTTGTTAACGAATCGACTTAAAGCCAGATCGTCACATTGGTCGCTCTTCTCTCTGAAACACTTGTACTTATCCTCTGCAAAGCTATGTCGCGTGCTGCGGTATGCTGAGACACTAAGAGCACTATAGTAGAACACAGATGAAGCTTCTAAGTTGATGTAATTGCCAGTAAGAAGTAGTACAATTCAAGTTTTAGGTATTGAATATTGACTTTTTAGCTGGCTTTGGTGCCTTGGACATGAGCTAGGACCTTAAGATTCTGCATGTAAGGAGGACGAGGAGCCAAGTTGCACGGGAGAATGTGAAAAGTGTTCATATGTAGTAAAAACCCGAGAAATCGGTCCGTTTTCGTCATTTGTTATCGAATCGACTTAAAGCCAGATCGTCTCATTGGTCGCTCTTCTCTCTGAAACGGTTGTACTTATCGTCTGCAAAGCTATGTGGCGTTCTGCGGTATGCGGAGACACTAAAATCACCATAGTAGAACACAGATGAAGCTTATAAGTTGATGTAATAGCCAGTAAGAAGTAGTACAATTCAAGTTGTAGGTAATGATTATTGACTTTTTAGCTATCTTTGGTACCTTGGACATGAGCTAGGACCTTAAGATTCTGCATGAAAGGAGGACTAGCAGCCGAGTTGCACGGTAGAATGTGAAAAATGTTCATATGTAGTAAAAATCTGAGACATTCGTCCGTTTACGTCATTTGTTATCGAATCTACTTAAAGCCAGATCGTCAAATTGGCCGCTCTTCTCTCTGAAACGGTTGTACTTATCGTCTGCAAAGCTATGTCGCGTGCTGCGGTATGCGGAAACACTAAAAGCACCATAGTAGAACACAGATGAAGCTTCTAAGTTGATGTAATAGCCAGTAAGAAGTAGTACAATTCAAGTTTTAGGTATCGGTTATTGACTTTTTACCCTTCTTTGGTGCCTTGGACATCAGCTAGGAAATTAAGATTTTGCATGAAAGGAGGACTAGCAGCCGAGTTGCACGGGAGAATGTGAATAGTGATCATATGTAGTAAAAACCTGAGACATCCGTCCGTTTTCGTCATTTGTTATCGAATTGACTTAAAGCCAGATCGTCACATTGGCCGCTCTTCTCTCTGAAACGGTTGTACTTATCGTCTGCAAAGCTATGTGGCGTTCTGCGGTATGCGGAGACAGTAAAAGCACCATAGTAGAACACAGATGATGCTTCTAAGTTGATGTAATAGCCAGTAAGAAGTAGTACAATTCAAGTTTTAGGTATCGATTATTGACTTTTTAGCTGGCTTTGGTGCCTTGGACATGAGCTAGGACCTTAAGATTCTGCATGTAAGGAGGACTAGCAGCCGAGTTGCACGGGAGAATGTGAAAAGTGTTCATATGTAGTAAAAACCTGAGAAATCCGTCCGTTTTCGTCATTTGTTATCGAATCGACTTAAAGCCAGATCGTCTCATTGGCCGCTCTTCTCTCTGAAACGGTTGTACTTATCGTCTGCGAAGTTATGTCGCGTGCTGCGGTATGCGGAGACACTAAAATCACCATAGTAGAACACAGATGAAGCTTCTAAGTTGATGTAATAGCCAGTAAGATGTAGTACAATTCAAGTTTTAGGTATTGAATATTGACTTTTTAGCTGGCTTTGGTGCCTTGGACATGAGCTAGGACCTTAAGATTCTGCATGAAAGGAGGACGAGGAGCCAAGTTGCACGGGAGAATGTGAAAAGTGTTAATATGTAGTAAAAACCCGAGAAATCGGTCCGTTTTCGTCATTTGTTATCGAATCGACTTAAAGCCAGATCGTCTCATTGGTCGCTCTTCTCTCTGAAACGGTTGTACTTATCGTCTGCAAAGCTATGTCGCGTGCTGCGGTATGCGGAGACACTAAAATCACCATAGTAGAACACAGATGAAGCTTCTAAGTTGATGTAATAGCCAGTAAGATGTAGTACAATCAAGTTTTAGGTGTCGATTATTGACTTTTCAGCTGGCTTTGGTACCTTGGACATGAGCTAGGACCTTAAGATTCTGCATGAAAGGAGGACTAGCAGCCGAGTTGCACGGGAGAATGTGAAAAATGTTCATATGTAGTAAAAACCTGAGACATCCGTCCGTTTACGTCATTTGTTATCGAATCTACTTAAAGCCAGATCGTCACATTGGCCGCTCTTCTTCTCTGAAACGGTTGTACTTATCGTGTGCAAACCTATGTCGCGTATTGCGGTATGCGGAGACAGTAAAAGCACCATAGTAGAACACAGATGAAGCTTCTAAGTTGATGTAATAGCCAGTAAGAAGTAGTACAATTCAAGTTTTAGGTATCGATTATTGACTTTTTAGCTGGCTTTGGTGCCTTGGACATGAGCTAGGACCTTAAGCTTCTGCATGAAAGGAGGATTAGCAGCGGAGTTGCACGGGAGAATATGAAAAGTGTTCATAAGTAGTAAAAACCTAGAAATCCGTCCGTTTTCGTCATTTGTTATCGAATCTTCTTCAAGCCAGATCGTCACATTGGCCGCTCTTCTCTCTGAAACGGTTGTACTTATCGTCTGCAAAGCTATGTCGCGTGCTGCGGTATTCTGAGACACTAAAAGCACCATAGTAGAACACAGATAAAGCTTCTAAGTTGATGTAATAGCCAGTAAGAAGTAGTACAATTCAAGTTTTAGGTATCGATTATTGACTTTTTACCCTTCTTTGGTACCTTGGACATCAGCTAGGAAATTAAGGTTTTGCATGAAAGGAGGACTAGCAGCCGAGTTGCACGGGAGAATGTGAAAAGTGTTCATATGTAGTAAAAACCTGAGAAATCCGTACGTTTTCGTCATTTGTTATCGAATCGACTTAAAGCCAGATCGTCACATTGGCCGCTCTTCTCTCTGAAACACTTGTACTTATCGTCTGCAAAACTATGTCGCGTGCTGCGTTATGCTGAGACACTAAAAGCACCATAGTAGAACACAGATGAAGCTTCTAAGTTGATGTAATAGCCAGTAAGAAGTAGTACAATTCAAGTTTTAGGTATTGAATATTGACTTTTTAGCTGGCTTTGGTGCCTTGGACATGAGCTAGGACCTTAAGATTCTGCATGAAAGGAGGACTAGCAGCCGAGTTGCACGGGAGAATGTGAAAAATGTTCATATGTAGTAAAAATCTGAGACATCCGTCCGTTTACGTCATTTGTTATCGAATCTACTTAAAGCCAGATCGTCACATTGGCCGCTCTTCTCTCTGAAACGGTTGTACTTATCGTCTGCAAAGCTATGTGGCGTTCTGCGGTATGCGGAGACACTAAAATCACCATAGTAGAACACAGATGATGCTTCTAAATTGATGTAATAGCCAGTAAGAAGTAGTACAATTCAAGTTTTAGGTATCGATTATTGACTTTTTAGCTGGCTTTGGTACCTTAGACATGAGCTAGGACCTTAAGATTGTGCATGTAAGGAGGACTAGCAGCCGAGTTGCACGGGAGAATGTGAAAAGTGTTCATATGTAGTAAAAACCTGAGAAATCCGTCCGTTTTCGTCATTTGTTATCGAATCGACTTAAAGCCAGATCGTCTCATTGGCCGCTCTTCTCTCTGAAACGGTTGTACTTATCGTCTGCGAAGCTATGTCGCGTGCTGCGGTATGCGGAGACACTAAAATCACGATAGTAGAACACAGATGAAGCTTCTAAGTTGATGTAATAGCCAGTAAGAAGTAGTACAATTCAAGTTTTAGGTATCGATTATTGACTTTTTAGCTGCTTTGGTGCCTTGGACATGAGCTAGGACCTTAAGGTTCTGCATGAAAGGAGGACTGGCAGCCGAGTTGCACGGGAGAATGTGAAAAGTGTTTATATGTAGTAAAAACCCGAAATATCCGTCCGTTTTCGTCATTTGTTATCGAATCGACTTAAAGCCAGATCGTCAAATTAGCTGCTCTTCTCTCTGAAACGGTTGTACTTATCGATTGCAAAGCTATGTCGCGTGCTGCGGTATGCGGAGACACTAAAAGCACCATAGTAGAACACAGATGAAGCTTCTACGTTGATGTAATAGCCAGTAAGAAGTAGTACAGTTCAAGTTTTAGGTATCGATTATTGACTTTTTAGCTGGCTTTGGTGCCTTGGACACGAGCTAGGACCTTAACATTCTGCATGAAAGGAGGACTAGCAGCCGAGTTGCACGGGAGAATGTGAAAAGTGTTCATATGTAGTAAAAACCTGAGAAATCCGTACGTTTTCGTCTTTTGTTATCGAATCGACTTAAAGCCAGATCGTCACATTGGCCGCTCTTCTCTCTGAAACACTTGTACTTATCGTCTGCAAAACTATGTCGCGTGCTGCGGTATGCTGAGACACTAAAAGCACCATAGTAGAACACAGATGAAGCTTCTAAGTTGATGTAATAGCCAGTAAGAAGTAGTACAATTCAAGTTTTAGGTATTGAATATTGACTTTTTAGCTGGCTTTGGTGCCTTGGACTTGAGCTAGGACCTTAAGATTCTGCATGAAAGGAGGACGAGGAGCCAAGTTGCACGGGACAATGTGAAAAGTGTTCATATGTAGTAAAAACCTGAGAAATCGGTCCGTTTTCGTCACTTGTTATCGAATCGACTTAAAGCCAGATCGTCTCATTGGCCGCTCTTCTCTCAGAAACGGTTGTACTTATCGTCTGCAAAGCTATGTCGCGTGCTGCGGTATGCGGAGACACTAAAATCACCATAGTAGAACACAGATGAAGCTTACAAGTTGATGTAATAGCCAGTAAGAAGTAGTACAATTCAAGTTTTAGGTATTGAATATTGACTTTTTAGCTGGCTTTGGTACCTTGGACATGAGCTAGAACCTTAAGATTCTGCATGAAAGGAGGACTAACAACCGAGTTTCACGGGAGAATGTGAAAAATGTTCATATGTAGAAAAAACCTGAGACATCCGTCCGTTTACGTCATTTGTTATCGAATATACTTAAAGCCAGATCGTCACATTGGCCGCTCTTCTCTCTGAAACGGTTGTGCTTATCGTCTGCAAAGCTATGTCGCGTGCTGCGGTATGCGGAGACAGTAAAAGCTCCATAGTAGAACACAGATGAAGCTTCTAAGTTGATGTAATAGCCAGTAAGAAGTAGTACAATTCAAGTTTTAGGTATCGATTATTGACTTTTTAGCTGGCTTTGGTGCCTTGGACATGAGCTAGGACCTTAAGCTTCTGCATGAAAGGAGGATTAGCAGCGGAGTTGCACGGGAGAATATGAAAAGTGTTCATATGTAGTAAAAACCTAGAATTCCGTCCGTTTTCGTCATTTGTTATCGAATCTTCTTCAAGCTAGGTCGTCACATTGGCCGCTCTTCTCTCTGAAACGGTTGTACTTATTGTCTGCAAAGCTATGTCGCGTGCTGCGGTATGCGTACACACTAAAAGCACCATAGTAGAACACAGATGAAGCTTCTAAGTTGATGTAATAGCCAGTAAGAAGTAGTACAATTCAAGTTTTAGGTATCGGTTATTGACTTTTTACCCTTCTTTGGTGCCTTGGACATGAGCTAGGACCTTAAGATTCTGCATGAAAGGAGGACTGGCAGCCGATTTGCACGGGAGAATGTGAAAAGTGTTCATATGTAGTAAAAACCTGAGAAATCCGTCCGTTTTCGTCATTTGTTATCGAATCGACTTAAAGCCAGATCGTCACATTGGCCGCTCTTCTCTCTGAAACGGTTGTACTTATCGATTGCAAAGATATGTCGCGTGCTGCGGTATGCGGAGACACTAAAAGCACCATAGAAGAACACAGATGGAGCTTCTAAGTTGATGTAATAGCCAATAAGAAGTAGTATAATTCAAGTTTTAGGTATCGATTATTGACTTTTTAGCTGGCTTTGGTGCCTTGGACATGAGCTAGGACCTTAACATTCTGCATGAAAGGAGGACTAGCAGCCGAGTTCACGGGAGAATATGAAAAGTGTTCATACGTAGTAAAAACCTGAGAAATCCGTCCGTTTTCGTCATTAGTTATCGAATCGACTTCAAGCCAGATCGTCACATTGGCCGCTCTTCTCTCTGAAAAAGTTGTACTTATCGTCTGCAAAGCTATGTCGCGTGCTGCGGTATGCGGACACACTAAAAGCACCATAGTAGAACACAGATGAAGCTTCTAAGTTGATGTAATAGCCAGTAAGAAGTAGTACAATTCAAGTTTTAGGTATCGGTTATTGACTTTTTACCCTTCTTTGGTGCCTTGGACATGAGCTAGGAAATTAAGATTTTGCATGAAGGAGGACTAGCAGCCGAGTTGCACGGGAGAATGTGAATACTGTTCATATGTAGTAAAAACCTGAGACATCCGTCCGTTTTCGTCATTTGTTATCGAATCGTCTTAAAGCCAGATCGTCACATTGGCCGCTCTTCTCTCTGAAACAGTTGTACTTATCGTCTGCAAAGCTATGTCGCGTGCTGCGGTATGCGGAGACACTAAAAGCACCATAGTAAAACACAGATGAAGCTTCTAAGTTGATGTAATAGCCAGTAAGAAGTAGTACAATTCAAGTTTTAGGTATCGATTATTGACTTTTTAGCTGGCTTTGGTGCCTTGGACACGAGCTAGGACCTTAACATTCTGCATGAAAGGAGGACTAGCAGCCGAGTTGCACGGGAGAATGTGAAAAGTGTTCATATGTAGTAAAAAACTGAGAAATCCGTACGTTTTCGTCATTTGTTATCGAATCGACTTAAAGCCAGATCGTCACATTGGCCGCTCTTCTCTCTGAAACACTTGTACTTATCGTCTGCAAAACTATGTCGCGTGCTGCGTTATGCTGAGACACTAAAAGCACCATAGTAGAACACAGATGAAGCTTCTAAGTTGATGTAATAGCCAGTAAGAAGTAGTACAATTCAAGTTTTAGGTATTGAATATTGACTTTTTAGCTGGCTTTGGTGCCTTGTACATGAGCTAGGACCTTAAGATTCTGCATGAAAGGAGGACTAGCAGCCGAGTTGCACGGGAGAATGTGAAAAATGTTCATATGTAGTAAAAATCTGAGACATCCGTCCGTTTACGTCATTTGTTATCGAATCTACTTAAAGCCAGATCGTCACATTGGCCGCTCTTCTCTCTGAAACGGTTGTACTTATCGTCTGCAAAGCTATGTGGCGTTCTGCGGTATGCGGAGACACTAAAATCACCATAGTAGAACACAGATGATGCTTCTAAGTTGATGTAATAGCCAGTAAGAAGTAGTACAATTCAAGTTTTAGGTATCGATTATTGACTTTTTAGCTGGCTTTGGTACCTTAGACATGAGCTAGGACCTTAAGATTCTGCATGTAAGGAGGACTAGCAGCCGAGTTGCACGGGAGAATGTGAAAAGTGTTCATATGTAGTAAAAACCTGAGAAATCCGTCCGTTTTCGTCATTTGTTATCGAATCGACTTAAAGCCAGATCGTCTCATTGGCCGCTCTTCTCTCTGAAACGGTTGTACTTATCGTCTGCGAAGCTATGTCGCGTGCTGCGGTATGCGGAGACACTAAAATCACGATAGTAGAACACAGATGAAGCTTCTAAGTTGATGTAATAGCCAGTAAGATGTAGTACAATTCAAGTTTTAGGTGTCGATTATTGACTTTTCAGCTGGCTTTGGTACCTTGGACATGAGCTAGGACCTTAAGATTCTGCATGAAAGGAGGACTAGCAGCCGAGTTGCACGGGAGAATGTGAAAAATGTTCATATGTAGTAAAAACCTGAGACATCCGTCCGTTTACGTCATTTGTTATCGAATCTACTTAAAGCCAGATCGTCACATTGGCCGCTCTTCTCTCTGAAACGGTTGTACTTATCGTCTGCAAAGCTATGTCGCGTGCTGCGGTATTCTGAGACACTAAAAGCACCATAGTAGAACACAGATAAAGCTTCTAAGTTGATGTAATAGCCAGTAAGAAGTAGTACAATTCAAGTTTTAGGTATCGATTATTGACTTTTTAGCTGGCTTTGGTGCCTTGGACATGAGCTAGGACCTTATGAGTCTGCATGAAAGGAGGACTACCAGCCCATTTGCACGGGAGAATGTGAAAAGTGTTCATATGTAGTAAAAACCTGAGAAATCCTTCCGTTTTCGTCATTCGTTATCGAATCGACGTAAAGCCAGATCGTCACATTGGCCGCTCTTCTTTCTGAAACGGTAGTACTTATCGTCTGCAAAGATATGTCGCGTGCTGCGGTATGCAGAGACACTAAAAGCACCATAGTAGAACACAGATGAAGCTTCTAAGTTGATGTAATAGCCAGTAAGAAGTAGTACAATTCAAGTTTTAGGTATCGATTATTGACTTTTTAGCTGGCTTTGGTGCCTTGGACATGAGCTAGGACCTTAAGGTTCTGCATGAAAGGAGGACTGGCAGCCGAGTTGCACGGGAGAATGTGAAAAGTGTTTATATGTAGTAAAAACCCGAAATATCCGTCCGTTTTCGTCATTTGTTATCGAATCGACTTAAAGCCAGATCGTCAAATTAGCTGCTCTTCTCTCTGAAACGGTTGTACTTATCGATTGCAAAGCTATGTCGCGTGCTGCGGTATGCGGAGACACTAAAAGCACCATAGTAGAACACAGATGAAGCTTCTACGTTGATGTAATAGCCAGTAAGAAGTAGTACAGTTCAAGTTTTAGGTATCGATTATTGACTTTTTAGCTGGCTTTGGTGCCTTGGACACGAGCTAGGACCTTAACATTCTGCATGAAAGGAGGACTAGCAGCCGAGTTGCACGGGAGAATGTGAAAAGTGTTCATATGTAGTAAAAACCTGAGAAATCCGTACGTTTTCGTCTTTTGTTATCGAATCGACTTAAAGCCAGATCGTCACATTGGCCGCTCTTCTCTCTGAAACACTTGTACTTATCGTCTGCAAAACTATGTCGCGTGCTGCGGTATGCTGAGACACTAAAAGCACCATAGTAGAACACAGATGAAGCTTCTAAGTTGATGTAATAGCCAGTAAGAAGTAGTACAATTCAAGTTTTAGGTATTGAATATTGACTTTTTAGCTGGCTTTGGTGCCTTGGACTTGAGCTAGGACCTTAAGATTCTGCATGAAAGGAGGACGAGGAGCCAAGTTGCACGGGACAATGTGAAAAGTGTTCATATGTAGTAAAAACCTGAGAAATCGGTCCGTTTTCGTCACTTGTTATCGAATCGACTTAAAGCCAGATCGTCTCATTGGCCGCTCTTCTCTCAGAAACGGTTGTACTTATCGTCTGCAAAGCTATGTCGCGTGCTGCGGTATGCGGAGACACTAAAATCACCATAGTAGAACACAGATGAAGCTTACAAGTTGATGTAATAGCCAGTAAGAAGTAGTACAATTCAAGTTTTAGGTATCGATTATTGACTTTTCAGCTGGCTTTGGTACCTTGGACATGAGCTAGAACCTTAAGATTCTGCATGAAAGGAGGACTAGCAACCGAGTTTCACGGGAGAATGTGAAAAATGTTCATATGTAGAAAAAACCTGAGACATCCGTCCGTTTACGTCATTTGTTATCGAATATACTTAAAGCCAGATCGTCACATTGGCCGCTCTTCTCTCTGAAACGGTTGTGCTTATCGTCTGCAAAGCTATGTCGCGTGCTGCGGTATGCGGAGACAGTAAAAGCTCCATAGTAGAACACAGATGAAGCTTCTAAGTTGATGTAATAGCCAGTAAGAAGTAGTACAATTCAAGTTTTAGGTATCGATTATTGACTTTTTAGCTGGCTTTGGTGCCTTGGACATGAGCTAGGACCTTAAGCTTCTGCATGAAAGGAGGATTAGCAGCGGAGTTGCACGGGAGAATATGAAAAGTGTTCAAATGTTGTAAAAACCTAGAATTCCGTCCGTTTTCGTCATTTGTTATCGAATCTTCTTCAAGCTAGGTCGTCACATTGGCCGCTCTTCTCTCTGAAACGGTTGTACTTATTGTCTGCAAAGCTATGTCGCGTGCTGCGGTATGCGTACACACTAAAAGCACCATAGTAGAACACAGATGAAGCTTCTAAGTTGATGTAATAGCCAGTAAGAAGTAGTACAATTCAAGTTTTAGGTATCGGTTATTGACTTTTTACCCTTCTTTGGTGCCTTGGACATGAGCTAGGACCTTAAGATTCTGCATGAAAGGAGGACTGGCAGCCGATTTGCACGGGAGAATGTGAAAAGTGTTCATATGTAGTAAAAACCTGAGAAATCCGTCCGTTTTCGTCATTTGTTATCGAATCGACTTAAAGCCAGATCGTCACATTGGCCGCTCTTCTCTCTGAAACGGTTGTACTTATCGATTGCAAAGATATGTCGCGTGCTGCGGTATGCGGAGACACTAAAAGCACCATAGAAGAACACAGATGGAGCTTCTAAGTTGATGTAATAGCCAATAAGAAGTAGTATAATTCAAGTTTTAGGTATCGATTATTGACTTTTTAGCTGGCTTTGGTGCCTTGGACATGAGCTAGGACCTTAACATTCTGCATGAAAGGAGGACTAGCAGCCGAGTTGCACGGGAGAATATGAAAAGTGTTCATACGTAGTAAAAACCTGAGAAATCCGTCCGTTTTCGTCATTAGTTATCGAATCGACTTCAAGCCAGATCGTCACATTGGCCGCTCTTCTCTCTGAAAAAGTTGTACTTATCGTCTGCAAAGCTATGTCGCGTGCTGCGGTATGCGGACACACTAAAAGCACCATAGTAGAACACAGATGAAGCTTCTAAGTTGATGTAATAGCCAGTAAGAAGTAGTACAATTCAAGTTTTAGGTATCGGTTATTGACTTTTTACCCTTCTTTGGTGCCTTGGACATGAGCTAGGAAATTAAGATTTTGCATGAAGGAGGACTAGCAGCCGAGTTGCACGGGAGAATGTGAATAGTGTTCATATGTAGTAAAAACCTGAGACATCCGTCCGTTTTCGTCATTTGTTATCGAATCGTCTTAAAGCCAGATCGTCACATTGGCCGCTCTTCTCTCTGAAACAGTTGTACTTATCGTCTGCAAAGCTATGTCGCGTGCTGCGGTATGCGGAGACACTAAAAGCACCATAGTAAAACACAGATGAAGCTTCTAAGTTGATGTAATAGCCAGTAAGAAGTAGTACAATTCAAGTTTTAGGTATCGTTTATTGACTTTTTAGCTGGCTTTGGTGCCTTGGACATGAGCTAGGACCTTAAGATTCTGCATGAATAGAGGACTAACAGCCGAGTTGCACGGGAGAATGTGAAAAGTGTTCATATTTAGTAAAAACCTGAGAAATCCGTCCGTTTTCGTCATTTGTTATCGAATATACTTAAAGCCAGATCGTCATATTGGCCGCTCTTCTCTCCGAAACACTTGTACTTATCGTCTGCAAAGCTATGTCGCGTGCTACGGTATGCTGATACACTAAAAGCACCATAGTAGAACACAGATGAAGCTTCTATGTTGATGTAATAGCCAGGAAGAAGTAGTACAATTCAAGTTTTAGGTATCGATTATTGACCTTTTAGCTGGCTTTGGTGCCTTGGACATGAGCTAGGACCTTAAGCTTCTGCATGAAAGGAGGATTAGCAGCGGAGTTGCACGGGAGAATATGAAAAGTGTTCATATGTAGTAAAAACCTAGAATTCCGTCCGTTTTCGTCATTTGTTATCGAATCTTCTTCAAGCTAGGTCATCACATTGGCCGCTCTTCTCTCTGAAACGGTTGTACTTATTGTCTGCAAAGCTATGTCGCGTGCTGCGGTATGCGTACACACTAAAAGCACCATAGTAGAACACAGATGAAGCTTCTAAGTTGATGTAATAGCCAGTAAGAAGTAGTACAATTCAAGTTTTAGGTATCGGTTATTGACTTTTTACCCTTCTTTGGTGCCTTGGACATGAGCTAGGACCTTAAGATTCTGCATGAAAGGAGGACTGGCAGCCGATTTGCACGGGAGAATGTGAAAAGTGTTCATATGTAGTAAAAACCTGAGAAATCCGTCCGTTTACGTCATTTGTTATCGAATCGACTTAAAGCCAGATCGTCACATTGGCCGCTCTTCTCTCTGAAACGGTTGTACTTATCGATTGCAAAGATATGTCGCGTGCTGCGGTATGCGGAGACACTAAAAGCACCATAGTAGAACACAGATGGAGCTTCTAAGTTGATGTAATAGCCAATAAGAAGTAGTACAATTCAAGTTTTAGGTATCGATTATTGACTTTTTAGCTGGCTTTGGTGCCTTGGAGAGGAGCTAGGACCTTAAGATTCTGCATGAAAGGAGGACTAGCAGCCGAGTTGCACGGGAGAATGTGAAAAGTGTTCATACGTAGTAAAAACCTGAGAAATCCGTCCGTTTTCGTCATTAGTTATCGAATCGACTTCAAGCCAGATCGTCACATTGGCCGCTCTTCTCTCTGAAAAAGTTGTGCTTATCGTCTGCAAAGCTATGTCGCGTGCTGCGGTATGCGGACACACTAAAAGCACCATAGTAGAACACAGATGAAGCTTCTAAGTTGATGTAATAGCCAGTAAGAAGTAGTACAATTCAAGTTTTAGGTATCGGTTATTGACTTTTTACCCTTCTTTGGTGCCTTGGACATGAGCTAGGAAATTAAGATTTTGCATGAAGGAGGACTAGCAGCCGAGTTGCACGGGAGAATGTGAATAGTGTTCATATGTAGTAAAAACCTGAGACATCCGTCCTTTTTCGTCATTTGTTATCGAATCGACTTAAAGCCAGATCGTCACATTGGCCGCTCTTCTCTCTGAAACAGTTGTACTTATCGTCTGCAAAGCTATGTCGCGTGCTGCGGTATGCGGAGACACTAAAAGCACCATAGTAAAACACAGATGAAGCTTCTAAGTTGATGTAATAGCCAGTAAGAAGTAGTACAATTCAAGTTTTAGGTATCGTTTATTGACTTTTTAGCTGGCTTTGGTGCCTTGGACATGAGCTAGGACCTTAAGATTCTGCATGAATAGAGGACTAACAGCCGAGTTGCACGGGAGAATGTGAAAAGTGTTCATATTTAGTAAAAACCTGAGAAATCCGTCCGTTTTCGTCATTTGTTATCGAATCGACTTAAAGCCAGATCGTCATATTGGCCGCTCTTCTCTCCGAAACACTTGTACTTATCGTCTGCAAAGCTATGTCGCGTGCTACGGTATGCTGATACACTAAAAGCACCATAGTAGAACACAGATGAAGCTTCTATGTTGATGTAATAGCCAGGAAGAAGTAGTACAATTCAAGTTTTAGGTATCGATTATTGACCTTTTAGCTGGCTTTGGTGCCTTGGACATGAGCTAGATCCTTAACATTCTGCATGAAAATAGGACTAGCAGCCGAGTTGCACGGGAGAATGTGAAAAGTGTTCATATGTAGTAAAAACCTGAGACATCCGTCCGTTTTCGTCATTTGTTATCGGATCGACTTAAAGCCAGATCGTCACATTGGCCGCTCTTCTCTCTGAAACAGTTGTACTTATCGATTGCAAAGCTATGTCGCGTGCTGCGGTATGCGGAGACACTAAAAGCACCATAGTAGAACACAGATGAAGCTTCTAAGTTGATGTAATACAAAGGAAGAAGTAGTACAATTCAAGTTTTAGGTATCGATTATTGACTTTTTAGCTGGCTTTGGTGCCTTGGACATGAGCTAGGACCTTAACATTCTGCATGAAAGGAGGACTAGCAGCCGATTTGCACGGGAGAATGTGAAAAGTCTTCACATGTAGTAAAAACCCGAGAAATCCGTCCGTTTTCGTCATTTGTTATCGAATCGACTTAAAGCCAGATCGTCACATTGGCCGCTCTTCTCTCTGAAACGGTTGTACTTATCGACTGCAAAACTATGTCGCGTGCTGCGGTATGCGGAGACACTAAAAGCACCATAGTAGAACACAGATGAAGCTTCTAAGTTGATGTAATAGCCAGTAAGAAGTAGTACAATTCAAGTTTTAGGTATTGAATATTGAATTTTTAGCTGGCTTTGGTGCCTTGGACATGAGCTAGGACCTTAATATTCTGCATGAAAGGAGGACTAGCATCCGAGTTGCACGGGAGAATGTGAAAAGTGTTCAAATGTAGTAAAAACCTGAGAAATCCGTCCGTTTTCGTCATTTGTTATCGAATCGACTTAAAGCCTGATCGTCACATTGGCCGCTCTTCTCTCTGAAACGGTTGTACTTATCGTCTGCAAAGCTATGTCGCGTGCTGCGGTATGCGGAGACACTAAAAGCACCATAGTAGAACACAGATGAAGCTTCTAAGTTGATGTAATAGCCAGTAAGAAGTAGTACAATTCAAGTTTTAGGTATCGATTATTGACTTTTTAGCTATCTTTGGTGCCTTGCACATGAGCTAGGACCTTAAGATTCTGCACGAACGGAGGATTAGCAGCGGAGTTGCACGGGAGAATGTGAAAAGTGTTCATATGTAGTAAAAACCTGAGAAATCCGACCGTTTTCGTCATTTGTTATCGAATCAACTTAAAGCCAGATCGTCACATTGGCCGCTCTTCTCTCTGAAACGGTTGTACTTATCGTCTGCAAAGCTATGTCGCGTGCTGCGGTATGCTGAGACACTATGAGCACCATAGTAGTACACAGATGAAGCTTCTAAGTTGATGTAATTTCCAGTAAGAAGTAGTACAATTCAAGTTTTAGGTATTCAATATTGCATTTTTAGCTGGCTTTGGTGCCTTGGACATGACCTAGGACCTTATGATTCTGCATGAAAGGAGAACTAGCAGCCCTGTTGCACGGGAGAATGTGAAAAGTGTTCATATGTAGTAAAAACCTGAGAAATCCGTCCGTTTTCGTCATTTGTTATCGAATCGACTTAAAGCCAGATCGTCACATTGACCGCTCTTCTCTCTGAAACGGTTGTACTTATCGTCTGCAAAGCTATGTGGCGTTCTGCGGTATGCGGAGACAGTAAAAGCACCCTAGTAGAACACAGATGAAGCTTCTAAGTTGGTGTAATTTCCAGTAAGAAGTAGTACAATTCAAGTTTTAGGTATCGGTTATTGACTTTTTACCCTTCTTTGAAGCCTTGGACATCAGCTAGGAAATTAAGATTTTGCATGAAGGAGGACTAGCAGCCGAGTTGCACGGGAGAATGTGAATAGTGTTCATATGTAGTAAAAACCTGAGACATCCGTCCGTTTTCGTCATTTGTTATCGAATCGACTTAAAGCCAGATCGTCACATTGACCGCTCTTCTCTCTGAAACGGTTGTACTTATCGTCTGCAAAGCTATGTGGCGTTCTGCGGTATGCGGAGACAGTAAAAGAACCCTAGTAGAACACAGATGATGCTTCTAAGTTGATGTAATTGCCAGTAAGATATAGTACAATTCAAGTTTTAGGTATCGATTATTGACTTTTTAGCTGGCTTTGGTGCCTTGGACATGAGCTAGGACCTTAAGATTCTGCATGAAAGGAGGACTGGCAGCCGATTTGCACGGGAGAATGTGAAAAGTCTTCATATGTAGTAAAAACCTGAGAAATCCGTCCGTTTTCGTCATTAGTTATCGAATCGACTTCAAGCCAGATCGTCACATTGGCCGCTCTTCTCTCTGAAAAAGTTGTGCTTATCGTCTGCAAAGCTATGTCGCGTGCTGCGGTATGCGGACACACTAAAAGCACCATAGTAGAACACAGATGAAGCTTCTAAGTTGATGTAATAGCCAGTAAGAAGTAGTACAATTCAAGTTTTAGGTATCGGTTATTGACTTTTTACCCTTCTTTGGTGCCTTGGACATGAGCTAGGAAATTAAGATTTTGCATGAAGGAGGACTAGCAGCCGAGTTGCACGGGAGAATGTGAATAGTGTTCATATGTAGTAAAAGCCTGAGACATCCGTCCTTTTTCGTCATTTGTTATCGAATCGACTTAAAGCCAGATCGTCACATTGGCCGCTCTTCTCTCTGAAACAGTTGTACTTATCGTCTGCAAAGCTATGTCGCGTGCTGCGGTATGCGGAGACACTAAAAGCACCATAGTAAAACACAGATGAAGCTTCTAAGTTGATGTAATAGCCAGTAAGAAGTAGTACAATTCAAGTTTTAGGTATCGTTTATTGACTTTTTAGCTGGCTTTGGTGCCTTGGACATGAGCTAGGACCTTAAGATTCTGCATGAATAGAGGACTAACAGCCGAGTTGCACGGGAGAATGTGAAAAGTGTTCATATTTAGTAAAAACCTGAGAAATCCGTCCGTTTTCGTCATTTGTTATCGAATCGTCTTAAAGCCAGATCGTCATATTGGCCGCTCTTCTCTCCGAAACACTTGTACTTATCGTCTGCAAAGCTATGTCGCGTGCTACGGTATGCTGATACACTAAAAGCACCATAGTAGAACACAGATGAAGCTTCTATGTTGATGTAATAGCCAGGAAGAAGTAGTACAATTCAAGTTTTAGGTATCGATTATTAACCTTTTAGCTGCCTTTGGTGCCTTGGACATGAGCTAGAACCTTAACATTCTGCATGAAAATAGGACTAGCAGCCGAGTTGCACGGGAGAATGTGAAAAGTGTTCATATGTAGTAAAAACCTGAGACATCCGTCCGTTTTCGTCATTTGTTATCGGATCGACTTAAAGCCAGATCGTCACATTGGCCGCTCTTCTCTCTGAAACAGTTGTACTTATCGATTGCAAAGCTATGTCGCGTGCTGCGGTATGCGGAGACACTAAAAGCACCATAGTAGAACACAGATGAAGCTTCTAAGTTGATGTAATACAAAGGAAGAAGTAGTACAATTCAAGTTTTAGGTATCGATTATTGACTTTTTAGCTGGCTTTGGTGCCTTGGACATGAGCTAGGACCTTAACATTCTGCATGAAAGGAGGACTAGCAGCCGATTTGCACGGGAGAATGTGAAAAGTCTTCACATGTAGTAAAAACCCGAGAAATCCGTCCGTTTTCGTCATTTGTTATCGAATCGACTTAAAGCCAGATCGTCACATTGGCCGCTCTTCTCTCTGAAACGGTTGTACTTATCGACTGCAAAACTATGTCGCGTGCTGCGGTATGCGGAGACACTAAAAGCACCATAGTAGAACACAGATGAAGCTTCTAAGTTGATGAAATAGCCAGTAAGAAGTAGTACAATTCAAGTTTTAGGTATTGAATATTGAATTTTTAGCTGGCTTTGGTGCCTTGGACATGAGCTAGGACCTTAATATTCTGCATGAAAGGAGGACTAGCATCCGAGTTGCACGGGAGAATGTGAAAAGTGGTCAAATGTAGTAAAAACCTGAGAAATCCGTCCGTTTTCGTCATTTGTTATCGAATCGACTTAAAGCCTGATCGTCACATTGGCCGCTCTTCTCTCTGAAACGGTTGTACTTATCGTCTGCAAAGCTATGTCGCGTGCTGCGGTATGCGGAGACACTAAAAGCACCATAGTAGAACACAGATGAAGCTTCTAAGTTGATGTAATAGCCAGTAAGAAGTAGTACAATTCAAGTTTTAGGTATCGATTATTGACTTTTTAGCTATCTTTGGTGCCTTGCACATGAGCTAGGACCTTAAGATTCTGCATGAACGGAGGATTAGCAGCGGAGTTGCACGGGAGAATGTGAAAAGTGTTCATATGTAGTAAAAACCTGAGAAATCCGACCGTTTTCGTCATTTGTTATCGAATCAACTTAAAGCCAGATCGTCACATTGGCCGCTCTTCTCTCTGAAACGGTTGTACTTATCGTCTGCAAAGCTATGTCGCGTGCTGCGGTATGCTGAGACACTATGAGCACCATAGTAGTACACAGATGAAGCTTCTAAGTTGATGTAATTTCCAGTAAGAAGTAGTACAATTCAAGTTTTAGGTATTCAATATTGCATTTTTAGCTGGCTTTGGTGCCTTGGACATGACCTAGGACCTTATGATTCTGCATGAAAGGAGAACTAGCAGCCCTGTTGCACGGGAGAATGTGAAAAGTGTTCATATGTAGTAAAAACCTGAGAAATCCGTCCGTTTTCGTCATTTGTTATCGAATCGACTTAAAGCCAGATCGTCACATTGACCGCTCTTCTCTCTGAAACGGTTGTACTTATCGTCTGCAAAGCTATGTGGCGTTCTGCGGTATGCGGAGACAGTAAAAGCACCCTAGTAGAACACAGATGAAGCTTCTAAGTTGGTGTAATTTCCAGTAAGAAGTAGTACAATTCAAGTTTTAGGTATCGGTTATTGACTTTTTACCCTTCTTTGGTGCCTTGGACATCAGCTAGGAAATTAAGATTTTGCATGAAGGAGGACTAGCAGCCGAGTTGCACGGGAGAATGTGAATAGTGTTCATATGTAGTAAAAACCTGAGACATCCGTCCGTTTTCGTCATTTGTTATCGAATCGACTTAAAGCCAGATCGTCACATTGACCGCTCTTCTCTCTGAAACGGTTGTACTTATCGTCTGCAAAGCTATGTGGCGTTCTGCGGTATGCGGAGACAGTAAAAGCACCCTAGTAGAACACAGATGATGCTTCTAAGTTGATGTAATTGCCAGTAAGATATAGTACAATTCAAGTTTTATGTATCGATTATTGACTTTTTAGCTGGCTTTGGTGCCTTGGACATGAGCTAGGACCTTAAGATTCTGCATGAAAGGAGGACTGGCAGCCGATTTGCACGGGAGAATGTGAAAAGTCTTCATATGTAGTAAAAACCTGAGAAATCCGTCCGTTTTCGTCATTAGTTATCGAATCGACTTCAAGCCAGATCGTCACATTGGCCGCTCTTCTCTCTGAAAAAGTTGTATTTATCGTCTGCAAAGCTATGTCGCGTGCTGCGGTATGCGGACACACTAAAAGCACCATAGTAGAACACAGATGAAGCTTCTAAGTTGATGTAATAGCCAGTAAGAAGTAGTACAATTCAAGTTTTAGGTATCGGTTATTGACTTTTTACCCTTCTTTGGTGCCTTGGACATGAGCTAGGAAATTAAGATTTTGCATGAAGGAGGACTAGCAGCCGAGTTGCACGGGAGAATGTGAAAAGTGTTCATATGTAGTAAAAACCTGAGTAATCCGTCCGTTTTCATCATTTGTTATCGAATCGACTTAAAGCCAGATCGTCACATTGGCCGCTCTTCTCTCTGAAACGGTTGTACTTATCGATTGCAAAGCTATGTCGCGTGCTGCGGTATGCGGAGACACTAAAAGCACCATAGTAGAACACAGATGAAACTTCTAAGTTGATGTAATAGCCAGTAAGAAGTAGTACAATACAAGTTTTAGGTATCGATTATTGACGTTTTAGCTGGCTTTGGTGCCATGAACATGAGCTAGGACCTTAAGATTCTGCATGAAAGGAGGACTAGCAGCCGAGTTGCACGGGAAAATGTGAAAAGTGTTCAAATGTAGTAAAAACCTGAGAAATCCGTCCGTTTTCGTCATTTTTCATAGAATCGACTTAAAGTCAGATCGTCACATTGGCCGCTCTTCTCTCTGAAACGCTCGTAGTTATCGTCTGCAAAGCTATGTCGCGTGCTGCGGTATGCGGAGACACTAAAAGCACCATAGTAGAACACAGATGAAGCTTCTAAGTTGATGTAATACAAAGGAAGAAGTAGTACAATTCAAGTTTTAGGTATCGATTATTGACTTTTTAGCTATCTTTGGTGCCTTGCACATGAGCTAGGACCTTAAGATTCTGCATGAACGGAGGATTAGCAGCGGTGTTGCACGGGAGAATGTGAAAAGTGTTCATACGTAGTAAAAACCTGAGAAATCCGTCCGTTTTCGTCATTAGTTATCGAATCGACTTCAAGCCAGATCGTCACATTGGCCGCTCTTCTCTCTGAAAAAGTTGTACTTATCGTCTGCAAAGCTATGTCGCGTGCTGCGGTATGCGGACACACTAAAAGCACCATAGTAGAACACAGATGAAGCTTCTAAGTTAATGTAATAGCCAATAAGAAGTAGTACAATTCAAGTTTTAGGTATCGGTTATTGACTTTTTACCCTTCTTTGGTGCCTTGGACATGAGCTAGGAAATTAAGATTTTGCATGAAGGAGGACTAGCAGCCGAGTTGCACGGGAGAATGTGAAAAGTGTTCATATGTAGTAAAAACCTGAGACATCCGTCCGTTTTCGTCATTTGTTATCGAATCGACTTAAAGCCAGATCGTCACATTGGCCGCTCTTCTCTCCGAAACACTTGTACTTATCGTCTGCAAAGCTACGTCGCGTGCTACGGTATGCTGATACACTAAAAGCACCATAGTAGAACACAGATGAAGCTTCTATGTTGATGTAATAGCCAGGAAGAAGTAGTACAATTCAAGTTTTAGGTATCGATTATTGACCTTTTAGCTGGCTTTGGTGCCTTGGACATGAGCTAGGACCTTAACATTCTGCATGAAAATAGGAATAGCAGCCGATTTGCACGGGAGAATGTGAAAAGTGTTCATATGTAGTAAAAACCTGAGAAATCCGTCCGTTTTCGTCATTTGTTATCGAATCGACTTAAAGCCAGATCGTCACATTGGCCGCTCTTCTCTCTGAAACGGTTGTACTTATCGATTGCAAAGCTATGTCGCGTGCTGCGGTATGCGGAGACACTAAAAGAACCATAGTAGAACACAGATGAAACTTCAAAATTGATGTAATAGCCAGTAAGAAGTAGTACAATTCAAGTTTTAGGTATCGGTTATTGACTTTTTACCCTTCTTTGGTGCCTTGGACATCAGCTAGGAAATTAAGATTTTGCATGAAAGGAGGACTAGCAGCCGAGTTGCACGGGAGAATGTGAAAAGTGTTCATATGTAGTAAAAACCTGACAAATCCGTCCGTTTTCGTCATTTGTTATCGAATCAATTTAAAGCTAGATCGTCACATTGGCCGCTCTTCTCACTGAAACGGTTGTACTTATCGTCTGCAAAGCTATGTCGCGTGCAGCGGTATGCTGAGACACTATGAGCACCATAGTAGAACACAGATGAAGCTTCTAAGTTGATGTAATTTCCAGTAAGAAGTAGTACAATTCAAGTTTTAGGTATTCAATATTGAATTTTTAGCTATCTTTGGTGCCTTGGACATGAGCTAGGACCTTAAGATTCTGCATGAAAGGAGGACTAGCAGCCCTGTTGCACGGGAGAATGTGAAAAGTGTTCATATGTAGTAAAAACCTGAGAAATCCGTCCGTTTTCGTCATTTGTTATCGAATCGACTTCAAGCCAGATCGTCACATTGGCCGCTCTTCTCTCTGAAACGGTTGTACTTATCGTCTGCAAAGCTATGTCGCGTGCTGCGGTAAGCTGAGACACTAAAATTACCATAGTAGAACACAGATGAAGCTTCTAAGTTGATGTAATAGCAAGTAAGAAGTAGTACAATTCAAGTTTTAGGTATCGATAATTGACTTTTTAGCTGGCTTTGGTGCCATGGACATGAGCTAGGACCTTAACATTCTGCATGAAAGGAGGACTAGCAGCCGATTTCCACGGGAGAATGTGAAAAGTCTTAACATGTAGTAAAAACCCGAGAAATCCGTCCGTTTTCGTCATTTGTTATCGAATCAACTTAAAGCCAGATCGTCACATTGGCCGCTCTTCTCTCTGAAACGGTTGTACTTATCGTCTGCAAAGCTATGTCGCGTGCTGCGGTATGCTGAGACACTATGAGAACCATAGTAGAACACAGATGAAGCTTCTAAGTTGATGTAATTTCCAGTAAGAAGTAGTACAATTCAAGTTTTAATTATTCAATATTGAATTTTTAGCTATCTTTGGTGCCTTGGACATGAGCTAGGACCTTAAGATTCTGCATGAAAGGAGGACTAGCAGCCCTGTTGCACGGGAGAATGTGAAAAGTGTTCATATGTAGTAAAAACCTGAGAAATCCGTCCGTTTTCGTCATTTGTTATCGAATCGACTTAAAGCCAGATCGACACATTGGCCGCTCTTCTCTCTGAAACGGTTGTACTTATCGTCTGCAAAGCTATGTCGCGTGCTGCGGTAAGCTGAGACACTAAAATCACCATAGTAGAACACAGATGAAGCTTCTAAGTTGATGTAATAGCCAGTAAGAAGTAGTACAATTCAAGTTTTAGGTATCGATTATTGACTTTTTAGCTGGCTTTGGTGCCATGGACATGAGCTAGGACCTTAACATTCTGTATGAAAGGAGGACTAGCAGCCGATTTCCACGGGAGAATGTGAAAAGTCTTAACATGTAGTAAAAACCCGAGAAATCCGTCCGTTTTCGTCATTTGTTATCGAATCAACTTAAAGCCAGATCGTCACATTGGCCGCTCTTCTCTCTGAAACGGTTGTCCTTATCGTCTGCAAAGCTATGTCGCGTGCTGCGGTATGCTGAGACACTATGAGCACCATAGTAGAACACAGATGAAGCTTCTAAGTTGATGTAATTTCCAGTAAGAAGTAGTACAATTCAAGTTTTAGGTATACAATATTGAATTTTTAGCTGGCTTTGGTGCTTTGGACATGAGCTAGGACCTTAATATTCTGCATGAAAGGAGGACTAGCATCCGAGTTGCACGGGAGAATGTGAAAAGTGTTCAAATGTAGTAAAAACCTGAGAAATCCGTCCGTTTTCGTCAATTGTTATCGAATCGACTTAAAGCCTGATCGTCACATTGGTCGCTTTTCTCTCTGAAACGGTTGTACTTATCGTCTGCAAAGCTATGTCGCGTGCTGCGGTATGCGGAAACACTAAAATCACCATAGTAGAACACAGATGAAGCTTCTAAGTTGATGTAATAGCCAGTAAGAAGTAGTACAATTCAAGTTTTAGGTATCGATTATTGACTTTTAAGCTATCTTTGGTGCCTTGGACATGAGCTAGGCCCTTAAGATTGTGCTTGAAAGGAGGATTAGCAGCGGAGTTGCACGGGAGAATATGAAAAGTGTTCATATGTAGTAAAAACCTGAGAAATCCGTCCGTTTTCGTCATTTGTTATCGAATCAACTTAAAGCTAGATCGTCACATTGGCCGCTCTTCTCTCTGAAACGGTTGTACTTATCGTCTGCAAAGCTATGTCGCGTGCTGCGGTATGCTGAGACACTATGAGCACCATAGTAGAACACAGATGAAGCTTCTAAGTTGATGTAATTTCCAGTAAGAAGTAGTACAATTCAAGTTTTAGGTATTCAATATTGAATTTTTAGCTGGCTTTGGTGCCTTGGACATGACCTAGGACCTTAAGATTCTGCATGAAAGGAGGACTAGCAGCCCTGTTGCACGGGAGAATGTGAAAAGTGTTCATATGTAGTAAAAACCTGAGAAATCGGTCCGTTTTCGTCATTTGTTATCGAATCGACTTAAAGCCAGATCGTCACATTGGCCGCTCTTCTCTCTCAAACGGTTGTACTTATCGACTGCAAAGCTATGTCGCGTGCTGCGGTATGCTGAGACACTATGAGCACCATAGTAGAACATTGATGAAGCTTCTAAGTTGATGTAATTTCCAGTAAGAAGTAGTACAATTCAAGTTTTAGGTATTCAATATTGAATTTTTAGCTGGCTTTGGTGCTTTGGACATGAGCTAGGACCTTAAGAATCTGCATGAAAGGAGGACTAGCAGCCGAGTTGCACGGGAGAATGTGAAAAGTGTTCAAATGTAGTAAAAACCTAAGAAATCCGTCCGTTTTCGTCATTTGTTATCGAATCGACTTAAAGTCAGATCGTCACATTGGCCGCTCTTCTCTCTGAAACGCTCGTAGTTATCGTCTGCAAAGCTATGTCGCGTGCTGCGGTAGGCGGAGACACTAAAAGCACCATAGTAGAACACAGATGAAGCTTCTAAGTTGATGTAATACAAAGGAAGAAGTAGTACAATTCAAGTTTTAGGTATCGATTATTGACTTTTTAGCTGGCTTTGGTGCCTTGGACATGAGCTAGGACCTTAACATTCTGCATGAAAGGAGGACTAGCAGCCGATTTGCACGGGAGAATGTGAAAAGTCTTCACATGTAGTAAAAACCCGAGAAATCCGTCCGTATTCGTCATTTGTTATCGAATCGACTTAAAGCCAGATCGTCACATTGTCCGCTCCTCTCTCTGAAACGGTTGTACTTATCGACTGCAAAACTATGTCGCGTGCTGCGGTATGCGGAGACACTAAAAGCACCATAGTAGAACACAGATGAAGCTTCTAAGTTGATGTAATAGCCAGTAAGAAGTAGTAAAATTCAAGTTTTAGGTAATGAATATTGAATTTTTAGCTGGCTTTGGTGCCTTGGACATGATCTAGGACCTTAATATTCTGCATGAAAGGAGGACTGGCATCCGAGTTGCACGGGAGAATGTGAAAAGTGTTCAAATGTAGTAAAAACCTGAGAAATCCGTCCGTTTTCGTCATTTGTTATCGAATCGACTTCCAGCCTGATCGTCACATTGGCCGCTCTTCTCTCTGAAACGGTTGTACTTATCGTCTGCAAAGCTATGTCGCGTACTGCGGTATGCGGAGACACTAAAATCACCATAGTAGAACACAGATGAAGCTTCTAAGTTGATGTAATAGCCAGTAAGAAGTAGTACAATTCAAGTTTTAGGTATTGATTATTGGATTTTTAGCTGGCTTTGGTGCCTTGGACATGAGCTAGGACCTTAAGATTCTGCATGAAAGGAGGACTAGCAGGCCTGTTGCACGGGAGAATGTGAAAAGTGTTCATATGTAGTAAAAACCTGAGAAATCCGTCCGTTTTCGTCATTTGTTATCGAATCGACTTAAAGCCAGATCGTCACATTGGCCGCTCTTCTCTCTGAAACGGTTGTACTTATCGTCTGCAAAGCTATGTCGCGTGCTGCGGTATGCTGAGACACTATGAGCACCATAGTAGAACACAGATGAAGCTTCTAAGTTGATGTAATAGCCAGTAAGAAGTAGTACAATTCAAGTTTTAGGTATCGATTATTGACTTTTTAGCTGGCTTTGGAGCCTTGGACATGAGCTAGGACCTTAAGATTCTGCATGAAAGGAGGACTAGCAGCCGATTTGCACGGGAGAATGTGAAAAGTCTTAACATGTAGTAAAAACCCGAGAAATCCGTCCGTTTTCGTCATTTGTTATCGAATCGACTTAAAGCCAGATCGTCACATTGGCCGCTCTTCTCTCTGAAACGGTTGTACCTATCGATTGCAAAGCTATGTCGCGTGCTGCGGTATGCGGAGACACTAAAAGCACCATAGTAGAACACAGATGAAGCTTCTAAGTTGATGTAATAGAAAGGAAGAAGTAGTACAATTCAAGTTTTAGGAATCAATTACTGACTTTTTAGCTGACTTTGGTGCCTTGGACATGAGCTAGGATCTTACGTTTCTGCATGAAAGGAGGACTAGCAGCCGATTTGCACGGGAGAATGTGAAAAGTCTTCACATGTAGTAAAAACACGAGAAATCCGTCCGTTTTCGTCATTTGTTATCGAATCGACTTAAAGCCAGATCGTCACATTGGCCGCTCTTCTCTCTGAAACGGTTGTACTTATCGTCTGCAAAGGTACGTCGCGTGCTGCGGTATGCGGAGACACTATGAGCACCATAGTAGAACACTGATGAAGCTTCTAAGTTGATGTAATAGCCAGTAAGAAGTAGTACAATTCAAATTTTATGTATTCAATATTGAATTTTTAGCTGGCTTTGGTGCCTTGGACATGACCTAGGACCTTAAGATTCTGCATGAAAGGAGGACTAGCAGCCCTGTTGCACGGGAGAATGTGAAAAGTGTTCATATGTAGTAAAAACCTGAGAAATCGGTCCGTTTGCGTCATTTGTTATCGAATCGACTTAAAGCCAGATCGTCACATTGGCCGCTCTTCTCTCTGAAACGGTTGTACTTATCGTCTGCAAAGCTATGTCGCGTGCTGCGGTATGCTGAGACACTATGAGCACCATAGTAGAACACAGATGAAGCTTCTAAGTTGATGTAATTTCCAGTAAGAAGTAGTACAATTCAAGTTTTAGGTATTCAATATTGAATTTTTAGCTGGCTTTGGTGCTTTGGACATGAGCTAGGACCTTAATATTCTGCATGAAAGGAGGACTAGCATCCGAGTTGCACGGGAGAATGTGAAAAGTGTTCAAATGTAGTAAAAACCTGAGAAATCCGTCCGTTTTCGTCATTTGTTATCGAATCGACTTAAAGCCAGATCGTCACATTGGCCGCTCTTCTCTCTGAAACGCTTGTACTTATCGTCTGCAAAGCTATGTCGCGTGCTGCGGTATGTGGAGACACTAAAAGCACCATAGTAGAACACAGATGAAGCTTCTAAGTTGATGTAATAGAAAGGAAGATGTAGTACAATTCAAGTTTTAGGTATCAATTACTGACTTTTTAGCTGACTTTGGTGCCTTGGACATGAGCTAGGATCTTACGTTTCTGCATGAAAGGAGGACTAGCAGCCGATTTGCACGGGAGAATGTGAAAAGTCTTCACATGTAGTAAAAACACGAGAAATCCGTCCGTTTTCGTCATTTGTTATCGAATCGACTTAAAGCCAGATCGTCACATTGGCCGCTCTTCTCTCTGAAACGGTTGTACTTATCGTCTGCAAAGGTACGTCGCGTGCTGCGGTATGCGGAGACACTATGAGCACCATAGTAGAACACAGATGAAGCTTCTAAGTTGATGTAATAGCCAGTAAGAAGTAGTACAATTCAAGTTTTAGGTATCGATTATTGACTTTTTAGCTATCTTTGGTGCCATGGACATGAGCTAGGCCCTTAAGATTCCGCTTGAAAGGAGGATTAGCAGCGGAGTTGCACGGGAGAATATGAAAAGTGTTCATATGTAGTAAAAACCTGAGAAATCCGTCCGTTTTCGTCATTTGTTATCGAATCAACTTAAAGGTAGGTCGTCACATTGGCCGCTCTTCTCTCTGAAACGGTTGTACTTATCGTCTGCAAAGCTATGTCGCGAGCTGCGGTATGCTGAGACACTATGAGCACCATAGTAGAACACAGATGAAGCTTCTAAGTTGATGTAATTTCCAGTAAGAAGTAGTACAATTCAAGTTTTAGGTATTCAATATTGAATTTTTAGCTGGCTTTGGTGCCTTGGACATGAGCTAGGACCTTAAGATTCTGCATGAAAGGAGGACTAGCAGCCGAGTTGCACGGGAAATTGTGAAAAGTGTTCAAAAGTAGTAAAAACCTGAGAAATACGTCCGTTTTCGTCATTTGTTATCGAATCGACTTAAAGTCAGATCGTCACATTGGCCGCTCTTCTCTCTGAAACGCTCGTAGTTATCGTCTGCAAAGCTATGTCGCGTGCTGCGGTATGTGGAGACAAAAAAAGCATCATAGTAGAACACAGATGAAGCTTCTAAGTTGATGTAATACAAAGGAAGAAGTAGTACAATTCAAGTTTTAGGTATCGATTATTGACTTTTTAGCTGGCTTTGGTGCCTTGGACATGAGCTAGGACCTTAAGATTCTGCATGAAAGGAGGACTAGCAGCAATGTTGCACGGGAGAATGTGAAAAGTGTTCATATGTAGTAAAAACCTGAGAAATCCGTCCGTTTTCGTCATTTGTTATCGAATCGACTTAAAGCCAGATCGTCACATTGGCCGCTCTTCTCTCTGAAACGGTTGTACTTATCGTCTGCATAGCTATGTCGCGTACTGCGGTATGCGGAGACACTAAAATCACCATAGTAGAACACAGATGAAGCTTCTAAGTTGATGTAATAGCCAGTAAGAAGTAGTACAATTCAAGTTTTAGGTATCGATTATTGACTTTTTAGCTGGCTTTGGTGCCTTGGACATGAGCTAGGACCTTAACATTCTGCATGAAAGGAGGACTAGCAGCCGATTTGCACGGGAGAATGTGAAAAGTCTTAACATGTAGTAAAAACCCGAGAAATCCGTCCGTTTTCGTCATTTGTTATCGAATCGACTTAAAGCCAGATCGTCACATTGGCCGCTCTTCTCTCTGAAACGGTTGTACTTATCGATTGCAAAGCTATGTCGCGTGCTGCGGTATGCGGAGACACTAAAATCACCATAGTAGAACACAGATGAAGCTTCTATGTTGATGTAATAGCCAGTAAGAAGTAGTACAATTCAAGTTTTAGGTATCGATTATTGACTTTTTAGCTGGCTTTGGTGCCTTGGACATGAGCTAGGACCTTAAGATTCTGCATGAAAGGAGGACTAGCAGCCGATTTGCACGGGAGAATGTGAAAAGTGTTCAAATGTAGTAAAAACCTGAGAAATCCGTCCGTTTTCGTCATTTGTTATCGAATTGACTTAAAGCCAGATCGTCACATTGGCCGCTCTTCTCTCTGAAACGCTTGCACTTATCGTCTGCAAAGCTATGTCACGTGCTGCGGTATGCTGAGACATTATGAGCACCATAGTAGAACACAGATGAAGCTTCTAAGTTCATGTAATTTCCAGTAAGAAGTAGTACAATTCAAGTTATAGGTATTCAATATTGAATTTTTAGCTGGCTTTGGTGCCTTGGACATGAGCTAGGACCTTAAGATTCTGCATGAAAGGAGGACTAGCAGCCCTGTTGCACGGGAGAATGTGAAAAGTGTTCATATGTAGTAAAAACCTGAGAAATCCGTCCGTTTTCGTCATTTGTTATCGAATCGATTTCAAGCCAGATCGTCACATTGGCCGCTCTTCTCTCTGAAAAATTTGTACATATCGTCAGCAAAGCTATGTCGCGTGCTGCGGTATGCGGAAACACTAAAAGCACCATAGTAGAACACAGATGAAGCTTCTAAGTTAATGTAATAGCCAGTAAGAAGTAGTACAATTCAAGTTTTAGGTATCGATTATTGACTTTTTAGCTGGATTTTGTGCCTTGGACATGAGCTAGGACCTTAAGATTCTGCATGAAGGGAGGACTAGCAGCCGAGATGCACTTGAGAATGTGAAAAGTGTTCATATGTAGTAAAAACCTGTGACATCCGTCCGTTTTCGTCATTTGTTATCGAATCGATTTCAAGCCAGATCGTCACATTGGCCGCTCTTCTCTCTGAAAAATTTGTACATATCGTCAGCAAAGCTATGTCGCGTGCTGCGGTATGCGGAAACACTAAAAGCACCATAGTAGAACACAGATGAAGCTTCTATGTTGATGTAATAGCCAGGAAGAAGTAGTACAATTCAAGTTTTAGGTATCGATTATTGACTTTTTAGCTGGCTTTGGTGCCTTGGACATGAGTTAGGACCTTAAGATTCTGCATGAAAGGAGGATTAGCAGCGGAGTTGCACGGGAGAATGTGAAAAGTGTTCATATGTAGTAAAAACCTGTGACATCCGTCCGTTTTCGTCATTTGTTATGGAATCGACTTAAAGCCAGATCGTCACATTGGCCGCTCTTCTCTCTGAAACGGTTGTACTTATCATCTGCAAAGCTATGTCGCGTGCTGCGGTATGCGGAGACAGTAAAAGCACCATAGTAGAACACAGATGAAGCTTCTAAGTTGATGTAATAGCCAGTAAGATATAGTGCAATTCAAGTTTTAGGTATCGATTATTGACTTTTTAGCTGGCATTGGTGCCTTGGACATGAGCTATGACCTAAATATTCTGCATGAAAAGAGGACTAGCAGCCGTGTTGCACGGGAGAATGTGAAAAGTGTTCATATGTAGTAAAAACCTGAGAAATCCGTCCGTTTTCGTCATTTGTTATCGAATCGACTTAAAGCCAGATCGTCACATTGGCCGCTCTTCTCTCTGAAACGGTTGTACTTATCGTCTGCAAAGCTATGTCGTGTGCTGCGGTATGCGGAGACACTAAAATCACCATAGTAGAACACAGATGAAGCTTCTAAGTTGATGTAATAGCCAGTAAGAAGTAGTACAATTCAAGTTTTAGGTATCGATTACTGACTTTTTAGCTGACTTTGGTGCCTTGGACATGAGCTAGGCCCTTAAGTTTCTGCATGAACGGAGGATTAACAGCGGAGTTGCACGGGAGAATGTGAAAAGTGTTCATATGTAGTAAAAACCTGAGACACCCGTCCGTTTTCGTCATTTGTTATCGAATCGACTTAAAGCCAGATCGTCACATTGGCCGCTCTTCTCTCTGAAACGGTGGTACTTATCGTCTGCAAAGCTATGACGCGTGCTGCGGTATGCTGAGACCCTAAAAGCACCATAGTAGAACACAGATCACGCTTCTAAGTTGATGTAATAGCCAGTAAGAAGTAGTACAATTCAAGTTTTAGGTATTGAATATTGAATTTTTAGCTGGCTTTGGTGCCTTGGACATGAGCTAGGACCTTAATATTCTGCATGAAAGGAGGACTAGCAGCCGAGTTGCACGGGAGAATGTGAAAAGTGTTCAAATGTAGTAAAAACCTGAGAAATCCGTCCGTTTTCGTCATTTGTTATCGAATCGACTTAAAGCCAGATCGTCACATTGGCCGCTCTTCTCTCTGAAACGGTTGTACTTATCGTCTGCAAAGCTATGTCGCGTGCTGCGGTATGCGGAGACACTAAAATCACCATAGTAGAACACAGATGAAGCTTCTAAGTTGATGTAATAGCCAGTAAGATATAGTACAATTAAAGTTTTATGTATCGATTATTGACTTTTTAGCTGGCATTGGTGCCTTGGACATGATCTAGGACCTTAAGATTCTGCATGAAAGGAGGACTAGCAGCCGAGTTGCACGGGAGAATGTGAAAAGTGTTCATATGTAGTAAAAACCTGAGACATCCGTCCGTTTTCGTCATTTGTTATCGAATCGACTTAAAGCCAGATCGTCACATTGGCCGCTCTTATCTCTGAAACGCTTGTACTTATCGTCTGCAAACTATGTCGCGTGCTGCGGTATGCGGAGACACTAAAAGCACCATAGTAGAACACAGATGAAGCTGCTAAGTTGATGTAATAGCCAGTAAGAAGTAGTACAATTCAAGTTTTAGGTATCGATTATTGACATTTTAGCTGGCTTTGGTGCCTTCGACATGAGCTACGACCTTAAGATTTTGCATGAAAGTAGGACTAACAGCCGAGGTGAACGGGAGAATGTGAAAAGTGTTCATATGTAGTAAAAACCTGAGAAATCCGTCCGTTTTCGTCATTTGTTATCGAATCGATTTCAAGCCAGATCGTCACATTGGCCGCTCTTCTCTCTGAAAAATTTGTACATAAAGTCAGCAAAGCTATGTCGCGTGCAGCGGTATGCGGAAACACTAAAAGCACCATAGTAGAACACAGATTAAGCTTCTAAGTTGATGTAATAGAAAGTAAGAAGTAGTACAATTCAAGTTTTAGGAATCGATTATTGACTTTTTAGCTGGCTTTGGTGCCTTGGACATGAGCTAGGACCTTAAGATTCTGCATGAAAGGAGGATTAGCATCGGAGTTGCACGGGAGAATGTGAAAAGTGTTCATATGTAGTAAAAACCTGTGACATCCGTCCGTTTTCGTCATTTGTTATCGAATCGACTTAAAGCCAGATCGTCACATTGGCCGCTCTTCTCTCTGAAACGGCTGTACTTATCGTCTGAAAGCTATGTCGCGTGCTGCGGTATGCGGAGACAGTAAAAGCACCATAGTAGAACACAGATGAAGCTTCTAAGTTGATGTAATAGCCAGTAAGATATAGTACAATTCAAGTTTTAGGTATCGATTATTGACTTTTTAGCTGGCATTGGTGCCTTGGACATGAGCTAGGACCTAAAGATTCTGCATGAAAGGAGGACTAGCAGCCGTGTTGCACGGGAGAATGTGAAAAGTGTTCATATGTAGTAAAAACCTGAGAAATCCGTCCGTTTTCGTCATTTGTTATCGAATCGACTTAAAGCCAGATCGTCACATTGGCCGCTCTTCTCTCTGAAACGGCTGTACTTATCGTCTGCAAGCTATGTCGCGTGCTGCGGTATGCGGAGACACTAAAAGCACCATAGTAGAACACAGATGAAGCTTCTAAGTTGATGTAATAGCCAGTAAGAAGTAGTAAAATTCAAGTTTTAGGTATTCAATATTGAATTTTTAGCTGGCTTTGGTGCCTTGGACATGAGCTAGGACCTTAATATTCTGCATGAAAGGAGGACTAGCAGCCGAGTTGCACGGGAGAATGTGAAAAGTCTTCAAATGTAGTAAAAACCTGAGAAATCCGTCCGTTTTCGTCATTTGTTATCGAATCGACTTAAAGCCAGATCGTCACATTGGCCGCTCTTCTCTCTGAAACGGTTGTACTTATCGTCTGCAAAGCTATGTCGCGTGCTGAGGTATGCGGAGACACTAAAAGCACCATAGTAGAACACAGATGAAGCTTCTAAGTTGATGTAATAGCCAGTAAGAAGTAGTACAATTCAAGTTTTAGGTATTCAATATTGAATTTTTTGCTGGCTTTGGTGCCTTGGACATGAGCTAGGACGTTAAGATTCTGCATGAAAGAAGGACTAGCAGCCGAGTTGCCCAGGAGAATGTGAAAAGTGTTCATATGTAAAAAAATACCTGAGAAATCCGTCCGTTTTCGTCATTTGTTATCGAATCGACTTAAATCCAGATCGTCACATTGGCCGCTCTTCTCTCTGAAACGGTTGTACTTATCGTCTGCAAAGCTATGTCGAGTGCTGCGGTATGCGGACACACTAAAAGCACCATAGTAGAACACAGATGAAGCATCTAAGTTGATGTAATAGAAGGTAAGAAGTAATCCAATTTAAGTTTTAGGTATTGAATATTCACCTTTTAGCTGGCTTTGGTGCCTTGGACATGAGCTAGGACCTGAAGATTCTGCATTAAAGGAGGACTAGCAGCCGAGTTGCATGGGAGAATGTGAAAAGTGTTCATATGTAGTAAAAACCTTAGAAATCCGTCCGTTTTCGTCATTTGTTATCGAATCGACTTAAAGCCAGATCGTCACATTGGTTGCTCTTCTCTCTTAAACGGTTGCACTTATCGTCTGCAAAGCTATGTCACGTGCTGCGGTATGCGGAGACACTAAAATCACCATAGTAGAACACAGATGAAGCATCTAAGTTGATGTAATAGCCAGTAAGAAGTAATCCAATTCAAGTTTTAGGTATCGATTATTGACTTTTTAGCTGGCTTTGGTGCCTTGGACATGAGCTAGGACCTTAAGATTCTGCATGAAAGTAGGACTAGCAGCCGAGTTGCACGGGAGAATGTGAAAAGTGTTCAAATGTAGTAAAAACCTGAGAAATCCGTCCGTTTTCGTCATTTGTTATCGAATCGACTTAAAGCCAGATCGTCACATTGGCCGCTCTTCTCTCAGAAACGGTTGAACTTACCGATTGCAAAGCTATGTCGCGTGCTGCGGTATGCGGAGACACTAAAAGCACCATAGTAGAACACAGATGAAGCTTCTAAGTTGATGTAATAGCCAGTAAGAAGTAGTAAAATTCAAGTTTTAGGTATTCAATATTGAATTTTTAGCTGGCTTTGGTGCCTTGGACATGAGCTAGGACGTTAAGATTCTGCATGAAAGGAGGACTAGCAGCAGAGTTGCCCAGGAGAATGTGAAAAGTGTTCATATGTAGTAAAAACCTGAGAAATCCGTCCGTTTTCGTCATTTGTTATCGAATCGACTTAAAGCCAGATCGTCACATTGGCCGCTCTTCTCTCTGAAACGGTTGTACTTATCGTCTGTAAGGCTATGTCACGTGCTGCAGTATGCTGAGACACTAAGAGCACCATAGTAGAACACAGATGAAGCTTCTAAGTTGATGTAATAGCCAGTAAGAAGTAGTACAATTCAAGTTTTAGGTATTCAATATTGACTTTTTAGCTGGCTTTGGTGCCTTGGACACGAGCTAGGACCTTAACATTCTGCATGAAAGGAGGACTAGCAGCCGAGTTGCACGGGAGAATGTGAAAAGTGTTCATATGTAGTAAAAACCTGAGAAATCGGTCCCTTTTCGTCTTTTGTTATCGAACCGACTTAAAGCCAGATCGTCACATTGGCCGCTCTTCTCTCTGAAACGGTTGTACTTATCGTCTGCAAAGCTATGTCGCGTGCTGCGGTATGCGGAGACACTAAAATCACCATAGTAGAACACAGATGAAGCTTCTAAGTTGATGCAATAGCCAGTAAGAAGTAGTGCAATTCAAGTTTTAGGTATCGATTATTGACTTTTTACCCTTCTTTGGTGCCTTGGACATGAGCTAGGAAATTTAGATTTTACATGAAGGAGGAGTAGCAGCCGAGTTGCACGGGAGAATGTGAAAAGTGTTCATATGTAGTAAAAGCCTGAGAAATCCGTCCGTTTTCGTCATTTGTAATCGAATCGACTTAAAGCCAGATCGTCACATTGGACGCTCTTCTCTCTGAAACGGTGGTACTTATCGTCTGCAAAGCTATGACGCGTGCTGCGGTATGCTGAGACACTAAAAGCACCATAGTAGAACACAGATCAAGCTTCTAAGTTGATGTAATAGCCAGTAAGAAGTAGTACAATTCAAGTTTTAGGTATCGATTATTGACTTTTTAGCTGGCTTTGGTGCCTTGGACATGAGCTAGGTCCTTAAGATTCTGCATGAAAGGAGGATTAGCAGCGGAGTTGGACGGGAGAATTTGAAAAGTGTTCATATGTGGTAAAAACCTAGACATCCGTCCGTTTTCGTCATTTGATATCGAATCGACTTAAAGCCAGATCGTCACATTGGCCGCTCTTCTCTCTGAAACACTTGTACTTATCGATTGCAAAGCTATGTCGCGTGCTGTGGTATGCGGAGACACTAAAAGAACCATAGTAGAACACAGATGAAGCTTCTAAGTTGATGTAATAGCCAGTAAAAAGTAGTACAATTCAAGTTTTAGCAATCGTTTATTGACATTTTACCCTTCTTTGGTGCCTTGGACACGATCTAGGAACTTAAGATTTTGCATGAAGGAGGACTAGCAGCCGAGATGCACGGGAGAATGTGAAAAGTCTTCAAATGTAGTAAAAACCTGAGAAATACGTCCGTTTTCGCCATTTGTTATCGAATCGACTTAAAGCCAGATCGTCACAATTTCCGATCTTCTCTCTGAAACGCTTGTACCTTTCGTCTGCAAAGCTATGTCGCGTGCTGCGGTATGCGGATACACTAAAAGCACCGTGGTAGAACACAGATGAAACTTCTAAGTTGATGTAATACCCAGTAAGACGTAGTACAATTCAAGTTTTAGGTATCGATTATTAATCTTTAGCAGGCTTCGGTGCTTTGGACATGAGCTAGGACCTTAAGATTCAGCATGAAAGGAGGACTAGCAGCCGAGTTGCACGGGAGAATGTGAAAAGTAATCATATGTAGTAAAAACCTGAGAAATCGGTCCGTTTTCGTCATTTGTTATCCTATCGACTTAAAGCCAGATCGCCACATTGGCCGCTCTTCTCTCTGAAACGGTTGTACTTATCGAATGCAAAGCTATGTCGCGTGCTGTGGTATGCGGAGACACTAAAAGAACCATAGTAGAACACAGATGAAGCTTCTAAGTTGATGTAATAGCTAGTAAGAAGTAATCCAATTCAAGTTTTAGGTATCGATTATTGACTTTTTAGCTGGCTTTGGTGCCTTGGACATGAGCTAGGACCTTAAGATTCTGCATGAAAGGAGGACTAGCAGCCGAGTTGCACGGGAAATGTGAAAAGTGTTCAAATGTAGTAAAAACCTGAGAAATACGTCCGTTTTCGTCATTTGTTATCGAATCGACTTAAAGCCAGATCGTCACATTGGCCGCTCTTCTCTCTGAAACGGTTGTACTTATCGGCTGCAAAGCTATGTCGCGTGCTGCGGTATGCGAGGACACTAAAAGCACCATAGTAGAACACAGATGAAGCTTCTAAGTTGATGTAATACCCAGTAAGACATAGTACAATTCAAGTTTTAGGTATCGATTATTGACTTTTTAGCTGGCTTTGGTGCCTTGGACATGAGCTAGGTCCTTAACATTCTGCATGAAAGGAGGACTAGCAGCCGAGTTGCACGGGAGAATGTGAAATGTGTTCATATGTAGTAAAAACCTGAGAAATCCGTCCGTTTTCGTCATTTGTTATCGAATCGACTTAAAGCCAGATCGTCACATTGGCCGCTCTCCTCTCTGAATCGGTTGTACTTATCGTCTGCTAAGCTATGTCACGTGCTGCGGTGTGCGGAGACACTAAAATCACCACAGTAGAACACAGATGAAGCTTCTAAGTTGATGTAATATCCAGTAAGAAGTAGTACAATTCAAATTTTATGTATCGATTATTGACATTTTAGCTGGCTTTGGTGCCTTGGACATGAGCTAGGACCTTAAGATTCTGCATGAAAGGAGGACTAGCAGCCGAGTTGCACGCGAGAATGTGAAAAGTGTTCATATGTAGTAAAAACCTGAGAAATCCGTCCGTTTTCGTCATTTGTTATCGAATCGACTTAAAGCCAGATCGTCACATTGGCCGCTCTTCTCTCTGAAACGGTTGTACTTATCGTCTGCAAAGCTATGTCGCGTGCTGCGGTATGCTGAGACACTAAAAGCACCATAGTAGAACACAGATCAAGCTTCTAAGTTGATGTAATAGCCAGTAAGAAGTGGTACAATTCAAGTTTTAGGTATTGAATATTGATCTTTAGCTGGCTTTGGTGCCTTGGACAAGAGCTAGGACCTTAAGATTCAGCATGAAAGGAGGACTAGCATCCGAGTTGCACGGGAGAAAGTGTAAAGTGTTCATATGTAGTAAAAACCTGAGAAATCCGTCAGTTTTCGTCATTTGTTATCGAATCGACCTAAAGCCAGATCGTCACATTGGCCGCTCTTCTCTCTGAAACGGTTGTACTTATCGTCTGCAGAACTATGTCGCCTGCTGCGGTATGCGGAGAAACTAAAAGCACCGTAGTAGAACACAGATGAAGCTTCTAAGTTGATGTAATAGCCAGTAAGAAGTAGTACAATTAAAGTTTTAGGTATTGATTATGGACTTTTTAGCTGGCTTTGGTGCCTTGGACATGAGCTAGGACCTTAAGATTCTGCACGACAGGAGGACTAGCAGCCGAGTTGCACGGGAGAATATGAAAAGTGTTCATATGTAGTAAAAACCTGAGAAATCGGTCCGTTTTCGTCATTTGTTATCGAATCGACTTAAAGCCAGATCGTCACATAGGCCGCTCTTCTCTCTGAAACGGTTGTACTTATCGTCTGCAAAACTATTTCGCGTGCTGCGGTATGCTGAGACACTAAAAGCACCACAGTAGAACACAGATGAAGCTTCTAAGTTGATGTAATAGCCAGTAAGAAGTAGTACAAGTCAAGTTTTAGGTATTCAATATTGAATTTTTTGCTGGCTTTGGTGCCTTGGACATGAGCTAGGACGTTAAGATTCTGCATGAAAGAAGGACTAGCAGCCGAGTTGCCCAGGAGAATGTGAAAAGTGTTCATATGTAAAAAAATACCTGAGAAATCCGTCCGTTTTCGTCATTTGTTATCGAATCGACTTAAATCCAGATCGTCACATTGGCCGCTCTTCTCTCTGAAACGGTTGTACTTATCGTCTGCAAAGCTATGTCGAGTGCTGCGGTATGCGGACACACTAAAAGCACCATAGTAGAACACAGATGAAGCATCTAAGTTGATGTAATAGAAGGTAAGAAGTAATCCAATTTAAGTTTTAGGTATTGAATATTCACCTTTTAGCTGGCTTTGGTGCCTTGGACATGAGCTAGGACCTGAAGATTCTGCATTAAAGGAGGACTAGCAGCCGAGTTGCATGGGAGAATGTGAAAAGTGTTCATATGTAGTAAAAACCTTAGAAATCCGTCCGTTTTCGTCATTTGTTAACGAATCGACTTAAAGCCAGATCGTCACATTGGTTGCTCTTCTCTCTTAAACGGTTGCACTTATCGTCTGCAAAGCTATGTCACGTGCTGCGGTATGCGGAGACACTAAAATCACCATAGTAGAACACAGATGAAGCATCTAAGTTGATGTAATAGCCAGTAAGAAGTAATCCAATTCAAGTTTTAGGTATCGATTATTGACTTTTTAGCTGGCTTTGGTGCCTTGGACATGAGCTACGACCTTAAGATTCTGCATGAAAGTAGGACTAGCAGCCGAGTTGCACGGGAGAATGTGAAAAGTGTTCAAATGTAGTAAAAACCTGAGAAATCCGTCCGTTTTCGTCATTTGTTATCGAATCGACTTAAAGCCAGATCGTCACATTGGCCGCTCTTCTCTCAGAAACGGTTGAACTTACCGATTGCAAAGCTATGTCGCGTGCTGCGGTATGCGGAGACACTAAAAGCACCATAGTAGAACACAGATGAAGCTTCTAAGTTGATGTAATAGCCAGTAAGAAGTAGTAAAATTCAAGTTTTAGGTATTCAATATTGAATTTTTAGCTGGCTTTGGTGCCTTGGACATGAGCTAGGACGTTAAGATTCTGCATGAAAGGAGGACTAGCAGCAGAGTTGCCCAGGAGAATGTGAAAAGTGTTCATATGTAGTAAAAACCTGAGAAATCCGTCCGTTTTCGTCATTTGTTATCGAATCGACTTAAAGCCAGATCGTCACATTGGCCGCTCTTCTCTCTGAAACGGTTGTACTTATCGTCTGTAAGGCTATGTCACGTGCTGCAGTATGCTGAGACACTAAGAGCACCATAGTAGAACACAGATGAAGCTTCTAAGTTGATGTAATAGCCAGTAAGAAGTAGTACAATTCAAGTTTTAGGTATTCAATATTGACTTTTTAGCTGGCTTTGGTGCCTTGGACACGAGCTAGGACCTTAACATTCTGCATGAAAGGAGGACTAGCAGCAGAGTTGCACGGGAGAATGTGAAAAGTGTTCATATGTAGTAAAAACCTGAGAAATCGGTCCCTTTTCGTCTTTTGTTATCGAACCGACTTAAAGCCAGATCGTCACATTGGCCGCTCTTCTCTCTGAAACGGTTGTACTTATCGTCTGCAAAGCTATGTCGCGTGCTGCGGTATGCGGAGACACTAAAATCACCATAGTAGAACACAGATGAAGCTTCTAAGTTGATGCAATAGCCAGTAAGAAGTAGTGCAATTCAAGTTTTAGGTATCGATTATTGACTTTTTAGCTGGCTTTGGTGCCTTGGACATGAGCTAGGTCCTTAAGATTCTGCATGAAAGGAGGATTAGCAGCGGAGTTGGACGGGAGAATTTGAAAAGTGTTCATATGTGGTAAAAACCTAGACATCCGTCCGTTTTCGTCATTTGATATCGAATCGACTTAAAGCCAGATCGTCACATTGGCCGCTCTTCTCTCTGAAACACTTGTACTTATCGATTGCAAAGCTATGTCGCGTGCTGTGGTATGCGGAGACACTAAAAGAACCATAGTAGAACACAGATGAAGCTTCTAAGTTGATGTAATAGCCAGTAAAAAGTAGTACAATTCAAGTTTTAGCAATCGTTTATTGACATTTTACCCTTCTTTGGTGCCTTGGACACGATCTAGGAACTTAAGATTTTGCATGAAGGAGGACTAGCAGCCGAGATGCACGGGTGAATGTGAAAAGTCTTCAAATGTAGTAAAAACCTGAGAAATACGTCCGTTTTCGCCGTTTGTTATCGAATCGACTTAAAGCCAGATCGTCACAATTTCCGATCTTCTCTCTGAAACGCTTGTACCTTTCGTCTGCAAAGCTATGTCGCGTGCTGCGGTATGCGGATACACTAAAAGCACCGTGGTAGAACACAGATGAAACTTCTAAGTTGATGTAATACCCAGTAAGACGTAGTACAATTCAAGTTTTAGGTATCGATTATTAATCTTTAGCAGGCTTTGGTGCTTTGGACATGAGCTAGGACCTTAAGATTCAGCATGAAAGGAGGACTAGCAGCCGAGTTGCACGGGAGAATGTGAAAAGTAATCATATGTAGTAAAAACCTGAGAAATCGGTCCGTTTTCGTCATTTGTTATCCTATCGACTTAAAGCCAGATCGCCACATTGGCCGCTCTTCTCTCTGAAACGGTTGTACTTATCGATTGCAAAGCTATGTCGCGTGCTGTGGTATGCGGAGACACTAAAAGAACCATAGTAGAACACAGATGAAGCTTCTAAGTTGATGTAATAGCTAGTAAGAAGTAATCCAATTCAAGTTTTAGGTATCGATTATTGACTTTTTAGCTGGCTTTGGTGCCTTGGACATGAGCTAGGACCTTAAGATTCTGCATGAAAGGAGGACTAGCAGCCGAGTTGCACGGGAAATGTGAAAAGTGTTCAAATGTAGTAAAAACCTGAGAAATACGTCCGTTTTCGTCATTTGTTATCGAATCGACTTAAAGCCAGATCGTCACATTGGCCGCTCTTCTCTCTGAAACGGTTGTACTTATCGGCTGCAAAGCTATGTCGCGTGCTGCGGTATGCGAGGACACTAAAAGCACCATAGTAGAACACAGATGAAGCTTCTAAGTTGATGTAATACCCAGTAAGACGTAGTACAATTCAAGTTTTAGGTATCGATTATTGACTTTTTAGCTGGCTTTGGTGCCTTGGACATGAGCTAGGTCGTTAACATTCTGCATGAAAGGAGGACTAGCAGCCGAGTTGCACGGGAGAATGTGAAAAGTGTTCATATGTAGTAAAAACCTGAGAAATCCGTCCGTTTTCGTCATTTGTTATCGAATCGACTTAAAGCCAGATCGTCACATTGGCCGCTCTCCTCTCTGAATCGGTTGTACTTATCGTCTGCTAAGCTATGTCACGTGCTGCGGTATGCGGAGACACTAAAATCACCACAGTAGAACACAGATGAAGCTTCTAAGTTGATGTAATATCCAGTAAGAAGTAGTACAATTCAAATTTTATGTATCGATTATTGACATTTTAGCTGGCTTTGGTGCCTTGGACATGAGCTAGGACCTTAAGATTCTGCATGAAAGGAGGACTAGCAGCCGAGTTGCACGCGAGAATGTGAAAAGTGTTCATATGTAGTAAAAACCTGAGAAATCCGTCCGTTTTCGTCATTTGTTATCGAATCGACTTAAAGCCAGATCGTCACATTGGCCGCTCTTCTCTCTGAAACGGTTGTACTTATCGTCTGCAAAGCTATGTCGCGTGCTGCGGTATGCTGAGACACTAAAAGCACCATAGTAGAACACAGATCAAGCTTCTAAGTTGATGTAATAGCCAGTAAGATGTGGTACAATTCAAGTTTTAGGTATTGAATATTGATCTTTAGCTGGCTTTGGTGCCTTGGACAAGAGCTAGGACCTTAAGATTCAGCATGAAAGGAGGACTAGCATCCGAGTTGCACGGGAGAAAGTGTAAAGTGTTCATATGTAGTAAAAACCTGAGAAATCCGTCAGTTTTCGTCATTTGTTATCGAATCGACCTAAAGCCAGATCGTCACATTGGCCGCTCTTCTCTCTGAAACGGTTGTACTTATCGTCTGCAGAACTATGTCGCCTGCTGCGGTATGCGGAGAAACTAAAAGCACCGTAGTAGAACACAGATGAAGCTTCTAAGTTGATGTAATAGCCAGTAAGAAGTAGTACAATTAAAGTTTTAGGTATTGATTATGGACTTTTTAGCTGGCTTTGGTGCCTTGGACATGAGCTAGGACCTTAAGATTCTGCACGACAGGAGGACTAGCAGCCGAGTTGCACGGGAGAATATGAAAAGTGTTCATATGTAGTAAAAACCTGAGAAATCGGTCCGTTTTCGTCATTTGTTATCGAATCGACTTAAAGCCAGATCGTCACATAGGCCGCTCTTCTCTCTGAAACGGTTGTACTTATCGTCTGCAAAACTATTTCGCGTGCTGCGGTATGCTGAGACACTAAAAGCACCACAGTAGAACACAGATGAAGCTTCTAAGTTGATGTAATAGTCAGGAAGAAGTAGTACAATTCAAGTTGTAGGTATCGATTATTGACTTTTTAGCTGGCTTTGGTGCCTTGGACATGAGGTAGGACCTTAAGATTCTGCATGAAAGGAGGACTAGCAGCCGATTTGCACGGGAGAATGTGAAAAGTGTTCATATGTAGTAAAAACCTGAGAAACCGTCCGTTTTCGTCATTTGTTATCGAATCGACTTAAAGCCAGATCGTAACATTGGACGCTCTTCTCTCTGAAACGGTTGTACTTATCGATTGCAAAGCTATGTCGCGTGCCGCGGTATGCGGAGACACGAAAAGCACCATAGTAGAAGACAGATGAAGCTTCTAAGTTGATGTAATAGCCAGTAAGAAGTAGTAGAATTCAAGTTTTAGGTATCGATTATTGACTTTATAGCTGGCTTTGGTGCCTTGGACATGACCTAGGACTTTAACATTCTGCATGAAAGGAGGACTAGCAGCCGAGTTGCACGGGAGAATGTGAAAAGTGTTCATATGTAGTAAAAACCTGAGAAATACATCCGATTTCGTCATTTGTTATCGAATCGACTTAAAGCCAGATCGTCACATTGGCCGCTCTCCTCTCTGAATCGGTTGTACTTATCGTCTGCAAAGGTATGTCACGTGCTGCGGGATCTGGAGACACTAAAATCACCACAGTAGAACACAGATGAAGCTTCTAAGTTGATGTAATAACTAGTAAGAAGTAGTCCAATTCATGTTTTAGGTATCGATTATTGACTTTTTAGATGGCTTTGGTGCCTTGGACATGAGCTAGGACCTTAACATTCTGTATGAAAGGAGGACTAGCAGCCGAGTTGCACGGGAGAATGTGAAAAGTGTTCATATGTAGTAAAAACCTGAGAAATCCGTCCGTTTTCGTCATTTGTTATCGAATCGACTTAAAGCCAGATCGTCACATTGGCCGCTCTTCTCTCGGAAACGGTTGTACTTATCGTCTGCAAAGCTATGTCGCGTGTTGCCGTAGGCGGAAACAGGAAAAGCACCATAGTAGAACACACATGAAGCTTCTAAGTTGATGTAATAGCCAGTAAGAAGTAGTACAATTCAAGTTTTAGGTATCGATTATTGACTTTTTAGCTGGCTTTGGTGCCTTGGACATGAGCTAGGACCTTACGATTCTGCATGAAAGGAGGACTAGCAGCCGAGTTTCACGGGAGAATGTGAAAAGTGTTCATATGTAATAAAAACCTGAGAAATCCGTCCGTTTTCGTCATTTGTTATCGAATCGACTTAAAGCCAGATCGTCACATTGGCCGCTCTTCTCTCTGAAACGCTTGTACTTATCGTCTGCAAAGCTATGTCGCGTGCTGCGGTATGCAGAGACACTAAAAGCACCATAGTAGAACACAGATAAAGCTTCTAAGTTGATGTAAAAGCCAGTAAGAAGTAGTACAATTCATGTTTTAGGTATCGATTATTGACTTTTTAGCTGGCTTTGGTGCCTTGGACATGAGCTAGGACCTTAAGACTCTGCATGAAAGGAGGACTAGCAGCCGAGTTGCACGGGAGAATGTGAAAAGTGTTCATATGTAGTAAAAACCTGAGAAATCCGTCCGTTTTCGTCATGTGTTATCGAATCGACTTAAAGCCAGATCGTCACATTGGCCGCTCTTCTCTCTGAAACGGTTGTACTTCTCGTCTGCAAAGCTATGTCGCGTGCTGCGGTATGCGGAGACATTGAAATCACCATAGTAGAACACAGATGAAGCATCTAAGTTGATGTAATAGCCAGTAAGAAGTAGTCCAATTCAAGTTTTAGGTATCGATTATTGACTTTTTAGCTGGCTTTGGTGACTTGGACATGAGCTAGGACCTTAAGATTCTGCATGAAAGGAGGATTAGCAGCCGAGTTGCACGGGAGAATGTGAAAAGTGTTCATATCTAAAAAAAAAAAAACCTGAGAAATCCGATCGTTTTCGTCATTTGTTATCGAATCGACTTAAAGCCAGATCGTCACATTGGTCGCTCTTCTCTCTGAAACGGTTGTACTTATCGTCTACAAAGCAATGTCGCGTGCTGCGGTATGCGGAGACACTAAAATCACCATAGTAGAACACAGATGAAGCTTCTAAGTTGATGTAATAGAAGGTAAGAAGTAGTACAATTCAAGTTGTAGGTATCGATTATTGACTTTTTAGCTGGCTTTGGTGCCTTGGACATGAGCTAGGACCTTACGATTCTGCATGAAAGGAGGACTAGCAGCCGAGTTGCACGGGAGAATGTGATAAGTGTTCATATGTAGTAAAAACTTGAGAAATCCGTCCGTTTTCGTCATTTGTTATCGAATTGACTTAAAGCCAGATAGTCAAATTGGCCGCTCTTTTCTCTGAAATGGTTGTACTTATCGTCTGCAAAGCTATGTCACGTGCTGCGGTATGCGGAGACACTAAAATCACCACAGTAGAACACAGATGACGCTTCTAAGTTGATGTAATATCCAGTAAGAAGTAGTACAATTCGAGTTTTAGGTATCGATTATTGACTTTTTAGCTGGCTTTGGTGCCTTGGACATGAGCTAGGACCTTAAGTTTCTGCATGAAAGGAGGACTAGCAGCCGAGTTGCACGGGAGAATGTGAAAAGTGTTCATATGTAGTTAAAACCTGAGAAATCCGTCCGTTTTCGTCATTTGTTATCGAATCGACTTAAAGCCAGATCGTCACATTGGCCGCTCTTCTCTCTGAAACGGTTGTACTTATCGTCTTCTAAGGTATGTCGCGTGTTGCCGTAGGCGGAAACAGGAAAAGCACCATAGTAGAACACAGATGAAGCATCTACGTTGATGTAATAGCCAGTAAGAAGTAGACCAATTCAAGATTTAGGTATCGATTATTGACTTTTTAGCTGGCTTTGGTGCCTTGGACATGAGCTAGGACCTTAAGATTCTGCATTAAAAGAGGACTAGCAGCCGAGTTGCACGGGAGAATGTGAAAAGTGTTCATATGTAGTTAAAACCTGAGAAATCCGTCCGTTTCCGTCATTTGTTATCGAATCGACTTAAAGCCAGATCGTCACATTGGCCGCTCTTCTCTCTGAAACGGTTGTACTTATCGTCTTCAAAGGTATGTCGCGTGTTGCCGTAGGCGGAAACAGGAAAAGCACCGTAGTAGAACACAGATGAAGCATCTACGTTGATGTAATAGCCAGTAAGAAGTAGTCCAATTCTAGATTTAGGTATCGATTATTGATTTTCTAGCTGGCTTTGGTGCCTTGGACATGAGCTAGGACCTTAAGATTCTGCATTAAAAGAGGACTAGCAGCCGAGTTGCACGGGAGAATGTGAAAAGTGTTCATATGTAGTTAAAACCTGAGAAATCCGTCCGTTTTCGTCATTTGTTATCGAATCGACTTAAAGCCAGATCGTCACATTGGCCGCTCTTCTCTCTGAAACGGTTGCCCTTATCGTCTTCAAAGGTATGTCGCGTGTTGCCGTAGGCGGAAACAGGAAAAGCACCATAGTAGAACACAGATGAAGCATCTACGTTGATGTAATAGCCAGTAAGAAGTAATCCAATTCAAGTTTTAGGTATCGATTATTGACTTTTTAGCTGGCTTTGGTGCCTTGGACATGAGGTAGGACCTTAAGATTCTACATTAAAGGAGGACTAGCAGCCGAGTTGCATGGGAGAATGTGAAAAGTGTTCATATGTAGTAAAAACCTGAGAAATCCGTCCGTTTTCGTCAATTGTTATCGAATCGACTTAAAGCCAGATCGTCACATTGGCTGATCTTCTCTCTAAAACGGTTGCACTTATCGTCTGCAAAGCTATGTCGACGTGCTGCGGTATGCTGAGACACTAAAATCACCATAATAGAACACAGATGAAGCATCTAAGTTGATGTAATAGCCAGTAAGAAGTAATCCAATTCAAGTTTTAGGTATCGATTATTGACTTTTTAGCTGGCTTTGGTGCATTGGACATGAGCCAGGACCTTAAGATTCTGCATGAAAGGAGGACTAGCAGCCGGGTTGCACGGGAGAATGTGAAAAGTGTTCATATGCAGTAAAAACCTGAGACATCCGTCCGTTTTCGTCATTTGTTATCGAATCGACTTAAAGCCAGATCGTTACATTGGCCGCTCTTCTCTCTGAAACGGTTGTACTTATCGTCTGCAAAGCTATGTCGCGTGTAGCTGTAGGCGGAAACAGGAAAAGCACCATAGTAGAACACACTTGAAGCTTCTAAGTTGATGTAATAGCCAGTAAGAAGTAGTACAATTCAAGTTTTAGGTATCGATTATTGACTTTTTAGCTGGCTTTGGTGCCTTGAACATGAGCTAGGACCTTACGATTCTGCATGAAAGGAGGACTAGCAGCCGAGTTACACGGGAGAATGTGAAAACTGTTCATATGTATTAAAAACCTTAGAAATCCGTCCGTTTTCGTCATATGTTATCGAATCGACTTAAAGCCAGATCGTCACATTGGCCGCTCTTCTCACTGAAACGGTTGTACTTATCGTCTGCAAAGCTATGTCGCGTGCTGCGGTATGTGGAGAGAGTAAAAGCACCATAGTAGAACACAGATGAAGCTTCTAAGTTGATGTAATAGCCAGTAAGAAGTAGTAGAATTCAAGTTTTAGGTATCGATTATTGACTTTTTAGCTGGCTTTGGTGCCTTGGACATGAGCTAGGACCTTAAGATTTTGCATGAAAGGAGGACTAGCAGCCGAGTTGCACGGGAGAATGTGAAATGTGTTCATATGTAGTAAAAACCTGAGAAATCCGTCCGTTTTCGTCATTTGTTATCGAATCGACTTAAAGCCAGATCGTCACATTGGCCGCTCTTCTCTCTGAAACGCTTGTACTTATCGTCTGCAAAGCTATGTCGCGTGCTGCGGTATGCGGAGACACTAAAATCACCATAGTAGAACACAGATGAAGCATCTAAGTTGATGTAATAGCCAGTAAGAAGTAGTACAATTCAAGTTTTAGGTAACGATTATTGACTTTTTAGCTGGGTTTGGTGCCTTGGACATGAGCTAGGACCTTACGATTCTGCATGAAAGGAGGACTAGCAGCCGAGTTGCACGGAAGAATGTTAAAAGTGTTCATATGTAATAAAAACCTTAAAAATCCGTCCGTTTTCGTCATTTGTTATTGAATCGACTTAAAGCCAGATCGTCACATTGGCCGCTCTTCTCTCTGAAACGGTTGTACTTATCGTCTGCAAAGCTATGTCGCGTGCTGCGGTATGTGGAGACACTAAAAGCACCATAGTAGAACACAGATGAAGCTTCTAAGTTGATGTAATAGCCAGTAAGAAGTAGTACAATTCAAGTTTTAGGTATCGATTATTGACTTTTTAGCTGGCTTTGGTGCCTTGGACATGAGCTAGGACCTTACGATTCTGCATGAAAGGAGGACTAGCAGCCGAGTTGAATGGGAGAATGTGAAAAGTGTTCATATGTAGTAAAAACCTAAGAAATCCGTCCGTTTTCGTCATTTGCTATCGAATCGACTTAAAGCCAGATCGTCACATTGGCCGCTCTTCTCTCTGAAACGCTTGTACTTATCGTCTGCAAAACTATGTCGCGTACTGCGGTATGCGGAGACACTAAAATCACCATAGTAGAACACAGATGAAGCTTCTAAGTTGATGTAATAGCCAGTAAGAAGTAGTACAATTCAAATTTTAGGTATCGATTATTGACTTTTTAGCTGGCTTTGGTGCCTTGAACATGAGCTAGGACCTTAACATTCTGCATGAAAGGAGGACTAGCAGCCGAGTTACACGGGAGAACGTGTAAACTGTTCATATGTAATAAAAACCTTAGAAATCCGTCCGTTTTCGTCGTTAGTTATCGAATCGACTTAAAGCCAGATCGTCAAATTGGCCGCTCTTCTCACTGAAACGGTTGTACTTATCGTCTGCAAAGCTATGTCGCGTGCTGCGGTATGTGGAGAGAGTAATAGCACCATAGTAGAACACAGATGAAGCTTCTAAGTTTATGTAATAGCCAGTAAGAAGTTGTAGAATTCAAGTTTTAGGTATCGATTATTGACTTTTTAGCTGGCTTTGGTGCCTTGGACATGAGCTAGGACCTTAAGATTCTGCATGAAAGGAGGGCTAGCAGCCGAGATACACGGGAGAATGTGAAATGTGTTCATATGTAGTAAAAACCTGAGAAATCCGTCCGTTTTCGTCATTTGTTATCGAATCGACTTAAAGCCAGATCGTCACATTGGCCGCTCTTCTCTCTGAAACGCTTGTACTTATCATCTGCAAACCTATGTCGCGTGCTGCGGTATGCGGAGACACTAAAATCACCATAGTAGAACACAGATGAAGCATCTAAGTTGATGTAATAGCCAGTAAGAAGTAGTACAATTCAAGTTTTAGGTATTGAATATGGACCTTTTAGCTGGCTTTGGTGCGTTGGACATGAGCTAGGACCTTAAGACTCTGCATGAAAGGAGGACGAGCAGCCGAGTTGCACGGGAGAATGTGAAAAGTGTTCATATGTAGTAAAAACCTGAGAAATCCGTCCGTTTCCGTCATTTGTTATCGAATCGACTTAAAGCCAGATCGTCACATTGGCCGCTCTTCTCTCTGAAACGGTTGTACTTCTCGTCTGCAAAGCTATGTCGCGTGCTGCGGTATGCGGAGACACTAAAATCACCATAGTAGAACACAGATGAAGCATCTAAGTTGATGTAATAGCCAGTAAGAAGTAGTCCAATTCAAGTTTTAGGTATCGATTATTGACTTTTTAGCTGGCTTTGGTGACTTGGACATGAGCTAGGACCTTAACATTCTGCATTAAAGGACGACTAGCAGCCGAGTTGCACGGGAGAATGTGAAAAGTGTTCATATGTAGTAAAAACCTGAGAAATCCGTCCGTTTTCGTCATTTGTTATCGAATCGACTTAAAGCCAGATCGTCACATTGGCCGCTCTTCTATCTGAAACGGTTGTACTTATCGTCTGCAAAGCTATGTCGCGTGCTGCGGTATGCGGAGACACTAAAATCACCATAGTAGAACACAGATCAAGCTTCTAAGTTGATGTAATAGCCAGTAAGAAGTAGTTGAATTCAAGTTTTAGGTATCGATTATTCACTTTTTAGCTGGCTTTGGTGCCTTGGACATGAGCTAGGACCTTAAGATTCTACATGAAAGGCGGACGAGCAGCCGAGTTGCACGGGAGAATGTGAAAAGTGTTCATATGTAGTAAAAACCTGAGAAATCCGTCCGTTTCCGTCATTTGTTATCGAATCGACTTAAAGCCAGATCGTCACATTGGCCGCTCTTCTCTCTGAAACGGTTGTACTTATCGTCTGCAAAGCTATGTCGCGTGCTGCGGTATGCGGAGACACTAAAATCACCATAGTAGAACACAGTTGAAACATCTACGTTGATGTAATAGCCAGTAAGAAGTAATCCAATTCAAGTTTTAGCTATCGATTATTGACTTTTTAGCTGGCTTTGGTGACTTGGACATGAGCTAGGACCTTACGATTCTGCATGAAAGGAGGACTAGCAGCCGAGTTGCATGGGAGAATGTGAAAAGTGTTCATATGCAGTAAAAACCTGAGACATCCGTCCGTTTTCGTCATTTGTTATCGAATCGACTTAAAGCCAGATCGTCACATTGGCCGCTCTTCTCACTGAAACGGTTGTACTTATCGTCTGCAAAGCTATGTCGCGTGCTGCGGTATGCGGATACACTAAAAGCACAATAGTAGAACACAGATGAAGCTTCTAAGTTGATGTAATAGCCAGTAAGAAGTAGTAAAATTCAAGTTTTAGGTATCTGTTATTGACTTTTTAACCTTCTTTGGTGCCTTGGACACGAGCTAGTAACTTAAGACTTTGCATGAAGGAGGACTAGCAGCCGAGTTGCACGGGAGAATGTGAAAAGTGTTCATATGTAGTAAAAACCTGAGAAATCCGTCCGTTTTCGTCATTTGTTATCGAATCGACTTAAAGCCAGATCGTCACATTGGCCGCTCTTCTTTCTGAAACGGTTGTACTTCTCGTCTGCAAAGCTATGTCGCGTGCTGCGGTATGCGGAGACACTGAAATCACCATAGTAGAACACAGATGAAGCATCTAAGTTGATGTAATAGCCAGTAAGAAGTAGTCCAATTCAAGTTTTAGGTATCCTTTATTGACTTTTTAGCTGGCTTTGGTGACTTGGACATGAGCTAGGACCTTAAGATTCTGCATGAAAGGAGGACTAGCAGCCGAGTTGCACGGGAGAATGTGAAAAGTGTTCATATCTAAAAAAAAAAAAAAAAAAAAAACCTGAGAAATCCGTCTGTTTTCGTCATTTGTTATCGAATCGACTTAAAGCCAGATCGTCACATTGGCCGCTCTTCTCTCTGAAACGCTAGTACTTATCGTCTGCACAGCTATGTCGCGTGCTGCGGTATGCAGAGACACTAAAAGCACCATAGTAGAACACAGATGAAAATTCTAAGTTGATCTAATAGCCAGTAAGAAGTAGTACAATTCATGTTTTAGGTATCGATTATTGACTTTTTAGCTGGCTTTCGTGCCTTGGACATGGGCTAGGACCTTAAGACTCTGCATGAAAGGAGGACTAGCAGCCGAGTTGCATGGGAGAATGTGATAAGTGTTCATATGTAGTAAAAACCTGAGAAATCGGTCCGTTTTCGTCATTTGTTATCGAATCGACTTAAAGCCAGATCGTCAAATTGGCCGCTCTTTTCTCTGAAACGGTTGTACTTATCGTCTGCAAAGCTATGTCACGTGCTGCGGTATGCGGAGACACTAAAATCACCTCAGTAGAACACAGATGAAGCTTCTAAGTTGATGTAATATCATGTAAGAAGTAGTACAATTCGAGTTTTAGGTATCGATTATTGACTTTTTAGCTGGCTTTGGTGCCTTGGACATGTGCTAGGACCTTAAGATTCTGCATGAAAGAAGGACTAGCAGCCGAGTTCCACGGGAGAATGTGAAAAGTGATCATATGTAGTAAAAACCTGAGAAATCCGTCCGTTTTCGTCATTTGTTATCGAATCGACTTAAAGCCAGATCGACACATTGGCCGCTCTTCTCTCTGAAACGGTTGTACTTATCGTCTGCAAAGCTATGTCGCGTGCTGCGGTATGCGGAGACACTAAAAGCACCATAGTAAAACACAGATTAAGCTTCTAAGTTGATGTAATACCCAGTAAGAAGTAGTAAAATTCAAGTTTTAGTTATCAATTATTGACTTTTTAGCTGGCTTTGGTGCCTTGGACATGAGCTAGGACCTTAACATTCTGCATGAAAGGAGGACTAGCAGCCGAGTTGCACGGGAGAACGTGAAAAGTGTTCATATGTAGTAAAAACCTTAGAAATCCGTCCGTTTTCGTCATTTGTTATCGAATCGACTTAAAGCCAGATTGTCACATTGGCCGCTCTTCTCTCTGAAACGCTTGTACCTATCGTCTGCAAAGCTATGTCGCGTGCTGCGGTATGCGGAGACACTAAAATCACCATAGTAGAACACAGATGAAGCATCTAAGTTGATGTAATAGCCAGTAAGAAGTAATCCAATTCAAGTTTTGGTATCGATTATTGACTTTTTAGCTGGCTTTGGTGACTTGGACATGAGCTAGGACCTTAACATTCTGCATTAAAGGACGACTAGCAGCCGAGTTGCACGGGAGAATGTGAAAAGTGTTCATATGTAGTAAAAACCTGAGAAATCCGTCCGTTTCCGTCATTTGTTATTGAATCGACTTAAAGCCAGATCGTCACATTGGCCGCTCTTCTCTCTGAAACGGTTGTACTTATCGTCTGCAAAGCTATGTCGCGTGCTGCGGTATGCGGAGACACTAAAATCACCATAGTAGAACACAGATGAAACATCTACGTTGATGTAATAGCCAGTGAGAAGTAATCCAATTCAAGTTTTAGCTATCGATTATTGACTTTTTAGCTGGCTTTGGTGACTTGGACATGAGCTAGGACTTTACGATTCTGCATGAAAGGAGGACTAGCAGCCGAGTTGCATGGGAGAATATGAAAAGTGTTCATATGCAGTAAAAACCTGAGACATCCGTCCGTTTTCGTCATTTGTTATCGAATCGACTTAAAGCCAGATCGTCACATTGGCCGCTCTTCTCACTGAAACGGTTGTACTTATCGTCTGCAAAGCTATGTCGCGTGCTGCGGTATGCGGATACACTAAAAGCACAATAGTAGAACACAGATGAAGCTTCTAAGTTGATGTAATAGCCAGTAAGAAGTAGTAAAATTCAAGTTTTAGGTATCTGTTATTGACTTTTTAACCTTCTTTGGTGCCTTGGACACGAGCTAGGAACTTAAGACTTTGCATGAAAGAGGAATAGCAGCCGAGTTGCACGGGAGAATGTGAAAAGTGTTCATATGTAGTAAAAACCTGAGAAATCCGTCCGTTTTCGTCATTTGTTATCGAATCGACTTAAAGCCTGATCGTCACATTGGCCGCTCTTCTCTCTGAAACGGTTGTACTTCTCGTCTGCAAAGCTATGTCGCGTGCTGCGGTATGCGGAGACACTGAAATCACCATAGTAGAACACAGATGAAGCATCTAAGTTGATGTAATAGCCAGTAAGGAGTAGTCCAATTCAAGTTTTAGGTATCGATTATTGACTTTTTAGCTGGCTTTGGTGACTTGGACATGAGCTAGGACCTTAAGATTCTGCATGAAAGGAGGACTAGCAGCCGAGTTGCACGGGAGAATGTGAAACGTGTTCATATGCAGTAAAATCCTGAGACATCCGTCCGTTTTCGTCATTTGTTATCGAATCGACTTAAAGCCAGATCGTCACATTGGCCGCTCTTCTGTCAGAAACGGTTGTACTTATCGTCTGCAAAGCTATGTCGCGTGCTGCGGTATGCGGACACACTAAAAGCACCATAGTAGAACACAGATGAAGCTCCTAAGTTGATGTAATAGCCAGTAAGAAGAAGTAAAATTCAAGTTTTATATATCGGTTATTGACTTTTTACACTTCTTTGGTGCCTTGGACACGAGCTAGGAACTTAAGATTTCGCATGAAGGAGGACTAGCAGCCGAGTTGCACGGGAGAATGTGAAAAGTGTTCATATGTAGTAAAAACCTGAGAAATCCGTCCGTTTTCGTCATTTGTTATCGAATCGACTTAAAGCCAGATCGTCACATTGGCCGCTCTTCTCTCTGAAACGGTTGTACTTATCGTCTGCAAAGCTATGTCGCGTGCTGCGGTATGCGGACACACTAAAAGCACCATAGTAGAACACAGATGAAGCATTTAAGTTGATGTAATAGCCAGTAAGAAGTAATCCAATTCAAGTTTTAGGTATTGAATATTGACCTTTTAGCTGGCTTTGGTGCCTTGGACATGTGCTAGGAACTTAAGATTCTGCATGAAAGCAGGACTAGCAGCCAAGTTGCACGGGAGAATGTGAAAAGTGTTCATATGCAGTAAAAACCTGAGACATCCGTCCGTTTTCGTCATTTGTTATCGAATCGACTTAAAGCCAGTCGTCACATTGGCCGCTCTTCTCTCTGAAACGGTTGTACTTATCGTCTGCAAAGCTATGTCGCGGGCTGCGGTATGCGGACACACTAAAAGCACCATAGTAGAACACAGATGAAGCTTCTAAGTTGATGTAATAGCCAGTAAGAAGTAGTACAATTCAAGTTTTAGGTATCGATTATTGACTTTTTAGCTGGCTTTGGTGCCTTGGACATGAGCTAGGACCTTAAGATTCTGCATGAAAGGAGGACTAGCAGCCGAGTTGCACGGGAGAATGTGAAACGTGTTCATATGCAGTAAAATCCTGAGACATCCGTCCGTTTTCGTCATTTGTTATCGAATCGACTTAAAGCCAGATCGTCACATTGGCCGCTCTTCTGTCAGAAACGGTTGTACTTATCGTCTGCAAAGCTATGTCGCGTGCTGCGGTATGCGGACACACTAAAAGCACCATAGTAGAACACAGATGAAGCTCCTAAGTTGATGTAATAGCCAGTAAGAAGAAGTAAAATTCAAGTTTTATATATCGGTTATTGACTTTTTACACTTCTTTGGTGCCTTGGACACTAGCTAGGAACTTAAGATTTCGCATGAAGGAGGACTAGCAGCCGAGTTGCACGGGAGAATGTGAGAAGTGTTCATATGTAGTAAAAACCTGAGAAATCCGTCCGTTTTCGTCATTTGTTATCGAATCGACTTAAAGCCAGATCGTCACATTGGCCGCTCTTCTCTCTGAAACGGTTGTACTTATCGTCTGCAAAGCTATGTCGCGTGCTGCGGTATGCGGAGACACTAAAAGCACCATAGTAGAACACAGATGAAGCTTCTAAGTTGATGTAATAGCCAGTAAGAAGTAGTACAATTCAAGTTTTAGGTATCGATTATTGACTTTTTAGCTGGCTTTGGTGCCTTGGACATGAGCTAGGACCTTAAGATTCTGCATGAAAGGAGGACTAGCAGCCGAGTTGCACGGGAGAATGTGAAACGTGTTCATATGCAGTAAAAACCTGAGAAATCCGTCCGTTTTCGTCATTTGTTATCGAACCGACTTAATGCCAGTTCGTCACATTGGCCGCTCTTCTCTCTGAAACGGTTGTACTTATCGTCTGCAAAGCTATGACGCGTGTTGCCTTAGGCGGAAACAGGAGAAGCACCATAGTAGAACACAGATGAAGCTTCTAAGTTGATGTAATAGAAGGTAAGAAGTAGTACAATTCATGTTTTAGGTATCGATTATTGACTTTTTAGGTGGCTTTCGTGCCTTGGACATGAGCTAGGACCTTAAGACTCTGCATGAAAGGAGGACTAGCAGCCGAGTTGCATGGGAGAATGTGAAAAGTGTTCATATGTAGTAAAAACCTGAGAAATCCGTCCGTTTTCGTCATTTGTTATCGAATCGACTTAAAGCCAGATCGTCAAATTGCCCGCTCTTTTCTCTGAAACGGTTGTACTTACCGTCTGCAAAGCTATGTCACGTGCTGCGGTATGCGGAGACACTAAAATCACCACAGTAGAACACAGATGACGCTTCTAAGTTGATGTAATATCCAGTAAGAAGTAGTACAATTCGAGTTTTAGGTATTGATTATTGACTTTTTAGCTGGCTTTGGTGCCTTGGACATGAGCTAGGACCTTAAGATTCTGCATGGAAGGAGGACTGGCAGCCGAGTTCCACAGGAGAATGTGAAAAGTGTTCATATGTAGTAAAAACCTGAGAAATCCGTCCGTTTTCGTCATTTGTTATCGAATCGACTTAAAGCCAGATCGACACATTGGCCGCTCTTCTCTCTGAAACGGTTGTACTTATCGTCTGCAAAGCTATGCCGCGTGCTGCGGTATGCTGAGACACTAAAAGCACCATAATAGAACACAGATGAAGCTTCTAAGTTGATGTAATAGCCAGTAAGAAGTAGTACAATTCAAGTTTTAGGTATTGAATATGGAACTTTTAGCTGGCTTTGGTGCCTTGGACATGAGCTAGGACCTTAAGATTCTGCATGAAAGGAGGACTAGCAGCCGAGTTGCACGGGAGAATGTGAAAAGTGTTCATATGTAGTTAAAACTTGAGAAATCCGTCCGTTTTCGTCATTTGTTATCGAATCGACTTAAAGCCAGATCGTCACATTGGCCGCTCTTCTCTCTGAAACGGTTGTACTTATCGTCTTCAAAGGTATGTCGCGTGTTGCCGTAGGCGGAAACAGGAAAAGCACCATAGTAGAACACAGATGAAGCTTCTAAGTTGCTGTAATAGCCAGTAAGAAGTAGTCCAATTCAAGATTTAGGTATCGATTATTGACTTTTTAGCTGGGTTTTGGTTCCTTGGACATGAGCTAGGACCATAAGAATCTGCATAAAAGGAGGACTAGCAGCCGAGTTGCACGGGAGAATGTGAAAAGTGTTCATATGTAGTAAAAACCTGAGAAATCCGTCCGTTTCCGTCATTTGTTATCGAATCGACTTAAAGCCAGATCGTCACATTGGCCGCTCTTCTCACTGAAACGGTTGTACTTATCGTCTTCAAAGATATGTCGCATGTTGCCGTAGGCGGAAACAGGAAAAGCACCATAGTAGAACACAGATGAAGCTTCTAAGTTGCTGTAATAGCCAGTAAGAAGTAGTTGAATTCAAGTTTTAGGTATCGATTATTCACTTTTTAGCTGGCTTTGGTGCCTTGGACATGAGCTAGGACCTTAAGATTCTACATGAAAGGCGGACTAGCAGCCGAGTTGCACGGGAGAATGTGAAAAGTGTTCATATGTAGTAAAAACCTGAGAAATCCGTCCGTTTCCGTCATTTGTTATCGAATCGACTTAAAGCCAGATCGTCACATTGGCCGCTCTTCTCTCTGAAACGGTTGTACTTATCGTCTGCAAAGCTATGTCGCGTGCTGCGGTATGCGGAGACACTAAAATCACCATAGTAGAACACAGTTGAAACATCTACGTTGATGTAATAGCCAGTAAGAAGTAATCCAATTCAAGTTTTAGCTATCGATTATTGACTTTTTAGCTGGCTTTGGTGACTTGGACATGAGCTAGGACCTTACGATTCTGCATGAAAGGAGGACTAGCAGCCGAGTTGCATGGGAGAATGTGAAAAGTGTTCATATGCAGTAAAAACCTGAGACATCCGTCCGTTTTCGTCATTTGTTATCGAATCGACTTAAAGCCAGATCGTCACATTGGCCGCTCTTCTCATTGAAACGGTTGTACTTATCGTCTGCAAAGCTATGTCGCGTGCTGCGGTATGCGGATACACTAAAAGCACAATAGTAGAACACAGATGAAGCTTCTAAGTTGATGTAATAGCCAGTAAGAAGTAGTAAAATTCAAGTTTTAGGTATCTGTTATTGACTTTTTAACCTTCTTTGGTGCCTTGGACACGAGCTAGTAACTTAAGACTTTGCATGAAGGAGGACTAGCAGCCGAGTTGCACGGGAGAATGTGAAAAGTGTTCATATGTAGTAAAAACCTGAGAAATCCGTCCGTTTTCGTCATTTGTTATCGAATCGACTTAAAGCCAGATCGTCACATTGGCCGCTCTTGTTTCTGAAACGGTTGTACTTCTCGTCTGCAAAGCTATGTCGCGTGCTGCGGTATGCGGAGACACTGAAATCACCATAGTAGAACACAGATGAAGTATCTAAGTTGATGTAATAGCCAGTAAGAAGTAGTCCAATTCAAGTTTTAGGTATCCTTTATTGACTTTTTAGCTGGCTTTGGTGACTTGGACATGAGCTAGGACCTTAAGATTCTGCATGAAAGGAGGACTAGCAGCCGAGTTGCACGGGAGAATGTGAAAAGTGTTCATATCTAAAAAAAAAAAAAAAAAAACCTGAGAAATCCGTCTGTTTTCGTCATTTGTTATCGAATCGACTTAAAGCCAGATCGTCACATTGGCCGCTCTTCTCTCTGAAACGCTAGTACTTATCGTCTGCACAGCTATGTCGCGTGCTGCGGTATGCAGAGACACTAAAAGCACCATAGTAGAACACAGATGAAAATTCTAAGTTGATCTAATAGCCAGTAAAAAGTAGTACAATTCATGTTTTAGGTATCGATTATTGACTTTTTAGCTGGCTTTCGTGCCTTGGACATGGGCTAGGACCTTAAGACTCTGCATGAAAGGAGGACTAGCAGCCGAGTTGCATGGGAGAATGTGATAAGTGTTCATATGTAGTAAAAACCTGAGAAATCGGTCCGTTTTCGTCATTTGTTATCGAATCGACTTAAAGCCAGATCGTCAAATTGGCCGCTCTTTTCTCTGAAACGGTTGTACTTATCGTCTGCAAAGCTATGTCACGTGCTGCGGTATGCGGAGACACTAAAATCACCTCAGTAGAACACAGATGAAGCTTCTAAGTTGATGTAATATCATGTAAGAAGTAGTACAATTCGAGTTTTAGGTATCGATTATTGACTTTTTAGCTGGCTTTGGTGCCTTGGACATGTGCTAGGACCTTAAGATTCTGCATGAAAGAAGGACTAGCAGCCGAGTTCCACGGGAGAATGTGAAAAGTGATCATATGTAGTAAAAACCTGAGAAATCCGTCCGTTTTCGTCATTTGTTATCGAATCGACTTAAAGCCAGATCGACACATTGGCCGCTCTTCTCTCTGAAACGGTTGTACTTATCGTCTGCAAAGCTATGTCGCGTGCTGCGGTATGCGGAGACACTAAAAGCACCATAGTAGAACACAGATTAAGCTTCTAAGTTGATGTAATACCCAGTAAGAAGTAGTAAAATTCAAGTTTTAGTTATCAATTATTGACTTTTTAGCTGGCTTTGGTGCCTTGGACATGAGCTAGGACCTTAACATTCTGCATGAAAGGAGGACTAGCAGCCGAGTTGCACGGGAGAACGTGAAAAGTGTTCATATGTAGTAAAAACCTTAGAAATCCGTCCGTTTTCGTCATTTGTTATCGAATCGACTTAAAGCCAGATTGTCACATTGGCCGCTCTTCTCTCTGAAACGCTTGTACCTATCGTCTGCAAAGCTATGTCGCGTGCTGCGGTATGCGGAGACACTAAAATCACCATAGTAGAACACAGATGAAGCATCTAAGTTGATGTAATAGCCAGTAAGAAGTAATCCAATTCAAGTTTTGGTATCGATTATTGACTTTTTAGCTGGCTTTGGTGACTTGGACATGAGCTAGGACCTTAACATTCTGCATTAAAGGACGACTAGCAGCCGAGTTGCACGGGAGAATGTGAAAAGTGTTCATATGTAGTAAAAACCTGAGAAATCCGTCCGTTTCCGTCATTTGTTATTGAATCGACTTAAAGCCAGATCGTCACATTGGCCGCTCTTCTCTCTGAAACGGTTGTACTTATCGTCTGCAAAGCTATGTCGCGTGCTGCGGTATGCGGAGACACTAAAATCACCATAGTAGAACACAGATGAAACATCTACGTTGATGTAATAGCCAGTGAGAAGTAATCCAATTCAAGTTTTAGCTATCGATTATTGACTTTTTAGCTGGCTTTGGTGACTTGGACATGAGCTAGGACCTTACGATTCTGCATGAAAGGAGGACTAGCAGCCGAGTTGCATGGGAGAATATGAAAAGTGTTCATATGCAGTAAAAACCTGAGACATCCGTCCGTTTTCGTCATTTGTTATCGAATCGACTTAAAGCCAGATCGTCACATTGGCCGCTCTTCTCACTGAAACGGTTGTACTTATCGTCTGCAAAGCTATGTCGCGTGCTGCGGTATGCGGATACACTAAAAGCACAATAGTAGAACACAGATGAAGCTTCTAAGTTGATGTAATAGCCAGTAAGAAGTAGTAAAATTCAAGTTTTAGGTATCTGTTATTGACTTTTTAACCTTCTTTGGTGCCTTGGACACGAGCTAGGAACTTAAGACTTTGCATGAAAGAGGAATAGCAGCCGAGTTGCACGGGAGAATGTGAAAAGTGTTCATATGTAGTAAAAACCTGAGAAATCCGTCCGTTTTCGTCATTTGTTATCGAATCGACTTAAAGCCAGATCGTCACATTGGCCGCTCTTCTCTCTGAAACGGTTGTACTTCTCGTCTGCAAAGCTATGTCGCGTGCTGCGGTATGCGGAGACACTGAAATCACCATAGTAGAACACAGATGAAGCATCTAAGTTGATGTAATAGCCAGTAAGGAGTAGTCCAATTCAAGTTTTAGGTATCGATTATTGACTTTTTAGCTGGCTTTGGTGACTTGGACATGAGCTAGGACCTTAAGATTCTGCATGAAAGGAGGACTAGCAGCCGAGTTGCACGGGAGAATGTGAAACGTGTTCATATGCAGTAAAATCCTGAGACATCCGTCCGTTTTCGTCATTTGTTATCGAATCGACTTAAAGCCAGATCGTCACATTGGCCGCTCTTCTGTCAGAAACGGTTGTACTTATCGTCTGCAAAGCTATGTCGCGTGCTGCGGTATGCGGACACACTAAAAGCACCATAGTAGAACACAGATGAAGCTCCTAAGTTGATGTAATAGCCAGTAAGAAGAAGTAAAATTCAAGTTTTATATATCGGTTATTGACTTTTTACACTTCTTTGGTGCCTTGGACACGAGCTAGGAACTTAAGATTTCGCATGAAGGAGGACTAGCAGCCGAGTTGCACGGGAGAATGTGAAAAGTGTTCATATGTAGTAAAAACCTGAGAAATCCGTCCGTTTTCGTCATTTGTTATCGAATCGACTTAAAGCCAGATCGTCACATTGGCCGCTCTTCTCTCTGAAACGGTTGTACTTATCGTCTGCAAAGCTATGTCGCGTGCTGCGGTATGCGGACACACTAAAAGCACCATAGTAGAACACAGATGAAGCATTTAAGTTGATGTAATAGCCAGTAAGAAGTAATCCAATTCAAGTTTTAGGTATTGAATATTGACCTTTTAGCTGGCTTTGGTGCCTTGGACATGTGCTAGAAACTTAAGATTCTGCATGAAAGCAGGACTAGCAGCCAAGTTGCACGGGAGAATGTGAAAAGTGTTCATATGCAGTAAAAACCTGAGACATCCGTCCGTTTTCGTCATTTGTTATCGAATCGACTTAAAGCCAGTCGTCACATTGGCCGCTCTTCTCTCTGAAACGGTTGTACTTATCGTCTGCAAAGCTATGTCGCGGGCTGCGGTATGCGGACACACTAAAAGCACCATAGTAGAACACAGATGAAGCTTCTAAGTTGATGTAATAGCCAGTAAGAAGTAGTACAATTCAAGTTTTAGGTATCGATTATTGACTTTTTAGCTGGCTTTGGTGCCTTGGACATGAGCTAGGACCTTAAGATTCTGCATGAAAGGAGGACTAGCAGCCGAGTTGCACGGGAGAATGTGAAACGTGTTCATATGCAGTAAAATCCTGAGACATCCGTCCGTTTTCGTCATTTGTTATCGAATCGACTTAAAGCCAGATCGTCACATTGGCCGCTCTTCTGTCAGAAACGGTTGTACTTATCGTCTGCAAAGCTATGTCGCGTGCTGCGGTATGCGGACACACTAAAAGCACCATAGTAGAACACAGATGAAGCTCCTAAGTTGATGTAATAGCCAGTAAGAAGAAGTAAAATTCAAGTTTTATATATCGGTTATTGACTTTTTACACTTCTTTGGTGCCTTGGACACGAGCTAGGAACTTAAGATTTCGCATGAAGGAGGACTAGCAGCCGAGTTGCACGGGAGAATGTGAGAAGTGTTCATATGTAGTAAAAACCTGAGAAATCCGTCCGTTTTCGTCATTTGTTATCGAATCGACTTAAAGCCAGATCGTCACATTGGCCGCTCTTCTCTCTGAAACGGTTGTACTTATCGTCTGCAAAGCTATGTCGCGTGCTGCGGTATGCGGAGACACTAAAAGCACCATAGTAGAACACAGATGAAGCTTCTAAGTTGATGTAATAGCCAGTAAGAAGTAGTACAATTCAAGTTTTAGGTATCGATTATTGACTTTTTAGCTGGCTTTGGTGCCTTGGACATGAGCTAGGACCTTAAGATTCTGCATGAAAGGAGGACTAGCAGCCGAGTTGCACGGGAGAATGTGAAACGTGTTCATATGCAGTAAAAACCTGAGAAATCCGTCCGTTTTCGTCATTTGTTATCGAACCGACTTAATGCCAGTTCGTCACATTGGCCGCTCTTCTCTCTGAAACGGTTGTACTTATCGTCTGCAAAGCTATGACGCGTGTTGCCTTAGGCGGAAACAGGAGAAGCACCATAGTAGAACACAGATGAAGCTTCTAAGTTGATGTAATAGAAGGTAAGAAGTAGTACAATTCATGTTTTAGGTATCGATTATTGACTTTTTAGGTGGCTTTCGTGCCTTGGACATGAGCTAGGACCTTAAGACTCTGCATGAAAGGAGGACTAGCAGCCGAGTTGCATGGGAGAATGTGAAAAGTGTTCATATGTAGTAAAAACCTGAGAAATCCGTCCGTTTTCGTCATTTGTTATCGAATCGACTTAAAGCCAGATCGTCAAATTGCCCGCTCTTTTCTCTGAAACGGTTGTACTTACCGTCTGCAAAGCTATGTCACGTGCTGCGGTATGCGGAGACACTAAAATCACCACAGTAGAACACAGATGACGCTTCTAAGTTGATGTAATATCCAGTAAGAAGTAGTACAATTCGAGTTTTAGGTATTGATTATTGACTTTTTAGCTGGCTTTGGTGCCTTGGACATGAGCTAGGACCTTAAGATTCTGCATGGAAGGAGGACTAGCAGCCGAGTTCCACAGGAGAATGTGAAAAGTGTTCATATGTAGTAAAAACCTGAGAAATCCGTCCGTTTTCGTCATTTGTTATCGAATCGACTTAAAGCCAGATCGACACATTGGCCGCTCTTCTCTCTGAAACGGTTGTACTTATCGTCTGCAAAGCTATGCCGCGTGCTGCGGTATGCTGAGACACTAAAAGCACCATAATAGAACACAGATGAAGCTTCTAAGTTGATGTAATAGCCAGTAAGAAGTAGTACAATTCAAGTTTTAGGTATTGAATATGGAACTTTTAGCTGGCTTTGGTGCCTTGGACATGAGCTAGGACCTTAAGATTCTGCATGAAAGGAGGACTAGCAGCCGAGTTGCACGGGAGAATGTGAAAAGTGTTCATATGTAGTTAAAACTTGAGAAATCCGTCCGTTTTCGTCAATTGTTATCGAATCGACTTAAAGCCAGATCGTCACATTGGCCGCTCTTCTCTCTGAAACGGTTGTACTTATCGTCTTCAAAGGTATGTCGCGTGTTGCCGTAGGCGTAAACAGGAAAAGCACCATAGTAGAACACAGATGAAGCTTCTAAGTTGATGTAATAGCCAGTAAGAAGTAGTCCAATTCAAGATTTAGGTATCGATTATTGACTTTTTAGCTGGCTTTGGTGCCTTGGACATGAGCTAGGACCTTAAGATTTTGCATGAAAGGAGGACTAGCAGCCGAGTTGCATGGGGGAATGTGGAAAGTGTTCAAATAAAGTAAAAACCTGAGAAATACGTCCGTTTTCGTCATTTGTTATCGAATCGACTTAAAGCCAGATCGTCACATTGGCCGCTCTTCTCTCTGAAACGGTTGTACTTATCGTCTTCAAAGATATGTCGCATGTTGCCGTAGGCGGAAACAGGAAAAGCACCATAGTAGAACACAGATGAAGCTTCTAAGTTGCTGTAATAGCCAGTAAGAAGTAGTCCAATTCAAGATTTAGGTATCGATTATTGACTTTTTAGCTGGGTTTTGGTTCCTTGGACATGAGGTAGGACCTTAATATTCTGCATGAAAGGAGGACTAACAGCCGAGTTGCATGGGGGAATGTGAAAAGTGTTCAAATGTAGTAAAAACCTGAGAAATACGTCCGTTTTCGTCATTTGTTATCGAATCGACTTAAAGCCAGATCGTCACATTGGCCGCTCTTCTCTCTGAAACGGTTGTACTTATCGTCTGCAAAGCTATGTCGCGTGCTGCGGTATGCGGAGACACTAAAAGCACCATAGTAGAACACCCATTAAGCTTCTAAGTTGATGTAATAGCCAGTAAGAAGTAGTACAATTCAAGTTTTAGGTTTCGATTATTGACTTTTTAGCTGGCTTTGGTGCCTTGGACATGAGCTAGGACCTTAAGATTCTGCATGAAAGGAGGACTAGCAGCCGAGTTGCACGGGAGAATGTGAAACGTGTTCATATGTAGTTAAAACCTGAGAAATCCGTCCGTTTTCGTCATTTGTTATCGAATCGACTTAAAGCCAGATCGTCAAATTGGCCGCTCTTTTCTCTGAAACGGTTGTACTTATCGTCTGCAAAGCTATGTCACGTGCTGCGGTATGCGGAGACACTAAAATCACCTCAGTAGAACACAGATGAAGCTTCTAAGTTGATGTAATATCCAGTAAGAAGTAGTACAATTCGAGTTTTAGGTATCGATTATTGACTTTGTAGCTGGCTTTGGTGCCTTGGACATGTGCTAGGACCTTAAGATTCTGCATGAAAGGAGGACTAGCAGCCGAGTTCCACGGGAGAATGTGAAAAGTGTTCATATGTAGTAAAAACCTTAGAAATCCGTCCGTTTTCGTCATTTGTTATCGAATCGACTTAAAGCCAGATTGTCACATTGGCCGCTCTTCTCTCTGAAACGCTTGTACCTATCGTCTGCAAAGCTATGTCGCGTGCTGCGGTATGCGGAGACACTAAAATCACCATAGTAGAACACAGATGAAGCATCTAAGTTGATGTAATAGCCAGTAAGAAGTAATCCAATTCAAGTTTTGGTATCGATTATTGACTTTTTAGCTGGCTTTGGTGACTTGGACATGAGCTAGGACCTTAACATTCTGCATTAAAGGACGACTAGCAGCCGAGTTGCACGGGAGAATGTGAAAAGTGTTCATATGTAGTAAAAACCTGAGAAATCCGTCCGTTTCCGTCATTTGTTATTGAATCGACTTAAAGCCAGATCGTCACATTGGCCGCTCTTCTCTCTGAAACGGTTGTACTTATCGTCTGCAAAGCTATGTCGCGTGCTGCGGTATGCGGAGACACTAAAATCACCATAGTAGAACACAGATGAAACATCTACGTTGATGTAATAGCCAGTGAGAAGTAATCCAATTCAAGTTTTAGCTATCGATTATTGACTTTTTAGCTGGCTTTGGTGACTTGGACATGAGCTAGGACCTTACGATTCTGCATGAAAGGAGGACTAGCAGCCGAGTTGCATGGGAGGATATGAAAAGTGTTCATATGCAGTAAAAACCTGAGACATCCGTCCGTTTTCGTCATATGTTATCGAATCGACTTAAAGCCAGATCGTCACATTGGCCGCTCTTCTCACTGAAACGGTTGTACTTATCGTCTGCAAAGCTATGTCGCGTGCTGCGGTATGCGGATACACTAAAAGCACAATAGTAGAACACAGATGAAGCTTCTAAGTTGATGTAATAGCCAGTAAGAAGTAGTAAAATTCAAGTTTTAGGTATCTGTTATTGACTTTTTAACCTTCTTTGGTGCCTTGGACACGAGCTAGGAACTTAAGACTTTGCATGAAAGAGGAATAGCAGCCGAGTTGCACGGGAGAATGTGAAAAGTGTTCATATGTAGTAAAAACCTGAGAAATCCGTCCGTTTTCGTCATTTGTTATCGAATCGACTTAAAGCCAGATCGTCACATTGGCCGCTCTTCTCTCTGAAACGGTTGTACTTCTCGTCTGCAAAGCTATGTCGCGTGCTGCGGTATGCGGAGACACTGAAATCACCATAGTAGAACACAGATGAAGCATCTAAGTTGATGTAATAGCCAGTAAGGAGTAGTCCAATTCAAGTTTTAGGTATCGATTATTGACTTTTTAGCTGGCTTTGGTGACTTGGACATGAGCTAGGACCTTAAGATTCTGCATGAATGGAGGACTAGCAGCCGAGTTGCACGGGAGAATGTGAAAAGTGTTCATATGTAGTAAAAACCTTAGAAATCCGTCCGTTTTCGTCATTTGTTATCGAATCGACTTAAAGCCAGATCGTCACATTGGCCGCTCTTCTCTCTGAAACGCCAGTACTTATCATCTGCACAGCTATGTCGCGTGCTGCGGTATGCAGAGACACTAAAAGCACCATAGTAGAACACAGATGTAGCTTCTAAGTTGATGTAATAGCCAGTAAGAAGTAGTACAATTCATGTTTTAGGTATCGATTATTGAGTTTTTAGCTGGCTTTCGTGCCTTGGACATGAGCTAGGACCTTAAGACTCTGCATGAAAGGAGGACTAGCAGCCGAGTTGCATGGGGGAATGTGAAAAGTGTTCAAATAAAGTAAAAACCTGAGAAATACGTCCGTTTTCGTCATTTGTTATCGAATCGACTTAAAGCCAGATCGTCACATTGGCCGCTCTTCTCTCTGAAACGGTTGTACTTATCGTCTTCAAAGATATGTCGCATGTTGCCGTAGGCGGAAACAGGAAAAGCACCATAGTAGAACACAGATGAAGCTTCTAAGTTGCTGTAATAGCCAGTAAGAAGTAGTCCAATTCAAGATTTAGGTATCGATTATTGACTTTTTAGCTGGGTTTTGGTTCCTTGGACATGAGGTAGGACCTTAATATTCTGCATGAAAGGAGGACTAACAGCCGAGTTGCATGGGGGAATGTGAAAAGTGTTCAAATGTAGTAAAAACCTGAGAAATACGTCCGTTTTCGTCATTTGTTATCGAATCGACTTAAAGCCAGATCGTCACATTGGCCGCTCTTCTCTCTGAAACGGTTGTACTTATCGTCTGCAAAGCTATGTCGCGTGCTGCGGTATGCGGAGACACTAAAAGCACCATAGTAGAACACCCATTAAGCTTCTAAGTTGATGTAATAGCCAGTAAGAAGTAGTACAATTAGAGTTTTAGGTATCGATTATTGACTTTTTAGCTGGCTTTGGTGCCTTGGACATGAGCTAGGACCTTAAGATTCTGCATGAAAGGAGGACTAGCAGCCGAGTTGCACGGGAGAATGTGAAACGTGTTCATATGTAGTTAAAACCTGAGAAATCCGTCCGTTTTCGTCATTTGTTATCGAACCGACTTAAAGCCAGATCGTCACATTGGCCGCTCTTCTCTCTGAAACGGTTGTACTTATCGTCTGCAAAGCTATGACGCGTGTTGCCTTAGGCGGAAACAGGAGAAGCACCATAGTAGAACACAGATGAAGCTTCTAAGTTGATGTAATAGAAGGTAAGAAGTAGTACAATTCATGTTTTAGGTATCGATTATTGACTTTTTAGCTGGCTTTCGTGCCTTGGACATGAGCTAGGACCTTAAGACTCTGCATGAAAGGAGGACTAGCAGCCGAGTTGCACGGGAGAATGTGAAAAGTGTTCATATCTAAAAAAAAAAAAAAAAAAAAAACCTGAGAAATCCGTCTGTTTTCGTCATTTGTTATCGAATCGACTTAAAGCCAGATCGTCACATTGGCCGCTCTTCTCTCTGAAACGCTAGTACTTATCGTCTGCACAGCTATGTCGCGTGCTGCGGTATGCAGAGACACTAAAAGCACCATAGTAGAACACAGATGAAAATTCTAAGTTGATCTAATAGCCAGTAAGAAGTAGTACAATTCATGTTTTAGGTATCGATTATTGACTTTTTAGCTGGCTTTCGTGCCTTGGACATGGGCTAGGACCTTAAGACTCTGCATAAAAGGAGGACTAGCAGCCGAGTTGCATGGGAGAATGTGATAAGTGTTCATATGTAGTAAAAACCTGAGAAATCGGTCCGTTTTCGTCATTTGTTATCGAATCGACTTAAAGCCAGATCGTCAAATTGGCCGCTCTTTTCTCTGAAACGGTTGTACTTATCGTCTGCAAAGCTATGTCACGTGCTGCGGTATGCGGAGACACTAAAATCACCTCAGTAGAACACAGATGAAGCTTCTAAGTTGATGTAATATCCAGTAAGAAGTAGTACAATTCGAGTTTTAGGTATCGATTATTGACTTTGTAGCTGGCTTTGGTGCCTTGGACATGTGCTAGGACCTTAAGATTCTGCATGAAAGGAGGACTAGCAGCCGAGTTCCACGGGAGAATGTGAAAAGTGTTCATATGTAGTAAAAACCTGAGAAATCCGTCCGTTTCCGTCATTTGTTATTGAATCGACTTAAAGCCAGATCGTCACATTGGCCGCTCTTCTCTCTGAAACGGTTGTACTTCTCGTCTGCAAAGCTATGTCGCGTGCTGCGGTATGCGGAGACACTAAAATCACCATAGTAGAACACAGATGAAACATCTACGTTGATGTAATAGCCAGTGAGAAGTAATCCAATTCAAGTTTTAGCTATCGATTATTGACTTTTTAGCTGGCTTTGGTGACTTGGACATGAGCTAGGACCTTAAGATTCTGCATGAAAGGAGGACTAGCAGCCGAGTTGCATGGGAGAATATGAAAAGTGTTCATATGCAGTAAAAACCTGAGACATCCGTCCGTTTTCGTCATATGTTATCGAATCGACTTAAAGCCAGATCGTCACATTGGCCGCTCTTCTCACTGAAACGGTTGTACTTATCGTCTGCAAAGCTATGTCGCGTGCTGCGGTATGCGGATACACTAAAAGCACAATAGTAGAACACAGATGAAGCTTCTAAGTTGATGTAATAGCCAGTAAGAAGTAGTAAAATTCAAGTTTTAGGTATCTGTTATTGACTTTTTAACCTTCTTTGGTGCCTTGGACACGAGCTAGGAACTTAAGACTGTGCATGAAAGAGGAATAGCAGCCGAGTTGCACGGGAGAATGTGAAAAGTGTTCATATGTAGTAAAAACCTGAGAAATCCGTCCGTTTTCGTCATTTGTTATCGAATCGACTTAAAGCCAGATCGTCACATTGGCCGCTCTTCTCTCTGAAACGGTTGTACTTCTCGTCTGCAAAGCTATGTCGCGTGCTGCGGTATGCGGAGACACTGAAATCACCATAGTAGAACACAGATGAAGCATCTAAGTTAATGTAATAGCCAGTAAGGAGTAGTCCAATTCAAGTTTTAGGTATCGATTATTGACTTTTTAGCTGGCTTTGGTGACTTGGACATGAGCTAGGACCTTAAGATTCTGCATGAAAGGAGGACTAGCAGCCGAGTTGCACGGGAGAATGTGAAAAGTGTTCATATGTAGTAAAAACCTTAGAAATCCGTCCGTTTTCGTCATTTGTTATCGAATCGACTTAAAGCCAGATCGTCACATTGGCCGCTCTTCTCTCTGAAACGCCAGTACTTATCATCTGCACAGCTATGTCGCGTGCTGCGGTATGCAGAGACACTAAAAGCACCATAGTAGAACACAGATGAAGCTTCTAAGTTGATGTAATAGCCAGTAAGAAGTAGTACAATTCATGTTTTAGGTATCGATTATTGAGTTTTTAGCTGGCTTTCGTGCCTTGGACATGAGCTAGGACCTTAAGACTCTGCATGAAAGGAGGACTAGCAGCCGAGTTGCATGGGAGAATGTGAAAAGTGTTCATATGTAGTAAAAACCTGAGAAATCCGTCCGTTTTCGTCATTTGTTATCGAATCGACTTAAAGCCAGATCGTCACATTGGCCGCTCTTCTCTCTGAAACGGTTGTACTTATCGTCTGCAAAGCTATGTCGCGTGCTGCGGTATGCGGACACACTAAAAGCACCATAGTAGAACACAGATGAAGCATTTAAGTTGATGTAATAGCCAGTAAGAAGTAATCCAATTCAAGTTTTAGGTATTGAATATTGACCTTTTAGCTGGCTTTGGTGCCTTGGACATGAGCTAGGACCTTAAGATTCTGCATGAAAGCAGGACTAGCAGCCAAGTTGCACGGGAGAATGTGAAAAGTGTTCATATGCAGTAAAAACCTGAGACATCCGTCCGTTTTCGTCATTTGTTATCGAATCGACTTAAAGCCAGATCGTCACATTGGCCGCTCTTCTCTCTGAAACGGATGTACTTATCGTCTGCAAAGCTATGTCGCGTGCTGCGGTATGCGGACACACTAAAAGCACCATAGTAGAACACAGATGAAGCTTCTAAGTTGATGTAATAGCCAGTAAGAAGTAGTACAATTCAAGTTTTAGGTATCGATTATTGACTTTTTAGCTGGCTTTGGTGCCTTGGACATGAGCTAGGACCTTAAGATTCTGCATGAAAGGAGGACTAGCAGCCGAGTTGCACGGGAGAATGTGAAACGTGTTCATATGCAGTAAAAACCTGAGACATCCGTCCGTTTTCGTCATTTGTTATCGAATCGACTTAAAGCCAGATCGTCACATTGGCCGCTCTTCTGTCAGAAACGGTTGTACTTATCGTCTGCAAAGCTATGTCGCGTGCTGCGGTATGCGGACACACTAAAAGCACCATAGTAGAACACAGATGAAGCTCCTAAGTTGATGTAATAGCCAGTAAGAAGAAGTAAAATTCAAGTTTTATATATCGGTTATTGACTTTTTACACTTCTTTGGTGCCTTGGACACGAGCTAGGAACTTAAGATTTCGCATGAAGGAGGACTAGCAGCCGAGTTGCACGGGAGAATGTGAAAAGTGTTCATATGTAGTAAAAACCTGAGAAATCCGTCCGTTTTCGTCATTTGTTATCGAATCGACTTAAAGCCAGATCGTCACATTGGCCGCTCTTCTCTCTGAAACGGTTGTACTTATCGTCTGCAAAGCTATGTCGCGTGCTGCGGTATGCGGAGACACTAAAAGCACCATAGTAGAACACAGATGAAGCTTCTAAGTTGATGTAATAGCCAGTAAGAAGTAGTACAATTCAAGTTTTAGGTATCGATTATTGACTTTTTAGCTGGCTTTGGTGCCTTGGACATGAGCTAGGACCTTAAGATTCTGCATGAAAGGAGGACTAGCAGCCGAGTTGCACGGGAGAATGTGAAACGTGTTCATATGCAGTAAAAACCTGAGAAATCCGTCCGTTTTCGTCATTTGTTATCGAACCGACTTAATGCCAGTTCGTCACATTGGCCGCTCTTCTCTCTGAAACGGTTGTACTTATCGTCTGCAAAGCTATGACGCGTGTTGCCTTAGGCGGAAACAGGAGAAGCACCATAGTAGAACACAGATGAAGCTTCTAAGTTGATGTAATAGAAGGTAAGAAGTAGTACAATTCATGTTTTAGGTATCGATTATTGACTTTTTAGGTGGCTTTCGTGCCTTGGACATGAGCTAGGACCTTAAGACTCTGCATGAAAGGAGGACTAGCAGCCGAGTTGCATGGGAGAATGTGAAAAGTATTGATATGTAGTAAAAACCTGAGAAATCCGTCCGTTTTCGTCATTTGTTATCGAATCGACTTAAAGCCAGATCGTCAAATTGGCCGCTCTTTTCTCTGAAACGGTTGTACTTACCGTCTGCAAAGCTATGTCACGTGCTGCGGTATGCGGAGACACTAAAATCACCACAGTAGAACACAGATGACGCTTCTAAGTTGATGTAATATCCAGTAAGAAGTAGTACAATTCGAGTTTTAGGTATTGATTATTGACTTTTTAGCTGGCTTTGGTGCCTTGGACATGAGCTAGGACCTTAAGATTCTGCATGGAAGGAGGACTAGCAGCCGAGTTCCACAGGAGAATGTGAAAAGTGTTCATATGTAGTAAAAACCTGAGAAATCCGTCCGTTTTCGTCATTTGTTATCGAATCGACTTAAATCCAGATCGACACATTGGCCGCTCTTCTCTCTGAAACGGTTGTACTTATCGTCTGCAAAGCTATGCCGCGTGCTGCGGTATGCTGAGACACTAAAAGCACCATAATAGAACACAGATGAAGCTTCTAAGTTGATGTAATAGCCAGTAAGAAGTAGTACAATTCAAGTTTTAGGTATTGAATATGGAACTTTTAGCTGGCTTTGGTGCCTTGGACATGAGCTAGGACCTTAAGATTCTGCATGAAAGGAGGACTAGCAGCCGAGTTGCACGGGAGAATGTGAAAAGTGTTCATATGTAGTTAAAACTTGAGAAATCCGTCCGTTTTCGTCATTTGTTATCGAATCGACTTAAAGCCAGATCGTCACATTGGCCGCTCTTCTCTCTGAAACGGTTGTACTTATCGTCTTCAAAGGTATGTCGCGTGTTGCCGTAGGCGGAAACAGGAAAAGCACCATAGTAGAACACAGATGAAGCTTCTAAGTTGATGTAATAGCCAGTAAGAAGTAGTCCAATTCAAGATTTAGGTATCGATTATTGACTTTTTAGCTGGCTTTGGTGCCTTGGACATGAGCTAGGACCTTAAGATTTTGCATGAAAGGAGGACTAGCAGCCGAGTTGCATGGGGGAATGTGAAAAGTGTTCAAATAAAGTAAAAACCTGAGAAATACGTCCGTTTTCGTCATTTGTTATCGAATCGACTTAAAGCCAGATCGTCACATTGGCCGCTCTTCTCTCTGAAACGGTTGTACTTATCGTCTTCAAAGGTATGTCGCATGTTGCCGTCGGCGGAAACAGGAAAAGCACCATAGTAGAACACAGATGAAGCTTCTAAGTTGATGTAATAGCCAGTAAGAAGTAGTCCAATTCAAGATTTAGGTATCGATTATTGACTTTTTAGCTGGGTTTTGGTTCCTTGGACATGAGGTAGGACCTTAATATTCTGCATGAAAGGAGGACTAACAGCCGAGTTGCATGGGGGAATGTGAAAAGTGTTCAAATGTAGTAAAAACCTGAGAAATACGTCCGTTTTCGTCATTTGTTATCGAATCGACTTAAAGCCAGATCGTCACATTGGCCGCTCTTCTCTCTGAAACGGTTGTACTTATCGTCTGCAAAGCTATGTCGCGTGCTGCGGTATGCGGAGACACTAAAAGCACCATAGTAGAACACCCATTAAGCTTCTAAGTTGATGTAATAGCCAGTAAGAAGTAGTACAATTCAAGTTTTAGGTATCGATTATTGACTTTTTAGTTGGCTTTGGTGCCTTGGACATGAGCTAGGACCTTAAGATTCTGCATTAAAGGAGGACTAGCAGCCGAGTTGCACGGGAGAATGTGAAACGTGTTCATATGTAGTTAAAACCTGAGAAATCCGTCCGTTTTCGTCATTTGTTATCGAACCGACTTAAAGCCAGATCGTCACATTGGCCGCTCTTCTCTCTGAAACGGTTGTACTTATCGTCTGCAAAGCTATGACGCGTGTTGCCTTAGGCGGAAACAGGAGAAGCACCATAGTAGAACACAGATGAAGCTTCTAAGTTGATGTAATAGAAGGTAAGAAGTAGTACAATTCATGTTTTAGGTATCGATTATTGACTTTTTAGCTGGCTTTCGTGCCTTGGACATGAGCTAGGACCTTAAGACTCTGCATGAAAGGAGGACTAGCAGCCGAGTTGCATGGGAGAATGTGAAAAGTGTTCATATGTAGTAAAAACCTGAGAAATCCGTCCGTTTTCGTCATTTGTTATCGAATCGACTTAAAGCCAGATCGTCAAATTGGCCGCTCTTTTCTCTGAAACGGTTGTACTTACCGTCTGCAAAGCTATGTCACGTGCTGCGGTATGCGGAGACACTAAAATCACCACAGTAGAACACAGATGACGCTTCTAAGTTGATGTAATATCCAGTAAGAAGTAGTACAATTCGAGTTTTAGGTATTGATTATTGACTTTTTAGCTGGCTTTGGTGCCTTGGACATGAGCTAGGACCTTAAGATTCTGCATGGAAGGAGGACTAGCAGCCGAGTTCCACGGGAGAATGTGAAAAGTGTTCATATGTAGTAAAAACCTGAGAAATCCGTCCGTTTTCGTCATTTGTTATCGAATCGACTTAAAGCCAGATCGACACATTGGCCGCTCTTCTCTCTGAAACGGTTGTACTTATCGTCTGCAAAGCTATGTCGCGTGCTGCGGTATGCGGAGACACTAAAAGCACCATAGTAGAACACCCATTAAGCTTCTAAGTTGATGTAATAGCCAGTAAGAAGTAGTACAATTAGAGTTTTAGGTATCGATTATTGACTTTTTAGCTGGCTTTGGTGCCTTGGACATGAGCTAGGACCTTAAGATTCTGCATGAAAGGAGGACTAGCAGCCGAGTTGCACGGGAGAATGTGAAAAGTGTTCATATGTAGTTAAAACTTGAGAAATCCGTCCGTTTTCGTCATTTGTTATCGAATCGACTTAAAGCCAGATCGTCACATTGGCCGCTCTTCTCTCTGAAACGGTTGTACTTATCGTCTTCAAAGGTATGTCGCGTGTTGCCGTAGGCGGAAACAGGAAAAGCACCATAGTAGAACACAGATGAAGCTTCTAAATTGATGTAATAGCCAGTAAGAAGTAGTCCAATTCAAGATTTAGGTATCGATTATTGACTTTTTAGCTGGCTTTGGTGCCTTGGACATGAGCTAGGACCTTAAGATTTTGCATGAAAGGAGGACTAGCAGCCGAGTTGCATGGGGGAATGTGAAAAGTGTTCAAATAAAGTAAAAACCTGACAAATACGTCCGTTTTCGTCATTTGTTATCGAATCGACTTAAAGCCAGATCGTCACATTGGCCGCTCTTCTCTCTGAAACGGTTGTACTTATCGTCTGCAAAGTTATGTCGCGTGCTGCGGTATGCGGAGACACTAAAAGCACCATAGTAGAACACAGATGAAGCTTCTAAGTTGATGTAATAGCCAGTAAGAAGTAATCCAATTCAAGTTTTAGGTATCGATTATTGACTTTTTAGCTGGCTTTGGTGCCTTGGACATGAGCTAGGACCTTAAGATTCTGCATTAAAGGAGGACTAGCAGCCGAGTTGCATGGGAGAATGTGAAAAGTGTTCATATGTAGAAAAAACCTGAGAAATCCGTCCGTTTTCGTCATTTGTTATCGAATCGACTTAAAGCCAGATCGTCACACTGGCTGCTCTTCTCTCTGAAACGGTTGCACTTATCGTCTCCAAAGCTATGTCGCGTGCTGCGGTATGCGGAGACACTAAAATCACCATAGTAGAACACAGATGAAGCATCTAAGTTGATTTAATAGCCAGTAAGAAGTAATCGAATTCAAGTTTTAGGTATCGATTATTGACTTTTTAGCTGGCTTTGGTGCCTTGGACATGAGCTAGGACCTTAAGATTCTGCATGAAAGTAGGACTAGCAGCCGAGTTGCACGGGAGAATGTGAAAAGTGTTCATATGCAGTAAAAAGCTGAGACATCCGTCCGTTTTCGTCATTTGTTATCGAATCGACTTAAAGCCAGATCGTCACATTGGCCGCTCTTCTCTCTGAAACGGTTGTACTTATCGTCTGCAAAGCTATGTCGAGTGCTGTGGTATGCGGACACACTAAAAGCACCATAGTAGAACACAGATGAAGCATCTAAGTTGATGTAATAGAAGGTAAGAAGTAATCCAATTTAAGTTTTAGGTATTGAATATTCACCTTTTAGCTGGCTTTGGTGCCTTGGACATGAGCTAGGACCTGAAGATTCTGCATTAAAGGAGGACTAGCAGCCGAGTTGCATGGGAGAATGTGAAAAGTGTTCATATGTAGTAAAAACCTTAGAAATCCGTCCGTTTTCGTCATTTGTTATCGAATCGACTTAAAGCCAGATCGTCACATTGGTTGCTCTTCTCTCTTAAACGGTTGCACTTATCGTCTGCAAAGCTATGTCGCGTGCTGCGGTATGCGGAGACACTAAAATCACCATAGTAGAACACAGATGAAGCATCTAAGTTGATGTAATAGCCAGTAAGAAGTAATCCAATTCAAGTTTTAGGTATCGATTATTGACTTTTTAGCTGGCTTTGGTGCCTTGGACATGAGCTAGGACCTTAAGATTCTGCATGAAAGGAGGACTAGCAGCCGAGTAGCACGGGAGAATGTGAAACGTGTTCATATGTAGTAAAAACCTGAGACATCCGTCCGTTTTCGTCATTTGTTATCTAATCGACATAATGCCAGATCGACACATTGGCCGCTCTTCTCTCTGAAACGGTTGTACTTATCGTCTGCAAAGCTATGTCGCGTGCTGCGGTATGCTGAGACGCTAAAAGCACCATAATAGAACACAGATGAAGCTTCTAAGTTGATGTAATAGCCAGTAAAAAGTAGTACAATTCAAGTTTTAGGTATTGAATATGGAACTTTTAGCTGGCTTTGGTGCCTTGGACATGAGCTAGGACCTTAAGATTCTGCATGAAAGGAGGACTAGCAGCCGAGTTGCACGGGAGAATGTGAAAAGTGTTCATATGTAGTTAAAACCTGAGAAATCCGTCCGTTTTCGTCATTTGTTATCGAATCGACTTAAAGCCAGATCGTCACATTGGCCGCTCTTCTCTCTGAAACGGTTGTACTTATCGTCTTCAAAGGTATGTCGCATGTTGCCGTAGGCGGAAACAGGAAAAGCACCATAGTAGAACACAGATGAAGCTCCTAAGTTGATGTAATAGCCAGTAAGAAGTAGTCCAATTCAAGATTTAGGTATCGATTATTGACTTTTTAGCTGGGTTTTGGTGCCTTGGACATGAGGTAGGACCTTAAGATTCTGCATGAAAGGAGGACTAGCAGCCGAGTTGCATGGGGGAATGTGAAAAGTGTTCAAATGTAGTAAAAACCTGAAAAATACGTCCGTTTTCGTGATTTGTTATCGAATCGACTTAAAGCCAGATCGTCACATTGGCCGCTCTTCTCTCTGAAACGGTTGTACTTATCGTCTGCAAAGCTATGTCGCGTGCTGCGGTATGCGGAGACACTAAAAGCACCATAGTAGAACACCCATTAAGCTTATAAGTTGATGTAATACCCAGTAAGAAGTAGTAAAATTCAAGTTTTAGGTATCGATTATTGACTTTTTAGCTGGCTTTGGTGCCTTGTACATGAGATAGGACCTTAACATTCTGCATGAAAGGAGGACTAGCAGCCGAGATGCACGGGAGAATGCGAAAAGTGTTCATATGTAGTGAAAACCTTAGAAATCCGTCCGTTTTCGTCATTTGTTATCGAATTGACTTAAAGCCAGATCGTCACATTGGCTGCTCTTCTCTCTGAAACGGTTGCACTTATCGTCTGCAAAGCTATGTCGCGTGCGGCGGTATGCGGAGACACTAAAATCACCATAGTAGAACACAGATGAAGCATCTAAGTTGATGTAATAGCCAGTAAGAAGTAATCCAATTCAAGTTTTAGGTATCGATTATTGACTTTTTAGCTGGCTTTGGTGCCTTGGACATGAGCTAGGACCTTAAGATTCTGCATTAAAGGAGGACTAGCAGCCGAGTTGCACGGGAGAATGTGAAAAGTGTTCATATGTAGTAAAAACCTGAGAAATCCGTCCGTTTTCGTCATTTGTTATCGAATCGACTTAAAGCCAGGTCGTCACATTGGCTGCTCTTCTCTCTGAAACGGTTGCACTTATCGTCTGCAAAGCTATGTCGCGTGCTGCGGTATGCGGAGACACTAAAATCACCATAGTAGAACACAGATGAAGCATCTAAGTTGATGTAATAGCCAGTAAGAAGTAATCCAATTCAAGTTTTAGGTATCGATTATTGACTTTTTAGCTGGCTTTGGTGCCTTGGACATGAGCTAGGACCTTAAGATTCTGCATGAAAGGAGGACTAGCAGCCGAGTTGCACGGGAGAATGTGAAAAGTGTTCATATGCAGTAAAAACCTGAGACATCCGTCCGTTTTCGTCATTTGTTATCGAATCGACTTAAAGCCAGATCGTCACATTGGCCGCTCGTCTGTCTGAAACGGTTGTACTTATCGTCTGCAAAGCTATGTCGCGTGCTGCGGTATGCGGACACACTAAAAGCACCATAGTAGAACACAGATGAAGCTTCTAAGTTGATGTAATAGCCAGTAAGAAGTAGTACAATTCAAGTTTTAGGTATTGAATATGGAACTTTTAGCTGGCTTTGGTGCCTTGGACATGAGCTAGGACCTTAAGATTCTGCATGAAAGGAGGACTAGCAGCCGCGTTGCACGGGAGAATGTGAAAAGTGTTCATATGTAGTTAAAACCTGAGAAATCCGTCCGTTTTCGTCATTTGTTATCGAATCGACTTAAAGCCAGATCGTCACATTGGCCGCTCTTCTCTCTGAAACGGTTGTACTTATCGTCTGCAAAGCTATGTCGCGAGCTGCGGTATGCGGAGACACTAAAAGCACCATAGTAGAACACCCATTAAGCTTCTAAGTTGATGTAATACCCAGTAAGAAGTAGTAAAATTCAAGTTTTATGTATCGGTTATTGACTTTTTACACTTCTTTGGTGCCTTGGACACGAGCTAGGAACTTAAGATTTCGCATGAAGGAGGACTAGCAGCCGAGTTGCACGGGAGAATGTGAAAAGTGTTCATATGTAGTAAAAACCTGAGAAATCCGTCCGTTTTCGTCATTTGTTATCGAATCGACTTAAAGCCAGATCGTCACATTGGCCGCTCTTCTCTCTGAAACGGTTGTACTTATCGCTGCAAAGATATGTCGCGTGCTGCGGTATGCGGACACACTAAAAGCACCATAGTAGAACACAGATGAAGCTTCTAAGTTGATGTAATAGCCAGTAAGAAGTAGTACAATTCAAGTTTTAGGTATTGAATATGGAACTTTTAGCTGGCTTTGGTGCCTTGGACATGAGCTAGGACCTTAAGATTCTGCATGAAAGGGGGACTAGCAGCCGAGTTGCACGGGAGAATGTGAAAAGTGTTCATATGCAGTAAAAACCTGAAACATCCGTCCGTTTTCGTCATTTGTTATCGAATCTACTTAAAGCCAGATCGTCACATTGGCCGCTCTTCTGTCTGAAACGGTTATACTTATCGTCTGCAAAGCTATGTCGCGTGCTGCGGTATGCGGACACACTAAAAGCACCATAGTAGAACACAGATGAAGCTTCTAAGTTGATGTAATAGCCAGTAAGAAGAAGTAAAATTCAAGTTTTATGTATCGGTTATTGACTTTTTACACTTCTTTGGTGCCTTGGACACGAGCTAGGAACTTAAGATTTCGCATGAAGGAGGACTAGCAGCAGAGTTGCACGGGAGAATGTGAAAAGTGTTCATATGTAGTAAAAACCTGAGAAATCCGTCCGTTTTCGTCATTTGTTATCGAATCGACTTAAAGCCAGATCGTCACATTGGCCGATCTTCTCTCTGAAACGGTTGTACTTATCGCTGCAAAGATATGTCGCGTGCTGCGGTATGCGGAGACACTAAAAGCACCATAGTAGAACACAGATGAAGCTTCTAAGTTGATGTAATAGCCAGTAAGAAGTAGTACAATTCAAGTTTTAGGTATCGATTATTGACTTTTTAGCTAGCTTTGGTGCCTTGGACATGAGCTCGGACCTTAAGATTCTGCATGAAAGGAGGACTAGCAGCCGAGTTGCACGGGAGAATGTGAAACGTGTTCGTATGTAGTAAAAACCTGAGAAATCCGTCCGTTTTCGTCATTTGTTATCGAACCGACTTAAAGCCAGATCGTCACATTGGCCGCTCTTCTCTCTGAAACGGTTGTACTTATCGTCTGCGAAGCTATGTCACGTGCTGCGGTATGCGGAGACACTAAAATCACCACAGTAGAACACAGATGAAGCTTCTAAGTTGATGTAATATGCAGTAAGAAGTAGTACAATTCAAGTTTTAGGTATCGATTATTGACTTTTTAGCTGGCTTTGGTGCCTTGGACATGAGCTAGGACCTTAAGATTCTCCAATAAAGGAGGACTAGCAGCCGTGTTGCACGGGAGAATGTGAAAAGTGTTCATATGTAGTAAAAACCTGAGAAATCCATCCGTTTTCGTCATTTGTTATCGAATCGACTTAAAGCCAGATCGTCACATTGGCCGCTCTTCTCTCTGAAACGGTTGTACTTATCGTCTGCAAAGCTATGACGCGTGTTGCCTTAGGCGGAAACAGGAGAAGCACCATAGTAGAACACAGATGAAGCTTCTAAGTTGATGTAATAGCCAGTAAGAAGTAGTACAATTAAAGTTTTAGGTATCAGTTAATGACTTTTTACCCTTCTTTGGTGCCTTGGACACGAGCTAGGAAATTAAGATTTTGCATGAAGGAGGACTATCAGCCGAGTTGCACGGGAGAATGTGAAAAGTGTTCATATGTAGTAAAAACCTGAGAAATCCGTCCGTTTTCGTCATTTGTTATCGAATCGACTTAAAGCCAGATCGTCACATTGGCTGCTCTTCTCTCTGAAACGGTTGCACTTATCGTCTGCAAAGCTATGTCGCGTGCTGCGGTATGCGGAGACACTAAAATCACCATAGTAGAACACAGATGAAGCATCTAAGTTGATGTAATAGCCAGTAAGAAGTAATCCAATTCAAGTTTTAGGTATCGATTATTGACTTTTTAGCTGGCTTTGGTGCCTTGGACATGAGCTAGGACCTTAAGATTCTGCATGAAAGGAGGACTAGCAGCCGAGTTGCACGGGAGAATGTGAAAAGTGTTCATATGCAGTAAAAACCTGAGACATCCGTCCGTTTTCGTCATTTGTTATCGAATCGACTTAAAGCCAGATCGTCACATTGGCCGCTCTTCTGTCTGAAACGGTTGTACTTATCGTCTGCAAAGCTATGTCGCGTGCTGCGGTATGCGGACACACTAAAAGCACCATAGTAGAACACAGATGAAGCTTCTAAGTTGATGTAATAGCCAGTAAGAAGAAGTAAAATTCAAGTTTTATGTATCGGTTATTGACTTTTTACACTTCTTTGGTGCCATGGACACGAGCTAGGAACTTAAGATTTCGCATGAAGGAGGACTAGCAGCCGAGTTGCACGGGAGAATGTGAAAAGTGTTCATATGTAGTAAAAACCTTAGAAATCCGTCCGTTTTCGTCATTTGTTATCGAATCGACTTAAAGCCAGATCGTCACATTGGCCGCTCTTCTCTCTGAAACGGTTGTACTTATCGCTGCAAAGATATGTCGCGTGCTGCGGTATGCGGACACACTAAAAGCACCATAGTAGAACACAGATGAAGCTTCTAAGTTGATGTAATAGCCAGTAAGAAGTAGTACAATTCAAGTTTTAGGTATTGAATATGGAACTTTTAGCTGGCTTTGGTGCCTTGGACATGAGCTAGGACCTTAAGATTCTGCATGAAAGGAGGACTAGCAGCCGAGTTGCACGGGAGAATGTGAAAAGTGTTCATATGTAGTTAAAACCTGAGAAATCCGTCCGTTTTCGTCATTTGTTATCGAATCGACTTAAAGAAAGATCGTCACATTGGCCGCTCTTCTCTCTGAAACGGTTGTACTTATCGTCTGCAAAGCTATGTCGCGTGCTGCGGTATGCGGAGACACTAAAAGCACCATAGTAGAACACCCATTAAGCTTATAAGTTGATGTAATACCCAGTAAGAAGTAGTAAAATTCAAGTTTTAGGTATCGATTATTGACTTTTTAGCTGGCTTTGGTGCCTTGGACATGAGATAGGACCTTAACATTCTGCATGAAAGGAGGACTAGCAGCCGAGATGCACGGGAGAATGCGAAAAGTGTTCATATGTAGTAAAAACCTTAGAAATCCGTCCGTTTTCGTCATTTGTTATCGAATTGACTTAAAGCCAGATCGTCACATTGGCTGCTCTTCTCTCTGAAACGGTTGCACTTATCGTCTGCAAAGCTATGTCGCGTGCTGCGGTATGCGGAGACACTAAAATCACCATAGTAGAACACAAATGAAGCATCTAAGTTGATGTAATAGCCAGTAAGAAGTAATCCAATTCAAGTTTTAGGTATCGATTATTGACTTTTTAGCTGGCTTTGGTGCCTTGGACATGAGCTAGGACCTTAAGATTCTGCATTAAAGGAGAACTAGCAGCCGAGTTGCATGGGAGAATGTGAAAAGTTTTCATATGTAGTAAAAACCTGAGAAATCCGTCCGTTTTCGTCATTTGTTATCGAATCGACTTAAAGCCAGATCGTCACATTGGCTGCTCTTCTCTCTGAAACGGTTGCACTTATCGTCTGCAAAGCTATGTCGCGTGCTGCGGTATGCGGAGACACTAAAATCACCATAGTAGAACACAGATGAAGCATCTAAGTTGATGTAATAGCCAGTAAGAAGTAATCCAATTCAAGTTTTAGGTACCGATTATTGACTTTTTAGCTGGCTTTGGTGCCTTGGACATGAGCTAGGACCTTAAGATTCTGCATGAAAGGAGGACTAGCAGCCGAGTTGCACGTTAGAATGTGAAAAGTGTTCATATGCAGTAAAAACCTGAGACATCCGTCCGTTTTCGTCATTTGTTATCGAATCGACTTAAAGCCAGATCGTCACATTGGCCGCTCTTCTGTCTGAAACGGTTGTACTTATCGTCTGCAAAGCTATGTCGCGTGCTGCGGTATGCGGACACACTAAAAGCACCATAGTAGAACTCAGATGAAGCTTCTAAGTTGATGTAATAGCCAGTAAGAAGAAGTAAAATTCAAGTTTTATGTATCGGTTATTGACTTTTTACACTTCTTTGGTGCCTTGGACACGAGCTAGGAACTTAAGATTTCGCATGAAGGAGGACTAGCAGCAGAGTTGCACGGGAGAATGTGAAAAGTGTTCATATGTAGTAAAAACCTGAGAAATCCGTCCGTTTTCGTCATTTGTTATCGAATCGACTTAAAGCCAGATCGTCACATTGGCCGCTCTTCTCTCTGAAACGGTTGTACTTATCGCTGCAAAGATATGTCGCGTGCTGCGGTATGCGGAGACACTAAAAGCACCATAGTAGAACACAGATGAAGCTTCTAAGTTGATGTAATAGCCAGTAAGAAGTAGTACAATTCAAGTTTTAGGTATCGATTATTGACTTTTTAGCTGGCTTTGGTGCCTTGGACATGAGCTCGGACCTTAAGATTCTGCATGAAAGGAGGACTAGCAGCCGAGTTGCACGGGAGAATGTGAAACGTGTTCGTATGTAGTAAAAACCTGAGAAATCCGTCCGTTTTCGTCATTTGTTATCGAACCGACTTAAAGCCAGATCGTCACATTGGCCGCTCTTCTCTCTGAAACGGTTGTACTTATCGTCTGCGAAGCTATGTCACGTGCTGCGGTATGCGGAGACACTAAAATCACCACAGTAGAACACAGATGAAGCTTCTAAGTTGATGTAATATGCAGTAAGAAGTAGTACAATTCAAGTTTTAGGTATCGATTATTGACTTTTTAGCTGGCTTTGGTGCCTTGGACATGAGCTAGGACCTTAAGATTCTCCAATAAAGGAGGACTAGCAGCCGTGTTGCACGGGAGAATGTGAAAAGTGTTCATATGTAGTAAAAACCTGAGAAATCCATCCGTTTTCGTCATTTGTTATCGAATCGACTTAAAGCCAGATCGTCACATTGGCCGCTCTTCTCTCTGAAACGGTTGTACTTATCGTCTGCAAAGCTATGACGCGTGTTGCCTTAGGCGGAAACAGGAGAAGCACCATAGTAGAACACAGATGAAGCTTCTAAGTTGATGTAATAGCCAGTAAGAAGTAGTACAATTAAAGTTTTAGGTATCAGTTAATGACTTTTTACCCTTCTTTGGTGCCTTGGACACGAGCTAGGAAATTAAGATTTTGCATGAAGGAGGACTATCAGCCGAGTTGCACGGGAGAATGTGAAAAGTGTTCATATGTAGTAAAAACCTGAGAAATCCGTCCGATTTCGTCATTTGTTATCGAATCGACTTAAAGCCAGATCGTCAGATTTTCCGCTCTTCTCTCTGAAACGGTTGTACTTATCGTCTGTAAAACTATGTCGCGTACTCCGGTATGCGGAGAAACTAAAAGCACCGTAGTAGAACACAGATGAAGCTTCTAAGTTGATGTAATAGCCAGGAAGAAGTAGTACAATTCAAGTTTTAGGTATTGATTATTGACTTTTTAGCTGGCTTTGGTGCCTTGCACATGAGCTAGGACTTTAAGATTCTGCATAAAAGGAGGACTAGGAGCCGAGTTGCATGGGAGAATGTGAAAAGTGTTCATATGTAGTAAAAACCTGAGACATCCGTCCGTTTTCGTCATTTGTTATCGAATCGACTTAAAGCCAGATCGTCACATTGGCCGCTCTTCTCTCTGAAACGCTTGTACTTATCGTCTGCAAAGCTATGTCGCGTGCTGCGGTATGCGGAGGCACTAAAAGCACCATAGTAGAACACAGATGAAGCTTCTACATTGATGTAATAGCCAGTAAGAAGTAGTACAATTCAAGTTTTAGGTATCGATTATTGACTTTTTAGCTGGCTTTGGTGCCTTGGACATGTGCTAGGGCCTTAAGATTCTGCATGAAAGGAGGACTAGCAGCCGAGTTGCACGGGAGAATGTGAAAAGTGTTAAAATGTAGTAAAAACCTTAGATATCCGTCCGTTTTCGTCATTTGTTATCGAATCGACTTAAAGCCAGATCGTCATATTGGCCGCTCTTCTCTCTGAAACGGTTGTACTTATCGTCTGCAAAGCCATGTCGCGTGCTGCAATATGTGGAGACACTAAAAGCACCATAGTAGAACACAGATGAAGCATCTAAGTTGATGTAATAGCCAGTAAGAAGTAGTAGAATTCAAGTTTTAGGTATCGATTATTGACTTTTTAGCTGTCTCTGGTGCCTTGGACATGAGCTAGGACCTTAAGATTCTGCATTAAAGGAGGACTAGCAGCCGAGTTGCACGGGAGAATGTGAAAAGTGTTCATATGTAGTAAAAACCTGAGAACTCCGTCCGTTTTCGTTATTTGTTATCGAATCGACTTAAAGCCAGATCGTCACATTGGCCGCTCTTCTCTCTGAAACGGTTGTACTTATCGTCTGCAAAGCTATGTCACGTGCTGCGGTATGCGGAGACACTAAAATCACAACAGTAGAACACAGATGAAGCTTCTAAGTTGATGCAATATCCAGTAAGAAGTAGTACAATTCGCGTTTCAGGTATCGATTATTGACTTTTTAGCTGGCTTTGGTGCCTTGGACATGAGCTAGGACCTTAAGATTCTGCATGAAAGGAGGACTAGCAGCTCAGTTGCACGGGAGTATGTGAAAAGTGTTCATATGTAGTAAAAACCTGAGAAATCCGTCCGTTTTCGTCATTTGTTATCGAATCGACTTAAAGCCAGATCGACACATTGGCCGCTTTTCTGTCTGAAACGGTTGTACTTATCGTCTGCAAAGCTATGTCGCGTGCTGCGGTATGCTGAGACACTAAAAGCACTATAGTAGAACACAGATCAAGCTCCTAAGTTGATGTAATAGCCAGTAAGAAGTAGTACAATACAAGTATTAGGTATTGAATATTGATCTTTTAGCTGGCTTTTGTGCCTTGTACATGAGCTAGGACCTTAAATTTCTGCATGAAAGGAGGACTAGCAGCCGAGTTGCAAGGGAGAATGTGAAAAGTGTTCATATGTAGTAAAAACCTGAGAAATACGTCCGTTTTCGTCATTTATTATCGAATCTACTTAAAGCCAGATCGTCACATTGGCCGCTCTTCTCTCTGAAACGGTTGTACTTATCGTCTGCAAAGCTATGTCGCGTACTGCGGTATTCGGAGACGCTAAAAGCACCATAGTAGAACACAGATGAAGCTTCTAAGATGATGTAATAGCCAGTAAGAAGTAGTACAATTCAAGTTTTAGGTATCGGTTGTTGACTTTTTAGCTGGCTTTGGTGCCTTGGACATGAGCTAGGACCTTAAGAATCTGCATGAAAGGAGGACTAGCAGCCGAGTTGCACGGGACAATGTGAAAAGTGTTCATATGTAGTGAAAACCTGAGAAATCGGTCCGTTTTCGTCATTTGTTATCGAATCGACTTAAAGCCAGATCGTCACATTGGCCGCTCTTCTCTCTGAAACGGTTGTACTTATCGTCTGCAAAGCTATGTCGCGTGTTGCCGTAGGCGGAAACAGGAAAAGCACCATAGTAGAACACAGATTAAACTTCTAAGTTGATGTAATAGCCAGTAAGAAGTAGTCCAATTCAAGATTTAGGTATCGATTATTGACATTTTAGCTGGCTTTGGTGCCTTGGACATGAGCTAGGACCTTAAGAATCTGCATGAAAGGAGGACTAGCAGCCGAATTGCACGGGAGAATGTGAAAAGTGTTCATATGTAGTAAAAACCCGAGAAATCCGTCCGTTTTCGTCATTTGTTATCGAATCGACTTAAAGCCAGATCGTCAAATTAGCCGCTCTTCTCTCTGAAACGGTTGTACTTATCGATTGCAAAGCTATGTCGCGTGCTGCGGTATGCGGTGACACTAAAAGCACCATAGTAGAACACAGATGAAGCTTCTAAATTGATGTAATAGCCAGTAAGAAGTAGTACAATTCAAGTTTTAGGTATCGATTATTGACTTTTTAGCTAGCTTTGGTGCCTTGGACATGAGCTAGGACCTTAAGATTCTGGATGAAAGGAGGACTAGCAGCCGGGTTGCACGGGAGAATGTGAAAAGTGTTCATATGTAGTAAAAACCTGAGAAATCCGTCCGTTTTCGTCATTTGTTATCGAATCGACTTAAAGCCAGATCGTCACATTGGCCGCTCTTCTCTCTGAAACGGTTGTACTTATCGTCTGCAAAGCTATGTCGCGTGCTGCGGTATGCGGACACACTAAAAGCACCATAGTAGAACCCAGATGAAGCTTCTAAGTTGATGTAATAGCGAGTAAGAAGTAGTACAATTAAAGTTTTAGGTATCAGTTAATGACTTTTTACCCTTCTTTGGTGCCTTGGACAGGTTCTAGGAAATTAAGATTTTGCATGAAGGAGGACTGTCAGCCGAGTTGCACGGGCGAATGTGAAAAGTGTTCATTAGTAGTAAAAACCTGAGAAATTCGTCCGTTTTCGTCATTTGTTTTCGAATCGACTTAAAGCCAGATCGTCACATTGGCCGCTCTTCTCTCTGAAACGCTTGTACTTATCGTCTGCAAAGCTATGTCGCATGCTGCGGTATGCTGAGACACTGCAAGCAGCATGGTAGAACACAGATGAAGCTTCTAAGTTGAATTAATAGCCAGTAAGAAGTAGTACAATTCAAGTTTTAGGTATTGATTATTGACTTTTTAGCTGGCTCTGGTGCCTTGGACATGAGCTAGGACCTTAAGATTCTGCATGAAAGGAGGACTAGCAGCCGAGTTGCACGGGAGAATGTGAAAAGTGTTCATATGTAGTAAAAACCTAAGAAATTCGTCCGTTTTCGTCATTTGTTATCGAATCGACTTAAAGCCAGATCGTCACATTGGCCGCTCTTCTCTCTGAAACGGTTGTACCTAACGTCTGCAAAGCTATGTCGCATGCTGCGGTATACGGAGACAATAAAAGCACCATAGTAGAACACAGATGAAGCTTCTGATTTGACGTAATAGCCAGGAAGAAGTAGTACAATTCAAGTTTTAGGTATTGATTATTGACTTTTTAGCTGGCTTTGGTGCCTTGGACATGAGCTAGGACCTTAAGATTCTGCATGAAAGGATGACTAGCAGCCTAGTTCCAAGGGAGAATGTGAAAAGTGTTCATATGTAGTAAAAACCTGAGAAATCGGTCCGTTTTCGTCATTTGTTATCGAATCGACTTAAAGCCAGATCGTCACATTGGCCGCTCTTCTCTCTGAAACGGTTGTACTTATCGTCTACAAAGCTATGTCGCGTGCTGCGATATGCGGAGACACTAAAAGCACCATAGTAGAACACAAGTGATGCTTCTAAGTTGATGTAATAGCCAGTAAGAAGTAGTCCAATTCAAGATTTAGGTATCGATTATTGACTTTTTAGCTGGCTTTGGTGCCTTGGACATGAGCTAGGACCTTATGATTCTGCATGAAACGAGGACTAGCGGCCGCGTTGCACGGGAGTATGTGAAAAGTGTTCATATGTAGTAAAAACCTGAGAAATCCGTCCATTTTCGTCATTTGTTATCGAATCGACTTAAAGCCAGATCGTCACATTGGCCGCTCTTCTCCCTGAAACGCTTGTACTTATCGTCTGCAAAGCTATGTCGCATGCTGCGGTATGCTGAGACACTACAAGCAGCATAGTAGAACACAGATGAAGCTTCTAAGTTGATGTAATAGCCAGTAAGAAGTAGTACAATTCAAGTTTTAGGTATTCATTATTGACTTTTTAGCTGGCTCTGGTGCCTTGGACATGAGCTAGGACCTTAAGATTCTGCATGAAAGGAGGACTAGCAGCCGAGTTGCACGGGAGAATGTGAAAAGTGTTCATATGTAGTAAAAACCTAAGAAATTCGTCCGTTTTCGTCATTTGTTATCGAATCGACTTAAAGCCAGATCGTCACATTGGCCGCTCTTCTCTCTGAAACGGTTGTACTTATCGTCTGCAAAGCTATGTCGCATGCTGCGGTATGCGGAGACAATAAAAGCACCATAGTAGAACACAGATGAAGCTTCTAATTTGACGTAATAGAAAGGAAGAAGTAGTACAATTCAAGTTTTAGGTGTCGACTATTGACATTTAGCTGGATTTGGTGCCTTGGACATGGACTAGGACCTTACATTCTGCATGAAAGGAGGACTAGCAGCCGATTTGCATGGGAGAATGTGAAAAGTTTTCATATGTAGTAAATACCCGAGAAATCCGTCCGTTTTCGTCATTTGTTATCGTATCGTCTTAAAGCCAGATCGTCACATTAGCCGCTCTTCACTCTGAAACGGTTGTACTTATCGATTGCAAAGCTATGTCGCGTGCTGCGGTATGCGGAGAAACTAAAAGCACCATAGTAGAACACAGATGAAGCTTCTAAGTTGATGTAATAGGAAGTAAGAAGTAATCCAATTCTAGTTTTAGGTATCGATTATTGACTTTTTAGCTGGCTTTGGTGCCTTGGACATGAGCTAGGACCTTAAGATTCTGCATGAAAGGAGGACTAGCAGCCGAGTTGCACGGGAGAATGTGAAATGTGTTCATATGTAATAAAAACCTGAGAAATCCGTCTGTTTTCGTCATTTGTTATCGAATCGACTTAAAGTCAGATCGTCACATTGGCCGCTCTTCTCTCTGAAACGGTTGTACTTATCGTCTACAAAGCTATGTCACGTGCTGCGGTATGTGGAGACACTAAAAGCACCATGTGAGATCACAGATGAAGCTTCTAAGTTCATGTAATAGCCAGTAAGAAGTAGTACAATTCATGTTTTAGGTATCGATTAATGACTTTTTAGCTGGCTTTGGTGCCTTGGACATGAGCTAGGACCTTAAGATTCTGCATGAAAGGAGGACTAGCAGCCGAGTTGCAGGGGAAAATGTGAATCGTGTTCATATGTAGAAAAAACCTGAGAAATCCGTGTGTTTTCGTCATTTGTTATCGAATCGACTTAAATCCTGATCGTCACATTGGCCGCTCTTCTCTCTGAAACGGTTGTACTTATCGTCTGCAAAGCTATGTCGCGTGTTGCCGTAGGCGGAAACAGAAAAGCACCATAGTAGAACACAGATGAAGCTTCTAAGTTGATGTAATAGCCAGTAAGAAGTAGTCCAAATCAAGATTTAGGTATCGATTATTGACTTTTTAGCTGACTTTGGTGCCTTGGACATGAGCTAGGACTTTACGATTCTGCATAAAAGGAGGACTAGCAGCCCAGTTGCACGGGAGAATGTGAAAAGTGTTCATATGTATTAAAAACCTGAGACATCCGTCCGTTTTCGTCATTTGTTATCGAATCGACTTAAAGCCAGATCGTCACATTGGCCGCTCTTCTCTCTGAAACGGTTGTACTTATCGTCTGCAAAGCTATGTCGCGTGCTGCGGTATGCGGAGACACTAAAAGCACCATAGTAGAACACAGATGAAGCTTCTAAGTTGATGTAATAGCCAATAAGAAGTAGTACAATTAAAGTTTTAGGTATCGGTTATTGACTTTTTACCCTTCTTTGTTGCCTTGGACAGGAGCTAGAAACTTAAGATTTTGCATGAGGGAGGACTAGCAGCCGAGTTGCACGGGAGAATGTGAAAAGTGTTCATATGTAGTAAAAACCTGAGAAATCCGTCCGTTTTCGTCATTTGTTATCGAATCGACTTAAAGCCAGATCGTCACATTGGCCGCTCTTCTCTCTGAAACGGTTGTACTTATCGTCTACAAATCTATGTCGCGTGCTGCGATATGCGGAGACATTAAAAGCACCATAGTAGAACACAAATGATGCGTCTAAGTTGATGTAATAGCCAGTAAGAAGTAGTCCAATTCAAGATTTAGGTATCGATTATTTACATTTTAGCTGGCTTTGGTGCCTTGGACATGAGCTAGGATCTTATGATTCTGCATGAAACGAGGACTAGCGGCCGCGTTGCAGGGGAGTATGTGAAAAGTGTTCATATGTAGTAAAAACCTGAGAAATCCGTCCATTTTCGTCATTTGTTATTGAATCGACTTAAAGCCAGATCGTCACATTGGCCGCTCTTCTCTCTGAAACGGTTGTACTTATCGTCTGCAAAACTATGTCGCGTGCTGCGGTATGCGGAGAAACTAAAAGCACCGTAGTAGAACACAGAAGAAGCTTCTAAGTTGATGTAATAGCCAGGAAGAAGTAGTACAATTCAAGTTTTAGGTATTGATTATTGACTTTTTAGCTGGCTTTGGTGCCTTGGACATGAGCTAGGACCTTAAGATTCTGCATGAAAGGAGGACTGGCAGCCGAGTTGCATGGGAGAATGTGAAAAGTGTTCATATGTAGTAAAAACCTGAGAAATCGGTCGGTTTTCGTCATTTGTTATCGAATCGACTTAAAGCCAGATCGTCACATTGGCCGCTCTGCTCTCGGAAACGGTTGTACTTATCGTATGCAAAGCTATGTCGCTTGTTGCCGTAGGCGGAAACAGAAAAGCACCATAGTAGAACACAGATGAAGCTTCAAAGTTGATGTAATAGCCAGTAAGAAGTAGTCCAAATCAAGATTTAGATATCGATTATTGACTTTTTAGCTGGCTTTGGTGCCTTGGACATGAGCTAGGACTTTAAGATTCTGCATAAAAGGAGGACTAGCAGCCCAGTTGCACGGGAGAATGTGAAAAGTGTTCATATGTATTAAAAACCTGAGACATCCGTCCGTTTTCGTCATTTGTTGTCGAATCGACTTAAAGCCAGATCGTCACATTGGCCGCTTTTCTCTCTGAAACGGTTGTACTTATCGTCTGCAAAGCTATGTCGCGTGCTGCGGTATGCGGAGACACTAAAAGCACCATAGTAGAACACAGATGAAGCTTCTAAGTTGATGTAATAGCCAATAAGAAGTAGTACTATTAAAGTTTTAGGTATCGGTTATTGAATTTTTACCCTTCTTTGGTGCCTTGGACACGAGCTAGAAACTTAAGATTTTGCATGAGGGAGGACTAGCAGCCGAGTTGCACGTGAGAATGTGAAAAGTGTTCATATGTAGTAAATTCCTGAGAAATCCGTCCGTTTTCGTCATTTGTTATCGAATCGACTTAAAGCCAGATCGTCACATTGGCCGCTCTTCTCTCTGAAACGGTTGTACTTATCGTCTACAAAGCTATGTCGCGTGCTGCGATATGCGGAGACATTAAAAGCACCATAGTAGAACAGAAATGATGCGTCTAAGTTGATGTAATAGCCAGTAAGAAGTAGTCCAATTCAAGATTTAGGTATCGATTATTGACATTTTAGCTGGCTTTGGTGCCTTGGACATGAGCTAGGACCTTAAGATTCTGCATGAAAGGAGGACTGGCAGCCGAGTTGCAAGGGAGAATGTGAAAAGTGTTCATATGTAGTAAAAACCTGAGAAATCGGTCGATTTTCGTCATTTGTTATCGAATCGACTTAAAGCCAGATCGTCACATTGGCCGCTCTTCTCTCTGAAACGGTTGTACTTATCGTCTGCAAAGCTATGTCGCGTGTTGCCGTAGGCGGAAACAGAAAAGCACCATAGTAGAACACAAGTGATGCTTCTAAGTTGATGTAATAGCCAGTAAGAAGTAGTCCAATTCAAGATTTAGGTATCGATTATTGACTTATTAGCTGGCTTTGGTGCCTTGGACATGAGATAGGACTTTAAGATTCTGCATAAAAGGAGGACTAGCAGCCCAGTTGCACGGGAGAATGTGAAAAGTGTTCATATGTATTAAAAACCTGAGACATCCGTCCGTTTTCGTCATTTGTTATCGAATCGACTTAAAGCCAGATCGTCACATTGGCCGCTCTTCTCTCTGAAACGGTTGTACTTATCGTCTGCAAAGCTATGTCTCGTGCTGCGGTATGCGGAGACACTAAAAGCACCATAGTAGAACACAGATGAAGCTTCTAAGTTGATGTAATAGCCAATAAGAAGTAGTACAATTAAAGTTTTAGGTATCGGTTATTGACTTTTTACCCTTCTTTGGTGCCTTGGACACGAGCTAGAAACTTAAGATTTTGCATGAGGGAGGACTAGCAGCCGAGTTGCACGGGAGAATGTGAAAAGTGTTCATATGTAGTAAAAACCTGAGAAATCCGTCCGTTTTCGTCATTTGTTATCGCATCGACTTAAAGCCAGATCGTCACATTGGCCGCTCTTCTCTCTGAAACGGTTGTACTTATCGTCTACAAAGCTATGTCGCGTGCTGCGATATGCGGAGACATTAAAAGCACCATAGTAGAACACAAATGTTGCGTCTAAGTTGATGTAATAGCCAGTAAGAAGTAGTCCAATTCAAGATTTAGGTATCGATTATTGATATTTTTGCTGGCTTTGGTGCCTTGGACATGAGCTAGGACCTTAAGATTCTGCATGAAAGGTGGACTAGCAGCCTAGTTGCAGGGGAGAATGTAAAAAGTGTTCATATGAAGTAAAAACCTGAGAAATCCGTCAGTTTTCGTCATTTGTTATCGAATCGACTTAAAGCCAGATCGTCACATTTGCCGCTCTGCTCTCGGAAACGGTTGTACTTATCGTCTGCAAAGCTATGTCGCTTGTTGCCGTAGGCGGAAACAGAAAAGCACCATAGTAGAACATAGATGATGCTTCTAAGTTGATGTAATAGCCAGTAAGAAGTAGTAAAATTCTAGTTTTAGGTATCGATTATTGACTTTTTAGCTGGCTTTGGTGCCTAGGACATGAGCTAGTACCTTAAGATTCTGCATGAAAGGAGGACTAGCAGCCGAGTTGCACGGGAGAAAGTGTAAAGTGTTCATAAGTAGTAAAAACCTTATAAATCCATCCGTTTTCGTCATTTGTTATCGAATCGACTTAAAGCCAGATCGTCACATTGGCCGCTCTTCTCTCTGAAACGGTTGTACTTATCGTCAGCAAAGCTATGTCGCGTGCTGCGGTATGTGGAGACATTAAAAGCACCATAGTAGAACACAGATGAAGCATCTAAGTTGATGTAATAGGAAGTAAGAAGTAATCCAATTCAAGTTTTAGGTATCGATTATTGACTTTTTAGCTGGCTTTGGTGCCTTGGACATGAGCTAGGACCTTAAGATTCTGCATGAAAGGAGGACTAGCAGCCGAGTTGCACGGGAGAATGTGAAAAGTGTTCATATGTAATAAAAACCTGAGAAATCCGTCCGTTTTCGTCATTTGTTATCGAATCGACTTAAAGTCAGATCGTCACATTGGCCGCTCTTCTCTCTGTAACGGTTGTACTTATCGTCTACAAAGCTATGTCACGTGCTGCGGTATGTTGAGACATTAGAAGCACCATATGAGATCACAGATGAAGCTTCTAAGTTGATGTAATAGCCAGTAAGAAGTAGTGCAATTCATGTTTTAGGTATCGATTAATGACTTTTTAGCTGGCTTTGGTGCCTTGGACATGAGCTAGGACCTTAAGATTCTGCATAAAAGGAGGACTAGCAGCCGAGTTGCACGGGAGAGTGTGAAAAGTGTTTATATGTAGTAAAAACCTGAGAAATCCGTCCGTTTTCGTCATTTGTTATCGAATTGACTTAAAGCCAGATCGTCACATTGGCCGCTCTTCTCTCTGAAAAAGTTGTACTTATCGTCTGCAAAGCTATGTCGCGTGCTGCGGTATGCGGACACAATAAAAGCACCATAGTAGAACACAGATGAAGCTTCTAAGTTGATGTAATAGCCAGTAAGAAGTAGTACAATTCAAGTTTTAGGTATCGGTTAATGACTTTTACCCTTCTTTGGTGCCTTGGACACGAGCTAGGAAATTAAGATTTTGCATGAAGGAGGACTATCAGCCGAGTTGCACGGGAGAATGTGAAAAGTGTTCATATGTAGTAAAAACCTGAGAAATCCGTCCGTTTTCGTCATTTGTTATCGAATCGACTTAAAGCCAGATCGTCACATTGGCCGCTCTTTTCTCTGAAACAGTTGCACTTCTCGTCTTTAAAACTATGTCGCGCGCTGCGGTATGCGGAGAAACTAAAAGCACTGTAGTAGAACACAGATGAAGCTTCTAAGTTGATGTAATAGCCAGGAAGAAGTAGTACAATTCAAGTTTTAGGTATCGATTATTGACTTTTTAGCTGGCTTTGGTGCCTTGGACATGAGCTCGGACCTTAACATTCTGCATGAAAGGAGGACTAGCAGCCGAGTTGCACGGGAGAATGTGAAAAGTGTTCATATGTAGTAAAAACCTTAGAAATCCGTCCGTTTTCGTCATTTGTTATCGATTCGACTTAAAGCCAGATCGTCACATTGGCCGCTCTTCTCTCTGAAACGGTTGTACTTATCGTCTGCAAAGCTATGTCGCGTGCTGCGGTATGTGGAGACACTAAAAGCACCATAGTAGAACACAGATGAAACTTCTAAGTTCATGTAATAGCCAGTAAGAAGTAGTAGAATTCAAGTTTTAGGTATCAATTATTGACTTTTTAGCTGGCTTTGGTGCCTTGGACATGAGCTAGGACCTTAAGATTCTGCATGAAGGGAGGACTAGCAGCCGAGTTGCATGGGAGAATGTGAAATGTGTTCATATGTAGTAAAAACCTGAGAAATCCGTCCGTTTTCGTCATTTGTTATCGAATTGACTTTAGCCAGATCGTCAGATTTTCCGCTCTTCTCTCTGAAACGGTTGTACTTATCGTCTGTAAAACTGTGTCGCGTGCACCGGTATGCGGAGAAACTAAAAGCACCGTAGTAGAACACAGATGAAGCTTCTAAGTTGATGTAATAGCCAGGAAGAAGTGGACCAATTAGAGATTTTGGTATCGATTATTGACTTTTTAGCCTGTTTGGGTGCCTTAGACATGAGCTAGGACTTTAAGATTCTGCATAAAAGGAGGACTAGTAGCCCAGTTGCACGGGAGAATGTGAAAAGTGTTCATATGTATTAAAAACCTGAGACATCCGTCCGTTTTCATCATTTGTTATCGAATCGACTTAAAGCCAGATCGTCACATTGGCCGCTCTTCTCTCTGAAACGGTTGTACTTATCGTCTGCAAAGCTATGTCGCGTGTTGCCGTATGCGGAAACAGGAAAGGCACCATAGTAGAACACAGATGAAGCTTCTAAGTTGATGTAATAGCCAGTAAGAAGTAGTCCAATTCTAGTTTTAGGTATCGATTATTGCCTTTTTAGATGGCTTTGGTGCCTTGGACATGAGCTAGGACCTTAAGATTCTGCATGAAGGGAGGACTAGCAGCCGAGTTGCATGGGAGAATGTGAAATGTGTTCATATGTAGTAAAAACCTGAGAAATCCGTCCGTTTTCGTCATTTGTTATCGAATTGACTTTAGCCAGATCGTCAGATTTTCCGCTCTTCTCTCTGAAACGGTTGTACTTATCGTCTGTAAAACTATGTCGCGTGCACCGGTATGCGGAGAAACTAAAAGCACCGTAGTAGAACACAGATGAAGCTTCTAAGTTGATGTAATAGCCAGGAAGAAGTGGACCAATTAGAGATTTTGGTATCGATTATTGACTTTTTAGCTTGTTTGGGTGCCTTAGACATGAGCTAGGACCTTAAGATTCTGCATGAAAGGAAGACTAGCAGCCGAGTTGCAGGGGAAAATGTGAAAAGTGTTCATATGTAGTAAAAACCTGAGAAATCCGTCCGTGTTCGTCATTTGTTATCGAATCGACTTAATGCCAGATCGTCACATTGGCCGCTCTGCTCTCGGAAACGGTTGTACTTATCGTCTGCAAAGCTATGTCGCGTGTTGCCATAGGCGGAAACAGGAAAAGCACCATAGTAGAACACAGATGAAGCTTCTAAGTTGATGTAATAGACAGTAAGAAGTAGTACAATTAAAGTTTTAGGTATCGGTTAATGACATTTACCCTTCTTTGGTGCCTTGGACACGAGCTAGGAAATTAAGATTTTGCATGAAGGAGGACTATCAGCCGAGTTGCACGGGAGAATGTGAAAAGTGTTCATATGTAGTAAAAACCTGAGAAATCCGTCCGTTTTCGTCATTTGTTATCGAATTGACTTAAAGCCAGATCGTCACATTGGCCGCTCTTCTCTCTGAAACGGTTGTACTTATCGTCTGTAAAACTATGTCGCGTGCTGCGGTATGCGGAGAAACTAAAAGCACTGTAGTAGAACACAGATGAAGCTTCTAAGTTAATGTAATAGCCAGGAAGAAGTAGTACAATTCAAGTTTTAGGTATCGATTATTGACTTTTTAGCTGGCTTTGGTGCCTTGGACATGAACTAGGACCTTAACATTCTGCATGAAAGGATTACTACCAGCCGAGTTGCACGGGAGAATGTGAAAAGTGTTCATAATTAGTAAAAACCTTAGAAATCCGTCCGTTTTCGTCATTTGTTATCGAATCGACTTAAAGCCAGATCGTCACATTGACGCTCTTCTCTCTGAAACGGTTGTACTTATCGTCTGCAAAGCTATGTCGCGTGCTGCGGTATGCGGAGACACTAAAAGCACCATAGTAGAACACAGATGAAGCTTCTAACTTGATATAATAGCCAGTAAGAAGTAGTAGAATTCAAGTTTTAGGTATCCATTATTGACTTTTTAGCTGGCTTTGGTACCTTGGACATGAGGTAAGCCCTTAAGATTCTGCATGAAAGGAGGACTAGCAGCCGAGTTGCACGGGAGAATGTGAAAAGTGTTCATATGTAGTAAAAACCTGAGAAATCCGTACGTTTTCGTCATTTGTTATCGAATCGACTTAAAGCCAGATCGTCACATTGGCCGCTCTTCTCTCTGAAAAAGTTGTACTTATCGTCTGCAAAGCTATGTCGCGTGCTGCGGTATGCGGACACACTAAATGCACCATAGTAGAAAACAGATGAAGCTTCTAAGTTGATGTAATAGCCAGTAAGAAGTAGTACAATTAAAGTTTTAGGTATCGGTTAATGACATTTACCCTTCTTTGGTGCCTTGGACACGAGCTAGGAAATTAAGATTTTGCATGAAAGGAGGACTATCAGCCGAGTTGCACGGGAGAATGTGAAAAGTGTTCATATGTAGTAAAAACCTGAGAAATCCGTCCGATTTCGTCATTTGTTATCGAATTGACTTTAGCCAGATCGTCAGATTTTCCGCTCTTCTCTCTGAAACGGTTGTACTTATCGTCTGTAAAACTATGTCGCGTGCACCGGTATGCGGAGAAACTAAAAGCACCGTAGTAGAACACAGATGAAGCTTCTAAGTTGATGTAATAGCCAGGAAGAAGTAGTACAATTCAAGTTTTAGGTATTGATTATTGACTTTTTAGCATGCTTTGGTGCCTTGGACATGAGCTAGGACTTTAAGATTCTGCACAAAAGGAGGACTAGCAGCCGAGTTGCATGGGAGAATGTGAAAAGTGTTCATATGTAGTAAAAACCTGAGACATCCGTCCGTTTTCGTCATTTGTTATCGAATCGACTTAAAGCCAGATCGTCACATTGGCCGCTCTTCTCTCTGAAACGCTTGTACTTATCGTCTGCAATGCTATGTCGCGTGCTGCGGTATGCGGAGGCACTAAAAGCACCATAGTAGAACACAGATGAAGCTTCTACATTGATGTAATAGCCAGTAAGAAGTAGTACAATTCAAGTTTTAGGTATCGATTATTGACTTTTTAGCTGGCTCTGGTGCCTTGGACATGAGCTAGGACCTTAAGATTCTGCATTAAAGGAGGACTAGCAGCCGAGTTGCACGGGAGAATGTGAAAAGTGTTCATATGTAGTAAAAACCTGAGAACTCCGTCCGTTTTCGTCATTTGTTATCGAATCGACTTAAAGCCAGATCGTCACATTGGCCGATCTTCTCTCTGAAACGGTTGTACTTATCGTCTGCAAAGCTATGTCGCGTGCTGCGGTATGCGGAGACACTAAAATCACCATAGTAGAACACAGATGAAGCATCTAAGTTCATGTAATAGCCAGTAAGAAGTAGTCCAATTCAAGTTTTAGGTATCGATTATTGACTTTTTAGCTGGCTTTGGTGCCTTGGACATGAGCTAGGACGTTAAGATTCTGCATGAAAGGAGGACTAGCAGCCGAGTTGCCCAGGAGAATGTGAAAAGTGTTCATATGTAAAAAAATACCTGAGAAATCCGTCCGTTTTCGTCATTTGTTATCGAATCGACTTAAAGCCAGATCGTCACATTGGCCGATCTTCTCTCTGAAACGGTTGTACTTATCGTGTGCAAAGCTATGTCGCGTGCTGCGGTATGCGGAGACATTAAAATCACCATAGTAGAACACAGATGAAGCATCTATGTTGATGTAATAGCCAGTAAGAAGTAGTCCAATTCAAGTTTTAGGTATCGATTATTGACTTTTTAGCTGGCTTTGGTGCCTTGGACATGAGCTAGGACGTTAAGATTCTGCATGAAAGGAGGACTAGCAGCCGAGTTGCCCAGGAGAATGTGAAAAGTGTTCATATGTAAAAAAAATACCTGAGAAATCCGTCCGTTTTCGTCATTTGTTATCGAATCGACTTAAAGCCAGATCGTCACATTGGTCGCTCTTCTCTCTGACACGGTTGTACTTATCGTCTACACGGATATGTCGCGTGCTGCGGTATGCCGAGACACTAAAATCACCATAGTAGAACAAAGATGAAGCTTCTAAGTTGTCGTAATAGCCAGTAAGAAGTAGTACAATTCAAGTTTTAGGTATCGATTATTGACTTTTTAGCTAGCTTTGGTGCCTTGGACATGAGCTAGGACCTTAAGATTCTGCATGAAAGGAGGACTAGCAGCCGAGTTGCACGGGAGAATGTGAAAAGTGTTCATATGCAGTAAAAACCTGAGACATCCGTCCGTTTTCGTCATTTGTTATCGAATCGACTTAAAGCCAGATCGTCACATTGGCCGCTCTTCTTTCTGAAACGGTTGTACTTATCGTCTGCAAAGCTATGTCGCGTGCTGCGGTATGCGGAGACACTAAAAGCACCATAGTAGAACACAGATGAAGCTTCTAAGTTGATGTAATAGCCAGTAAGAAGTAGTACAATACAAGTATTAGGTATTGAATATTGACCTTTTAGCTGGCTTTTGTGCCTTGGACATGAGCTGGGACCTTTAGATTCTGCATGAAAGGAGGACTAGCAGCCGAGTTGCACGGGAGAATGATAAAAGTGTTCATATGTAGTAAAAACCTGAGAAATCCGTCCGTTTTCGTCATTTATTATCGAATCTACTTAAAGCCAGATCGTCACACTGGCCGCTCTTCTCTCTGAAACGGTTGTACTTATCGTCTGCAAAGCTATGTCGCGTGCTGCGGTATGCGGAAACACTAAAATCACCATAGTAGAACACAGATGAACCTTCTAAGTTGATGTAATAGCCAGTAAGAAGTAGTACAATTCAAGTTTTAGGTATCGGTTGTTGACTTTTTAGCTGGCTTTGGTGCCTTCGACATGAGCTAGGACCTTAAGATTCTGCAATAAAGGAGGACTAGCAACCGAGTTGCACGGGAGAATGTGAAAAGTGTTCATATGTAGTAAAAACCTGAGAAATCGGTCCGTTTTCGTCATTTGTTATCGAATCCTCTTAAAGCCAGATCGTCACATTGGCCGCTCTTCTCTCTAAAACGGTTGTACTTATCGTCTGCAAAGCAATGTCGCGTGTTGCCGTAGGCGCAAACAGGAAAAGCACCACAGTTGAACACAGATGAAACTTCTAAGTTGACGTAATAGCCAGTAAGAAGTAGTCCAATGCAAGATTTAGGTATCGATTATTGACTTTTTAGCTGGCTTTGGTGCCTTGGACATGAGCTAGGACCTTAAGATTCTGCATGAAAGGAGGACTAGCAGCCGAGTTGCACGGGAGAATGTGAAAAGTGTTCATATGTAGTAAAAACCTTAGAAATCCGTCCGTTTTCGTCATTTGTTATCGATTCGACTTAAAGCCAGATCGTCACATTGGCCGCTCTTCTCTCTGAAACGGTTGTACTTATCGTCTGCAAACCTATGTCGCGTGCTGCGGTATGTGGAGACACTAAAAGCACCATAGTAGAACACAGATGAAACTTCTAAGTTCATGTAATAGCCAGTAAGAAGTAGTAGAATTCAAGTTTTAGGTATCGATTATTGACTTTTTAGCTGGCTTTGGTGCCTTGGACATGAGCTAGGACCTTAAGATTCTGCATGAAGGGAGGACTAGCAGCCGAGTTGCATGGGAGAATGTGAAATGTGTTCATATGTAGTAAAAACCTGAGAAATCCGTCCGTTTTCGTCATTTGTTATCGAATTGACTTTAGCCAGATCGTCAGATTTTCCGCTCTTCTCTCTGAAACGGTTGTACTTATCGTCTGTAAAACTATGTCGCGTGCACCGGTATGCGGAGAAACTAAAAGCACCGTAGTAGAACACAGATGAAGCTTCTAAGTTGATGTAATAGCCAGGAAGAAGTGGACCAATTAGAGATTTTGGTATCGATTATTGACTTTTTAGCTTGTTTGGGTGCCTTAGACATGAGCTAGGACCTTAAGATTCTGCATGAAAGGAAGACTAGCAGCCGAGTTGCAGGGGAAAATGTGAAAAGTGTTCATATGTAGTAAAAACCTGAGAAATCCGTCCGTGTTCGTCATTTGTTATCGAATCGACTTAATGCCAGATCGTCACATTGGCCGCTCTGCTCTCGGAAACGGTTGTACTTATCGTCTGCAAAGCTATGTCGCGTGTTGCCATAGGCGGAAACAGGAAAAGCACCATAGTAGAACACAGATGAAGCTTCTAAGTTGATGTAATAGACAGTAAGAAGTAGTACAATTAAAGTTTTAGGTATCGGTTAATGACATTTACCCTTCTTTGGTGCCTTGGACACGAGCTAGGAAATTAAGATTTTGCATGAAGGAGGACTATCAGCCGAGTTGCACGGGAGAATGTGAAAAGTGTTCATATGTAGTAAAAACCTGAGGAATCCGTCCGTTTTCGTCATTTGTTATCGAATCGACTTAAAGCCAGATCGTCACATTGGCCGCTCTTCTCTCTGAAACGGTTGTACTTATCGTCTGTAAAACTATGTCGCGTGCTGCGGTATGCGGAGAAACTAAAAGCACTGTAGTAGAACACAGATGAAGCTTCTAAGTTAATGTAATAGCCAGGAAGAAGTAGTACAATTCAAGTTTTAGGTATCGATTATTGACTTTTTAGCTGGCTTTGGTGCCTTGGACATGAACTAGGACCTTAACATTCTGCATGAAAGGATTACTACCAGCCGAGTTGCACGGGAGAATGTGAAAAGTGTTCATAATTAGTAAAAACCTTAGAAATCCGTCCGTTTTCGTCATTTGTTATCGAATCGACTTAAAGCCAGATCGTCACATTGGCCGCTCTTCTCTCTGAAACGGTTGTACTTATCGTCTGCAAAGCTATGTCGCGTGCTGCGGTATGCGGAGACACTAAAAGCACCATAGTAGAACACAGATGAAGCTTCTAACTTGATGTAATAGCCAGTAAGAAGTAGTAGAATTCAAGTTTTAGGTATCCATTATTGACTTTTTAGCTAGCTTTGGTACCTTGGACATGAGGTAAGCCCTTAAGATTCTGCATGAAAGGAGGACTAGCAGCCGAGTTGCACGGGAGAATGTGAAAAGTGTTCATATGTAGTAAAAACCTGAGAAATCCGTACGTTTTCGTCATTTGTTATCGAATCGACTTAAAGCCAGATCGTCACATTGGCCGCTCTTCTCTCTGAAAAAGTTGTACTTATCGTCTGCAAAGCTATGTCGCGTGCTGCGGTATGCGGACACACTAAATGCACCATAGTAGAAAACAGATGAAGCTTCTAAGTTGATGTAATAGCCAGTAAGAAGTAGTACAATTAAAGTTTTAGGTATCGGTTAATGACATTTACCCTTCTTTGGTGCCTTGGACACGAGCTAGGAAATTAAGATTTTGCATGAAAGGAGGACTATCAGCCGAGTTGCACGGGAGAATGTGAAAAGTGTTCATATGTAGTAAAAACCTGAGAAATCCGTCCGATTTCGTCATTTGTTATCGAATTGACTTTAGCCAGATCGTCAGATTTTCCGCTCTTCTCTCTGAAACGGTTGTACTTATCGTCTGTAAAACTATGTCGCGTGCACCGGTATGCGGAGAAACTAAAAGCACCGTAGTAGAACACAGATGAAGCTTCTAAGTTGATGTAATAGCCAGGAAGAAGTAGTACAATTCAAGTTTTAGGTACTGATTATTGACTTTTTAGCATGCTTTGGTGCCTTGGACATGAGCTAGGACTTTAAGATTCTGCACAAAAGGAGGACTAGCAGCCGAGTTGCATGGGAGAATGTGAAAAGTGTTCATATGTAGTAAAAACCTGAGACATCCGTCCGTTTTCGTCATTTGTTATCGAATCGACTTAAAGCCAGATCGTCACATTGGCCGATCTTCTCTCTGAAACGGTTGTACTTATCGTCTGCAAAGCTATGTCGCGTGCTGCGGTATGCGGAGACACTAAAATCACCATAGTAGAACACAGATGAAGCATCTAAGTTGATGTAATAGCCAGTAAGAAGTAGTCCAATTCAAGTTTTAGGTATCGATTATTGACTTTTTAGCTGGCTTTGGTGCCTTGGACATGAGCTAGGACGTTAAGATTCTGCATGAAAGGAGGACTAGCAGCCGAGTTGCCCAGGAGAATGTGAAAAGTGTTCATATGTAAAAAAATACCTGAGAAATCCGTCCGTTTTCGTCATTTGTTATCGAATCGACTTAAAGCCAGATCGTCACATTGGCCGATCTTCTCTCTGAAACGGTTGTACTTATCGTCTGCAAAGCTATGTCGCGTGCTGCGGTATGCGGAGACATTAAAATCACCATAGTAGAACACAGATGAAGCATCTAAGTTGATGTAATAGCCAGTAAGAAGTAGTCCAATTCAAGTTTTAGGTATCGATTATTGACTTTTTAGCTGGCTATGGTGCCTTGGACATGAGCTAGGACGTTAAGATTCTGCATGAAAGGAGGACTAGCAGCCGAGTTGCCCAGGAGAATGTGAAAAGTGTTCATATGTAAAACAAATACCTGAGAAATCCGTCCGTTTTCGTCATTTGTTATCGAATCGACTTAAAGCCAGATCGTAACATTGGTCGCTCTTCTCTCTGACACGGTTGTACTTATCGTCTACACGGATATGTCGCGTGCTGCGGTATGCGGAGACACTAAAATCACCATAGTAGAACAAAGATGAAGCTTCTAAGTTGTCGTAATAGCCAGTAAGAAGTAGTGCAATTCAAGTTTTAGGTATCGATTATTGACTTTTTAGCTAGCTTTGGTGCCTTGGACATGAGCTAGGACCTTAAGATTCTGCATGAAAGGAGGACTAGCAGCCGAGTTGCACGGGAGAATGTGAAAAGTGTTCATATGCAGTAAAAACCTGAGACATCCGTCCGTTTTCGTCATTTGTTATCGAATCGACTTAAAGCCAGATCGTCACATTGGCCGCTCTTCTTTCTGAAACGGTTGTACTTATCGTCTGCAAAGCTATGTCGCGTGCTGCGGTATGCGGAGACACTAAAAGCACCATAGTAGAACACAGATGAAGCTTCTAAGTTGATGTAATAGCCAGTAAGAAGTAGTACAATACAAGTATTAGGTATTGAATATTGACCTTTTAGCTGGCTTTTGTGCCTTGGACATGAGCTGGGACCTTTAGATTCTGCATGAAAGGAGGACTAGCAGCCGAGTTGCACGGGAGAATGATAAAAGTGTTCATATGTAGTAAAAACCTGAGAAATCCGTCCGTTTTCGTCATTTATTATCGAATCTACTTAAAGCCAGATCGTCACACTGGCCGCTCTTCTCTCTGAAACGGTTGTACTTATCGTCTGCAAAGCTATGTCGCGTGCTGCGGTATGCGGAAACACTAAAATCACCATAGTAGAACACAGATGAACCTTCTAAGTTGATGTAATAGCCAGTAAGAAGTAGTACAATTCAAGTTTTAGGTATCGGTTGTTGACTTTTTAGCTGGCTTTGGTGCCTTCGACATGAGCTAGGACCTTAAGATTCTGCAATAAAGTAGGACTAGCAACCGAGTTGCACGGGAGAATGTGAAAAGTGTTCATATGTAGTAAAAACCTGAGAAATCGGTCCGTTTTCGTCATTTGTTATCGAATCGACTTAAAGCCAGATCGTCACATTGGCCGCTCTTCTCTCTAAAACGGTTGTACTTATCGTCTGCAAAGCAATGTCGCGTGTTGCCGTAGGCGGAAACAGGAAAAGCACCACAGTAGAACACAGATGAAACTTCTAAGTTGATGTAATAGCCAGTAAGAAGTAGTCCAATGCAAGATGTAGGTATCGATTATTGACTTTTTAGCTGGCTTTGGTGCCTTGGACATGAGCTAGGACCTTAAGATTCTGCATGAAAGGAGGACTAGCAGCCGAGTTGCACGGGAGAATGTGAAAAGTTTTCATATGTAGTAAAAACCTGAAAAATTCGTCCGTTTTCGTCATTTGTTATAGAATCGACTTAAAGCCAGATCGTCACATTGGGGGCTCTTCTCTCTGAAACGCTTGTACTTGTCGTCTGCAAAGCTATGTCGCGTGCTGCGGTATGCGGAGACACTAAAAGCACCATAGTAGAACATAGATGAAGCTTCTAAGTTGACGTAATAGCCAGGAAGAAGTAGTACAATTCAAGTTTTAGGTGTCGGTTATTGACTTTTTAGCTGGCTTTGGTGCCTTGGACAAAACTTAGGACCTTAACATTCTGTATGAGAGGAGGACTAGCAGCCGATTTGCATGGGAGAATGTGAAAAGTGTTCATATGTAGTAAAAACCCGAGAAATCCGTCCGTTTTCGTCATTTGTTATCGAATCGACTTAAAGTCAGATCGTCAAATTAGCCGCTCTTCTCTCTGAAACGGTTGTACTTATCGATTGCAAAGCTATGTCGCGTGCTGCGGTATGCGGAGACACTAAAAGCAGCATAGTAGAACACAGATGAAGCTTCTAAGTTGATGTAATAGCCAGTAAGAAGTAGTACAATTCAAGTTTTAGGTATCGATTATTGTCTTTTTAGCTAGCTTTGGTGCCTTGGACATGAGCTAGGACCTTATGATTCTGCATGAAAGGAGGACTAGCAGCCGAGTTGCACGGGAGAATGTGAAAAGTGTTCATATGTAGTAAAAACCTGAGAAATCCGTCCGTTTTCGTCATTTGTTATCGAATCGACTTAAAGCCAGATCGTCACATTGGCCGCTCTTCTCTCTGAAACGGTTGTACTTATCGTCTGCAAAGCTATGTCGCGTGCTGCGGTATGCGGAGACACTAAAAGCACCATAGTAGAACACAGATGAAGCTTCTAAGTTGACGTAATAGCCAGGAAGAAGTAGTACAATTCAAGTTTTAGGTGTCGGTTATTGACTTTTTAGCTGGCTTTGATGCCTTGGACAAAAATTAGGACCTTAACATTCTGTATGAAAGGAGGACTAGCAGCCGATTTGCATGGGAGAATGTGAAAAGTGTTCATATGTAGTAGAAACCCGAGAAATCCGTCCGTTTTCGTCATTTGTTATCGAATCGACTTAAAGCCAGATCGTCAAATTAGCCGCTCTTCTCTCTGAAACGGTTGTACTTATCGTCTGCAAAGCTATGTCGCGTTCTGCGGTATGCGGAGGCACTAAAAGCACCATAGTAGAACCCAGATGAAGCTTCTAAGTTGATGTAATAGCCAGTAAGAAGTAGTACAATTAAAGTTTTAGGTATCAGTTAATGACTTTTTACACTTCTTTGGTGCCTTGGACACGAGCTAGGAACTTAAGATTTTGCATGAAGGAGGACTAGCAGCCGAGTTGCACGGGAGAATGTGAAAAGTGTTCATATGTAGTAAAAACCTGAGAAATCCGTCCGTTTTCGTCACTTGTTATCGAATCGACTTAAAGCCAGATCGTCACATTGGCCGCTCTTCTCTCTGAAACGGTTGTACTTATCGTCTGCTAAGCTATGTCACGTGCTGCGGTATGCGGAGACACTAAAATCACCACAGTAGAACACAGATGAAGCTTCTAAGTTGATGCAATATCCAGTAAGAAGTAGTACAAATCGCGTTTTAGGTATCGATTATTGACTTTTTAGCTGGCTTTGGTGCCTTGGACATGAGCTAGGACCTTAAGATTCTGCATGAAAGGAGGACTAGCAGGTCAGTTGCACGGGAGTATGTGAAAAGTGTTCATATGTAGTAAAAACCTGAGAAATCCGTCCGTTTTCGTCATTTGTTATCGAATCGACTTAAAGCCAGATCGACACATTGGCCGCTTTTCTCACTGAAACGGTTGTACTTAACGTCTGCAAAGCTATGTCGCGTGCTGCGGTATGCTGAGAAACTAAAAGCACTATAGTAGAACACAGATCAAGCTTCTAAGTTGATGTAATAGCCAGTAAGAAGTAGTACGATACAAGTATTAGGTATTGAATATTAACCTTTCTAGCTGGCTTTTGTGCCTTGGACAAAAATTAGGACCTTAACATTCTGTATGAAAGGAAGACTAGCAGCCGATTTGCATGGGAGAATGTGAAAAGTGTTCATATGTAGTAAAAACCCGAGAAATCCGTCCGTTTTCGTCATTTGTTATCGAATCGACTTAAAGCCAGATCGTCAAATTAGCCGCTCTTCTCTCTGAAACGGTTGTACTTATCGTCTGCAAAGCTATGTCGCGTGCTGCGGTATGCGGAGGCACTAAAAGCACCATAGTAGAACCCAGATGAAGCTTCTAAGTTGATGTAATAGCCAGTAAGAAGTAGTACAATTCAAGTTTTAGGTATCAGTTAATGACATTTTACCCTTCTTTGGTGCATTGGACACGTTCTAGGAAATTAAGATTTTGCATGAAGGAGGACTATCAGCCGAGTTGCACGGGAGAATGTGAAAAGTGTTCATATGTAGTAAAAACCTGAGACATCCGTCCGTTTTCGTCATTTGTTATCGAATCGACTTAAAGCCAGATCGTCACATTGGGGGCTCTTCTCTCTGACACGGTTGTACTTATCGTCTACACAGATATGTCGCGTGCTGCGGTATGCGGAGACACTAAAATCACCATAGTAGAACAAAGATGAAGCTTCTAAGTTGTTGTAATAGCCAGTAAGAAGTAGTACAATTCAAGTTTTAGGTATCGATTATTGACTTTTTAGCTAGCTTTGGTGCCTTGGACATGAGCTAGGACCTTAAGATTCTGCATGAAAGGAGGACTAGCAGCCGAGTTGCACGGGAGAATGTGAAAAGTGTTCATATGCAGTAAAAACCTGAGACATCCGTCCGTTTTCGTCATTTGTTATCGAATCGACTTAAAGCCAGATCGTCACATTGGCCGCTCTTCTCTCTGAAACGGTTGTACTTATCGTCTGCAAAGCTATGTCGCGTGCTGCGGTATGCGGAGACACTAAAAGCACCATAGTTGAACACAGATGAAGCTTCTAAGTTGATGTAATAGCCAGTAAGAAGTAGTACAATACAAGTATTAGGTATTGAATATTGACCTTTTAGCTGGCTTTTGTGCCTTGGACATGAGCTGGGACCTTTAGATTCTGCATGAAAGGAGGACTAGCAGCCGAGTTGCACGGGAGAATGTGAAAAGTGTTCATATGTAGTAAAAACCTGAGAAATCCGTCCGTTTTCGTCATTTATTATCGAATCTACTTAAAGCCAGATCGTCACACTGGCCGCTCTTCTCTCTGAAACGGTTGTACTTATCGTCTGCAAAGCTATGTCGCGTGCTGCGGTATGCGGAAACACTAAAATCACCATAGTAGAACACAGATGAACCTTCTAAGTTGATGTAATAGCCAGTAAGAAGTAGTACAGTTCAAGTTTTAGGTATCGGTTGTTGACTTTTTAGCTGGCTTTGGTGCCTTCGACATGAGCTAGGACCTTAAGATTCTGCAATAAAGGAGGACTAGCAACCGAGTTGCACGGGAGAATGTGAAAAGTGTTCATATGTAGTAAAAACCTGAGAAATCGGTCCGTTTTCGTCATTTGTTATCGAATCGACTTAAAGCCAGATCGTCACATTGGCCGCTCTTCTCTCTAAAACGGTTGTACTTATCGTCTGCAAAGCAATGTCGCGTGTTGCCGTAGGCGGAAACAGGAAAAGCACCACAGTAGAACACAGATGAAACTTCTAAGTTGATGTAATAGCCAGTAAGAAGTAGTCCAATTCAAGATTTAGGTATCGATTATTGACTTTTTAGCTGGCTTTGGTGCCTTGGACATGAGCTAGGACCTTAACATTCTGCATGAAAGGAGGACTAGCAGCCGAGTTGCACGGGAGAATGAGAAAAGTTTTCATATGTAGTAAAAACCTGAAAAATTCGTCCGTTTTCGTCATTTGTTATAGAATCGACTTAAAGCCAGATCGTCACATTGGGGGCTCTTCTCTCTGAAACGCTTGTACTTGTCGTCTGCAAAGCTATGTCGCGTGCTGCGGTATGCGGAGACACTAAAAGCACCATAGTAGAACATAGATGAAGCTTCTAAGTTGACGTAATAGCCAGGAAGAAGTAGTACAATTCAAGTTTTAGGTGTCGGTTATTGACTTTTTACCTGGCTTTGGTGCCTTGGACAAAACTTAGGACCTTAACATTCTGTATGAGAGGAGGACTAGCAGCCGATTTGCATGGGAGAATGTGAAAAGTGTTCATATGTAGTAAAAACCCGAGAAATCGGTCCGTTTTCGTCATTTGTTATCGAATCGACTTAAAGTCAGATCGTCAAATTAGCCGCTCTTCTCTCTGAAAAGGTTGTACTTATCGATTGCAAAGCTATGTCGCGTGCTGCGGTATGCGGAGACACTAAAAGCAGCATAGTAGAACACAGATGAAGCTTCTAAGTTGATGTAATAGCCAGTAAGAGGTAGTACAATTCAAGTTTTAGGTATCGATTATTGTCTTTTTAGCTAGCTTTGGTGCCTTGGACATGAGTTAGGACCTTATGATTCTGCATGAAAGGAGGACTAGCAGCCGAGTTGCACGGGAGAATGTGAAAAGTGTTCATATGTAGTAAAAACCTGAGAAATCCGTCCGTTTTCGTCATTTGTTATCGATTCGACTTAAAGCCAGATCGTCACATTGGCCGCTCTTCTCTCTGAAACGGTTGTACTTATCGTCTGCAAAGCTATGTCGCGTGCTGCGGTATGCTGAGACACTAAAAGCACCATAGTAGAACACAGATCAAGCTTCTAAGTTGATGTAATAGCCAGTAAGAAGTAGTACAATTCAAGTTTTAGGTATTGAATATTGAATTTTTAACTGGCTTTGGTGCCTTGGACATGAGCTAGGACCTTAATATTCGGCATGAAAGGAGGGCTAGCAGCCGAGTTGCACGGGAGAATGTGAAAAGTGTTCATATGTAGTAAAAACCTGAGATATCCGTCCATTTTCGTCATTTGTTATCGAATCGACTTAAAGCCAGATCGTCACATTGGCCGCTCTTCTCTCTGAAAAAGTTGTACTTATCGTCTTCAAAGCTATGTCGCGTGCTGCGGTATGCGGACACACTAAAAGCACCATAGTAGAACCCAGATGAAGCTTCTAAGTTCATGTAATAGCCAGTAAGAAGTAGTACAATTAAAGTTTTAGGTATCAGTTAATGACTTTTTACACTTCTTTGGTGCCTTGGACACGAGCTAGGAACTTAAGATTTCGCATGAAGGAGGACTAGCAGCCGAGTTGCACGGGAGAATGTGAAAAGTGTTCATATGTAGTAAAAACCTGAGAAATCCGTCCGTTTTCGTCATTTGTTATCGAATCGACTTAAAGCCAGATCGTCACATTGGCCGCTCTTCTCTCTGAAACGGTTGTACTTATCGTCTGCAAAGCTATGTCACGTGCTGCGGTATGCGGAGACACTAAAATCACCACAGTAGAACACAGATGAAGCTTCTAAGTTGATGTAATAGCCAGTAAGAAGTAGTACAATTAAAGTTTTAGGTATCAGTTAATGACTTTTTACACTTCTTTGGTGCCTTGGACACGAGCTAGGAACTTAAGATTTTGCATGAAGGAGGACTAGCAGCCGAGTTGCAGGGGAGAATGTGAAAAGTGTTCATATGTAGTAAAAACCTGAGAAATCCGTCCGTTTTCGTCATTTGTTATCGAATCGACTTAAAGCCAGATCGACACATTGGCCGCTTTTCTCACTGAAACGGTTGTACTTAACGTCTGCAAAGCTATGTCGCGTGCTGCGGTATGCTGAGAAACTAAAAGCACTATAGTAGAACACAGATCAAGCTTCTAAGTTGATGTAATAGCCAGTAAGAAGTAGTACGATACAAGTATTAGGTATTGAATATTGACCTTTTAGCTGGCTTTTGTGCCTTGGACATGAGCTGGGACCATAAGATTCTGCATGAAAGGAGGACTAGCAGCCGAGTTGTACGGGAGAATGTGAACAGTGTTCATATGTAGTAAAAACCTGAGAAATCCGTCCGTTTTCGTCATTTATTATCGAATCTACTTAAAGCCAGATCGTCACACTGGCCGCTCTTCTCTCTGAAACACTTGTACTTATCGTCTGCAAAGCTATGTCGCGTGCTGCGGTATGCGGAAGCACTAAAATCACCATAGTAGAACACAGATGAACCTTCTAAGTTGATGTAATAGCCAGTAAGAAGTAGTACAATTCAAGTTTTAGGTATCGGTTGTTGACTTTTTAGCTGGCTTTGGTGCCTTCGACATGAGCTAGGACCTTAAGATTCTGCAATAAAAAGGGACTAGCAACCGAGTTGCACGGGAGAATGTGAAAAGTGTTCATATGTAGTAAAAACCTGAGAAATCGGTCCGTTTTCGTCATTTGTTATCGAATCGACTTAAAGCCAGATCGTCACATTGGCCGCTCTTCTCTCTAAAACGGTTGTACTTATCGTCTGCAAAGCAATGTCGCGTGTTGCCGTAGGCGGAAACAGGAAAAGCACCATAGTAGAACACAGATGAAACTTCTAAGTTGATGTAATAGCCAGTAAGAAGTAGTCCAATTCAAGATTTAGGTATCGATTATTGACTTTTTAGCTGGCTTTGGTGCCTTGGACATGAGCTAGGACCTTAACATTCTGCATGAAACGAGGACTAGCAGCCGAGTTGCACGGGAGAATGAGAAAAGTTTTCATATGTAGTAAAAACCTAAGAAATTCGTCCGTTTTCGTCATTTGTTATCGAATCGACTTAAAGCCAGATCGTCACATTGGCCGCTCTTCTCTCTGAAACGGTTGTACTTATCGTCTGCAAAGCTATGTCGCGTGCTGCGGTATGCGGAGACACTAAAAGCACCATAGTAGAACACAGATGAAGCTTCTAAGTTGACGTAATAGCCAGGAAGAAGTAGTACAATTCAAGTTTTAGGTGTCGGTTATTGACTTTTTAGCTGGCTTTGGTGCCTTGGACAAAAATTAGGACCTTAACATTCTGTATGAAAGGAGGACTAGCAGCCGATTTGCATGGGAGAATGTGAAAAGTGTTCATATGTAGTAAAAACCCGAGAAATCCGTCCGTTTTCGTCATTTGTTATCGAATCGACTTAAAGCCAGATCGTCAAATTAGCCGCTCTTCTCTCTGAAACGGTTGTACTTATCGTCTGCAAAGCTATGTCGCGTGCTGCGGTATGCGGAGGCACTAAAAGCACCATAGTAGAACCCAGATGAAGCTTCTAAGTTGATGTAATAGCCAGTAAGAAGTAGTACAATTCAAGTTTTAGGTATCAGTAAATGACATTTTACCCTTCTTTGGTGCATTGGACACGTTCTAGGAAATTAAGATTTTGCATGAAGGAGGACTATCAGCCGAGTTGCACGGGAGAATGTGAAAAGTGTTCATATGTAGTAAAAACCTGAGACATCTGTCCGTTTTCGTCATTTGTTATCGAATCGACTTAAAGCCAGATCGTCACATTGGTCGCTCTTCTCTCTGACACGGTTGTAATTATCGTCTACACAGATATGTCGCGTGCTGCGGTATGCGGAGACACTAAAATCACCATAGTAGAACAAAGATGAAGCTTCTAAGTTGTTGTAATAGCCAGTAAGAAGTAGTACAATTCAAGTTTTAGGTATCGATTATTGACTTTTTAGCTAGCTTTGGTGCCTTGGACATGAGCTAGGACCTTAAGATTCTGCATGAAAGGAGGACTAGCAGCCGAGTTGCACAGGAGAATGTGAAAAGTGTTCATATGCAGTAAAAACCTGAGACATCCGTCCGTTTTCGTCATTTGTTATCGAATCGACTTAAAGCCAGATCGTCACATTGGCCGCTCTTCTCTCTGAAACGGTTGTACTTATCGTCTGCAAAGCTATGTCGCGTGCTGCGGTATGCGGAGACACTAAAAGCACCATAGTAGAACACAGATGAAGCTTCTAAGTTGATGTAATAGCCAGTAAGAAGTAGTACAATACAAGTATTAGGTATTGAATATTGACCTTTTAGCTGGCTTTTGTGCCTTGGACATGAGCTGGGACCTTTAGATTCTGCATGAAAGGAGGACTAGCAGCCGAGTTGCACGGGAGAATGTGAAAAGTGTTCATATGTAGTAAAAACCTGAGAAATCCGTCCGTTTTCGTCATTTATTATCGAATCTACTTAAAGCTAGATCGTCACACTGGCCGCTCTTCTCTCTGAAACGGTTGTACTTATCGTCTGCAAAGCTATGTCGCGTGCTGCGGTATGCGGAAACACTAAAATCACCATAGTAGAACACAGATGAACCTTCTAAGTTGATGTAATAGCCAGTAAGAAGTAGTACAATTCAAGTTTTAGGTATCGGTTGTTGACTTTTTAGCTGGCTTTGGTGCCTTCGACATGAGCTAGGACCTTAAGATTCTGCAATAAAGGAGGACTAGCAACCGAGTTGCACGGGAGAATGTGAAAAGTGTTCATATGTAGTAAAAACCTGAGAAATCGGTCCGTTTTCGTCATTTGTTATCGAATCGACTTAAAGCCAGATCGTCACATTGGCCGCTCTTCTCTCTAAAACGGTTGTACTTATCGTCTGCAAAGCAATGTCGCGTGTTGCCGTAGGCGGAAACAGGAAAAGCATAACAGTAGAACACAGATGAAACTTCTAAGTTGATGTAATAGCCAGTAAGAAGTAGTCCAATTCAAGATTTAGGTATCGATTATTGACTTTTTAGCTGGCTTTGGTGCCTTGGACATGAGCTAGGACCTTAAGATTCTGCATGAAAGGAGGACTAGCAGCCGAGTTGCACGGGAGAATGTGAAAAGTTTTCATATGTAGTAAAAACCTGAAAAATTCGTCCGTTTTCGTCATTTGTTATAGAATCGACTTAAAGCCAGATCGTCACATTGGGGGCTCTTCTCTCTGAAACGCTTGTACTTGTCGTCTGCAAAGCTATGTCGCGTGCTGCGGTATGCGGAGACACAAAAAGCACCATAGTAGAACATAGATGAAGCTTCTAAGTTGACGTAATAGCCAGGAAGAAGTAGTACAATTCAAGTTTTAGGTGTCGGTTATTGACTTTTTAGCTGGCTTTGGTGCCTTGGACAAAACTTAGGACCTTAACATTCTGTATGAGAGGAGGACTAGCAGCCGATTTGCATGGGAGAATGTGAAAAGTGTTCATATGTAGTAAAAACCCGAGAAATCGGTCCGTTTTCGTCATTTGTTATCGAATCGACTTAAAGTCAGATCGTCAAATTAGCCGCTCTTCTCTCTGAAAAGGTTGTACTTATCGATTGCAAAGCTATGTCGCGTGCTGCGGTATGCGGAGACACTAAAAGCAGCATAGTAGAACACAGATGAAGCTTCTAAGTTGATGTAATAGCCAGTAAGAAGTAGTACAATTCAAGTTTTAGGTATCGATTATTGTCTTTTTAGCTAGCTTTGGTGCCTTGGACATGAGTTAGGACCTTATGATTCTGCATGAAAGGAGCACTAGCAGCCGAGTTGCACGGGAGAATGTGAAAAGTGTTCATATGTAGTAAAAACCTGAGAAATCCGTCCGTTTTCGTCATTTGTTATCGATTCGACTTAAAGCCAGATCGTCACATTGGCCGCTCTTCTCTCTGAAACGGTTGTACTTATCGTCTGCAAAGCTATGTCGCGTGCTGCGGTATGCTGAGACACTAAAAGCACCATAGTAGAACACAGATCAAGCTTCTAAGTTGATGTAATAGCCAGTAAGAAGTAGTACAATTCAAGTTTTAGGTATTGAATATTGAATTTTTAACTGGCTTTGGTGCCTTGGACATGAGCTAGGACCTTAATATTCGGCATGAAAGAAGGGCTAGCAGCCGAGTTGCACGGGAGAATGTGAAAAGTGTTCATATGTAGTAAAAACCTGAGATATCCGTCCATTTTCGTCATTTGTTATCGAATCGACTTAAAGCCAGATCGTCACATTGGCCGCTCTTCTCTCTGAAAAAGTTGTACTTATCGTCTTCAAAGCTATGTCGCGTGCTGCGGTATGCGGACACACTAAAAGCACCATAGTAGAACCCAGATGAAGCTTCTAAGTTCATGTAATAGCCAGTAAGATGTAGTACAATTAAAGTTTTAGGTATCAGTAAATGACTTTTTACACTTCTTTGGTGCCTTGGACACGAGCTAGGAACTTAAGATTTCGCATGAAGGAGGACTAGCAGCCGAGTTGCACGGGAGAATGTGAAAAGTGTTCATATGTAGTAAAAACCTGAGAAATCCGTCCGTTTTCGTCATTTGTTATCGAATCGACTTAAAGCCAGATCGTCACATTGGCCGCTCTTCTCTCTGAAACGGTTGTACTTATCGTCTGCAAAGCTATGTCACGTGCTGCGGTATGCGGAGTCACTAAAATCACCACAGTAGAACACAGATGAAGCTTCTAAGTTGATGTAATAGCCAGTAAGAAGTAGTACAATTAAAGTTTTAGGTATCAGTTAATGACTTTTCACACTTCTTTGGTGCCTTGGACACGAGCTAGGAACTTAAGATTTTGCATGAAGGAGGACTAGCAGCCGAGTTGCACGGGAGAATGTGAAAAGTGTTCATATGTAGTAAAAACCTGAGAAATCCGTCCGTTTTCGTCATTTGTTATCGAATCGACTTAAAGCCAGATCGTCACATTGGCCGCTCTTCTCTCTGAAACGGTTGTACTTATCGTCTGCTAAGCTATGTCACGTGCTGCGGTATGCGGAGACACTAACATCACCACAGTAGAACACAGATGAAGCTTCTAAGTTGATGCAATATCCAGTAAGAAGTAGTACAATTCGCGTTTTAGGTATCGATTATTGACTTTTTAGCTGGCTTTGGTGCCTTGGACATGAGCTAGGACCTTAAGATTCTGCATGAAAGGAGGACTAGCAGCTCAGTTGCACGGGAGTATGTGAAAAGTGTTCATATGTAGTAAAAACCTGAGAAATCCGTCCGTTTTCGTCATTTGTTATCGAATCGACTTAAAGCCAGATCGACACATTGGCCGCTTTTCTCACTGAAACGGTTGTACTTAACGTCTGCAAAGCTATGTCGCGTGCTGCGGTATGCTGAGAAACTAAAAGCACTATAGTAGAACACAGATCAAGCTTCTAAGTTGATGTAATAGCCAGTAAGAAGTAGTACGATACAAGTATTAGGTATTGAATATTGACCTTTTAGCTGGCTTTTGTGCCTTGGACATGAGCTGGGACCTTAAGATTCTGCATGAAAGGAGGACTAGCAGCCGAGTTATACGGGAGAATGTGAAAAGTGTTCATATGTAGTAAAAACCTGAGAAATCCGTCCGTTTTCGTCATTTATTATCGAATCTACTTAAAGCCAGATCGTCACACTGGCCGCTCTTCTCTCTGAAACACTTGTACTTATCGTCTGCAAAGCTATGTCGCGTGCTGCGGTATGCGGAAGCACTAAAATCACCATAGTAGAACACAGATGAAACTTCTAAGTTGATGTAATAGCCAGTAAGAAGTAGTCCAATTCAAGATTTAGGTATCGATTATTGACTTTTTAGCTGGCTTTGGTGCCTTGGACATGAGCTAGGACCTTAACATTCTGCATGAAAGGAGGACTAGCAGCCGAGTTGCACGGGAGAATGAGAAAAGTTTTCATATGTAGTAAAAACCTAAGAAATTCGTCCGTTTTCGTCATTTGTTATCGAATCGACTTAAAGCCAGATCGTCACATTGGCCGCTCTTCTCTCTGAAACGGTTGTACTTATCGTCTGCAAAGCTATGTCGCGTGCTGCGGTATGCGGAGACACTAAAAGCACCATAGTAGAACACAGATGAAGCTTCTAAGTTGACGTAATAGCCAGGAAGAAGTAGTACAATTCAAGTTTTAGGTGTCGGTTATTGACTTTTTAGCTGGCTTTGGTGCCTTGGACAAAAATTAGGACCTTAACATTCTGTATGAAAGGAGGACTAGCAGCCGATTTGCATGGGAGAATGTGAAAAGTGTTCATATGTAGTAAAAACCCGAGAAATCCGTCCGTTTTCGTCATTTGTTATCGAATCGACTTAAAGCCAGATCGTCAAATTAGCCGCTCTTCTCTCTGAAACGGTTGTACTTATCGTCTGCAAAGCTATGTCGCGTGCTGCGGTATGCGGAGGCACTAAAAGCACCATAGTAGAACACAGATTAAGCTTCTAAGTTGATGTAATAGCCAGTAAGAAGTAGTACAATTCAAGTTTTAGGTATCAGTAAATGACATTTTACCCTTCTTTGGTGCATTGGACACGTTCTAGGAAATTAAGATTTTGCATGAAGGAGGACTATCAGCCGAGTTGCACGGGAGAATGTGAAAAGTGTTCATATGTAGTAAAAACCTGAGACATCCGTCCGTTTTCGTCATTTGTTATCGAATCGACGTAAAGCCAGATCGTCACATTGGCCGCTCTTCTCTCTGAAACGGTTGTACTTATCGTCTGCAAAGCTATGTCGCGTGCTGCGGTATGCGGAGATACTAAAAGCACCATAGTAGAACACAGATGAAGCTTCTAAGTTGATGTAATAGCCAGTAAGAAGTTGTACAATTCAAGTTTTATGTATCGATTATTGACTTTTTAGCTAGCTTTGGTGCCTTGGACATGAGCTAGGACCTTAAGATTCTGCATGAAAGGAGGACTAGCAGCCGAGTTGCACAGGAGAATGTGAAAAGTGTTCATATGCAGTAAAAACCTGAGACATCCGTCCGTTTTCGTCATTTGTTATCGAATCGACTTAAAGCCAGATCGTCACATTGGCCGCTCTTCTCTCTGAAACGGTTGTACTTATCGTCTGCAAAGCTATGTCGCGGGCTGCGGTATGCGGAGACACTAAAAGCACCATAGTAGAACACAGATGAAGCTTCTAAGTTGATGTAATAGCCAGTAAGAAGTAGTACAATACAAGTATTAGGTATTGAATATTGACCTTTTAGCTGGCTTTTGTGCCTTGGACATGAGCTGGGACCTTTAGATTCTGCATGAAAGGAGGACTAGCAGCCGAGTTGCACGGGAGAATGTGAAAAGTGTTCATATGTAGTAAAAACCTGAGAAATCCGTCCGTTTTCGTCATTTATTATCGAATCTACTTAAAGCCAGATCGTCACACTGGCCGCTCTTCTCTCTGAAACGGTTGTACTTATCGTCTGCAAAGCTATGTCGCGTGCTGCGGTATGCGGAAACACTAAAATCACCATAGTAGAACACAGATGAACCTTCTAAGTTGATGTAACAGCCAGTAAGAAGTAGTACAATTCAAGTTTTAGGTATCGGTTGTTGACTTTTTAGCTGGCTTTGGTGCCTTCGACATGAGCTAGGACCTTAAGATTCTGCAATAAAGGAGGACTAGCAACCGAGTTGCACGGGAGAATGTGAAAAGTGTTCATATGTAGTAAAAACCTGAGAAATCGGTCCGTTTTCGTCATTTGTTATCGAATCGACTTAAAGCCAGATCGTCACATTGGCCGCTCTTCTCTCTAAAACGGTTGTACTTATCGTCTGCAAAGCAATGTCGCGTGTTGCCGTAGGCGGAAACAGGAAAAGCACCACAGTAGAACACAGATGAAACTTCTAAGTTGATGTAATAGCCAGTAAGAAGTAGTCCAATTCAAGATTTAGGTATCGATTATTGACTTTTTAGCTGGCTTTGGTGCCTTGGACATGAGCTAGGACCTTAAGATTCTGCATGAAAGGAGGACTAGCAGCCGAGTTGCACGGGAGAATGAGAAAAGTTTTCATATGTAGTAAAAACCTGAAAAATTCGTCCGTTTTCGTCATTTGTTATAGAATCGACTTAAAGCCAGATCGTCACATTGGGGGCTCTTCTCTCTGAAACGCTTGTACTTGTCGTCTGCAAAGCTATGTCGCGTGCTGCGGTATGCGGAGACACTAAAAGCACCATAGTAGAACATAGATGAAGCTTCTAAGTTGACGTAATAGCCAGGAAGAAGTAGTACAATTCAAGTTTTAGGTGTCGGTTATTGACTTTTTAGCTGGCTTTGGTGCCTTGGACATGAGTTAGGACCTTATGATTCTGCATGAAAGGAGGACTAGCAGCCGAGTTGCACGGGAGAATGTGAAAAGTGTTCATATGTAGTAAAAACCTGAGAAATCCGTCCGTTTTCGTCATTTGTTATCGATTCGACTTAAAGCCAGATCGTCACATTGGCCGCTCTTCTCTCTGAAACGGTTGTACTTATCGTCTGCAAAGCTATGTCGCGTGCTGCGGTATGCTGAGACACTAAAAGCACCATAGTAGAACACAGATCAAGCTTCTAAGTTGATGTAATAGCCAGTAAGAAGTAGTACAATTCAAGTTTTAGGTATTGAATATTGAATTTTTAACTGGCTTTGGTGCCTTGGACATGAGCTAGGACCTTAATATTCGGCATGAAAGGAGGGCTAGCAGCCGAGTTGCACGGGAGAATGTGAAAAGTGTTCATATGTAGTAAAAACCTGAGATATCCGTCCATTTTCGTCATTTGTTATCGAATCGACTTAAAGCCAGATCGTCACATTGGCCGCTCTTCTCTCTGAAAAAGTTGTACTTATCGTCTTCAAAGCTATGTCGCGTGCTGCGGTATGCGGACACACTAAAAGCACCATAGTAGAACCCAGATGAAGCTTCTAAGTTCATGTAATAGCCAGTAAGAAGTAGTACAATTAAAGTTTTAGGTATCAGTTAATGACTTTTTACACTTCTTTGGTGCCTTGGACACGAGCTAGGAACTTAAGATTTCGCATGAAGGAGGACTAGCAGCCGAGTTGCACGGGAGAATGTGAAAAGTGTTCATATGTAGTAAAAACCTGAGAAATCCGTCCGTTTTCGTCATTTGTTATCGAATCGACTTAAAGCCAGATCGTCACATTGGCCGCTCTTCTCTCTGAAACGGTTGTACTTATCGTCTGCAAAGCTATGTCACGTGCTGCGGTATGCGGAGACACTAAAATCACCACAGTAGAACACAGATGAAGCTTCTAAGTTGATGTAATAGCCAGTAAGAAGTAGTACAATTCAAGTTTTAGGTATCAGTTAATGACTTTTTACACTTCTTTGGTGCCTTGGACACGAGCTAGGAACTTAAGATTTTGCATGAAGGAGGACTAGCAGCCGAGTTGCACGGGAGAATGTGAAAAGTGTTCATATGTAGTAAAAACCTGAGAAATCCGTCCGTTTTCGTCATTTGTTATCGAATCGACTTAAAGCCAGATCGTCACATTGGCCGCTCTTCTCTCTGAAACGGTTGTACTTATCGTCTGCTAAGCTATGTCACGTGCTGCGGTATGCGGAGACACTAACATCACCACAGTAGAACACAGATGAAGCTTCTAAGTTGATGCAATATCCAGTAAGAAGTAGTACAATTCGCGTTTTAGGTATCGATTATTGACTTTTTAGCTGGCTTTGGTGCCTTGGACATGAGCTAGGACCTTAAGATTCTGCATGAAAGGAGGACTAGCAGCTCAGTTGCACGGGAGTATGTGAAAAGTGTTCATATGTAGTAAAAACCTGAGAAATCCGTCCGTTTTCGTCATTTGTTATCGAATCGACTTAAAGCCAGTTCGACACATTGGCCGCTTTTCTCACTGAAACGGTTGTACTTAACGTCTGCAAAGCTATGTCGCGTGCTGCGGTATGCTGAGAAACTAAAAGCACTATAGTAGAACACAGATCAAGCTTCTAAGTTGATGTAATAGCCAGTAAGAAGTAGTACGATACAAGTATTAGGTATTGAATATTGACCTTTTAGCTGGCTTTTGTGCCTTGGACATGAGCTGGGACCTTAAGATTCTGCATGAAAGGAGGACTAGCAGCCGAGTTATACGGGAGAATGTGAAAAGTGTTCATATGTAGTAAAAACCTGAGAAATCCGTCCGTTTTCGTCATTTATTATCGAATCTACTTAAAGCCAGATCGTCACACTGGCCGCTCTTCTCTCTGAAACACTTGTACTTATCGTCTGCAAAGCTATGTCGCGTGCTGCGGTATGCGGAAGCACTAAAATCACCATAGTAGAACACAGATGAACCTTCTAAGTTGATGTAATAGCCAGTAAGAAGTAGTACAATTCAAGTTTTAGGTATCGATTATTGACTTTTTAGCTGGCTTTGGTGCCTTGGACATGAGCTGGGACCTTAAGATTCTGCAATAAAGGAGGACTAGCAACCGAGTTGCACGGGAGAATGTGAAAAGTGTTTATATGTAGTAAAAACCTGAGAAATCGGTCCGTTTTCGTCATTTGTTATCGAATCGACTTAAAGCCAGTTCGTCACATTGGCCGCTCTTCTCTCTAAAACGGTTGTACTTATCGTCTGCAAAGCAATGTCGCGTGTTGCCGTAGGCGGAAACAGGAAAAGCACCATAGTAGAACACAGATGAAACTTCTAAGTTGATGTAATAGCCAGTAAGAAGTAGTCCAATTCAAGATTTAGGTATCGATTATTGACTTTTTAGCTGGCTTTGGTGACTTGGACATGAGCTAGGACCTTAACATTCTGCATGAAAGGAGGACTAGCAGCCGAGTTGCACGGGAGAATGAGAAAAGTTTTCATATGTAGTAAAAACCTAAGAAATTCGTCCGTTTTCGTCATTTGTTATCGAATCGACTTAAAGCCAGATCGTCACATTGGCCGCTCTTCTCTCTGAAACGGTTGTACTTATCGTCTGCAAAGCTATGTCGCGTGCTGCGGTATGCGGAGACACTAAAAGCACCATAGTAGAACACAGATGAAGCTTCTAAGTTGACGTAATAGCCAGGAAGAAGTAGTACAATTCAAGTTTTAGGTGTCGGTTATTGACTTTTTAGCTGGCTTTGGTGCCTTGGACAAAAATTAGGACCTTAACATTCTGTATGAAAGGAGGACTAGCAGCCGATTTGCATGGGAGAATGTGAAAAGTGTTCATATGTAGTAAAAACCCGAGAAATCCGTCCGTTTTCGTCATTTGTTATCGAATCGACTTAAAGCCAGATCGTCAAATTAGCCGCTCTTCTCTCTGAAACGGTTGTACTTATCGTCTGCAAAGCTATGTCGCGTGCTGCGGTATGCGGAGGCACTAAAAGCACCATAGTAGAACCCAGATGAAGCTTCTAAGTTGATGTAATAGCCAGTAAGAAGTAGTACAATTCAAGTTTTAGGTATCAGTAAATGACATTTTACCCTTCTTTGGTGCATTGGACACGTTCTAGGAAATTAAGATTTTGCATGAAGGAGGACTATCAGCCGAGTTGCACGGGAGAATGTGAAAAGTGTTGATATGTAGTAAAAACATGAGACATCCGTCCGTTTTCGTCATTTGTTATCGAATCGACGTAAAGCCAGATCGTCACATTGGCCGCTCTTCTCTCTGAAACGCTTGTACTTATCGTCTGCAAAGCTATGTCGCGTGCTGCGGTATGCGGAGGCACTAAAAGCACCATAGTAGAACACAGATGAAGCTTCTAAGTTCATGTAATAGCCAGTAAGAAGTAGTACAATTCAAGTTTTAGGTATCGATTATTGACTTTTTAGCTAGCTTTGGTGCCTTGGACATGAGCTAGGACCTTAAGATTCTGCATGAAAGGAGGACTAGCAGCCAAGTTGCACGGGAGAATGTGAAAAGTGTTCATAAGTAGTAAAACCTGAGAAATTCGTTCGTTTTCGTCATTTGTTTTCGAATCGACTTAAAGCCAGATCTTCACTTTGGCCGCTCTTCTCTCTGAAACGCTTGTACTTATCGTCTGCAAAGCTATGTCGCATGCTGCGGTATGCTGAGACACTACAAGCAGCATAGTGGAACACAGATGAAGCTTCTAAGTTGATGTAATAGCCACTAAGAAGTAGTACAATTCAAGTTTTAGGTATTGATTATTGACTTTTTAGCTGGCTTTGGTGCCTTGGACATGAGCTAGGACCTTAAGATTCTGCATGAAAGGAGGACTAGCAGCCGAGTTGCACGGGAGAATGTGAAAAGTGTTCATATGTAGTAAAAACCTAAGATATTCGTCCGTTTTCGTCATTTGTTATCGAATCGACTTAAAGCCAGATCGTCACTTTTCCGCTCTTCTCTCTGAAACGGTTGTACTTATCGTCTGCAAAGCTATGTCGCATGCTGCGGTATGCGGAGACAATAAAAGCACCATAGTAGAACACAGATGAAGCTTCTAATTTGACGTAATAGCCAGTAAGAAATAGTACAATTAAAGTTTTAGGTATCGGTTATTGACTTTTTACCCTTCTTTGGTGCCTTGGACACGAGCTAGGAACTTAAGATTTTGCATGAGGGAGGACTAGCAGCCGAGTTGCACGGGAGAATGTGAAAAGTGTTCATATGTAGTAAAAACCTGAGAAATCTGTCCGTTTTCGTCATTTGTTATCGAATCGACTTAAAGCCAGATCGTCACAATGGCCGCTCTTCTCTCTGAAACGGTTGTACTTATCGTCTGCAAAACTATGTCGCGTGCTGCGGTATGCGGAGAAACTAAAAGCACCGTAGTAGAACACAGATGTAGCTTCTACGTTGACGTAATAGCCAGGAAGAAGTAGTACAATTCAAGTTTTAGGTATTGATTATTGACTTTTTAGCTGGCTTTGGTGCCTTGGACATGAGCTAGGACCTTATGATTCTGCATGAAATGAGGACTAGCGGCCGCGTTGCACGGGAGTATGTGAAAAGTGTTCATATGTAGTAAAACCTGAGAAATCCGTCCATTTTCGTCATTTGTTATCGAATGGACTTAAAGCCAGATCGTCACATTGGCCCCTCTTCTCTCTGAAACGGTTGTACTTATCGTCTGCAAAACTATGTCGCGTGCTGCGGTATGCGGAGAAACTAAAAGCACCGTAGTAGAACACAGATGAAGCTTCTAAGTTGATGTAATAGCCAGGAAGAAGTAGTTCAATTCAAGTTTTAGGTATTGATTATTGACTTTTTAGCTGGCTTTGGTGCCTTGGACATGAGCTAGGACCTTAAGATTCTGCATGAAAGGAGGACTAGCAGCCGAGTTGCAAGGGAGATTGTGAAAAGTGTTCATAAGTAGTAAAAACCTGAGAAATCGGTCCGTTTTCGTCATTTGTTATCGAATCGACTTAAAGCCAGATCGTCACGCTGGCCGCTCTTCTCTCTGAAACACTTGTACTTATCATCTGCAAAGCTATGTCGCGTGCTGCGGTATGCGGAAACACTAAAATCACCATAGTAGAACACAGATGAACCTTCTAAGTTGATGTAATAGCCAGTAAGAAGTAGTACAATTCAAGTTTTAGGTATGGATTATTGACTTTTTAGCCTGCTTTGGTGCCTTGGACATGAGCTAGGACCTTAAGATTCTGCATGAAAGGAGGACTAGCAGCCGAGTTGCAGGGGAGAATGTAAAAAGTGTTCATATGAAGTAAAAACCTGAGAAATCCGTCCGGTTTCGTCATTTGTTATCGAATCGACTTAAAGCCAGATCGTCACATTGGCCGCTCTGCTCTCGGAAACGGTTGTACTTATCGTCTGCAAAGCTATGTCGCGTGCTGCGGTATGCGGAGGCTCTAAAAGCACCATAGTAGAACACAGATGAAACTCTAAGTTGCTGTAATAGCCAGTAAGAAGTAATACCATTCAAGTTTTAGGTATCGATTATTGACTTTTTAGCTGGCTTTGGTGCCTTGGACATGAGCTAATACTTTAAGATTCTGCATAAAAGGAGGACTAGCAGCCCAGTTGCACGGGAGAATGTGAAAAGTGTTCATATGTATTAAAAACTTGAGACATCCGTCCGTTTTCGTCATTTGTTATCGAATCGACTTAAAGCCAGATCGTCACATTGGCCGCTCTTCTCTCTGAAACGGTTGTACTTATCGTCTGCAAAGCTATGTCGCGTGCTGCGGTATGCGGAGACACTAAAAGCACCATAGTAGAACACAGATGAAGCTTCTAAGTTGATGTAATAGCCAGTAAGAAGTAGTAGAATTCAAGTTTTAGGTATCGATTATTGACTTTTTAGCTAGCTTTGGTGCCTTGGACATGAGCTAGGACCTTAAGATTCTGCATGAAAGGAGGACTAGCAGCCGAGATGCACGGGAGAATGTGAAAAGAGTTCATATGCAGTAAAAACCTGAGACATCCGTCCGTTTTCGTCATTTGTTATCGAATCGACTTAAAGCCAGATCGTCACATTGGCCGCTCTTCTCTCTGAAACGGTTGTACTTATCGTCTGCAAAGCTATGTCGCGTGCTGCGGTATGCGGACACACTAAAAGCACCATAGTAGAACACAGATGAAGCTTCTAAGTTGATGTAATAGCCAGTAAGAAGAAGTAAAATTCAAGTTTTAGGTATCGGTTATTGACTTTTTACACTTCTTTGGTGCCTTGGACACGAGCTAGGACCTTAAGATTTGCATGAAGGAGGACTAGCAGCCGAGTTGCACGGGAGAATGTGAAAAGTGTTCATTTGTAGTAAAAACCTGAGAAATCCGTCCGTTTTCGTCATTTGTTATCGAATCGAATTAAAGCCAGATCGTCACATTGGCCGCTCTTCTCTCTGAAACGGTTGTACTTCTCGTCTGCAAAGCTATGTCACGTGCTGCGGTATGCGGAGACACTAAAATCACCACAGTAGAAAACAGATGAAGCTTCTAAGTTGATGCAATATGCAGTAAGAAGTAGTACAATTCGCGTTTTAGGTATCGATTATTGACTTTTTAGCTGGCTTTGGTGCCTTGGACATGAGCTAGGACCTTAAGATTCTGCATGAAAGGAGGACTAGCAGCTCAGTTGCACGGGAGTATGTGAAAAGTGTTCATATGTAGTAAAAACCTGAGAAATCCGTCCGTTTTCGTCATTTGTTATCGAATCGACTTAAAGCCAGATCGATACATTTTCCGCTTTTTTCTCTGAAACGGTTGTACTTACCGTCTGCAAAGCTATGTCGCGTGCTGCGGTATGCTGAGACACTAAAAGCACTATAGTAGATCACAGATCAAGCTTCTAAGTTGATGTAATAGCCAGTAAGAAGTAGTACAATACAAGTATTAGGTATTGAATATTGACCTTTTAGCTGGCTTTTGTGCCTTGGACATGAGCTGGGACCTTAAGATTCTGCATGAAAGGAGGACTAGCAGCCGAGTTGCACGGGAGAATGTGAAAAGTGTTCATATGTAGTAAAAACCTGAGAAATCCGTCCGTTTTCGTCATTTATTATCGAATCTACTTAAAGCCAGATCGTCACATTGGCCGCTCTTCTCTCTGAAACGGTTGTACTAATCGTCTGCAAAGCTATGTCGCGTACTGCGGTATTCGGAGACACTAAAAGCACCATAGTAGAACACAGATGAAGCTTCTAAGATGATGTAATAGCCAGTAAGAAGTAGTACAATTCAAGTTTTAGGTATCGGTTGTTGACTTTTTAGCTGGCTTTGGTGCCTTGGACATGAGCTAGGACCTTAAGATTCTGCAATAAAGGAGGACTAGCAGCCGAGTTGCACGGGCGAATCTGAAAAGTGTTCATATGTAGTAAAAACCTGAGAAATCGGTCCGTTTTCGTCATTTGTTATCGAATCGACTTAAAGCCAGATCGTCACATTGGCCGCTCTTCTCTCTGAAACGGTTGTACTTATCGTCTGCAAAGCTATGTCGCGTGCTGCGGTATGCGGAGACACTAAAAGCACCATAGTAGAACACAGATGAAGCTTCTAAGTTGACGTAATAGCCAGGAAGAAGTAGTACAATTCAAGTTTTAGGTGTCGGTTATTGACTTTTTAGCTGGCTTTGGTGCCTTGGACAAAAATTAGGACCTTAACATTGTGTATGAAAGGAGGACTAGCAGCCAATTTGCATGGGAGAATGTGAAAAGTGTTCATATGTAGTAAAAACCTGAGAAATCCGTCCGTTTTCGTCATTTGTTATCGAATCGACTTAAAGCCAGATCGTCACATTGGCCGCTCTTCACTCTGAAACGGTTGTACTTATCGTCTACAAAGCTATGTCGCGTGCTGCGATATGCAGAGACACTAAAAGCACCATAGTAGAACACAAATGATGCTTCTAAGTTGATGTAATAGCCAGTAAGAAGTAGTCCAATTCAAGATTTAGGTATCGATTATTGACTTTTTAGCTGGCTTTGGTGCCTTGGACATGAGCTGTTACCTTAAGATTCTGCATGAAAGGAGGACTAGCAGCCGAGTTGCAGGGGAGAATGTAAAAAGTGTTCATATGAAGTAAAAACCTGAGAAATCCGTCAGTTTTCGTCATTTGTTATCGAATCGACTTAAAGCCAGATCGTCACATTGGCCGCTCTGCTCTCGGAAACGGTTGTACTTATCGTCTGCAAAGCTATGTCGCTTGTTGCCGTAGGCGGAAACAGAAAAGCACCATAGTAGAACACAGATGAAGCTTCTAAGTTGATGTAATAGCCAGTAAGAAGTAGTCCAATTCAAGATTTAGGTATCGATTATTGACTTTTTAGCTGGCTTTGGTGCCTTGGACATGAGCTAGGACTTTAAGATTCTGCATAAAAGGAGGACTAGCATCCCAGTTGCACGGGAGAATGTGAAAAGTGTTCATATGTATTAAAAACCTGAGACATCCGTCCGTTTTCGTCATTTGTTATCGAATCGACTTAAAGCCAGATCGTCACACTGGCCGCTCTTCTCTCTGAAACGGTTGTACTTATCGTCTGCAAAGCTATGTCGCGTGCTGCGGTATGCGGAGACACTAAAAGCACCATACTAGAACCCAGATGAAGCTTCTAAGTTGATGTAATAGCCAGTAAGAAGTAGTACAATTCAAGTTTTAGGTATCAGTAAATGACATTTTACCCTTCTTTGGTGCATTGGACACGTTCTAGGAAATTAAGATTTTGCATGAAGGAGGACTATCAGCCGAGTTGCACGGGAGAATGTGAAAAGTGTTCATATGTAGTAAAAACCTGAGACATCCGTCCGTTTTCGTCATTTGTTATCGAATCGACATAAAGCCAGATCGTCACATTGGCCGCTCTTCTCTCTGAAACGCTTGTACTTATCGTCTGCAAAGCTATGTCGCATGCTGCGGTATGCTGAGACACTACAAGCAGCATAGTGGAACACAGATGAAGCTTCTAAGTTGATGTAATAGCCACTAAGAAGTAGTACAATTCAAGTTTTAGGTATTGATTATTGACTTTTTAGCTGGCTTTGGTGCCTTGGACATGAGCTAGGACCTTAAGATTCTGCATGAAAGGAGGACTAGCAGCCGAGTTGCACGGGAGAATGTGAAAAGTGTTCATATGTAGTAAAAACCTAAGATATTCGTCCGTTTTCGTCATTTGTTATCGAATCGACTTAAAGCCAGATCGTCACTTTTCCGCTCTTCTCTCTGAAACGGTTGTACTTATCGTCTGCAAAGCTATGTCGCATGCTGCGGTATGCGGAGACAATAAAAGCACCATAGTAGAACACAGATGAAGCTTCTAATTTGACGTAATAGCCAGTAAGAAATAGTACAATTAAAGTTTTAGGTATCGGTTATTGACTTTTTACCCTTCTTTGGTGCCTTGGACACGAGCTAGGAACTTAAGATTTTGCATGAGGGAGGACTAGCAGCCGAGTTGCACGGGAGAATGTGAAAAGTGTTCATATGTAGTAAAAACCTGAGAAATCTGTCCGTTTTCGTCATTTGTTATCGAATCGACTTAAAGCCAGATCGTCACAATGGCCGCTCTTCTCTCTGAAACGGTTGTACTTATCGTCTGCAAAACTATGTCGCGTGCTGCGGTATGCGGAGAAACTAAAAGCACCGTAGTAGAACACAGATGTAGCTTCTACGTTGACGTAATAGCCAGGAAGAAGTAGTACAATTCAAGTTTTAGGTATTGATTATTGACTTTTTAGCTGGCTTTGGTGCCTTGGACATGAGCTAGGACCTTATGATTCTGCATGAAATGAGGACTAGCGGCCGCGTTGCACGGGAGTATGTGAAAAGTGTTCATATGTAGTAAAACCTGAGAAATCCGTCCATTTTCGTCATTTGTTATCGAATGGACTTAAAGCCAGATCGTCACATTGGCCCCTCTTCTCTCTGAAACGGTTGTACTTATCGTCTGCAAAACTATGTCGCGTGCTGCGGTATGCGGAGAAACTAAAAGCACCGTAGTAGAACACAGATGAAGCTTCTAAGTTGATGTAATAGCCAGGAAGAAGTAGTTCAATTCAAGTTTTAGGTATTGATTATTGACTTTTTAGCTGGCTTTGGTGCCTTGGACATGAGCTAGGACCTTAAGATTCTGCATGAAAGGAGGACTAGCAGCCGAGTTGCAAGGGAGATTGTGAAAAGTGTTCATAAGTAGTAAAAACCTGAGAAATCGGTCCGTTTTCGTCATTTGTTATCGAATCGACTTAAAGCCAGATCGTCACGCTGGCCGCTCTTCTCTCTGAAACACTTGTACTTATCATCTGCAAAGCTATGTCGCGTGCTGCGGTATGCGGAAACACTAAAATCACCATAGTAGAACACAGATGAACCTTCTAAGTTGATGTAATAGCCAGTAAGAAGTAGTACAATTCAAGTTTTAGGTATGGATTATTGACTTTTTAGCCTGCTTTGGTGCCTTGGACATGAGCTAGGACCTTAAGATTCTGCATGAAAGGAGGACTAGCAGCCGAGTTGCAGGGGAGAATGTAAAAAGTGTTCATATGAAGTAAAAACCTGAGAAATCCGTCCGGTTTCGTCATTTGTTATCGAATCGACTTAAAGCCAGATCGTCACATTGGCCGCTCTGCTCTCGGAAACGGTTGTACTTATCGTCTGCAAAGCTATGTCGAACACGCGATCTAGTGTAGGCTCTAAAAGCACCATAGTAGAACACAGATGAAACTCTAAGTTGCTGTAATAGCCAGTAAGAAGTAATACCATTCAAGTTTTAGGTATCGATTATTGACTTTTTAGCTGGCTTTGGTGCCTTGGACATGAGCTAATACTTTAAGATTCTGCATAAAAGGAGGACTAGCAGCCCAGTTGCACGGGAGAATGTGAAAAGTGTTCATATGTATTAAAAACTTGAGACATCCGTCCGTTTTCGTCATTTGTTATCGAATCGACTTAAAGCCAGATCGTCACATTGGCCGCTCTTCTCTCTGAAACGGTTGTACTTATCGTCTGCAAAGCTATGTCGCGTGCTGCGGTATGCGGAGACACTAAAAGCACCATAGTAGAACACAGATGAAGCTTCTAAGTTGATGTAATAGCCAGTAAGAAGTAGTAGAATTCAAGTTTTAGGTATCGATTATTGACTTTTTAGCTAGCTTTGGTGCCTTGGACATGAGCTAGGACCTTAAGATTCTGCATGAAAGGAGGACTAGCAGCCGAGATGCACGGGAGAATGTGAAAAGAGTTCATATGCAGTAAAAACCTGAGACATCCGTCCGTTTTCGTCATTTGTTATCGAATCGACTTAAAGCCAGATCGTCACATTGGCCGCTCTTCTCTCTGAAACGGTTGTACTTATCGTCTGCAAAGCTATGTCGCGTGCTGCGGTATGCGGACACACTAAAAGCACCATAGTAGAACACAGATGAAGCTTCTAAGTTGATGTAATAGCCAGTAAGAAGAAGTAAAATTCAAGTTTTAGGTATCGGTTATTGACTTTTTACACTTCTTTGGTGCCTTGGACACGAGCTAGGACCTTAAGATTTGCATGAAGGAGGACTAGCAGCCGAGTTGCACGGGAGAATGTGAAAAGTGTTCATTTGTAGTAAAAACCTGAGAAATCCGTCCGTTTTCGTCATTTGTTATCGAATCGAATTAAAGCCAGATCGTCACATTGGCCGCTCTTCTCTCTGAAACGGTTGTACTTCTCGTCTGCAAAGCTATGTCACGTGCTGCGGTATGCGGAGACACTAAAATCACCACAGTAGAAAACAGATGAAGCTTCTAAGTTGATGCAATATGCAGTAAGAAGTAGTACAATTCGCGTTTTAGGTATCGATTATTGACTTTTTAGCTGGCTTTGGTGCCTTGGACATGAGCTAGGACCTTAAGATTCTGCATGAAAGGAGGACTAGCAGCTCAGTTGCACGGGAGTATGTGAAAAGTGTTCATATGTAGTAAAAACCTGAGAAATCCGTCCGTTTTCGTCATTTGTTATCGAATCGACTTAAAGCCAGATCGATACATTTTCCGCTTTTTTCTCTGAAACGGTTGTACTTACCGTCTGCAAAGCTATGTCGCGTGCTGCGGTATGCTGAGACACTAAAAGCACTATAGTAGATCACAGATCAAGCTTCTAAGTTGATGTAATAGCCAGTAAGAAGTAGTACAATACAAGTATTAGGTATTGAATATTGACCTTTTAGCTGGCTTTTGTGCCTTGGACATGAGCTGGGACCTTAAGATTCTGCATGAAAGGAGGACTAGCAGCCGAGTTGCACGGGAGAATGTGAAAAGTGTTCATATGTAGTAAAAACCTGAGAAATCCGTCCGTTTTCGTCATTTATTATCGAATCTACTTAAAGCCAGATCGTCACATTGGCCGCTCTTCTCTCTGAAACGGTTGTACTAATCGTCTGCAAAGCTATGTCGCGTACTGCGGTATTCGGAGACACTAAAAGCACCATAGTAGAACACAGATGAAGCTTCTAAGATGATGTAATAGCCAGTAAGAAGTAGTACAATTCAAGTTTTAGGTATCGGTTGTTGACTTTTTAGCTGGCTTTGGTGCCTTGGACATGAGCTAGGACCTTAAGATTCTGCAATAAAGGAGGACTAGCAGCCGAGTTGCACGGGCGAATCTGAAAAGTGTTCATATGTAGTAAAAACCTGAGAAATCGGTCCGTTTTCGTCATTTGTTATCGAATCGACTTAAAGCCAGATCGTCACATTGGCCGCTCTTCTCTCTGAAACGGTTGTACTTATCGTCTGCAAAGCTATGTCGCGTGCTGCGGTATGCGGAGACACTAAAAGCACCATAGTAGAACACAGATGAAGCTTCTAAGTTGACGTAATAGCCAGGAAGAAGTAGTACAATTCAAGTTTTAGGTGTCGGTTATTGACTTTTTAGCTGGCTTTGGTGCCTTGGACAAAAATTAGGACCTTAACATTGTGTATGAAAGGAGGACTAGCAGCCAATTTGCATGGGAGAATGTGAAAAGTGTTCATATGTAGTAAAAACCTGAGAAATCCGTCCGTTTTCGTCATTTGTTATCGAATCGACTTAAAGCCAGATCGTCACATTGGCCGCTCTGCTCTCGGAAACGGTTGTACTTATCGTCTGCAAAGCTATGTCGCTTGTTGCCGTAGGCGGAAACAGAAAAGCACCATAGTAGAACACAGATGAAGCTTCTAAGTTGATGTAATAGCCAGTAAGAAGTAGTCCAATTCAAGATTTAGGTATCGATTATTGACTTTTTAGCTGGCTTTGGTGCCTTGGACATGAGCTAGGACTTTAAGATTCTGCATAAAAGGAGGACTAGCATCCCAGTTGCACGGGAGAATGTGAAAAGTGTTCATATGTATTAAAAACCTGAGACATCCGTCCGTTTTCGTCATTTGTTATCGAATCGACTTAAAGCCAGATCGTCACACTGGCCGCTCTTCTCTCTGAAACGGTTGTACTTATCGTCTGCAAAGCTATGTCGCGTGCTGCGGTATGCGGAGACACTAAAAGCACCATACTAGAACCCAGATGAAGCTTCTAAGTTGATGTAATAGCCAGTAAGAAGTAGTACAATTCAAGTTTTAGGTATCAGTAAATGACATTTTACCCTTCTTTGGTGCATTGGACACGTTCTAGGAAATTAAGATTTTGCATGAAGGAGGACTATCAGCCGAGTTGCACGGGAGAATGTGAAAAGTGTTCATATGTAGTAAAAACCTGAGACATCCGTCCGTTTTCGTCATTTGTTATCGAATCGACATAAAGCCAGATCGTCACATTGGCCGCTCTTCTCTCTGAAACGCTTGTACTTATCGTCTGCAAAGCTATGTCGCGTGCTGCGGTATGCGGAGGCACTAAAAGCACCATAGTAGAACACAGATGAAGCTTCTAAGTTCATGTAATAGCCAGTAAGAAGTAGTACAATTCAAGTTTTAGGTATCGATTATTGACTTTTTAGCTAGCTTTGGTGCCTTGGACATGAGCTAGGACCTTAAGATTCTGCATGAAAGGAGGACTAGCAGCCGAGTTGCACGGGAGAATGTGAAAAGTGTTCATAAGTAGTAAAACCTGAGAAATTCGTTCGTTTTCGTCATTTGTTTTCGAATCGACTTAAAGCCAGATCTTCACTTTGGCCGCTCTTCTCTCTGAAACGCTTGTACTTATCGTCTGCAAAGCTATGTCGCATGCTGCGGTATGCTGAGACACTACAAGCAGCATAGTGGAACACAGATGAAGCTTCTAAGTTGATGTAATAGCCAGTAAGAAGTAGTACAATTCAAGTTTTAGGTATTGATTATTGACTTTTTAGCTGGCTTTGGTGCCTTGGACATGAGCTAGGACCTTAAGATTCTGCATGAAAGGAGGACTAGCAGCCGAGTTGCACGGGAGAATGTGAAAAGTGTTCATATGTAGTAAAAACCTAAGATATTCGTCCGTTTTCGTCATTTGTTATCGAATCGACTTAAAGCCAGATCGTCACATTGGCCGCCCTTCTCTCTGAAACGGTTGTTCTTATCGTCTGCAAAACTATGTCGCGTGCTGCGGTATGCGGAGAAACTAACTAGCGGCCGCGTTGCACGGGAGTATGTGAAAAGTGTTCATATGTAGTAAAAACCTGAGAAATCCGTCCATTTTCGTCATTTGTTATCGAATGGACTTAAAGCCAGATCGTCACATTGGCCCCTCTTCTCTCTGAAACGGTTGTACTTATCGTCTGCAAAACTATGTCGCGTGCTGCGGTATGCGGAGAAACTAAAAGCACCGTAGTAGAACACAGATGAAGCTTCTAAGTTGATGTAATAGCCAGGAAGAAGTAGTTCAATTCAAGTTTTAGGTATTGATTATTGACTTTTTAGCTGGCTTTGGTGCCTTGGACATGAGCTAGGACCTTAAGATTCTGCATGAAAGGAGGACTAGCAGCCGAGTTGCAAGGGAGATTGTGAAAAGTGTTCATAAGTAGTAAAAACCTGAGAAATCGGTCCGTTTTCGTCATTTGTTATCGAATCGACTTAAAGCCAGATCGTCACGCTGGCCGCTCTTCTCTCTGAAACACTTGTACTTATCATCTGCAAAGCTATGTCGCGTGCTGCGGTATGCGGAAACACTAAAATCACCATAGTAGAACACAGATGAACCTTCTAAGTTGATGTAATAGCCAGTAAGAAGTAGTACAATTCAAGTTTTAGGTATGGATTATTGACTTTTTAGCCTGCTTTGGTGCCTTGGACATGAGCTAGGACCTTAAGATTCTGCATGAAAGGAGGACTAGCAGCCGAGTTGCAGGGGAGAATGTAAAAAGTGTTCATATGAAGTAAAAACCTGAGAAATCCGTCCGGTTTCGTCATTTGTTATCGAATCGACTTAAAGCCAGATCGTCACATTGGCCGCTCTGCTCTCGGAAACGGTTGTACTTATCGTCTGCAAAGCTATGTCGCGTGCTGCGGTATGCGGAGGCTCTAAAAGCACCATAGTAGAACACAGATGAAACTCTAAGTTGCTGTAATAGCCAGTAAGAAGCAATACCATTCAAGTTTTAGGTATCGATTATTGACTTTTTAGCTGGCTTTGGTGCCTTGGACATGAGCTAGGACTTTAAGATTCTGCATAAAAGGAGGACTAGCAGCCCAGTTGCACGGGAGAATGTGAAAAGTGTTCATATGTATTAAAAACTTGAGACATCCGTCCGTTTTCGTCATTTGTTATCGAATCGACTTAAAGCCAGATCGTCACATTGGTCGCTCTTCTCTCTGACACGGTTGTACTTATCGTCTACAAAGATATGTCGCGTGCTGCGGTATGCGGAGACACTAAAATCACCATAGTAGAACACAGATGAAACTTCTAAGTTGTTGTAATAGCCAGTAAGAAGTAGTACAATTCAAGTTTTAGGTATCGATTATTGACTTTTTAGCTAGCTTTGGTGCCTTGGACATGAGCTAGGACCTTAAGATTCTGCATGAAAGGAGGACTAGCAGCCGAGATGCACGGGAGAATGTGAAAAGTGTTCATATGCAGTAAAAACCTGAGACATCCGTCCGTTTTCGTCATTTGTTATCGAATCGACTTAAAGCCAGATCGTCACATTGGCCGCTCTTCTCTCTGAAACGGTTGTACTTATCGTCTGCAAAGCTATGTCGCGTGCTGCGGTATGCGGACACACTAAAAGCACCATAGTAGAACACAGATGAAGCTTCTAAGTTGATGTAATAGCCAGTATGAAGAAGTACAATTCAAGTTTTAGGTATCGGTTATTAACTTTTTACACTTCTTTGGTGCCTTGGACACGAGCTAGGACCTTAAGATTTTGCATGAAGGAGGACTAGCAGCCGAGTTGCACGGGAGAATGTGAAAAGTGTTAATTTGTAGTAAAAACCTGAGAAATCCGTCCGTTTTCGTCATTTGTTATCGAATCGAATTAAAGCCAGATCGTCACATTGGCCGCTCTTCTCTCTGAAACGGTTGTACTTCTCGTCTGCAAAGCTATGTCACGTGCTGCGGTATGCGGAGACACTAAAATCACCACAGTAGAAAACAGATGAAGCTTCTAAGTTGATGCAATATGCAGTAAGAAGTAGTACAATTCGCGTTTTAGGTATCGATTATTGACTTTTTAGCTGGCTTTGGTGCCTTGGACATGAGCTAGGACCTTAAGATTCTGCATGAAAGGAGGACTAGCAGCCGCGTTGCACGGGAGTATGTGAAAAGTGTTCATATGTAGTAAAAACCTGAGAAATCCGTCCGTTTTCGTCATTTGTTATCGAATCGACTTAAAGCCAGATCGATACATTGGCCGCTTTTTTCTCTGAAACGGTTGTACTTACCGTCTGCAAAGCTATGTCGCGTGCTGCGGTATGCTGAGACACTAAAAGCACTATAGTAGATCACAGATCAAGCTTCTAAGTTGATGTAATAGCCAGTAGCAAGTAGTACAATACAAGTATTAGGTATTGAATATTGACCTTTTAGCTGGCTTTTGTGCCTTGGACATGAGCTGGGACCTTAAGATTCTGCACGAAAGGAGGACTAGCAGCCGAGTTACACGGGAGAATGTGAAAAGTGTTCATATGTAGTAAAAACCTGAGAAATCCGTCCGTTTTCGTCATTTATTATCGAATCTACTTAAAGCCAGATCGTCACATTGGCCGCTCTTCTCTCTGAAACGGTTGTACTTATCGTCTGCAAAGCTATGTCGCGTACTGCGGTATTCGGAGACACTAAAAGCACCATAGTAGAACACAGATGAAGCTTCTAAGATGATGTAATAGCCAGTAAGAAGTAGTACAATTCAAGTTTTAGGTATCGGTTGTTGACTTTTTAGCTGGCTTTGGTGCCTTGGACATGAGCTAGGACCTTAAGATTCTGCAATAAAGGAGGACTAGCAGCCGAGTTGCACGGGCGAATCTGAAAAGTGTTCATATGTAGTAAAAACCTGAGAAATCGGTCCGTTTTCGTCATTTGTTATCGAATCGACTTAAAGCCAGATCGTCACATTGGCCGCTCTTCTCTCTGACACGGTTGTACTTATCGTCTGCAAAGCTATGTCGCGTGTTGCCGTAGGCGGAAACAGGAAAAGCACCATAGTAGAACACAGAAGATACTTCTAAGTTGATGTAATAGCCAGTAAGAAGCAGTACAGTTCAAGTTTTAGGTATCGATTATTGACTATTTTGCTGGCTTATGTGCCTTGGACATGAGCTAGGAGCTTAAGATTATGCATGAAAGGAGGACTAGCAGCCGCGTTGCACGGGAGTATGTGAAAAGTGTTCATATGTAGTAAAAACCTGAGAAATCCGTCCGTTTTCGTCATTTGTTATCGAATCGACTTAAAGCCAGATCGTCACATTGGCCGCTCTTCTCTCTGAAACGGTAGTACTTATGGTCTGCAAAGCTATGTCGCGTGCTGCGGTATGCGGAGACACTAAACGCACCATAGTGGAACACAGATGAGGCTTCTAAGTTGATGTAATAGCCAGTAAGAAGCAGTACAGTTCAAGTTTTAGGTATCGATTATTGACTATTTTGCTGGCTTTTGTGCCTTGGACATGAGCTAGGAGCTTAAGATTATGCATGAAAGGAGGACTAGCAGCCGCGTTGCACGGGAGTATGTGAAAAGTGTTCATATGTAGTAAAAACCTGAGAAATCCGTCTCTTTTCGTCATTTGTTATCGAAACGACTTAAAGCCAGATCGTCACATTGGCCGCTCTTCTCTCTGAAACGGTTGTACTTATCGTCTGCAAAGCTATGTCGAGTGCTGCAGTATGCGGAGACACTAAAAGCACCATAGTAGAACACACATGAAGCTTCTAAGTTGATGTAATAGCAAGTAAGAAGTAGTACAATTCAAGTTTTAGGTATCGATTATTGACTTTTTAGCTAGCTTTGGTGCCTTGGACATGAGCTAGGACCTTAAGATTCTGCATGAAAGGAGGACTAGCAGCCGAGATGCACGGGAGAATGTGAAAAGTGTTCATATGCAGTAAAAACCTGAGACATCCGTCCGTTTTCGTCATTTGTTATCGAATCGACTTAAAGCCAGATCGTCACATTGGCCGCTCTTCTCTCTGAAACGGTTGTACTTATCGTCTGCAAAGCTATGTCGCGTGCTGCGGTATGCGGACACACTAAAAGCACCATAGTAGAACACAGATGAAGCTTCTAAGTTGATGTAATAGCCAGTATGAAGAAGTACAATTCAAGTTTTAGGTATCGGTTATTAACTTTTTACACTTCTTTGGTGCCTTGGACACGAGCTAGGACCTTAAGATTTTGCATGAAGGAGGACTAGCAGCCGAGTTGCACGGGAGAATGTGAAAAGTGTTAATTTGTAGTAAAAACCTGAGAAATCCGTCCGTTTTCGTCATTTGTTATCGAATCGAATTAAAGCCAGATCGTCACATTGGCCGCTCTTCTCTCTGAAACGGTTGTACTTCTCGTCTGCAAAGCTATGTCACGTGCTGCGGTATGCGGAGACACTAAAATCACCACAGTAGAAAACAGATGAAGCTTCTAAGTTGATGCAATATGCAGTAAGAAGTAGTACAATTCGCGTTTTAGGTATCGATTATTGACTTTTTAGCTGGCTTTGGTGCCTTGGACATGAGCTAGGACCTTAAGATTCTGCATGAAAGGAGGACTAGCAGCCGCGTTGCACGGGAGTATGTGAAAAGTGTTCATATGTAGTAAAAACCTGAGAAATCCGTCCGTTTTCGTCATTTGTTATCGAATCGACTTAAAGCCAGATCGATACATTGGCCGCTTTTTTCTCTGAAACGGTTGTACTTACCGTCTGCAAAGCTATGTCGCGTGCTGCGGTATGCTGAGACACTAAAAGCACTATAGTAGATCACAGATCAAGCTTCTAAGTTGATGTAATAGCCAGTAGCAAGTAGTACAATACAAGTATTAGGTATTGAATATTGACCTTTTAGCTGGCTTTTGTGCCTTGGACATGAGCTGGGACCTTAAGATTCTGCACGAAAGGAGGACTAGCAGCCGAGTTACACGGGAGAATGTGAAAAGTGTTCATATGTAGTAAAAACCTGAGAAATCCGTCCGTTTTCGTCATTTATTATCGAATCTACTTAAAGCCAGATCGTCACATTGGCCGCTCTTCTCTCTGAAACGGTTGTACTTATCGTCTGCAAAGCTATGTCGCGTACTGCGGTATTCGGAGACACTAAAAGCACCATAGTAGAACACAGATGAAGCTTCTAAGATGATGTAATAGCCAGTAAGAAGTAGTACAATTCAAGTTTTAGGTATCGGTTGTTGACTTTTTAGCTGGCTTTGGTGCCTTGGACATGAGCTAGGACCTTAAGATTCTGCAATAAAGGAGGACTAGCAGCCGAGTTGCACGGGCGAATCTGAAAAGTGTTCATATGTAGTAAAAACCTGAGAAATCGGTCCGTTTTCGTCATTTGTTATCGAATCGACTTAAAGCCAGATCGTCACATTGGCCGCTCTTCTCTCTGACACGGTTGTACTTATCGTCTGCAAAGCTATGTCGCGTGTTGCCGTAGGCGGAAACAGGAAAAGCACCATAGTAGAACACAGAAGATACTTCTAAGTTGATGTAATAGCCAGTAAGAAGCAGTACAGTTCAAGTTTTAGGTATCGATTATTGACTATTTTGCTGGCTTATGTGCCTTGGACATGAGCTAGGAGCTTAAGATTATGCATGAAAGGAGGACTAGCAGCCGCGTTGCACGGGAGTATGTGAAAAGTGTTCATATGTAGTAAAAACCTGAGAAATCCGTCCGTTTTCGTCATTTGTTATCGAATCGACTTAAAGCCAGATCGTCACATTGGCCGCTCTTCTCTCTGAAACGGTAGTACTTATGGTCTGCAAAGCTATGTCGCGTGCTGCGGTATGCGGAGACACTAAACGCACCATAGTGGAACACAGATGAGGCTTCTAAGTTGATGTAATAGCCAGTAAGAAGCAGTACAGTTCAAGTTTTAGGTATCGATTATTGACTATTTTGCTGGCTTTTGTGCCTTGGACATGAGCTAGGAGCTTAAGATTATGCATGAAAGGAGGACTAGCAGCCGCGTTGCACGGGAGTATGTGAAAAGTGTTCATATGTAGTAAAAACCTGAGAAATCCGTCTCTTTTCGTCATTTGTTATCGAAACGACTTAAAGCCAGATCGTCACATTGGCCGCTCTTCTCTCTGAAACGGTTGTACTTATCGTCTGCAAAGCTATGTCGAGTGCTGCAGTATGCGGAGACACTAAAAGCACCATAGTAGAACACACATGAAGCTTCTAAGTTGATGTAATAGCAAGTAAGAAGTAGTACAATTCAAGTTTTAGGTATCGATTATTGACTTTTTAGCTGGCTTTGGTACATTGGACATGAGCTAGGACCTTAAGATTCTGCATGAAAGGACGACTAGCAGCCGAGTTGCACGGGTGAATGCGAAAAGTGTTCATATGTAGTAAAAACCTGAGAAACCCGTCCGTTTTCGTCATTTGTTATCGAATCGACTTAAAGCCAGATCGTCACATTGGCCGGTCCTCTCTCTGAAACGGTTGTACTTATCGTCTGCAAAGGTATGTCGAGTGCTGCGGTATGTGGAGACACTAAAAGCACCATAGTAGAACACAGATGAAGCTTCTAAGTTGATTTAATAGCAAGTAAGAAGTAGTACAATTCAAGTTTTAGGTATCGATTATTGACTTTTTATCCGGCTTTGGTGCCTTGAACATGAGCTAGGACCTTAAGATTCTGCATGAAAGGAGGACTAGCAGCCGAGTTGCACGGGAGTATGTGAAAAGTGTTCATATGTAGTAAAAAAAAGAGAAATCCGTCCGTTTTCGTCATTTGTTATCGAATCGACTGAAAGCCAGATCGTCACATTGGCCGCTCTTCTCTCTGAAACGGTTGTACTTATCGTCTGCAAAGCTATGTCGCGTGCTGCGGTATGCGGAGACACTTAAATCACCATTGTAGAACACAGATGAAGCTTCTAAGTTGATGTAATAGCCAGTAAGAAGTAGTACAATTCAAGTTTTAGGTATCGATTATTGAATTTTTTGCTGGCTTTGGTGCCTTGGACATGAGCTAGGACCTTAAGATTCTGCATGAAAGGAGGACTAGCAGCCGAGTTGCATGGGAGAATGTGAAAAGTGTTCATATGTAGTAAAAACCTGAGAAATCCGTCCGTTTTCGTCATTTGTTATCGAATCGACTTAAACCCAGATTGACATATTGGCCCCTCTTCTCTCAAACGGTTGTACTTATCGTCTTCAAAGCTATGTCGCGTGCTGCGGTATGCGGAGACACTAAAAGCACCATAAATGAACACAGATGAAGCTTCTAAGTTGATGTAATAGCCAGTAAGAAGTAGTACAATTCAAGTTTTAGGTATCGATTATTGACTTTTTAGCCGGCTTTGGTGCCTTGAACATGAGATAGGACCTTAAGATTCTGCATGAAAGGAGGACTAGCAGCCGAGTTGCACGGTAAAATGTGAAAAGTGTTCATATGTAGTAAAAACCTGAGAAATCAGTCCATTTTCATCATTTGTTACAGAATCGACTTAAATCCAGATCGTCACATTGACCGCAGTTCTGTCTGAAACGGCTGTACTTATCGTCTGCAAAGCTATGTCGCGTGCTGCGATATGCGGAGACACTAAAAGCACCATAGTAGAACATAGATGAAGCTTCTAAGTTGATGTAATAGCCAGTAAGAAGTAGTACAATTTACGTTTTAGGAATCGATTTTTGACTTTTTACCTGGCTCTGGAGCCATGGATATGATGTAGGACCTTAAGATTCTGCATGAAAGGAGGACTAGCAGCCGAGTTGCAAGGGAGAATGTTAAAAGTGTTCATATGTAGTAAAAACCTGAGAAATCCGTTCGTTTTCTTCATTTGTTATCGAATCGACTTAAAGCCAGATCGTCACATTGGCCGCTCTTCTCTCTGAAAAGGTTGTACTTATCGTCTACAAAGCTATGTCGCGTGCTGCGGTATGCGGAGACACTAAAAGCATCATAAATGAACACAGATGAAGCTTCTAAGTTGATGTAATAGCCAGTAAGAAGTAGTACAATTCAAGTTTTAGGTATCGATTATTGAATTTTTTGCTGGCTTTGGTGCCTTGGACATGAGCTAGGACCTTAAGATTCTGCATGAAAGGAGGACTAGCAGCCGAGTTGCATGGGAGAATGTGAAAAGTGTTCATATGTAGTAAAAACCTGAGAAATCCGTCCGTTTTCGTCATTTGTTATCGAATCGACTTAAACCCAGATTGACAAATTGGCCCCTCTTCTCTCAAACGGTTGTACTTATCGTCTGCAAAGCTATGTCGCGTGCTGCGGTATACGGAGACACTAAAAGCACCTTAGTAGAACACAGGTGAAGCTTCTAAGTTGATGTAATAGCGAGTGAGAAGTAGAAGAATTAAAGTTTTAGGTATCGATTATTGACTTTTTAACTGGCTTTGGAGCCTTGGACATGAGCTAGGACCTTAAGATTCTGCATGAAAGGAGAAATAGCAGCCGCGTTGCACGGGAGTATGTCAAAAGTGTTCATATGTAGTAAAAACCTGAGAAATCCGTCCGTTTTCGTCATTTGTTATCGAATCGACTTAAAGCCAGATCGTCACATTGGCCGCTCTTCTCTCTGAAACGGTTGTACTTATCGTCTGCAAAGCTATGTCGCGTGCTGCGGTATGCGGAGACACTAAACCACCATAGTAGGACATAGATGAAGCTTCTAAGTTGATGTAATAGCCAGTAAGAAGTAGTAAAATTCAAGTTTTAGGTATCGATTATTGACTATTTTGCTGGCTTTTGTGCCTTTGTACATGAGCTAGGAGCTTACGATTCTGCATGAAAGGAGGACTAGCAGCCGCGTTGCACGGGAGTATGTGAAAAGTGTTCATATGTAGTAAAAACCAGAGAAATCCGTCCGTTTTCGTCATTTGTTATCGAATCGACTGAAAGCCAGATCGTCACATTGGCCGCTCTTCTCTCTGAAACGGTTGTACTTATCGTCTGCAAATCTATGTCGCGTGCTGCGGTATGCGGAGACACTTAAATCACCATTGTAGAACACAGATGAAGCTTCTAAGTTGAAGTAATATCCAGTTAAATGTAGTACAATTCAAGACTTAGGTTCGATTATTGACTTTTTACCATTCTTTGGTGCCTTGGACATGAGCAAGAGCTTAAGATTCTGCATGAAAGGAGGACTAGCAGCCGAGTTGCATGGGAGAATGTGAAAAGTGTTCATATGTAGTAAAAACCTGAGAAATCCGTTCGTTTTCTTCATTTGTTATCGAATCGACTTAAACCCAGATTGTCACATTGGCCCCTCTTCTCTGAAACGGTTGTACTTATCGTCTGCAAAGCTATGTCGCGTGCTGCGGTATACGGAGACACTAAAAGCACCACAGTAGAACACAGATGAAGCTTCTAAGTTGATGTAATAGCCAGTAAGAAGTAGTACAGTTCAAGTTTTAGGTATCGATTATTGACTATTTTGCTGGCTTTTGTGCCTTTGTACATGAGCTAGGAGCTTAAGAATCTGCATGTAAAGAGGACTAGCAGCCGCGTTGCACGGGAGTATGTGAAAAGTGTTCATATGTAGTAACAACCTGAGAAATCCGTCCGTTTTCGTCATTTGTTATCGAATCGACTTAAAGCCAGATCGTCACATTGGCCGCTCTTCTCTCTGAAACGGTTGTACTTATCGTCTGCAAAGCTATGTCGCGTGCTGCGGTATGCGGAGACACTAAACCACCATAGTAGAACATAGATGAAGCTTCTAAGTTGATGTAATAGCCAGTAAGAAGTAGTAAAATTCAAGTTTTAGGTATCGATTACTGACTATTTTGCTGGCTTTGGTGCCTTGGACATGAGCTAGGACCTTAAGATTCTGCATGAAAGGAGAACTAGCAGCCGCGTTGCACGGGAGTATGTGAAAAGTGTTCATATGTAGTAAAAACCTGAGAAATCCGTCCGTTTTCGTCATTTGTTATCGAATCGACTTAAAACCAGATCGTCACATTGGCCGCTCTTCTCTCTGAAACGGTAGTACTTATCGTCTGCAAAGCTATGTCGCGTGCTGCGGTATGCGGAGACACTAAAAGCACCATAGTGGAACACAGATGAGGCTTCTAAGTTGATGTAATAGCAAGTAAGAAGTAGTACAGTTCAAGTTTTAGGTATCGATTATTGACTATTTTGCTGGCTTTTGTGCCTTGGACATGAGCTAGGAGCTTAAGATTCTGCATGAAAGGAGGACTAGCAGCCGCGTTGCACGGGAGTATGTGAAAAGTGTTCATATGTAGTAAAAACCTGAGAAATCCGTCCGTTTTCGTCATTTGTTATCGAATCGACTTAAAGCCAGATCGTCACATTGGCCGCTCTTCTCTCTGAAACGGTTGTACTTATCGTCTGCAAAGCTATGTCGCGTGCTGCAGTATGCGGAGACACTAAAAGCACCATAGTAGAACACACATGAAGCTTCTAAGTTGATGTAATAGCCAGTAAGAAGTAGTACAATTTACGTTTTAGGTATCGATTATTGACTTTTTAGCTGGCTTTGGTGCCTTGGACATGAGCTAGGACCTTAAGATTCTGCATGAAAGGTTGACTAGCAGCCGCGTTGCACGGGAGTATGTGAAAAGTGTTCATATGTAGTAAAAACCAGAGAAATCCGTCCGTTTTCGACATTTGTTATCGAATCGACTGAAAGCAAGATCGTCACATTGGCCGCTCTTCTCTCTGAAACGGTTGTACTTATCGTCTGCAAAGCTATGTCGCGTGCTGCGGTATGCGGAGACACTAATAGCACCATAGTAGAACACAGATGAAGCTTCTAAGTTGATGTAATAGCATGCAGGAAGTAGTACAATTCAAGCTTTAGGTATCGATTATTGATTTTTAGCTGGCTTTGGTGCCTTGGATATGAGATAGGACCTTAAGATTCTGCATGAAAGGAGGACTAGCAGTCGAGTTGCACGGGAGAATGTGAAAAGTGTTCATATGTAGTAAAAACCTAAAGAAATCCGTCCGTTTTCGTCATTTGTTATCGAATCGACTTAAAGCCAGATCGTCACATTGGCCCCTCTTCTCTGAAACGGTTGTACTTATTGTCTGCAAAGCTATGTCGCGTGCTGCGTTATGCGGAGACACTAAAAGCACCATAGTAGAACACAGAAGAAGCTTCTAAGTTGATGTAATAACCAGTAATAAGTAGTACAATTCAAGTTATAGGTATAGATTATTGACTTTTTAGCTATCTTTGGTGCCTTGGACATGCGCTAGGACCTTAAGATTCTGCATGAAAGGAGGACTAGCAGCCGAGTTGCATGGGAGAATGTGAAAAGTGTTCATATGTAGTAAAAACCTAAAGATATCCGTCCGTTTTCGTCATTTGTTATGGAATCGACTTAAAGCCAGATCGTCACATTGGCCGCTCTTCTCACTGTAAAGGTTGTACTTATCGTCTGCAAAGCTATGTCGCGTGCTGCGGTATGCGGAGACACTAAAAGCACCATAGTAGAACACAGATGAAGCTTCTAAGTTGATGTAATAGCCAGTAAGAAGTAGTACAATTCAAGTTTTATGTATCGATTATTGACTTTTTAGCTGGTTTTGGTGCCTTGGACATGAGCTAGGACCTTAAGATTCTGCATGAAAGGTTGACTAGCAGCCGCGTTGCACGGGAGTATGTGAAAAGTGTTCATATGTAGTAAAAACCAGAGAAATCCGTCCGTTTTCGACATTTGTTATCGAATCGACTGAAAGCAAGATCGTCACATTGGCCGCTCTTCTCTCTGAAACGGTTGTACTTATCGTCTGCAAAGTTATGTAGCGTGCTGCGGTATGCGGAGACACTAATAGCACCATAGTAGAACACAGATGAAGCTTCTAAGTTGATGTAATAGCATGCAGGAAGTAGTACAATTCAAGCTTTAGGTATCGATTATTGATTTTTAGCTGGCTTTGGTGCCTTGGATATGAGATAGGACCTTAAGATTCTGCATGAAAGGAGGACTAGCAGTCGAGTTGCACGGGAGAATGTGAAAAGTGTTCATATGTAGTAAAAACCTAAAGAAATCCGTATGTTCTCGTCATTTGTTATGGAATCGACTTAAAGCCAGATCGTCACATTGGCCGCTCTTCTCACTGTAAAGGTTGTACTTATCGTCTACAAAGCTATGTCGCGTGCTGCGGTATGCGGGGACACTAAAAGCACCATAGTAGAACACAGATGAAGCTTCTAAGTTGATGTAATAGCTAGTAAGAAGTAGTACAGTTCAAGTTTTAGGTATCGATTATTGACTTTTTAGCTATCTTTGGTGCCTTGGACATGCGCTAGGACCTTAAGATTCTGCATGAAAGGAGGACTAGCAGTCGAGTTGCACGGGAGAATGTGAAAAATGTTCATATGTAGTAAAAACCTAAAGAAATCCGTCCGTTTTCGTGATTTGTTATCGAATCGACTGAAAGCAAGATCGTCACATTGGCCGCTCTTCTCTCAGAAACGGTTGTACTTATCGTCTGCAAAGCTATGTCGCGTGCTGCGGTATGCGGAGACACTAATAGCACCATAGTAGAACACAGATGAAGCTTCGAAGTTGATGTAATAGCATGCAGGAAGTAGTACAATTCAAGTTTTAGGTATCGATTATTGATTTTTAGCTGGCTTTGGTGCTTTGGATATGAGATAGGACCTTAAGATTCTGCATGCAAGGAGGACTAGCAGTCCAGTTGCACGGGAGAATGTGAAAAGTGTTCATATGTAGTAAAAACCTAAAGAAATCCGTCCGTTTTCGTCATTTGTTATCGAATCGACTTAAAGCCAGATCGTCACATTGGCCGCTCTTCTCTCTGAAACGGTTGTACTTATCGTCTGCAAAGCTACGTCGCGTGCTGCGGTATGCGGAGATACTAAAAGCACCATAGTAGAACACAGATGAAGCTTCTAAGTTGATGTAATAGCCAGTAAGAAGTTGTACAATTCAAGTTTTATGTATCGATTATTGACTTTTTAGCTGGCTTTGGTGCCTTGGACATGAGCTAGGACCTTAAGATTCTGCATGAAAGGTTGACTAGCAGCCGCGTTGCACGGGAGTATGTGAAAAGTGTTCATATGTAGTAAATACCAGAGAAATCCGTCCGTTTTCGTCATTTGTTATCGAATCGACTGAAAGCAAGATCGTCACATTGGCCGCTCTTCTCTCAGAAACGGTTGTACTTATCGTCTGCAAAGCTATGTCGCGTGCTGCGGTATGCGGAGACACTAATAGCACCATAGTAGAACACAGATGAAGCTTCGAAGTTGATGTAATAGCATGCAGGAAGTAGTACAATTCAAGCATTAACTATCGTTTATTGATTTTTAGCTGGCTTTGGTGCCTTGGATATGAGATAGGACCTTAAGATTCTGCATGAATGGAGGACTAGCAGTCGAGTTGCACGGGAGAATGTGAAAAGTGTTCATATGTAGTAAAAACCTAAAGAAATCCGTCCGTTTTCGTCATTTGTTATCGAATCGACTTAAAGCCAGATCGTCACATTGGCTCCTCTTCTCTGAAACGGTTGTACTTATCGTCTGCAAAGCTATGTCGCGTGCTGCGTTATGCGGAGACACTAAAAGCACCATAGTAGAACACAGATGAAGCTTCTAAGTTGATGTAATAACCAGTAAGAAGTAGTACAATTCAAGTTATAGGTATAGATTATTGACTTTTTAGCTGGCTTTGGTGCCTTGGACATGAGCTAGGACCTTAAGATTCTGCATGAAAGAAGGACTAGCAGCCGAGTTGCACGGGAGAATGTGACAAGTGTTCAAATGTAGTAAAAACCTGAGAAATACGTCCATTTTCGTCATTTGTTATCGAATCGACTTAAAGCAAGATCGTCACATTGGCCGCTCTTCTCTCTGAAACGGTAGTACTTATCGTCTGCAAAGCTATGTCGCGTGCTGCAGTATGCGGAGACACTAAAAGCACCATAGTAGAACATAGATGAGGCTTCTAAGTTGATGTAATAGCCAGTAAGAAGTAGTACAACTTACGTTTTAGGTATCGATTTTTGACTTTTTAGCTGGCTTTGGTGCCTTGGACATGAGCTAGGACCTTAAGATTCTGCATGAAAGGAGGACTAACAGCCGAGTTTCATGGGAGAATGCGAAAAGTGTTCATATGTAGTAAAAACCTGAGAAATCCGTCCGTTTTCGTCATTTGTTATCGAATCGACTTAAAGCAAGATCGTCACATTGGCCGCTCTTCTCTCTGAAACGGTTGTACTTATCGTCTGCAAAGCTATGTCGCGTGCTGCGGTATGCGGAGACACTAAAAGCACCGTAGTAGAACACAGATGAAGCTTCTAAGTTGATGTAATAGCCAGTAAGAAGTAGTACAATTCAAGTTTTACGTATCGATTATTGACTATTTAGCTGGCTTTGGTGCCTTGGACATGAGCTAGGAGCTTAAGATTCTGAATGAAAGGTTGACTAGCAGCCGCGTTGCACGGGAGTATGTGAAAAGTGTTCATATGTAGTAAAAACCAGAGAAATCCGTCCGTTTTCGTCATTTGTTATCGAATCGACTGAAAGCCAGATCGTCACATTGGCCGCTCTTCTCTCTGAAACGGTTGTACTTATCGTCTGCAAAGCTATGTCGCGTGCTGCGGTATGCGGAGACTCTACAATCACCATTGTATAACACAGATGAAGCTTCTAAGTTGAAGTAATATCCAGTTAAATGTAGTACAATTCAAGACTTAGGTTCGATTATTGACTTTTTACCATTCTTTGGTGCCTTGGACATGAGCTAGGACCTTAAGATTCTGCATGAAAGGAGGACTAGCAGCCGAGTTGCATGGGAGGATGTGAAAAGTGTTCATATGTAGTAAAAACCTGAGAAATCCGTCCGTTTTCGTCATTTGTTATCGAATCGACTAAAACCCAGATTGTCACATTGGCCCCCCTTCCCTGAAACGGTTGTACTTATCGTCTGCAAAGCTATGTCGCGTGCTGCGGTATACGGAGACACTAAAAGCACCATAGTAGAACACAGATGAAGCTTCTAAGTTGATGTAATAGCCAGTAAGAAGTAGTACAGTTCAAGTTTTAGGTATCGATTATTGACTATTTTGCTGGCTTTTGTGCCTTTGTACATGAGCTAGGAGCTTAAGAATCTGCATGAAAGGAGGACTAGCAGCCGCGTTGCACGGGAGTATGTGAAAAGTGTTCATATGTAGTAACAACCTGAGAAATCCGTCCGTTTTCGTCTATTGTTATCGAATCGACTTAAAGCCAGATCGTTACTTTGGCCGCTCTTCTCTCTGAAACGGTTGTACTTATCGTCTGCAAAGCTATGTCGCGTGCTGCGGTATGCGGAGACACTAAAAGCACCATAGTACAACACAGATGAAGCTTCTAAGATGATGTAATAGCCAGTAAGAATTAGTACAATACCAGTTTGAGGTATCGATTATTGATTTTTTAGCTGGCTTTGGTGCCTTGGACATGAGCTAGGAGCTTAAGATTCTGCATGAAAGGAGGTCTAGCAGCCGCGTTGCACGGGAGTATGTGAAAAGTGTTCATATGTAGTAAAAACCTGAGATATCCTTCCGTTTTCGTCATTTGTTATCGAATCGACTGAAAGCCAGATCGTCACATTGGCCGCTCTTCACTCTGAACGGTTGTACTTATCGTCTGCAAAGCTATGTCGCGTGCTGCGGTATGCGGAGACACTAAAAGCACCATAGTAGAACACAGATGAAGCTTCTAAGTAATGTAATAGCCAGTAACAAGTAGTACAGTTCAACTTTTAGGTATCGATTATTGACTTTTTAGCTATCTTTGGTGCCTTGGACATGCGCTAGGACCTTAAGATTCTGCATGAAACGAGGACTAGCAGCCGCATTGCATGGGAGTATGTGAAAAGTGTTCATATGTAGTAAAAACCTGAGAAATCCGTCCGTTCTCGTCATTTGTTATCGAATCGATTTAAAGCCAGATCGTCACATTGGCCGCCCTTCTCTCTGAAACGGTTGTACTTATCGTCTGCAAAGCTATGTCGCGTGCTGCGGTATGCGGAGACACTAAAAGCACCATAGTAGAACACAGATGAAGCTTCTAAGTTGATGTAATAGCATGCAGGAAGTAGTACAATCCAAGTTTTAGTTATCGATTATTAATTTTTAGCTGGCTTTGGTGCCTTGGATATGAGATAGGACCTTAAGATTCTGCATGAAAGAAGGACTAGCAGCCGAGTTGCACGGGAGAATTTGACATGTGTTCAAATGTAGTAAAAAACTTAAAAATACGTCCGTTTTCATAATTTGTTATAGAATCGACTTAAATCAGGATCGTCACATTGGCCGCAGTTCTGTCTGAAACGGTTGTACTTATCGTCTGCAAAGCTATGTCGCGTGCTGCGGTATGCGGAGACACTAAAAGCACCATAGTAGAACATAGATGAAGCTTCTAAGTTGATGTAATAGCCTGTAAGAAGTAGTACAATTTACGATTTAGGTATCGATTTTTGACTTTTTAGCTGGCTTTGGTGCCTTGGACATGAGCTAGGACCTTAAGATTCTGCATGAAAGGAGGACTAGCAGCCGAGTTTCATGGGAGAATGCGAAAAGTGTTCATATGTAGTAAAAACATGAGAAATCCGTCCGTTTTCGTCATTTGTTATCGAATCGACTTAAAGCAAGATCGTCACATTGGCCGCTCTTCTCTCTGAAACGATTGTACTAATCGTCTGCCAAGCTATGTCGCGTGCTGCGGTATGCGGAGACACTAAAAGCACCATAGTAGAACACAGATGAAGCTTCTAAGTTGATGTAATAACCAGTAAGAAGTAGTACAATTCAAGTTTTATGTATCGATTATTGACTTTTTAGCTGGCTTTGGTGCCTTGGACATGAGCTAGGTCCTTAAGATTCTGCATGAAAGGAGGACTAGCAGCCGAGTTGCATGGGAGAATGTGAAAAGTCTTCATATGTAGTAAAAATATGAGAAATCCGTCCGTTTTCGTCATTTGTTATCGAATCGACTAAAAGCCAGATCGTCACATTGACCGCTCTTCTCTCTGAAACGGTTGTACTTATCGTCTGCAAAGCTATGTCGCGTGCTGCGGTATGCGGAGACACTAATAGCACCATAGTACAACACAGATGAAGCTTCTATGTTGATGTAATAGCATGCAGGAAGTAGTACAATTCAAGTTTTAGGTATCGATTATTGATTTTTAGCTGGCTTTGGTGCTTTGGATATGAGATAGGAGCTTAAGATTCTGCATGCAAGGAGGACTAGCAGTCGAGTTGCACGGGAGAATGTGAAAAGTGTTCATATGTAGTAAAAACCTAAAGAAATCCGTCCGTTTTCGTCATTTGTTATCGAATCGACTTAAAGCCAGATCGTCACATTGGCCGCCCTTCTCTCTGAAACGGTTGTACTTATCGTCTGCAAAGCTATGTCGCGTGCTGCGTTATGCGGAGACACTAAAAGCACCATAGTAGAGCACAGATGAAGCTTCTAAGTTGATGTAATAACCAGTAAGAAGTAGTACAATTCAAGTTTTAGGTATAGATTATTGACTTTTTAGCTGTCTTTGGTGCCTTGGACATGAGCTAGGACCTTAAGATTCTGCATGAAAGAAGGACTAGCAGCCGAGTTGCACGGGAGAATGTGACAAGTGTTCAAATGTAGTAAAAATCATGAGAAATACGTCCGTTTTCGTCATTTGATATCGAATCGACTTAAAGCCAGATCGTCACATTGGCCGATCTTCTCTCTGAAACGGTAGTACTTATTGTCTGCAAAGCTATGTCGCGTGCTGCGGTATGCGGAGACACTAAAAGCACCATCGTAGAGCACAGATGAAGCTTGTAAGTTGATGTAATAGCCAGTAAGAAGTAGTACAGTTCAAGTTTTAGGTATCGATTATTGACTATTTTGCTGGCTTTTGTGCCTTTGTACATGAGCTAGGAGCTTAAGAATCTGCATGAAAGGAGGACTAGCAGCCGCGTTGCACGGGAGTATGTGAAAAGTGTTCATATGTAGTAACAACCTGAGAAATCCGTCCGTTTTCGTCTATTGTTATCGAATCGACTTAAAGCCAGATCGTTACTTTGGCCGCTCTTCTCTCTGAAACGGTTGTACTTATCGTCTGCAAAGCTATGTCGCGTGCTGCGGTATGCGGAGACACTAAAAGCACCATAGTACAACACAGATGAAGCTTCTAAGATGATGTAATAGCCAGTAAGAATTAGTACAATACCAGTTTGAGGTATCGATTATTGACTTTTTAGCTGGCTTTGGTGCCTTGGACATGAGCTAGGAGCTTAAGATTCTGCATGAAAGGAGGTCTAGCAGCCGCGTTGCACGGGAGTATGTGAAAAGTGTTCATATGTAGTAAAAACCTGAGATATCCTTCCGTTTTCGTCATTTGTTATCGAATCGACTGAAAGCCAGATCGTCACATTGGCCGCTCTTCACTCTGAACGGTTGTACTTATCGTCTGCAAAGCTATGTCGCGTGCTGCGGTATGCGGAGACACTAAAAGCACCATAGTAGAACACAGATGAAGCTTCTAAGTAATGTAATAGCCAGTAACAAGTAGTACAGTTCAACTTTTAGGTATCGATTATTGACTTTTTAGCTATCTTTGGTGCCTTGGACATGCGCTAGGACCTTAAGATTCTGCATGAAACGAGGACTAGCAGCCGCGTTGCATGGGAGTATGTGAAAAGTGTTCATATGTAGTAAAAACCTGAGAAATCCGTCCGTTTTCGTCATTTGTTATCGAATCGATTTAAAGCCAGATCGTCACATTGGCCGCCCTTCTCTCTGAAACGGTTGTACTTATCGTCTGCAAAGCTATGTCGCGTGCTGCGGTATGCGGAGACACTAAAAGCACCATAGTAGAACACAGATGAAGCTTCTAAGTTGATGTAATAGCATGCAGGAAGTAGTACAATCCAAGTTTTAGTTATCGATTATTAATTTTTAGCTGGCTTTGGTGCCTTGGATATGAGATAGGACCTTAAGATTCTGCATGAAAGAAGGACTAGCAGCCGAGTTGCACGGGAGAATTTGACATGTGTTCAAATGTAGTAAAAAACTTAAAAATACGTCCGTTTTCATAATTTGTTATAGAATCGACTTAAATCAGGATCGTCACATTGGCCGCAGTTCTGTCTGAAACGGTTGTACTTATCGTCTGCAAAGCTATGTCGCGTGCTGCGGTATGCGGAGACACTAAAAGCACCATAGTAGAACATAGATGAAGCTTCTAAGTTGATGTAATAGCCTGTAAGAAGTAGTACAATTTACGATTTAGGTATCGATTTTTGACTTTTTAGCTGGCTTTGGTGCCTTGGACATGAGCTAGGACCTTAAGATTCTGCATGAAAGGAGGACTAGCAGCCGAGTTTCATGGGAGAATGCGAAAAGTGTTCATATGTAGTAAAAACATGAGAAATCCGTCCGTTTTCGTCATTTGTTATCGAATCGACTTAAAGCAAGATCGTCACATTGGCCGCTCTTCTCTCTGAAACGATTGTACTAATCGTCTGCCAAGCTATGTCGCGTGCTGCGGTATGCGGAGACACTAAAAGCACCATAGTAGAACACAGATGAAGCTTCTAAGTTGATGTAATAACCAGTAAGAAGTAGTACAATTCAAGTTTTATGTATCGATTATTGACTTTTTAGCTGGCTTTGGTGCCTTGGACATGAGCTAGGTCCTTAAGATTCTGCATGAAAGGAGGACTAGCAGCCGAGTTGCATGGGAGAATGTGAAAAGTCTTCATATGTAGTAAAAATATGAGAAATCCGTCCGTTTTCGTCATTTGTTATCGAATCGACTAAAAGCCAGATCGTCACATTGACCGCTCTTCTCTCTGAAACGGTTGTACTTATCGTCTGCAAAGCTATGTCGCGTGCTGCGGTATGCGGAGACACTAATAGCACCATAGTACAACACAGATGAAGCTTCTATGTTGATGTAATAGCATGCAGGAAGTAGTACAATTCAAGTTTTAGGTATCGATTATTGATTTTTAGCTGGCTTTGGTGCTTTGGATATGAGATAGGAGCTTAAGATTCTGCATGCAAGGAGGACTAGCAGTCGAGTTGCACGGGAGAATGTGAAAAGTGTTCATATGTAGTAAAAACCTAAAGAAATCCGTCCGTTTTCGTCATTTGTTATCGAATCGACTTAAAGCCAGATCGTCACATTGGCCGCCCTTCTCTCTGAAACGGTTGTACTTATCGTCTGCAAAGCTATGTCGCGTGCTGCGTTATGCGGAGACACTAAAAGCACCATAGTAGAGCACAGATGAAGCTTCTAAGTTGATGTAATAACCAGTAAGAAGTAGTACAATTCAAGTTTTAGGTATAGATTATTGACTTTTTAGCTGTCTTTGGTGCCTTGGACATGAGCTAGGACCTTAAGATTCTGCATGAAAGAAGGACTAGCAGCCGAGTTGCACGGGAGAATGTGACAAGTGTTCAAATGTAGTAAAAATCATGAGAAATACGTCCGTTTTCGTCATTTGATATCGAATCGACTTAAAGCCAGATCGTCACATTGGCCGATCTTCTCTCTGAAACGGTAGTACTTATCGTCTGCAAAGCTATGTCGCGTGCTGCGGTATGCGGAGACACTAAAAGCACCATCGTAGAGCACAGATGAAGCTTGTAAGTTGATGTAATAGCAAGTAAGAAGTAGTACAATTCAAGTTTTAGGTATCGATTATTGACTTTTTAGCCGGCTTTGGTGCCTTGAACATGGGCTAGGACCTTAAGATTCTGCATGAAAGGAGGACTAGCAGCCGAGTTGCACGGGAGAATGTCAAAAGTGTTCATATGTAGTAAAAACCTGAGAAATCCGTCCGTTTTCATAATTTGTTATAGAATCTACTTAAATCAGGATCATCACATTGGCTGCAGTTCTGTCTGAAACGGTTGTACTTATCGTCTGCAAAGCTATGTCGCGTGCTGCGGTATGCGGAGACACTAAAAGCACCATAGTAGAACATAGATGAAGCTTCTAAGTTGATGTAATAGCCAGTAAGAAGTAGTACAATTTACGTTTTAGGTATCGATTTTTGACTTTTTAGCTGGCTTTGGTGCCTTGGACATGAGCTAGGACCTTAAGATTCTGCATGAAAGGAGGACTAGCAGCCGAGTTTCATGGAAGAATGCGAAAAGTGTTCATATGTAGTAAAAACCTGAGAAATCCGTCCGTTTTCGTCATTTGTTATCGAATCGACTTAAAGCCAGATCGTCACATTGGCCGCTCTTCTCTCTGAAACGGTTGTACTTATCGTCTGCAATGCTATGTCGCGTGCTGCGGTATGCGGAGACACTAAAAGCACCATAGTAGAACACAGATGAAGCTTCTAAGTTGATGTAATAGCCAGTAAGAAAGAGTACAATTCAAGTTTTAGGTATCAATTATTGAATTTTAGCTGGCTTTGGTGCATTGGACATGAGCTAGGACCTTAAGATTCTGCATGAAAGGAGGACTAGCAGCCGAGTTGCACGGGAGAATGTGACAAGTGTTCATATGTAGTAAAAACCTGAGAAATCCGTCCGTTTTCGTCATTTGTTATCGAATCAACTTAAAGCCAGATCGTCACATTGGCCGCTCTTCTCTCTGAAACGGTTGTACTTATCGTCTGCACAGCTATGTCGCGTGCTGCGGTATGCGGAGACACTAAAAGCACCATAGTAGAACACAGATGAAGCTTCTAAGTTGATGTAATAGCCAGTAAGAAGTAGTACAATTCAAGTTTTGGGTACTGATTATTTACTTTTTAGCTGGCTTTGGTGCCTTGGCCATGAGCTAGGACCTTAAGATTCTGCATTAAAGGAGGACTAGCATCCAAGTTGCATGGGAGAATGCGAAAAGTGTTCATATGTAGTAAAAACCTGAGAAATCCGTCCGTTTTCGTCACTTGTTATCGAATCAACCTAAAGCCAGATCGTCACATTGGCCGCTCTTCTCTCTGAAACGGTTGTACTTATCGTCTGCAAAGCTATGTCGCGTGTTGCGGTATGCGGAGACACTAAAAGCACCATAGTAGAACACAGATGAAACTTCTAAGTTGATGTAATAGCCAGTAAGAAGTAGTACAATTCAAGTTTTACCTATCGATTATTGACATTTTAGCTGGCTTTGGTGCCTTGGACATGAGCTAGGACCTTAAGATTCTGCAAGAAAGAAGGACTAGCAACCGAGTTGCACGGGAGAATGTGAAAAGTGTTCATATGTAGTAAGAACCTGAGAAATCCGTCCGTTTTCGTCATTTGTTATCGAATCGACTTAAAGCCAGATCGTCACATTGCCGCTCTTCTCTCTGAAACGGTTGTACTTATCGTCTGCAAAGCTATGTCGCGTGCTGCGTTATGGGGAGACACTAAAATCACCACAGTGGAACACAGATGAAGCTTCTAAGTTGATGTAATAGCCAGTATAAGTAGTACAATTCAAGTTTTAGGTATCGATTATTGACTTTTTAGGTGGCTTTGATGCCTTGGACATGAGGTAGGACCTTAAGATTCAGTACGAAATGAGAACTAGCAGCCGAGTTGCATGGGAGAATGTGAAAAGTGTTCATATGTAGTAAAAACCTGAGAAATCCGTCCGTTTTCGTCATTTGTTATCGAATCGACTTAATGATAGATCGTCACATTGGCCCCTCTTCTCTCTGAAACGGTTGTACTTATCGTCTGCAAAGCTATGTCGCGTGCTGCGGTATGCGGAGACACTAAAAGCACCATAGTAGAACATAGATGAAGCTTCTAAGTTGATGTAATAGCCTGTAAGAAGTAGTACAATTTACGATTTAGGTATCGATTTTTGACTTTTTAGCTGGCTTTGGTGCCTTGGACATGAGCTAGGACCTTAAGATTCTGCATGAAAGGAGGACTAGCAGCCGAGTTTCATGGGAGAATGCGAAAAGTGTTCATATGTAGTAAAAACATGAGAAATCCGTCCGTTTTCGTCATTTGTTATCGAATCGACTTAAAGCAAGATCGTCACATTGGCCGCTCTTCTCTCTGAAACGATTGTACTAATCGTCTGCAAAGCTATGTCGCGTGCTGCGGTATGCGGAGACACTAAAAGCACCATAGTAGAACACAGATGAAGCTTCTAAGTTGATGTAATAACCAGTAAGAAGTAGTACAATTCAAGTTTTATGTATCGATTATTGACTTTTTAGCTGGCTTTGGTGCCTTGGACATGAGCTAGGTCCTTAAGATTCTGTATGAAAGGAGGACCAGCAGCCGAGTTGCATGGGAGAATGTGAAAAGTCTTCATATGTAGTAAAAATATGAGAAATCCGTCCGTTTTCGTCATTTGTTATCGAATCGACTAAAAGCCAGATCGTCACATTGACCGCTCTTCTCTCTGAAACGGTTGTACTTATCGTCTGCAAAGCTATGTCGCGTGCTGCGGTATGCGGAGACACTAATAGCACCATAGTACAACACAGATGAAGCCTCTATGTTGATGTAATAGCATGCAGGAAGTAGTACAATTCACGTTTTAGGTATCGATTATTGATTTTTAGCTGGCTTTGGAGCTTTGGATATGAGATAGGACCTTAAGATTCTGCATGCAAGGAGGACTAGCAGTCGAGTTGCACGGGAGAATGTGAAAAGTGTTCATATGTAGTAAAAACCTAAAGAAATCCGTCCGTTTTCGTCATTTGTTATCGAATCGACTTAAAGCCAGATCGTCACATTGGCCGCCCTTCTCTCTGAAACGGTTGTACTTATCGTCTGCAAAGCTATGTCGCGTGCTGCGTTATGCGGAGACACTAAAAGCACCATAGTAGAGCACTGATGAAGCTTCTAAGTTGATGTAATAACCAGTAAGAAGTAGTACAATTCAAGTTTTAGGTATAGATTATTGACTTTTTAGCTGGCTTTGGTGCCTTGGACATGAGCTAGGACCTTAAGATTCTGCATGAAAGAAGGACTAGCAGCCGAGTTGCACGGGAGAATGTGACAAGTGTTCAAATGTCGTAAAAATCCTGAGAAATACGTCCGTTTTCGTCATTTGATATCGAATCGACTTAAAGCCAGATCCTCACATTGGCCGATCTTCTCTCTGAAACGGTAGTACTTATCGTCTGCAAAGCTATGTCGCGTGCTGCGGTATGCGGAGACACTAAAAGCACCATCGTAGAGCACAGATGAAGCTTGTAAGTTGATGTAATAGCAAGTAAGAAGTAGTACAATTCAAGTTTTAGGTATCGATTATTGACTTTTTAGCCGGCTTTGGTGCCTTGAACATGGGCTAGGACCTTAAGATTCTGCATGAAAGGAGGACTAGCAGCCGAGTTGCACGGGAGAATGTCAAAAGTGTTCATATGTAGTAAAAAACTGAGAAATCCGTCCGTTTTCATAATTTGTTATAGAATCTACTTAAATCAGGATCATCACATTGGCTGCAGTTCTGTCTGAAACGGTTGTACTTATCGTCTGCAAAGCTATGTCGCGTGCTGCGGTATGCGGAGACACTAAAAGCACCATAGTAGAACACAGATGAAGCTTCTAAGTTGATGTAATAGCCAGTAAGAAAGAGTACAATTCAAGTTTTAGGTATCAATTATTGAATTTTAGCTGGCTTTGGTGCATTGGACATGAGCTAGGACCTTATGATTCTGCATGGAAGGAGGACTAGCAGCCGAGTTGCACGGGAGAATGAGAAAAGTGTTCATATGTAGTAAAAACCTGACAAATCCGTCCGCTTTCGTCATTTGTTATCGAATCGACTTAAAGCCAGATCGTCACATTGGCCGCTCTTCTCTCTGAAACGGTTGTACTTATCGTCTGCAAAGCTATGTCGCGTGCTGCGATTTGGGGAGACACTAAATGCACCATAGTAGAACACAGATGAAGCTTCTAAGTTGATGGAATAGCCAGTAAGAAGTAGTACAATTCAAGTTTTAGGTATCGATTATTGACTTTTTAGCTGGCTTTGGTGCCTTGGACATGAGCTAGGACCTTAAGATTCTGCATGAAAGGAGGACTAGCAGCCGAGTTCCATGGGAGAATGTGAAAAGTGTTCATATGTAGAAAAATATGAGAAATCCGTCCGTTTTCGTCATTTGTTATCGAATCGACTTAAAGCCAGATCGTCACATTATCCCCTCTTCTCTGAAACGGTTGTACTTATCGCCTGCAAAGCTATGTCGCGTGCTGCGTTATGCGGAGACACTAAAAGCACCATAGTAGAACACAGATGAAGCTTCTAAGTTGATGTAATAACCAGTAAGAAGTAGTACAATTCAAGTTTTAGGTATAGATTATTGACTTTTTAACTGGCTATGGTGCCTTGGACATGAGCTAGGACCTTAAGATTCTGCATGAAAGGAGGACTAGCAGCCGAGTTGCACGGGAGAATGTGACAAGTGCTCATATGTAGTAAAAACCTGAGAAATCCGTCCGTTTTCGTCATTTGTTATCGAATCAACTTAAAGCCAGATCGTCACATTGGCCGCTCTTCTCTCTGAAACGGTTGTACTTATCGTCTGCACAGCTATGTCGCGTGCTGCGGTATGCGGAGACACTAAAAGCACCATAGTAGAACACAGATGAAGCTTCTAAGTTGATGTAATAGCCAGTAAGAAGTAGTACAATTCAAGTTTTGGGTACTGATTATTTACTTTTTAGCTGGCTTTGGTGCCTTGGCCATGAGCTAGGACCTTAAGATTCTGCATTAAAGGAGGACTAGCATCCAAGTTGCATGGGAGAATGCGAAAAGTGTTCATATGTAGTAAAAACCTGAGAAATCCGTCCGTTTTCGTCACTTGTTATCGAATCAACCTAAAGCCAGATCGTCACATTGGCCGCTCTTCTCTCTGAAACGGTTGTACTTATCGTCTGCAAAGCTATGTCGCGTGTTGCGGTATGCGGAGACACTAAAAGCACCATAGTAGAACACAGATGAAACTTCTAAGTTGATGTAATAGCCAGTAAGAAGTAGTACAATTCAAGTTTTACCTATCGATTATTGACATTTTAGCTGGCTTTGGTGCCTTGGACATGAGCTAGGACCTTAAGATTCTGCAAGAAAGAAGGACTAGCAACCAAGTTGCACGGGAGAATGTGAAAAGTGTTCATATGTAGTAAGAACCTGAGAAATCCGTCCGTTTTCGTCATTTGTTATCGAGTCGACTTAAAGCCAGATCGTCACATTGCCGCTCTTCTCTCTGAAACGGTTGTACTTATCGTCTGCAAAGCTATGTCGCGTGCTGCGTTATGCGGAGACACTAAAATCACCACAGTGGAACACAGATGAAGCTTCTACGTTGATGTAATAGCCAGTATAAGTAGTACAATTCAAGTTTTACGTATCGATTATTGACTTTTTAGGTGGCTTTGATGCCTTGGACATGAGGTAGGACCTTAAGATTCAGTACGAAATGAGAACTAGCAGCCGAGTTGCATGGGAGAATGTGAAAAGTGTTCATATGTAGTAAAAACCTGAGAAATCCGTCCGTTTTCGTCATTTGTTATCGAATCGACTTAAAGATAGATCGTCACATTGGCCCCTCTTCTCTCTGAAACGGTTGTACTTATCGTCTGCAAAGCTATGTCGCGTGCTGCGGTATGCGGAGACACTAAAAGCACCATAGTAGAACACAGATGAAGCTTCTAAGTTGATGTAATAGCCAGTAAGAAGTAGTACAATTCAAGTTTTATGTATCGATTATTGACTTTTTAGCTGGCTTTGGTGCCTTGGACATAAGCTAGGTCCTTAAGATTCTGCATGAAAGGAGGACTAGAAGCCGAGTTGCATGGGAGAATGTGAAAAGTCTTCATATGTTGTAAAAATATGAGAAATCCGTCCGTTTTCATCATTTGTTATCGAATCGACTAAAAGCCAGATCGTCACATTGACCGCTCTTCTCTCTGAAACGGTTGTACTTATCGTCTGCAAAGCTATGTCGCGTGCTGCGGTATGCGGAGACACTAATAGCACCATAGTACAACACAGATGAAGCTTCTATGTTGATGTAATAGCATGCAGGAAGTAGTACAATTCAAGTTTTAGGTATCGATTATTGATTTTTAGCTGGCTTTGGTGCTTTGGATATGAGATAGGACCTTAAGATTCTGCATGCAAGGAGGACTAGCAGTCCAGTTGCACGGGAGAATGTGACAGGTGTTCAAATGTAGTAAAAATCCTGAGAAATACGTCCGTTTTCGTCATTTGATATCGAATCGACTTAAAGCCAGATCGTCACATTGGCCGATCTTCTCTCTGAAACGGTAGTACTTATCGTCTGCAAAGCTATGTCGCGTGCTGCGGTATGCGGAGACACTAAAAGCACCATCGTAGAGCACAGATGAAGCTTGTAAGTTGATGTAATAGCAAGTAAGAAGTAGTACAATTCAAGTTTTAGGTATCGATTATTGACTTTTTAGCCGGCTTTGGTGCCTTGAACATGGGCTAGGACCTTAAGATTCTGCATGAAAGGAGGACTAGCAGCCGAGTTGCACGGGAGAATGTCAAAAGTGTTCATATGTAGTAAAAACCTGAGAAATCCGTCCGTTTTCATAATTTGTTATAGAATCTACTTAAATCAGGATCATCACATTGGCTGCAGTTCTGTCTGAAACGGTTGTACTTATCGTCTGCAAAGCTATGTCGCGTGCTGCGGTATGCGGAGACACTAAAAGCACCATACTAGAACATAGATGAAGCTTCTAAGTTGATGTAATAGCCAGTAAGAAGTAGTACAATTTACGTTTTAGGTATCGATTTTTGACTTTTTAGCTGGCTTTGGTGCCTTGGACATGAGCTAGGACCTTAAGATTCTGCATGAAAGGAGGACTAGCAGCCGAGTTTCATGGAAGAATGCGAAAAGTGTTCATATGTAGTAAAAACCTGAGAAATCCGTCCGTTTTCGTCATTTGTTATCGAATCGACTTAAAGCAAGATCGTCACATTGGCCGCTCTTCTCTCTGAAACGGTTGTACTTATCGTCTGCAAAGCTATGTCGCGTGCTGCGGTATGCGGAGATACTAAAAGCACCATAGTAGAACACAGATGAAGCTTCTAAGTTGATGTAATAGCCAGTAAGAAGTAGTACAATTCAAGTTATAGGTATCGATTATTGACCTTTTTTCTGGCTTTGGTGCCTTGGACATGAGCTAGGACCTTAAGATTCTGTATGAAAGGAGGACTAGCAGCCGAGTTGCATGGGAGAATGTGAAAAGTGTTCATATGTAGTAAAAACCTGAGAAATCCGTCCGTTTTCGTTATTTGTTATCGAATCGACTTAAAGCCAGATCGTCACATTGGCCCCTCTTCTCTCTGAAACGGTTGTACTTATCGTCTGCAAAGCTATGTCGCGTGCTGCGGTATGCGGAGACACTAAAAGCACCATAGTAGAACACAGATGAAGCTTCTAAGTTGATGTAATAGCCAGTAAGAAGTAGTACAATCCAAGTTTTACGTATCGATTATTGACTTTTTAGCTGGCTTTGGTGCCTTGGACATGAGCTAGGACCTTAAGATTCTGCATGAAAGGAGGACTAGCAGCCGAGTTCCATGGGAGAATGTGAAAAGTGTTCATATGTAGAAAAATATGAGAAATCCGTCCGTTTTCGTAATTTGTTATCGAATCGACTTAAAGCCAGATCGTCACATTTTCCCCTCTTCTCTGAAACGGTTGTACTTATCGTCTGCAAAGCTATGTCGCGTGCTGCGTTATGCGGAGACACTAAAAGCACCATAGTAGAACACAGATGAAGCTTCTAAGTTGATGTAATAACCAGTAAGAAGTAGTACAATTCAAGTTTTAGGTATAGATTATTGACTTTTTAACTGGCTATGGTGCCTTGGACATCAGCTAGGACCTTAAGATTCTGCATGAAAGGAGGACTAGCATCCAAGTTGCACGGGAGAATGTGACAAGTGTTCATATGTAGTAAAAACCTGAGAAATCCGTCCGTTTTCGTCATTTGTTATCGAATCAACTTAAAGCCAGATCGTCACATTGGCCGCTCTTCTCTCTGAAACGGTTGTACTTATCGTCTGCACAGCTATGTCGCGTGCTGCGGTATGCGGAGACACTAAAAGCACCATAGTAGAACACAGATGAAGCTTCTAAGTTGATGTAATAGCCAGGAAGAAGTAGTACAATTCAAGTTTTGGGCACTGATTATTTACTTTTTAGCTGGCTTTGGTGCCTTGGCCATGAGCTAGGACCTTAAGATTCTGCATTAAAGGAGGACTAGCATCCAAGTTGCATGGGAGAATGCGAAAAGAGTTCATATGTAGTAAAAACCTGAGAAATCCGTCCGTTTTCGTCATTTGTTATCGAATCAACCTAAAGCCAGATCGTCACATTGGCCGCTCTTCTCTCTGAAACGGTTGTACTTATAGTCTGCAAAGCTATGTCGCGTGTTGCGGTATGCGGAGACACTAAAAGCACCATAGTAGAACACAGATGAAGCTTCTAAGTTGATGTAATAGCCAGTAAGAAGTAGTACAATTCAAGTTTTACCTATCGATTATTGACATTTTAGCTGGCTTTGGTGCCTTGGACATGAGCTAGGACAGTAAGATTCTGCAAGAAAGAAGGACTAGCAACCGAGTTGCACGGGAGAATGTGAAAAGTGTTCATATGTAGTAAAAACCTGAGAAATCCGTCCGTTTTCGTCATTTGTTATCGAATCGACTTAAGCCAGATCGACACATTGCCGCTCTTCTCTCTGAAACGGTTGTACTTATCGTCTGCAAAGCTATGTCGCGTGCTGCGGTATGCGGAGACACTAAAAGCACCATAGTAGAACAAAGATGAAGCTTCTAAGTTGATGTAATAGCCAGTAAGAAGTAATACAATTCACGTTTTAGGTATCGATTATTGACTTGTTAGCTGGCTTTTTTGCCTTAGACGAGCTAGGACCTTAAGATTCTGCATTAAAGGAGGACTAGCAGCCGAGTTGCCCGGGAGAATGTGACAAGTGTTCATATGTAGTAAAAACCTGAGAAATCCGTCCGTTTTCGTCATTTGTTATCGAATCGATTTAAAGCCAGATCGTCTCATTGGGCGCTCTCCTCTCTGAAACGGTTGTACTTGTCGTCTGCAAAGCTATGTCGCGTGCTGCGGTATGCGGAGACACTAAAAGCACCATAGTAGAACACAGATCAAGCTTCTATGTTGATGTAATAGCCAGTAAGAAGTAGTACAATTCAAGTTTTAGGTACTGATTATTAACTTTTTAGCTGGCTTTGGTGCCTTGGACATGAGCTAGGACCTTAAGATTCTGCATGAAAGGAGGACTAGCGGGCGAGTTGAACGGGAGAATGTGAGAAGTGTTCATATGTAGTAAAAACCTGAAAAATCCGTCCGTTTTCGTCATTTGTTATCGAATCAACTTAAAGATATATCGTCACATTGGCCGCTCTTCTCCCTTAAACGGTTGTACTTAACGTCTGCAAAGCTATGTCGTGTGCTGCGGTATGCGGATACACTAAAAGCACCATAGTAGAACACAGATGAAGCTTCTAAGTTGATGTAATAGCCAGTAAGAAGTAATTCAATTCACGTTTTAGGTATCGATTATTGACTTGTTAGCTGGCTTTGGTGCCTTGGACATGAGCTAGGACCATAAGATTCTGCATTAATGGAGGACTAGCAGCCGAGTTGCATGGGAGAATGCGAAAAGTGTTCATATGTAGTAAAAAGCTGAGAAATACGTCCGTTTTCGTCATTTGTTATCGAATCGATTTAAAGCCAGATCGTCACATTGGCTGCTCTTCTCTCTGAAACGGTTGTACTTATCGTCTGCAAAGCTATGTCGCGTGCTGCGGTATGCGGAGACACTAAAAGCACCATGATTGAACACAGATGAAGCTTCTAAGTTGATGTAATAGCAAGCAAGATGTAGTACAATTCAAGTTTTACGTATCGATTATTGACTTTTTAGCCGGCGTTGGTGCCTTGGACATGAGCTGGGACCTTAAGATTCTGCATGAAAGGCGGACTAGCAGCCGAGTTGCACGGGAGAATGTGAAAAGTGTTCATATGTAGTAAAAAACTGAGAAATCCGTCCGTTTTCGTCATTTGTTATGGTATCGACTTAAAGCCAGATGGTCACATTGGCTGCTCTTCTCTCTGAAACGATTGTACTTATCGTCTGCAAAGCTATGTCGCGTGCTGCGGTATGCGGAGACACTAAAAGCACCATAGTAGAACACAGATCAAACTTCTAAGTTAATGTAATAGCCAGTAAGAATTAGTACAATACCAGTTTTAGGTATCGATTATTGACTTTTTAGCAGGCTTTGGTGCCTTGGACATGAGCTAGGACCTTAAGATTCTGCATGAAAGGAGGACTAGCAGCCGAGTTGCACGGGAGGATGTGAAAAGTGTTCATATGTAGTAAAAACATGAGAAATCCGTCCGTTTTCGTCATTTGTTATCGAATCGACTTAAAGCCAGATCGTCACATTGGCCGCTCTTCTCTCTGAAACGGTTGTACATATCGTCTGCAAAGCTATGTCACGTGTTGCGGTATGTGGAGACTCTAAAAGCACCATAGTAGAACACAGATGATGCTTGTAAGTTGATGTAATAGCCAGTAAGAAGTAGTACAACTCAAGTTCTAGGTATCGATTATTGACTTTTTAGCTGGCTTTTGTGCCTTGGACATGAGCTAGCACCATAAGATTCTGCATGAAAGGAGGACTAGCAGCCGAGTTGCACGGGAGAATGTGAAAAGTGTTCATATGTAGTAAAAACCGGAGAAATCCGTCCGTTTTCGTCATTTGTTATCGAATCGACTTAAAGCCAGATCGTCACATTGGCCGCTCTTCTCTCTGAAACGGTTGTACTTATCGTCTGAAAGCTATGTCGCGTGCTCCAGTATGCGGAGACACTAAAAGCACCATAGTAGAACATAGATGAAGCTTCCAAGATGATGTAACAGCTAGTAAGAATTAGTACAATACCAGATTTAGGTATCGATTAATGACTTTTCAGCTGGATTTGGTGCCTTGGACATGAGCTAGGACCTTAAGACTCTGTATGAAAGTAGGACTAGCAGCCGAATTGCACGCGAAATTGTGAAAAGTGTTCATATGTAGTAAAAACCTGAGAAATCCGTCTGTATTCGTCATTTGTTATGGAATCGACTTAAAGCCAGATCGTCACATTGGCCGCTCTTCTCTCTGAAACGGTTGTACTTATCGTCTGCAAAGCTATGTCGCGTGCTGCGGTTTGTGGAGACACTAAAAGCACCATAGTAGAACACAGATGAAGCTTCTAAGTTGATGTAATAGCCAGTAAGAAGTAGTACAATTCAAGTTTCAGGTATCGATTATTGACTTTTTAGCTGGCCTTGGTGCATTGGACGTGAGCTAGGACCTAAAGACTCTGCATGAAAGGAGGACTAGCAGCCGAGTAGCAAGGGAGAATGTGGAAAGTGTTCATATGTAGTAAAAACCTGAGAAATCCGTCCGTTTTCGTCATTTGTTATCGAATCGACTTAAAGCCAGATCGTCACATTGGCCGCTCTTCTCTCTGAAACGGTTGTACTTATCGTCTGCAAAGCTATGTCGCGTGCTGCGGTAGGTGGAGACATTAAAAGCACCATTGTCGAACACAGATGAAGCTTCTAAGTTGATGTAATAGCCAGTAAGGAGTAGTACAACTCAAGTTTTAGGTATCGATTATTGACTTTTTAGCTGGCTTTGGTGCTTTGGACATGAGCTAGGACCATAAGATTCTACATGAAAGGAGGACTAGCAGCCGAGTTGCATGGGAGAATGGGAAACGTGTTCATATGTAGTAAAAACCTGAGAAATTCGTCCGTTTTCGTCATTTGTTAACGAATCGACTTAAAGCCAGATCGAAGCATTGGCCGCTCTTCTCTCTGAAACGGTTGTACTTATCGTCTGAAAGCTATGTCGCGTGCTGCGGTATGCGGAGACACTAAAAGCACCATAGTAGAACACAGATGAAGCTTCTAAGACGATGTAATAGCCAGTAAGAATTAGTACAATACCAGATTTAGGTATCGATTATTGAATTTTCAGCTGGATTTGGTGCCTTGGACATGAGCTAGGACCTTAAGATTCTGCATGAAAGGAGGACTAGCAGCCGAATTGCACGGGAGAATGTGAAAAGTGTTCATATGTAGTAAAAACCTGAGAAATCCGTCCGTTTTCTTCATTTGTTACTGAATCGATTTAAAGCCAGGTCGTCACATTGTCCGCTCTTCTCTCTGAAACGGTTGTACATATCGTCTGAAAGCTATGTCACGTGCTGCGGTATGCGGAGACACTAAAAGCACCATAGTAGGACACAGATGAAGCTTCTACGATGATGAAATAGCCAGTAAGAATTAGTACAATACCAGTTTTAGGTATCGATTATTGACTTTTTAGCAGGCTTTGGTGCCTTGGACATGAGCTAGGACATTAAGATTCTGCATGAAAGGAGGACTAGCAGCCGAGTTGCAGGGGAGGATGTGAAAAGTGTTCATATGTAGTAAAAACCTGAGAAATCCGTCCGTTTTCGTCATTTGTTATCGAATCGACTTAAAGCCAGGTCGTCACATTGGCCGCTCTTCTCTATGAAACGGTTGTTCATATCGTCTGCAAAGCTATGTCACGTGATGCGGTATGTGGAGACTCTAAAAGCACCATAGTAGAACACAGATGATGCTTGTAAGTTGATGTAATAGCCAGTAAGAAGTAGTTGCAACTCAAGTTCTAGGTATCGATTATTGACTTTTTAGCTGGCTTTGGTGCCTTGGACATGAGCTAGCACCATAAGATTCTGCATGAAAGGAGGACTAGCATCCAAGTTGCACGGGAGAATGTGAAAAGTGTTCATATGTAGTAAAAACCTGAGAAATCCGTCCGTTTTCGTCATTTGTTATCGAATCGACTTAAAGCCAGATCGTCACATTGGCCGCTCTTCTCGTTGAAACGGTTGTACTTATCGTCTGAAAGCTATGTCGCGTGCTCCAGTATGCGGAGACACTAAAAGCACCATAGTAGAACATAGATGAAGCTACCAAGATGATGTAATAGCCAGTAAGAATTAGTGCAATACCAGATTTAGGTATCGATTATTGACTTTTTGCTGGATTTGGTGCCTTGGACATGAGCTAAGACCTTAAGATTCTGCATGAAAGGAGGACTAGCAGCCGAGTTGCACGGGAGGATGTGAAAAGTGTTCATATGTAGTAAAAACCTGAGAAATCCGTCTGTATTCGTCATTTGGTATGGAATCGACTTAAAGCCAGATCGTCACATTGGCCGCTCTTCTCTCTGAAACGGTTGTACTTATCGTCTGCAAAGCTATGCCACGTGCTGCGGTTTGTGGAGACACTAAAAGCACCATAGTAGAACACAGATGAAGCTTCTAAGTTGATGTAATAGCCAGTAAGAAGTAGTACAATTCAAGTTTCAGGTATCGATTATTGACTTTTTAGCTGGCCTTGGTGCATTGGACGTGAGCTAGGACCTTAAGACTCTGCATGAAAGGAGGACTAGCAGCCGAGTAGCAAGGGAGAATGTGAAAAGTGTTCATATGTAGTAAAAACCTGAGAAATCCGTCCGTTTTCGTCATTTGTTATCGAATCGACTTAAAGCCAGATCGTCACATTGGCCGCTCTTCTCTCTGAAGCGGTTGTACTTATCGTCTGCAAAGCTATGTCGCGTGCTGCGATATGCGGGGACACTAAAATCACCATAGTAGAACATTGATGAAGATTCTAAGTTGATGTAATAGCTAGTAAGAATTAGTACATTACCAGATTTAGGTATCGATTATTGAATTTTTAGCTGGATTTGTTGCCTTGGACATGAGCTAGGACCTTAAGATTCTGCATGAAAGGAGGACTAGCAGCCGAATTGCACGCGAGATTGTGAAAAGTGTTCATATGTAGTAAAAACCTGAGAAATCCGTCCGTATACGTCATTTGTTATGGAATCGACTTAAAGCCAGATCGTCACATTGGCCGCTCTTCTCTCTGAAACGGTTGTACTTATCGTCTGCAAAGCTATGTCGCGTGCTGCTGTTTGTGGAGACACTAAAAGCACCATAGTAGAACACAGATGAAGCTTCTAAGATGATGTAATAGCCAGTAAGAAGTAGAAGAATTCAAGTTTTAAGTATCGATTATTGACTTTTTAGCTGGCTTTGGTGCCTTGGACATGAGCTAGGACCTTAAGACTCTGCTTGAAAGGAGGACTAGCAGCCGAGTTGCATGGGAGGATGTGAAAAGTGTACATATGTAGTAAAAACCTGAGAAATCCGTCCGGTTTCGTCATTTGTTATCGAATCGCCTTAAAGCCAGATCGTCATATTGGCCTCCCTTCGCTCTGAAACGGTTGTACTTATCGTCTGCAAAGCTATGTCGCGTGCTGCGGTATGCGGAGACACTAAAAGCACCATTGTAGAACACAGATGAAGCTTCTAAGTTGATGTAATAACCAGTAAGAAGTAGTACAATTCAAGTTTTAAGTATCGATTATTGAATTTTTAGCTGGCTTTGGTGCCTTGGACATGAGCTAGGACCTTAAGATTCTGGATGAAAGGAGGACTAGCAGGCGAGTTGCACGGGAGAATGTGAAAAGTGTTCATATGTAGTAAAAACCTGAGAAATTCGTCCGTTTTCGTCATTTGTTATCGAATCGACTTAAAGCCAGGTCGTCACATTGGCCGATCTTCTGACTGAAACGGTTGTACATATCGTCTGCAAAGCTATGTCGCGTGTTGCGGTATGTGGAGACTCTAAAAGCACCATAGTAGAACACAGCTGAAGCTTCTAAGTTGATGTAATAGCCAGTAAGAAGTAGTACATCTCAAGTTCTAGGTATCGATTATTGACTTTTTAGCTGGCTTTGGTGCCTTGGACATGAGCTAGGACCATAATATTCTGCATGAAACGCGGACTAGCAGCCGAGTTGCACGAGAGAATGTGAAAAGTGTTCATATGTAGTAAAAACCTGAGAAATCCGTCCGTTTTCGTCATTTGTTATCGAATCGACTTAAAGCCAGATCGTCACATTGGCCGCTCTTCTCTCTGAAACGGTTGTACTTATCGTCTGAAATCTTTGTCGCGTGCTGCGGTATGCGGAGACACTAAAAGCACCATAGTAGAACAAAGATGAAGCTTCTAAGATGATGTAATAGCCAGTAAGAAGTAGTACAACTCAAGTTCTAGGTATCGATTATTGACTTTTTAGCTTGCTTTGGTGCCTTGGACATGAGCTAGGACCATAAGATTCTGCATGAAAGGGGGACTAGCAGCCGAGTTGCATGGGAGAATGTGAAAAGTGTTCATATGTAGTAAAAACCTGAGAAATCCGTCCGTTTTCGTCATTTGTTATCGAATCGACTTAAAGCCAGATCGTCACATTGGCCACTCTTCTCACTGATACGGTTGTACTTATCGTCTGAAAGCTATGTCGCGTGCTGCAGTATGCGGAGACACTAAAAGCACCATAGTAGAACACAGATGAAGCTTCTAAGTTGATGTAATAGCCAGTAAGAAGTAGTACATCTCAAGTTATAGGTATCGATTATTGACTTTTTAGCTGGCTTTGGTGCCTTGGACATGAGCTAGGACCATAAGATTCTGCATAAAAGGAGGACTAGCAGCCGAGTTGCACGGGAGAATGTGAAAAGTGTTCATATGTAGTAAAATCCTGAGAGATCGGTCCGTTTTTGTCATTTGTTATCGAATCGATTTAAAACCAGATCGTCACATTGGCCGCTCTCCTCTCTGAAACGGTTGTACTTATCGTCTGAAAGCTATGTCGCGTGCTGCGGTATGCGGAGACACTAAAAGCACCATAGTAGGACACAGATGAAGCTTCTAAGATGATGAAATAGCCAGTAAGAATTAGTACAATACCAGTTTTAGGTATCGATTATTGACTTTTTAGCAGGCTTTGGTGCCTTGGACATGAGCTAGAACCTTAAGATTCTGCATGAAAGGAGGACTAGCTGCCGAATTGCACGCGAGATTGTGAAAAGTGTTCATATGTAGTAAAAACCTGAGAAATCCGTCTGTATTCGTCATTTGGTATGGAATCGACTTAAAGCCAGATCGTCACATTGGCCCCTCTTCTCTCTGAAACGGTTGTACTTATCGTTTGCAAAGCTATGTCGCGTGCTGCGGTTTGTGGAGACACTAAAAGCACCATAGTAGAACACAGATGAAGCTTCTAAGTTGATGTAATAGCCAGTAAGAAGTAGTACAATTCAAGATTTAGGTATCGATTATTGACTTTTTAGCTGGCCTTGGTGCATTGGACGTGACCTAGGACCTTAAGATTCTGCATGAAAGGAGGACTAGCAGCCGAGTTGCATGGGAGAATGTGAAACGTGTTCATATGTATTAAAAACCTGAGAAATCCGTCCGTTTCCGTCATTTGTTATCGAATCGACTTAAAGCCAGATCGTCGCATTGGCCGCTCTTCTCTCTGAAACGGTTGTACTTATCGTCTGAAAGCTATGTCGCGTGCTGCGGTATGCGGAGACACTAAAAGCACCATAGTAGAACACAGATGAAGCTTCTACGATGATGTAATAGCTAGTAAGAATTAGTACCATACCAGATTTAGGTATCGATTATTGACTTTTTAGCTGGCTTTGGTGCATTGGACGTGAGCTAAGACCTTAAGATTCTGCATGAAAGGTGGACTAGCAGCCAAGTTGCACGGGAGAAGGTAAAAAGTGTTCATATGTAGTGAAAACCTGAGAAATCCGTCTGTATTCGTCATTTGGTATGGAATCGACTTAAACCCAGATCGTCACATTGGCCGCTCTTCTCTCTGAAACGGTTGTACTTATCGTCTGCAAAGCTATGTCGCATGCTGCGGTTTGTGGAGACACTAAAAGCACCATAGTAGAACACAGATGAAGCTTCTAAGTTGATGTAATAGCCAGTAAGAAGTAGTACAATTCAAGTTTCAGGTATCGATTATTGACTTTTTAGCTGGCCTTGGTGCATTGGACGTGAGCTAGGACCTTAAGACTCTGCATGAAAGGAGGACTAGCAGCCGAGTAGCAAGGGAGAATGTGAAACGTGTTCATATGTAGTAAAAACCTGAGAAATTCGTCCGTTTTCGTCATTTGTTATCGAATCGACTTAAAGCCAGATCGTCGCATTGGCCGCTCTTCTCTCTGAAACGGTTGTACTTATCGTCTGAAAACTATGTCGCGTGCTGCGGTATGCGGAGACACTAAAAGCACCATAGCAGAACACAGATGATGCTTCTAAGATGATGTAATAGCCAGTAAGAATTAGTACAATACCAGATTTAGGTTTCGATTAGTGAATTTTTAGCTGGATTTGGTGCCTTGGACATGAGCTAGGACCATAAGATTCTGCATGAAACGAGGACTAGCTGAAGATTTGCACGAGAGAATGTGAAAAGTGTTCATATGTAGTAAAAACCTGAGAAATCCGTCCGTTTTCGTCATTTGTTATCGAATCGACTTAAAGCCAGATTGTCACATTAGCTGCTCTTCTCTCTGAAACGGTTGTATTTATCGTCTGAAAGCTATGTCGCGTGCTGCGGTATGCGGAGACACTAAAAGCACCATAGTAGAACAAAGATGAAGCTTCTAAGATGATGTAATAGCCAGTAAGGAGTAGTCCAACTCAAGTTCTAGGTATCGATTATTGACTTTTTAGCTTGCTTTGGTGCCTTGGAGATGAGCTAGGACCATAAGATTCTGCATGAAAGGAGGACTAGCAGCCGAGTTGCATGGGAGAATGTGAAAAGTGTTCATATGTAGTAAAAACCTGAGAAATCCGTCCGTTTTCGTCATTTGTTATCGAATCGACTTAAAGCCAGATCGTCACATTGGCCACTCTTCTCTCTGAAACGGTTGTACTTATCGTCTGAAAGCTATGTCGCGTGCTGCGGTATGCGGAGACACTAAAAGCACCATAGTAGAACACAGATGAAGCTTCTAAGTTGATGTAATAACCAGTAAGAAGTAGTACAATTCAAGTTTTAAGTATCGATTATTGACTTTTTAGCTGGCTTTGGTGCCTTGGACATGAGATAGGACCATAAGATTCTGCATGAAACGAGGACTAGCAGCCGAGTTGCACGAGAGAATGTGAAAAGTGTTCATATGTAGTAAAAACCTGAGAAATCCGTCTGTATTCGTCATTTGTTATCGAATCGACTTAAAGCCAGATCGTCACATTGGCCGCTCTTCCCTCTGAAACGGTTGTACTTATCGTCTGAAAGCTATGTCGCGTGCTGCGGTATGCGGAGACACTAAAAGCACCATAGTAGAACACAGATGAAGCTTCTAAGATGATGTAATAGCCAGTAAGAAGTAGAAGAATTCAAGTTTTAAGTATCGATTATTGACTTTTTAGCTGGCTTTGGTGCCTTGGACATGAGCTAGGACCTTAAGACTCTGCTTGAAAGGAGGACTAGCAGCCGAGTTGCATGGGAGGATGTGAAAAGTGTACATATGTAGTAAAAACCTGAGAAATCCGTCCGGTTTCGTCATTTGTTATCGAATCGCCTTAAAGCCAGATCGTCATATTGGCCTCCCTTCGCTCTGAAACGGTTGTACTTATCGTCTGCAAAGCTATGTCGCGTGCTGCGGTATGCGGAGACACTAAAAGCACCATTGTAGAACACAGATGAAGCTTCTAAGTTGATGTAATAACCAGTAAGAAGTAGTACAATTCAAGTTTTAAGTATCGATTATTGAATTTTTAGCTGGCTTTGGTGCCTTGGACATGAGCTAGGACCTTAAGATTCTGGATGAAAGGAGGACTAGCAGGCGAGTTGCACGGGAGAATGTGAAAAGTGTTCATATGTAGTAAAAACCTGAGAAATTCGTCCGTTTTCGTCATTTGTTATCGAATCGACTTAAAGCCAGGTCGTCACATTGGCCGATCTTCTGACTGAAACGGTTGTACATATCGTCTGCAAAGCTATGTCGCGTGTTGCGGTATGTGGAGACTCTAAAAGCACCATAGTAGAACACAGCTGAAGCTTCTAAGTTGATGTAATAGCCAGTAAGAAGTAGTACATCTCAAGTTCTAGGTATAGATTATTGACTTTTTAGCTGGCTTTGGTGCCTTGGACATGAGCTAGGACCATAATATTCTGCATGAAACGCGGACTAGCAGCCGAGTTGCACGAGAGAATGTGAAAAGTGTTCATATGTAGTAAAAACCTGAGAAATCCGTCCGTTTTCGTCATTTGTTATCGAATCGACTTAAAGCCAGATCGTCACATTGGCCGCTCTTCTCTCTGAAACGGTTGTACTTATCGTCTGAAATCTTTGTCGCGTGCTGCGGTATGCGGAGACACTAAAAGCACCATAGTAGAACAAAGATGAAGCTTCTAAGATGATGTAATAGCCAGTAAGAAGTAGTACAACTCAAGTTCTAGGTATCGATTATTGACTTTTTAGCTTGCTTTGGTGCCTTGGACATGAGCTAGGACCATAAGATTCTGCATGAAAGGGGGACTAGCAGCCGAGTTGCATGGGAGAATGTGAAAAGTGTTCATATGTAGTAAAAACCTGAGAAATCCGTCCGTTTTCGTCATTTGTTATCGAATCGACTTAAAGCCAGATCGTCACATTGGCCACTCTTCTCACTGATACGGTTGTACTTATCGTCTGAAAGCTATGTCGCGTGCTGCAGTATGCGGAGACACTAAAAGCACCATAGTAGAACACAGATGAAGCTTCTAAGTTGATGTAATAGCCAGTAAGAAGTAGTACATCTCAAGTTATAGGTATCGATTATTGACTTTTTAGCTGGCTTTGGTGCCTTGGACATGAGCTAGGACCATAAGATTCTGCATAAAAGGAGGACTAGCAGCCGAGTTGCACGGGAGAATGTGAAAAGTGTTCATATGTAGTAAAATCCTGAGAGATCGGTCCGTTTTTGTCATTTGTTATCGAATCGATTTAAAACCAGATCGTCACATTGGCCGCTCTCCTCTCTGAAACGGTTGTACTTATCGTCTGAAAGCTATGTCGCGTGCTGCGGTATGCGGAGACACTAAAAGCACCATAGTAGGACACAGATGAAGCTTCTAAGATGATGAAATAGCCAGTAAGAATTAGTACAATACCAGTTTTAGGTATCGATTATTGACTTTTTAGCAGGCTTTGGTGCCTTGGACATGAGCTAGAACCTTAAGATTCTGCATGAAAGGAGGACTAGCTGCCGAATTGCACGCGAGATTGTGAAAAGTGTTCATATGTAGTAAAAACCTGAGAAATCCGTCTGTATTCGTCATTTGGTATGGAATCGACTTAAAGCCAGATCGTCACATTGGCCCCTCTTCTCTCTGAAACGGTTGTACTTATCGTTTGCAAAGCTATGTCGCGTGCTGCGGTTTGTGGAGACACTAAAAGCACCATAGTAGAACACAGATGAAGCTTCTAAGTTGATGTAATAGCCAGTAAGAAGTAGTACAATTCAAGATTTAGGTATCGATTATTGACTTTTTAGCTGGCCTTGGTGCATTGGACGTGACCTAGGACCTTAAGATTCTGCATGAAAGGAGGACTAGCAGCCGAGTTGCATGGGAGAATGTGAAACGTGTTCATATGTATTAAAAACCTGAGAAATCCGTCCGTTTCCGTCATTTGTTATCGAATCGACTTAAAGCCAGATCGTCGCATTGGCCGCTCTTCTTTCTGAAACGGTTGTACTTATCGTCTGAAAGCTATGTCGCGTGCTGCGGTATGCGGAGACACTAAAAGCACCATAGTAGAACACAGATGAAGCTTCTACGATGATGTAATAGCTAGTAAGAATTAGTACCATACCAGATTTAGGTATCGATTATTGACTTTTTAGCTGGCTTTGGTGCATTGGACGTGAGCTAAGACCTTAAGATTCTGCATGAAAGGTGGACTAGCAGCCAAGTTGCACGGGAGAAGGTAAAAAGTGTTCATATGTAGTGAAAACCTGAGAAATCCGTCTGTATTCGTCATTTGGTATGGAATCGACTTAAACCCAGATCGTCACATTGGCCGCTCTTCTCTCTGAAACGGTTGTACTTATCGTCTGCAAAGCTATGTCGCATGCTGCGGTTTGTGGAGACACTAAAAGCACCATAGTAGAACACAGATGAAGCTTCTAAGTTGATGTAATAGCCAGTAAGAAGTAGTACAATTCAAGTTTCAGGTATCGATTGTTGACTTTTTAGCTGGCCTTGGTGCATTGGACGTGAGCTAGGACCTTAAGACTCTGCATGAAAGGAGGACTAGCAGCCGAGTAGCAAGGGAGAATGTGAAACGTGTTCATATGTAGTAAAAACCTGAGAAATTCGTCCGTTTTCGTCATTTGTTATCGAATCGACTTAAAGCCAGATCGTCGCATTGGCCGCTCTTCTCTCTGAAACGGTTGTACTTATCGTCTGAAAACTATGTCGCGTGCTGCCGTATGCGGAGACACTAAAAGCACCATAGCAGAACACAGATGATGCTTCTAAGATGATGTAATAGCCAGTAAGAATTAGTACAATACCAGATTTAGGTTTCGATTAGTGAATTTTTAGCTGGATTTGGTGCCTTGGACATGAGCTAGGACCATAAGATTCTGCATGATACGAGGACTAGCAGCCGATTTGCACGAGAGAATGTGAAAAGTGTTCATATGTAGTAAAAACCTGAGAAATCCGTCCGTTTTCGTCATTTGTTATCGAATCGACTTAAAGCCAGATCGTCACATTAGCTGCTCTTCTCTCTGAAACGAATGTACTTATCGTCTGAAAGCTATGTCGCGTGCTGCGGTATGCGGAGACACTAAAAGCACCATAGTAGAACACAGATGAAGCTTCTAAGATGATGTAATAGCCAGTAAGATGTAGTACAACTCAAGTTCTAGGTATCGATTATTGACTTTTTAGCTTGCTTTGGTGCCTTGGACATGAGCTAGGCCCATAAGATTCTGCATGAAAGGAGGACTAGCAGCCGAGTTGCATGGGAGAATGTGAAAAGTGTTCATATGTAGTAAAAACCTGAGAAATCCGTCCGTTTTCGTCATTTGTTATCGAATCGACTTAAAGCCAGATCGTCACATTGGCCACTCTTCTCTCTGAAACGGTTGTACTTATCGTCTGAAAGCTATGTCGCGTGCTGCAGTATGCGGAGACACTAAAAGCACCATAGTAGAACACAGATGAAGCTTCTAAGATGATGTAATAACCAGTAAGAAGTAGTACAATTCAAGTTTTAAGTATCAATTATTGACTTTTTAGCTGGCTTTGGTGCCTTGGACATGGGCTAGGACCATAAGATTCTGCATAAAAGGAAGACTAGCAGCCGAGTTGCACGGGAGAATGTGAAAAGTGTTCATATGTAGTAAAATCCTGACAGATCCGTCCGTTTTCGTCATTTGTTATCGAATCGATTTAAAGCCAGATCGTCACATTGGCCGCTCTCCTCTCTGAAACGGTTGTACTTATCGTCTGAAAGCTATGTCGCGTGCTGCGGTATGCGGAGACACTAAAAGCACCATAGTAGGACACAGATGAAGCTTCTAAGATGATGAAATAGCCAGTAAGTATTAGTACAATACCAGTTTTAGGTATCGATTATTGACTTTTTAGCAGGCTTTGGTGCCTTGGACATGAGCTAGGACCTTAAGATTCTGCATGAAAGGAGGACTAGCAGCCGAATTGCACGCTAGATTGTGAAAAGTGTTCATATGTAGTAAAAACCTGAGAAATCCGTCCGTTCTCGTCATTTGTTATCGAATCGACTTAAAGCCAGATCGTCACATTGGCCGCTCTTCTCTCTGAAACGGTTGTACTTATCGTCTGCAAAGCTATGTCGCGTGCTGCGGTATGTGGAGACACTAAAAGCAGCATTGTCGAACACAGATGAAGCTTCTAAGTTGATGTAATAGCCAGTAAGAAGTAGTACAACTCAAGTTTTAGGTATCGATTATTGACTTTTTAGCTGGCTTTGGTGCCTTGGACATGAGCTAGGAATATAAGATTCTGCATGAAAGGAGGACTAGCAGCCGAGTTGCATGGGAGAATGTGAAACGTGTTCATATGTAATAAAAACCTGAGAAATCCGTCCGTTTTCGTCATTTGTTATCGAATCGACTTAAAGCCAGATCGTCGCATTGGCCGCTCTTCTCTCTGAAACGGTTGTACTTATCGTCTGAAAGCTATGTCGCGTGCTGCAGTATGCGGAGACACTAAAAGCACCATAGTAGAACACAGATGAAGCTTCTAAGTTGATGTAATAACCAGTAAGAAGTAGTACAATTCAAGTTTTAAGTATCGATTATTGACTTTTTAGCTGGCTTTGGTGCCTTGGACATGAGATAGGACCATAAGATTCTGCATGAAACGAGGACTAGCAGCCGAGTTGCACGAGAGAATGTGAAAAGTGTTCATATGTAGTAAAAACCTGAGAAATCCGTCTGTATTCGTCATTTGTTATCGAATCGACTTAAAGCCAGATCGTCACATTGGCCGCTCTTCCCTCTGAAACGGTTGTACTTATCGTCTGAAAGCTATGTCGCGTGCTGCGGTATGCGGAGACACTAAAAGCACCATAGCAGAACACAGATGAAGCTTCTAAGATGATGTAATAGCCAGTAAGAAGTAGTACAATGCAAGTTTTAAGTATCGATTATTGACTTTTTGGCTGGCTTTGGTGCCTTGGACATGAGCTAGGACCTTAAGATTCTGCATGACAGGAAGACTAGTAGCCGAGTTGCACGGGAGGATGTGAAAAGTGTTCATATGTAGTAAAAACCTGAGACATCCGTCCGTTTTCGTCATTTGTTATTGAATCGACTTAAAACCAGATCGTCACATTGGCCGCTCTTCGCTCTGAAACGGTTGTACCTATCGCCTGCAAATCTATGTCGCGTGCTGCGTTATGCGGAGACACTAATAGCACCATAGTAGATCACAGATGAAGCTTCAAAGTTGATGTAATAACCAGTAAGAAGTAGTACAATATAAGTTTTAGGTATCGATTACTGACTTTTTAGCTGGCTTTGGTGCATTGGACGTGAGCTAAGACCTTAAGATTCTGCATGAAAGGAGGACTAGCAGCCAAGTTGCACGGGAGGATGTGAAAAGTGTTCATATGTAGTAAAAACCTGAGAAATCCGTCCGTTTTCGTCATTTGTTATCGAATCGACTTAAAGCCAGATCGTCACATTGGCCGCTCTTCTCTCTAAAACGGTTGTACTTATCGTCTGCAAAGCTATGTCGCGTGATGCGGTATGTGGAGGCACTAAAAGCACCATAGTAGAACACAGATAAAGCTTCTAAGTTGATGTAATAGCCAGTAAGAAGTAGTACATCTCAAGTTCTAGGTATCGATTATTGACTTTTTAGCTGGCTTTGGTGCCTTGGACATGAGCTAGGACCATAAGATTCTGCATGAAAGGAGGACTAGCAGCCGAGTTGCATGGGAGAATGTGAAACGTGTTCATATGTAATAAAAACCTGAGAAATCCGTCCGTTTTCGTCATTTGTTATCGAATCGACTTAAAGCCAGATCGTCGCATTGGCCGCTCTTCTCTCTGAAACGGTTGTACTTATCGTCTGAAAGCTATGTCGCGTGCTGCGGTATGCGGAGACACTAAAAGCACCATAGTAGAACACAGATGAAGCTTCTAAGATGATGTAATAGCCAGTAAGAATTAGTACAATACCAGATTTAGGTTTCGATTATTGAATTTTTAGCTGGATTTGGTGCCTTGGACATGAGCTAGGACCATAAGATTCTGCATGATACGAGGACTAGCAGCCGATTTGCACGAGAGAATGTGAAAAGTGTTCATATGTAGTAAAAACCTGAGAAATCCGTCCGTTTTCGTCATTTGTTATCGAATCGACTTAAAGCCAGATCGTCACATTAGCTGCTCTTCTCTCTGAAACGAATGTACTTATCGTCTGAAAGCTATGTCGCGTGCTGCGGTATGCGGAGACACTAAAAGCACCATAGTAGAACACAGATGAAGCTTCTAAGATGATGTAATAGCCAGTAAGATGTAGTACAACTCAAGTTCTAGGTATCGATTATTGACTTTTTAGCTTGCTTTGGTGCCTTGGACATGAGCTAGGCCCATAAGATTCTGCATGAAAGGAGGACTAGCAGCCGAGTTGCATGGGAGAATGTGAAAAGTGTTCATATGTAGTAAAAACCTGAGAAATCCGTCCGTTTTCGTCATTTGTTATCGAATCGACTTAAAGCCAGATCGTCACATTGGCCACTCTTCTCTCTGAAACGGTTGTACTTATCGTCTGAAAGCTATGTCGCGTGCTGCAGTATGCGGAGACACTAAAAGCACCATAGTAGAACACAGATGAAGCTTCTAAGATGATGTAATAACCAGTAAGAAGTAGTACAATTCAAGTTTTAAGTATCAATTATTGACTTTTTAGCTGGCTTTGGTGCCTTGGACATGGGCTAGGACCATAAGATTCTGCATAAAAGGAAGACTAGCAGCCGAGTTGCACGGGAGAATGTGAAAAGTGTTCATATGTAGTAAAATCCTGAGAGATCCGTCCGTTTTCGTCATTTGTTATCGAATCGATTTAAAGCCAGATCGTCACATTGGCCGCTCTCCTCTCTGAAACGGTTGTACTTATCGTCTGAAAGCTATGTCGCGTGCTGCGGTATGCGGAGACACTAAAAGCACCATAGTAGGACACAGATGAAGCTTCTAAGATGATGAAATAGCCAGTAAGTATTAGTACAATACCAGTTTTAGGTATCGATTATTGACTTTTTAGCAGGCTTTGGTGCCTTGGACATGAGCTAGGACCTTAAGATTCTGCATGAAAGGAGGACTAGCAGCCGAATTGCACGCTAGATTGTGAAAAGTGTTCATATGTAGTAAAAACCTGAGAAATCCGTCCGTTCTCGTCATTTGTTATCGAATCGACTTAAAGCCAGATCGTCACATTGGCCGCTCTTCTCTCTGAAACGGTTGTACTTATCGTCTGCAAAGCTATGTCGCGTGCTGCGGTATGTGGAGACACTAAAAGCAGCATTGTCGAACACAGATGAAGCTTCTAAGTTGATGTAATAGCCAGTAAGAAGTAGTACAACTCAAGTTTTAGGTATCGATTATTGACTTTTTAGCTGGCTTTGGTGCCTTGGACATGAGCTAGGACTATAAGATTCTGCATGAAAGGAGGACTAGCAGCCGAGTTGCATGGGAGAATGTGAAACGTGTTCATATGTAATAAAAACCTGAGAAATCCGTCCGTTTTCGTCATTTGTTATCGAATCGACTTAAAGCCAGATCGTCGCATTGGCCGCTCTTCTCTCTGAAACGGTTGTACTTTTCGTCTGAAAGCTATGTCGCGTGCTGCGGTATGCGGAGACACTAAAAGCACCATAGTAGAACACAGATGAAGCTTCTAAGATGATGTAATAGCCAGTAAGAATTAGTACAATACCAGATTTAGGTTTCGATTATTGAATTTTTAGCTGGATTTGGTGCCTTGGACATGAGCTAGGACCATAAGATTCTGCATGATACGAGGACTAGCAGCCGATTTGCACGAGAGAATGTGAAAAGTGTTCATATGTAGTAAAAACCTGAGAAATCCGTCCGTTTTCGTCATTTGTTATCGAATCGACTTAAAGCCAGATCGTCACATTAGCTGCTCTTCTCTCTGAAACGAATGTACTTATCGTCTGAAAGCTATGTCGCGTGCTGCGGTATGCGGAGACACTAAAAGCACCATAGTAGAACACAGATGAAGCTTCTAAGATGATGTAATAGCCAGTAAGAAGTAGTACAACTCAAGTTCTAGGTATCGATTATTGACTTTTTAGCTTGCTTTGGTGCCTTGGACATGAGCTAGGCCCATAAGATTCTGCATGAAAGGAGGACTAGCAGCCGAGTTGCATGGGAGAATGTGAAAAGTGTTCATATGTAGTAAAAACCTGAGAAATCCGTCCGTTTTCGTCATTTGTTATCGAATCGACTTAAAGCCAGATCGTCACATTGGCCACTCTTCTCTCTGAAACGGTTGTACTTATCGTCTGAAAGCTATGTCGCGTGCTGCAGTATGCGGAGACACTAAAAGCACCATAGTAGAACACAGATGAAGCTTCTAAGATGATGTAATAACCAGTAAGAAGTAGTACAATTCAAGTTTTAAGTATCAATTATTGACTTTTTAGCTGGCTTTGGTGCCTTGGACATGAGCTAGGACCATAAGATTCTTCATAAAAGGAAGACTAGCAGCCGAGTTGCACGGGAGAATGTGAAAAGTGTTCATATGTAGTAAAATCCTGAGAGATCCGTCCGTTTTCGTCATTTGTTATCGAATCGATTTAAAGCCAGATCGTCACATTGGCCGCTCTCCTCTCTGAAACGGTTGTACTTATCGTCTGAAAGCTATGTCGCGTGCTGCGGTATGCGGAGACACTAAAAGCACCATAGTAGGACACAGATGAAGCTTCTAAGATGATGAAATAGCCAGTAAGTATTAGTACAATACCAGTTTTAGGTATCGATTATTGACTTTTTAGCAGGCTTTGGTGCCTTGGACATGAGCTAGGACCTTAAGATTCTGCATGAAAGGAGGACTAGCAGCCGAATTGCACGCTAGATTGTGAAAAGTGTTCATATGTAGTAAAAACCTGAGAAATCCGTCCGTTCTCGTCATTTGTTATCGAATCGACTTAAAGCCAGATCGTCACATTGGCCGCTCTTCTCTCTGAAACGGTTGTACTTATCGTCTGCAAAGGTATGTCGCGTGCTGCGGTATGTGGAGACACTAAAAGCAGCATTGTCGAACACAGATGAAGCTTCTAAGTTGATGTAATAGCCAGTAAGAAGTAGTACAACTCAAGTTTTAGGTATCGATTATTGACTTTTTAGCTGGCTTTGGTGCCTTGGACATGAGCTAGGACTATAAGATTCTGCATGAAAGGAGGACTAGCAGCCGAGTTGCATGGGAGAATGTGAAACGTGTTCATATGTAATAAAAACCTGAGAAATCCGTCCGTTTTCGTCATTTGTTATCGAATCGACTTAAAGCCAGATCGTCGCATTGGCCGCTCTTCTCTCTGAAACGGTTGTACTGATCGTCTGAAAGCTATGTCGCGTGCTGCGGTATGCGGAGACACTAAAAGCACCATAGTAGAACACAGATGAAGCTTCTAAGATGATGTAATAGCCAGTAAGAATTAGTACAATACCAGATTTAGGTTTCGATTATTGAATTTTTAGCTGGATTTGGTGCCTTGGACATGAGCTAGGACCATAAGATTCTGCATGATACGAGGACTAGCAGCCGATTTGCACGAGAGAATGTGAAAAGTGTTCATATGTAGTAAAAACCTGAGAAATCCGTCCGTTTTCGTCATTTGTTATCGAATCGACTTAAAGCCAGATCGTCACATTAGCTGCTCTTCTCTCTGAAACGAATGTACTTATCGTCTGAAAGCTATGTCGCGTGCTGCGGTATGCGGAGACACTATAAGCACCATAGTAGAACACAGATGAAGCTTCTAAGATGATGTAATAGCCAGTAAGAAGTAGTACAACTCAAGTTCTAGGTATCGATTATTGACTTTTTAGCTTGCTTTGGTGCCTTGGACATGAGCTAGGCCCATAAGATTCTGCATGAAAGGAGGACTAGCAGCCGAGTTGCATGGGAGAATGTGAAAAGTGTTCATATGTAGTAAAAACCTGAGAAATCCGTCCGTTTTCGTCATTTGTTATCGAATCGACTTAAAGCCAGATCGTCACATTGGCCACTCTTCTCTCTGAAACGGTTGTACTTATCGTCTGAAAGCTATGTCGCGTGCTGCAGTATGCGGAGACACTAAAAGCACCATAGTAGAACACAGATGAAGCTTCTAAGATGATGTAATAACCAGTAAGAAGTAGTACAATTCAAGTTTTAAGTATCAATTATTGACTTTTTAGCTGGCTTTGGTGCCTTGGACATGAGCTAGGACCTTAAGATTCTGCATGAAAGGAGGACTAGCAGGCGAGTTGCACGGGAGAATGTGAAAAGTGTTCATATGTAGTAAAAACCTGAGGAATCCGTCCGTTTTCGTCATTTGTTATCGAATCGACTTAAAGCCAAGTCGTCACATTGGCCGCTCTTCTGTCTGAAACGGTTGTACATATCGTCTGCAAAGCTATGTCGCGTGTTGCGGTATGTGGAGACTCTACAAGCACCATAGTAGAACACAGATGAAGCTTCTAAGTTGATGTAATATCCAGTAAGAAGTAGTACATCTCAAGTTCTAGGTATCGATTATTGACTTTTTAGCTGGCTTTGGTGCCTTGGACATGAGCTAGGACCATAAGATTCTGCATGAAACGAGGACTAGCAGCCGAGTTGCACGAGAGAATGTGAAAAGTGTTCATATGTAGTAAAAACCTGAGAAATCCGTCTGTATTCGTCATTTGTTATCGAATCGACTTAAAGCCAGATCGTCACATTGGCCGCTCTTCCCTCTGAAACGGTTGTACTTATCGTCTGAAAGCTATGTCGCGTGCTGCGGTATGCGGAGACACTAAAAGCACCATAGCAGAACACAGATGAAGCTTCTAAGATGATGTAATAGCCTGTAAGAAGTAGTACAATTCAAGTTTTAAGTATCGATTATTGACTTTTTAGCTGGCTTTGGTGCCTTGGACATGAGCTAGGACCTTATGATTCTGCATGAAAGGAAGACTAGTAGCCGAGTTGCACGGGAGGATGTGAAAAGTGTTCATATGTAGTAAAAACCTGAGACATCCATCCGTTTTCGTCATTTGTTATTGAATCGACTTAAAGCCAGATCGTCACATTGGCCGCTCTTCGCTCTGAAACGGTTGTACCTATCGCCTGCAAAGCTATGTCGCGTGCTGCGTTATGCGGAGACACTAATAGCACCATATTAGATCACAGATGAAGCTTCAAAGTTGATGTAATAACCAGTAAGAAGTAGTACAATATAAGTTTTAGGTATCGATTACTGACTTTTTAGCTGGCTTTGGTGCATTGGACGTGAGCTCAGACCTTAAGATTCTGCATGAAAGGAGGACTAGCAGCCAAGTTGCACGGGAGGATGTGAAAAGTGTTCATATGTAGTAAAAACCTGAGAAATCCGTCCGTTTTCGTCATTTGTTATCGAATCGACTTAAAGCCAGATCGTCACATTGGCCGCTCTTCTCTCTAAAACGGTTGTACTTATCGTCTGCAAAGCTATGTCGCGTGATGCGGTATGTAGAGGCACTAAAAGCACCATAGTAGAACACAGATGAAGCTTCGAAGTTGATGTAATACCCAGTAAGAAGTAGTACAAGTGAAATTTTAGATTTCGATTATTGAATTTTTAGCTGGCTTTGGTGCCTTGGACATGAGCTAGGACCTTAAGATTCTGCATGAAAGGAGGACTAGCAGCCGAGTAGCAAGGAAGAATGTGAAAAGTGTTCATATGTAGTAAAAACCTGAGAAATCCGTCCGTTTTCTTCATTTGTTATGGAATCGACTTAAAGCCAGGTCGTCACATTGGCCGACCTTCTACCTGAAACGGTTGTACATATCGTCTGCAAAGCTATGTCGCGTGTTGCGGTATGTGGAGACTCTAAAAGCACCATAGTAGAACACAGATGACGCTTCTAAGTTGATGTAATAGCCAGTAAGAAGTAGTTCATCTCAAGTTCTAGGTATCGATTATTGACTTTTTAGCTGGCTTTGGTGCCTTGGACATGAGCTAGGACCATAAGATTCTGCATGAAAGGAGGACTAGCAGCCGAGTTGCACGGGAGAATGTGAATAGTGTTCATATGTAGTAAAAACCTGAGAAATTCGTCCGTATTTGTCATTTGTTATCGAATCTACTTAAAGCCAGATCGTCACATTGGCCGCTCTTCTCTCTGCAACGGTTGTACTTATCGTCTGCAAAGCTATGTCGTGTGCTGCGGTATGCGGAGACACTAAAAGAACCATAGTAGAACACAGATGAAGCTTCTAAGATGATGTAATAGCCAGTAAGAAGTAGTACAATTCAAGTTTTAAGTATCGATTATTGACTTTTTAGCTGGCTTTGGTGCCTTGGACATGAGCTAGGACCTTAAGATTCTGCATGAAAGGAGGACTAGCAGCCGAGTTGCACGGGAGGATGTGAAAAGTGTTCATATGTAGTAAAAACCTGAGAAATCCGTCCGTTTTCGTCATTTGTTATCGAATCGACTTAAAGCCAGATCGTCACATTGGCCGCTCTTCTGTCTGAAACGGTTGTACTTATCGTCTGCAAAGCTATGTCTCGTGCTGCGGTATGTGGAGGCACTAAAAGCACCATAGTAGAACACAGATGAAGCTTCTAAGTTGATGTAATAGCCAGTAAGAAGTAGTACATCTCAAGTACTAGGTATCGATTATTGACTTTTTAGCTGGCTTTGGTGCCTTGGACATGAGCTAGGACCATAAGATTCTGCATGAAACGAGGACTAGCAGCCGAGTTGCACGAGACAATGTGAAAAGTGTTCATATGTAGTAAAAACCTGAGAAATCCGTCCGTTTTCGTCATTTGTTATCGAATCGACTTAAAGCCAGATCGTCACATTAGCTGCTCTTCTCTCTGAAACGGTTGTACTTATCGTCTGAAAGCTATGTCGCGTGCTGCGGTATGCGGAGACACTAAAAGCACCATTGTAGAACACAGATGAAGCTTCTAAGTTGATGTAATAACCAGTAAGAAGTAGTACAATTCAAGTTTTAAGTGTCGATTATTGACTTTTTAGCTGGCTTTGGTGCCTTGGACATGAGCTAGGACCTTAAGATTCTGCATGAAAGGAGGACTAGCAGCCGAGTTGCACGGGAGGATGTGAAAAGTGTTCATATATAGTAAAAACCTGAGACATCCGTCCGTTTTCGTCATTTGTTATCGAATCGACTAAAAGCCAGATCGTCACATTGGCCGCTCTTCGCTCTGAAACGGTTGTATTTATCGCCTTCCAAGCTATGTCGCGTGCTGCGTTATGCGGAGACACTAATAGCACCATAGTAGAACACAGATGAAGCTTCTAAATTGATGTAATAGCCAGTAAGAAGTAGTACAATCCAAGTTTTAGGTATCGATTTTTGACTTTTTAGCTGGCTTTGGTGCATTGGACGTGAGCTAAGACCTTAAGATTCTGCATGAAAGGAGGACTAGCAGCCGAGTTGCACGGGAGAATGTGAAAAGTGTTCATATGTACTAAAAACCTGAGAAATCCGTCCGTTTCCGTCATTTGTTATCGAATCGACTTAAAGCCAGGTCGTCACATTGGCCGCTCTTCTGTCTGAAACGGTTGTACATATCGTCTGCAAAGCTATGTCGCGTGTTGCGGTATGTGGAGACTCTAAAAGCACCATAGTAGAACACAGATGACGCTTCTAAGTTGATGTAATAGCCAGTAAGAAGTAGTTCATCTCAAGTTCTAGGTATCGATTATTGACTTTTTAGCTGGCTTTGGTGCCTTGGACATGAGCTAGGACCATAAGATTCTGCATGAAAGGAGGACTAGCAGCCGAGTTGCACGGGAGAATGTGAATAGTGTTCATATGTAGTAAAAACCTGAGAAATTCGTCCGTATTTGTCATTTGTTATCGAATCTACTTAAAGCCAGATCGTCACATTGGCCGCTCTTCTCTCTGCAACGGTTGTACTTATCGTCTGCAAAGCTATGTCGTGTGCTGCGGTATGCGGAGACACTAAAAGAACCATAGTAGAACACAGATGAAGCTTCTAAGATGATGTAATAGCCAGTAAGAAGTAGTACAATTCAAGTTTTAAGTATCGATTATTGACTTTTTAGCTGGCTTTGGTGCCTTGGACATGAGCTAGGACCTTAAGATTCTGCATGAAAGGAGGACTAGCAGCCGAGTTGCACGGGAGGATGTGAAAAGTGTTCATATGTAGTAAAAACCTGAGAAATCCGTCCGTTTTCGTCATTTGTTATCGAATCGACTTAAAGCCAGATCGTCACATTGGCCGCTCTTCTGTCTGAAACGGTTGTACTTATCGTCTGCAAAGCTATGTCTCGTGCTGCGGTATGTGGAGGCACTAAAAGCACCATAGTAGAACACAGATGAAGCTTCTAAGTTGATGTAATAGCCAGTAAGAAGTAGTACATCTCAAGTACTAGGTATCGATTATTGACTTTTTAGCTGGCTTTGGTGCCTTGGACATGAGCTAGGACCATAAGATTCTGCATGAAACGAGGACTAGCAGCCGAGTTGCACGAGACAATGTGAAAAGTGTTCATATGTAGTAAAAACCTGAGAAATCCGTCCGTTTTCGTCATTTGTTATCGAATCGACTTAAAGCCAGATCGTCACATTAGCTGCTCTTCTCTCTGAAACGGTTGTACTTATCGTCTGAAAGCTATGTCGCGTGCTGCGGTATGCGGAGACACTAAAAGCACCATTGTAGAACACAGATGAAGCTTCTAAGTTGATGTAATAACCAGTAAGAAGTAGTACAATTCAAGTTTTAAGTGTCGATTATTGACTTTTTAGCTGGCTTTGGTGCCTTGGACATGAGCTAGGACCTTAAGATTCTGCATGAAAGGAGGACTAGCAGCCGAGTTGCACGGGAGGATGTGAAAAGTGTTCATATATAGTAAAAACCTGAGACATCCGTCCGTTTTCATCATTTGTTATCGAATCGACTAAAAGCCAGATCGTCACATTGGCCGCTCTTCGCTCTGAAACGGTTGTATTTATCGCCTTCCAAGCTATGTCGCGTGCTGCGTTATGCGGAGACACTAATAGCACCATAGTAGAACACAGATGAAGCTTCTAAATTGATGTAATAGCCAGTAAGAAGTAGTACAATCCAAGTTTTAGGTATCGATTTTTGACTTTTTAGCTGGCTTTGGTGCATTGGACGTGAGCTAAGACCTTAAGATTCTGCATGAAAGGAGGACTAGCAGCCGAGTTGCACGGGAGAATGTGAAAAGTGTTCATATGTACTAAAAACCTGAGAAATCCGTCCGTTTCCGTCATTTGTTATCGAATCGACTTAAAGCCAGGTCGTCACATTGGCCGCTCTTCTGTCTGAAACGGTTGTACATATCGTCTGCAAAGCTATGTCGCGTGTTGCGGTGTGTGGAGACTCTAAAAGCACCATAGTAGAACACATATGAAGCTTCTAAGTTGATGTAATAGCCAGTAAGAAGTAGTACATCTCAAGTTCTAGATATCGATTATTGACTTTTTAGCTGGCTTTGGTGCCTTGGACATGAGCTAGGACCATGAGATTCTTCATGAAACGAGGACTAGCATGCCGAGTTGCACGAGAGAGTGTGAAAAGTGTTCATATGTAGTAAAAACCTGAGAAATCCGTCTGTATTCGTCATTTGTTATCGAATAGACTTGAAGCCAGATCGTCACATTGACCGCTCTTATCTCTGAATCGGTTGTACTTATCGTCTGAAAGCTATGTCGCGTGCTGCGGTATGCGGAGACACTAAAAGCACCATAGTAGAACACAGATGAAGCTTCTAAGATGATGTAATAGCCAGTAAGAAGTAGTACAACTCAAGTTCTAGGTATCGATTATTGACTTTTTAGCTGGCTTTGGTGCCTTGGACATGAGCTAGGACCATAAGATTCTGCATGAAAGGAGGACTAGCAGCCGAGTTGCAAGGGAGAATGTGAAAAGTGTTCATATGTAGTAAAAACCTGAGAAATCCGTCCGTTTTCGTCATTTGTTATCGAATCGACTTAAAGCCAGATCGTCACATTGGCTACTCTTCTCTCTGAAACGGTTGTACTTAACGTCTGAAAGCTATGTCGCGTGCTGCAGTATGCGGATACACTAAAATCACCATAGTAGAACACAGATGAAACTTGTAAGATGATGTAATAGCCAGTAAGAATTAGTACAATACCTGATTTAGGTATCGATTATTGACTTTTTAGCTGGCTTTGGTGCCTTGGACATGAGCTAGGACCTTAAGATTCTGCATGAAAGGAGGACTAGCAGCCGAATGCACGCGAGATTGTGAAAAGTGTTCATATGTAGTAAAAACCTGAGAAATTCGTCCGTATTCGTCATTTGTTATGGAATCTACTTAAATCCAGATCGTCACATTGGCCGCTCTTCTCTCTGAAACGGTTGTACTTATCGTCTGCAAAGCTATGTCGCGTGCTGCGGTATGCGGAGACACTAAAAGCACCATAGTAGAACACAGATGAAGCTTCTAAGATGATGTAATAGCCAGTAAGAAGTAGTACAATTTAAGTTTTAAGTATCGATTATTGACTTTTTAGCTGGCTTTGGTGCCTTGGACATGAGCTAGGACCTTAAGATTCTGCATGAAAGGAGGACTAGCAGCCGAGTTGCACGGGAGGATGTGAAAAGTGTTCATATGTAGTAAAAACCTGAGACATCCGTCCGTTTTCGTCATTTGTTATCGAATCGACTTAAAGCCAGATCGTCACATTGGCCGCTCTTCGCTCTGAAACGGTTGTACTTATCGCCTGCAAAGCTATGTCGCGAGCTTCGTTATGCGGAGAAACTAATAGCACCATAGTAGAACACAGATGACGCTTCTAAGTTGATGTAATAGCCACTAAGAAGTAGTACAATCCAAGTTTTAGGTATCGATTATTGACTTTTCAGCTGGCTTTGGTGCATTGGACGTGAGCTAAGACCTTAAGATTCTGCATGAAAGGAGGACTAGCAGCCAAGTTGCACGGGAGAAGGTGAAAAGTGTTCATTAGTAGTAAAAACCTGAGAAATCCGTCCGTTTTCGTCATTTGTTATCGAATCGACTTAAAGCCAGATCGTCACATTGGCCGCTCTTCTCTCTGAAACGGTTGTACTTATCGTCTGCAAAGCTGTGTCGCGTGCTGTGGTATGTGGAGGCACTAAAAGCACCATAGTAGAACACAGATGAAGCTTCTAAGTTGATGTAATAGCCAGTAAGAAGTAGTACAAGTGAAATTTTAGATATCGATTATTGACTTTTTACCATTCTTTGGTGCCTTGGACATGAGCTAGGACCTTAAGATTCTGCATGAAAGGAGGACTAGCAGCCGAGTAGCAAGTGAGAATGTGAAAAGTGTTCATATGTAGTAAAAACCTGAGAAATCCGTCCGTTTTCGTCATTTGTTATCGAATCGACTGAAAGCCAGATCGTCACATTAGCCGCTCTTCTCTCTGAAACGGTTGTACTTATCGTCTGCAAAGCTATGTCGCGTGCTGCGGTATGTGGAGACACTAAAAGCACCATTGTAGAACACAGATGAAACTTCTAAGTTGATGTAATAGCTAGTAAGAAGTAGTACAACTCAAGTTTTAGGTATCGATTATTGACTTTTTAGCTGACTTTGGTGCCTTGGACATGAGCTAGGACCATAAGATTCTGCATGAAAGGAGGACTAGCAGCCGAGTTGCATGGGAGAATGTGAAAAGTGTTCACATGTAGTAAAAACCTGAGAAATCCGTCCGTTTTCGTCATTTGTTATCGAATCGACTTAAAGCCAGATCGTCACATTGGCCGCTCTTCTCTCTGAAACGGTTGTACTTATCGTCTGAAAGCTATGTCGCGTGCTCTGGTATGCGGAGACACTAAAAGCACCATAGTAGAACACAGATGAAGCTTATAAGATGTTGTAATTGCCAGTAAGAATTAGTACAATACCAGTTTTAGGTATCGATTATTGACTTTTTAGCTGGCTTTGGTGCCTTGGACATGAGCTAGGACCCTAAGATTCTGCATGAACGGAGGACTAGCAGCCGTGTTGCATGGGAGAATGTGAAAAGTGTTCATATGTAGTAAAAACATGAGAAATCGGTTCGTTATCGTCATATATTACCGAATCGACTTAAAGCCGGATCGTCACATTGGCCGCTCTTCTCTCTGAAACGGTTGTACTTATCGTGTGCAAAGCTATGTCGCGTGCTGCGGTATGCGGAGACACTAAAAGCACCATAGTAGAACACAGATGAAGCTTATAAGATGATGTAATAGCCAGTAAGAATTAGTACAATACCAGTTTTAGGTATCGATTATTGACTTTTTAACTGGCTTTGGTGCCTTGGACATGAGCTAGGACCTTAAGATTGTGCATGAACGGAGGACTAGCAGCCGAATTGCACTGGAGAACGTGAAAAGTGTTCATATGTAGTAAAAACCTGAGAAATCCGTCCGTTTTCGTCATTTGTTACGGAATCAACTTAAAGCCAGGTCATCTTATTGGCCGCTCTTCTCTCTGAAACGGTTGTACTTATCGTCTGCAAAGCTATGTCGCGTGCTGCGGTATGCGGAGACACTAAAATCACCATAGTAGAACACAGATGAAGCTTCTAAGTAGATGTAATAGCCAGTAAGAAGTAGTACAATTCAAGTTTTAAGTGTCGATTATCGACTTTTTAGCTGGCTTTGGTGCCTTGGACATGAGCTAGGACCTTAAGATTCTGCATGAAAGGAGGACTAGCAGCCGAGTTGTACGGGAGAATGTGAAAAGTGTTCATATGTACTAAAAACCTGAGAAATCCGTCCGTTTCCGTCATTTGTTATCGAATCGACTTAAAGCCAGGTCATCACATTGGCCGCTCTTCTGTCTGAAACGGTTGTACATATCGTCTGCAAAGCTATGTCGCGTGTTGCGGTGTGTGGAGACTCTAAAAGCACCATAGTAGAACACAGATGAAGCTTCTAAGTTGATGTAATAGCCAGTAAAAAGTAGTACATCTCAAGTTCTAGATATCGATTTTTGACTTTTTAGCTGGCTTTGGTGCCTTGGACATGAGCTAGGACCATAGGATTCTGCATGAAACGAGGACTAGCATGCCGAGTTGCACGAGAGAGTGTGAAAAGTGTTCATATGTAGTAAAAACCTGAGAAATCCGTCCGTTTTCGTCATTTGTTATCGAATCGACTTAAAGCCAGATCGTCACATTGGCCGCTCTTCTCTCTGAATCGGTTGTACTTATCGTCTGAAAGCTATGTCGCGTGCTGCGGTATGCGGAGACACTAAAAGCACCATAGTAGAACACAGATGAAGCTTCTAAGATGATGTAATAGCCAGTAAGAAGTAGTACAACTCAAGTTCTAGGTATCGAATATAGACTATTTAGCTGGCTTTGGTGCCTTGGACATGAGCTAGGACCATAAGATTCTGCATGAAAGGAGGACTAGCAGCCGAGTTGCAAGGGAGAATGTGAAAAGTGTTCATATGTAGTAAAAACCTGAGAAATCCGTCCGTTTTCGTCATTTGTTATCGAATCGACTTAAAGCCAGATCGTCACATTGGCCACTCTTCTCTCTGAAACGGTTGTACTTATCGTCTGAAAGCTATGTCGCGTGCTGCAGTATGCGGATACACTAAAAGCACCATAGTAGAACACAGATGAAACTTCTAAGATGATGTAATAGCCAGTAAGAATTAGTACAATACCAGATTTAGGTATCGATTATTGACTTTTTAGCTGGCTTTCTTGCCTTGGACATGAGCTAGGACCTTAAGATTCTGCATGAAAGGAGGACTAGCAGCCGAATTGCACGCGAGATTGTGAAAAGTGTTCATTAGTAGTAAAAACCTGAGAAATTCGTCCGTATTCGTCATTTGTTATGGAATCTACTTAAAGCCAGATCGTCACATTGGCCGCTCTTCTCTCTGAAACGGTTGTACTTATCGTCTGCAAAGCTATGTCGCGTGCTGCGGTATGCGGAGACACTAAAAGCACCATAGTAGAACACAGATGAAGCTTCTAAGATGATGTAATAGCCAGTAAGAAGTAGTACAATTCAAGTTTTAAGTATCGATTATTGACTTTTTAGCTGGCTTTGGTGCCTTGGACATGAGCTAGGACCCTAAGATTCTGCATGAAAGGAGGACTAGCAGCCGAGTTGCACGGGAGGATGTGAAAAGTGTTCATATGTAGTAAAAACCTGAGACATCCGTCCGTTTTCGTCATTTGTTATCGAATCGACTTAAAGCCAGATCCTCACATTGGCCGCTCTTCTCTCTGAAACGGTTGTACTTATCGTCTGCAAAGCTATGTCGCGTGCTGTGGTATGTGGAGGCACTAAAAGCACCATAGTAGAACACAGATGAAGCTTCTAAGTTGATGTAATAGCCAGTAAGAAGTAGTACAAGTGAAATTTTAGATATCGATTATTGACTTTTTACCATTCTTTGGTGCCTTGGACATGAGCTAGGACCTTAAGATTCTGCATGAAAGGAGGATTAGCAGCCGAGTAGCAAGGGAGAATGTGAAAAGTGTTCATATGTAGTAAAAACCTGAGAAATCCGTCCGTTTTCGTCATTTGTTATCGAATCGACTTAAAGCCAGATCGTCACATTGGCCGCTCTTCTCTCTGAAACGGTTGTACTTATCGTCTGAAAGCTATGTCGCGTGCTGCGGTATGCGGAGACACTAAAAGCACCATAGTAGAACACAGATGAAGCTTATAAGATGATGTAATAGCCAGTAAGAATTAGTACAATACCAGTTTTAGGTATCGATTATTGATTTTTTAACTGGCTTTGGTGCCTTGGACATGAGCTAGGACCTTAAGATTCTGCATGAACGGAGGACTAGCAGCCGAATTGCACCGGAGAATGTGAAAAGTGTTCATATGTACTAAAAACCTGAGAAATCCGTCCGTTTCCGTCATTTGTTATCGAGTCGACTTAAAGCCAGGTCGTCACATTGGCCGCTCTTCTGTCTGAAACGGTTGTACATATCGTCTGCAAAGCTATGTCGCGTGTTGCGGTGTGTGGAGACTCTAAAAGCACCATAGTAGAACACAGATGAAGCTTCTAAGTTGATGTAATAGCCAGTAAGAAGTAGTACATCTCAAGTTCTAGATATCGATTATTGACTTTTTAGCTGGCTTTGGTGCCTTGGACATGAGCTAGGACCATAAGATTCTGCATGAAACGAGGACTAGCATGCCGAGTTGCACGAGAGAGTGTGAAAAGTGTTCATATGTAGTAAAAACCTGAGAAATCCGTCTGTATTCGTCATTTGTTATCGAATCGACTTAAAGCCAGATCGTCACATTGGCCGCTCTTCTCTCTGAATCGGTTGTACTTATCGTCTGAAAGCTATGTCGCGTGCTGCGGTATGCGGAGACACTAAAAGCACCATAGTAGAACACAGATGAAGCTTCTAAGATGAAGTAATAGCCAGTAAGGAGTAGTACAACTCAAGTTCTAGGTATCGATTATTGACTTTTTAGCTGGCTTTGGTGCCTTGGACATGAGCTTGTACCATAAGATTCTGCATGAAAGGAGGACTGGCAGCCGAATTGCACGCGAGATTGTGAAAAGTGTTCATATGTAGTAAAAACCTGAGAAATTCGTCCGTATTCGTCATTTGTTATGGAATCTACTTAAAGCCAGATCGTCACATTGGCCGCTCTTCTCTCTGAAATGGTTGTACTTATCGTCTGCAAAGCTATGTCGCGTGCTGCGGTATGCGGAGACCCTAAAATCACCATAGTAGAACACAGATGAAGCTTCTAAGTAGATGCAATAGCCAGTAAGAAGTAGTACAAGTGAAATTTTAGATATCGATTATTGACTTTTTACCATTCTTTGGTGCTTTGGACATGAGCTAGGACCTTAAGATTCTGCATGAAAGGAGGACTAGCAGCCGAGTAGCAAGGGAGAATGTGAAAAGCGTTCATATGTAGTAAAAACCTGAGAAATCCGTCCGTTTTCGTCATTTGTTATCGAATCGACTGAAAGCCAGATCGTCACATTAGCCGCTCTTCTCTCTGAAACGGTTGTACTTATCTTCTGCAAAGCTATGTTGCGTGCTGCGGTATGCGGAGACACTAAAAGCACCATAGTAGAACACAGATGAAGCTTATAAGATGATGTAATAGCCAGTAAGAATTAGTACAATCCCAGTTTTAGGTATCGATTATTGACTTTTTAGCTGGCTTTGGTGTCTTGGACATGAGCTAGGACCCTAAGATTCTGCATGAACGGAGGACTAGCAGCCGAGTTGAACGGGAGGATGTGAAAAGTCTTCATATGTAGTAAAAACCTGAGAAATCCGTCCGTTTTCGTCATTTGTTATCGAATCGACTTAAAGCCAGATCGTCACATTGGCCGCTTTTCGCTCTGAAAGGGTTGTACTTATTGTCTGAAAGCTATGTCGCGTGCTGCGGTATGTGGAGACACTAAAAGCACCATAGTAGAACACTGATGAAGCTTCTAAGTTGATGTAATAGCCAGTAAAAGGTAGTACAATTCAAGTTTTAGGTATCGATTATTGACTTTTTAGCTGGCTTTGGTGCCTTGGGCATGAGCTAGGACCATAAGTGTCTGCATTAAAGGAGGACTAGCAGCCAAGTTGCACGGGAGAAGGTGAAAAGTGTTCATATGTTGAAAAAACCTGAGAAATACGTCCGTTTTCGTCATTTGTTATTGAATCGACTTAAAGCCAGATCGTCACATTGGCCGCTCTTCTCTCTGAAACGGTTGTACTTATCGTCTGAAAGCTACGTCGCGTGCTGCGGTATGCGGAGACACTAAAAGCACCATAGTAGAACACAGATGAAGCTTCAAAGATGATGTAATAGCCAGTAAGGATTAGTACAATACCAGTTATAGGTATCGATTATTGACTTTTTAGCTGGCTTTGGTGCCTTGGACATGAGTTAGGACCTTAAGATTCTGCATGAAAGGAGGACTAGCAGCCGAGTTGCACGGGAAAATGTGAAAAGTGTTCATACGTAGTAAAAACCTGAGAAATCCGTTCGTTATCGTCATTTATTATCGAATCGTCTTCAAGCCAGATCGTCACATTGGCCGCTCTGCTCTCTGAAACGGTTGTACTTATCGTCTGCAAAGCTATGTCGCGTGCTGCGGTATGCGGAGACACTAAAATCACCATCGTAGAACACAGATGAGGCTTCTAAGTTGATGTAATAGCCAGTAAGAAGTAGTACAATTCAAGTTTTAGGTATCGATTATTGACTTTGTAGCTGGCTTTGGTGCCTTGGACATGAGCTAGGACCTTAAGATTCTGCATTAAAGGAGGACTAGCAGCCGCGTTGCACGGGAGAATGTGAAAAGTGTTCATATGTAGTAAAAACCTGAGAAATCCTTCCGTTTTCGTCATTTGTTATTGAATCGACTTAAAGCCAGATCGTCACATCGGCCGCTCCTCTCTCTGAATCGGTTGTGGTTATCGTCTGAAAGCTACGTCGCGTGCTGCGGTATGCGAAGACACTAAAAGCACCATAGTAGAACACAGATGAAGCTTCAAAGATGACGTAATAGCCAGTAAGGTTAGTACATGACCAGTTATAGGTATCGATTATTGACTTTTTAGCTGGCTTTGGTGCCTTGGACATGAGCTAGGACCTTAAGATTCTGCATGAAAGGAGGACTAGCAGCCGAGTTGCATGGGAGAATGCGAAAATTGTTCATATGTAGTAAAAACCTGAGAAATCCGTCCGTTTCCGTCATTTGTTATCGAATCGACTTAAAGCCAGATCGTCACATTAGCCGCTCTTCTCTCTGAAACGGTTGTACTTATCGTCTGAAAGCTATGTCGCGTGCAGCGGTATGCGGAGACACTAAAAGCACCATAGTAGAACACTGATGAAGCTTCTAAGATGAAGTAATAGCCAGTAAGAATTAGTACCAGTTTTAGGTATCGATTATTGACTTCTTAGCTGGCTTTGGTGCCTTGGACATGAGCTAGGACCTTAAGATTCTGCATGAAAGGAGGACTAGCAGCCGAATTGCACTGGATAATGTGAAAAGTGTTCATATGTAGTAAAAACCTGAGAAATCCGTCCGTTTTCGTCATTTGTTACGGAATCAACTTAAAGCCAGGTCATCACATTGGCCGCTCTTCTCTCTGAAACGGTTGTACTTATCGTCTGCAAAGCTATGTCGCGTGCTGCGGTATGCGGAGACACTAATAGCACCATAGTAGAACACAGATGAAGCTTCTAAGTTGATGTAATAACCAGTAAGAAGTAGTACAATTGAAATTTTAGATATCGATTATTGACTTTTTAGCTCTCTTTGGTGCCTTGGACATGAGCTAGGACCTTAAGATTCTGCATGAAAGGAGGACTAGCAGCCGAGTAGCAAGGGAGAATGTGAAAAGTGTTCATATGTAGTAAAAACCTGAGAAATCCGTCCGTTTTCGTCATTTGTTATCGAATCGACTGAAAGCCAGGTCGTCACATTGGCTGCTTTTTTCTCTGAGACGGTTACATTTATCGTCTGCAAAGCTATGTCGCGTGCTGCGGTATGCGGAGACCCTAAAATCACCATAGTAGAACACAGATGAAGCTTCTAAGTAGATGTAATAGCCAGTAAGAAGTAGTACAATTCAAGTTTTAGGTATCGATTATTGACTTTTTAGCTGGCTTTGGTGCCTTGGGCATGAGCTAGGACCATAAGTGTCTGCATTAAAGGAGGACTAGCAGCCAAGTTGCATGGGAGAAGGTGAAAAGTGTTCATATGTTGAAAAAACCTGAGAAATACGTCCGTTTTCGTCATTTGTTATTGAATCGACTTAAAGCCAGATCGTCACATTGGCCGCTCTTCTCTCTGAAACGGTTGTACTTATCGTCTGAAAGCTACGTCGCGTGCTGCGGTATGCGGAGACACTAAAAGCACCATAGTAGAACACAGATGAAGCTTCAAAGATGATGTAATAGCCAGTAAGGATTAGTACAATACCAGTTTTAGGTATCGATTATTGACTTTTTAGCTGGCTTTGGTGCCTTCTACATGAGTTAGGACCTTAAGATTCTGCATGAAAGGAGGACTAGCAGCCGAGTTGCACGGGAAAATGTGAAAAGTGTTCATACGTAGTAAAAACCTGAGAAATCCGTTCGTTATCGTCATTTATTATCGAATCGTCTTCAAGCCAGATCGTCACATTGGCCGCTCTGCTCTCTGAAACGGTTGTACTTATCGTCTGCAAAGCTATGTCGCGTGCTGCGGTATGCGGAGACACTAAAATCACCATCGTAGAACACAGATGAGGCTTCCAAGTTGATGTAATAGCCAGTAAGAAGTAGTACAATTCAAGTTTTAGGTATCGATTATTGACTTCTTAGCTGGCTTTGGTGCCTTGGACATGAGCTAGGACCTTAAGATTCTGCATGAAAGCAGGACTAGCAGCCGAGTTGCATGGGAGAAAGTGAAAAGTGTTCATATGTAGTAAAAACCTGAGAAATCCGTCCGTTTTCGTCATTTGTTATCGAATCGACTTAAAGCCAGATCGACACATTGGCCGCTCTTCTCTCTGAAACGGTTCTACATATCGTCTGAAAGCTATGTCGCGTGCTGCGGTATGTGGAGACACTAAAATCACCATAGTAGAACACTGATGAAGCTTCTACGTTGATGTAATAGCCAGTAAGAAGTAGTACAATTCAAGTTTTAGGTATCGATTATTGACTTTGTAGCTGGCTTTGGTGCCTTGGACATGAGCTAGGACCTTAAGATTCTGCATTAAAGGAGGACTAGCAGCCGCGTTGCACGGGAGAATGTGAAAAGTGTTCATATGTAGTAAAAACCTGAGAAATCCTTCCGTTTTCGTCATTTGTTATTGAATCGACTTAAAGCCAGATCGTCACATCGGCCGCTCCTCTCTCTGAAACGGTTGTGGTTATCGTCTGAAAGCTACGTCGCGTGCTGCGGTATGCGAAGACACTAAAAGCACCATAGTAGAACACAGATGAAGCTTCAAAGATGACGTAATAGCCAGTAAGGTTAGTACATGACCAGTTATAGGTATCGATTATTGACTTTTTAGCTGGCTTTGGTGCCTTGGACATGAGCTAGGACCTTAAGATTCTGCATGAAAGGAGGACTAGCAGCCGAGTTGCATGGGAGAATGCGAAAAGTGTTCATATGTAGTAAAAACCTGAGAAATCCTTCCGTTTCCGTCATTTGTTATCGAATCGACTTAAAGCCAGATCGTCACATTAGCCGCTCTTCTCTCTGAAACGGTTGTACTTATCGTCTGAAAGCTATGTCGCGTGCAGCGGTATGCGGAGACACTAAAAGCACCATAGTAGAACACTGATGAAGCTTCTAAGATGAAGTAATAGCCAGTAAGAATTAGTACCAGTTTTAGGTATCGATTATTGACTTCTTAGCTGGCTTTGGTGCCTTGGACATGAGCTAGGACCTTAAGATTCTGCATGAAAGGAGGACTAGCAGCCGAATTGCACTGGATAATGTGAAAAGTGTTCATATGTAGTAAAAACCTGAGAAATCCGTCCGTTTTCGTCATTTGTTACGGAATCAACTTAAAGCCAGGTCATCACATTGGCCGCTCTTCTCTCTGAAACGGTTGTACTTATCGTCTGCAAAGCTATGTCGCGTGCTGCGGTATGCGGAGACACTAAAATCACCATAGTAGAACACAGATGAAGCTTCTAAGTAGATGTAATAGCCACTAAGAAGTAGTACAATTCAAGTTTTAGGCATCGATTATTGACTTTTAGCTGGCTTTGGTGCCTTGGACGTGAGCTAGGACCTTACGATTCTGCATGAAAGGAGTACTAGCAGCCGAGGTGAACGGGAGGATGTGAAAAGTCTTCATATGTAGTAAAAACCTGAGAAATCCGTCCGTTTTCGTCATTTGTTATCGAATCGACTTAAAGCCAGATCGTCACATTGGCCGCTTTTCTCTCTGAAAGGGTTGTACTTATTGTCTGAAAGCAATGTCGCGTGCTGCGGTATGCGGAGACACTAATAGCACCATAGTAGAACACAGATGAAGCTTCTAAGTTGATGTAATAACCAGTAAGAAGTAGTACAATTGAAATTTTAGATATCGATTATTGACTTTTTAGCTGGCTTTGGTGCCTTGGACATGAGCTAGGACCTTAAGATTCTGCATGAAAGGAGGACTAGCAGCCGAGTAGCAAGGGAGAATGTGAAAAGTGTTCATATGTAGTAAAAACCTGAGAAATCCGTCCGTTTTCGTCATTTGTTATCGAATCGACTGAAAGCCAGGTCGTCACATTGGCTGCTTTTTTCTCTGAGACGGTTACATTTATCGTCTGCAAAGCTATGTCGCGTGCTGCGGTATGCGGAGACCCTAAAATCACCATAGTAGAACACAGATGAAGCTTCTAAGTTGATGTAATAGCCAGTAAGAAGTAGTACAATTCAAGTTTTAGGTAATGATTATTGACTTTTTACCCTTCTTTAGTGCCTTGGACATGAGCTAGGAAATTAAAATTTTGCATGAAGGAGGACTAGCAGCCGAGTTGTACGGGAGAATGTGAAAAGTGTTCATATGTAGTAAAAACTTGAGAAATCCGTCCGTTTTCGTCATTTGTTATCGAATCTACTTAAAGCCAGATCGTCACATTGGGGGCTCTTCTCTCTGAAACGGTTGTACTTATCGTCTGAAAGCTATGTCGCGTGCTGCGGTATGTGGAGACACTAAAATCACCATAGTAGAACACAGATGAAGCTTCTACGTTGATGTAATAGCCAGTAAGAAGTAGTACAATTCAAGTTTTAGGTATCGATTATTGACTTTGTAGCTGGCTTTGGTGCCTTGGACATGAGCTAGGACCTTAAGATTCTGCATTAAAGGAGGACTAGCAGCCGCGTTGCACGGGAGAATGTGAAAAGTGTTCATATGTAGTAAAAACCTGAGAAATCCTTCCGTTTTCGTCATTTGTTATTGAATCGACTTAAAGCCAGATCGTCACATCGGCCGCTCCTCTCTCTGAAACGGTTGTGGTTAACGTCTGAAAGCTACGTCGCGTGCTGCGGTATGCGAAGACACTAAAAGCACCATAGTAGAACACAGATGAAGCTTCAAAGATGACGTAATAGCCAGTAAGGTTAGTACATGACCAGTTATAGGTATCGATTATTGACTTTTTAGCTGGCTTTGGTGCCTTGGACATGAGCTAGGACCTTAAGATTCTGCATGAAAGGAGGACTAGCAGCCGAGTTGCATGGGAGAATACGAAAAGTGTTCATATGTAGTAAAAACCTGAGAAATCCGTCCGTTTCCGTCATTTGTTATCGAATCGACTTAAAGCCAGATCGTCACATTAGCCGCTGTTCTCTCTGAAACGGTTGTACTTATCGTCTGAAAGCTATGTCGCGTGCAGCGGTATGCGGAGACACTAAAAGCACCATAGTAGAACACAGATGAAGCTTCTAAGATGAAGTAATAGCCAGTAAGAATTAGTACCAGTTTTAGGTATCGATTATTGACTTCTTAGCTGGCTTTGGTGCCTTGGACATGAGCTAGGACCTTAAGATTCTGCATGAAAGGAGGACTAGCAGCCGAATTGCACTGGATAATGTGAAAAGTGTTCATATGTAGTAAAAACCTGAGAAATCCGTCCGTTTTCGTCATTTGTTACGGAATCAACTTAAAGCCAGGTCATCACATTGGCCGCTCTTCTCTCTGAAACGGTTGTACTTATCGTCTGCAAAGCTATGTCGCGTGCTGCGGTATGCGGAGACACTAAAATCACCATAGTAGAACACAGATGAAGCTTCTAAGTAGATGTAATAGCCACTAAGAAGTAGTACAATTCAAGTTTTAGGCATCGATTATTGACTTTTAGCTGGCTTTGGTGCCTTGGACGTGAGCTAGGACCTTACGATTCTGCATGAAAGGAGTACTAGCAGCCGAGGTGAACGGGAGGATGTGAAAAGTCTTCATATGTAGTAAAAACCTGAGAAATCCGTCCGTTTTCGTCATTTGTTATCGAATCGACTTAAAGCCAGATCGTCACATTGGCCGCTTTTCTCTCTGAAATGGTTGTACTTATTGTCTGAAAGCAATGTCGCGTGCTGCGGTATGCGGAGACACTAATAGCACCATAGTAGAACACAGATGAAGCTTCTAAGTTGATGTAATAACCAGTAAGAAGTAGTACAATTGAAATTTTAGATATCGATTATTGACTTTTTAGCTGGCTTTGGTGCCTTGGACATGAGCTAGGACCTTACGATTCTGCATGAAAGGAGTAGTAGCAGCCGAGTTGAACGGGAGGATGTGAAAAGTCTTCATATGTAGTACAAAACTGAGAAATCCGTCCGTTTTCGTCATTTGTTATCGAATGGACTCAAAGCCTGATCGTCACATTGGCCGCTTTTCTCTCTGAAACGGTTGTACTTATCGTCTGAAAGCTATGTAGCGTGCTGCGGTATGCGGAGACACTAAAAGCACCATAGTAGAACACAGATGAAGCTTCTAAGATGATGTAATAGCCAGTAAGAATTAGTACAATACCAGTTTTAGGTATCGATTATTGACATTTTAGCTGGCTTTGCTGCCTTGGACATGAGCTAGGACCTTCAGATTCTGCATGAAAGGAGGACTAGCAGCCGAGTTGCATGGGAGAATGTGAAAAGTGTTCATATGTAGTAAAAACCTGAGAAATTCGTTCGTTATCGTCATTTGTTATCGAATCGTTTTAAAGCCAGCTCGTCACATTGGCCGCTCTTCTCTCTGAAACGGTTGTACTTATCGTCTGAAAGCTATGTCGCGTGCTGCGGTATGCGGAGACACTAAAAGCACCATAGTAGAACACAGATGAAGCTTCTAAGATGATGTAATAGCCAGTAAGAAGTAGTACAATTCAAGTTTTAGGTATCGATTATTGACTTTTTAGCTGGCTTTGGTGCCTTGGACATGAGCTAGGACCTTAAGATTCTGCATGAAAGGAGGACTAGCAGCTGAGTTGCACAGGAGGATGTGAAAAGTGTTCATATGTAGTAAAAACCTGAGAAATCCGTCCGTTTTCGTCATTTGTTATCGAGTCGACTTAAAGCCAGATCGACACATTGGCCGCTCTTCTCTCTGAAACGGTTCTACATATCGTCTGAAAGCTATGTCGCGTGCTGCGGTATGTGGAGACACCAAAATCACCATAGCAGAACACTGATGAAGCTTCTAAGTTGATGTAATAGCCAGTAAAAGGTAGTACAATTCAAGTTTTAGGTATCGATTATTGACTTTTTAGCTGGCTTTGGTGCCTTGGACATGAGCTGGGACCTTAAGATTCTGCATTAAAGGAGGACTAGCAGCCGCGTTGCACGGGAGAATGTGAAAAGTGTTCATATGTAGTAAAAACCTGAGAAATCCGTCCGTTTTCGACATTTGTTATTGGTTCGACTTATAGCCAGATCGTCACATTGGCCGCTCTTCTCTCTGAAACGGTTGTACTTATCGTCTGAAAGTTACGTCGCGTGCTGCGGTATGCGGAGACACTAAAAGCACCATAGTAGAACACAGATGAAGCTTCTAAGTTGATGTAATAGCCAGTAAGAAGTAGTACAATTCAAGTTTTAGGTATCGATTATTGACTTTTTAGCTGGCTTTGGTGCCTTGGACATGAGCTAGGACCTTAAGATTCTGCATGAAAGCAGGACTAGCAGCCGAGTTGCATGGGAGAATGTGAAAAGTGTTCATATGTTGTAAAAACCTGAGAAATCCGTCCGTTTTCGTCATTTGTTATCGAATCGACTTAAAGCCAGATCGTCACATTGGCCGCTCTTCTCTCTGAAACAGTTGTACTTATCGTCTGAAAGCTATGTCGCGTGCTGCGGTATGCGGAGACACTAAAAGCACCATAGTAGAACACAGATGAAGCTTCTAAGATGATGTAATAGCCAGTAAGATGTAGTACAATTCAAGTTTTAGTTATCGATTATTGACTTTTTAGCTGGCTTTGGTGCCTTGGACATGAGCTAGGACCTTAAGATTCTGCATGAAAGGAGGACTAGCAGCTGAGTTGCACAGGAGGATGTGAAAAGTGTTCATATGTAGTAAAAACCTGAGAAATCCGTCCGTTTTCGTCATTTGTTATCGAATCGACTGAAAGCCAGATCGTCACATTGGCCGCTTTTCTCTCTGAAACGGTTGTACTTATCGTCTGCAAAGCTATGTCGCGTGCTGCGGTATGCGGAGACCCTAAAATCACCATAGTAGAACACAGATGAAGCTTCTAAGTAGATGTAATAGCCAGTAAGAAGTAGTACAATTCAAGTTTTAGGTATCAATTATTGACTTTTTAGCTGGCTTTGGTGCCTTGGACATGAGCTAGGACCTTACGATTCTGCATGAAATGAGTAGTAGCAGCCAAGTTGAATGGGAGGATGTGAAAAGTCTTCATATGTAGTACAAAACTGAGAAATCCGTCCGTTTTCGTCATTTGTTATCGAATCGACTTAAAGCCTGATCGTCACATTGGCCGCTTTTCTCTCTGAAACGGTTGTACTTATCGTCTGAAAGCTATGTCGCGTGCTGCGGTATGCGGAGACACTAAAAGCACCATAGTAGAACACAGATGAAGCTTCTAAGATGATGTAATAGCCAGTAAGAATGAGTACAATACCAATTTTAGGTATCGATTATTGACATTTTAGCTGGCTTTGCTGCCTTGGACATGAGCTAGGACCTTCAGATTCTGCATGAAAGGAGGACTAGCAGCTGAGTTGCATGGGAGAATGTGAAAAGTGTTCATATGTAGTAAAAACCTGAGAAATTCGTTCGTTATCGTCATTTGTTGTCGAATCGACTTAAAGCCAGGTCGTCACATTGGCCGCTCTTCTCTCTGAAACGGTTGTACTTATCGTCTGAAAGCTATGTCGCGTGCTGCGGTATGCGGAGACACCAAAAGCACCATAGTAGAACACAGATGAAGCTTCTAAGATGATGTAATATCCAGCAAGAAGTAGTACAATTCAAGTTTTAGGTATCGATTATTGACTTTTTAGCTGGCTTTGGTGCCTTGGACATGAGCTAGGACCTTAAGATTCTGCATGAAAGGAGGACTAGCAGCTGAGTTGCACAGGAGGATGTGAAAAGTGTTCATATGTAGTAAAAACCTGAGAAATCCGTCCGTTTTCGTCATTTGTTATCGAGTCGACTTAAAGCCAGATCGACACATTGGCCGCTCTTCTCTCTGAAACGGTTCTACATATCGTCTGAAAGCTATGTCGCGTGCTGCGGTATGTGGAGACACTAAAATCACCATAGTAGAACGCTGATGAAGCTTCTAAGTTGATGTAATAGCCAGTAAAAGGTAGTACAATTCAAGTTTTAGGTATCGATTATTGACTTTTTAGCTGGCTTTGGTGCCTTGGACATGAGCTAGGACCTTAAGATTCTGCATTAAAGGAGGACTAGCAGCCGCGTTGCACGGGAGAATGTGAAAAGTGTTCATATGTAGTAAAAACCTGAGAAATCCGTCCGTTTTCGACATTTGTTATTGAATCGACTTAAAGCCAGATCGTCACATTGGCCGCTCTTCTCTCTGAAACGGTTGTACTTATCGTCTGAAAGTTACGTCGCGTGCTGCGGTATGCGGAGACACTAAAAGCACCATAGTAAAACACAGATGAAGCTTCAAAGATGATGTAATAGCCAGTAAGGATTAGTACAATACCAGTTTTAGGTATCGATTATTGACTTTTTAGCTGGCTTTGGTGCCTTGGACATGAGTTAGGACCTTAAGATTCAGCATGAAAGGAGGACTAGCAGCCGAGTTGCACGGGAAAATGTGAAAAGTGTTCATACGTAGTAAAAACCTGAGAAATCCGTTCGTTATCGTCATTTATTATCGAATCGTCTTCAAGCCAGATCGTCACATTGGCCGCTCTGCTCTCTGAAACGGTTGTACTTATCGTCTGCAAAGCTATGTCGCGTGCTGCGGTATGCGGAGACACTAAACTCACCATCGTAGAACACAGATGAGGCTTCTAAGTTGATGTAATAGCCAGTAAGAAGTAGTACAATTCAAGTTTTAGGTATCGATTATTGACTTTTTAGCTGGCTTTGGTGCCTTGGACATGAGCTAGGACCTTAAGATTCTGCATGAAAGCAGGACTAGCAGCCGAGTTGCATGGGAGAATGTGAAAAGTGTTCATATGTAGTAAAAACCTGAGAAATCCGTCCGTTTTCGTCATTTGTTATCGAATCGACTTAAAGCCAGATCGTCACATTGGCCGCTCTTCTCTCTGAAACAGTTGTACTTATCGTCTGAAAGCTATGTCGCGTGCTGCGGTATGCGGAGACACTAAAAGCACCATAGTAGAACACAGATGAAGCTTCTAAGATGATGTAATAGCCAGTAAGATGTAGTACAATTCAAGTTTTAGTTATCGATAACTGACTTTTTAGCTGGCTTTGGTGCCTTGGACATGAGCTAGGACCTTAAGATTCTGCATGAAAGGAGGACTAGCAGCTGAGTTGCACAGGAGTATGTGAAAAGTGTTCATATGTAGTAAAAACCTGAGAAATCCGTCCGTTTTCGTCATTTGTTATCGAATCGACTTAAAGCCAGATCGACACATTGGCCGCTCTTCTCTCTGAAACGGTTCTACATATCGTCTGAAAGCTATGTCGCGTGCTGCGGTATGTGGAGACACTAAAATCACCATAGTAGAACACAGATGAAGCTTCTAAGTTGATGTAATAGCCAGTAAGAAGCAGTACAATTCAAGTTTTAGGTATCGATTATTGACTTTTTAGCTGGCTTTGGTGCCTTGGACATGAGCTAAGACCTTAAGACTCTGCATTAAAGGAGGACTAGCAGCCGCGTTGCACGGGAGAATGTGAAAAGTGTTCATATGTAGTAAAAACCTGAGAAATCCTTCCGTTTTCGTCATTTGTTATCGAATCGACTTATAGCCAGATTGTCACATTGGTCGCTCTTCTATCTGAAACGGTTGTACTTATCGTCTGCAAAGCTATGTCGCGTGTTGCGGTATGTGGAGACTCTAAAAGCACCATAGCAGAACACAGAGGAAGCTTCTAAGTTGATGTAATAGCCAGTAAGAAGTAGTACAATTGAAATTTTAGATATCGATTATTGACTTTTTAGCTGGCTTTGGTGCCTTGGACATGAGCTAGGACCTTAAGATTCTGCATGAAAGGAGGACCAGCAGCCGAATTGCACGGGAAAATGTGAAAAGTGTTCATATGGAGTAAAAACCTGAGAAATCCGTCCGTTTTCGTCATTTGTTATCGAATCGACTTAAAGCCAGATCGACACATTGGCCACTCTTCTCTCTGAAACGTTTGTACTTATCGTCTGCAAAGATATGTCGCGTGCTGCGGTATGCGGAGACACTAAAATCACCATAGTAGAACACAGATGATGCTTCTAAGTTGATGTAATAGCCAGTAAGGATTAGTACAATACCAGTTTTAGGTATCGATTATTGACTTTTTAGCTGGCTTTGGTGCCTTGGACATGAGCTAGGACATTAAGATTCTGCATGAAAGGTGGACTAGCAGCCGAATTGCATGGGAGATTGTGAAAAGTGTTCATATGTATTAAAAAACTGAGAAATCCGTCCGTTTTCGTCATTTGTTATGGAATCGACTTAAAGCCAGATCGTCACATTGGCCGCTCTTCTCTCTGAAACGGTTGTACTTATCGTCTGAAAGCTATGTCGCGTGCTGCGGTATGTGGAGACACTAAAAGCACCATAGTAGAACACAGATGAAGCTTCTAAGTTGATGTAATAACCAGTAAGAAGTAGTACAATTCAAGTTTTAGGTATCGATTATTGACTTTTTAGCTGGCTTTGGTGCCTTGGACATGAGCTAGGACCATAAGATTCTGCATGAAAGGAGGACTAGCAGCCGAATTGCACGGGAGATTGTGAAAAGTGTTCATATTTAGTAAAAACCTGAGAAATCCGTCCGTTTTCGTTATTTGTTATCGAATCGACTTAAAGCCAGATCGACACATTGGCCGCTCTTCTCTCTGAAACGGTTGTACTTATCGTCTGAAAGCTATGTCGCGTACTGTGGTATGCGGAGACACTAAAATCACCATAGTAGAACACAGATGAAGCTTCTAAGTTGATGTAATAACCAGTAAGAAGTAGTACAATTCAAGTTTTAGGTATCGATTATTGACTTTTTAGCTGGCTTTGGTGCCTTGGACATGAGCTAGGACCTTAAGATTCTGCATGAAAGGAGGACTAGCAGCCGCGTTGCATGGGAGAATGTGAAAAGTGTTCATATGTAGTAAAAACCTGTGAAATCCGTCCGTTTTCATCATTTGTTATCGAATCGACTTAAAGCCAGATCGTCACATTGGCCGCTCTTCTCTCTGAAACGGTTGTACTTATCGTCTGAAAGCTATGTCGCGTGCTGCGGTATGCGGAGACACTAAAAGAACCATAGTAGAACACAGATGAAGCTTCTAAGATGATGTAATAGCCAGTAAGAATTAGTACAATTCCAGTTTTAGGTATCGATTATTGACTTTTTAGCTGGCTTTGGTGCCTTGGACATGAGCTAGGACCTTAAGATTCTACATGAAAGGAGTACTAGCAGCCGAGTTGCATGGGAGAATGTGAAAAGTGTTCATAAGTAGTAAAAGCCTGTGAAATCCGTCCGTTTTCGTCATTTGTTATCGAATCGACTTAAAGCCAGATCGTCACATTGGCCGCTCTTCTCACTGAAACGGTTGTACTTATCGTCCGCAAAGCTATGTCGCAGTGCTGCGGTATGTGGAGACTCTAAAAGCACCATAGCAGAACACAGATGCTTCTAAGTTGATGTAATAGCCAGTAAGAAGTAGTACAACTCAAGTTTTAGGTATCGATTATTGACTTTTTAGCTGGCTTTTGTGCCTTGGACATGAGCTAGGACCCTAAGAATCTGCATGAGAGGGGGACTAGCAGCTAAGTTGCACGAGAGAATGTGAAAAGTGCTCATATGTAGTAAAAACCTGAGAGATCCGTTCGCCATCATCATTTGTTATTGAATCGACTTAAAACCAGATCGTCACATTTTCCCCTCTACTCTCTGAAACGGTTGTACTTATCGTCTGCAAAGCTATGTCGCGTTGCTGCGGTATGCGGAGACACTAAAGGCACCATAGTAGAACACAGATCAAGCTTCTAATTTGATGTAATAGCCAGTAAGAAGTAGTACAATTCAAGTTTTACTTATCGATTATTGACTTTCAGCTGGCTTTGGTGCCTTGGACATGAGCTAGGACCTTACGAATCTGCATGAAATGAGTAGTAGCAGCCGAGTTGAACGGGAGGATGTGAAAAGTCTTCATATGTAGTACAAAACTGAGAAATCCGTCCGTTTTCGTCATTTGTTATCGAATCGACTTAAAGCCTGATCGTCACATTGGCCGCTCTTCTCTCTGAAACAGTTGTACTTATCGTCTGAAAGCTATGTCGCGTGCTGCGGTATGCGGAGACACTAAAAGCACCATAGTAGAACACAGATGAAGCTTCTAAGATGATGTAATAGCCAGTAAGATGTAGTACAATTCAAGTTTTAGTTATCGATTATTGAATTTTTAGCTGGCTTTGGTGCCTTGGACATGAGCTAGGACCTTACGAATCTGCATGAAATGAGTAGTAGCAGCCGAGTTGAACGGGAGGATGTGAAAAGTCTTCATATGTAGTACAAAACTGAGAAATCCGTCCGTTTTCGTCATTTGTTATCGAATCGACTTAAAGCCTGATCGTCACATTGGCCGCTCTTCTCTCTGAAACGGTTGTACTTATCGTCTGCAAAGCTATGTCGCGTGCTGCGGTATGCGGAGACACTAAAAGCACCATAGTAGAACACAGATGAAGCTTCTAAGTTGATGTACTAGCTAGTAAGAAGTAGTACAATTGGAATTTTAGATATCGATTATTGACTTTTTAGCTGGCTTTGGTGCCTTGGACATGAGCTGGGACCTTAAGATTCTGCATGAAAGGAGGACTAGCAGCCGAGTTGCAAGGGAGAATGTGAAAAGTGTTCATATGTGGTAAAAACCTGAGAAATCCGTCGGTTTTCGTCATTTGTTATCGAATCGACTTAAAGCCAGATCGTCACATTGCCCGCTCTTCTCTCCGAAACGGTTGTATTTATCGTCTGAAAGCTATGTCGCGTGCTGCGGTATGCGGAGACACTAAAAGCACCATAGTAGAACACAGATGAAGCTTCTAAGATGATGTAATAGCCAGTAAGAATTAGTACAATCCCAGTTTTAGGTATCGATTATTGACTTTTAGCTGGCTTTGGTGCCTTGGACATGAGGTAGGACCTTAAGATTCTGCATGAAAGGAGGGCTAGCAGCTGAGTTGCACGGGAGAATGTGAAAAGTGTTCATATGTAGTAAAAACCTGAGAAATCCGTCCGTTTTCGTCATTTGTTATGGAATCGACTTAAAGCCAGATCGTCACATTGGCCGCTCTCCTCTCTGAAACGGTTGTACTTATCGTCTGCAAAGCTATGTCGCGTGCTGCGGTATGCAGAGACACTAAATGCACCATAGTAGAACACAGATGAAGATTCTAAGTTGATGTAATAGCCAGTAAGAAGTAGTACAATTCAAGTTTTAGGTATCGATTATTGACTTTGTAGCTTTCTTTGGTGCCTTGGACATGAGCTAGGACCTTAAGATTCTGCATGAAAGAAGGACTAGCAGCCGAGTTGTACGGGAGAATGTGAAAAGTGTTCATATGTAGTAAAAACCTGAGAAATCCATACGTTTTGGTCATTGGTTATCGATTCGTCTTAAAGCCAGATCGTCACATTGGCTGCTCTTTTCTCTGAAACGGTTGTACTTATCGTCTGCAAAGCTATGTCACGTGCTGCGGTATGTGGAGACACTAAAAGCACCATAGTAGAACACAGATGAAGCTTCTAAGTTGACGTAATAGCTAGTAAGAGGTAGTACAATTCAAGTTTTAAGTATCGATTATTGACTTTTTACCTGGCTTTGGTGCCTTGGACATGATCTAGGACCTTAAGATTCTGCATGAAAGGAGGACTAGCAGCCGAGTAGCAAGGGAGAATGTGAAAAGTGTTCATATGTAGTAAAAACCTGAGAAATCCGTCCGTTTTCGTCATTTGTTATCGAATCGACTGAAAGCCAGGTCGTCACATTGGCTGCTTTTTTCTCTGAGACGGTTACATTTATCGTCTGCAAAGATATGTCGCGTGCTGCGGTATGCGGAGACCCTAAAATCACCATAGTAGAACACAGATGAAGCTTCTAAGTAGATGTAATAGCCAGTAAGAAGTAGTACAATTCAAGTTTTAGGTATCGATTATTGACTTTTTAGCTGGCTTTGGTGCCTTGGACATGAGCTAGGACCTTACGATTCTGCATGAAAGGAGTAGTAGCAGCCGAGTTGAATGGGAGGATGTGATAAGTCTTCATATGTAGTACAAAACTGAGAAATTCGTCCGTTTTCGTCATTTGTTATCGAATCGACTCAAAGCCTGATCGTCACATTGGCCGCTTTTCTCTCTGAAACGGTTGTACTTATCGTCTGAAAGCTATGTCGCGTGCTGCGGTATGCGGAGACACTAAAAGCACCATAGTAGAACACAGATGAAGCTTCTAAGATGATGTAATAGCCAGTAAGAATTAGTACAATACCAGTTTTGGGTATCGATTATTGACATTTTAGCTGGCTTTGCTGCCTTGGACATGAGCTAGGACCTTCAGATTCTGCATGAAAGGAGGACTAGCAGCCGAGTTGCATGGGAGAATGTGAAAAGTGTCCATATGTAGTAAAAACCTGAGAAATTCGTTCGTTATCGTCATTTGTTATCGAATCGACTTAAAGCCAGATCGTCACATTGGCCGCTCTTCTCTCATAAACGGTTGTACTTATCGTCTGAGAGCTATGTCGCGTGCTGCGGTATGCGGAGACACTAAAAGCACCATAGTAGAACACAGATGAAGCTTCTAAGATGATGTAATAGCCAGTAAGAAGTAGTACAATTCAAGTTTTAGGTATCGATTATTGACTTTTTAGCTGGCTTTGGTGCCTTGGACATGAGCTAGGACCTTAAGATTCTGCATGAAAGGAGGACTAGCAGCTGAGTTGCACAGCAGGATGTGAAAAGTGTTCATATGTGGTAAAAACCTGAGAAATCCGTCCGTTTTCGTCATTTGTTATCGAGTCGACTTAAAGCCAGATCGACACATTGGCCGCTCTTCTCTCTGAAACGGTTCTACATATCCTCTGAAAGCTATGTCGCGTGCTGCGGTATGTGGAGACACTAAAATCACCATAGCAGAACACTGATGAAGCTTCTAAGTTGATGTAATAGCCAGTAAAAGGTAGTACAATTCAAGTTTTAGGTATCGATTATTGAGTTTTTAGCTGGCTTTGGTGCCTTGGACATGAGCAGCGACCTTAAGATTCTGCATTAAAGGAGGACTAGCAGCCGCGTTGCACGGGAGAATGTGAAAAGTGTTCATATTTAGTAAAAACCTGAGAAATCCGTCCGTTTTCGACATTTGTTATTGGATCGACTTAAAGCCAGATCGTCACATTGGCCGCTCTTCTCTCCGAAACGGTTGTACTTATCGTCTGAAAGTTACGTCGCGTGCTGCGGTATGCGGAGACACTAAAAGCACCATAGTAGAACACAGATGAAGCTTCAAAGATGATGTAATAGCCAGTAAGGATTAGTACAATACCAGTTTTAGGTATCGATTATTGACTTTTTAGCTGGCTTTGGTGCCTTGGACATGAGTTAGGACCTTAAGATTCAGCATGAAAGGAGGACTAGCAGCCGAGTTGCACGGGAAAATGTGAAAAGTGTTCATACGTAGTAAAAACCTGAGAAATCCGTTCGTTATCGTCATTTATTATCGAATCGTCTTCAAGCCAGATCGTCACATTGACCGCTCTGCTCTCTGAAACGGTTGTACTTATCGTCTGCAAAGCTATGTCGCGTGCTGCGGTATGCGGAGACACTAAACTCACCATCGTAGAACACAGATGAGGCTTCTAAGTTGATGTAATAGCCAGTAAGAAGTAGTACAATTCAAGTTTTAGGTATCGATTATTGACTTTTTAGCTGGCTTTGGTGCCTTGGACATGAGCGAGGACCTTAAGATTCTGCATGAAAGCAGGACTAGCAGCCGAGTTGCATGGGAGAATGTGAAAAGTGTTCATATGTAGTAAAAACCTGAGAAATCCGTCCGTTTTCGTCATTTGTTATCGAATCGACTTAAAGCCAGATCGTCACATTGGCCGCTCTTCTCTCTGAAACAGTTGTACTTATCGTCTGAAAGCTATGTCGCGTGCTGCGGTATGCGGAGACACTAAAAGCACCATAGTAGAACACAGATGAAGCTTCTAAGATGATGTAATAGCCAGTAAGATGTAGTACAATTCAAGTTTTAGTTATCGATTATTGAATTTTTAGCTGGCTTTGGTGCCTTGGACATGAGCTAGGACCTTACGAATCTGCATGAAATGAGTAGTAGCAGCCGAGTTGAACGGGAGGATGTGAAAAGTCTTCATATGTAGTACAAAACTGAGAAATCCGTCCGTTTTCGTCATTTGTTATCGAATCGACTTAAAGCCAGATCGTCACATTGGCCGCTTTTCTCTCTGAAACGGTTTTACTTATCGTCTGAAAGCTATGTCGCGTGCTGCGGTATGCGGAGACACTAAAAGCACCATAGTAGAACACAGATGAAGCTTCTAAGATGATGTAATAGCCAGTAAGAATTAGTACAATACCAGTTTTAGGTATCGATTATTGACTTTTTAGCTGGCTTTGGTGCCTTGGACATGAGTTAGGACCTTAAGATTCAGCATGAAAGGAGGACTAGCAGCCGAGTTGCACGGGAAAATGTGAAAAGTGTTCATACGTAGTAAAAACCTGAGAAATCCGTTCGTTATCGTCATTTATTATCGACTCGTCTTCAAGCCAGATCGTCACATTGGCCGCTCTGCTCTCTGAAACGGTTGTACTTATCGTCTGCAAAGGTATGTCGCGTGCTGCGGTATGCGGAGACACTAAACTCACCATCGTAGAACACAGATGAGGCTTCTAAGTTGATGTAATAGCCAGTAAGAAGTAGTACAATTCAAGTTTTAGGTATCGATTATTGACTTTTTAGCTGGCTTTGGTGCCTTGGACATGAGCTAGGACCTTAAGATTCTGCATGAAAGCAGGACTAGCAGCCGAGTTGCATGGGAGAATGTGAAAAGTGTTCATATGTAGTAAAAACCTGAGAAATCCGTCCGTTTTCGTCATTTGTTATCGAATCGACTTAAAGCCAGATCGTCACATTGGCCGCTCTTCTCTCTGAAACAGATGTACTTATCGTCTGAAAGCTATGTCGCGTGCTGCGGTATGCGGAGACACTAAAAGCACCATAGTAGAACACAGATGAAGCTTCTAAGATGATGTAATAGCCAGTAAGATGTAGTACAATTCAAGTTTTAGTTATCGATTATTGACTTTTTAGCTGGCTTTGGTGCCTTGGACATGAGCTAGGACCTTAAGATTCTGCATGAAAGGAGGAATAGCAGCTGAGTTGCACAAGAGTATGTGAAAAGTGTTCATATGTAGTAAAAACCTGAGAAATCCGTCCGTTTTCGTCATTTGTTATCGAATCGACTTAAAGCCAGATCGACACATTGGCCGCTCTTCTCTCTGAAACGGTTCTACATATCGTCTGAAAGCTATGTCGCGTGCTGCGGTATGTGGAGACACTAAAATCACCATAGTAGAACACAGATGAAGCTTCTAAGTTGATGCTATAGCTAGTAAGAAGCAGTACAATTCAAGTTTTAGGTATCGATTATTGACTTTTTAGCTGGCTTTGGTGCCTTGGACATGAGCTAAGACCTTAAGACTCTGCATTAAAGGAGGACAAGCAGCCGCGTTGCACGGGAGAATGTGAAAAGTGTTCATATGTAGTAAAAACCTGAGAAATCCTTCCGTTTTCGTCATTTGTTATTGAATCGACTTAAAGCCAGATCGTCACATTGGCCGCTCATCTCTCTGAAACGGTTGTACTTATCGTCTGAAAGCTATGTCGCGTGCTGCGGTATGCGGAGACACCAAAAGCACCATAGTAGAACACAGATGAAGCTTCTAAGATGATGTAATATCCAGTAAGAAGTAGTACAATTCAAGTTTTAGGTATCGATTATTGACTTTTTAGCTGGCTTTGGTGCCTTAGACATGAGCTAGGACCTTAAGATTCTGCATGAAAGGAGGACTAGCAGCTGAGTTGCACAGGAGGATGTGAAAAGTGTTCATATGTAGTAAAAACCTGAGAAATCCGTCCGTTTTCATCATTTGTTATCGAGTCGACTTAAAGCCAGATCGACACATTGGCCGCTCTTCTCTCTGAAACGGTTCTACATATCGTCTGAAAGCTATGTCGCGTGCTGCGGTATGTGGAGACACTAAAATCACCATAGTAGAACGCTGATGAAGCTTCTAAGTTGATGTAATAGCCAGTAAAAGGTAGTACAATTCAAGTTTTAGGTATCGATTATTGACTTTTTAGCTGGCTTTGGTGCCTTGGACATGAGCTAGGACCTTAAGATTCTGCATGAAAGGAGGACTAGCAGCCGCGTTGCATGGGAGAATGTGAAAAGTGTTCATATGTAGTAAAAACCTGAGAAATCCGTCCGTTTTCGACATTTGTTATTGAATCGACTGAAAGCCAGATCGTCACATTGGCCGCTCTTCTCTCTGTAACGGTTGTACTTATCGTCTGAAAGTTACGTCGCGTGCTGCGGTATGCGGAGACACTAAAAGCACCATAGTAAAACACAGATGAAGCTTCAAAGATGATGTAATAGCCAGTAAGGATTAGTACAATACCAGTTTTAGGTATCGATTATTGACTTTTTAGCTGGCTTTGGTGCCTTGGACATGAGTTAGGACCTTAAGATTCAGCATGAAAGGAGGACTAGCAGCCGAGTTGCACGGGAAAATGTGAAAAGTGTTCATACGTAGTAAAAACCTGAGAAATCCGTTCGTTATCGTCATTTATTATCGAATCGTCTTCAAGCCAGATCGTCACATTGGCCGCTCTGCTCTCTGAAACGGTTGTACTTATCGTCTGCAAAGGTATGTCGCGTGCTGCGGTATGCGGAGACACTAAACTCACCATCGTAGAACACAGATGAGGCTTCTAAGTTGATGTAATAGCCAGTAAGAAGTAGTACAATTAAAGTTTTAGGTATCGATTATTGACTTTTTAGCTGGCTTTGGTGCCTTGGACATGAGCTAGGACCTTAAGATTCTGCATGAAAGGAGGACTAGCAGCCGCGTTGCATGGGAGAATGTGAAAAGTGTTCATATGTAGTAAAAACCTGTGAAATCCGTCCGTTTTCGTCATTTGTTATCGAATCGACTTAAAGCCAGATCGTCACATTGGCCGCTCTTCTCTCTGAAACGGTTGTACTTATCGTCTGAAAGCTATGTCGCGTGCTGCGGTATGCGGAGACACTAAAAGAACCATAGTAGAACACAGATGAAGCTTCTAAGATGATGTAATAGCCAGTAAGAATTAGTACAATTCCAGTTTTAGGTATCGATTATTGACTTTTTAGCTGGCTTTGGTGCCTTGGACATGAGCTAGGACCTTAAGATTCTACATGAAAGGAGGACTAGCAGCCGAGTTGCATGGGAGAATGTGAAAAGTGTTCATATGTAGTAAAAACCTGTGAAATCCGTCCGTTTTCGTCATTTGTTATCGAATCGACTTAAAGCCAGATCGTCACATTGGCCGCTCTTCTCACTGAAACGGTTGTACTTATCGTCCGCAAAGCTATGTCGCAGTGCTGCGGTATGTGGAGACTCTAAAAGCACCATAGCAGAACACAGATGAAGCTTCTAAGTTGATGTAATAGCCAGTAAGAAGTAGTACAACTCAAGTTTTAGGTATCGATTATTGACTTTTTAGCTGGCTTTTGTGCCTTGGACATGAGCTAGGACCCTAAGAATCTGCATGAGAGGGGGACTAGCAGCTAAGTTGCACGAGAGAATGTGAAAAGTGCTCATATGTAGTAAAAACCTGAGAGATCCGTTCGCCATCATCATTTGTTATTGAATCGACTTAAAGCCAGATCGTCACATTTTCCGCTCTACTCTCTGAAACGGTTGTACTTATCGTCTGCAAAGCTATGTCGCGTTCTGCGGTATGCGGAGACACTAAAGGCACCATAGTAGAACACAGATCAAGCTTCTAATTTGATGTAATAGCCAGTAAGGAGTAGTACAATTCAAGTTTTACTTATCGATTATTGACTTTTTAGCTGGCTTTGGTGCCTTGGACATGAGCTAGGACCTTAAGATCCTGCATGAAAGGAGGACTAGCAGCCGAGTTGCACGGGAGAATGTGAAAAGTTTTCATATGTAGTAAAAACCTGAGAAATCGGTCCACTTTCGTCATTTGTTATCGAATCGACTTAAAACCGGATCGTGACATTGGCCGCTCTTCTCTCTGAAACGGTTGTACTTATCGTCTGCAAAGCTATGTCGCGTGCTGCGGTATGCGGAGACACTAAAAGCACCATAGTAGAACACAGATGAAGCTTCTAAGTTGATGTACTAGCTAGTAAGAAGTAGTACAATTGGAATTTTAGATATCGATTATTGACTTTTTAGCTGGCTTTGGTGCCTTGGACATGAGCTGGGACCTTAAGATTCTGCATGAAAGGAGGACTAGCAGCCGAGTTGCAAGGGAGAATGTGAAAAGTGTTCATATGTGGTAAAAACCTGAGAAATCCGTCGGTTTTCGTCATTTGTTATCGAATCGACTTAAAGCCAGATCGTCACATTGCCCGCTCTTCTCTCTCCGAAACGGTTGTATTTATCGTCTGAAAGCTATGTCGCGTGCTGCGGTATGCGGAGACACTAAAAGCACCATAGTAGAACACAGATGAAGCTTCTAAGATGATGTAATAGCCAGTAAGAATTAGTACAATACCAGTTTTAGGTATCGATTATTGACTTTTAGCTGGCTTTGATGCCTTGGACATGAGTTAGGACCTTAAGATTCAGCATGAAAGGAGGACTAGCAGCCGAGTTGCACGGGAAAATGTGAAAAGTGTTCATACGTAGTAAAAACCTGAGAAATCCGTTCGTTATCGTCATTTATTATCGAATCGTCTTCAAGCCAGATCGTCACATTGGCCGCTCTGCTCTCTGAAACGGTTGTACTTATCGTCTGCAAAGGTATGTCGCGTGCTGCGGTATGCGGAGACACTAAACTCACCATCGTAGAACACAGATGAGGCTTCTAAGGTGATGTAATAGCCAGTAAGAAGTAGTACAATTAAAGTTTTAGGTATCGATTATTGACTTTTTAGCTGGCTTTGGTGCCTTGGACATGAGCTAGGACCTTAAGATTCTGCATGAAAGGAGGACTAGCAGCCGCGTTGCATGGGAGAATGTGAAAAGTGTTCATATGTAGTAAAAACCTGTGAAATCCGTCCGTTTTCGTCATTTGTTATCGAATCGACTTAAAGCCAGATCGTCACATTGGCCGCTCTTCTCTCTGAAACGGTTGTACTTATCGTCTGAAAGCTATGTCGCGTGCTGCGGTATGCGGAGACACTAAAAGAACCATAGTAGAACACAGATGAAGCTTCTAAGATGATGTAATAGCCAGTAAGAATTAGTACAATTCCAGTTTTAGGTATCGATTATTGACTTTTTAGCTGGCTTTGGTGCCTTGGACATGAGCTAGGACCTTAAGATTCTACATGAAAGGAGGACTAGCAGCCGAGTTGCATGGGAGAATGTGAAAAGTGTTCATATGTAGTAAAAACCTGTGAAATCCGTCCGTTTTCGTCATTTGTTATCGAATCGACTTAAAGCCAGATCGTCACATTGGCCGCTCTTCTCACTGAAACGGTTGTACTTATCGTCCGCAAAGCTATGTCGCAGTGCTGCGGTATGTGGAGACTCTAAAAGCACCATAGCAGAACACAGATGAAGCTTCTAAGTTGATGTAATAGCCAGTAAGAAGTAGTACAACTCAAGTTTTAGGTATCGATTATTGACTTTTTAGCTGGCTTTTGTGCCTTGGACATGAGCTAGGACCCTAAGAATCTGCATGAGAGGGGGACTAGCAGCTAAGTTGCACGAGAGAATGTGAAAAGTGCTCATATGTAGTAAAAACCTGAGAGATCCGTTCGCCATCATCATTTGTTATTGAATCGACTTAAAGCCAGATCGTCACATTTTCCGCTCTACTCTCTGAAACGGTTGTACTTATCGTCTGCAAAGCTATGTCGCGTTCTGCGGTATGCGGAGACACTAAAGGCACCATAGTAGAACACAGATCAAGCTTCTAATTTGATGTAATAGCCAGTAAGGAGTAGTACAATTCAAGTTTTACTTATCGATTATTGACTTTTTAGCTGGCTTTGGTGCCTTGGACATGAGCTAGGACCTTAAGATCCTGCATGAAAGGAGGACTAGCAGCCGAGTTGCACGGGAGAATGTGAAAAGTTTTCATATGTAGTAAAAACCTGAGAAATCGGTCCACTTTCGTCATTTGTTATCGAATCGACTTAAAACCGGATCGTGACATTGGCCGCTCTTCTCTCTGAAACGGTTGTACTTATCGTCTGCAAAGCTATGTCGCGTGCTGCGGTATGCGGAGACACTAAAAGCACCATAGTAGAACACAGATGAAGCTTCTAAGTTGATGTACTAGCTAGTAAGAAGTAGTACAATTGGAATTTTAGATATCGATTATTGACTTTTTAGCTGGCTTTGGTGCCTTGGACATGAGCTGGGACCTTAAGATTCTGCATGAAAGGAGGACTAGCAGCCGAGTTGCAAGGGAGAATGTGAAAAGTGTTCATATGTGGTAAAAACCTGAGAAATCCGTCGGTTTTCGTCATTTGTTATCGAATCGACTTAAAGCCAGATCGTCACATTGCCCGCTCTTCTCTCTCCGAAACGGTTGTATTTATCGTCTGAAAGCTATGTCGCGTGCTGCGGTATGCGGAGACACTAAAAGCACCATAGTAGAACACAGATGAAGCTTCTAAGATGATGTAATAGCCAGTAAGAATTAGTACAATACCAGTTTTAGGTATCGATTATTGACTTTTAGCTGGCTTTGATGCCTTGGACATGAGGTAGGACCTTAAGATTCTGCATGAAAGGAGGGCTAGCAGCTGAGTTGCACGGGAGAATGTGAAAAGTGTTCATATGTAGTAAAAACCTGAGAAATCCGTCCGTTTTCGTCATTTGTTATGGAATCGACTTAAAGCCAGATCGTCACATTGGCCGCTCTCCTCTCTGAAACGGTTGTACTTATCGTCTGCAAAGCTATGTCGCGTGCTGCGGTATGCAGAGACACTAAATGCACCATAGTAGAACACAGATGAAGCTTCAAAGTTGATGTAATAGCCAGTAAGAAGTAGTACAATTCAAGTTTTAGGTATCGATTATTGAATTTGTAGCTGGCTTTGGTGCCTTGGACATGAGCTAGGACCTTAAGATTCTGCATGAAAGAAGGACTAGCAGCCGAGTTGTACGGGAGAATGTGAAAAGTGTTCATATGTAGTAAAAACCTGAGAAATCCATACGTTTTGGTTATTGGTTATCGATTCGTCTTAAAGCCAGATCGTCACATTGGCTGCTCTTTTCTCTGAAACGGTTGTACTTATCGTCTGCAAAGCTATGTCACGTGCTGCGGTATGTGGAGACACTAAAAGCACCATAGTAGAACACAGATGAAGCTTCTAAGTTGACGTAATAGCTAGTAAGAGGTAGTACAATTCAAGTTTTAAGTATCGATTATTGACTTTTTACCTGGCTTTGGTGCCTTGGACATGAGCTAGGACCTTAAGATTCTGCATGAAAGGAGGACTAGCAGCCGAGTTGCACGGGAGAATGTGAAAAGTTTTCATATGTAGAAAAAACCTGAGAAATCGGTCCATTTTCGTCATTTGTTATCGAATCGACTTAAAACCGGATCGTGACATTGGCCGCTCTTCTCTCTGCAACGGTTGTACTTATCGTCTGCAAAGCTATGTCGCGTGCTGCGGTATGCGGAGACACTAAAAGCACCATCATAGAACACAGATGAAGCTTCTAAGTTGATGTAATAACCAGTAAGAAGTAGTACAATTCAAGTTTTAGGTATCGATTATTGACTTTTTAGCTGGCTTTGGTGCCTTGGACATGAGCTAGGACCATAAGATTCTGCATGAAAGGAGGACTAGCAGCCGAATTGCACGGGAGATTGTGAAAAGTGTTCATATGTAGTAAAAACCTGAGAAATCCGTCCGTTTTCGTTATTTGTTATCGAATCGACTTAAAGCCAGATCGACACATTGGCCGCTCTTCTCTCTGAAACGGTTGTACTTATCGTCTGAAAGCTATGTCGCGTGCTGCGGTATGCGGAGACACTAAAAGCACCATAGTAGAACACAGATGAAGCTTCTAAGTTGATGTAATAACCAGTAAGAAGTAGTACAATTCAAGTTTTAGGTATCGATTATTGACTTTTTAGCTGGCTTTGGTGCCTTGGACATGAGCTAGGACCTTAAGATTCTGCATGAAAGGAGGACTAGCAGCCGCGTTGCATGGGAGAATGTGAAAAGTGTTCATATGTAGTAAAAACCTGTGAAATCCGTCCGTTTTCGTCATTTGTTATCGAATCGACTTAAAGCCAGATCGTCACATTGGCCGCTCTTCTCTCTGAAACGGTTGTACTTATCGTCTGAAAGCTATGTCGCGTGCTGCGGTATGCGGAGACACTAAAAGAACCATAGTAGAACACAGATGAAGCTTCTAAGATGATGTAATAGCCAGTAAGAATTAGTACAATTCCAGTTTTAGGTATCGATTATTGACTTTTTAGCTGGCTTTGGTGCCTTGGACATGAGCTAGGACCTTAAGATTCTACATGAAAGGAGGACTAGCAGCCGAGTTGCATGAGAGAATGTGAAAAGTGTTCATATGTAGTAAAAACCTGTGAAATCCGTCCGTTTTCGTCATTTGTTATCGAATCGACTTAAAGCCAGATCGTCACATTGGCCGCTCTTCTCACTGAATCGGTTGTACTTATCGTCCGCAAAGCTATGTCGCAGTGCTGCGGTATGTGGAGACTCTAAAAGCACCATAGCAGAACACAGATGAAGCTTCTAAGTTGATGTAATAGCCAGTAAGAAGTAGTACAACTCAAGTTTTAGGTATCGATTATTGACTTTTTAGCTGGCTTTTGTGCCTTGGACATGAGCTAGGACCCTAAGAATCTGCATGAGAGGGGGACTAGCAGCTAAGTTGCACGAGAGAATGTGAAAAGTGCTCATATGTAGTAAAAACCTGAGAGATCCGTTCGCCATCATCATTTGTTATTGAATCGACTTAAAGCCAGATCGTCACATTTTCCGCTCTACTCTCTGAAACGGTTGTACTTATCGTCTGCAAAGCTATGTCGCGTTGCTGCGGTATGCGGAGACACTAAAGGCACCATAGTAGAACACAGATCAAGCTTCTAATTTGATGTAATAGCCAGTAAGGAGTAGTACAATTCAAGTTTTACTTATCGATTATTGACTTTTTAGCTGGCTTTGGTGCCTTGGACATGAGCTAGGACCTTAAGTTCCTGCATGAAAGGAGGACTAGCAGCCGAGTTGCACGGGAGAATGTGAAAAGTTTTCATATGTAGTAAAAACCTGAGAAATCGGTCCACTTTCGTCATTTGTTATCGAATCGACTTAAAACCGGATCGTGACATTGGCCGCTCTTCTCTCTGAAACGGTTGTACTTATCGTCTGCAAAGCTATGTCGCGTGCTGCGGTATGCGGAGACACTAAAAGCACCATAGTAGAACACAGATGAAGCTTCTAAGTTGATGTAATAGCTAGTAAGAAGTAGTACAATTGGAATTTTAGATACCGATTATTGACTTTTTAGCTGGCTTTGGTGCCTTGGACATGAGCTAGGACCTTAAGATGCTGCATGAAAGGAGGACTAGCCGCCGAGTTGCACGGGAGAATGTGAAAAGTGTTCATATGTAGTAAAAACCTGAGAAGTCCGTCCGTTTTGTCATTTGTTATCGAATCGACTTAAAGCCAGATCGTCACATTGGCCGCTCTTCTCTCCGAAACGGTTGTACTTATCGTCTGAAAGATATGTCGCGTGCTGCGGTATGCGGAGACACTAAAAGCACCATAGTAGAACACAGATGAAGCTTCTAAGATGATGTAATAGCCAGTAAGAATTAGTACAATACCAGTTTTAGGTATCGATTATTGACTTTTAGCTGGCTTTGGTGCGTTGGACATGAGCTACGACCTTAAGATTCTGCATGAAAGGAGGACTAGCAGCCGAGTTGCACGGGAGAATGTGAAAAGTTTTCATATGTAGTAAAAACCTGAGAAATCGGTCCATTTTCGTCATTTGTTATCGACTCGACTTAAAACCGGATCGTGACATAGGCCGCTCTTCTCTCTGAAACGGTTGTACTTATCGTCTGCAAAGCTATGTCGCGTGCTGCGGTATGCGGAGACACTAAAAGCACCATAGTAGAACACAGATGAAGCTTCTAAGTTGATGTACTAGCTAGTAAGAAGTAGTACAATTGGAATTTTAGATATCGATTATTGACTTTTTAGCTGGCTTTGGTGCCTTGGACATGAGCTGGGACCTTAAGATTCTGCATGAAAGGAGGACTAGCAGCCGAGTTGCAAGGGAGAATGTGAAAAGTGTTCATATGTGGTAAAAACCTGAGAAATCCGTCGGTTTTCGTCATTTGTTATCGAATCGACTTAAAGCCAGATCGTCACATTGCCCGCTCTTCTCTCTCCGAAACGGTTGTATTTATCGTCTGAAAGCTATGTCGCGTGCTGCGGTATGCGGAGACACTAAAAGCACCATAGTAGAACACAGATGAAGCTTCTAAGATGATGTAATAGCCAGTAAGAATTAGTACAATACCAGTTTTAGGTATCGATTATTGACTTTTAGCTGGCTTTGATGCCTTGGACATGAGGTAGGACCTTAAGATTCTGCATGAAAGGAGGGCTAGCAGCTGAGTTGCACGGGAGAATGTGAAAAGTGTTCATATGTAGTAAAAACCTGAGAAATCCGTCCGTTTTCGTCATTTGTTATGGAATCGACTTAAAGCCAGATCGTCACATTGGCCGCTCTCCTCTCTGAAACGGTTGTACTTATCGTCTGCAAAGCTATGTCGCGTGCTGCGGTATGCAGAGACACTAAATGCACCATAGTAGAACACAGATGAAGCTTCAAAGTTGATGTAATAGCCAGTAAGAAGTAGTACAATTCAAGTTTTAGGTATCGATTATTGACTTTGTAGCTGGCTTTGGTGCCTTGGACATGAGCTAGGACCTTAAGATTCTGCATGAAAGAAGGACTAGCAGCCGAGTTGTACGGGAGAATGTGAAAAGTGTTCATATGTAGTAAAAACCTGAGAAATCCATACGTTTTGGTCATTGGTTATCGATTCGTCTTAAAGCCAGATCGTCACATTGGCTGCTCTTTTCTCTGAAACGGTTGTACTTATCGTCTGCAAAGCTATGTCACGTGCTGCGGTATGTGGAGACACTAAAAGCACCATAGTAGAACACAGATGAAGCTTCTAAGTTGACGTAATAGCTAGTAAGAGGTAGTACAATTCAAGTTTTAAGTATCGATTATTGACTTTTTACCTGGCTTTGGTGCCTTGGACATGAGCTAGGACCTTAAGATTCTGCATGAAAGGAGGACTAGCAGCCGAGTTGCACGGGAGAATGTGAAAAGTTTTCATATGTAGAAAAAACCTGAGAAATCGGTCCATTTTCGTCATTTGTTATCGAATCGACTTAAAACCGGATCGTGACATTGGCCGCTCTTCTCTCTGCAACGGTTGTACTTATCGTCTGCAAAGCTATGTCGCGTGCTGCGGTATGCGGAGACACTAAAAGCACCATCATAGAACACAGATGAAGCTTCTAAGTTGATGTAATAACCAGTAAGAAGTAGTACAATTCAAGTTTTAGGTATCGATTATTGACTTTTTAGCTGGCTTTGGTGCCTTGGACATGAGCTAGGACCATAAGATTCTGCATGAAAGGAGGACTAGCAGCCGAATTGCACGGGAGATTGTGAAAAGTGTTCATATGTAGTAAAAACCTGAGAAATCCGTCCGTTTTCGTTATTTGTTATCGAATCGACTTAAAGCCAGATCGACACATTGGCCGCTCTTCTCTCTGAAACGGTTGTACTTATCGTCTGAAAGCTATGTCGCGTGCTGCGGTATGCGGAGACACTAAAAGCACCATAGTAGAACACAGATGAAGCTTCTAAGTTGATGTAATAACCAGTAAGAAGTAGTACAATTCAAGTTTTAGGTATCGATTATTGACTTTTTAGCTGGCTTTGGTGCCTTGGACATGAGCTAGGACCTTAAGATTCTGCATGAAAGGAGGACTAGCAGCCGCGTTGCATGGGAGAATGTGAAAAGTGTTCATATGTAGTAAAAACCTGTGAAATCCGTCCGTTTTCGTCATTTGTTATCGAATCGACTTAAAGCCAGATCGTCACATTGGCCGCTCTTCTCTCTGAAACGGTTGTACTTATCGTCTGAAAGCTATGTCGCGTGCTGCGGTATGCGGAGACACTAAAAGAACCATAGTAGAACACAGATGAAGCTTCTAAGATGATGTAATAGCCAGTAAGAATTAGTACAATTCCAGTTTTAGGTATCGATTATTGACTTTTTAGCTGGCTTTGGTGCCTTGGACATGAGCTAGGACCTTAAGATTCTACATGAAAGGAGGACTAGCAGCCGAGTTGCATGAGAGAATGTGAAAAGTGTTCATATGTAGTAAAAACCTGTGAAATCCGTCCGTTTTCGTCATTTGTTATCGAATCGACTTAAAGCCAGATCGTCACATTGGCCGCTCTTCTCACTGAATCGGTTGTACTTATCGTCCGCAAAGCTATGTCGCAGTGCTGCGGTATGTGGAGACTCTAAAAGCACCATAGCAGAACACAGATGAAGCTTCTAAGTTGATGTAATAGCCAGTAAGAAGTAGTACAACTCAAGTTTTAGGTATCGATTATTGACTTTTTAGCTGGCTTTTGTGCCTTGGACATGAGCTAGGACCCTAAGAATCTGCATGAGAGGGGGACTAGCAGCTAAGTTGCACGAGAGAATGTGAAAAGTGCTCATATGTAGTAAAAACCTGAGAGATCCGTTCGCCATCATCATTTGTTATTGAATCGACTTAAAGCCAGAAGGTCACATTTTCCGCTCTACTCTCTGAAACGGTTGTACTTATCGTCTGCAAAGCTATGTCGCGTTGCTGCGGTATGCGGAGACACTAAAGGCACCATAGTAGAACACAGATCAAGCTTCTAATTTGATGGAATAGCCAGTAAGAAGTAGTACAATTCAAGTTTTACTTATCGATTATTGACTTTCAGCTGGCTTTGGTGCCTTGGACATGAGATAGGACCTTAAGATTCTGTATGAAAGGAGGACTAGCAGCCGAGTTGCACGGGAGAATGTGAAAAGTGTTCATATGTAGTAAAAACCTGAGAAATCCGTCGGTTTTCGTCATTTGTTATCGAATCGACTTAAAGCCAGATCGTCACATTGCCCGCTCTTCTCTCCGAAACGGTTGTATTTATCGTCTGAAAGCTATGTCGCGTGCTGCGGTATGCGGAGACACTAAATGCACCATAGTAGAACACAGATGAAGCTTCTAAGTTGATGTAATAGCCAGTAAGAAGTAGTACAATTCAAGTTTTAGGTATCGATTATTGACTTTGTAGCTGGCTTTGGTGCCTTGGACATGAGCTAGGACCTTAAGATTCTGAATGAAAGAAGGACTAGCAGCCGAGTTGTACGGGAGAATGTGAAAAGTGTTCATATGTAGTAAAAACCTGAGAAATCCATACGTTTTCGTCACTGGTTATCGATTCGTCTTAAAGCCAGATCGTCACATTGGCTGCTCTTTTCTCTGAAACGGTTGTACTTATCGTCTGCAAACCTATGTCGCGTGCTGCGGTATGTGGAGACACTAAAAGCACCATAGTAGAACACAGATGAAGCTCCTAAGATGATGTAATAGCCAGTAAGAATTAGTACAATACCAGTTTTAGGTATCGATTATTGACTTTTAGCTGGCTTTGGTGCCTTGGACATGAGCTAGGACCTTAAGATTCTGCATGAAAGGAGGACTAGCAGCCGAGTTGCACGGGAGAATGTGAAAAGTTTTCATATGTAGTAAAAACCTGAGAAATCGGTCCACTTGCGTCATTTGTTATCGAATCGACTTAAAACCGGATCGTGACATTAGCCGCTCTTCTCTCTGAAACGGTTGTACTTATCGTCTGCAAAGCTATGTCGCGTGCTGCGGTATGCGGAGACACTAAAAGCACCATAGTAGAACACAGATGAAGCTTCTAAGTTGATGTAATAGCGAGTAAGAAGTAGTACAATTGGAATTTTAGATATCGATTATTGACTTTTTAGCTGGCTTTGGTGCCTTGGACATGAGCTAGGACCTTAAGATGCTGCATGAAAGGGGGACTAGCCGCCGAGTTGCACGGGAGAATGTGAAAAGTGTTCATATGTAGTAAAAACCTGAGAAGTCCGTCCGTTTTGTCATTTGTTATCGAATCGACTTAAAGCCAGATCGTCACATTGGCCGCTCTTCTCTCCGAAACGGTTGTACTTATCGTCTGAAAGATATGTCGCGTGCTGCGGTATGCGGAGACACTAAAAGCACCATAGTAGAACACAGATGAAGCTTCTAAGATGATGTAATAGCCAGTAAGAATTAGTACAATACCAGTTTTAGGTATCGATTATTGACTTTTAGCTGGCTTTGGTGCGTTGGACCTGAGCTAGGACCTTAAGATTCTGCATGAAAGGAGGACTAGCAGCCGAGTTGCACGGGAGAATGTGAAAAGTTTTCATATGTAGTAAAAACCTGAGAAATCGGTCCATTTTCGTCATTTGTTATCGACTCGACTTAAAACCGGATCGTGACATTGGCCGCTCTTCTCTCTGAAACGGTTGTACTTATCGTCTGCAAAGCTATGTCGCGTGCTGCGGTATGCGGAGACACTAAAAGCACCATAGTAGAACACAGATGAAGCTTCTAAGTTGATGTACTAGCTAGTAAGAAGTAGTACAATTGGAATTTTAGATATCGATTATTGACTTTTTAGCTGGCTTTGGTGCCTTGGACATGAGCTGGGACCTTAAGATTCTGCATGAAAGGAGGACTAGCAGCCGAGTTGCAAGGGAGAATGTGAAAAGTGTTCATATGTGGTAAAAACCTGAGAAATCCGTCGGTTTTCGTCATTTGTTATCGAATCGACTTAAAGCCAGATCGTCACATTGCCCGCTCTTCTCTCTCCGAAACGGTTGTATTTATCGTCTGAAAGCTATGTCGCGTGCTGCGGTATGCGGAGACACTAAAAGCACCATAGTAGAACACAGATGAAGCTCCTAAGATGATGTAATAGCCAGTAAGAATTAGTACAATACCAGTTTTAGGTATCGATTATTGACTTTTAGCTGGCTTTGGTGCCTTGGACATGAGGTAGGACCTTAAGATTCTGCATGAAAGGAGGGCTAGCAGCTGAGTTGCACGGGAGAATGTGAAAAGTGTTCATATGTAGTAAAAACCTGAGAAATCCGTCCGTTTTCGTCATTTGTTATGGAATCGACTTAAAGCCAGATCGTCACATTGGCCGCTCTCCTCTCTGAAACGGTTGTACTTATCGTCTGCAAAGCTATGTCGCGTGCTGCGGTATGCAGAGACACTAAATGCACCATAGTAGAACACAGATGAAGCTTCAAAGTTGATGTAATAGCCAGTAAGAAGTAGTACAATTCAAGTTTTAGGTATCGATTATTGACTTTGTAGCTGGCTTTGGTGCCTTGGACATGAGCTAGGACCTTAAGATCCTGCATGAAAGAAGGACTAGCAGCCGAGTTGTACGGGAGAATGTGAAAAGTGTTCATATGTAGTAAAAACCTGAGAAATCCATACGTTTTGGTCATTGGTTATCGATTCGTCTTAAAGCCAGATCGTCACATTGGCTGCTCTTTTCTCTGAAACGGTTGTACTTATCGTCTGCAAAGCTATGTCACGTGCTGCGGTATGTGGAGACACTAAAAGCACCATAGTAGAACACAGATGAAGCTTCTAAGTTGACGTAATAGCTAGTAAGAGGTAGTACAATTCAAGTTTTAAGTATCGATTATTGACTTTTTACCTGGCTTTGGTGCCTTGGACATGAGCTAGGACCTTAAGATTCTGCATGAAAGGAGGACTAGCAGCCGAGTTGCACGGGAGAATGTGAAAAGTTTTCATATGTAGAAAAAACCTGAGAAATCGGTCCATTTTCGTCATTTGTTATCGAATCGACTTAAAACCGGATCGTGACATTGGCCGCTCTTCTCTCTGCAACGGTTGTACTTATCGTCTGCAAAGCTATGTCGCGTGCTGCGGTATGCGGAGACACTAAAAGCACCATAGTAGAACACAGATGAAGCTTCTAAGTTGATGTAATAGCTAGTAAGAAGTAGTACAATTGGAATTTTAGATATCGATTATTGACTTTTTAGCTGGCTTTGGTGCCTTGGACATGAGTTAGGACCATAAGATTCAGCATGAAAGGAGGACTAGCAGCCGAATTGCACGCGAGATTGTGAAAAGTGTTCATATGTAGTAAAAACCTGAGAAATCCGTCCGTATTCGTAATTTGTTATGGAATCTACTTAAAGCCAGATCGTCACATTGGCCGCTCTTCCCTCTGAAACGGTTGTACTTATCGTCTGAAAGCTATGTCGCGTGCTGCGGTATGTGGAGACACTAAAAGCACCATTGGAGAACACAGATGAAGCTTCTAAGATGATGTAATAGCCAGTAAGAATTAGTACAACTCAAGTTTAAGGTATCGATTATTGACTTTTTAGCTGGCTTTGGTGCCTTGGACATGAGCTAGGACCTTACGAATCTGCATGAGAGGAGGACTAGCAGAAAAGTTGCACGGGAGAATGTGAAATGTGTTAATATGTAGTTTTAACCTGAGAAATCCGTCCGTTTTCGTCTTTTGTTATCGAATCGACTTAAAGCCAGATCGTCACATTGTCCGCCCTTCTCTCTGAAACGGTTGTACTTATCGTCTGCAAAGCTATGTCGTGTGCTGCGGTATGCGGAGACACTAAAAATACCATAGTAAAACACGGATGAAGCTTCTAAGTTGATGTAATAGCCAGTAATAAGTAGTACAATTCAAGTTTTACTTTTCGATTATTGACTTTCAGCTGGCTTTGGTGCCTTGGACATGAGCTAGGACCTTAAGATTCTGCATGAAAGGAGGACTAGCAGCCGAGTTGCACGGGAGATTGTGAAAAGTGTTCATATGTAGTAAAAACCTGAGAGATCCGTTCGCCATCGTCATTTGTTAACGAATCGACTTAAAGCCGGATCGTCACATTGGCCGCTCTCCTCTCTGAAACGGTTGTACTTATCGTCTGCAAAGCTATGTCGCGTGCTGCGGTATGCAGGGACACTAAATGCACCATAGTAGTACACAGATGAAGCTTCTAAGTTGATGTAATAGCCAGTAAGAAGTAGTACAATTCAAGTTTTAGGTATCGATTATTGACTTTGTAGCTGGCTTTGGTGCCTTGGACATGAGCTAGGACCTTAAGATTCTGCATTAAAGAAGGACTAGCAGCCGAGTTTTAAGGGAGAATGTGAAAAGTGTTCATATGTAGTAAAAACCTGAGAAATCCATACGTTTTCGTCATTGGTTATCGATTCGTCTTAAAGCCAGATCGTCACATTGGCTGCTCTTCTCGCTGAAACGGTTGTACTTATCGTCTGCAAAGCTATGTCGCGTGCTGCGGTATGTGGAGACACTAAAAGCACCATAGTAGAACACAGATGAAGCTTCTAAGTTGATGTAATAGCTAGTAAGAGGTAGTACAATTCAAGTTTTAGGTATCGATTATTGACTTTATAGCTGGCTTTGGTGCCTTGGACATGAGCTAGGACCTTAAGATTTTGCATGAAAGGAGGACTAGCAGCCGAGTTGCACGGGAGGATGTGAAAAGTTTTCATATGTAGTAAAAACCTGAGAAATCCGTCCATTTTCGTAATATGTAATCGAATCGACTTAAAACCGGATCGTGACATTGGCCGCTCTTCTCTCTGAAACGGTTGTACTTATCGTCTGCAAAGCTATGTCGCGTGCTGCGGTATGCGGAGACACTAAAAGCAATATAGTAGAACACAGTTGAAGCTTCTAAGTTGATGTAATAGCTAGTAAGAAGTAGTACAATTGGAATTTTAGATATCGTTTATTGACTTTTTAGCTGGCTTTGGTGCCTTGGACATGAGCTAGGACCTCAAGATTCTGCATGAAAGGAGGACTAGCAGCCGAGTTGCACGGGAGAATGTGAAAAGTGTTCATATGTAGTAAAAACCTGAGATGTCCGTCCGTTTTGTCATTTGTTATCGAATCGACTTAAAGCCACATCGTCACATTGGCTGCTCTTCTCTCCGAAACGGTTGTACTTATCGTCCGAAAGCTATGTCGCGTGCTGCGGTATGCGGAGAAACTAAAAGCACCATAGTAGAACACAGATGAAGCTTCTAAGTTGATGTAATAGCCAGTAAGAGGTAGTACAATTCAAGTTTTAGGTATCGATTATTGACGTTTTAGCTGGCTTTCGTGACTTGGACATGAGCTAGGACCTTAAGATTCTGCATGAAAGGAGGACTAGCAGCTGACTTGCCTGGGAGAATATGAAAAGTGTTCATATGTAGTAAAAACCTGAGAAATCCGTCCGTTTTCGTTATTTGTTATGGAATCGACTTAAAGCCAGATCGTCACATTGGCCACTCTACCCTCTGACGCTGTTGTACTTATCGTCTGAAAGCTATGTCGCGTGCTGCGGTATGCGGAGACACTAAAAGCACCATAGTAGAACACAGATGAAGCTTCTAAGATGATGTAATAGCCAGTAAGAATTAGTAGAATACCAGTTTTAGGTATCGATTATTGACTTTTAGCTGGCTTTGGTGCGTTGGACATGAGCTAGGACCTTAAGATTCTGCATGAAAGGAGGACTAGCAGCCGAGTTGCACGGAAGAATGTGAAAAGTTTTCATATGTAGTAAAAACCTGAGAAATCGGTCCATTTTCGTCATTTGTTATCGAATCGACTTAAAACCGGAAAGTGACTTTGGCCGCTCTTCTCTCTGAAACGGTTGTACTTATCGTCTGCAAAGCTATGTCGCGTGCTGCGGTATGCGGAGACACTAAAAGCACCATAGTAGAACACAGATGAAGCTTCTAAGTTGATGTAATAGCTAGTAAGAAGTAGTACAATTGGAATTTTAGATATCGATTATTGACTTTTTAGCTGGCTTTGGTGCCTTGGACATGAGCTAGGACCTTAAGATTCTGCATGAAAGGAGGACTAGCAGCCGAGTTGCACGGGAGAATGTGAAAAGTGTTCATATGTAGTAAAAACCTGAGAAGTCCGTCCGGTTTGTCATTTCTTATCGAATCGACTTAAAGCCAGATCGTCACATTGGCCGCCATTCTCTCCGAAACGGTTGTACTTATCGTCTGAAAGCTATGTCGCGTGCTGCGGTATGTGGAGACACTAAAAGCACCATAGTAGAACACAGATGAAGCTTCTAAGATGATGTAATAGCCAGTAAGAATTAGTACAATACCAGATTTAGGTATCGATTATTGAATTTTGCTGGCTTTGGTGCCTTGCACATGAGCTAGGACCTTAATGATTCTGCATGAAAGGAGGGTTAGCAGCTGAGTTGCACGGGAGAATGTGAAAAGTGTTCATATGTAGTAAAAACCTGAGAAATCCGTCCGTTTTCGTCATTTGTTATCGAATCGACTTAAAGCCAGATCGTCACATTGGCCGCTCTTCCCTCTGACGCTGTTGTAATTATCGTCTGCAATGCTATGTCGCGTGCTGCGGTATGCGGAGACACTTAAGGCACCATAGTAGAACACAGATGAAGCTTCTACGTTGATGTAATAGCCAGTAAGAGGTAGTACAATTCATGTTTTAGGTATCGATTATTGACTTTTTAGCTGGCTTTGGTGCCTTGGACATGAGCTAGGACCATAAGATTCAGCATGAAAGGAGGACTAGCATCCGAATTGCACGCGAGATTGTGAAAAGTGTTCATATGTAGTAAAAACCTGAGAAATCCGTCCGTATTCGTCATTTGTAATGGAATTTACTTAAAGCCAGATCGTCACATTGGCCGCTCTTCTCTCTGAAACGGTTGTACTTATCGTCTGAAAGCTATGTCGCGTGCTGCGGTATGTGGAGACACTAAAAGCACCATTGGAGAACACTGATGAAGCTTCTAAGATGATGTAATACCCAGTAAGAATTAGTACAACTCAAGTTTTAGGTATTGATTATTGACTTTTTTGCTGGCCTTGGTGCCTTGGACATGAGCTAGGACCTTAAGTTTCTGCATGAAAGGAGGACTAGCAGCCGAATTGCACGGGAGAATGTGAAAAGTGTTCATATGTAGTAAAAACCTGAGAAATCCGTCCGTTTTCGTCATTTGTTATCGAATCGACTTAAAGCCACATCGTCACATTGGCCGCTCTTCTCTCTGAAACGGTTGTACTTATCGTCTGAAAGCTATGTCGCGTGCTGCGGTTTGCGGAGACACTAAAAGCACCATAGTAGAACACAGATGAAGCTTCTAATATGATGTAATAGAGAGTAAGAAGTAGTACAATTCAAGTTTTAGGTATCGATTATTGACTTTTTAGCTGGCTTTGGTGCCTTGGACATGAGCTATGACCTTACGAATCTGCATGAGAGGAGGACTAGCAGAAAAGTTGCACGGGAGAATGTGAAATGTGTTAATATGTAGTTTTAACCTGAGAAATCCGTCCGTTTTCGTCTTTTGTTATCGAATCGACTTAAAGCCAGATCGTCACATTGTCCGCCCTTCTCTCTGAAACGGTTGTACTTATCGTCTGCAAAGCTATGTCGCGTGCTACGGTATGCGGAGACACTAAAAATACCATAGTAAAACACGGATGAAGCTTCTAAGTTGATGAAATAGCCAGTAAGAAGTAGTACAATTCAAGTTTTACTTATCGATTATTGACTTTCAGCTGGTTTTGGTGCCTTGGACATGAGCTAGGACCTTAAGATTCTGCATGAAAGGAGGACTAGCAGCCGAGTTGCACGGGAGAATGTGAAAAGTTTTCATATGTAGTAAAAACCTGAGAAATCGGTCCATTTTCGTCATTTGTTATCGAATCGACTTAAAACCGGATCGTGACTTTGGCCGCTCTTCTCTCTGAAACGGTTGTACTTATCGTCTGCAAAGCTATGTCGCGTGCTGCGGTATGCGGAGACACTAAAAGCACCATAGTAGAACACAGATGAAGCTTCTAAGTTGATGTAATAGCTAGTAAGAAGTAGTACAATTGGAATTTTAGATATCGATTATTGACTTTTTAGCTGGCTTTGGTGCCTTGGACATGAGCTAGGACCTTAAGATTCTGCATGAAAGGAGGACTAGCAGCCGAGTTGCACGGGAGAATGTGAAAAGTGTTCATATGTAGTAAAAACCTGAGAAATCCGTCCGTTTTCGTCATTTGTTATGGAATCGACTTAAAGCCAGATCGTCACATTGGCCGCTCTTCCCTCTGACGCTGTTGTAATTATCGTCTGCAATGCTATGTCGCGTTCTGCGGTATGCGGAGACACTTAAGGCACCATAGTAGAACACAGATGAAGCTTCTACGTTGATGTAATAGCCAGTAGGAGGTAGTACAATTCAAGTTTTAGGTATCGATTATTGACTTTTTAGCTGGCTTTGGTGCCTTGGACATGAGCTAGGACCATAAGATTCAGCATGAAAGGAGGACTAGCATCCGAATTGCACGCGAGATTGTGAAAAGTGTTCATATGTAGTAAAAACCTGAGAAATCCGTCCGTATTCGTCATTTGTAATGGAATCTACTTAAAGCCAGATCGTCACATTGGCCGCTCTTCTCTCTGAAACGGTTGTACTTATCGTCTGAAAGCTATGTCGCGTGCTGCGGTATGTGGAGACACTAAAAGCACCATTGGAGAACACAGATGAAGCTTCTAATATGATGTAATAGCCAGTAAGAATTAGTACAACTCAAGTTTTAGGTACTGATTATTGACTTTTTTTGCTGGCCTTGGTGCCTTGGACATAAGCTAGGACCTTAAGATTCTGCATGAAAGGATGGTTAGCAGCCGAGTTGCACGGGAGAATGTGAAAAGTGTTCATATGTAGTAAAAACCTGAGAAATCCGTTCGCCATCGTCATTCGTTAACGAATCGACTCAAAGCCAGATCGTCACATTGGCCGCTCTCCTTTCTGAAACGGTTTTACTTATCGTCTCCAAAGCTATGTCGCGTGCTGCGGTATGTGGAGACACTAAAAGCACCATAGTAGAACACAGATGAAGATTCTAAGTTGATGTAATAGCCAGTAAGAAGTAGTACAAGTCAAGTTTTAGGTATCGATTATAGACTTTTTAGCTGGCTTTGGTGCCTTGGACATGAGCTAGGACCTTAAGATTCTGCATGAAAGGAGGACTAACAGCCGCCTGGCACGTGAGAATGTGAAAAGTGTTCATATGTAGTAAAAACCTGTGAAATCCGACCGTTTTCGTCATTTGTTATTGAATCGACTTAAAGCCAGATCGTCACATTGGACGCTCTTCTCTCTGAAACGGTTGTACTTATCGTCTGCAAAGCTATGACGAGTGCTGCGGTATGTGGAGACACTAAAAGCACCATAGTAGAACACAGATGAAGCTTATAAGTTGATGTAATAGCCAGTAAGAGGTAGTACAATTCAAGTTTAAGGTATCGATTATTAAATTTTTAGCTGGGTTTGGTGCCTTTGGACATGAGCTAGGACCTTAAGATTCTGCATGAAAGGAGGACTAGCAGCCGAGATGCATGGGAGAATGTGTAAAGTGTTCATATGTAGTAAAAACATGAGAAATCCGTTCGTTATCGCCATATATTACCGAATCGACTTAAAGCCGGATCGTCACATTGGCCGCTCTTCTCTCTGAAACGGTTGTACTTATCGTCTGCAAAGCTATGTCGCGTGCTGCGGTATGTGGAGACACTAAAATCACCTTAGTCTGACACAGATGAAGCTTCTAAGTTGATGTAATAGCCAGTAAGAAGTAGTACAATTCAAGTTTTAGGTATCGATTATTGACTTTTTAGCTGGCTTTGGTGCCTTGGACATGAGCTAGGACCCTAAGAATCTGCATGAGAGGGAGACTGGCAGAAAAGTTGCACGGGAGAATGTGAAATGTGCTCATATGTAGTATTAACCTGAGAAATCCGTCCGTTTTCGTCTTTTGTTATCGAGTCGACTAAAGGCCAGATCGTAACATTGTCCGCCCTTCTCTCTGAAACGGCTGTACTTATCGTCTGAAAGCTATGTCGCGTGCTGCGGTATGTGGAGACACTAAAAGCACCATAGTAGAACACAGATGAAGCTTCTAAGTTGATGTAATAGCCAGTAAGAAGTAGTACAATTCAAGTTTTAAGTATCGATTATTGACTTTCTAGCTTGCTTTGGTGTCTTGGACATGAGCTAGGACCTTAAGATTCTGCATGAAAGCAGGACTAGCAACCCAGTAGCACGGGAGAATGTGAAAAGTGTTCATATGTAGTAAAAACCTGAGAAATCCGTCCGTTTTCGTCGTTTGTTATCGAATCGACTTAAAGCCTGATCGTCACATTGGGCGCTCTTCTCTCTGAAACGGTTGCACTTATCGTCTGCAAAGCTATGTCGCGTGCTGCAGTATGCGGAGACACTAAAAGCAGCATAGTAGAACACAGATGAAGCTTTTAAGTTGATGTAATAGCTAGGAAGAAGTAGTACAATTGAAATTTTAGATATCGATTATTGACTTTTTAGCTGGCTTTGGTGCCTTGGACATGAGCTATGACCTTACGAATCTGCATGAGAGGAGGACTAGCAGAAAAGTTGCACGGGAGAATGTGAAATGTGTTAATATGTAGTTTTAACCTGAGAAATCCGTCCGTTTTCGTCTTTTGTTATCGAATCGACTTAAAGCCAGATCGTCACATTGTCCGCCCTTCTCTCTGAAACGGTTGTACTTACCGTCTGCAAAGCTATGTCGTGTGCTACGGTATGCGGAGACACTAAAAATACCATAGTAAAACACGGATGAAGCTTCTAAGTTGATGAAATAGCCAGTAAGAAGTAGTACAATTCAAGTTTTACTTATAGATTATTGACTTTCAGCTGGTTTTGGTGCCTTGGACATGAGCTAGGACCTTAAGATTCTGCATGAAAGGAGGACTAGCAGCCGAGTTGCACGGGAGATTGTGAAAAGTGTTCATATGTAGTAAAAACCTGAGAGATCCGTTCGCCATCGTCATTTGTTAACGAATCGACTTAAAGCCGGATCGTCACATTGGCCGCTATCCTCTCTGAAACGGTTGTACTTATCGTCTGCAAAGCTATGACGAGTGCTGCGGTATGTGGAGACACTAAAAGCACCATAGTAGAACACAGATGAAGCTTCTAAGTTGATGTAATAGCTAGTAAGAAGTAGTACAATTGGAATTTTAGATATCGATTATTGACTTTTTAGCTGGCTTTGGTGCCTTGGACATGAGATAGGACCTTAAGATTCTGCATGAAAGGAGGACTAGCAGCCGAGTTGCACGGGAGAATGTGAAAAGTGTTCATATGTAGTAAAAACCTGAGAGATCCGTTCGCCATCGTCATTCGTTAACGAATCGACTTAAAGCCAGATCGTCACATTGGCCGCTCTCCTCTCTGAAACGGTTTTACTTATCGTCTCCAAAGCTATGTCGCGTGCTGCGGTATGTGGAGACACTAAAAGCACCATAGTAGAACACAGATGAAGATTCTAAGTTGATGTAATAGCCAGTAAGAGGTAGTACAAGTCAAGTTTTAGGTATCGATTATAGACTTTTTAGCTGGCTTTGGTGCCTTGGACATGAGCTAGGACCTTAAGATTCTGCATGAAAGGAGGACTAACAGCCGCCTGGCACGTGAGAATGTGAAAAGTGTTCATATGTAGTAAAAACCTGTGAAATCCGACCGTTTTCGTCATTTGTTATCGAATCGACTTAAAGCCAGATCGTCACATTGGACGCTCTTCTCTCTGAAACGGTTGTACTTATCGTCTGCAAAGCTATGACGAGTGCTGCGGTATGTGGAGACACTAAAAGCACCATAGTAGAACACAGATGAAGCTTCTAAGTTGATGTCATAGCCAGTAAGAGGTGGTACAATTCAAGTTTAAGGTATCGATTATTAAATTTTTAGCTGGCTTTGGTGCCTTGGACATGAGCTAGGACCCTAAGAATCTGCATGAGAGGGAGACTGGCAGAAAAGTTGCACGGGAAAATGTGAAATGTGCTCATATGTAGTATTAACCTGAGAAATCCGTCCGTTTTCGTCTTTTGTTATCGAGTCGACTAAAGGCCAGATCGTAACATTGTCCGCCCTTCTCTCTGAAACGGCTGTACTTATCGTCTGAAAGCTATATCGCGTGCTGCGGTATGTGGAGACACTAAAAGCACCATAGTAGAACACAGATGAAGCTTCTAAGTTGATGTAATAGCCAGTAAGAAGTAGTACAATTCAAGTTTTAAGTATCGATTATTGACTTTTTAGCTGGCTTTGGTGTCTTGGACATGAGCTAGGACCTTAAGATTCTGCATGAAAGCAGGACTAGCAGCCGAGTTGCAGGGGAGAATGTGAAAAGTGTTCATATGTAGTAAAAACCTGAGAAATCCGTCCGTTTTCGTCGTTTGTTATCGAATCGACTTAAAGCCTGATCGTCACATTGGGCGCTCTTCTCTCTGAAACGGTTGCACTTATCGTCTGCAAAGCTATGTCGCGTGCTGCAGTATGCGGAGACACTAAAAGCAGCATAGTAGAACACAGATGAAGCTTTTAAGTTGATGTAATAGCTAGTAAGAAGTAGTACAATTGAAATTTTAGATATCGATTATTGACTTTTTAGCTGGCTTTGGTGCCTTGGACATGAGCTATGACCTTACGAATCTGCATGAGAGGAGGACTAGCAGAAAAGTTGCACGTGAGAATGTGAAATGTGTTAATATGTAGTTTTAACCTGAGAAATCCGTCCGTTTTCGTCTTTTGTTATCGAATCGACTTAAAGCCAGATCGTCACATTGTCCGCCCTTCTCTCTGAAACGGTTGTACTTATCGTCTGCAAAGCTATGTCGCGTGCTACGGTATGCGGAGACACTAAAAATACCATAGTAAAACACGGATGAAGCTTCTAAGTTGATGAAATAGCCAGTAAGAAGTAGTACAATTCAAGTTTTACTTATCGATTATTGACTTTCAGCTGGTTTTGGTGCCTTGGACATGAGCTAGGACCTTAAGATTCTGCATGAAAGGAGGACTAGCAGCCGAGTTGCACGGGAGATTGTGAAAAGTGTTCATATGTAGTAAAAACCTGAGAGATCCGTTCGCCATCGTCATTTGTTAACGAATCGACTTAAAGCCGGATCGTCACATTGGCCGCTATCCTCTCTGAAACGGTTGTACTTATCGTCTGCAAAGCTATGACGAGTGCTGCGGTATGTGGAGACACTAAAAGCACCATAGTAGAACACAGATGAAGCTTCTAAGTTGATGTAATAGCTAGTAAGAAGTAGTACAATTGGAATTTTAGATATCGATTATTGACTTTTTAACTTGCTTTGGTGCCTTGGACATGAGATAGGACCTTAAGATTCTGCATGAAAGGAGGACTAGCAGCCGAGTTGCACGGGAGAATGTGAAAAGTGTTCATATGTAGTAAAAACCTGAGATGTCCGTCCGTTTTGTCATTTGTTATCGAATCGACTTAAAGCCAGATCGTCACATTGGCCGCTCTTCTCTCCGAAACGTTTGTACTTATCGTCTGAAAGCTATGTCGCGTGCTGCGGTATGCGGAGACACTAAAAGCACCATAGTAGAACACAGATGAAGCTTCTAAGATGATGTAATAGCCAGTAAGAATTAGTACAATACCAGTTTTCGGTATCGATTATTGACTTTTAGCTGGCTTTGGTGACTTGGACATGAGCTAGGACCTTAAGATTCTGCATGAAAGGATGGTTAGCAGCCGAGTTGCACGGGAGAATGTGAAAAGTGTTCATATGTAGTAAAAACCTGAGAAATCCGTCCGTTTTCGTCATTTGTTATGGAATCGACTTAAAGCCAGATCGTCACATTGGCCACTCTTCCCTCTGACGCTGTTGTACTTATCGTCTGCAATGCTATGTCGCGTGCTGCAGTATGCGCAGACACTTAAAGCACCATAGTAGAACACAGATGAAGCTTCTAAGTTGATGTAATAGCCAGTAAGAAGTAGTACAAGTCAAGTTTTAGGTATCGATTATAGACTTTTTAGCTGGCTTTGGTGCCTTGGACATGAGCTAGGACCTTAAGATTCTGCATGAAAGGAGGACTAACAGCCGCCTGGCACGTGAGAATGTGAAAAGTGTTCATATGTAGTAAAAACCTGTGAAATCCGACCGTTTTCGTCTTTTGTTATCGAGTCGACTAAAGGCCAGATCGTAACATTGTCCGCCCTTCTCTCTGAAACGGCTGTACTTATCGTCTGAAAGCTATGTCGCGTGCTGCGGTATGTGGAGACACTAAAAGCACCATAGTAGAACACAGATGAAGCTTCTAAGTTGATGTAATAGCCAGTAAGAGGTGGTACAATTCAAGTTTAAGGTATCGATTATTAAATTTTTAGCTGGCTTTGGTGCCTTGGACATGAGCTAGGACCCTAAGAATCTGCATGAGAGGGAGACTGGCAGAAAAGTTGCACGGGAGGATGTGAAATGTGCTCATATGTAGTATTAACCTGAGAAATCCGTCCGTTTTCGTCTTTTGTTATGGAGTCGACTAAAGGCCAGATCGTAACATTGTCCGCCCTTCTCTCTGAAACGGCTGTACTTATCGTCTGAAAGCTATGTCGCGTGCTGCGGTATGTGGAGACACTAAAAGCACCATAGTAGAACACAGATGAAGCTTCTAAGTTGATGTAATAGCCAGTAAGAAGTAGTACAATTCAAGTTTTAAGTATCGATTATTGACTTTTTAGCTGGCTTTGGTGTCTTGGACATGAGCTAGGACCTTAAGATTCTGCATGAAAGCAGGACTAGCAGCCGAGTTGCACGGGAGAATGTGAAAAGTGTTCATATGTAGTAAAAACCTGAGATGTCCGTCCGTTTTGTCATTTGTTACCGAATCGACTTAAAGCCAGATCGTCACATTGGCCGCTCTTCTCTCCGAAACGGTTGTACTTATCGTCTGAAAGCTATGTCGCGTGCTGCGGTATGCGGAGACACTAAAAGCACCATAGTAGAACACAGATGAAGCTTCTAAGATGATGTAATAGCCAGTAAGAATTAGTACAATACCAGTTTTCGGTATCGATTATTGACTTTTAGCTGGCTTTGGTGACTTGGACATGAGCTAGGACCTTAAGATTCTGCATGAAAGGATGGTTAGCAGCCGAACTGCACGGGAGAATGTGAAAAGTGTTCATATGTAGTAAAAACCTGAGAAATCCGTCCGTTTTCGTCATTTGTTATGGAATCGACTTAAAGCCAGATCGTCACATTGGCCACTCTTCCCTCTGACGCTGTTGTACTTATCGTCTGCAATGCTATGTCGCGTGCTGCAGTATGCGCAGACACTTAAAGCACCATAGTAGAACACAGATGAAGCTTCTAAGTTGATGTAATAGCCAGTAAGAAGTAGTACAATTCTAGTTTTAGGTATCGATTATTGACTTTGTAGCTGGCTTTGGTGCCTTGGACATGAGCTAGGACCTTAAGATTCTGCATGAAAGGAGGACTAGCAGCCGAGTTGCACGGGAGAATGTGAAAAGTGTTCATATGTAGTAAAAACCTGAGAGATCCGTTCGCCATCGTCATTCGTTAACGAATCGACTTAAAGCCAGATCGTCACATTGGCCGCTCTCCTCTCTGAAACGGTTTTACTTATCGTCTCCAAAGCTATGTCGCGTGCTGCGGTATGTGGAGACACTAAAAGCACCATAGTAGAACACAGATGAAGATTCTAAGTTGATGTAATAGCCAGTAAGAAGTAGTACAAGTCAAGTTTTAGGTATCGATTATAGACTTTTTAGCTGGCTTTGGTGCCTTGGACATGAGCTAGGAGCTTAGGATTCTGCATGAAAGGAGGACTAACAGCCGCCTGGCACGTGAGAATGTGAAAAGTGTTCATATGTAGTAAAAACCTGTGAAATCCGACCGTTTTCGTCATTTGTTATCGAATCGACTTAAAGCCAGATCGTCACATTGGACGCTCTTCTCTCTGAAACGGTTGTACTTATCGTCTGCAAAGCTATGACGAGTGCTGCGGTATGTGGAGACACTAAAAGCACCATAGTAGAACACAGATGAAGCTTCTAAGTTGATGTAATAGCCAGTAAGAGGTAGTACAATTCAAGTTTAAGGTATCGATTATTAAATTTTTAGCTGGCTTTGGTGCCTTGGACATGAGCTAGGACCCTAAGAATCTGCATGAGAGGGAGACTGGCAGAAAAGTTGCACGGGAGAATGTGAAATGTGCTCATATGTAGTATTAACCTGAGAAATCCGTCCGTTTTCGTCTTTTGTTATCGAGTCGACTAAAGGCCAGATCGTAACATTGTCCGCCCTTCTCTCTGAAACGGCTGTACTTATCGTCTGAAAGCTATGTCGCGTGCTGCGGTATGTGGAGACACAAAAAGCACCATAGTAGAACACAGATGAAGCTTCTAAGTTGATGTAATAGCCAGTAAGAAGTAGTACAATTTAAGTTTTAGGTATCGATTATTGACTTTTTAGCTGGCTTTGGTGCCTTGGACATGAGCTAGAACCTTAAGATTCTGCATGAAAGAAGGACTAGCAGCCGAGTTGTACGGGAGAATGTGAAAAGTGTTCATATGTAGTAAAAACCTGAGAAATCGATACGTTTTCGTCATTGGTTATCGATTCGTCTTAAAGAAAGATCGTCACATTGGCTGCTCTTCTCTCTGAAACGGTTGTACTTATCGTCTGGAAAGCTATGTCGCGTGCTGCGGCATGTGGAGACACTAAAAGCACCATAGTAGAACACAGATGAAGCTTCTAAGTTGATGTAATAGCTAGTAAGAAGTAGTACAATTGGAATTTTAGATATCGATTATTGACTTTTTAGCTGGCTTTGGTGCCTTGGACATGAGGTAGGACCTTAAGATTCTGCATGAAAGGAGGACTAGCAGCCGAGTTGCACGGGAGAATGTGAAAAGTCTTCATATGTAGTAAAAACCTGAGAAATCCGTCCGTTTTCGTCATTTGTTATGGAATCGACTTAAAGCCAGATCGTCACATTGGCCGCTCTTCCCTCTGAAACGGTTGTACTTATCGTGTGCAAAGCTATGTCGCGTGCTGCGGTATGTGGAGACGCTAAAATCACCTTAGTAGGACACAGATGAAGCTTCTAAGTTGATGTAATAGCCAGTAAGAGGTAGTACAATTCAAGTTTAAGGTATCGATTATTAAATTTTTAGCTGGCTTTGGTGCCTTGGACATGAGCTAGGACCTTAAGATTCTGCATGAAAGGAGGACTAGCAGCCGAGATGCATGGGAGAATGTGAAAAGTGTTCATATGTAGTAAAAACCTGAGAAATCCGTTCGTTATCGTCATATATTACCGAATCGACTTGAAGCCGGATCGTCACATTGGCCGCTCTTCTCTCTGAAACGGTTGTACTTATCGTGTGCAAAGCTATGTCGAGTGCTGCGGTATGTGGAGACACTGAAATCACCATAGTAGAACACAGATGAAGCTTCTAAGTTGATGTAATAGCCAGTAAGAAGTAGTACAATTCAAGTTTTACTTATCGATTATTGACTTTCAGCTGGCTTTGGTGCCTTGGACATGAGCTAGGACCTTAAGATTCTGCATGAAATGAGGACTAGCAGCCGAGTTGCACGGGAGATTGTGAAAAGTGTTCATATGTAGTAAAAACCTGAGAGATCCGTTCGCCATCGTCATTTGTTAACGAATCGACTTAAAGCCAGATCGTCACATTGGCCGCTCTCCTCTCTGAAACGGTTGTACTTATCGTCTGCAAAGCGATGTCGCGTGCTGCGGTATGTAGAGACACTAAATGCACCATAGTAGAACACAGATGAAGCTTCTAAGTTGATGTAATAGCCAGTAAGAAGTAGTACAATTCAAGTTTTAGGTATCGATTATTGACTTTGTAGCTGGCTTTGGTGCCTTTGACATGAGCTAGGACCTTAAGATTCTGCATGAAAGAAGGACTAGCAGCCGAGTTGTACGGGAGAATGTGTAAAGTGTTCATATGTAGTAAAAACCTGAGAAATCCATACGTTTTCGTCATTGGTTATCGATTCGTCTTAAAGCCTGATCGTCACATTGGCTGCTCTTCTCTCTGAAACGGTTGTACTTTTCGTCTGCAAAGCTATGTCGCGTGCTGCGGCATGTGGAGACACTAAAAGCACCATAGTAGAACACAGATGAAGCTTCTAAGTTGATGTAATAGCTAGTAAGAGGTAGTACAATTCAAGTTTTAGGAATCGATTATTGACTTTTTAGCTGGCTTTGGTGCCTTGGACATGAGCTAGGACCTTAAGATTCTGCATGAAAGGAGGACTAGCAGCCGAGTTGCACGGGAGGATATGAAAAGTTTTCATATGTAGTAAAAACCTGAGAAATCCGTCCATTTTCGTAATATGTAATCGAATCGACTTAAAACCGGATCGTGACATTGGCCGCTCTTCTCTCCGAAACGGTTGTACTTATCGTCTGAAAGCTATGTCGCGTGCTGCGGTATGCGGAGACACTAAAAGCACCATAGTAGAACACAGATGAAGCTTCTAAGATGATGTAATAGCCAGTAAGAATTAGTACAATACCAGTTTTCGGTATCGATTATTGACTTTTAGCTGGCTTTGGTGACTTGGACATGAGCTAGGACCTTAAGATTCTGCATGAAAGGATGGTTAGCAGCCGAGTTGCACGGGAGAATGTGAAAAGTGTTCATATGTAGTAAAAACCTGAGAAATCCGTCCGTTTTCGTCATGTGTTATTCAATCGACTTAAAGCCAGATCCTCACATTGGCCACTCATCCCTCTGACGCTGTTGTACTTATCGTCTGCAATGCTATGTCGCGTGCTGCGGTATGCGCAGACACTTAAAGCACCATAGTAGATTACAGATGAAGCTTCTAAGTTGATGTAATAGCCAGTAAGAAGTAGTACAATTCAAGTTTTAGGTATCGATTATTGACTTTGTAGCGGGCTTTGGTGCCTTGGACATGAGCTAGGACCTTAAGATTCTGCATGAAAGGAGGACTAGCAGCCGAGTTGTACGGGAGAATGTGAAAAGTGTTCATATGTAGTAAAAACCTGAGAGATCCGTTCGCCATCGTCATTTGTTAACGAATCGACTTAAAGCCACATCGTCTCATTGGCCGCTCTCCTCTCTGAAACGGTTTTACATATCGTCTGAAAAGCTATGTCGCGTGCTGCGGTATGTGGAGACACTAAAAGCACCATAGTAGAACACAGATGAAGATTCTAAGTTGATGTAATAGCCAGTAAGAAGTAGTACAAGTCAAGTTTTAGGTATCGATTATAGACTTTTTAGCTGGCTTTGGTGCCTTGGACATGAGCTAGGACCTTAAGATTCTGCATGAAAGGAGGACTAACAGCCGCCTTGCACGTGAGAATGTGAAAAGTGTTCATATGTAGTAAAAACCTGTGAAATCCGGCCGTTTTCGTCATTTGTTATCGAATCGACTTAAAGCCAGATCGTCACATTGGACGCTCTTCTCTCTGAAACGGTTGTACTTATCGTCTGCAAAGCTATGTCGAGTGCTGCGGTATGTGGAGACACTAAAAGCACCATAGTAGAACACAGATGAAGCTTATAAGTTGATGTAATAGCCAGTAAGAGGTAGTACAATTCAAGTTTAAGGTATCGATTATTGACTTTTTAGCTGGCTTTGGTGCCTTGGACATGAGCTAGGACCCTAAGAATCTGCATGACAGGGAGACTAGCAGAAAAGTTGCACGGGAGAATGTGAAATGTGCTCATATGTAGTATTAACCTGAGAAATCCGTCCGTTTTGGTCTTTTGTTATCGAGTCGACTAAAGGCCAGATCGTAACATTGTCCGCCCTTCTCTCTGAAACGGCTGTACTTATCGTCTGAAAGCTATGTCGCGTGCTGCGGTATGCGGAGACACTAAAAGCACCATAGTAGAACACAGATGAAGCTTCTAAGTTGATGTAATAGCCAGTAAGAAGTAGTACAATTCAAGTTTTAAGTATCGATTATTGACTTTTTAGCTGGCTTTGGTGCCTTGGACATGAGCTAGGACCTTAAGATTCTGCATGAAAGCAGGACTAGCAGCCGAGTTGCACGGGAGAATGTGAAAAGTGTTCATATGTAGTAAAAACCTGAGAAATTCGTCCGTTTTCGTCGTTTGTTATCGAATCGACTTAAAGCCTGATCGTCACATTGGGCGCTTTTCTCTCTGAAACGGTTGCACTTATCGTCTGCAAAGCTATGTCGCGTGCTGCAGTATGCGGAGACACTAAAAATACCATAGTAAAACACGGATGAAGCTTCTAAGTTAATGTAATAGCCAGTAAGAAGTAGTACAATTCAAGTTTTACTTATCGATTATTGACTTTCAGCTGGCTTTGGTGCCTTGGACATGAGCTAGGACCTTAAGATTCTGCATGAAAGGAGGACTAGCAGCCGAGTTGCACGGGAGATTGTGAAAAGTGTTCATATGTAGTAAAAACCTGAGAGATCCGTTCGCCATCGTCATTTGTTAACGAATCGACTTAAAGCCAGATCGTCACATTGGCTGCTCTTCTCTCTGAAACGGTTGTACTTATCGTCTGCAAAGCTATGTCGCGTGCTGCGGGATGTGTAGACACTAAAAGCACCATAGCAGAACACAGATGAAGCTTCTAAGTTGATGTAATAGCTAGTAAGAGGTAGTACAATTCAAGTTTTAGGTATCGATTATTGACTTTTTAGCTGGCTTTGGTGCCTTGGACATGAGCTAGGACCTTAAGATTCTGCATGAAGGGAGGACTAGCAGCCGAGTTGCACGGGAGGATGTGAAAAGTTTTCATATGTAGTAAAAACCTGAGAAATCCGTCCATTTTCGTAATATGTAATCGAATCGACTTAAAACCAGATCGTGACATTGGCAGCTCTTCTCTCTGAAACGGTTGTACTTATCGTCTGCAAAGCTATGTCGCGTGCTGCGGTATGCGGAGACACTAAAATCACCATAGTAGAACACAGATGAAGCATCTAAGTTGATGTAATAGCTAGTAAGAAGTAGTACAATTGGAATTTTAGATATCGATTATTGACTTTTTAGCTGGCTTTGGTGCCTTAGACATGAGCTAGGACCTTAAGATTCTGCATGAAAGGAGGACTAGCAGCCGAGTTGCACGGGAGAATGTGAAAAGTGTTCATATGTAGTAAAAACCTGAGAAGTCCGTCCGTTTTGTCATTTGTTATCGAATCGACTTAAAGCCAGATCGTCACATTGGCCGCTCTTCTCTCCGAAACGGTTGTACTTATCGTCTGAAAGCTATGTCGCGTGCTGCGGTATGCGGAGACACTAAAGGCACCATTGTAGAACACAGATGAAGCTTCTAAGATGATGTAATAGCCAGTAAGAAAAAGTACAATACCAGTTTTGGGTATCGATTATTTACTTTTAGCTGGCTTTGGTGACTTGGACATGAGCTAGGACCTTAAGATTCTGCATGAAAGGAGGACTAGCAGCCGAGTTGCACGGGAGAATGTGAAAAGTGTTCATATGTAGTAAAAACCTGAGAAATCCGTCCGTTTTCGTTATTTGTTATGGAATCGACTTAAAGCCAGATCGTCACATTGACCACTCTTCCCTCTGACGCTGTTGTACTTATCGTCTGCAATGCTATGTCGCGTGCTGCGGTATGCGCAGACACTTAAAGCACCATAGTAGAACACAGATGAAGCTTCTAAGTTGATGTAATAGCCAGTAAGAAGTAGTACAATTCAAGTTTTAGGTATCGATTATTGACTTTGTAGCTGGCTTTGGTGCCTTGGATATGAGCTAGGACCTTAAGATTCTGCATGAAAGGAGGACTAGCAGCCGAGTTGCACGGGAGAATGTGAAATGTGTTCATATGTAGTAATAACCTGAGAGATCCGTTCGCCATCGTCATTTGTTAACGAATCGACTTAAAGCCAGATCGTCACATTGGCCGCTCTCCTCTCTGAAACGGTTTTACTTATCGTCTGCAAAGCTATGTCGCGTGCTGCGGTATGCAGAGACACTAAATGCGCCATAGTAGAACACAGATGAAGCTTCTAAGTTGATGTAATAGCCAGTAAGATGTAGCACAATTCAAGTTTTAGGTATCGATTATTGACATTGTAGCTGGCTTTGGTGCCTTGGACATGAGCTAGGACCTTAAGATTCTGCATTAAAGGAGGACTAGCAGCCGAGTTGCACGGGAGAATGTGAAAAGTTTTCATATGTTGTAAAAACCTGAGAAATCGGTCCATTTTCGTCATTTGTTATCGAATCGACTTAAAACCGGATCGTGACATTGGCCGCTCTTCTCTCTGAAACGGTTGTACTTATCGTCTGCAAAACTATGTCGCGTGCTGCGGTATGCGGAGACACTAAAAGCACCATAGTAGAACACAGATGAAGCTTCTATGTTGATGTAATAGCTAGTAAGAAGTAGTACAATTGGAATTTTAGATATCGATTATTGACTTTTTAGCTGGCTTTGGTGCCTTGGACATGAGCTAGGACCATAAGATTCAGCATGAAAGGAGGACTAGCATCCGAATTGCACGCGAGATTGTGAAAAGTGTTCATATGTAGTAAAAACCTGAGAAATCCGTCCGTATTCGTCATTTGTAATGGAATCTACTTAAAGCCAGATCGTCACATTGGCCGCTCTTCTCTCTGAAACGGTTGTACTTATCGTCTTAAAGCTATGTCGCGTGCTGCGGTATGTGGAGACACTAAAAGCACCATTGGAGAACACAGATGAAGCTTCTAAGATGATGTAATAGCCAGTAAGAAGTAGTACAATTCAAGTTTTACTTATCGATTATTGACTTTCAGCTGGCTTTGGTGCCTTGGACATGAGCTAGGACCTTAAGATTCTGCATGAAATGAGGACTAGCAGCCGAGTTGCACGGGAGATTGTGAAAAGTGTTCATATGTAGTAAAAACCTGAGAGATCCGTTCGCCATCGTCATTTGTTAACGAATCGACTTAAAGCCAGATCGTCACATTGGCCGCTCTCCTCTCTGAAACGGTTGTACTTATCGTCTGCAAAGCGATGTCGCGTGCTGCGGTATGTAGAGACACTAAATGCACCATAGTAGAACACAGATGAAGCTTCTAAGTTGATGTAATAGCCAGTAAGAAGTAGTACAATTCAAGTTTTAGGTATCGATTATTGACTTTGTAGCTGGCTTTGGTGCCTTTGACATGAGCTAGGACCTTAAGATTCTGCATGAAAGAAGGACTAGCAGCCGAGTTGTACGGGAGAATGTGTAAAGTGTTCATATGTAGTAAAAACCTGAGAAATCCATACGTTTTCGTCATTGGTTATCGATTCGTCTTAAAGCCTGATCGTCACATTGGCTGCTCTTCTCTCTGAAACGGTTGTACTTATCGTCTGCAAAGCTATGTCGCGTGCTGCGGCATGTGGAGACACTAAAAGCACCATAGTAGAACACAGATGAAGCTTCTAAGTTGATGTAATAGCTAGTAAGAGGTAGTACAATTCAAGTTTTAGGAATCGATTATTGACTTTTTAGCTGGCTTTGGTGCCTTGGACATGAGCTAGGACCTTAAGATTCTGCATGAAAGGAGGACTAGCAGCCGAGTTGCACGGGAGGATATGAAAAGTTTTCATATGTAGTAAAAACCTGAGAAATCCGTCCATTTTAGTAATATGTAATCGAATCGACTTAAAACCGGATCGTGACATTGGCCGCTCTTCTCTCCGAAACGGTTGTACTTATCGTCTGAAAGCTATGTCGCGTGCTGCGGTATGCGGAGACACTAAAAGCACCATAGTAGAACACAGATGAAGCTTCTAAGATGATGTAATAGCCAGTAAGAATTAGTACAATACCAGTTTTCGGTATCGATTATTGACTTTTAGCTGGCTTTGGTGACTTGGACATGAGCTAGGACCTTAAGATTCTGCATGAAAGGATGGTTAGCAGCCGAGTTGCACGGGAGAATGTGAAAAGTGTTCATATGTAGTAAAAACCTGAGAAATCCGTCCGTTTTCGTCATGTGTTATTGAATCGACTTAAAGCCAGATCCTCACATTGGCCACTCATCCCTCTGACGCTGTTGTGCTTATCGTCTGCAATGCTATGTCGCGTGCTGCGGTATGCGCAGACACTTAAAGCACCATAGTAGATTACAGATGAAGCTTCTAAGTTGATGTAATAGCCAGTAAGAAGTAGTACAATTCAAGTTTTAGGTATCGATTATTGACTTTGTAGCTGGCTTTGGTGCCTTGGACATGAGCTAGGACCTTATGATTCTGCATGAAAGGAGGACTAGCAGCCGAGTTGTACGGGAGAATGTGAAAAGTGTTCATATGTAGTAAAAACCTGAGAGATCCGTTCGCCATCGTCATTTGTTAACGAATCGACTTAAAGCCACATCGTCTCATTGGCCGCTCTCCTCTCTGAAACGGTTTTACATATCGTCTGAAAAGCTATGTCGCGTGCTGCGGTATGTGGAGACACTAAAAGCACCATAGTAGAACACAGATGAAGATTCTAAGTTGATGTAATAGCCAGTAAGGGGTAGTACAAGTCAAGTTTTAGGTATCGATTATAGACTTTTTAGCTGGCTTTGGTGCCTTGGACATGAGCTAGGACCTTAAGATTCTGCATGAAAGGAGGACTAACAGCCGCCTTGCACGTGAGAATGTGAAAAGTGTTCATATGTAGTAAAAACCTGTGAAATCCGGCCGTTTTCGTCATTTGTTATCGAATCGACTTAAAGCCAGATCGTCACATTGGACGCTCTTCTCTCTGAAACGGTTGTACTTATCGTCTGCAAAGCTATGTCGAGTGCTGCGGTATGTGGAGACACTAAAAGCACCATAGTAGAACACAGATGAAGCTTATAAGTTGATGTAATAGCCAGTAAGAGGTAGTACAATTCAAGTTTAAGGTATCGATTATTAAATTTTTAGCTGGCTTTGGTGCCTTGGACATGAGCTAGGACCTTAAGATTCTGCATGAAAGGAGGACTAGCAGCCGAGATGCATGGGAGAATGTGAAAAGTGTTCATATGTAGTAAAAACCTGAGAAATCCGTTCGTTATCGCCATATATTACCGAATCGACTTAAAGCCGGATCGTCACATTGGCCGCTCTTCTCTCTGAAACGGTTGTACTTATCGTCTGCAAAGCTATGTCGCGTGCTGCGGTATGTGGAGACACTAAAATCACCTTAGTAGGACACAGATGAAGCTTCTAAGTTGATGTAATAGCTAGTAAGAAGTAGTACAATTGAAATTCGATTATTGACTTTTTAGCTGGCTTTGTGCCTTGGACATGAGCTAGGACCTTAAGATACTGCATGAAAGGAGGACTAGCAGCCGAGCTGCACGTTAGGATGTGAAAAGTTTTCATATGTAGTAAAAACCTGAGAAATCCGTCCATTTTCGTCATTTGTTATCGAATCGACTTAAAGCCAGATCGTCACATTGTCTGCCCATCTCTCTGAAACGGTTGTACTTATCGTCTGCAAAGCTATGTCGTGTGCTACGGTATGCGGAGACACTAAAAATACCATAGTAAAACACGGATGAAGCTTCTAAGTTAATGTAATAGCCAGTAAGAAGTAGTACAATTCAAGTTTTACTTATCGATTATTGACTTTCAGCTGGCTTTGGTGCCTTGGACATGAGCTAGGACCTTAAGATTCTGCATGAAAGGAGGACTAGCAGCCGAGTTGCACGGGAGATTGTGAAAAGTGTTCATATGTAGTAAAAACCTGAGAGATCCGTTCGCCATCGTCATTTGTTAACGAATCGACTTAAAGCCAGATCGTCACATTGGCTGCTCTTCTCTCTGAAACGGTTGTACTTATCGTCTGCAAAGCTATGTCGCGTGCTGCGGGATGTGTAGACACTAAAAGCACCATAGCAGAACACAGATGAAGCTTCTAAGTTGATGTAATAGCTAGTAAGAGGTAGTACAATTCAAGTTTTAGGTATCGATTATTGACTTTTTAGCTGGCTTTGGTGCCTTGGACATGAGCTAGGACCTTAAGATTCTGCATGAAGGGAGGACTAGCAGCCGAGTTGCACGGGAGGATGTGAAAAGTTTTCATATGTAGTAAAAACCTGAGAAATCCGTCCATTTTCGTAATATGTAATCGAATCGACTTAAAACCAGATCGTGACATTGGCCGCTCTTCTCTCTGAAACGGTTGTACTTATCGTCTGCAAAGCTATGTCGCGTGCTGCGGTATGCGGAGACACTAAAATCACCATAGTAGAACACAGATGAAGCATCTAAGTTGATGTAATAGCTAGTAAGAAGTAGTACAATTGGAATTTTAGATATCGATTATTGACTTTTTAGCTGGCTTTGGTGCCTTAGACATGAGCTAGGACCTTAAGATTCTGCATGAAAGGAGGACTAGCAGCCGAGTTGCACGGGAGAATGTGAAAAGTGTTCATATGTAGTAAAAACCTGAGAAGTCCGTCCGTTTTGTCATTTGTTATCGAATCGACTTAAAGCCAGATCGTCACATTGGCCGCTCTTCTCTCCGAAACGGTTGTACTTATCGTCTGAAAGCTATGTCGCGTGCTGCGGTATGCGGAGACACTAAAGGCACCATTGTAGAACACAGATGAAGCTTCTAAGATGATGTAATAGCCAGTAAGAAAAAGTACAATACCAGTTTTGGGTATCGATTATTTACTTTTAGCTGGCTTTGGTGACTTGGACATGAGCTAGGACCTTAAGATTCTGCATGAAAGGAGGACTAGCAGCCGAGTTGCACGGGAGAATGTGAAAAGTGTTCATATGTAGTAAAAACCTGAGAAATCCGTCCGTTTTCGTTATTTGTTATGGAATCGACTTAAAGCCAGATCGTCACATCGGCCACTCTTCCCTCTGACGCTGTTGTACTTATCGTCTGCAATGCTATGTCGCGTGCTGCGGTATGCGCAGACACTTAAAGCACCATAGTAGAACACAGATGAAGCTTCTAAGTTGATGTAATAGCCAGTAAGAAGTAATACAATTCAAGTTTTAGGTATCGATTATTGACTTTGTAGCTGGCTTTGGTGCCTTGGATATGAGCTAGGACCTTAAGATTCTGCATGAAAGGAGGACTAGCAGCCGAGTTGCACGGGAGAATGTGAAATGTGTTCATATGTAGTAAAAACCTGAGAGATCCGTTCGCCATCGTCATTTGTTAACGAATCGACTTAAAGCCAGATCGTCACATTGGCCGCTCTCCTCTCTGAAACGGTTTTACTTATCGTCTGCAAAGCTATGTCGCGTGCTGCGGTATGCAGAGACACTAAATGCACCATAGTAGAACACAGATGAAGCTTCTAAGTTGATGTAATAGCCAGTAAGATGTAGCACAATTCAAGTTTTAGGTATCGATTATTGACTTTGTAGCTGGCTTTGGTGCCTTGGACATGAGCTAGGACCTTAAGATTCTGCATGAAAGGAGGACTAGCAGCCGAGTTGCACGGGAGAATGTGAAAAGTTTTCATATGTTGTAAAAACCTGAGAAATCGGTCCATTTTCGTCATTTGTTATCGAATCGACTTAAAACCGGATCGTGACATTGGCCGCTCTTCTCTCTGAAACGGTTGTACTTATCGTCTGCAAAACTATGTCGCGTGCTGCGGTATGCGGAGACACTAAAAGCACCATAGTAGAACACAGATGAAGCTTCTAAGTTGATGTAATAGCTAGTAAGAAGTAGTACAATTGGAATTTTAGATATCGATTATTGACTTTTTAGCTGGCTTTGGTGCCTTGGACATGAGCTAGGACCATAAGATTCAGCATGAAAGGAGGACTAGCATCCGAATTGCACGCGAGATTGTGAAAAGTGTTCATATGTAGTAAAAACCTGAGAAATCCGTCCGTATTCGTCATTTGTAATGGAATCTACTTAAAGCCAGATCGTCACATTGGCCGCTCTTCTCTCTGAAACGGTTGTACTTATCGTCTTAAAGCTATGTCGCGTGCTGCGGTATGTGGAGACACTAAAAGCACCATTGGAGAACACAGATGAAGCTTCTAAGACGATGTAATAGCCAGTAAGAATTAGTACAACTCAAGTTTTAGGTATTGATTATTGACTTTTTTGCTGGCCTTGGTGCCTTGGACATGAGCTAGGACCTTAAGATTCTGCATGAAAGGAGGACTAGCAGCCGAATTGCACGGGAGAATGTGAAAAGTGTTCATATGTAGTAAAAACCTGAGAAATCCGTCCGTTTTCGTCATTTGTTATCGAATCGACTTAATGCCAGATCGTCACATTGGCCGCTCTTCTCTCTGAAACGGTTGTACTTATCGTCTGCAAAGCTATGTCGCGTGCTGCGGTATGCGGAGACACTAAAAGCACCATAGTAGAACACAGATGAAGCTTCTAAGATGATGTAATAGCCAGTAAGAAGTAGTACAATTCAAGTTTTAGGTATCGATTATTGACTTTTTAGCTGGCTTTGGTGCATTGGACGTGAGCTAGGACCTTAAGATTCTGCATGAAAGGAGGACTAGCAGCCGAGTTGCACGGGAGAATGTCAAAAGTGTTCATATGTAGTAAAAACCTGAGAAATCCGTCCGTTTTCGTCATTTGTTATCGAATCGACTTAAAGCCACATTGTCACATTGGCCGCTCTTCTCTCTGAAACGGTTGTACTTATCGTCTGAAAGCTATGTCGCGTGCTGCGGTTTGCGGAGACACTAAAAGCACCATAGTAGAACACAGATGAAGCTTCTAATATGATGTAATAGAGAGTAAGAAGTAGTACAATTCAAGTTTTAGGTATCGATTATTGACTTTTTAGCTGGCTTTGGTGCATTGGACGTGAGCTAGGACCTTAAGATTCTGCATGAAAGGAGGACTAGCAGCCGAGTTGCACGGGAGAATATGAAAACTTTTCATATGTAGTAAAAACCTGAGAAATCGGTCCATTTTCGTCATTTGTTATCGAATCGACTTAAAACCGGATCGTGACTTTGGCCGCTCTTCTCTCTGAAACGGTTGTACTTATCGTCTGCAAAGCTATGTCGCGTGCTGCGGTATGCGGAGACACTAAAAGCACCAAAGTAGAACACAGATGAAGCTTCTAAGTTGATGTAATAGCTAGTAAGAAGTAGTACAATTGGAATTTTAGATATCGATTATTGACTTTTTAGCTGGCTTTGGTGCCTTGGACATGAGCTAGGACCTTAAGATTCTGCATGAAAGGAGGACTAGCAGCCGAGTTGCACGGGATAATGTGAAAAGTGTTCATATGTAGTAAAAACCTGAGAAGTCCGTCCGTTTTGTCATTTGTTATCGAATCGACTTAAAGCCAGATCGTCACATTGGCCGCCATTCTCTCCGAAACGGTTGTACTTATCGTCTGAAAGCTATGTCGCGTTCTGCGGTATGCGGAGACACTAAAAGCACCATAGTAGAACACAGATGAAGCTTCTAAGATGATGTAATAGCCAGTAAGAAGTAGAAGAATTCAAGTTTTAAGTATCGATTATTGACTTTTTAGCTGGCTTTGGTGACTTGGACATGGGCTAGGACCTTAAGATTCAGCATGAAAGGAGGACTAGCATCCGAATTGCACGCGAGATTGTGAAAAGTGTTCATATGTAGTAAAAACCTGAGAAATCCGTCCGTATTCGTCATTTGTAATGGAATCTACTTAAAGCCAGATCGTCACATTGGCCGCTCTTCTCTCTGAAACGGTTGTACTTATGGTCTGAAAGCTATGTCGCGTGCTGCGGTATGTGGAGACTTTAAAAGCACCATAGTAGAACACAGATGAAGCTTCTAAGATGATGTAATAGCCAGTAAGAAGTAGTACAATTCAAGTTTTAGGTATCGATTATTGACTTTTTAGCTGGCTTTGGTGCATTGGACGTGAGCTAGGACCCTAAGATTCTGCATGAAAGGAGGACTAGCAGCCGAGTTGCACGGGAGAATACCAAAAGTGTTCATATGTAGTAAAAACCTGAGAAATCCGTCCGTTTTCGTCATTTGTTATCGAATCGACTTAAAGCCACATCGTCACATTGGCCGCTCTTCTCTCTGAAACGGTTGTACTTATCGTCTGAAAGCTATGTCGCGTGCTGCGGTTTGCGGAGACACTAAAAGCACCATAGTAGAACACAGATGAAGCTTCTAATATGATGTAATAGAGAGTAAGAAGTAGTACAATTCAAGTTTTAGGTATCGATTATTGACTTTTTAGCTGGCTTTGGTGCCTTGGACATGAGCTATGACCTTACGAATCTGCATGAGAGGAGGACTAGCAGAAAAGTTGCACGGGAGAATGTGAAATGTGTTAATATGTAGTTTTAACCTGAGAAATCCGTCCGTTTTCGTCATTTGTTATCGAATCGACTTAAAACCGGATCGTGACATTGGCCGCTCTTCTCTCTGAAACGGTTGTACTTATCGTCTGCAAAACTATGTCGCGTGCTGCGGTATGCGGAGACACTAAAAGCACCATAGTAGAACACAGATGAAGCTTCTAAGTTGATGTAATAGCTAGTAAGAAGTAGTACAATTGGAATTTTAGATATCGATTATTGACTTTTTAGCTGGCTTTGGTGCCTTGGACATGAGCTAGGACCATAAGATTCAGCATGAAAGGATGACTAGCATCCGAATTGCACGCGAGATTGTGAAAAGTGTTCATATGTAGTAATAACCTGAGAAATCCGTCCGTATTCGTCATTTGTAATGGAATCTACTTAAAGCCAGATCGTCACATTGGCCGCTCTTCTCTCTGAAACGGTTGTACTTATCGTCTGAAAGCTATGTCGCGTGCTGCGGTATGTGGAGACACTAAAAGCACCATTGGAGAACACAGATGAAGCTTCTAAGATGATGTAATAGCCAGTAAGAATTAGTACAACTCAAGTTTTAGGTATTGATTATTGACTTTTTTGCTGGCCTTGGTGCCTTGGACATGAGCTAGGACCTTAAGATTCTGCATGAAAGGAGGACTAGCAGCCGAATTGCACGGGAGAATGTGAAAAGTGTTCATATGTAGTAAAAACCTGAGAAATCCGTCCGTTTTCGTCATTTGTTATCGAATCGACTTAATGCCAGATCGTCACATTGGCCGCTCTTCTCTCTGAAACGGTTGTACTTATCGTCTGCAAAGCTATGTCGCGTGCTGCGGTATGCGGAGACACTAAAAGCACCATAGTAGAACACAGATGAAGCTTCTAAGATGATGTAATAGCCAGTAAGAAGTAGTACAATTCAAGTTTTAGGTATCGATTATTGACTTTTTAGCTGGCTTTGGTGCATTGGACGTGAGCTAGGACCTTAAGATTCTGCATGAAAGGAGGACTAGCAGCAGAGTTGCACGGGAGAATGTCAAAAGTGTTCATATGTAGTAAAAACCTGAGAAATCCGTCCGTTTTCGTCATTTGTTATCGAATCGACTTAAAGCCACATCGTCACATTGGCCGCTCTTCTCTCTGAAACGGTTGTACTTATCGTCTGAAAGCTATGTCGCGTGCTGCGGTTTGCGGAGACACTAAAAGCACCATAGTAGAACACAGATGAAGCTTCTAATATGATGTAATAGAGAGTAAGAAGTAGTACAATTCAAGTTTTAGGTATCGATTATTGACTTTTTAGCTGGCTTTGGTGCCTTGGACATGAGCTATGACCTTACGAATCTGCATGAGAGGAGGACTAGCAGAAAAATTGCACGGGAGAATGTGAAATGTGTTAATATGTAGTTTTAACCTGAGAAATCCGTCCGTTTTCGTCTTTTGTTATCGAATCGACTTAAAGCCAGATCGTCACATTGTCCGCCCTTCTCTCTGAAACGGTTGTACTTATCGTCTGCAAAGCTATGTCGCGTGCTACGGTATGCGGAGACACTAAAAATACCATAGTAAAACACGGATGAAGCTTCTAAGTTGATGAAATAGCCAGTAAGAAGTAGTACAATTCAAGTTTTACTTATCGATTATTGACTTTCAGCTGGTTTTGGTGCCTTGGACATGAGCTAGGACCTTAAGATTCTGCATGAAAGGAGGACTAGCAGCCGAGTTGCACGGGAGAATGTGAAAAGTTTTCATATGTAGTAAAAACCTGAGAAATCGGTCCATTTTCGTCATTTGTTATCGAATCGACTTAAAACCGGATCGTGACTTTGGCCGCTCTTCTCTCTGAAACGGTTGTACTTATCGTCTGCAAAGCTATGTCGCGTGCTGCGGTATGCGGAGACACTAAAAGCACCAAAGTAGAACACAGATGAAGCTTCTAAGTTGATGTAATAGCTAGTAAGAAGTAGTACAATTGGAATTTTAGATATCGATTATTGACTTTTTAGCTGGCTTTGGTGCCTTGGACATGAGCTAGGACCTTAAGATTCTGCATGAAAGGAGGACTAGCAGCCGAGTTGCACGGGAGAATGTGAAAAGTGTTCATATGTAGTAAAAACCTGAGAAGTCCGTCCGGTTTGTCATTTGTTATCGAATCAACTTAAAGACAGATCGTCACATTGGCCGCCATTCTCTCCGAAACGGTTGTACTTATCGTCTGAAAGCTATGTCGCGTTCTGCGGTATGCGGAGACACTAAAAGCACCATAGTAGAACACAGATGAAGCTTCTAAGATGATGTAATAGCCAGTAAGAATTAGTACAATACCAGTTTTAGGTATCGATTATTGAATTTTAGCTGGCTTTAGTGCCTTGCACATGAGTTAGGACCTTAATGATTCAGCATGAAAGGAGGGTTAGCAGCTGAGTTGCACGGGAGAATGTGGAAAGTGTTCATATGTAGTAAAAACCTGAGAAATCCGTCCGTTTTCGTCATTTGTTATCGAATCGACTTAAAGCCAGATCGTCACATTGGCCGCTCTTCCCTCTGACGCTGTTGTAATTATCGTCTGCAATGCTATGTCGCGTGCTGCGGTATGCGGAGACACTTAAGGCACCATAGTAGAACACAGATGAAGCTTCTACGTTGATGTAATAGCCAGTAAGAGGTAGTACAATTCAAGTTTTAGGTATCGATTATTGACTTTTTAGCTGGCTTTGGTGCCTTGGACATGAGCTAGGGCCCTAAGAATCTGCATGACAGGGAGACTAGCAGAAAAGTTGCACGTCAGAATGTGAAATGTGCTCATATGTAGTATTAACCTGAGAAATCCGTCCGTTTTGGTCTTTTGTTATCGAGTCGACTAAAGGCCAGATCGTAACATTTTCCGCCCTTCTCTCTGAAACGGCTGTACTTATCGTCTGAAAGCTATGTCGCGTGCTGCGGTATGCGGAGACACTAAAAGCACCATAGTAGAACACAGATGAAGCTTCTAAGTTGATGTAATAGCCAGTAAGAAGTAGTACAATTCAAGTTTTAAGTATCGATTATTGACTGTTTAGCTGGCTTTGGTGCCTTGGACATGAGCTAGGACCTTAAGATTCTGCATGAAAGCAGGACTAGCAGCCGAGTTGCACGGGAGAATGTGAAAAGTGTTCATATGTAGTAAAAACCTGAGAAATTCGTCCGTTTTCGTCGTTTGTTATCGAATCGACTTAAAGCCTGATCGTCACATTGGGCGCTCTTCTCTCTGAAACGGTTGCACTTATCGTCTGCAAAGCTATGTCGCGTGCTGCAGTATGCGGAGACACTAAAAGCAGCATAGTAGAACACAGATGAAGCTTCTAAGTTGATGTAATAGCTAGTAAGAAGTAGTACAATTGAAATTCGATTATTGACTTTTTAGCTGGCTTTGTGCCTTGGACATGAGCTAGGACCTTAAGATACTGCATGAAAGGAGGACTAGCAGCCGAGCTGCACGTTAGGATGTGAAAAGTTTTCATATGTAGTAAAAACCTGAGAAATCCGTCCATTTTCGTCATTTGTTATCGAATCGACTTAAAGCCAGATCGTCACATTGGCCGCTCTTCTCTCTGAAACGGTTGTACTTATCGTCTGCAAAGCTATGTCGCGTGCTGCGGTATGCGGAGACACTAAAAGCACCATAGTAGAACACAGATGAAGCTTCTAATATGATGTAATAGAGAGTAAGAAGTAGTACAATTCAAGTTTTAGGTATCGATTATTGACTTTTTAGCTGGCTTTGGTGCCTTGGACATGAGCTAGGACCTTACGAATCTGCATGAGAGGAGGACTAGCAGAAAAGTTGCACGGGAGAATGTGAAATGTGTTAACATGTAGTTTTAACCTGAGAAATCCGTCCGTTTTCGTCTTTTGTTATCGAATCGACTTAAAGCCAGATCGTCACATTGTCTGCCCATCTCTCTGAAACGGTTGTACTTATCGTCTGCAAAGCTATGTCGTGTGCTACGGTATGCGGAGACACTAAAAATACCATAGTAAAACACGGATGAAGCTTCTAAGTTAATGTAATAGCCAGTAAGAAGTAGTACAATTCAAGTTTTACTTATCGATTATTGACTTTCAGCTGGCTTTGGTGCCTTGGACATGAGCTAGGACCTTAAGATTCTGCATGAAAGGAGGACTAGCAGCCGAGTTGCACGGGAGATTGTGAAAAGTGTTCATATGTAGTAAAAACCTGAGAGATCCGTTCGCCATCGTCATTTGTTAACGAATCGACTTAAAGCCAGATCGTCACATTGGCTGCTCTTCTCTCTGAAACGGTTGTACTTATCGTCTGCAAAGCTATGTCGCGTGCTGCGGGATGTGTAGACACTAAAAGCACCATAGCAGAACACAGATGAAGCTTCTAAGTTGATGTAATAGCTAGTAAGAGGTAGTACAATTCAAGTTTTAGGTATCGATTATTGACTTTTTAGCTGGCTTTGGTGCCTTGGACATGAGCTAGGACCTTAAGATTCTGCATGAAGGGAGGACTAGCAGCCGAGTTGCACGGGAGGATGTGAAAAGTTTTCATATGTAGTAAAAACCTGAGAAATCCGTCCATTTTCGTAATATGTAATCGAATCGACTTAAAACCAGATCGTGACATTGGCCGCTCTTCTCTCTGAAACGGTTGTACTTATCGTCTGCAAAGCTATGTCGCGTGCTGCGGTATGCGGAGACACTAAAATCACCATAGTAGAACACAGATGAAGCATCTAAGTTGATGTAATAGCTAGTAAGAAGTAGTACAATTGGAATTTTAGATATCGATTATTGACTTTTTAGCTGGCTTTGGTGCCTTAGACATGAGCTAGGACCTTAAGATTCTGCATGAAAGGAGGACTAGCAGCCGAGTTGCACGGGAGAATGTGAAAAGTGTTCATATGTAGTAAAAACCTGAGAAGTCCGTCCGTTTTGTCATTTGTTATCGAATCGACTTAAAGCCAGATCGTCACATTGGCCGCTCTTCTCTCCGAAACGGTTGTACTTATCGTCTGAAAGCTATGTCGCGTGCTGCGGTATGCGGAGACACTAAAGGCACCATTGTAGAACACAGATGAAGCTTCTAAGATGATGTAATAGCCAGTAAGAAAAAGTACAATACCAGCTTTGGGTATCGATTATTTACTTTTAGCTGGCTTTGGTGACTTGGACATGAGCTAGGACCTTAAGATTCTGCATGAAAGGAGGACTAGCAGCCGAGTTGCACGGGAGAATGTGAAAAGTGTTCATATGTAGTAAAAACCTGAGAAATCCGTCCGTTTTCGTTATTTGTTATGGAATCGACTTAAAGCCAGATCGTCACATTGGCCACTCTTCCCTCTGACGCTGTTGTACTTATCGTCTGCAATGCTATGTCGCGTGCTGCGGTATGCGCAGACACTTAAAGCACCATAGTAGAACACAGATGAAGCTTCTAAGTTGATGTAATAGCCAGTAAGAAGTAGTACAATTCAAGTTTTAGGTATCGATTATTGACTTTGTAGCTGGCTTTGGTGCCTTGGATATGAGCTAGGACCTTAAGATTCTGCATGAAAGGAGGACTAGCAGCCGAGTTGCACGGGAGAATGTGAAATGTGTTCATATGTAGTAAAAACCTGAGAGATCCGTTCGCCATCGTCATTTGTTAACGAATCGACTTAAAGCCAGATCGTCACATTGGCCGCTCTCCTCTCTGAAACGGTTTTACTTATCGTCTGCAAAGCTATGTCGCGTGCTGCGGTATGCAGAGACACTAAATGCACCATAGTAGAACACAGATGAAGCTTCTAAGTTGATGTAATAGCCAGTAAGATGTAGCACAATTCAAGTTTTAGGTATCGATTATTGACTTTGTAGCTGGCTTTGGTGCCTTGGACATGAGCTAGGACCTTAAGATTCTGCATGAAAGGAGGACTAGCAGCCGAGTTGCACGGGAGAATGTGAAAAGTTTTCATATGTTGTAAAAACCTGAGAAATCGGTCCATTTTCGTCATTTGTTATCGAATCGACTTAAAACCGGATCGTGACATTGGCCGCTCTTCTCTCTGAAACGGTTGTACTTATCGTCTGCAAAACTATGTCGCGTGCTGCGGTATGCGGAGACACTAAAAGCACCATAGTATAACACAGATGAAGCTTCTAAGTTGATGTAATAGCTAGTAAGAAGTAGTACAATTGGAATTTTAGATATCGATTATTGACTTTTTAGCTGGCTTTGGTGCCTTGGACATGAGCTAGGACCATAAGATTCAGCATGAAAGGAGGACTAGCATCCGAATTGCACGCGGGATTGTGAAAAGTGTTCATATGTAGTAAAAACCTGAGAAATCCGTCCGTATTCGTCATTTGTAATGGAATCTACTTAAAGCCAGATCGTCACATTGGCCGCTCTTCTCTCTGAAACGGTTGTACTTATCGTCTTAAAGCTATGTCGCGTGCTGCGGTATGTGGAGACACTAAAAGCACCATTGGAGAACACAGATGAAGCTTCTAAGATGATGTAATAGCCAGTAAGAATTAGTACAACTCAAGTTTTAGGTATTGATTATTGACTTTTTTGCTGGCCTTGGTGCCTTGGACATGAGCTAGGACCTTAAGATTCTGCATGAAAGGAGGACTAGCAGCCGAATTGCACGGGAGAATGTGAAAAGTGTTCATATGTAGTAAAAACCTGAGAAATCCGTCCGTTTTCGTCATTTGTTATCGAATCGACTTAATGCCAGATCGTCACATTGGCCGCTCTTCTCTCTGAAACGGTTGTACTTATCGTCTGCAAAGCTATGTCGCGTGCTGCGGTATGCGGAGACACTAAAAGCACCATAGTAGAACACAGATGAAGCTTCTAAGATGATGTAATAGCCAGTAAGAAGTAGTACAATTCAAGTTTTAGGTATCGATTATTGACTTTTTAGCTGGCTTTGGTGCATTGGACGTGAGCTAGGACCTTAAGATTCTGCATGAAAGGAGGACTAGTAGCCGAGTTGCACGGGAGAATGTCAAAAGTGTTCATATGTAGTAAAAACCTGAGAAATCCGTCCGTTTTCGTCATTTGTTATCGAATCGACTTAAAGCCACATTGTCACATTGGCCGCTCTTCTCTCTGAAACGGTTGTACTTATCGTCTGAAAGCTATGTCGCGTGCTGCGGTTTGCGGAGACACTAAAAGCACCATAGTAGAACACAGATGAAGCTTCTAATATGATGTAATAGAGAGTAAGAAGTAGTACAATTCAAGTTTTAGGTATCGATTATTGACTTTTTAGCTGGCTTTGGTGCATTGGACGTGAGCTAGGACCTTAAGATTCTGCATGAAAGGAGGACTAGCAGCCGAGTTGCACGGGAGAATGTGAAAAGTTTTCATATGTAGTAAAAACCTGAGAAATCGGTCCATTTTCGTCATTTGTTATCGAATCGACTTAAAACCGGATCGTGACTTTGGCCGCTCTTCTCTCTGAAACGGTTGTACTTATCGTCTGCAAAGCTATGTCGCGTGCTGCGGTATGCGGAGACACTAAAAGCACCAAAGTAGAACACAGATGAAGCTTCTAAGTTGATGTAATAGCTAGTAAGAAGTAGTACAATTGGAATTTTAGATATCGATTATTGACTTTTTAGCTGGCTTTGGTGCCTTGGACATGAGCTAGGACCTTAAGATTCTGCATGAAAGGAGGACTAGCAGCCGAGTTGCACGGGATAATGTGAAAAGTGTTCATATGTAGTAAAAACCTGAGAAGTCCGTCCGTTTTGTCATTTGTTATCGAATCGACTTAAAGCCAGATCGTCACATTGGCCGCCATTCTCTCCGAAACGGTTGTACTTATCGTCTGAAAGCTATGTCGCGTTCTGCGGTATGCGGAGACACTAAAAGCACCATAGTAGAACACAGATGAAGCTTCTAAGATGATGTAATAGCCAGTAAGAAGTAGAAGAATTCAAGTTTTAAGTATCGATTATTGACTTTTTAGCTGGCTTTGGTGACTTGGACATGGGCTAGGACCTTAAGATTCAGCATGAAAGGAGGACTAGCATCCGAATTGCACGCGAGATTGTGAAAAGTGTTCATATGTAGTAAAAACCTGAGAAATCCGTCCGTATTCGTCATTTGTAATGGAATCTACTTAAAGCCAGATCGTCACATTGGCCGCTCTTCTCTCTGAAACGGTTGTACTTATGGTCTGAAAGCTATGTCGCGTGCTGCGGTATGTGGAGACACTAAAAGCACCATAGTAGAACACAGATGAAGCTTCTAAGATGATGTAATAGCCAGTAAGAAGTAGTACAATTCAAGTTTTAGGTATCGATTATTGACTTTTTAGCTGGCTTTGGTGCATTGGACGTGAGCTAGGACCCTAAGATTCTGCATGAAAGGAGGACTAGCAGCCGAGTTGCACGGGAGAATACCAAAAGTGTTCATATGTAGTAAAAACCTGAGAAATCCGCCAGTTTTCGTCATTTGTTATCGAATCGACTTAAAGCCACATCGTCACATTGGCCGCTCTTCTCTCTGAAACGGTTGTACTTATCGTCTGAAAGCTATGTCGCGTGCTGCGGTTTGCGGAGACACTAAAAGCACCATAGTAGAACACAGATGAAGCTTCTAATATGATGTAATAGAGAGTAAGAAGTAGTACAATTCAAGTTTTAGGTATCGATTATTGACTTTTTAGCTGGCTTTGGTGCCTTGGACATGAGCTATGACCTTACGAATCTGCATGAGAGGAGGACTAGCAGAAAAGTTGCACGGGAGAATGTGAAATGTGTTAATATGTAGTTTTAACCTGAGAAATCCGTCCGTTTTCGTCATTTGTTATCGAATCGACTTAAAGCCAGATCGTCACATTGTCCGCCCTTCTCTCTGAAACGGTTGTACTTATCGTCTGCAAAGCTATGTCGCGTGCTACGGTATGCGGAGACTCTAAAAATACCATAGTAAAACACGGATGAAGCTTATAAGTTGATGAAATAGCCAGTAAGATGTAGTACAATTCAAGTTTTAGGTATCGATTATTGACTTTGTAGCTGGCTTTGGTGCCTTGGACATGAGCTAGGACCTTAAGATTCTGCATGAAAGGAGGACTAGCAGCCGAGTTGCACGGGAGAATGTGAAAAGTTTTCATATGTTGTAAAAACCTGAGAAATCGGTCCATTTTCGTCATTTGTTATCGAATCGACTTAAAACCGGATCGTGACATTGGCCGCTCTTCTCTCTGAAACGGTTGTACTTATCGTCTGCAAAACTATGTCGCGTGCTGCGGTATGCGGAGACACTAAAAGCACCATAGTAGAACACAGATGAAGCTTCTAAGTTGATGTAATAGCTAGTAAGAAGTAGTACAATTGGAATTTTAGATATCGATTATTGACTTTTTAGCTGGCTTTGGTGCCTTGGACATGAGCTAGGACCATAAGATTCTGCATGAAAGGATGACTAGCATCCGAATTGCACGCGAGATTGTGAAAAGTGTTCATATGTAGTAAAAACCTGAGAAATCCGTCCGTATTCGTCATTTGTAATGGAATCTACTTAAAGCCAGATCGTCACATTGGCCGCTCTTCTCTCTGAAACGGTTGTACTTATCGTCTGAAAGCTATGTCGCGTGCTGCGGTATGTGGAGACACTAAAAGCACCATTGGAGAACACAGATGAAGCTTCTAAGATGATGTAATAGCCAGTAAGAATTAGTACAACTCAAGTTTTAGGTATTGATTATTGACTTTTTTGCTGGCCTTGGTGCCTTGGACATGAGCTAGGACCTTAAGATTCTGCATGAAAGGAGGACTAGCAGCCGAATTGCACGGGAGAATGTGAAAAGTGTTCATATGTAGTAAAAACCTGAGAAATCCGTCCGTTTTCGTCATTTGTTATCGAATCGACTTAATGCCAGATCGTCACATTGGCCGCTCTTCTCTCTGAAACGGTTGTACTTATCGTCTGCAAAGCTATGTCGCGTGCTGCGGTATGCGGAGACACTAAAAGCACCATAGTAGAACACAGATGAAGCTTCTAAGATGATGTAATAGCCAGTAAGAAGTAGTACAATTCAAGTTTTAGGTATTGATTATTGACTTTTTTGCTGGCCTTGGTGCCTTGGACATGAGCTAGGACCTTAAGATTCTGCATGAAAGGAGGACTAGCAGCCGAATTGCACGGGAGAATGTGAAAAGTGTTCATATGTAGTAAAAACCTGAGAAATCCGTCCGTTTTCGTCATTTGTTATCGAATCGACTTAAAGCCACATCGTCACATTGGCCGCTCTTCTCTCTGAAACGGTTGTACTTATCGTCTGAAAGCTATGTCGCGTGCTGCGGTTTGCGGAGACACTAAAAGCACCATAGTAGAACACAGATGAAGCTTCTAATATGATGTAATAGAGAGTAAGAAGTAGTACAATTCAAGTTTTAGGTATCGATTATTGACTTTTTAGCTGGCTTTGGTGCCTTGGACATGAGCTATGACCTTACGAATCTGCATGAGAGGAGGACTAGCAGAAAAATTGCACGGGAGAATGTGAAATGTGTTAATATGTAGTTTTAACCTGAGAAATCCGTCCGTTTTCGTCTTTTGTTATCGAATCGACTTAAAGCCAGATCGTCACATTGTCCGCCCTTCTCTCTGAAACGGTTGTACTTATCGTCTGCAAAGCTATGTCGCGTGCTACGGTATGCGGAGACACTAAAAATACCATAGTAAAACACGGATGAAGCTTCTAAGTTGATGAAATAGCCAGTAAGAAGTAGTACAATTCAAGTTTTACTTATCGATTATTGACTTTCAGCTGGTTTTGGTGCCTTGGACATGAGCTAGGACCTTAAGATTCTGCATGAAAGGAGGACTAGCAGCCGAGTTGCACGGGAGAATGTGAAAAGTTTTCATATGTAGTAAAAACCTGAGAAATCGGTCCATTTTCGTCATTTGTTATCGAATCGACTTAAAACCGGATCGTGACTTTGGCCGCTCTTCTCTCTGAAACGGTTGTACTTATCGTCTGCAAAGCTATGTCGCGTGCTGCGGTATGCGGAGACACTAAAAGCACCAAAGTAGAACACAGATGAAGCTTCTAAGTTGATGTAATAGCTAGTAAGAAGTAGTACAATTGGAATTTTAGATATCGATTATTGACTTTTTAGCTGGCTTTGGTGCCTTGGACATGAGCTAGGACCTTAAGATTCTGCATGAAAGGAGGACTAGCAGCCGAGTTGCACGGGAGAATGTGAAAAGTGTTCATATGTAGTAAAAAACTGAGAAGTCCGTCCGGTTTGTCATTTGTTATCGAATCAACTTAAAGTCAGATCGTCACATTGGCCGCCAATCTCTCCGAAACGGTTGTACTTATCGTCTGAAAGCTATGTCGCGTTCTGCGGTATGCGGAGACACTAAAAGCACCATAGTAGAACACAGATGAAGCTTCTAAGATGATGTAATAGCCAGTAAGAATTAGTACAATACCAGTTTTAGGTATCGATTATTGAATTTTAGCTGGCTTTGGTGCCTTGCACATGAGTTAGGACCTTAATGATTCTGCATGAAAGGAGGGTTAGCAGCTGAGTTGCACGGGAGAATGTGGAAAGTGTTCATATGTAGTAAAAACCTGAGAAATCCGTCCGTTTTCGTCATTTGTTATCGAATCGACTTAAAGCCAGATCGTCACATTGGCCGCTCTTCCCTCTGACGCTGTTGTAATTATCGTCTGCAATGCTATGTCGCGTGCTGCGGTATGCGGAGACACTTAAGGCACCATAGTAGAACACAGATGAAGCTTCTACGTTGATGTAATAGCCAGTAAGAGGTAGTACAATTCAAGTTTTAGGTATCGATTATTGACTTTTTAGCTGGCTTTGGTGCCTTGGACATGAGCTAGGACCATAAGATTCAGCATGAAAGGAGGACTAGCATCCGAATTGCACGCGAGATTGTGAAACGTGTTCATATGTAGTAAAAACCTGAGAAATCCGTCCGTATTCGTCATTTGTAATGGAATCTACTTAAAGCCAGATCGTCACATTGGCCGCTCTTCTCTCTGAAACGGTTGTACTTATGGTCTGAAAGCTATGTCGCGTGCTGCGGTATGTGGAGACACTAAAAGCACCATAGTAGAACACAGATGAAGCTTCTAAGATGATGTAATAGCCAGTAAGAAGTAGTACAATTCAAGTTTTAGGTATCGATTATTGACTTTTTAGCTGGCTTTGGTGCATTGGACGTGAGCTAGGACCCTAAGATTCTGCATGAAAGGAGGACTAGCAGCCGAGTTGCACGGGAGATTGTGAAAAGTGTTCATATGTAGTAAAAACCTGAGAGATCCGTTCGCCATCGTCATTTGTTAACGAATCGACTTAAAGCCGGATCGTCACATTGGCCGCTATCCTCTCTGAAACGGTTGTACTTATCGTCTGCAAAGCTATGACGAGTGCTGCGGTATGTGGAAACACTAAAAGCACCATAGTAGAACACAGATGAAGCTTCTAAGTTGATGTAATAGCTAGTAAGACGTAGTACAATTGGAATTTTAGAAATCGATTATTGACTTTTTAGCTGGCTTTGGTGCCTTGGACATGAGATAGGACCTTAAGATTCTGCATGAAAGGAGGACTAGCAGCCGAGTTGCACGGGAGAATGTGAAAAGTGTTCATATGTAGTAAAAACCTGAGATGTCCGTCCGTTTTGTCATTTGTTATCGAATCGACTTAAAGCCAGATCGTCACATTGGCCGCTCTTCTCTCCGAAACGGTTGTACTTATCGTCTGAAAGCTATGTCGCGTGCTGCGGTATGCGGAGACACTAAAAGCACCATAGTAGAACACAGATGAAGCTTCTAAGATGATGTAATAGCCAGTAAGAATTAGTACAATACCAGTTTTCGGTATCGATTATTGACTTTTAGCTGGCTTTGGTGTCTTGGACATGAGCTAGGACCTTAAGATTCTGCATGAAAGGATGGTTAGCAGCCGAGTTGCACGGGAGAATGTGAAAAGTGTTCATATGTAGTAAAAACCTGAGAAATCCGTCCGTTTTCGTCATTTGTTATCGAATCGACTTAAAGCCAGATCGTCCCATTGGACGCTCTTCTCTCTGAAACGGTTGTACTTATCGTCTGCAAAGCTATGACGAGTGCTGCGGTATGTGGAGACACTAAAAGCACCATAGTAGAACACAGATGAAGCTTCTAAGTTGATGTAATAGCCAGTAAGAAGTAGTACAATTCTAGTTTTAGGTATCGATTATTGACTTTGTAGCTGGCTTTGGTGCCTTGGACATGAGCTAGGACCTTAAGATTCTGCATGAAAGGAGGACTAGCAGCCGAGTTGCACGGGAGAATGTGAAAAGTGTTCATATGTAGTAAAAACCTGAGAGATCCGTTCGCCATCGTCATTCGTTAACGAATCGACTTAAAGCCAGATCGTCACATTGGCCGCTCTCCTCTCTGAAAAGGTTTTACTTATCGTCTCCAAAGCTATGTCGCGTGCTGCGGTATGTGGAGACACTAAAAGCACCATAGTAGAACACAGATGAAGATTCTAAGTTGATGTAATAGCCAGTAAGAAGTAGTACAAGTCAAGTTTTAGGTATCGATTATAGACTTTTTAGCTGGCTTTGGTGCCTTGGACATGAGCTAGGACCTTAAGATTCTGCATGAAAGGAGGACTAACAGCCGCCTGGCACGTGAGAATGTGAAAAGTGTTCATATGTAGTAAAAACTTGTGAAATCCGACCGTTTTCGTCATTTGTTATCGAATCGACTTAAAGCCAGATCGTCACATTGGACGCTCTTCTCTCTGAAACGGTTGTACTTATCGTCTGCAAAGCTATGACGAGTGCTGCGGTATGTGGAGACACTAAAAGCACCATAGTAGAACACAGATGAAGCTTATAAGTTGATGTAATAGCCAGTAAGAGGTAGTACAATTCAAGTTTAAGGTATCGATTATTAAATTTTTAGCTGGCTTTGGTGCCTTGGACATGAGCTAGGACCTTAAGATTCTGCATGAAAGGAGGACTAGCAGCCGAGATGCATGGGAGAATGTGAAAAGTGTTCATATGTAGTAAAAACATGAGAAATCCGTTCGTTATCGCCATATATTACCGAATCGACTTAAAGCCGGATCGTCACATTGGCCGCTCTTCTCTCTGAAACGGTTGTACTTATCGTCTGCAAAGCTATGTCGCGTGCTGCGGTATGTGGAGACACTAAAATCACCTTAGTCTGACACAGATGAAGCTTCTAAGTTGATGTAATAGACAGTAAGAAGTAGTACAATTCAAGTTTTAGGTATCGATTATTGACTTTTTAGCTGGCTTTGGTGCCTTGGACATGAGCTAGGAGCCTAAGAATCTGCATGAGAGGGAGACTGGCAGAAAAGTTGCACGGGAGAATGTGAAATGTGCTCATATGTAGTATTAACCTGAGAAATCCGTCCGTTTTCGTCTTTTGTTATCGAGTCGACTAAAGGCCAGATCGTAACATTGTCCGCCCTTCTCTCTGAAACGGCTGTACTTATCGTCTGAAAGCTATGTCGCGTGCTGCGGTATGTGGAGACACTAAAAGCACCTTAGTAGAACACAGATGAAGCTTCTAAGTTGATGTAATAGCCAGTAAGAAGTAGTACAATTCAAGTTTTAAGTATCGATTATTGACTTTTTAGCTGGCTTTGGTGTCTTGGACATGAGCTAGGACCTTAAGATTCTGCATGAAAGCAGGACTAGCAGCCGAGTTGCACGGGAGAATGTGAAAAGTGTTCATATGTAGTAAAAACCTGAGAAATCCGTCCGTTTTCGTCGTTTGTTATCGAATCGACTTAAAGCCTGATCGTCACATTGGGCGCTCTTCTCTCTGAAACGGTTGCACTTATCGTCTGCAAAGCTATGTCGCGTGCTGCAGTATGCGGAGACACTAAAAGCAGCATAGTAGAACACAGATGAAGCTTTTAAGTTGATGTAATAGCTAGTAAGAAGTAGTACAATTGAAATTTTAGATATCGATTATTGACTTTTTAGCTGGCTTTGGTGCCTTGGACATGAGCTATGACCTTACGAATCTGCATGAGAGGAGGACTAGCAGAAAAGTTGCACGGGAGAATGTGAAATGTGTTAATATGTAGTATTAACCTGAGAAATCCGTCCGTTTTCGTCTTTTGTTATCGAATCGACTTAAAGCCAGATCGTCACATTGTCCGCCCTTCTCTCTGAAACGGTTGTACTTATCGTATGCAAAGCTATGTCGTGTGCTACGGTATGCGGAGACACTAAAAATACCATAGTAAAACACGGATGAAGCTTCTAAGTTGATGTAATAGCCAGTAAGAAGTAGTACAATTCAAGTTTTACTTATCGATTATTGACTTTCAGCTGGCTTTGGTGCCTTGGACATGAGCTAGGACCTTAAGATTCTGCATGAAAGGAGGACTAGCAGCCGAGTTGCACGGGAGATTGTGAAAAGTGTTCATATGTAGTAAAAACCTGAGAGATCCGTTCGCCATCGTCATTTGTTAACGAATCGACTTAAAGCCAGATCGTCACATTGGCCGCTCTCCTCTCTGAAACGGTTGTACTTATCGTCTGCAAAGCTATGTCGCGTGCTGCGGTATGTAGAGACACTAAATGCACCATAGTAGAACACAGATGAAGCTTCTAAGTTGATGTAATAGCCAGTAAGAAGTAGTACAATTCAAGTTTTAGGTATCGATTATTGACTTTTTAGCTGGCTTTGGTGCCTTGGACATGAGCTAGAACCTTAAGATTCTGCATGAAAGAAGGACTAGCAGCCGAGTTGTACGGGAGAATGTGAAAAGTGTTCATATGTAGTAAAAACCTGAGAAATCCATACGTTTTCGTCATTGGTTATCAATTCGTCTTAAAGAAAGATCGTCACATTGGCTGCTCTTCTCTCTGAAACGGTTGTACTTATCGTCTGCAAAGCTATGTCGCGTGCTGCGGCATGTGGAGACACTAAAAGCACCATAGTAGAACACAGATGAAGCTTCTAAGTTGATGTAATAGCTAGTAAGAGGTAGTACAATTCAAGTTTTAGGTATCGATTATTGAGTTTTTAGCTGGCTTTGGTGCCTTGGACATGAGCTAGGACCTTAAGATTCTGCATGAAAGGAGGACTAGCAGCCGAGTTGCACGGGAGGATGTGAAAAGTTTTCATATGTAGTAAAAACCTGAGAAATCCGTCCATTTTCGTAATATGTAATCGAATCGACTTAAAACCGGATCGTGACATTGGCCGCTCTTCTCTCTGAAACGGTTGTACTTATCGTCTGCATAGCTATGTCGCGTGCTGCGGTATGCGGAGACACTAAAATCACCATAGTAGAACACAGATGAAGCTTCTAAGTTGATGTAATAGCTAGTAAGAAGTAGTGCAATTGGAATTTTAGATATCGATTATTGACTTTTTAGCTGGCTTTGGTGCCTTGGACATGAGCTAGGACCTTAATATTCTGCATGAAAGGAGGACTAGCAGCCGAGTTGCACGGGAGAATGTGAAAAGTCTTCATATGTAGTAAAAAAATGAGAAATCCGTCCGTTTTCGTCATTTGTTATGGAATCGACTTAAAGCCAGATCGTCACATTGGCTGCTCTTCCCTCTGACGCTGTTGTACTTATCGTCTGCAATGCTATGTCGCGTGCTGCGGTATGCGCAGACACTTAAAGCACCATAGTAGAACACAGATGAAGCTTCTAAGTTGATGTAATAGCCAGTAAGAAGTAGTACAATTCAAGTTTTAGGTATCGATTATTGACTTTGTAGCTGGCTTTGGTGCCTTGGACGTGAGCTAGGACCTTAAGATTCTGCATGAAAGGAGGACTAGCAGCCGTTTTGCACGGGAGATTGTGAAAAGTGTTAATATGTAGTAAAAACCTGAGAGATCCGTTCGCCATCGTCATTTGTTAACGAATCGACTTAAAGCCAGATCGTCACATTGGCCGTTTTCCTCTCTGAAACGGTTGTACTTATCGTCTGCAAAGCTATGTCGAGTGCTGCGGTATGTGGAGACACTAAAAGCACCATAGTAGAACACAGATGAAGCTTATAAGTTGACGTAATAGCCAGTAAGAGGTAGTACAATTCAAGTTTAAGGTATCGATTATTAAATTTTTAGCTGGCTTTGGTGCCTTGGACATGAGCTAGGACCTTAAGATTCTGCATGAAAGGAGGACTGGCAGCCGAGATGCATGGGAGAATGTGAAAAGTGTTCATATGTAGTAAAAACCTGAGAAATCCGTTCGTTATCGTCATATATTACCGAATCGACTTGAAGCCGGATCGTCACATTGGCCGCTCTTCTCTCTGAAACGTTTGTACTTATCGTCTGCAAAGCTATGTCGCGTGCTGCGGTATGTGGAGACGCTAAAATCACCTTAGTAGGACACAGATGAAGCTTCTAAGTTGATGTAATAGCCAGTAAGAAGTAGTACAATTCAAGTTTTAGGTATCGATTATTGACTTTTTAGCTGGCTTTGGTGCCTTGGACATGAGCTAGGACCCTAAGAATCTGCATGAGAGGGAGACTAGCAGAAAAGTTGCACGGGAGAATGTGAAATGTGCTCATATGTAGTATTAACCTGAGAAATCCGTCCGTTTTCGTCTTTTGTTATCGAGTCGACTAAAGGCCAGATCGTAACATTGTCCGCCCTTCTCTCTGAAACGGCTGTACTTATCGTCTGAAAGCTATGTCGCGTGCTGCGGTATGCGCAGACACTTAAAGCACCATAGTAGAACACAGATGAAGCTTCTAAGTTGATGTAATAGCCAGTAAGAAGTAGTATAATTCAAGTTTTAGGTATCGATTATTGACTTTTTAGCTGGCTTTGGTGCCTTGGACATGAGCTAGGACCTTAAGATTCTGCATGAAAGGAGGACTAGGAGCCGAGTTGCACGGGAGAAAGTGAAAAGTGTTCATATGTAGTAAAAACCCGAGAAATCCGTACGTTTTCGTCATTGGTTATCGAATCGTCTTAAAGCCAGATCGTCACATTGGCCGCTCTTCTCTCTGAAACGGTTGTACTTATCGTCTGCAAAGCTATGTCGAGTGCTGCGGTATGTGGAGACACTAAAATCACCATAGTAGAACACAGATGAAGCTTCTAAGTTGATGTAATAGCCAGTAAGAAGTAGTACAATTCAAGTTTTAGGTATCGATTATTGACTTTTTAGCTGGCTTTGGTGCCTTGGACATGAGCTAGAACCTTAAGTTTCTGCATGAAAGAAGGACTAGCAGCCGAGTTGTACGGGAGAATGTGAAAAGTGTTCATATGTAGTAAAAACCTGAGAAATACATACGTTTTCGTCATTGGTTATCAATTCGTCTTAAAGAAAGATCGTCACATTGGCTGATCTTCTCTCTGAAACGGTTGTACTTATCGTCTGCAAAGCTATGTCGCGTGCTGCGGCATGTGGAGACACTAAAAGCACCATAGTAGAACACAGATGAAGCTTCTAAGTTGATGTAATAGCTAGTAAGAGGTAGTACAATTCAAGTTTTAGGTATCGATTATTGAGTTTTTAGCTGGCTTTGGTGCCTTGGACATGAGCTAGGACCTTAAGATTCTGCATGAAAGGAGAACTAGCAGCCGAGTTGCACGGGAGGATGTGAAAAGTTTTCATATGTAGTAAAAACCTGAGAAATCCGTCCATTTTCGTAATATGTAATCGAATCGACTTAAAACCGGATCGTGACATTGGCCGCTCTTCTCTCTGAAACGGTTGTACTTATCGTCTGCATAGCTATGTCGCGTGCTGCGGTATGCGGAGACACTAAAATCACCATAGTAGAACACAGATGAAGCTTCTAAGTTGATGTAATAGCTAGTAAGAAGTAGTGCAATTGGAATTTTAGATATCGATTATTGACTTTTTAGCTGGCTTTGGTGCCTTGGACATGAGCTAGGACCTTAAGATTCTGCATGAAAGGAGGACTAGCAGCCGAGTTGCACGGGAGAATGTGAAAAGTCTTCATATGTAGTAAAAAAATGAGAAATCCGTCCGTTTTCGTCATTTGTTATGGAATCGACTTAAAGCCAGATCGTCACATTGGCTGCTCTTCCCTCTGACGCTGTTGTACTTATCGTCTGCAATGCTATGTCGCGTGCTGCGGTATGCGCAGACACTTAAAGCACCATAGTAGAACACAGATGAAGCTTCTAAGTTGATGTAATAGCCAGTAAGAAGTAGTACAATTCAAGTTTTAGGTATCGATTATTGACTTTGTAGCTGGCTTTGGTGCCTTGGACATGAGCTAGGACCTTAAGATTCTGCATGAAAGGAGGACTAGCAGCCGTTTTGCACGGGAGATTGTGAAAAGTGTTCATATGTAGTAAAAACCTGAGAGATCCGTTCGCCATCGACATTTGTTAACGAATCGACTTAAAGCCAGATCGTCACATTGGCCGTTTTCCTCTCTGAAACGGTTGTACTTATCGTCTGCAAAGCTATGTCGAGTGCTGCGGTATGTGGAGACACTAAAAGCACCATAGTAGAACACAGATGAAGCTTATAAGTTGACGTAATAGCCAGTAAGAGGTAGTACAATTCAAGTTTAAGGTATCGATTATTAAATTTTTAGCTGGCTTTGGTGCCTTGGACATGAGCTAGGACCTTAAGATTCTGCATGAAAGGAGGACTGGCAGCCGAGATGCATGGGAGAATGTGAAAAGTGTTCATATGTAGTAAAAACCTGAGAAATCCGTTCGTTATCGTCATATATTACCGAATCGACTTGAAGCCGGATCGTCACATTGGCCGCTCTTCTCTCTGAAACGGTTGTACTTATCGTCTGCAAAGCTATGTCGCGTGCTGCGGTATGTGGAGACGCTAAAATCACCTTAGTAGGACACAGATGAAGCTTCTAAGTTGATGTAATAGCCAGTAAGAAGTAGTACAATTCAAGTTTTAGGTATCGATTATTGACTTTTTAGCTGGCTTTGGTGCCTTGGACATGAGCTAGGACCCTAAGAATCTGCATGAGAGGGAGACTAGCAGAAAAGTTGCACGGGAGAATGTGAAATGTGCTCATATGTAGTATTAACCTGAGAAATCCGTCCGTTTTCGTCTTTTGTTATCGAGTCGACTAAAGGCCAGATCGTAACATTGTCCGCCCTTCTCTCTGAAACGGCTGTACTTATCGTCTGAAAGCTATGTCGCGTGCTGCGGTATGCGCAGACACTTAAAGCACCATAGTAGAACACAGATGAAGCTTCTAAGTTGATGTAATAGCCAGTAAGAAGTAGTATAATTCAAGTTTTAGGTATCGATTATTGACTTTTTAGCTGGCTTTGGTGCCTTGGACATGAGCTAGGACCTTAAGATTCTGCATGAAAGGAGGACTAGGAGCCGAGTTGCACGGGAGAAAGTGAAAAGTGTTCATATGTAGTAAAAACCCGAGAAATCCGTACGTTTTCGTCATTGGTTATCGAATCGTCTTAAAGCCAGATCGTCACATTGGCCGCTCTTCTCTCTGAAACGGTTGTACTTATCGTCTGCAAAGCTATGTCGAGTGCTGCGGTATGTGGAGACACTAAAATCACCATAGTAGAACACAGATGAAGCTTCTAAGTTGATGTAATAGCCAGTAAGAAGTAGTACAATTCAAGTTTTAGGTATCGATTATTGACTTTTTAGCTGGCTTTGGTGCCTTGGACATGAGCTAGAACCTTAAGATTCTGCATGAAAGAAGGACTAGCAGCCGAGTTGTACGGGAGAATGTGAAAAGTGTTCATATGTAGTAAAAACCTGAGAAATCCATACGTTTTCGTCATTGGTTATCAATTCGTCTTAAAGAAAGATCGTCACATTGGCTGCTCTTCTCTCTGAAACGGTTGTACTTATCGTCTGCAAAGCTATGTCGCGTGCTGCGGCATGTGGAGACACTAAAAGCACCATAGTAGAACACAGATGAAGCTTCTAAGATGATGTAATAGCTAGTAAGAGGTAGTACAATTCAAGTTTTAGGTATCGATTATTGAGTTTTTAGCTGGCTTTGGTGCCTTGGACATGAGCTAGGACCTTAAGATTCTGCATGAAAGGAGGACTAGCAGCCGAGTTGCACGGGAGGATGTGAAAAGTTTTCATATGTAGTAAAAACCTGAGAAATCCGTCCATTTTCGTAATATGTAATCGAATCGACTTAAAACCGGATCGTGACATTGGCCGCTCTTCTCTCTGAAACGGTTGTACTTATCGTCTGCATAGCTATGTCGCGTGCTGCGGTATGCGGAGACACTAAAATCACCATAGTAGACAACAGATGAAGCTTCTAAGTTGATGTAATAGCTAGTAAGAAGTAGTGCAATTGGAATTTTAGATATCGATTATTGACTTTTTAGCTGGCTTTGGTGCCTTGGACATGAGCTAGGACCTTAAGATTCTGCATGAAAGGAGGACTAGCAGCCGAGTTGAACGGGAGAATGTGAAAAGTCTTCATATGTAGTAAAAAAATGAGAAATCCGTCCGTTTTCGTCATTTGTTATGGAATCGACTTAAAGCCAGATCGTCACATTGGCTGCTCTTCCCTCTGACGCTGTTGTACTTATCGTCTGCAATGCTATGTCGCGTGCTGCGGTATGCGCAGACACTTAAAGCACCATAGTAGAACACAGATGAAGCTTCTAAGTTGATGTAATAGCCAGTAAGAAGTAGTACAATTCAAGTTTTAGGTATCGATTATTGACTTTGTAGCTGGCTTTGGTGCCTTGGACATGAGCTAGGACCTTAAGATTCTGCATGAAAGGAGGACTAGCAGCCGTTTTGCACGGGAGATTGTGAAAAGTGTTCATATGTAGTAAAAACCTGAGAGATCCGTTCGCCATCGTCATTTGTTAACGAATCGACTTAAAGCCAGATCGTCACATTGGCCGTTTTCCTCTCTGAAACGGTTGTACTTATCGTCTGCAAAGCTATGTCGAGTGCTGCGGTATGTGGAGACACTAAAAGCACCATAGTAGAACACAGATGAAGCTTATAAGTTGACGTAATAGCCAGTAAGAGGTAGTACAATTCAAGTTTAAGGTATCGATTATTAAATTTTTAGCTGGCTTTGGTGCCTTGGACATGAGCTAGGACCTTAAGATTCTGCATGAAAGGAGGACTGGCAGCCGAGATGCATGGGAGAATGTGAAAAGTGTTCATATGTAGTAAAAACCTGAGAAATCCGTTCGTTATCGTCATATATTACCGAATCGACTTGAAGCCGGATCGTCACATTGGCCGCTCTTCTCTCTGAAACGGTTGTACTTATCGTCTGCAAAGCTATGTCGCGTGCTGCGGTATGTGGAGACGCTAAAATCACCTTAGTAGGACACAGATGAAGCTTCTAAGTTGATGTAATAGCCAGTAAGAAGTAGTACAATTCAAGTTTTAGGTATCGATTATTGACTTTTTAGCTGGCTTTGGTGCCTTGGACATGAGCTAGGACCCTAAGAATCTGCATGAGAGGGAGACTAGCAGAAAAGTTGCACGGGAGAATGTGAAATGTGCTCATATGTAGTATTAACCTGAGAAATCCGTCCGTTTTCGTCTTTTGTTATCGAGTCGACTAAAGGCCAGATCGTAACATTGTCCGCCCTTCTCTCTGAAACGGCTGTACTTATCGTCTGAAAGCTATGTCGCGTGCTGCGGTATGCGCAGACACTTAAAGCACCATAGTAGAACACAGATGAAGCTTCTAAGTTGATGTAATAGCCAGTAAGAAGTAGTATAATTCAAGTTTTAGGTATCGATTATTGACTTTTTAGCTGGCTTTGGTGCCTTGGACATGAGCTAGGACCTTAAGATTCTGCATGAAAGGAGGACTAGGAGCCGAGTTGCACGGGAGAAAGTGAAAAGTGTTCATATGTAGTAAAAACCCGAGAAATCCGTACGTTTTCGTCATTGGTTATCGAATCGTCTTAAAGCCAGATCGTCACATTGGCCGCTCTTCTCTCTGAAACGGTTGTACTTATCGTCTGCAAAGCTATGTCGAGTGCTGCGGTATGTGGAGACACTAAAATCACCATAGTAGAACACAGATGAAGCTTCTAAGTTGATGTAATAGCCAGTAAGAAGTAGTACAATTCAAGTTTTAGGTATCGATTATTGACTTTGTAGCTGACTTTGGTGCCTTGGAGATGAGCTAGGACCTTAAGATTCTGCATGAAAGAAGGACTAGCAGCCGAGTTGTACGGGAGAATGTGTAAAGTGTTCATATGTAGTAAAAACCTGAGAAATCCATACGTTTTCGTCATTGGTTATCGATTCGTCTTAAAGCCAGATCGTCACATTGGCTGCTCTTCTCTCTGAAACGGTTGTACATATCGTCTGCAAAGCTATGTCGCGTGCTGCGGCATGTGGAGACACTAAAAGCACCATAGTAGAACACAGATGAAGCTTCTAAGTTGATGTAATAGCTAGTAAGAGGTAGTACAATTCAAGTTTTAGGAATCGATTATTGACTTTTTAGCTGGCTTTGGGGCCTTGGACATGAGCTAGGACCTTAAGATTCTGCATGAAAGGAGGACTAGCAGCCGAGTTGCACGGGAGGATGTGAAAAGTTTTCATATGTAGTAAAAACCTGAGAAATCCGTCCATTTTCGTAATATGTAATCGAATCGACTTAAAACCGGATCGTGACATTGGCCGCTCTTCTCTCTGAAACGGTTGTACTTATCGTCTGCAAAGCTATGTCGCGTGCTGCGGTATGCGGAGACACTAAAAGCACCATAGTAGAACACAGATGAAGCTTCTAAGTTGATGTAATAGCTAGTAAGAAGTAGTACAACTGGAATTTTAGATATCGATTATTTGCTTTTTAGATGGCTTTGGTGCCTTGGACATGAGCTAGGACCTTAAGATTCAGCATGAAAGGAGGACTAGCAGCCGAGTTGCACGGGAGAATGTGAAAAGTGTTCATATGTAGTAAAAACCTGAGAGATCCGTTCGCCATCGTCATTTGTTAAGGAATCGACTTAAAGCCACATCGTCTCATTGGCCGCTCTCCTCTCTGAAACGGTTTTACATATCGTCTGAAAAGCTATGTCGCGTGCTGCGGTATGTGGAGACACTAAAAGCACCATAGTAGAACACAGATGAAGATTCTAAGTTGATGTAATAGCCAGTAAGAAGTAGTACAAGTCAAGTTTTAGGTATCGATTATAGACTTTTTAGCTGGCTTTGGTGCCTTGGACATGAGCTAGGACCTTAAGATTCTGCATGAAAGGAGGACTAACAGCCGCCTTGCACGTGAGAATGTGAAAAGTGTTCATATGTAGTAAAAACCTGTGAAATCCGACCGTTTTCGTCATTTGTTATCGAATCGACTTAAAGCCAGATCGTCACATTGGACGCTCTTCTCTCTGAAACGGTTGTACTTATCGTCTGCAAAGCTATGTCGAGTGCTGCGGTATGTGGAGACACTAAAAGCACCATAGTAGAACACAGATGAAGCTTATAAGTTGATGTAATAGCCAGTAAGAGGTAGTACAATTCAAGTTTAAGGTATCGATTATTAAATTTTTAACTGGCTTTGGTGCCTTGGACATGAGCTAGGACCTTAAGATTCTGCATGAAAGGAGGACTAGCAGCCGAGATGCATGGGAGAATGTGAAAAGTTTTCATATGTAGTAAAAACCTGAGAAATCCGTTCGTTATCGCCATATATTACCGAATCGACTTAAAGCCGGATCGTCACATTGGCCGCTCTTCTCTCTGAAACGGTTGTACTTATCGTCTGCAAAGCTATGTCGCGTGCTGCGGTATGCGGAGACTCTAAAAGCACCATAGTAGAACACAGATGAAGCTTCTAAGTTGATGTAATAGCCAGCAAGAAGTAGTACAATTCAAGTTTTAAGTATCGACTATTGACTTTTTAGCTGGCTTTGGTGCCTTGGACATGAGCTAGGACCTTAAGATTCTGCATGAAAGCAGGACTAGCAGCCGAGTTGCACGGGAGAATGTGAAAAGTGTTCATATGTAGTAAAAACCTGAGAAATCCGTCCCTTTTCGTCGTTTGTTATCGAATCGACTTAAAGCCTGATCGTCACATTGGGCGCTCATCTCTCTGAAACGGTTGCACTTATCGTCTGCAAAGCTATGTCGCGTGCTGCAGTATGCGGAGACACTAAAAGCAGCATAGTAGAACACAGATGAAGCTTCTAATATGATGTAATAGAGAGTAAGAAGTAGTACAATTCAAGTTTTAGGTATCGATTATTGACTTTTTAGCTGGCTTTGGTGCCTTGGACATGAGCTATGACCTTACGAATCTGCATGAGAGGAGGACTAGCAGAAAAGTTGCACGGGAGAATGTGAAATGTGTTAACATGTAGTTTTAACCTGAGAAATCCGTCCGTTTTCGTCTTTTGTTATCGAATCGACTTAAAGCCAGATCGTCACATTGTCTGCCCTTCTCTCTGAAACGGTTGTACTTATCGTCTGCAAAGCTATGTCGTGTGCTACGGTATGCGGAGACACTAAAAATACCATAGTAAAACACGGATGAAGCTTCTAAGTTAATGTAATAGCCAGTAAGAAGTAGTACAATTCAAGTTTTACTTATCGATTATTGACTTTCAGCTGGCTTTGGTGCCTTGGACATGAGCTAGGACCTTAAGATTCTGCATGAAGGAGGACTAGCAGCCGAGTTGCACGGGAGATTGTGAAAAGTGTTCATATGTAGCAAAAACCTGAGAGATCCGTTCGCCATCGTCATTTGTTGACGAATCGACTTAAAGCCAGATCGTCACATTGGCCGCTCTCCTCGCGTGCTGCGGTATGCGGAGACACTAAGATCACCATAGTAGAACACAGATGAAGCTTCTAAGTTGATGTAATAGCTAGTAAGAAGTAGTACAATTGGAATTTTAGATATCGATTATTGACTTTTTAGCTGGCTTTGGTGCCTTGGACATGAGCTAGGATCTTAAGATTCTGCATGAAAGAAGGACTAGCAGCCGAGTTGTACGGGAGAATGTGAAAAGTGTTCATATGTAGTAAAAACCTGAGAAATCCATACGTTTTCGTCATTGGTTATCGATTCGTCTTAAAGCCAGATCGTCACATTGGCTGCTCTTCTCTCTGAAACGGTTGTACTTATCGTCTGCAAAGCTATGTCGCGTGCTGCGGCATGTGGAGACACTAAAAGCACCATAGTAGAACACAGATGAAGCTTCTAAGATGATGTAATAGCCAGTAAGAATTAGTACAATACCAGTTTTGGGTATCGATTATTGACTTTTAGCTGGCTTTGGTAACTTGGACATGAGCTAGGACCTTAAGATTCTGCATGAATGGAGGGTTAGCAGCCGAGTTGCACGGGAGAATGTGAAAAGTGTTCATATGTAGTAAAAACCTGAGAAATCCGTCCGTTTTCGTCATTTGTTATGGAATCGACTTAAAGCCAGATCGTCACATTGGCCGCTCTTCCCTCTGACGCTGTTGTACTTATCGTCTGCAATGCTATGTCGCGTGCTGCGGTATGCGCAGACACTTAAAGCACCATAGTAGAACACAGATGAAGCTTCTAAGTTGATGTAATAGCCAGTAAGAAGTAGTACAATTCAAGTTTTAGGTATCGATTATTGACTTTGTAGCTGGCTTTGGTGCCTTGGACATGAGCTAGGACCTTCAGATTCTGCATGAAAGGAGGACTAGCAGCCGAGTTGCACGGGAGATTGTGAAAAGTGTTCATATGTAGTAAAAACCTGAGAGATCCGTTCGCCATCGTCATTTGTTAACGAATCGACTTAAAGCCAGATCGTCACATTGGCCGCTCTCCTCTCTGAAACGGTTGTACTTAACGTCTGCAAAGCTATGTCGCGTGCTGCGGTATGTGGAGACACTAAAAGCACCATAGTAGAACACAGATGAAGATTCTAAGTTGATGTAATAGCCAGTAAGAAGTAGTACAAGTCAAGTTTTAGGTATCGATTATAGACTTTTTAGCTGGCTTTGGTGCCTTGGACATGAGCTAGGACCATAAGATTCTGCAAGAAAGGAGGACTAACAGCCGCCTTGCACGTGAGAATGTGAAAAGTGTTCATATGTAGTAAAAACCTGAGAAATCCGACCGTTTTCGTCATTTGTTATCGAATCGACTTAAAGCCAGATCGTCACATTGGACGCTCTTCTCTCTGAAACGGTTGTACTTAGCGTCTGCAAAGCTATGTCGAGTGCTGCGGTATGTGGAGACACTAAAAGCACCATAGTAGAACACAGATGAAGCTTATAAGTTGATGTAATAGTCAGTAAGAGGTAGTACAATTCAAGTTTAAGGTATCGATTATTAAATTTTTAGCTGGCTTTGGTGCCTTGGACATGAGCTAGGACCTTAAGATTCTGCATGAAAGGAGGACTAGCAGCCGAGATGCATGGGAGAATGTGAAAAGTGTTCATATGTAGTAAAAACCTGAGAAATCCGTTCGTTATCGTCATATATTACCGAATCGACTTAAAGCCGGATCGTCACATTGGCCGCTCTTCTCTCTGAAACGGTTGTTCTTATCGTCTGCCAAGCTATGTCGCGTGCTGCGGTATGTGGAGACACTAAAATCACCTTAGTAGGACACAGATGAAGATTCTAAGTTGATGTAATAGCCAGTAAGAAGTAGTACAAGTCAAGTTTTAGGTATCGATTATTGACTTTTTAGCTGGCTTTGGTGCCTTGGACATGAGCTATTACCCTAAGAATCTGCATGTGAGGGAGACTAGCAGAAAAGTTGCACGGGAGAATGTGAAATGTGCTCATATGTAGTATTAACCTGAGAAATCCGTCCGTTTTCGTCTTTTGTTATCGAGTCGACTAAAGGCCAGATCGTAACATTGTCCGCCCTTCTCTCTGAAACGGCTGTACTTATCGTCTGAAAGCTATGTCGCGTGCTGCGGTATGCGGAGACACTAAAAGCACCATAGTAGAACACAGATGATGCTTCTAAGTTGATGTAATAGCCAGTAAGAAGTAGTACAATTCCAGTTTTAGGTATCGATTATTGACTTTTTAGCTGGCTTTGGTGCCTTGGACATGAGCTAGGACCTTAAGATTCTGCATGAAAGCAGGACTAGCAGCCGACGTGCACTGGAGAATGTGAAAAGTGTTCACATGTAGTAAAAACCTGAGAAATCCGTCCGTTTTCGTCGTTTTTTATCGAATCGACTTAAAGCCTGATCGTCACATTGGGCGCTCTTCTTTCTGAAACGGTTGCACTTATCGTCTGCAAAGCTATGTCGCGTGCTGCGGTATGCGGAGACACTAAAAGCAGCATAGTAGAACACAGATGAAGCTTCTAAGTTGATGTAATAGCTAGTAAGAAGTAGTACAATTGAAATTTTAGATATCGATTATTGACTTATTAGCTGGCTTTGGTGCCTTGGACATGAGCTAGGACCTTAAGATTCTGCATGAAAGTAGGACTAGCAGCCGAGTTGCACGGGAGAAAGTGAAAAGTGTTCATATGTAGTAAAAACCCGAGAATTCCGTACGTTATCGTCATTGGTTATCGAATCGTCTTAAAGCCAGATCGTCACATTGGCCGCTCTTCTCTCTGAAACGGTTGTACTTATCGTATGCAAAGCTATGTCGAGTGCTGCGGTATGTGGAGACACTAAAATCACCATAGTAGAACACAGATGAAGCTTCTAAGTTGATGTAATAGCCAGTAAGAGGTAGTACAATTCAAGTTTTAGGTATCGATTATTGACGTTTTAGCTGGCTTTTGTGACTTGGACATGAGCTAATACCTTAAGATTCTGACATGAAAGGAGGACTAGCAGCTGACTTGCCTGGGAGAATATGAAAAGTGTTCATATGTAGTAAAAACTTGAGAAATCCTTCCGTTTTCGTCATTTGTTATCGAATCGACCTAAAGCCAGATCGTGACATTGGCCGCCCTTCTCTCTGAAACGGTTGCACTTATCGTCTGCAAAGCTATGTCGCGTGCTGCAGTATGCGGAGACACTAAAAGCAGCATAGTAGAACACAGATGAAGCTTCTAAGTTGATGTAATAGCTAGTAAGAAGTAGTACAATTGAAATTTTAGATATCGATTATTGACTTTTTAGCTGGCTTTGGTGCTTTGGACATGAGCTTGGAGCTTAAGATTCTGCATGAAAGGAGGACTAACAGCCGTCTTGCACGTGAGAATGTGAAAAGTGTTCATATGTAGTAAAAACCTGAGAAATCCGACCGTTTTCGTCATTTGTTATCGAATCGACTTAAAGCCAGATCGACACATTGGACGCTCTTCTCTCTGAAACGTTTGTACTTATCGTCTGCAAAGCTATGTCGAGTGCTGCGGTATGTGGAGACACTGAAAGCACCATAGTAGAACACAGATGAAGCTTATAAGTTGATGTAATAGCCAGTAAGAGGTAGTACAATTCAAGTTTTAGGTATCGATTATTGACGTTTTAGCTGGCTTTCGTGACTTGGACATGAGCTAGGACCTTAAGATTCTGCATGAAAGGAGGACTAGCAGCTGACTTGCCTGGGAGAATATGAAAAGTGTTTATATGTAGTAAAAACATGAGAAATCCTTCCGTTTTCGTCATTTGTTATCGAATCGACTTAAAGCCAGATCGTCACATTGGCCGCCCTTCTCTCTGAAACGGTTGCACTTATCGTCTGCAAAGCTATGTCACGTGCTGCAGTATGCGAAGACACTAAAAGCAGCATAGTAGAACACAGATGAAGCTTCTAAGTTGATGTAATAGCTAGTAAGAAGTAGTACAATTGAAATTTTAGATATCGATTATTGACTTTTTATCTGGCTTTGGTTCTTGGACGTGAGCTAGGACCTTAAGATTCTGCATGAAAGGAGGACTAGCAGCCGAGCTGCACGTTAGGATGTGAAAAGTTTTCATATGTAGTAAAAACCTGAGAAATCCGTCCATTTTCGTCATTTGTTATCGAATCGACTTAAAGCCAGATCGTCACATTGGCCACTCTACTCTCTGAAACGGTTGTACTTATCGTCTGCAAAGCTATGTCGCGTGCTGCGGTATGCGGAGACACCAAAATAACCATAGTAGAACACAGATGAAGCTTCTAAGTTGATGTAATAGCCAGTAAGAAGTAGTACAATTCAAGATTTGGGCATCGATTATTGACTTTTTAGCTGGCTTTGGTGCCTTGGACATGAGCTAGGACCTTAAGATTCGGCATGAAAGGAGGACTAGCAGCCGAGTTGCACGGGAGAATGTGAAAAGTGTTCATATGTAGTAAAAACCTGAGAAATCCGTCCGTTTTCGTCATTAGTTATCGAATCGACTTAAAGCCAGATCGTCACATTGGCCGCTCTTCCCTCTGACGCTGTTGTACTTATCGTCTGCAATGCTATGTCGCGTGCTGCGGTATGCGCAGACACTTAAAGCACCATAGTAGAACACAGATGAAGCTTCTAAGTTGATGTAATAGCTAGTAAGAAGTAGTACAATTGGAATTTTAGATATCGATTATTGACTTTTTAGCTGGCTTTGGTGCCTTGGACATGAGCTAGGATCTTAAGATTCTGCATGAAAGAAGGACTAGCAGCCGAGTTGTACGGGAGAATGTGAAAAGTGTTCATATGTAGTAAAAACCTGAGAAATCCATACGTTTTCGTCATTGGTTATCGATTCGTCTTAAAGCCAGATCGTCACATTGGCTGCTCTTCTCTCTGAAACGGTTGTACTTATCGTCTGCAAAGCTATGTCGCGTGCTGCGGCATGTGGAGACACTAAAAGCACCATAGTAGAACACAGATGAAGCTTCTAAGATGATGTAATAGCCAGTAAGAATTAGTACAATACCAGTTTTGGGTATCGATTATTGACTTTTAGCTGGCTTTGGTGACTTGGACATGAGCTAGGACCTTAAGATTCTGCATGAATGGAGGGTTAGCAGCCGAGTTGCAGGGGAGAATGTGAAAAGTGTTCATGTGTAGTAAAAACCTGAGAAATCCGTCCGTTTTCGTCATTTGTTATGGAATCGACTTAAAGCCAGATCGTCACATTGGCCGCTCTTCCCTCTGACGCTGTTGTACTTATCGTCTGCAATGCTATGCCGCGTGCTGCGGTATGCGCAGACACTTAAAGCACCATAGTAGAACACAGATGAAGCTTCTAAGTTGATGTAATAGCCAGTAAGAAGTAGTACAATTCAAGTTTTAGGTATCGATTATTGACTTTGTAGCTGGCTTTGGTGCCTTGGACATGAGCTAGGACCTTAAGATTCTGCATGAAAGGAGGACTAGCAGCCGAGTTGCACGGGAGATTGTGAAAAGTGTTCATATGTAGTAAAAACCTGAGAGATCCGTTCGCCATCGTCATTTGTTAACGAATCGACTTAAAGCCAGATCGTCACATTGGCCGCTCTCCTCTCTGAAACGGTTGTACTTATCGTCTGCAAAGCTATGTCGCGTGCTGCGGTATGTGGAGACACTAAAAGCACCATAGTAGAACACAGATGAAGATTCTAAGTTGATGTAATAGCCAGTAAGAAGTAGTACAAGTCAAGTTTTAGGTATCGATTATAGACTTTTTAGCTGGCTTTGGTGCCTTGGACATGAGCTAGGACCATAAGAATCTGCATGAAAGGAGGACTAACAGCCGCCTTGCACGTGAGAATGTGAAAAGTGTTCATATGTAGTAAAAACCTGAGAAATCCGACCGTTTTCGTCTTTTGTTATCGAGTCGACTAAAGGCCAGATCGTAACATTGTCCGCCCTTCTCTCTGAAACGGCTGTACTTATCGTCTGAAAGCTATGTCGCGTGCTGCGGTATGCGGAGACACTAAAAGCACCATAGTAGAACACAGATGAAGCTTCTAAGTTGATGTAACAGCTAGTACGAAGTAGTACAATTGAAATTTTAGATATCGATTATTGACTTTTTAGCTGGCTTTGGTGTCTTGGACATGAGCTAGGACCTTAAGATTCTGCATGAAAGGAGGACTAGCAGCCGAGTTGCACGGGAGAAAGTGAAAAGTGTTCATATGTAGTAAAAACCCGAGAAATCCGTACGTTTTCGTCATTGGTTATCGAATCGTCTTAAAGCCAGATCGTCACATTGGCCGCTCTTCTCTCTGAAACGGTTGTACTTATCGTCTGCAAAGCTATGTCGAGTGCTGCGGTATGTGGAGACACTAAAATCACCATAGTAGAACACAGATGAAGCTTCTAAGTTGATGTAATAGCCAGTAAGAGGTAGTACAATTCAAGTTTTAGGTATCGATTATTGACGTTTTAGCTGGCTTTCGTGACTTGGACATGAGCTAGGACCTTAAGATTCTGCATGAAAGGAAGACTAGAAGCTGACTTGCCTGGGAGAATATGAAAAGTGTTCATATGTAGTAAAAACTTGAGAAATCCTTCCGTTTTCGTCATTTGTTATCGAATCGACCTAAAGCCAGATCGTGACATTGGCCGCCCTTCTCTCTGAAACGGTTGCACTTATCGTCTGCAAAGCTATGTCGCGTGCTGCAGTATGCGGAGACACTAAAAGCAGCATAGTAGAACACAGATAAAGCTTCTAAGTTGATGTAATAGCTTGTAAGAAGTAGTACAATTGAAATTTTAGATATCGATTATTGACTTTTTAGCTGGCTTTGGTTCTTGGACGTGAGCTAGGACCTTAAGATTCCGCATGAAAGGAGGACTAGCAGCCGAGCTGCACGTTAGGATGTGAAAAGTTTTCATATGTAGTAAAAACCTGAGAAATCCGTCCATTTTCGTCATTTGTTATCGAATCGACTTAAAGCCAGATCGTCACATTGGCCACTCTTCTCTCTGAAACGGTTGTACTTATCATCTGCAAAGCTATGTCGCGTGCTGCGGTATGCGGAGACACCAAAATAACCATAGTAGAACACAGATGAAGCTTCTAAGTTGATGTAATAGCCAGTAAGAAGTAGTACAATTCAAGATTTGGGCATCGATTATTGACTTTTTAGCTGGCTTTGGTGCCTTGGACATGGGCTAGGACCTTAAGATTCGGCATGAAAGGAGGACTAGCAGCCGAGTTGCACGGGAGAATGTGAAAAGTGTTCATATGTAGTAAAAACCTGAGAAATCCGTCCGTTTTCGTCATTAGTTATCGAATCGACTTAAAGCCAGATCGTCACATTGGCCGCTCTTCTCTCTGAAACGGTTGTAGTTATGGTCTGCAAAGCTATGTCGCGTGCTGCGGTATGTGGAGACACTAAAAGCACCATAGTAGAACACAGATGAAGCTTCTAAGTTGATGTAATAGCTAGTAAGAAGTAGTACAATTCAAGTTTTATGTATCGATTATTGACTTTTTAGCTGACTTTGGTGCCTTGGACATGAGCTAGGACCCTAAGAATCTGCATGAGAGGGAGACTAGCAGAAAAGTTGCACGGGAGATTGTGAAATGTGCTCATATGTAGTATTAACCTGAGAAATCCGTCCGTTTTCGTCTTTTGTTATCGAGTCGACTAAAGGCCAGATCGTAACATTGTCCGCCCTTCTCTCTGAAACGGCTGTACTTATCGTCTGAAAGCTATGTCGCGTGCTGCGGTATGCGGAGACACTAAAAGCACCATAGTAGAACACAGATGAAGCTTCTAAGTTGATGTAATAGCCAGTAAGAGGTAGTACAATTCAAGTTTTAGGTATCGATTATTGACGATTTAGCTGGCTTTCGTGACTTGGACATGAGCTAGGACCTTAAGATTCTGCATGAAAGGAGGACTAGCAGCTGACTTGCCTGGGAGAATATGAAAAGTGTTTATATGTAGTAAAAACATGAGAAATCCTTCCGTTTTCGTCATTTGTTATCGAATCGACTTAAAGCCAGATCGTCACATTGGCCGCCCTTCTCTCTGAAACGGTTGCACTTATCGTCTGCAAAGCTATGTCACGTGCTGCAGTATGCGGAGACACTAAAAGCAGCATAGTAGAACACAGATGAAGCTTCTAAGTTGATGTAATAGCTAGTAAGAAGTAGTACAATTGAAATTTTAGATATCGATTATTGACTTTTTAGCTGGCTTTGGTTGTTGGACGTGAGCTAGGACCTTAAGATTCTGCATGAAAGGAGGACTAGCAGCCGAGCTGCACGTTAGGATGTGAAAAGTTTTCATATGTAGTAAAAACCTGAGAAATCCGTCCATTTTCGTCATTTGTTATCGAATCGACTTAAAGCCAGATCGTCACATTGGCCACTCTTCTCTCTGAAACGGTTGTACTTATCATCTGCAAAGCTATGTCGCGTGCTGCGGTATGCGGAGACACCAAAATAACCATAGTAGAACACAGATGAAGCTTCTAAGTTGATGTAATAGCCAGTAAGAAGTAGTACAATTCATGATTTGGGCATCGATTATTGACTTTTTAGCTGGCTTTGGTGCCTTGGACATGGGCTAGGACCTTAAGATTCGGCATGAAAGGAGGACTAGCAGCCGAGTTGCACGGGAGAATGTGAAAAGTGTTCATATGTAGTAAAAACCTGAGAAATCCGTCCGTTTTCGTCATTAGTTATCGAATCGACTTAAAGCCAGATCGTCACATTGGCCGCTCTTCTCTCTGAAACGGTTGTACTTATGGTCTGCAAAGTTATGTCTCGTGCTGCGGTATGTGGAGACACTAAAAGCACCATAGTAGAACACAGATGAAGCTTCTATGTTGATGTCATAGCTAGTAAGAAGTAGTACAATTAAAATTTTAGATATCGATTATTGACTTTTTAGCTGGCTTTGGTGCCTTGTACATGAGCTAGGACCTTAAGATTCTGCATGAAAGGAGGACTAGCAGCCGAGTTGCACGGGAGAATGTGAAAAGTGTTCATATGTAGTAAAAACCTGTGAAATCCGTCCGTTTTCGTCATTTGTTATCGAATCGACTTAAAGCCAGATCGTCACATTGGCCGCTCTTCTCTCTGAAACGGTTGTACTTATCGTCTTCAAAGCTATGTCGCAGTGCTGCGGTATGTGGAGACTCTAAAAGCACCATAGCAGAACACAGATGAAGCTTATAAGTTGATGTAATAGCCAGTAAGAAGTAGTACAACTCAAGTTTTAGGTATCGATTATTGACTTTTTAGCTGGCTTTGGTGCCATGGACATGAGCTAGGACCATAAGATTCGGCATGAAAGGAGGACTGGCAGCCGAGTTGCACGGGAGAATGTGGAAAGTGTTCATATGTAGTAAAAACCTGAGAAATCCGTCCGTTTTCGTCATTTGTTATCGAATTGACTTAAAGCCAGATCGTCACATTGGCCGCTCTTCTCTCTGAAACGGTTGTACTTATCGTCTGGAAAGCTATGTCGCGTGCTGCGGTATGCGGAGACACTAAAAGCACCATAGCAGAACACAGATGAAGCTTCTAGGTTGATGTAATAGCCAGTAAGAAGTAGTACAATTCAAGTTTTAGGTATCGATTATTGACTTTTTAGCTGGCTTTGGTGCCTTGGACATGAGCTATGACCTTACGAATCTGCATGAGAGGAGGACTAGCAGAAAAGTTGCACGGGAGAATGTGAAATGTGTGAATATGTAGTTTTAACCTGAGAAATCCGTCCATTTTCGTCTTTTGTTATCGAATCGACTATAAGCCAGATCGTCACATTGTCCGCTCTTCTCTCTGAAACGGTTGTACTTATCGTCTGCAAAGCTATGTCGTGTGCTGCGGTATGCGGAGACACTAAAAATACCATAGTAAAACACGGATGAAGCTTCTAAGTTGATGTAATAGCCAGTAATAAGTAGTACAATTCAAGTTTTACTTATCGATTATTGACTTTCAGCTGGCTTTGGTGCCTTGGACATGAGCTAGGACCTTAAGATTCTGCATGAAAGGAGGACTAGCAGCCGAGTTGCACGGGAGAATGTGAAAAGTGTTCATATGTAGTAAAAACCTAAAAAATCCATACGTTTTCGTCATTGGTTATCGATTCGTCTTAAAGCCAGATCGTCACATTGGCTGCTCTTCTCTCTGAAACGGTAGTACTTATAGTCTGCAAAGCTATGTCGCGTGCTGCGGCATGTGGAGACACTAAAAGCACCATAGTAGAACACAGATGAAGGTTCTAAGTTGATGTAATAGCTAGTAAGAGGTAGTACAATTCAAGTTTTAGGTATCGATTATTGACTTGTTAGCTGGCTTTGGTGCCTTGGACATGAGCTAGGACCTTAAGAATCTGCATGAAAGGAGGACTAGCAGCCGAGTTGCACGGAAGGATGTGAAAAGTTTTCATATGTAGTAAAAACCTGAGAAATCCGTCCATTTTCGTAATATGCAATCGAATCGACTTAAAACCGGATCGTGACATTGGCCGCATTTCTCTCTGAAGCGGTTGTACTTATCGTCTGCAAAGCTATGTGGCGTGCTGCGGTATGCGGAGACACTAAAATCACCATAGTAGAACACAGATGAAGCTTCTAAGTTGATGTAATAGCTAGTAAGAAGTAGTACAATTGGAATTTTAGATATCGATTATTGACTTTTTAGCTGGCTTTGGTGCCTTGGACATGAGCTAGGACCTTAAGATTCTGCATGAAAGGAGGACTAGCAGCCGAGTTGCACGGGAGAATGTGAAAAGTGTTCATATGTAGTAAAAACCTAAAAAATCCATACGTTTTCGTCATTGGTTATCGATTCGTCTTAAAGCCAGATCGTCACATTGGCCGCTCTCCTTTCTGAAACGGTTGTACTTATCGTCTGCAAAGCTATGTCGCGTGCTGCGGTATTTGGAGACACTAAAAGCAACATAGTAGATCACAGATGAAGATTCTAAGTTGATGTAATAGCCAGTAAGGGGTAGTACAATTCAAGTTTAAGGTATCGATTATTAAATTTTTAGCTGGCTTTGGTGCCTTGGACATGAGCTAGGACCTTAAGATTCTGCATGAAAGGAGGACTAGCAGCCGAGATGCATATGAGAATGTGAAAAGTGTTCATATGTAGTAAAAACCTGAGAAATCCGTTCGTTATCGTCATATATTACCGAATCGACTTAAAGCCGGATCGTCACATTGGCCGCTCTTCTCTCTAAAACGGTTGTACTTATCGTCTGCAAAGCTATGTGGCGTGCTGCGGTATGTGGAGACACTAAAATCACCTTAGTAGGACACAGATGAAGCTTCTAAGTTGACGTAATAGCCAGTAAGAAGTAGTACAAGTCTAGTTTTAGGTTTCTATTATTGACTTTTTAGCTGGCTTTGGTGCCTTGGACATGAGCTAGGACCCTAAGAATCTGCATGAGAGGGAGACTAGCAGAAAAGTTGCACGGGAGAATGTGAAATGTGCTCATATGTAGTATTAACCTGAGAAATCCGTCCGTTTTCGTCTTTTGTAATCGAGTCGACTAAAGGCCAGATCGTAACATTGTCCGCCCTTCTCTCTGAAACGGCTGTACTTATCGTCTGAAAGCTATGTCGCGTGCTGCGGTATGTGGAGACACTAAAAGCACCATAGTAGAACACAGATGAAGCTTCTAAGTTGATGTAATAGCTAGTAAGAAGTAGTACAATTGAAATTTTAGATATCGATTATTGACTTTTTAGCTGGCTTTGGTGCCTTGGACATGAGCTAGGACCTTAAGATTCTGCATGAAAGGAGGACTAGCAGACGATTTGCACGGGAGAAAGTGAAAAGTGTTCATATGTAGTAAAAACCCGAGAAATCCGTACGTTTTCGTCATTGGTTATCGAATCGTCTTAAAGCCAGATCGTCACATTGGCCGCTCTTCTCTCTGAAACGGTTGTACTTATCGTCTGCAAAGCTATGTCGAGTGCTGCGGTAAGTGGAGACACTAAAATCACCATACTAGAACACAGATGAAGCTTCTAAGTTGATGTAATAGCCAGTAAGAGGTAGTACAATTCAAGTTTTAGGTATCGATTATTGACGTTTTAGCTGGCTTTCGTGACTTGGACATGAGCTAGGACCTTAAGATTCTGCATGAAAGGAGGACTAGCAGCTGACTTGCCTGGGAGAATATGAAAAGTGTTCATATGTAGTAAAAACCTGAGAAATCCTTCCGTTTTCGTCATTTGTTATCGAATCGACTTAAAGCCAGATCGTCACATTGGCCGCTCTTCTTTCTGAAACGGTTGTACTTATCGTCTGAAAGCTATGTCGCGTGCTGCGGTATGTGGAGACACTAAAAGCACCATAGTAGAACACAGAGAAGATTCTAAGTTGATGTAATAGCCAGTGAGAAGTAGTACAAATCAAGTTTTAGGTATCGATTATAGACTTTTTAGCTGGCTTTGGTGCCTTGGACATGAGCTAGGACCTTAAGATTCTGCATGAGAGTAGGACTAACAGCCGCGTTGCACGTGAGAATGTGAAAAGTGTTCATATGTAGTAAAAACCCGAGGAATCCGTCCGTTTTCGTCATTTGTTATCGAATCGACTTAAAGCCAGATCGTCACATTGGCCGCTCTACTCTCTGAAACGGTTGTACTTATCGTCTGCAAAGCTATGTCACGTGCAGCGGTATGCGGAGACACAAAAAGCACCATAGTAGAACACAGATCAAGCTTCTAATTTGATGTAATAGCCAGTAAGAAGTAGTACAATTCAAGTTTTACTTATCGATTATTGACTTTTTAGCTGGCTTTGGTGCCATGGACATGAGCTAGGACCATAAGATTCGGCATGAAAGGAGGACTGGCAGCCGAGTTGCACGGGAGAATGTGGAAAGTGTTCATATGTAGTAAAAACCTGAGAAATCCGTCCGTTTTCGTCATTTGTTATCGAATCGACTTAAAGCCAGATCGTCACATTGGCCGCTCTTCTCTCTGAAACGGTTGTACTTATCGTCTGGAAAGCTATGTCGCGTGCTGCGGTATGCGGAGACACTAAAAGCACCATAGCAGAACACAGATGAAGCTTCTAGGTTGATGTAATAGCCAGTAAGAAGTAGTACAATTCAAGTTTTAGGTATCGATTATTGACTTTTTAGCTGGCTTTGGTGCCTTGGACATGAGCTATGACCTTACGAATCTGCATGAGAGGAGGACTAGCAGAAAAGTTGCACGGGAGAATGTGAAATGTGTGAATATGTAGTTTTAACCTGAGAAATCTGTCCATTTTCGTCTTTTGTTATCGAATCGACTATAAGCCAGATCGTCACATTGTCCGCCCTTCTCTCTGAAACGGTTGTACTTATCGTCTGCAAAGCTATGTCGTGTGCTGCGGTATGCGGAGACACTAAAAATACCATAGTAAAACACGGATGAAGCTTCTAAGTTGATGTAATAGCCAGTAATAAGTAGTACAATTCAAGTTTTACTTATCGATTATTGACTTTCAGCTGGCTTTGGTGCCTTGGACATGAGCTAGGACCTTAAGATTCTGCATGAAAGGAGGACTAGCCGCCGAGTTGCACGGGAGATTGTGAAATGTGTTCATATGTAGTAAAAACCTGAGAGATCCGTTCGCCATCGTCATTTGTTAACGAATCGACTTAAAGCCAGATCGTCACATTGGCCGCTCTCCTCTCTGAAACGGTTGTACTTATCGTCTGCAAAGCTATGTCGCGTGCTGCGGTATGTAGAGACACTAAATGCACCATAGTAGAACACAGATGAAGCTTCTAAGTTGATGTAATAGCCAGTAAGATGTAGTACAATTCAAGTTTAAGGTATCGATTATTGACTTTGTAGCTGGTTTTGGTGCCTTGGACATGAGCTATTACCTTAAGATTCTGCATGAAAGAAGGACTAGCAGCCGAGTTGTACGGGAGAATGTGAAAAGTGTTCATATGTAGTAAAAACCTGAGAAGTCCGTCCGTTTTGTCATTTGTTATCGAATCGACTTAAAGCCAGATCGTCACATTGGCCGCCCTTCTCTCCGAAACGGTTGTACTTATCGTCTGAAAGCTATGTCGCGTGCTGTGGTAGGCGGAGACACTAAAAGCACCATAGTAGAACACAGATGAAGCTTCTAAGATGATGTAATAGCCAGTAAGAATTAGTACAATACCAGTTTTGGGTATCGATTATTGATTTCTAGCTGGCTTTGGTGACTTGGACATGAGCTAGGACCTTAAGATTCTGCATGAAAGGAGGACTAGCAGCCGAGTTGCACGGGAGATTGTGAAAAGTGTTCATATGTAGTAAAAACCTGAGAGATCCGTTCGCCATCGTCATTTGTTAACGAATCGACTTAAAGCCAGATCGTCACATTGGCCGCTCTCCTTTCTGAAACGGTTGTACTTATCGTCTGCAAAGCTATGTCGCGTGCTGCGGTATTTGGGGACACTAAAAGCACCATAGTAGATCACAGATGAAGATTCTAAGTTGATGTAATAGCCAGTAAGGGGTAGTACAATTCAAGTTTAAGGTATCGATTATTAAATTTTTAGCTGGGTTTGGTGCCTTGGACATGAGCTAGGACCTTAAGATTCTGCATGAAAGGAGGACTAGCAGCCGAGATGCATATGAGAATGTGAAAAGTGTTCATATGTAGTAAAAACCTGAGAAATCCGTTCGTTATCGTCATATATTACCGAATCGACTTAAAGCCGGATCGTCACATTGGCCGCTCTTCTCTCTAAAACGGTTGTACTTATCGTCTGCAAAGCTATATCGCGTGCTGCGGTATGTGGAGACACAAAAATCACCTTAGTAGGACACAGATGAAGCTTCTAAGTTGACGTAATAGCCAGTAAGAAGTAGTACAAGTCTAGTTTTAGGTTTCTATTATTGACTTTTTAGCTGGCTTTGGTGCATTGGACATGAGCTAGGACCCTAAGAATCTGCATGAGAGGGAGACTAGCAGAAAAGTTGCACGGGAGAATGTGAAATGTGCTCATATGTAGTATTAACCTGAGAAATCCGTCCGTTTTCGTCTTTTGTAATCGAGTCGACTAAAGGCCAGATCGTAACATTGTCCGCCCTTCTCTCTGAAACGGCTGTACTTATCGTCTGAAAGCTATGTCGCGTGCTGCGGTATGTGGAGACACTAAAAGCACCATAGTAGAACACAGATGAAGCTTCTAAGTTGATGTAATAGCCAGTAAGAAGTAGTACAATTCCAGTTTTAGGTATCGATTATTGACTTTTTAGCTGACTTTGGTGCCTTGGACATGAGCTAGGACCTTAAGATTCTGCATGAAAGCAGGACTTGCAGCCGAGTTGCACTGGAGAATGTGAAAAGTGTTCATATGTAGTAAAAACCTGAGAAATCCGTCCGTTTTCGTCGTTTGTTATCGAATCGACTTAAAGCCTGATCGTCACATTGGGCGCTCTTCTCTCTGAAACGGTTGTACTTATCGTCTGCAAAGCTATGTCGAGTGCTGCGGTAAGTGGAGACACTAAAATCACCATAGTAGAACACAGATGAAGCTTCTAAGTTGATGTAATAGCCAGTAAGAGGTAGTACAATTCAAGTTTTAGGTATCGATTATTGACGTTTTAGCTGGCTTTCGTGACTTGGACATGAGCTAGGACCTTAAGATTCTGCATGAAAGGAGGACTAGCAGCTGACTTGCCTGGGAGAATATGAAAAGTGTTCATATGTAGTAAAAACCTGAGAAATCCGTCCGTTTTCGTCATTTGTTATCGAATCGACTTAAAGCCAGATCGTCACATTGGCCGCTCTTCTCTCTGAAACGGTTGTACTTATCGTCTGAAAGCTATGTCGCGTGCTGCGGTATGTGGAGACACTAAAAGCACCATAGTAGAACACAGAGAAGATTCTAAGTTGATGTAATAGCCAGTGAGAAGTAGTACAAATCAAGTTTTAGGTATCGATTATAGACTTTTTAGCTGGCTTTGGTGCCTTGGACATGAGCTAGGACCTTAAGATTCTGCATGAGAGGAGGACTAACAGCCGCGTTGCACGTGAGAATGTGAAAAGTGTTCATATGTAGTAAAAACCCGAGAAATCCGTCCGTTTTCGTCATTTGTTATCGAATCGACTCAAAGCCAGATCGTCACATTGGCCGCTCTACTCTCTGAAACGGTTGTACTTATCGTCTGCAAAGCTATGTCACGTGCAGCGGTATGCGGAGACACAAAAAGCACCATAGTAGAACACAGATCAAGCTTCTAATTTGATGTAATAGCCAGTAAGAAGTAGTACAATTCAAGTTTTACTTAACGATTATTGACTTTTTAGCTGTCTGTGTTGCCTTGGCCATGAGCTAGGACCTTAAGATTCTGCATGAAAGGAGGACTAGCAGCCGAGTTGCACGGGAGGATGTGAAGAGTTTTCATATGTAGTAAAAACCTGAGAAATCCGTCCAATGTCGTCATTTGTTATCGAATCGACTTAAAACCGGATCGTGACATTGGCCGCTCTTCTCTCTGAAACGGTTGTACTTATCGTCTGCAAAGCTATGTCGCGTGCTGCGGTATGTGGAGACACTAAAATCACCATAGTAGGACACAGATGAAGCTTCTAAGTTGATGTAATAGCCAGTAAGAAGTAGTACAATTCAAGTTTTAGGTATCGATTATTGACTTTTTAGCTGGCTTTGGTGCCTTGGACATGAGCTAGGACCCTAAGAATCTGCATGAAAGGGAGACTAGCAGAAAAGTTGCACGGGAGAATGTGAAATGTGCTCATATGTAGTATTAACCTGAGAAATCCGTCCGTTTTCGTCTTTTGTTATCGAGTCGACTAAAGGCCAGATAGTAACATTGTCCGCCCTTCCCTCTGAAACTGCTGTACTTATCGTCTGAAAGCTATGTCGCGTGTTGCGGTATGCGGAGACATTAAAATCACCATAGTAGAACACATATGAAGATTCTAAGTTGACGTAATAGCCACTAAGAAGTAGTACAATTCAAGTTTTAGGTATCGATTATTGACTTTTTAGCTGACTTTGGTGCCTTGGACATGAGTTAGGACCTTAAGAATCTGCATGAAAGGAGGACTAGCAGCCGAGTTGCACGGGAGAATGTGAAAAGTGTTCATATGTAGTAAGAACCTGAGAAATCCGACCGTTATCCTCATTTGTTATCGAATCGACTTAAAGCCAGATCGTCACATTGGCCGCTCTTCTCTCTGAAACGGTTGTACTTATCGTCTGCAAAGCTATGTCGAGTGCTGCGGTATGTGGAGACACTTAAAGCACCATAGTAGAACACAGATGAAGCTTCTAAGTTGATGTAATAGCCAGTAAGAGGTAGTACAATTCAAGTTTTAGGTATCGATTATTGATTTTTAAATGGCTTTGGTGCCTTGGACATGAGCTAGGACCTTAAGATTCTGCATGAAAGGAGGACTAGCAGCCGAGATGCACGGGAGAATGTGAAAAGTGTTCATATGTAGTAAAAACCTGAGAAATCCGTCCCCTTTCGTCATTTCTTATGGAATCGACTTAAAGCTAGATCGTCACATTGGCCGCTCTTCCCTCTGACGATGTTGTACTTATCGTCTGCAATGCTATGTCGCGTGCTGTGGTATGCGGAGACACTTAAAGCACCATAGTAGAACACAGATGAAGCTTCTAAGTTGATGTAATAGCCAGTGAGAAGTAGTACAATTCAAGTTTTAGGTATCGATTATTGACTTTGTAGCTGACTTTGGTGCCTTGGACATGAGCTAGGACCCTAAGAATCTGCATGAAAGGGAGACTAGCAGAAAAGTTGCACGGGAGAATGTGAAATGTGCTCATATGTAGTATTAACCTGAGAAATCCGTCCGTTTTCGTCTTTTGTTATCGAGTCGACTAAAGGCCAGATCGTAACATTGTCCGCCCTTCTCTCTGAAACTGCTGTACTTATCGTCTGAAAGCTATGTCGCGTGTTGCGGTATGCGGAGACATTAAAATCACCATAGTAGAACACAGATGAAGATTCTAAGTTGACGTAATAGCCACTAGGAAGTAGTACAATTCAAGTTTTAGGTATCGATTATTGACTTTTTTGCTGACTTTGGTGCCTTGGACATGAGCTAGGACCTTAAGATTCATCATGAAAGGCGGACTTGCAGCCGAGTTGCACGGAAGAATGTGAAAAGTGTTCATATGTAGTAAAAACCTGAGAAATCGGTTCGTTATCGTCATTTGTTATCGAATCGACTTATAGCCAGATCGTCACATTGGCCGCTGTTCTCTCTGAAACGGTTGTACTTATCGTCTGCAAAGCTATGTCGCGTGCTGCGGTATGTGGAGACACTAAAAGCAAAATAGTAGAACACAGATGAAGCTTCTAAGTTGATGTAATAGCCAGTAAGAAGTAGTACAATTCAATTTTTAGTTATCGATTATTGACTTTTAAGCTGGCTTTGGTGCCTTGGACATGAGCTAGGACCTTAAGATTCTGCATGAAAGGAGGACTAGCAGCCGAGTTGTACGGGAGAATGTGAAAAGTGTTCATATGTAGTAAAAACCTGAGAAATCCGTCCGTTTTCGTCATTTTTTATCGAATCGACTTAAAGCCAGATCGTCACATTGGCCGCTCTTATCTCCGAAACGGTTGTACTTATCGTCTGCAAAGCTATCTCGCGTGCTGCGGTATGCGGAGACGCTAAAAGCACCATAGTAAACCACAGATGAAGCTTCTAAGATGATGTAATAGCCAGTAAGAATTAGTACAATACCAGTTTTAGGTATCGATTATTGACTTTTTAGCTGGCTTTGGTGCCTTGGACATGAGCTAGGACCTTAAGATTCTGCATGAAAGCAGGACTAGCAACCGAGTTGCATGGGAGAATGTGAAAAGTGTTCATATGTAGTAAAAACCCGAGAAATCCGTCCGTTTTCGTCATTTGTTATCGAATCGACTTAAAGCCAGATCGTCACTTTGGCCGCTCTTCTCTCTGAAACGGTTGTACTTATCGTCTGCAAAGCTACGTCGCGTGCTGTGGTATGCGGTGACACTAAAATCACCATAGTAGGACACAGATGAAGCTTCTAAGATGATGTAATAGCCAGTAAGAAGTAGTACAACACAAGTTTTAGGTGTCGATTATTGAATTTTTAGCTGGCTTTGGTGCCTTGGACATGAGCTAGGACCTTAAGATTCAGCATGAAAGGCGGACTTGCAGCCGAGTTGCACGGGAGAATGTGAAAAGTGTTCATATGTAGTAAAAACCTGAGAAATCCGTTCGTTATCGTCATTTGTTATGGAATTGACTTAAAGCCAGATTGTCACATTGGCCGCTCTTCTCTCTGAATCGGTTGTACTTATCGTCTGCAAAGCTATGTCGCGTGCTGCGGTATGCGGAGACACTAAAAATACCATTGTAGAACACGGATGAAGCTTCTAAGTTGATGTAATAGACAGTAAGAAGTAGTACAATTCAAGTTTTAGGCATCGATCATTGACTTATAGTTGGCTTTGGTGCCTTGGACATGAGCTGTGACCTTAAGATTCTGCATGAAAGGAGGACTAGCAGCCGAGTTGCACGGGAGAATGTGAAAAGTGTTCATATGTAGTAAAAACCTGAGAAATCCGTCCGTTTTCGTCATTTGTTATCGAATCGACTTAAAGCCAGATCGTCACATTGGCCGCTCTTCTCTCCGAAACGGTTGTACTTATCGTCTGAAAGCTATGTCGCGTGCTGCGGTATGCGGAGACGCTAAAAGCACCATAGTAGAACACAGATGAAGCTTCTAAGATGATTTAATAGCCAGTAAGAATTAGTACAATACCAATTTTAGGTATCGATTATTGACTTTTTAGCCGGCTTTGGTGCCTTGGACATGAGCTAGGACCTTAAGATTCTGCATGAAAGCAGGACTAGCAGCCGAGTTGCACGGGAGTATGTGAAAAGTGTTCATATGTAGTAAAAACCTGAGAAATCCGTCCGTTTTCGTCATTTGTTATGGAATTGACTTAAAGCCAGATTGTCACATTGGCCGCTCTTCTCTCTGAAACGGTTGTACTTATCGTCTGCAAATCTATGTCACGTGCTGCGGTATGTGGAGACACTGAAAGCACCATAGTAGAACACAGATGAAGCTTCTAAGATGTTGTAATAGCCAGTAAGAAGTAGTACAATTCCAATTTTAGGTATCAATTATTGAATTTTAGCTGGCTTTGGTGACTTGGACATGAGCTAGGACCTTAAGATTCTGCATGAAAGCAGGACTAGCAGCCGAGTTGCACGGGAGAATGTGAAAAGTGTTCATTTGTAGTAAAAACCCGAGAAATGCGTCCGTTTTCGTCATTTGTTATCGAATCGACTTAAAGCCAGATCGTCAAATTGTCCGCCGTTCTCTCTGAAACGGTTGTACTTATCTTCTGCAAAGCTATGTCACGTGCTGCGGTATGCGGAGAAACTAGAAATACCATAACAGAACACGGATGAAGCTTCTAAGTTGATGTAATAGCCAGTAAAATGTAGTACAATTCAAGTTGTAATCATCGATTATTGACTTTTAGCTGGCTTTGGTGCCTTGGACATGAGCTAGGACCTTAAGATTCTGCATGAAAGGAGGACTAGCAGCCGAGTTGCACGGGAGAATGTGAAAAGTGTTCATATGTAGTAAAAACTTGAGAAATCCGTCCGTTTTCGTCATTTGTTATCGAATCGACTTAAAGCCAGATCGTCACATTGGCCGCTCTTCTCTCCGAAACGGTTGTACTTATCGTCTGAAAGCTATGTCGCGTGCTGCGGTATGCGTAGACGCTAAAAGGACCATAGTAGAACACAGATGAAGCTTCTAAGATGATGTAATAGCCAGTAAGTATTAGTACAATACCAGTTTTAGGTATCGATTATTGACTTTTTAGCTGGTTTTGGTGCCTTGGACATGATCTAGGACCTTAAGATTCTGCATGAAAGCAGGACTAGCAGCTGAGTTGCACGGGAGTATGTGAAAAGTGTTCATATGTAGTTAAAACCTGAGAAATCCGTCCGTTTTCGTCATTTGTTATGGAATTGACTTAAAGCCAGATTGTCACATTGGCCGCTCTTCTCTCTGAATCGGTTGTACTTATCGCCTGCAAAGCTATGTCGCGTGCTGCGGTATTCGGAGACACTAAAAGCACCATAGTAGAACACAGATGAAGCTTCTAAGATGACGTAATAGCCAGTAAGAAGTAGTACAATTCAAGTTTTAGGTATCGATTATTGACTTTTTAGCTGGGTTTGGTGCCTTGGACATGAGCTAGGACCTTAAGATTCTGCATGAATGGAGGACTAGCAGCCGAGTTGAACGGGAGAATGTGAAAAGTGTTCATATGTAGTAAAAACCTGAGAAACCCGTCCGTTTTCGTCATTTGTTATCGAATCGACTTCAAGCCAGATCGTCACTTTGGCCGCTCTTCTCTCTGAAACGGTTGTACTTATCGTCTGCAAAGCTACGTCGCGTGCTGTGGTATGCGGTGACACTAAAATCACCATAGTAGGACACAGATGAAGCTTCTAAGATGATGTAATAGCCAGTAAGAAGTAGTACAATTCAAGTTTTAATCATCGATTATTGACTTTACCTGGCTTTGGTGCCTTGGACATGAGCTAGGACCTTAAGATTCTGAATGAAAGGAGGACTAGCAGCCGAGTTGCACGGGAGAATGTGTAAAGTGTTCATATGCAGTAAAAACCTGAGAAATCCGTCAGTTTTTGTCATTTGTTATTGAATCGACTTAAAGCCAGATCGTCACATTGGCCGCTCTTCTCTCTGAAACGGTTGTACTTATCGTCTGCAAAGGTATGTCACGTGCTGCGGTATGTGGAGACACTGAAAGCACAATAGTAGAACACAGATAAAGCTTCTAAGTTGATGTAATAGCCAGTAAGAAGTAGTACAACTCAAGTTTTAGGTATCGATTATTGACTTTTTAGCTGGCTTTCGTGCCTTGGACATGAGCTAGGACCATAAGATTCCGCATGAAAGGAGGACTAGCAGCCGAGTTGCACGGGAGAATGCGAAAAGTGTTCATATGTAGTAAAAACCTCTAAAATCAGTCCGTTTTCGTCATTTGTTATCGAATCGACTTAAAGCCAGATCGTCACATTGGCCGCCCTTCTCTATGAAACGGTTGTACTTATCGTCTGCAAAGCTATGTCGCGTGCTGCGGTAAGCGGAGACACTAGAAATAACATAGTAGAACACGGATGAAGCTTCTACGTTGATGTAATAGCCAGTAAAAAGTAGTACAATTCAAGTTTTAATCATCGATTATTGACTTTTAGCTGGCTTTGGTGCCTTGGACATGAGCTGGGACCTTAAGATTCTGCATGAAAGGAGGGCTAGCAGCCGAGTTGCACGGGAGAATGTGAAAAGTGTTCATATGTAGTAAAAACCCGAAAAATCCGTCCGTTTTCGTCATTTGTTATCGAATCGACATAGAGCCAGATCGTCACATTGGCCGCTCTTCTCTCCGAAACGATTGTACTTAACGTCTGAAAGCTATGTCGCGTGCTGCGGTATGTGGAGACACTAAAAGCAAAATAGTAGAACACAGATGAAGCTTCTAAGTTGATGTAATAGCCAGTAAGAAGTAGTACAATTCAAGTTATAGGTATCGATTATTGACTTTTTAGCTGGCTTTGGTGCCTTGGACATGAGCTAGGACCTTAAGATTCATCATGAAAGGCGGACTTGCAGCCGAGTTGCACGGAAGAATGTGAAAAGTGTTCATATGTAGTAAAAACCTGAGAAATCGGTTCGTTATCGTCATTTGTTATCGAATCGACTTATAGCCAGATCGTCACATTGGCCGCTGTTCTCTCTGAAACGGTTGTACTTATCGTCTGCAAAGCTATGTCGCGTGCTGCGGTATGTGGAGACACTAAAAGCAAAATAGTAGAACACAGATGAAGCTTCTAAGTTGATGTAATAGCCAGTAAGAAGTAGTACAATTCAATTTTTAGTTATCGATTATTGACTTTTAAGCTGGCTTTGGTGCCTTGGACATGAGCTAGGACCTTAAGATTCTGCATGAAAGGAGGACTAGCAGCCGAGTTGTACGGGAGAATGTGAAAAGTGTTCATATGTAGTAAAAACCTGAGAAATCCGTCCGTTTTCGTCATTTTTTATCGAATCGACTTAAAGCCAGATCGTCACATTGGCCGCTCTTATCTCCGAAACGGTTGTACTTATCGTCTGCAAAGCTATCTCGCGTGCTGCGGTATGCGGAGACGCTAAAAGCACCATAGTAAACCACAGATGAAGCTTCTAAGATGATGTAATAGCCAGTAAGAATTAGTACAATACCAGTTTTAGGTATCGATTATTGACTTTTTAGCTGGCTTTGGTGCCTTGGACATGAGCTAGGACCTTAAGATTCTGCATGAAAGCAGGACTAGCAACCGAGTTGCATGGGAGAATGTGAAAAGTGTTCATATGTAGTAAAAACCCGAGAAATCCGTCCGTTTTCGTCATTTGTTATCGAATCGACATAGAGCCAGATCGTCACATTGGCCGCTCGTCTCTCCGAAACGGTTGTACTTATCGTCTGAAAGCTATGTCGCGTGCTGTGGTATGCGGCGACGCTAAAAGCACCATAGTAGAACACAGATGAAGCTTCTAAGATGATGTAATAGCCAGTAAGAAGTAGTACAATTCAAGTTTTAGGTATCGATTATTGACTTTTTAGCTGGCTTTGGTGCCTTGGGCATGAGCTAGGACCTTAAGATTCAGCATCAAAAGCGAACTTGCAGCCGAGTTGCACGGGAGATTTTGAAAAGTGTTCATATGTAGTAAAAACCTGAGAAATCCGTTCGTTATCGTCATTTGTTATCGAATCGACTAATAGCCAGATCGTCACATTGGCCGCTGTTCCCTCTGAAACGGTTGTACTTATCGTGTGCAAAGCTATGTCGCGTGCTGCGGTATGAGGAGACACTAAAAGCACCCTAGTAGAATACAGATGAAGCTTCTAAGTTGATGTGATAGCCAGTAAGAAGTAGTACAATTCAAGTTTTAGTTATCGATTATTGACTTTTTAGCTGGCTTTGGTGCCTTGTACATGAGCTAGGACCTTAAGATTCTGCATGAAAGAGGACTAGCAGCCGAGTTGCACGGGAGAATGTGAAAAGTGTTCATATGTAGTAAAAACCCGAGAAATCCGTCCGTTTTCGTCATTTGTTATCGAATCGACTTAAAGCCAGATCGTCACATTGTCCGCCCTTCTCTCTGAAACGGTTGTACTTATCGTCTGCAAAGCTATGTCGCGTGCTGCGGTATGCGGAGACACTAAAATTACCATAGTAGAACACGGATGAAGCTTCTAAGTTGATGTAATAGCCAGTAAGAAGTAGTACAATTCAAGTTTTAGGCATCGATTATTGACTTTTAGCTGGCTTTGGTGCCTTGGACATGAGCTAGGACCTTAAGATTCTGCATGAAGGAGGACTTGCAGCCGACTTGCACGGGAGAATAGGAAAAGTGTTCATACGTAGTAAAAACCTGAGAAATCCGTCCGTTTTTGTCATTTGTTATTGAATCGACTTAAAGCCAGATCGTCACATTTGTCGCCCTTCTCTCTGAAACGGTTGTACTTATCGTCTGCAAATCTATGTCACGTGCTGCGGTATGTAGGGACACTGAAAGCACCATAGTAGAACACAGATGAAGCTTCTAAAATTTTGTAATAGCCAGTAAGAAGTAGTACAATTCCAGTTATAGGTATCAATTATTGACTTTTTAGCTGGCTTTGGTGCCTTGGACATGAGCTTAGACCTTATGATTCTGCATGAAAGGAGGACTAGCAGCCGTGTTGCACGGGAGAATGTGAAAAGTGTTCATATGTAGTAAAAACCTGAGAAATCCGTCCGTTTCCGCCATTTGTTATGGAATCGACTTAAAGCAAGATCGTCACATTGCCGCTCTTCTCTCTGAAACGGTTGTATTTATCGTCTGCAAATCTATGTCGCGTGCTGCGGTATGCGGAGACACTAAAAGCACCATAGTAGAACACAGATGAAGCTTCTAAGTTGATGTAATAGCCAGTAAGAAGTAGTAGAATTCAAGTTATAGGTATCGATTATTGACTTCTTAGCTGGCTTAGGTGCCTTGGACATGAGCTAGGACCTTAAAATTCTGCATGAAAGGAGGACTAACAGACAAGTTGCACGGAAGAATGTGAAAAGTGTTCATATATAGTAAAAACCTGAGAAATACGTCCGTTTCCGTCATTTGTTATCGAATCGACTTAAAGCCAGATCGTCACATTGGCCGCTCTTCTCTCTGAAACGGTTGTACTTATTGTCTGCAAAGCTATGTCGAGTGCTGCGGTATGCGGAGACACTAAAAGCACCATAGTAGAACACAGATGAAGCTTCCAAGTTGATGTAATAGCCAGTAAGAAGTAGTACAATTCAAGTTGTAGGTATCGATTATTGACTTTTTAGCTGGCTTTGGTGCCTTGAACATGAGCTAGGACCTTAAGATTCTTCATTAATGGAGGACTAGCAGCCGAGTTGCACTAGAGAATGTGAAAAGTGTTCATATGTAGTAAAAACCCGAGAAATCCGTCCGTTTTCGTCATTTGTTATCGAATCGACTTAAAGCCAGATCGTCACATTGGCCGCTCTTCTCTCCGAAACGGTTGTACTTATCGTCTGAAAGCTATGTCGCGTGCTGTGGTATGCGGCGACGCTAAAAGCACCATAGTAGAACACAGATGAAGCTTCTAAGATGATGTAATAGCCAGTAAGAAGTAGTACAATTCAAGTTTTAGGTATCGATTATTGACATTTTAGCTGGCTTTGGTGCCTTGGGCATGAGCTAGGACTTTAAGATTCAGCATGAAAGGCGGACTTGCAGCCGAGTTGCACGGGAGAATGTGAAAAGTGTTCATATGTAGTAAAAACCTGAGAAATCCGTTCGTTATCGTCATTTGTTATCGAATCGACTTAAAGCCAGATCGTCACATTGGCCGCTGTTCTCTCTGAAACGGTTGTACTTATCGTGTGCAAAGCTATGTCGCGTGCTGCGGTATGAGGAGACACTAAAAGCACCATAGTAGAACACAGATGAAGCTTCTAAGTTGATGTAATAGCCAGTAAGAAGTAGTACAATTCAATTTTTAGTTATCGATTATTGACTTTTTAGCTGGCTTTGGTGCCTTGGACATGAGCTAGGACCTTAAGATTCTGCATGAAGCAGGACTAGCAGCCGAGTTGCACGGGAGAATGTGAAAAGTGTTCATATGTAGTAAAAACCCGAGAAATCCGTCCGTTTTCGTCATTTGTTATCGAATCGACTTAAAGCCAGATCGTCACATCGTCCGCCCTTCTCTCTGAAACGGTTGTACTTATCGTCTGCAAACCTATGTCGCGTGCTGCGGTATGCGGAGACACTAAAAATACCATAGTAGAACACGGATGAAGCTTCTAAGTTGATGTAATAGCCACTAAGAAATAGTACAATTCAAGTTTTAGGCATCGATTATTGACTTTTAGCTGGCTTTGGTGCCTTGGACTTGAGCTAGGACCTTAAGATTCTGCATGAAAGGAGGACTAGCTGCCGACTTGCACGGGAGAATGTGAAAAGTGTTCATACGTAGTAAAAACCTGAGAAATCCGTCCGTTTTTGTCATTTGTTATTGAATCGACTTAAAGCCAGATCGTCACGTTGGCCGCCCTTCTCTCTGAAACGGTTGTACTTATCGTCTGCAAATCTATGTCACGTGCTGCGGTATGTGGAGACACTGAAAGCACCATAGTAGAACACAGATGAAGCTTCTAAGATTTTGTAATAGCCAGTAAGAAGTACTACAATTCCAGTTTTAGGTATCAATTATTGACTTTTTAGCTGGCTTTGGTGCCTTGTACATGAGCTACGACCTTATGATTCTGCATGAAAGGAGGACTAGCAGCCGAGTTGCACGGGAGAATGTGAAAAGTGTTCATATGTAGTAAGAACCTGAGAAATCCGTCCGTTTCCGCCATTTGTTATGGAATCGACTTAAAGCAAGATCGTCACATTGGCCGCTCTTCTCTCTGAAACGGTTGTACTTATCGTCTGCAAAGCTATGTCGAGTGCTGCGGCATGCGGAGACACTAAAAGCCCCATAGTAGAACACAGATGAAGCTTCTAAGTTGATGTAATAGCCAGTAAGAAGTAGTACAATTCAAGTTTTAGGTATCGATTGTTGACTTTTTACCCTTCTTTGGTGCCTTGGGCATGAGCTAGGAACTTAAGATTTTGCATGATAGGAGGTCTAGCAGCCGCGTTGCACGTGAGAATGTGAAAAGTGTTCATATGTAGTAAAAACCTGAGAAATCTGTCCGTTTTTGTCATTTGTTATCGAATCGACTTAAAGCCAGATCGTCACATTGGGCGCTCTACTCTCTATAACGGTTGTACTTATCGTCTGCAAAGCTATGTCGCGTGCTGCGGTATGCGGAGACACTAAAAGCACCATAGTAGAACACAGATGAAGCTTCTAAGTTGATGTAATAGCCAGTAAGAAGTAGTACAATTCAAGTTATAGGTATCGATTATTGACTTTTTAGCTGGCTTGGGTGCCTTGGACATGAGCTAGGACCTTATAATTCTGCATGAAAGGAGGACTAACAGACAAGTTGCACGGAAGAATGTGAAAAGTGTTCATATATAGTAAAAACCTGAGAAATACGTCCATTTTCGTCATTTGTTATCGAATCGACTTAAAGCCAGATCGTCACATTGGCCGCTCTTCTCTCTGAAGCGGTTGTACTTATCGTCTGCAAAGCTATGTCGCGTGCTGCGGTATGTGGAGACACTAAAAGCACCATAGTAGAACACAGATGAAGCTTCCAAGTTGATGTAATAGCCAGTAAGAAGTAGTACAATTCAAGTTGTAGGTATCGACTGTTGACTTTTTAGCTGGCTTTGGTGCCTTGAACATGAGCTAGGACCTTAAGATTCTTCATTAATGGAGGACTAGCAGCCGAGTTGCACTAGAGAATGTGAAAAGTGTTCATATGTAGTAAAAACCCGAGAATTCTGTCCGTTTTCGTCATTTGTTATCGAATCGACTTAAAGCCAGATCGTCACATTGGCCGCTCTTCTCTCCGAAACGGTTGTACTTATCGTCTGAAAGCTATGTCGCGTGCTGTGGTATGCGGCGACGCTAAAAGCACCATAGTAGAACACAGATGAAGCTTCTAAGATGATGTAATAGCCAGTAAGAAGTAGTACAATTCAAGTTTTAGGTATCGATTATTGACTTTTTAGCTGGCTTTGGTGCCTTGGGCATGAGCTAGGACCTTAAGATTCAGCATGAAAGGCGGACTTGCAGCCGAGTTGCACGGGAGAATGTGAAAAGTGTTCATATGTAGTAAAAACCTGAGAAATCCGTTCGTTATCGTCATTTGTTATCGAATCGACTTAAAGCCAGATCGTCACATTGGCCGTTCTGCTCTCTGAAACGCTTGTACTTATCGTCTGCAAAGCTATGTCGCGTGTTGCCGTAGGCGGAAACAGGAAAAGCACCGTAGTAGAACACAGATGAAGCTTCTAAGTTGATGTAATAGCCAGTAAGAAGTAGTACAATTCAATTTTTAGTTATCGATTATTGACTTTTTAGCTGGCTTTGGTGCCTTGGACATGAGCTAGGACCTTAAGATTCTGCATGAAGCAGGACTAGCAGCCGAGTTGCACTAGAGAATGTGAAAAGTGTTCACATGTAGTAAAAACCCGAGAAATCCGTCCGTTTTCGTCATTTGTTATCGAATCGACTTAAAGCCAGATCGTCACATTGGCCGCTCTTCTCTCCGAAACGGTTGTACTTATCGTCTGAAAGCTATGTCGCGTGCTGTGGTTTGCGGCGACGCTAAAAGCACCATAGTAGAACACAGATGAAGCTTCTAAGATGATGTAATAGCCAGTAAGAAGTAGTACAATTCAAGTTTTAGGTATCGATTATTGACTTTTTAGCTGGCTTTGGTGCCTTGGGCATGAGCTAGGACTTTAAGATTCAGCATGAAAGGCGGACTTGCAGCCGAGTTGCACGGGAGAATGTGAAAAGTGTTCATATGTAGTAAAAACCTGAGAAATCCGTTCGTTATCGTCATTTGTTATCGAATCGACTTAAAGCCAGATCGTCACATTGGCCGCTGTTCTCTCTGAAACGGTTGTACTTATCGTGTGCAAAGCTATGTCGCGTGCTGCGGTATGAGGAGACACTAAAAGCACCATAGTAGAACACAGATGAAGCTTCTAAGTTGATGTAATAGCCAGTAAGAAGTAGTACAATTCAATTTTTAGTTATCGATTATTGACTTTTTAGCTGGCTTTGGTGCCTTGGACATGAGCTAGGACCTTAAGATTCTGCATGAAGCAGGACTAGCAGCCGAGTTGCACGGGAGAATGTGAAAAGTGTTCATATGTAGTAAAAACCCGAGAAATCCGTCCGTTTTCGTCATTTGTTATCGAATCGACTTAAAGCCAGATCGTCACATTGTCCGCCCTTCTCTCTGAAACGGTTGTACTTATCGTCTGCAAACCTATGTCGCGTGCTGCGGTATGCGGAGACACTAAAAATACCATAGTAGAACACGGATGAAGCTTCTAAGTTGATGTAATAGCCACTAAGAAATAGTACAATTCAAGTTTTAGGCATCGATTATTGACTTTTAGCTGGCTTTGGTGCCTTGGACATGAGCTAGGACCTTAAGATTCTGCATGAAAGGAGGACTAGCTGCCGACTTGCACGGGAGAATGTGAAAAGTGTTCATACGTAGTAAAAACCTGAGAAAACCGTCCGTTTTTGTCATTTGTTATTGAATCGACTTAAAGCCAGATCGTCACGTTGGCCGCCCTTCTCTCTGAAACGGTTGTACTTATCGTCTGCAAATCTATGTCACGTGCTGCGGTATGTGGAGACACTGAAAGCACCATAGTAGAACACAGATGAAGCTTCTAAGATTTTGTAATAGCCAGTAAGAAGTAGTACAATTCCAGTTTTAGGTATCAATTATTGACTTTTTAGCTGGCTTTGGTGCCTTGTACATGAGCTACGACCTTATGATTCTGCATGAAAGGAGGACTAGCAGCCGAGTTGCACGGGAGAATGTGAAAAGTGTTCATAATTAGTAAAAACCTGAGAAATCCGTCCGTTTCCGCCATTTGTTATGGAATCGACTTAAAGCAAGATCGTCACATTGGCCGCTCTTCTCTCTGAAACGGTTGTACTTATCGTCTGCAAAGCTATGTCGAGTGCTGCGGCATGCGGAGACACTAAAAGCCCCATAGTAGAACACAGATGAAGCTTCTAAGTTGATGTAATAGCCAGTAAGAAGTAGTACAATTCAAGTTTTAGGTATCGATTGTTGACTTTTTACCCTTCTTTGGTGCCTTGGGCATGAGCTAGGAACTTAAGATTTTGCATGATAGGAGGTCTAGCAGCCGCGTTGCACGTGAGAATGTGAAAAGTGTTCATATGTAGTAAAAACCTGAGAAATCTGTCCGTTTTCGTCATTTGTTATCGAATCGACTTAAAGCCAGATCGTCACATTGGGCGCTCTACTCTCTATAACGGTTGTACTTATCGTCTGCAAAGCTATGTCGCGTGCTGCGGTAGGCGGAGACACTAAAAGCACCATAGTAGAACACAGATGAAGCTTCTAAGTTGATGTAATAGCCAGTAAGAAGTAGTACAATTCAAGTGATAGGTATCGATTATTGACTTTTTAGCTGGCTTGGGTGCCTTGGACATGAGCTAGGACCTTATAATTCTGCATGAAAGGAGGACTAACAGACAAGTTGCACGGAAGAATGTGAAAAGTGTTCATATATAGTAAAAACCTGAGAAATACGTCCATTTTCGTCATTTGTTATCGAATCGACTTAAAGCCAGATCGTCACATTGGCCGCTCTTCTCTCTGAAGCGGTTGTACTTATCGTCTGCAAAGCTATGTCGCGTGCTGCGGTATGTGGAGACACTAAAAGCACCATAGTAGAACACAGATGAAGCTTCCAAGTTGATGTAATAGCCAGTAAGAAGTAGTACAATTCAAGTTGTAGGTATCGATTATTGACTTTTTAGCTGGCTTTGGTGCCTTGAACATGAGCTAGGACCTTAAGATTCTTCATTAATGGAGGACTAGCAGCCGAGTTGCACTAGAGAATGTGAAAAGTGTTCATATGTAGTAAAAACCCGAGAAATCTGTCCGTTTTCGTCATTTGTTATCGAATCGACTTAAAGCCAGATCGTCACATTGGCCGCTCTTCTCTCCGAAACGGTTGTACTTATCGTCTGAAAGCTATGTCGCGTGCTGTGGTATGCGGCGACGCTAAAAGCACCATAGTAGAACACAGATGAAGCTTCTAAGATGATGTAATAGCCAGTAAGAAGTAGTACAATTCAAGTTTTAGGTATCGATTATTGACTTTTTAGCTGGCTTTGGTGCCTTGGGCATGAGCTAGGACCTTAAGATTCAGCATGAAAGGCGGACTTGCAGCCGAGTTGCACGGGAGAATGTGAAAAGTGTTCATATGTAGTAAAAACCTGAGAAATCCGTTCGTTATCGTCATTTGTTATCGAATCGACTTAAAGCCAGATCGTCACATTGGCCGTTCTGCTCTCTGAAACGCTTGTACTTATCGTCTGCAAAGCTATGTCGCGTGTTGCCGTAGGCGGAAACAGGAAAAGCACCGTAGTAGAACACAGATGAAGCTTCTAAGTTGATGTAATAGCCAGTAAGAAGTAGTACAATTCAATTTTTAGTTATCGATTATTGACTTTTTAGCTGGCTTTGGTGCCTTGGACATGAGCTAGGACCTTAAGATTCTGCATGAAGCAGAACTAGCAGCCGAGTTGCACGGGAGAATGTGAAAAGTGTTCATATGTAGTAAAAACCCGAGAAATCCGTCCGTTTTCGTCATTTGTTATCGAATCGACTTAAAGCCAGATCGTCACATTGTCCGCCCTTCTCTCTGAAACGGTTGTACTTATCGTCTGCAAAGCTATGTCGCGTGCTGCGGTATGCGGAGACACTAAAAATACCATAGTAGAACACGGATGAAGCTTCTAAGTTGATGTAATAGCCAGTAAGAAAAAGTACAATTCAAGTTTTAGGCATCGATTATTGACTTTTAGCTGGCTTTGGTGCCTTGGACATGAGCTAGGACCTTAAGATTCTGCATGAAAGGAGGACTAGCAGCCGAGTTGCACGGGAGAATGTGAAAAGTGTTCATACGTAGTAAAAACCTGAGAAATCCGTCCGTTTTTGTCATTTGTTATTGAATCGACTTAAAGCCAGATCGTCACGTTGGCCGCCCTTCTCTCTGAAACGGTTGTACTTATCGTCTGCAAATCTATGTCACGTGCTGCGGTATGTGGAGACACTGAAAGCACCATAGTAGAACACAGATGAAGCTTCTAAGATTTTGTAATAGCCAGTAAGAAGTAGTACAATTCCAGTTTTAGGTATCAATTATTGACTTTTTAGCTGGCTTTGGTGCCTTGTACATGAGCTACGACCTTATGATTCTGCATGAAAGGAGGACTAGCAGCCGAGTAGCACGGGAGTATGTGAAAAGTGTTCATATGTAGTAAAAACCTGAGAAATCCGTCCGTTTCCGCCATTTGTTATGGAATCGACTTAAAGCAAGATCGTCACATTGGCCGCTCTTCTCTCTGAAACGGTTGTACTTATCGTCTGCAAAGCTATGTCGAGTGCTGCGGCATGCGGAGACACTAAAAGCCCCATAGTAGAACACAGATGAAGCTTCTAAGTTGATGTAATAGCCAGTAAGAAGTAGTACAATTCAAGTTTTAGGTATCGATTGTTGACTTTTTAGCTGGCTTTGGTGCCTTGTACATGAGCTACGACCTTATGATTCTGCATGAAAGGAGGACTAGCAGCCGAGTTGCACGGGAGAATGTGAAAAGTGTTCATATGTAGTAAAAACCTGAGAAATCCGTCCGTTTCCGCCATTTGTTATGGAATCGACTTAAAGCAAGATCGTCACATTGGCCGCTCTTCTCTCTGAAACGGTTGTACTTATCGTCTGCAAAGCTATGTCGAGTGCTGCGGCATGCGGAGACACTAAAAGCCCCATAGTAGAACACAGATGAAGCTTCTAAGTTGATGTAACAGCCAGTATGAAGTAGTACAATTCAAGTTTTAGGTATCGATTGTTGACTTTTTACCCTTCTTTGGTGCCTTGGGCATGAGCTAGGAACTTAAGATTTTGCATGATAGGAGGTCTAGCAGCCGCGTTGCACGTGAAAATGTGAAAAGTGTTCATATGTAGTAAAAACCTGAGAAATCTGTCCGTTTTCGTCATTTGTTATCGAATCGACTTAAAGCCAGATCGTCACATTGGGCGCTCTACTCTCTATAACGGTTGTACTTATCGTCTGCAAAGCTATGTCGCGTGCTGCGGTATGCGGAGACACTAAAAGCACCATAGTAGAACACAGATGAAGCTTCTAAGTTGATGTAATAGCCAGTAAGAAGTAGTACAATTCAAGTTATAGGTATCGATTATTGACTTTTTAGCTGGCTTGGGTGCCTTGGACATGAGCTAGGACCTTATAATTCTGCATGAAAGGAGGACTAACAGACAAGTTGCACGGAAGAATGTGAAAAGTGTTCATATATAGTAAAAACCTGAGAAATACGTCCATTTTCGTCATTTGTTATCGAATCGACTTAAAGCCAGATCGTCACATTGGCCGCTCTTCTCTCTGAAGCGGTTGTACTTATCGTCTGCAAAGCTATGTCGCGTGCTGCGGTATGTGGAGACACTAAAAGCACCATAGTAGAACACAGATGAAGCTTCCAAGTTGATGTAATAGCCAGTAAGAAGTAGTACAATTCAAGTTGTAGGTATCGATTATTGACTTTTTAGCTGGCTTTGGTGCCTTGAACATGAGCTAGGACCTTAAGATTCTTCATTAATGGAGGACTAGCAGCCGAGTTGCACTAGAGAATGTGAAAAGTGTTCATATGTAGTAAAAACCCGAGAAATCTGTCCGTTTTCGTCATTTGTTATCGAATCGACTTAAAGCCAGATCGTCACATTGGCCGTTCTGCTCTCTGAAACGCTTGTACTTATCGTCTGCAAAGCTATGTCGCGTGCTGCGGTATGCGGAGACACTAAAAATACCATAGTAGAACACGGATGAAGCTTCTAAGTTGATGTAATAGCCAGTAAGAAAAAGTACAATTCAAGTTTTAGGCATCGATTATTGACTTTTAGCTGGCTTTGGTGCCTTGGACATGAGCTAGGACCTTAAGATTCTGCATGAAAGGAGGACTAGCAGCCGAGTTGCACGGGAGAATGTGAAAAGTGTTCATACGTAGTAAAAACCTGAGAAATCCGTCCGTTTTTGTCATTTGTTATTGAATCGACTTAAAGCCAGATCGTCACGTTGGCCGCCCTTCTCTCTGAAACGGTTGTACTTATCGTCTGCAAATCTATGTCACGTGCTGCGGGATGTGGAGACACTGAAAGCACCATAGTAGAACACAGATGAAGCTTCTAAGATTTTGTAATAGCCAGTAAGAAGTAGTACAATTCCAGTTTTAGGTATCAATTATTGACTTTTTAGCTGGCTTTGGTGCCTTGTACATGAGCTACGACCTTATGATTCTGCATGAAAGGAGGACTAGCAGCCGAGTAGCACGGGAGTATGTGAAAAGTGTTCATATGTAGTAAAAACCTGAGAAATCCGTCCGTTTCCGCCATTTGTTATGGAATCGACTTAAAGCAAGATCGTCACATTGGCCGCTCTTCTCTCTGAAACGGTTGTACTTATCGTCTGCAAAGCTATGTCGCGTGCTGCCGTATGCGGAGACACTAAAAGCACCATAGTAGAACACAGATGAAGCTTCTAAGTTGATGTAATAGTCAGTAAGAAGTAGTACAATTCAAGATTTAGGTATTGATTATTGACTTTTTAGCTGGCTTTGGTGCCTTGGACATGAGCTAGGACCTTAAGATTCTGCATGAAAGGAGGACTAGCAGCCGAGTTGCACGGGAGAATGTGAAAAGTGTTCATATGTAGTAAAAACCAGAGAAATCCGTCCGTGTTCGACATTTGTTATCGAATCGACTTAAAGCCAGATCGTCACATTGGCCGCTCTTCTCTCTGAAACGGTTGTACTTATCGTCTGCAAAGCTATGTCGAGTGCTGCGGCATGCGGAGACACTAAAAGCACCATAGTAGAACACAGATGAAGCTTCTAAGTTGATGTAATAGTCAGTAAGAAGTAGTACAATTCAAGTTTTAGGTATTGATTATTGACTTTTTAGCTGGCTTTGGTGCCTTGGACATGAGCTAGGACCTTAAGATTCTGCATGAAAGGAGGACTAGCAGCCGAGTTGCACGGGAGAATGTGAAAAGTGTTCATATGTAGTAAAAACCAGAGAAATCCGTCCGTGTTCGACATTTGTTATCGAATCGACTTAAAGCCAGATCGTCACATTGGCCGCTGTTCTCTCTGAAACGGTTGTACTTATCGTGTGCAAAGCTATGTCGCGTGCTGCGGTATGAGGAGACACTAAAAGCACCATAGTAGAACACAGATGAAGCTTCTAAGTTGATGTAATAGCCAGTAAGAAGTAGTACAATTCAAGTTATAGGTATCGATTATTGACTTTTTAGCTGGCTTGGGTGCCTTGGACATGAGCTAGGACCTTAAAATTCTGCATGAAAGGAGGACTAACAGACAAGTTGCACGGAAGAATGTGAAAAGTGTTCATATATAGTAAAAACCTGAGAAATACGTCCATTTCCGTCATTTGTTATCGAATCGACTTAAAGCCAGATCGTCACATTGGCCGCTCTTCTCTCTGAAGCGGTTGTACTTATCGTCTGCAAAGCTATGTCGCGTGCTGCGGTATGTGGAGACACTAAAAGCACCATAGTAGAACACAGATGAAGCTTCCAAGTTGATGTAATAGCCAGTAAGAAGTAGTACAATTCAAGTTGTAGGTATCGATTATTGACTTTTTAGCTGGCTTTGGTGCCTTGAACATGAGCTAGGACCTTAAGATTCTTCATTAATGGTGGACTAGCAGCCGAGTTGCACTAGAGAATGTGAAAAGTGTTCATATGTAGTAAAAGCCTAAGAAATCCGTCCGTGTTCGACATTTGTTATTGAATCGACTTAAACCAGATCGTCACATTGGCCGCTCTTCTCTCTGAAACGGTTGTACTTATTGTCTGCAAAGCTATGTCGAGTGCTGCGGTATGCGGAGACACTAAAAGCACCATAGTAGAACACAGATGAAGCCTCTAATTTGATGTAATAGCCAGTAAGAAGTAGTATAATTCAAGTTTTAGGTATCGATTATTGACTTTTTAGCTGGCTTTGGTGCCTTGGACATGGCTAGGACCTTAAGATTCTGCATGAAAGGAGGACTAGCAGCCGAGTTGCACGGGAGAATGTGAAAAGTGTTCATATGTAGTAAAAACCTTAAAAATCCGTTCGTTATCGTTATTGTTATCGAATCGACTTAAAGCCAGATCGTCACATTAGCCGCTCTTCTCTCTGAAACGGTTGTACTAATCGACTGCAAAGCTATGTCGCGTGCTGCCGTATGCGGAGACACTAAAAGCACCATAGTAGAACACAGATGAAGCTTCTAAGTTGATGTAATAGTCAGTAAGAAGTAGTACAATTCAAGATTTAGGTATTGATTATTGACTTTTTAGCTGGCTTTGGTGCCTTGGACATGAGCTAGGACCTTAAGATTCTGCATGAAAGGAGGACTAGCAGCCGAGTTGCACGGGAGAATGTGAAAAGTGTTCATATGTAGTAAAAACCAGAGAAATCCGTCCGTGTTCGACATTTGTTATCGAATCGACTTAAAGCCAGATCGTCACATTGGCCGCTCTTCTCTCTGAAACGGTTGTACTTATCGTCTGCAAAGCTATGTCGAGTGCTGCGGCATGCGGAGACACTAAAAGCACCATAGTAGAACACAGATGAAGCTTCTAAGTTGATGTAATAGTCAGTAAGAAGTAGTACAATTCAAGTTTTAGGTATTGATTATTGACTTTTTAGCTGGCTTTGGTGCCTTGGACATGAGCTAGGACCTTAAGATTCTGCATGAAAGGAGGACTAGCAGCCGAGTTGCACGGGAGAATGTGAAAAGTGTTCATATGTAGTAAAAACCAGAGAAATCCGTCCGTGTTCGACATTTGTTATCGAATCGACTTAAAGCCAGATCGTCACATTGGCCGCTGTTCTCTCTGAAACGGTTGTACTTATCGTGTGCAAAGCTATGTCGCGTGCTGCGGTATGAGGAGACACTAAAAGCACCATAGTAGAACACAGATGAAGCTTCTAAGTTGATGTAATAGCCAGTAAGAAGTAGTACAATTCAATTTTTAGTTATCGATTATTGACTTTTTAGCTGGCTTTGGTGCCTTGGACATGAGCTAGGACCTTAAGATTCTGCATGAAGCAGGACTAGCAGCCGAGTTGCACGGGAAAATGTGAAAAGTGTTCATATGTAGTAAAAACCCGAGAAATCCGTCCGTTTTCGTCATTTGTTATCGAATCGACTTAAAGCCAGATCGTCACATTGTCCGCCCTTCTCTCTGAAACGGTTGTACTTATCGTCTGCAAACCTATGTCGCGTGCTGCGGTATGCGGAGACACTAAAAATACCATAGTAGAACACGGATGAAGCTTCTAAGTTGATGTAATAGCCACTAAGAAATAGTACAATTCAAGTTTTAGGCATCGATTATTGACTTTTAGCTGGCTTTGGTGCCTTGGACATGAGCTAGGACCTTAAGATTCTGCATGAAAGGAGGACTAGCTGCCGACTTGCACGGGAGAATGTGAAAAGTGTTCATACGTAGTAAAAACCTGAGAAAACCGTCCGTTTTTGTCATTTGTTATTGAATCGACTTAAAGCCAGATCGTCACGTTGGCCGCCCTTCTCTCTGAAACGGTTGTACTTATCGTCTGCAAATCTATGTCACGTGCTGCGGTATGTTGAGACACTGAAAGCACCATAGTAGAACACAGATGAAGCTTCTAAGATTTTGTAATAGCCAGTAAGAAGTAGTACAATTCCAGTTTTAGGTATCAATTATTGACTTTTTAGCTGGCTTTGGTGCCTTGTACATGAGCTACGACCTTATGATTCTGCATGAAAGGAGGACTAGCAGCCGAGTTGCACGGGAGAATGTGAAAAGTGTTCATATGTAGTAAAAACCTGAGAAATCCGTCCGTTTCCGCCATTTGTTATGGAATCGACTTAAAGCAAGATCGTCACATTGGCCGCTCTTCTCTCTGAAACGGTTGTACTTATCGTCTGCAAAGCTATGTCGAGTGCTGCGGCATGCGGAGACACTAAAAGCCCCATAGTAGAACACAGATGAAGCTTCTAAGTTGATGTAATAGCCAGTAAGAAGTAGTACAATTCAAGTTTTAGGTATCGATTGTTGACTTTTTACCCTTCTTTGGTGCCTTGGGCATGAGCTAGGAACTTAAGATTTTGCATGATAGGAGGTCTAGCAGCCGCGTTGCACGTGAGAATGTGAAAAGTGTTCATATGTAGTAAAAACCTGAGAAATCTGTCCGTTTTCGTCATTTGTTATCGAATCGACTTAAAGCCAGATCGTCACATTGGGCGCTCTACTCTCTATAACGGTTGTACTTATCGTCTGCAAAGCTATGTCGCGTGCTGCGGTATGCGGAGACACTAAAAGCACCATAGTAGAACACAGATGAAGCTTCTAAGTTGATGTAATAGCCAGTAAGAAGTAGTACAATTCAAGTTATAGGTATCGATTATTGACTTTTTAGCTGGCTTGGGTGCCTTGGACATGAGCTACGACCTTATAATTCTGCATGAAAGGAGGACTAACAGACAAGTTGCACGGAAGAATGTGAAAAGTGTTCATATATAGTAAAAACCTGAGAAATACGTCCATTTTCGTCATTTGTTATCGAATCGACTTAAAGCCAGATCGTCACATTGGCCGTTCTGCTCTCTGAAACGCTTGTACTTATCGTCTGCAAAGCTATGTCGCGTGTTGCCGTAGGCGGAAACAGGAAAAGCACCGTAGTAGAACACAGATGAAGCTTCTAAGTTGATGTAATAGCCAGTAAGAAGTAGTACAATTCAATTTTTAGTTATCGATTATTGACTTTTTAGCTGGCTTTGGTGCCTTGGACATGAGCTAGGACCTTAAGATTCTGCATGAAGCAGGACTAGCAGCCGAGTTGCACGGGAGAATGTGAAAAGTGTTCATATGTAGTAAAAACCCGAGAAATCCGTCCGTTTTCGTCATTTGTTATCGAATCGACTTAAAGCCAGATCGTCACATTGTCCGCCCTTCTCTCTGAAACGGTTGTACTTATCGTCTGCAAAGCTATGTCGCGTGCTGCGGTATGCGGAGACACTAAAAATACCATAGTAGAACACGGATGAAGCTTCTAAGTTGATGTAATAGCCAGTAAGAAAAAGTACAATTCAAGTTTTAGGCATCGATTATTGACTTTTAGCTGGCTTTGGTGCCTTGGACATGAGCTAGGACCTTAAGATTCTGCATGAAAGGAGGACTAGCAGCCGCGTTGCACGGGAGAATGTGAAAAGTGTTCATACGTAGTAAAAACCTGAGAAATCCGTCCGTTTTTGTCATTTGTTATTGAATCGACTTAAAGCCAGATCGTCACGTTGGCCGCCCTTCTCTCTGAAACGGTTGTACTTATCGTCTGCAAATCTATGTCACGTGCTGCGGTATGTGGAGACACTGAAAGCACCATAGTAGAACACAGATGAAGCTTCTAAGATTTTGTAATAGCCAGTAAGAAGTAGTACAATTCCAGTTTTAGGTATCAATTATTGACTTTTTAGCTGGCTTTGGTGCCTTGTACATGAGCTACGACCTTATGATTCTGCATGAAAGGAGGACTAGCAGCCGAGTAGCACGGGAGTATGTGAAAAGTGTTCATATGTAGTAAAAACCTGAGAAATCCGTCCGTTTCCGCCATTTGTTATGGAATCGACTTAAAGCAAGATCGTCACATTGGCCGCTCTTCTCTCTGAAACGGTTGTACTTATCGTCTGCAAAGCTATGTCGAGTGCTGCGGCATGCGGAGACACTAAAAGCCCCATAGTAGAACACAGATGAAGCTTCTAAGTTGATGTAATAGCCAGTAAGAAGTAGTACAATTCAAGTTTTAGGTATCGATTGTTGACTTTTTACCCTTCTTTGGTGCCTTGGGCATGAGCTAGGAACTTAAGATTTTGCATGATAGGAGGTCTAGCAGCCGCGTTGCACGTGAGAATGTGAAAAGTGTTCATATGTAGTAAAAACCTGAGAAATCTGTCCGTTTTCGTCATTTGTTATCGAATCGACTTGAAGCCAGATCGTCACATTGGGCGCTCTACTCTCTAAAACGGTTGTACTTATCGTCTGCAAAGCTATGTCGCGTGCTGCGGTATGCGGAGACACTAAAAGCACCATAGTAGAACACAGATGAAGCTTCTAAGTTGATGTAATAGCCAGTAAGAAGTAGTACAATTCAAGTTATAGGTATCGATTATTGACTTTTTAGCTGGCTTGGGTGCCTTGGACATGAGCTAGGACCTTAAAATTCTGCATGAAAGGAGGACTAACAGACAAGTTGCACGGAAGAATGTGAAAAGTGTTCATATATAGTAAAAACCTGAGAAATACGTCCATTTCCGTCATTTGTTATCGAATCGACTTAAAGCCAGATCGTCACATTGGCCGCTCTTCTCTCTGAAGCGGTTGTACTTATCGTCTGCAAAGCTATGTCGCGTGCTGCGGTATGTGGAGACACTAAAAGCACCATAGTAGAACACAGATGAAGCTTCCAAGTTGATGTAATAGCCAGTAAGAAGTAGTACAATTCAAGTTGTAGGTATCGATTATTGACTTTTTAGCTGGCTTTGGTGCCTTGAACATGAGCTAGGACCTTAAGATTCTTCATTAATGGAGGACTAGCAGCCGAGTTGCACTAGAGAATGTGAAAAGTGTTCATATGTAGTAAAAGCCTAAGAAATCCGTCCGTGTTCGACATTTGTTATTGAATCGACTTAAAGCCAGATCGTCACATTGGCCGCTCTTCTCTCTGAAACGGTTGTACTTATTGTCTGCAAAGCTATGTCGAGTGCTGCGGTATGCGGAGACACTAAAAGCACCATAGTAGAACACAGATGAAGCCTCTAATTTGATGTAATAGCCAGTAAGAAGTAGTATAATTCAAGTTTTAGGTATCGATTATTGACTTTTTAGCTGGCTTTGGTGCCTTGGACATGGCTAGGACCTTAAGATTCTGCATGAAAGGAGGACTAGCAGCCGAGTTGCACGGGAGAATGTGAAAAGTGTTCATATGTAGTAAAAACCTTAAAAATCCGTTCGTTATCGTTATTGTTATCGAATCGACTTAAAGCCAGATCGTCACATTAGCCGCTCTTCTCTCTGAAACGGTTGTACTAATCGACTGCAAAGCTATGTCGCGTGCTGCGGTATGCGGAGACACTAAAACCACCATAGTAAAACACAGATGAAGCTTCTAAGATGATGTAATAGTCAGTAAGAAGCAGTACAATTCAAGTTTTAGGTATCGATTATTGACTTTTTAGCTGCCCTTGGTGCCTTGGACATGAGCTAGGACCTTAAGATTCTGCATGAAAGGAGGACTAGCAGCCGAGTTGCACGGGAGAATGTGAAAAGTGTTCATATGTAGTAAAAACCAGAGAAATCCGTCCGTGTTCGACATTTGTTATCGAATCGACTTAAAGCCAAATCGTCACATTGGCCGCTCTTCTCTCTGAAACGGTTGTACTTATCGTCTGCAAAGCTATGTCGAGTGCTGCGGCATGCGGAGACACTAAAAGCACCATAGTAGAACACAGATGAAGCTTCTAAGTTGATGTAATAGTCAGTAAGAAGTAGTACAATTCAAGTTTTAGGTATTGATTATTGACTTTTTAGCTGGCTTTGGTGCCTTGGACATGAGCTAGGACCTTAAGATTCTGCATGAAAGGAGGACTAGCAGCCGAGTTGCACGGGAGAATGTGAAAAGTGTTCATATGTAGTAAAAACCAGAGAAATCCGTCCGTGTTCGACATTTGTTATCGAATCGACTTAAAGCCAGATCGTCACATTGGCCGCTCTTCTCTCTGAAACGGTTGTACTTATCGTCTGCAAAGCTATGTCGTGTGCTGCGGCATGCGGAGACACTAAAAGCCCCATAGAAGAACACAGATGAAGCTTCTAAGTTGATGTAATAGCCAGTAAGAAGTAGTACAATTCAAATTTTAGGTATCGATTGTTGACTTTTTACCCTTCTTTGGTGCCTTGGGCATGAGCTAGGAACTTAAGATTCTGCATGAAAGGAGGACTAACAGACAAGTTGCACGGAAGAATGTGAAAAGTGTTCATATATAGCAAAAACCTGAGAAATACGTCCGTTTCCGTCATTTGTTATCGAATCGACTTAAAGCCAGATCGTCACATTGGCCGCTCTTCTCTCTGAAACGGTTGTACTTATCGTCTGCAAAGCTGTGTCGCGTGCTGCGGTATGTGGAAACACTAAAAGCACCATAGTAGAACACAGATGAAGCTTCCAAGTTGATGTAATAGCCAGTAAGAAGTAGTACAATTCAAGTTGTAGGTATCGATTATTGACTTTTTAGCTGGCTTTGGTGCCTTGAACATGAGCTAGGACCTAAAGATTCTTCATTAATGGAGGACTAGCAGCCGAGTTGCACGGGAGAATGTGAAATGTGTTCATATGTAGTAAAAGCCTGAGAAATCCGTCCGTGTTCGACATTTGTTATCGAATCAACTTAAAGCCAGATCGTCACATTGGCCGCTCTTCTCTCTGAAACGGTTGTACTTATTGTCTGCAAAGCTATGTCGAGTGCTGCGGTATGCGGAGACACTAAAAGCACCATAGTAGAACACAGATGAAGCTTCTAAGCTGATGTAATAGGCAGTAAGAAGTAGTACAATTCATGTTATAGGTATCGATTATTGACTTCTTAGCTGGCTTTGGTGACTTGAACATGAGCTAGGACCTTAAGATTCTGCATGAAGGGAGGACTAGCAGCCGAGTTGCACTGGAGAATGTGGAAAATGTTCATATGTAGTAAAAACCTGAGAAATCCTTCCGTTTTCGTCATTTGTTATCGAATTGACTTACAGCCAGATCGTCACATTGGCCGCTCTTCTCTCTGAAACGGTAGTACTTATAGACTGCAAAGCTATGTCGCGGGCTGCGGTATGCGGAGACACTAAAAGCACCATAGTAGAACACAGATGAAGCCTCTAATTTGATGTAATAGCCAGTAAGAAGTAGTATAATTCAAGTTTTAGGTATCGATTATTGACTTTTTAGCTGGCTTTGGTGCCTTGGACATGGCTAGGACCTTAAGATTCTGCATGAAAGGAGGACTAGCAGCCGAGTTGCACGGGAGAATGTGAAAAGTGTTCATATGTAGTAAAAAACTTAAAAATCCGTTCGTTATCGTCATTGTTATCGAATCGACTTAAAGCCAGATCGTCACATTAGCCGCTCTTCTCACTGAAACGGTTGTACTAATCGACTGCAAAGCTATGTCGCGTGCTGCCGTATGTGGAGACACTAAAAGCACCATAGTAGAACACAGATGAAGCTTCTAAGTTGATGTAATATTTAGTAAGAAGTAGTACAATTCAAGTTATAGGTATTGATTATTGACTTTTTAGCTGGCTTTGTTGCCTTGGACATGAGCTAGGACCTTAAGATTCTGCATGAAAGGAGGACTAGCAGCCGAGTTGCACGGGAGAATGTGAAAAGTGTTCATATGTAGTAAAAACCAGAGAAATCCGTCCGTGTTCGACATTTGTTATCGAATCGACTTAAAGCCAGATCGTCACATTGGCCGCTCTTCTCTCTGAAACGGTTGTACTTATCGTCTGCAAAGCTATGTCGAGTGCTGCGGTATGCGGAGACACTAAAAGCACCATAGTAGAACACAGATGAAGCTTCTAAGTTGATGTAATAGTCAGTAAGAAGTAGTACAATTCAAGTTTTAGGTATTGATTATTGACTTTTTAGCTGGCTTTTGTGCCTTGGACATGAGCTAGGACCTTAGGATTCTGCATGAAAGGAGGACTAGCAGCCGAGTTGCACGGGAGAATGTGAAAAGTGTTCATATGTAGTAAAAATCTTAAAAATCGTTCGTTATCGTCATTGTTATCGAATCGACTTAAAGCCAGATCGTCACATTAGCCGCTCTTCTCTCTGAAACGGTTGTACTAATCGACTGCAAACCTATGTCGCGTGCTGCGGTATGCGGAGACACTAAAAGCACCATAGTAGAACACAGATGAAGCTTCTAAGTTGATGTAATAGTCAGTAAGAAGTAGTACAATTCAAGTTTTAGGTATTGATTATTGACTTTTCAGCTGGCTTTGGTGCCTTGGACATGAGCTAGGACCTTAAGATTCTGCATGAAAGGAGGTCTAGCAGCCGAGTTGCACGGGAGAATGTGAAAAGTGTTCATATGTAGTAAAAACCAGAGAAATCCGTCCGTGTTCGACATTTGTTATCGAATCGACTTAAAGCCAGATCGTCACATTGGCCGCTCTTCTCTCTGAAACGTTTGTACTTATCGTCTGCAAAGCTATCTCGAGTGCTGCGGCATGCGGAGACACTAAAAGCACCATAGTAGAACACAGATGAAGCTTCTAAGTTGATGTAATAGTCAGTAAGAAGTAGTACAATTCAAGTTTTAGGTATTGATTATTGACTTTTTAGCTGGCTGTGGTACCTTGGACATGAGCTAGGACCTTAAGATTCTGCATGAAAGGAGGACTAGCAGCCTAGTTGCACGAGAGAATGTGAAAAGTGTTCATATGTAGTGAAAACCAGAGAAATCCGTCTGTGTTCGACATTTGTTATCGAATCGACTTAAAGCCAGATCGTCACATTGGCCGCTCTTCTCTCTGAAACGGTTGTACTTATCGTCTGCAAAGCTATGTCGAGTGCTGCGGCATGCGGAGACACTAAAAGCCCCATAGTAGAACACAGATGAAGCTTCTAAGTTAATGTAATAGCCAGTAAGAAGTAGTACAATTCAAGTTTTAGGTATCGATTGTTGACTTTTTACCCTTCTTTGGTGCCTTGGGCAAGAGCTAGGAACTTAAGATTTTGCATGATAGGAGGTCTAGCAGCCGCGTTGCACGTGAGAATGTGAAAAGTGTTCATATGTAGTAAAAACCTGAGAAATCCGTCCGTTTCCGCCATTTGTTATGGAATCGACTTAAAGCAAGATCGACACATAGGCCGCTCTTCTCTCTGAAATGGTTGTACTTATCGTCTGCAAAGCTATGTCGCGTGCTGCGGTATGCGGAGACACTAAAAGCACCATAGTAGAACACAGATGAAGCTTCTAAGCTGATGTAATAGCCAGTAAGAAGTAGTATAATTCATGTTATAGGTATCGATTATAGACTTCTTAGCTGGCTTTGGTGACTTGAACATGAGCTAGGACCTTAAGACTCTGCATGAAGGGAGGACTAGCAGCCCAGTAGCACTGGAGAATGTGGAAAATGTTCATATGTAGTAAAAACCTGAGAAATCCTTCCGTTTTCGTCATTTGTTATCGAATTGACTTACAGCCAGATCGTCACATTGGCCGCTCTTCTCTCTGAAACGGTTGTACTTATCGACTGCAAAGCTACGTCGCGGGCTGCGGTATGCGGAGACACTAAAAGCACCATAGTAGATCACAGATGAAGCCTCTAATTTGATGTAATAGCCAGTAACAAGTAGTATAATTCAAGTTTTAGGTATCGATTATTGACTTTTTAGCTGGCTTTTGTGCCTTGGACATGGCTAGGACCTTAAGATTCTGCATGAAAGGAGGACTAGCAGCCGAGTTGCACGGGAGAATGTGAAAAGTGTTCATATGTAGTAAAAACCTTAAAAATCGTTCGTTATCGTCTTTGTTATCGAATCGACTTAAAGCCAGATCGTCACATTAGCCGCTCTTCTCTCTGAAACGGTTGTACTAATCGACTGCAAACCTATGTCGCGTGCTGCGGTATGCGGAGACACTAAAAGCACCATAGTAGAACACAGATGAAGCTTCTAAGTTGATGTAATAGTCAGTAAGAAGTAGTACAATTCAAAATTTAGGTATTGATTATTGACTTTTTAGCTGGCTTTGGTGCCTTGGACATGAGCTAGGACCTTAAGATTCTGCATGAAAGGAGGACTAGCAGCCGAGTTGCACGGGAGGATGTGAAAAGTGTTCATATGTAGTAAAAACCAGAGAAATCCGTCCGTGTTCGACATTTGTTATCGAATCGACTTAAAGCCAGATCGTCACATTGGCCGCTCTTCTCTCTGAAACGGTTGTACTTATCGTCTGCAAAGCTATGTCGAGTGCTGCGGCATGCGGAGACACTAAAAGCACCATAGTAGAACACAGATGAAGCTTCTAAGTTGATGTATTAGTCAGTAAGATGTAGTACAATTCAAGTTTCAGGTATTCATTATTGACTTTTTAGCTGGCTTTGGTGCCTTGGACATGAGCTAGGACCTTAAGATTCTGCATGAAAGGAGGACTAGCAGCCGAGTTGCACGGGAGAATGTGAAAAGTGTTCATATGTAGTAAAAACCTTAAAAATCGTTCGTTATCGTCTTTGTTATCGAATCGACTTAAAGCCAGATCGTCACATTAGCCGCTCTTCTCTCTGAAACGGTTGTACTAATCGACTGCAAACCTATGTCGCGTGCTGCGGTATGCGGAGACACTAAAAGCACCATAGTAGAACACAGATGAAGCTTCTAAGTTGATGTAATAGTCAGTAAGAAGTAGTACAATTCAAGTTTTAGGTAGTGATTATTGACTTTTTAGCTGGCTTTGGTGCCTTGGACATGAGCTAGGACCTTAAGATTCTGCATGAAAGGAGGACTAGCAGCCGAGTTGCACGGGAGAATGTGAAAAGTGTTCATATGTAGTAAAAACCAGAGAAATCCGTCCGTGTTCGACATTTGTTATCGAATCGACTTAAAGCCAGATCGTCACATTGGCCGCTCTTCTCTCTGAAACGGTTGTACTTATCGTCTGCAAAGCTATGTCGAGTGCTGCGGCGTGCGGAGACACTAAAAGCACCATAGTAGAACACAGATGAAGCTTCTAAGTTGATGTAATAGTCAGTAAGAAGTAGTACAATTCAAGTTTTAGGTATTGATTATTGACTTTTTAGCTGGCTTTGGTGCCTTGGACATGAGCTAGGACCTTAAGATTCTGCATGAAAGGAGGACTAGCAGCCGAGTTGCACGAGAGAATGTGAAAAGTGTTCATATGTAGTGAAAACCAGAGAAATGCGTCTGTGTTCGACATTTGTTATCGAATCGACTTAAAGCCAGATCGTCACATTGGCCGCTCTTCTCTCTGAAACGGTTGTACTTATCGTCTGCAAAGCTATGTCGAGTGCTGCGGCATGCGGAGACACTAAAAGCCCCATAGTAGAACACAGATGAAGCTTCTAAGTTGATGTAATAGCCAGTAAGAAGTAGTACAATTCAAGTTTTAGGTATCGATTGTTGAGTTTTTACCCTTCTTTGGTGCCTTGGGCAAGAGCTAGGAACTTAAGATTTTGCATGATAGGAGGTCTAGCAGCCGCGTTGCACGTGAGAATGTGAAAAGTGTTCATATGTAGTAAAAAAATGAGAAATCCGTCCGTTTCCGCCATTTGTTATGGAATCGACTTAAAGCAAGATCGACACATAGGCCGCTCTTCTCTCTGAAATGGTTGTACTTATCGTCTGCAAAGCTATGTCGCGTGCTGCGGTATGCGGAGACACTAAAAGCACCATAGTAGAACACAGATGAAGCTTCTAAGCTGATGTAATAGCCAGTAAGAAGTAGTATAATTCATGTTATAGGTATCGATTATAGACTTCTTAGCTGGCTTTGGTGACTTGAACATGAGCTAGGACCTTAAGACTCTGCATGAAGGGAGGACTAGCAGCCGAGTAGCACTGGAGAATGTGGAAAATGTTCATATGTAGTAAAAACCTGAGAAATCCTTCCGTTTTCGTCATTTGTTATCGAATTGACTTACAGCCAGATCGTCACATTGGCCGCTCTTCTCTCTGAAACGGTTGTACTTATCGACTGCAAAGCTATGTCGCGGGCTGCGGTATGCGGAGACACTAAAAGCACCATAGTAGATCACAGATGAAGCCTCTAATTTGATGTAATAGCCAGTAACAAGTAGTATAATTCAAGTTTTAGGTATCGATTATTGACTTTTTAGCTGGCTTTGGTGCCTTGGACATGGCTAGGACCTTAAGATTCTGCATGAAAGGAGGACTAGCAGCCGAGTTGCACGGGAGAATGTGAAAAGTGTTCATATGTAGTAAAAACCTTAAAAATCCGTTCGTTATCGTCATTGTTATCGAATCGACTTAAAGCCAGATCGTCACATTAGCCGCTCTTCTCTCTGAAACGGTTGTACTAATCGACTGCAAACCTATGTCGCGTGCTGCGGTATGCGGAGACACTAAAAGCACCATAGTAGAACACAGATGAAGCTTCTAAGTTGATGTAATAGTCAGTAAGAAGTAGTACAATTCAAGTTTTTGGTATTGATTATTGACTTTTTAGCTGGCTTTGGTGCCTTGGACATGAGCTAGGACCTTAAGATTCTGCATGAAAGGAGGACTAGCAGCCGAGTTGCACGGGAGAATGTGAAAAGTGTTCATATGTAGTAAAAACCAGAGAAATCCGTCCGTGTTCGACATTTGTTATCGAATCGACTTAAAGCCAGATCGTCACATTGGCCGCTCTTCTCTCTGAAACGGTTGTACTTATCGTCTGCAAAGCTATGTCGAGTGCTGCGGCATGCGGAGACACTAAAAGCACCATAGTAGAACACAGATGAAGCTTCTAAGTTGATGTAATAGTCAGTAAGATGTAGTACAATTCAAGTTTCAGGTATTCATTATTGACTTTTTAGCTGGCTTTGGTACCTTGGACATGAGCTAGGACCTTAAGATTCTGCATGAAAGGAGGACTAGCAGCCGAGTTGCAAGGGAGAATGTGAAAAGTGTTCATATGTAGTAAAAACCAGAGAAATCCGTCCGTTTTCGTCATTTGTTATCGAATCGACTTAAAGCCAGATCGTCACATTGGCCGCTCTTCTCTCTGAAACGGTTGTACTTATCGTCTGCAGAGCTATGTCGAGTGCTGCGGCATGCGGAGATACTAAAAGCACCATAGTAGAACACAGATGAAGCCTCTAATTTGATGTAATAGCCAGTAAGAAGTAGTATAATTCAAGTTTTAGGTATCGATTATTGGCTTCTTTGCTGGCCTTGGTGCCTTGGACATGAGCTAGGACCTTAAGATTCTGCATGAAAGGAGGACTAGCAGCCGAGTTGCACGGGAGAATGTGAAAAGTTTTAATATGTAGTAAAAACCAGAGAAACCCGTCCGTGTTCGACATTTGTTATCGAATCGACTTAAAGCCAGATCGTCACATTGGCCGTCTTCTCTCTGATACGGTTGTACTTATCGTCTGCAAAGCTATGTCGAGTGCTGCGGCATGCGGAGACGCTAAAAGCACCATAGTAGAACACAGATGAAGCTTCTAAGTTGATGTAATAGTCAGTAAGAAGTAGTACAATTCAAGTTTTAGGTATTGATTATTGACTTTTTAGCTGGCTTTGGAGCCTTGGACATGAGCTAGGACCTTAAGATTCTGCATGAAAGGAGGACTAGCAACCGAGTTGCACGGGAGAATGTGAAAAGTGTTCATATGTAGTAAAAACCTAAGAAATCCGTCCGTTTCCGCCATTTGTTATTGAATCGACTTAAAGCCAGATCGTCACATTGGCCGCTCTTCTCTCTGAAACGGTTGTACTTATCGTCTCCAAAGCTATGTCGCGTGCTGCGGTATGCGGAGACACTAAAAGCACCGTAGTAGAACACAGATGAAGCTTCTAAGCTGATGTAATAGCCAGTAACAAGTAGTAGAATTCATGTTATAGGTATCGATTATTGACTTCTTAGCTAGCTTTGGTGACTTGAACATGAGCTAGGACCTTAAGATTCTGCATGAAGGGAGGACTAGCAGCCGAGTTGCACTGGAGAATGTGGAAAATGTTCATATGTAGTAAAAACCTGAGAAATCCTTCCGTTTTCGTCATTTGTTATCGAATTGACTTACAGCCAGATCGTCACATTGGCCGCTCTTCTCTCTGAAACGGTTGTACTTATCGTCTGCAAAGCTATGTCGAGTGCTGCGGCATGCGGAGACACTAAAAGCCCCATAGTAGAACACAGATGAAGCTTCTAAGTTGATGTAATAGCCAGTAAGAAGTAGTACAATTCAAGTTATAGGTATCGATTATTGACTTTTTAGCTGGCTTTGGTACCTTGGACACGAGCTAGGACCTTATGATTCTGCATGAAAGGAGGACTAGCAGCCCAGTTGCACGGGAGGATGTGAAAAGTGTTCATATGTAGTAAAAACCTGAGAAATCCGTCCGTTTCCGCCATTTGTTATGGAGTCGACTTAAAGCCAGATCGACACATTGGCCGCTCTTCTCTCTGAAACGGTTGTCTTTATCGTCTGCAAAGCTATGTCACGTGTTGCGGTATGTGGAGACACTAAAAGCACCATAGTAGAACACAGATGAAGTTTCTAAGCTGATGTAATAGCCAGTAAGAAGTAGTACAATTCATGTTATAGGTATCGATTATTGACTTCTTAGCTGGCTTTGGTGACTTGAACATGAGCTAGGACCTTAAGATTCTGCATGAAGGGAGGACTAGCAGCCGAGTTGCACTGGAGAATGTGGAAAATGTTCATATGTAGTAAAAACCTGAGAAATCCTTCCGTTTTCGTCATTTGTTATCGAATTGACTTACAGCCAGATCGTCACATTGGCCGCTCTTCTCTCTGAAACGGTTGTACTTATCTACTGCAAAGCTATGTCGCGGGCTGCGGTATGCGGAGATACTAAAAGCACCATAGTAGAACACAGATGCAGCCTCCAATTTGATGTAATAGCCAGTAAGAAGTAGTATAATTCACGTTTTAGGTATCGATTATTGACTTTTTAGCTGGCTTTGGTGCCTTGGACATGGCTAGGACCTTAAGATTCTGCATGAAAGGAGGACTAGCAGCCGAGTTGCACGGGAGAATGTGAAAAGTTTTAATACGTAGTAAAAACCAGAGAAATCCGTCCGTGTTCGACATTTGTTATCGAATCGACTTAAAGCCAGATCGTCACATTGGCCGCTCTTCTCTCTGAAACGGTTGTACTTATCGTCTGCAAAGCTATGTCGAGTGCTGCGGCATGCGGATACACTAAAAGCACCATAGTAGAACACAGATGAAGCTTCTAAGTTGATGTAATAGTCAGTAAGAAGTAGTACAATTCAAGTTTTAGGTATTGATTATTGACTTTTTAGCTGGCTTTGGAGCCTTGGACATGAGCTAGGACCTTAAGATTCTGCATGAAAGGAGGACTAGCAGCCGAGTTGCACGGGAGAATGTGAAAAGTGTTCATATGTAGTAAAAACCAGAGAAATCCGTCCTTGTTCGACATTTGTTATCGAATCGACTTAAAGCCAGATCGTCACATTGGCCGCTCTTCTCTCTGATACGGTTGTACTTATCGTCTGCAAAGATATGTCGCGTGCTGCGGTATGCTGAGACACTAAAAGCCCCATAGTAGAACACAGATGAAGCTTCTAAGTTGATGTAATAGCCAGTAAGAAGTAGTACAATTCAATTTTTAGGTATCGATTGTTGACTTATTACCCTTCTTTGGTGCCTTGGGCATGAGCTAGGAACTTAAGATTTTGCATGATAGGAGGTCTAGCAGCCGAGTTGCACGGGAGAATGTGAAAAGTGTTCATATGTAGTAAAAACCTAAGAAATCCGTCAGTTTTCGCAATTTGTTGTCGAATCGACTTAAAGCCAGATCGTCACATTGGCCGCTCTTCTCTCTGAAACGGTTGTACTTATCGTCTGCAAAGCTATGTCGCGTGCTGCGGTATGCGGAGACACTAAAAGCACCATAGTAGAACACAGATGAAGCTTCTAAGCTGATGTAATAGCCAGTAACAAGTAGTAGAATTCATGTTATAGGTATCGATTATTGACTTCTTAGCTAGCTTTGGTGACTTGAACATGAGCTATTACCTTAAGATTCTGCATGAAAGGAGGACTAGCAGCCGAGTTGCACTGAAGAATGTGGAAAATGTTCATATGTAGTAAAAACCTGAGAAATCCTTCCGTTTCCGCCATTTGTTATGGAGTCGACTTAAAGCCAGATCGACACATTGGCCGCTCTTCTCTCTGAAACGGTTGTCTTTATCGTCTGCAAAGCTATGTCACGTGTTGCGGTATGTGGAGACACGAAAAGCACCATAGTAGAACACAGATGAAGTTTCTAAGCTGATGTAATAGCCAGTAAGAAGTAGTACAATTCATGTTATAGGTATCGATTATTGACTTCTTAGCTGGCTTTGGTGACTTGAACATGAGCTAGGACCTTAAGATTCTGCATGAAGGGAGGACTAGCAGCCGAGTTGCACTGGAGAATGTGGAAAATGTTCATATGTAGTAAAAACCTGAGAAATCCTTCCGTTTTCGTCATTTGTTATCGAATTGACTTACAGCCAGATCGTCACATTGGCCGCTCTTCTCTCAGAAAACGGTTGTACTTATCGACTACAAAGCTATGTCGCGGGCTGCGGTATGCGGAGATACTAAAAGCACCATAGTAGAACACAGATGCAGCCTCCAATTTGATGTAATAGCCAGTAAGAAGTAGTATAATTCACGTTTTAGGTATCGATTATTGACTTTTTAGCTGGCTTTGGTGCCTTGGACATGGCTAGGACCTTAAGATTCTGCATGAAAGGAGGACTAGCAGCCGAGTTGCACGGGAGAATGTGAAAAGTTTTAATACGTAGTAAAAACCAGAGAAATCCGTCCGTGTTCGACATTTGTTATCGAATCGACTTAAAGCCAGATCGTCACATTGGCCGCTCTTCTCTCTGAAACGGTTGTACTTATCGTCTGCAAAGCTATGTCGAGTGCTGCGGCATGCGGATACACTAAAAGCACCATAGTAGAACACAGATGAAGCTTCTAAGTTGATGTAATAGTCAGAAAGAAGTAGTACAATTCAAGTTTTAGGTATTGATTATTGACTTTTTAGCTGGCTTTGGAGCCTTGGACATGAGCTAGGACCTTAAGATTCTGCATGAAAGGAGGACTAGCAGCCGAGTTGCACGGGAGAATGTGAAAAGTGTTCATATGTAGTAAAAACCAGAGAAATCCGTCCGTGTTCGACATTTGTTATCGAATCGACTTAAAGCCAGATCGTCACATTGGCCGCTCTTCTCTCTGATACGGTTGTTCTTATCGTCTGCAAAGCTATGTCGCGTGCTGCGGTATGCTGAGACACTAAAAGCCCCATAGTAGAACACAGATGAAGCTTCTAAGTTGATGTAATAGCCAGTAAGAAGTAGTACAATTCAATTTTTAGGTATCGATTGTTGACTTATTACCCTTCTTTGGTGCCTTGGGCATGAGCTAGGAACTTAAGATTTTGCATGATAGGAGGTCTAGCAGCCGAGTTGCACGGGAGAATGTGAAAAGTGTTCATATGTAGTAAAAACCTAAGAAATCCGTCAGTTTTCGCCATTTGTTGTCGAATCGACTTAAAGCCAGATCGTCACATTGGCCGCTCTTCTCTCTGAAACGGTTGTACTTATCGTCTGCAAAGCTATGTCGCGTGCTGCGGTATGCGGAGACACTAAAAGCACCATAGTAGAACACAGATGAAGCTTCTAAGCTGATGTAATAGCCAGTAACAAGTAGTAGAATTCATGTTATAGGTATCGATTATTGACTTCTTAGCTAGCTTTGGTGACTTGAACATGAGCTAATACCTTAAGATTCTGCATGAAAGGAGGACTAGCAGCCGAGTTGCACTGAAGAATGTGGAAAATGTTCATATGTAGTAAAAACCTGAGAAATCCTTCCGTTTCCGCCATTTGTTATCGAATCCACTTAAAGCCAGATCGTCACATTGGCCGCTCTTCTCTCTCAACCGGTGGTACTTATCATCTGCAAAGCTATGTGTCGAGCTGCGGTATGTGGAGACACTAAAAGCACCATAGTAGAACACAGATGAAGTTTCTAATTTGATGTAATAGCCAGTAAGAAGTAGTACAATTCAAGTTTTAGGTATCGATTGTTGACTTTCTAGCTGGCTTTGGTGCCTTGGACATGAAGTAGGACCTTAAGATTCTGCATGAAAGGAGGACTAGCAGCCGAGTTGAACGGGAGAATGTGAAAAGTGTTCATATGTAGTAAAAACCTGAGAAATAAGTTCGTTATCGTCATTTGTTATCGAATCGACTTAAAGCCAGATCGTCACATTGGCCGCTCTTCTCTCTGAAACGGTAGTACTTATCTTCTGCAAAGCTATGTCGCGTGCTGCGGTATGTGGAGACACTAAAAGCACCATAGTAGAACACAGATGAAGCTTCTAAGTTGATGTAATAGCTAGTAAGAAGTAGTACAATTTAAATTTTAGATATCGATTATTGACTTTTTAGCTGGCTATGGTGCCTTGGACATGAGCTAGGACCTTAAGAATCTGCATGAAAGGAGGACTAGCAGCCGAGTTGCACGTGAGAATGTGAAAAGTGTTCATATGTAGTAAAAACCTGAGAAACCCGTCCGTTTTCGTCATTTGTTATCGAATCGACTTAAAGCCAGATCGTCACATTGGCCGCTCTTCTCTCTGAAACGGTTGTACTTATCGTGTGAAAGCTATGTCGCGTGCTGCAGTATGCGGAGACACTAAAAGCATCATAGTAGAACACAGATGAAGCTTCTAAGTTGATGTAATAGCCAGTGAGAAGTAGTACAATTGAAGTTTTAGGTATCGATTATTGACTTTTTATCTGGCTATGGTACCTTGGACATGAGCTAGGACCTTATGATTGTGCATGAAAGGAGGACTAGCAGCCGAGTTGCACTGAAGAATGTGGAAAATGTTCATATGTAGTAAAAACCTGAGAAATCCTTCCGTTTCCGCCATTTGTTATCGAATCCACTTAAAGCCAGATCGTCACATTGGCCGCTCTTCTCTCTCAACCGGTGGTACTTATCATCTGCAAAGCTATGTGTCGAGCTGCGGTATGTGGAGACACTAAAAGCACCATAGTAGAACACAGATGAAGTTTCTAAGTTGATGTAATAGCCAGTAAGAAGTAGTACAATTCAAGTTTTAGGTATCGATTGTTGACTTTCTAGCTGGCTTTGGTGCCTTGGACATGAACTAGGACCTTAAGATTCTGCATGAGAGGAGGACTAGCAGCCGAGTTGAACGGGAGAATGTGAAAAGTGTTCATATGTAGTAAAAACCTGAGAAATAAGTTCGTTATCGTCATTTGTTATCGAATCGACTTAAAGCCAGATCGTCACATTGGCCGCTCTTCTCTCTGAAACGGTAGTACAAATCTTCTGCAAAGCTATTTCGCGTGCTGCGGTATGCTGAGACACTAAAAGCACCATAGTAGGACACAGATGAAGCTGCCAAGTTGATGTAATAGCCAGTAAGAAGTAGTACAATTCAAGTTTCAGGTATCGATTATTGACTTTTTAGCTGGCTTTGATGCCTTGGACATGAGCTAGGACCTTAAGATTCTGCATGAAAGGAGGACTAGCAGCCGAGATGCACGGGAGAATGTGAAAAGTGTTCATATGTAGTAAAAACCTTAAAAATCCGTTCGTTATCGTCATTGTTATCGAATCGACTTAATGCCAGATCGTCACATTAGCCGCTCTTCTCTCTGAAACGGTTGTACTTATCGACTGCAAAGCTAAGTCGCGTGCTGCGGTATGCGGAGACACTAAAAGCACCATAGTAGAACACAGATGAAGCTTCTAAGTTGATGTAATAGTCAGTAAGAAGTAGTAGAATTCAAGTTTTAGGTATTGATTATTGAATTTTTAGCTGGCTTTGGTGCCTTGGACATGAGCTAGGACCTTAAGATTCTGCATGAAAGGAGGACTAGCAGCCGAGTTGCACGGGAGAATGTGAAAAGTGTTCATATGTAGTAAAAACCAGAGAAATCCGTCCGTGGACTACATTTGTTATCGAATCGACTTAAAGCCAGATCGTCACATTGGCCGCTCTTCTCTCTGAAACGGTTGTACATATCGTCTGCAAAGCTATGTCGAGTGCTGCGGCATGCGGAGTCACTAAAAGCACCATAGTAGAACACAGATGAAGCTTCTAAGTTGATGTAATAGCCAGTAAGAAGTAGTACAATTAAAGTTTTAGGTATCGATTATTGACTTTTTAGCTGGCTTTGGTACCTTGGACATGAGCTAGGACCTTATGATTCTGCATGAAAGGAGGACTAGCAGCCATGTTGCACGGGAGAATGTGAAAAGTGTTCATATGTAGTAAAAACCTGAGAAATCCGTCAGTTTCCGCCATTTGTTATGGAATCGACTTAAAGTCAGGTCGTCACATTGGCCGCTCTTCTCTCTGAAACGGTTGTACTTATCGTCTGCAAAGCTATGTCGCGTGCTGCGGTATGCGGAGACACTAAACGCACCATAGTAGAACACAGATGAAGCTTCTAAGCTGATGTAATAGCCAGTAAGAAGTAGTACAATTCATGTTATAAGTATCGATTATTGACTTCTTAGCTGGCTTTGGTGACTTGAACATGAGCTAGGACCTTAAGATTCTGCATGAAAGGAGGACTAGCAGCCGAGTTGCACTGGAGAATGTGGAAAATGTTCATATGTAGTAAAAACCTGAGAAATCCTTCCGTTTTCGTCATTTGTTATCGAATTGACTTAAAGCCAGATCGTCACATTGGACGCTCTTCTCTCTGAAACGGTTGTACTTATCGACTGCAAAGCTATGTCGAGTGCTGCGGAATGCGGAGACACTAAAAGCACCATAGTAAAACACAGATGAAGATTCTAAGTTGGTGGAATATCCAGTAAGAAGTAGTACAATTCAAGTTTTAGGTATCGATTGTTGACTTTTTACCCTTCTTTGGTGCCTTGGGCATGAGCTAGGAACTTAAGATTTTGCATGATAGGAGGTCTAGCAGCCGCGTTGCACGTGAGAATGTGAAAAGTGTTCATATGTAGTAAAAACCTGAGAAATCCGTCCGTTTTCCTCATTTGTTATCGAATCGACTTAAAGCCAGATCGTCACATTGGGCGCTCTACTCTCTAAAACGGTTGTACTTATCGTCTGCCAAGCTATGTCGCGTGCTGCGGTATGCGGAGACACTAAAATCACCATAGTAGAACACAGATGAAGCTTCTAAGTTGATGGAATACCCAGTAAGAAGTAGTACAATTCAAGTTTTAGTTATCGATTATTGACTTTTTAGCTGTCTTTGGTGCCTTGGGCATGAGCTAGGACCTTAAGATTCTTCATTAATGGAGGACTAGCAGCCGAGTTGCACGGGAGAATGTGAAAAGTGTTCATATGTAGTAAAAGCCTGAGAAATCCGTCAGTGTTCGACATTTGTTATCGAATCGACTTAAAGCCAGATCGTCACATTGGCCGCTCTTCTCTCTGAAACGGTTGTACTTATCGTCTGCAAAGCTATGTCGAGTGCTGCTATATGCGAAGACACTAAAAGCACCACAGTAGAACACAGATGAAGCTTCTAAGTTGATGTAATAGCCAGTAAGAAGTAGTACAATTCAAGTTTTAGGTATCGATTATTGACTTTTTAGCTGGCTTTGGTACCTTGGACATGAGCTAGGACCTTATGATTCTGCATGAAAGGAGGACTAGCAGCCGAGTTGCACGGGAGAATGTGAAAAGTGTTCATATGTAGTAAAAACCTGAGAAATCCGTCAGTTTCCGCCATTTGTTATGGAATCGACTTAAAGCCAGATCGTCACATTGGCCGCTCTTCTCTCTGAAAGGGTTGTAATTATCGTCTGCAAAGCTATGTCGCGTGCTGCGGTATGCGGAGACACTAAAAGCACCATAGTAGAACACAGATCAAGGTTCTAAGCTGATGTAATAGCCAGTAAGAAGTAGTACAATTCATGTTATAAGTATCGATTATTGACTTCATAGCTGGCTTTGGTGACTTGAACATGAGCTAGGACCTTAAGATTCTGCATGAAAGGAGGACTAGCAGCCGAGTTGCACTGGAGAATGTGGAAAATGTTCATATGTAGTAAAAACCTGAGAAATCCTTCAGTTTTCGTCATTTGTTATCGAATTGACTTAAAGCCAGATCGTCACATTGGCCGCTCTTCTCTCTGAAACGGTTGTACTTATCGACTGCAAAGCTATGTCGCGTGCTGCGGTATGCGGAGACACTAAAAGCACCATAGTAGAACACAGATGAAGCCTCTAATTTGATGTAATAGATATTAAGAAGTAGTATAATTCAAGTTTTAGGTATCGATTATTGACTTTTTAGCTGGCTTTGGTGCCTTGGACATGGCTAGGACCTTAAGATTCTGCATGAAAGGAGGACTAGCAGCCGAGTTGCACGGGAGAATGTGAAAAGTGTTCATATGTAGTAAAAACCTTAAAAATCCGTTCGTTTTCGTCATTGTTATCGAATCGACTTAAAGCCAGAACGTCACATTAGCCGCTCTTCTCTCTGAAACGGTTGTACTTATCGACTGCAAACCTATGTCGCGTGCTGCGGTATGCGGAGACACTAAAAGCACCATAGTAGAACACAGATGAAGCTTCTAAGTTGATGTAATAGTCAGTAAGAAGTAGTACAATTCAAGTGTTAGGTATTGATTATTGACTTTTTAGCTGGCTTTGGTGCCTTGGACATGAGCTAGGACCTTAAGATACTGCTTGAAAGGAGGATTTGCAGCCGAGTTGATCGGCAGAATGTGAAAAGTGTTCATATGTAGTAAAAACCAGAGAAATCCGTCCGTGTTCGACATTTGTTATGGAATCGACTTAAAGCCAGATCGTCACATTGGCCGCTCTTCTCTCTGAAACGGTTGTACTTATCGTCTGCAAAGCTATGTCGAGTGCTGCGGCATGCGGAGACACTAAATGCACCATAGTAGAACACAGATGAAGCTTCTAAGTTGATGTAATAGCCAGTAAGATGTAGTACAATTCAAGTTTTAGGTATCGATTGTTGACTTTTTACCCCTCTTTGGTGCCTTGGGCATGAGCTGGGAACTTAAGATTTTACATGATAGGAGGTCTAGCAGCCGCGTTGCACGTGAGAATGTGAAAAGTGTTCATATGTAGTAAAAACCTGAGAAAACCGTCCGTTTTCCTCATTTGTTATCGAATCGACTTAAAGCCAGATCGTCACGTTGGGCGCTCTACTCTCTAAAACGGTTGTACTTATCGTCTGCAAAGCTATGTCGCGTGCTGCGGTATGTGGAGACACTAAAAGCACCATAGTAGAACACAGATGAAGCTTCTAAGTTGATGTAATAGCCAGTAAGAAGAAGTACAATTCAAGTTATAGGTATCGATTATTGACTTTTTAGCTGTCTTTGGTGCCTTGGACATGAGCTAGGACCTTAAAATTCTTCATTAATGGAGGACTAGCAGACGAGTTGCACGGGAGAATGTGAAAAGTGTTCATATGTAGTAAAAGCCTGAGAAATCCGTCCGTGTTCGACATTTGTTATCGAATCGACTTAAAGCCAGATCGTCACATTGGCCGCTCTTCTCTCTGAAACGGTTGTACTTATTGTCTGCAAAGCTATGTCAAGCGCTGCTGTATGCGGAGACACTAAAAGCACCATAGTAGAACACAGATGAAGCTTCTAAGTTGATGTAATATCCAGTAAGAAGTAGTACAATTCAAGTTATAGGTATCGATTATTGACTTTTTAGCTGGCTTTGGTACCTTGTACATGAGCTAGGACCTTATGATTTTGCATGAAAGGAGGACTAGCAGCCGAGTTGCACGGGAGAATGTGAAAAGTGTTCATATGTAGTAAAAACCAAAGAAATCCGTCTGTTTCCGCCATTTGTTATCGAATCGACTTAAAGCCAGATCGTCACATTGGCCGATCTTCTCTCTGAAACGGTTGTACTTATCGTCTGCAAAGCTATGTCGCGTGCTGCGGTATGCGGAGACACTAAAAGCACCATAGTAGAACACAGATGAAGCTTCTAAGCTGATGTAATAGCCAGTAAGAAGTAGTACAATTCATGTTATAAGTATCGATTATTGGCTTCTTAGCTGGCTTTGGTGACTTGAACATGAGCTAGGACCTTAAGATTCTGCATGAAAGGAGGACTAGCAGCCGAGTTGCACGGCAGAATGTGAAAAGTGTTCATATGTAGTAAAAACCAGAGAAATCCGTCCGTGTTCCACATTTGTTATGGAATCGACTTAAAGCCAGATCGTCACATTGGCCGCTCTTCTCTCTGAAACGGTTGTACTTATCGTCTGCAAAGCTATGTCGAGTGCTGCGGCATGCGGAGACACTAAAAGCACCATAGTAGAACACAGATGAAGCTTCTAAGTTGATGTAATAGCCAGTAAGAAGTAGTACAATTCAAGTTTTAGGTATCGATTGTTGACTTTTTACCCTTCTTTGGTGCCTTGGGCATGAGCTAGGAACTTAAGATTTTACATGATAGGAGGTCTAGCAGCCGCGTTGCACGTGAGAATGTGAAAAGTGTTCATATGTAGTAAAAACCTGATAAATCCATCCGTTTTCCTCATTTGTTATCGACTTAAAGCCAGATCGTCACGTTGGGCGCTCTACTCTCTAAAACGGTTGTACTTATCGTCTGCAAAGCTATGTCACGTGCTGCGGTATGCGGAGACACTAAAAGCACCATAGTAGAACACATATGAAGCTTCTAAGTTGATGTAATAGCCAGTAAGAAGAAGTACAATTCAAGTTATAGGTATCGATTATTGACGTTTTAGCTGGCTTTGGTGCCTTGGACATGAGCTAGGACCTTAAAATTCTGCATGAAAGGACGACTATCAGCCAAGTTGCACGGAAGAATGTGAAAAGTGTTCATATGTAGTAAAAGCCTGAGAAATCCGTCCGTGTTCGACATTTGTTATCGAATCGACTTAAAGCCAGATCGTCACATTGGCTGCTCTTCTCTCTGAAACGGTTGTACTTATTGTCTGCAAAGCTATGTCGAGCGCTGCTGTATGCGGAGACACTAAAAGCACCATAGTAGAACACAGATGAAGCTTCTAAGTTGATGTAATAGCCAGTAAGAAGTAGTACAATTCAAGTTATAGGTATCGATTATTGACTTTTTAGCTGGCTTTGGTACCTTGTACATGAGCTAGGACCTTATGATTCTGCATGAAAGGAGGACTAGCAGCCGAGTTGCGAGGGAGAAAGTGAAAAGTGTTCATATGTAGTAAAAACCTGAGAAATCCGTCAGTTTCCGCCATTTGTTATCGAATCGACTTAAAGCCAGATCGTCACATTGGCCGCTCTTCTCTCTGAAACGGTTGTACTTATCGTCTGCAAAGCTATGTCGCGTGCTGCGGTATGCGGAGACACTAAAAGCACCATAGTAGAACACAGATGAAGCTTCTAAGCTGATGTAATTGTCAGTAAGAAGTAGTACAATTCAAGTTTTAGGTATTGATTATTGACTTTTTAGCTGGCTTTGGTGCCTTGGACATGAGCTAGGACCTTAAGATTCTGCATGAAAGGAGGACTAGCAGCCGAGTTGCACGGGAGAATGTGAAAAGTGTTCATATGTAGTAAAAACCAGAGAAATCCGTCAGTTTTCCTCATTTGTTATCGAATCGACTTAAAGCCAGATCGTCACATTGTGCGCTCTACTCTCTAAAACGGTTGTACTTATCGTCTGCAAAGCTATGTCGCGTGCTGCGGTATGCGGAGACACTAAAAGCACCATAGTAGAACACAGATTAAGCTTCTAAGTTGATGTAATAGCCTGTAAGAAGTAGTACAATTCAAGTTATAGGTACCGATTATTGACTTTTTAGCTGGCTTTGGTGCCTTGGACATGAGCTAGGACCTTAAAATTCTGCATGAAAGGACGACTAACAGCCAAGTTGCACGGAAGAATGTGAAAAGTGTTAATATATAGTAAAAACCTGAGAAATACGTCCGTTTTCGTCATTTGTTATTGAATCGACTTAAAGCGAGATCGTCACAATGGCCGCTCTTCTCTCTGAAACGGTTGTACTTATCGTCTGCAAAGCTATGTCGCGTGCTGCGGTATGTGGAGACACTAAAAGCACCATAATAGAACACAGATGAAGCTTCCAAGTTGATGTAATAGCCAGTAAGACGTAGTACAATTCATGTTATAGGTATCGATTATTGACTTCTTAGCTTGCTTTGGTGACTTGAACATGAGCTAGGACCTTAAGATTCTGCATGAAAGGAGGACTAGCAGCCGAGTTGCACTGGAGAATGTGGAAAATGTTCATATGAAGTAAAAACCTGAGAAATCCTTACGTTTTCGTCATTTGTTATCGAATTGACTTAAAGCCAGATCGTCACATTGGCCGCTCTTCTCTCTGAAACGGTTGTACTTATCGTCTGCAAAGCTATGTCGCGTGCTGCGGTATGCGGAGACACTAAAAGCACCATAGTAGAACACAGATGAAGCTTCTAAGTTGATGTAATAGCCAGTAAGAAGTAGTACAATTCAAGTTTTTGGTATCGATTATTGACTTTTTAGCTGGCTTTGGCGTCTTGGACATGAGCATGGGCCTTAAGATTCTGCAAGAAAGGAGGACTAGCAGCCGAGTTGCGAGGGAGAATGTGAAAAGTGTTCATATGTAGTAAAAACCTGAGAAATCCGTCCGTTATCGTCATTTGTTATCGAATCGACTGAAAGCCAGATCGTCACATTGGCCGCTCTTCTCTCTGAAACGGTTGTACTTATCGTCTGCAAAGCTATGTCGCGTGCTGCGGTATGCGGAGACACTAAAATCACCATAGTAGAACACAGATGAAACTTCTAAGTTGAAGTAATATCCAGAAAGATGTGGTACAATTCAAGTCTTAGGTATCGATTATTGACTTTTTACCATTCTTTGGTGCCTTGGACATGAGCTAGGACCTTAAAATTCTGCAAGAAAGAAGGACTAGCAGCCGAGTTGCGAGGGAGAATGTGAAAAGTGTTCATATGTAGTAAAAACCTGAGAAATCCGTCCTTTTTCGTCATTTGTTAGCGAATCGACTTAAAGCCAGATCGTCACATTGGCCGCTCTTCTCTCTGAAACGGTTGAACTTATCGTCTGCAAAGCTATGTCACGTGCTGCGGTATGCGGAGACACTAAAATCACCACAGTAGAACACAGATGAAGCTTCTAAGCTGATGTAATAGCCAGTAAGACGTAGTACAATTCATGTTATAAGTATCGATTATTGACTTCATAGCTGGCTTTGGTGACTTGAACATGAGCTAGGACCTTAAGATTCTGCATGAAAGGAGGACTAGCAGCCGAGTTGCACGGGAGAATGTGAAAAGAGTTCATATGTAGTAAAAACCTTAAAAATCCGTTCGTTTTCGTCATTGTTATCGAATCGACTTAAAGCCAGAACGTCACATTAGCCGCTCTTCTCTCTGAAACGGTTGTACTTATCGACTGCAAACCTATGTCGCGTGCTGCGGTATGCGGAGACACTAAAAGCACCATAGTAGAACACAGATGAAGCTTCTAAGTTGCTGTAATAGTCAGTAAGAAGTAGTACAATTCAAGTGTTAGGTATTGATTATTGACTTTTTAGCTGGCTTTGGTGCCTTGGACATGAGCTAGGACCTTAAGATACTGCTTGAAAGGAGGATTTGCAGCCGAGTTGATCGGCAGAATGTGAAAAGTGTTCATATGTAGTAAAAACCAGAGAAATCCGTCCGTGTTCGACATTTGTTATGGAATCGACTTAAAGCCAGATCGTCACATTGGCCGCTCTTCTCTCTGAAACGGTTGTACTTATCGTCTGCAAAGCTATGTCGAGTGCTGCGGCATGCGGAGACACTAAATGCACCATAGTAGAACACAGATGAAGCTTCTAAGTTGATGTAATAGCCAGTAAGATGTAGTACAATTCAAGTTTTAGGTATCGATTGTTGACTTTTTACCCCTCTTTGGTGCCTTGGGCATGAGCTGGGAACTTAAGATTTTACATGATAGGAGGTCTAGCAGCCGCGTTGCACGTGAGAATGTGAAAAGTGTTCATATGTAGTAAAAACCTGAGAAAACCGTCCGTTTTCCTCATTTGTTATCGAATCGACTTAAAGCCAGATCGTCACGTTGGGCGCTCTACTCTCTAAAACGGTTGAACTTATCGTCTGCAAAGCTATGTCACGTGCTGCGGTATGCGGAGACACTAAAATCACCACAGTAGAACACAGATGAAGCTTCTAAGTTGATGTAATATCCAGTAAGAAGTAGTACAATTCAAGTTATAGGTATCGATTATTGACTTTTTAGCTGTCTTTGGTGCCTTGGACATGAGCTAGGACCTTAAAATTCTTCATTAATGGAGGACTAGCAGACGAGTTGCACGGGAGAATGTGAAAAGTGTTCATATGTAGTAAAAGCCTGAGAAATCCGTCCGTGTTCGACATTTGTTATCGAATCGACTTAAAGCCAGATCGTCACATTGGCCGCTCTTCTCTCTGAAACGGTTGTACTTATTGTCTGCAAAGCTATGTCAAGCGCTGCTGTATGCGGAGACACTAAAAGCACCATAGTAGAACACAGATGAAGCTTCTAAGTTGATGTAATAGCCAGTAAGAAGTAGTACAATTCAAGTTATAGGTATCGATTATTGACTTTTTAGCTGGCTTTGGTACCTTGTACATGAGCTAGGACCTTATGATTTTGCATGAAAGGAGGACTAGCAGCCGAGTTGCACGGGAGAATGTGAAAAGTGTTCATATGTAGTAAAAACCAAAGAAATCCGTCTGTTTCCGGGATTTGTTATCGAATCGACTTAAAGCCAGATCGTCACATTGGCCGATCTTCTCTCTGAAACGGTTGTACTTATCGTCTGCAAAGCTATGTCGCGTGCTGCGGTATGCGGAGACACTAAAAGCACCATAGTAGAACACAGATGAAGCTTCTAAGCTGATGTAATAGCCAGTAAGAAGTAGTACAATTCATGTTATAAGTATCGATTATAGGCTTCTTAGCTGGCTTTGGTGACTTGAACATGAGCTAGGACCTTAAGATTCTGCATGAAAGGAGGACTAGCAGCCGAGTTGCACGGCAGAATGTGAAAAGTGTTCATATGTAGTAAAAACCAGAGAAATCCGTCCGTGTTCGACATTTGTTATGGAATCGACTTAAAGCCAGATCGTCACATTGGCCGCTCTTCTCTCTGAAACGGTTGTACTTATCGTCTGCAAAGCTATGTCGAGTGCTGCGGCATGCGGAGACACTAAAAGCACCATAGTAGAACACAGATGAAGCTTCTAAGTTGATGTAATAGCCAGTAAGAAGTAGTACAATTCAAGTTTTAGGTATCGATTGTTGACTTTTTACCCTTCTTTGGTGCCTTGGGCATGAGCTAGGAACTTAAGATTTTACATGATAGGAGGTCTAGCAGCCGCGTTGCACGTGAGAATGTGAAAAGTGTTCATATGTAGTAAAAACCTGATAAATCCATCCGTTTTCCTCATTTGTTATCGAATCGACTTAAAGCCAGATCGCCACGTTGGGCGCTCTACTCTCTAAAACGGTTGTACTTATCGTCTGCAAAGCTATGTCACGTGCTGCGGTATGCGGAGACACTAAAAGCACCATAGTAGAACACATATGAAGCTTCTAAGTTGATGTAATAGCCAGTAAGAAGAAGTACAATTCAAGTTATAGGTATCGATTATTGACGTTTTAGCTGGCTTTGGTGCCTTGGACATGAGCTAGGACCTTAAAATTCTGCATGAAAGGACGACTATCAGCCAAGATGCACGGAAGAATGTGAAAAGTGTTCATATGTAGTAAAAGCCTGAGAAATCCGTCCGTGTTCGACATTTGTTATCGAATCGACTTAAAGCCAGATCGTCACATTGGCTGCTCTTCTCTCTGAAACGGTTGTACTTATTGTCTGCAAAGCTATGTCGAGCGCTGCTGTATGCGGAGACACTAAAAGCACCATAGTAGAACACAGATGAAGCTTCTAAGTTGATGTAATAGCCAGTAAGAAGTAGTACAATTCAAGTTATAGGTATCGATTATTGACTTTTTAGCTGGCTTTGGTACCTTGTACATGAGCTAGTACCTTATGATTCTGCATGAAAGGAGGACTAGCAGCCGAGTTGCGAGGGAGAAAGTGAAAAGTGTTCATATGTAGTAAAAACCTGAGAAATCCGTCAGTTTCCGCCATTTGTTATGGAATCGACTTAAAGCCAGATCGTCACATTGGCCGCTCTTCTCTCTGAAACGGTTGTACTTATCGTCTGCAAAGCTATGTCGCGTGCTGCGGTATGCGGAGACACTAAAAGCACCATAGTAGAACACAGATGAAGCTTCTAAGCTGATGTAATAGCCAGTAAGAAGTAGTACAATTCATGTTATAAGTATCGATTATTGGCTTCTTAGCTGGCTTTGGTGACTTGGACATGAGCTAGGACCTTAAGATTCTGCATGAAAGGAGGACTAGCAGCCGAGTTGCACGGCAGAATGTGAAAAGTGTTCATATGTAGTATAAACCTTAAAAATCCGTTCGTTATCGTCATTGTTATCGAATCGACTTGATGCCAGATCGTCACATTGGCCGCTCTTCTCTCTGAAACGGTTGTACTTATCGTCTGCAAAGCTATGTCGCGTGCTGCGGTATGTGGAGACACTAAAAGCACCATAGTAGAACACAGATGAAGCTTCCAAGTTGATGTACTAGCCAGTAAGAAGTAGTAAAATTCAAGTTTTAGGTATCGATTATTGACTTTTTAGCTGTCTTTGGTGCCTTGGACATGAGCTAGGACCTTAAGATTCTACATTAATGGAGGACTAGCAGCCGAGTTGCACGGGAGAATGTGAAAAGTGTTCATATGTAGTAAAAGCCTGAGAAATCCGTCCGTGTTCGACATTTGTTATCGAATCGACTTAAAGCCAGATCGTCACATTTGCCGCTCTTCTCTCTGTAACGGTTGTACTTATTGTCTGCAAAGCTATGTCGAGTGCTGCTGTATGCGGAGACACTAAAAGCAACATAGTAGAACACAGGTGAAGCTTCTAAGTTGATGTAATAGCCAGTAAGAAGTAGTACAATTCAAGTTATAGGTATCGATTATTGACTTTTTAGCTGGCTTTGGTACCTTGGACATGAGCTAGGACCTTATGATTCTGCATGAAAGGAGGACTAGCAGCCCAGTGGCACGGGAGAATGTGAAAAGTGTTAATATGTAGTAAAAACCTAAGAAATCCGGCTGTTTCCGCCATTTGTTATCGAATCGACTTAAAGCCAGATCGTCACATTGGCCGCTCTTCTCTCTGAAACGGTTGTACTTATCGTCTGCAAAGCTATGTCGAGTGCTGCGGTATGCGGAGACACTAAAAGCACCATAGTAGAACACAGATGAAGCTTCTAAGCTGATGTAATAGTCAGTAAGAAGTAGTACAATTCAAGTTTTAGGTATTGATTATTGACTTTTTAGCTGGCTTTTGTGCCTTGGACATGAGCTAGGACCTTAAGATTCTGCATGAAAGGAGGACTAGCAGCCGAGTTGCACGGGAGAATGTGAAAAGTGTTCATATGTAGGAAAAACCAGAGAAATCCGTCAGTTTTCCTCATTTGTTATCGAATCGACTTAAAGCCAGATCGTCACATTGTGCGCTCTACTCTCTAAAACGGTTGTACTTATCGTCTGCAAAGCTATGTCGCGTGCTGCGGTATGCGGAGACACTAAAAGCACCATAGTAGAACACAGATTAAGCTTCTAAGTTGATGTAATACCCAGTAAGAAGTAGTACAATTCAAGTTATAGGTACCGATTATTGACTTTTTAGCTGGCTTTGGTGCCTTGGACATGAGCTAGGACCTTAAAATTCTGCATGAAAGGACGACTAACAGCCAAGTTGCACGGAAGAATGTGAAAAGTGTTAATATATAGTAAAAACCTGAGAAATACGTCCGTTTTCGTCATTTGTTATTGAATCGACTTAAAGCCAGATCGTCACAATGGCCGCTCTTCTCTCTGAAACGGTTGTACTTATCGTCTGCAAAGCTATGTCGCGTGCTGCGGTATGTGGAGACACTAAAAGCACCATAGTAGAACACAGATGAAGCTTCCAAGTTGATGTAATAGCCAGTAAGACGTAGTACAATTCATGTTATAGGTATCGATTATTGACTTCTTAGCTTGCTTTGGTGACTTGAACATGAGCTAGGACCTTAAGATTCTGCATGAAAGGAGGACTAGCAGCCGAGTTGCACTGGAGAATGTGGAAAATGTTCATATGAAGTAAAAACCTGAGAAATCCTTACGTTTTCGTCATTTGTTATCGAATTGACTTAAAGCCAGATCGTCACATTGGCCGCTCTTCTCTCTGAAACGGTTGTACTTATCGTCTGCAAAGCTATGTCGCGTGCTGCGGTATGCGGAGACACTAAAAGCACCATAGTAGAACACAGATGAAGCTTCCAAGTTGATGTACTAGCCAGTAAGAAGTAGTACAATTCAAGTTTTAGGTATCGATTATTGACTTTTTAGCTGGCTTAGGTGCCTTGGACATGAGCTAGGACCTTAAAATTCTGCATGAAAGGACGACTAACAGCCAAGTTGCACGGAAGAATGTGAAAAGTGTTAATATATAGTAAAAACCTGAGAAATACGTCCGTTTTCGTCATTTGTTATTGAATCGACTTAAAGCCAGATCGTCACAATGGCCGCTCTTCTCTCTGAAACGGTTGTACTTATCGTCTGCGAAGCTATGTCGCGTGCTGCGGTATGCGGAGACACTAAAAGCACCATAGTAGAACACAGATGAAGCTTCTAAGTTGAAGTAATATCCAGTTAGATGTAGTACAATTCAAGTCTTAGGTATCGATTATTGACTTTTTACCATTCTTTGGTGCCTTGGACATGAGCTAGGACCTTAAAATTCTGCATGAACGGAGGACTAGCAGCCGAGTTGCTTGGGAGAATGTGAAAAGTGTTCATATGTAGTAAAAACCTGAGATATCCGACCGTTTTTGTCATTTGTTATCGAATCGTCTTAAAGCCAGATCGTCACATTGGCGCTCTTCTCTCTGAAACGGTTGTACTTATCGTCTGCAAAGCTATGTCGCGTGCTGCGGTATGCGGAGACACTAAAAGCACCATAGTAGAACACAGATGAAGCTTCTAAGATGATGTAATAGCCAGTAAGAAGTAGTACAATTCAAGTGTTAGGTATCGATTATTGACTTTTTAGCTGGCTTTGGTGACTTGGACATGAGCTAAGACCTTAAGATTCTGCATGAAACGAGGACTAGCAGCCGAGTTGCACGGGAGAATGTGAAAAGTGTTCATATGTAGTAAAAACCTGAGAAATCCGTCCGTTTTCGTCATTTGTTATCGAATCGACTTAAAGCCAGATCGTCACTTTGGCCGCTCTTCTCTCTGAAACGGTTGTACTTATCGTCTGCAAAGCTATGTCGCGTGCTGCGGTATGCGGAGACACTAAAAGCATCATAGTAGAACACAGATGAAGCTCCTAAGTTGATGTAATAGCCAGTAAGAAGTAGTACAATTCAAGTTTTAGGTATCGATTATTGACTTTTTAGCTGCCCTTGGTGCCTTGGACATGAGCTAGGACCTTAAGATTCTGCATGAAAGGAGGACTAGCAGCCGAGTTGCAGGGGAGAATGTAAAAAGTGTTCATATGTAGTAAAAGCCTGAGAATTCCGTTCGTTATCGTCATTTGTTATCGAATCGACTTAAAGCCAGATCGTCACCTTAGCCGCTCTTCTCTCTGAAACGATTGTACTTATCGACTGCAAAGCTATGTCGCGTGCTGCGGTATGCGGAGACACTAAAACCACCATAGTAAAACACAGATGAAGCTTCTAAGATGATGTAATAGTCAGTAAGAAGCAGTACAATTCAAGTTTTAGGTATCGATTATTGACTTTTTAGCTGCCCTTGGTGCCTTGGACATGAGCTAGGACCTTAAGATTCTGCATGAAAGAAGGACTAGCAGACGAGTTGCACGGGAGAATGTGAAAAGTGTTCATATGTAGTAAAAACCTGAGAAATCCGTCCGTTTTCGTCACTTGTTATCGAATCGACTTAAAGCCAGATCGTCACATTGGCCGCTCTTCCCTCTGAAACGGTTGTACTTATCGTCTGCAAAGCTATGTCGCGTGCTGCGGTATGCGGAGACACTAAAAGCATCATTGTAGAACACAGATGAAGCTTCTAAGTTAATGTAATAGCCAGTAAGAAGTAGTACAATTCAAGTTTTAGGTATCGATTATTGACTTTTTAGGTGGCTTTGGTGCCTTGGACATGAGCTAGGACCTTAAGATTCTGCATGAAAGGAGGACTAGCAGCCGAGTTGCAGGGGAGAATGTAAAAAGTGTTCATATGTAGTAAAAACCTGAGAAATCCGTCCATCATCGTCATTTGTTATCGAATCGCCTTAAAGCCAGATCGTCACATTAGCCGCTCTTCTCTCTGAAACAGTTGTACTTATCGACTGCAAAGCTATGTCGCGTGCTGCGGTATGCAGAGACACTAAAAGCACCATAGTAGAACACAGATGAAGCTTCTAAGTTGATGTAATAGCCAGTAAGAAGTAGTACAATTCAAGTTATAGGTACCGATTATTGACTTTTTAGCTGGCTTTGGTGCCTTGGACATGAGCTAGGACCTTAAAATTCTGCATGAAAGGACGACTAACAGCCAAGTTGCACGGAAGAATGTGAAAAGTGTTAATATATAGTAAAAACCTGAGAAATACGTCCGTTTTCGTCATTTGTTATTGAATCGACTTAAAGCCAGATCGTCACAATGGCCGCTCTTCTCTCTGAAACGGTTGTACTTATCGTCTGCAAAGCTATGTCGCGTGCTGCGGTATGTGGAGACACTAAAAGCACCATAGTAGAACACAGATGAAGCTTCCAAGTTGATGTAATAGCCAGTAAGACGTAGTACAATTCATGTTATAGGTATCGATTATTGACTTCTTAGCTTGCTTTGGTGACTTGAACATGAGCTAGGACCTTAAGATTCTGCATGAAAGGAGGACTAGCAGCCGAGTTGCACTGGAGAATGTGGAAAATGTTCATATGAAGTAAAAACCTGAGAAATCCTTACGTTTTCGTCATTTGTTATCGAATTGACTTAAAGCCAGATCGTCACATTGGCCGCTCTTCTCTCTGAAACGGTTGTACTTATCGTCTGCAAAGCTATGTCGCGTGCTGCGGTATGCGGAGACACTAAAATCACCGTAGTAGAACACAGATGAAGCTTCTAAGTTGAAGTAATATCCAGAAAGATGTGGTACAATTCAAGTCTTAGGTATCGATTATTGACTTTTTACCATTCTTTGGTGCCTTGGACATGAGCTAGGACCTTAAAATTCTGCATGAACGGAGGACTGGCAGCCGAGTTGCAGGGGAGAATGTAAAAAGTGTTCATATGTAGTAAAAACCTGAGAAATCCGTTCGTTATCGTCATTTGTTATCGAATCGCCTTAAAGCCAGATCGTCACATTAGCCGCTCTTCTCTCTGAAACGGTTGTACTTATCGACTGCAAAGCTATGTCGCGTGCTGCGATATGCGGAGACACTAAAAGCACCATAGTAGAACACAGATGAAGCTTCTAAGTTGAAGTAATATCCAGTTAGATGTAGTACAATTCAAGTCTTAGGTATCGATTATTGACTTTTTACCATTCTTTGGTGCCTTGGACATGAGCTAGGACCTTAAAATTCTGCATGAAAGGACGACTATCAGCCAAGTTGCACGGAAGAATGTGAAAAGTGTTCATATATAGTAAAAACCTGAGAAATCCGTCCGTTTCGGTCATTTGTTATCGAATCGACTTGATGCCAGATCGTCACATTGGCCGCTCTTCTCTCTGAAACGGTTGTACTTATCGTCTGCAAAGCTATGTCGCGTGCTGCGGTATGTGGAGACACTAAAAGCACCATAGTAGAACACAGATGAAGCTTCCAAGTTGATGTACTAGCCAGTAAGAAGTAGTAAAATTCAAGTTTTAGGTATCGATTATTGACTTTTTAGCTGTCTTTGGTGCCTTGGACATGAGCTAGGACCTTAAGATTCTTCATTAATGGAGGACTAGCAGACGAGTTGCATGGGAGAATGTGAAAAGTGTTCATATGTAGTAAAAGCCTGAGAAATCCGTCCGTGTTCGACATTTGTTATCGAATCGACTTAAAGCCAGATCGTCACATTGGCTGCTCTTCTCTCTGAAACGGTTGTACTTATTGTCTGCAAAGCTATGTCGAGCGCTGCTGTATGCGGAGACACTAAAAGCACCATAGTAGAACACAGATGAAGCTTCTATGTTGATGTAATAGCCAGTAAGAAGTAGTACAATTCAAGTTATAGGTATCGATTATTGACTTTTTAGCTGGCTTTGGTACCTTGTACATGAGCTAGGACCTTATGATTCTGCATGAAAGGAGGACTAGCAGCCGAGTTGCGAGGGAGAAAGTGAAAAGTGTTCATATGTAGTAAAAACCTGAGAAATCCGTCAGTTTCCGCCATTTTTTATGGAATCGACTTAAAGCCAGATCGTCACATTGGCCGCTCTTCTCTCTGAAACGGTTGTACTTATCGTCTGCAAAGCTATGTCGCGTGCTGCGGTATGCGGAGACACTAAAAGCACCATAGTAGAACACAGATGAAGCTTCTAAGCTGATGTAATAGCCAGTAAGAAGTAGTACAATTCATGTTATAAGTATCGATTATTGGCTTCTTAGCTGGCTTTGGTGACTTGGACATGAGCTAGGACCTTAAGATTCTGCATGAAAGGAGGACTAGCAGCCGAGTTGCACGGGAGAATGTGAAAAGTGTTCATATGTAGTATAAACCTTAAAAATCCGTTCGTTATCGTCATTGTTATCGAATCGACTTGATGCCAGATCGTCACATTGGCCGCTCTTCTCTCTGAAACGGTTGTACTTATCGTCTGCAAAGCTATGTCGCGTGCTGCGGTATGTGGAGACACTAAAAGCACCATAGTAGAACACAGATGAAGCTTCCAAGTTGATGTACTAGCCAGTAAGAAGTAGTAAAATTCAAGTTTTAGGTATCGATTATTGACTTTTTAGCTGTCTTTGGTGCCTTGGACATGAGCTAGGACCTTAAGATTCTTCATTAATGGAGGACTAGCAGCCGAGTTGCACGGGAGAATGTGAAAAGTGTTCATATGTAGTAAAAGTCTGAGAAATCCGTCCGTGTTCGACATTTGTTATCGAATCGACTTAAAGCCAGATCGTCACATTTGCCGCTCTTCTCTCTGTAACGGTTGTACTTATTGTCTGCAAAGCTATGTCGAGTGCTGCTGTATGCGGAGACACTGAAAGCAACATAGTAGAACACAGGTGAAGCTTCTAAGTTGATGTAATAGCCAGTAAGAAGTAGTACAATTCAAGTTATAGGTATCGATTATTGACTTTTTAGCTGGCTTTGGTACCTTGGACATGAGCTAGGACCTTATGATTCTGCATGAAAGGAGGACTAGCAGCCCAGTGGCACGGGAGAATGTGAAAAGTGTTAATATGTGGTAAAAACCTAAGAAATCCGGCTGTTTCCGCCATTTGTTATCGAATCGACTTAAAGCCAGATCGTCACATTGGCCGCTCTTCTCTCTGAAACGGTTGTACTTATCGTCTGCAAAGCTATGTCGCGTGCTGCGGTATGCGGAGACACTAAAAGCACCATAGTAGAACACAGATGAAGCTTCTAAGCTGATGTAATAGTCAGTAAGAAGTAGTACAATTCAAGTTTTAGGTATTGATTATTGACTTTTTAGCTGGCTTTGGTGCCTTGGACATGAGCTAGGACCTTAAGATTCTGCATGAAAGGAGGACTAGCAGCCGAGTTGCACGGGAGAATGTGAAAAGTGTTCATATGTAGTAAAAACCAGAGAAATCCGTCAGTTTTCCTCATTTGTTATCGAATCGACTTAAAGCCAGATCGTCACATTGTGCGCTCTACTCTCTAAAACGGTTGTACTTATCGTCTGCAAAGCTATGTCGCGTGCTGCGGTATGCGGAGACACTAAAAGCACCATAGTAGAACACAGATGAAGCTTCTAAGTTGATGTAATAGCCAGTAAGAAGTAGTACAATTCAAGTTTTTGGTATCGATTATTGACTTTTTAGCTGGCTTTGGTGTCTTGGACATGAGCTAGGGCCTTAAGATTCTGCAAGAAAGGAGGACTAGCAGCCGAGTTGCTTGGGAGAATGTGAAAAGTGTTCATATGTAGTAAAAACCTGAGATATCCGACCGTTTTTGTCATTTGTTATCGAATCGTCTTAAAGCCAGATCGTCACATTGTCGCTCTTCTCTCTGAAACGGTTGTACTTATCGTCTGCAAAGCTATGTCGCGTGCTGCGGTATGCGGAGACACTAAAAGCACCATAGTAGAACACAGATGAAGCTTCTAAGATGATGTAATAGCCACTAAGAAGTAGTACAATTCAAGGGTTAGGTATCGATTATTGACTTTTTAGCTGGCTTTGGTGACTTGGACATGAGCTAAGACCTTAAGATTCTGCATGAAACGAGGACTAGCAGCCGAGTTGCACGGGAGAATGTGAAAAGTGTTCATATGTAGTAAAAACCTGAGAAATCCGTCCGTTTTCGTCATTTGTTATCGAATCGACTTAAAGCCAGATCGTCACATTGGCCGCTCTTCTCTCTGAAACGGTTGTACTTATCGTCTGAAAAGCTATGTCGCGTGCTGCGTAATGCGGAGACACTAAAAGCATCATAGTAGAACACAGATGAAGCTTCTAAGTTGATGTAATAGCCAGTAAGAAGTAGTACAATTCAAGTTTTAGGTATCAATTATTGACTTTTTAGCTGCCCTTGGTGCCTTGGACATGAGCTAGGACCTTAAGATTCTGCATGAAAGGAGGACTAGCAGCCGAGTTGCAGGGGAGAATGTAAAAAGTGTTCATATGTAGTAAAAGCCTGAGAATTCCGTTTGTTATCGTCATTTGTTATCGAATCGACTTAAAGCCAGATCGTCACCTTAGCCGCTCTTCTCTCTGAAACGATTGTACATATCGACTGCAAAGCTATGTCGCGTGCTGCGGTATGCGGAGACACTAAAACCACCATAGTAAAACACAGATGAAGCTTCTAAGATGATGTAATAGTCAGTAAGAAGCAGTACAATTCAAGTTTTAGGTATCGATTATTGACTTTTTAGCTGCCCTTGGTGCCTTGGACATGAGCTAGGACCTTAAGATTCTGCATGAAAGAAGGACTAGCAGACGAGTTGCACGGGAGAATGTGAAAAGTGTTCATATGTAGTAAAAACCTGAGAAATCCGTCCGTTTTCGTCACTTGTTATCGAATCGACTTAAAGCCAGATCGTCACATTGGCCGCTCTTCTCTCTGAAACGGTTGTACTTATCGTCTGCAAAGCTATGTCGCGTGCTGCGGTATGCGGAGACACTAAAAGCATCATTGTAGAACACAGATGAAGCTTCTAAGTTAATGTAATAGCCAGTAAGAAGTAGTACAATTCAAGTTTTAGGTATCGATTATTGACTTTTTAGGTGGCTTTGGTGCCTTGGACATGAGCTAGGACCTTAAGATTCTGCATGAAAGGAGGACTAGCAGCCGAGTTGCAGGGGAGAATGTAAAAAGTGTTCATATGTAGTAAAAACCTGAGAAATCCGTCCGTCATCGTCATTTGTTATCGAATCGCCTTAAAGCCAGATCGTCACATTAGCCGCTCTTCTCTCTGAAACAGTTGTACTTATCGACTGCAAAGCTATGTCGAGTTCTGCGATATGCGGAGACACTAAAAGCACCATAGTAGAACACAGATGAAGCTTCTAAGATGATGTAGTAGTCAGTAAGATGTAGTACAATTCAAGTTTTAGGTATCGATAATTGACTTTTTAGCTGCCTTTGGTGCCTTGAACATGAGTTAGGACCTTAAGATTCTGCATGAAAGGAGGTCTAGCAGCCGAGTTGTACGGGAGAATGTGAAAAGTGTTCATATGTAGTAAAAACCTGAGAAATCCGTCCGTTTTCGTCATTTGTTATCGAATCGACTTAAAGCCAGATCGTCACATTGGCCGCTCTTCTCTCTGAAACGGTTGTACTTATCGTCTGCAAAGCTACGTCGCGTGCTGCGGTATGCGGAGACACTAAAAGCACCATAGTAGATCACAGATGAAGCTTCTAAGTTGATGTAATAGGCAGTAAGAAGTAGTACAATTCAAGTTTTAGGTATCGATTATTGACTTTTTAGCTGGCTTTGGTGCCTTGGAGAGGAGCTAGGACCTTAAGATTCTGCATGAAAGGAGGACTAGCAGCCGAGTTGCACGGGAGAATGTGAAAAGTGTTCATATGTAGTAAAAACCTGAGAAATCCGTCCGTTATCATCATTTGTTATCGAATCGACTGAAAGCCAGATCGTCAATTTGGCCGCTCTTCTCTCTGAAACGGTTGTACTTATCGTCTGCAAAGCTATGTCGCGTGTTGCGGTATGCGGAGACACTAAAATCACCATAGTAGAACACAGATGAAGCTTCTAAGTTGAAGTAATATCCAGAAAGATGTGGTACAATTCAAGTCTTAGGTATCCATTATTGACTTTTTACCATTCTTTGGTGCCTTGGACATGAGCTAGGACCTTAAAATTCTGCATGAACGGAGGACTGGCAGCCGAGTTGCAGGGGAGAATGTAAAAAGTGTTCATATGTAGTAAAAACCTGAGAAATCCGTTCGTTATCGTCATTTGTTATCGAATCGCCTTAAAGCCAGATCGTCACATTAGCCGCTCTTCTCTCTGAAACGGTTGTACTTATCGACTGCAAAGCTATGTCGCGTGCTGCGATATGCGGAGACACTAAAAGCACCATTGTAGAACACAGATGAAGCTTCTAAGTTGAAGTAATATCCAGTTAGATGTAGTACAATTCAAGTCTTATGTATCGATTATTGACTTTTTACCATTCTTTGGTGCCTTGGACATGAGCTAGGACCTTAAAATTCTGCATGAACGGAGGACTAGCAGCCGAGTTGCTTGGGAGAATGTGAAAAGTGTTCATATGTAGTAAAAACCTGAGAAATCCGACCGTTTTCGTCATTTGTTATCGAATCGTCTTAAAGCCAGATCGTCACATTGGCGCTCTTCTCTCTGAAACGGTTGTACTTATCGTCTGCAAAGCTATGTCGCGTGCTGCGGTATGCGGAGACACTAAAAGCACCATAGTAGAACACAGATGAAGCTTCTAAGATGATGTAATAGCCAGTAAGAAGTAGTACAATTCAAGTGTTAGGTATCGATTATTGACTTTTTAGCTGGCTTTGGTGACTTGGACATGAGCTAAGACCTTAAGATTCTGCATGAAACGAGGACTAGCAGCCGAGTTGCACGGGAGAATGTGAAAAGTGTTCATATGTAGTAAAAACCTGAGAAATCCGTCCGTTTTCGTCATTTGTTATCGAATCGACTTAAAGCCAGATCGTCACATTGGCCGCTCTTCTCTCTGAAACGGTTGTACTTATCGTCTGCAAAGCTATGTCGCGTGCTGCGGTATGCGGAGACACTAAAAGCATCATAGTAGAACACAGATGAAGCTTCTAAGTTGATGTAATAGCCAGAAAGAAGTAGTACAATTCAAGTTTTAGGTATCGATTATTGACTTTTTAGCTGCCCTTGGTGCCTTGGACATGAGCTAGGACCTTAAGATTCTGCATGAAAGGAGGACTAGCAGCCGAGTTGCAGGGGAGAATGTAAAAAGTGTTCATATGTAGTAAAAGCCTGAGAATTCCGTTCGTTATCGTCATTTGTTATCGAATCGACTTAAAACCATATCGTCACCTTAGCCGCTCTTCTCTCTGAAACGATTGTACTTATCGACTGCAAAGCTATGTCGCGTGCTGCGGTATGCGGAGACACTAAAACCACCATAGTAAAACACAGATGAAGCTTCTAAGATGATGTAATAGTCAGTAAGAAGCAGTACAATTCAAGTTTTAGGTATCGATTATTGACTTTTTAGCTGCCCTTGGTGCCTTGGACATGAGCTAGGACCTTAAGATTCTGCATGAAAGAAGGACTAGCAGAAGAGTTGCACTGGAGAATGTGAAAAGTGTTCATATGTAGTAAAAACCTGAGAAATCCGTCCGTTTTCGTCACTTGTTATCGAATCGACTTAAAACCAGATCGTCACATTGGCCGCTCTTCTCTCTGAAACGGTTGTACTTATCGTCTGCAAAGCTATGTCGCGTGCTGCGGTATGCGGAGACACTAAAAGCATCATTGTAGAACACAGATGAAGCTTCTAAGTTAATGTAATAGCCAGTAAGAAGTAGTACAATTCAAGTTTTAGGTATCGATTATTGACTTTTTAGGTGGCTTTGGTGCCTTGGACATGAGCTAGGACTTTAAGATTGTGCATGAAAGGAGGACTAGCAGCCGAGTTGCACGGGAGAATGTGAAAAGTGTTCATATGTAGTAAAAACCTGAGAAATCCGTCCGTTTTCGTCATTTGTTATCGAATCGACTTAAAGCCAGATCGTCACATTGGCCGCTCTTCTCTCTGAAACGGTTGTACTTATCGTCTGCAAAGCTATGTCGCGTGCTGCGGTATGCGGAGACACTAAAAGCATCATAGTAGAACACAGATGAAGCTTCTAATTGATGTAATAGCCAGTAAGAAGTAGTATAATTCAAGTTTTAGGTATCGATTATTGACTTTTTAGCTGCCCTTGGTTCCTTGGACATGCGCTAGGACCTTAAGATTCTGCATGAAAGGAGGATTAGCAGCCGAGTTGCACGGGAGAATGTAAAAAGTGTTCATATGTAGTAAAAACCTGAGAAATCCGTCCGTTATCGTCATTTGTTATCGAATCGACTTAAAGCAAGATCGTCACATTAGCCGCTCTTCTCTCTGAAACGGTTAAACTTATCGACTGCAAAGCTATGTTGCGTGCTGCGGTATGCGGAGACACTAAAAGCACCATAGTAGAACACAGATGAAGCTTCTAAGATGATGTAATAGTCAGTAAGAGTTAGTACAATTCAAGTTTTAAGTATCGATTATTGACTTTTTAGCTGACTTTGGTGCCTTGGACATGGGTTAGGACCTTAAGATTCTGCATGACCGGAGGTCTAGCAGCCGAGTTGTACGGGAGAATGTGAAAAGTGTTCATATGTAGTAAAAACCTGAGAAATCCGTCCGTTTTCGTCATTTGTTATCGAATCGACTTAAAGCCAGATCCTCACATTGGCCGCTCTTCTCTCTGAAACGGTTGTACTTATCGTCTGCAAAGCTATGTCGCGTGCTGCGGTATGCGGAGACACTAAAAGCATCATAGTAGAACACAGATGAAGCTTCTAAGTTGATGTAATAGCCAGTAAGAAGTAGTACAATTCAAGTTTTAAGTATCGATTGTTGACTTCTTACCCTTCTTTGGTGCCTTGGGCATGAGCTAGGAACTTAAGATTTTGCATAATAGGAGGTGTAGCAGCCGCGTTGCACGTGAGAATGTGAAAAGTGTTCATATGTAGTAAAAACCTGAGAAATCCGTCCGTTTTCGTCATTTGTTATCGAATCGACTTAAAGCCAGATCGTCACATTAGCCGCTCTTCTCTCTGAAACGGTTGTACTTATCGACTGCAAAGCTATGTCGCGTGCTGCAGTATGCGGAGAAACTAAAAGCACCATAGTAGGACACAGATGAAGCTTCTAAGATGATGTAATAGTCAGTAAGAAGTAGTACAATTCAAGTTTTAAGTATCGATTATTGACTTTTTAGCTGACTTTGGTGCCTTGAATATGAGTTAGGACCTTAAGATTCTGCATGAAAGGAGGTCTAGCAGCCGAGTTGTACGGGAGAATTTGAAAAGTGTTCATATGTAGTAAAAACCTGAGAAATCCGTCCGTTTTCGTCATTTGTTATCGAATCGACTTAAAGCCAGATCGTCACATTAGCCGCAATGCTCTCTGAAACGTTTGTACTTATCGACTGCAAAGCTATGTCGCGTGCTGCGGTATGCGGAGACACTAAAAGCACCATAGTAGAACACAGATGGAGTTTCTAAGTTGATGTAATAGCCAGTAAGAAGTAGTACCATTCAAGTTTTAGGTATCGATTATTGACTTTTTAGCTGGCTTTGGTGCCTTGGACATGAGCTAGGACCTTAAGATTCTGCATGAAAGGAGGACTAGCAGCCGAGTTGCACGGGAGAATGTGAAAAGTGTTCATATGTAGTAAAAACCAGTGAAATCCGTCCGTGTTCGACATTTGTTATCGAATCGACTTAAAGCCAGATCGTCACATTGGCCGCTCTTCTCTCTGAAACGGTTGTACATATCGTCTGCAAAGCTATGTCGAGTGCTGCGGCATGCGGAGACACTAAAAGCACCATAGTAAAACACAGATGAAGCTTCTAAGTTGATGTAATAGCCAGTAAGATGTAGTACAATTCAAGTTTTAAGTATCGATTGTTGACTTTTTACCCTTCTTTGGTGCCTTGGGCATGAGCTAGGAACTTAAGATTTTGCATGATATGAGGTCTAGCAGCCGCGTTGCACGTGAGAATGTGAAAAGTGTTCATATGTAGTAAAAACCTGAGAAATCCGTCCGTTTTCGTCATTTGTTGTCGAATCGACTTAAAGCAAGATCGTCACATTGGCCGCTCTTCTCTTTGAAACGGTGGTACTTATCGTCTGCAAAGCTACGTGTCGTGCTGCGGTATGCGGAGACACTAAAAGCACCACAGTAGAACACAGATGAAGCTTCTAACTTGATGTAATAGCCAGTAAGAAGTAGTACAATTCAAATTGTAGGTATCGATTATTGACTTTCTAGCTGGCTTTGGTGCCTTGGACATGAGCTAGGACCTTAAGATTCTGCATGAAAGGAGGACTACCAGCGGAGTTGAACGGGAGAATGTGAAAAGTGTTCCTACGTAGTAAAAACCTGAGAAATCCGTAAGTTATCGTCATTTGTTATCGAATCGACTTAAAGCCAGATCGTCACATTAGCCGCTCTTCTCCCTGAAACGGTTGTACTTATCGACTGCAAAGCTATGTCGCGTGTTGCGGTATGCGGAGACACTAAAAGCACCATAGTAGAACGCAGATGAAGCTTCTAAGATGATGTAATAGTCATTAAGAAGTAGTACAATTCCAGTTTTAGGTATCGATTATTGACTTTTTAGCTGGCTTTGGTGCCTTGGACATGAGTTAGGACCTTAAGATTCTGCATGAAAGGAGGTCTAGAAGCCGAGTTGTAAGGGAGAATGTGAAAAGTGTTCATATGTAGTAAAAACGTGAGAAATCCGTCCGTTTTCGTCATTTGTTATCGAATCGACTTAAAGCCAGATCGTCACATTGGCCGCTCTTCTCTCTGAAACATTTGTACTTATCTTCTGCAAAGCTATGTCGCGTGCTGCGGTATGTGGAGACACTAAAAGCACCATAGTGGAACACCGATGAAGCTTCTAAGTTGATGTAATAGCCAGTAAGAAGTAGTACCATTCAAGTTTTAGGTATCGATTATTCACTTTTTAGCTGGCTTTGGCGCCTTGGACATGAGCTGGGACCTTAAGATTCTGCATGAAAGGAGGACTAGCAGCCGAGTTGCATGGGAGAATGTGAAAAGTGTTCATATGTAGTAAAAACCTGAGATATCCGTCCGTTTTCGTCATTTGTTATTGAATCGACTTAAAGCCAGATCGTCACATTAGCCGCTCTTCTCTCTGAAACGGTTGTACTTATCGACTGCAAAGCTATGTCGCGTGCTGCGGTATGCGGAGACACTAAAAGCACCATAGTAGAACACAGATGAAGCTTCTAAGATGATGTAATAGTCAGTAAGAAGTAGTACAATTCAAGTTTTAAGTATCGATTATTGACTTTTTAGCTGACTTTGGTGCCTTGGACATGAGTTAGGACCTTAAGATTCTGCATGAACGGAGGTCTAGCAGCCGAGTTGTATGGGAGAATGTGAAAAGTGTTCATATGTAGTAAAAACCTGAGAAATCTGTCCGTTTTCGTCATTTGTTATTGAATCGACTTAAAGCCAGATCGTCACATTAGCCGCAATTCTCTCTGAAACGGTTGTACTTATCGACTGCAAAGCTATGTCGCGTGCTGCGGTATGCGGAGACACTTAAAGCACCATAGTAGAACACAGATGAAGCTTCTAAGTTGATGTAATAGCCAGTAAGAAGTACTACCATTCAAGTTTTAGGTATCGATTATTGACTTTTTAGCTGGCTTTGGTGCCTTGGACATGAGCTAGGACCTTAAGATTCTGCATGAAAGGAGGACTAGCAGCCGAGTTGCACGGGAGAATGTGAAAAGTGTTCATATGTAGTAAAAACCAGTGAAATCCGTCCGTGTTCGACATTTGTTATCGAATCGACTTAAAGCCAGATCGTCACATTGGCCGCTCTTCTCTATGAAACGGTTGTACATATCGTCTGCAAAGCTATGTCGAGTGCTGCGGCATGCGGAGACACTAAAAGCACCATAGTAGAACACAGATGAAGCTTCTAAGTTGATGTAATAGCCAGTAAGAAGTAGTACCATTCAAGTTTAAGTATCGATTGTTGACTTTTTACCCTTCTTTGGTGCCTTGGGCATGAGCTAGGAACTTAAGATTTTGCATGATAGGAGGTCTAGCAGCCGCGTTGCACGTGAGAATGTGAAAAGTGTTCATATGTAGTAAAAACCTGAGAAATCCGTCCGTTTTCGTCATTTGTTGTCGAATCGACTTAAAGCCAGATCGTCACATTGGCCGCTCTTCTCTTTGAAACGGTGGTACTTATCGTCTGCAAAGCTACGTGTCGTGCTGCGGTATGCGGCGACACTAAAAGCACCACAGTAGAACACAGATGAAGCTTCTAACTTGATGTAATAGCCAGTAAGAAGTAGTACAATTCAAATTGTAGGTATCGATTATTGACTTTCTAGCTGGCTTTGGTGCCTTGGACATGAGCTAGGACCTTAAGATTCTCCATGAAAGGAGGACTAGCAGCCGAGTTGAACGGGAGAATGTGAAAAGTGTTCCTACGTAGTAAAAACCTGAGAAATCCGTTCGTTATCGTCATTTGTTATCGAATCGACTTAAAGCCAGATCGTCACATTAGCCGCTCTTCTCCCTGAAACGGTTGTACTTGTCGCCTGCAAAGCTATGTCGCGTGCTGCGGTATGCGGAGACACTAAAAGCACCATAGTAGAACGCAGATGAAGCTTCTAAGATGATGTAATAGTCATTAAGAAGTAGTACAATTCCAGTTTTAGGTATCGATTATTGACTTTTTAGCTGGCTTTGGTGCCTTGGACATGAGTTAGGACCTTAAGATTCTGCATGAAAGGAGGTCTAAAAGCCGAGTTGTACGGGAGAATGTGAAAAGTGTTCATATGTAGTAAAAACGTGAGAAATTCGTCCGTTTTCGTCATTTGTTATCGAATCGACTTAAAGCCAGATCGTCACATTGGCCGCTCTTCTCTCTGAAACATTTGTACTTATCTTCTGCAAAGCTATGTCGCGTGCTGCGGTATGTGGAGGCACTAAAAGCACCATAGTGGAACACAGATGAAGCTTCTAAGTTGATGTAATAGCCAGTAAGAAGTAGTACCATTCAAGTTTTAGGTATCGATTATTCACTTTTTAGCTGGCTTTGGTGCCTTGGACATGAGCTAGGACCTTAAGATTCTGCATGAAAGGAGGACTAGCAGCCGAGTTGCATGGGAGAATGTGAAAAGTGTTCATATGTAGTAAAAACCTGAGATATCCGTCCGTTTTCGTCATTTGTTATCGAATCGACGTAAAGCCAGAACGTCACATTGGCCGCTCTTCTCTCTGAAACGGTTGTACTTATCGTCTGCAAAGTTATGTCGCGTGCTGCGGTATGCGGAGACACTAAAAGCATCATAGTAGAACACAGATGAAGCTTCTAAGTTGATGTAATAGCCAGTAAGAAGTAGTACAATTCAAGTTTTAGGTATCGATTATTGACTTTTTAGCTGCCCTTGGTTCCTTGGACATGAGCTAGGACCTTAAGATTCTGCATGAAAAGAGGACTAGCAGCCGAGTTGCACGGAAGAATGTAAAAAGTGTTCATATGTAGTAAAAACCTGAGAAATCCGTCCGTTATCGTCATTTGTTATCGAATCGACTTAAAGCCAGATCGTCACATTAGCCGCTCTTCTCTCTGAAACGGTTGTACTTATCGACTGCAAAGCTATGTCGCGTGCTGCGGTATGCGGAGACACTAAAAGCACCATAGTAGAACACAGATGAAGCTTCTAAGATGATGTAATAGTCAGTAAGAAGTAGTACAATTCAAGTTTTAAGTATCGATTATTGACATTTTAGCTGACTTTGGTGCCTTGGACATGAGTTAGGACCTTAAGATTCTGCATGAAAGGAGGACTAGCAGCCGAGTTGCACGGGAGAATGTGAAAAGTGTTCATATCTAGTAAAAACCAGAGAAATCCGTCCGTGTTCAACATTTGTTATCGAATCGACTTAAAGCCAGATCGTCACATTGGCCGCTCTTCTCTCTGAAACGGTTGTACTTATCGTCTGCAAAGCTATGTCGAGTGCTGCGGCATGCGGAGACACTAAAAGCACCATAGTAGAACACAGATGAGGCTTCTAAGTTGATGTAATAGCCAGTAAGAAGTAGTACAATTCAAGTTTTAAGTATCGATTGTTGACTTCTTACCCTTCTTTGGTGCCTTGGGCATGAGCTAGGAACTTAAGATTTTGCATGATAGGAGGTCTAGCAGCCGCGTTGCACGTGAGAATGTGAAAAGTGTTCATATGTAGTAAAAACCTGAGAAATCCGTTCGTTATCGTCATTTGTTATCGAATCGACTTAAAGCCAGATCGTCACATTAGCCGCTCTTCTCTCTGAAACGGTTGTACTTATCGACTGCAAAGCTATGTCGCGAGCTGCGGTATGCGGAGACACTAAAAGCACCATAGTAGAACACAGATGAAGCTTCTAAGTTGATGTAATAGCCAGTAAGAAGTAGTACAATTCAATTTTTAAGTATCGATTGTTGACTTTTTACCCTTCTTTGGTGCCTTGGGCATGAGCTAGGAACTTAAGATTTTGCATGATAGGAGGTCTAGCAGCCGCGTTGCACGTGAGAATGTGAAAAGTGTTCATATGTAGTAAAAACCTGAGAAATCCGTCCGTTTTCGTCATTTGTTGGCGAATCGACTTAAAGCCAGATCGTCACATTGGCCGCTCTTCTCTTTGAAACGGTGGTACTTATCGTCTGCAAAGCTACGTGTCGTGCTGCGGTATGCGGAGACACTAAAAGCACCATAGTAGAACACAGATGAAGCTTCTAACTTGATGTAATAGCCAGTAAGAAGTAGTACAATTCAAGTTGTAGGTATCGATTATTGACTTTCTAGCTGGCTTTGGTGCCTTGGACATGAGCTAGGACCTTAACATTCTGCATGAAAGGAGGACTAGCAGCCGAGTTGAACGGGAGAATGTGAAAAGTGTTCCTACGTAGTAAAAACCTGAGAAATCCGTTCGTTATCGTCATTTGTTATCGAATCGACTTAAAGCCAGATCGTCACATTAGCCGCTCTTCTCCCTGAAACGGTTGTACTTATCGACTGCAAAGCTATGTCGCGTGCTGCGGTATGCGGAGACAATAAAAGCACCATAGTAGAACGCAGATGAAGCTTCTAAGATGATGTAATAGTCATTAAGAAGTAGTACAATTCCAGGTTTAGGTATCGATTATTGACTTTTTAGCTGGCTTTGGTGCCTTGGACATGAGTTAGGACCTTAAGATTCTGCATGAAAGGAGGTCTAGAAGCCGAGTTGTATGGGAGAATGTGAAAAGTGTTCATATGTAGTAAAAACCTGAGAAATCCGTCCGTTTTCGTCATTTGTTATCGAATCGACTTAAAGCCAGATCGTCACATTGGCCGCTCTTCTCTCTGAAACATTTGTACTTATCTTCTGCAAAGCTATGTCGCGTGCTGCGGTATGTGGAGACACTAAAAGCACCATAGTGGAACACAGATGAAGCTTCTAAGTTGATGTAATAGCCAGTAAGAAGTAGTACCATTCAAGTTTTAGGTATCGATTATTCACTTTTTAGCTGGCTTTGGTGCCTTGGACATGAGCTAGGACCTTAAGATTCTGCATGAAAGGAGGACTAGCAGCCGATTTGCATGGGAGAATGTGAAAAGTGTTCATATGTAGTAAAAACCCGAGAAATCCGTCCGTGTTCGACATTTGTTATCGAATCGACTTAAAGCCAGATCGTCACATTGGCCGCTCTTCTCTCTCAAACGGTTGTACTTATCGATTGCAAAGCTGTGTCGCGTGCTGCGGTATGCAGAGACACTAAAAGCACCATAGTAGAACACAGATGAAGCTTCTAAGTTGATGTAATAGTCTGTAAGATGTAGTACAATTCAAGTTTTAGGTACTGATTATTGACTTTTTAGCTGGCTTTGGTGCCTTGGACATGAGCTACGACGTTAAGATTCTGCATGAAAGGAGGACTAGCAGCCGAGTTGCACGGGAGAATATGAAAAGTGTTCATATGTAGTAAAAACCAGAGAAATCCGTCCGTGTTCGACATTTGTTATCGAATCGACTTAAAGCCAGATCGTAACATTGGCCGCTCTTCTCTCTGAAACGGTTGTACTTATCGTCTGCAAAGCTATGTCGAGTGCTGCGGCTTGCGGAGACACTAAAAGCACCATAGTAGAACACAGATGAAGCTTCTAAGTTGATGTAATAGCCAGTAAGAAGTAGTACAATTCAAGTTTTAAGTATCGATTGTTGACTTTTTACCCTTGTTTGGTGCCTTGGGCATGAGCTAGGAACTTAAGATTTTGCATGATAGGAGGTCTAGCAGCCGCGTTGCACGTGAGAATGTGAAAAGTGTTCTTATGTAGTAAAAACCTGAGAAATCCGTCCATTTCCGCCATTTGTTATCGAATCGACTTAATGCCTGATCGTCACATTGGCCGCTCTTCTCTCTGAAACGGTTGTACTTATCGTCTGCAAAGCTATGTCGCATGCTGCGGTATTCGGAGACACTAAAAGCACCATAGTAGAACACAGATGAAGCTTCTAAGATCATGTAATAGTCAGTAAGAAGTAGTACAATTCAAGTTTTAAGTATCGATTATTGACTTTTTAGCTGACTTTGGTGCCTTGGACATGAGTTAGGACCTTAAGATTCTGCATGACCGGAGGTCTAGCAGCCGAGTTGTACGGGAGAATGTGAAAAGTGTTCATATGTAGTAAAAACCAGAGAAATCCGTCCGTTTTCGTCATTTGTTATCGAATCGACTTAAAGCCAGATCGTCACATTAGCCGCAATTCTCTCTGAAACGGTTGTACTTATCGACTGCAAAGCTATGTCGCGTGCAGCGGTATGCGGAGACACTAAAAGCACCATAGTAGAACACAGATGTAGCTTCTAAGTTGATGTAATAGCCAGTAAGAAGTAGTACCATTCAAGTTTTAGGTATCGATTATTGACTTTTTAGCTGGCTTTGGTTCCTTGGACATGAGCTAGGACCTTAAGATTCTGCATGAAAGGAGGACTAGCAGCCGAGTTGCACGGGAGAATGTGAAAAGTGTTCATATGTAGTAAAAACCAGAGAAATCCGTCCGTGTTCGACATTTGTTATCGAATCGACTGAAAGCCAGATCGTCACATTGGCCGCTCTTCTCTCTGAAACGGTTGTACTTATTGTCTGCAAAGCTATGTCGAGTGCTGCGGTTTGCGGAGACACTAAAAGCACCATAGTAAAACACAGATGAAGCTTCCAAGTTGATGTAATAGCCAGTAAGAAGTAGTACAATTCAAGTTTTAAGTATCGCTTGTTGACTTCTTACCCTTCTTTGGTGCCTTGGGCATGAGCTAGGAACTTAAGATTTTGCATAATAGGAGGTCCAGCAGCCGCGTTGCACGTGAGAATGTGAAAAGTGTTCATATGTAGTAAAAACCTGAGAAATCGGTCCGTTTTCGTCATTTGTTGTCGAATCGACTTAAAGCCAGATCGTCACATTGGCCGCTCTTCTCTTTGAAACGGTGGTACTTATCGTCTGCAAAGCTACGTGTCGTGCTGCGGTATGCGGAGACACTAAAAGCACCATAGTAGAACACAGATGAAGCTTCTAACTTGATGTAATAGCCAGTAAGAAGTAGTACAATTCAAGTTGAAGGTATCGATTATTGACTTTCTAGCTGGCTTTGGTGCCTTGGACATGAGCTAGGACCTTAAGATTCTACATGAAAGGAGGACTAGCAGCCGATTTGCATGGGAGAATGTGAAAAGTGTTCATATGTAGTAAAAACCTGAGAAATCCGTCCGTTTTCGTCATTTGTTATCGAATCGACTTAAAGCCAGATCGTCACATTGGCCGCTCTTCTCTCTGAAACGGTTGTCCTTATCTTCTGCAAAGCTATGTCGCGTGCTGCGGGATGTGGAGACACTTAAAGCACCATAGCAGAACACAGATGAAGCTTCTAAGTTGATGTAATAGCCAGTAAGAAGTAGTACAATTCAAGTTTTAGGTATCGATTATTCACTTTTTAGCTGGCTTTGGTGCCTTGGACATGAGCTAGGACTTTAAGATTGTGCATGAAAGGAGGACTAGCAGCCGAGTTGCACGGGAGAATGTGAAAAGTGTTCATATGTAGTAAAAACCTGAGAAATCCGTCCGTTTTCGTCATTTGTTATCGAATCGACTTCAAGCCAGATCGTCACATTGGCCGCTCTTCTCTCTGAAACGGTTGTACTTGTCGTCTGCAAAGCTATGTCGCGTGCTGCGGTATGTGGAGACACTAAAAGCATCATAGTAGAACACAGATGAAGCTTCTAATTGATGTAATACCCAGTAAGAAGTAGTATAATTCAAGTTTTAGGTATCGATTATTGACTTTTTAGCTGCCATTGGTTCCTTGGACATGCGCTAGGACCTTAAGATTCTGCATGAAAGGAGGACTAGCAGCCGAGTTGTACGGGAGAATGTAAAAAGTGTTCATATGTAGTAAAAACCTGAGAAATCGGTCCGTTTTCGTCATTTGTTGTCGAATCGACTTAAAGCCAGATCGTCACATTGGCAGCTCTTCTCTCTGAAACGGTTGTACTTATCGTCTGCAAAGCTATGTCTCGTGCTGCGGTATGCGAAGACACTAAAGGCATCATAGTAGAACACAGATGAAGCTTCTAAGTTGATGTAATAGCCAGTAAGAAGTAGTACCATTCAAGTTTTAGGTATCGATTATTGACTTTTTAGCTGGCTTTGGTGCCTTGGACGTGAGCTAGGACCTTAAGATTCTGCAAGAAAGGAGGACTAGCAGCCGAGTTGCAGGGGAGAATGTAAAAAGTGTTCATATGTAGTAAAAACCTGAGAAATCCGTTCGTCATCGTCATTTGTGATCGAATCGACTTAAAGCCAGATCGTCACAGTAGCCGCTCTTCTCTCTGAAACGGTTGTACTTATCGACTGCAAAGCTATGTCGCGTGCTGCAGTATGCGGAGACACTAAAAGCACCATAGTAGAACACAGACGAAGCTTCTAAGATGATGTAATAGTCAGTAAGAAGTAGTACAATTCAAGTTTTAAGTATCGATTATTGACTTTTTAGCTGACTTTGGTGCCTTGAATATGAGTTAGGACCTTAAGATTCTGCATGAAAGGAGGTCTAGCAGCCGAGTTGTACGGGAGAATTTGAAAAGTGTTCATATGTAGTAAAAACCTGAGAAATCCGTCCGTTTTCGTCATTTGTTATCGAATCGACTTAAAGCCAGATCGTCACATTAGCCGTAATTCTCTTTGAAACGTTTGTACTTATCGACTGCAAAGCTATGTCGCGTGCTGCGGTATGCGGAGACACTAAAAGCACCATAGTAGAACACAGATGAAGCTTCTAAGTTGATGTAATAGCCAGTAAGAAGTAGTACCATTCAAGTTTTAGGTATCGATTATTGACTTTTTAGCTGGCTTTGGTGCCTTGGACATGAGCTAGGACCTTAAGATTCTGCATGAAAGGAGGACTAGCAGCCGAGTTGCACGGGAGAATGTGAAAAGTGTTCATATGTAGTAAAAACCAGTGAAATCCGTCCGTGTTCGACATTTGTTATCGAATCGACTTAAAGCCAGATCGTCACATTGGCCGCTCTTCTCTCTGAAACGGTTGTACTTATCGTCTGCAAAGCTATGTCGAGTGCTGCGGCATGCGGAGACACTAAAAGCACCATAGTAGAACACAGATGAAGCTTCTAAGTTGATGTAATAGCCAGTAAGAAGTAGTACAATTCAAGTTTTAAGTATCGATTGTTGACTTTTTACCCTTCTTTGGTGCCTTGGGCATGAGCTAGGAACTTAAGATTTTGCATGATAGGAGGTCTAGCAGCCGCGTTGCACGTGAGAATGTGAAAAGTGTTCATATGTAGTAAAAACCTGAGAAATCCGTCCGTTTTCGTCATTTGTTGTCGAATCGACTTAAAGCCAGATCGTCACATTGGCCGCTCTTCTCTTTGAAACGGTGGTACTTATCGTCTGCAAAGCTACGTGTCGTGCTGCGGTCTGCGGAGACACTAAAAGCACCATAGTAGAACACAGATGAAGCTTCTAACTTGATGTAATAGCCAGTAAGAAGTAGTACAATTCAAGTTGTAGGTATCGTTTATTGACTTTCTAGCTGGCTTTGGTGCCTTGGACATGAGCTAGGACCTTAAGATTCTGCATGAAAGGAGGACTAGCAGCCGAGTTGAACGGGAGAATGTGAAAAGTGTTCCTACGTAGTAAAAACAAGAGAAATCCGTTCGTTATCGTCATTTGTTATCGAATCGACTTAAAGCCAGATCGTCACATTGGCCGCTCTTCTCTCTGAAACATTTGTACTTATCTTCTGCAAAGCTATGTCGCGTGCTGCGGTATGTGGAGACACTAAAAGCACCATAGTGGAACACAGATGAAGCTTCTAAGTTGATGTAATAGCCAGTAAGAAGTAGTACCATTCAAGTTTTAGGTATCGATTATTCACTTTTTAGCTGGCTTTGGTGCCTTGGACATGAGCTAGGACCTTAAGATTCTGCATGAAAGGAGGACTAGCAGCCGATTTGCATGGGAGAATGTGAAAAGTGTTCATATGTAGTAAAAACCCGAGAAATCCGTCCGTGTTCGACATTTGTTATCGAATCGACTTAAAGCCAGATCGTCACATTGGCCGCTCTTCTCTCTCAAACGGTTGTACTTATCGACTGCAAAGCTATGTCGCGTGCTGCGGTATGCAGAGACACTAAAAGCACCATAGTAGAACACAGATGAAGCTTCTAAGTTGATGTAATAGTCTGTAAGATGTAGTACAATTCATGTTTTAGGTACTGATTATTGACTTTTTAGCTGGCTTTGGTGCCTTGGACATGAGCTACGACGTTAAGATTCTGCATGAAAGGAGGACTAGCAGCCGAGTTGCACGGGAGAATATGAAAAGTGTTCATATGTAGTAAAAACCAGAGAAATCCGTCCGTGTTCGACATTTATTATCGAATCGACTTAAAGCCAGATCGTAACATTGGCCGCTCTTCTCTCTGAAACGGTTGTACTTATCGTCTGCAAAGCTATGTCGAGTGCTGCGGCTTGCGGAGACACTAAAAGCACCATAGTAGAACACAGATGAAGCTTCTAAGTTGATGTAATAGCCAGTAAGAAGTAGTACAATTCAAGTTTTAAGTATCGATTGTTGACTTTTTACCCTTGTTTGGTGCCTTGGGCATGAGCTAGGAACTTAAGATTTTGCATGATAGGAGGTCTAGCAGCCGCGTTGCACGTGAGAATGTGAAAAGTGTTCTTATGTAGTAAAAACCTGAGAAATCCGTCCATTTCCGCCATTTGTTATCGAATCGACTTAATGCCTGATCGTCACATTGGCCGCTCTTCTCTCTGAAACGGTTGTACTTATCGTCTGCAAAGCTATGTCGCATGCTGCGGTATTCGGAGACACTAAAATCACCATAGTAGAACACAGATGAAACTTCTAAGTTGAAGTAATATATAGTAAGATGTAGTACAAATCACGTCTTAGGTATCGATTATTGACTTTTTACCATTCTTTGTTGCCTTGGACATGAGCTAGGACCTTAAAATTCTGCATGAACGGAGGACTAGCAGCCGAGTTGCACGGGAGAATGTGAAAAGTGTTCATATGTAGTAAAAATCTTAAAAATCCGTTCGTTATCGTCATTGTTATCGAATCGACTTAAAGCCAGATCGTCACATTAGCCGCTCTTCACTCTGAAACGGTTGTACTTATCGACTTCAAAGCTATGTCGCGTTCTCCGAGATGCGGAGACACTAAAAGCACCATAGTAGAACACAGATGAAGCTTCTAAGATGATGTAATAGCCAGTAAGAAGTAGTACAATTCAAGTTTTTGGTATCGATTATTGACTTTTCAGCTGGCTTTGGGGCCTTGGACATGATCTAGGACCTTAAGATTCTGCATGAAAGGAGGACTAGCAGCCGAGTTGCAAGGGAGAATGTGAAAAGTGTTCATATGTAGTAAAAACCTGAGAAATCCGTCGGTTTTCGTCATTTGTTATCGAATCGACTTAAATCCAGATCGTCAGATTGGCCGCTCTTCGTTCTGAAACGGTTGTACTTATCTTGTGCAAAGCTATGTCGCGCGCTGCGGTATGCAGAGACACTAAATGCACCATAGTAGAACACAGATGAAGCTTCTAAGTTGATGTAATAGTCAGTAAGAAGTAGTACAATTCAAGTTTTAGGTACTGATTATTGACTTTTTAGCTGGCTTTGGTGTCTTGGACATGAGATAGGACCTTAAGATTCTGCATGAAAGGATTACTAGCAGCCGAGTTGCACTGGAGAATGTGGAAAATGTTCATATGTAGTAAAAACCTGAGAAATCCTTCCGTTTTCGTCATTTGTTATCGAATCGACGTAAAGCCAGATCGTCACATTGGCCGCTCTTCTCTCTGAAACGGTTCTACTTATCGTCTGCAAAGCGATGTCGCGTGCTGCGGTATGTGGAGACACTAAAAGCACCATAGTAGAACACAGATGAAGCTTCTAAGTTGATGTAATAGTCAGTAAGAAGTAGTACAATTCAAGTCTTAGGTATCGATTATTGACTTTTTACCATTCTTTGGTGGCTTGGACATGAGCTAGGACCTAAAAATTCTTCATGAATGGAGGACTAGCAGCCGAGTTGCACGGGAGAGTGTGAAAAGTGTTCATATGTAGTAAAAACCTTAGAAATCCGTTCGTTATCGTCATTGTTATCGAATCGACTTAAGGCCAGATCGTCACATTAGCCGCTCTTCTCTCTGAAACGGTTTACTTATCGACTACAAAGCTATGTCGCGTGCTGCGGTATGCGGAGACACTAAAAGCACTATAGTAGAACACAGATGAAGCTTCTAAGCTGATGTAATAGCCAGAAAGAAGTAGTACAATTCATGTTATAGGTATCGATTATTGACTTCTTAGCTCTCTTTGGTGCCTTAAGATTCTGCATGAAAGGAGGACTAGCAGCCGAGTTGCACGGGAGAATGTGAAAAGTGTTCATATGTAGTAAAAACCTGAGAAATCCGTCAGTTATCGTCATTTGCTATCGAATCGACTGAAAGCCAGATCGTCACATTGGCCGCTCTTCTCTCTGAAACGGTTGTACTTATTGTCTGAAAAGCTATGTCGCGTGCTGCGGTATGCCGGAGACACTAAAATCACCATAGTAGAACACAGATGAAGTTTCTAAGTTGAAGTAATATCCAGTAAGATGTAGTACAATTCAAGTCTTAGGTATCGATTTTTGACTTTTTACCATTCTTTGGTGCCTTGGACATGAGCTAGGACCTCAAAATTCTGCATGAACGGAGGACTAGCAGCCGAGTTGCACGGGAGAATGTGAAAGTGTTCATATGTAGTAAAAACCTGAGAATCCCGTCCGTTTTTGTCATTTGTTATCGAATCGACGTAAAGCCAGATCGTCACATTGGCCGCTCTTCTCTCTGAAACGGTTGTACTTATCGTCTGCGAAGCTATGCCACGTGCTGCGGTATGTGGAGACACTAAAAGCGCCATAGTAGAACACAGATGAAGCTTCTAAGTTGATGTAATAGCCAGTAAGAAGTAGTGCAATTCAAGTTTTAGGTATCGATTATTGACTTTTTAGCTGGCTTTGGTGCCTTGGACATGAGCTAGGACCTTAAGATTCTGCATGAAAGGTGGATTAACAGCCGAGTTGCACGGGAGAATGTGAAGTGTGTTCATATGTAGTAAAAGCCTGAGAAATCCGTTGGTTTTGGTCATTTGTTATCGAATCGACTTAAAGCCAGATCGCCACATTGGCCGCTCTTCTCTCTGAAACGGTTCTACTTATCGTCTGCAAAGCTATGTCGCGTGCTGCGGTATGCGGAGACACTAAAAGCACCATAGCAGAACACAGATGAAGCTTCTAAGTTGATGTAATAGCCAGTATAAGTAGTACAATTCAAGTTTTAGGTATCGATTATTGACTTTTTAGCTGTCTTTGGTGCCTTGGACATGAGCTAGGACCTTAACATTCTGCATGAAAGGAAATTAGCAGCGGAGTTGCACGGGAGAATATGAAAAGTGCTCATATGTAGTAAAAACCTAGAAATCCGTCCGTTTTCGTCATTTGTTATCGAATCGACTTAAAGCCAGATCGTCACATTGGCCGCTCTTCTCTCTGAAACGGTTGTACTTATCGTCTGCAAAGCTATGTCGCGTGCTGCGGTATGCGGAGACACTAAAAGCACCATAGTAGAACACAGATGAAGCTTCTAAGTTGATGTAATAGCCAGTAAGAAGTAGTACAATTCAAGTTTTAGGTATCGATTATTGTCTTTATAGCTGGCTTGGTGCCTTGGACATGAGCCAGGACCTTAACATTCTGCATGAAAGGAGGACTAGCAGCCAATTTGCACAGGAGAATGTGAAAAGTGCTCATATGTAGTAAAAACCTAGAAATCCGTCCGTTTTCGTCATTTGTTATCGAATCGACTTAAAGCCAGATCGTCACATTGGCCGCTCTTCTCTCTGAAACGGTTGTACGTGTCGTGTGCAAAGCTATGTCGCGTGCTGCGGTATGCGGAGACAGTAAAAGCACCATAGTAGAAGACAGATGAAGCTTCTAAGTTGATGTAATACTCAGTAAGAAATAGTCCAATTCAAGTTTTAGGTATCGATTATTGACTTTTTAGCTGGCTTTGGTGCCTTGGACATGAGACAGGACCTTGGGTTTCTGCATTAAAGGAGGACTAGCAGCCGAGTTGCACGGGAGAATGTGAAAAGTATTCATATGTAGTAAAAACCTGAGACATTTGTCCGTTTTCGTCATTTGTTATCGAATCGACGTAAAGCCAGATCGTCAAACTGGCCGCTCTTCTCTCTGAAACGGTTGTACTTCTCGTCTGCAAAGCTATGTTGCGTGCTGCGGTATGCGGATACAGTAAAAGAACCATAGTAGAACACAGATGAAGCTTCTAAGTTGATGTAATAGCCAGTAAGAAGTAGTACAATTCAAGTTTTAGGTATCGATTATTGACTTTTTAGGTGGCTTTGGTGCCTTGGACATGAGCTAGGACCTTAAGATTCTGCATGAACGGAGGACTAGCAGCCGTGGTGCATGGGAGAATGTGAAAAGTGTTCATATGTAGTAAAAACCTGAGAAATCCGTCCGTTTTCGTCATTTGTTATCGAATCTACTTAAAGCCAGATCGTCACATCGGTCGCTCTTCTCTCTGAAACGGTTGTACTTATCGTCTGCAAAGCTATGTCGCGTGCTGCGGTATGCGGAGACACTAAAAGCACAATAGTAGAACACAGTTGAAGCTTCTAAGTTGATGTAATAGCCAGTAAGAAGTAGTACAATTCAAGTTTTAGGTATCGATTATTGACTTTTTAGCTGGCTTTGGTACCTTGGACATGAGCTAGGACCATAAATTCTGCAAGAAAGGAGGACTAGAAGCCGAGTTGCACGGGAGAATGTGAAAAGTGTTCATATGTAATAAAAACCTGAGACATCCGTCCGTTTTCGTCATTTGTTATCGAATCGACTTAAAGCCAGATCGTCACATTGGCCGCTCTTCTCTCTGAAACGGTTGTACTTCTCGTCTGCAAAGCTATGTCGCGCTCTGCGATATGCGGAGACACTAAAAGCACCATAGTAGAACACAGATGAAGCTTCTAAGTTGATGTAATAGCCAGTAAGATATAGTACAATCCAAGTTTTAGGTATCGATTATTGACTTGTTAGATGGCATTGGTGCGTTGGACATGAGCTAGGACCTTAAGATTGTGCATGAAAGAAGGATTAGCAGCGGAGTTGCACGGGAGAATATGAAAAGTGTTCATATGTAGTAAAAACCTAGAAATCCGTCCGTTTTCGTCATTTGTTATCGAAACGACTTAAAGCCAGATCGTCACATTGTACGCTATTCTCTCTGAAACGGTTGTACTTATCGTCTGCAAAGCTATGTCGCGTGCTGCGGTATTCTGAAACACTAAAAGCACCATAGTAGAACACAGATGAAGCTTCTAAGTTGATGTAATAGCCAGGAAGAAGTAGTATAATTCAAGTTTTAGGTATGGTTTAAGACTTTATAGCTGGCTTTGATGCCCTCGACATGAGCTAGGACCTTAACATTCTGCATGGAAGGAGGACTAGCAGCTTATTTGCACGGGAGAATGTGAAAAGTGTTCATATGTAGTAAAAACCTGAGAAACACCTCAGTTTTCGTCATTTGTTATCGAATCGACTTAAAGCCAGATCGTCACATTGGCCGCTCTTCTCTCTGAAACGGTTGTACTAATCGATTTCGTAGCTATGTCGCGTGCTGCGGTATGCGGAGACACTAAAAGCAGCATAATAGAACACAGATGAAGCTTCTAAGTTGATGTAATAGCCAGTAAGAAGTAGTACAATTCAAGTTTTAGGTATCGATTATTGACTTTTTAGCTGGCTTTGGTGCCTTGGAAATGAGCTCGGACCTTAACATTCTGCATGAAAGGAGGACTAGCAGCCGAGTTGCACGGGAGGATGTGAAATGTGTTCATATGTAGTAAAAACATGAGAAATCCGTCCGTTTTCGTCATTTGTTATCGAATCGACTTAAAGCCAGATCGTCACATTGGCCGCCCTTCTCTCTGAAAAAGTTGTACTTATCGTCTGCAAAGCTATGTCGCGTGCTGCGGTATGCGGACACACTAAAAGCACCATAGTAGAACACAGATGAAGCTTCTAAGTTGATGTAACAGCCAGTAAGAAGTAGTACAATTAAAGTTTTAGGTATCGGTTATTGACTTTTTACCCTTCTTTGGTGCCTTGGACGTGAGCTAGGAACTTGACATTTTTCATGAAAGGAGGACTAGCAGCCGAGTTGCACGGGAGAATGTGAAAAGTGTTCATATGTAGTAAAAACCTGAAAATCCGTCCGTTTTCGTCATTTGTTATCGAATCGACTTAAAGCCAGATCGTCACATTGGCCGCTCTTCTCTCTGAAACGGTTGTACTTATTGTCTGCAAAGCTATGTCGAGTGCTGCGGTTTGCGGAGACACTAAAAGCACCATAGTAGAACACAGATGAAGCTTCTAAGTTGATGTAATAGCACGTAAGAAGTAGTACAATTCAAGTTTTAGGTATCGATTATTGACTTTTTAGGTGGCTTTGGTGCCTTGGACATGAGCTAGGACCTTAAGATTCTGCATGAACGGAGGACTAGCAGCCGTGGTGCATGGGAGAATGTGAAAAGTGTTCATATGTAGTAAAAACCTGAGAAATCCGTCCGTTTTCGTCATTTGTTATCGAATCTACTTAAAGCCAGATCGTCACATCGGTCGCTCTTCTCTCTGAAACGGTTGTACTTATCGTCTGCAAAGCTATGTCGCGTGCTGCGGTATGCGGAGACACTAAAAGCACAATAGTAGAACACAGATGAAGCTTCTAAGTTGATGTAATAGCCAGTAAGAAGTAGTACAATTCAAGTTTTAGGTATCGATTATTGACTTTTTAGCTGGCTTTGGTACCTTGGACATGAGCTAGGACCTTAAAATTCTGCAAGAAAGGAGGACTAGAAGCCGATTTGCACGGGAGAATGTGAAAAGTGTTCAAATGTAGTATTAACCTGAGAAATCCGTCCGTTTTCGTCATTTGTTATCGAATCGACTTAAAGCCAGATCGTCACATTGGCCGCTCTTCTCTCTGAAAGGGTTGTACTTATCGTCTGCAAAGCTATGTCGCGTGCTGCGGTATGCGAAACACTAAAATCACCATAGTAGAACACAGATGAAGCTTCTAAGTTGATGTAATAGCCAGTAAGAAGTAGTACAATTCAAGTTTTTGTTATCGATTATTGACTTTTTAGCTGGCTTTGGTGCCTTGGACATGACCTAGGACCTTAAGATTCTGCATGAAAGGAGGACTAGCAGCCGATTTGCACGGGAGAATATGAAAAGTGTTCATATGTAGTAAAAACCTAGAAATCCGTCCGTTTTCGTCACTTGTTATCGAATCGACTTAAAGCCAGATCGTCACATTGGCCGCTCTTCTCTCTGAAACGGTTGTACTTCTCGTCTGCAAAGCTGTGTCGCGCTCTGCGATATGTGGAGACCGTAAAAGCACCATAGTAGAACACAGATGAAGCTTCTAAGTTGATGTAATAGCCAGTAAGATATACTACAATTCAAGTTTTAGGTATCGATTATTGACTTTTTAGATGGCTTTGGTGCGTTGGACATGAGCTAGGACCTTAAGATTGTGCATGAAAGATGGATTAGCAGCGGAGTTGCACGGGAGAATATGAAAAGTGTTCATATGTAGTAAAAACCTAGGTATCCGTCCGTTTTCGTCATTTGTTATCGAATCGACTTAAAGCCAGATCGTCACATTGGCCGCTATTCTCTTTGAAAAGCTTGTACTTATCGTCTGCAAAGCTATGTCGCGTGCTGCGGTATTCTGAAACACTAAAAGCACCATAGTAGAACACAGATGAAGTTTCTAAGTTGATGTAATAGCCAGGAAGAAGTAGTATAATTCAAGTTTTAGGTATGGATTAAGACTTTATAGCTGGCTTTGGTGCCCTCGACATGAGCTAGGACCTTAACATTCTGCATGAAAGGAGGACTAGCAGCTTATTTGCGTGGGAGAATGTGAAAAGTGTTCATATGTAGTAAAAACCTGAGAAACACGTCAGTTTTCGTCATTTGTTATCGAATCCACTTAAAGCCAGATCGTCACATTGGCCGCTCTTCTCTCTGAAACGGTTGTACTAATCGATTTCGTAGCTATGTCGCGTGCTGCTGTATGCGGAGACACTAAAAGCAGCATAACAGAACACAGATGAAGCTTCTAAGTTGATGTAATAGCCAGTAAGAAGTAGTACAATTCTAGTTTTAGGTATCGATTATTGACTTTTTAGCTGGCTTTGGTGCCTTTGAAATGAGCTCGGACCTTAACATTCTGCATGAAAGGAGGACTAGCAGCCGAGTTGCACGGGAGAATGTGAAAAGTGTTCATATGTAGTAAAAACCTGAGAAATCGGTCCGTTTTCGTCATTTGTTATCGAACCGACTTAAAGCAAGATCGTCACATTGGCCGCTCTTCTCTCTGAAACGGTTGTACTTATCCTCTGCAAAGCTATGTCGCGTGCTGCGGTATGCGGAGACACTAAAATCACCATAGTAGAACACAGATGAGGCTTCTAAGTTCATCTAATAGCCAGTAAGATGTAATACAATTCAAGTATCAGGTATCGATTATTGACTTTCTAGCTGGCTTTGGTACCTTGGACATGAGCTAGGACCTTAAGATTCTACATGAAAGGAGGACTAGCAGCCGAGTTGCACGGGAGAATGTGAATTGTGTTCATATGTAGTAAAAACCTGAGAAATACGTCCGTTTTCGTCATTTGTTATCGAATCGACTTAAAGCCAGATCGTCACATTTGCCGCTCTTCTCTCTGAAACGGTTGTACTTATCGATTGCAAAGCTATGTCGCGTGCTGCGGTATGCGGAGACACTAAAAGCACCATAGTAGAACACAGATGAAGCTTCTAAGTTGATGTAATAGCCAGTAAGAAGTAGTACAATTCAAGTTTTAGGTATCGATTATTGACTTTTTAGCTGGCTTTGGTGCCTTGGACATGAGCTAGGACCTTAAGATTCTGCATGAAAGGAGGACTAGCAGCGGAGTTGCACGGGAGAATGTGAAAAGTGTTCATATGTAGTAAAAACCTGAGAAATCCGTCCGTTTTGGTCATTTGTTATCGAATCGACTTCAAGCCAGATCGTCTCATTGGCCACTCTTCTCTCTGCAAAAGTTGTACTTATCGTCTGCAAAGCTATGTCGCGTGCTGCGGTATGCGAAAACACTAAAAGCACCATAGTAGAACACAGATGAAGCTTCTAAGTTGATGTAATAGCCAGTAAGAAGTAGTACAATTCAAGTTTTAGGTATCGATTATTGACTTTTTAGGTGGCTTTGGTGCCTTGGACATGAGCTAGGACCTTAAGATTCTGCATGAACGGAGGACTAGCAGCCGTGGTGCATGGGAGAATGTGAAAAGTGTTCATATGTAGTAAAAACCTGAGAAATCCGTCCGTTTTCGTCATTTGTTATCGAATCTACTTAAAGCCAGATCGTCACATCGGTCGCTCTTCTCTCTGAAACGGTTGTACTTATCGTCTGCAAAGCTATGTCGCGTGCTGCGGTATGCGGAGACACTAAAAGCACAATAGTAGAACACAGATGAAGCTTCTAAGTTGATGTAATAGCCAGTAAGAAGTAGTACAATTCAAGTTTTAGGTATCGATTATTGACTTTTTAGCTGGCATTGGTACCTTGGACATGAGCTAGGACCTTAAAATTCTGCAAGAAAGGAGGACTAGAAGCCGAGTTGCACGGGAGAATGTGAAAAGTGTTCATATGTAGTAAAAACCTGAGACATCCGTCCGTTTTCGTCATTTGTTATCGAATCGACTTAAAGCCAGATCGTCACATTGGCCGCTCTTCTCTCTGAAACGGTTGTACTTCTCGTCTGCAAAGCTATGTCGCGTGCTGCGGTATGCGGACACACTAAAAGCACCATAGTAGAACACAGATGAAGCTTCTAAGTTGATGTAATAGCCAGTAAGAAGTAGTACAATTAAAGTTTTGGGTATCGGTTATTGACTTTTTACCCTTCTTTGGTGCCTTGGACATGAGCTAGGATATTAAGATTCTGCATGAAAGGAGGACTAGCAGCCCAGTTGCACGGGAGAATGTAAAAAGTGTTCATATGTAGTAAAAACCTGAGACATCCGTCCGTTTTCGTCATTTGTTATCGAATTGACTTAAAGCCAGATCGTCACATTTTCCGCTCTTCTCTCTGAAACGGTTGTACTTATCGTCTGCAAAGCTATGTCGCGTGCTGCGGTATGCGGAGACACTAAAAGCACCATAGTAGAACACAGATGAAGCTTCTAAGTTGATGTAATAGCCAGTAAGAAGTAGTACAATTCAAGTTTTAGGTATCGATTATTGACTTTTTAGCTGGCTTTGGTGCCTTGGACATGAGCTAGGACCTTATGATTCTGCATGAAAGGAGGACTAGCAGCCGATTTGCACGGGAGAATGTGAAAAGTGTTCATATGTAGTATTAACCTGAGAAATCCGTCCGTTTTCGTCATTTGTTATCGAATCGACTTAAAGCCAGATCGTCACATTGGCCGCTCTTCTCTCTGAAACGGTTGTACTTATCGTCTGCAAAGCTATGTCGCGTGCTGCGGTATTCTGAGACACTATAAGCACCATAGTACAACACAGATAAAGCTTCTAAGTTGATGTAATAGCCAGTAAGAAGTAGTACAATTCAAGTTTTAGGTATCGATTATTGACTTTATAGCTGGCTTGGTGCCTTGGACATGAGCCAGGACCTTAACATTCTGCATGAAAGGAGGACTAGCAGCCAATTTGCACAGGAGAATGTGAAAAGTGTTCATATGTAGTAAAAACCTGAGAAATCCGTCCGTTTTCGTCATTTGTTATCGAAACGACTTAAAGCCAGATCGTCACATTGGCCGCTCTTCTCTCTGAAACGGTTGTACTTATCGTCTGCAAAGCTATGTCGCGTGCTGCGGTATGCGGAGACACTAAAAGCACCATAGTAGAACACAGATGAAGCTTCTAAGTTGATGTAATAGCCAGTAAGAAGTAGTACAATTCAAGTTTTAGGTATCGATTATTGACTTTTTAGGTGGCTTTGGTGCCTTGGACATGAGCTAGGACCTTAACATTCTGCATGAACGGAGGACTAGCAGCCGTGGTGCATGGGAGAATGTGCAAAGTGTTCATATGTAGTAAAAACCTGAGAAATCCGTCCGTTTTCGTCATTTGTTATCGAATCTACTTAAAGCCAGATCGTCACATCGGTCGCTCTTCTCTCTGAAACGGTTGTACTTATCGTCTGCAAAGCTATGTCGCGTGCTGCGGTATGCGAAGACACTAAAAGCACAATAGTAGAACACAGATGAAGCTTCTAAGTTGATGTAATAGCCAGTAAGAAGTAGTACAATTCAAGTTTTAGGTATCGATTATTGACTTTTTAGCTGGCTTTGGTACCTTGGACATGAGCTAGGACCTTAAAATTCTGCAAGAAAGGAGGACTAGAAGCCGAGTTGCACGGGAGAATGTGAAAAGTGTTCATATGTAGTAAAAACCTGAGACATCCGTCCGTTTTCGTCATTTGTTATCGAATCGACTTAAAGCCAGATCGTCACATTGGCCGCTCTTCTCTCTGAAACGGTTGTACTTCTCGTCTGCAAAGCTATGTCGCGCTCTGCGATATGCGGAGACAGTAAAAGCACCATAATAGAACACAGATGAAGCTTCTAAGTTGATGTAATAGCCAGTAAGATATAGTACAATCCAAGTTTTAGGTATCGATTATAGACTTTTTAGATGGCATTGGTGCGTTGGACATGAGCTAGGACCTTAAGATTCTGCATGAAAGAAGGATTAGCAGCGGAGTTGCACGGGAGAATATGAAAAGTGTTCATATGTAGTAAAAACCTAGAAATCCGTCCGTTTTCGTCATTTGTTATCGAATCGACTTAAAGCCAGATCGTCACATTCGCCGCTATTCTCTCTGAAACGGTTGTACTTATCGTCTGCAAAGCTATGTCGCGTGCTGCGGTATTCTGAAACACTAAAAGCACCATAGTAGAACACAGATGAAGCTTCTAAGTTGATGTAATAGCCAGGAAGAAGTAGTATAATTCAAGTTTTAGGTACGGTTTAAGACTTTATAGCTGGCTTTGATGCCCTCGACATGAGCTAGGACCTTAACATTCTGCATGAAAGGAGGACTAGCAGCTTATTTGCACGGGAGAATGTGAAAAGTGTTCATATGTAGTAAAAACCTGAGAAACACCTCAGTTTTCGTCATTTGTTATCGAATCGACTTAAAGCCAGATCGTCACATTGGCCGCCCTTCTCTCTGAAACGGTTGAACTAATCGATTTCGTAGCTATGTCGCGTGCTGCGGTATGCGGAGACACTAAAAGCAGCATAATAGAACACAGATGAAGCTTCTAAGTTTATGTAATAGCCAGTAAGAAGTAGTACAATTCAAGTTTTAGGTATCGATTATTGACTTTTTAGCTGGCTTTGGTGCCTTGGAAATGAGCTCGGACCTTAACATTCTGCATGAAAGGAGGACTAGCAGCCGAGTTGCACGGGAGAATGTGAAATGTGTTCATATGTAGTAAAAACATGAGAAATCCGTCCGTTTTCGTCATTTGTTATCGAATCGACTTAAAGCCAGATCGTCACATTGGCCGCCCTTCTCTCTGAAAAAGTTGTACTTATCGTCTGCTAAGCTATGTCGCGTGCTGCGGTATGCGGACACACTAAAAGCACCATAGTAGAACACAGATGAAGCTTCTAAGTTGATGTAACAGCCAGTAAGAAGTAGTACAATTAAAGTTTTAGGTATCGGTTATTGACTTTTTACCCTTCTTTGGTGCCTTGGACATGAGCTAGGAACTTAACATTTTTCATGAAAGGAGGACTAGCAGCCGAGTTGCACGGGAGAATGTGAAAAATGTTCATATGTAGTAAAAACCTGAGAAATCCGTCCGTTTTCGTCATTTGTTATCGAATCAACTTAAAGCCAGATCGACACACTGGCCGCTCTTCTCTTTGAAACGGTGGTACTTATCGTCTGCAAAGCTACGTGTCGTGCTGCGGTATGCGGAGACACTAAAAGCACCATAGTAGAACACAGATGAAGCTTCTAAGTTGATGTAACAGCCAGTAAGAAGTAGTACAATTAAAGTTTTAGGTATCGGTTATTGACTTTTTACCCTTCTTTGGTGCCTTGGACATGAGCTAGGAACTTAACATTTTTCATGAAAGGAGGACTAGCAGCCGAGTTGCACGGGAGAATGTGAAAAGTGTTCATATGCAGTAAAAACCTGAGAAATCCGTCCGTTTTCGTCATTTGTTATCGAATCAACTTAAAGCTAGATCGTCACATTGGCCGCTCTTCTCTCTGAAACTGTTGTACTTATCGTCTGCAAAGCTATGTCGCGTGCTGCGGTATGCTGAGACACTATGAGCACCATAGTAGAACACAGATGAAGCTTCTAAGTTGATGTAATTTTCAGTAAGAAGTAGTACAATTCAAGTTTTTGGTATTCAATATTGAATTTTTAGCTGGCTTTGGTGCCTTGGACATGACCTAGGACCTTAAGATTCTGCATGAAAAGAGGACTAGCAGCCTTGTTGCACGGGAGAATGTGAAAAGTGTTCATATGTAGTAAAAACCTGAGAAATCCGTCCGTTTTCGTCATTTGTTATCGAATCGACTTAAAGCCAGATCGTCACATTGGCCGCTCTTCTCTCTGAAACGGTTGTACTTATCGTCTGCAAAGCTATGTCGCGTACTGCGGTATGCGGAGACACTAAAATCACCATAGTAGAACACAGATGAAGCTTCTAAGTTGATGTAATAGAGAGTAAGAAGTGGTACAATTCAAGTTTTAGGTATCGATTATTGACTTTTTAGCTGGCTTTGGTGCCTTGGACATGAGCTAGGACCTTAACTGTCTGCATGAAAGGAGGACTAGCAGCCGATTTACACGGGAGAATGTGAAAAGTCTTAACATGTAGTAAAAACCCGAGAAATCCGTCCGTTTTCGTCATTTGTTATCGAATCGACTTAAAGCCAGATCGTCACATTGGCCGCTCTTCTCTCTGAAACGGTTGCACTTATCGCCTGCAAAGCTATGTCGCGTGCTGCGGTATGCGGAGACACTAAAAGCACCATAGTAGAACACAGATGAAGCTTCTAAGTTGATGTAATAGCCATGAAGAAGTAGTATAATTCAAGTTTTAGGTATGGATTAAGACTTTATAGCTGGCTTTGGTGCCCTCGACATGAGCTAGGACCTTAACATTCTGCATGAAAGGAGGACTAGCAGCTTATTTGCGTGGGAGAATGTGAAAAGTGTTCATATGTAGTAAAAACCTGAGAAACACGTCAGTTTTCGTCATTTGTTATCGAATCCACTTAAAGCCAGATCGTCACATTGGCCGCTCTTCTCTCTGAAACGGTTGTACTAATCGATTTCGTAGCTATGTCGCGTGCTGCGGTATGCGGAGACACTAAAAGCAGCATAATAGAACACAGATGAAGCTTCTAAGTTGATGTAATAGCCAGGATGAAGTAGTACAATTCAAGTTTTAGGTTTCGATTATTGACTTTTTAGCTGGCTTTGGTGCCTTGGAAATGAGCTCGGACCTTAACATTCTGCATGAAAGGAGGACTAGCAGCCGAGTTGCACGGGAGAATGTGAAATGTGTTCATATGTAGTAAAAACCTGAGAAATCCGTCCGTTTTCGTCATTTGTTATCGAATCGACTTAAAGCCAGATCGTCACATTGGCCGCTCTTCTCTCTGAAAAAGTTGTACTTATCGTCTGCAAAGCTATGTCGCGTGCTGCGGTATGTGTAGACACTAAAAGCACCATAGTAGAACACAGATGAAGCTTCTAAGTTGATGTAATAGCCAGTAAGAAGTAGTACAATTAAAGTTTTAGGTATCGGTTATTGACTTTTTACCCTTCTTTGGTGCCTTGGACATGAGCTAGGAACTTAACATTTTTCATGAAAGGAGGACTAGCAGCCGAGTTGCACGGGAGAATGTGAAAAGTGTTCATATGTAGTAAAAACCTGAAAATCCGTCCGTTTTAGTCATTTGTTATCGAATCGACTTAAAGCCAGATCGTCACATTGGCCGCTCTTCTCTCTGAAACGGTTGTACTTATCGTCTGCAAAGCTATGTCGCGTGCTGCGGTATGCGGAATCATTAAAATCACCATAGTAGAACACAGATGAAGCTTCTAAGTTGATGTAATAGCCAGTAAGAAGTAGTACAATTCAAGTTTTAGGTATCGATTATTGACTTTTTAGCTGGCTTTGGTGCCTTGGACATGAGCTAGGACCTTTAGATTCTGCATGAAAGGAGGACTAGCAGCCGAGTTGCACGGGAGAATGTGAAAAGTGTTCATATGTAGTTAAAACCAGAGAAATCCGTCCGTTTTCGTCATTTGTTATCGAATCGACTTAAAGCCAGATCGTCACATTGGCCGCTCTTCTGTCTGAAACGGTTGTATTTATCGTCTTCAAAGGTATGTCGCGTGTTGCCGTAGGCGGAAACAGGAAAAGCACCATAGTAGAACACAGATGAAGTTTCTAAGTTGATGTAATAGCCAGTAAGAAGTAGTCCAATTCAAGATTTAGGTATCGATTATTGACTTTTTAGCTGGCTTTGTTGCTTTGGACATGAGCTAGGACCTTAGTATTCTGCATGAAAGGAGGACTAGCAGCCGAGTTGCATGGGGGAATGTGAAAAGTGTTCAAATGTTTTAAAAACCTGAGAAATACGTCCGTTTTCGTCATTTGTTATCGAATCGAATTAAAGCCAGATCGTTACATTGGCCGCTCTTCTCTCTGAAACGGTTGTACTTATCGACTGCAAAGCTATGTCGCGTGCTGCGGTATGCGGAGACATTAAAATCACCATAGTAGAACACAGATGAAGCTTCTAAGTTGATGTAATAGCCAGTAAGTAGTTGTACAATTCAAGTTTTAGGTATCGATTATTGACTTTTTAGCTGGCTTTGGTGCCTTGGACATGAGCTAGGACCTTTAGATTCTGCATGAAAGGAGGACTAGCAGCCGAGTTGCACGGGAGAATGTGAAAAGTGTTCATATGTAGTTAAAACCTGAGAAATCCGTCCGTTTTCGTCATTTGTTATCGAATCGACTTAAAGCCAGACCGTCACATTGGCCGCTCTTCTCCCTGAAACGGTTGTACTTATCGTCTTCAAAGGTATGTCGCGTGTTGCCGTAGGCGGAAACAGGAAAAGCACCATAGGAGAACACAGATGAAGCTTCTAAGTTGATGTAATAGCCAGTAAGAAGTAGTCCAATTCAAGATTTAGGTATCGATTATTGACTTTTTAGCTGGCTTTGGTGCGTTGGACATGAGCTAGGACCTTAGTATTCTGCATGAAAGGAGGACTAGCAGCCGAGTTGCATGGGGGAATGTGAAAAGTGTTCAAATGTAGTAAAAACCTGAGAAATACGTCCGTTTTCGTCATTTGTTATCGAATCGACTTAAAGCCAGATCGTCACATTGGCCGCTCTTCTCTCTGAAACGGTTGTACTTATCGTCTGCAAAGCTATGTCGCGTGCTGCGGTATGCGGAGACACTAAAAGCACCATAGTAGAACACAGATTAAGCTTCTAAGTTGATGTAATACCCAGTAAGAAGTAGTAAATTTCAAGTTTTAGGTATCGATTATTGACTTTTTAGCTGGCTTTGGTGCCTTGGACATGAGCTAGGACCTTTAGATTCTGCATGAAAGGAGGACTAGCAGCCGAGTTGCACGGGAGAATGTGAAAAGTGTTCATATGTAGTTAAAACCAGAGAAATCCGTCCGTTTTCGTCATTTGTTATCGAATCGACTTAAAGCCAGATCGTCACATTGGCCGCTCTTCTGTCTGAAACGGTTGTATTTATCGTCTTCAAAGGTATGTCGCGTGTTGCCGTAGGCGGAAACAGGAAAAGCACCATAGTAGAACACAGATGAAGTTTCTAAGTTGATGTAATAGCCAGTAAGAAGTAGTCCAATTCAAGATTTAGGTATCGATTATTGACTTTTTAGCTGGCTTTGTTGCTTTGGACATGAGCTAGGACCTTAGTATTCTGCATGAAAGGAGGACTAGCAGCCGAGTTGCATGGGGGAATGTGAAAAGTGTTCAAATGTTTTAAAAACCTGAGAAATACGTCCGTTTTCGTCATTTGTTATCGAATCGACTTAAAGCCAGATCGTTACATTGGCCGCTCTTCTCTCTGAAACGGTTGTACTTATCGACTGCAAAGCTATGTCGCGTGCTGCGGTATGCGGAGACATTAAAATCACCATAGTAGAACACAGATGAAGCTTCTAAGTTGATGTAATAGCCAGTAAGTAGTAGTACAATTCAAGTTTTAGGTATCGATTATTGACTTTTTAGCTGGCTTTGGTGCCTTGGACATGAGCTAGGACCTTTAGATTCTGCATGAAAGGAGGACTAGCAGCCGAGTTGCACGGGAGAATGTGAAAAGTGTTCATATGTAGTTAAAACCTGAGAAATCCGTCCGTTTTCGTCATTTGTTATCGAATCGACTTAAAGCCAGACCGTCACATTGGCCGCTCTTCTCCCTGAAACGGTTGTACTTATCGTCTTCAAAGGTATGTCGCGTGTTGCCGTAGGCGGAAACAGGAAAAGCACCATAGGAGAACACAGATGAAGCTTCTAAGTTGATGTAATAGCCAGTAAGAAGTAACCTAATTCAAGGTTTAGGTATCGATTATCGACTTTTTAGCTGGCTTTGTTGCCTTGGACATGAGCTAGGACCTTAAGATTCTGCATGAAAGGAGGACTAGAAGCCGATTTGCGCGGGAGAATGTGAAAAGTGTTCATATGTAGTAAAAACCTGAGAAATCCGTCCGTTTTCGTCATTTGTTATCGAATCGACTTAAAGCCAGATCGTCACATTGGCCGCTCTTCTCTCTGAAACGGTTGTACTTATCGTCTGCAAAGCTATGTGGCGTGCTGCGGTATGCGGAGACAGTAAAAGCACCATAGTAGAACACAGATGAAGCTTCTAAGTTGATGTAATAGCCAGTAAGAAGTAGTACAATTCAAGTTTTAGGTATTGAATATTGACTTTTTAGCTGGCTTTGGTGACTTAGACATGAGCTATCACCTTACGATTCTGCATAAAAGGATGACTAGCAGCCGAGTTGCACGGGAGAATGTGAAAAGTGTTCATATGTAGTAAAAACCTGAGAAATCGGTCCGTTTTCGTCATTTGTTATCGAACCGACTTAAAGCAAGATCGTCACATTGGCCGCTCTTCTCTCGGAAACGGTTGTACTTATCCTCTGCAAAGCTATGTCGCGTGCTGCGGTATGCGGAGACACTAAAATCACCATAGTAGAACACAGATGAGGCTTCTAAGTTCATGTAATAGCCAGTAAGAAGTAATACAATTCAAGTATCAGGTATCGATTATTGACTTTCTAGCTGGCTTTGGTACCTTGGACATGAGCTAGGACCTTAAGATTCTACATGAAAGGAGGACTAGCAGCCGAGTTGCACGGGAGAATGTGAATTGTGTTCATATGTAGTAAAAACCTGAGAAATCCGTCCGTTTTCGTCATTTGTTATCGAATCTACTTAAAGCCAGAACGCCACAGTGGCCGCTCTTTTCTCTGAAACGCTTGTACTTATCGTCTGCAAAGCTATGTCGCATGCTGCGGTATGCGGAGACACTAAAAGCACCATAGTAGAACTAATATGAAGCTTCTAAGTTGATGTAATAGCCAGTAAGAAGTAGTACAATTCAAGTTTTAGGTATTGAATATTGACTTTTTAGCTGGCTTTGGTGACTTGGACATGAGCTATCACCTTAAGATTCTGCATAAAAGAGGACTAGCAGCCGAGTTGCACGGGAGAATGTGAAAAGTGTTCATATGTAGTAAAAACCTGAGAAATCGTTCCGTTTTCGTCATTTGTTATCAAACCTACTTAAAGCAAGATCGTCACATTGGCCGCTCTTCTCTCGGAAACGGTTGTACTTATCGTCTGCAAAGCTATGTCGCGTGCTGCGGTATGCGGACACACTAAAAGCATCATAGTAGAACACAGATGAAGCTTCTAAGTTGATGTAATAGCCAGTAAGAAGTAGTACAATTAAAGTTTTGGGTATCGGTTATTGACTTTTTACCCTTCTTTGGTGCCTTGGACATGAGCTAGGAAATTAAGATTTTGCATGAAGGAGGACTAGCAGCCGAGTTGCACGGGAGAATGTGAAAAGTGTTCATATGTAGTAAAAACCTGAGAAATCCGTCCGTTTTCGTCATTTGTTATCGAATCGACTTAAAGCCAGATCGTCACATTGGCCGCTCTTCTCTCTGAAACGGTTGTACTTATCGTCTGCAAAGCTATGTCGCGTGCTGCGGTATGCGGAGACACTAAAGTCACCATAGTAGAACACAGATGAGGCTTCTAAGTTGCTGTAATAGCCAGTAAGAAGTAATACAATTCAAGTATTATGTATCGATTATTGACATTTTAGCTGTCTTTGGTACATTGGACATGAGCTAGGACCTTAAGATTCTCCATGAAAGGAGGACTAGCAGCCGAGTTGCACGGGAGAATGTGAATAGTGTTCATATGTAGTAAAAACCCGAGAAATCGGTCCGTTTTCGTCATTTGTTATCGAATCGACTTAAAGCCAGATCGTCACATTGGCCGCTCTTCTCTCTGAAACGGTTGTACTTATCGTCTGCAAAGCTATGTGGCGTGCTGCGGTATGCGGAGACAGTAAAAGCACCATAGTAGAACACAGATGAAGCTTCTAAGTTGATGTAATAGCCAGTAAGAAGTAGTACAATTAAAATTTTGGGTATCGGTTATTGACTTTTTACCCTTCTTTGGTGCCTTGGACATGAGCTAGGAAATTAAGATTTTGCATGAATGAGGACTAGCAGCCGAGTTGCACGGGAGAATGTGAAAAGTGTTCATATGTAGTAAAAACCTGAGAAATCGGTCCGTTTTCGTCATTTGTTATCGAACCGACTTAAAGCCAGATCGTCACATTAGCCGCTCTCCTCTCTGAAACGCTTGTACTTATCGTCTGCAAAGCTATGTCGCGTGCTGCGGTATGCGGAGACACTAAAATCACCATAGTAGAACACAGGTGAGGCTTCTAAGTTGATGTAATAGCCAGTAAGAAGTAATACAATTCAAGTTTTAGGTATTGATTATTGACTTTTTAGCTGGCTTTGGTGCCTTGGACATGAGCTAGGACCTTAAGATTCTGCACGAATGGAGGATTAGAAGCGCAGTTGCACGGGAGAATGTGAAAAGTGTTCATATGTAGTAAAGACCTGAGACATCCGTCCGTTTTCGTCATTTGTTATCAAATAGACTTAAAGCCAGATCGTCACATTGGGCGCTCTTCTCTCTGAAACGGTTGTACTTATCGTCTGCAAAGCTATGTCGCGTGCTGCGGAATGCGGAGACAGTAAAAGCACCATAGTAGAACACAGATGTAGCTTCTAAGTTGATGTAATAGCCAGTAAGAAGTAGTACAATTCAAGTTTTAGGTATCGATTATTGACTTTATAGCTGGCTTTGTGCCTTGGACATGAGCCAGGACCTTAACATTCTGCATGAAAGGAGGACTAGCAGTCAATTTGCATAGGAGAATGTGAAAAGTGTTCATATGTAGTAAAAACCTGAGAAATCCGTCCGTTTTCGTCATTTGTTATCGAATCGACTTAAAGCCAGATCGTCACATTGGCCGCTCTTCTCTCTGAAACGGTAGTACTTATCGTCTGCAAAGCTATGTCGCGTGCTGCGGTATGCGGAGACACTAAAAGCACCATAGTAGAACACATATGAAACTTCTAAGTTGATGTAATAGCCAGTAAGAAGTAGTACAATCCAAGTTTTAGGGATCGATTATTGACTTTTTAGCTGGCTTTGGTGCCTTGGACATGAGCTAGGACCTTAAGCTTCTGCATGAAAGGAGGACTAGCAGCCGAGTTGCACGGGAGAATATGAAAAGTGTTCATATGTAGTAAAAACCTAGAAATCCGTCCGTTTTCGTCATTTGTTATCGAATCTTCTTAAAGCCAGATCGTCACATTGGCCGCTCTTCTCTCTGAAACGGTTGTACTTATAGTCTGCAAAGCTATGTCGCGTGCTGCGGTATTCTGAGACACTAAAACCACCATAGTAGAACACAGATAAAGCTTCTAAGTTGATGTAATAGCCAGTAAGAAGTAGTACAATTCAAGTTTTAGGTATCGATTATTGACTTTTTAGCTGGCTTTGGTGCCTTGGACATGAGCTAGGACCTTATGATTCTGCATGAAAGGAGGACTAGCAGCCGATTTGCACGGGAGAATGTGAAAAGTGTTCATATGTAGTAAAAACCTGAGATATCCGACCGTTTTCGTCATTTGTTATCGAATCGACGTAAAGCCAGATCGTCACATTGGCCGCTCTTCTCTCTGAAACGCTTGTACTTATCGTCTGCAAAGGTATGTCGCGTGCTGCGGTATTCGGAGACACTAAAAGCACCATAGTAGAACACAGATGAAGCTTCTAAGTTGATGTAATAGCCAGTAAGAAGTAGTACAATTAAAGTTTTAGGTATTGGTTATTGACTTTTTACACTTCTTTGGTGCCTTGAACATGAGCTAGGAAATTAAGATTTTGCATGAAAGGAGGACTAGCAGCCGAGTTGCACGGGAGAATGTGAAAAGTGTTCATATGTAGTAAAAACCTGAGAAATCCGTCCGTTTTCGTCATTTGTTATCGAATCGACTTAAAGCCAGATCGTCACATTGGCCGCTCTTCTCTCTGAAACGGTTGTACTTATCGTCTGCAAAGCTATGTCGCGTGCTGCGGTATGCGGAGACACTAAAAGCACCATAGTAGAACACAGATTAAGCTTCTAAGTTGATGTAATACCCAGTAAGAAGTAGTAAATTTCAAGTTTTAGGTATCGATTATTGACTTTTTAGCTGGCTTTGGTGCCTTGGACATGAGCTAGGACCTTAAGATTCTGCATGAAAGGAGGACTAGCAGCCGAGTTGCACGGGAGAATGTGAAAAGTGTTCATATGTAGTAAAAACCTTAGAAATCCGTCCGTTTTCGTCATTTGTTATCGAATCGACTTAAAGCCAGATCGTCACATTGGCCGCTCTTCTCTCTGAAACGGTTGTACTTATCGTCTGCAAAGCTATGTGGCGTGCTGCGGTATGCGGAGACAGTAAAAGCACCATAGTAGAACACAGATGAAGCTTCTAAGTTGATGTAATAGCCAGTAAGAAGTAGTACAATTCAAGTTTTAGGTATTGAATATTGATTTTTTAGCTGGCTTTGGTGACTTAGACATGAGCTATCACCTTAAGATTCTGCATAAAAGGATGACTAGCAGCCGAGTTGCACGGGAGAATGTGAAAAGTGTTCATATGTAGTAAAAACCTGAGAAATCGGTCCGTTTTCGTCATTTGTTATCGAACCGACTTAAAGCAAGATCGTCACATTGGCCGCTCTTCTCTCGGAAACGGTTGTACTTATCCTCTGCAAAGCTATGTCGCGTGCTGCGGTATGCGGAGACACTAAAATCACCATAGTAGAACACAGATGAGGCTTCTAAGTTCATGTAATAGCCAGTAAGAAGTAATACAATTCAAGTATCAGGTATCGATTATTGACTTTCTAGCTGGCTTTGGTACCTTGGACATGAGCTAGGACCTTAAGATTCTACATGAAAGGAGGACTAGCAGCCGAGTTGCACGGGAGAATGTGAATTGTGTTCATATGTAGTAAAAACCTGAGAAATCCGTCCGTTTTCGTCATTTGTTATCGAATCTACTTAAAGCCAGAACGTCACAGTGGCCGCTCTTTTCTCTGAAACGCTTGTACTTATCGTCTGCAAAGCTATGTCGCATGCTGCGGTATGCGGAGACACTAAAAGCACCATAGTAGAACTAATATGAAGCTTCTAAGTTGATGTAATAGCCAGTAAGAAGTAGTACAATTCAAGTTTTAGGTATTGAATATTGACTTTTTAGCTGGCTTTGGTGACTTGGACATGAGCTATCACCTTAAGATTCTGCATAAAAGAGGACTAGCAGCCGAGTTGCACGGGAGAATGTGAAAAGTGTTCATATGTAGTAAAAACCTGAGAAATCGTTCCGTTTTCGTCATTTGTTATCGAACCTACTTAAAGCAAGATCGTCACATTGGCCGCTCTTCTCTCGGAAACGGTTGTACTTATCGTCTGCAAAGCTATGTCGCGTGCTGCGGTATGCGGACACACTAAAAGCATCATAGTAGAACACAGATGAAGCTTCTAAGTTGATGTAATAGCCAGTAAGAAGTAGTACAATTAAAGTTTTGGGTATCGGTTATTGACTTTTTACCCTTCTTTGGTGCCTTGGACATGAGCTAGGAAATTAAGATTTTGCATGAAGGAGGACTAGCAGCCGAGTTGCACGGGAGAATGTGAAAAGTGTTCATATGTAGTAAAAACCTGAGAAATCCGTCCGTTTTCGTCATTTGTTATCGAATCGACTTAAAGCCAGATCGTCACATTGGCCGCTCTTCTCTCTGAAACGGTTGTACTTATCGTCTGCAAAGCTATGTCGCGTGCTGCGGTATGCGGAGACACTAAAGTCACCATAGTAGAACACAGATGAGGCTTCTAAGTTGCTGTAATAGCCAGTAAGAAGTAATACAATTCAAGTATTATGTATCGATTATTGACATTTTAGCTGTCTTTGGTACATTGGACATGAGCTAGGACCTTAAGATTCTCCATGAAAGGAGGACTAGCAGCCGAGTTGCACGGGAGAATGTGAATAGTGTTCATATGTAGTAAAAACCCGAGAAATCGGTCCGTTTTCGTCATTTGTTATCGAATCGACTTAAAGCCAGATCGTCACATTGGCCGCTCTTCTCTCTGAAACGGTTGTACTTATCGTCTGCAAAGCTATGTGGCGTGCTGCGGTATGCGGAGACAGTAAAAGCACCATAGTAGAACACAGATGAAGCTTCTAAGTTGATGTAATAGCCAGTAAGAAGTAGTACAATTAAAATTTTGGGTATCGGTTATTGACTTTTTACCCTTCTTTGGTGCCTTGGACATGAGCTAGGAAATTAAGATTTTGCATGAAGGAGGACTAGCAGCCAAGTTGCACGGGAGAATGTGAAAAGTGTTCATATGTAGTAAAAACCTGAGAAATCGGTCCGTTTTCGTCATTTGTTATCGAACCGACTTAAAGCCAGATCGTCACATTAGCCGCTCTCCTCTCTGAAACGCTTGTACTTATCGTCTGCAAAGCTATGTCGCGTGCTGCGGTATGCGGAGACACTAAAATCACCATAGTAGAACACAGGTGAGGCTTCTAAGTTGATGTAATAGCCAGTAAGAAGTAATACAATTCAAGTTTTAGGTATCGATTATTGACTTTTTAGCTGGCTTTGGTACCTTGGACATGAGATAGGACCTTAAGATTCTGCATGAAAGGAGGACTAGCAGCCGAGTTGCACGGGAGAATGTGAATAGTGTTCATATGTAGTAAAAACCTGAGACATCCGTCCGTTTTCGTCATTTGTTATCGAATCGACTTAAAGCCAGATCGTCACATTGGATGCTCTTCTCTCTGAAACGGTTGTACTTATCGTCTGCAAAGCTATGTCGCGTGCTGCGGTATGCGGAGACACTAAAAGCACCATAGTAGAACACAGATGAAACTTCTAAGTTGATGTAATAGCCAGGAAGAAGTAGTACAATTCAAGTTTTAGGTATCGATTATTGACTTTTTAGCTGGCTTTGGTGCCTTGGACATGAGCTAGGACCTTATGATTCTGCATGAAAGGAGGACTAGCAGCCGATTTGCACGGTAGAATGTGAAAAGTGTTCATATGTAGTATTAACCTGAGAAATCCGTCCGTTTTCGTCATTTGTTATCGAATCGACTTAAAGCCAGATCGTCACATTGGCCGCACTTCTCTCTGAAACGGTTGTACTTATCGTCCGCAAAGCTATGTCGCGTGCTGCGGTATGCGGAGACACTAAAATCACCATAGTAGAACACAAAAATATGGTTCAAATGGTTCTGAGCACTATGGGGCTCAACTGCTGTGGTCATCAGTCCCCTAGAACTTAGAACTACTTAAACCTAACTAACCTAAGGACATCACACACATACATGCCCGAGGCAGGATTCGAACCTGCGACCGTAGCAGCCGCACGGTTCCGGACTGCGCGCCTAGAACCGCGAGACCACCGCGGCCGGCAGTAGAACACAGATGAAGCTTCTAAGTTGATGAAATAGCCAGTAAGAAATAGTACAATTCAAGTTTTAGGTATTGATTATTGACTTTTTAGCTGGCTTTGGTGCCTTGGACATGAGCTAGGACCTTAAGATTCTGCACGAATGGAGGATTAGAAGCGCAGTTGCACGGGAGAATGTGAAAAGTGTTCATATGTAGTAAAGACCTGAGACATCCGTCCGTTTTCGTCATTTGTTATCAAATAGACTTAAAGCCAGATCGTCACATTGGGCGCTCTTCTCTCTGAAACGGTTGTACTTATCGTCTGCAAAGCTATGTCGCGTGCTGCGGAATGCGGAGACAGTAAAAGCACCATAGTAGAACACAGATGTAGCTTCTAAGTTGATGTAATAGCCAGTAAGAAGTAGTACAATTCAAGTTTTAGGTATCGATTATTGACTTTATAGCTGGCTTTGTGCCTTGGACATGAGCCAGGACCTTAACATTCTGCATGAAAGGAGGACTAGCAGTCAATTTGCATAGGAGAATGTGAAAAGTGTTCATATGTAGTAAAAACCTGAGAAATCCGTCCGTTTTCGTCATTTGTTATCGAATCGACTTAAAGCCAGATCGTCACATTGGCCGCTCTTCTCTCTGAAACGGTAGTACTTATCGTCTGCAAAGCTATGTCGCGTGCTGCGGTATGCGGAGACACTAAAAGCACCATAGTAGAACACATATGAAACTTCTAAGTTGATGTAATAGCCAGTAAGAAGTAGTACAATCCAAGTTTTAGGGATCGATTATTGACTTTTTAGCTGGCTTTGGTGCCTTGGACATGAGCTAGGACCTTAAGCTTCTGCATGAAAGGAGGACTAGCAGCCGAGTTGCACGGGAGAATATGAAAAGTGTTCATATGTAGTAAAAACCTAGAAATCGGTCCGTTTTCGTCATTTGTTATCGAATCTTCTTAAAGCCAGATCGTCACATTGGCCGCTCTTCTCTCTGAAACGGTTGTACTTATAGTCTGCAAAGCTATGTCGCGTGCTGCGGTATTCTGAGACACTAAAACCACCATAGTAGAACACAGATAAAGCCTCTAAGTTGATGTAATAGCCAGTAAGAAGTAGTACAATTCAAGTTTTAGGTATCGATTATTGACTTTTTAGCTGGCTTTGGTGCCTTGGACATGAGCTAGGACCTTATGATTCTGCATGAAAGGAGGACTAGCAGCCGATTTGCACGGGAGAATGTGAAAAGTGTTCATATGTAGTAAAAACCTGAGATATCCGACCGTTTTCGTCATTTGTTATCGAATCGACGTAAAGCCAGATCGTCACATTGGCCGCTCTTCTCTCTGAAACGCTTGTACTTATCGTCTGCAAAGGTATGTCGCGTGCTGCGGTATTCGGAGACACTAAAAGCACCATAGTAGAACACAGATGAAGCTTCTAAGTTGATGTAATAGCCAGTAAGAAGTAGTACAATTAAAGTTTTAGGTATTGGTTATTGACTTTTTACACTTCTTTGGTGCCTTGAACATGAGCTAGGAAATTATGATTTTGCATGAAAGGAGGACTAGCAGCCGAGTTGCACAGGAGAATGTGAAAAGTGTTCATATGTAGTAAAAACCTGAGAAATCCGTCCGTTTTCGTCATTTGTTATCGAATCTACTTAAAACCAGATCGTCACATTGGGGGCTCTTCTCTCTGAAACGGTTGTACTTATCGTCTGCAAAGCTATGTCGCGTGCTGCAGTATGCTGAGACACTGAAAGCACTATAGTAGAACACAGATGAAGCTTCTAAGTTGATGTAATAGCCAGTAAGAAGTAGTACAATTCAAGTTTTAGGTATTGAATATTGACTTTTTAGCTGGCTTTGGTGCCTTGGACATGAGCTAGGACCTTAAAATTCTGCATGAAATGAATACTAGCAGCCGAGTTGCAAGGGAGAATGTGAAAAGTGTTCATATGCAGTAAAAACCTGAGAAATCGGTCCGTTTTCGTCATTTGTTATCGAATCGACTTAAAGCCAGATCGTCACATTGGCCGCTCTTCTCTCTGAAACGGTTGTACTTATCGTCTGCAAAGCTATGTCGCGTGCTGCGGTATGCGGAGACACTAAAAGCACCATAGTAGAACACAGATGAAGCTTCTAAGTTGATGTAATAGCCAGTAAGAAGTAGTACAACTCAAGTTTTAGGTAATGATTATTGACTTTTTACCCTTCTTTAGTGCCTTGGACATGAGCTAGGAAATTAAAATTTTGCATGAAGGAGGACTAGCAGCCGAGCTGTACGGGAGAATGTGAAAAGTGTTCATAAGTAGTAAAAACCTGAGAAATCCGTCCGTTTTCGTCATTTGTTATCGAATCTACTTAAAGCCAGATCGTCACATTGGGGGCTCTTCTCTCTGAAACGGTTGTACTTATCGTCTGCAAAGCTATGTCGCGTGCTGCAGTATGCTGAGACACTAAAAGCACTATAGTATATCACACATGAAGCTTCTAAGTTGATGTAATAGCCAGTAAGAAGTAGTACAATTCAAGTTTTAGGTTTCGAATATTGACTTTTTAGATGGCTTTGGTGCCTTGGACATGAGCTAGGACCTTACGATTCTGCATGAAAGGAGGACTAGCAGCCGAGTTGCACGGGAGAATGTGAATAGTGTTCATATGTAGTAAAAACCTGAGAAATCGGTCCGTTTTCGTCATTTGTTATCGAATCGACGTAAAGCCAGATCGTCACATTGGCCGCTCTTCTCTCTGAAACGCTTGTACTTATCGTCTGCAAAGCTATGTCGCGTGCTGCGGTATGCGGAGACACTAAAAGCACCATAGTAGAACACAGATGAAGCTTCTAAGTTGATGTAATAGCCAGTAAGAAGTAGTACAATTAAAGTTTTAGGTATTGGTTATTGACTTTTTACACTTCTTTGGTGCCTTGAACATGAGCTAGGAAATTAAGATTTTGCATGAATGGAGGACTAGCAGCCGAGTTGCACGGGAGAATGTGAAAAGTGTTCATATGTAGTAAAAACCTGAGAAATCCGTCCGTTTTCGTCATTTGTTATCGAATCTACTTAAAGCCAGATCGTCACATTGGGGGCTCTTCTCTCTGAAACGGTTGTACTTATCGTCTGCAAAGCTATGTCGCGTGCTGCAGTATGCTGAGACACTGAAAGCACTATAGTAGAACACAGATGAAGCTTCTAAGTTGATGTAATAGCCAGTAAGAAGTAGTACAATTCAAGTTTTAGGTATTGAATATTGACTTTTTAGCTGGCTTTGGTGCCTTGGACATGAGCTAGGACCTTAAAATTCTGCATGAAATGAATACTAGCAGCCGAGTTGCAAGGGAGAATGTGAAACGTGTTCATATGCAGTAAAAACCTGAGAAATCGGTCCGTTTTCGTCATTTGTTATCGAACCGACTTAAAGCCAGATCGTCACATTGGCCGCTCTTCTCTCTGAAACGGTAGTACTTATCGTCTGCAAAGCTATGTCGCGTGCTGCGGTATGCGGAGACACTAAAAGCACCATAGTAGAACACAGATGAAGCTTCTAAGTTGATGTAATAGCCAGTAAGAAGTAGTACAATTCAAGTTTTAGGTATCGATTATTGACTTTAAAGCTGGCTTTGGTGCCTTGGACATGAGCTAGGACCTTAAGATTCTGCATGAAAGGAGGACTAGCAGCCAAGTTGCACGGGAGAATGTGAATAGTGTTCATATGTAGTAAAAACCTGAGAAATCGGTCCGTTTTCGTCATTTGTCATCGAACCGACTTAAAGCCAGATCGTCACATTGGCCGCTCTTCTCTCTGAAACGGTTGTACTTATCGTCTGCAAAGCTATGTCGCGTGCTGCGGTATGCTGAGACACTAAAAGCACCATAGTAGAACCCAGATGAAGCTTCTAAGTTGATGTAATAGCCAGGAAGAAGTAGTACAATTCAAGTTTTAGGTATCGATTATTGACTTTTTAGCTGGCTTTGGTGCCTTGGACATGAGCTAGGACCGTATGATTCTACATGAAAGGAGGATTAGCAGCGGAGTTGCACGGGAGAATATGAAAAGTGTTCATATGTAGTAAAAACCCAGAAATCCGTCCGTTTTCGTCATTTGTTATCGAATCGACTTAAAGCCAGATCGTCACATTGTCCGCTCTTCTCTCTGAAACGGTTGTACTTATCGATTGCAAAGCTATGTCGCGTGCTGCGGTATGCGGAGACACTAAAAGCAACATAGTAGAACACAGATGAAGCTTCTAAGTTGATGTAATAGCCAGTAAGAAATAGTACAATTCAAGTTTTAGGTATTGATTATTGACTTTTTAGCTGGCTTTGGTGCCTTGGACATCAGCTAGGACCTTGTGATTCTGCATGAAAGGAGGGCTAGCAGCCGATTTGCACGAGAGATTGTGAAAAGTGTTCATATGTAGTAAAAAACTGAGAAATCGGTCCGTTTTCGTCAATTGTTATCGAATCGACTTCAAGCCAGATCGTCACATTGGCCGCTCTTCTCTCTGAAACGGTAGTACTTATCGTCTGCAAAGCTATGTCGCGTGCTGCGGTATGCGGAGACACTAAAAGCACCATAGTAGAACACAGATGAAGCTTCTAAGTTGATGTAATAGCCAGTAAGAAGTAGTACAATTCAAGTTTTAGGTATCGATTATTGACTTTAAAGCTGGCTTTGGTGCCTTGGACATGAGCTAGGACCTTAAGATTCTGCATGAAAGGAGGACTAGCAGCCAAGTTGCACGGGAGAATGTGAAAAGTGTTCATATGTAGTAAAAACCTGAGAAATCGGTCCGTTTTCGTCATTTGTTATCGAATCTACTTAAAGCCAGATCGTCACATTGGGGGCTCTTCTCTCTGAAACGGTTGTACTTATCGTCTGCAAAGCTATGTCGCGTGCTGCGGTATGCGGAGACACTAAAAGCACCATAGTAGAACACAGATGAAGCTTCTAAGTTGATGTAATAGCCAGTAAGAAGTAGTACAATTAAAGTTTTAGGTATTGGTTATTGACTTTTTACACTTCTTTGGTGCCTTGAACATGAGCTAGGAAATTAAGATTTTGCATGAATGGAGGACTAGCAGCCGAGTTGCACGGAAGAATGTGAAAAGTGTTCATATGTAGTAAAAACCTGAGAAATCCGTCCGTTTTCGTCATTTGTTATCGAATCTACTTAAAGCCAGATCGTCACATTGGGGGCTCTTCTCTCTGAAACGGTTGTACTTATCGTCTGCAAAGCTATGTCGCGTGCTGCAGTATGCTGAGACACTGAAAGCACTATAGTAGAACACAGATGAAGCTTCTAAGTTGATGTAATAGCCAGTAAGAAGTAGTACAATTCAAGTTTTAGGTATTGAATATTGACTTTTTAGCTGGCTTTGGTGCCTTGGACATGAGCTAGGACCTTAAAATTCTGCATGAAATGAATACTAGCAGCCGAGTTGCAAGGGAGAATGTGAAAAGTGTTCATATGCAGTAAAAACCTGAGAAATCGGTCCGTTTTCGTCATTTGTTATCGAACCGACTTAAAGCCAGATCGTCACATTGACGCTCTTCTCTCTGAAACGGTAGTACTTATCGTCTGCAAAGCTATGTCGCGTGCTGCGGTATGCGGAGACACTAAAAGCACCATAGTAGAACACAGATGAAGCTTCTAAGTTGATGTAATAGCCAGTAAGAAGTAGTACAATTCAAGTTTTAGGTATCGATTATTGACTTTAAAGCTGGCTTTGGTGCCTTGGACATGAGCTAGGACCTTAAGATTCTGCATGAAAGGAGGACTAGCAGCCAAGTTGCACGGGAGAATGTGAATAGTGTTCATATGTAGTAAAAACCTGAGAAATCGGTCCGTTTTCGTCATTTGTTATCGAACCGACTTAAAGCCAGATCGTCACATTGGCCGCTCTTCTCTCTGAAACGGTTGTACTTATCGTCTGCAAAGCTATGTCGCGTGCTGCGGTATGCTGAGACACTAAAAGCACCATAGTAGAACACAGATGAAGCTTCTAAGTTGATGTAATAGCCAGGAAGAAGTAGTACAATTCAAGTTTTAGGTATCGATTATTGACTTTTTAGCTGGCTTTGGTGCCTTGGACATGAGCTAGGACCTTATGATTCTACATGAAAGGAGGATTAGCAGCGGAGTTGCACGGGAGAATATGAAAAGTGTTCATATGTAGTAAAAACCCAGAAATCCGTCCGTTTTCGTCATTTGTTATCGAATCGACTTAAAGCCAGATCGTCACATTGTCCGCTCTTCTCTCTGAAACGGTTGTACTTATCGATTGCAAAGCTATGTCGCGTGCTGCGGTATGCGGAGACACTAAAAGCAACATAGTAGAACACAGATGAAGCTTCTAAGTTGATGTAATAGCCAGTAAGAAATAGTACAATTCAAGTTTTAGGTATTGATTATTGACTTTTTAGCTGGCTTTGGTGCCTTGGACATCAGCTAGGACCTTGTGATTCTGCATGAAAGGAGGGCTAGCAGCCGATTTGCACGAGAGATTGTGAAAAGTGTTCATATGTAGTAAAAAACTGAGAAATCGGTCCGTTTTCGTCAATTGTTATCGAATCGACTTCAAGCCAGATCGTCACATTGGCCGCTCTTCTCTCTGAAACGGTAGTACTTATCGTCTGCAAAGCTATGTCGCGTGCTGCGGTATGCGGAGACACTAAAAGCACCATAGTAGAACACAGATGAAGCTTCTAAGTTGATGTAATAGCCAGTAAGAAGTAGTACAATTCAAGTTTTAGGTATCGATTATTGACTTTAAAGCTGGCTTTGGTGCCTTGGACATGAGCTAGGACCTTAAGATTCTGCATGAAAGGAGGACTAGCAGCCAAGTTGCACGGGAGAATCTGAAAAGTGTTCATATGTAGTAAAAACCTGAGAAATCGGTCCGTTTTCGTCATTTGTTATCGAATCGACTTCAAGCCAGATCGTCACATTGGCCGCTCTTCTCTCTGAAACGGTAGTACTTATCGTCTGCAAAGCTATGTCGCGTGCTGCGGTATGCGGAGACACTAAAAGCACCATAGTAGAACACAGATGAAGCTTCTAAGTTGATGTAATAGCCAGTAAGAAGTAGTACAATTCAAGTTTTAGGTATCGATTATTGACTTTTAAGCTGGCTTTGGTGCCTTGGACATGAGCTAGGACCTTAAAATTCTGCATGAAATGAATACTAGCAGCCGAGTTTCACGGGAGAATGTGAAGAATGTTCATATGTAGTAAAAGCCTGAGACATCCGTCCGTTTACGTCATTTGTTATCGAAACTACTTAAACCAGATCGTCACATTGGCCGCTCTTCTCTCTGAAACAGTTGTACTTATCGTCTGCAAAGCTATGTCGCGTGCTGCGGTATGCGGAGACAGTAAAAGCATCATAGTAGAACACGGATGAAGCTTCTAAGTTGATGTAATAGCCAGTAAGAAGTAGTACAATTCAAGTTTTAGGTATCGATTATTGACTTTTTAGCTGGCTTTGGTGCCTTGGACATGAGCTAGGACCTTAAGCTTCTGCATGAAAGGAGGATTAGCAGCGGAGTTTCACGGGAGAAGATGAAAAGTGTTCATATGTAGTAAAAACCTAGAAATCCGTCCGTTTTCGTCATTTGTTATCGAATCTTCTTCATGCCAGATCGTCACATTGGCCGCTCTTCTCTCTGAAACGGTTGTACTTATCGTCTGCAAAGCTATGTCGAGTGCTGCGGTGTTCTGAGACACTAAAAGCACCATAGTAGAACACAGATAAAGCTTCTAAGTTGATGTAATAGCCAGTAAGAAGTAGTACAATTCAAGTTTTAGGTATCGATTATTGACTTTTTAGCTGGCTTTGGTGCCTTGGACATGAGCTAGGACCTTATGATTCTGCATGAAAGGAGGACTAGCAGCCGATTTGCACGGGAGAATGTGAAAAGTGTTCATATGTAGTAAAAACCTGAGAAATCCGTCCGTTTTCGTCATTTGTTATCGAATCGACGTAAAGCCAGATCGTCACATTGGCTGCTCTTCTCTCTGAAACGCTTGTACTTATCGTCTGCAAAGCTATGTCGCGTGCTGCGGTATGCGGAGACACTAAAAGCACCATAGTAGAACACAGATGAAGCTTCTAAGTTGATGTAATAGCCAGTAAGAAGTAGTACAACTCGAGTTTTAGGTAATGATTATTGACTTTTTACCCTTCTTTGGTGCCTTGGACATGAGCTAGGAAATTAAAATTTTGCATGAAGGAGGACTAGCAGCCGAGTTGCACGGGAGAATGTGAAAAGTGTTCATATGTAGTAAAAACCTGAGAAATCAGTCCGTTTTCGTCATTTGTTATCGAATCTACTTAAAGCCAGATCGTCACATTGGGGGCTCTTCTCTCTGAAACGGTTGTACTTATCGTCTGCAAAGCTATGTCGCGTGCTGCAGTATGCTGAGACACTAAAAGCACTATAGTAGATCACACATGAAGCTTCTAAGTTGATGTAATAGCCAGTAAGAAGTAGTACAATTCAAGTTTTAGGTATTGAATATTGACTTTTTAGCTGGCTTTGGTGCCTTGGACATGAGCTAGGACCTTACGATTCTGCATGAAAGGAGGACTAGCAGCCGAGTTGCACGGGAGAATGTGAATAGTGTTCATATGTAGTAAAAACCTGAGAAATCGGTCCGTTTTCGTCATTTGTTATCGAACCGACTTAAAGCAAGATCGTCACATTGGCCGCTCTTCTCTCTGAAACGGTTGTACTTATCGTCTGCAAAGCTATGTCGCGTGCTGCGGTATGCTGAGACACTAAAAGCACCATAGTAGAACACAGATGAAGCTTCTAAGTTGATGTAATAGCCAGTAAGAAGTAGTACAATTCAAGTTTTAGGTATCGATTATTGACTATTTAGCTGGCTTTGGTGCCTTGGACATGAGTTAGGACCTTATGATTCTACATGAAAGGAGGATTAGCAGCGGAGTTGCACGGGAGAATATGAAAAGTGTTCATATGTAGTAATAACCCAGAAATCCGTCCGTTTTCGTCATTTGTTATCGAATCGACTTAAAGCCAGATCGTCACATTGTCCGCTCTTCTCTCTGAAACGGTTGTACTTATCGATTGCAAAGCTATGTCGCGTGCTGCGGTATGCGGAGACACTAAAAGCAACATAGTAGAACACAGATGAAGCTTCTAAGTTGATGTAATAGCCAGTAAGACATAGTACAATTCAAGTTTTAGGTATTGATTATTGACTTTTTAGCTGGCTTTGGTGCCTTGGACATGAGCTAGGACCTTGTGATTCTGCATGAAAGGAGGGCTTGCAGCCGATTTGCACGAGAGATTGTGAAAAGTGTTCATATGTAGTAAAAAAATGAGAAATCGGTCCGTTTTCGTCATTTGTTATCGAATCGACTTCAAGCCAGATCGTCACATTGGCCGCTCTTCTCTCTGAAACGGTAGTACTTATCGTCTGCAAAGCTATGTCGCGTGCTGCGGTATGCGGAGACCCCAAAAGCACCATAGTAGAACACAGATGAAGCTTCTAAGTTGATGTAATAGCCAGTAAGAAGTAGTACAATTCAAGTTTTAGGTATCGATTATTGACTTTTTAGCTGGCTTTGGTGCCTTGGACATGAGCTAGGACCTTAAGATTCTGCATGAAAGGAGGACTAGCAGCCAAGTTGCATGGGAGAATGTGAAAAGTGTTCATATGTAGTAAAAACCTGAGAAATCGGTCCGTTTTCGTCACTTGTTATCGAATCGACTTAAAGCCAGATCGTCACATTGGCCTCTCTTCTCTCTGAAACGGTTGTACTTATCGTCTGCAAAGCTATGTCGCGTGCTGCGGTATGCGGACACACTAAAAGCACCATAGTAGAACACAGATGAAGCTTCTAAGTTGATGTAATAGCCAGTAAGAAGTAGTACAATTAAAGTTTTAGGTATTGGTTATTGACTTTTTACACTTCTTTGGTGCCTTGATCATGAGCTAGGAAATTAAGATTTTGCATGAAAGGAGGACTAGCAGCCGAGTTGCACGGGAGAATGTGAAAAGTGTTCATATGTAGTAAAAACCTGAGAAATCCGTCCGTTTTCGTCATTTGTTATCGAATCTACTTAAAGCCAGATCGTCACAGGGGGGGCTCTTCTCTCTGAAACGGTTGTACTTATCGTCTGCAAAGCTATGTCGCGTGCTGCGGTATGCTGAGACACTAAAAGCACCATAGTAGAACACAGATGAAGCTTGTAAGTTGATGTAATAGCCAGGAAGAAGTAGTACAATTCAAGTTTTAGGTATCGATTATTGACTTTTTAGCAGGCTTTGGTGCATTGGACATGAGCTAGGACCTTATGATTCTACATGAAAGGAGGATTAGCAGCGGAGTTGCACGGGAGAATATGAAAAGTGTTCATATGTAGTAAAAACCTAGAAATCCGTCCGTTTTCGTCATTTGTTATCGAATCGACTTAAAGCCAGATCGTCACATTGTCCGCTCTTCTCTCTGAAACGGTTGTACTTATCGATTGCAAAGCTATGTCGCGTGCTGCGGTATGCGGAGACACTAAAAGCAACATAGTAGAACACAGATGAAGCTTCTAAGTTGATGTAGTAGCCAGTAAGAAATAGTACAATTCAAGTTTTAGATATCGATTATTGACTTTTTAGCTGGCTTTGGTGCCTTGGACATGAGCTAGGACCTTATGATTCTGCATGAAAGGAGGGCTAGCAGCCGATTTGCACGAGAGAATGTGAAAAGTGTTCATATGTAGTAAATAACTGAGAAAGCGGTCCGTTTTCGTCATTTGTTATCGAATCGACTTCAAGCCAGATCGTCACATTGGCCGCTCTTCTCTCTGAAACGGTAGTACTTATCGTCTGCAAAGCTATGTCGCGTGCTGCGGTATGCGGAGACACTAAAAGCACCATAGTAGAACACAGATGAAACTTCTAAGTTGATGTAATAGCCAGTAAGAAGTAGTACAATTCAAGTTTTAGGTATCGATTATTGACTTTTTAGCTGGCTTTGGTGCCTTGGACATGAGCTAGGACCTTAAGATTCTGCATGAAAGGAGGACTAGCAGCCGAGTTACATGGGAAAATGTGAAAAGTGTTCAAATGTAGTAAAAACCTGAGAAATACGTCCGTTTTCGTCATTTGTTATCGAATCGACTTAAAGCCAGATCGTCACATTGGCCGCTCTTCTCTCTGAAACACTTGTACTTATCGTCTGCCAAGCTATGTCGCGTGCTGCGGTATGCTGAGACACTAAAAGCACCATAGTAGAACACAGATGAAGCTTCTAAGTTGATGTAATAGCCAGTAAGAAGTAGTACAATTCAAGTTTTAGATATTGAATATTGACTTTTTAGCTGGCTTTGGTGACTTTGACATGATCTAGGACCTTAAGATTGGGCATGAAAGGAGGACGAGGAGCCAAGTTGCACGGGAGAATGTGAAAAGTGTTCATATGTAGTAAAAACCTGAGAAAACGGTCCGTTTTCGTCACTTGTTATCGAATCGACTTAAAACATATCGTCTCATTGGCCGCTCTTCTCTCTGAAACGGTGGTACTTATCGTCTGCAAAGCTATGTCGCGTGCTGGGGTATGCGGAGACACTAAAATCACAATAGTAGAACACAGATGAAGCTTATAAGTTGATGTAATAGCCAGTAAGAAGTAGTACAATTCAAGTTTTAGGTATCGATTATTGACTTTTCAACTGGCTTTGGTACCTTGGACATGAGCTAGGACCTTAAGATTCTGCATGAAAGGAGGACTAGCAGCCGAGTTTCACGGGAGAATGTGAAAAATGTTCATATGTAGTAAAAACCTGAGACATCCGTCCGTTTACGTCATTTGTTATCGAATCTACTTAAAGCCAGATCGTCACATTGGCCGCTCTTCTCTCTGAAACGGTTGTACTTATCGTCTGCAAAGCTATGTCGCGTGCTGCGGTATGCGGAGACAGTAAAAGCACAATAGTAGAACACAGATGAAGCTTCTAAGTTGATGTAATAGCCAGTAAGAAGTAGTACAATTCAAGTTTTAGGTATCGATTATTGACTTTTTAGCTGGCTTTGGTGCCTTGGACATGAGCTAGGACCTTAAATTTCTGCATGAAAGGAGGACTAGCAGCCGATTTACACGGGAGAATGTGAAAAGTGTTCATATGTAGTTAAAACCTGAGATATCCGTCCGTTTTCGTCATTTGTTATCGAATCGACGTAAAGCCAGATCGTCACATTGGCCGCTCTTCTCTCTGAAAAAGTTGTACTTATCGTCTGCAAAGCAATGTCGCGTGCTGCGGTATGCGGACACACTAAAAGCACCATAGTAGAACACAGATGAAGCTTCTAAGTTGATGTAATAGCCAGTAAGAAGTAGTACAATTAAAGTTTTAGGTATTGGTTATTGACTTTTTACTCTTCTTTGGTGCCTTGAACATGAGCTAGGAATTAAGATTTTGCATGAAAGGAGGACTAGCAGTCGAGTTGCACGGGAGAATGTGAAAAGTGTTCATATGTAGTAAAAACCTGAGAAATCCGTCCGTTTTCGTAATTTGTTATCGAATCTACTTAAAGCCAGATCGTCACATTGGGGGCTCTTCTCTCTGAAACGGTTGTACTTATCATCTGCAAAGCTATGTCGCGTGCTGCAGTATGCTGAGACACTGAAAGCACTATAGTAGAACACAGATGAAGCTTCTAAGTTGATGTAATAGCCAGTAAGAAGTAGTACAATTCAAGTTTTAGGTATTGAATAATGACTTTTTAGCTGGCTTTGGTGACTTGTACATGAGCTAGGACCTTAAGATTCTGCATGAAAGGAGGACTAGCAGCCGAGTTGCACGGGAGAATGTGAATAGTGTTCATATGCAGTAAAAACCTGAGAAATCGGTCCGTTTTCGTCATTTGATATCGAACCGACTTAAAGCCAGATCGTCACATTGGCCGCTCTTCTCTCTGAAACGGTTGTACTTATCGTCTGCAAAGCTATGTCGCGTTCTGCGGTATGCTGAGACACTAAAAGCACCATAGTAGAACACAGATGAAGCTTCTAAGTTGATGTAATAGCCAGGAAGAAGTAGTACAATTCAAGTTTTAGGTATCGATTATTGACTTTTTAGCTGGCTTTGGTGCCTTGGACATGAGCTAGGACCTTATGATTCTACATGAAAGGAGGACTAGCAGCCGATTTGCACGGGAGAATGTGAAAAGTGTTGATATGTAGTAAAAACCTGAGAAATCAGTCGGTTTCGTCATTTGTTATTGAATCGACTTAAAGCTAGATCGTCACATTGGCCGCTCTTCTCTCTGAAACGGTTGTACTTATCGATTGCAAAGCTATGTCGCGTGCTGCGGTATGCGGAGACACTAAAAGCACCATAGTAGAACACAGATGAAACTTCTAAGTTGATGTAATAGCCAGTAAGAAGTAGTACAATTCAAGTTTTAGGTATCGATTATTGACTTTTTAGCTGGCTTTGGTGCCTTGGACATGAGCTAGGACCTTATGATTCTGCATGAAAGGAGGGCTAGCAGCCGATTTGCACGAGAGAATGTGAAAAGTGTTCATATGTAGTAAAAAACTGAGAAGTCGGTCCGTTTTCGTCATTTGTTATCGAATCGACTTCAAGCCAGATCGTCACATTAGCCGCTCTTCTCTCTGAAACGGTAGTACTTATCGTCTGCAAAGCTATGTCGCGTGCTGCGGTATGCGGAGACACTAAAAGCACCATAGTAGAACACAGATGAAGCTTCTAAGTTGATGTAATAGCCAGTAAGAAGTAGTACAATTCAAGTTTTAGGTATCGATTATTGATTTTTCAGCTGGCTTTGGTACCTTGGACATGAGCTAGGACCTTAAGATTCTGCATGAAAGGAGGACTAGCAGCCGATTTGCACGGGAGAATGTGAAAAGTGTTCATATGTAGTAAAAACCTGAGATATCCGTCCGTTTTCGTCATTTGTTATCGAATCGACCTAAAGCCAGATCGTCACATTGGCCGCTCTTCTCTCTGAAACGCTTGTACTTATCGTCTACAAAGCTATGTCGCGTGCTGCGGTATGCGGAGACACTAAAAGCACCATAGTAGAACACAGATGAAGCTTCTAAGTTGATGTAATAGCCAGTAAGAAGTAGTACAACTCAAGTTTTAGGTATCGATTATTGAGTTTTTAGCTGGCTTTGGTGCCTTGGACATGAGCTAGGACCTTAAGATTCTGCATGTAAGGAGGACTAGCAGCCGAGTTGCACGGGAGAATGTGAAAAGTGTTCATATGTAGTAAAAACCTGAGAAATCCGTCCGTTTTCGTCATTTGTTATCGAATCGACTTAAAGCCAGATCGTCACATTGGCCGGTCTTCTCTCTGAAAAAGTTGTACTTATCGTCTGCAAAGCTATGTCGCGTGCTGCGGTATGCGGACACACTAAAAGCACCATAGTAGAACACAGATGAAGCTTCTAAGTTGATGTAATAGCCAGTAAGAAGTAGTACAATTAAAGTTTTAGGTATTGGTTATTGACTTTTTACACTTCTTTGGTGCCTTGAACATGAGCTAGGAAATTAAGATTTTGCATGAAAGGAGGACTAGCAGCCGAGTTGCACGGGAGAATGTGAATAGTGTTCATATGCAGTAAAAACCTGAGAAATCGGTCCGTTTTCGTCATTTGTTATCGAACCGACTTAAAGCCAGATCGTCACATTGGCCGCTCTTCTCTCTGAAACGGTTGTACTTATCGTCTGCAAAGCTATGTCGCGTGCTGCGGTATGCTGAGACACTAAAAGCACCATAGTAGAACACAGATGAAGATTCTAAGTTGATGTAATAGCCAGGAAGAAGTAGTACAATTCAAGTTTTAGGTATCGATTATTGACTTTTTAGCTGGCTTTGGTGCCTTGGACATGTGCTACGACCTTATGATTCTACATGAAAGGAGGACTAGCAGCCGATTTGCACGGGAGAATGTGAAAAGTGTTCATATGTAGTAAAAACCTGAGAAATCAATCGGTTTCGTCATTTGTTATTGAATCGACTTAAAGCTAGATCGTCACATTGGCCGCTCTTCTCTCTGAAACGGTTGTACTTATCGATTGCAAAGCTATGTCGCGTGCTGCGGTATGCGGAGACACTAAAAGCACCATAGTAGAACACAGATGAAGCTTCTAAGTTGATGTAATAGCCAGTAAGAAGTAGTACAATTCAAGTTTTAGGTATCGATTATTGACTTTTTAGCTGGCTTTGGTGCCTTGGACATGAGCTAGGACCTTATGATTCTGCATGAAAGGAGGGCTAGCAGCCGATTTGCACGAGAGAATGTGAAAAGTGTTCATATGTAGTAAAAAACTGAGAGGTCGGTCCATTTTCGTCATTTGTTATCGAATCGACTTCAAGCCAGATCGTCACATTGGCCGCTCTTCTCTCTGAAACGGTAGTACTTATCGTCTGCAAAGCTATGTCGCGTGCTGCGGTATGCGGAGACACTAAAAGCACCATAGTAGAACACAGATGAATCTTCTAAGTTGATGTAATAGCCAGTAAGAAGTAGTACAATTCAAGTTTTAGGTATCGATTATTGACTTTTTAGCTGGCTTTGGTGCCTTGGACATGAGCTAGGACCTTAAGATTCTGCATGAAAGGAGGACGAGGAGCCAAGTTGCACGGGAGAATGTGAAAAGTGTTCATATGTAGTAAAAACCTGAGAAATCGGTCCGTTTTCGTCACTTGTTATCGAATCGACTTAAAGCAGATCGTCTCATTGGCCGCTCTTCTCTCTGAAACGGTTGTACTTATCGTCTGCAAAGCTATGTCGCGTGCTGCGGTATGCTGAGACACTAAAAGCACCATAGTAGAACACAGATGAAGCTTCTAAGTTGATGTAATAGCCAGTAAGAAGTAGTACAATTCAAGTTTTAGGTATTGAATATTGACTTTTTAGCTGGCTTTGGTGCCTTGGACATGAGCTAGGACCTTAAGATTCTGCATGAAAGGAGGACGAGGAGCCAAGTTGCACGGGAGAATGTGAAAAGTGTTCATATGTAGTAAAAACCTGAGAAATCCGTCCGTTTTCGTCATTTGTTATCGAATCGACTTAAAGCCAGATCGTCACATTGGCCGCTCTTCTCTCTGAAAAAGTTGTACTTATCGTCTGCAAAGCTATGTCGCGTGCTTCGGTATGCGGACACAATAAAAGCACCATAGTAGAACACAGATGAAGCTTCTAAGTTGATGTAATAGCCAGTACGAAGTAGTACAATTAAAGTTTTGGTATTGGTTATTGAATTTTTACACTTCTTTGGTGCCTTGAACATGAGCTAGGAAATTAAGAATTTGCATGAAAGGAGGACGAGGAGCCAAGTTGCACGGGAGAATGTGAAAAGTGTTCATATGTAGTAAAAACCTGAGAAATCGGTCCGTTTTCGTCACTTGTTATCGAATCGACTTAAAACAGATCGTCTCATTGGCCGCTCCTCTCTCTGATACGGTTGTACTTATCGTCTGCAAAGCTATGTCTCGTGCTGCGGTATGCTGAGACACTAAAAGCACCATAGTAGAACATAGATGAAGCTTCTAAGTTGATGTAATAGCCAGTAAGAAGTAGTACAATTCAAGTTTTAGGTATCGATTATTGACTTTTTAGCTGGCTTTGGTGCCTTGGACATGAGCTAGGACCTTCTAATTCTGCATGAAAGGAGGGCTAGCAGCCGATTTGCACGGGAGAATGTGAAAAGTGTTCATATGTAGTAAAAAACTGAGAGGTCGGTCCGTTTTCGTCATTTGTTATCGAATCGACTTCAAGATAGATCGTCACATTGGCCGCTCTTCTCTCTGAAACGGTAGTACTTATCGTCTGCAAAGCTATGTCGCGTGCTGCGGTATGCGGAGACACTAAAAGCACCATAGTAGAACACAGATGAATCTTATAAGTTGATGTAATAGCCAGTAAGAAGTAGTACAATTCAAGTTTTAGGTATCGATTATTGACTTTTTAGCTGGCTTTGGTGCCTTGGACATGAGCTAGGACCTTAAGATTCTGCATGAAAGGAGGACGAGGAGCCAAGTTGCACGGGAGAATGTGAAAAGTGTTCATATGTAGTAAAAACCTGAGAAATCGGTCCGTTTTCGTCACTTGTTATCGAATCGACTTAAAGCAGATCGTCTCATTGGCCGCTCTTCTCTCTGAAACGGTTGTACTTATCGTCTGCAAAGCTATGTCGCGTGCTGCGGTATGCTGAGACACTAAAAGCACCATAGTAGAACACAGATGAAGCTTCTAAGTTGATGTAATAGCCAGTAAGAAGTAGTACAATTCAAGTTTTAGGTATTGAATATTGACTTTTTAGCTGGCTTTGGTGACTTGGACATGAGCTAGGACCTTAAGATTCTGCATGAAAGGAGGACGAGGAGCCAAGTTGCACGGGAGAATGTGAAAAGTGTTCATATGTAGTAAAAACCTGAGAAATCGGTCCGTTTTCGTCACTTGTTATCGAATCGACTTAAAGCAGATCGTCTCATTGGCTGCTCTTCTCTCTGAAACGGTTGTACTTATCGTCTGCAAAGCTATGTCGCGTGCTGGGGTATGCGGAGACACTAAAAACACCATAGTAGAACACAGATGAAGCTTCTAAGTTGATGTAATAGCCAGTAAGAAGTAGTACAACCCAAGTTTTAGGTATCGATTATTGACTTTTTAGCTGGCTTTGGTGCCTTGGACATGAGCTAGGACCTTAAGATTCTGCATGTAAGGAGGACTAGCAGCCGAGTTGCACGGGAGAATGTGAAATGTGTTCATATGTAGTAAAAACCTGAGAAATCCGTCCGTTTTCGTCATTTGTTATCGAATCGACTTAAAGCCAGATCGTCACATTGGCCGCTCTTCTCTCTGAAAAAGTTGTACTTATCGTCTGCAAAGCTATGTCGCGTGCTGCGGTATGCGGACACACTAAAAGCACCATAGTAGAACACAGATGAAGCTTCTAAGTTGATGTAATAGCCAGTACGAAGTAGTACAATTAAAGTTATGGTATTGGTTATTGACTTTTTACACTTCTTTGGTGCCTTGAACATGAGCTAGGAAATTAAGATTTTGCATGAAAGGAGGACTAGCAGCCGAGTTGCACGGGAGAATGTGAAAAGTGTTCATATGTAGTAAAAACCTGAGAAATCGGTCCGTTTTCGTCACTTGTTATCGAATCGACTTAAAGCAGATCGTCTCATTGGCCGCTCTTCTCTCTGAAACGGTTGTACTTATCGTCTGCAAAGCTATGTCGCGTGCTGCGGTATGCTGAGACACTAAAAGCACCATAGTAGAACACAGATGAAGCTTCTAAGTTGATGTAATAGCCAGTAAGAAGTAGTGAAATTCAAGTTTTAGGTATTGAATATTGACTTTTTAGCTGGCTTTGGTGCCTTGGACATGAGCTAGGACCTTAAGATTCTGCATGAAAGGAGGACGAGGAGCCAAGTTGCACGGGAGAATGTGAAAAATGTTCATATGTAGTAAAAACCTGAGAAATCGGTCCGTTTTCGTCACTTGTTATCGAATCGACTTAAAGCAGATCGTCTCATTGGCCGCTCTTCTCTCTGAAACGGATGTACTTATCGTCTGCAAAGCTATGTCGCGTGCTGGGGAATGCGGAGACACTAAAATCACCATAGTAGAACACAGATGAAGCTTATAAGTTGATGTAATAGCCAGTAAGAAGTAGTACAATTCAAGTTTTAGGTATCGATTATTGACTTTTTAGCTGGCTTTGGTACCTTGGACATGAGCTAGGACCTTAAGATTCTGCATGAAAGGAGGACTAGCAGCCGAGTTTTAAGGGAGAATGTGAAAAATGTTAATATGTAGTAAAAACCTGAGACATCCGTCCGTTTATGTCATTTGTTATCGAATCTACTTAAAGCCAGATCGTCACATTGGCCGCTCTTCTCTCTGAAACGGTTGTACTTATCGTCTGCAAAGCTATGTCGCGTGCTGCGGTATTCTGAGACACTAAAAGCACCATAGTGGAACACAGATAAAGCTTCTAAGTTGGTGTAATAGCCAGTAAGAAGTAGTACAATTCAAGTTTTAGGTATCGATTATTGACTTTTTAGCTGGCTTTAGTGCCTTGGACATGAGCTAGGACCTTATGATTCTGCATGAAAGGAGGACTAGCAGCCGATTTGCACGGGAGAATGTGAAAAGTGTTCATATGTAGTAAAAACCTGAGAAATTCGTCCGTTTTCGTCATTTGTTATCGAATCGACGTAAAGCCAGATCGTCACATTGGCCGCTCTTCTCTCTGAAACGCTTGTACTTATCGTCTGCAAAGCTATGTCGCGTGTTGCGGTATGCGGAGACACTAAAAGCACCATAGTAGAACACAGATGAAGCTTCTAAGTTGATGTAATAGCCAGTAAGAAGTAGTACAACTCAAGGTTTAGGTATCGATTATTGACTTTTTAGCTGGCTTTGGTGCCTTGGACATGAGCTAGGACCTTAAGATTCTGCATGTAAGGAGGACTAGCAGCCGAGTTGCACGGGAGAATGTGAAAAGTGTTCATATGTAGTAAAAACCTGAGAAATCCGTCCGTTTTCGTCATTTGTTATCGATTCGACTTAAAGCCAGATCGTCACATTGGCCGCTCTTCTCTCTGAAAAAGTTGTACTTATCGTCTGCAAAGCTATGTCGCGTGCTGCGGTATGCGGACACACTAAAAGCACCATAGTAGAACACAGATGAAGCTTCTAAGTTGATGTAATAGCCAGTAAGAAGTAGTACAATTAAAGATTTAGGTATCGGTTATTGACTTTTTACCCTTCTTTGGTGCCTTGAACATGAGCTGGGAAATTAAGATTTTGCATGAAAGGAGGACTAGCAGCCGAGTTGCACGGGAGAATGTGAATAGTGTTCATATGTAGTAAAAACCTGAGAAATCGGTCCGTTTTCGTCATTTGTTATCGAACCGACTTAAACCCAGATCGTCACATTGGCCGCTCTTCTCTCTGAAATGGTTGTACTTATCGTCTGCAAAGCTATGTCGCGTGCTGCGGTATGCTGAGACACTAAAAGCACCATAGCAGAACACAGATGAAGCTTCTAAGTTGATGTAATAGCCAGTAAAAAGTAGTACAATTCAAGTTTTAGGTATCGATTATTGACATTTTAGCTGGCTTTGGTGCCTTGGACATGAGCAAGGACCTTAACATTCTGCATGAAAGGAGGACTAGCAGCCGAGTAGCAAGGGAGAATGTGAAAAGTGTTCATATGTAGTAAAAACCTGAGAAATCCTTCCGTTTTCGTCATTTGTTATGGAATCGACGTTAAGCCAGATCGTCACATTGGCCGCTCTTCTCTCTGAAACGGTAGTACTTATCGTCGGCAAAGCTATGTCGCGTGCTGCGGTATGCGGAGACACTAAAAGCACCATAGTAGAACACAGATGAAGCTTCTAAGTTGATGTAATAGCCAGTAAGAAGTAGTACAATTCTAGTTTTAAGTATCGATTATTGACTTTTTAGCTGGCTTTGGTGCCTTGGACATGAGCTAGGACCTTAAGATTCTGCATGAAAGGAGGACTAGCAGCCGAGTTGCATGGGAGAATGTGAAAATTGTTCATATGTAGTAAAAACCTGAGAAATCCGTACGTTTTCGTCATTTGTTATCGAATCGACTTAAAGCCAGATCGTCACATTGGCCGCTCTTCTCTCTGAAACACTTGTACTTATCGTCTGCAAAGCTATGTCGCGTGCTGCGGTATGCTGAGACACTAAAAGCACCATAGTAGAACACAGATGAAGCTTCTAAGTTGATGTAATAGCCAGTAAGAAGTAGTACAATTCAAGTTTTAGGTATTGAATATTGACTTTTTAGCTGGCTTTGGTGCCTTGGACATGAGCTAGGACCTTAAGATTCTGCATGAAAGGAGGACGAGGAGCCAAGTTGCACGGGAGATTGTGAAAAGTGTTCATATGTAGTAAAAACCTGAGTAATCGGTCCGTTTTCGTCACTTGTTATCGAATCGACTTAAAGCCAGATCGTCTCATTGGCCGCTCATCTCTCTGAAACGGTTGTACTTATCGTCTGCAAAGCTATGTCGCGTGCTGCGGTATGCTGAGACACTAAAAGCACCATAGTAGAACACAGATGAAGCTTCTAAGTTGATGTAATAGCCAGGAAGAAGTAGTACAATACAAGTTTTAGGTATCGATTATTGACTTTTTAGCTGGCTTTGATGCCTTGGACATGAGCTAGGACCTTATGATTCTACATGAAAGGAGGACTAGCAGCCGATTTGCAAGGGGGAATGTGAAAAGTGTTCATATGTAGTAAAAACCTGAGAAATCCGTCGGTTTCGTCATTTGATACTGAATCGACTTAAAGCTAGATCGTCACATTGGCCGCTCTTCTCTCTGAAACGGTTGTACTTATCGATTGCAAGGCTATGTCGCGTGCTGCGGTATGCGGAGACACTAAAAGCACCATAGTAGAACACAGATGAAGCTTCTAAGTTGATGTAATAGCCAGTAAGAAGTAGTACAATTCAAGTTTTAGGTATCGATTATTGACTTTTTAGCTGGCTTTGGTGCCTTGGACATGAGCAAGGACCTTCATTCTGCATGAAAGGAGGACTAGCAGCCGAGTAGCAAGGGAGAATGTGAAAAGTGTTCATATGTAGTAAAAACCTGAGAAATCCGTCCGTTTTCGTCATTTGTTATCGAATCGACGTAAAGCCAGATCGTCACATTGGCCGCTCTTCTCTCTGAAACGCTTGTACTTATCGTCTGCAAAGCTATGTCGCGTGTTGCGGTATGCGGAGACACTAAAAGCACCATAGTAGAACACAGATGAAGCTTCTAAGTTGATGTAATAGCCAGTAAGAAGTAGTCCAATTCCAGATTTAGGTATCGATTATTGACTTTTTAGCTGGCTTTGGTGCCTTGGACATGAGCTAGGACTTTAAGATTCTGCATAAAAGGAGGACTAGCATCCCAGTTGCACGGGAGAATGTGAAAAGTGTTCATATGTATTAAAAACCTGAGACATCCGTCCGTTTTCGTCATTTGTTATCGAATCGACTTAAAGCCAGATCGTCACATTGGCCGCTCTTCTCTCTGAAACGGTTGTACTTATCGTCTGCAAAGCTGTGTCGCGTGCTGCGGTATGCGGAGACACTAAAAGCACCATAGTAGAACACAGATGAAGCTTCTAAGTTGATGTAATGGCCAGTCAGAAGTAGTACAATTCAAGTTTTAGGTATCGGTTATTGACTTTTTACCCTTCTTTGGTGCCTTGGACACGAGCTAGGAACTTAAGATTTTGCATGAGGGAGGACTAGCAGCCGAGTTGCACGGGAGAATGTGAAAAGTGTTCATATGTAGTAAAAACCTGAGAAATCCGTCCGTTTTCGTCATTTGTTATCGAATCGACTTAAAGCCAGATCGTCACATTGGCCGCTCTTCTCTCTGAAACGGTTGTACTTATCGTCTACAAAGCTATGTCGCGTGCTGCGATATGCGGAGACATTAAAAGCACCATAGTGAACACAAATGATGCGTCTAAGTTGATGTAATAGCCAGTAAGAAGTAGTCCAATTCAAGATTTAGGTATCGATTATTGACTTTTTAGCTGGCTTTGGTGCCTTGGACATGAGCTAGGACCTTATGATTCTGCATGAAACGAGGACTAGCGGCCGCGTTGCACGGGAGTATGTGAAAAGTGTTCATATGTAGTAAAAACCGTCCATTTTCGTCATTTGTTATCGAATCGACTTAAAGCCAGATCGTCACATTGGCCGCTCTTCTCTCTGAAACGCTTGTATTTATCGTCTGCAAAGCTATGTAGCGTCCTGCGGTATGCGGAGACACTAAAATCACCATAGTAGAACACAGATGAAGCTTCTAAGTTGATGTAATAGCCAGTAAGAAGTAGTACAATTCAAGTTTTAGGTATCGATTATTGACTTTTTAGCTGGCTTTGGTGCCTTGGACATGAGGTAGGACCTTAAGATTCTGCATGAAAGGAGGACTAGCAGCCGAGTAGCACGGGAGAATGTGAAAAGTGTTCATAAGTAGTAAAAACCTTAGAAATCCATCCGTTTTCGTCATTTGTTATCGAATCAACTTAAAGCCAGATCGTCACATTGGCCGCTCTTCTCTCTGAAACGGTTGTACTTATCGTCTGCAAAGCTATGTCGCGTGCTGCGGTATGTGGAGGCACTAAAAGCACCATAGTAGAACACAGATGAAGCATCTAAGTTGATGTAATAGGAAGTAAGAAGTAATCCAATTCAAGTTTTAGGTATCGATTATTGACTTTTTAGCTGGCTTTGGTGCCTTGGACATGAGCTAGGACCTTAAGAATCTGCAGGAAAGGAGGACTAGCAGCCGAGTTGCACGGGAGAATGTGAAAAGTTTTCATATGTAGTAAAAACCTAAGAAATTCGTCCGTTTTCGTCATTTGTTATCGAATCGACTTAAAGCCAGATCGTCACATTGGCCGCTCTTCTCTCTGAAACGGTTGTACTTATCGTCTGCAAAGCTATGTCGCGTGCTGCGGTATGCGGAAACACTAAAAGCACCATAGTAGAACACAGATGAAGCTTCTAAGTTGATGTAATAGCCAGGAAGATGTAGTACAATTCAAATTTTAGGTATCGATTATTGACTTTTTAGGTAGCTTTGGTGCCTTGGACATGAGCTAGGACATTATGATTCTGCATGAAAGGAGGACTAGCAGCCGAGTTGCACGGGAGAATGTGAAAAGTGTTCATATGTAGTAAAAACCTGAGATATCCGTCCATTTTCGTCATTTGTTATCGAATCGACTTAAAGCCAGATCGTCACATTGGCCGCTCTTCTCTCTGAAAAAGTTGTACTTATCGTCTGCAAAGCTATGTCGCGTGCTGCGGTATGCGGACACACTAAAAGCACCATAGTAGAACCCAGATGAAGCTTCTAAGTTGATGTAATAGCCAGTAAGAAGTAGTACAATTAAAGTTTTAGGTATCAGTTAATGACTTTTTACCCTTCTTTGGTGCCTTGGACACGTTCTAGGAAATTAAGATTCTCCATGAAGGAGGACTATCAGCCGAGTTGCACGGGAGAATGTGAAAAGTGTTCATATGTAGTAAAAACCTGAGACATCCGTCCATTTTCGTCATTTGTTATCGAATCGACTTAAAGCCACATCGTCGCATTGGCCGCTCTTCTCTCTGAAACGCTTGTACTTATCGTCTGCAAAGCTATGTCGCGTGCTGCGGTATGCGGAGGCACTAAAAGCACCATAGTAGAACACAGATGAAGCTTCTAAGTTGATGTAATAGCCAGTAAGAAGTAGTACAATTCAAGTTTTAGGTATCGATTATTGACTTTTTAGCTTGCTTTGGTGCCTTGGACATGAGCTAGGACCTTAAGATTCTGCATGAAAGGAGGACTAGCAGCCGAGTTGCACGGCAGAATGTGAAAAGTGTTCATAAGTAGTAAAAACCCGAGAAATCCGACCGTTTTCGTCATTTGTTATCGTATCGTCTTAAAGCCAGATCGTCACATTAGCCGCTCTTCTCTCTGAAACGCTTGTACTTATCGTCTGCAAAGCTATGTCGCGTGCTGCGGTATGCGGAGGCACTAAAAGCACCATAGTAGAACACAGATGAAGCTTCTAAGTTGATGTAATAGCCAGTAAGAAGTAGTACAATTCAAGTTTTAGGTATCGATTATTGACATTTAGCTAGCTTTGGTGCCTTGGACATGAGCTAGGACCTTATGATTCTGCATGAAAGGAGGACTAGCAGCCGAGTTGCACGGGAGAATGTGAAAAGTGTTCATATGTAGTAAAAACCTGAGAGATCCGTCCGTTTTCGTCATTTGTTATCGAATCGACTTAAAGCCAGATCGTCACAATGGCCGCTCTTCTCTCCGAAACGGTTGTGCTTATCGTCTGCAAAACTATGTCGCGTGCTGCGGTATGCGGAGAAACTAAAAGCACCGTAGTTGAACACAGATGTAGCTTCTACGTTGACGTAATAGCCAGGAAGAAGTAGTACAATTCAAGTTTTAGGTATTGATTATTGACTTTTTAGCTGGCTTTGGTACCTTGGACATGAGCTAGGACCTTAAGATTCTGCATGAAAGGAGGACTAGCCGCCTAGTTGCAAGGGAGAATGCGAAAAGTGTTCATATGTAGTAAAAAACTGAGAAATCGGTCCGTTTTCGTCATTTGTTATCGAATCGACTTAAAGCCAGATCGTCACATTGGCCGCTCTTCTCTCTGAAACGGTTGTACTTATCGTCTACAAAGCTATGTCGCGTGCTGCGATATGCGGAGACACTAAAAGCACCATAGTAGAACACAAATGATGCTTCTAAGTTGATGTAATAGCCAGTAAGAAGTAGTCCAATTCAAGATTTAGGTATCGATTATTGACTTTTTAGCTGGCTTTGGTGCCTTGGACATCAGCTGTTACCTTAAGATTCTGCATGAAAGGAGGACTAGCAGCCGAGTTGCAGGGGAGAATGTAAAAAGTGTTCATATGAAGTAAAAACCTGAGAAATCCGTCCGTTTTCGTCATTTGTTATCGAATCGACTTAAAGCCAGATCGTCACATTGGCCGCTCTGCTCTCGGAAACGGTTGTACTTATCGTCTGCAAAGCTATGTCGCTTGTTGCCGTAGGCGGAAACAGAAAAGCACCATAGTAGAACACAGATGAAGCTTCTAAGTTGATGTAATAGCCAGTAAGAAGTAGTCCAATTCAAGATTTAGGTATCGATTATTGACTTTTTAGCTGGCTTTGGTGCCTTGGACATCAGCTGTTACCTTAAGATTCTGCATGAAAGGAGGACTAGCAGCCGAGTTGCAGGGGAGAATGTAAAAAGTGTTCATATGAAGTAAAAACCTGAGAAATCCGTCCGTTTTCGTCATTTGTTATCGAATCGACTTAAAGCCAGATCGTCACATTGGCCGCTCTGCTCTCGGAAACGGTTGTACTTATCGTCTGCAAAGCTATGTCGCTTGTTGCCGTAGGCGGAAACAGAAAAGCACCATAGTAGAACACAGATGAAGCTTCTAAGTTGATGTAATAGCCAGTAAGAAGTAGTCCAATTCAAGATTTAGGTATCGATTATTGACTTTTTAGCTGGCTTTGGTGCCTTGGACATGAGCTAGGACTTTAAGATTCTGCATGAAAGGAGGACTAGCATCCCAGTTGCACGGGAGAATGTGAAAAGTGTTCATATGTATTAAAAACCTGAGACATCAGTCCGTTTTCGTCATTTGTTATCGAATCGACTTAAAGCCAGATCGTCACATTGGCCGCTCTCCTCTCTGAAACGGTTGTACTTATCGTCTGCAAAGCTATGTCGCGTCCTGCGGTATGCGGAGACACTAAAAGCACCATAATAGAACACAGATGAAGCTTCTAAGTTGATGTAATAGCCAATAAGAAGTAGTACAATTAAAGTTTTAGGTATCGGTTATTGACTTTTTACCCTTCTTTGGTGCCTTGGACACGAGCTAGGAACTTAAGATTTTGCATGAGGGAGGACTAGCAGCCGAGTTGCAGGGGAGAATGTGAAAAGTGTTCATATGTAGTAAAAACCTGAGACATCCGTCCGTTTTCGTCATTTGTTATCGAATCGACTTAAAGCCAGATCGTCACATTGGCCGCTCTTCTCTCTGAAACGGTTGTACTTATCGTCTACAAAGCTATGTCGCGTGCTGCGATATGCGGAGACATTAAAAGCACCATAGTAGAACACAAATGATGCGTCTAAGTTGATGTAATAGCCAGGAAGAAGTAGTACAATTCAAGTTTTAGGTATTGATTATTGACTTTTTAGCTGGCTTTGGTGCCTTGGACATGAGCTAGGACCTTAAGATTCTGCATGAAAGGAGGACTGGCAGCCGAGTTGCAAGGGAGAATGTGAAAAGTGTTCATATGTAGTAAAAACCTGAGACATCGGTCGGTTTTCGTCATTTGTTATCGAATCGACTTAAAGCCAGATTGTCACATTGGCCGCTCTTCTCTCTGAAACGCTTGTACTTATCGTCTGCAAAGCTATATCGCGTCCTGCGGTATGCGGAGACACTAAAATCACCATAGTAGAACACAGATGAAGCTTCTAAGTTGATGTAATAGCCAGTAAGAAGTAGTACAATTCAAGTTTTAGGTATCGATTATTGACTTTTTAGCTGGCTTTGGTGCCTTGGACATGAGCTAGGACCTTAAGATTCTGCATGAAAGGTGGACAAGCAGCCGAGTTGCAGGGGAGAATGTAAAAAGTGTTCATATGAAGTAAAAACATGAGAAATCCGTCCGTTTTCGTCATTTGTTATCGAATCGACTTAAAGCCAGATCGTCACATTGGCCGCTTTGCTCTCGGAAACGGTTGTACTTATCGTCTGCAAAGCTATGTCGCTTGTTGCCGAAGGCGGAAACAGAAAAGCACCATAGTAGAACACAGATGAAGCTTCTAAGTTGATGTAATAGCCAGTAAGAAGTAGTACAATTCTAGTTTTAGGTATCGATTATTGACTTTTTAGCTGGCTTTGGTGCCTAGGACATGAGCTAGTACCTTAAGATACTGCATGAAAGGAGGACTAGCAGCCGAGTAGCACGGGAGAATGTGAAAAGTGTTCATAAGTAGTAAAAACCTTAGAAATCCATCGGTTTTCGTCATTTGTTATCGAATCAACTTAAAGCCAGATCGTCACATTGGCCGCTCTTCTCTCTGAAACGGTTGTACTTATCGTCTGCAAAGCTATGTCGCGTGCTGCGGTATGTGGAGACACTAAAAGCACCATAGTAGAACACAGATGAAGTATCTAAGTTGATGTAATAGGAAGTAAGAAGTAATCCAATTCAAGTTTTAGGTATCGATTATTGACTTTTTAGCGGGCTTTGGTGCCTTGGACATGAGCTAGGACCTTAAGATTCTGCATGAAAGGAGGACTAGCTGCCGAGTAGCACGGGAGAATGTGAAAAGTGTTCATATGTAATAAAAACCTGAGAAATCCGTCCGTTTTCGTCATTTGTTATCAAATCGACTTAAAGCCAGATCGACACATTGGCCGCTTTTCTCTCTGAAACGGTTGTACTTATCGTCTGCAAAGCTATGTCGCGTGCTGCGGTATGCTGAGACACTAAAAGCACTATAGTAGAAAACAGATCAAGCTTCTAAGTTGATGTAATAGCCAGGAAGAAGTAGTACAATTCAAATTTTAGGTATCGATTATTAACTTTTTAGCTAGCTTTGGTGCCTTGGACATGAGCTAGGACCTTATGATTCTGCATGAAAGGAGGACTAGCAGCCGAGTTGCACGGGAGAATGTGAAAAGTGTTCATATGTAGTAAAAACCTGAGATATCCGTCCATTTTCGTCATTTGTTATCGAATCGACTTAAAGCCAGATCGTCACATTGGCCGCTCTTCTCTCTGAAAAAGTTGTACTTATCGTCTGCAAAGCTATGTCGCGTGCTGCGGTATGCGGACACACTAAAAGCACCATAGTAGAACCCAGATGAAGCTTCGAAGTTGATGTAATAGCGAGTAAGAAGTAGTACAATTAAAGTTTTAGGTATCAGTTAATGACTTTTTACCCTTCTTTGGTGCCTTGGACACGTTCTAGGAAATTAAGATTCTGCATGAAGGAGGACTATCAGCCGAGTTGCACGGGAGAATGTGAAAAGTGTTCATATGTAGTAAAAACCTGAGACATCCGTCCGTTTTCGTCATTTGTTATCGAATCGACTTAATGCCACATCGTCACATTGGCCGCTCATCTCTCTGAAACGCTTGTACTTATCGTCTGCAAAGCTATGTCGCGTGCTGCGGTATGCGGAGGCACTAAAAGCACCATAGTAGAACACAGATGAAGCTTCTAAGTTGATGTAATAGCCAGTAAGAAGTAGTACAATTCAAGTTTTAGGTATCGATTATTGACTTTTTAGCTAGCTTTGGTGCCTTGGACATGAGCTAGGACCTTAAGACTCTGCATGAAAGGAGGACTAGCAGCCGAGTTGCACGGGAGAATGTGAAAAGTGTTCATAAGTAGTAAAAACCCGAGAAATCCGACCGTTTTCGTCATTTGTTATCGTATCGTCTTAAAGCCATATCGTCACATTAGCCGCTCTTCACTCTGAAACGGTTGTACTTATCGATTGCAAAGCTATGTCGCGTGCTGCGGTATGCGGAGACACTAAAAGCACCATAGTAGAACACAGATGAAGCTTCTAAGTTGATGTAATAGCCAGTAAGAAGTAGTACAATTCAAGTTTTAGGTATCGATTATTGACATTTAGCTAGCTTTGGTGCCTTGGACATGAGCTAGGACCTTATGATTCTGCATGAAAGGAGGACTAGCAGCCGAGTTGCACGGGAGAATGTGAAAAGTGTTCATATGTAGTAAAAACCTGAGAAATCCGTCCGTTTTCGTCATTTGTTATCGAATCGACTTAAAGCCAGATCGTCACATTGGCCGCTCTTCACTCTGAAACGGTTGTACTTATCGTCTACAAAGCTATGTCGCGTGCTGCGATATGCAGAGACACTAAAAGCACCATAGTAGAACACAAATGATGCTTCTAAGTTGATGTAATAGCCAGTAAGAAGTAGTCCAATTCAAGATTTAGGTATCGATTATTGACTTTTTAGCTGGCTTTGGTGCCTTGGACATGAGCTGTTACCTTAAGATTCTGCATGAAAGGAGGACTAGCAGCCGAGTTGCAGGGGAGAATGTAAAAAGTGTTCATATGAAGTAAAAACCTGAGAAATCCGTCAGTTTTCGTCATTTGTTATCGAATCGACTTAAAGCCAGATCGTCACATTGGCCGCTCTGCTCTCGGAAACGGTTGTACTTATCGTCTGCAAAGCTATGTCGCTTGTTGCCGTAGGCGGAAACAGAAAAGCACCATAGTAGAACACAGATGAAGCTTCTAAGTTGATGTAATAGCCAGTAAGAAGTAGTCCAATTCAAGATTTAGGTATCGATTATTGACTTTTTAGCTGGCTTTGGTGCCTTGGACATGAGCTAGGACTTTAAGATTCTGCATAAAAGGAGGACTAGCATCCCAGTTGCACGGGAGAATGTGAAAAGTGTTCATATGTATTAAAAACCTGAGACATCCGTCCGTTTTCGTCATTTGTTATCGAATCGACTTAAAGCCAGATCGTCACACTGGCCGCTCTTCTCTCTGAAACGGTTGTACTTATCGTCTGCAAAGCTATGTCGCGTGCTGCGGTATGCGGAGACACTAAAAGCACCATAGTAGAACACAGATGAAGCTTCTAAGTTGATGTAATAGCCAATAAGAAGTAGTACAATTAAAGTTTTAGGTATCGGTTATTGACTTTTTACCCTTCTTTGGCGCCTTGGACACGAGCTAGGACCTTATGATTCTGCATGAAACGAGGACTAGCGGCCGCGTTGCACGGGAGTATGTGAAAAGTGTTCATATGTAGTAAAAACCTGAGAAATCCGTCCATTTTCGTCATTTGTTATCGAATCGACTCAAAGCCAGATCGTCACATTGGCCGCTCTTCTCTCTGAAACGGTTGTACTTATCGTCTGCAAAACTATGTCGCGTGCTGCGGTATGCGGACACAATAAAAGCACCATAGTAGAACACAGATGAAGCTTCTAAGTTGATGTAATAGCCAGTAAGAAGTAGTACAATTAAAGTTTTAGGTATCGATTATTGACTTTTTGGCTGGCTTTGGTGCCTTGGACATGAGCTAGGACCTTAAGATTCTGCATGAAAGGAGGACTAGCAGCCGAGTTGCAGGGGAGAATGTAAAAAGTGTTCATATGAAGTAAAAACCTGAGAAATCCGTCCGTTTTCGTCATTTGTTATCGAATCGACTTAAAGCCAGATCGTCACATTGGCCGCTCTGCTCTCGGAAACGGTTGTACTTATCGTCTGCAAAGCTATGTCGCGTGTTGCCGTAGGCGGAAACAGGAAAAGCACCATAGTAGAACATAGATGAAGCTTCTAAGTTGATGTAATAGCGAGTAAGAAGTAGTCCAATTCAGGTTTTAGGTATCGATTATTGACTTTTTAGCTGGCTTTGGTGCCTTGGACATGAGCTAGGACCTTAAGATTCTGCATGAAAGGAGGACTAGCAGCCGAGTAGCACGGGAGAATGTGAAAAGTGTTCATATGTAGTAAAAACCTGAGAAATTCGTCCGTTTTCGTCATTTGTTATCGAATCGACTTAAAGCCAGATCGTCACATTGGCCGCTCTTCTCTCTGAAACGGTTGTACTTATCGTCTACAAAGCTATGTCGCGTGCTGCGGTATGCGGAGACACTAAAATCACCATAGTAGAACACAGATGGAGCTACTAAGTTGACGTAATAGCCAGTAAGAAGTAGTACAATTCAAGTTTTAGGTATCGATTATTGACTTTTTAGCTAGCTTTGGTGCCTTGGACATGAGCTATGACCTTAAGATTCTGCATGAAAGCAGGACTAGCAGCCGAGTAGCACGGGAGAATGTGAAAAGTGTTCATAAGTAGTAAAAACCTGGGAAATTCGTCCGTTTTCGTCATTTGTTATCGAATCGACGTAAAGCCACATCGTCTTATTGGCCGCTCTTCTCTCTGAAACGCGTGTACTTATCGTCTGCAAAGCTATATCGCATGCTGCGGTATGCTGAGACACTACAGGCAGCATAGTTGAACACAGATGAAGCTTCTAAGTTGATGTAATAGCCAGTAAGAATTAGTACAATTCAAGTTTTAGGTATCGATTATTGACTTTTTAACTAGCTTTGGTGCCTTGGACATGAGCTAGGACCATAAGATTCTGCATGAAAGGAGGACTAGCCGCCGAGTAGCACGGGAGAATGTGAAAAGTGATCATATGTAGTAAAAACCTGAGAAATTCGTCCGTTTTCGTCATTTGTTATCGAATCGACTTAAAGCCAGATCGTCACATTGGCCGCTCTTCTCTCTGAAACGCTTGTACTTATCGTCTGCAAAGCTATGTCGCATGCTGCGGTATGCTGAGACACTACAAGCAGCATAGTAAAACACAGATGAAGCTTCTAAGTTGATGTAATAGCCAGTAAGAAGTAGTACAATTCAAGTTTTAGGTATCGATTTTTGACTTTTTAGCTGGCTTTGGTGACTTGGACATGAGATAGGACCTTAAGATTCTGCATGAAAGGAGGACTAGCAGCCGAGTTGCAGGGGAGAATGTAAAAAGTGTTCATATGAAGTAAAAACCTGAGAAATCCGTCCGTTTTCGTCATTTGTTATCGAATCGACTTAAAGCCAGATCGTCACATTGGCCGCTCTTCTCTCTGAAACGGTTGTACTTATCGTATGCAAAGCTATGTCGCGTGCTGCGGTATGCGGAAACACTAAAAGCACCATAGTAGAACACAGATGAAGCTTCTAAGTTGATGTAATAGCCAGGAAGAAGTAGTACAATTCAAATTTTAGGTATCGATTATTGACTTTTTAGCTAGCTTTGGTGCCTTGGACATGAGCTAGGACATTATGATTCTGCATGAAAGGAGAACTAGCAGCCGAGTTGCACGGGAGAATGTGAAAAGTGTTCATATGTAGTAAAAACCTGAGATATCCGTCCATTTTCGTCATTTGTTATCGAATCGACTTAAAGCCAGATCGTCACATTGGCCGCTCTTCTCTCTGAAAAAGTTGTACTTATCGTCTGCAAAGCTATGTCGCGTGCTGCGGTATGCGGACACACTAAAAGCACCATAGTAGAACCCAGATGAAGCTTCTAAGTTGATGTAATAGCCAGTAAGAAGTAGTACAATTAAAGTTTTAGGTATCAGTTAATGACTTTTTACCCTTCTTTGGTGCCTTGGACACGTTCTAGGAAATTAAGATTCTCCATGAAGGAGGACTATCAGCCGAGTTGCACGGGAGAATGTGAAAAGTGTTCATATGTAGTAAAAACCTGAGACATCCGTCCGTTTTCGTCATTTGTTATCGAATCGACTTAAAGCCACATCGTCGCATTGGCCGCTCTTCTCTCTGAAACGCTTGTACTTATCGTCTGCAAAGCTATGTCGCGTGCTGCGGTATGCGGAGGCACTAAAAGCACCATAGTAGAACACAGATGAAGCTTCTAAGTTGATGTAATAGCCAGTAAGAAGTAGTACAATTCAAGTTTTAGGTATCGATTATTGACATTTAGCTAGCTTTGGTGCCTTGGACATGAGCTAGGACCTTATGATTCTGCATGAAAGGAGGACTAGCAGCCGAGTTGCACGGGAGAATGTGAAAAGTGTTCATATGTAGTAAAAACCTGAGAGATCCGTCCGTTTTCGTCATTTGTTATCGAATCGACTTAAAGCCAGATCGCCACAATGGCCGCTCTTCTCTCCGAAACGGTTGTGCTTATCGTCTGCAAAACTATGTCGCGTGCTGCGGTATGCGGAGAAACTAAAAGCACCGTAGTTGAACACAGATGTAGCTTCTACGTTGACGTAATAGCCAGGAAGAAGTAGTACAATTCAAGTTTTAGGTATTGATTATTGACTTTTTAGCTGGCTTTGGTACCTTGGACATGAGCTAGGACCTTAAGATTCTGCATGAAAGGAGGACTAGCCGCCTAGTTGCAAGGGAGAATGCGAAAAGTGTTCATATGTAGTAAAAACCTGAGAAATCGGTCCGTTTTCGTCATTTGTTATCGAATCGACTTAAAGCCAGATCGTCACATTGGCCGCTCTTCTCTCTGAAACGGTTGTACTTATCGTCTACAAAGCTATGTCGCGTGCTGCGATATGCGGAGACACTAAAAGCACCATAGTAGAACACAAATGATGCTTCTAAGTTGATGTAATAGCCAGTAAGAAGTAGTCCAATTCAAGATTTAGGTATCGATTATTGACTTTTTAGCTGGCTTTGGTGCCTTGGACATCAGCTGTTACCTTAAGATTCTGCATGAAAGGAGGACTAGCAGCCGAGTTGCAGGGGAGAATGAAAAAAGTGTTCATATGAAGTAAAAACCTGAGAAATCCGTCCGTTTTCGTCATTTGTTATCGAATCGACTTAAAGCCAGATCGTCACATTGGCCGCTCTGCTCTCGGAAACGGTTGTACTTATCGTCTGCAAAGCTATGTCGCTTGTTGCCGTAGGCGGAAACAGAAAAGCACCATAGCAGAACACAGATGAAGCTTCTAAGTTGATGTAATAGCCAGTAAGAAGTAGTCCAATTCAAGATTTAGGTATCGATTATTGACTTTTTAGCTGGCTTTGGTGCCTTGGACATGAGCTAGGACTTTAAGATTCTGCATGAAAGGAGGACTAGCATCCCAGTTGCACGGGAGAATGTGAAAAGTGTTCATATGTATTAAAAACCTGAGACATCAGTCCGTTTTCGTCATTTGTTATCGAATCGACTTAAAGCCAGATCGTCACATTGGCCGCTCTTCTCTCTGAAACGGTTGTACTTATCGTCTGCAAAGCTATGTCGCGTCCTGCGGTATGCGGAGACACTAAAAGCACCATAGTAGAACACAGATGAAGCTTCTAAGTTGATGTAATAGCCAATAAGAAGTAGTACAATTAAAGTTTTAGGTATCGGTTATTGACTTTTTACCCTTCTTTGGTGCCTTGGACACGAGCTAGGAACTTAAGATTTTGCATGAGGGAGGACTAGCAGCCGAGTTGCAGGGGAGAATGTGAAAAGTGTTCATATGTAGTAAAAACCTGAGACATCCGTCCGTTTTCGTCATTTGTTATCGAATCGACTTAAAGCCAGATCGTCACATTGGCCGCTCTTCTCTCTGAAACGGTTGTACTTATCGTCTACAAAGCTATGTCGCGTGCTGCGATATGCGGAGACATTAAAAGCACCATAGTAGAACACAAATGATGCGTCTAAGTTGATGTAATAGCCAGTAAGAAGTAGTCCAGTTCAAGATTTAGGTATCGATTATTGACTTTTTAGCTGGCTTTGGTGCCTTGGACATGAGCTAGGACCTTATGATTCTGCATGAAACGAGGACTAGCGGCCGCGTTGCACGGGAGTATGTGAAAAGTGTTCATATGTAGTAAAAACCTGAGAAATCCGTCCATTTTCGTCATTTGTTATCGAATCGACTTAAAGCCAGATCGTCACATTGGCCGCTCTTCTCTCTGAAACGGTTGTACTTATCGTCTGCAAAACTATGTCGCGTGCTGCGGTATGCGGAGAAACTAAAAGCACCGTAGTAGAACACAGAAGAAGCTTCTAAGTTGATGTAATAGAAAGGAAGAAGTAGTACAATTCAAGTTTTAGGTATTGATTATTGCCTTTTTAGCTGGCTTTGGTGCCTTGGACATGAGCTAGGACCTTAAGATTCTGCATGAAAGGAGGACTGGCAGCCGAGTTGCAAGGGAGAATGTGAAAAGTGTTCATATGTAGTAAAAACCTGAGAAATCGGGCGGGTTTTCGTCATTTGTTATCGAATCGACTTAAAGCCAGATCGTCACATTGGCCGCTCTTCTCTCTGAAACGCTTGTACTTATCGTCTGCAAAGCTACATCGCGTCCTCCGGTATGCGGAGACACTAAAATCACCATAGTAGAACACAGATGAAGCTTCTAAGTTGATGTAATAGCCAGTAAGAAGTAGTACAATTCAAGTTTTAGGTATCGATTATTGACTTTTTATCTGGCTTAGGTGCCTTGGACATGAGCTAGGACCTTAAGATTCTGCATGAAAGGTGGACAAGCAGCCGAGTTGCAGGGGAGAATGTAAAAAGTGTTCATATGAAGTAAAAACATGAGAAATCCGTCCGTTTTCGTCATTTGTTATCGAATCGACTTAAAGCCAGATCGTCACATTGGCCGCTTTGCTCTCGGAAACGGTTGTACTTATCGTCTGCAAAGCTATGTCGCTTGTTGCCGAAGGCGGAAACAGAAAAGCACCATAGTAGAACACAGATGAAGCATCTAAGTTGATGTAATAGGAAGTAAGAAGTAATCCAATTCAAGTTTTAGGTATCGATTATTGACTTTTTAGCGGGCTTTGGTGCCTTGGACATGAGCTAGGACCTTAAGATTCTGCATGAAAGGAGGACTAGCAGCCGAGTAGCACGGGAGAATGTGAAAAGTGTTCATATGTAATAACAACCTGAGAAATCCGTCCGTTTTCGTCATTTGTTATCAAATCGACTTAAAGCCAGATCGACACATTGGCCGCTTTTCTCTCTGAAACGGTTGTACTTATCGTCTGCAAAGCTATGTCGCGTGCTGCGGTATGCTGAGACACTAAAAGCACTATAGTAGAAAACAGATCAAGCTTCTAAGTTGATGTAATAGCCAGTAAGAAGTAGTACAATACAAGTATTAGGTATTGAATATTGACCTTTTAGCTGGCTTTTGTGCCTTGGACATGAGCTAGGACCTTAAGAATCTGCATGAAAGGAGGACTAGCAGCCGAGTTGCACGGGAGAATGTGAAAAGTTTTCATATGTAGTAAAAACCTAAGAAATTCGTCCGTTTTCGTCATTTGTTATCGAATCGACTTAAAGCCAGATCGTCACATTGGCCGCTCTTCTCTCTGAAACGGTTGTACTTGTCGTCTGCAAAGCTATGTCGCGTGCTGCGGTATGCGGAAACACTAAAAGCACCATAGTAGAATACAGATGAAGCTTCTAAGTTGATGTAATAGCCAGGAAGAAGTAGTACAATTCAAATTTTAGGTACTAGTTAATGACTTTTTACCCTTCTTTGGTGCCTTGGACACGTTCTAGGAAATTAAGATTCTGCATGAAGGAGGACTATCAGCCGAGTTGCACGGGAGAATGTGAAAAGTGTTCATATGTAGTAAAAACCTGAGACATCCGTCCGTTTTCGTCATTTGTTATCGAATCGACTTAATGCCACATCGTCACATTGGCCGCTCTTCTCTCTGAAACGCTTGTACTTATCGTCTGCAAAGCTATGTCGCGTGCTGCGGTATGCGGAGGCACTAAAAGCACCATAGTAGAACACAGATGAAGCTTCTAAGTTGATGTAATAGCCAGTAAGAAGTAGTACAATTCAAGTTTTAGGTATCGATTATTGACTTTTTAGCTAGCTTTGGTGCCTTGGACATGAGCTAGGACCTTAAGACTCTGCATGAAAGGAGGACTAGCAGCCGAGTTGCACGGGAGAATGTGAAAAGTGTTCATAAGTAGTAAAAACCCGAGAAATCCGACCGTTTTCGTCATTTGTTATCGTATCGTCTTAAAGCCATATCGTCACATTAGCCGCTCTTCACTCTGAAACGGTTGTACTTATCGATTGCAAATCTATGTCGCGTGCTGCGGTATGCGGAGACACTAAAAGCACCATAGTAGAACACAGATGAAGCTTCTAAGTTGATGTAATAGCCAGTAAGAAGTAGTACAATTCAAGTTTTAGGTATCGATTATTGACATTTAGCTAGCTTTGGTGCCTTGGACATGAGCTAGGACCTTATGATTCTGCATGAAAGGAGGACTAGCAGCCGAGTTGCACGGGAGAATGTGAAAAGTGTTCATATGTAGTAAAAACCTGAGAAATCCGTCCGTTTTCGTCATTTGTTATCGAATCGACTTAAAGCCAGATCGTCACATTGGCCGCTCTTCACTCTGAAACGGTTGTACTTATCGTCTACAAAGCTATGTCGCGTGCTGCGATATGCAGAGACACTAAAAGCACCATAGTAGAACACAAATGATGCTTCTAAGTTGATGTAATAGCCAGTAAGAAGTAGTCCAATTCAAGATTTAGGTATCGATTATTGACTTTTTAGCTGGCTTTGTTGCCTTGGACATGAGCTGTTACCTTAAGATTCTGCATGAAAGGAGGACTAGCAGCCGAGTTGCAGGGGAGAATGTAAAAAGTGTTCATATGAAGTAAAAACCTGAGAAATCCGTCAGTTTTCGTCATTTGTTATCGAATCGACTTAAAGCCAGATCGTCACATTGGCCGCTCTGCTCTCGGAAACGGTTGTACTTATCGTCTGCAAAGCTATGTCGCTTGTTGCCGTAGGCGGAAACAGAAAAGCACCATAGTAGAACACAGATGAAGCTTCTAAGTTGATGTAATAGCCAGTAAGAAGTAGTCCAATTCAAGATTTAGGTATCGATTATTGACTTTTTAGCTGGCTTTGGTGCCTTGGACATGAGCTAGGACTTTAAGATTCTGCATAAAAGGAGGACTAGCATCCCAGTTGCACGGGAGAATGTGAAAAGTGTTCATATGTATTAAAAACCTGAGACATCCGTCCGTTTTCGTCATTTGTTATCGAATCGACTTAAAGCCAGATCGTCACACTGGCCGCTCTTCTCTCTGAAACGGTTGTACTTATCGTCTGCAAAGCTATGTCGCGTGCTGCGGTATGCGGAGACACTAAAAGCACCATAGTAGAACACAGATGAAGCTTCTAAGTTGATGTAATAGCCAATAGGAAGTAGTACAATTAAAGTTTTAGGTATCGGTTATTGACTTTTTACCCTTCTTTGGCGCCTTGGACACGAGCTAGGAACTTAAGATTTTGCATGAGGGAGGACTAGCAGCCGAGTTGCACGGGAGAATGTGAAAAGTGTCCATATGTAGTAAAAACCTGAGAAATCCGTCCGTTTTCGTCATTTGTTATCGAATCGACTTAAAGCCAGATCGTCACATTGGCCGCTCTTCTCTCTGAAACGGTTGTACTTATCGTCTACAAAGCTATGTCGCGTGCTGCGATATGCGGAGACATTAAAAGCACCATAGTAGAACACAAATGATGCGTCTAAGTTGATGTAATAGCCAGTAAGAAGTAGTCCAATTCAAGATTTAGGTATCGATTATTGACTTTTTAGCTGGCTTTGGTGCCTTGGACATGAGCTAGGACCTTATGATACTGCATGAAACGAGGACTAGCGGCCGCGTTGCACGGGAGTATGTGAAAAGTGTTCATATGTAGTAAAAACCTGAGAAATCCGTCCATTTTCGTCATTTGTTATCGAATCGACTTAAAGCCAGATCGTCACATTGGCCGCTCTTCTCTCTGAAACGGTTGTACTTATCGTCTGCAAAACTATGTCGCGTGCTGCGGTATGCGGACACAATAAAAGCACCATAGTAGAACACAGATGAAGCTTCTAAGTTGATGTAATAGCCAGTAAGAAGTAGTACAATTAAAGTTTTAGGTATCGATTATTGACTTTTTGGCTGGCTTTGGTGCCTTGGACATGAGCTAGGACCTTAAGATTCTGCATTAAAGGAGGACTAGCAGCCGAGTTGCAGGGGAGAATGTAAAAAGTGTTCATATGAAGTAAAAACCTGAGAAATCCGTCCGTTTTCGTCATTTGTTATCGAATCGACTTAAAGCCAGATCGTCACATTGGCCGCTCTGCTCTCGGAAACGGTTGTACTTATCGTCTGCAAAGCTATGTCGCGTGTTGCCGTAGGCGGAAACAGGAAAAGCACCATAGTAGAACATAGATGAAGCTTCTAAGTTGATGTAATAGCGAGTAAGAAGTAGTCCAATTCAGGTTTTAGGTATCGATTATTGACTTTTTAGCTGGCTTTGGTGCCTTGGACATGAGCTAGGACCTTAAGATTCTGCATGAAAGGAGGACTAGCAGCCGAGTAGCACGGGAGAATGTGAAAAGTGTTCATATGTAGTAAAAACCTGAGAAATTCGTCCGTTTTCGTCATTTGTTATCGAATCGACTTAAAGCCAGATCGTCACATTGGCCGCTCTTCTCTCTGAAACGGTTGTACTTATCGTCTACAAAACTATGTCGCGTGCTCCGGTATGCGGAGACACTAAAATCACCATAGTAGAACACAGATGGAGCTACTAAGTTGACGTAATAGCCAGTAAGAAGTAGTACAATTCAAGTTTTAGGTATCGATTATTGACTTTTTAGCTAGCTTTGGTGCCTTGGACATGATCTATGACCTTAAGATTCTGCATGAAAGCAGGACTAGCAGCCGAGTAGCACGGGAGAATGTGAAAAGTGTTCATAAGTAGTAAAAACCTGGGAAATTCGTCCGTTTTCGTCATTTGTTATCGAATCGACGTAAAGCCACATCGTCTTATTGGCCGCTCTTCTCTCTGAAACGCGTGTACTTATCGTCTGCAAAGCTATGTCGCATGCTGCGGTATGCTGAGACACTACAGGCAGCATAGTTGAACACAGATGAAGCTTCTAAGTTGATGTAATAGCCAGTAAGAATTAGTACAATTCAAGTTTTAGGTATCGATTATTGACTTTTTAACTAGCTTTGGTGCCTTGGACATGAGCTAGGACCTTAAGATTCTGCATGAAAGGAGGACTAGCCGCCGAGTAGCACGGGAGAATGTGAAAAGTGATCATATGTAGTAAAAACCTGAGAAATTCGTCCGTTTTCGTCATTTGTTATCGAATCGACTTAAAGCCAGATCGTCACATTGGCCGCTCTTCTCTCTGAAACGCTTGTACTTATCGTCTGCAAAGCTATGTCGCATGCTGCGGTATGCTGAGACACTACACGCAGCATAGTAAAACACAGATGAAGCTTCTAAGTTGATGTAATAGCCAGTAAGAAGTAGTACAATTCAAGTTTTAGGTATCGATTTTTGACTTTTTAGCTGGCTTTGGTGCCTTGGACATGAGCTAGGACCTTAACATTCTGCATGAAAGGATTACTACCAGCCGAGTTGCACGGGAGAATGTGAAAAGTGTTCATATGTAGTAAAAACCTTAGAAATCCGTCCGTTTTCGTCATTTGTTATCGAATCGGCCTAAACCCAGATCGACACATTGGCCGCTCTTCACTCTGAAACGGTTGTACTTATCGTCTGCAAAGCTATGTCGCGTGCTGCGGTATGTGGAGACACTAAAAGCACCATAGTAGAACACAGATGAAGCTTCTAAGTTGATGTAATAGCCAGTAAGAAGTAGTACAATTAAAGTTTTAGGTATCGGTTAATGACTTTTTACCCTTCTTTGGTGCCTTGGACACGAGCTAGGAAATTAAGATTTAGCATGAAGGAGGACTATCAGCCGAGGTTCCCGGGAGAATGTGAAAAGTGTTCATATGTAGTAAAAACCTGAGAAATCCGTCCGATTTCGTCATTTGTTATCGAATCGACTTAAAGCCAGATCGTCAGATTTTCCGCTCTTCTCTCTGAAACGGTTGTACTTATCGCCTGTAAACCTATGTCGCGTGCACCGGTATGCGGAGAAACTAAAAGCAGCGTAGTAGAACACAGATGAAGCTTCTAAGTTGATGTAATAGCCAGGAAGAAGTAGTACAATTCAGGTTTTAGGTATTGATTATTGACTTTTTAGCTGGCTTTGGTGCCTTGGACATGAGCTAGGACTTTAAGATTCTGCATAAAAAGAGGACTAGCAGCCGAGTTGCATGGGAGAATGTGAAAAGTGTTCATATGTAGTAAAAACCTGAGACATCCGTCCGTTTTCGTCATTTGTTATCGAATCGACTTAAAGCCAGATCGTCACATTGGCCGCTCTTCTCTCTGAAACGCTTGTACTTATCGTCTGCAATGCTATGTCGCGTGCTGCGGTATGCGGAGGCACTAAAAGCACCATAGTAGAACACAGATGAAGCTTCTACATTGATGTAATAGCCAGTAAGAAGTAGTACAATTCAACTTTTAGGTATCGATTATTGACTTTTTAGCTGGCTTTGGTGCCTTGGACATGAGCTAGGACCTTAACATTGTGCATGAAAGGAGGACTAGCAGCCGAGTTGCACGGGAGAATGTGAAAAGTGTTCATATGTAGTAAAAACCTTAGAAATCCGTCCTTTTTCGTCATTTGTTATCGAATCGACTTAAAGCCAGATCGTCACATTGGCCGCTCTTCTCTCTGAAACGGTTGTACTTATCGTCTGCAAAGCCATGTCGCGTGCTGCGGTATGTGGAGACACTAAAAGCACCATAGTAGAACACAGATGAAGCTTCTAAGTTGATGTAATAGCCAGTAAGAAGTAGTAGCATTCAAGTTTTAGGTATCGATTATTGACTTTTTAGCTGGCTCTGGTGCCTTGGACATGAGCTAGGACCTTAAGATTCTGCATTAAAGGAGGACTAGCACCCGAGTTGCACGGGAGATTGTGAAAAGTGTTCATATGTAGTAAAAACCTGAGAACTCCGTCCGTTTTCGTCATTTGTTATCGAATCGACTTAAAGCCAGATCGTCACATTGGCCGCTCTTCTCTCTGAAACGGTTGTACTTATCGTCTGCAAAGCTATGTCGCGTGCTGCGGTATGCGGAGACACTAAAATCACCATAGTAGAACACAGATGAAGCATCTAAGTTGATGTAATAGCCAGTAAGAAGTAGTCCAATTCAAGTTTTAGGTATCGATTATTGACTTTTTAGCTGGCTTTGGAGGCTTGGACATGAGCTAGGACGTTAAGATTCTGCATGAAAGGAGGACTAGCAGCCGAGTTGCCCAGGAGAATGTGAAAAGTGTTCATATGTAAAAACATAACTGAGAAATCCGTCCGTTTTCGTCAGTTGTTATCGAATCGACTTAAAGCCAGATCGTCACATTGGTCGCTCTTCTCTCTGACACGGTTGTACTTATCGTCTACAAAGATATGTCGCGTGCTGCGGTATGCGGAGACACTAAAATCACCATAGTAGAACACAGATGAAGCTTCTAAGTTGATGTAATAGCCAGTAACAAGTAGTAAAATTCAAGTTTTAGGTATCGATTATTGACTTTTTAGCTAGATTTGGTGCATGGACTTGAGCTAGGACCTTAAGATTCTGCATGAAAGGAGGACTAGCAGCCGAGTTGCACGGGAGAATGTGAAAAGTGTTCATATGCAGTAAAAACCTGAGACATCCGTCCGTTTTCGTCATTTGTTATCGAATCGACTTAAAGCCAGATCGTCACATTGGCCGCTCTTCTCTCTGAAACGGTTGTACTTATCGTCTGCAAAGCTATGTCGCGTGCTGCGGTATGCGGAGACACTAAAATCGCCATAGTAGAACACAGATGAAGCATCTAAGTTGATGTAATAGCCAGTAAGAAGTAGTCCAATTCAAGTTTTAGGTATCGATTATTGACTTTTTAGCTGGCTTTGGAGGCTTGGACATGAGCTAGGACGTTAAGATTCTGCATGAAAGGAGGACTAGCAGCCGAGTTGCCCAGGAGAATGTGAAAAGTGTTCATATGTAAAAAAATACCTGAGAAATCCGTCCGTTTTCGTCGGTTGTTATCGAATCGACTTAAAGCCAGATCGTCACATTGGTCGCTCTTCTCTCTGACACGGTTGTACTTATCGTCTACAAAGATATGTCGCGTGCTGCGGTATGCGGAGACACTAAAATCACCATAGTAGAACACAGATGAAGCTTCTAAGTTGATGTAATAGCCAGTAAGAAGTAGTAAAATTCAAGTTTTAGGTATCGATTATTGACTTTTTAGCTAGATTTGGTGCCTTGGACATGAGCTAGGACCTTAAGATTCTGCATGAAAGGAGGACTAGCAGCCGAGTTGCACGGGAGAATGTGAAAAGTGTTCATATGCAGTAAAAACCTGAGACATCCGTCCGTTTTCGTCATTTGTTATCGAATCGACTTAAAGCCAGATCGTCACATTGGCCGCTGTTCTGTCTGAAACGGTTGTACTTATCGTCTGCAAAGCTATGTCGCGTGCTGCGGTATGCGGAGACACTAAAAGCACCATATTAGAACACAGATGAAGCTTCTAAGTTGATGTAATAGCCAGTAAGAAGAAGTAAAATTCAAGTTTTAGGTATCGGTTATTGACTTTTTAGACTTGTTTGGTGCCATGGACACGAGCTAGGAACTTAAGATTTTGCATGAAGGAGGACTAGCAGCCGAGTTGCACGGGAGAATGTGAAAAGTGTTCATATGTAGTAAAAACCTCAGAAATCGGTCCGTTTTCGTCATTTGTTATCGAATCGACTTAAAGCCAGATCGTCACATTGGCCGCTCTTCTCTCTGAAACGGTTGTACTTATCGTCTGCAAAGCAATGTCGCGTGTTGCCGTAGGCGGAAACAGGAAAAGCACCATAGTAGAACACAGATGAAACTTCTAAGTTGATGTAATAGCCAGTAAGAAGTAGTCCAATTCAAGATTTAGGTATCGATTATTGACTTTTTAGCTGGCTTTGGTGCCTTTGACATGAGCTAGGACCTTAAGATTCTGCATGAAAGGAGGACTAGCAGCCGAGTTGCACGGGAGAATGTGAAAAGTTTTCATATGTAGTAAAAACCTAAGAAATTCGTCCGTTTTCGTCATTTGTTATAGAATCGACTTAAAGCCAGATCGTCACATTGGCCGCTCTTCTCTCTGAAACGGTTGTACTTATCGTCTGCAAAGCTATGTCGCGTGCTGCGGTATGCGGAGACACTAAAAGCACCATAGTAGAACACAGATGAAGCTTCTAAGTTGACGTAATAGCCAGGAAGAAGTAGTACAATTCAAGTTTTAGGTGTCGGTTATTGACTTTTTAGCTGGCTTTGGTGCCTTGGACAAAAGTTAGGACCTTAACATTCTGTATGAAAGGAGGACTAGCAGCCGATTTGCATGGGAGAATGTGAAAAGTGTTCATATGTGGTAAAAACCCGAGAAATCCGTCCGTTTTCGTCATTTGTTATCGAATCGACTTAAAGCCAGATCGTCAAATTAGCCGCTCTTCTCTCTGAAACGGTTGTACTTATCGATTGCAAAGCTATGTCGCGTGCTGCGGTATGCGGAGACACTAAAAGCACCATAGTAGAACACAGATGAAGCTTCTAGGTTGATGTAATAGCCAGTAAGAAGTAGTACAATTCAAGTTTTAGGTATCGATTATTGTCATTTTAGCTAGCTTTGGTGCCTTGGACATGAGCTAGGACCTTATGATTCTGCATGAAAGGAGGACTAGCAGCCGAGTTGCACGGGAGAATGTGAAAAGTGTTCACATGTAGTAAAAACCTGAGAAATCCGTCCGTTTTCGTCATTTGTTATCGAATCGACTTAAAGCCAGATCGTCACATTGGCCGCTCTTCTCTCTGAAACGGTTGTACTTATCGTCTGCAAAGCTATGTCACGTGCTGCGGTATGCTGAGACACTAAAAGCACTATAGTAGAACACAGATCAAGCTTCTAAGTTGATCTAATAGCCAGTAAGAAGTAGTACAATACAAGTATTAGGTATTGAATATTGACCTTTTAGCTGGCTTTTGTGCCTTGGACATGAGCTGGGACCTTAAGATTCTGCATGAAAGGAGGACTAGCAGCCGAGTTGCACGGGAGAATGTGAAAAGTTTTCATATGTAGTAAAAACCTGAGAAATCCGTCCGTTTTCGTCATTTATTATCGAATCTACTTAAAGCCAGATCGTCACATTGGCCGCTCTTCTCTCTGAAACGGTTGTACTTTTCGTCTGCAAAGCTATGTCGCGTACTGCGGTATTCGGAGACACTAAAAGCACCATTGTAGAACACAGATGAAGCTTATAAGATGATGTAATAGCCAGTAAGAAGTAGTCCAATTCAAGATTTAGGTATCGATTATTAACTTTTTAGCTGGCTTTGGTGCCTTGGACATGAGCTAGGACCTTAAGAATCTGCATGAAAGGAGGACTAGCAGCCGAGTTGCACGGGAGAATGTGAAAAGTTTTCATATGTAGTAAAAACCTAAGAAATCCGTCCGTTTTCGTCATTTGTTATCGAATCGACTTAAAGCCAGATCGTCACATTGGCCGCTCTTCTCTCTGAAAAAGTTGTACTTATCGTCTGCAAAGCTATGTCGCGTGCTGCGGTATGCGGACACACTAAAAGCACCATAGTAGAACCCAGATGAAGCTTCTAAGTTGATGTAATAGCCTGTAAGAAGTAGTATAATTAAAGTTTTAGGTATCAGTTAATGACTTTTTACCCTTCTTTGGCGCATTGGACACATTCTAGGAAATTAAGATTTTGCATGAAGGAGGACTATCAGCCGAGTTGCACGGGAGAATGTGAAAAGTGTTCATATGTAGTAAAAACCTGAGACATCCGTCCGTTTTCGTCATTTGTTTTCGAATCGACTTAAAGCCAGATCGTCAAATTGGCCGGTCTTCTCTCTGAAACGCTTGTACTTATCGTCTGCAAAGCTATGTCGCGTGCTGCGGTATGCGGAGACACTAAAAGCACCATAGTAGAACACAGATGAAGCTTCTAAGTTGACGTAATAGCCAATAAGAAGTAGTACAATTCAAGTTTTAGGTGTCGGTTATTGACTTTTTAGCTGGCTTTGGTGCCTTGGACAAAAGTTAGGACCTTAACATTCTGTATGAAAGGAGGGCTAGCAGCCGATTTGCATGGGAGAATGTGAAAAGTGTTCATATGTAGTAAAAACTCGAGAAATCCGTCCGTTTTCGTCATTTGTTATCGAATCGACTTAAAGCCAGGTCGTCAAATTAGCCGCTCTTCTCTCTGAAACGGTTGTACTTATCGATTGCAAAGCTATGTCGCGTGCTGCGGTATGCGGAGACACTAAAAGCACCATAGTAGAACACAGATCAAGCTTCTAAGTTGATGTAATAGCCAGTAAGAAGTAGTACAATTCAAGTTTTAGGTATTGATTATTGACTTTTTAGCTGGCTTTGGTGCCTTGGACATGAGCTAGGACCTTAAGATTCTGCATGAAAGGAGGACTAGCAGCCGAGTTGCACGGGAGAATGTGAAAAGTGTTCATATGTAGTAAAAACCTAAGATATTCGTCCGTTTTCGTCATTTGTTATCGAATCGACTTAAAGCCAGATCGTCAAATTGGCCGCACTTCTCTCTGAAACGCTTGTACTTATCGTCTGCAAAGCTATGTCGCGTGCTGCGGTATGCGGAGACACTAAAAGCACCATAGTAGAACACAGATGAAGCTTCTAAGTTGACGTAATAGCCAATAAGAAGTAGTACAATTCAAGTTTTAGGTGTCGGTTATTGACTTTTTAGCTGGCTTTGGTGCCTTGGACAAAAGTTAGGACCTTTACATTCTGTATGAAAGGAGGACTAGCAGCCGATTTGCATGGGAGAATGTGAAAAGTGTTCATATGTAGTAAAAACTCGAGAAATCCGTCCGTTTTCGTCATTTGTTATCGAATCGACTTAAAGCCAGATCGTCAAATTAGCCGCTCTTCTCTCTGAAACGGTTGTACTTATCGATTGCAAAGCTATGTCGCGTGCTGCGGTATGCGGAGACACTAAAAGCACCATAGTAGAACACAGATCAAGCTTCTAAGTTGATGTAATAGCCAGTAAGAAGTAGTACAATTCAAGTTTTAGGTATTGATTATTGACTTTTTAGCTGGCTTTGGTGCCTTGGACATGAGCTAGGACCTTAAGATTCTGCATGAAAGGAGGACTAGCAGCGGAGTTGCAAGGGAGAATGTGAAAAGTGTTCATATGTAGTAAAAACCTAAGATATTCGTCCGTTTTCGTCATTTGTTATCGAATCGACTTAAAGCCAGATCGTCACATTGGCCGCTCTTCTCTCGGAAACGGTTGTACTTATCGTCTGCAAAGCTATGTCACGTGCTGCGGTATGCGGAGACACTAAAATCACCACAGTAGAACACAGATGAAGCTTCTAAGTTGATGCAATATCCAGCAAGAAGTAGTACAATTCGCGTTGTAGGTATCGATTATTGACTTTTTAGCTGGCTTTGGTGCCTTGGACATGAGCTAGGACCTTAAGATTCTGCATGAATGGAGGACTAGCAGCCGATTTGCATGGGTGAATGTGAAAAGTGTTCATATGTAGTAAAAACCCGAGAAATCCGTCCGTTATCGTCATTTGTAATCGAATTGTCTTAAAGCCAGATCGTCACATTAGCCGCTCTTCACTCTGAAACGGTTGTACTTATCGATTGCAAAGCTATGTCGCGTGCTGCGGTATGCGGAGACACTAAAAGCACCATAGTAGAACACAGATGAAGCTTCTAAGTTGATGTAATAGCCAGTATGAAGTAGTACAATTCAAGTTTTAGGTATCGATTATTGACATTTAGCTAGCTTTGGTGCCTTGGACATGAGCTAGGACCTTATGATTCTGCATGAAAGGAGGACTAGCAGCCGAGTTGCACGGGAGACTGTGAAAAGTGTTCATATGTAGTAAAAACCTGAGAAATCCGTCCATTTTCGTCATTTGTTATCGAATCGACTTAAAGCCAGATCGTCACATTGGCCGCTCTTCTCTCTGAAACGGTTGTACTTATCGTCTGCAAAACTCTGTCGCGTGCTGCGGTATGCGGAGAAACTAACTAGCGGCCGCGTTGCACGGGAGTATGTGAAAAGTGTTCATATGTAGTAAAAACCTGAGAAATCCGTCCATTTTCGTCATTTGTTATCGAATCGACTTAAAGCCAGATCGTCACATTGGCCGCTCTTCTCTCTGAAACGGTTGTACTTATCGTCTGCAAAGCTATGTCGCGTGCTGCGGTATGCGGAGACACTAAAAGCACCATAGTAGAACACAGATGAAGCTTCTAAGTTGATGTAATAGCCAGTAAGAAGTAGTAGAATTCAAGTTTTAGGTATCGAATATTGACTTTTTAGCTAGCTTTGGTGCCTTGGACATGAGCTAGGACCTTAGATTCTGCATGAAAGGTGGACTAGCAACCGAGTTGCACGGGAGAATGTGAAAAGTGTTCATATGCAGTAAAAACCTGAGACATCCGTCCGTTTTCGTCATTTGTTATCGAATCGACTTAAAGCCAGATCGTCACATTGGCCGCTCTTCTCTCTGAAACGGTGGTACTTATCGTCTGCAAATCTATGTCGCGTGCTGCGGTATGCGGACACACTAAAAGCACCATAGTAGAACACAGATGAAGCCTCTAAGTTGATGTAATAGCCAGTAAGAAGAAGTAAAATTCAAGTTTTAGGTATCGGTTATTGACTTTTTACACTTCTTTGGTGCCTTGGACACGAGCTAGGAACTTAAGATTATCATGAAGGAGGACTAGCAGCTGAGTTGCACGGGAGAATGTGAAAAGTGTTCATATGTAGTAAAAACCTGAGAAATCCGTCCGTTTTCGTTATTTGTTATCGAATCGACTTAAAGCCAGATCGTCACATTGGCCGCTCTTCTCTCTGAAACGGTTGTACTTATCGTCTGCAAAGCTATGTCACGTGATGCGGTATGCGGAGACACTAAAATCACCACAGTAGAACACAGATGAAGCTTCTAAGTTGATGCAATATCCAGTAAGAAGTAGTACAATTCGCGTTTTAGGTATCGATTATTGACTTTTTAGCTGGCTTTGGTGCCTTGGACATGAGCTAGGACCTTAAGATTCTGCATGAAAGGAGGACTAGCAGCTCAGTTGCACGTGAGTATGTGAAAAGTGTTCATATGTAGTAAAAACCTGAGAAATCCGTCCGTTTTCGTCATTTGTTATCGAATCGACTTAAAGCCAGATCGACACATTGGCCGATTTTTTCTCTGAAACGGTTGTACTTACCGTCTGCAAAGCTATGTCGCGTGCTGGGGTATGCTGAGACACTAAAAGCACTATAGTAGAACACAGATCAAGGTTCTAAGTTGATGTAATAGCCAGTAAGAAGTAGTACAATACAAGTATTAGGTATTGAATATTGACCTTTTAGCTGGCTTTTGTGCCTTGGACATGAGCCGGGACCTTAAGATTCTGCATGAAAGGACGACTAGAAGCCGAGTTGCACGGGAGAATGTGAAAAGTGTTCATATGTAGTAAAAACCTGAGAAATCCGTCCGTTTTCGTCATTTATTATCGAATCTACTTAAAGCCAGATTGTCACATTGGCCGCTCTTCTCTCTGAAACGGTTGTACTTATCGTCTGCAAAGCTATGTCGCGTACTGCGGTATTCGGAGACACTAAAAGCACCATAGTAGAACACAGATGAAGCTTCTAAGATGATGTAATAGCCAGTAAGAAGTAATACAATTCAAGTTTTAGGTATCGGTTGTTGACTTTTTAGCTGGCTTTGGTGCCTTGGACATGAGCTAGGACCTTAAGATTCTGCAATAAAGGAGGACTAGCAGCCGAGTTGCGCGGGCGAATGTGAAAAGTGTTCATATGTAGTAAAAACCTGAGAAATCCGTCCGTTTTCGTCATTTGTTATCGAATCGACTTAAAGCCAGATCGTCACATTGGTCGCTCTTCTCTCTGACACGGTTGTACTTATCGTCTACAAAGATATGTCGCGTGCTGCGGTATGCGGAGACACTAAAATCACCATAGTAGAACACAGATGAAGCTTCTAAGTTGTTGTAATTGCCAGTAAGAAGTAGCACAATTCAAGTATTAGGTATCGATTATTGACTTTTTAGCTAGATTTGGTGCCTTGGACATGAGCTAGGACCTTAAGATTCTGCATGAAAGGAGGACTAGCAGCCGAGTTGCACGGGAGAATGTGAAAAGTGTCCATATGCAGTAAAAACCTGAGACATCCGTCCGTTTTCGTCATTTGTTATCGAATCGACTTAAAGCCAGATCGTCACATTGGCCGCTCTTCTCTCTGAAACGGTTGTACTTTTCGTCTGCAAATCTATGTCGCGTGCTGCGGTATGCGGACACACTAAAAGCACCATAGTAGAACACAGATGAAGCTTCTAAGTTGATGTAATAGCCAGTAAGAAGAAGTAAAATTCAAGTTTTAGGTATCGGTTATTGACTTTTTACACTTCTTTGGTGCCTTGGACACGAGCTAGGAACTTAAGATTTTGCATGAAGGAGGACTAGCAGCTGAGTTGCACGGGAGAATGTGAAAAGTGTTCATATGTAGTAGAAACCTGAGAAATCCGTCCGTTTTCGTCATTTGTTATCGAATCGACTTAAAGCCAGATCGTCACATTGGCCGCTCTTCTCTCTGAAACGGTTGAACTTATCGTCTGCAAAACTATGTCGCGTGCTGCGGTATGCGGAGAAACTAACTAGCGGCCGCGTTGCACGGGAGTATGTGAAAAGTGTTCATATGTAGTAAAAACCTGAGAAATCCGTCCATTTTCGTCATTTGTTATCGAATCGACTTAAAGCCAGATCGTCACATTGGCCGCTCTTCTCTCTGAAACGGTTGTACTTATCGTCTGCAAAACTATGTCGCGTGCTGCGGTATGCGGAGAAACTAAAAGCACCGTAGTAGAACAAAGATGAAGCTTCTAAGTTGATGTAATAGCCAGAAAGAAGTAGTACAATTCAAGTTTTAGGTATTGATTATTGACTTTTTAGCTGGCTTTGGTGCCTTGGACATGAGCTAGGACCTTAAGATTCTGCATGAAAGGAGGATTAGCAGCCGAGTTGCAAGGGAGAATGTGAAAAGTGTTCATATGTAGTAAAAACCTGAGAAATCGGTCCGTTTTCGTCATTTGTTATCGAATCGACTTAAAGCCAGATCGTCACACTGGCCGCTCTTCTCTCTGAAACACTTGTACTTATCGTCTGCAAAGCTATGTCGCGTGCTGCGGTATGCGGAAACACTAAAATCACCATAGTAGAACACAGATGAACCTTCTAAGTTGATGTAATAGCCAGTAAGAAGTAGTACAATTCAAGTTTTAGGTATCGATTATTGACTTTTTAGCTGGCTTTGGTGCCTTGGACATGAGCTAGGACCTAAAGATTCTGCATGAAAGGAGGACTAGCAGCCGAGTTGCAGGGGAGAATGTAAAAAGTGTTCATATAAAGTAAAAACCTGAGAAATCCGTCCGTTTTCGTCATTTGTTATCGAATCGACTTAAAGCCAGATCGTCACATTGGCCGCTCTGCTCTCGGAAACGGTTGTACTTATCGTCTGCAAAGCTATGACGCGTGCTGCGGTATGCGGAGGCTCTAAAAGCACCATAGTAGAACACAGATAAAACTTCTAAGTTGCTGTAATAGCCAGTAAGAAGTAATACCATTCAAGTTTTAGGTATCGATTATTGACTTTTTAGCTGGCTTTGGTGCCTTGGACATGAGCTAGGACCTTAAGATTCTGCATGAAAGGAGGACTAGCAGCCGAGTTGCACGGGAGAATGTGAAAAGTGTTCATATGCAGTAAAAACCTGAGACATCCGTCCGTTTTCGTCATTTGTTATCGAATCGACTTAAAGCCAGATCGTCACATTGGCCGCTCTTCTCTCTGAAACGGTTGTACTTATCGTCTTCAAATCTATGTCGCGTGCTGCGGTATGCGGACACACTAAAAGCACCATAGTAGAACACAGTTGAAGCTTCTAAGTTGATGTAATAGCCAGTAAGAAGAAGTAAAATTCAAGTTTTAGGTATCGGTTATTGACTTTTTACACTTATTTGGTGCCTTGGACACGAGCTAGGAACTTAAGATTTTGCATGAAGGAGGACTAGCAGCTGAGTTGCACGGGAGAATGTAAAAAGTGTTCATATGTAGTAAAAACCTGAGAAATCCGTCCGTTTTCGTCATTTGTTATCGAATCGACTTAAAGCCAGATCGTCACATTGGCCGCTCTTCTCTCTGAAACGGTTGTACTTATCGTCTGCAAAGCTATGTCACGTGCTGCGGTATGCGGAGACACTAAAATCACCACAGTAGAACACAGATGAAGCTTCTAAGTTGATGCAATATCCAGCAAGAAGTAGTACAATTCGCGTTTTAGGTATCGATTATTGACTTTTTAGCTGGCTTTGGTGCCTTGGACATGAGCTAGGACCTTAAGATTCTGCATGAAAGGAGGACTAGCAGCTCAGTTGCACGGGAGTATGTGAAAAGTGTTCATATGTAGTAAAAACCTGAGAAATCCGACCGTTTTCGTCATTTGTTATCGAATCGACTTAAAGCCAGATTGACATATTGGCCGCTTATTTCTCTGAAACGGTTGTACTTACCGTCTGCAAAGCTATGTCGCGTGCTGCGGTATGCTGAGACACTAAAAGCACTATAGTAGAACACAGATCAAGCTTCTAAGTTGATGTAATAGCCGGTAAGAAGTAGTACAATACAAGTATTAGGTATTGAATATTGACCTTTTAGCTGGCTTTTGTGCCTTGGACATGAGCCGGGACCTTAAGATTCTGCATGAAAGGAGGACTAGCAGCCGAGTTGCACGGGAGAATGTGAAAAGTGTTCATATGTAGTAAAAACCTGAGAAATCCGTCCGTTTTCGTCATTTATTATCGAATCTACTTAAAGCCAGATCGTCACATTGGCTGCTCTTCTCTCTGAAACGGTTGTACTTATCGTCTGCAAAGCTATGTCGCGTACTGCGGTATTCGGAGACACTAAAAGCACCATAGTAGAACACAGATGAAGCTTCTAAGATGATGTAATAGCCAGTAAGAAGTAGTACAATTCAAGTTTTAGTTATCGGTTGTTGACTTTTTAGCTGGCTTTGGTGCCTTGGACATGAGCTAGGACCTTAAGATTCTGCAATAAAAGAGGACTAGCAGCCGAGTAGCACGGGCGAATGTGAAAAGTGTTCATATGTAGTAAAAACCTGAGAAATCGGTCCGTTTTCGTCATTTGTTATCGAATCGACTTAAAGCCAGATCGTCACATTGGCCGCTCTTCTCTCTGAAACGGTTGTACTTATCGTCTGCATAGCTATGTCGCGTGTTGCCGTAGGCGGAAACAGGAAAAGCACCATAGTAGAACACAGATGAAACTTCTAAGTTGATGTAATAGCCAGTAAGAAGTAGTCCAATTCAAGATTTAGGTATCGATTATTGACTTTTTAGCTGGCTTTGGTGCCTTGGACATGAGCTAGGACCTTAAGATTCTGCATGAAAGGAGGACTAGCAGCCGAGTTGGACGGGAGAATGTGAAAAGTGTTCATATGTAGTAAAAACCTAAGAAATTCGTCCGTTTTCGTCATTTGTTATCGAATCGACTTAAAGCCAGATCGTCACATTGGCCGCTCTTCCCTCTGAAACGGTTGTACTTATCGTCTGCAAAGCTATGTCGCATGCTGCGGTATGCGGAGACAATAAAAGCACCATAGTAGAACACAGATGAAGCTTCTAATTTGACGTAATAGCCAGGAAGAAGTAGTACAATTCAAGTTTTAGGTATCGACTATTGACTTTTTAGCTGGCTTTGGTGCATTGGACATGAGCTAGGACCTTATCATTCTGCATGAAAGGAGGACTAGCAGCCGATTTGCATGGGGAATGTGAAAAGTGTTCATATGTAGTAAAAAGCCGAGAAATCCGTCCGTTTTCGTCATTTGTTATCGAATCGTCTTAAAGCCAGATCGTCACATTGGCCGCTCTTCACTCTGAAACGGTTGTACTTATCGATTGCAAAGCTATGTCACGTGCTGCGGTATGCGGAGACACTAAAAGCACCATAGTAGAACACAGATGAAGCTTCTAAGTTGATGTAATAGCCAGTAAGAAGTAGTACAATTCAACTTTTAGGTATCGATTATTGACATTTAGCTAGCTTTGGTGCCTTGGACATGAGCTAGGACCTTATGATTCTGCATGAAATGAGGACTAGCAGCCGAGTTGCACGGGAGAATGTGAAAAGTGTTCATATGTAGCAAAAACCTGAGAAATCCGTCCGTTTTCGTCATTTGTTATCGAATCTACTTAAAGCAAGATCGTTACATTGGCCGCTCTTCTCTCTGAAACGGTTGTACTTATCCTCTACAAAGCTATGTCGCGAGCTGCGATATGCGGAGACACTAAAAGCACCATAGTAGAACACAGATGAAGCTTCTAAGTTGATGTAATAGCCAGTAAGAAGTAGTACAATTAAAGTTTTAGGTATCGGTTATTGACTTTTTACCCTTCTTTGGTGCCTTGGACACGAGCTAGGAACTTAAGATTTTGCATAAGGGAGGACTAGCAGCCGAGTTGCACGGGAGAATGTGAAAAGTGTTCATATGTAGTAAAAACCTAAGAAATTCGTCCGTTTTCGTCATTTGATATCGAATCGACTTAAAGCCAGATCGTCACATTGGCCGCTCTTCTCTCTGAAACGGTTGTACTTATCGTCTACAAAGCTATGTCGCGTGCTGCGATATGCGGAGACACTAAAAGAACCATAGTTGAACACAAATGATGCTTCTAAGTTGATGTAATAGCCAGTAAGAAGTAGTCCAATTCAAGATTTAGGTATCGATTATTGACTTTTTAGCTGGCTTTGGTGCCTTGGACATGACCTAGGACCTTAAGATTCTGCACGAAAGGAGGACTAGCAGGCGAGTTGCAAGGGAGAATGTGAAAAGTGTTCATATGTAGTAAAAACCTGAGAAATCGGTCCGTTTTCGTCATTTGTTATCGAATCGACTTAAAGCCAGATCGTCACATTGGCCGCTCTTCTCTCTGAAACACTTGTACTTATCGTCTGCAAAGCTATGTCGCGTGCTGCGGTATGCGGAAACACTAAAATCACCATAGTAGAAAACAGATGAACCTTCTAAGTTGATGTAATAGCCAGTAAGAAGTAGTACAATTCAAGTTTTAGGTATCGATTATTGACTTCTTAGCTGGCTTTGGTGCCTTGGACATGAGCTAGGACCTTAAGATTCTGCATGAAAGGAGGACTAGCAGCCGAGTTGCACGGGAGAATGTGAAAAGTGTTCATATGCAGTAAAAACCTGAGACATCCGTCCGTTTTCGTCATTTGTTATCGAATCGACTTAAAGCCAGATCGTCACATTGGCCGCTCTTCTCTCTGAAACGGTTGTACTTATCGTCTTCAAATCTATGTCGCGTGCTGCGGTATGCGGACACACTAAAAGCACCATAGTAGAACACAGTTGAAGCTTCTAAGTTGATGTAATAGCCAGTAAGAAGAAGTAAAATTCAAGTTTTAGGTATCGGTTATTGACTTTTTACACTTATTTGGTGCCTTGGACACGAGCTAGGAACTTAAGATTTTGCATGAAGGAGGACTAGCAGCTGAGTTGCACGGGAGAATGTAAAAAGTGTTCATATGTAGTAAAAACCTGAGAAATCCGTTCGTTTTCGTCATTTGTTATCGAATCGACTTAAAGCCAGATCGTCACATTGGCCGCTCTTCTCTCTGAAACGGTTGTACTTATCGTCTGCAAAGCTATGTCACGTGCTGCGGTATGCGGAGACACTAAAATCACCACAGTAGAACACAGATGAAGCTTCTAAGTTGATGCAATATCCAGCAAGAAGTAGTACAATTCGCGTTTTAGGTATCGATTATTGACTTTTTAGCTGGCTTTGGTGCCTTGGACATGAGCTAGGACCTTAAGATTCTGCATGAAAGGAGGACTAGCAGCTCAGTTGCACGGGAGTATGTGAAAAGTGTTCATATGTAGTAAAAACCTGAGAAATCCGTCCGTTTTCGTCATTTGTTATCGAATCGACTTAAAGCCAGATTGACATATTGGCCGCTTATTTCTCTGAAACGGTTGTACTTACCGTCTGCAAAGCTATGTCGCGTGCTGCGGTATGCTGAGACACTAAAAGCACTATAGTAGAACACAGATCAAGCTTCTAAGTTGATGTAATAGCCGGTAAGAAGTAGTACAATACAAGTATTAGGTATTGAATATTGACCTTTTAGCTGGCTTTTGTGCCTTGGACATGAGCCGGGACCTTAAGATTCTGCATGAAAGGAGGACTAGCAGCCGAGTTGCACGGGAGAATGTGAAAAGTGTTCATATGTAGTAAAAACCTGAGAAATCCGTCCGTTTTCGTCATTTATTATCGAATCTACTTAAAGCCAGATCGTCACATTGGCTGCTCTTCTCTCTGAAACGGTTGTACTTATCGTCTGCAAAGCTATGTCGCGTACTGCGGTATTCGGAGACACTAAAAGCACCATAGTAGAACACAGATGAAGCTTCTAAGATGATGTAATAGCCAGTAAGACGTAGTACAATTCAAGTTTTAGTTATCGGTTGTTGACTTTTTAGCTGGCTTTGGTGCCTTGGACATGAGCTAGGACCTTAAGATTCTGCAATAAAAGAGGACTAGCAGCCGAGTAGCACGGGCGAATGTGAAAAGTGTTCATATGTAGTAAAAACCTGAGAAATCGGTCCGTTTTCGTCATTTGTTATCGAATCGACTTAAAGCCAGATCGTCACATTGGCCGCTCTTCTCTCTGAAACGGTTGTACTTATCGTCTGCATAGCTATGTCGCGTGTTGCCGTAGGCGGAAACAGGAAAAGCACCATAGTAGAACACAGATGAAACTTCTAAGTTGATGTAATAGCCAGTAAGAAGTAGTCCAATTCAAGATTTAGGTATCGATTATTGACTTTTTAGCTGGCTTTGGTGCCTTGGACATGAGCTAGGACCTTAAGATTCTGCATGAAAGGAGGACTAGCAGCCGAGTTGGACGGGAGAATGTGAAAAGTGTTCATATGTAGTAAAAACCTAAGAAATTCGTCCGTTTTCGTCATTTGTTATCGAATCGACTTAAAGCCAGATCGTCACATTGGCCGCTCTTCCCTCTGAAACGGTTGTACTTATCGTCTGCAAAGCTATGTCGCATGCTGCGGTATGCGGAGACAATAAAAGCACCATAGTAGAACACAGATGAAGCTTCTAATTTGACGTAATAGCCAGGAAGAAGTAGTACAATTCAAGTTTTAGGTATCGACTATTGACTTTTTAGCTGGCTTTGGTGCATTGGACATGAGCTAGGACCTTATCATTCTGCATGAAAGGAGGACTAGCAGCCGATTTGCATGGGGAATGTGAAAAGTGTTCATATGTAGTAAAAAGCCGAGAAATCCGTCCGTTTTCGTCATTTGTTATCGAATCGTCTTAAAGCCAGATCGTCACATTGGCCGCTCTTCACTCTGAAACGGTTGTACTTATCGATTGCAAAGCTATGTCACGTGCTGCGGTATGCGGAGACACTAAAAGCACCATAGTAGAACACAGATGAAGCTTCTAAGTTGATGTAATAGCCAGTAAGAAGTAGTACAATTCAACTTTTAGGTATCGATTATTGACATTTAGCTAGCTTTGGTGCCTTGGACATGAGCTAGGACCTTATGATTCTGCATGAAATGAGGACTAGCAGCCGAGTTGCACGGGAGAATGTGAAAAGTGTTCATATGTAGCAAAAACCTGAGAAATCCGTCCGTTTTCGTCATTTGTTATCGAATCTACTTAAAGCAAGATCGTTACATTGGCCGCTCTTCTCTCTGAAACGGTTGTACTTATCCTCTACAAAGCTATGTCGCGAGCTGCGATATGCGGAGACACTAAAAGCACCATAGTAGAACACAGATGAAGCTTCTAAGTTGATGTAATAGCCAGTAAGAAGTAGTACAATTAAAGTTTTAGGTATCGGTTATTGACTTTTTACCCTTCTTTGGTGCCTTGGACACGAGCTAGGAACTTAAGATTTTGCATAAGGGAGGACTAGCAGCCGAGTTGCACGGGAGAATGTGAAAAGTGTTCATATGTAGTAAAAACCTAAGAAATTCGTCCGTTTTCGTCATTTGATATCGAATCGACTTAAAGCCAGATCGTCACATTGGCCGCTCTTCTCTCTGAAACGGTTGTACTTATCGTCTACAAAGCTATGTCGCGTGCTGCGATATGCGGAGACACTAAAAGAACCATAGTTGAACACAAATGATGCTTCTAAGTTGATGTAATAGCCAGTAAGAAGTAGTCCAATTCAAGATTTAGGTATCGATTATTGACTTTTTAGCTGGCTTTGGTGCCTTGGACATGACCTAGGACCTTATGATTCTGCATGAAACGAGGACTAGCGGCCGCGTTGCACGGGAGAATGTGAAAAGTGTTCATATGTAGTAAAAACCTGAGAAATCCGTCCATTTTCGTCATTTGTTATCGAATCGACTTAAAGCCAGATCGTCACATTGGCCGCTCTTCTCTCTGAAACGGTTGTACTTATCGTCTGCAAAACTATGTCGCGTGCTGCGGTATGCGGAGAAACTAAAAGCACCGTAGTAGAACACAGATGAAGCTTCTAAGTTGATGTAATAGCCAGGAAGAAGTAGTACAATTCAAGTTTTAGGTATTGATTATTGACTTTTTAGCTGGCTTTGGTGCCTTGGACATGAGCTAGGACCTTAAGATTCTGCACGAAAGGAGGACTAGCAGGCGAGTTGCAAGGGAGAATGTGAAAAGTGTTCATATGTAGTAAAAACCTGAGAAATCGGTCCGTTTTCGTCATTTGTTATCGAATCGACTTAAAGCCAGATCGTCACATTGGCCGCTCTTCTCTCTGAAACACTTGTACTTATCGTCTGCAAAGCTATGTCGCGTGCTGCGGTATGCGGAAACACTAAAATCACCATAGTAGAAAACAGATGAACCTTCTAAGTTGATGTAATAGCCAGTAAGAAGTAGTACAATTCAAGTTTTAGGTATCGATTATTGACTTCTTAGCTGGCTTTGGTGCCTTGGACATGAGCTAGGACCTTAAGATTCTGCATGAAAGGAGGACTAGCAGCCGAGTTGCAGGGGAGAATGTAAAAAGTGTTCATATGAAGTAAAAACCTGAGAAATCCGTCCGTTTTCGTCATTTGTTATCGAATCGACTTAAAGCCAGATCGTCAGATTGGCCGCTCTTCTCTCTGAAACGGTTGTACTTATCGTCTGCAAAGCTATGTCGCGTGCTGCGGTATGCGGAGACACTAAAAGCACCATAGTAGAACACAGATGAAGCATCTACGTTGATGTAATAGCCAGTAAGAAGTAGTACAATTCAAGTTTTAGGTATTGATTATTGACTTTTTAGCTGGCTTTGGTGCCTTGGACATGAGCTAGGACCTTAAGATTCTGCATGAAAGGAGGACTAGCAGCCGAGTTGCACGGGAGAATGTGAAAAGTGTTCATATGTAGTAAAAACCTGAGAAATCCGTCCGTTTTCGTCATTTGTTATCGAATCGACTTAATGCCAGATCGTCACAATGGCCGCTCTTCTCTCTGAAACGGTTGTACTTATCGTCTACAAAGCTATGTCGCGTGCTGCGATATGCGGAGACATTAAAAGCACCATAGTAGAACACAAATGATGCTTCTAAGTTGATGTAATAGCCAGTAAGAAGTAGTCCAATTTAAGATTTAGGTATCGATTATTGACTTTTTAGCTGGCTTTGGTGCCTTGGACATGAGCTAGGACCTTATGATTCTGCATGAAACGAGGACTAGCGGCCGCGTTGCACGGGAGTATGTGAAAAGTGTTCATATGTAGTAAAAACCTGAGAAATCCGTCCATTTTCGTCATTTGTTGTCGAATCGACTTAAAGCCAGATCGTCACATTGGCCGCTCTTCTCTCTGAAACGGTTGTACTTATCGTCTGCAAAACTATGTCGCGTGCTGCGGTATGCGGAGAAACTAAAAGCACCGTAGTAGAACACAGATGAAGCTTCTAAGTTGATGTAATAGCCAGGAAGAAGTAGTACAATTCAAGTTTTAGGTATTGATTATTGACTTTTTAGCTGGCTTTGGTGCCTTGGACATGAGCTAGGACCTTAAGATTCTGCATGAAAGGAGGACTAGCAGCCGAGTTGCAAGGGAGAATGTGAAAAGTGTTCATATGTAGTAAAAACCTGAGAAATCGGTCCGTTTTCGTCATTTGTTATCGAATCGACTTAAAGCCAGATCGTCACATTGGCCGCTCTTCTCTCTGAAACGCTTGTACTTATCGTCTGCAAAGCTATGTCGCGTCCTGCGGTATGCGGAGACACTAAAATCAGTTTAGTAGAACACAGATGAATCTTCTAAGTTGATGTAATAGCCAGTAAGAAGTAGTACAATTGAAGTTTTAGGTATCGATTATTGACTTTTTAGCTGGCTTTGGTGCCTTGGACATGAGCTAGGACCTTAAGATTCTGCATGAAAGGTGGACTAGCAGCCGAGTTGCAGGGGAGAATGTAAAAAGTGTTCATATGAAGTAAAAACCTGAAAAATCCGTCCGTTTTCGTCATTTGTTATCGAATCGACTTAAAGCCAGATCGTCACATTGGCCGCTCTACTCTCGGAAACGGTTGTACTTATCGTCTGCAAAGCTATGCCGCTTGTTGCCGTAGGCGGAAACAGAAGAGCACCATAGTAGAACACAGATGAAGCTTCTCAGTTGATGTAATAGCCAGTAAGAAGTAGTACAGTTCTAGTTTTAGGTATCGATTATTGACTTTTTGGCTGGCTTTGGTGCCTTGGACATGAGCTAGTACCTTAAGATTCTGCATGAAAGGAGGACTAGCAGCCGAGTTGCACGGGAGAATGTGAAAAGTGTTCATATGTAGTAAAAACCTTAGAAATCCATCCGTTTTCGTCATTTGTTATGGAATCGTCTTAAAGCCAGATCGTCACATTGGCCGCTCTTCTCTCTGAAACGGTTGTACTTATCGTCTGCAAAGCTATGTCGCATGCTGCGGTATGCGGAGACAATAAAAGCACCATAGTAGAACACAGATGAAGCTTCTAAATTGACGTAATAGCCAGGAAGAAGTAGTACAATTCAAGTTTTAGGTATCAACTATTGACTTTTTAGCTGGCTTTGGTGCCTTGGACATGAGCTAGGACATTAACATTTTGCATGAAACGAGGACTAGCAGCCGATTTGCATGGGAGAATGTGAAAAGTGTTCATATGTAGTAAAAACCCGAGAAATCCGTCCGTTTTCGTCATTTGTTATCGAATCGTCTTAAAGCCAGATCGTCATATTAGCCGCTCTTCACTCTGAAACGGTTGTACTTATCGATTGCAAAGCTATGCCGCGTGCTGCGGTATGCGGAGACACTAAAAGCACCATAGTAGATCACAGTTGAAGCTTCTAAGTTGATGTAATAGCCAGTAAGAAGTAGTACAATTCAAGTTTTAGGTATCGATTATTGACATTTAGCTAGCTTTGGTGCCTTGGACATGAGCTAGGACCTTATGATTCTGCATGAACGGAGGACTAGCAGCGAGTTGCACGGGAGAATGTGAAAAGTGTTCATATGTAGTAAAAACCTGAGAAATCCGTCCGTTTTCGTCATTTGTTATCGAATCGACTTAAAGCAAGATCGTCACATTGGCCGCTCTTCTCTCTGAAACGGTTGTACTTATCAACTACAAAGCTATGTCGCGAGCTGCGATATGCGGAGACACTAAAAGCACCATAGGAAAACACAGATGAAGCTTCTAAGTTGATGTAATAGCCAGTAAGATGTAGTACAATTAAAGTTTTAGGTATCGGTTATTGACTTTTTACCCTTCTTTGGTGCCTTGGACACGAGCTAGGAACTTAAGATTTTGCATGAGGGAGGACTAGCAGCCGAGTTGCACGGGAGAATGTGAAAAGTGTTCATATGTAGTAAAAACCTGAGAAATCCGTCCGTTTTCGTCATTTGTTATCGAATCGACTTAAAGCCAGATCGTCACAATGGCCGCTCTTCTCTCTGAAACGGTTGTACTTATCGTCTGCAAAACTATGTCGTGTGCTGCGGTATGCGGAGAAACTAAAAGCACCGTAGTAGAACACAGATGTAGCTTCTACGTTGACGTAATAGCCAGGAAGCAGTAGTACAATTCAAGTTTTAGGTATTGATTATTGACTTTTTAGCTGGCTTTGGTGCCTTGGACATGAGCTAGGACCTTAAGATTCTGCATGAAAGGAGGACTAGCAGCCTAGTTGCAAGGGAGAATGTGAAAAGTGTTCATATGTAGTAAAAACCTGAGACAACCGTCCGTTTTCGTCATTTGTTATCGAAACGACTTAAAGCCAGATCGTCACCTTGGCCGCTCTTCTCTCTGAAACGGTTGTACTTATCGTCTACAAAGCTATGTCGCGTGCTGCGATATGCGGAGACACTAAAAGAACCATAGTAGAACACAAATGATGCTTCTAAGTTGATGTAATAGCCAGTAAGAAGTAGTCCAATTCAAGATTTAGGTATCGATTATTGACTTTTTAGCTGGTTTTGGTGCCTTGGACATGACCTAGGACCTTATGATTCTGCATGAAACGAGGACTAGCGGCCGCGTTGCACGGGAGTATGTGAAAAGTGTTCATATGTAGTAAAAACCTGAGAAATCCGTCCATTTTCGTCATTTGTTATCGATTCGACTTAAAGCCAGATCTTCACATTGGCCGCTCTTCTCTCTGAAACGGTTGTACTTATCGTCTGCAAAACTATGTCGCGTGCTGCGGTATGCGGAGAAACTAAAAGCATCGTAGTAGAACAAAGATGAAGCTTCTAAGTTGATGTAATAGCCAGGAAGAGGTAGTACAATTCAAGTTTTAGGTATCGATTATTGACTTCTTAGCTGGCTTTGGTGCCTTGGACATGAGCTAGGACCTTAAGATTCTGCATGAAAGGACTACTAGTAGCCGAGTTGCAGGGGAGAATGTAAAAAGTGTTCATATGAAGTAAAAACCTGAGAAATCCTTCCGTTTTCGTCATTTGTTATCGAATCGACTTAAAGCCAGATCGTCACATTGCCCGCTCTGCTCTCGGAAACGGTTGTACTTATCGTCTGCAAAGCTATGTCGCGTGCTGCGGTTTGCGGAGACTCTAAAAGCACCATAGTAGAACACAGATGAAACTTCTAAGTTGCTGTAATAGCCAGTAAGAAGTAATACCATTCAAGTTTTAGGTATCGATTATTGACTTTTTAGCTGGCTTTGGTGCCTTGGACATGAGCTAGGACTTTAAGATTCTGCATAAAAGGAAGACTAGCAGCCCAGTTGCACGGGAGAAAGTGAAAAGTGTTCATATGTATTAAAAACCTGAGACATCCGTCCGTTTTCGTCATTTGTTATCGAATCGACTTAAAGCCAGATCGTCAGATTGGCCGCTCTTCTCTCTGAAACGGTTGTACTTATCGTCTGCAAAGCTATGTCGCGTGCTGCGGTATGCGGAGACACTAAAAGCACCATAGTAGAACACAGATGAAGCATCTACGTTGATGTAATAGCCAGTAAGAAGTAGTACAATTCAAGTTTTAGGTATTGATTATTGACTTTTTAGCTGGCTTTGGTGCCTTGGACATGAGCTAGGACCTTAAGATTCTGCATGAAAGGAGGACTAGCAGCCGAGTTGCACGGGAGAATGTGAAAAGTGTTCATATGTAGTAAAAACCTGAGAAATCCGTCCGTTTTCGTCATTTGTTATCGAATCGACTTAAAGCCAGATCGTCACATTGGCCGCTCTACGCTCGGAAACGGTTGTACTTATCGTCTGCAAAGCTATGCCGCTTGTTGCCGTAGGCGGAAAAAGAAAAGCACCATAGTAGAACATAGATGAAGCTTCTAAGTTGATGTAATAGCCAGTAAGAAGTAGTACAATTCAAGTTTTAGGTATTGATTATTGACTTTTTAGCTGGCTTTGGTGCCTTGGACATGAGCTAGGACCTTAAGATTCTGCATGAAAGGAGGACTAGCAGCCGAGTTGCAAGGGAGAATGTGAAAAGTGTTCATATGTAGTAAAAACCTGAGAAATCGATCCGTTTTCGTCATTTGTTATCGAATCGACTTAAAGCCAGATCGTCACATTGGCCGCTCTTCTCTCTGAAACGCTTGTACTTATCGTCTGCAAAGCTATGTCGCGTCCTGCGGTATGCGGAGACACTAAAATCAGTTTAGTAGAACACAGATGAATCTTCTAAGTTGATGTAATAGCCAGTAAGAAGTAGTACAATTGAAGTTTTAGGTATCGATTATTGACTTTTTAGCTGGCTTTGGTGCCTTGGACATGAGCTAGGACCTTAAGATTCTGCATGAAAGGTGGACTAGCAGCCGAGTTGCAGGGGAGAATGTAAAAAGTGTTCATATGAAGTAAAAACCTGAAAAATCCGTCCGTTTTCGTCATTTGTTATCGAATCGACTTAAAGCCAGATCGTCACATTGGCCGCTCTACTCTCGGAAACGGTTGTACTTATCGTCTGCAAAGCTATGCCGCTTGTTGCCGTAGGCGGAAAAAGAAAAGCACCATAGTAGAACACAGATGAAGCTTCTAAGTTGATGTAATAGCCAGTAAGAAGTAGTACAATTCTAGTTTTAGGTATCGATTATTGACTTTTTAGCTGGCTTTGGTGCCTTGGACATGAGCTAGTACCTTAAGATTCTGCATGAAAGGAGGACTAGCAGCCGAGTTGCACGGGAGAATGTGAAAAGTGTTCATATGTAGTAAAAACCTTAGAAATCCATCCGTTTTCGTCATTTGTTATCGAATCGACTTAAAGCCTGATCGTCACATTGGCCGCTCTTCTCTCTGAAACGGTTGTACTTATCGTCTGCAAAGCTATGTCGCGTGCTGCGGTATGCGGAGACCTTAAAAGCACCATAGTAGAACACAGATGAAGCTTCTAAGTTGATGTAATAGCCAGCAAGAAGTTGTAGAATTCAAGTTTTTGGTATCGATTATTGACTTTTTTGCTGGGTTTGGTGCCTTGGACATGAGCTAGGACCTTAAGATTCTGCATGAAAGGAGGACTAGCAGCCGAGTTGCACGGGAGAATGTGAAAAGTGTTCATATGTAGTAAAAACCTGAGAAATCCGACCGTTTCGGTCATTTGTTATCGAATCGACTTAAAGCCAGATCGTCACATTGGCCGTTCTTCTCTCTGAAAAAGTTGTACTTATCGTCTGCAAAGCTATGTCGCGTGCTGCGGTATGCGGACACAATAAAAGCACCATAGTAGAACACAGATGAAGCTTCTAAGTTGATGTAATAGCCAGTAAGAAGTAGTACAATTAAAGTTTTAGGTGTCGGTTAAGGACTTTTACCCTTCTTTGGTGCCTTGGACGCGAGCTAGGAAATTAAGATTTTGCATGAAGGAGGACTATCAGCCGAGTTGCACGGGAGAATGTGAAAAGTGTTCATATGTAGTAAAAACCTGAGAAATCCGTCCGTTTTCGTCATTTGTTATCGAATCGACTTAAAGCCAGAACGTCACATTGTCCGCTCTTTTCTCTGAAGCGGTTGTACTTATCGTCTGTAAAACTATGTCGCGTGCTGCGGTATGCGGAGAAACTAAATACACCGTAGTAGAACACAGATGAAGCTTCTAAGTTGATGTAATAACCAGGAAGAAGTAGTACAATTCAAGTTTTAGGTATCGATTAATGACTTTTTAGCTGGCTTTGGTGCCTTGGACATGAGCTAGGACCTTAAGATTCTGCATGAAAGGAGGACTAGCAGCCGAGTTGCACGGGAGAATGTGAAAAGTGTTCATATGTAGTAAAAACCTTAGAAATCCGTCCGTTTTCGTCATTTGTTATCGAATCGACTTAAAGCCAGATCGTCACATTGGCCGCTCTTCTCTCTGAAACGGTTGTACTTATCGTCTGCAAAGCTATGTCGCGTACTGCGGTATGTGGAGACACTAAAAGCACCATAGTAGAACACAGATGAAGCTTCTAAGTTGATGTAATAGCCAGTAAGAAGTAGTACAATACAAGTTTTAGGTATCGATTATTGACTTTTTAGCTAGCATTGGTGCCTTGGACATGAGCTAGGACCTTAAGATTCTGCATGAAAGGAGGACTAGCAGCCGAGTAGCACAGGAGAATGTGAAAAGTGTTCATATGTAGTAAAAACCTGGGAAATTCGTCCGTTTTCGTCATTTGTTATCGAATCGACTTAAAGCCAGATCGTCACATTGGCCGCTCTTCTCTCTGAAACGGTTGTACTTATCGTCTGCAAAGCTATGTCGCGTGCTGCGGTATGCGGAGACCTTAAAAGCACCATAGTAGAACACAGATGAAGCTTCTAAGTTGATGTAATAGCCAGCAAGAAGTTGTAGAATTCAAGTTTTTGGTATCGATTATTGACTTTTTTGCTGGGTTTGGTGCCTTGGACATGAGCTAGGACCTTAAGATTCTGCATGAAAGGAGGACTAGCAGCCGAGTTGCACGGGAGAATGTGAAAAGTGTTCATATGTAGTAAAAACCTGAGAAATCCGACCGTTTCGGTCATTTGTTATCGAATCGACTTAAAGCCAGATCGTCACATTGGCCGTTCTTCTCTCTGAAAAAGTTGTACTTATCGTCTGCAAAGCTATGTCGCGTGCTGCGGTATGCGGACACAATAAAAGCACCATAGTAGAACACAGATGAAGCTTCTAAGTTGATGTAATAGCCAGTAAGAAGTAGTACAATTAAAGTTTTAGGTATCGGTTAATGACTTTTACCCTTCTTTGGTGCCTTGGACACGAGCTAGGAAATTAAGATTTTGCATGAAGGAGGACTATCAGCCGAGTTGCACGGGAGAATGTGAAAAGTGTTCATATGTAGTAAAAACCTGAGAAATCCGTCCGTTTTCGTCATTTGTTATCGAATCGACTTAAAGCCAGAAAGTCACATTGTCCGCTCTTTTCTCTGAAACGGTTGTACTTATCGTCTGTAAAACTATGTCGCGTGCTGCGGTATGCGGAGAAACTAAATACACCGTAGTAGAACACAGATGAAGCTTCTAAGTTGATGTAATAGCCAGGAAGAAGTAGTACAATTCAAGTTTTAGGTATCGATTATTGACTTTTTAGCTGGCTTTGGTGCCTTGGACATGAGCTAGGACCTTAAGATTCTGCATGAAAGGAGGACTAGCAGCCGAGTTGCACGGGAGAATGTGAAAAGTGTTCATATGTAGTAAAAACCTTAGAAATCCGTCCGTTTTCGTCATTTGTTATCGAATCGACTTAAAGCCAGATCGTCACATTGGCCGCTCTTCTCTCTGAAACGGTTGTACTTATCGTCTGCAAAGCTATGTCGCGTACTGCGGTATGTGGAGACACTAAAAGCACCATAGTAGAACACAGATGAAGCTTCTAAGTTGATGTAATAGCCAGTAAGAAGTAGTACAATACAAGTTTTAGGTATCGATTATTGACTTTTTAGCTAGCATTGGTGCCTTGGACATGAGCTAGGACCTTAAGATTCTGCATGAAAGGAGGACTAGCAGCCGAGTAGCACAGGAGAATGTGAAAAGTGTTCATATGTAGTAAAAACCTTAGAAATCCGTCCGTTTTCGTCATTTGTTATCGAATCGACTTAAAGCCAGATCGTCACATTGGCCGCTCTTCTCTCTGAAACGGTTGTACTTATCGTCTGCAAAGCTATGTCGCGTGCTGCGGTATGCGGAGACCTTAAAAGCACCATAGTAGAACACAGATGAAGCTTCTAAGTTGATGTAATAGCCAGCAAGAAGTTGTAGAATTCAAGTTTTTGGTATCGATTATTGACTTTTTTGCTGGGTTTGGTGCCTTGGACATGAGCTAGGACCTTAAGATTCTGCATGAAAGGAGGACTAGCAGCCGAGTTGCACGGGAGAATGTGAAAAGTGTTCATATGTAGTAAAAACCTGAGAAATCCGACCGTTTCGGTCATTTGTTATCGAATCGACTTAAAGCCAGATCGTCACATTGGCCGTTCTTCTCTCTGAAAAAGTTGTACTTATCGTCTGCAAAGCTATGTCGCGTGCTGCGGTATGCGGACACAATAAAAGCACCATAGTAGAACACAGATGAAGCTTCTAAGTTGATGTAATAGCCAGTAAGAAGTAGTACAATTAAAGTTTTAGGTATCGATTAATGACTTTTACCCTTCTTTGGTGCCTTGGACACGAGCTAGGAAATTAAGATTTTGCATGAAGGAGGACTATCAGCCGAGTTCCACGGGAGAATGTGAAAAGTGTTCATATGTAGTAAAAACCTGAGAAATCCGTCCGTTTTCGTCATTTGTTATCGAATCGACTTAAAGCCAGAACGTCACATTGTCCGCTCTTTTCTCTGAAACGGTTGTACTTATCGTCTGTAAAACTATGTCGCGTGCTGCGGTATGCGGAGAAACTAAATACACCGTAGTAGAACACAGATGAAGCTTCTAAGTTGATGTAATAACCAGGAAGAAGTAGTACAATTCAAGTTTTAGGTATCGATTATTGACTTTTTAGCTGGCTTTGGTGCCTTGGACATGAGCTAGGACCTTAAGATTCTGCATGAAAGGAGGACTAGCAGCCGAGTTGCACGGGAGAATGTGAAAAGTGTTCATCTGTAGTAAAAACCTTAGAAATCCGTCCGTTTTCGTCATTTGTTATCGAATCGACTTAAAGCCAGATCGTCACATTGGCCGCTCTTCTCTCTGAAACGGTTGTACTTATCGTCTGCAAAGCTACGTCGCGTGCTGCGGTATGTGGAGACACTAAAAGCACCATAGTAGAACACAGATGAAGCTTCTAAGTTGATGTAATAGCCAGTAAGAAGTAGTACAATACAAGTTTTAGGTATCGATTATTGACTTTTTAGCTAGCATTGGTGCCTTGGACATGAGCTAGGACCTTAAGATTCTGCATGAAAGGAGGACTAGCAGCCGAGTAGCACAGGAGAATGTGAAAAGTGTTCATATGTAGTAAAAACCTGGGAAATTCGTCCGTTTTCGTCATTTGTTATCGAATCGACTTAAAGCCAGATCGTCACATTGGCCGCTCTTCTCTCTGAAACGGTTGTACTTATCGTCTGCAAAGCTATGTCGCGTGCTGCGGTATGCGGAGACCTTAAAAGCACCATAGTAGAACACAGATGAAGCTTCTAAGTTGATGTAATAGCCAGTAAGAAGTAGTACAATACAAGTTTAAGGTATCGATTATTGACTTTTTAGCTAGCATTGGTGCCTTGGACATGAGCTAGGACCTTAAGATTCTGCATGAAAGGAGGACTAGCAGCCGAGTAGCACAGGAGAATGTGAAAAGTGTTCATATGTAGTAAAAACCTGGGAAATTCGTCCGTTTTCGTCATTTGTTATCGAATCGACTTAAAGCCAGATCGTCACATTGGCCGCTCTTCTCTCTGAAACGGTTGTACTTATCGTCTGCAAAGCTATGTCGCGTGCTGCGGTATGCGGAGACCTTAAAAGCACCATAGTAGAACACAGATGAAGCTTCTAAGTTGATGTAATAGCCAGCAAGAAGTTGTAGAATTCAAGTTTTTGGTATCGATTATTGACTTTTTTGCTGGGTTTGGTGCCTTGGACATGAGCTAGGACCTTAAGATTCTGCATGAAAGGAGGACTAGCAGCCGAGTTGCACGGGAGAATGTGAAAAGTGTTCATATGTAGTAAAAACCTTAGAAATCCGTCCGTTTTCGTCATTTGTTATCGAATCGACTTAAAGCCAGATCGTCACATTGGCCGCTCTTCTCTCTGAAACGGTTGTACTTATCGTCTGCAAAGCTATGTCGCGTGCTGCGGTATGTGGAGACACTAAAAGCACCATAGTAGAACACAGATGAAGCTTCTAAGTTGATGTAATAGCCAGTAAGAAGTAGTACAATACAAGTTTTAGGTATCGATTATTGACTTTTTAGCTAGCATTGGTGCCTTGGACATGAGCTAGGACCTTAAGTTTCTGCATGAAAGGAGGACTAGCAGCCGAGTAGCACAGGAGAATGTGAAAAGTGTTCATATGTAGTAAAAACCTGGGAAATTCGTCCGTTTTCGTCATTTGTTATCGAATCGACTTAAAGCCAGATCGTCACATTGGCCGCTCTTCTCTCTGAAACGGATGTGCTTATCGTCTGCAAAGCTATGTCGCGTGTTGCCGTAGGCGGAAACAGAAAAGCACCATAGTAGAACACAGATAAAGCTTTTAAGTTGATGTAATAGCCAGTAAGAAGTAGACCAATTAGAGATTTAGGTATCGATTATTGACTTTTTAGCTGGCTTTGGTGCCTTGGACATGAGCTAGGACTTTAAGATTCTGCATAAAGGGAGGACTAACAGCCCAGTTGCACGGGAGAATGTGAAAAGTGTTCATATGTAGTAAAAACCTGAGAAATCCGACCGTTTCGGTCATTTGTTATCGAATCGACTTAAAGCCAGATCGTCACATTGGCCGTTCTTCTCTCTGAAAAAGTTGTACTTATCGTCTGCAAAGCTATGTCGCGTGCTGCGGTATGCGGACACAATAAAAGCACCATAGTAGAACACAGATGAAGCTTCTAAGTTGATGTAATAGCCAGTAAGAAGTAGTACAATTAAAGTTTTAGGTATCGGTTAATGACTTTTACCCTTCTTTGGTGCCTTGGACACGAGCTAGGAAATTAAGATTTTGCATGAAGGAGGACTATCAGCCGAGTTGCACGGGAGAATGTGAAAAGTGTTCATATGTAGTAAAAACCTGAGAAATCCGTCCGTTTTCGTCATTTGTTATCGAATCGACTTAAAGCCAGAACGTCACATTGTCCGCTCTTTTCTCTGAAACGGTTGTACTTATCGTCTGTAAAACTATGTCGCGTGCTGCGGTATGCGGAGAAACTAAATACACCGTAGTAGAACACAGATGAAGCTTCCAAGTTGATGTAATAGCCAGGAATAAGTAGTACAATTCAAGTTTTAGGTATCGATTATTGACTTTTTAGCTGGCTTTGGTGCCTTGGACATGAGCTAGGACCTTAAGATTCTGCATGAAAGGAGGACTAGCAGCCGAGTTGCACGGGAGAATGTGAAAAGTGTTCATATGTAGTAAAAACCTTAGAAATCCGTCCGTTTTCGTCATTTGTTATCGAATCGACTTAAAGCCAGATCGTCACATTGGCCGCTCTTCTCTCTGAAACGGATGTGCTTATCGTCTGCAAAGCTATGTCGCGTGTTGCCGTAGGCGGAAACAGAAAAGCACCATAGTAGAACACAGATGAAGCTTTTAAGTTGATGTAATAGCCAGTAAGAAGTAGACCAATTAGAGATTTAGGTATCGATTATTGACTTTTTTAGCTGGCTTTGGTGCCTTGGACATGAGCTAGGACTTTAAGATTCTGCATAAAAGGAGGACTAACAGCCCAGTTGCACGGGAGAATGTGAAAAGTGTTCGTATGTATTAGAAAACCTGAGACATCCGTCCGTTTTCGTCATTTGTTATCGAATCGACTTAAAGCCAGATCGTCACATTGGCCGCTCTTCTCTCTGAAACGGTTGTACTTATCGTCTGCAAAGCTATGTCGCGTGCTGCGGTATGCGGAGACACTAAAAGCACCATAGTAGAACACAGATGAAGCTTCTAAGTTAATGTAATAGCCAGGAAGAAGTAGTACAATTCAAGTTTTAGGTATTGATTATTGACTTTTTAGCTGGCTTTGGTGCCTTGGACATGAGCTAGTACCTTAAGATTCTGCATGAAAGGAGGACTAGCAGCCGAGTTGCATTGGAGAATGTGAAAAGTGTTCATATGTAGTAAAAACCTGAGAAATCCGTCCGTTTTCGTCATTTGTTATCGAATCGACTTTAAGTCAGATCGTCACATTGGCCGTTCTTCTCTCTGAAACGGTTGTACTTATCGTCTACAAAGCTATGTCACGTGCTGCGGTATGTGGAGACACTAAAAGCAAAATAGTAGAACACAGATGAAGCTTCTAAGTTGATGTAATAGCCAGTAAGAAGTAGTACAATTCAAGTTTTAGGTATCGATTATTGACTTTTTAGCTGGCTTTGGTGCCTTCGACATGAGCTAGGACCTTAAGATTCTGCATGTAAGGAGGACTAGCAGCCGAGTTGCACGGAAGAATGTGAAAAGTGTTCATATGCAGTAAAAACCTGAGACATCCGTCCGTTTTCGTCATTTGTTATCGAATCGACTTAAAGCCAGATAGTCACCTTGGCCGCTCTTATCTCCGAAACGCTTGTACTTATCGTCTGCAAAGCTATGTCGCGTGCTGCGGTATGCGGAGACACTAAAATAACCATAGTAGAACACAGACCAAGCTTCTAAGTTGATGTAATAGCCAGTAAGAAGTAGTACAATTCAAGTTTTAGTTATCGATTATTGACTTTTTAGCTGGCTTTGGTGCCTTGGACATGAGCTAGGACCTTAAGATTCTGCATGAAAGGAGGACTAGCAGCCGAGTTGCAGGGGAAAATGTGAAAAGTGTTCATATGTAGTAAAAACCTGAGAAATCCGTCCGTTTTCGTCATTTGTTATCGAATCGACTTAAAGCCAGATCGTCACATTTGCCGCTCTTCTCTCTGAAACGCTTGTACTTATCGTCTGCAAAGCTATGTCGCATGCTGCGGTATGCTGAGACACTACAAGCAGCATAGTAGAACACAGATGAAGCTTCTAAGTTGATGTAATAGCCAATAAGAAGTAGCACAATTCCAGTTTTAGGTATCGATTATTGACTTTTTTAGCTAGCTTTGGTGCCTTGGACATGACCTAGGACCTTAAGATTCTGCATGAAAGGAGGACTAGCAGCCGAGTAGCACGGGAGAATGTGAAAAGTGATCATATGTAGTAAAAACCTGAGAAATTCGTCTGTTTTCGTCATTTGTTATCGCATCGACTTAAAGCCAGATCGTCACATTGGCCGCTCTTCTCTGTCTGAAACGCTTGTACTTATCGTCTGCAAAGCTATGTCGCATGCTGCGGTATGCTGAGACACTACAAGCAGCATAGTAAAACACAGATGAAGCTTCTAAGTTGATGTAATAGCCAGTAAGAAGTAGTACAATTCAAGTTTTAGGTGTCGATTATTGACTTTTTAGCTGGCTTTGGTGCCTTGGACATGAGCTAGGACCTTAAGATTCTGCATGAAAGGAGGACTAGCAGCCGAGTTGCAGGGGAGAATGTAAAAAGTGTTCATATGAAGTAAAAACCTGAGTAATCCGTCCGTTTTCGTCATTTGTGATCGAATCGACTTAAAGCCAGATCGTCACATTGGCCGCTCTTCTCTCTGAAACGGTTGTACTTATCGTCTGCAAAGCTATGTCGCGTGCTGCGGTATGCGGAGACACTAAAAGCACCATAGTAGAACACAGATGGAGCTTCTAAGTTGATGTAATAGCCAGTAAGAAGTAGTAAAATTCAAGTTTTAGGTATCGATTATTGACTTTTTAGCTGGCTTTGGTGACTTGGAATTGAGCTAGTACCTTAAAATTCTGCATGAAAGGAGGACTAGCAGCCGAGTTGCACGGGAGAATGTGAAAAGTGTTCATATGTAGTAAAAACCTTAGAAATCCATCCGTTTTCGTCATTTGTTATCGAATCGACTTGAAGCCAGATCGTCACATTGGCCGCTATTCTCTCTGAAACGATTGTACTTATCGTCTGCAAAGCTATGTCGCGTGCTGCGGTATGTGGAGACACTAAAATTACCATAGTAGAACACAGATGAAGCATCTAAGTTGATGTAATAGCCAGTAAGAAGTAATCCAATTCAAGTTTTAGGTATCGATTATTGACTTTTTAGCTGGCTTTGGTGCCTTGGACATGAGCTAGGACCTTAAGATTCTACATGAAAGGAGGACTAGCAGCCGAGTTGCACGGGAGAATGTGAAAAGTGTTCATATGTAGTAAAAACCTGAGAAATCCGTCCGTTTTCGTCATTTGTTATCGAATCGACTTAAAGCCAGATCGTCACATTGGCCGCTCTTCTCTCTGAAAAAGTTGTACATATCGTCTGCAAAGCTATGTCGCGTGCTGCGGTACGTGGACACAATAAAAGCACCATAGTAGAACACAGATGAAGCTTCTAAGTTGATGTAATAACCAGTAAGAAGTAGTACAATTAAAGTTTTAGGTATCGATTATTGACTATTTAGCTGGCTTTGATGCCTTGGACATGAGCTAGGACCTTAAGATTCTGCATGAAAGGAGGACTAGCAGCCGAGTTGCACGGGAGAATGTGAAAAGTGTTCATATGTAATAAAAACCTGAGAAATCCGTCCGTTTTCGTCATTTGTTATCGAATCGACTTAAAGTCAGATCGTCACATTGGCCGCTCTTCTCTCTGAAACGGTTGTACTTATCGTCTACAAAGCTATGTCACGTGCTTCGGTATGTGGAGACACTAAAAGCACCGAAGTAGAAAACAGATGAAGCTTCTAAGTTGATGTAATAGCCAGTAAGAGGTAGTACAATTCAAGTTTTAGGTATCGATTATTGACTTTTTAGCTGGCTTTGGTGCCTTGGACATGAGCTAGGACCTTAAGATTCTGCATGAAAGGAGGACTAGCAGCCGAGTTGCAGGGGAAAATGTGAAAAGTGTTCATATGTAGTAAAAACCTGAGAAATTCGTCTGTTTTCGTCATTTGTTATCGAATCGACTTAAAGCCAGATCGTCACATTGGCCGCTCTTCTCTCTGAAACGCTTGTACTTATCGTCTGCAAAGCTATGTCGCATGCTGCGGTATGCTGAGACACTACAAGCAGCATAGTAAAACACAGATGAAGCTTCTAAGTTGATGTAATAGCCAGTAAGAAGTAGTACAATTCAAGTTTTAGGTATCGATTATTGACTTTTTAGCTGGCTTTGGTGCCTTGGACATGAGCTAGGACCTTAAGATTCTGCATGAAAGGAGGACTAGCAGCCGAGTTGCAGGGGAGAATGTAAAAAGTGTTCATATGAAGTATAAACCTGAGTAATCCGTCCGTTTTCGTCATTTGTTATCGAATCGACTTAAAGCCAGATCGTCACATTGGCCGCTCTGCTCTTGAAACGGTTGTACTTATCGTCTGCAAAGCAATGTCGCGTTTTGCCGTAGGCGGAAACAGAAAAGCACCATAGTAGAACACAGATGAAGCTTCTAAGTTGATGTAATAGCTAGTAAGAAGTAGACCAATTCAAGATTGAGGTATCGATTATTGACTTTTTAGCTGGTTTTTTGTGCCTTGGACATGAGCTAGGACTTTATGATTCTGCATAAAAGGAGGACTAGCAGCCGAGTTACACGGGAGAATGTGAAAAGTGTTCATATGTAATAAAAACCTGAGAAATCCATCCGTTTTCGTCATTTGTTATCGAATCGACTTAAAGCCAGATCGTCACATTGGCCGCTATTCTCTCTGAAACGGTTGTACTTATCGTCTGCAAAGCTATGTCGCGTGCTGCGGTATGTGGAGACACTAAAATTACCATAGTAGAACACAGATGAAGCATCTAAGTTGATGTAATAGCCAGTAAGAAGTAATCCAATTCAAGTTTTAGGTATCGATTATTGACTTTTTAGCTGGCTTTGGTGCCTTGGACATGAGCTAGGACCTTAAGATTCTGCATGAAAGGAGGACTAGCAGCCGAGTTGCACGGGAGAATGTGAAAAGTGTTCATATGTAATAAAAACCTGAGAAATCCATCCGTTTTCGTCATTTGTTATCGAATCGACTTAAAGCCAGATCGTCACATTGGCCGCTCTTCTCTCTGAAACGGTTGTACTTATCGTCTGGAAAGCTATGTCGCGTGCTGCGGTATGTGGAGACACTAAAATTACCATAGTAGAACACAGATGAAGCATCTAAGTTGATGTAATAGCCAGTAAGAAGTAATCCAATTCAAGTTTTAGGTATCGATTATTGACTTTTTAGCTGGCTTTGGTGCCTTGGACATGAGCTAGGACCTTAAGATTCTACATGAAAGGAGGACTAGCAGCCGAGTTGCACGGGAGAATGTGAAAAGTGTTCATATGTAGTAAAAACCTGAGAAATCCGTCCGTTTTCGTCATTTGTTATCGAATCGACTTAAAGCCAGATCGTCACATTGGCCGCTCTTCTCTCTGAAAAAGTTGTACATATCGTCTGCAAAGCTATGTCGCGTGCTGCGGTACGTGGACACAATAAAAGCACCATAGTAGAACACAGATGAAGCTTCTAAGTTGATGTAATAGCCAGTAAGAAGTAGTACAATTAAAGTTTTAGGAATCGATTATTGACTTTTTAGCTGGCTTTGATGCCTTGGACATGAGCTAGGACCTTAAGATTCTGCATGAAAGGAGGACTAGCAGCCGAGTTGCACGGGAGAATGTGAAAAGTGTTCATATGTAATAAAAACCTGAGAAATCCATCCGTTTTCGTCATTTGTTATCGAATCGACTTAAAGCCAGATCGTCACATTGGCCGCTATTCTCTCTGAAACGGTTGTACTTATCGTCTGCAAAGCTATGTCGCGTGCTGCGGTATGTGGAGACACTAAAATTACCATAGTAGAACACAGATGAAGCATCTAAGTTGATGTAATAGCCAGTAAGAAGTAATCCAATTCAAGTTTTAGGTATCGATTATTGACTTTTTAGCTGGCTTTGGTGCCTTGGACATGAGCTAGGACCTTAAGATTCTGCATGAAAGGAGGACTAGCAGCCGAGTTGCATGGGAGAATGTGAAAAGTGTTCATATGTAATAAAAACCTGAGAAATCCATCCGTTTTCGTCATTTGTTATCGAATCGACTTAAAGCCAGATCGTCACATTGGCCGCTATTCTCTCTGAAACGGTTGTACTTATCGTCTGCAAAGCTATGTCGCGTGCTGCGGTATGTGGAGACACTAAAATTACCATAGTAGAACACAGATGAAGCATCTAAGTTGATGTAATAGCCAGTAAGAAGTAATCCAATTCAAGTTTTAGGTATCGATTATTGACTTTTTAGCTGGCTTTGGTGCCTTGGACATGAGCTAGGACCTTAAGATTCTACATGAAAGGAGGACTAGCAGCCGAGTTGCACGGGAGAATGTGAAAAGTGTTCATATGTAGTAAAAACCTGAGAAATCCGTCCGTTTTCGTCATTTGTTATCGAATCGACTTAAAGCCAGATCGTCACATTGGCCGCTCTTCTCTCTGAAAAAGTTGTACATATCGTCTGCAAAGCTATGTCGCGTGCTGCGGTACGTGGACACAATAAAAGCACCATAGTAGAACACAGATGAAGCTTCTAAGTTGATGTAATAGCCAGTAAGAAGTAGTACAATTAAAGTTTTAGGTATCGATTATTGACTTTTTAGGTGGCTTAGATGCCTTGGACATGAGCTAGGACCTTAAGATTCTGCATGAAAGGAGGACTAGCAGCCGAGTTGCACGGGAGAATGTGAAAAGTGTTCATATGTAATAAAAACCTGAGAAATCCGTCCGTTTTCGTCATTTGTTATCGAATCGACTTAAAGTCAGATCGTCACATTGGCCGCTCTTCTCTCTGAAACGGTTGTACTTATCGTCTACAAAGCTATGTCACGTGCTTCGGTATGTGGAGACACTAAAAGCACCGAAGTAGAACACAGATGAAGCTTCTAAGTTGATGTAATAGCCAGTAAGAAGTAGTACAATTCAAGTTTTAGGTATGGATTATTGACTTTTTAGCTGGCTTTGGTGAATTCGACATTAGCTAGGACCTTAAGATTCTGCATGTAAGGAGGCCTAGCAGCCGAGTTGCACGGGAGAATGTGAAAAGTGTTCATATGTAAAAAAATACCTGAGATATCCGTCCGTTTTCGTCATTTGTTATCGAATCGACTTAAAGCCAGATCGTCACATTGGTCGCTCTTCTCTCTGAAACGGTTGTACTTATCGTCTGCAAAGCTATGTCGCATGCTGCGGTATGCTGAGACTCTACAAGCAGCATAGTAGAACACAGATGAAGCTTCTAAGTTGATGTAATAGCCAGTAAGAAGTAGTACAATTCAAGTTTTAGGTATCGATTATTGACTTTTTAGCTAGCTTTGGTGCCTTGGACGTGAGCTAGGACCTTAAGATTCAGCATGAAAGGAGGACTAGCAGCCGAATAGCACGGGAGAATGTGAAAAGTGTTCATATGTAGTAAAAACCTGAGAAATTCGTCCGTTTTCGTCATTTGTTATCGAATCGACTTAAAGCCAGATCGTCACATAGGCCGCTCTTCTCTCTGAAACGCTTGTAATTATCGTCTGCAAAGCTATGTCGCGAACTGCGGTATGCGGAGACACTAAAATCACCATAGTAGGAAACAGATGAAGCATCTAAGTTGATGTAATAGCCAGTAAGAAGTAATCCAATTCAAGTTTTAGGTATCGATTATTGAATTTTTAGCTGGCTTTGGTGCCTTGGACATGAGTTAGGACCTTAAGATTTAGCATGAAAGGAGGACTAGCAGCCGAGTTGCACAGGAGAATGTGAAAAGTGTTCATATGTAATAAAAACCTGAGACAACCGTCCGTTTTCGTCATTTGTTATCGAATCGACTTAAAGCCAGATCGTCACATTGGCCGCTCTGCTCTCGGAAACGGTTGTACTTATGGTCTACTAAGCTATGTCACGTGCTGCGGTATGCGGAGACACTAAAAGCACCATAGTAGAACACAGATGAAGCTTCTAAGTTTATGTAATAGCCAGTAAGAAGTAGTACAATCCAAGTTGTAGGTATCGATTATTGATTTTTTAGCTGGCTTTGGTGCCTTGGACATGAGCTAGGACCTTACGATTCTGCATGAAAGGAGGACTAGCAGCCGAGTTGCACGGGAGAATGTGAAAAGTCTTCATATGTAGTAAAAACCTGAGAAATCCGTCCGTTTTCGTCATTTGTTATCGAATCGACTTAAAGCCAGATCATCACATTGGCCGCTCTTCTCTCTGAAACGTTTGTACTTATCGTCTGCAAAGCTATGTCGCGTACTGCGGTATGTGGAGACACTAAAAGCACCATAGTAGAATACAGATGAACCTTCTTAGTTGATGTAATAGCCAGTAAGAAATAGTACAATTCAAGTTTTAGGTATCGATTATTGACTTTTTAGCTGGCTTTGGTGCCTTGGACATGAGCTAGGACCTTAAGATTCAGCATGAAAGGAGGACTAGCAGCCGAGTTGCACGGGAGAATGTGAAAAGTGTTCAAATGTAATAAAAACCTGAGAAATCCGTCCGTTTTCGTCATTTGTTGTCGAATCGACTTAAAGCCAGATCGTCACATTGGCCGCTCTGCTCTCGGAAACGGTTGTACTTATCGTCTACTAAGCTATGTCGCGTGCTGCGGTATGCGGAGACACTAAAAGCACCATAGTAGAACACAGATTAAGCTTCTAAGTTAATGTAATAGCCAGTAAGAAGTAGTACAATTCAAGTTTTAGGTATCGATTATTGACTTTTTAGCTGGCTTTGGTGCTTTGGACATGAGCTAGGACCTCAACATTCTGCATGAAAGGATTACTAGCAGCCGAGTTGCACGGGAGAATGTGAAAAGTGTTCATATGTAGTAAAAACCTTAGAAATCCGTCCGTTTTCGTCATTTGTTATCGAATCGACTTAAAGCCAGATCGTCACATTGGCCGCTCTTCTCTCTGAAACGGTTGTACTTATCGTCTGCAAAGCTATGTCGCGTGCTGCGGTATGTGGACACACAAAAAGCACCATAGTAGAACACAGATTAAGCTTCTAAGTTAATGTAATAGCCAGTAAGAAGTAGTAGAATTCAAGTTTTAGGTATCGATTATTGACTTTTTAGCTGGCTTTGGTGCCTTGGACATGAGCTAGGACCTTAACATTCTGCATGGAAGGATTACTAGCAGCCGAGTTGCACGGGAGAATGTGAAAATTGTTCATATGTAGTAAAAACCTTAGAAATCCGTCCGTTTTCGTAATTTGTTATCGAATCGACTTAAAGCCAGATCGTCACATTGGCCGCTCTTCTCTCTGAAACGGTTGTACTTATCGTCTGCAAAGCTATGTCGCGTGCTGCGGTATGTGGACACACTAAAAGCACCATAGTAGAACACAGATGAAGCTTCTAAGTTGATGTAATAGCCAGTTAGAAGTAGTACAATTCAAGTTTTAGGTATCGATTATTGACTTTTTAGCTAGCTTTGATGCCTTGGACATGAGCTAGGACCTTAAGATTCTGCATGAAAGGAGGACTAGCAGCCGAGTTGCACGGGAGAATGTGAAAAGTGTTCATATGTAGTAAAAACCTGAGAAATCCGTCCGTTTTCGTCATTTGTTATCGAATCGACTTAAAGCCAGATCGTCACATTGGCCGCTCTACGCTCGGAAACGGTTGTACTTATCGTCTGCAAAGCTATGCCGCTTGTTGCCGTAGGCGGAAAAAGAAAAGCACCATAGTAGAACATAGATGAAGCTTCTAAGTTGATGTAATAGCCAGTAAGAAGTAATCCAATTCAAGTTTTCGGTATCGATTATTGACTTTTTAGCTGGCTTTGGTGCCTTGGACATGAGCTAAGACCTTAAGATTCAGCATGAAAGGAGGACTAGCAGCCGAGTTGCACAGGAGAATGTGAAAAGTGTTCATATGTAATAAAAACCTGAGAAATCCGTCCGTTTTCGTCATTTGTTATCGAATCGACTTAGAGCCAGATCATCACATTGGCCGCTCTTCTCTCTGAAACGGGTGTACTTATCGTCTGCAAAGCTATGTCGCGTGCTGCGGTATGTGGAGACACTAAAATTACCATAGTAGAACACAGGTGAAGCATCTAAGTTGATGTAATAGCCAGTAAGAAGTAATCCAATTCAAGTTTTGGTTATCGATTATTGACTGTTTAACTGGCTTTGGTGCCTTGGACATGAGCTAGGACCTTAAGATTCTGCATGAAAGGAGGACTAGCAGCCGAGTTGCACGGGAGAATGTGAAAAGTGTTCATATGTAATAAAAACCTGAGAAATCCGTCCGTTTTCGTCATTTGTTATCGAATCGACTTAAAGCCAGATCGTCACATTGGCCGCTCTTCTCTCTGAAACGGTTGTACTTATCGTCTGCAAAGCTATGTCGCATGCTGCGGTATGCTGAGACACTACAAGCAGCATAGTAGAACACAGATGAGGCTTCTAAGTTGATGTAATAGCCAGTAAGAAGTAGTGCAATTCAAGTTTTAGGTATCGATTATTGACTTCTTAGCTGGCTTTGGTGCCTTGGACATGAGCTAGGACCTTACGATTCTGCATGAAAGGAGGATTAGCAGCCGAGTTGCACGGGAGAATGTGAAAAGTGTTCATATGTAGTAAAAGCCTGAGAAATCCGTCCGTTATCGTCATTTGTTATCGAATCGACTTAAAGCCAGATCATCACATTGGCTGCTCTTCTCTCTGAAACGGTTGTACTTATCGTCTGCAAAGCTATGTCGCGTACTGCGGTATGTGGAGACACTAAAAGCACCATAGTAGAACACAGATGAACCTTCTAAGTTGATGTAATAGCCAGTAAGAAATAGTACAATTAAAGTTTTAGGTATCGATTATTGACTTTTTAGCTGGCTTTGGTGCCTTGGACATGAGCTAGGACCTTAAGATTCTGCATGAAAGGAGGACTAGCAGCCGAGTTGCACGGGAGAATGTGAAAAGTGTTCATATGTAGTAAAAACCTGAGAAATCCGTCCGTTTTCGTCATTTGTTATCGAATCGACTTAAAGCCAGATCGTCACATTGGCCGCTCTACGCTCGGAAACGGTTGTACTTATCGTCTGCAAAGCTATGCCGCTTGTTGCCGTAGGCGGAAAAAGAAAAGCACCATAGTAGAACATAGATGAAGCTTCTAAGTTGATGTAATAGCCAGTAAGAAGTAGTACAATTAAAGTTTTAGGTATTGATTATTGACTTTTTAGCTGGCTTTGGTGCCTTGTACATGAGCTAGGACCTTAAGATTCTGCATGAAAGGAGGACTAGCAGCCGAGTTGCATGGGAGAATGTGAAAAGTGTTCATATGTAGTAAAAACCTGAGAAATCCGTCCGTTTTCGTCATTTGTTATCGAATCGACTTAAAGCCAGATCGTCACATTGGCCGCTCTTCTCTCTGAAAAAGTTGTACATATCGTCTGCAAAGCTATGTCGCGTGCTGCGGTACGTGGACACAATAAAAGCACCATAGTAGAACACAGATGAAGCTTCTAAGTTGATGTAATAACCAGTAAGAAGTAGTACAATTAAAGTTTTAGGTATCGATTATTGACTATTTAGCTGGCTTTGATGCCTTGGACATGAGCTAGGACCTTAAGATTCTGCATGAAAGGAGGACTAGCAGCCGAGTTGCACGGGAGAATGTGAAAAGTGTTCATATCTAATAAAAACCTGAGAAATCCGTCCGTTTTCGTCATTTGTTATCGAATCGACTTAAAGTCAGATCGTCACATTGGCCGCTCTTCTCTCTGAAACGGTTGTACTTATCGTCTACAAAGCTATGTCACGTGCTTCGGTATGTGGAGACACTAAAAGCACCGAAGTAGAAAACAGATGAAGCTTCTAAGTTGATGTAATAGCCAGTAAGAGGTAGTACAATTCAAGTTTTAGGTATCGATTATTGACTTTTTAGCTGGCTTTGGTGCCTTGGACATGAGCTAGGACCTTAAGATTCGGCATGAAAGGAGGACTAGCAGCCGAGTTGCAGGGGAAAATGTGAAAAGTGTTCATATGTAGTAAAAACCTGAGAAATTCGTCTGTTTTCGTCATTTGTTATCGAATCGACTTAAAGCCAGATCGTCACATTGGCCGCTCTTCTCTCTGAAACGCTTGTACTTATCGTCTGCAAAGCTATGTCGCATGCTGCGGTATGCTGAGACACTACAAGCAGCATAGTAAAACACAGATGAAGCTTCTAAGTTGATGTAATAGCCAGTAAGAAGTAGTACAATTCAAGTTTTAGGTATCGATTATTGACTTTTTAGCTGGCTTTGGTGCCTTGGACATGAGCTAGGACCTTAAGATTCTGCATGAAAGGAGGACTAGCAGCCGAGTTGCAGGGGAGAATGTAAAAAGTGTTCATATGAAGTATAAACCTGAGTAATCCGTCCGTTTTCGTCATTTGTTATCGAATCGACTTAAAGCCAGATCGTCACATTGGCCGCTCTGCTCTTGAAACGGTTGTACTTATCGTCTGCAAAGCAATGTCGCGTTTTGCCGTAGGCGGAAACAGAAAAGCACCATAGTAGAACACAGATGAAGCTTCTAAGTTGATGTAATAGCTAGTAAGAAGTAGACCAATTCAAGATTGAGGTATCGATTATTGACTTTTTAGCTGGTTTTTTGTGCCTTGGACATGAGCTAGGACTTTATGATTCTGCATAAAAGGAGGACTAGCAGCCGAGTTGCACGGGAGAATGTGAAAAGTGTTCATATGTAATACAAACCTGAGAAATCCATCCGTTTTCGTCATTTGTTATCGAATCGACTTAAAGCCAGATCGTCACATTGGCCGCTATTCTCTCTGAAACGGTTGTACTTATCGTCTGGAAAGCTATGTCGCGTGCTGCGGTATGTGGAGACACTAAAATTACCATAGTAGAACACAGATGAAGCATCTAAGTTGATGTAATAGACAGTAAGAAGTAATCCAATTCAAGTTTTAGGTATCGATTATTGACTTTTTAGCTGGCTTTGGTGCCTTGGACATGAGCTAGGACCTTAAGATTCTACATGAAAGGAGGACTAGCAGCCGAGTTGCACGGGAGAATGTGAAAAGTGTTCATATGTAGTAAAAACCTGAGAAATCCGTCCGTTTTCGTCATTTGTTATCGAATCGACTTAAAGCCAGATCGTCACATTGGCCGCTCTTCTCTTTGAAACGGTTGTACTTATCGTCTGCAAAGCTATGTCGCGTGCTGCGGTATGCGGAGACACTAAAAGCACCATAGTAGAACACAGATGGAGCTTCTAAGTTGATGTAATAGCCAGTAAGAAGTAGTAAAATTCAAGTTTTAGGTATCGATTATTGACTTTTTAGCTGGCTTTGGTGCCTTGGAATTGAGCTAGTACCTTAAAATTCTGCATGAAAGGAGGACTAGCAGCCGAGTTGCACGGGAGAATGTGAAAAGTGTTCATATGTAGTAAAAACCTTAGAAATCCATCCGTTTTCGTCATTTGTTATCGAATCGACTTGAAGCCAGATCGTCACATTGGCCGCTATTCTCTCTGAAACGATTGTACTTATCGTCTGCAAAGCTATGTCGCGTGCTGCGGTATGTGGAGACACTAAAATTACCATAGTAGAACACAGATGAAGCATCTAAGTTGATGTAATAGCCAGTAAGAAGTAATCCTATTCAAGTTTTAGGTATCGATTATTGACTTTTTAGCTGTCTTTGGTGCCTTGGACATGAGCTAGGACCTTAAGATTCTACATGAAAGGAGGACTAGCAGCCGAGTTGCACGGGAGAATGTGAAAAGTGTTCATATGTAGTAAAAACCTGAGAAATCCGTCCGTTTTCGTCATTTGTTATCGAATCGACTTAAAGCCAGATCGTCACATTGGCCGCTCTTCTCTCTGAAAAAGTTGTACATATCGTCTGCAAAGCTATGTCGCGTGCTGCGGTACGTGGACACAATAAAAGCACCATAGTAGAACACAGATGAAGCTTCTAAGTTGATGTAATAACCAGTAAGAAGTAGTACAATTAAAGTTTTAGGTATCGATTATTGACTATTTAGCTGGCTTTGATGCCTTGGACATGAGCTAGGACCTTAAGATTCTGCATGAAAGGAGGACTAGCAGCCGAGTTGCACGGGAGAATGTGAAAAGTGTTCATATGTAATAAAAACCTGAGAAATCCGTCCGTTTTCGTCATTTGTTATCGAATCGACTTAAAGTCAGATCGTCACATTGGCCGCTCTTCTCTCTGAAACGGTTGTACTTATCGTCTACAAAGCTATGTCACGTGCTTCGGTATGTGGAGACACTAAAAGCACCGAAGTAGAAAACAGATGAAGCTTCTAAGTTGATGTAATAGCCAGTAAGAGGTAGTACAATTCAAGTTTTAGGTATCGATTATTGACTTTTTAGCTGGCTTTGGTGCCTTGGACATGAGCTAGGACCTTAAGATTCTGCATGAAAGGAGGACTAGCAGCCGAGTTGCAGGGGAAAATGTGAAAAGTGTTCATATGTAGTAAAAACCTGAGAAATTCGTCTGTTTTCGTCATTTGTTATCGAATCGACTTAAAGCCAGATCGTCACATTGGCCGCTCTTCTCTCTGAAACGCTTGTACTTATCGTCTGCAAAGCTATGTCGCATGCTGCGGTATGCTGAGACACTACAAGCAGCATAGTAAAACACAGATGAAGCTTCTAAGTTGATGTAATAGCCAGTAAGAAGTAGTACAATTCAAGTTTTAGGTATCGATTATTGACTTTTTAGCTGGCTTTGGTGCCTTGGACATGAGCTAGGACCTTAAGATTCTGCATGAAAGGAGGACTAGCAGCCGAGTTGCAGGGGAGAATGTAAAAAGTGTTCATATGAAGTATAAACCTGAGTAATCCGTCCGTTTTCGTCATTTGTTATCGAATCGACTTAAAGCCAGATCGTCACATTGGCCGCTCTGCTCTTGAAACGGTTGTACTTATCGTCTGCAAAGCAATGTCGCGTTTTGCCGTAGGCGGAAACAGAAAAGCACCATAGTAGAACACAGATGAAGCTTCTAAGTTGATGTAATAGCTAGTAAGAAGTAGACCAATTCAAGATTGAGGTATCGATTATTGACTTTTTAGCTGGTTTTTTGTGCCTTGGACATGAGCTAGGACTTTATGATTCTGCATAAAAGGAGGACTAGCAGCCGAGTTGCACGGGAGAATGTGAAAAGTGTTCATATGTAATAAAAACCTGAGAAATCCATCCGTTTTCGTCATTTGTTATCGAATCGACTTAAAGCCAGATCGTCACATTGGCCGCTATTCTCTCTGAAACGGTTGTACTTATCGTCTGCAAAGCTATGTCGCGTGCTGCGGTATGTGGAGACACTAAAATTACCATAGTAGAACACAGATGAAGCATCTAAGTTGATGTAATAGCCAGTAAGAAGTAATCCAATTCAAGTTTTAGGTATCGATTATTGACTTTTTAGCTGGCTTTGGTGCCTTGGACATGAGCTAGGACCTTAAGATTCTGCATGAAAGGAGGACTAGCAGCCGAGTTGCACGGGAGAATGTGAAAAGTGTTCATATGTAATAAAAACCTGAGAAATCCATCCGTTTTCGTCATTTGTTATCGAATCGACTTAAAGCCAGATCGTCACATTGGCCGCTATTCTCTCTGAAACGGTTGTACTTATCGTCTGGAAAGCTATGTCGCGTGCTGCGGTATGTGGAGACACTAAAATTACCATAGTAGAACACAGATGAAGCATCTAAGTTGATGTAATAGCCAGTAAGAAGTAATCCAATTCAAGTTTTAGGTATCGATTATTGACTTTTTAGCTGGCTTTGGTGCCTTGGACATGAGCTAGGACCTTAAGATTCTACATGAAAGGAGGACTAGCAGCCGAGTTGCACGGGAGAATGTGAAAAGTGTTCATATGTAGTAAAAACCTGAGAAATCCGTCCGTTTTCGTCATTTGTTACCGAATCGACTTAAAGCCAGATCGTCACATTGGCCGCTCTTCTCTCTGAAAAAGTTGTACATATCGTCTGCAAAGCTATGTCGCGTGCTGCGGTACGTGGACACAATAAGAGCACCATAGTAGAACACAGATGAAGCTTCTAAGTTGATGTAATAGCCAGTAAGAAGTAGTACAATTAAAGTTTTAGGAATCGATTATTGACTTTTTAGCTGGCTTTGATGCCTTGGACATGAGCTAGGACCTTAAGATTCTGCATGAAAGGAGGACTAGCAGCCGAGTTGCACGGGAGAATGTGAAAAGTGTTCATATGTAATAAAAACCTGAGAAATCCATCCGTTTTCGTCATTTGTTATCGAATCGACTTAAAGCCAGATCGTCACATTGGCCGCTATTCTCTCTGAAACGGTTGTACTTATCGTCTGCAAAGCTATGTCGCGTGCTGCGGTATGTGGAGACACTAAAATTACCATAGTAGAACACAGATGAAGCATCTAAGTTGATGTAATAGCCAGTAAGAAGTAATCCAATTCAAGTTTTAGGTATCGATTATTGACTTTTTAGCTGGCTTTGGTGCCTTGGACATGAGCTAGGACCTTAAGATTCTGCATGAAAGGAGGACTAGCAGCCGAGTTGCACGGGAGAATGTGAAAAGTGTTCATATGTAATAAAAACCTGAGAAATCCATCCGTTTTCGTCATTTGTTATCGAATCGACTTAAAGCCAGATCGTCACATTGGCCGCTATTCTCTCTGAAACGGTTGTACTTATTGTCTGCAAAGCTATGTCGCGTGCTGCGGTATGTGGAGACACTAAAATTACCATAGTAGAACACAGATGAAGCATCTAAGTTGATGTAATAGCCAGTAAGAAGTAATCCAATTCAAGTTTTATGTATCGATTATTGACTTTTTAGCTGGCTTTGGTGCCTTGGACATGAGCTAGGACCTTAAGATTCTACATGAAAGGAGGACTAGCAGCCGAGTTGCACGGGAGAATGTGAAAAGTGTTCATATGTAGTAAAAACCTGAGAAATCCGTCCGTTTTCGTCATTTGTTATCGAATCGACTTAAAGCCAGATCGTCACATTGGCCGCTCTTCTCTCTGAAAAAGTTGTACATATCGTCTGCAAAGCTATGTCGCGTGCTGCGGTACGTGGACACAATAAAAGCACCATAGTAGAACACAGATGAAGCTTCTAAGTTGATGTAATAGCCAGTAAGAAGTAGTACAATTAAAGTTTTAGGTATCGATTATTGACTTTTTAGCTGGCTTAGATGCCTTGGACATGAGCTAGGACCTTAAGATTCTGCATGAAAGGAGGACTAGCAGCCGAGTTGCACGGGAGAATGTGAAAAGTGTTCATATGTAATAAAAACCTGAGAAATCCGTCCGTTTTCGTCATTTGTTATCGAATCGACTTAAAGTCAGATCGTCACATTGGCCGCTCTTCTCTCTGAAACGGTTGTACTTATCGTCTACAAAGCTATGTCACGTGCTTCGGTATGTGGAGACACTAAAAGCACCGAAGTAGAACACAGATGAAGCTTCTAAGTTGATGTAATAGCCAGTAAGAAGTAGTACAATTCAAGTTTTAGGTATGGATTATTGACTTTTTAGCTGGCTTTGGTGAATTCGACATTAGCTAGGACCTTAAGATTCTGCATGTAATCAGGCCTAGCAGCCGAGTTGCACGGGAGAATGTGAAAAGTGTTCATATGTAAAAAAATACCTGAGATATCCGTCCGTTTTCGTCATTTGTTATCGAATCGACTTTAAGCCAGATCGTCACATTGGTCGCTCTTCTCTCTGAAACGGTTGTACTTATCGTCTGCAAAGCTATGTCGCATGCTGCGGTATGCTGAGACTCTACAAGCAGCATAGTAGAACACAGATGAAGCTTCTAAGTTGATGTAATAGCCAGTAAGAAGTAGTACAATTCAAGTTTTAGGTATCGATTATTGACTTTTTAGCTAGCTTTGGTGCCTTGGACGTGAGCTAGGACCTTAAGATTCAGCATGAAAGGAGGACTAGCAGCCGAATAGCACGGGAGAATGTGAAAAGTGTTCATATGTAGTAAAAACCTGAGAAATTCGTCCGTTTTCGTCATTTGTTATCGAATCGACTTAAAGCCAGATCGTCACATAGGCCGCTCTTCTCTCTGAAACGCTTGTAATTATCGTCTGCAAAGCTATGTCGCGAACTGCGGTATGCGGAGACACTAAAATCACCATAGTAGGAAACAGATGAAGCATCTAAGTTGATGTAATAGCCAGTAAGAAGTAATCCAATTCAAGTTTTAGGTATCGATTATTGAATTTTTAGCTGGCTTTGGTGCCTTGGACATGAGTTAGGACCTTAAGATTTAGCATGAAAGGAGGACTAGCAGCCGAGTTGCACAGGAGAATGTGAAAAGTGTTCATATGTAATAAAAACCTGAGACAACCGTCCGTTTTCGTCATTTGTTATCGAATCGACTTAAAGCCAGATCGTCACATTGGCCGCTCTGCTCTCGGAAACGGTTGTACTTATGGTCTACTAAGCTATGTCACGTGCTGCGGTATGCGGAGACACTAAAAGCACCATAGTAGAACACAGATGAACCTTCTTAGTTGATGTAATAGCCAGTAAGAAATAGTACAATTCAAGTTTTAGGTATCGATTATTGACTTTTTAGCTGGCTTTGGTGCCTTGGACATGAGCTAGGACCTTAAGATTCAGCATGAAAGGAGGACTAGCAGCCGAGTTGCACGGGAGAATGTGAAAAGTGTTCAAATGTAATAAAAACCTGAGAAATCCGTCCGTTTTCGTCATTTGTTGTCGAATCGACTTAAAGCCAGATCGTCACATTGGCCGCTCTGCTCTCGGAAACGGTTGTACTTATCGTCTACTAAGCTATGTCGCGTGCTGCGGTATGCGGAGACACTAAAAGCACCATAGTAGAACACAGATTAAGCTTCTAAGTTAATGTAATAGCCAGTAAGAAGTAGTAGAATTCAAGTTTTAGGTATCGATTATTGACTTTTTAGCTAGCTTTGATGCCTTGGACATGAGCTAGGACCTTAAGATTCTGCATGAAAGGAGGACTAGCAGCCGAGTAGAATGGGAGAATGTGAAAAGTGTTCATATGTAGTAAAAACCTGAGAAATTCGTCCGTTTTCGTCATTTGTTATCGAATCGACTTAAAGCCAGATCGTCACATTGGCCGCTCTTCTCTCTGAAACGCTTGTACTTATCGTCTGCAAAGCAATGTCGCGAGCTGCGGTATGCGGAGATACTAAAATCACCATAGTAGGAAACAGATGAAGCATCTAAGTTGATGTAATAGCCAGTAAGAAGTAATCCAATTCAAGTTTTCGGTATCGATTATTGACTTTTTAGCTGGCTTTGGTGCCTTGGACATGAGCTAAGACCTTAAGATTCAGCATGAAAGGAGGACTAGCAGCCGAGTTGCACAGGAGAATGTGAAAAGTGTTCATATGTAATAAAAACCTGAGAAATCCGTCCGTTTTCGTCATTTGTTATCGAATCGACTTAAAGCCAGATCATCACATTGGCCGCTCTTCTCTCTGAAACGGGTGTACTTATCGTCTGCAAAGCTATGTCGCGTGCTGCGGTATGTGGAGACACTAAAATTACCATAGTAGAACACAGGTGAAGCATCTAAGTTGATGTAATAGCCAGTAAGAAGTAATCCAATTCAAGTTTTGGTTATCGATTATTGACTGTTTAACTGGCTTTGGTGCCTTGGACATGAGCTAGGACCTTAAGATTCTGCATGAAAGGAGGACTAGCAGCCGAGTTGCACGGGAGAATGTGAAAAGTGTTCATATGTAATAAAAACCTGAGAAATCCGTCCGTTTTCGTCATTTGTTATCGAATCGACTTAAAGCCAGATCGTCACATTGGCCGCTCTTCTCTCTGAAACGGTTGTACTTATCGTCTGCAAAGCTATGTCGCATGCTGCGGTATGCTGAGACACTACAAGCAGCATAGTAGAACACAGATGAGGCTTCTAAGTTGATGTAATAGCCAGTAAGAAGTAGTGCAATTCAAGTTTTAGGTATCGATTATTGACTTCTTAGCTGGCTTTGGTGCCTTGGACATGAGCTAGGACCTTACGATTCTGCATGAAAGGAGGATTAGCAGCCGAGTTGCACGGGAGAATGTGAAAAGTGTTCATATGTAGTAAAAGCCTGAGAAATCCGTCCGTTATCGTCATTTGTTATCGAATCGACTTAAAGCCAGATCATCACATTGGCTGCTCTTCTCTCTGAAACGGTTGTACTTATCGTCTGCAAAGCTATGTCGCGTACTGCGGTATGTGGAGACACTAAAAGCACCATAGTAGAACACAGATGAACCTTCTAAGTTGATGTAATAGCCAGTAAGAAATAGTACAATTAAAGTTTTAGGTATCGATTATTGACATTTTAGCTGGCTTTGGTGCCTTGGACATGAGCTAGGACCTTAAGATTCTGCATGAAAGGAGGACTAGCAGCCGAGTTGCACGGGAGAATGTGAAAAGTGTTCATATGTAGTAAAAACCTGAGAAATCCGTCCGTTTTCGTCATTTGTTATCGAATCGACTTAAAGCCAGATCGTCACATTGGCCGCTCTTCTCTCTGAAACGGGTGTACCTATCGTCTGCAAAGCTATGTCGCGTGCTGCGGTATGTGGAGCCACTAAAATTACCATAGTAGAACACAGATGAAGCATCTAAGTTGATGTAATAGCCAGTAAGAAGTAATCCAATTCAAGTTTTGGGTATCGATTATTGACTTTTTAGCTGGCTTTGGTGCCTTGTACATGAGCTAGGACCTTAAGATTCTGCATGAAAGGAGGACTAGCAGCCAAGTTGCATGGGAGAATGTGAAAAGTGTTCATATGTAATAAAAACCTGAGAAATCCGTCCGTTTTCGTCATTTGTTATCGAATCGACTTAAAGCCAGATCGTCACATTGGCCGCTCTTCTCTCTGAAACGGTTGTACTTATCGTCTACTAAGCTATGTCGCGTGCTGCGGTATGCGGTGACACTAAAAGCACCATAGTACAACACAGATGAAGCTTCTAAGTTAATGTAATAGCCAGTAAGAAGTAGTACAATTCAAGTTTTAGGTATCGATTATTGACTTTTTAGCTGGCTTTGGTGCCTTGGACATGAGCTAGGCCCTTACGATTCTGCATGAAAGGAGGACTAGCAGCCGAGTTGCACGGGAGAATGTGAAAAGTGTTCATATGTAGTAAAAACCTGAGAAATCCGTCCGTTTTCGTCATTTGTTATCGAATCGACTTAAAGCCAGATCGTCACATTGGCCGCTCTTCTCTCTGAAACGGTTGTACTTATCGTCTGCAAAGCTATGTCGCGTACTGCGGTATGTGGAGACACTAAAATAACCATAGTAGAACACAGATTAAGCTTCTAAGTTAATGTAATAGCCAGTAAGAAGTAGAACAATTCAAGTCTTAGGTATCGATTATTGACTTTTTAGCTGGCTTTGGTGCCTTGGACATGAGCTAGGACCTTAACATTCTGCATGGAAGGATTACTAGCAGCCGAGTTGCACGGGAGAATGTGAAAAGTGTTCATATGTAGTAAAAACCTTAGAAATCCGTCCGTTTTCGTAATTTGTTATCGAATCGACTTAAAGCCAGATCGTCACATTGGCCGCTCTTCTCTCTGAAACGGTTGTACTTATCGTCTGCAAAGCTATGTCGCGTGCTGCGGTATGTGGACACACTAAAAGCACCATAGTAGAACACAGATGAAGCTTCTAAGTTGATGTAATAGCCAGTAAGAAGTAGTAGAATTCAAGTTTTAGGTATCGATTATTGACTTTTTAGCTAGCTTTGATGCCTTGGACATGAGCTAGGACCTTAAGATTCTGCATGAAAGGAGGACTAGCAGCCGAGTAGCATGGGAGAATGTGAAAAGTGTTCATATGTAGTAAAAACCTGAGAAATTCGTCCGTTTTCGTCATTTGTTATCGAATCGACTTAAAGCCAGATCGTCACATTGGCCGCTCTTCTCTCTGAAACGCTTGTACTTATCGTCTGCAAAGCTATGTCGCGAGCTGCGGTATGCGGAGATACTAAAATCACCATAGTAGGAAACAGATGAAGCATCTAAGTTGATGTAATAGCCAGTAAGAAGTAATCCAATTCAAGTTTTCGGTATCGATTATTGACTTTTTAGCTGGCTTTGGTGCCTTGGACATGAGCTAAGACCTTAAGATTCAGCATGAAAGGAGGACTAGCAGCCGAGTTGCACAGGAGAATGTGAAAAGTGTTCATATGTAATAAAAACCTGAGAAATCCGTCCGTTTTCGTCATTTGTTATCGAATCGACTTAAAGCCAGATCATCACATTGGCCGCTCTTCTCTCTGAAACGGGTGTAATTATCGTCTGCAAAGCTATGTCGCGTGCTGCGGTATGTGGAGACACTAAAATTACCATAGTAGAACACAGGTGAAGCATCTAAGTTGATGTAATAGCCAGTAAGAAGTAATCCAATTCAAGTTTTGGTTATCGATTATTGACTGTTTAACTGGCTTTGGTGCCTTGGACATGAGCTAGGACCTTAAGATTCTGCATGAAAGAAGGACTAGCAGCCGAGTTGCACGGGAGAATGTGAAAAGTGTTCATATGTAATAAAAACCTGAGAAATCCGTCCGTTTTCGTCATTTGTTATCGAATCGACTTAAAGCCAGATCGTCACATTGGCCGCTCTTCTCTCTGAAACGGTTGTACTTATCGTCTACTAAGCTATGTCGCAAGCTGCGGTATGCTGAGACACTACAAGCAGCATAGTAGAACACATATGAGGCTTCTAAGTTGATGTAATAACCAGTAAGAAGTAGTACAATTCAAGTTTTAGGTATCGATTATTGACTTTTTAGCTGGCTTTGGTGCTTTGGACATGAGCTAGGACCTTACGATTCTGCATGAAAGGAGGATTAGCAGCCGAGTTGCACGGGAGAATGTGAAAAGTCTTCATATGTAGTAAAAACCTGAGAAATCCGTCCGTTTTCGTCATTTGTTATCGAATCGACTTAAAGCCAGATCATCACATTGGCTGCTCTTCTCTCTGAAACGGTTGTACTTATCGTCTGCAAAGCTATGTCGCGTACTGCGGTATGTGGAGACACTAAAAGCACCATAGTAGAACACAGATGAACCTTCTAAGTTATGTAATAGCCAGTAAGAAATAGTACAATTAAGTTTTAGGTATCGATTATTGACTTTTTAGCTGGCTTTGTTGCCTTGGACATGAGCTAGGACCTTAAGATTCTGCATGAAAGGAGGACTAGCAGCCGAGTTGCACGGGAGAATGTGAAAAGTGTTCATATGTAATAAAAACCTGAGAACTCCGTCCGTTTTCGTCATTTGTTATCGAATCGACTTAAAGCAAGATAGTCACATTGGCCGCTCTTCTCTCCGAAACGCTTGTACTTATCGTCTGCAAAGCTATGTCGCGTGCTGCGGTATGCGGATTCACTAAAAGCACCATAGTAGAACACAGATGAAGCTTCTAAGTTGATGTAATAGCCAGTAAGAAGTAGTACAATTAAAGTTTTAGGTATCGGTTAATGACTTTTACCCTTCTTTGGTGCCTTGGACACGAGTAGGAAATTAAGATTTTGCATGAAGGAGGACTATCAGCCGAGTTGCACGGGAGAATGTGAAAAGTGTTCATATGTAGTAAAAACCTGAGAAATCCGTCCGTTTTCGTCATTTGTTATCGAATCGACTTAAAGCCAGATCGTCACATTGGCCGCTCTTCTCTCTGAAACAGTTGTACTTATCGTCTGTAAAACTATGTCGCGTGCTGCTGTATGCGGAGAAACTAAAATCACCGTAGTAGAACACAGATGAAGCTTCTAAGTTGATGTAATAGCCAGGAAGAAGTAGTACAATTCAAGTTTTAGGTATCGATTATTGACTTTTTAGCTGGCTTTGGTGCCTTGGACATGAGCTAGGACTTTAAGATTCTGCATAATAGGAGGACTAGCAGCCGAGTTGCACGGGAGAATGTGAAAAGTGTTCATATGTAGTAATAACCTGAGAAATCCGTCCTTTTGCGTCATTTGTTATCGAATCGACTTAAAGCCAGATCGTCACATTGGTCGCTCTTCTCTCTGAAAAGGTTGTACTTATCGTCTACAAAGCTACGTCGCGTGCTGCGGTATGCGGAGACACTAAAATCACCATAGTAGAACATAGATGAAGCATCTAAGTTGACGTAATAGCCAGGAAGAAGTAATACAATTCAAGTATTAGGTATCGATTATTGACTTTTTAGCTGGCTTTGGTGCCTTGGACACGAGCTAGGACCTTAACATTTTGCATGAAAGGAGGACTAGCAGCCGATTTGCATGGGAGAATGTGAAAAGTGTTCATATGTAGTAAAAATCTGAGAAATCGGTCCACTTTCGTCATTTGTTATCGAATCGACTTAAAGCCAGATGGTCACATTGGCCGCTCTTCTCTCTGAAACGCTTGTACTTATCGTCTGCAAAGCTATGTCGCGTGTTGCCGTAGGCGGAAACAGGAAAAGCACCATAGTAGAACACAGATGAAGCTTCTAAGTTGATGTAATAGCCAGTAAGAAGTAGTCCAATTCAAGTTTTTGGTATCGATTATTGACTTTTTAGCTGGCTTTGGTGCCTTGGACATGAGCTAGGACCTTAAGATTGTGCATGAAAGGAGGACTAGCAGCCGAGTTGCAGGGGAGAATGTGAAAAGTGTTCATATGTAGTAAAAACCTGAGAAATCCGTCCGTTTTCGTCATTTGTTATCGAATCGACTTAAAGCCAGATCGTCACATTGGCCGCTCTTCTCTCTGAAACGCTTGTACTTATCGTCTGCAAAGCTATGTCGCGTGCTGCGGTATGTGGAGACACTAAAAGCACCATAGTAGAACACAGATGAAGCTTCTAAGTTGATGTAATACCCAGTAAGAAGTAGTGGAATTCAAGTTTTAGGTATCGATTATTGACTTTTTAGCTGGCTTTGGTGACTTGGACATGAGCTAGCACCTTAAGATTCTGCATGAAAGGAGGACTAGCAGCCGAGTTGCACGGGAGAATGTGAAAAGTGTTCATATGTAGTAAAAACCTGAGAAATCCGTCCGTTTTCGTCATTTGTTATCGAATCGACTTAAAGCCAGATCGTCACATTGGCCGCTCTTCTCTCTGAAACGCTTGTACTTATCGTCTGCAAAGCTATGTCGCGTGTTGCCGTAGGCGGAAACAGGAAAAGCACCATAGTAGAACACAGATGAAGCTTCTAAGTTGATGTAATAGCCAGTAAGAAGTAGTACAATTCATGTTTTAGGTATCGATTATTGACTTTTTAGCTGGCTTTGGTGACTTGGACATGAGCTAGGACTTTAACATTCTGCATGAAAGGAGGACTAGCAGCCGAGTTGCACGGGAGAATGTTAAAAGTGTTCATATGTAGTAAAAACCTTAGAAATCCGTCCGTTTTCGTCATTTGTTATCGAATCGACTTAAAGCCAGATCGTCACATTGGCCGCTCTTCTCTCTGAAACGGTTGTACTTATCGTCTGCAGAGCTATGTCGCGTGCTGTGGTATGCAGAGACACTATAAGCACTATAGTAGAACACAGATGACACTTCCAAGTTGATGTAATAGCCAGTAAGAAGTAGTACAATTCAAGTTTTAGTTTCTGATTATTGACTTTTTAGCTGGCTTTGGTGCCTTGGACATGAGCTAGGACCTTAAGATTCTGCATGAAAGGAGGACTAGCAGCCGAGTTGCCCAGGAGAATGTGAAAAGTGTTCATATGTAGTAAAAACCTGAGAAATCCGTCCGTTTTCGTCATTTGTTATCGAATCGACTTAAAGCCAGATCGTCACATTGGCCGCTCTTCTCTCCGAAACGGTTGTACTTATCGTCTGCAAGGCTATGTCGCATGCTGCGGTATGCGGAGACACTAAAAGCACCATAGTAGAACACCGATGAAGCTTCTAAGTTGATGTAATAGCCAGTAAGAAGTAGTAGAATTCAAGTTTTTGGTATCGATTATTGACTTTTTTGTTGGCTTTGGTACCTTGGACATGAGCTAGGACCTTAAATTTCTGCATGAAAGGAGGACTAGCAGCCGCGTTGCATGGGAGAATGTGAAAAGTGTTCATATGTAGTAAAAACCTTAGAAATCCTTCCGTTTTCGTCATTTGTTATCGAATCGACTTAAAGCCAGATCGTCACATTGGCCGCTCTTCTCTCTGAAACGCTTGTACTTATCGTCTGCAAAGCTATGTCGCGTGCTGCGGTATGCGGAGACACTAAAATCACCATAGTAGAACACAGATGAAGCTTTTAAGTTGATGTAATAGCCAGTAAGAAGTAGTACAATTTATGTTTTAGGTATCGATTATTGACTTTTTAGCTGGCTTTGGTGCCTTGGACATGAGCTAGGACCTTATGATTCTGCATGAAATTAGGACTAGCAGCCGAGTTGCACGGGAGAATGTTAAAAGTGTTCATATGTAGTAAAAACCTTAGAAATCCGTCCGTTTTCGTCATTTGTTATCGAATCGACTTAAAGCCAGATCGTCACATTGGCCGCTCTTCTCTCTGAAACGCTTGTACTTATCGTCTGCAAAGCTATGTCGCGTGCTGCGGTATGTGGAGACACTAAAAGCACCATAGTAGAACACAGATGAAGCTTCTAAGTTGATGTAATAGCCAGTAAGAAGTAGTACAATTCAAGTTTTAGGTATTGATTATTGACTTTTTAGCTGGCTTTGTTGCCTTGGACATGAGCTAGGACCTTAACATTCTGCATGAAAGGAGGACTAGCAGCCGAGTTGCACGGGAGAATGTGAAAAGTGTTCTTATGTAGTAAAAACCTTAGAAATCCGTCCATTTTCGTCATTTGTTATCGAATCGACTTAAAGCCAGATCGTCACATTGGCCGCTCTTCTCCCCGAAACTCTTGTACTTCTCGTCTGCAAAGCTATGTCGCGTGCTGCGGTATCCGGAGACACTGCACTCACCATAGTAGAACACAGTTCAAGCTTCTAAGTTGATGTAATAGCCAGTACGAAGTAGTACAATTCAAGTTTTAGGTATCGATTATTGACTTTTTAGCTGGCTTTGGTGCCTTGGACATGAGCTAGGACCTTAAGATTCTGCATGAAAGGAGGACTAGCAGCCGATTAGCAGGGAAGAATGTGAAAAATGTTCATATGTAGTAAAAACCAGAGAAATCCGTCAAATTTCGTCATTTGTTATCGAATCGACTTAAAGCCAGATCGTCACATTGGCCGTACTGCTCTCGGAAACGCTTGTACTTATCGTCTGCAAAGCTATGTCGCATGCTGCGGTATGCTGAGACACTACAAGCAGCATAGTAGAACACAGATGAGGCTTCTAAGTTGATGTAATAGCCAGTAAGAAGTAGTACAATTCAAGTTTTAGGTATCGATTATTGACTTTTTAGCTGGCTTTGGTGCCTTGGACATGAGCTAGGACCTTACGATTCTGCATGAAAGGAGGATTAGCAGCCGAGTTGCACGGGAGAATGTGAAAAGTCTTCATATGTAGTAAAAACCTGAGAAATCCGTCCGTTTTCGTCATTTGTTTTCGAATCGACTTAAAGCCAGATCATCACATTGGCTGCTCCTCACTCTGAAACGGTTGTACTTATCGTCTGCAAAGCTATGTCGCGTACTGCGGTATATGGAGACACTAAAAGCACCCTAGTAGAACACAGATGAACCTTCTAAGTTGATGTAATAGCCAGTAAGAAATAGTACAATTAAAGTTTTAGGTATCGATTATTGACTTTTTAGCTGGCTTTGGTGCCTTGGACATGAGCTAGGACCTTAAGATTCTGCATGAAAGGAGGACTAGCAGCCGAGTTGCACGGGAGAATGTGAAAAGTGTTCATATGTAATAAAAACCTGAGAACTCCGTCCGTTTTCGTCATTTGTTATCGAATCGACTTAAAGCCAGATAGTCACATTGGCCGCTCTTCTCTCCGAAACGCTTGTACTTATCGTCAGCAAAGCTATGTAGCGTGCTGCGGTATGTGGAGACACTAAAAGCACCATAGTAGAACACAGATGAAGCTTCTAAGTTGATGTAATAGCCAGTAAGAAGTAGTACAATTCAAGTTTTAGGTATTGATTATTGACTTTTTAGCTGGCTTTGGTGCCTTGGACATGAGCTAGGACCTTAACATTCTGCATGAAAGGAGGACTAGCAGCCGAGTTGCACGGGAGAATGTTAAAAGTGTTCATATGTAGTAAAAACCTTACAAATCCTTCCGTTTTCGTCATTTGTTATCGAATCGACTTAAAGCCAGATCGTCACATTGGCCGCTCTTCTCTCTGAAACGGTTGTACTTATCGTCTGCAAAGCTATGTCGCGTGCTGCGGTATGCGGAGACACTAAAATCACCATAGTAGAACACAGATGAAGCTTTTAAGTTGATGTAATAGCCAGTAAGAAGTAGTACAATTCATGTTTTAGGTATCGATTATTGAGTTTTTAGCTGGCTTTGGTGCCTTGGACATGAGCTAGGACCTTAAGATTCTGCATGAAAGGAGGACTAGCATCCGAGTTGCACGGGAGAATGTTAAAAGTGTTTATATGTAGTAAAAACCTTAGAAATCCGTCCGTTTTCGTCATTTGTTATCGAATCGACTTAAAGCCAGATCGTCACATTGGCCGCTCTTCTCTCTGAAACGCTTGTACTTATCGTCTGCAAAGCTGTGTCGCGTGCTGCGGTATGTGGAGACACTAAAAGCACCATAGTAGAACACAGATGAAGCTTCTAAGTTGATGTAATAGCCAGTAAGAAGTAGTACAATTCAAGTTTTAGGTATTGATTATTGACTTTTTAGCTGGCTTTGTTGCCTTGGACATGAGCTAGGACCTTAACATTCTGCATGAATGGAGGACTAGCAGCCGAGTTGCACGGGAGAATGTGAAAAGTGTTCATATGTAGTAAAAACCTTAGAAATCCGTCCATTTTCGTCATTTGTTATCGAATCGACTTAAAGCCAGATCGTCACATTGGCCGCTCTTCTCTCTGAAACGGTTGTACTTATCGTCTACTAAGCTATGTCGCGTGCTGCGGTATGCGGAGACACTAAAAGCACCATAGTAGAACACAGATGAAGCTTTTAAGTTGATGTAATAACCAGTAAGAAGTAGTACAATTCATGTTTTAGGTATCGATTATTGACTTTTTAGCTGGCTTTGGTGCCTTGGACATGAGCTAGGACCTTAAGATTCTGCATGAAAGGAGGACTAGCAGCCGAGTTGCACGGGAGAATGTTAAAAGTGTTCATATGTAGTAAAAACCTTAGAAATCCGTCCGTTTTCGTCATTTGTTATCGAATCGACTTAAAGCCAGATCGTCACATTGGCCGCTCTTCTCTCTGAAACGCTTGTACTTATCGTCTGCAAAGCTATGTCGCGTGCTGCGGTATGTGGAGACACTAAAAGCACCATAGTAGAACACAGAGGAAGCTTCTAAGTTGATGTAATAGCCAGTAAGAAGTAGTACAATTCAAGTTTTAGGTATTGATTATTGACTTTTTAGCTGGCTTTGTTGCCTTGGACATGAGCTAGGACCTTAACATTCTGCATGAAAGGAGGACTAGCAGCCGAGTTGCACGGGAGAATGTGAAAAGTGTTCATATGTAGTAAAAACCTTAGAAATCCGTCCATTTTCGTCATTTGTTATCGAATCGACTTAAAGCAAGATCGTCACATTGGCCGCTCTTCTCTCCGAAACGCTTGTACTTCTCGTCTGCAAAGCTATGTCGCGTGCTGCGGTATCCGGAGACACTGCACTCACCATAGTAGAACACAGATGAAGCTCCTAAGTTGATGTAATAGCCAGTACGAAGTAGTACAATTCAAGTTTTAGGTATCGATTATTGACTTTTTAGCTGGCTTTGGTGCCTTGGACATGAGCTAGGACCTTAAGATTCTGCATGAAAGGAGGACTAGCAGCCGATTAGCAGGGAAGAATGTGAAAAATGTTCATATGTAGTAAAAACCAGAGAAATCCGTCCATTTTCGTCATTTGTTATCGAATCGACTTAAAGCCAGATCGTCACATTGGCCGTTCTTCTCTCGGAAACGCTTGTACTTATCGTCTGCAAAGCTATGTCGCATGCTGCGGTATGCTGAGACACTACAAGCAGCATAGTAGAACACAGATGAGGCTTCTAAGTTGATGTAATAGCCAGTAAGAAGTAGTACAATTCAAGTTTTAGGTATCGATTATTGACTTTTTAGCTGGCTTTGGTGCCTTGGACATGAGCTAGGACCTTACGATTTTGCATGAAAGGAGGATTAGCAGCCGAGTTGCACGGGAGAATGTGAAAAGTCTTCATATGTAGTAAAAACCTGAGAAATCCGTCCGTTTTCGTCATTTGTTATCGAATCGACTTAAAGCCAGATCATCACATTGGCTGCTCTTCTCTCTGAAACGGTTGTACTTATCGTCTGCAAAGCTATGTCGCGTACTGCGGTATATGGAGACACTAAAAGCACCGTAGTAGAACACAGATGAACCTTCTAAGTTGATGTAATAGCCAGTAAGAAATAGTACAATTAAAGTTTTAGGTATCGATTATTGACTTTTTAGCTGGCTTTGGTGCCTTGGACATGAGCTAGGACCTTAAGATTCTGCATGAAAGGAGGACTAGCAGCCGAGTTGCACGGGAGAATGTGAAAAGTGTTCATATGTAATAAAAACCTGAGAACTCCGTCAGTTTTCGTCATTTGTTATCGAATCGACTTAAAGCCATATAGTCACATTGGCCGCTCTTCTCTCCGAAACGCTTGTACTTATCGTCTGCAAAGCTATGTCGCGTGCTGCGGTATGTGGAGACACTAAAAGCACCATAGTAGAACACAGATGGAGCTTCTAAGTTGATGTAATAGCCAGTAAGAAGTAGTACAATTCAAGTTTTAGGTATTGATTATTGACTTTTTAGCTGGCTTTGGTGCCTTGGACATGAGCTAGGACCTTAACATTCTGCATGAAAGGAGGACTAGCAGCCGAGTTGCACGGGAGAATGTTAAAAGTGTCCATATGTAGTAAAAACCTGAGAAATCCGTCCGTTTTCGTCATTTGTTATCGAATCGACTTAAAGCCAGATCGTCACATTGGCCGCTCCTCTCTCTGAAACGCTTGTACTTATCGTCTGCAAAGCTATGTCGCGTGCTGCGGTATCCGGAGACACTAAAATCACCATAGTAGAACACAGATGAAGCATCTAAGTTGATGTAATAGCCAGTAAGAAGTAATCCAATTCAAGTTTTAGGTATCGATTATTGACTTTTTAGCTGGCTTTGGTGCCTTGGACATGAGCTAGGACCTTAAGATTCTGCATGAAAGGAGGACTAGCTGCCGCGTTGCACGGGAGAATGTGAAAAGTGTTCATATGTAGTAAAAACCTTAGAAATCCTTCCGTTTTCGTCATTTGTTATCGAATCGACTTAAAGCCAGATCGTCACATTGGCCGCTCTTCTCTCTGAAACGCTTGTACTTATCGTCTGCAAAGCTATGTCGCGTGCTGCGGTATGCGGAGACACTAAAATCACCATAGTAGAACACAGATGAAGCTTCTAAGTTGATGTAATAGCCAGTAAGAAGTAATCCAATTCAAGTTTTAGGTATCGATTATTGACTTTTTAGCTGGCTTTGGTGCCTTGGACATGAGCTAGGGCCTTAAGATTCTGCATGAAAGGAGGTCTAGCAGCCGAGTTGCAGGGGAGAATGTGAAAAGTGTTCATATGTAGTAAAAACCCGAGAAATCTGTCCGTTTTGGTCATTTGTTATCGAATCGACTTAAAGCCAGATCGTCACATTGGCCGCTCTTCTCTCGGAAACGCTTGTACTTATCGTCTGCAAAGCTATGTCGCGTGCTGCGGTATGTGGAGACACTAAAAGCACCATAGTAGAACACAGATGAAGCTTCTAAGTTGATGTAATAGCCAGTAAGAAGTAGTGGAATTCAAGTTTTAGGTATCGATTATTGACTTTTTAGCTGGCTGTGGTGCCTTGGACATGAGCTAGCACCTTAAGATTCTGCATGAAAGGAGGAGTAGCAGCCGAGTTGCACGGGAGAATGTGAAAAGTGTTCATATGTAGTAAAAACCTGAGAAATCCGTCCGTTATCGTCATTTGTTATCGAATCGACTTAAAGCCAGATCGTCACATTGGCCGCTCTTCTCTCTGAAACGGTTGTACTTATCGTCTGCAAAGCTATGTCGCGTGCTGCGGTATGCGGAGACACTAAAATCACCATAGTAGAACACAGATGAAGCTTTTAAGTTGATGTAATAGCCAGTAAGAAGTAGTACAATTAAAGTTTTAGGTATCGATTATTGACTTTTTAGCTGGCTTTGGTGCCTTGGACATGAGCTAGGACCTTAAGATTCTGCATGAAAGGAGGACTAGCAGCCGAGTTGCACGGGAGAATGTGAAAAGTGTTCATATGTAATAAAAACCTGAGAACTCCGTCCGTTTTCGTCATTTGTTATCGAATCGACTTAAAGCCAGATAGTCACATTGGCCGCTCTTCTCTCCGAAACGCTTGTACTTATCGTCTGCAAAGCTATGTCGCGTGCTGCGGTATGTGGAGACACTAAAAGCACCATAGTAGAACACAGATGAAGCTTCTAAGTTGATGTAAGAGCCAGTAAGAAGTAGTACAATTCAAGTTTTAGGTATTGATTATTGACTTTTTACCTGGCTTTGGTGCCTTGGACATGAGCTAGGACCTTAACATTCTGCATGAAAGGAGGACTAGCAGCCGAGTTGCACGGGAGAATGTTAAAAGTGTTCATATGTAGTAAAAACCTTAGAAATCCGTCCGTTTTCGTCATTTGTTATCGAATCGACTTAAAGCCAGATCGTCACATTGGCCGCTCCTCTCTCTGAAACGCTTGTACTTATCGTCTGCAAAGCTATGTCGCGTGCTGCGGTATCCGGAGACACTAAAATCACCATAGTAGAACACAGATGAAGCATCTAAGTTGATGTAATAGCCAGTAAGAAGTAATCCAATTCAAGTTTTAGGTATCGATTATTGACTTTTTAGCTGGCTTTGGTGCCTTGGACATGAGCTAGGACCTTAAGATTCTGCATGAAAGGAGGACTAGCTGCCGCGTTGCACGGGAGAATGTGAAAAGTGTTCATATGTAGTAAAAACCTTAGAAATCCTTCCGTTTTCGTCATTTGTTATCGAATCGACTTAAAGCCAGATCGTCACATTGGCCGCTCTTCTCTCTGAAACGCTTGTACTTATCGTCTGCAAAGCTATGTCGCGTGCTGCGGTATGCGGAGACACTAAAATCACCATAGTAGAACACAGATGAAGCTTCTAAGTTGATGTAATAGCCAGTAAGAAGTAGTCCAATTCAAGTTTTAGGTATCGATTATTGACTTTTTAGCTGGCTTTGGTGCCTTGGACATGAGCTAGGACCTTAAGATTCTGCATGAAAGGAGGTCTAGCAGCCACGAGTTGCAGGGGAGAATGTGAAAAGTGTTCATATGTAGTAAAAACCCGAGAAATCTGTCCGTTTTGGTCATTTGTTATCGAATCGACTTAAAGCCAGATCGTCACATTGGCCGCTCTTCTCTCTGAAACGCTTGTACTTATCGTCTGCAAAGCTATGTCGCGTGCTGCGGTATGTGGAGACACTAAAAGCACCATAGTAGAACACAGATGAAGCTTCTAAGTTGATGTAATAGCCAGTAAGAAGTAGTGGAATTCAAGTTTTAGGTATCGATTATTGACTTTTTAGCTGGCTGTGGTGCCTTGGACATGAGCTAGCACCTTAAGATTCTGCATGAAAGGAGGAGTAGCAGCCGAGTTGCACGGGAGAATGTGAAAAGTGTTCATATGTAGTAAAAACCTGAGAAATCCGTCCGTTATCGTCATTTGTTATCGAATCGACTTAAAGCCAGATCGTCACATTGGCCGCTCTTCTCTCTGAAACGGTTGTACTTATCGTCTGCAAAGCTATGTCGCGTGCTGCGGTATGCGGAGACACTAAAATCACCATAGTAGAACACAGATGAAGCTTTTAAGTTGATGTAATAGCCAGTAAGAAGTAGTACAATTCATGTTTTAGGTATCGATTATTGACTTTTTAGCTGGCTTTGGTGCCTTGGTCATGAGCTAGGACCTTAAGAAACACGCGATCTAGTGTACTAGCATCCGAGTTGCACGGGAGAATGTTAAAAGTGTTCATATGTAGTAAAAACCTTAGAAATCCGTCCGTTTTCGTCATTTGTTATCGAATCGACTTAAAGCCAGATCGTCACATTGGCCGCTCTTCTCTCTGAAACGCTTGTACTTATCGTCTGCAAAGCTGTGTCGCGTGCTGCGGTATGTGGAGACACTAAATGCACCATAGTAGAACACAGATGAAGCTTCTAAGTTGATGTAATAGCCAGTAAGAAGTAGTGGAATTCAAGTTTTAGGTATTGATTATTGACTTTTTAGCTGGCTTTGGTGCCTTGGACATGAGCTAGGACCTTAACATTCTGCATGAAAGGAGGACTAGCAGCCGAGTTGCACGGGAGAATGTGAAAAGTGTTCATATGTAGTAAAAACCTTAGAAATCCGTCCATTTTCGTCATTTGTTATCGAATCGACTTAAAGCCAGATCGTCACATTGGCCGCTCTTCTCTCCGAAACGCTTGTACTTATCGTCTGCAAATTTATGTCGCGTGCTGCGGTATCCGGAGACACTGCACTCACCATAGTAGAACACAGTTCAAGCTTCTAAGTTGATGTAATAGCCAGTACGAAGTAGTACAATTCAAGTTTTAGGTATCGATTATTGACATTTTAGCTGGCTTTGGTGCCTTGGACATGAGCTAGGACCTTAAGATTCAGCATGAAAGGAGGACTAGCAGCCGATTAGCAGGGAAGAATGTGAAAAATGTTCATACGTAGTAAAAACCAGAGAAATCCGTCCATTTTGTCAATTGTTATCGAATCGACTTAAAGCCAGATCGTCACATTGGCCGTTCTGCCCTCGGGAAACGCTTGTACTTATCGTCTGCAAAGCTATGTCGCATGCTGCGGTATGCTGAGACACTACAAGCAGCATAGTAGAACACAGATGAGGCTTCTAAGTTGATGTAATAGCCAGTAAGAAGTAGTACAATTCAAGTTTTAGGTATAGATTATTGACTTTTTAGCTGGCTTTGGTGCCTTGGACATGAGCTAGGACCTTAAGATTCTGCATGAAAGGAGGACTAGCAGCCGAGTTGCACGGGAGAATGTGAAAAGTGTTCATATGTAATAAAAACCTGAGAAATCCGTCCGTTTTCGTCATTTGTTATCGAATCGACTTAAAGCCAGATCGTCACATTGGCCGCTCTTCTCTCTGAAACGGTTGTACTTATCGTCTACTAAGCTATGTCGCGTGCTGCGGTATGCGGAGACACTAAAAGCACCATAGTAGAACACAGATGAACCTTCTAAGTTGATGTAATAGCCAGTAAGAAATAGTACAATTCTAGTTTTAGGTATCGATTATTGACTTTTTAGCTGGCTTTGGTGCCTTGGACATGAGCTAGGACCTTAAGATTCTGCATGAAAGGAGGACTAGCAGCCGAGTTGCACGAGAGAATGTGAAGAGTGTTCATATGTAGTAAAAACCTTAGAAAACCGTCCGTTTTCGTCATTTGTTATCGAATCGACTTAAAGCCAGATCGTCACACTGGCCGCTCTTCTCTCCGAAACGCTTGTACTTATCGTCTGCAAAGCTATGTCGCGTGCTGCGGTATGTGGAGACACTAAAAGCACCATAGTAGAACACAGATGAAGCTTCTAAGTTGATGTAATAGCCAGTAGGAAGTAGTGCAATTCAAGTTTTAGGTATCGATTATTGACTTCTTAGCTGGCTTTGGTGCCTTGGAAATGAGCTAGGACCTTAAGATTCTGCATGAAAGGAGGACTAGCAGCCGAGTTGCACGGGAGAATGTGAAAAGTGTTCATATGTAAAAAAATACCTGAGAAATCCGTCCGTTTTCGTCATTTGTTATCGAATCGACTTAAAGCCAGATCGTCACATTGGAAGCTCTTCTCTCTGAAACGTTTGTACTTATCGTCTGCAAAGCTATGTCGCATGCTGCGGTATGCTGAGACACTACAAGCAGCATAGTAGAACACAGATGAAGCTTCTAAGTTGATGTAATAGCCAGTAAGAAGTAGTACAATTCAAGTTTTAGGTATCGATTATTGACTTTTTAGCTGGCTTTGGTGCCTTGGACATGAGCTACGGCCTTAAGATTCTGCATGAAAGGAGGACTAGCAGCCGAGTTGCACGGGAGAATGTGAAAAGTGTTCATATGTAAAAAAATACTTGAGAAATCCGTCCGTTTTCGTCATTTGTTATCGAATCGACTTAAAGCCAGATCGTCACATTGGTCGCACTTCTCTCTGAAAAGGATGTACTTATCGTCTACAAAGCTACGTCGCGTGCTGCGGTATGCGGAGACACTAAAATCACCATAGTAGAACACAGATGAGGCTTCTAAGCTGATGTAATAGCCAGTAAGAAGTAGTTCAATTCAAGTTTTAAGTATCGATTATTGACTTTTTAGCTGGCTTTGGTGCCTTGGACATGAGCTAGGACCTTAACATTCTGCATGAAAGGAGGACTAGCAGCCGATTTGCATGGAAGAATGTGAAAAGTGTTCATATGTAGTAAAAACCCGAGAAATCCGTCCGTTTTCGTCATTTGTTATCGAATCGACTTAAAGCCAGATCGTCACATTAGCCGCTCTTCTCTCTGATACGGTTGTACTTATCGATTGCAAAGCTATGTCGCGTGTTGCGGTATGCGAAGACACTAAAAGCACCATAGTAGAACACAGATGAAGCATCTAAGTTGACGTAATAGCCAGGAAGAAGTAGTACAATTCAAGTTTAGGTGTCGATTATTGACTTTTTAGCTGGCTTTGGTGCCTTGGACACGAGCTATGACCTTAACAATTTGCATGAAAGGAGGACTAGCAGCCGATTTGCATGGGAGAATGTGAAAAGTGTTCATCTGTAGTAAAAACCTGAGAAATCTGTCCACTTTCGTCATTTGTTATCGAATCGACTTAAAGCCAGATCGTCACATTGGCCGCTCTTCTCTCTGAAAAAGTTGTACTTATCGTCTGCAAAGGTATGTCGCGTGCTGCGGTATGCGGAGACACTAAAAGCACCATAGTAGAACACAGATGAAGCTTCTAAGTTGATGTAATAGCCAGTAAGAAGTAGTACAATTCAAGTTTTAGGTATCAGTTAATGACTTTTTACCCTTCTTTGGTGCCTTGGACACGAGCTAGGAAATTAAGATTTTGCATGAAGGAGGACTAGCAGCCGAGTTGCACGGGAGAATGTGAAAAGTGTTCATATGTAGTAAAAACCCGAGAAATCCGTCCGTTTTCGTCATTTGTTATCGAATCGACTTAAAGCCAGATCGTCACATTGGCCGCTCTTCTCTCTGAAACGGTTGTACTTATCGTCTACAGAGCTATGTCGCGTGCTGCAATATGCGGAGACACTAAAAGCACCATAGTAGAACACAGATGATGCTTCTAAGTTGATGTAATAGCCAGTAAGAAGTAGTCCAATTCAAGATTTAGGTATCGAATATTGACTTTTTAGCTGGCTTTGGTGCCTTGGACATGAGCTAAGACTTTAAGATTCTGCATAAAAGGAGGACTAGCAGCCCAGTTGCACGCGAGAACGTGAAAAGTGTTCATAGGTATTAAAAACCTGAAAAGAAAATCCGTCCGTTTTCGTCATTTGTTATCGAATCGACTTAAAGCCAGATCGTCACATTGGCCGCTGTTCTCTCTGAAACGGTTGTACTTATCGTCTGCAAAACTATGTCGCGTGCTGCGGTATGCGGAGACACTAAAATCACCATAGTAGAACACAGATGAAGCTTCTAAGTTGATGTAATAGCCAGTAAGAAGTAGTAGAATTCATGTTTTAGGTATCGATTATTGACTTTTTAGCTGGCTTTGGTGCCTTGGACATGAGCTAGGACCTTAAGATTCTGCATGAAAGGAGGACTAGCAGCCGAGTTGCAAGGGAGAATGTGAAAAGTGTTCATATGTAGTAAAAACCTGAGAAATCCGTCCGTTTTCGTCATTTGTTATTGAATCGACTTAAAGCCAGATCGTCACATTGGCCGCTCTTCTCTCTGAAACGGTTGTACTTATCGTCTGCAAAGCAATGTCGCTTACTGCGGTATGTATAGACACTAAAAGCACCATAGTAGAACACAGATGAACCTTCTAAGCTGATGTAATAGCCAGTAAGAAGTAGTACAATTCAAGTTTTAGGTATCGATTATTGACTTTTTAGCTGGCTTTGGTGCCTTGGACATGAGCTAGGACCTTAAGATTGTGCATGAAAGGAGGATTAGCAGCCGAGTTGCACGGGAGAATGTGAAAAGTGTTCATATGTAGTAAAAACCTGAGAAATCCGTCCGTTTTCGTCATTTGTTATCGAATCGATTTAAAGCCAGATCGTCACATTGGCCGCTCTTCTCTCTGAAACGGGTGTACTTATCGTCTGCAAAGCTATGTCGCGTGCTGCGGTATGTGGAGACACTAAAATTACCATAGTAGGAAACAGATGAAGCATCTAAGTTGATGTAATAGCCAGTAAGAAGTAATCCAATTCAAGTTTTAGGTATCGATTATTGACTTTTTAGCTGGCTTTGGTGCCTTGGACATGAGCTAGGACCTTAAGATTCTGCATGAAAGGAGGACTAGCAGCCGAGTTGCAGGGGAGAATGTGAAAAGTGTTCATATGTAGTAAAAACCTGAGAAATCCGTCCGTTTTCGTCATTTGTTATCGAATCGACTTAAAGCCAGATGGTCACATTGGCCGCTCTTCTCTCTGAAACGCTTGTACTTATCGTCTGCAAAGCTATGTCGCGTGCTGCGGTATGTGGAGACACTAAAAGCACCATAGTAGAACACAGATGAAGCTTCTAAGTTGATGTAATAGCCAGTAAGAAGTAGTGGAATTCAAGTTTTAGGTATCGATTATTGACTTTTTAGCTGGCTTTGGTGCCTTGGACATGAGCTAGCACCTTAAGATGCTGCATGAAAGGAGGACTAGCAGCCGAGTTGCAGGGGAGAATGTGAAAAGTGTTCATATGTAGTAAAAACCTGAGATATCCGTCCGTTTTCGTCATTTGTTATTGAATCGACTTAAAGCCAGATCGTCACATTGGCCGCTCTTCTCTCTGAAACGGTTGTACTTATCGTCTGCAAAGCAATGTCGCTTACTGCGGTATGTATAGACACTAAAAGCACCATAGTAGAACACAGATGAACCTTCTAAGCTGATGTAATAGCCAGTAAGAAGTAGTACAATTCAAGTTTTAGGTATCGATTATTGACTTTTTAGCTGGCTTTGGTGCCTTGGACATGAGCTAGGACCTTAAGATTGTGCATGAAAGGAGGATTAGCAGCCGAGTTGCACGGGAGAATGTGAAAAGTGTTCATATGTAGTAAAAACCTGAGAAATCCGTCCGTTTTCGTCATTTGTTATCGAATCGATTTAAAGCCAGATCGTCACATTGGCCGCTCTTCTCTCTGAAACGGGTGTACTTATCGTCTGCAAAGCTATGTCGCGTGCTGCGGTATGTGGAGACACTAAAATTACCATAGTAGGAAACAGATGAAGCATCTAAGTTGATGTAATAGCCAGTAAGAAGTAATCCAATTCAAGTTTTAGGTATCGATTATTGACTTTTTAGCTGGCTTTGGTGCCTTGGACATGAGCTAGGACCTTAAGATTCTGCATGAAAGGAGGACTAGCAGCCGAGTTGCAGGGGAGAATGTGAAAAGTGTTCATATGTAGTAAAAACCTGAGAAATCCGTCCGTTTTCGTCATTTGTTATCGAATCGACTTAAAGCCAGATGGTCACATTGGCCGCTCTTCTCTCTGAAACGCTTGTACTTATCGTCTGCAAAGCTATGTCGCGTGCTGCGGTATGTGGAGACACTAAAAGCACCATAGTAGAACACAGATGAAGCTTCTAAGTTGATGTAATAGCCAGTAAGAAGTAGTGGAATTCAAGTTTTAGGTATCGATTATTGACTTTTTAGCTGGCTTTGGTGCCTTGGACATGATCTAGCACCTTAAGATGCTGCATGAAAGGAGGACTAGCAGCCGAGTTGCAGGGGAGAATGTGAAAAGTGTTCATATGTAGTAAAAACCTGAGATATCCGTCCGTCTTCGTCATTTGTTATCGAATCGACTTAAAGCCAGTTCGTCACATTGGCCGCTCTTCTCTCTGAAACGGTTGTACTTATCGTCTGCAAAGCTATGTCGCGTGCTGCGGTATGTAGAGACACTAAAATCACCATAGTAGAACACAGATGAATCTTCTAAGTTGATGTAATAGCCAGTAAGAAGTAGTACAATTCAAGTTTTAGGTATCGATTATTGACTTTTTAGCTGGCTTTGTTGCCTTGGACATGAGCTAGGACCTTAAATTTCTGCATGAAAGGAGGACTAGCAGCCGCGTTGCACGGGAGAGTGTGAAAAGTGTTCATATGTAGTAAAAACCTTAGAAATCCTTCCGTTTTCGTCATTTGTTATCGAATCGACTTAAAGCCAGATCGTCACATTGGCCGCTCTTCTCTCTGAAACGCTTGTACTTATCGTCTGCAAAGCTATGTCGCGTGCTGCGGTATGCTGAGACAGTAAAATCACCATAGTAGAACACAGATGAAGCTTTTAAGTTGATGTAATAGCCAGTAAGAAGTAGTCCATTTCAAGTTTTAGGTATCGATTATTGACTTTTTAGCTGGCTTTGGTGCCTTGGACATGAGCTAGGCCCTTACGATTCTGCATGAAAGGAGGACTGGCAGCCGAGTTGCAGGGGAGAATGTGAAAAGTGTTCATATGTAGTAAAAACCTGAGAAATCCGTCCGTTTTCGTCATTTGTTATCGAATCGACTTAAAGCCAGATCGTCACATTGCCCGCTGTGCTCTCGGAAACGGTTGTACTTATCGTCTGCAAAGCTATGTCGCGTGTTGCCGTAGGCGGAAACAGGAAAGGCACCGTAGTAGAACACAGATGAAGCTTCTAAGTTGATGTAATAGCCAGTAAGAAGTAGTCCAATTCAAGTTTTAGGTATCGATTATTGACTTTTTAGCTGGCTTTGGTGCCTTGGACATGAGCTAGGACCTTAAGATTCTGCATGAAAAGAGGACTAGCAGCCGAGTTGTACGGGAGAATGTGAAAAGTGTTCATATGTAGTAAAAACCCGAGAAATCTGTCCGTTTTGGTCATTTGTTATCGAATCGACTTAAAGCCACATCGTCACATTGGCCGCTCTTCTCTCTGAAACGCTTGTACTTATCGTCTGCAAAGCTATGTCGCGTGCTGCGGTATGTGGAGACACTAAAAGCACAATAGTAGAACACAGATGAAGCTTCTAAGTTGATGTAATAGCCAGTAAGAAGTCGTGGAATTCAAGTTTTAGCTATCGATTATTGACTTTTTAGCTGGCTTTGGTGCCTTGGACATGAGCTAGCACCTTAAGATTCTGCATGAAAGGAGGACTAGCAGCCGAGTTGCACGGGAGAATGTGAAAAGTGTTCATATGTAGTAAAAACCTGAGAAATCCGTCCGTTTTCGTCTTTTGTTATCGAATCGACTTAAAGCCAGATCGTCACATTGACCGCTCTTCTCTCTGAAACGGTTGTACTTATCGTCTGCAAAGCTATGTCGCGTGCTGCGGTATGTGGAGACACTACAAGCACCATAGTAGAACACAGATGAAGCTTCTAAGTTGATGTAATAGCCAGTAAGAAGTAGTACAATTCAAGTTTTAGGTATCGATTATTGCCTTTTTAGCTGGCTTTGTTGCCTTGGACATGAGCTAGGACCTTAAATTTCTGCATGAAAGGAGGACTAGCAGCCGCGTTGAACGGGAGAGTGTGAAAAGTGTTCATATGTAGTAAAAACCTTAGAAATCCTTCCGTTTTCGTCATTTGTTATCGAATCGACTTAAAGCCAGATCGTCACATTGGCCGCTCTTCTCTCTGAAACGCTTGTACATATCGTCTGCAAAGCTATGTCGCGTGCTGCGGTATGCGGAGACACTAAAATCACCATAGTAGAACACAGATGAAGCTTTTAAGTTGATGTAATAGCCATTAAGAAGTAGTACAATTCATGTTTTAGGTATCGATTATTGACTTTTTAGCTGGCTTTGGTGCCTTGGACATGAGCTAGGACCTTAAGATTCTGCATGAAAGGAGGACTAGCAGCCGCGTTGCACGGGAGAATGTGAAAAGTGTTCATATGTAGTAAAAACCTTAGAAATCCTTCCGTTTTCGTCATTTGTTATCGAATCGACTTAAAGCCAGATCGTCACATTGGCCGCTCTTCTCTCTGAAACGCTTGTACTTATCGTCTGCAAAGCTATGTCGCGTGCTGCGGTATGCGGAGACACTAAAATCACCATAGTAGAACACAGATGAAGCTTCTAAGTTGATGTAATAGCCAGTAAGAAGTAGTCCAATTCAAGTTTTAGGTATCGATTATTGACTTTTTAGCTGGCTTTGGTGCCTTGGACATGAGCTAGGAACTTAAGATTCTGCATGAAAGGAGGACTAGCAGCCGAGTTGCAGGGGAGAATGTGAAAAGTGTTCATATGTAGTAAAAACCTGAGAAATCCGTCCGTTTTTGTCATTTGTTATCGAATCGACTTAAAGCCAGATCGTCACATTGGAAGCTCTTCTCTCTGAAACGGTTGTACTTATCGTCTGCAAAGCTATGTCGCGTGCTGCGGTATGTGGAGACACTAAAATCACCATAGTAGAACACAGATGAAGCTTCTAAGTTGATGTAATAGCCAGTAAGAAAAAGTACAATTCAAGTTTTAGGTATTGATTATTGACTTTTTAGCTGGCTTTGTTGCCTTGGACATGAGCTAGGACCTTAAATTTTTGCATGAAAGGAGGACTAGCAGCCGCGTTGCATGGGAGAATGTGAAAAGTGTTCATATGTAGTAACAACCTTAGAAATCCTTCCGTTTTCGTCATTTGTTATCGAATCGACTTAAAGCCAGATCGTCACATTGGTCGCTCTTCTCTCTGAAACGCTTGTACTTATCGTCTGCAAAGCTATGTCGCGTGCTGCGGCATGTGGAGACACTAAAAGCACCATAGTAGAACACAGATGAAGCTTCTAAGTTGATGTAATAGCCAGTAAGAAGTAGTACAATTCAAGTTTTAGGTATTGATTATTGACTTTTTAGCTGGCTTTGTTGCCTTGGACATGAGTTAGGACCTTAACATTCTGCATGAAAGGAGGACTAGCAGCCGAGTTGCACGGGAGAATGTGAAAAGTGTTCATATGTAGTAAAAACCTTAGAAATCCGTCCATTTTCGTCATTTGTTATCGAATCGACTTAAAGCCAGATCGTCACATTGGCCGCTCTTCTCTCCGAAACGCTTGTACTTATCGTCTGCAAAGCTATGTCGCGTGCTGCGGTATCCGGAGACACTGCACTCACCATAGTAGAACACAGTTCAAGCTTCTAAGTTGATGTAATAGCCAGAACGAAGTAGTACAATTCAAGTTTTAGGTATCGATTATTGACTTTTTAGCTGGCTTTGCTGCCTTGGACATGAGCTAGGACCTTAACATTCTGCATGAAAGGAGGACTAGCTGCCGCGTTGCACGGGAGAATGTGAAAAGTGTTCATATGTAGTAAAAACCTTAGAAATCCGTCCATTTTCGTCATTTGTTATCGAATCGACTTAAAGCCAGATCGTCACATTGGCCGCTCTTCTCTCTGAAACAGTTGTACTTATCGTCTGCAATGCTATGTCGCGTGCTGCGGTAAGCGGAGACACTAAAATCACCATAGTAGAACACAGATGAAGCATCTAAGTTGATGAATTGTCAGTAAGAAGTAATCCAATTCAAGTTTTAGGTATCGATTATTGACTTTTTAGCTGGCTTTGGTGCCTTGGACATGAGCTAGGACCTTAAGATTCTGCATGAAAGGAGGACTAGCAGCCGAGTTGCACGGGAGAATGTGAAAAGTTTTCATATGTAGTAAAATCCTGAGAAATCTGTCCGTTTTCGTCATTTGTTATCGAATCGACTTAAAGCAAGATCGTCACATTGGCCGCTCCTCTCTCTGAAACGGTTGTACTTATCGTCTGCAAAGCTATGTCGCGTGCTGCGGTATGTGGAGACACTAAAAGCACCATAGTAGAACACAGATGAAGCTTCTAAGTTGATGTAATTGCCAGTAAGAAGTAGTACAATTCAAGTTTTAGGTATCGATTATTGACTTTTTAGCTGGCATTGGTGCCTTGGACATGAGCTAGGACCTTAAATTTCTGCATGAAAGGAGGACTAGCAGCCGCGTTGCACGGGAGAATGTGAAAAGTGTTCATATGTAGTAAAAACCTTAGAAATCCTTCCGTTTTCGTCATTTGTTATCGAATCGACTTAAAGCCAGATCGTCGAATTGGCCGCTCTTCTCTCTGAAACGCTTGTACTTATCGTCTGCAAAGCTATGTCGCGTGCTGCGGTATGCCGAGACACTAAAATCACCATAGTAGAACACAGATGAAGCTTTTAAGTTGATGTAATAGCCAGTAAGAAGTAGTACAATTCAAGTTTTAGGTATCGATTATTGACTTTTTAGCTGGCTTTGGTGCCTTGGTCATGAGCTAGGACCTTAAGATTCTGCATGAAAGGAGGACTAGCAGCCGAGTTGCAGGGGAGAATGTGAAAAGTGTTCATATGTAGTAAAAACCTGAGAAATCCGTCCGTTTTCGTCATTTGTTATCGAATCGACTTAAAGCCAGATCGTCACATTGGCCGCTCTGCTGTCGGAAACGGTTGTACTTATCGTCTGCAAAGCTATGTCGCGTGTTGCCGTAGGCGGAAACAGGAAAAGCATCATAGTAGAACACAGATGAAGCTTCTAAGTTGATGTAATAGCCAGTAAGAAGTAGTCCAATTCAAGTTTTAGGTATCGATTATTGACTTTTTAGCTGGCTTTGCTGCCTTGGACATGAGCTAGGACCTTAACATTCTGCATGAAAGGAGGACTAGCTGCCGCGTTGCACGGGAGAATGTGAAAAGTGTTCATATGTAGTAAAAACCTTAGAAATCCGTCCATTTTCGTCATTTGTTATCGAATCGACTTAAAGCCAGATCGTCACATTGGCCGCTCTTCTCTCTGAAACAGTTGTACTTATCGTCTGCAATGCTATGTCGCGTGCTGCGGTAAGCGGAGACACTAAAATCACCATAGTAGAACACAGATGAAGCATCTAAGTTGATGAATTGTCAGTAAGAGGTAATCCAATTCAAGTTTTAGGTATCGATTATTGACTTTTTAGCTGGTTTTGGTGCCTTGGACATGAGCTAGGACCTTAAATTTCTGCATGAAAGGAGGACTCGCAGCCGCGTTGCACGGGAGAATGTGAAAAGTGTTCATATGTAGTAAAAACCTTAGAAATCCTTCCGTTTTCGTCATTTGTTATCGAATCGACTTAAAGCCAGATCGTCACATTGGCCGCTCTTCTCTCTGAAACGCTTGTACTTATCGTCTGCAAAGCTATGTCGCGTGCTGCGGTATGCGCAGACACTAAAATCACCATAGTAGATCACAGATGAAGCTTTTAAGTTGATGTAATAGCCAGTAAGAAGTAGTACAATTCATGTGTTAGGTATCGATTATTGACTTTTTAGCTGGCTTTGGTGCCTTGGACATGAGCTAGGACCTTAACATTCTGCATGAAAGGAGGACTAGCAGCCGAGTTGCACGGGAGAATGTTAAAAGTGTTCATATGTAGTAAAAACCTTAGAAATCCGTCCGTTTTCGTCATTTGTTATCGAATCGACTTAAAGCCAGATCGTCACATTGGCCGCTCTTCTCTCTGAAACGCTTGTACTTATCGTCTGCAAAGCTATGTCGCGTGCTGCGGTATGTGGAGACACTAAAAGCACCATAGTAGAACACAGATGAAGCTTCTAAGTTGATGTAATAGCCAGTAAGAAGTAGTACAATTCAAGTTTTAGGTATTGATTATTGACTTTTTAGCTGGCTTTGTTGCCTTGGACATGAGCTAGGACCTTAACATTCTGCATGAAAGGAGGACTAGCAGCCGAGTTGCACGGGAGAATGTGAAAAGTGTTCATATGTAGTAAAAACCTTAGAAATCCGTCCATTTTCGTCATTTGTTATCGAATCGACTTAAAACCAGATCGTCACATTGACCGCTCTTCTCTCCGAAACGCTTGTACTTATCGTCTGCAAAGCTATGTCCCGTGCTGCCGTAGGCGGAAATAGAAAAAGCACCGTAGTAGAACACAGATGAAGCTTCTAAGTTGATGTAATAGCCAGTAAGAAGTAGTCCAATTCAAGTTTTATATATCGATTATTGACTTTTTAGCTGGCTTTGGTGCCTTGGACATGAGCTAGGACCTTAACACTCTGCATGAAAGGAGGACTAGCAGCCGAGTTGCACGGGAGAATGTGAAAAGTGTTCATATGTAGTAAAATCCTGAGAAATCAGTCCGTTTTCGACATTTGTTATCTAATCGACTTAAAGCCAGATCGTCACATTGGCCGCTCCTCTCTCTGAAACGGTTGTACTTATCGTCTGCAAAGCTATGTCGCGTGCTGCGGTATGTGGAGACACTAAAAGCACCATAATTGAACACAGATGAAGCTTCTAAGTTGATGTAATTGCCAGTAAGAAGTAGTAAAATTCAAGTTTTAGGTATCGATTATTGACTTTTTAGCTGGCTTTGGTGCCTTGGACATGAGCTAGGACCTTAAATTTCTGCATGAAAGGAGGACTAGCAGCCGCGTTGCACGGGAGAATGTGAAAAGTGTTCATATGTAGTAAAAACCTTAGAAATCCTTCCGTTTTCGTCATTTGTTATCGAATCGACTTAAAGCCAGATCGTCACATTGGCCGCTCTTCTCTCTGAAACGCTTGTACTTATCGTCTGCAAAGCTATGTCGCGTGCTGCGGTATGCGGAGACACTAAAATCACCATAGTAGAACACAGATGAAGCTTTTAAGTTGATGTAATAGCCAGTAAGAAGTAGTACAATTCTTGTTTTAGGTATCGATTATTGACTTTTTAGCTGGCTTTGGTGCCTTGGACATGAGCTAGGACCTTAACATTCTGCATGAAAGGAGGACTAGCAGCCGAGTTGCACGGGAGAATGTGAAAAGTGTTCATATGTAGTAAAAACCTTAGAAATCCGTCCGATTTCGTAATTTGTTATCGAATCGACTTAAAGCCAGATCGTCACATTGGCCGCTCTTCTCTCTGAAACGCTTGTACTTATCGTCTGCAAAGCTATGTCGCGTGCTGCGGTATCCGGAGACACTGCACTCACCATAGTAGAACACAGTTCAAGCTTCTAAGTTGATGTAATAGCCAGTAAGAAGTGGTACAATTCAAGTTTTAGGTATCGATTATTGACTTTTTAGCTGGCTTTGGTGCCTTGGACATGAACTAGGACCTTAAGATTCTGCATGAAAGGAGGACTAGCAGCCGAGTTGCAGGGGAAAATGTGAAATATGTTCATATGTAGTAAAAACCAGAGAAATCCGTCCGTTTTCGTCATTTGTTATCGAATCGACTTAAAGCCAGATCGTCACATTGGCCGTTCTGCTCTCGGAAACGCTTGTACTTATCGTCTGCAAAGGTATGTCGCGTGTTGCCGTAGGCGGAAACAGGAAAAGCACCATAGTAGAACACAGATGAAGCTTCTAAGTTGATGTAATAGCCAGTAAGAAGTAGTCCAATTCAAGTTTTAGGTATGGATTACTGACTTTTTAGCTGGCTTTGGTGCCTTGGACATGAGCTAGGATCTTAAGATTCTGCATGAAAGGAGGACTAGCAGCCGAGTTGCACGGGAGAATGTGAAAAGTGTTCATATGTAGTAAAAACCTGAGAAATCCGTCCGTTTTGGTCATTTGTTATCGAATCGACTTAAAGCCAGATCGTCACATTGGCCGCCCTTGTCTCTGAAACGGTTGTACTTATCGTCTGCAAAGCTATGTCGCGTGCTGCGGTATGCGGAGACACTAAAATCACCATAGTAGAACACAGATCAAGCTTCTAAGTTGATGTAATAGCCAGTAAGAAGTAGTACAATTCTAGTTTTAGGTATCGATTATTGACTTTTTAGCTGGCTTTGGTGACTTGGACATGAGCTAGGACCTTAAGATTCTGCATGGAAGGAGGACTAGCAGCCGAGTTGCAGGGGAAAATGTGAAATATGTTCATATGTAGTAAAAACCAGAGAAATCCGTCCGTTTTCGTCATTTGTTATCGAATCGACTTAAAGCCAGATTGTCACATTGGCCGTTCTGCTCTCGGAAACGCTTGTACTTATCGTCTGCAAAGCTATGTCGCGTGTTGCCGTTGGCGGAAACAGGAAAAGCATCATAGTAGAACACAGATGAAGCTTCTAAGTTGATGTAATAGCCAGTAAGAAGTAGTCCATTTCAAGTTTTAGGTATCGATTATTGACTTTTTAGCTGGCTTTGGTGCCTTGGACATGAGCTAGGACCTTACGATTCTGCTTGAAAGGAGGACTGGCAGCCGAGTTGCAGGGGAGAATGTGAAAAGTGTTCATATGTAGTAAAAATCTGAGAAATCCGTCCGTTTTCGTCATTTGTTATCGAATCGACTTAAAGCCAGATCGTCACATTGGCCGCTCTTCTCTCTGAAACGGTTGTACTTATCGTCTGCAAAGCTATGTCGCGTGTTGCCGTAGGCGGAAACAGGAAAAGCACCGTAGTAGAACACAGATGAAGCTTCTAAGTTGATGTAATAGCCAGTAAGAAGTAGTCCAATTCAAGTTTTAGGTATCGATTATTGACTTTTTAGCTGGCTTTGGTGCCTTGGACATGAGCTAGGACCTTAACATTCTGCATTAAGGAGGACTAGCTGCCGCGTTGCACGGGAGAATTTGAAAAGTGTTCATATGTAGTAAAAACCTTAGAAATCCGTCCATTTTCGTCATTTGTTATCGAATCGACTTAAAGCCAGATCGTCACATTGGCCGCTCTTCTCTCTGAAACAGTTGTACTTATCGTCTGCAATGCTATGTCGCGTGCTGCGGTAAGCGGAGATACTAAAATCACCATAGCAGAACACAGATGAAGCATCTAAGTTGATGTAATAGCCAGTAAGAAGTAATCCAATTCAAGTGTTAGGTATCGATTATTGACTTTTTAGCTGGCTTTGGTGCCTTGGACATGAGCTAGGACCTTAAGATTCTGCATGAAAGGAGGACTAGCAGCCGAGTTGCACGGGAGAATGTGAAAAGTGTTCATATGTAGTAAAATCCTGATAAAATCAGTCCGTTTTCGACATTTGTTATCGAATCGACTTAAAGCCAGATCGCCACATTGGCCGCTCTTCTCTCTGAAACGGTTGTACTTATCGTCTGCAAAGCTATGTCGCGTGCTGCGGTATGTGGAGACACTAAAAGCACCATAGTAGAACACAGATGAAGCTTCTAAGTTGATGTAATTGCCAGTAAGAAGTAGTACAATTCAAGTTTTAGGTATCGATTATTGACTTTTTAGCTGGCTCTGGTGCCTTGGACATCAGCTAGGACCTTAAATTTCTGCATGATAGGAGGACTAGCAGCCGCGTTGCACGGGAGAATGTGAAAAGTGTTCATATGTAGTAAAAACTTTAGAAATCCTTCCGTTTTCGTCATTTGTTATCGAATCGACTTAAAGCCAGATCGTCACATTGGCCGCTCTTCTCTCTGAAACGCTTGTACTTATCGTCTGCAAAACTATGTCGCGTGCTGCGGTAAGCGGAGACACTAAAATCACCATAGTAGAACACAGATGAAGCTTTTAAGTTGATGTAATAGCCAGTAAGAAGTAGTACAATTCATGTTTTGGGTATCGATTATTGACTTTTTAGCTGGCTTTGGTGCCTTGGACATGAGCTAGGACCTTAACATTCTGCATGAAAGGAGGACTAGCAGCCGAGTTGCACGGGAGAATGTTAAAAGTGTTCATATGTAGTAAAAACCTTAGAAATCCTTCCGTTTTCGTCATTTGTTATCGAATCGACTTAAAGCCAGATCGTCACATTGGCCGCTCTTCTCTCTGAAACGCTTCTACTTATCGTCTGCAAAGCTATGTCACGTGCTGCGGTATCCGGAGACACTGCACTCACCATAGTAGAACACAGTTCAAGCTTCTAAGTTGATGTAATAGCCAGTAAGAAGTAGTCCAATTCAAGTTTTAGGTATCGATTATTGACTTTTTAGCTGGCTTTGGTGCCTTGGACATGCGCTAGGACCTTAAGATTCTGCATGAAAGGAGGACTAGCAGCCGAGTTGCACGGGAGAATGTGAAAAGTGTTCATATGTAGTAAAAACCTGAGAAATCCGTCCGTTTTGGTCATTTGTTATCGAATCGACTTAAAGCCAGATCGTCACATTGGCCGCCCTTCTCTCTGAAACGGTTGTACTTATCGTCTGCAAAGCTATGTCGCGTGCTGCGGTATGCGGAGACACTACAATCACCATAGTAGAACACAGATCAAGCTTCTAAGTTGATGTAATAGCCAGTAAGAAGTAGTACAATTCTAGTTTTAGGTATCGATTATTGACTTTTTAGCTGGCTTTGGTGCCTTGGACATGAGCTAGGACCTTAAGATTCTGCATGAAAGGAGGACTAGCAGCCGAGTTGCAGGGGAGAATATGAAAAATGTTCATATGTAGTAAAAACCAGAGAAATCCGTACGTTTTCGTCATTTGTTATGGAATCGACTTAAAGCCAGATCGTCACATTGGCCGTTCTGCTCTCGGAAACGCTTGTACTTATCGTCTGCAAAGGTATGTCGCGTGTTGCCGTAGGCCGAAACAGGAAAAGCACCGTAGTAGAACACAGATGAAGCTTCTAAGTTGATGTAATAGACAGTAAGAAGTAGTCCAATTCAAGTTTTAGGTATCGATTATTGCCTTTTTAGCTGGCTTTGGTGCTTTGGACATGAGCTAGGACCTTTTCATTGTGCATGAGAGGAGGACTAGCTGCCGCGTTGCACGGGAGAATGTGAAAAGTGTTCATATGTAGTAAAAACCTTAGAAATCCGTCCATTTTCGTCATTTGTTATCGAATCGACTTAAAGCCAGATCGTCACATAGGCCGCTCTTCTCTCTGAAACGGTTGTACTTATCGTCTGCAAAGCTGTGTCGCGTGCTGCGGTATGCGGAGACACTAAAATCACCATAGTAGAACACAGATCAAGCTTCTAAGTTGATGTAATAGCAAGTAAGAAGTAGTACAATTCAAGTTTTAGGTATCGATTATTGACTTTTTAGCTGGCTTTGGTGCCTTGGACATGAGCTAGGACCTTACGATTCTGCATGAAAGGAGGACTAGCAGCCGAGTTGCAGGGGAGAATGTGAAAAGTGTTCATATGTAGTAAAAATCTGAGAAATCCGTCCGTTTTCGTCATTTGTTATCGAATCGACTTAAAGCCAGATCGTCACATTGCCCGCTGTGCTCTCGGAAACGGTTGTACTTATCGTCTGCAAAGCTATGTCGCGTGTTGCCGTAGGCGGAAACAGGAAAAGCACCGTTGTAGAACACAGATGAAGCTTCTAAGTTGATGTAATAGCCAGTAAGAAGTAGTCCAATTCAAGTTTTAGGTATCGATTATTGACTTTTTAGCTGGCTCTGGTGCCTTGGACATGAGCTAGGACCTTAACATTCTGCATTAAGGAGGACTAGCTGCCGCGTTGCACGGGAGAATTTGAAAAGTGTTCATATGTAGTAAAAACCTTAGAAATCCGTCCATTTTCGTCATTTGTTATCGAATCGACTTAAAGCCAGATCGTCACATTGGCCGCTCTTCTCTCTGAAACAGTTGTACTTATCGTCTGCAACGCTATGTCGCGTGCTGCGGTAAGCGGAGACACTAAAATCACCATAGCAGAACACAGATGAAGCATCTAAGTTGATGTAATAGCCAGTAAGAAGTAATCCAATTCAAGTGTTAGGTATCGATTATTGACTTTTTAGCTGGCTTTGGTGCCTTGGACATGAGCTAGGACCTTAACATTCTGCATGAAAGGAGGACTAGCAGCCGAGTTGCACGGGAGAATGTGAAAAGTGTTCATATGTAGTAAAATCCTGATAAAATCAGTCCGTTTTCGACATTTGTTATCGAATCGACTTAAAGCCAGATCGCCACATTGGCCGCTCTTCTCTCTGAAACGGTTGTACTTATCGTCTGCAAAGCTATGTCGCGTGCTGCGGTATGTGGAGACACTAAAAGCACCATAGTAGAACACAGATGAAGCTTCTAAGTTGATGTAATTGCCAGTAAGAAGTAGTACAATTCAAGTTTTAGGTATCGATTATTGACTTTTTAGCTGGCTCTGGTGCCTTGGACATGAGCTAGGACCTTAAATTTCTGCATGATAGGAGGACTAGCAGCCGCGTTGCACGGGAGAATGTGAAAAGTGTTCATATGTAGTAAAAACCTTAGAAATCCTTCCGTTTTCGTCATTTGTTATCGAATCGACTTAAAGCCAGATCGTCACATTGGCCGCTCTTCTCTCTGAAACGCTTCTACTTATCGTCTGCAAAGCTATGTCACGTGCTGCGGTATCCGGAGACACTGCACTCACCATAGTAGAACACAGTTCAAGCTTCTAAGTTGATGTAATAGCCAGTAAGAAGTAGTCCAATTCAAGTTTTAGGTACTGATTATTGACTTTTTAGCTGGCTTTGGTGCCTTGGACATGCGCTAGGACCTTAAGATTCTGCATGAAAGGAGGACTAGCAGCCGAGTTGCACGGGAGAATGTGAAAAGTGTTCATATGTAGTAAAAACCTGAGAAATCCGTCCGTTTTGGTCATTTGTTATCGAATCGACTTAAAGCCAGATCGTCACATTGGCCGCCCTTCTCTCTGAAACGGTTGTACTTATCGTCTGCAAAGCTATGTCGCGTGCTGCGGTATGCGGAGACACTAAAATCACCATAGTAGAACACAGATCAAGCTTCTAAGTTGATGTAATAGCCAGTAAGAAGTAGTACAATTCTAGTTTTAGGTATCGATTATTGACTTTTTAGCTGGCTTTGGTGCCTTGGACATGAGCTAGGACCTTAAGATTCTGCATGAAAGGAGGACTAGCAGCCGAGTTGCAGGGGAGAATATGAAAAATGTTCATATGTGGTAAAAACCTGAGAAATCCGTCCGTTTTCGTCATTTGTTATGGAATCGACTTAAAGCCAGATCGTCACATTGGCCGTTCTGCTCTCGGAAACGCTTGTACTTATCGTCTATAAAGGTATGTCGCGTGTTGCCGTAGGCGGAAACAGGAAAAGCACCGTAGTAGAACACAGATGAAGCTTCTAAGTTGATGTAATAGACAGTAAGAAGTAGTCCAATTCAAGTTTTAGGTATCGATTATTGCCTTTTTAGCTGGCTTTGGTGCCTTGGACATGAGCTAGGACCTTATCATTGTGCATGAGAGGAGGACTAGCTGCCGCGTTGCACGGGAGAATGTGAAAAGTGTTCATATGTAGTAAAAACCTTAGAAATCCGTCCATTTTCGTCATTTGTTATCGAATCGACTTAAAGCCAGATCGTCACATTGGCCGCTCTTCTCTCTGAAACGGTTGTACTTATCGTCTGCAAAGCTGTGTCGCGTGCTGCGGTATGCGGAGACACTGAAATCACCATAGTAGAACACAGATCAAGCTTCTAAGTTGATGTAATAGCAAGTAAGAAGTAGTACAATTCAAGTTTTAGGTATCGATTATTGACTTTTTAGCTGGCTTTGGTGCCTTGGACATGAGCTAGGACCTTACGATTCTGCATGAAAGGAGGACTAGCAGCCGAGTTGTAGGGGAGAATGTTAAAAGTGTTCATATGTAGTAAAAACCTGAGAAATCCGTTCGTTTTTTTCATTTGTTATCGAATTGACTTAAAGCCAGATCGTCACATTGGCCGCTCTGCTCTCGGAAACGGTTGTACTTATCGTCTGCAAAGCTATGACGAGTGTTGCCGTAGGCGGAAACAGAAAAAGCACCATAGTAGAATACAGATGAAGCTTCTAAGTTGATGTAATAGCCAGTAAGAAGTAGTCCAATTCAAGTTTTAGGTATCGATTACTGACTTTTTAGCTGGCTTTGGTGCCTCGGACATGAGCTAGGACCTTAATATTCTGCATGAAAGGAGGACTAGCAATCGAGTTGCACTGGAGAATGTGAAAAGTGTTCATATGTAGTAAAAACCTGAGACATCCGTCCGTTTTCGTCATTTGTTATCGAATCGACTTAAAGCCAGATCGTCACATTGGCCGCTCTTCTCTCTGAAACGGTTGTACTTATCGTCTGCAAAGCTATGTCGCGTGCTGCGGTATGCGGAGACACTAAAAGCACCATAGTAGAACACAGATGAAGCTTCCAAGTTGACGTAATAGCCAGGAAGAAGTAGTACAATTCAAGTTTTAGGTATTGAATATTGACCTTTTAGCTGGCTTTGGTGCCTTGGACATGAGCTAGGACCTTAACATTATTCATGAAAGGAGGACTAGCAGCCGATTTGCATGGGAGAATGTGAAAAGTGTTCATATGTAGTAAAATCCTGAGAAATCAGTCCGTTTTCGTCATTTGTTATCGAATCGACTTAAAGCCAGATCGTCACATTGGCCGCTCTTCTCTCTGAAACGGTTGTACTTATCGTTTGCAAAGCTATGTCGCGTGCTGCAGTATGTGGAGACACTAAAAGCACCATAGTAGAACACAGATGAAGCTTCTAAGTTGATGTAATTGCCAGTAAGAAGTAGTACAATTCAAGTTTTAGGTATCGATTATTGACTTTTTAGCTGGCTTTGGTGACTTGGACATGAGCTAGGACCTTAAATTTCTGCATGAAAGGAGAACTAGCAGCCGCGTTGCACGGGAGAATGTGAAAAGTGTTCATATGTAGTAAAAACCTTAGAAATCCTTCCGTTTTCGTCATTTGTTATCGAATCGACTTAAAGCCAGATCGTCACATTGGCCGCTCTTCTCTCTGAAACGCTTGTACTTATCGTCTGCAAAGCTATGTCGCGTGCTGCGGTATGCGGAGACACTAAAATCACCATAGTAGAACACAGATGAAGCATCTAAGTTGATGTAATAGCCAGTAAGAAGTAATCCAATTCAAGTTTTAGGTATCGATTATTGACTTTTTAGCAGGCTTTGGTGCCTTGGACATGAGCTAGGACCTTAAGATTCTGCATGAAAGGAGGACTAGCAGCCGAGTTGCAGGGGAGAATGTGAAAAATGTTCATATGTAGTAAAAACCAGAGAAATCCGTCCGTTTTGTTCATTTGTTATCGAATCGACTTAAAGCCAGATCGTCACATTGGCCGCTCTTCTCTCTGAAACGGTTGTACTTATCGTTTGACATGCTATGTCGCGTGCTGCGGTAAGCGGAGACACTAAAATCACCATAGTAGAACACAGATGAAGCATCTAAGTTGATGTAATAGCCAGTAAGAAGTAATCCAATTCAAGTTTTAGGTATCGATTATTGACTTTTTAGCAGGCTTTGGTGCCTTGGACATGAGCTAGGACCTTAAGATTCTGCATGAAAGGAGGACTAGCAGCCGAGTTGCACGGGACAATGTGAAAAGTGTTCATATGCAGTAAAAACCTGAGACATCCGTCCGTTTTCGTCATTTGTTATCGAATCGACTTAAAGCCAGATAGTCACATTGGCCGCTCTTCTCTCTGAAACGGTTGTACTTATCGTCTGCAAAGCTGTGTCGCGTGCTGCGGTATGCGGAGACACTAAATTCACCATAGTAGAACACAGATCAAGCTCCTAAGTTGATGTAATAGCAAGTAAGAAGTAGTACAATTCAAGTTTTAGGTATCGATTATTGACTTTTTAGTTGGCTTTGGTGCCTTGGACATGAGCTAGGACCTTACGATTCTGCATGAAAGGAGGACTAGCAGCCGAGTTGCAGGGGAGAATGTGAAAAGTGTTCATATGTAGTAAAACCCTGAGAAATCCGTTCGTTTTTGTCATTTGTTATCGAATTGACTTAAAGCCAGATCGTCACATTGGCCGCTCTGCTCTCGGAAACGGTTGTACTTATCGTCTGCAAAGCTATGTCGAGTGTTGCCGTAGGCGGAAACAGTAAAAGCACCATAGTAGAACACAGATGAAGCTTCTAAGTTGATGTAATAGCCAGTCAGAAGTAGTACAATTCAAGTTTTAGGTATCGATTATTGACTTTTTAGCTGGCTTTGGTAACTTGGACATGAGCTAGGACCTTAAGATACTGCGTGAAAGGAGGACTAGCAGCCGAGTTGCATGGGAGAATGTGAAAAGTGTTCATATGTAGTAAAAACCTGAGAAATCCGTCCGTTTTCGTCATTTGTTATCGAATCGACTTAAAGCCAGATCGTCACAATGGCCGCTCTTCTCTCTGAAACGGTTGTACTTATCGTCTGCAAAGCTATGTCGCGTGCTGCGGTATGCGGAGACACTAAAAGCACCATAGTAGAACACAGATGAAGCTTCTAAGTTGATGTAATAGCCAGTAAGAAGTAGTACAATTCAAGTTTTAGGTATGGATTATTCACTTTTTAGCTGGCTTTGGTGCCTTGGACATGAGCTAGGACCTTAACATTCTGCATGAAAGGAGGACTAGCAGCCGAGTTGCACGGGAGAATGTGAAAAGTGTTCATATGTAGTAAAAACCTTAGAAATCCGTCCGTTTTCGTCATTTGTTATCGAATCGACTTAAAGCCAGATCGTCACATTGGCCGCTCTTCTCTCTGAAACGGTTGTACTTATCGTCTGCAAAGCTATGTCGCGTGCTGCGGTATGTGGAGACACTAGAAGCACCATAGTAGAACACAGATGAAGCTTCTAAGTTGATGTAATAGCCAGTAAGAAGTAGTACAATTCAAGTTTTAGGTATCGATTATTGACTTTTTAGCTGGCTTAGGTGCCTTGGACATGAGCTAGGACCTTAATATTCTGCATGAAATGAGGACTAGCAATCGAGTGGCACGGGAGAATGTGAAAAGTGTTCATATGTAGTAAAAACCTGAGAAATCCGTCCGTTTTCGTCATTTGTTATCGAATCGACTTAAAGCCAGATCGTCACATTGGCCGCTCTTCTCTCTGAAACGGTTGTACTTATCGTCTGCAAAGCTATGTTGCGTGCTGCGGTATGTGGAGACACTAAAAGCACCATAGTAGGAAACAGATGAAGCATCTAAGTTGATGTAATAGCCAGTAAGAAGTAATCCAATTCAAGTTTTGGGTATCGATTATTGAGTTTTTAGCTGGCTTTGGTGCCTTGGACATGAGCTAGGACCTTAAGATTCTGCATGAAAGGAGGACTAGCAGCCGAGTTGCACGGGAGAATGTGAAAAGTTTTCATATGTAGTAAAAACCTGAAAAATCCGTCCGTTTTCGTCATTTGTTATCGAATCGACTTAAAGCCAGATCGATACATTGGCCGCTCTTCTCTCTGAAACGGTTGTACTTATCGTCTGCAAAGCTATGTCGCGTGCTGCAGTATGCTGAGACACTACAAGCACCATAGTAGAACACAGATGAAGCTTCTAAGTTGATGTACTAGCCAGTAAGAGGTAGTACAATTCAAGTTTTAGGTACTGAATATTGACCTTTTAGCTGGCTTTGGTGCCTTGGACATGAGCTAGGACCTTACGATTCCGCATGAAAGGAGTACTAGCAGCCGAGTTGCAGGGGAGAATGTGAAAAGTGTTCATATGTAGTAAAAACCTGAGAAATCCGTCCGTTTTCGTCATTTGTTATCGAATCGACTTAAAGCCAGATCGTCACATTGGCCCCCTTCTCTCTGAAACGGTTGTACTTATCGTCTGCAAAGCTATGTCGCGTGCTGCGGTATGCTGAGACACTACAAGCACCATAGTAGAACACAGATGAAGCTTCTAAGTTGATGTACTAGCCAGTAAGAGGTAGTACAATTCAAGTTTTAGGTACTGAATATTGACCTTTTAGCTGGCTTTGGTGCCTTGGACATGAGCTAGGACCTTAAGATTCTGCATGAAAGGAGGACTAGCAGCCGAGTTGCAGGGGAGAATGTGAAAAGTGTTCATATGTAGTAAAAACCTGAGAAATCCGTCCGTATTCGTCATTTGTTATCGAATCGACTTAAAGCCAGATCGTCACATTGGCCGCCCTTCTCTCTGAAACGGTTGTACTTATCGTCTGCAAAGCTATGTCGCGTGTTGCGGTATGCGGAGACACTAAAATCGCCATAGTAGAACACAGATCAAGCTTCTAAGTTGATGTAATAGCCAGTAAGAAGTAGTCCAATTCAAGTTTTAGGTATCGATTATTGAGTTTTTAGCTTGCTTTGGTGCCTTGGACATGAGCTAGGACCTTAAGATTCTGCATGAAAGGAGGACTAGCAGCCGAGTTGCAGGGGAGAATGTGAAAAGTGTTCTTATGTAGTAAAAACCTGAGAAATCCGTCCGTTTTGTTCATTTGTTATCGAATCGACTTAAAGCCAGATCGTCACATTGGCCGCCCTTCTCTCTGAAACGGTTGTACTTATCGTCTGCAAAGCTATGTCGCGTGCTGCGGTATGCGGAGACACTAAAATCACCATAGTAGAACACAGATCAAGCTTCTAAGTTGATGTAATAGCCAGTAAGAAGTAGTACAATTCTAGTTTTAGGTATCGATTATTGACTTTTTAGCTGGCTTTGGTGCCTTGGACATGAGCTAGGACCTTAAGATTCTGCATGGAAGGAGGACTAGCAGCCGAGTTGCAGGGGAGAATGTGAAAAATGTTCATATGTAATAAAAACCTGAGAACTCCGTTCGTTTTTGTCATTTGTTATCGAATTGACTTAAAGCCAGATCGTCACATTGGCCGCTCTGCTCTCGGAAACGGTTGTACTTATCGTCTGCAAAGCTATGTCGCGTGCTGCGGTATGTGGAGACACTAAAAGCACCATAGTAGAACACAGATGAAGCTTCTAAGTTGATGTAATAGCCAGTAAGAAGTAGTACAATTCAAGTTTTAGGTATCGATTATTGACTTTTTAGCTGGCTTAGGTGCCTTGGACATGAGCTAGGACCATAATATTCTGCATGAAATGAGGACTAGCAATCGAGTGGCACGGGAGAATGTGAAAAGTGTTCATATGTAGTAAAAACCTGAGAAATCCGTCCGTTTTCGTCATTTGTTATCGAATCGACTTAAAGCCAGATCGTCACATTGGCCGCTCTTCTCTCTGAAACGGTTGTACTTATCGTCTCCAAAGCTATGTTGCGTGCTGCGGTATGGGGAGACACTAAAAGCACCATAGTAGGAAACAGATGAAGCATCTAAGTTGATGTAATAGCCAGTAAGAAGTAATCCAATTCAAGTTTTGGGTATCGATTATTGACTTTTTAGCTGGCTTTGGTGCCTTGGACATGAGCTAGGACCTTAAGATTCTGCATGAAAGGAGGACTAGCAGCCGAGTTACACGGGAGAATGTGAAAAGTGTTCATATGTAGTAAAAACCTGAGAAATCCGTCCGTTTTCGTCATTTGTTATCGAATCGACTTAAAGCCAGATCGATACATTGGCCGCTCTTCTCTCTGAAACGGTTGTACTTATCGTCTGCAAAGCTATGTCGCGTGCTGCGGTATGCTGAGACACTACAAGCACCATAGTAGAACACAGATGAAGCTTCTAAGTTGATGTACTAGCCAGTAAGAGGTAGTACAATTCAAGTTTTAGGTACTGAATATTGATCTTTTAGCTGGCTTTGGTGCCTTGGACATGAGCTAGGACCTTAAGATTCTGCATGAAAGGAGGACTAGCAGCCGAGTTGCAGGGGAGAATGTGAAAAGTGTTCATATGTAGTAAAAACCTGAGAAATCCGTCCGTTTTCGTCATTTGTTATCGAATCGACTTAAAGCCAGATCGTCACATTGGCCGCCCTTCTCTCTGAAACGGTTGTACTTATCGTCTGCAAAGCTATGTCGCGTGTTGCGGTATGCGGGGACACTAAAATCACCATAGTAGAACACAGATCAAGCTTCTAAGTTGATGTAATAGCCAGTAAGAAGTAGTACAATTCTTGTTTTAGGTATCGATTATTGACTTTTTAGCTGGCTTTGGTGCCTTGGACATGAGCTAGGACCTTAAGATTCTGCATGGAAGGAGGACTAGCAGCCGAGTTGCAGGGGAGAATGTGAAAAATGTTCATATGTAGTAAAAACCAGAGAAATCCGTCCGTTTTCTTCATTTGTTATCGAATCGACTTAAAGCCAGATCGTCACATTGGCCGTTCTGCTCTCTGAAACGGTTGTACTTATCGTCTGCAAAGCTATGTCGCGTGTTGCCGTAGGCGGAAACAGGAAAAGCACCGTAGTAGAACACAGATGAAGCTTCTAAGTTGATGTAATAGCCAGTAAGAAGTTGTCCAATTCAAGTTTTAGGTATCGATTATTGACTTTTTAGCTGGCTTTGGTGCCTTGGACATGAGCTAGGACCTTATCATTCTGCATGAAAGGAGGACTAGCTGCCGCGTTGCACGGGAGAATGTGAAAAGTGTTCATATGTAGTAAAAACCTTAGAAATCCGTCCATTTTCTTCATTTGTTATCGAATCGACTTAAAGCCAGATCGTCACATTGGCCGCTCTTCTCTCTGAAACGGATGTACTTATCGTCTGCAATGCTATGTCGCGTGCTGCGGTAAGCGGAGACACTAAAATCACCATAGTAGAACACAGATGAAGCAACTAAGTTGATGTAATAGCCAGTAAGAAGTAATCCAATTCAAGTTTTAGGTATCGATTATTGACTTTTTAGCTGGCTTTGGTGCCTTGGACATGAGCTAGGACCTTAAGATTCTGCATGAAAGGAGGACTAGCAGCCGAGTTGCACGGGACAATGTGAAAAGTGTTCATATGCAGTAAAAACCTGAGACATCCGTCCGTTTTCGTCATTTGTTATCGAATCGACTTAAAGCCAGATAGTCACATTGGCCGCTCTTCTCTCTGAAACGCTTGTACTTATCGTCTGCAAAGCTATGTCGAGTGTTGCCGTAGGCGGAAACAGGAAAAGCACCATAGTAGAACACAGATGAAGCTTCTAAGTTGATATAATAGCCAGTAAGAAGTAGTCCAATTCAAGTTTTAGGTATCGATTATTGACTTTTTAGCTGGCTTTCGTGCCTTGGACATGAGCTAGGACCTTAATATTCTGCATGAAAGGAGGACTAGCAATCGAGTTGCACGGGAGAATGTGAAAAGTGTTCATATGTAGTAAAAACCTGAGACATCCGTCCGTTTTCGTCATTTGTTATCGAATCGACTTAAAGCCAGATCGTCACATTGGCCGCTCTTCTCTCTGAACCGGTTGTACTTATCGTCTGCAAAGCTATGTCGCGTGCTGCGGTATGCGGAGACACTAAAAGCACCATAGTAGAACACAGATGAAGCTTCTAAGTTGACGTAATAGCCAGGAAGAAGTAGTACAATTCAAGTTTTAGGTATTGAATATTAAACTTTTAGCTGGCTTTGGTGCCTTGGACATGAGCTAGGACCTTAACATTCTTCATGAAAGGAGGACTAGCAGCCGATTTGCATGGGAGAATGTGAAAAGTGTTCATATGTTGTAAAAACCCGAGAAATCCGTCCGTTTTCGTCATTTGTTATCGAATCGACTTAAAGCCAGATCGTCACATTGGCCGCTCTTCTCTCTGAAACGGTTGTACTTGTCGTTTGCAAAGCTATGTCGCGTGCTGCGGTATGCTGAGACACTAAAAGCACCATAGTAGAACACAGATGAAGCTTCTAAGTTGATGTAATAGCCAGTCAGAAGTAGTACAATTCAAGTTTTAGGTATCGATTATTGACTTTTTAGCTGGCTTTGGTACCTTGGACATAAGCTAGGACCTTAAGATTCTGCGTGAAAGGAGGACTAGCAGCCGAGTTGCATGGGAGAATGTGAAAAGTGTTCATATGTAGTAAAAACCTGAGAAATCCGTCCGTTTTCGTCATTTGTTATCGAATCGACTTAAAGCCAGATCGTCACATTGGCCGCTCTTCTCTCTGAAACGGTTGTACTTATCGTCTGCAAAGCTATGTCGCGTGCTGCGGTATGCGGAGACACTAAAAGCACCATAGTAGAACACAGATGAAGCTTGTAAGTTGATGTAATAGCCAGTAAGAAGTAGTACAATTCAAGTTTTAGGTATCGATTATTGACTTTTTAGCTGGCTTTGGTGCCTTGGACATGAGCTAGGACCCTAACATTCTGCATGAAAGGAGGACTAGCAGCCGAGTTGCACGGGAGAATGTGAAAAGTGTTCATATGTAGTAAAAACCTTAGAAATCTGTCCGTTTTCGTCATTTGTTATCGAATCGACTTAAAGCCAGATCGTCACATTGGCCGCTCTTCTCTCTGAAACGGTTGTACTTATCGTCTGCAAAGCTATGTCGCGTGCTGCGGTATGTGGAGACACTAAAAGCACCATAGTAGAACACAGATGAAGCTTCTAAGTTGATGTAATAGCCAGTAAGAAGTAGTACAATTCAAGTTTTAGGTATCGATTATTGACTTTTTAGCTGGCTTAGGTGCCTTGGACATGAGCTAAGACCTTAATAATCTGCATGAAAGAAGGACTAGCAATCGAGTGGCACGGGAGAATGTGAAAAGTGTTCATATGTAGTAAAAACCTGAGAAATCCGTCCGTTTTCGTCATTTGTTATCGAATCGACTTAAAGCCAGAACGTCACATTGGCCGCTCTTCTCTCTGAAACGGTTGTACTTATCGTCTGCAAAGCTATGTTGCGTGCTGCGGTATGCGGAGACACTAAAAGCACCATAGTAGAACACAGATGAAGCTTCTAAGTTGATGTAATAGCCAGAAAGAAGTAGTACAATTCAAGTTTTAGGTATCGATTATTGATTTTTAGCTGGCTTTGGTGCCTTGGACATGAGCTAGGACCTTAAGATTCTGCATGAAAGGAGGACTAGCAGCCGAGTTGCACGGGACAATGTGAAAAGTGTTCATATGTAATAAAAACCTGAGAAATCCGTCCGTTTTCGTCATTTGTTATCGAATCGACTTAAAGCCAGATAGTCACATTGGCCGCTCTTCTCTCTGAAACGCTTGTACTTATCGTCTGCAAAGCTGTGTCGCGTGCTGCGGTATGCGGAGACACTAAAATCACCATAGTAGAACACAGATCAAGCTCCTAAGTTGATGTAATAGCCAGTAAGATGTAGTACAATTCAAGTTTTATGTATCGATTATTGACTTTTTAGTTGGCTTTGGTGCCTTGGACATGAGCTAGGACCTTACGATTCTGCATGAAAGGAGGACTAGCAGCCGAGTTGCAGGGGAGAATGTGAAAAGTGTTCATATGTAATAAAAACCTGAGAACTCCGTTCGTTTTTGTCATTTGTTATCGAATTGACTTAAAGCCAGATCGTCACATTGGCCGCTCTGCTCTCGGAAACGGTTGTACTTATCGTCTGCAAAGCTATGTCGCGTGCTGCGGTATGTGGAGACACTAAAAGCACCATAGTAGAACACAGATGAAGCTTCTAAGTTGATGTAATAGCCAGTAAGAAGTAGTACAATTCAAGTTTTAGGTATCGATTATTGACTTTTTAGCTGGCTTAGGTGCCTTGGACATGAGCTAGGACCTTAATATTCTGCATGAAATGAGGACTAGCAATCGAGTGGCACGGGAGAATGTGAAAAGTGTTCATATGTAGTAAAAACCTGAGAAATCCGTCCGTTTTCGTCATTTGTTATCGAATCGACTTAAAGCCAGATCGTCACATTGGCCGCTCTTCTCTCTGAAACGGTTGTACTTATCGTCTCCAAAGCTATGTTGCGTGCTGCGGTATGGGGAGACACTAAAAGCACCATAGTAGGAAACAGATGAAGCATCTAAGTTGATGTAATAGCCAGTAAGAAGTAATCCAATTCAAGTTTTGGGTATCGATTATTGACTTTTTAGCTGGCTTTGGTGCCTTGGACATGAGCTAGGACCTTAAGATTCTGCATGAAAGGAGGACTAGCAGCCGAGTTACACGGGAGAATGTGAAAAGTGTTCATATGTAGTAAAAACCTGAGAAATCCGTCCGTTTTCGTCATTTGTTATCGAATCGACTTAAAGCCAGATCGATACATTGGCCGCTCTTCTCTCTGAAACGGTTGTACTTATCGTCTGCAAAGCTATGTCGCGTGCTGCGGTATGCTGAGACACTACAAGCACCATAGTAGAACACAGATGAAGCTTCTAAGTTGATGTACTAGCCAGTAAGAGGTAGTACAATTCAAGTTTTAGGTACTGAATATTGATCTTTTAGCTGGCTTTGGTGCCTTGGACATGAGCTAGGACCTTAAGATTCTGCATGAAAGGAGGACTAGCAGCCGAGTTGCAGGGGAGAATGTGAAAAGTGTTCATATGTAGTAAAAACCTGAGAAATCCGTCCGTTTTCGTCATTTGTTATCGAATCGACTTAAAGCCAGATCGTCACATTGGCCGCCCTTCTCTCTGAAACGGTTGTACTTATCGTCTGCAAAGCTATGTCGCGTGTTGCGGTATGCGGGGACACTAAAATCACCATAGTAGAACACAGATCAAGCTTCTAAGTTGATGTAATAGCCAGTAAGAAGTAGTACAATTCTTGTTTTAGGTATCGATTATTGACTTTTTAGCTGGCTTTGGTGCCTTGGACATGAGCTAGGACCTTAAGATTCTGCATGGAAGGAGGACTAGCAGCCGAGTTGCAGGGGAGAATGTGAAAAATGTTCATATGTAGTAAAAACCAGAGAAATCCGTCCGTTTTCTTCATTTGTTATCGAATCGACTTAAAGCCAGATCGTCACATTGGCCGTTCTGCTCTCTGAAACGGTTGTACTTATCGTCTGCAAAGCTATGTCGCGTGTTGCCGTAGGCGGAAACAGGAAAAGCACCGTAGTAGAACACAGATGAAGCTTCTAAGTTGATGTAATAGCCAGTAAGAAGTTGTCCAATTCAAGTTTTAGGTATCGATTATTGACTTTTTAGCTGGCTTTGGTGCCTTGGACATGAGCTAGGACCTTATCATTCTGCATGAAAGGAGGACTAGCTGCCGCGTTGCACGGGAGAATGTGAAAAGTGTTCATATGTAGTAAAAACCTTAGAAATCCGTCCATTTTCTTCATTTGTTATCGAATCGACTTAAAGCCAGATCGTCACATTGGCCGCTCTTCTCTCTGAAACGGATGTACTTATCGTCTGCAATGCTATGTCGCGTGCTGCGGTAAGCGGAGACACTAAAATCACCATAGTAGAACACAGATGAAGCAACTAAGTTGATGTAATAGCCAGTAAGAAGTAATCCAATTCAAGTTTTAGGTATCGATTATTGACTTTTTAGCTGGCTTTGGTGCCTTGGACATGAGCTAGGACCTTAAGATTCTGCATGAAAGGAGGACTAGCAGCCGAGTTGCACGGGACAATGTGAAAAGTGTTCATATGCAGTAAAAACCTGAGACATCCGTCCGTTTTCGTCATTTGTTATCGAATCGACTTAAAGCCAGATAGTCACATTGGCCGCTCTTCTCTCTGAAACGCTTGTACTTATCGTCTGCAAAGCTATGTCGAGTGTTGCCGTAGGCGGAAACAGGAAAAGCACCATAGTAGAACACAGATGAAGCTTCTAAGTTGATGTAATAGCCAGTAAGAAGTAGTCCAATTCAAGTTTTAGGTATCGATTATTGACTTTTTAGCTGGCTTTCGTGCCTTGGACATGAGCTAGGACCTTAATATTCTGCATGAAAGGAGGACTAGCAATCGAGTTGCACGGGAGAATGTGAAAAGTGTTCATATGTAGTAAAAACCTGAGACATCCGTCCGTTTTCGTCATTTGTTATCGAATCGACTTAAAGCCAGATCGTCACATTGGCCGCTCTTCTCTCTGAACCGGTTGTACTTATCGTCTGCAAAGCTATGTCGCGTGCTGCGGTATGCGGAGACACTAAAAGCACCATAGTAGAACACAGATGAAGCTTCTAAGTTGACGTAATAGCCAGGAAGAAGTAGTACAATTCAAGTTTTAGGTATTGAATATTAAACTTTTAGCTGGCTTTGGTGCCTTGGACATGAGCTAGGACCTTAACATTCTTCATGAAAGGAGGACTAGCAGCCGATTTGCATGGGAGAATGTGAAAAGTGTTCATATGTTGTAAAAACCCGAGAAATCCGTCCGTTTTCGTCATTTGTTATCGAATCGACTTAAAGCCAGATCGTCACATTGGCCGCTCTTCTCTCTGAAACGGTTGTACTTGTCGTTTGCAAAGCTATGTCGCGTGCTGCGGTATGCTGAGACACTAAAAGCACCATAGTAGAACACAGATGAAGCTTCTAAGTTGATGTAATAGCCAGTCAGAAGTAGTACAATTCAAGTTTTAGGTATCGATTATTGACTTTTTAGCTGGCTTTGGTACCTTGGACATAAGCTAGGACCTTAAGATTCTGCGTGAAAGGAGGACTAGCAGCCGAGTTGCATGGGAGAATGTGAAAAGTGTTCATATGTAGTAAAAACCTGAGAAATCCGTCCGTTTTCGTCATTTGTTATCGAATCGACTTAAAGCCAGATCGTCACATTGGCCGCTCTTCTCTCTGAAACGGTTGTACTTATCGTCTGCAAAGCTATGTCGCGTGCTGCGGTATGCGGAGACACTAAAAGCACCATAGTAGAACACAGATGAAGCTTGTAAGTTGATGTAATAGCCAGTAAGAAGTAGTACAATTCAAGTTTTAGGTATCGATTATTGACTTTTTAGCTGGCTTTGGTGCCTTGGACATGAGCTAGGACCCTAACATTCTGCATGAAAGGAGGACTAGCAGCCGAGTTGCACGGGAGAATGTGAAAAGTGTTCATATGTAGTAAAAACCTTAGAAATCTGTCCGTTTTCGTCATTTGTTATCGAATCGACTTAAAGCCAGATCGTCACATTGGCCGCTCTTCTCTCTGAAACGGTTGTACTTATCGTCTGCAAAGCTATGTCGCGTGCTGCGGTATGTGGAGACACTAAAAGCACCATAGTAGAACACAGATGAAGCTTCTAAGTTGATGTAATAGCCAGTAAGAAGTAGTACAATTCAAGTTTTAGGTATCGATTATTGACTTTTTAGCTGGCTTAGGTGCCTTGGACATGAGCTAAGACCTTAATAATCTGCATGAAAGAAGGACTAGCAATCGAGTGGCACGGGAGAATGTGAAAAGTGTTCATATGTAGTAAAAACCTGAGAAATCCGTCCGTTTTCGTCATTTGTTATCGAATCGACTTAAAGCCAGAACGTCACATTGGCCGCTCTTCTCTCTGAAACGGTTGTACTTATCGTCTGCAAAGCTATGTTGCGTGCTGCGGTATGCGGAGACACTAAAAGCACCATAGTAGAACACAGATGAAGCTTCTAAGTTGATGTAATAGCCAGAAAGAAGTAGTACAATTCAAGTTTTAGGTATCGATTATTGATTTTTAGCTGGCTTTGGTGCCTTGAACATGAGCTAGGACCTTAAGATTCTGCATGAAAGGAGGACTAGCAGCCGAGTTGCAGGGGAGAATGTGAAAAGTGTTCATATGTAGTAAAAACCTGAGAAATCCGTCCGTTTTCGTCATTTGTTATCGAATCGACTTAAAGCCAGATCGTCACATTGGCCGCTCTGCTCTCGGAAACGGTTGTACTTATCGTCTGCAAAGCTATGTCGCGTGTTGCCGTAGGCGGAAACAGGAAAAGCACCATAGTAGAACACAGTTGAAGCTTCTAAGTTGATGTAATAGCCAGTAAAAAGTAGTCCAATTCAAGTTTTAGGAATCGATTATTGACTTTTTAGCTCGCTTTGGTGACTTGGACATGAGCTAGGACCTTGAGATTCTGCATGAAAGGAGGACTAGCAGCCGAGTTGCAGGGAAGAATGTGAAAAGTGTTCATATGTAGTAAAAACCTGAGAAATCCGTCCGTTTTGTTCATTTGTTATCGAATCGACTTAAAGCCAGATCGTCACATTGGATGCCCTTCTCTCTGAAACGGTTGTACTTATCGCCTGCAATGCTATGTCGTGTGCTGCGGTAAGCGGAGACACTAAAATCACCATAGTAGAACACAGATGAAGCATCTAAGTTGATGTAATAGCCAGTAAGAAGTAATCCAATTCAAGTTTTAGTTATCGATTATTGACTTTTTAGCTGGCTTTGGTGCCTTGGACATGAGCTAGGACCTTAAGATTCTGCATGAAAGGAGGATTAGCAGCCGAGTTGCACGGGAGAATGTGAAAAGTGTTCATATGTAGTAAAAACCTGAGACATCCGTCCGTTTTCGTCATTTGTTATCGAATCGACTTAAAGCCAGATAGTCACATTGGCCGCTCTTCTCTCTGAAACGCTTGTACTTATCGTCTGCAAAGCTGTGACGCGTGCTGCGGTATGCGGAGACACTAAAATCACCATAGTAGAACACAGATCAAGCTTCTAAGTTGATGTAATAGCAAGTAAGAAGTAGTACAATTCAAGTTTTAGGTATCGATTATTGACTTTTTAGTTGGCTTTGGTGCCTTGGACATGAGCTAGGACCTTACGATTCTCCATGAAAGGAGGACTAGCAGCCGAGTTGCAGGGGAGAATGTGAAAAGTGTTCATATGTAGTAAAAACCTGAGAAATCCGTTCGTTTTTGTCATTTGTTATCGAATTGACTTAAAGCCAGATCGTCACATTGGCCGCTCTGCTCTCGGAAACGGTTGTACTTATCGTCTGCAAAGCTATGTCGAGTGTTGCCGTAGGCGGAAACAGGAAAAGCACCATAGTAGAACACAGATGAAGCTTCTAAGTTGACGTAATAGCAAGTAAGAAGTAGTCCAATTCAAGTTTTTGGTATCGATTATTGACTTTTTAGCTGGCTTTGGTGCCTTGGACATGAGCTAGGACCTTAATATTCTGCATGAAAGGAGGACTAGCAATCGAGTTGCACAGAAGAATGTGAAAAGTGTTCATATGTAGTAAAAACCTGAGACATCCGTCCGTTTTCGTCATTTGTTATCGAATCGACTTAAAGCCAGATCGTCACATTGGCCGCTCTTCTCTCTGAAACGGTTGTACTTGTCGTTTGCAAAGCTATGTCGCGTGCTGCGGTATGCTGAGACACTAAAAGCACCATAGTAGAACACAGATGAAGCTTCTAAGTTGATGTAATAGCCAGTCAAAAGTAGTACAATTCAAGTTTTAGATATCGATTATTGACTTTTTAGCTGGCTTTGGTACCTTGGACATGAGCTAGGACCTTAAGATTCTGCGTGAAAGGAGGACTAGCAGCCGAGTTGCATGGGAGAATGTGAAAAGTGTTCATATGTAGTAAAAACCTGAGAAATCCGTCCGTTTTCGTCATTTGTTATCGAATCGACTTAAAGCCAGATCGTCACATTGGCCGCTCTGCTCTCGGAAACGGTTGTACTTTTCGTCTGCAAAGCTATGTCGCGTGTTGCCGTAGGCGGAAACAGGAAAAGCACCATAGTAGAACACAGATGAAGCTTCTAAGTTGATGTAATAGCCAGTAAGAAGTAGTCCAATTCAAGTTTTAGGAATCGATTATTGACTCTTTAGCTTGCTTTGGTGCCTTGGACATGAGCTAGGACCTTAAGATTCTGCATGAAAGGAGGACTAGCAGCCGAGTTGCAGGGAAGAATGTGAAAAGTGTTCATATGTAGTAAAAACCTGAGAAATCCGTCCGTTTTGTTCATTTGTTATCGAATCGACTTAAAGCCAGATCGTCACATTGGCCGCCCTTCTCTCTGAAACGGTTGTACTTATCGTCTGCAAAGCTATGTCGCGTGCTGCGGTATGAGGAGACACTAAAATCACCATAGTAGAACACAGATCAAGCTTCTAAGTTGATGTAATAGCCAGTAAGAAGTAGTACAATTCTAGTTTTAGGTATCGATTATTGACTTTTTAGCTGGCTTTGGTGCCTTGGACATGAGCTAGGACCTTAAGATTCTGCATGGAAGGAGGACTAGCAGCCGGGTTGCAGGGGAGAATGTTAAAAATGTTCATATGTAGTAAAAACCAGAGAAATCCGTCCGTTTTCGTCATTTGTTATCGAATCGACTTAAAGCCAGATCGTCATATTGGCCGTTCTGCTCTCTGAAACGCTTGTACTTATCGTCTGCAAAGCTATGTCGCGTGTTGCCGTAGGCGGAAACAGGAAAAGCACCGTAGTAGAACACAGATGAAGCTTCTAAGTTGATGTAATAGCCAGTAAGAAGTAGTCCAATTCAAGTTTTAGTTATCGATTATTGACTTTTTAGCTGGCTTTGGTGCCTTGGACATGAGCTAGGACCATATCATTCTGCATGAAAGGAGGACTAGCTGCCGCGTTGCACGGGAGAATGTGAAAAGTGTTCATATGTAGTAAAAACCTGAGAAATCCGTCCGTTTTCGTCATTTGTTATCGAATCGACTTAAAGCCAGATCGTCACATTGGCCGCTCTTCTCTCTGAAACGGTTGTACTTATCGTCTGCAAAGCTATGTCGCGTGCTGCGGTATGTGGAGACACTAAAAGCACCATAGTAGAATACAGATGAAGCTTCTAAGTTGATGTAATAGCCAGTAAGAAGTAGTACAATTCAAGTTTTAGGTATCGATTATTGACTTTTTAGCTGGCTTAGGTACCTTGGACATGAGCTAGGACCTTAATATTCTGCATGAAAGGAGGACTAGCAATCGAGTGGCACGGGAGAATGTGAAAAGTGTTCATATGTAGTAAAAACCTGAGAAATCCGTCCGTTTTCGTCATTTGTTATCGAATCGACTTAAAGCCAGATCGTCACATTGGCCGTTCTGCTCTCGGAAACGCTTGTACTTATTGTCTGCAAAGCTATGTCGCGTGTTGCCGTAGGCGGAAACAGGAAAAGCATCATAGTAGAACACAGATGAAGCTTCTAAGTTGATGTAATAGCCAGTAAGAAGTAGTCCATTTCAAGTTTTAGGTATCGATTATTGACTTTTTAGCTGGCTTTGGTGCCTTGGACATAAGCTAGGACCTTACGATTCTGCATGAAAGGAGGACTGGCAGCCGAGTTGCAGGAGAGAATGTGAAAAGTGTTCATATGTAGTAAAAACCTGAGAAATCCGTCCGTTTTCGTCATTTGTTATCGAATCGACTTAAAGCCAAATCGTCACATTGCTCGCTCTGCTCTCGGAAACGGTTGTACTTATCGTCTGCAAAGCTATGTCGCGTGCTGCGGTATGCGGAGACACTAAAAGCACCATAGTAGAACACAGATCAAGCTTCTAAGTTGATGTAATAGCCAGTAAGAAGTAGTACAATTCAAGTTTTAGGTATCGATTATTGACTTTTTAGCTGGCTTAGGTGCCTTGGACATGAGCTAGGACCTTAACATTTTGCATGAAAGGAGGACTAGCAGCCGAGTTGCACGGGAGAATGTGAAAAGTGTTCATATGTAGTAAAAACCTTAGAAATCTGTTCGTTTTCGTCATTTGTTATCGAATCGACTTAAAGCCAGATCGTCACATTGGCCGCTCTTCTCTCTGAAACGGTTGTACTTATCGTCTGCAAAGCTATGTCGCGTGCTGCTGTATGCGGAGACACTAAAATCACCATAGTAGAACACAGATGAAGCTTCTAAGTTCATGTAATAGCAGGAAAGAAGTAGTACAATTCAAGTTTAAGGTATCGATTATTGACTTTTTAGCTGGCTTTGGTGCCTTGGACATGAGCTAGGACCTAAACATTCTGCATGAAAGGAGGAGTAGCAGCCGAGTTGCACGGGAGAACGTGAAAAGTGTTCATATGTAGTAAAAACCTTAGAAATCCGTCCGTTTTCTTCATTTGTTATCGAATCGACTTAAAGCCAGATCGTCACATTGGCCGCTCTTCTCTCTGAAACGGTTGTACTTATCGTCTGCAAAGCTATGTTGCGTGCTGCGGTATGTGGAGACACTAAAAGCACCATAGTAGGAAACAGATGAAGCATCTATGTTGATGTAATAGCCAGTAAGAAGTAATCCAATTCAAGTTTTAGGTATCGATTATTGACTTTTTAGCTGGATTTGGTGCCTTGGACATGAGCTAGGACCTTAAGATTCTGCATGAAAGGAGGACTAGCAGCCGAGTTGCACGGGAGAATGTGAAAAGTTTTCATATGTAGTAAAAACCTGAGAAATCCGTCCGTTTTCGTCATTTGTTATCGAATCGACTTAAAGCCAGATCGACACATTGGCCGCTCTTCTCTCTGAAACGGTTGTACTTATCGTCTGCAAAGCTATGTCGCGTGCTGCGGTATGCTGAGACACTACAAGCACCATAGTAGAACACAGATGAAGCTTCTAAGTTGATGTACTAGCCAGTAAGAGGTAGTGCAATTCAAGTTTTAGGTACTGAATATTGACCTTTTAGCTGGCTTTGGTGCCTTGGACACGAGCTAGGACCTTAAGATTTTGCCTGAAAGGAGGACTAGCAGCCGAGTTGCACGGGAGAATGTGAAAAGTGTTCATATGTAGTAAAAACCTGAGACATCCATCCGTTTTCGTCATTTGTTATCGAATCGACTTAAAGCCAGATCGTCACATTGGCCGCTCTTCTCTCTGAAACGGTTGTACTTATCGTCTGCAAAGCTATGTCGCGTGCTGCGCTATGTGGAGACACTAAAAGCACCATAGTAGAACACAGACGAAGCTTCTAAGTTGATGTAATAGCCAGTAAGAAGTAGTACAATTCAAGTTTTAGGTATCGATTATTGACTTTTTAGCTGGTTTTGGTGCATTGGACATGAGCTAGGACCTTAAGATTCTGCGTGAAAGGTGGACTAGCAGCCGAGTTCCACGGGAGAATGTGAAAAGTGTTCATATGTAGTAAAAACCTGAGGAATCCGTCCGTTTTCGTCATTTGTTATCGAATCGACTTAAAGCCAGATGGTCACATTGGCCGCTCTTCTCTCTGAAACGGTTGTACTTATCGTCTGCAAAACTATGTCGCGTGCTGCGGTATGCGGAGAAACTAAAAGCACCGTAGTGGAACACAGATGAAGCTTCTAAGTTGATGTAATAGCCAGTAAGAAGTAGTACAATTCAAGTTTTAGGAACCGATTATTGACCTTTTAGCTGGCTTTGGTGCCTTGGACATGAGCTAGGACCTTAAGATTCTGCATGAAATGAGGACCAGCAGCCGAGTTGCACGGGAGAATGTGAAATGAGTTCATATGTAGTAAAAACCTGAGAAATCCGTCCGTTTTCGTCATTTGTTACCGAATCGACTTAAAGCCAGATCGTCACATTGACCGCTCTGCTCTCTGAAACGGTTGTACGTATCGTCTGCAAAGCTATGTCGCGTACTGCGGTATTCGGAGACACTAAAAGCACCATAGTAGAACACAGATGAAGCTTCTAAAATGATGTAATAGCCAGTAAGAAGTAGTACAATTCATGTTTTAGGTATCGGTTATTGACTTTTTAGCTGGCTTTGGTGCCTTGGACATGAGCTAGGACCTTAAGATTCTGCATGAAAGGAGGACTAGCAGCCGAGTTGCACGGGAGAATGTGAAAAGTGTTCATATGTAGTAAAAACCTGAGAAATCCGCCCGTTTTCGTCATTTGTTACCGAATCGACTTAAAGCCAGATCGTCACATTGGCCGATCTTCTCTCTGAAACGGTTGTACTTATCGTCTGCAAAGCTATGTCGCGTGTTGCCGTAGGCGGAAACAGGAAAAGCACCATAATAGAACACAGATGAAGCTTCTAAGTTGATGTAATAGCCAGTAACAAGTAGTCCAATTCAAGTTTTAGGTATCGGTTATTGACTTTTTAGCTGGCTTTGGTGCCTTGACCATGGGCTAGGACCTTAAGATTCTGCAACAAAGGAGGACTAGCAGCCGAGTTGCACGGGAGAATGTGAAAAGTGTTCATATGTAGTAAAAACCTGAGAAATCCGTCCGTTTTCGTCATTTGTTATCGCATCGACTTAAAGCCAGATCGACACATTGGCCGCTCTTCTCTCTGAAACGGTTGTACTTATCGTCTGCAAAGCTTTGTCGCGTGCTGCGGTACGCTGAGACACTACAAGCACCATAGTAGAACACAGATGAAGCTTCTAAGTTGAGGTAATAGAAAGTAAGAGGTAGTACAATTCAAGTTTTAGGTATCGATTATTGACTTTTTAGCTGGCTTTGGTGCCTTGGACATGAGCTACGACCTTAACATTATGCATGAAAGGAGGACTAGCAGCCGAGTTTCATGGGAGAATGTGAAAAGTGTTCATATGTAGTAAAAACCTGAGAAATCCGTCCGTTTTCGTCATTTGTTATCGCATCGACTTAAAGCCAGATCGACACATTGGCCGCTCTGCTCTCTGAAACGGTTGTACTTATCGTCTGCAAAGCTATGTCGCGTGCTGCGGTATGCTGAGACACTAAAAGCACCATAGTAGAACACAGATCACGCTTCTAAGTTGATGTAATGGCCAGTAAGAAGTAGTACAATTCAAGTTTTAGGTATTGAATATTGACCTTTTAGCTGGCTTTGGTGCCTTGGACATGAGCTAGGACCTTAAGGTTCTGCATGAAAGGAGGACTAGCAGCCGAGTTGCACGGGAGAATGTGAAAAGTGTTCATATGTAGTAAAAAAATGAGACGTCCGTCCGTTTTCGTCATTTGTTATCGAATCGACTTAAAGCCAGATCGTCACATTGGCCGCTCTTCTCTCTGAAACGGTTGTACTTATCGTCTGCAAAACTATGTCGCCTGCTGCGGTATGCGGAGAAACTAAAAGCACCACAGTAGAACACAGATGAAGCTTCTAAGTTGATGTAACAGCCAGTAAGAAGTAGTACAATTCCAGTTTTAGGTATTGAATATTGACCTTTTTGCTGGCTTTGGTGCCTTGGACATGAGCTAGGACCTTAAGATTCTGCATGAAAGGAGGACTAGCTGCCGAGTTGCACGGGAGAATGTGAAAAGTGTTCATATGTAGTAAAAACCTGAGAAATCCGTCCGTTTTCGTCATTTGTTATCGAATAGACTTAAAGCCAGATCGTCACATTGGCCGCTCTTCTCTCTGAAACGGTTGTACTTATCGTCTGCAAAGCTATGTCGCGAGCAGTGGTATGCGGAGACACTAAAATCAGCATAGTAGGAACAGATGAAGCATCTAAGTTGATGTAATAGCCAGTAAGAAGTAATCCAATTCAAGATTTGGGTATCGATTATTTACTTTTTAGCTCGCTTTGGTGCCTTGGACATGAGCTAGGACCTTAAGATTCTGCATGAAATGAGGACCAGCAGCCGAGTTGCACGGGAGAATGTGAAATGAGTTCATATGTAGTAAAAACCTGAGAAATCCGTCCGTTTTCGTCATTTGTTACCGAATCGACTTAAAGCCAGATCGTCACATTGACCGCTCTGCTCTCTGAAACGGTTGTACGTATCGTCTGCAAAGCTATGTCGCGTACTGCGGTATTCGGAGACACTAAAAGCACCATAGTAGAACACAGATGAAGCTTCTAAAATGATGTAATAGCCAGTAAGAAGTAGTACAATTCATGTTTTAGGTATCGGTTATTGACTTTTTAGCTGGCTTTGGTGCCTTGGACATGAGCTAGGACCTTAAGATTCTGCATGAAAGGAGGACTAGCAGCCGAGTTGCACGGGAGAATGTGAAAAGTGTTCATATGTAGTAAAAACCTGAGAAATCCGCCCGTTTTCGTCATTTGTTACCGAATCGACTTAAAGCCAGATCGTCACATTGGCCGATCTTCTCTCTGAAACGGTTGTACTTATCGTCTGCAAAGCTATGTCGCGTGTTGCCGTAGGCGGAAACAGGAAAAGCACCATAATAGAACACAGATGAAGCTTCTAAGTTGATGTAATAGCCAGTAACAAGTAGTCCAATTCAAGTTTTAGGTATCGGTTATTGACTTTTTAGCTGGCTTTGGTGCCTTGACCATGGGCTAGGACCTTAAGATTCTGCAACAAAGGAGGACTAGCAGCCGAGTTGCACGGGAGAATGTGAAAAGTGTTCATATGTAGTAAAAACCTGAGAAATCCGTCCGTTTTCGTCATTTGTTATCGCATCGACTTAAAGCCAGATCGACACATTGGCCGCTCTTCTCTCTGAAACGGTTGTACTTATCGTCTGCAAAGCTTTGTCGCGTGCTGCGGTACGCTGAGACACTACAAGCACCATAGTAGAACACAGATGAAGCTTCTAAGTTGAGGTAATAGAAAGTAAGAGGTAGTACAATTCAAGTTTTAGGTATCGATTATTGACTTTTTAGCTGGCTTTGGTGCCTTGGACATGAGCTACGACCTTAACATTATGCATGAAAGGAGGACTAGCAGCCGAGTTTCATGGGAGAATGTGAAAAGTGTTCATATGTAGTAAAAACCTGAGAAATCCGTCCGTTTTCGTCATTTGTTATCGCATCGACTTAAAGCCAGATCGACACATTGGCCGCTCTGCTCTCTGAAACGGTTGTACTTATCGTCTGCAAAGCTATGTCGCGTGCTGCGGTATGCTGAGACACTAAAAGCACCATAGTAGAACACAGATCACGCTTCTAAGTTGATGTAATGGCCAGTAAGAAGTAGTACAATTCAAGTTTTAGGTATTGAATATTGACCTTTTAGCTGGCTTTGGTGCCTTGGACATGAGCTAGGACCTTAAGGTTCTGCATGAAAGGAGGACTAGCAGCCGAGTTGCACGGGAGAATGTGAAAAGTGTTCATATGTAGTAAAAAAATGAGACGTCCGTCCGTTTTCGTCATTTGTTATCGAATCGACTTAAAGCCAGATCGTCACATTGGCCGCTCTTCTCTCTGAAACGGTTGTACTTATCGTCTGCAAAACTATGTCGCCTGCTGCGGTATGCGGAGAAACTAAAAGCACCACAGTAGAACACAGATGAAGCTTCTAAGTTGATGTAACAGCCAGTAAGAAGTAGTACAATTCCAGTTTTAGGTATTGAATATTGACCTTTTTGCTGGCTTTGGTGCCTTGGACATGAGCTAGGACCTTAAGATTCTGCATGAAAGGAGGACTAGCTGCCGAGTTGCACGGGAGAATGTGAAAAGTGTTCATATGTAGTAAAAACCTGAGAAATCCGTCCGTTTTCGTCATTTGTTATCGAATAGACTTAAAGCCAGATCGTCACATTGGCCGCTCTTCTCTCTGAAACGGTTGTACTTATCGTCTGCAAAGCTATGTCGCGAGCAGTGGTATGCGGAGACACTAAAATCAGCATAGTAGGAACAGATGAAGCATCTAAGTTGATGTAATAGCCAGTAAGAAGTAATCCAATTCAAGATTTGGGTATCGATTATTTACTTTTTAGCTCGCTTTGGTGCCTTGGACATGAGCTAGGACCTTAAGATTCTGCATGAAAGGAGGACTAGCAGCCGAGTTGCACGGGAGAATGTGAAAAGTGTTCATATGTAATAAAAACCTGAGAAATCCGTCCGTTTTCGAAATCTGTTATCGAATTGACTTAAAGCCAGATCGTCACATTGGCCGCTCTTCTCTCTGAAACGGTTGTACTTATCGTCTACAAAGCTATGTCGCGTGCTGCGGTATGCGGAGACACTAAAAGCACCATAGTAGAACACAGATGAAGCTTCTAAGTTAATGTAATAGCCAGTAAGAAGTAGTACAATTCAAGTTTTAGGTATCGATTATTGACTTTTTAGCTGGCCTTGGTGCCTTGGACATGAGCTTGGACCTTAAGATTCTGCATGAAAGGAGGACTAGCAGCCGAGTTGCACGGGAGAATGTGAAAAGTGTTCATGTGCAGTAAAAACCTGAGACATCCGTCCGTTTTCGTCATTTGTTATCGAATCGACTTAAAGCCAGATCGTCACATTGGCCGCACTTCTCTCTGAAACGGTTGTACTTATCGTCTGCAAAGCTATGGCGCGTGCTGCGGTATGCTGAGACATTAAAAGCACCATAGTAGAACACAGATGACGCTTCTAAGTTGATGTAATAGCCAGTAAGAAGTAGTACAATTCAAGTTTTAGGTATTGAATATTGAATTTTTAGCTGGCTTTGGTGCCTTGGACATGAGCTAGGACCTTAAGATTCTGCATGAAAGGAGGACTAGCAGCCGAGTTGCATGAGAGAATGTGAAAAGTGTTCAAATGTAGTAAAAACCTGAGAAATACGTCTGTTTTCGTCATTGGTTATCGATTCGACTTAAAGCCAGATCGTCACATTGGCCGCTCTTCTCTCTGAAACGGTTGTACTTATCGTCTGCAAAGCTATGTCGCGTGCTGCGGTATGCTGAGACACTAAAAGCACCGTAGTAGAACACAGATGAAGCTTCTAAGTTGACGTATTAGCCAGTAAGAAGTAGTACAATTCAAGTTTTAGGTATTGATTATTGACTTTTTAGCTGGCTTTGGTGCCTTGGACATGAGCTAGGACCTTAAGATTCTGCATGAAAGGAGGACTAGCAGCCAAGTTGCACGGGAGAATGTGAAAAGTGTTCATATGTAGTAAAAACCTGAGAAATCCGACTGTTTTCGTCATTTGTTATCGAATCGACTTAAAGCCAGATCGTCACATTGGCCGCTCTTCTCTCTGAAACGGTTGTACTTATCGTCTGCAAAACTATGTCGAGTGCTGCGGTATGCGGCGAAACTAAAAGCACCGTAGTAGAACACAGATGAAGCTTCTAAGTTGATGTAATAGCCAGTAAGAAGCAGTACAATTCAAGTTTTAGGTATTGATTATTGACTTTTTAGCTGGCTTTGGTGCCTTGGACATGCGCTAGGACCGTAAGATTCTGCATGAAAGGAGGACTAGCAGCCGAGTTGCACGGGAGAATGTGAAAAGTGTTCATATGTAGTAAAAACCTGAGAAATCCGTCCGTTTTCGTCATTTGTTATCGAATCGACTTAAAGCCAGATCGTCACATTGGCTGCTCTTCTCTCTGAAACGGTTGTACTTATCGTCTGCAAAGCTATGTCGCGTACTGCGGTATTCGGAGACACCAAAAGCACCATAGTAGAACACAGATGAAGTTTCTAAAATTATGTAATAGCCAGTAAAAAGTAGTACAATTCAAGTTTTAGGTATCGGTTATTGACTTTTTAGCTGGCTTTGGTGCCTTAGACATGAGCTAGGACCTTAAGATTCTGCATGAAAGGAGGACTAGCAGCCGAGTTTCACGGCAGAATGTGAAAAGTGTTCATATGTAGTAAAAACCTGAGAAATCCGTCCGTTTTCGTCATTTGTTATCGAATCGACTTAAAGCCAGATCGTCACATTGGCCGATCTTCTATCTGAAACGGTTGTACTTATCGTCTGCAAAGCTATGTCGCATGCTGCGGTATGCTGAGACACTACAAGCACCATAGTAGAACACAGATGAAGCTTCTAAGTTGATGTAATATCCAGTAAGAAGTAGTACAATTCAAGTTTTAGGTATTGAATATTGAACTTTTAGCTGGCTTTGGTGCTTTGGACATGAGCTAGGACCTTAAGATTCTGCATGAAAGGAGGACTAGCAGCCGAGTTGCACGGGAGAATGTGAAAAGTGTTCATATGTAATAAAAACCTGAGAAATCCGTCCGTTTTCGTCATTTATTATCGAATTGACTTAAAGCCAGATCGTCACATTGGCCGCTCTTCTCTCTGAAACGGTTGTACTTATCGTCTACAAAGCTATGTCGCGTGCTGCGGTATGCGGAGACACTAAAAGCACCATAGTAGAACACAGATGAAGCTTCTAAGTTAATGTAATAGCCAGTAAGAAGTAATCCAATTCCAGATTTGGGTATCGATTATTTACTTTTTAGCTCGCTTTGGTGCCTTGGACATGAGCTATGACCTTGAGATTCTGCATGAAAGGAGGACTAGCAGCCGAGTTGCACGGCAGAATGTGAAAAGTGTTCATATGTAATAAAAACCTGAGAAATCCGTCCGTTTTCGTCATTTGTTATCGAATTGACTTAAAGCCAGATCGTCACATTGGCCGCTCTTCTCTCTGAAACGGTTGTACTTATAGTCTGCAAAGCTACGTCGCGTACTGCGGTATTCGGAGACACTAAAAGCACCACAGTAGAACACAGATGTAGCTTCTAAGTTGATGTAATAGCCAGTAAGAAGCAGTACAATTCAAGTTTTAGGTATTGATTATTGACTTTTTAGCTGGCTTTGGTGCCTTGGACATGAGCTAGGACCTTAAGATTCTGCATGAAAGGAGGACTAGCAGCCGCGTTGCACGGGAGAATGTGAAAAGTGTTCATATGTAGTAAAAACCTGAGAAATCCGTCCATTTTCTTCATTTGTTATCGAATCGAGTTAAAGCCAGATCGTCACATTGGCCGCTCTTCTCCCTAAAACGGTTGTACTTATCGTCTGCAAAGCTATGTCGCGTACTGCGGTATTCGGACACACTAAAAGCACCATAGTAGAACACAGATGAAGCTTCTAAAATGATGTAATAGCCAGTAAAAAATAGTACAATTCAAGTTTTAGGTATCGGTTATTGACTTTTTAGCTGGCTTAGGTGCCTTGGACATCAGCTAGGACCTTAAGATTCTGCATGAAAGGAGGACTAGCAGCCGAGTTGCACGGGAGAATGTGAAAAGTGTTCATATGTAGTAAAAATCTGAGAAATCCGTCCGTTTTCCTCATTTGTTATCGAATCGACTTAAAGCCAGATCGTCACATTGGCCGCTCTTCTCTCTGAAACGGTTGTACTTATCGTCTGCAAAGCTATGTCGCGAGTTGCTTTAGGCGGAAACAGGAAAAGCACCATAATAGAACACAGATGAAGCTTCTAAGTTGATGTAATACCCAGTAAGAAGTAGTCCAATTCAAGTTTTTGGTATCGATTATTGACTTTTTAGCTGGCTTTGGTGCCTTGGACATGAGCTAGGACTTTAAGATTCTGCATAAGAGGTGGACTAGCAGCCGAGTTGCACGGGAGAATGTGAAAAGTGTTCATATGTAGTAATAACCTGAGAAATCCGTTCTTTTTCGTCATTTGTTATCGAATCGACTTAAAGCCAGATCGTCACATTGGCCGCTCTTCTCTCTGAAACGGTTGTACTTATCGTCTGCAAAGCTATGTCGCGTACTGCGGTATTCGGAGACACTAAAAGCACCACAGTAGAACACAGATGTAGCTTCTAAGTTGATGTAATAGCCAGTAAGAAGCAGTACAATTCAAGTTTTAGGTATTGATTATTGACTTTTTAGCTGGCTTTGGTGCCTTGGACATGAGCTAGGACCTTAAGATTCTGCATGAAAGGAGGACTAGCAGCCGCGTTGCACGGGAGAATGTGAAAAGTGTTCATATGTAGTAAAAACCTGAGAAATCCGTCCATTTTCTTCATTTGTTATCGAATCGACTTAAAGCCAGATCGTCACATTGGCCGCTCTTCTCTCTAAAACGGTTGTACTTATCGTCTGCAAAGCTATGTCGCGTACTGCGGTATTCGGAGACACTAAAAGCACCATAGTAGAACACAGATGAAGCTTCTAAAATGATGTAATAGCCAGTAAAAAATAGTACAATTCAAGTTTTAGGTATCGGTTATTGACTTTTTAGCTGGCTTAGGTGCCTTGGACATCAGCTAGGACCTTAAGATTCTGCATGAAAGGAGGACTAGCAGCCGAGTTGCACGGGAGAATGTGAAAAGTGTTCATATGTAGTAAAAACCTGAGAAATCCGTCCGTTTTCCTCATTTGTTATCGAATCGACTTAAAGCCAGATCGTCACATTGGCCGCTCTTCTCTCTGAAACGGTTGTACTTATCGTCTGCAAAGCTATGTCGCGAGTTGCTTTAGGCGGAAATAGGAAAAGCACCATAACAGAACACAGATGAAGCTTCTAAGTTGATGTAATACCCAGTAAGAAGTAGTCCAATTCAAGTTTTTGGTATCGATTATTGACTTTTTAGCTGGCTTTGGTGCCTTGGACATGAGCTAGGACTTTAAGATTCTGCATAAGAGGTGGACTAGCAGCCGAGTTGCACGGGAGAATGTGAAAAGTGTTCATATGTAGTAATAACCTGAGAAATCCGTTCTTTTTCGTCATTTGTTATCGAATCGACTTAAAGCCAGATCGTCACATTGGCCGCTCTTCTCTCTGAAACGGTTGTACTTATCGTCTGCAAAACTATGTCGCGTGCTGCGGTATGCGGAGACACTAAAAGCACCATAGTAGAACACAGATGAAGCTTCTAAGTTGATGTAATACCCAGTAAGAAGTAGTACAATTCAAGTTTAAGGTATCGATTATTGACTTTTTAGCTGGCTTTGGACCCTTGGACATGAGCTAGGACCTTAACATTCTTCATGAAAGTAGGACTAGCAGCCGAGTTGCACGGGAGAATGTGAAAAGTGTTCATATGTAGTAAAAACCTTAGAAATCCGTCCGTTTTCGTCATTTGTTATCGAGTCGACTTAAAGCCAGATCGTCACATTGGCCGCTCTTCTCTCTGAAACGGTTGTACTTATCGTCTGCAAAGCTATGTCACGTGCTGCGGTATGCGGAGACACTAAAATCACCACAGTAGAACACAGATGAAGCTTCTAAGTTGATGTAATAGCCAGTAAGAAGTAGTACAATTCAAGTTTTAGGTATTGATTATAGACTTTTTAGCTGGCTTTGGTGCCTTGGACATGAGCTAGGACCTTAAGATTCTGCATGAAAGGTGGACTAGCAGCCGAGTTCCACGGGAGAATGTGAAAAGTGTTCATATGTAGTAAAAACCTGAGGAATCCGTCCGTTTTCGTCATTTGTTATCGAATCGACTTAAAGCCAGATCGTCACATTGGCCGCTCTTCTCTCTGAAACGGTTGTACTTATCGTCTGCAAAACTATGTCGCGTGCTGCGGTATGCGGAGAAACTAAAAGCACCGTAGTGGAACACAGATGAAGCTTCTAAGTTGATGTAATAGCCAGTAAGAAGTAGTACAATTCAAGTTTTAGGAACCGATTATTGACTTTTTAGCTGGCTTTGGTGCCTTGGACATGAGCTACGACCTTAACATTCTGCATGAAAGGAGGACTAGCAGCCGAGTTGCACGGGAGAATGTGAAAAGTGTTCATATGTAGTAAAAACCTTAGAATCTGTCCGTTTTCGTCATTTGTTATCGAATCGACTTAAAGCCAGATCGTCACATTGGCCGCTCTTCTCTCTGAAACGGTTGTACTTATCGTCTGCAAAGCTATGTCGCGTGCTGCGGTATGTGGAGACACTAAAAGCACCATAGTAGAATACAGATGAAGCTTCTAAGTTGATGTAATAGCCAGTAAGAAGTAGTACAATTCAAGTTTTAGGTATCGATTATTGACTTTTTAGCTGGCTTAGGTGCCTTGGACATGAGCTAGGACCTTAATATTCTGCATGAAAGGAGGACTAGCAATCGAGTGGCACGGGAGAATGTGAAAAGTGTTCATATGTAGTAAAAACCTGAGAAATCCGTCCGTTTTCGTCATTTGTTATCGAATCGACTTAAAGCCAGATCGTCACATTGGCCGCTCTTCTCTCTGAAACGGTTGTACTTATCGTCTGCAAAGCTAAGTCGCGTGCTGCGGTATGTGGAGACACTAAAATCACCATAGTAAAACACAGATGAAGCTTCTAAGTTGATGCAATAGCCAGTAAGAAGTAGAACAATTCAAGTTTTAGGTATCGATTATTGTCTTTTTAGCTGGCTTCGGTACCTTGGACATGAGCTAGGACCTTAAGATTCTGCATGAAAGGAGGACTAGCAGCCGAGTTGCACGTCAGAATGTGAAAAGTGTTCACATGTAGTAAAAACCTGAGAAATCCGTCCGTTTTCGTCATTTGTTATCGAATCTACTTAAAGCCAGATGGTCACATTGGCCGCTCTTCTCTCTGAAACGTTTGTACATATCGTCTGCAAAGCTATGTCACGTGCTGCGGTATGTGGAGACACTAAAATCACCATAGTAGAACACAGATGAAGCATCTAAGTTGATGTAATAGCCAGTAAGAAGTAGTACAATTCAAGTTTTAGGAATCGATTATTGACTTTTTAGCTGGCTTTGGTGCCTTGGACATGAGCTAGGACTTTAAGATTCTGCATAAAAGGAGGACTAGCAGCCGAGTTGCACGGGAGAATGTGAAAAGTGTTCATATGTCGTAAAAACCTGAGTAATCCGTCCGTTTTCGTCATTTGTTATCGAATCGACTTAAAGCCAGATCGTCACATTGGCCGCTCTTCTCTCTGAAACGGTTGTACTTATCGTCTGCAAAACTATGTCGCGTGCTGCGGTATGCGGAGACACTAAAAGCACCATAGTAGAACACAGATGAAGCTTCTAAGTTTATGTAATACCCAGTAAGAAGTAGTACAATTCAAGTTTAAGGTATCGATTATTGACTTTTTAGCTGGCTTTGGACCCTTGGACATGAGCTAGGACCTTAACATTTTTCATGAAAGGAGGACTAGCAGCCGAGTTGCACGGGAGAATGTGAAAAGTGTTCATATGTAGTAAAAACCTCAGAAATCCGTCCGTTTTCGTCATTTGTTATCGAATCGACTTAAAGCCAGATCGTCACATTGGCCGCACTTCTCTCTGAAACGGTTGTACTTATCGTCTGCAAAGCTATGTCGCGTACTGCGATATTCGGAGACACTAAAAGCACCATAGTAGAACACAGATGAAGCTCCTAAGATGATGTAATAGCCAGTAAGAAGTAGTACAATTCAAGTTTTAGGTATCGGTTATTGACTTTTTAGCTGGCTTTGGTGCCTTGGACATGAGCTAGGACCTTAAGATTCTGCATGAAAGGAGGACTAGCAGCCGAGTTGCCTGGGAGAATGTGAAAAGTGTTCATATGTAGTAAAAACCTGAGAAATCCGTCCGTTTTCGTCATTTGTTATCGAATCGACGTAAAGCCAGATCGTCACATTGGCCACTCTTCTCTCTGAAACGGTTGTACTTATCGTCTGCAAAGCTATGTCGCGTGCTGCGCTATGTGGAGACACTAAAAGCACCATAGTAGAACACAGACGAAGCTTCTAAGTTGATGTAATAGCCAGTAAGACGTAGTACAATTCAAGTTTTAGGTATAGATTATTGACTTTTTAACTGGCTTTGGTGCCTTGGCCATGAGCTAGGACCTTGACATTCTGCATGAAAGGAGGACTAGCAGCCGAGTTGCACGGAAGAATGTGAAAAGTGTTCATATGTAGTAAAAACCTGCGAAATCCGTCCGTTTTCGTCATTTGTTATCGAATCGACTTAAAGCCAGATTTGTCACATTGGCCGCTCTTCTCTCTGAAACGGTTGTACTTATCGTCTGCAAAGCTATGTCGCGTGCTGCGGTATGTGGAGACACTAAAATCACCATAGTAAAACACAGATGAAGCTTCTAAGTTGATGCAATAGCCAGTAAGAAGTAGAACAATTCAAGTTTTATGTATCGATTATTGTCTTTTTAGCTGGCTTCGGTACCTTGGACATGAGCTAGGACCTTAAGATTCTGCATGAAAGGAGGACTAGCAGCCGAGTTGCACGTCAGAATGTGAAAAGTGTTCACATGTAGTAAAAACCTGAGAAATCCGTCCGTTTTCGTCATTTGATATCGAATCTACTTAAAGCCAGATGGTCACATTGGCCGCTCTTCTCTCTGAAACGTTTGTACATATCGTCTGCAAAGCTATGTCACGTGCTGCGGTATGTGGAGACACTAAAATCACCATAGTAGAACACAGATGAAGCATCTAAGTTGATGTAATAGCCAGTAAGAAGTAGTACAATTCAAGTTTTAGGAATCGATTATTGACTTTTTAGCTGGCTTTGGTGCCTTGGACATGAGCTAGGACTTTAAGATTCTGCATAAAATGAGGACTAGCAGCCGAGTTGCACGGGAGAATGTGAAAAGTGTTCATATGTAGTAAAAACCTGAGTAATCCGTCCGTTTTCGTCATTTGTTATCGAATCGACTTAAAGACAGATCGTCACATTGGCCGCTCTTCTCTCTGAAACGGTTGTACTTATCGTCTGAAAAGCTATGTCGCGTGCTGCGGCATGCTGAGACACTAAAAGCACCATAGTAGAACACAGATCAAGCTTCTAAGTTGATGTAATAGCCAGTAAGAAGTAGTACAATTCAAGATTTAGGTACCGATTATTGACTTTTTAGCTGGCTTTGGTGCCTTGGACATGAGCTAGGACTTTAAAATTCTGCATAAAAGGAGGACTATCAGCCGAGTTGCACGGGAGAATGTGAAAAGTGTTCATATGTAGTAAAAACCTGAGAAATCCGTCCGTTTTCGTCATTTGTTATCGAATCGACTTAAAGCCAGATCGTCACATTGGCCGCTCTTCTCTCTGAAACGGTTGTACTTATCGTCTGCAAAACTATGTCGCGTGCTGCGGTATGCGGAGACACTAAAAGCACCATAGTAGAACACAGATGAAGCTTCTAAGTTGATGTAATACCCAGTAAGAAGTAGTACAATTCAAGTTTAAGGTATCGATTATTGACTTTTTAGCTGGCTTTGGACCCTTGGACATGAGCTAGGACCTTAACATTCTTCATGAAAGGAGGACTAGCAGTCGAGTTGCACGGGAGAATGTGAAAAGTGTTCATATGTAGTAAAAACCTCAGAAATCCGTCCGTTTTCGTCATTTGTTATCGAATCGACTTAAAGCCAGATCGTCACATTGGCCGCTCTTCTCTCTGAAACGGTTGTACTTATCGTCTGCAAAGCTATGTCGCGTACTGCGATATTCGGAGACACTAAAAGCACCATAGTAGAACACAGACGAAGCTTCTAAGTTGATGTAATAGCCAGTAAGAAGTAGTACAATTCATGTTTTAGGTATCGATTATTGACTTTTTAACTGGCTTTGGTGCCTTGGCCATGAGCTAGGACCTTGACATTCTGCATGAAAGGAGGACTAGCAGCCGAGTTGCACGGGAGAATGTGAAAAGTGTTCATATGTAGTAAAAACCTGAGAAATCCGTCCGTTTTCGTCATTTGTTATCGAATCGACTTAAAGCCAGATCGTCACAGTGGCCGCTCTTCTCTCTGAAACGGTGGTACTTATCGTCTGCAAAGCTATGTCGCGTGCTGCGGTATGTGGAGACACTAAAATCACCATAGTAAAACACAGATGAAGCTTCTAAGTTGATGCAATAGCCAGTAAGAAGTAGAACAATTCAAGTTTTAGGTATCGATTATTGTCTTTTTAGCTGGCTTCGGTAACTTGGACATGAGCTAGGACCTTAAGATTCTGCATGAAAGGAGGACTAGCAGCCGAGTTGCACGTCAGAATGTGAAAAGTGTTCACATGTAGTAAAAACCTGAGAAATCCGTCCGTTTTCGTCATTTGTTATCGAATCTACTTAAAGCCAGATGGTCACATTGGCCGCTCTTCTCTCTGAAACGTTTGTACATATCGTCTGCAAAGCTATGTCACGTGCTACGGTATGTAGAGACACTAAAATAACCATAGTAGAACACAGATGAAGCATCTAAGTTGATGTAATAGCCAGTAAGAAGTAGTACATTTCAAGTTTTAGGAATCGATTATTGACTTTTTAGCTGGCTTTGGTGCCTTGGACATGAGCTAGGACTTTAAGATTCTGCATAATAGGAGGACTAGCAGCCGGGTTGCATGGGAGAATGTGAAAAGTGTTCATATGTAGCAAAAACCTGAGAAATCCGTCCGTTTTCGTCATTTGTTATCGAATCGACTTAAAGCCAGATCGTCACATTGGCCGCTCTTCTCTCTGAAACGGTTGTACTTATCGTCTGCAAAGCTATGTCGCGTACTGCGGTATGCTGAGACACTAAAAGCACCATAGTAGAACACAGATCAAGCTTCAAAGTTGATGTAATAGCCAGTAAGAAGTAGTACAATTCAAGTTTTAGGTATTGAATATTGATCTTTTAGCTGGCTTTGGTGCGTTGGACATGTGCTAGGACATTAAGATTCTGCATGAAAGGAGGACTAGCAGCCGAGTTGCACGGGAGAATGTGAAAAGTGTTCATATGTAGTAAAAACCTGAGAAATCCGTCCGTTTTCGTCATTTGTTATCGAATCGACTTAAAGCCAGATCGTCACATTGGCCGCTCTTCTCTCTGAAACGGTTGTACTTATCGTCTGCAAAGCTATGTCGCGTGTTGACGTAGGCGGAAACAGGAAAAGCACCATAATAGAACACAGATGAAGCTTCTAAGTTGATGTAATACCCAGTAAGAAGTAGTCCAATTCAAGTTTTAGGTATCGATTATTGACTTTTTAGCTGGCTTTGGTGCCTTGGACATGAGCTAGGACCTTAAGATCCTGCATGAAAGGAGGACTAGCAGCCGAGTTGCACGGGAGAATGTGAAAAGTGTTCATATGCAGTAAAAAGCTGAGACATCCGTCCGTTTTCGTCATTTGTTATCGAATCGACTTAAAGCCAGATCGTCACATTGGCCGCTCTTCTCTCTGAATCGGTTGTACTTATCGTCTGCAAAACTATGTCGCGTGCTGCGGTATGCGGAGACACTAAAAGCACCATAGTACGAGGGTCAGTCAAAAAGTAATGCCTCCTATTTTTTTTTCTACGTTTAATTGTCAGGAAATTTAAATGCAATTACATAGGTTGAAAACCACAACATTGAGGATCATTTTGTCATTTTTCAATGTAATCTCCGCCCATCTCTACAGTTTTGGTCCATCTTTGAACAAGGGTATGTATCCCAGCACGGTAAAAATCACAGCTCTGCTTTCTAAGCCATTGACGCACGGATGTTTTGACGGCCTCCTCATCTTCAAAATGAATCCCACGATGAGCTTCTTATAGTGGCCTGAACAGATGGAAGTCTGATGGTGCCAGGTCAGGGCTGTATGGGGGATGAGGCAAAACTTCCCATCCAATTTTGACAATCTCGTCAGAGGTGTCACGACTGGTGTGTGGTCTTGCATTATCATGCAAAAGAAGAACATCTGCCATTGATTTTGTTGGGCGAACTCGCTGAAGACGTGCTTTAAGTTTTTTGAGGGTTGTGACGTATTGAACAGAATTTATTGTGCATCCCTGCTCCAAAAAATCAACCAGATTAACACCCTCTGTATCCCAGAAAACTGTTGCCATAACTTTCCCTGCCGATCGCACAGTTTTGAATTTTTTCTTCCTCGGCGAGCTTGTGTGACGCCACTCCATTGACTGCCTCTTTGATTCGGGTTCAAAAAAATGCACCCATGTTTCGTCCCCGGTCACAATTTTTTTCAGAAACTCATCTCCCTCCAAACGGAAGCGCTGCAAGTGTTGGGAGGCTATTGTTTTCCTTGCCTCTTTATTCTGATCGGTTAACATTCTTGGAACCCACCGTGCACAAACTTTTGAGTACCCCAATTGTTTAATAATCGTGATCACACTGCCTTTACTAAGAGAAATAATGCGACACACTTCATCTGCAGTCACCCGACGGTCACCACGAATGATGTCATCAACTTGCTGAATGTTTTGTGGAGTCACTGCACTCACCGGCCTGCCGCTCCGCTTTTCGTCAGTCAACGGTGTTTGCCCTTCAGCTTCCTTACAACGACGAACCCATCGTCTAACAGTGCTGACATCCACTGTCACAACACCATACACCTTCTTCAGTCTTTCATGAATGCGTATGAGCGTTTCACCTTCTGCATTCAAGAATTCAATCACACAACGCTGTCTCAAACGAACATCGATGTCGGCCATCTTACAAACTTCTGCTGTGCTGCCACCTGTTGACACAGAAACTTACTACTGCAGTGGATTGCAGAAGAAGGTTTGAGGAATGGCGCCAAATTCAAATTTTTCACTTAACTTAATTTTTTAAGTAGAAAAAAAATGGGAGGTATTACTTTTTGACTGACCCTCGTAGAACACAGATGAAGCTTCTAAGTTGATGTAATACCCAGTAAGAAGTAGTACAATTCAAGTTTAAGGTATCGATTATTGACTTTTTAGCTGGCTTTGGACCCTTGGACATGAGCTAGGACCTTAACATTCTTCATGAAAGGATGACTAGCAGCCGAGTTGCACGGGAGAATGTGAAAAGTGTTCATATGTAGTAAAAACCTCAGAAATCCGTCCGTTTTCGTCATTTGTTATCGAATCGACTTAAAGCCAGATCGTCACATTGGCCGCTCTTCTCTCTGAAACGGTTCTACTTATCGTCTGCAAAGCTATGTCATGTGCTGCGGTATGCGGAGACACTAAAATCACCACAGTAAAACACAGATGAAGCTTCTAAGTTGATGTAATATCCAGTAAGAAGTAGTACAATTCAAGTTTTAGGTATCGATTATTGACTTTTTAGCTGGCTTTGGTGCATTGGACATGAGCTAGGACCTTAACATTCTTCATGAAAGGAGGACTAGCAGCCGAGTTGCACGGGAGAATGTGAAAAGTGTTCATATGTAGTAAAAACCTGAGAAATCCGCCCGTTTTCGTCATTTGTTATCGAATCGACTTAAAGCCAGATCGTCACATTGGCCGCTCTTCTCTCTGAAACGGTTGTACTTATCGTCTGCAAAGCTATGTCGCGTACTGCGGTATTCGGAGACACTAAAAGCACCATAGTAGAACACAGATGAAGCTTCTAAGATGATGTAATAGCCAGTAAGAAGAAGTACAATTCAAGTTTTAGGTATCGGTTATTGACTTTTTAGCTGGCTTTGGTGCTTTGGACATGAGCTAGGACCTTGACATTCTGCATGAAAGGAGGACTAGCAGCCGAGTTGCACGGGAGAATGTGAAAAGTGTTCATATGTAGTAAAAACCTGAGAAATCCGTCCGTTTTCGTCATTTGTTATCGAATCGACTTAAAGCCAGATCGTCACATTGGCCGCTATTCTCTCTGAAACGGTTGTACTTATCGTCTGCAAAGCTATGTCGCGTACTGCGGTATTCGGAGACACTAAAAGCACCATAGTAGAACACAGATGAAGCTCCTAAGATGATGTAATAGCCAGTAAGAAGTAGTACAATTCAAGTTTTAGGTATCGGTTATTGACTATTTAGCTGGCTTTGGTGCCTTGGACATGAGCTAGGACCTTAAGATTCTGCATGAAAGGAGGACTAGCAGCCGAGTTGCACGGGAGAATGTCAAAAGTGTTCATATGTAGTAAAAACCTGAGAAATCCGTCCGTTTCCGTCATTTGTTATCGAATCGACGTAAAGCCAGATCGTCACATTGGCAGCTCTTCTCTCTGAAACGGTTGTACTTATCGTCTGCAAAGCTATGTCGCGTGCTGCGCTATGTGGAGACACTAAAAGCACCATAGTAGAACACAGACGAAGCTTCTAAGTAGATGTAATAGCCAGTAAGAAGTAGTACAATTCAAGTTTTAGGTATAGATTATTGACTTTTTAACAGGCTTTGGTGCCTTGGCCATGAGCTAGGACCTTGACATTCTGCATGAAAGGAGGACTAGCAGCCGAGTTGCACGAGAGAATGTGAAAAGAGTTCATATGTAGTAAAAACCTGAGAAATCCGTCCGTTTTCGTCATTTGTTATCGAATCGACTTAAAGCCAGATCGTCATATTGGCCGCTCTTCTCTCTGAAACGGTTTTACTTATCGTCTGCAAAGCTATGTCGCGTGCTGCGGTATGCGGAGACACTAAAAGCACCATAGTAGAACACAGATGAAGCTTCTAAGTTGATGCAATAGCCAGTAAGTAGTAGAACAATTCAAGTTTTAGGTATCGATTATTGCCTTTTTAGCTGGCTTCGGTACCTTATACATGAGCTAGGACCTTAAGATTCTGCATGAAAGGAGTACTAGCAGCCGAGTTGAACGGGAGATTTTGAAAAGTGTTCATATGTAGTAAAAACCTGAGAAATCCGTCCGTTTTCGTCATTTGTTATCGAATCGACTTAAACCCAGATCGTCACATTGGCCGCTCTTCTCTCTGAAACGGTTGTACTTATCATCTGCAAAGCTATGTCGCGTGTTGCCGTAGGCAGAAACTGGAAAAGCACCATATTAGAACACAGACGAAGCTTCTAAGTTGATGTAATAGCCAGTAAGAAGTAGTACAATTCAAGTTTTAGGTATCGATTATTGACTTTTTAACTGGCTTTGGTGCCTTGGCCATGAGCTAGGACCTTGACATTCTGCATGACAGGAGGACTAGCAGCCGAGTTGCACGGGAGAATGTTAAAAGTGTTCATATGTAGTAAAAACCTGAGAAATCCGTCCGTTTTCGTCATTTGTTATCGAATCGACTTAAAGCCAGATCGTCACATTGGCCGCCCTTCTCCCTGAAACGGTTGTACTTATCGACTGCAAAACTATGTCGCGTGTTGCGGTATGCGGAGAAACTAAAAGCACCGTAGTAGGACACAGATGAAGCTTCTAAGTTGATGTAATAGCCAGTAAGAAGTAGTACAATTCAAGTTTTAGGTATTGATTATTGACTTTTTAGCTGGCTTTGGTGCCTTGGACATGAGCTTGGACCTTAAGATTCTGCATGAAAGGAGGACTAGCAGCCGAGTTGCACGGGAGAATGTGAAAAGTGTTCATATGTAGTACAAACCTGAGAAATCCGTCCGTTTTCGTCATTTGTTATCGAATCGATTTAAAGCCAGATCGTCACATTGGCCGCTCTTCTCTCTGAAACGGTTGTACTTATCGTCTGCAAAGCTATGTCGCGTACTGCGGTATTCGGAGACACTAAAAGCACCATAGTAGAACACAGATGAAGCTCCTAAGATGATGTAATAGCCAGTAAGAAGTAGTACAATTCAAGTTTTAGGTATCGGTTATTGACTTTTTAGCTGGCTTTGGTGCCTTGGACATGTGCTAGGACCTTAAGATTCTGCATGAAAGGAGGACTAGCAGCCGAGTTGCACGGGAGAATGTGAAAAGTGTTCATATGTATTAAAAACCTGAGAAATCCGTCCGTTTTCTTCATTTGTTATCGAATCGACTTAAAGCCAGATCGTCACATTGGCCGCTCTTCTCTCTGAAACGGTTGTACTTATCGTCTGCAAAGCTATGTCGCGTGCTGCGGTATGCGGAGACACTAAAATCACCATAGTAGAACACAGATGAAGCTTCTAAGTTGATGCAATAGCCAGTAAGAAGTAGAAGAATTCAAGTTTTAGGTATCGATTATTGACTTTTTAGCTGGCTTCGGTACCTTGCACATGAGCTAGGACCTTAAGATTCTGCATGAAAGGAGGACTAGCAGCCGAGTTGCACGTCAGAATGTGAAAAGTGTTTATATGTAGTACAAACCTGAGAAATCCGTCCGTTTTCGTCATTTGTTATCGAATCGATTTAAAGCCAGATCGTCACATTGGCCGCTCTTCTCTCTGAAACGGTTGTACATATCGTCTGCACAGCTATGTCGCGTGCAGCGGTATGTGGAGACACTAAAATCACCATAGTAGAACACAGATGAAGCATCTAAGTTGATGTAATAGCCAGTAAGAAGAAGTACAATTCAAGTTTTAGGAATCGATTATTGACTTTTTAGCTGGCTTTGGTGCCTTGGACATGAGCTAGGACTTTAAGATTCTGCATGAAAGGAGGACTAGCAGCCGAGTTGCGCGGGAGGATGTGAAAAGTGTTCATATGTAGTAAAAACCTGAGTAATCCGTCCGTTTTCGTCATTTGTTATCGAATCGACTTAAAGACAGATCGTCACATTGGCCGCTCTTCTCTCTGAAACGGTTGTACTTATCGTCTGAAAAGCTATGTCGCGTGCTGCGGCATGCTGAGACACTAAAAGCACCATAGTAGAACACAGATCAAGCTTCTAAGTTGATGTAATAGCCAGTAAGAAGTAGTACAATTCAAGTTTTAGGTACTGAATATTGAATTTTTAGCTGGCTTTGGTGCCTTGGACATGAGCTAGGACCTTAATATTCTGCATGAAAGGAGGACTGGCAGCCGAGTTGCACGGGAGAATGTGAAAAGTGTTCAAATGTAGTAAAAACCTGAGAAATACGTCCGTTTTCTTCATTTGTTATCGAATCGACTTAAAGCCAGATCGTCACATTGGCCGCTCTTCTCTCTGAAACGGTTGTACTTATCGTCTGCAAAGCTATGTCGCGTGCTGCGGTATGTGCAGACACTAAAAGCACCATAGTAGAACACAGATGAAGCTTCTAAGTTGATGTAATACCCAGTAAGAAGTAGTACAATTCAAGTTTAAGGTATCGATTATTGACATTTTAGCTGGCTTTGGTGCCTTGGACATGAGCTAGGACCTTAACATACTTCATGAAAGGAGGACTAGCAGCCGAGTTGCACGGGAGAATGTGAATAGTGTTCATATGTAGTAAATACCTTAGAAATCCGTCTGTTTTCGTCATTTGTTATCGAATCGACTTAAAGCCAGATCGTCACATTGGCCGCTCTTCTCTCTGAAACGGTTGTACTTATCGCCTGCAAAGCAATGTCACGTGCTGCGGTATGCGGTGACACTAAAATCACCACAGTAGAACACAGATGAAGCTTCTAAGTTGATGTAATATCCAGTAAGAAGTAGTACAATTCAAGTTTTAGGTATCGATTATTGACTTATTAGCTGGCTTTGGTGCATTGGACATGAGCTAGGACCTTAAGATTTTGCATGAAACGTGGACTAGCAGCCGAGTTCCACGGGAGAATGTGAAAAGTGTTCATATGTAGTAAAAACCTGAGAAATCCGTCCGTTTTCGTCATTTGTTATCGAATCGACTTAAAGCCAGATCGTCACATTGGCCGCCCTTCTCTCTGAAACGGTTGTACTTATCGACTGCAAAACTATGTCGCGTGCTGCGGTATGCGGAGAAACTAAAAGCACCGTAGTAGAACACAGATGAAGCTTCTAAGTTGATGTAATAGCCAGTAAGAAGTAGTACAATTCAAGTTTTAGGTATTGATTATTGACTTTTTAGCTGGCTTTGGTTCCTTGGACATGAGCTAGGACCTTAAGATTCTGCATGAAATTAGGACTAGCAGCCGAGTTGCACGGGAGAATGTGAAAAGTTTTCATATGTAGTAAAAACCTGAGAAATCAGTCCGTTTTCGTCATTTGTTAACGAATCGACTTAAAGCCAGATCGTCACATTGGCCGCTCTTCTCTCTGAAACGGTTGTACTTATCGTCTGCAAAGCTATGTCGCGTACTGCGGTATTCGGAGACACTAAAATCACCATAGTAGAACACAGATGAAGCTCCTAAGATGATGTAATAGCCAGTAAGATGTAGTACAATTCATGTTTTAGGTATCGGTTATTGACTTTTTAGCTGGCTTTGGTGCCTCGGACATGTGCTAGGACCTTAAGATTCTGCATGAAAGGAGGACTAACAGCCGGGTTGCACGGGAGAATGTGAAAAGTGTTCATATGTAGTAAAAACCTGAGAAATCCGTCCGTTTTCGTCATTTGTTATCGAATCGACGTAAAGCCAGATCGTCACATTGGCCGCTCTTCTCTCTGAAACGGTTGTACTTATCGTCTGCAAAGCTATGTCACGTGTTGCCGTAGGCGGAAACAGGAAAAGCACCATAGTAGAACACAGACGAAGCTTCTAAGTTGATGTAATAGCCAGTAAGAAGTAGTACAATTCAAGTTTTAGGTATCGATTATTGACTTTTTAACTGGCTTTGGTGCCTTGGCCATGAGCTAGGACCTTGACATTCTGCATGACAGGAGGACTAGCAGCCGAGTTGCACGGGAGAATGTTAAAAGTGTTCATATGTAGTAAAAACCTGAGAAATCCGTCCGTTTTCGTCATTTGTTATCGAATCGACTTAAAGCCAGATCGTCACATTGGCCGCCCTTCTCTCTGAAACGGTTGTACTTATCGACTGCAAAACTATGTCGCGTGCTGCGGTATGCGGAGAAACTAAAAGCACCGTAGTAGGACACAGATGAAGCTTCTAAGTTGATGTAATAGCCAGTAAGAAGTAGTACAATTCAAGTTTTAGGTATTGATTATTGACTTTTTAGCTGGCTTTGGTGCCTTGGACATGAGCTTGGACCTTAAGATTCTGCATGAAAGGAGGACTAGCAGCCGAGTTGCACGGGAGAATGTGAAAAGTGTTCATATGTAGTACAAACCTTAGAAATCCGTCCGTTTTCGTCATTTGTTATCGAATCGACTTAAAGCCAGATCGTCACATTGGCCGCTCTTCTCTCTGAAACGGTTGTACTTATCGTCTGCAAAGCTATGTCGCGTACTGCGGTATTCGGAGACACTAAAAGCACCATAGTAGAACACAGATGAAGCTCCTAAGATGATGTAATAGCCAGTAAGAAGTAGTACAATTCAAGTTTTAGGTATCGGTTATTGACTTTTTAGCTGGCTTTGGTGCCTTGGACATGTGCTAGGACCTTAAGATTCTGCATGAAAGGAGGACTAGCAGCCGAGTTGCACGGGAGAATGTGAAAAGTGTTCATATGTATTAAAAACCTGAGAAATCCGTCCGTTTTCTTCATTTGTTATCGAATCGACTTAAAGCCAGATCGTCACATTGGCCGCTCTTCTCTCTGAAACGGTTGTACTTATCGTCTGCAAAGCTATGTCGCGTGCTGCGGTATGCGGAGACACTAAAATCACCATAGTAGAACACAGATGAAGCTTCTAAGTTGATGCAATAGCCAGTAAGAAGTAGAAGAATTCAAGTTTTAGGTATCGATTATTGACTTTTTAGCTGGCTTCGGTACCTTGCACATGAGCTAGGACCTTAAGAATCTGCATGAAAGGAGGACTAGCAGCCGAGTTGCACGTCAGAATGTGAAAAGTGTTCATATGTAGTAAAAACCTGAGAAATCAGTCCGTTTTCGTCATTTGTTATCGAATCGACTTAAAGCCAGATGGTCACATTGGCCGCTCTTCTCTCTGAAACGGTTGTACATATCGTCTGCACAGCTATGTCGCGTGCAGCGGTATGTGGAGACACTAAAATCACCATAGTAGAACACAGATGAAGCATCTAAGTTGATGTAATAGCCAGTAAGAAGAAGTACAATTCAAGTTTTAGGAATCGATTATTGACTTTTTAGCTGGCTTTGGTGCCTTGGACATGAGCTAGGACTTTAAGATTCTGCATGAAAGGAGGACTAGCAGCCGAGTTGCGCGGGAGGATGTGAAAAGTGTTCATATGTAGTAAAAACCTGAGTAATCCGTCCGTTTTCGTCATTTGTTATCGAATCGACTTAAAGACAGATCGTCACATTGGCCGCTCTTCTCTCTGAAACGGTTGTACTTATCGTCTGAAAAGCTATGTCGCGTGCTGCGGCATGCTGAGACACTAAAAGCACCATAGTAGAACACAGATCAAGCTTCTAAGTTGATGTAATAGCCAGTAAGAAGTAGTACAATTCAAGTTTTAGGTACTGAATATTGAATTTTTAGCTGGCTTTGGTGCCTTGGACATGAGCTAGGACCTTAATATTCTGCATGAAAGGAGGACTGGCAGCCGAGTCGCACGGGAGAATGTGAAAAGTGTTCAAATGTAGTAAAAACCTGAGAAATACGTCCGTTTTCTTCATTTGTTATCGAATCGACTTAAAGCCAGATCGTCACATTGGCCGCTCTTCTCTCTGAAACGGTTGTACTTATCGTCTGCAAAGCTATGTCGCGTGCTGCGGTATGTGGAGACACTAAAAGCACCATAGTAGAACACAGATGAAGCTTCTAAGTTGATGTAATACCCAGTAAGAAGTAGTACAATTCAAGTTTAAGGTATCGATTATTGACATTTTAGCTGGCTTTGGTGCCTTGGACATGAGCTAGGACATTAACATTCTTCATGAAAGGAGGACTAGCAGCCGAGTTGCACGGGAGAATGTGAATAGTGTTCATATGTAGTAAATACCTTAGAAATCCGTCTGTTTTCGTCATTTGTTATCGAATCGACTTAAAGCCAGATCGTCACATTGGCCGCTCTTCTCTCTGAAACGGTTGTACTTATCGCCTGCAAAGCAATGTCACGTGCTGCGGTATGCGGTGACACTAAAATCACCACAGTAGAACACAGATGAAGCTTCTAAGTTGATGTAATATCCAGTAAGAAGTAGTACAATTCAACTTTTAGGTATCGATTATTGACTTATTAGCTGGCTTTGGTGCATTGGACATGAGCTAGGACCTTAAGATTTTGCATGAAACGTGGACTAGCAGCCGAGTTCCACGGGAGAATGTGAAAAGTGTTCATATGTAGTAAAAACCTGAGAAATCCGTCCGTTTTCGTCATTTGTTATCGAATCGACTTAAAGCCAGATCGTCACATTGGCCGCCCTTCTCTCTGAAACGGTTGTACTTATCGACTGCAAAACTATGTCGCGTGCTGCGGTATGCGGAGAAACTAAAAGCACCGTAGTAGAACACAGATGAAGCTTCTAAGTTGATGTAATAGCCAGTAAGAAGTAGTACAATTCAAGTTTTAGGTATTGATTATTGACTTTTTGCTGGCTTTGGTTCCTTGGACATGAGCTAGGACCTTAAGATTCTGCATGAAATTAGGACTAGCAGCCGAGTTGCACGGGAGAATGTGAAAAGTTTTCATATGTAGTAAAAACCTGAGAAATCAGTCCGTTTTCGTCATTTGTTAACGAATCGACTTAAAGCCAGATCGTCACATTGGCCGCTCTTCTCTCTGAAACGGTTGTACTTATCGTCTGCAAAGCTATGTCGCGTACTGCGGTATTCGGAGACACTAAAATCACCATAGTAGAACACAGATGAAGCTCCTAAGATGATGTAATAGCCAGTAAGATGTAGTACAATTCATGTTTTAGGTATCGGTTATTGACTTTTTAGCTGGCTTTGGTGCCTCGGACATGTGCTAGGACCTTAAGATTTGCATGAAAGGAGGACTAACAGCCGGGTTGCACGGGAGAATGTGAAAAGTGTTCATATGTAGTAAAAACCTGAGAAATCCGTCCGTTTTCGTCATTTGTTATCGAATCGACGTAAAGCCAGATCGTCACATTGGCCGCTCTTCTCTCTGAAACGGTTGTACTTATCGTCTGCAAAGCTATGTCACGTGTTGCCGTAGGCGGAAACAGGAAAAGCACCATAGTAGAACACAGACGAAGCTTCTAAGTTGATGTAATAGCCAGTAAGAAGTAGTACAATTCAAGTTTTAGGTATCGATTATTGACTTTTTAACTGGCTTTGGTGCCTTGGCCATGAGCTAGGACCTTGACATTCTGCATGACAGGAGGACTAGCAGCCGAGTTGCACGGGAGAATGTTAAAAGTGTTCATATGTAGTAAAAACCTGAGAAATCCGTCCGTTTTCGTCATTTGTTATCGAATCGACTTAAAGCCAGATCGTCACATTGGCCGCCCTTCTCTCTGAAACGGTTGTACTTATCGACTGCAAAACTATGTCGCGTGCTGCGGTATGCGGAGAAACTAAAAGCACCGTAGTAGGACACAGATGAAGCTTCTAAGTTGATGTAATAGCCAGTAAGAAGTAGTACAATTCAAGTTTTAGGTATTGATTATTGACTTTTTAGCTGGCTTTGGTGCCTTGGACATGAGCTTGGACCTTAAGATTCTGCATGAAAGGAGGACTAGCAGCCGTGTTGCACGGGAGAATGTGAAAAGTGTTCATATGTAGTACAAACCTGAGAAATCCGTCCGTTTTCGTCATTTGTTATCGAATCGATTTAAAGCCAGATCGTCACATTGGCCGCACTTCTCTCTGAAACGGTTGTACTTATCGTCTGCAAAGCTATGTCGCGTACTGCGGTATTCGGAGACACTAAAAGCACCATAGTAGAACACAGATGAAGCTCCTAAGATGATGTAATAGCCAGTAAGAAGTAGTACAATTCAAGTTTTAGGTATCGGTTATTGACTTTTTAGCTGGCTTTGGTGCCTTGGACATGTGCTAGGACCTTAAGATTCTGCATGAAAGGAGGACTAGCAGCCGAGTTGCACGGGAGAATGTGAAAAGTGTTCATATGTATTAAAAACCTGAGAAATCCGTCCGTTTTCTTCATTTGTTATCGAATCGACTTAAAGCCAGATCGTCACATTGGCCGCTCTTCTCTCTGAAACGGTTGTACTTATCGTCTGCAAAGCTATGTCGCGTGCTGCGGTATGCGGAGACACTAAAATCACCATAGTAGAACACAGATGAAGCTTCTAAGTTGATGCAATAGCCAGTAAGAAGTAGAAGAATTCAAGTTTTAGGTATCGATTATTGACTTTTTAGCTGGCTTCGGTACCTTGCACATGAGCTAGGACCTTAAGATTCTGCATGAAAGGAGGACTAGCAGCCGAGTTGCACGTCAGAATGTGAAAAGTGTTCATATGTAGTAAAAACCTGAGAAATCAGTCCGTTTTCGTCATTTGTTATCGAATCGACTTAAAGCCAGATGGTCACATTGGCCGCTCTTCTCTCTGAAACGGTTGTACTTATCGTCTGAAAAGCTATGTCGCGTGCTGCGGCATGCTGAGACACTAAAAGCAGCATAGTAGAACACAGATCAAGCTTCTAAGTTGATGTAATAGCCAGTAAGAAGTAGTACAATTCAAGTTTTAGGTACTGAATATTGAATTTTTAGCTGGTTTTGGTGCCTTGGACATGAGCTAGGACTTTAATATTCTGCATGAAAGGAGGACTGGCAGCCGAGTTGCACGGGAGAATGTGAAAAGTGTTCAAATGTAGTAAAAACCTGAGAAATACGTCCGTTTTCTTCATTAGTTATCGAATCGACTTAAAGCCAGATCGTCACATTGGCCGCTCTTCTCTCTGAAACGGTTGTACTTATCGTCTGCAAAGCTATGTCGCGTGCTGCGGTATGTGGAGACACTAAAAGCACCATAGTAGAACACAGATGAAGCTTCTAAGTTGATGTAATACCCAGTAAGAAGTTGTACAATTCAAGTTTAAGGTATCGATTATTGACATTTTAGCTGGCTTTGGTGCCTTGGACATGAGCTAGGACCTTAACATTCTTCATGAAAGGAGGACTAGCAGCCGAGTTGCACGGGAGAATGTGAATAGTGTTCATATGTAGTAAATACCTTAGAAATCCGTCTGTTTTCGTCATTTGTTATCGAATCGACTTAAAGCCAGATCGTCACATTGGCCGCTCTTCTCTCTGAAACGGTTGTACTTATCGCCTGCAAAGCAATGTCACGTGCTGCGGTATGCGGTGACACTAAAATCACCACAGTAGAACACAGATGAAGCTTCTAAGTTGATGTAATATCCAGTAAGAAGTAGTACAATTCAAGTTTTAGGTATCGATTATTGACTTATTAGCTGGCTTTGGTGCATTGGACATGAGCTAGGACCTTAAGATTTTGCATGAAACGTGGACTAGCAGCCGAGTTCCACGGGAGAATGTGAAAAGTGTTCATATGTAGTAAAAACCTGAGAAATCCGTCCGTTTTCGTCATTTGTTATCGAATCGACTTAAAGCCAGATCGTCACATTGGCCGCCCTTCTCTCTGAAACGGTTGTACTTATCGACTGCAAAACTATGTCGCGTGCTGCGGTATGCGGAGAAACTAAAAGCACCGTAGTAGAACACAGATGAAGCTTCTAAGTTGATGTAATAGCCAGTAAGAAGTAGTACAATTCAAGTTTTAGGTATCGGTTATTGTCTTTTTAGCTGGCTTTGGTGCCTTGGACATGAGCTAGGACTTAAAGATTCTGCATAAAAGGAGGACTAGCAGCCCAGTTGAACGGGAGAATGTGAAAAGTGTTCATATGTAGTAAAAACCTGAGAAATTCGTCCGTTTTCGTCATTTGTTATCGAATCGACTTAAAGCCAGATCGTCACATTGGCCGCTCTTCTCTCTGAAACGGTTGTACTTATCGTCTGCAAAGCTATGTCGCGTACTGCGGTATTCGGAGACACTAAAAGCACCATAGTAGAACACAGATGAAGCTTCTAAGATGATGTAATACGTAGTAAGAAGAAGTACAATTCAAGTTTTAGGTATCGGTTATTGTCTTTTTAGCTAGCTTTGGTGCCTTGGACATGAGCTAGGACCTTAAGATTCTGCATGAAAGGACGACTAGCAGCCGAGTTGCACGGGAGAATGTGAAAAGTGTTAATATGTAGTAAAAACCTGAGAAATCCGTCCGTTTTCGTCATTTGTTATCGTATCGACTTAAAGCCAGATCGTCACATTAGCCGCTCTCCTCTCTGAAACGGTTGTACTTATCGTCTGCAAAGCTATGTCACGTGCTGCGGTATGCGGTGACACTAAAATCACCACAGTAGAACACAGATGAAGCTTCTAAGTTGATGTAATATCCAGTAAGAAGTAGTACAATTCAAGTTTTAGGTATCGATTATTGACTTTTTAGCTAGCTTTGGTGCATTGGACATGAGCTAGGACCTTAAGATTCTGCATGAAAGGTGGACTAGCAGCCGAGTTCCACGGGAGAATGTGAAAATTGTTCATATGTAGTAAAAACCTGAGAAATCCGTCCGTTTTCGTCATTTGTTATCGAATCGACTTAAAGCCAGATCGTCACATTGGCCGCTCTTCTCTCTGAAGCGGTTGTACTTACCGTCTGCAAAGCTATGTCGCGTGCTGCGGTATGCGGAGACACTAAAAGCACCATAGTAGAACACAGACGAAACTTCTAAGTTGATCTAATAGCCAGTAAGAAGTAGTACAATTCAAGTTTTAGGTATCGATTATTGACTTTTTAACTGGCTTTGGTGCCTTGGCCATGAGCTAGGACCTTGACATTCTCCATGAAAGGAGGACTAGCAGCCGAGGTGCACGGGAGAATGTGAAAAGTGTTCATATGTAGTAACACCTGAGAAATTCGTCCGTTTTCGTCATTTGTTATCGAATCGACTTAAAGCCAGATCGTCACATTGGCCGCTCTTCTCTCTGAAACGGTTGTACTTATCGTCTGCAAAGCTATGTCGCGTGCTGCGGTATGCGGAGACACTAAAATCACCATAGTAGAACACAGATGAAGCTTCTAAGTTGATGTAATAGCCAGTAAGAAGTAGAACAATTCAAGTTTTAGGTATCGATTATTGACTTTTTAGCTGGCTTCGGTACCTTGGACATGAGCTAGGACCTTAAGATTCTGCATGAAAGGAGGACTAGCAGCCGAGTGGCACGTCAGAATGTGAAAAGTGTTCATATGTAGTAAAAACCTGAGAAATCCGTCCGTTTTCGTCATTTGTTATCGAATCGACTTAAAGCCAGATCGTCACATTGGCCGCTCTTCTCTCTGAAACGGTTGTACATATCGTCTGCAAAGCTATGTCGCGTGCAGCGGTATGTGGAGACACTAAAATCACCATAGTAGAACACAGATGAAGTATCTAAGTTGATGTAATAGCCAGTAAGAAGTAGTACAATTCAAGTTTTAGGAATCGATTATTGACTTTTAAGCTGGCTTTGGTGCCTTGGACATGAGCTAGGACCTTAAGATTCTGCATGAAAGGAGGACTAGCAGCCGAGTTGCACGGGAGAATGTGAAAAGTGTTCATGTGTAGTAAAAACCTGAGAAATCCGTCCGTTTTCGTCATTTGTTATCGAATCGACATGAAGCCAGATCGTCACATTGGCCGTTCTTCTCTCTGAAACGGTTGTACTTATTGTCTGCAAAGCTATGTCGCGTGCTGCGGTGTGAGGAGACACTAAAAGCACCATGGTAGAACACAGATCAAGCTTCTAAGTTGATGTAATAGCCAGTGAGAAGTAGTACAATTCAAGTTATAGGTATTGAATTTGGACCTTTTAGCTGGCTTTGGTGCCTTGGACATGAGCTAGGACCTTAAGATTCTGCTTGAAAGGAGGACTAGCAGCCGAGTTGCACGGGAGAATGTGAAAAGTATTCATATGTAGTAATAACCTGAGAAATCCGTCATTTTCGTCATTCGTTATCGAATCGACTTAAAGCCAGATCGTCAAATTAGCCGCTCTTCTCTCTGAAACGGTTGTGCTTATCGTCTGCAAAGCTATGTCGCGTGTTGCCGTAGGCGTAAACAGGAAAAGCACTATAGTAGAACACAGATGAAGCTTCTAAGTTGATGTAATAGCCAGTAATAAGTAGTCCAATTTAAGATTTAGGTATCGATTATTGACTTTTTAGCTGGCTTTCGTGCCTTGGACATGAGCTAGGGCTTTACGATTCTGCATAAAAGGAGGACTAGCAGCCGAGTTGCACGGGAGAATGTGAAAAGTGTTCATATGTAGTAAAAACCTGAGAAATCCGTCCGTTTTCGTCATTTGTTATCGAATCGACTTAAAGCCAGATGGTCACATAAGCCGCTCTTCTCTCTGAAACGGTTGTACATATCGTCTGCAAAGCTATGTCGCGTGCAGCGGTATGTGGAGACACTAAAATCACCATAGTAGAGCACAGATGAAGCATCTAAGTTGATGTAATAGCCAGTAAGAAGTAGTACAATTCAAGTTTTAGGAATCGATTATTGACTTTTTAGCTGGCTTTGGTGCCTTGGACATGAGCTTGGACCTTAAGATTCTGCATGAAAGGAGGACTAGCAGCCGAGTTGCACGGGAGAATGTGAAAAGTGTTCATATGTAGTAAAATCATGAGAAATCCGTCCGTTTTCGTCATTTGTTATATAATCGACTTAAAGCCAGATCGTCACATTGGCCGCTCTTCTCTCTGAAACGGTAGTACTTATCGTCTGCAAACCTATGTCGCGTGCTGCGGTATGCTAAGACACTAAAAGCACCATAGTAGAACACAGATGAAGCTTCTAAGTTGATGTAATAGCCAGTAAGAAGTAGCACAATTCAAGTTCTAGGTAATGAATATGGAACTTTTAGCTGGCTTTGGTGCCTTGGAAATGAGCTAGGACCTTGAGATTCTGACTGAAAGGAGGACTAGCAGCCGAGTTGCACGGGAGAATGTGAAAAGTGTTCATATGTAGTAAAAACCTGAGAAATCCGTCCTTTTTCGTCATTTGTTATCGAATCGACTTAAAGCCAGATCGTCACATTGGCCACTCTTCTCTCTGAAACGGTTGTGCTTATCGTCTGCAGAACTATGTCGCGTGCTGCGGTATGCGGATAAACTAAAAGCATCGTAGTAGAACACAGATGAAGCTTCTAAGTTGATGTAATAGCCAGTAAGAAGTAGTCCAATTCAAGTTTTAGGTATCGATTATTGACTTTTTAGCTGGCTTTGGTGCCTTGGAAATGAGCTAGGACTTTAAGATTCTGCATAAAAAGAGGACTAGCAGCCCAGTTGCACAGGAGAATGTCAAAAGTGTTCACATGTAGTAAGAACCTGAGACATCCGTCCGTTTTCGTCATTTGTTATCGAATCGACTTAAAGCCAGATCGTCACATTGGCCGCTCTTCTCTCTGAAACGGTTGTACTTATCGTCTGCAAAGCTATGTCGTGTGCTGCGGTATGCGGAGACACTAAAATCACCATAATAGAACTCAGATGAAGCTTCTAAGTTGATGCAATAGCCAGTAAGAAGTAGAACAATTCAAGTTTTAGGTGTCGATTATTGACTTTTTAGCTGGCTTCGGTACCTTGGACATGAGCTAGGACGTTAAGATTCTGCATGAAAGGTGGACTAGCAGCCGAGTTGCACGGGAGAATGTGAAAAGTGTTCATATGTAGTAAAAACCTGAGAAATCCGTCCGTTTTCTTCATTTGTTATCGAATCGCCTTAAAGCCACATCGTCACATTGGCCGCTCTTCTCTCTGAAACGGTTGTGCTTATAGTCTGCAAAACTATGTCGCGTGCTGCGGTATGCGGAGAAACTAAAAGCACCGTAGTAGAACACAGATGAAGCTTCTAAGTTGATGTAATAGCCAGTAAGAAGTAGTCCAATTCAAGTTTTAGGTATCGATTATTGACTTTTTAGCTGGCTTTGGTGCCTTGGAAATGAGCTAGGACTTTAAGATTCTGCATAAAAGGAGGACTAGCAGCCCAGTTGCACAGGAGTATGTGAAAAGTGTTCACATGTAGTAAAAACCTGAGACATCCGTCAGTTTTCGTCATTTGTTATCGAATCGACGTAAAGCCAGATCGTCACATTGGCCGCTCTTCTCTCTGAAACGGTTGTACTTATCGCCTGCAAAGCAATGTCACGTGCTGCGGTATGCGGTGACACTAAAATCACCACAGTAGAACACAGATGAAGCTTCTAAGTTGATGTAATATCCAGTAAGAAGTAGTACAATTCAAGTTTTAGGTACTGAATATTGAATTTTTAGCTGGTTTTGGTGCCTTGGACATGAGCTAGGACTTTAATATTCTGCATGAAAGGAGGACTGGCAGCCGAGTTGCACGGGAGAATGTGAAAAGTGTTCAAATGTAGTAAAAACCTGAGAAATACGTCCGTTTTCTTCATTAGTTATCGAATCGACTTAAAGCCAGATCGTCACATTGGCCGCTCTTCTCTCTGAAACGGTTGTACTTATCGTCTGCAAAGCTATGTCGCGTGCTGCGGTATGTGGAGACACTAAAAGCACCATAGTAGAACACAGATGAAGCTTCTAAGTTGATGTAATACCCAGTAAGAAGTTGTACAATTCAAGTTTAAGGTATCGATTATTGACATTTTAGCTGGCTTTGGTGCCTTGGACATGAGCTAGGACCTTAACATTCTTCATGAAAGGAGGACTAGCAGCCGAGTTGCACGGGAGAATGTGAATAGTGTTCATATGTAGTAAATACCTTAGAAATCCGTCTGTTTTCGTCATTTGTTATCGAATCGACTTAAAGCCAGATCGTCACATTGGCCGCTCTTCTCTCTGAAACGGTTGTACTTATCGCCTGCAAAGCAATGTCACGTGCTGCGGTATGCGGTGACACTAAAATCACCACAGTAGAACACAGATGAAGCTTCTAAGTTGATGTAATATCCAGTAAGAAGTAGTACAATTCAAGTTTTAGGTATCGATTATTGACTTATTAGCTGGCTTTGGTGCATTGGACATGAGCTAGGACCTTAAGATTTTGCATGAAACGTGGACTAGCAGCCGAGTTCCACGGGAGAATGTGAAAAGTGTTCATATGTAGTAAAAACCTGAGAAATCCGTCCGTTTTCGTCATTTGTTATCGAATCGACTTAAAGCCAGATCGTCACATTGGCCGCCCTTCTCTCTGAAACGGTTGTACTTATCGACTGCAAAACTATGTCGCGTGCTGCGGTATGCGGAGAAACTAAAAGCACCGTAGTAGAACACAGATGAAGCTTCTAAGTTGATGTAATAGCCAGTAAGAAGTAGTACAATTCAAGTTTTAGGTATCGGTTATTGTCTTTTTAGCTGGCTTTGGTGCCTTGGACATGAGCTAGGACTTAAAGATTCTGCATAAAAGGAGGACTAGCAGCCCAGTTGAACGGGAGAATGTGAAAAGTGTTCATATGTAGTAAAAACCTGAGAAATTCGTCCGTTTTCGTCATTTGTTATCGAATCGACTTAAAGCCAGATCGTCACATTGGCCGCTCTTCTCTCTGAAACGGTTGTACTTATCGTCTGCAAAGCTATGTCGCGTACTGCGGTATTCGGAGACACTAAAAGCACCATAGTAGAACACAGATGAAGCTTCTAAGATGATGTAATACGTAGTAAGAAGAAGTACAATTCAAGTTTTAGGTATCGGTTATTGTCTTTTTAGCTAGCTTTGGTGCCTTGGACATGAGCTAGGACCTTAAGATTCTGCATGAAAGGACGACTAGCAGCCGAGTTGCACGGGAGAATGTGAAAAGTGTTAATATGTAGTAAAAACCTGAGAAATCCGTCCGTTTTCGTCATTTGTTATCGTATCGACTTAAAGCCAGATCGTCACATTAGCCGCTCTCCTCTCTGAAACGGTTGTACTTATCGTCTGCAAAGCTATGTCACGTGCTGCGGTATGCGGTGACACTAAAATCACCACAGTAGAACACAGATGAAGCTTCTAAGTTGATGTAATATCCAGTAAGAAGTAGTACAATTCAAGTTTTAGGTATCGATTATTGACTTTTTAGCTAGCTTTGGTGCATTGGACATGAGCTAGGACCTTAAGATTCTGCATGAAAGGTGGACTAGCAGCCGAGTTCCACGGGAGAATGTGAAAATTGTTCATATGTAGTAAAAACCTGAGAAATCCGTCCGTTTTCGTCATTTGTTATCGAATCGACTTAAAGCCAGATCGTCACATTGGCCGCTCTTCTCTCTGAAGCGGTTGTACTTACCGTCTGCAAAGCTATGTCGCGTGCTGCGGTATGCGGAGACACTAAAAGCACCATAGTAGAACACAGACGAAACTTCTAAGTTGATCTAATAGCCAGTAAGAAGTAGTACAATTCAAGTTTTAGGTATCGATTATTGACTTTTTAACTGGCTTTGGTGCCTTGGCCATGAGCTAGGACCTTGACATTCTCCATGAAAGGAGGACTAGCAGCCGAGGTGCACGGGAGAATGTGAAAAGTGTTCATATGTAGTAACACCTGAGAAATTCGTCCGTTTTCGTCATTTGTTATCGAATCGACTTAAAGCCAGATCGTCACATTGGCCGCTCTTCTCTCTGAAACGGTTGTACTTATCGTCTGCAAAGCTATGTCGCGTGCTGCGGTATGCGGAGACACTAAAATCACCATAGTAGAACACAGATGAAGCTTCTAAGTTGATGTAATAGCCAGTAAGAAGTAGAACAATTCAAGTTTTAGGTATCGATTATTGACTTTTTAGCTGGCTTCGGTACCTTGGACATGAGCTAGGACCTTAAGATTCTGCATGAAAGGAGGACTAGCAGCCGAGTGGCACGTCAGAATGTGAAAAGTGTTCATATGTAGTAAAAACCTGAGAAATCCGTCCGTTTTCGTCATTTGTTATCGAATCGACTTAAAGCCAGATCGTCACATTGGCCGCTCTTCTCTCTGAAACGGTTGTACATATCGTCTGCAAAGCTATGTCGCGTGCAGCGGTATGTGGAGACACTAAAATCACCATAGTAGAACACAGATGAAGTATCTAAGTTGATGTAATAGCCAGTAAGAAGTAGTACAATTCAAGTTTTAGGAATCGATTATTGACTTTTAAGCTGGCTTTGGTGCCTTGGACATGAGCTAGGACCTTAAGATTCTGCATGAAAGGAGGACTAGCAGCCGAGTTGCACGGGAGAATGTGAAAAGTGTTCATGTGTAGTAAAAACCTGAGAAATCCGTCCGTTTTCGTCATTTGTTATCGAATCGACATGAAGCCAGATCGTCACATTGGCCGTTCTTCTCTCTGAAACGGTTGTACTTATTGTCTGCAAAGCTATGTCGCGTGCTGCGGTGTGAGGAGACACTAAAAGCACCATGGTAGAACACAGATCAAGCTTCTAAGTTGATGTAATAGCCAGTGAGAAGTAGTACAATTCAAGTTATAGGTATTGAATTTGGACCTTTTAGCTGGCTTTGGTGCCTTGGACATGAGCTAGGACCTTAAGATTCTGCTTGAAAGGAGGACTAGCAGCCGAGTTGCACGGGAGAATGTGAAAAGTATTCATATGTAGTAATAACCTGAGAAATCCGTCATTTTCGTCATTCGTTATCGAATCGACTTAAAGCCAGATCGTCAAATTAGCCGCTCTTCTCTCTGAAACGGTTGTGCTTATCGTCTGCAAAGCTATGTCGCGTGTTGCCGTAGGCGTAAACAGGAAAAGCACTATAGTAGAACACAGATGAAGCTTCTAAGTTGATGTAATAGCCAGTAATAAGTAGTCCAATTTAAGATTTAGGTATCGATTATTGACTTTTTAGCTGGCTTTCGTGCCTTGGACATGAGCTAGGGCTTTACGATTCTGCATAAAAGGAGGAATAGCAGCCGAGTTGCACGGGAGAATGTGAAAAGTGTTCATATGTAGTAAAAACCTGAGAAATCCGTCCGTTTTCGTCATTTGTTATCGAATCGACTTAAAGCCAGATGGTCACATAAGCCGCTCTTCTCTCTGAAACGGTTGTACATATCGTCTGCAAAGCTATGTCGCGTGCAGCGGTATGTGGAGACACTAAAATCACCATAGTAGAGCACAGATGAAGCATCTAAGTTGATGTAATAGCCAGTAAGAAGTAGTACAATTCAAGTTTTAGGAATCGATTATTGACTTTTTAGCTGGCTTTGGTGCCTTGGACATGAGCTTGGACCTTAAGATTCTGCATGAAAGGAGGACTAGCAGCCGAGTTGCACGGGAGAATGTGAAAAGTGTTCATATGTAGTAAAATCATGAGAAATCCGTCCGTTTTCGTCATTTGTTATATAATCGACTTAAAGCCAGATCGTCACATTGGCCGCTCTTCTCTCTGAAACGGTAGTACTTATCGTCTGCAAACCTATGTCGCGTGCTGCGGTATGCTAAGACACTAAAAGCACCATAGTAGAACACAGATGAAGCTTCTAAGTTGATGTAATAGCCAGTAAGAAGTAGCACAATTCAAGTTCTAGGTAATGAATATGGAACTTTTAGCTGGCTTTGGTGCCTTGGAAATGAGCTAGGACCTTGAGATTCTGACTGAAAGGAGGACTAGCAGCCGAGTTGCACGGGAGAATGTGAAAAGTGTTCATATGTAGTAAAAACCTGAGAAATCCGTCCTTTTTCGTCATTTGTTATCGAATCGACTTAAAGCCAGATCGTCACATTGGCCACTCTTCTCTCTGAAACGGTTGTGCTTATCGTCTGCAGAACTATGTCGCGTGCTGCGGTATGCGGATAAACTAAAAGCATCGTAGTAGAACACAGATGAAGCTTCTAAGTTGATGTAATAGCCAGTAAGAAGTAGTCCAATTCAAGTTTTAGGTATCGATTATTGACTTTTTAGCTGGCTTTGGTGCCTTGGAAATGAGCTAGGACTTTAAGATTCTGCATAAAAAGAGGACTAGCAGCCCAGTTGCACAGGAGAATGTCAAAAGTGTTCACATGTAGTAAGAACCTGAGACATCCGTCCGTTTTCGTCATTTGTTATCAATCGACTTAAAGCCAGATCGTCACATAGGCCGCTCTTCTCTCTGAAACGGTTGTACTTATCGTCTGCAAAGCTATGTCGTGTGCTGCGGTATGCGGAGACACTAAAATCACCATAATAGAACTCAGATGAAGCTTCTAAGTTGATGCAATAGCCAGTAAGAAGTAGAACAATTCAAGTTTTAGGTGTCGATTATTGACTTTTTAGCTGGCTTCGGTACCTTGGACATGAGCTAGGACGTTAAGATTCTGCATGAAAGGTGGACTAGCAGCCGAGTTGCACGGGAGAATGTGAAAAGTGTTCATATGTAGTAAAAACCTGAGAAATCCGTCCGTTTTCTTCATTTGTTATCGAATCGCCTTAAAGCCACATCGTCACATTGGCCGCTCTTCTCTCTGAAACGGTTGTGCTTATAGTCTGCAAAACTATGTCGCGTGCTGCGGTATGCGGAGAAACTAAAAGCACCGTAGTAGAACACAGATGAAGCTTCTAAGTTGATGTAATAGCCAGTAAGAAGTAGTCCAATTCAAGTTTTAGGTATCGATTATTGACTTTTTAGCTGGCTTTGGTGCCTTGGAAATGAGCTAGGACTTTAAGATTCTGCATAAAAGGAGGACTAGCAGCCCAGTTGCACAGGAGTATGTGAAAAGTGTTCACATGTAGTAAAAACCTGAGACATCCGTCAGTTTTCGTCATTTGTTATCGAATCGACGTAAAGCCAGATCGTCACATTGGCAGCTCTTCTCTCTGAAACAGTTTTACTTATCGTCTGCAAAGCTATGTCGCGTGCTGCGGTATGCGGAGACACTAAAAGCACCATAGTAGATCACAGATGATGCTTCTAAGTTGATGTAATAGCCAGTAAGAAGTAGTACAATTAGAGTTTTAGGTATCGGTTATTGACTATTTACCCTTCTTTGGTGCCTTGGACACGAGCTAGGAACTTAAGATTTTGCATGAAGGAGGACTAGCAGCCGAGTTGCACGGGAGAATGTGAAAAGTGTTCATATGTAGTAAAAACCTGAGAAATCCGTCCGTTTTCGTCATTTGTTATCGAATCGACTTATAGCCAGATCGTCACATTGGCCGCTCTTCTCACTGAAACGGTTGTACTTATCGTCTGCAAAGCTATGTCGCGTGCTGCGGTATGCGGGGACACTAAAAGCACCTTAGTAGAACACAGATGAAGCTTCTAAGTTGATGTAATACCCAGTAAGAAGTAGTACAATTCAAGTTTAGGTATCGATTATTGACTTTTTAGCTGGCTTTGGTGCCTTGGACATGAGCTAGGACCTTAAGATTCTGCATAAAAGGAGGACTAGCAGCCGAGTTGCACGGGAGAATGTGAAAAGTGTTCATATGTAGTAAAAACCTGAGAAATCCGTCCGTTTTCGTCATTTGTTATCGAATCGACTTAATGCCAGTTCGTCACATTGGCCGCTCTTCTCTCTGAAACGGTTGTACTTATCGTCTGCAAAGCTATGTCACGTGCTGCGGTATGCGGTGACACTAAAGTTACCACAGTAGAACACAGATGAAGCTTCTAAGTTGACGTAATATCCAGTAGGATGTACTACAATTCAAGTTTTAGGTATCGATTATTGACTTTTTACTTGGCTTTGGTGCATTGGACATGAGCTAGGACGTTAAGATTCTGGATGAAAGGAGGACTAGTAGCCGAGTTGCACGGGAGAATGTGAAAAGTGTTCATATGTAGTAAAAACCTGAGAAATCCGTCCGTTTTCGTCATTTGTTATCGAATCGACTTAAAGCCAGATCGTCACATAGGCCGCTCTGCTCTCTGAAACGGTTGTACTTATCGTCTGCAAAGCTATGTCGCGTACTGCGGTATTCGGAGACACTAAAAGCACCATAGTAGAACACAGATGAAGCTCCTAAGATGAAGTAATAGCCAGTAAGAAGTAGTACAATTCAAGTTTTAGGAATCGGTTATTGACTTTTCAGCTGGCTTTGGTGCCTTGGACATGAGCTAGGACCTTAAGATTCTGCATGAAAGGAGGACTAGCAGCCGAGTTGCACGGGAGAATGTGAAAAGTGTTCATATGTAGTAAAATCATGAGAAATCCGTCCGTTTTCGTCATTTGTTATCGAATCGACTTAAAGCCAGATCGTCACATTGGCCGCTCTTCTCTCTGAAACGGTTGTACTTATCGTCTGCAAACCTATGTCGCGTGCTGCGGTATGCTAAGACACTAAAAGCACCATAGTAGAACACAGATCAAGCTTCTAAGTTGATGTAATAGCGAGTAAGAAGTAGCACAATTCAAGTTTTAGGTAATGAATATGGAACTTTTAGCTGGCTTTGGTGCCTTGGACATGAGCTAGGACCTTGAGATTCTGACTGAAAGGAGGACTAGCAGCCGAGTTGCACGGGAGAATGTGAAAAGTGTTCATATGTAGTAAAAACCTGAGAAATCCGTCCGTTTTCGTCATTTGTTATCGAATCGACTTAAAGCCAGATCGTCACATTGGCCGCTCTTCTCTCTGAAACGGTTGTACTTATCGTCTGCAAAGAATTGTCGCGTGCTGCGGTATGCCGTGACACTAAAATCACCATAGTAGAACACAGATGAAGCTTCTTAGTTGATGCAATAGCCAGTAGGAAAGAGAACAATTCAAGTTTTAGGTATCGATTATTGACTTTTTAGCTGGCTTTGGTGCCTTGGACATGAGCTAGGACCTCAAGATTCTGCATGAAAGGAGGACTAGCAGCCGATTTGCACGGGAGAATGTGAAAAGTGTTCATATGTAGTAAAAACCTTAGAAATCCGTCCGTTTTCGTCATTTGTTATCGAATCGACATAAAGCCAGATCGTCACATTGGCCGCTCTTCTCTCTGAAACGGTTGTACTTATCGTCTGCAAAGCTATGTCGCGTGCTGCGGTATGCTGAGACACTAAAAGCACCATAGTAGAACACAGATCTAGGTTCTAAGTTGATGTAATAGCCAGTAAGAAGTAGTACAATTCAAGTTTTAGGTATTGAATATGGACCTTTTAGCTGGCTTTGGTGCCTTGGACATGAGCTAGGACCTCAATATTCTGCATGAAAGGAAGACTAGCAGCCGAGTTGCACGGGAGAATGTGAAAAGTGTTCATATGTAGTAATAACCTGAGAAATCCGTCCTTTTTCGTCATTTGCTATCGAATAGACATAAAGCCAGATCGTCACATTGGCCACTCTTCTCTCTGAAACGGTTGTACTTATCGTCTGCAAAGCTATGTCGCGTGCTGCGGTATGCTGAGACACTAAAAGCACCATAGTACAACACAGATCAAGCTTCTAAGTTGATGTAATAGCCAGTAAAAAGTAGTACAATTCAAGTTTTAGGTATCGATTATTGACTTTTTAGCTGGCTTTGGTGCCTTGGACATGAGCTAGGACCTTGACATTCTGCATGAAAGAAGGACTAGCAGCCGAGTTGCACGGGAGACTGTGAAAAGTTTTCATATGTAGTAAAAACCTGAGAAATCCGTCCGTTTTCGTCATTTGTTATAGAATCGACTTAAAGCCAAATCGTCACATTGGCTACTCTTCTCTCTGAAACGGTTGTACTTATCGTCTGCAAAGCTATGTCGCGTGCTGCGGTATGTGGAGACACTAAAAGCACCATAGTAGAACACAGATGAAGCTTCTAAGTTGATGTAATAGCCAGTAAGAAGTAGTAGAATTCAAGTTTTAGGTATCGATTATTGACTTTTTACCTGGCTTTCGTGCCTTGGACATGAGCAAGGACCTTAAGATTCTGCATGAAAGGAGGACTATCAGCCGAGTTGCACGGGAGAATGTGAAAAGTGTTCATATGTAGTAAAAACCTGAGAAATCCGTCCGTTTTCGTCATTTGTTATCGAATCGACTTAAAGCCACATCGTCACATTGGCCGCTCTTCTCTCTGAAACGGTTGTGCTTATCGACTGCAAAACTATGTCGCGTGCTGCGATATGCGGGGACACTAAAAGCACCGTAGTAGAACACAGATGAAGCTTCTAAGTTGATGTAATAGCCGGTAAGAAGTAGTCCAATTCAAGTTTTAGATATCGATTATTGACTTTTTAGCTGGCTTTGGTGCCTTGGACATGAGCTATGACTTAAAGATTCTGCATAAAAGGAGGACTAGCAGCCCAGTTGCGCGGGAGAATGTGAAAAGTGTTCACATGTAGTAAAAACCTGAGACATCCGTCCGTTTTCGTCATTTGTTATTGAATCGGCTTAAAGCCAGATCGTCACATTGGCCGCTCTTCTCTCTGAAACGGTTGTACTTATCGTCTGCAAATCTATGTCGCGTACTGCGCTATGCTGAGACACTAAAAGAACCATAGTAGAACACAGATGAAGCATCTAAGTTGATGTAATAGCCAGTAAGAAGTAGTACAATTCAAGTTTTAGGAATCGATTATTGACCTTTTAGCTGGCTTTGGTGCCTTGGACATGAGCTAGGACCTTAAGATTCTGCATGAAAGGAGGACTAGCAGCCGAGTTGCACGGGAGAATGTGAAAAGTGTTCATATGTAGTAAAAACCTGAGAAATCGGTCCGTTTTCGTCATTTGTTATCGAATCGACTTAAAGCCACATCGTCACATTGGCCGCTCTTCTCTCTGAAACGGTTGTGCTTATCGACTGCAAAACTATGTCGCGTGCTGCGATATGCGGAGAAACTAAAAGCACCGTAGTAGAACACAGATGAAGCTTCTAAGTTGATGTAATAGCCAGTAAGAAGTAGTCCAATTCAAGTTTTAGATATCGTTTATTGACTTTTTAGCTGGCTTTGGTGCCTTGGACATGAGCTATGACTTAAAGATTCTGCATTAAAGGAGGACTAGAAGCCCAGTTGCACGGGAGAATGTGAAAAGTGTTCACATGTAGTAAAAATCAGAGACATCCGTCCGTTTTCTTCATTTGTTATCGAATCGACTTAAAGCCAGATCGTCACATTGGCCGCTCTTTTCTCTGAAACGGTTGTACTTATCGTCTGCAAATCTATGTCGCGTACTGCGGTATGCTGAGACACTAAAAGAACCATAGTAGAACACAGATGAAGCATCTAAGTTGATGTAATAGCCAGTAAGAAGTAGTACAATTCAAGTTTTAGGAATCGATTATTGACCTTTTAGCTGGCTTTGGTGCCTTGGACATGAGCTAGGACCTTAAGATTCTGCATGAAAGGAGGACTAGCAGCCGAGTTGCACGGGAGAATGTGAAAAGTGTTCATATGTAGAAAAAACCTGAGAAATCGGTCCGTTTTCGTCATTTGTTATCGAATCGACTTAAAGCCAGATCGTCACATTGGCCGCTTTTCTCTCTGAAACGGTTGTACTTATCGTCTGCAAAGCTATGTCGCGTGCTGCGGTATGCGGAGACACTAAAATCACCATAGTAGAACACAGATGAAGCATCTAAGTTGATGTAATAGCCAGTAAGAAGTAGTACAATTCAAGTTTTAGGTATTGAATATGGACCTTTTAGCTGGCTTTGGTGCCTTGGACATGAGCTAGGACCTTAAGATTCTGCATGAAAGGAAGACTAGCAGCCGAGTTGCACGGGAGAATGTGAAAAGTGTTCATATGTATTAATAACCTGAGAAATCCGTCCTTTTTCGTCATTTGCTATCGAATCGACATAAAGCCAGATCGTCACATTGGCCGCTCTTCTCTCTGAAACGGTTGTACTTATCGTCTGCAAAGCTATGTCGCGTGCTGCGGTATGCTGAGACACTAAAAGCACCATAGTAGAACACAGATCAAGCTTCTAAGTTGATGTAATAGCCAGTAAGAAGTAGTACAATTCAAGTTTTAGGAATTGAATATGGACCTTTTAGCTGGCTTTGGTGCCTTGGACATGAGCTAGGACCTTAAGATTCTGCATGAAAGGAAGACTAGCAGCCGAGTTGCACGGGAGAATGTGAAAAGTATTCATATGTAGTAATAACCTGAGAAATCCGTCCTTTTTCGTCATTTGCTATCGAATCGACATAAAGCCAGATCGTCACATTGGCCGCTCTTCTCTCTGAAACGGTTGTGCTTACCGTCTGCAAAGCAATCTCGCGTGTTGCCGTAGGCGGAAACAGGAAAAGCACCATAGTAGAACACAGATGAAGCTTCTAAGTTGATGTTATAGCCAGTAATAAGTAGTCCAATTCAAGATTTAGGTATCGATTATTGACTTTTTAGCTGGCTTTTGCCTTGGACATGAGCCAGGACTTTAAGATTCTGCATAAAAGGAGGACTAGCAGCCCAGTTGCACGGGAGAATGTGAAAAGTGTTCATATGCAGTAAAGACCTGAGAGATCCGTTTTCGTCATTTGTTATCGAATCGACTTAAAGCCAGATCGTCACATTGGCCCCTCTTCTCTCTGAAACGGTTGTACTTATCGTCTGCAAAGCTATGTCGCGTGCTGCGGTATGCGGAGACACTAAAATCACCATAGTAGAACACAGATGAAGCTTCTAAGATGATGCAATAGCCAGTAAGATGTAGAACAATTCAAGTTTTAGGTATCGATTATTGACTTTTTAGCTGGCTTCGGTACCTTGGACATGAGCTAGGACCTTAAGATTCTGCATGAAAGGAGGACTAGCAGCCGAGTTGCACGAGAGAATGTAAAAAGTGTTCATATGTAGTAAAAACCTGAGAAATCCGTCCGTTTTCGTCATTTGTTATCGAATCGACTTAAAGCCAGATCGTCACATTGACCGCTCTTCTCTCAGAAACGGTTGTACTTATCGTCTGCAAAGCTATGTCGCGTGCTGCGGGATGCTGAGACACTAAAAGCACCATAGTAGAACACAGATGAAGCTTCTAAGTTGATGTAATAGCCAGTAAGAAGTAGTACAATTCAAGTTTTAGGTATCGATTATTGACTTTTTACAAGGCTATCGTGCCTTGGACATGAGCAAGGACCTTAAGATTCTGCATGAAAGGAGGACTATCAGCCGAGTTGCACGGGAGAATGTGAAAAGTGTTCATATGTAGTAAAAACCTGAGAAATCCGTCCGTTTTCGTCATTTGTTATCGAATCGACTTAAAGCCACATCGTCACAATGGCCGCTCTTCTCTCTGAAACGGTTGTGCTTATCGACTGCAAAACTATGTCGCGTGCTGCGATATGCGGAGAAACTAAAAGCACCGTAGTAGAACACAGATGAAGCTTCTAAGTTGATGTAATAGCCGGTAAGAAGTAGTCCAATTCAAGTTTTAGATATCGATTATTGACTTTTTAGCTGGCTTTGTTGCCTTGGACATGAGCTATGACTTAAAGATTCTGCATAAAAGGAGGACTAGCAGCCCAGTTGCACGGGAGAATGTGAAAAGTGTTCACATGTAGTAAAAACCTGAGACATCCGTCCGTTTTCGTCATTTGTTATTGAATCGGCTTAAAGCCAGATCGTCACATTGGCCGCTCTTCTCTCTGAAACGGTTGTACTTATCGTCTGCAAATCTATGTCGCGTACTGCGCTATGCTGAGACACTAAAAGAACCATAGTAGAACACAGATGAAGCATCTAAGTTGATGTAATAGCCAGTAAGAAGTAGTACAATTCAAGTTTTAGGAATCGATTATTGACCTTTTAGCTGGCTTTGGTGCCTTGGACATGAGCTAGGACCTTAAGATTCTGCATGAAAGGAGGACTAGCAGCCGAGTTGCACGGGAAAATGTGAAAAGTGTTCATATGTAGTAAAAACCTGAGAAATCCGTCCTTTTTCGTCATTTGCTATCGAATCGACATAAAGCCAGATCGTCACATTGGCCGCTCTTCTCTCTGAAACGGTTGTGCTTATCGACTGCAAAACTATGTCGCGTGCTGCGATATGCGGAGAAACTAAAAGCACCGTAGTAGAACACAGATGAAGCTTCTAAGTTGATGTAATAGCCAGTAAGAAGTAGTCCAATTCAAGTGTTAGATATCGATTATTGACTTTTTAGCTGGCTTTGGTGCCTTGGACATGAGCTATGACTTAAAGATTCTGCATAAAAGGAGGACTAGAAGCCCAGTTGCACGGGAGAATGTGAAAAGTGTTCACATGTAGTAAAAATCTGAGACATCCGTCCGTTTTCTTCATTTGTTATTGAATCGGCTTAAAGCCAGATCGTCACATTGGCCGCTCTTCTCTCTGAAACGGTTGTACTTATCGTCTGCAAATCTATGTCGCGTACCGCGGTATGCTGAGACACTAAAAGAACCATAGTAGAACACAGATCAAGCTTCTAAGTTGATGTAATAGCCAGTAAGAAGTAGTACAATTCAAGTTTTAGGTATTGAATATGGACCTTTTAGCTGGCTTTGGTGCCTTGGACATGAGCTAGGACCTTAAGATTCTGCATGAAAGGAAGACTAGCAGCCGAGTTGCACGGGAGAATGTGAAAAGTGTTCATATGTAGTAATAACCTGAGAAATCCGTCCTTTTTCGTCATTTGCTATCGAATCGACATAAAGCCAGATCGTCACATTGGCCGCTCTTCTCTCTGAAACGGTTGTGCTTACCGTCTGCAAAGCAATGTCGCGTGTTGCCGTAGGCGGAAACAGGAAAAGCACCATAGTAGAACACAGATGAAGCTTCTAAGTTGATGTTATAGCCAGTAATAAGTAGTCCAATTCAAGATTTAGGTATCGATTATTGACTTTTTAGCTGGCTTTTGCCTTGGACATGAGCCAGGACTTTAAGATTCTGCATAAAAGGAGGACTAGCAGCCCAGTTGCACGGGAGAATGTGAAAAGTGTTCATATGCAGTAAAGACCTGAGAGATCCGTTTTAGTCATTTGTTATCGAATCGACTTAAAGCCAGATCGTCACATTGGCCGCTCTGCTCTCTGAAACGGTTGTACTTATCGTCTGCAAAGCTATGTCGCGTACTGCGGTATTCGGAGACACTAAAAGCACCATAGTAGAACACAGATGAAGCTCCTAAGATGAAGTAATAGCCAGTAAGAAGTAGTACAATTCAAGTTTTAGGAATCGGTTATTGACTTTTTAGCTGGCTTTGGTGCCTTGGACATGAGCTAGGACCTTAAGATTCTGCATGAAAGGAGGACTAGCAGCCGAGTTGCACGGGAGAATGTGAAAAGTGTTCATATGTAGTAAAAACCTGAGATCGGTCCGTTTTCGTCATTTGTTATCGAATCGACTTAAAGCCACATCGTCACATTGGCCGCTCTTCTCTCTGAAACGGTTGTGCTTAGCGACTGCAAAACTATGTCGCGTGCTGCGATATGCGGAGAAACTAAAAGCACCGTAGTAGAACACAGATGAAGCTTCTAAGTTGATGTAATAGCCAGTAAGAAGTAGTCCAATTCAAGTTTTAGATATCGATTATTGACTTTTTAGCTGGCTTTGGTGCCTTGGACATGAGCTATGACTTAAAGATTCTGCATAAAAGGAGGACTAGAAGCCCAGTTGCACGGGAGAATGTGAAAAGTGTTCACATGTAGTAAAAATCTGAGACATCCGTCCGTTTTCTTCATTTGTTATTGAATCGGCTTAAAGCCAGATCGTCACATTGGCCGCTCTTCTCTCTGAAACGGTTGTACTTATCGTCTGCAAATCTATGTCGCGTACTGCGGTATGCTGAGACACTAAAAGAACCATAGTAGAACACAGATGAAGCATCTAAGTTGATGTAATAGCCAGTAAGAAGTAGTACAATTCAAGTTTTAGGAATCGATTATTGACCTTTTAGCTGGCTTTGGTGCCTTGGACATGAGCTAGGACCTTAAGATTCTGCATGAAAGGAGGACTAGCAGCCGAGTTGCACGGGAGAATGTGAAAAGTGTTCATATGTAGTAAAAACCTGAGAAATCGGTCCGTTTTCGTCATTTGTTATCGAATCGACTTAAAGCCAGATCGTCACATTGGCCGCTTTTCTCTCTGAAACGGTTGTACTTATCGTCTGCAAAGCTATGTCGCGTGCTGCGGTATGCGGAGACACTAAAATCACCATAGTAGAACACAGATGAAGCATCTAAGTTGATGTAATAGCCAGTAAGAAGTAGTACAATTCAAGTTTTAGGTATTGAATATGGACCTTTTAGCTGGCTTTGGTGCCTTGGACATGAGCTAGGACCTTAAGATTCTGCATGAAAGGAAGACTAGCAGCCGAGTTGCACGGGGAATGTGAAAAGTGTTCATATGTATTAATAACCTGAGAAATCCGTCCTTTTTCGTCATTTGCTATCGAATCGACATAAAGCCAGATCGTCACATTGGCCGCTCTTCTCTCTGAAACGGTTGTACTTATCGTCTGCAAAGCTATGTCGCGTGCTGCGGTATGCTGAGACACTAAAAGCACCATAGTAGAACTCAGATCAAGCTTCTAAGTTGATGTAATAGCCAGTAAGAAGTAGTACAATTCAAGTTTTAGGTATTGAATATGGACCTTTTAGCTGGCTTTGGTGCCTTGGACATGAGCTAGGACCTTAAGATTCTGCATGAAAGGAAGACTAGCAGCCGAGTTGCACGGGAGAATGTGAAAAGTGTTCATATGTAGTAATAACCTGAGAAATCCGTCCTTTTTCGTCATTTGCTAACGAATCGACATAAAGCCAGATCGTCACATTGGCCGCTCTTCTCTCTGAAACGGTTGTGCTTACCGTCTGCAAAGCAATGTCGCGTGTTGCCGTAGGCGGAAACAGGAAAAGCACCATAGTAGAACACAGATGAAGCTTCTAAGTTGATGTTATAGCCAGTAAGAAGTAGTACAATTCAAGTTTTAGGAATCGATTATTGACCTTTTAGCTGGCTTTGGTGCCTTGGACATGAGCTAGGACCTTAAGATTCTGCATGAAAGGAGGACTAGCAGCCGAGTTGCACGAGAGAATGTAATAAGTGTTCATATGTAGTAAAAACCTGAGAAATCCGTCCGTTTTCGTCATTTGTTATCGAATCGACTTAAAGCCAGATCGTCACATTGACCGCTCTTCTCTCAGAAACGGTTGTACTTATCGTCTGCAAAGCTATGTCGCGTGCTGCGGGATGCTGAGACACTAAAAGCACCATAGTAGAACACAGATGAAGCTTCTAAGTTGATGTAATAGCCAGTAAGAAGTAGTACAATTCAAGTTTTAGGTATCGATTATTGACTTTTTACAAGGCTATCGTGCCTTGGACATGAGCAAGGACCTTAAGATTCTGCATGAAAGGAGGACTATCAGCCGAGTTGCACGGGAGAATGTGAAAAGTGTTCATATGTAGTAAAAACCTGAAAAATCAGTCCGTTTTCGTCATTTGTTATCGAATCGACTTAAAGCCACATCGTCACATTGGCCGCTCTTCTCTCTGAAACGGTTGTGCTTATCGACTGCAAAACTATGTCGCGTGCTGCGATATGCGGAGAAACTAAAAGCACCGTAGTAGAACACAGATGAAGCTTCTAAGTTGATGTAATAGCCAGTAAGAAGTAGTACAATTCAAGTTTTAGGAATCGATTATTGACCTTTTAGCTGGCTTTGGTGCCTTGGACATGAGCTAGGACCTTAAGATTCTGCATGAAAGGAGGACTAGCAGCCGAGTTGCACGGGAGAATGTGAAAAGTGTTCACATGTAGTAAAAACCTGAGACATCCGTCCGTTTTCGTCATTTGTTATTGAATCGGCTTAAAGCCAGATCGTCACATTGGCCGCTCTTCTCTCTGAAACGGTTGTACTTATCGTCTGCAAATCTATGTCGCCTACTGCGCTATGCTGAGACACTAAAAGAACCATAGTAGAACACAGATGAAGCATCTAAGTTGATGTAATAGCCAGTAAGAAGTAGTACAATTCAAGTTTTAGGAATCGATTATTGACCTTTTAGCTGGCTTTGGTGCCTTGGACATGAGCTAGGACCTTAAGATTCTGCATGAAAGGAGGACTAGCAGCCGAGTTGCACGGGAGAATGTGAAAAGTGTTCACATGTAGTAAAACCCTGAGAAATCGGTCCGTTTTCGTCATTTGTTATCGAATCGACTTAAAGCCACATCGTCACATTGGCCGCTCTTCTCTCTGAAACGGTTGTGCTTATCGACTGCAAAACTATGTCGCGTGCTGCGATATGCGGAGAAACTAAAAGCACCGTAGTAGAACACAGATGAAGCTTCTAAGTTGATGTAATAGCCAGTAAGAAGTAGTCCAATTCAAGTGTTAGATATCGATTATTGACTTTTTAGCTGGCTTTGGTGCCTTGGACATGAGCTATGACTTAAAGATTCTGCATAAAAGGAGGACTAGAAGCCCAGTTGCACGGGAGAATGTGAAAAGTGTTCACATGTAGTAAAAATCTGAGACATCCGTCCGTTTTCTTCATTTGTTATTGAATCGGCTTAAAGCCAGATCGTCACATTGGCCGCTCTTCTCTCTGAAACGGTTGTACTTATCGTCTGCAAATCTATGTCGCGTACTGCGGTATGCTGAGACACTAAAAGAACCATAGTAGAACACAGATGAAGCATCATAGTTGATGTAATAGCCAGTAAGAAGTAGTACAATTCAAGTTTTAGGAATCGATTATTGACCTTTTAGCTGGCTTTGGTGCCTTGGACATGAGCTAGGACCTTAAGATTCTGCATGAAAGGAGGACTAGCAGCCGAGTTGCACGGGAGAATGTGAAAAGTGTTCATATGTAGTAAAAACCTGAGAAATCGGTCCGTTTTCGTCATTTGTTATCGAATCGACTTAAAGCCAGATCGTCACATTGGCCGGTCTTCTCTCTGAAACGGTTGTACTTATCGTCTGCAAAGCTATGTCGCGTGCTGCGGTATGCGGAGACACTAAAATCACCATAGTAGAACACAGATGAAGCATCTAAGTTGATGTAATAGCCAGTAAGAAGTAGTACAATTCAAGTTTTAGGAATCGATTATTGACTTTTTAGCTGGCTTTTGCCTTGGACATGAGCTAGGACTTTAAGATTCTGCATAAAAGGAGGACTAGCAGCCCAGTTGCACGGGAGAATGTGAAAAGTGTTCACATGTAGTAAAAACCTGAGACATCCGATCGTTTTCGTCATTTGTTACTGAATCGACTTAAAGTCAGATCGTCACATTGGCCGCTCTTCTCTCTGAAACGGTTGTACTTATCGTCTGCAAAGCTATGTCGCGTACTGCGGTATGCTGAGACACTAAAAGCACCATAGTAGAACACAGATCAAGCTTCTAAGTTGATGTAATAGCCAGTAAGAAGTAGTACAATTCAAGTTTTAGGTATTGAATATTGACCTTTTAGCTGGCTTTGGTGCCTTGGACATGAGCTAGGACCTTATGATTCTGCATGAATGGAGGACTAGAAGCCGCGTTGCACGGGAGAATGTGAAAAGTGTTCATATGTAGTAAAAACCTGAGAAATCCGTCTGTCTTCGTCATTTGTTATCGAATCGACTTAAAGCCAGATCGTCACATTGGCCGCTCTGCTCTCTGAAACGGTTGTACTTATCGTCTGCAAAGCTATGTCGCGTACTGCGGTATTCGGAGACACTAAAAGCACCATAGTAGAACACAGATGAAGCTCCTAAGATGATGTAATAGCCAGTAAGAAGTAGTACAATTCAAGTTTTAGGTATCGGTTATTGACTTTTTAGCTGGCTTTGGTGCCTTGGACATGAGCTAGGACCTTAAGATTCTGCATGAAAGGAGGACTAGCAGCCGAGTTGCACAGGAGAATGTGAAAAGTGTTCATATGTAGTAAAAACCTGAGAAATCCGTCCGTTTTCGTCATTTGTTATCGAATCGACTTAAAGCCAGATCGTCACATTGGCCGCTCTTCTCTCTGAAACGGTTGTACTTATCGTCTGCAAAGCTATGTCGCGTGTTGCCGTAGGCGGAAACAGTAAAAGCACCATACTAGAACACAGATGAAGCTTCTACGTTGATGTAATAGCCAGTAAGAAGTAGTCCAATTCAAGATTTAGGTATCGATTATTGACTTTTTAGCTGGCTTTGGTGCGTTGGACATGAGCTAGGACTTTAAGATTCTGCATAAAAGGAGGACTAGCAGCCCAGTTGCATGGGAGAATGTGAAAAGTGTTCATATGTAGTAAAAACCTGAGAAATCCGTCCGTTTTCGTCATTTGTTATCGAATCGACTTAAAGCCAGATCGTCACATTGGCCGCTCTTCTCTCTGAAACGGTTGTACTTATCGTCTGCAGAGCTATGTCGCGTGCTGCGGTATGCGGAGACACTAAAATCACCATAGTAGAACACAGATGAAGCTTCTAAATTGATGCAATAGCCAGTAAGAAGTAGAACAATTCATGTTTTAGGTATCGATTATTGACTTTATAGCTGGCTTTGGTGCCTTGGACATGAGCTAGGACCTCAAGATTCTGCATGAAAGGAGTACTAGCAGCCGATTTGCACGGGAGAATTTGAAAAGTGTTCATATGTAGTAAAAACCTTAGAAATCCGTCCGTTTTCGTCATTTGTTATCGAATCGACATAAAGCCAGATCGTCACATTGGCCGCTCTTCTCTCTGAAACGGTTGTACTTATCGTCTGCAAAGCTATGTCGCGTGCTGCGGTATGCTGAGACACTAAAAGCACCATAGTAGAACACAGATGAAGCTTCTAAGTTGATGTAATAGCCAGTAAGAAGTAGTACAATTCAAGTTTTAGGTATCGATTATTGACTTTTTAGCTGGCTTTGGTGCCTTGGACATGAGCTAGGACCTTGACATTCTGCATGAAAGGAGGACTAGCAGCCGAGTTGCACGAGAGAATGTAAAAAGTGTTCATATGTAGTAAAAACCTGTGAAATCCGTCCGTTTTCGTCATTTGTTATCGAATCGACTTAAAGCCAGATCGTCACATTGGCCGCTCTTCTCTCTGAAACGGTTGTACTTATCGTCTGCAAAGCTATGTCGCGTGCTGCGGTATGCTGAGACACTAAAAGCACCATAGTAGAACACAGATGAAGCTTCTAAGTTGATGTAATAGCCAGTAAGAAGTAGTACAATTCATGTTTTAGGAATCGATTATTGACCTTTTAGCTGGCTTTGGTGCCTTGGACATGAGCTAGGACCTTAAGATTCTGCATGAAAGGAGGACTAGCAGCCGAGTTGCACGGGAGAATGTGAAAAGTGTTCATATGTAGTAAAAACCTAAGAAATCCGTCCGTTTTCGTCATTTGTTATCGAATCGACTTAAAGCCAGATCGTCACATTGGCCACTCTTCTCTCTGAAATGGTTGTACATATCGTCTGCAAAGCTATGTCGCGTGCAGCGGTATGTGGAGACACTAAAATCACCATAGTAGAACACAGATGAAGCTTCTAAGTTGATGTAATAGCCACTAAGAAGTAGTACAATTCAAGTTTTAGGAATCGATTATTGACTTTTTAGCTGGCTTTGGTGCCTTGGACATGAGCTAGGACCTTAAGATTCTGCATGAAAGGAGGACTAGCAGCCGAGTTGCACGGGAGAATGTGAAAAGTGTTCATATGTAGTAAAATCCAGAGAAATCCGTCCGTTTTCGTCATTTGTTATTGAATCGACATAAAGCCAGATCGTCACATTGGCCGCTCTTCTCTCTGAAACGGTTGTACATATCGTCTGCAAAGCTATGTCGCGTGCTGCGGTATGCGGAGACACTAAAATCACCATAGTAGAACACAGATGAAGCTTCTAAGATGATGCAATAGCCAGTAAGAAGTAGAACAATTCAAGTTTTAGGTATCGATTATTGACTTTTTAGCTGGCTTCGGTAACTTGGACATGAGCTAGGACCTTAAGATTCTGCATGAAAGGAGGACTAGCAGCCGAGTTGCACGAGAGAATGTAAAAAGTGTTCATATGTAGTAAAAACCTGTGAAATCCGTCCGTTTTCGTCATTTGTTATCGAATCGACTTAAAGCCAGATCGTCACATTGGCCGCTCTTCTCTCTGAAACGGTTGTACTTATCGTCTGCAAAGCTATGTCGCGTGCTGCGGTATGCTGAGACACTAAAAGCACCATAGTAGAACACAGATGAAGCTTCTAAGTTGATGTAATAGCCAGTAAGAAGTAGTACAATTCAAGTTTTAGGTATCGATTATTGACTTTTTAGCTGGCTTTGGTGCCTTGGACATGAGCTAGGACCTTGACATTCTGCATGAAAGGAGGACTAGCAGCCGAGTTGCACGAGAGAATGTAAAAAGTGTTCATATGTAGTAAAAACCTGTGAAATCCGTCCGTTTTCGTCATTTGTTATCGAATCGACTTAAAGCCAGATCGTCACATTGGCCGCTCTTCTCTCTGAAACGGTTGTACTTATCGTCTGCAAAGCTATGTCGCGTGCTGCGGTATGCTGAGACACTAAAAGCACCATAGTAGAACACAGATGAAGCTTCTAAGTTGATGTAATAGCCAGTAAGAAGTAGTACAATTCATGTTTTAGGAATCGATTATTGACCTTTTAGCTGGCTTTGGTGCCTTGGACATGAGCTAGGACCTTAAGATTCTGCATGAAAGGAGGACTAGCAGTCGAGTTGCACGGGAGAATGTGAAAAGTGTTCATATGTAGTAAAAACCTGAGAAATCCGTCCGTTTTCGTCATTTGTTATCGAATCGACTTAAAGCCAGATCGTCACATAGGCCGCTCTTCTCTCTGAAACGGTTGTACTTATCGTCTGCAAAGCTATGTCGCATGCTGCGGTATGAGGAGACACTAAAATCACCATAGTAGAACACAGATGAAGCATCTATGTTGATGTAATAGCCAGTAAGAAGTAGTACAATTCAAGTATTAGGAATCGATTATTGACTTTTTAGCTGGCTTTCGCCTTGGACATGAGCTAGGACTTTAAGATTCTGCATGAAAAGAGGACTAGCAGCCGAGTTGCACGGGAGAATGTGAAAAGTGTTCATATGTAGTAAAAACCTAAGAAATCCGTCCGTTTTCGTCATTTGTTATCGAATCGACTTAAAGCCAGATCGTCACATTGGCCACTCTTCTCTCTGAAATGGTTGTACATATCGTCTGCAAAGCTATGTCGCGTGCAGCGGTATGTGGAGACACTAAAATCACCATAGTAGAACACAGATGAAGCTTCTAAGTTGATGTAATAGCCACTAAGAAGTAGTACAATTCAAGTTTTAGGAATCGATTATTGACTTTTTAGCTGGCTTTGGTGCCTTGGACATGAGCTAGGACCTTAAGATTCTGCATGAAAGGAGGACTAGCAGCCGAGTTGCACGGGAGAATGTGAAAAGTGTTCATATGTAGTAAAATCCAGAGAAATCCGTCCGTTTTCGTCATTTGTTATTGAATCGACATAAAGCCAGATCGTCACATTGGCCGCTCTTCTCTCTGAAACGGTTGTACATATCGTCTGCAAAGCTATGTCGCGTGCAGCGGTATGTGGAGACACTAAAATCACCATAGCAGAACACAGATGAAGCATCTAAGTTGATGTAATAGCCAGTAAGAAGTTGTACAATTCAAGTTTTTGGAATCGATTATTGACTTTTTAGCTGGCTTTTGCCTTGGACATGAGCTAGGACTTTAAGATTCTTTATAAAAGGAGGACTAGCAGCCCAATTGCACGGGAGAATGTGAAAAGTGTTCACATGTAGTAAAAACCTGAGACATCCGTCCGTTTTCGTCATTTGTTATTGAATCGACTTAAAGTCAGATCGTCACATTGGCCGCTCTTCTCTCTGAAACGGTTGTACTTATCGTCTGCAAAGCTATGTCGCGTACTGCGGTATGCTGAGACACTAAAAGCACCATAGTAGAACACAGATCAAGCTTCTAAGTTGATGTAATAGCCAGTAAGAAGTAGTACAATTCAAGTTTTAGGTATTGAATATTGACCTTTTAGCTGGCTTTGGTGCCTTGGACATGCGCTAGGACCTTAAGATTCTGCATGAATGGAGGACTAGCAGCCGCGTTTCACGGGAGAATGTGAAATGTGTTCATATGTAGTAAAAACCTGAGAAATCCGTCTGTCTTCGTCATTTGTTATCGAATCGACTTAAAGCCAGTTCGTCACATTGGCCGCTCTGCTCTCTGAAACGGTTGTACTTATCGTCTGCAAAGCTATGTCGCGTACTGCGGTATTCGGAGACACTAAAAGCACCACAGTAGAACACAGATGAAGCTCCTAAGATGACGTAATAGCCAGTAAGAAGTAGTACATTTCAAGTTTTAGGTATCGGTTATTGACTTTTTAGCTGGCTTCGGTGCCTTGGACATGTGCTAGGACCTCAAGATTCTGCATGAAAGGAGGAATAGCAGCCGATTTGCATGGGAGAATGTGAAAAGTGTTCATATGTAGTAAAAACCTTAGAAATCCGTCCGTTTTCGTCATTTGTTATCGAATCGACATAAAGCCAGTTCGTCACATTGGCCGCTCTTCTCTCTGAAACGGTTGTACTTATCGTCTGCAAAGCTATGTCGCGTGCTGCGGTATGCTGAGACAATAAAAGCACCATAGTAGAACACAGATCAAGGTTCTAAGTTGATGTAATAGCCAGTAAGAAGTAGTACAATTCAAGTTTTAGGTATTGAATATGGACCTTTTAGCTGGCTTTGGTGCATTGGACATGCGCTAGGACCTTAAGATTCTGCATGAATGGAGGACTAGCAGCCGCGTTTCACGGGAGAATGTGAAAAGTGTTCATATGTAGTAAAAACCTGAGAAATCCGTCCTTTTTCGTCATTTGTTATCGAAACGACATAAAGCCAGATCGTCACATTAGCCGCTCTTCTCTCTGAAACGGTTGTGCTTATCGTCTGCAAAGCTATGTCGCGTGTTGCCGTAGGCGGAAACAGGAAAAGCACCATAGTAGAACACAGATGAAGCTTCTAAGTTGATGTAATAGCCAGTAATAAGTAGTCCTATTCAAGATTTAGGTATCGATTATTGACTTTTTAGCTGGCTTTCGTGCCTTGGACATGGGCCAGGACTTTAAGATTCTGCATAAAAGGAGTACTAGCAGCCCAGTTGCACGGGAGAATGTGAAAAGTGTTCATATGTAGTAAAAACCTGAGAAATCCGTCCGTTTTCGTCATTTGTTATCGAATCGACTTAAAGCCAGATCGTCACATTGGCCGCTCTTCTCTCTGAAAAGGTTGTACTTATCGTCTGCAAAGATTAGTCGCGTGCTGCGGTATGCGGAGACACTAAAAGCACCATAGTAGAACACAGACGAAGCTTCTAAGTTGATGTAATAGCCAGAAGAAGTAGTACAATTCAAGTTTTAGGAATCGATTATTGACTTTTTAGCTGGCTTTGGTGCCTTGGACATGAGCTAGGACCTTAAGATTCTGCATGAAAGGAGGACTAGCAGCCGAGTTGCACGGGAGAATGTGAAAAGCGTTCATATGTAGTAAAATCCAGAGAAATCCGTCCGTTTTCGTCATTTGTTATTGAATCGACATAAAGCCAGATCGTCACATTGGCCGCTCTTCTCTCTGAAACGGTTGTACATATCGTCTGCAAAGCTATGTCGCGTACTGCGGTATTCGGAGACACTAAAAGCACCATAGTAGAACACAGATGAAGCTCCTAAGATGATGTAATAGCCAGTAAGAAGTAGTACAATTCAAGTTTTAGGTATCGGTTATTGACTTTTTAGCTGGCTTTGGTGCCTTGGACATGAGCTAGGACCTTAAGATTCTGCATGAAAGGAGGACTAGCAGCCGAGTTGCACAGGAGAATGTGAAAAGTGTTCATATGTAGTAAAAACCTGAGAAATCCGTCCGTTTTCGTCATTTGTTATCGAATCGACTTAAAGCCAGATCGTCACATTGGCCGCTCTTCTCTCTGAAACGGTTGTACTTATCGTCTGCAAAGCTATGTCGCGTGTTGCCGTAGGCGGAAACAGTAAAAGCACCATAGTAGAACACAGATGAAGCTTCTACGTTGATGTAATAGCCAGTAAGAAGTAGTCCAATTCAAGATTTAGGTATCGATTATTGACTTTTTAGCTGGCTTTGGTGCCTTGGACATGAGCTAGGACTTTAAGATTCTGCATAAAAGGAGGACTAGCAGCCCAGTTGCATGGGAGAATGTGAAAAGTGTTCATATGTAGTAAAAACCTGAGAAATCCGTCCGTTTTCGTCATTTGTTATCGAATCGACTTAAAGCCAGATCGTCACATTGGCCGCTCTTCTCTCTGAAACGGTTGTACTTATCGTCTGCAGAGCTATGTCGCGTGCTGCGGTATGCGGAGACACTAAAATCACCATAGTAGAACACAGATGAAGCTTCTAAATTGATGCAATAGCCAGTAAGAAGTAGAACAATTCATGTTTTAGGTATCGATTATTGACTTTATAGCTGGCTTTGGTGCCTTGGACATGAGCTAGGACCACAAGATTCTGCATGAAAGGAGTACTAGCAGCCGATTTGCACGGGAGAATTTGAAAAGTGTTCATATGTAGTAAAAACCTTAGAAATCCGTCCGTTTTCGTCATTTGTTATCGAATCGACATAAAGCCAGATCGTCACATTGGCCGCTCTTCTCTCTGAAACGGTTGTACTTATCGTCTGCAAAGCTATGTCGCGTGCTGCGGTATGCTGAGACACTAAAAGCACCATAGTAGAACACAGATGAAGCTTCTAAGTTGATGTAATAGCCAGTAAGAAGTAGTACAATTCAAGTTTTAGGTATCGATTATTGACTTTTTAGCTGGCTTTGGTGCCTTGGACATGAGCTAGGACCTTGACATTCTGCATGAAAGGAGGACTAGCAGCCGAGTTGCACGAGAGAATGTAAAAAGTGTTCATATGTAGTAAAAACCTGTGAAATCCGTCCGTTTTCGTCATTTGTTATCGAATCGACTTAAAGCCAGATCGTCACATTGGCCGCTCTTCTCTCTGAAACGGTTGTACTTATCGTCTGCAAAGCTATGTCGCGTGCTGCGGTATGCTGAGACACTAAAAGCACCATAGTAGAACACAGATGAAGCTTCTAAGTTGATGTAATAGCCAGTAAGAAGTAGTACAATTCATGTTTTAGGAATCGATTATTGACCTTTTAGCTGGCTTTGGTGCCTTGGACATGAGCTAGGACCTTAAGATTCTGCATGAAAGGAGGACTAGCAGTCGAGTTGCACGGGAGAATGTGAAAAGTGTTCATATGTAGTAAAAACCTGAGAAATCCGTCCGTTTTCGTCATTTGTTATCGAATCGACTTAAAGCCAGATCGTCACATAGGCCGCTCTTCTCTCTGAAACGGTTGTACTTATCGTCTGCAAAGCTATGTCGCATGCTGCGGTATGAGGAGACACTAAAATCACCATAGTAGAACACAGATGAAGCATCTAAGTTGATGTAATAGCCAGTAAGAAGTAGTACAATTCAAGTATTAGGAATCGATTATTGACTTTTTAGCTGGCTTTCGCCTTGGACATGAGCTAGGACTTTAAGATTCTGCATGAAAAGAGGACTAGCAGCCGAGTTGCACGGGAGAATGTGAAAAGTGTTCATATGTAGTAAAAACCTAAGAAATCCGTCCGTTTTCGTCATTTGTTATCGAATCGACTTAAAGCCAGATTGTCACATTGGCCACTCTTCTCTCTGAAATGGTTGTACATATCGTCTGCAAAGCTATGTCGCGTGCAGCGGTATGTGGAGACACTAAAATCACCATAGTAGAACACAGATGAAGCTTCTAAGTTGATGTAATAGCCACTAAGAAGTAGTACAATTCAAGTTTTAGGAATCGATTATTGACTTTTTAGCTGGCTTTGGTGCCTTGGACATGAGCTAGGACCTTAAGATTCTGCATGAAAGGAGGACTAGCAGCCGAGTTGCACGGGAGAATGTGAAAAGTGTTCATATGTAGTAAAATCCAGAGAAATCCGTCCGTTTTCGTCATTTGTTATTGAATCGACATAAAGCCAGATCGTCACATTGGCCGCTCTTCTCTCTGAAACGGTTGTACATATCGTCTGCAAAGCTATGTCGCGTGCTGCGGTATGCGGAGACACTAAAATCACCATAGTAGAACACAGATGAAGCTTCTAAGATGATGCAATAGCCAGTAAGAAGTAGAACAATTCAAGTTTTAGGTATCGATTATTGACTTTTTAGCTGGCTTCGGTACCTTGCACATGAGCTAGGACCTTAAGATTCTGCATGAAAGGAGGACTAGCAGCCGAGTTGCACGAGAGAATGTAAAAAGTGTTCATATGTAGTAAAAACCTGTGAAATCCGTCCGTTTTCGTCATTTGTTATCGAATCGACTTAAAGCCAGATCGTCACATTGGCCGCTCTTCTCTCTGAAACGGTTGTACTTATCGTCTGCAAAGCTATGTCGCGTGCTGCGGTATGCTGAGACACTAAAAGCACCATAGTAGAACACAGATGAAGCTTCTAAGTTGATGTAATAGCCAGTAAGAAGTAGTACAATTCAAGTTTTAGGTATCGATTATTGACTTTTTAGCTGGCTTTGGTGCCTTGGACATGAGCTAGGACCTTGACATTCTGCATGAAAGGAGGACTAGCAGCCGAGTTGCACGAGAGAATGTAAAAAGTGTTCATATGTAGTAAAAACCTGTGAAATCCGTCCGTTTTCGTCATTTGTTATCGAATCGACTTAAAGCCAGATCGTCACATTGGCCGCTCTTCTCTCTGAAACGGTTGTACTTATCGTCTGCAAAGCTATGTCGCGTGCTGCGGTATGCTGAGACACTAAAAGCACCATAGTAGAACACAGATGAAGCTTCTAAGTTGATGTAATAGCCAGTAAGAAGTAGTACAATTCATGTTTTAGGAATCGATTATTGACCTTTTAGCTGGCTTTGGTGCCTTGGACATGAGCTAGGACCTTAAGATTCTGCATGAAAGGAGGACTAGCAGTCGAGTTGCACGGGAGAATGTGAAAAGTGTTCATATGTAGTAAAAACCTGAGAAATCCGTCCGTTTTCGTCATTTGTTATCGAATCGACTTAAAGCCAGATCGTCACATAGGCCGCTCTTCTCTCTGAAACGGTTGTACTTATCGTCTGCAAAGCTATGTCGCATGCTGCGGTATGAGGAGACACTAAAATCACCATAGTAGAACACAGATGAAGCATCTATGTTGATGTAATAGCCAGTAAGAAGTAGTACAATTCAAGTATTAGGAATCGATTATTGACTTTTTAGCTGGCTTTCGCCTTGGACATGAGCTAGGACTTTAAGATTCTGCATGAAAAGAGGACTAGCAGCCGAGTTGCACGGGAGAATGTGAAAAGTGTTCATATGTAGTAAAAACCTAAGAAATCCGTCCGTTTTCGTCATTTGTTATCGAATCGACTTAAAGCCAGATCGTCACATTGGCCACTCTTCTCTCTGAAATGGTTGTACATATCGTCTGCAAAGCTATGTCGCGTGCAGCGGTATGTGGAGACACTAAAATCACCATAGTAGAACACAGATGAAGCTTCTAAGTTGATGTAATAGCCACTAAGAAGTAGTACAATTCAAGTTTTAGGAATCGATTATTGACTTTTTAGCTGACTTTGGTGCCTTGGACATGAGCTAGGACCTTAAGATTCTGCATGAAAGGAGGACTAGCAGCCGAGTTGCACGGGAGAATGTGAAAAGTGTTCATATGTAGTAAAATCCAGAGAACTCCGTCCGTTTTCGTCATTTGTTATTGAATCGACATAAAGCCAGATCGTCACATTGGCCGCTCTTCTCTCTGAAACGGTTGTACATATCGTCTGCAAAGCTATGTCGCGTGCAGCGGTATGTGGAGACACTAAAGTCACCATAGCAGAACACAGATGAAGCATCTAAGTTGATGTAATAGCCAGTAAGAAGTTGTACAATTCAAGTTTTTGGAATCGATTATTGACTTTTTAGCTGGCTTTTGCCTTGGACATGAGCTAGGACTTTAAGATTCTTTATAAAAGGAGGACTAGCAGCCCAATTGCACGGGAGAATGTGAAAAGTGTTCACATGTAGTAAAAACCTGAGACATCCGTCCGTTTTCGTCATTTGTTATTGAATCGACTTAAAGTCAGATCGTCACATTGGCCGCTCTTCTCTCTGAAACGGTTGTACTTATCGTCTGCAAAGCTATGTCGCGTACTGCGGTATGCTGAGACACTAAAAGCACCATAGTAGAACACAGATCAAGCTTCTAAGTTGATGTAATAGCCAGTAAGAAGTAGTACAATTCAAGTTTTAGGTATTGAATATTGACCTTTTAGCTGGCTTTGGTGCCTTGGACATGCGCTAGGACCTTAAGATTCTGCATGAATGGAGGACTAGCAGCCGCGTTTCACGGGAGAATGTGAAATGTGTTCATATGTAGTAAAAACCTGAGAAATCCGTCTGTCTTCGTCATTTGTTATCGAATCGACTTAAAGCCAGTTCGTCACATTGGCCGCTCTGCTCTCTGAAACGGTTGTACTTATCGTCTGCAAAGCTATGTCGCGTACTGCGGTATTCGGAGACACTAAAAGCACCACAGTAGAACACAGATGAAGCTCCTAAGATGACGTAATAGCCAGTAAGAAGTAGTACATTTCAAGTTTTAGGTATCGGTTATTGACTTTTTAGCTGGCTTCGGTGCCTTGGACATGTGCTAGGACCTCAAGATTCTGCATGAAAGGAGGAATAGCAGCCGATTTGCATGGGAGAATGTGAAAAGTGTTCATATGTAGTAAAAACCTTAGAAATCCGTCCGTTTTCGTCATTTGTTATCGAATCGACATAAAGCCAGTTCGTCACATTGGCCGCTCTTCTCTCTGAAACGGTTGTACTTATCGTCTGCAAAGCTATGTCGCGTGCTGCGGTATGCTGAGACAATAAAAGCACCATAGTAGAACACAGATCAAGGTTCTAAGTTGATGTAATAGCCAGTAAGAAGTAGTACAATTCAAGTTTTAGGTATTGAATATGGACCTTTTAGCTGGCTTTGGTGCATTGGACATGCGCTAGGACCTTAAGATTCTGCATGAATGGAGGACTAGCAGCCGCGTTTCACGGGAGAATGTGAAAAGTGTTCATATGTAGTAAAAACCTGAGAAATCCGTCCTTTTTCGTCATTTGTTATCGAAACGACATAAAGCCAGATCGTCACATTAGCCGCTCTTCTCTCTGAAACGGTTGTGCTTATCGTCTGCAAAGCTATATCGCGTGTTGCCGTAGGCGGAAACAGGAAAAGCACCATAGTAGAACACAGATGAAGCATCTAAGTTGATGTAATAGTCAGTAAGAAGTTGTACAATTCAAGTTTTTGGAATCGATTATTGACTTTATAGCTGGCTTTTGCTTGGAAATGGGCTAGGACTTTAAGATTCTGCATAAAAGGAGGACTAGCAGCCCAGTTGCACGGGAGAATGTGAAAAGTGTTCACATGTAGTAAAAACCTGAGAAATCCGTCCGTCTTCGTCATTTGTTATCGAATCGACTTAAAGCCAGTTCGTCAAATTGGCCACTCTGCTCTCTGAAACGGTTGTACTTATCGTCTGCAAAGCTATGTCGCGTACTGCTGTATTCGGAGACACTAAAAGCACCATAGTAGAACACAGATGAAGCTCCTAAGATGACGTAATAGCCAGTAAGAAGTAGTACATTTCAAGTTTAAGGTATCGGTTATTGACTTTTTAGCTGGCTTTGGTGCTTTGGACATGAGCTAGGACCTTAAGATTCTGCATGAAAGGAGGACTAGCAGCCGAGTTGCACGGGAGAATGTGAAAAGTGTTCATATGTAGTAAAAACCTGAGAAATCCGTCCGTTTTCGTCATATGTTATCGAATCGACTTAAAGCCAGATCGTCACATTGGCCGCTCTTCTGTCTGAAACGGTTGTACTTATCGTCTGCAAAGCTATGTCGCGTGTTGCCGTAGGCGGAAACAGGAAAAGCACCATAGTAGAACACAGATGAAGCTTCTAAGTTGATGTAATAGCCAGTAAGAAGTAGTACAATTCAAGTTTTAGGTATCGATTATTGACTTTTTAGCTGGCTTTGGTGAATTCGACATTAGCTAGGACCTTAAGATTCTGCATGTAAGGAGGCCTAGCAGCCGAGTTGCACGGGAGAATGTGAAAAGTGTTCATATGTAAAAAAATAGCTGAGATATCCGTCCGTTTTCGTCATTTGTTATCGAATCGACTTAAAGCCAGATCGTCACATTGGCCGCTCTTCTCTCTGAAACGGTTGTACTTATCGTCTGCAAAGCTATGTCGAGTGCTTCGGTATGCAGAGACACTAAAATCACCATAGTAGAACACAGATGAAGCTTCTAAGTTGATGCAATAGCCAGTAAGAAGTAGAACAATTCAAGTTTTAGGTGTCGATTATTGACTTTTTAGCTGGCTTCGGTACCTTGGACATGAGCTAGGATCTTAAGATTCTGCATGAAAGGAGGACTAGCAGCCGAGTTGCACGTGAGAATGTGAAAAGTGTTCATATGTAGTAAAAACCTAAGAAATCCGTCCGTTTTCGTCATTTGTTATCGAATCGACTTAAAGCCAGATCGTCACATTGGCCACTCTTCTCTCTGAAACGGTTGTACATATCGTCTGCAAAGCTATGTCGCGTGCAGCGGTATGTGGAGACACTAAAATCACCATAGCAGAACACAGATGAAGCATCTACGTTGATGTAATAGCCAGTAAGAAGTTGTACAATTCAAGTTTTTGGAATCGATTATTGACTTTTTAGCTGGCTTTTGCCTTGGACATGAGCTAGGACTTTACGATTCTTTATAAAAGGAAGACTAGCAGCCCAGTTGCACGGGAGAATGTGAAAAGTGTTCACATGTAGTAAAAACCTGAGACATCCGTCCGTTTTCGTCATTTGTTATTGAATCGACTTAAAGTCAGATCGTCACATTGGCCGCTCTTCTCTCTGAAACGGTTGTACTTATCGTCTGCAAAGCTATGTCGCGTACTGCGGTATGCTGAGACACTAAAAGCACCATAGTAGAACACAGATCAAGCTTCTAAGTTGATGTAATAGCCAGTAAGAAGTAGTACAATTCAAGTTTTATGTATTGAATATTGACCTATTAGCTGGCTTTGGTGCCTTGGACATGCGCTAGGACCTTAAGATTCTGCATGAATGGAGGACTAGCAGCCGCGTTTCACGGGAGAATGTGAAATGTGTTCATATGTAGTAAAAACCTGAGAAATCCGTCTGTCTTCGTCATTTGTTATCGAATCGACTTAAAGCCAGTTCGTCACATTGGCCGCTCTGCTCTCTGAAACGGTTGTACTTATCGTCTGCAAAGCTATGTCGCGTACTGCGGTATTCGGAGACACTAAAAGCACCACAGTAGAACACAGATGAAGCTCCTAAGATGACGTAATAGCCAGTAAGAAGTAGTACATTTCAAGTTTTAGGTATCGGTTATTGACTTTTTAGCTGGCTTCGGTGCCTTGGACATGTGCTAGGACCTCAAGATTCTGCATGAAAGGAGGACTAGCAGCCGATTTGCATGGGAGAATGTGAAAAGTGTTCATATGTAGTAAAAACCTTAGAAATCCGTCCGTTTTCGTCATTTGTTATCGAATCGACAAAAAGCCAGTTCGTCACCTTGGCCGCTCTTCTCTCTGAAACGGTTGTACTTATCGTCTGCAAAGCTATGTCGCGTGCTGCGGTATGCTGAGACACTAAAAGCACCATAGTAGAACACAGATCAAGGTTCTAAGTTGATGTAATAGCCAGTAAGAAGTAGTACAATTCAAGTTTTTGGTATTGAATATGGACCTTTTAGCTGGCTTTGGTGCCTTGGACATGAGCTAGGACTTTAAGATCCTGCATGAAAGGAGGACTAGCAGCCGAGTTGCACGGAAGAATGTGAAAAGTGTTCATATGTAGTAAAAACCTGAGAAATCCGTCCTTTTTCGTCATTTGTTATCGAATCGACATATAGCCAGATCGTCACATTAGCCGCTCTTCTCTCTGAAACGGTTGTGCTTATCGTCTGCAAAGCTATGTCGCGTGTTGCCGTAGGCGGAAACAGGAAAAGCACCATAGTAGAACACAGATGAAGCTTCTAAGTTGATGTAATAGCCAGTAATAAGTAGTCCTATTCAAGATTTAGGTATCGATTATTGACTTTTTACCTGGCTTTCGTGCCTTGGACATGGGCCAGGACTTTAAGATTCTGCATAAAAGGAGTACTAGCAGCCCAGTTGCACGGGAGAATGTGAAAAGTGTTCATATGTAGTAAAAACCTGAGAAATCCGTCCGTTTTCGTCATTTGTTATCGAATCGACTTAAAGCCAGATCGTCACATTGGCCGCTCTTCTCTCTGAAAAGGTTGTACTTATCGTCTGCAAAGATTAGTCGCGTGCTGCGGTATGCGGAGACACTAAAAGCACCATAGTAGAACACAGACGAAGCTTCTAAGTTGATGTAATAGCCAGAAGAAGTAGTACAATTCAAGTTTTAGGAATCGATTATTGACTTTTTAGCTGGCTTTGGTGCCTTGGACATGAGCTAGGACCTTAAGATTCTGCATGAAAGGAGGACTAGCAGTCGAGTTGCACGGGAGAATGTGAAAAGCGTTCATATGTAGTAAAATCCAGAGAAATCCGTCCGTTTTCGTCATTTGTTATTGAATCGACATGAAGCCAGATCGTCACATTGGCCGCTCTTCTCTCTGAAACGGTTGTACATATCGTCTGCAAAGCTATGTCGCGTGCAGCGGTATGTGGAGACACTAAAATCACCATAGTAGAACACAGATGAAGCTCCTAAGATGACGTAATAGCCAGTAAGAAGTAGTACATTTCAAGTTTAAGGTATCGGTTATTGACTTTTTAGCTGGCTTTGGTGCTTTGGACATGAGCTAGGACCTTAAGATTCTGCATGAAAGGAGGACTAGCAGCCGAGTTGCACGGGAGAATGTGAAAAGTGTTCATATGTAGTAAAAACCTGAGAAATCCGTCCGTTTTCGTCATTTGTTATCGAATCGACTTAAAGCCAGATCGTCACATTGGCCGCTCTTCTGTCTGAAACGGTTGTACTTATCGTCTGCAAAGCTATGTCGCGTGTTGCCGTAGGCGGAAACAGGAAAGGCACCATAGTAGAACACAGTGAAGCTTCTAAGTTGATGTAATAGCCAGTAAGAAGTAGTCAAATTCAAGATTTAGGTATCGATTATTGACTTTTTAGCTGGCTTTGGTGCCTTGGACATGAGCTATGACTTAAAGATTCTGCATAAAAGGAGGACTAGCAGCCCAGTTGCACGGGAGAATGTGAAAAGTGTTCATATGTAGTAAAACCCTGAGAAATCCGTCCGTTTTCGTCATTTGTTATCGAATCGACTTAAAGCCAGATCGTCACATTGGCCACTCTTCTCTCTGAAACGGTTGTACATATCGTCTGCAAAGCTATGTCGCGTGCAGCGGTATGTGGAGACTTTAAAATCACCATAGTTGAACACAGATGAAGCTTCTAAGTTGATGTAATAGCCAGTAAGAAGTAGTACAATTCAAGTTTTAGGAATCGATTATTGACTTTTTAGCTGGCTTTGGTGCCTTGGACATGAGCTAGGACCTTAAGATTCTGCATGAAAGGAGGACTAGCAGCCGAGTTGCACGGGAGAATGTGAAAAGTGTTCACATGTAGTAAAATCCAGAGAAATCCGTCCGTTTTCGTCATTTGTTATTGAATCGACATAAAGCCAGATCGTCACATTGGCCGCTCTTCTCTCTGAAACGGTTGTACATATCGTCTGCAAAGCTATGTCGCGTGCAGCGGTATGTGGAGACACTAACATCACCATAGCAGAACACAGATGAAGCATCTAAGTTGATGTAATAGCCAGTAAGAAGTTGTACAATTCAAGTTTTTGGAATCGATTATTGACTTTTTAGCTGGCTTTTGCCTTGGACATGAGCTAGGACTTTAAGATTCTGCATAAAAGGAGGACTAGCAGCCCAGTTGCACGGGAGAATGTGAAAAGTGTTCACATGTAGTAAAAACCTGCGACATCCGTCCGTTTTCGTCATTTGTTATTGAATCGACTTAAAGTCAGATCGTCACATTGGCCGCTCTTCTCTCTGAAACGGTTGTACTTATCGTCTGCAAAGCTATGTCGCGTACTGCGGAATGCTGAGACACTAAAAGCACCATAGTAGAACACAGATCAAGCTTCTAAGTTGATGTAATAGCCAGTAAGAAGTAGTACAATTCAAGTTTTAGGTATTGAATATTGACCTTTTAGCTGGCTTTGGTGCCTTGGACATGAGCTAGGACCTTAAGATTCTGCATGAATGGAGGACTAGCAGCCGCGTTGCACGGGAGAAGGTGAAAAGTGTTCATATGTAGTAAAAACCTGAGAAATCCGTCTGTCTTCGTCATTTGTTATCGAATCGACTTAAAGCCAGTTCGTCACATTGGCCGCTCTGCTCTCTGAAACGGTTGTACTTATCGTCTGCAAAGCTATGTCGCGTACTGTTGTATTCGGAGACACTAAAAGCACCACAGTAGAACACAGATGAAGCTCCTAAGATGACGTAATAGCCAGTAAGAAATAGTACATTTCAAGATTTAGGTATCGGTTATTGACTTTTTAGCTGGCGTCGGTGCCTTGGACATGAGCTAGGACCTCAAGATTCTGCATGAAAGGAGGACTAGCAGCCGATTTGCATGGGAGAATGTGAAAAGTGTTCATATGTAGTAAAAACCTTAGAAATCCGTCCGATTTCGTTATTTGTTATCGAATCGACTTAAAGCCAGATCGTCACATTGGCCGCTCTTCTCTCTGAAACGATTGTACTTATCGTCTGCAAAGCTATGTCGCGTGTTGCCGTAGGCGGAAACAGGAAAAGCACCATAGTAGAACACAGATGAAGCTTCTAAGTTGATGTAATAGCCAGTAAGAAGTAGTCAAATTCAAGATTTAGGTATCGATTATTGACTTTTTAGCTGGCTTTGGTGCCTTGGACATGAGCTAGGACCTTAAGATTCTGCATAAAAGGAGGACTAGCAGCCCAGTTGCACGGGAGAATGTGAAAAGTGTTCATATGTAGTAAAACCCTGAGAAATCCGTCCGTTTTCGTCATTTGTTATCAAATCGACTTAAAGCCAGATCGTCACATTGGCCGCTCTTCTCTCTGAAACGCTTGTACTTATCGTCTGCAAAGCTATGTCGCGTGCTGCGGTATTTGGAGACACTACAAGCACCATAGTAGAACACAGATGAAGCTTCTAAGTTGATGTACTAGCCAGTAAGAGGTAGTACAATTCAAGTTTTACGTACTGAATATTGACCTTTTAGCTGGCTTTGGTGCCTTGGACATGAGCTAGGACCTTAAGATTCTGCATGAAAGGAGGACTAGCAGCCGAGTTGCACGGGAGAATGTGAAAAGTGTTCATATGTAGTAAAAACCTGAGAAATCCGTCCGATTTCGTCATTTGTTATCGAATCGACTTAAAGCCAGATCGTCACATTGGCCGCTCTTCTCTCTGAAACGGTTGTATTTATCGTCTGCAAAGCTATGTCGCGTGCTGCGGTATGCGGAGACACTAAAAACACCATAGTAGAACACAGATCAAGCTTCTAAGTTGATGTAATAGCCACTAAGAAGTAGTACAGTTCAAGTTTTAGGTATTGAATATTGACCTTTTAGCTGGCTTTGGTGCCTTGGACATGAGCTAGGACCTTAAGATTCTGCATGAAAGGAGGACTAGCAGCCGAGTTGCATGGCAGAATGTGAAAAGTGTTCATATGTAGTAAAAACCTGAGATATCCGTCCGTTTTCGTCATTTGTTATCGAATTGACTTGAAGCCAGATCGTCACATTGGCCGCTCTTCTCTCTGAAACGGTTGTACTTATCGTATGCAAAGCTGTGTCGCGTGCTGCGGTATGCGGAGAAACTAAAAGCACCGTAGTAGAACACAGATGAAGCTTCTAAGTTGATGTAATAGCCAGTAAGAAGTTAGGTAACAATTATTGACTTTTTAGCTGGCTTTGGTGCCTTGGACATGAGCTAGGACCTTAACATTCTGCATGAAAGGAGGACTAGCAGCCGCGTTGCTCGGGAGAATGTGAAAAGTGTTCATATGTAGTAAATACCTGAGAAATCCGTCCGGTTTCGTTATTTGTTATCGCATCGAGTTAAAGCCAGATCGTCAAATTGGCCGCTCTTCTCTCTGAAACGGTTGTACTTATCGTCTGCAAAGCTATGTCGCGTGCTGTGGTATGCTGAGACACTAAAAGCACCATAGTGGAACACAGATGAAGCTTCTAAGTTGATGTAATAGCCAGAAAGAAGTAGTCCAATTCAAGTTTTGGGTATCGATTATTGACTTTTTAGCTGGCTTTGGTGCCTTGGACATGACCTAGGACTTTAAGATTCTGCATAAAAGGAGGACTAGCAGCCGAGTTGCACGGGAGAATGTGAAAAGTGTTCATATGTAGTAAAAACCTGAGAAATTCGTCCGTTTTCGTCATTTGTTATCGAATCGACTTAAAGCCAGATCGTCACATTGGCCGCTCTTCTCTCTGAAACGCTTGTACTTATCGTCTGAAAAGCTATGTCGCGTGCTGCGGTATGCGGAGACACTAAAATCACCATAGTAGAACACAGATGAAGCTACTAAGTTGATGCAATAACCAGTAAGAAGTAGTCCAATTCAAGATTTAGGTATTGAATATTGACCTTTTAGCTGGCTCTGGTGCCTTGGATATGAGCAAGGACCTTAAGATTCTGCATGAAAGGAGGACTAGCAGCCGAGTTGCACGGGAGAATGTGAAAAGTGTTCATATGTAGGAAAAACCTGAGAAATCCGTCCGTTTTCGTCATTTGTTATCGAATCGACTTAAAGCCAGATCGTCACATTGGCCGCTCTTCTCTCTGAAACGGTTGTATTTATCGTCTGCAAAGCTATGTCGCGTGCTGCGGTATGCGGAGACACTAAAAGCACCATAGTAGAACACAGATGAAGCTTCTAAGTTGATGTAATAGCCAGTAAGAAGTAGTAGAATTCAAGTTTTAGGTAATGAATATTGACCTTTTAGCTGGCTTTGGTGCCTTGGACATGAGCTAGGACCTTAAGATTCTGCATTAAAGGAGGACTAGCAGCCGAGTTGCACGGGAGAATGTGAAAAGTGTTCATATGTAGTAAAAACCTGAGAAATCTGTCCGTTTTCGTCATTTGTTATCGAATCGACTTAAAGCCAGATCGTCACATTGGCCGCTCTTCTCTCTGAAACGGTTGTATTTATCGTCTGCAAAGCTATGTCGCGTGCTGCGGTATGCGGAGACACTAAAAGCACCATAGTAGAACACGGACCAAGCTTCTAAGTTGATGTAATAGCCAGTAAGAAGTAGTACAGTTCAAGTTTTAGGTATTGAATATTGACCTTTTAGCTGGCTTTGGTGCCTTGGACATGAGCTAGGACCTTAAGATTCTGCATGAAAGGAGGACTAGCAGCCGACTTCCACAGGAGAATGTGAAAAGTGTTCATATGTAGTAAAAACCTGAGAAATCCGTCCGTTTTCGTCATTTGTTATCGAATTGACTTAAAGCCAGATCGTCACATTGGCCGCTCTTCTCTCTGAAACGGTTGTACTTATCGTCTGCAAAGCTGTGTCGCGTGCTGCGGTATATGGAGACACTAAAAGCACCGTAGTAGAACACAGATGAAGCTTCTAAGTTGATGTAATAGCCAGTAAGAAGTTAGGTATCGATTATTGACTGTTTAGCTGGCTTTGGTGCATTGGACATGAGCTAGGACCTTAACGTTCTGCATGAAAGGAGGACCAGCAGCCGAGTTGCATGGGAGAATGTGAAAAGTGTTCATATGTAGTAAAAACCTTAGAAATCCGTCCGTTTTCGTCATTTGTTATCGAATCGACTTAAAGCCAGATCGTCACATTGGCCACTCTTCTCCGTGAAACGGTTGTACTTATCGTCTGCAAAGCTATGTCGCGTGCTGCGGTATGCGGAGACACGAAAATCATCATAGTAGAACACACATGAAGCTTTTAAGTTGATGTAATAGCCAGTAAGAAATAGTACAATTCAAGTTTTATGTATCGATTATTGTCTTTTTAGCTGGCTTTGGTGCTTTGGACATGAGCTAGGACCTTAAGATTCTGCGTGAAAGGAGGACTAGCAGCCGAGTTGCACAGGAGAATGTGAAAAGTGTTCGCATGTTGTAAAAACCTGAGAAATCCGTCCGTTTTCGTCATTTGTTATCGAATCGACTTAAAGCCAGATCGTCACATTGGCCGCTCTTCTCTCTGAAACGGTTGTGCTTATCGTCTGCAAAACTATGTCGCGTGCTGCGGTATGAGGAGAAACTAAAAGCACCGTAGTAGAACACAGATGAAGCTTCTAAGTTGATGCAATAGTCAGTAAGAAGTAGTACAGTTCAAGTTTTAGGTATCAATTATTGACTTTTTAGCTGTCTTTGGTGCCTTGGACATGAGCTAGGACCTTAAGATTCTGCATGAAAGGAGGACTATCAGCCGAGTTGCACGGGAGAATGTGAAAAGTGTTCATATGTAGTAAAAACCTGAGAAATCCGTCCGTTTTCGTCATTTGTTATCGAATCGACTTAAAGCCAGATCTTCACATTGGCCGCTCTTCTCTCTGAAACGGTTGTACTTATCTTCTGCAAAGCTATGTCGCGTGCTGCGGTATGTGGAGACACTAAAAGCACCATAGTAGAACAGAGATGAAGCTTCTAAGTTGATGTAATAGCCAGTAAGAAGAAGTAGAATTCAAGTTTTAGGTATCGATTATTGACTTTTTAGCTGGCTTTGGTGCCTTGGACATGAGCAAGGACCTTAAGATTCTGCATGAAAGGAGGACTAGCAGCTGAGTTGCACGGGAGAATGTGAAAAGTGTTCATATGTAGTAAAAACCTGAGAAATCCGTCCGTTTTTGTCATTTGTTATCAGCAACATAAAGAGAGATTGTCACATTGGCCACACTTCTCCGTGAAACGGTTGTACTTATCGTCTGCAAAGCAATGTCACGTGCTGCGGTGTGCGGAGACACGAAAATCATCATAGTAGAACACAGATGAAACTTCTAAGTTGATGTAATAGCCAGTAAGAAGTAGTACAATTCAAGTTTTAGGTATCGATTATTGACTTTTTAGCTGGCTTTGGTGCCTTGGACATGAGCTACGACCTTGAGATTCTGCGTGAATGGAGGACTAGCAGCAGAGTTGCACGGGAGAATGTGAAAAGTGTTCGCATGTAGTAAAAACCTGAGAAATCCGTCCGTTTTCTTCATTTGTTATCGAATCGACTTAAAGCCAGATCGTCACATTGGCCGCTCTTCTCTCTGAAACGGTTGTACTTCTTTTCTGCAAAGCTATGTCGCATGCTGCGGTATGTGAAGACACTAAAAGCACCATAGTAGAACAGAGATGAAGCTTCTAAGTTGATGTAATAGCCAGTAAGAAGTAGTACAATTCAAGTTTTAGGAACTGAATATTGAATATTTAGCTGGCTTTGGTGCCTTGGACATGATCTAGGACCTTAAAATTCTGCATGAAAGGAGGACTAGCAGCCGAGTTGCACGGGAGAATGTGAAAAGTGTTCATATGTAATAAAAACCTGAGAAATCCGTCCGTTTTCGTCATTTGTTATCGAATCGACTTAAAGCCAGATCGTCACATTGGCCGCTCGTCCCTCTGAAACGGTTGTACTTATCGTCTACAAAGCTATATCGCGTGCTGCGGTATGCGGAGACACTAAAATCACCATAGTAGAACACAGATGAAGCTAATAAGTTGATGCAATAGCCAGTAAGAAGTAGTCCAATTCAAGATTTAGGTATTGAATTTTGACCTTTTAGCTGGCTTTGGTGCCTTGGACATGAGCAAGGACCTTAAGATTCTGCATGAAAGGTGGACTAGCAGCCGAGTTGCACGGGAAAATGTGAAAAGTGTTCATATGTAGTAAAAACCTGAGAAATCCGTCCGTTTTCGTCATTTGTTATCGAATCGACTTAAAGCCAGATCATCACATTGGCCGCTCTGCTCTCTGAAACGGTTGTACTTATCGTCTGTAAAGCTATGTCGCGTACTGCGGTATTCGGAGACACTAAAAGCACCATAGTAGAACACAGATGAAGCTCCTAAGATGATGTAATAGCCAGTAAGAAGTAGTACAATTCAAGTTTTAGGTAATGAATATTGACCTTTTAGCTGGCTTTGGTGCCTTGGACATGAGCTAGGACCTTAAGATTCTGCATGAAAGGAGGACTAGCAGCCGAGTTGCACGGGAGAATGTGAAAAGTGTTTATATGTAGTAAAAACCGGAGAAATTCGTCCGTTTTCGTCATTTGTTATCGAATCGACGGAAAGCCAGATAGTCACATTTGCCGCTCTTCTCTCTGAAACGCTTGTACTTATCGTCTGCAAAGCTATGTCACGTGCTGCGGTATGCGGAGACACTAAAATCACCATAGTAGAACACAGGTGAAGCTACTAAGTTGATGCAATAGCCAGTAAGAAGTAGTCCAATTCAAGATTAAGTATCGATTATTGACTTTTTAGCTGGCTTCGGTACCTTGGACATAAGCTAGGACCTTAAGATTCTGCACAAAAGGAGGACTAGCAGCCCAGTTGCACGGGAGAATGTGAAAAGTGTTCATATGCAGTAAAAACCTGAGAAATCCGTCCGTTTTCGTCATTTGTTATCGAATCGACTTAAAGCCAGATCGTCACATTGGCCGCTCTTCTCTCTGAAACGGTTGTGCTTATCGTCTGCAAAACTATGTCGCGTGCTGCGGTATGCGGAGATACTAAAAGCACCATAGTAGATCACAGATGAAGCTTCTAAGATGATGTAATAGCCAGTAAGAAGTAGTACAATTCAAGTTTTAGGTATCGATTTTTGACTTTTTAGCTGGCTTTGGTGCCTTGGACATGAGCTAGGACCTTAACATTCTGCATGAAAGGAGGACTAGATGCCGAGTTGCACGGGAGAATGTGAAAAGTGTTCATATGCAGTAAAAACCTGAGAAATCCGTCCGTTTTCGTCATTTGTTATCGAATCGACTTAAAGCCAGATCGTCACATTGGCCGCTCTTCTCTCTGAAACGGTTGTGCTTATCGTCTGCAAAACTATGTCGCGTGCTGCGGTATGCGGAGAAACTAAAAGCACCATAGTAGATCACAGATGAAGCTTCTAAGATGATGTAATAGCCAGTAAGAAATAGTACAATTCAAGTATTAGGTATCGAATATTGACTTTTTAGCTGGCTTTGGTGCCTTGGACATGAGCTAGGACCTTAACATTCTGCATGAAAGGAGGACTAGCAGCCGAGTTGCACGGGAGAATGTGAAAAGTGTTCATATGCAGTAAAAACCTGAGAAATCCGTCCGTTTTCGTCATTTGTTATCGAATCGACTTAAAGCCAGATCCTCACATTGGCCGCTCTTCTCTCTGAAACGGTTGTACTTATCGTCTGCAAAGCTATGTCGCGTGCTGCGGTATGCGGAGACACTAAAAGCACCATAGTAGAACACAGATGAAGCTTCTAAGTTGATGTAATAGCCAGTAAGAAGTAGTCGAATTCAAGTTTTAGGTATCGATTATTGACTTTTTTGCTGGCTTTGGTGCCTTGGACATGAGCTAGGACCTTAAGATTCTGCATAAAAGGAGGACTAGCAGCCCAGTTGCACGGGAGAATGTGAAAAGTGCTCATATGTAGTAAAAAACTGAGAAATCTGTCCGTTTTAGTCATTTGTTATCGAATCGACTTAAAGCCAGATCGTCACATTGGTCGCTCTTCTCTCTGAAACGGTTTTACTTATCGTCTGCAAAGCTATGTCGCGTGCTGCGGTATGCGGAGACACTAAAAGCACCATAGTAGAACACATATGAAGCTTCAAAGTTGATGTAATAGCCAGTAAGAAGTAGTAGAATTCAAGTTTTAGGTATTGATTATTGACTTTTTAGCTGGCTTTGGTGCCTTGGACATGAGCTAGGACCTTAAGATTCTGCATGAAAGGAGGACTAGCAGCCGAGTTGCATGGGAGAATGTGAAAAGTGTTCATATGTAGTAAAATCCTTGTAAATCCGTCCGTTTTCGTCATTTGTTATCGAATCGACTTAAACTCAGATCGTCACATTGGCCGCTCTTCTCTCTGAAACGGTTGTGCTTATCGTCTGCAAAACTATGTCGCGTGCTGCGGTATGCGGAGAAACTAAAAGCACCGTAGTAGAACACAGGTGAAGCTTCTAAGTTGATGTAATAGCCAGTAAGAAGTAGTACAGTTCAAGTTTTAGGTATCGATTATTGACTTTTTAGCTGGCTTTGGTGACTTGGACATGAGCTAGGACCTTAAGATTCTGCATGAAAGGAGGACTAGAAACCGAGTTGCACGGGAGAATGTGAAAAGTGTTCATATGTCATAAAAACCTGAGAAATCCGTCCGTTTTCGTCATTTGTTACCGAATCGACTTAAAGCCAGATCGTCAGATTGGCCGCTCTTCTCTCTGAAACGGTTGTACTTATCGTCTACAAAGCTATGTCGCGTGCTGCGGTATGCGGAGACACTAAAAGCACCATAGTAGAACACAGATGAAGCTTCTAAGTTGATGTAATAGCCAGTAAGAAGTAGTACAATTCAAGTTTTAGGTATCGATTATTGACTTTTTAGTTGGCTTTGGTGCCTTGGACATGAGCTACGACCTTGAGATTCAGCGTGAATGGAGGACTAGCAGCACAGTTGCACGGGAGAATGGGAAAAGTGTTCGCATGTAGTAAAAACCTGAGAAATCCGTCCGTTTTCTTCATTTGTTATCGAATCGACTTAAAGAGAGATCGTCACATTGGCCGCTCTTCTCTCTGAAACGGTTGTACTTATCGTCTGCAAAGCTATGTCGCGTGCTGCGGTATGCTGAGACACTAAAAGCACCATAGTACAACACAGATCAAGCTTCTAAGTTGATGTAATAGCCAGTAAGAAGTAGTACAATTCAAGTTTTAGGTATTGAATATTGACCTTTTAGCTGGCTTTGGTGCCTTGGACATGAGCTAGGACCTTAAGATTCTGCATGAAAGGAGGACTAGCAGCCGAGTTGCACGGGAGAGTGTGAAAAGTGTTCATATGTAGTAAAAACCTGAGAAATCCGTCCGTTTTCGTCATTTGTTATCGAATCGACTTAAAGCCAGATCGTCACATTGGCCGCTCTTCTCTCTGAAACGGTTGTGCTTATCGTCTGCAAAACTATATCGCGTGCTGCGGTATGAGGAGAAACTAAAAGCACCGTAGTAGAACACAGATGAAGCTTATTAGTTGATGTAATAGCCAGTAAGAAGTAGTCCAATTCAAGTTTTAGGTATAGATTACTGACTTTTTAGCTGGCTTTGGTGCCTTGGACATGAGCTAGGACCTTAAGATTCTGCATAAAAGGAGGAGTAGCAGCCCAGTTGCACGGGAGAATGTGAAAAGTGTTCACATGTAGTAAAAACCTGAGACATCCGTCCGTTTTCGTCATTTGTTATCGAATCGACTTAAAGCCAGATCGTCACATTGGCCGCACTTCTCTCTGAAACGGTTGTACTTATCGTCTACAAAGCTATGTCGAGTGCTGCGGTATGCGGAGACACTAAAAGCACCATAGTAGAACACAGATGAAGCTTCTAAGTTGATGTAATAGCCAGTAAGAAGTAGTACAATTCAAGTTTTAGGTATCGGTTATTGACTTTTTAGCTGGCTTTGGTGCCTTGGACATGAGCTAGGACCTTAAGATTCTGCATGAAAGGAGGACTAGCTGCCGAGTTGCACGGGAGAATGTGAGAAGTGTTCATATGTAGTAAAAACCCAAGAAATCCGTCCGTTTTCGTCATTTGTTATCGAATCGTCTTAAAGCCAGATCGTCACATTGACCGCTCTTCTCTCTGAAACGGTTGTACTTATCGTCTGCAAATCTATGTCGCGTGCTGCGGTATGCGGAGACACTAAAAGCACCATAGTAGAACACAGATGAAGCTTCTAAGTTGATGTAATAGCCAGTAAGAAGTAGTACAATTGAATTTCTAGTTATCGATTACTGACTTTGTAGCTGGCTTTGATGCCTTGGACATGAGCTAGGACCTTAAGATTCTGCATGAAAGGAGGACTAGCAGCCGAGTTGCACGGGAGAATGTGAAAAGTGTTCGCATGTAGTAAAAACCTGAGAAATCCGTCCGATTTCGTCATTTATACTTATCGTCCACAAAGCTATGTCGCGTGCTGCGGTATGCGGAGACACTAAAAGCACCATAGTAGAACACAGATGAAGCTTCTAAGTTGATGTAATAGCCAGTAAGAAGTAGTACAATTCAAGTTTTAGGTATCGGTTATTGACTTTTTAGCTGGCTTTGGTGCCTTGGACATGAGCTACGACCTTAAGATTCTGCATGAAAGGGCTAGCTGCCGAGTTGCACGGGAGAATGTGAAAAGTGTTCATATGTAGTAAAAACCTAAGAAATCCGTCCGTTTTCGTCATTTGTTATCGAATCGTCTTAAAGCCAGATCGTCACATTGACCGCTCTTCTCTTTGAAACGATTGTACTTATCGTCTGCAAAGATATGTCGCGTGCTGCGGTATGCGGAGACACTAAAAGCACCATAGTAGAACACAGATGAAGCTTCTAAGTTGATGTAATAGCCAGTAAGAAGTAGTACAATTGAAGTTTTAGTTATCGATTACTGACTTTGTAGCTGGCTTTGATGCCTTGGACATGAGCTAGGACCTTAACATTCTGCATGAAAGGAGGACTAGCAGCCGAGTTGCACGGGAGAATGTGAAAACTGTTCATATGTAGTAAAAACCTGAGAAATCCGTCTTTTTTCGTCATTTGTTATCGAATCGACTTAAAGCCAGATCGTAACATTGGCCGCTCTTCTCTCTGAAACGGATGTACTTATCGTCTGCAAAGCTATGTCGCGTGCTGCGGTATGCGGATACACTAAAATCACCATAGTAGAACACAGATGAAGCTTCTAAGTTGATGTAATAGCCAGTAAGAAGTAGTACAATTCAAGTTTTAAGTATTGATTACTGACCTTTTAGCTGCCTTGGTGCCTTGGACATGAGCTAGGACCTTGAGATTCTGCATGAAAGGAGGACTAGCAGCCGAGTTGCACGGGAGAATGTGAAAAGTGTTCGCATGTAGTAAAAACCTGAGAAATCCGTCCGTTTTCGTCATTTGTTATCGAATCGACTTATAGCCAGATCGTCACATTGGCCGCTCTTCTCTCTGAAACGGTTGTACTTATCGTCTGCAAAGCTATGTCGCGTGCTGCGGTTTCGGAGACACTAAAAGCACCATAGTAGAACACAGATGAAGCTTCTAAGATGATGTAATAGCCAGTAAGAAATAGTACAATTCAAGTTTTAGATATCGTTATTGACTTTTTAGCTGGCTTTTGTGCCTTGGACATGGGCTATGACCTTAAGATTCTGCATGAAAGGAGGACTAGCAGCCGAGTTGCACGGGAGAATGTGAAAAGTTTTCATATGTAGTAAAAACCTGAGAAATCCGTCCGTTTGCGTCATTTGTTATCGAATCGACTTAAAGCCAGATCGTCACATTTGCCGCTCTTCTCTCTGAAACCGTTGTACTTATCGTCTGCAAAGCTATGTCGCGTGCTGCGATATGCGGAGACACTAAAAGCACCATAGTAGAACACAGATGAAGCTTCTAAGTTAATGTAATAGCCAGTAAGAAGTAGTACAATTCAAGTTTTAGATATTGATTATTGACTTTGTAGCTGGCTTTGGTGCCTTGGACATGAGCTAGGACCTTAAGATTCTGCATGAAAGAAGGACTAGCAGCCGAGTTGCCCGGGAGAATGTGAAAAGTGTTCATATGTAGTAAAAACCTGAGAAATCCGTCCGTTTTCGTCATTTGTTATCGAATCGACTTTTAGCCAGATCGTCACATTGGCCGCTCTTCTCTTTGAAACGGTTGTACTTATCTTCTGCAAAGCTATGTCGCGTGCTGCGGTATGTGGAGACACTAAAAGCACCATAGTAGAACAGAGATGAAGCTTCTAAGTTGATGTAAAAGCCAGTAAGAAGTAGTAGAATTCAAGTTTTAGGTATTGATTATTGACTTTTTAGCTGGCTTTGGTGCCTTGGACATGAGCTAGGACCTTAAGATTCTGCATGAAAGGAGGACTAGCAGCCGAGTTGCACGGGAGAATGTGAAAAGTGTTCATATGTAATAAAATCCTGAGAAATCCGTCCGTTTTCGTCATTTGTTATCGAATCGACTTAAAGCCAGATCGTCACATTGGCCGCTCTTCTCTCTGAAACGGTTGTACTTATCGTCTGCAAAGCTATGTCGCGTGCTGCGGTATGCGGAGACACTAAAATCACCATAGTAGAAGACGGATGAAGCATCTAAGTTGATGTAATAGCCAGTAAGAAGTAGTCCAATTCAAATTTAGGAATCGATTATTGACTTTTTAGCTGGCTTTGGTGACTTGGACATGAGCTAGGACCTTAAGATTCTGCAAGAAAGGAGGACTAGCAACCGAGTTGCACGGGAGAATGTGAAAAGTGTTCATATGTAATAAAAACCTTAGAAATAAGTCCGTTTTCGTCATTTGTTATCGAATCGACTTAAAGCCAGATCGTCTCATTGGCCGCTCTTCTCTCTGAAACGGTTGTACTTATCGTCTACAAAGCTATGTCGCGTGCTGCGGTATGCGGAGACACTAAAAGCACCATAGTAGAACACATATGAAGCTTCAAAGTTGATGTAATAGCCAGTAAGAAGTAGTAGAATTCAAGTTTTAGGTATTGATTATTGACTTTTTAGCTGGCTTTGGTGCCTTGGACATGGGCTAGGACCTTAAGATTCTGCATGAAATGAGGACTAGCAGCCGAGTTGCATGGGAGAATGTGAAAAGTGTTCATATGTAGTAAAATCCTTGTAAATCCGTCCGTTTTCGTCATTTGTTATCGAATCGACTTATAGCCAGATCGTCACATTGGCCACTCTTCTCCGTGAAACGGTTGTACCTATCGTCTGCAAAGCTATGTCTTGTGCTGCGGTATGCGGAGACACGAAAATCATCATACTAGAACACAGATGAAGCTTCTAAGTTGGTGTAATAGCCTGTAAGAAGTAGTACAATTCAAGTTTTAGGTACCGATTATTGACTTTTTAGCTGGCTTTGGTGCTTTGGACATGAGCTAGGACCTTGAGATTCTGCGTGAAAGGAGGACTAGCAGCAGAGTTGCACCGGAGAATGTGAAAAGTGTTCGCATGTAGTAAAAACCTGAGATATCCGTCCGTTTTCGTCATTTGTTATCGAATCGACTTAAACTCAGATCGTCACATTGGCCGCTCTTCTCTCTGAAACGGTTGTGCTTATCGTCTGCAAAACTATGTCGCGTGCTACGGTATGCGGAGAAACTAAAAGCACCGTAGTAGAACACAGGTGAAGCTTCTAAGTTGATGTAATAGCCAGTAAGAAGTAGTACAGTTCAAGTTTTAGGTATCGATTATTGACTTTTTAGCTGGCTTTGGTGACTTGGACATGAGCTAGGACCTTAAGATTCTGCATGAAATTGGGACTAGAAACCGAGTTGCACGGGAGAATGTGAAAAGTGTTCATATGTCATAAAAACCTGAGAAATCCGTCCGTTTTCGTCATTTGTTATCGAATCGACTTAAAGCCAGATCGTCACATTGGCCGCTCTTCTCTCTGAAACGGTTGTACTTATCGTCTGCAAAGCTATGTCGCGTGCTGCGGTATGCTGAGACACTAAAAGCACCATAGTACAACACAGATCAAGCTTCTAAGTTGATGTAATAGCCAGTAAGAAGTAGTACAATTCAAGTTTTAGGTATTGAATATTGACCTTTTAGCTGGCTTTGTTGCCTTGGACATGAGCTAGGACCTTAAGATTCTGCATAAAAGGAGGAGTAGCAGCCCAGTTGCACGGGAGAATGTGAAAAGTGTTCACATGTAGTAAAAACCTGAGACATCCGTCCGTTTTCGTCATTTGTTATCGAATCGACTTAAAGCCAGATCTTCACATTGGCCGCACTTCTCTCTGAAACGGTTGTACTTATCGTCTACAAAGCTATGTCGCGTGCTGCGGTATGCGGAGACACTAAAAGCACCATAGTAGAACACAGATGAAGCTTCTAAGTTGATGTAATAGCCAGTAAGAAGTAGTACAATTCAAGTTTTAGGTATCGGTTATTGACTTTTTAGCTGGCTTTGGTGCCTTGGACATGAGCTAGGACCTTAAGATTCTGCATGAAAGGAGGACTAGCTGCCGAGTTGCACGGGAGAATGTGAGAAGTGTTCATATGTAGTAAAAACCCAAGAAATCCGTCCGTTTTCGTCATTTGTTATCGAATCGTCTTAAAGCCAGATCGTCACATTGACCGCTCTTCTCTCTGAAACGGTTGTACTTATCGTCTGCAAATCTATGTCGCGTGCTGCGGTATGCGGAGACACTAAAAGCACCATAGTAGAACACAGATGAAGCTTCTAAGTTGATGTAATAGCCAGTAAGAAGTAGTACAATTGAATTTTTAGTTATCGATTACTTACTTTGTAGCTGGCTTTGATGCCTTGGACATGAGCTAGGACCTTAAGATTCTGCATGAAAGGAGGACTAGCAGCCGAGTTGCACGGGAGAATGTGAAAAGTGTTCGCATGTAGTAAAAACCTGAGAAATCCGTCCGATTTCGTCATTTATACTTATCGTCTACAAAGCTATGTCGCGTGCTGCGGTATGCGGAGACACTAAAAGCACCATAGTAGAACACAGATGAAGCTTCTAAGTTGATGTAATAGCCAGTAAGAAGTAGTACAATTCAAGTTTTAGGTATCGGTTATTGACTTTTTAGCTGGCTTTGGTGCCTTGGACATGAGCTACGACCTTAAGATTCTGCATGAAAGGGCTAGCTGCCGAGTTGCACGGGAGAATATGAAAAGTGTTCATATGTAGTAAAAACCTAAGAAATCCGTCCGTTTTCGTCATTTGTTATCGAATCGTCTTAAAGCCAGATCGTCACATTGACCGCTCTTCTCTCTGAAACGATTGTACTTATCGTCTGCAAAGCTATGTCGCGTGCTGCGGTATGCGGAGACCCTAAAAGCACCATAGTAGAACACAGATGAAGCTTCTAAGTTGATGTAATAGCCAGTAAGAAGTAGTACAATTGAAGTTTTAGTTATCGATTACTGACTTTGTAGCTGGCTTTGATGCCTTGGACATGAGCTAGGACCTTAACATTCTGCATGAAAGGAGGACTAGCAGCCGAGTTGCACGGGAGAATGTGAAAACTGTTCATATGTAGTAAAAACCTGTGAAATCCGTCCGTTTTCGTCATTTGTTATCGAATCGACTTAAAGCCAGATCGTAACATTGGCCGCTCTTCTCTCTGAAACGGATGTACTTATCGTCTGCAAAGCTATGTCGCGTGCTGCGGTATGCGGATACACTAAAATCACCATAGTAGAACACAGATGAAGCTTCTAAGTTGATGTAATAGCCAGTAAGAAGTAGTACAATTCGAGTTTTAAGTATTGATTAGTGACCTTTTAGCTGCCTTGGTGCCTTGGACATGAGCTAGGACCTTGAGATTCTGCATGAAAGGAGGACTAGCGGCCGAGTTGCACGGGAGAATGTGAAAAGTGTTCGCATGCAGTAAAAACCTGAGAAATCCGTCCGTTTTCGTCATTTGTTATCGAATCGACTTATAGCCAGATCGTCACATTGGCCGCTCTTCTCTCTGAAACGGTTGTACTTATCGTCTGCAAAGCTATGTCGCGTGCTGCGGTTTCGGAGACACTAAAAGCACCATAGTAGAACACAGATGAAGCTTCTAAGATGATGTAATAGCCAGTAAGAAATAGTACAATTCAAGTTTTAGATATCGTTATTGACTTTTTAGCTGGCTTTGGTGCCTTGGACATGGGCTATGACCTTAAGATTCTGCATGAAAGGAGGACTAGCAGCCGAGTTGCACGGGAGAATGTGAAAAGTTTTCATATGTAGTAAAAACCTGAGAAATCCGTCCGTTTTCGTCATTTGTTATCGAATCGACTTTTAGCCAGATCGTCACATTGGCCGCTCTTCTCTTTGAAACGGTTGTACTTATCTTCTGCAAAGCTATGTCGCGTGCTGCGGTATGTGGAGACACTAAAAGCACCATAGTAGAACAGAGATGAAGCTTCTAAGTTGATGTAAAAGCCAGTAAGAAGTAGTAGAATTCAAGTTTTAGGTATTGATTATTGACTTTTTAGCTGGCTTTGGTGCCTTGGACATGAGCTAGGACCTTAAGATTCTGCATGAAAGGAGGACTAGCAGCCGAGTTGCACGGGAGAGTGTGAAAAGTGTTCATATGTAGTAAAAACCTGAGAAATCCGTCCGTTTTCGTCATTTGTTATCGAATTGACTTAAAGCCAGATCGTCACATTGGCCGCTCTTCTCTCTGAAACGGTTGTGCTTATCGTCTGCAAAACTATATCGCGTGCTGCGGTATGCGGAGAAACTAAAAGCACCGTAGTAGAACACAGATGAAGCTTCTTAGTTGATGTAATAGCCAGTAAGAAGTAGTCCAATTCAAGTTTTAGGTATCGATTATTGACTTTTTTGCTGGCTTTGGTGCCTTGGACATGAGCTAGGACCTTAAGATTCTGCATAAAAGGAGGACTAGCAGCCCAGTTGCACGGGAGAATGTGAAAAAAGCTCATATGTAGTAAAAACCTGAGAAATCCGTCCGTTTTCGTCATTTGTTATCGAATCGACTTAAAGCCAGATCGTCACATTGGTCGCTCTTCTCTCTGAAACGGTTTTACTTATCGTCTGCAAAGCTATGTCGCGTGCTGCGGTATGCGGAGACACTAAAAGCACCATAGTAGAACACATATGAAGCTTCAAAGTTGATGTAATAGCCAGTAAGAAGTAGTAGAATTCAAGTTTTAGGTATTGATTATTGACTTTTTAGCTGGCTTTGGTGCCTTGGACTTGAGCTAGGACCTTAAGATTCTGCATGAAATGAGGACTAGCAGCCGAGTTGCATGGGAGAATGTGAAAAGTGTTCATATGTAGTAAAATCCTTGTAAATCCGTCCGTTTTCGTCATTTGTTATCGAATCGACTTATAGCCAGATCGTCACATTGGCCACTCTTCTCCGTGAAACGGTTGTACCTATCGTCTGCAAAGCTATGTCTTGTGCTGCGGTATGCGGAGACACGAAAATCATCATACTAGAACACAGATGAAGCTTCTAAGTTGGTGTAATAGCCTGTAAGAAGTAGTACAATTCAAGTTTTAGGTACCGATTATTGACTTTTTAGCTGGCTTTGGTGCTTTGGACATGAGCTAGGACCTTGAGATTCTGCGTGAAAGGAGGACTAGCAGCAGAGTAGCACCGGAGAATGTGAAAAGTGTTCGCATGTAGTAAAAACCTGAGATATCCGTCCGTTTTCGTCATTTGTTATCGAATCGACTTAAACTCAGATCGTCACATTGGCCGCTCTTCTCTCTGAAACGGTTGTGCTTATCGTCTGCAAAACTATGTCGCGTGCTGCGGTATGCGGAGAAACTAAAAGCACCGTAGTAGAACACAGGTGAAGCTTCTAAGTTGATGAATAGCCAGTAAGAAGTAGTACAGTTCAAGTTTTAGGTATCGATTATTGACTTTTTAGCTGGCTTTGGTGACTTGGACATGAGCTAGGACCTTAAGATTCTGCATGAAATTGGGACTAGAAACCGAGTTCACGGGAGAATGTGAAAAGTGTTCATATGTCATAAAAACCTGAGAAATCCGTCCGTTTTCGTCATTTGTTATCGAATCGACTTAAAGCCAGATCGTCACATTGGCCGCTCTTCTCTCTGAAACGGTTGTACTTATCGTCTACAAAGCTATGTCGCGTGCTGCGGTATGCGGAGACACTAAAAGCACCATAGTAGAACACAGATGAAGCTTCTAAGTTGATGTAATAGCCAGTAAGAAGTAGTACAATTCAAGTTTTAGGTATCGATTATTGACTTTTTAGTTGGCTTTGGTGCCTTGGACATGAGCTACGACCTTGAGATTCTGCGTGAATGGAGGACTAGCAGCAGAGTTGCACGGGAGAATGTGAAAAGTGTTCGCATGTAGTAAAAACCTGAGAAATCCGTCCGTTTTCTTCATTTGTTATCGAATCGACTTAAAGAGAGATCGTCACATTGGCCGCTCTTCTCTCTGAAACGGTTGTACTTATCGTCTGCAAAGCTATGTCGCGTGCTGCGGTATGCTGAGACACTAAAAGCACCATAGTACAACACAGATCAAGCTTCTAAGTTGATGTAATAGCCAGTAAGAAGTAGTACAATTCAAGTTTTAGGTATTGAATATTGACCTTTTAGCTGGCTTTGGTGCCTTGGACATGAGCTAGGACCTTAAGATTCTGCATGAAAGGAGGACTAGCAGCCGAGTTGCACGGGAGAGTGTGAAAAGTGTTCATATGTAGTAAAAACCTGAGAAATCCGTCCGTTTTCGTCATTTGTTATCGAATCGACTTAAAGCCAGATCGTCACATTGGCCGCTCTTCTCTCTGAAACGGTTGTGCTTATCGTCTGCAAAACTATATCGCGTGCTGCGGTATGCGGAGAAACTAAAAGCACCGTAGTAGAACACAGATGAAGCTTCTTAGTTGATGTAATAGCCAGTAAGAAGTAGTCCAATTCAAGTTTTAGGTATAGATTACTGACTTTTTAGCTGGCTTTGGTACCTTGGACATGAGCTAGGACCTTAAGATTCTGCATAAAAGGAGGACTAGCAGCCCAGTTGCACGGGAGAATGTGAAAAGTGCTCATATGTAGTAAAAACCTGAGAAATCCGTCCGTTTTCGTCATTTGTTATCGAATCGACTTAAAGCCAGATCGTCACATTGGTCGCTCTTCTCTCTGAAACGGTTTTACTTATCGTCTGCAAAGCTATGTCGCGTGCTGCGGTATGCGGAGACACTAAAAGCACCATAGTAGAACACATATGAAGCTTCAAAGTTGATGTAATAGCCAGTAAGAAGTAGTAGAATTCAAGTTTTAGGTATTGATTATTGACTTTTTAGCTGGCTTTGGTGCCTTGGACATGAGCTAGGACCTTAAGATTCTGCATGAAATGAGGACTAGCAGCCGAGTTGCATGGGAGAATGTGAAAAGTGTTCATATGTAGTAAAATCCTTGTAAATCCGTCCGTTTTCGTCATTTGTTATCGAATCGACTTATAGCCAGATCGTCACATTGGCCACTCTTCTCCGTGAAACGGTTGTACCTATCGTCTGCAAAGCTATGTCTTGTGCTGCGGTATGCGGAGACACGAAAATCATCATACTAGAACACAGATGAAGCTTCTAAGTTGGTGTAATAGCCTGTAAGAAGTAGTACAATTCAAGTTTTAGGTACCGATTATTGACTTTTTAGCTGGCTTTGGTGCTTTGGACATGAGCTAGGACCTTGAGATTCTGCGTGAAAGGAGGACTAGCAGCAGAGTTGCACCGGAGAATGTGAAAAGTGTTCGCATGTAGTAAAAACCTGAGATATCCGTCCGTTTTCGTCATTTGTTATCGAATCGACTTAAACTCAGATCGTCACATTGGCCGCTCTTCTCTCTGAAACGGTTGTGCTTATCGTCTGCAAAACTATGTCGCGTGCTGCGGTATGCGGAGAAACTAAAAGCACCGTAGTAGAACACAGGTGAAGCTTCTAAGTTGATGTAATAGCCAGTAAGAAGTAGTACAGTTCAAGTTTTAGGTATCGATTATTGACTTTTTAGCTGGCTTTGGTGACTTGGACATGAGCTAGGACCTTAAGATTCTGCATGAAATTGGGACTAGAAACCGAGTTCACGGGAGAATGTGAAAAGTGTTCATATGTCATAAAAACCTGAGAAATCCGTCCGTTTTCGTCATTTGTTATCGAATCGACTTAAAGCCAGATCGTCACATTGGCCGCTCTTCTCTCTGAAACGGTTGTACTTATCGTCTACAAAGCTATGTCGCGTGCTGCGGTATGCGGAGACACTAAAAGCACCATAGTAGAACACAGATGAAGCTTCTAAGTTGATGTAATAGCCAGTAAGAAGTAGTACAATTCAAGTTTTAGGTATCGATTATTGACTTTTTAGTTGGCTTTGGTGCCTTGGACATGAGCTACGACCTTGAGATTCTGCGTGAATGGAGGACTAGCAGCAGAGTTGCACGGGAGAATGTGAAAAGTGTTCGCATGTAGTAAAAACCTGAGAAATCCGTCCGTTTTCTTCATTTGTTATCGAATCGACTTAAAGAGAGATCGTCACATTGGCCGCTCTTCTCTCTGAAACGGTTGTACTTATCGTCTGCAAAGCTATGTCGCGTGCTGCGGTATGCTGAGACACTAAAAGCACCATAGTACAACACAGATCAAGCTTCTAAGTTGATGTAATAGCCAGTAAGAAGTAGTACAATTCAAGTTTTAGGTATTGAATATTGACCTTTTAGCTGGCTTTGGTGCCTTGGACATGAGCTAGGACCTTAAGATTCTGCATGAAAGGAGGACTAGCAGCCGAGTTGCACGGGAGAGTGTGAAAAGTGTTCATATGTAGTAAAAACCTGAGAAATCCGTCCGTTTTCGTCATTTGTTATCGAATCGACTTAAAGCCAGATCGTCACATTGGCCGCTCTTCTCTCTGAAACGGTTGTGCTTATCGTCTGCAAAACTATATCGCGTGCTGCGGTATGCGGAGAAACTAAAAGCACCGTAGTAGAACACAGATGAAGCTTCTTAGTTGATGTAATAGCCAGTAAGAAGTAGTCCAATTCAAGTTTTAGGTATAGATTACTGACTTTTTAGCTGGCTTTGGTGCCTTGGACATGAGCTAGGACCTTAAGATTCTGCATAAAAGGAGGAGTAGCAGCCCAGTTGCACGGGAGAATGTGAAAAGTGTTCACATGTAGTAAAAACCTGAGACATCCGTCCGTTTACGTCATTTGTTATCGAATCGACTTAAAGCCAGATCTTCACATTGGCCGCACTTCTCTCTGAAACGGTTGTACTTATCGTCTACAAAGCTATGTCGCGTGCTGCGGTATGCGGAGACACTAAAAGCACCATAGTAGAACACAGATGAAGCTTCTAAGTTGATGTAATAGCCAGTAAGAAGTAGTACAATTCAAGTTTTAGGTATCGGTTATTGACTTTTTAGCTGGCTTTGGTGCCTTGGAATTGAGCTAGGACCTTAAGATTCTGCATGAAAGGAGGAGTAGCTGCCGAGTTGCACAGGAGAATGTGAGAAGTGTTCATATGTAGTAAAAACCCAAGAAATCCGTCCGTTTTCGTCATTTGTTATCGAATCGTCTTAAAGCCAGATCGTCACATTGACCGCTCTTCTCTCTGAAACGGTTGTACTTATCGTCTGCAAATCTATGTCGCGTGCTGCGGTATGCGGAGACACTAAAAGCACCATAGTAGAACACAGATGAAGCTTCTAAGTTGATGTAATAGCCAGTAAGAAGTAGTACAATTGAATTTTTAGTTATCGATTACTTACTTTGTAGCTGGCTTTGATGCCTTGGACATGAGCTAGGACCTTAAGATTCTGCATGAAAGGAGGACTAGCAGCCGAGTTGCACGGGAGAATGTGAAAAGTGTTCGCATGTAGTAAAAACCTGAGAAATCCGTCCGATTTCGTCATTTATACTTATCGTCTACAAAGCTATGTCGCGTGCTGCGGTATGCGGAGACACTAAAAGCACCATAGTAGAACACAGATGAAGCTTCTAAGTTGATGTAATAGCCAGTAGGAAGTAGTACAATTCAAGTTTTAGGTATCGGTTATTGACTTTTTAGCTGGCTTTGGTGCCTTGGACATGAGCTAGGACCTTAAGATTCTGCATGAAAGGAGGACTAGCTGCCGAGTTGCACGGGAGAATGTGAGAAGTGTTCATATGTAGTAAAAACCCAAGAAATCCGTCCGTTTTCGTCATTTGTTATCGAATCGTCTTAAAGCCAGATCGTCACATTGACCGCTCTTCTCTCTGAAACGGTTGTACTTATCGTCTGCAAATCTATGTCGCGTGCTGCGGTATGCGGAGACACTAAAAGCACCATAGTAGAACACAGATGAAGCTTCTAAGTTGATGTAATAGCCAGTAAGAAGTAGTACAATTGAATTTTTAGTTATCGATTACTTACTTTGTAGCTGGCTTTGATGCCTTGGACATGAGCTAGGACCTTAAGATTCAGCATGAAAGGAGGACTAGCAGCCGAGTTGCACGGGAGAATGTGAAAAGTGTTCGCATGTAGTAAAAACCTGAGAAATCCGTCCGATTTCGTCATTTATACTTATCGTCTACAAAGCTATGTCGCGTGCTGCGGTATGCGGAGACACTAAAAGCACCATAGTAGAACACAGATGAAGCTTCTAAGTTGATGTAATAGCCAGTAAGAAGTAGTACAATTCAAGTTTTAGATATCGGTTATTGACTTTTTAGCTGGCTTTGGTGCCTTGGACATGAGCTACGACCTTAAGATTCTGCATGAAAGGGCTAGCTGCCGAGTTGCACGGGAGAATATGAAAAGTGTTCATATGTAGTAAAAACCTAAGAAATCCGTCCGTTTTCTTCATTTGTTATCGAATCGTCTTAAAGCCAGATCGTCACATTGACCGCTCTTCTCTCTGAAACGATTGTACTTATCGTCTGCAAAGCTATGTCGCGTGCTGCGGTATGCGGAGACCCTGAAAGCACCATAGTAGAACACAGATGAAGCTTCTAAGTTGATGTAATAGCCAGTAAGAAGTAGTACAATTGAAGTTTTAGTTATCGATTACTGACTTTGTAGCTGGCTTTGATGCCTTGGACATGAGCTAGGACCTTAACATTCTGCATAAAAGGAGGACTAGCAGCCGAGTTGCACGGGAGAATGTGAAAACTGTTCATATGTAGTAAAAACCTGAGAAATCCGTCCGTTTTCGTCATTTGTTATCGAATCGACTTAAAGCCAGATCGTAACATTGGCCGCTCTTCTCTCTGAAACGGATGTACTTATCGTCTGCAAAGCTATGTCGCGTGCTGCGGTATGCGGATACACTAAAATCACCATAGTAGAACACAGATGAAGCTTCTAAGTTGATGTAATAGCCAGTAAGAAGTAGTAGAATTCAAGTTTTAGGTATTGATTATTGACTTTTTAGCTGGCTTTGGTGCCTTGAACATGAGCTAGGACCTTAAGATTCTGCATGAAATGAGGACTAGCAGCCGAGTTGCATGGGAGAATGTGAAAAGTGTTCATATGTAGTAAAATCCTTGTAAATCCGTCCGTTTTCGTCATTTGTTATCGAATCGACTTATAGCCAGATCGTCACATTGGCCACTCTTCTCCGTGAAACGGTTGTACCTATCGTCTGCAAAGCTATGTCTTGTGCTGCGGTATGCGGAGACACGAAAATCATCATACTAGAACACAGATGAAGCTTCTAAGTTGGAGTAATAGCCTGTAAGAAGTAGTACAATTCAAGTTTTAGGTACCGATTATTGACTTTTTAGCTGGCTTTGGTGCTTTGGACATGAGCTAGGACCTTGAGATTCTGCGTGAAAGGAGGACTAGCAGCAGAGTTGCACCGGAGAATGTGAAAAGTGTTCGCATGTAGTAAAAACCTGAGATATCCGTCCGTTTTCGTCATTTGTTATCGAATCGACTTAAACTCAGATCGTCACATTGGCCGCTCTTCTCTCTGAAACGGTTGTGCTTATCGTCTGCAAAACTATGTCGCGTGCTGCGGTATGCGGAGAAACTAAAAGCACCGTAGTAGAACACAGGTGAAGCTTCTAAGTTGATGTAATAGCCAGTAAGAAGTAGTACAGTTCAAGTTTTAGGTATCGATTATTGACTTTTTAGCTGGCTTTGGTGACTTGGACATGAGCTAGGACCTTAAGATTCTGCATGAAATTGGGACTAGAAACCGAGTTGCACGGGAGAATGTGAAAAATGTTCATATGTCATAAAAACCTGAGAAATCCGTCCGTTTTCGTCATTTGTTATCGAATCGACTTAAAGCCAGATCGTCACATTGGCCGCTCTTCTCTCTGAAACGGTTGTACTTATCGTCTACAAAGCTATGTCGCGTGCTGCGGTATGCGGAGACACTAAAAGCACCATAGTAGAACACAGATGAAGCTTCTAAGTTGATGTAATAGCCAGTAAGAAGTAGTACAATTCAAGTTTTAGGTATCGATTATTGACTTTTTAGTTGGCTTTGGTGCCTTGGACATGAGCTACGACCTTGAGATTCTGCGTGAATGGAGGACTAGCAGCAGAGTTGCACGGGAGAATGTGAAAAGTGTTCGCATGTAGTAAAAACCTGAGAAATCCGTCCGTTTTCTTCATTTGTTATCGAATCGACTTAAAGAGAGATCGTCACAGTGGCCGCTCTTCTCTCTGAAACGGTTGTACTTATCGTCTGCAAAGCTATGTCGCGTGCTGCGGTATGCTGAGACACTAAAAGCACCATAGTACAACACAGATCAAGCTTCTAAGTTGATGTAATAGCCAGTAAGAAGTAGTACAATTCAAGTTTTAGGTATTGAATATTGACCTTTTAGCTGGCTTTGGTGCCTTGGACATGAGCTAGGACCTTAAGATTCTGCATGAAAGGAGGACTAGCAGCCGAGTTGCACGGGAGCGTGTGAAAAGTGTTCATATGTAGTAAAAACCTGAGAAATCCGTCCGTTTTCGTCATTTGTTATCGAATCGACTTAAAGCCAGATCGTCACATTGGCCGCTCTTCTCTCTGAAACGGTTGTGCTTATCGTCTGCAAAACTATATCGCGTGCTGCGGTATGCGGAGAAACTAAAAGCACCGTAGTAGAACACAGATGAAGCTTCTTAGTTGAAGTAATAGCCAGTAAGAAGTAGTCCAATTCAAGTTTTAGGTATAGATTACTGACTTTTTAGCTGGCTTTGGTGCCTTGGACATGAGCTAGGACCTTAAGATTCTGCATAAAAGGAGGACTAGCAGCCGAGTTGCACGGGAGAATGTGAAAAGTGTTCGCATGTAGTAAAAACCTGAGAAATCCGTCCGATTTCGTCATTTATACTTATCGTCTACAAAGCTATGTCGCGTGCTGCGGTATGCGGAGACACTAAAAGCACCATAGTAGAACACAGATGAAGCTTCTAAGTTGATGTAACAGCCAGTAAGAAGTAGTACAATTCAAGTTTTAGGTATCGGTTATTGACTTTTTAGCTGGCTTTGGTGCCTTGGACATGAGCTACGACCTTAAGATTCTGCATGAAAGGGCTAGCTGCCGAGTTGCACGGGAGATTATGAAAAGTGTTCATATGTAGTAAAAACCTAAGAAATCCGTCCGTTTTCGTCATTTGTTATCGAATCGTCTTAAAGCCAGATCGTCACATTGACCGCTCTTCTCTCTGAAACGATTGTACTTATCGTCTGCAAAGCTATGTCGCGTGCTGCGGTATGCGGAGACCCTAAAAGCACCATAGTAGAACACAGATGAAGCTTCTAAGTTGATGTAATAGCCAGTAAGAAGTAGTACAATTGAAGTTTTAGTTATCGATTACTGACTTTGTAGCTGGCTTTGATGCCTTGGACATGAGCTAGGACCTTAACATTCTGCATGAAAGGAGGACTAGCAGCCGAGTTGCACGGGAGAATGTGAAAACTGTTCATATGTAGTAAAAACCTGAGAAATCCGTCCGTTTCCGTCATTTGTTATCGAATCGACTTAAAGCCAGATCGTAACATTGGCCGCTCTTCTCTCTGAAACGGATGTACTTATCGTCTGCAAAGCTATGTCGCGTGCTGCGGTATGCGGATACACTAAAATCACCATAGTAGAACACAGATGAAGCTTCTAAGTTGATGTAATAGCCAGTAAGAAGTAGTACAATTCAAGTTTTAAGTATTGATTACTGACCTTTTAGCTGCCTTGGTGCCTTGGACATGAGCTAGGACCTTGAGATTCTGCATGAAAGGAGGACTAGCGGCCGAGTTGCACGGGAAAATGTGAAAAGTGTTCGCATGCAGTAAAAACATGAGAAATCCGTCCGTTTTCGTCATTTGTTATCGAATCGACTTATAGCCAGATCGTCACATTGGCCGCTCTTCTCTCTGAAACGGTTGTACTTATCGTCTGCAAAGCTATGTCGCGTGCTGCGGTTTCGGAGACACTAAAAGCACCATAGTAGAACACAGATGAAGCTTCTAAGATGATGTAATAGCCAGTAAGAAATAGTACAATTCAAGTTTTAGATATCGTTATTGACTTTTTAGCTGGCTTTGGTGCCTTGGACATGGGCTATGACCTTAAGATTCTGCATGAAAGGAGGACTAGCAGCCGAGTTGCACGATAGAATGTGAAAAGTTTTCATATGTAGTAAAAACCTGAGAAATCCGTCCGTTTGCGTCATTTGTTATCGAATCGACTTAAAGCCAGATCGTCACATTTGCCGCTCTTCTCTCTGAAACCGTTGTACTTATCGTCTGCAAAGCTATGTCGCGTGCTGCGGTATGCGGAGACACTAAAAGCACCATAGTAGAACACAGATGAAGCTTCTAAGTTGATGTAATAGCCAGTAAGAAGTAGTACAATTCAAGTTTTAGGTATCGGTTATTGACTTTTTAGCTGGCTTTGGTGCCTTGGACATGAGCTACGACCTTAAGATTCTGCATGAAAGGGCTAGCTGCCGAGTTGCACGGGAGAATATGAAAAGTGTTCATATGTAGTAAAAACCTAAGAAATCCGTCCGTTTTCGTCATTTGTTATCGAATCGTCTTAAAGCCAGATCGTCACATTGACCGCTCTTCTCTCTGAAACGATTGTACTTATCGTCTGCAAAGCTATGTCGCGTGCTGCGGTATGCGGAGACCCTAAAAGCACCATAGTAGAACACAGATGAAGCTTCTAAGTTGATGTAATAGCCAGTAAGAAGTAGTACAATTGAAGTTTTAGTTATCGATTACTGACTTTGTAGCTGGCTTTGATGCCTTGGACATGAGCTAGGACCTTAACATTCTGCATGAAAGGAGGACTAGCAGCCGAGTTGCACGGGAGAATGTGAAAACTGTTCATATGTAGTAAAAACCTGAGAAATCCGTCTGTTTTCGTCATTTGTTATCGAATCGACTTAAAGCCAGATCGTAACATTGGCCGCTCTTCTCTCTGAAACGGATGTACTTATCGTCTGCAAAGCTATGTCGCGTGCTGCGGTTTGCGGATACACTAAAATCACCATAGTAGAACACAGATGAAGCTTCTAAGTTGATGTAATAGCCAGTAAGAAGTAGTACAATTCAAGTTTTAAGTTTTGATTACTGACCTTTTAGCTGCCTTGGTGCCTTGGACATGAGCTAGGGCCTTGAGATTCTGCATGAAAGGAGGACTAGCGGCCGAGTTGCACGGGAGAATGTGAAAAGTGTTCGCATGCAGTAAAAACCTGAGAAATCCGTCCGTTTTCGTCATTTGTTATCGAATCGACTTATAGCCAGATCGTCACATTGGCCGCTCTTCTCTCTGAAACGGTTGTACTTATCGTCTGCAAAGCTATGTCGCGTGCTGCGGTTTCGGAGACACTAAAAGCACCATAGTAGAACACAGATGAAGCTTCTAAGATGATGTAATAGCCAGTAAGAAATAGTACAATTCAAGTTTTAGATATCGTTATTGACTTTTTAGCTGGCTTTGGTGCCTTGGACATGGGCTATGACCTTAAGATTCTGCATGAAAGGAGGACTAGCAGCCGAGTTGCACGGGAGAATGTGAAAAGTTTTCATATGTAGTAAAAACCTGAGAAATCCGTCCGTTTGCGTCATTTGTTATCGAATCGACTTAAAGCCAGATCGTTACATTTGCCGCTCTTCTCTCTGAAACCGTTGTACTTATCGTCTGCAAAGCTATGTCGCTTGCTGCGATATGCGGAGACACTAAAAGCACCATAGTAGAACACAGATGAAGCTTCTAAGTTAATGTAATAGCCAGTAAGAAGTAGTACAATTCAAGTTTTAGATATTGATTATTGACTTTTTAGCTGGCTTTGGTGCCTTGGACATGATCTAGGACCTTAAGATTCTGCATGAATGAAGGACTAGCAGCCGAGTTGCCCGGGAGAATGTGAAAAGTGTTCATATGTGGTAAAAACCTGAGAAATCCGTCCGTTTTCGTCATTTGTTATCGAATCGACTTTTAGCCAGATCGTCACATTGGCCGCTCTTCTCTTTGAAACGGTTGTACTTATCTTCTGCAAAGCTATGTCGCGTGCTGCGGTATGTGGAGACACTAAAAGCACCATAGTAGAACAGAGATGAAGCTTCTAAGTTGATGTAAAAGCCAGTAAGAAGTAGTAGAATTCAAGTTTTAGGTATTGATTATTGACTTTTCAGCTGGCTTTGGTGCCTTGGACATGAGCTAGGACCTTAAGATTCTGCATGAAAGGAGGACTAGCAGCCGAGTTGCACGGGAGAATGTGAAAAGTGTTCATATGTAATAAAATCCTGAGAAATCCGTCCGTTTTCGTCATTTGTTATCGAATCGACTTAAAGCCAGATCGTCACATTGGCCGCTCTTCTCTCTGAAACGGTTGTACTTATCGTCTGCAAAGCTATTTCGCGTGCTGCGGTATGCGGAGACACTAAAATCACCATAGTAGAAGACGGATGAAGCATCTAAGTTGATGTAATAGCCAGTAAGAAGTAGTCCAATTCAAATTTAGGTATCGATTATTGACTTTTTAGCTGGCTTTGGTGACTTGGACATGAGCTAGGACCTTAAGATTCTGCAAGAAAGGAGGACTAGCAACCGAGTTGCACGGGAGAATGTGAAAAGTGTTCATATGTAATAAAAACCTTAGAAATAAGTCCGTTTTCGTCATTTGTTATCGAATCGACTTAAAGCCAGATCGTCACATTGGCCGCTCTTCTCTCTGGAACGGTTGTACTTATCGTCTACAAAGCTATGTCGCGTGCTGCGGTATGCGGAGACACTAAAAGCACCATAGTAGAACACAGATGAAGCTTCTAAGTTGATGTAATAGCCAGTAAGAAGTAGTACAATTCAAGTTTTAGGTATCGGTTATTGACTTTTTAGCTGGCTTTGGTGCCTTGGACATGAGCTAGGACCTTAAGATTCTGCATGAAAGGAGGACTAGCTGCCGAGTTGCACGGGAGAATGTGAAAAGTGTTCATATGTAGTAAAAACCCAAGAAATCCGTCCGTTTTCGTCTTTTGTTATCGAATCGTCTTAAAGCCAGATCGTCACATTGATCGCTCTTCTCTCTGAAACGGTTGTACTTATCGTCTGCAAAGCTATGTCGCGTGCTGCGGTATGCGGAGACATTAAAAGCACCATAGTAGAACACAGATGAAGCTTCTAAGTTGATGTAATAGCCAGTAAGAAGTAGTACAATTCAAGTTTTAAGTATTGATTATTGACCTTTTAGCTGCCTTGGTGCCTTGGACATGAGCTAGGACCTTGAGATTCTGCATGAAAGGAGGACTAGCTGCCGAGTTGCACGGGAGAATGTGAAAAGTGTTCGCATTTAGTAAAAACCTGAGAAATCCGTCCGTTTTCGTCATTTGTTATCGAATCGACTTAAAGCCAGATCGTCACATTGGCCGCTCTTCTCTCTGAAACGGTTGTACTTATCGCCTGCAAAGCTATGTCGCGTGATGCGGTATGCGGAGACACTAAAAGCACCATAGTAGAACACAGATGAAGCTTCTAAGTTGATGTAATAGCCAGTAAGAAGTAGTACAATTCAAGTTATAGGTATCGGTTATTGACTTTTTAGCTGGCTTTGGTGACTTGGACATGAGCTAGGACCTTAAGATTCTGCATGAAAGGAGGACTAGCAGCAGAGTTGGACCGGAGAATGTGAAAAGTGTTCGCATGTAGTAAAAACCTGAGATATCCGTCCGTTTTCGTCATTTGTTATCGAATCGACTTAAACTCAGATCGTCACATTGGCCGCTCTTCTCTCTGAAACGGTTGTGCTTATCGTCTGCAAAACTATGTCGCGTGCTGCGGTATGCGGAGAAACTAAAAGCACCGTAGTAGAACACATGTGAAGCTTCTAAGTTGATGTAATAGCCAGTAAGAAGTAGTACAGTTCAAGTTTTAGGTATCGATTATTGACTTTTTAGCTCTCTTTGGTGACTTGGACATGAGCTAGGACCTTAAGATTCTGCATGAAATTGGGACTAGAAACCGAGTTGCACGGGAGAATGTGAAAAGTGTTCATATGTCATAAAAACCTGAGAAATCCGTCCGTTTTCGTCATTTGTTATCGAATCGACTTAAAGCCAGATCGTAACATTGGCCGCTCTTCTCTCTGAAACGGTTGTACTTATCGTCTACAAAGCTATGTCGCGTGCTGCGGTATGCGGAGACACTAAAAGCACCATAGTAGAACACAGATGAAGCTTCTAAGTTGATGTAATAGCCAGTAAGAAGTAGTACAATTCAAGTTTTAGGTATCGATTATTGACTTTTTAATTGGCTTTGGTGCCTTGGACATGAGCTACGACCTTGAGATTCTGCGTGAATGGAGGACTAGCAGCAGAGTTGCACGGGAGAATGTGAAAAGTGTTCGCATGTAGTAAAAACCTGAGAAATCCGTCCGTTTTCTTCATTTGTTATCGAATCGACTTAAAGAGAGATCGTCACATTGGCCGCTCTTCTCTCTGAAACGGTTGTACTTATCGTCTGCAAAGCTATGTCGCGTGCTGCGGTATGCTGAGACACTAAAAGCACCATAGTACAACACAGATCAAGCTTCTAAGTTGATGTAATAGCCAGTAAGAAGTAGTACAATTCAAGTTTTAGGTATTGAATATTGACCTTTTAGCTGGCTTTGGTGCCTTGGACATGAGCTACGACCTTAAGATTCTGCATGAAAGGGCTAGCTGCCGAGTTGCACGGGAGAATATGAAAAGTGTTCATATGTAGTAAAAACCTAAGAAATCCGTCCGTTTTCGTCATTTGTTATCGAATCGTCTTAAAGCCAGATCGTCACATTGACCGCTCTTCTCTCTGAAACGATTGTACTTATCGTCTGCAAAGCTATGTCGCGTGCTGCGGTATGCGGAGACCCTAAAAGCACCATAGTAGAACACAGATGAAGCTTCTAAGTTGATGTAATAGCCAGTAAGAAGTAGTACAATTGAAGTTTTAGTTATCGATTACTGACTTTGTAGCTGGCTTTGATGCCTTGGACATGAGCTAGGACCTTAACATTCTGCATGAAAGGAGGACTAGCAGCCGAGTTGCACGGGAGAATGTGAAAACTGTTCATATGTAGTAAAAACCTGAGAAATCCGTCTGTTTTCGTCATTTGTTATCGAATCGACTTAAAGCCAGATCGTAACATTGGCCGCTCTTCTCTCTGAAACGGATGTACTTATCGTCTGCAAAGCTATGTCGCGTGCTGCGGTTTGCGGATACACTAAAATCACCATAGTAGAACACAGATGAAGCTTCTAAGTTGATGTAATAGCCAGTAAGAAGTAGTACAATTCAAGTTTTAAGTTTTGATTACTGACCTTTTAGCTGCCTTGGTGCCTTGGACATGAGCTAGGGCCTTGAGATTCTGCATGAAAGGAGGACTAGCGGCCGAGTTGCACGGGAGAATATGAAAAGTGTTCGCATGCAGTAAAAACCTGAGAAATCCGTCCGTTTTCGTCATTTGTTATCGAATCGACTTATAGCCAGATCGTCACATTGGCCGCTCTTCTCTCTGAAACGGTTGTACTTATCGTCTGCAAAGCTATGTCGCGTGCTGCGGTTTCGGAGACACTAAAAGCACCATAGTAGAACACAGATGAAGCTTCTAAGATGATGTAATAGCCAGTAAGAAATAGTACAATTCAAGTTTTAGATATCGTTATTGACTTTTTAGCTGGCTTTGGTGCCTTGGACATGGGCTATGACCTTAAGATTCTGCATGAAAGGAGGACTAGCAGCCGAGTTGCACGGGAGAATGTGAAAAGTTTTCATATGTAGTAAAAACCTGAGAAATCCGTCCGTTTGCGTCATTTGTTATCGAATCGACTTAAAGCCAGATCGTTACATTTGCCGCTCTTCTCTCTGAAACCGTTGTACTTATCGTCTGCAAAGCTATGTCGCTTGCTGCGATATGCGGAGACACTAAAAGCACCATAGTAGAACACAGATGAAGCTTCTAAGTTAATGTAATAGCCAGTAAGAAGTAGTACAATTCAAGTTTTAGATATTGATTATTGACTTTTTAGCTGGCTTTGGTGCCTTGGACATGATCTAGGACCTTAAGATTCTGCATGAATGAAGGACTAGCAGCCGAGTTGCCCGGGAGAATGTGAAAAGTGTTCATATGTGGTAAAAACCTGAGAAATCCGTCCGTTTTCGTCATTTGTTATCGAATCGACTTTTAGCCAGATCGTCACATTGGCCGCTCTTCTCTTTGAAACGGTTGTACTTATCTTCTGCAAAGCTATGTCGCGTGCTGCGGTATGTGGAGACACTAAAAGCACCATAGTAGAACAGAGATGAAGCTTCTAAGTTGATGTAAAAGCCAGTAAGAAGTAGTAGAATTCAAGTTTTAGGTATTGATTATTGACTTTTCAGCTGGCTTTGGTGCCTTGGACATGAGCTAGGACCTTAAGATTCTGCATGAAAGGAGGACTAGCAGCCGAGTTGCACGGGAGAATGTGAAAAGTGTTCATATGTAATAAAATCCTGAGAAATCCGTCCGTTTTCGTCATTTGTTATCGAATCGACTTAAAGCCAGATCGTCACATTGGCCGCTCTTCTCTCTGAAACGGTTGTACTTATCGTCTGCAAAGCTATTTCGCGTGCTGCGGTATGCGGAGACACTAAAATCACCATAGTAGAAGACGGATGAAGCATCTAAGTTGATGTAATAGCCAGTAAGAAGTAGTCCAATTCAAATTTAGGTATCGATTATTGACTTTTTAGCTGGCTTTGGTGACTTGGACATGAGCTAGGACCTTAAGATTCTGCAAGAAAGGAGGACTAGCAACCGAGTTGCACGGGAGAATGTGAAAAGTGTTCATATGTAATAAAAACCTTAGAAATAAGTCCGTTTTCGTCATTTGTTATCGAATCGACTTAAAGCCAGATCGTCACATTGGCCGCTCTTCTCTCTGGAACGGTTGTACTTATCGTCTACAAAGCTATGTCGCGTGCTGCGGTATGCGGAGACACTAAAAGCACCATAGTAGAACACAGATGAAGCTTCTAAGTTGATGTAATAGCCAGTAAGAAGTAGTACAATTCAAGTTTTAGGTATCGGTTATTGACTTTTTAGCTGGCTTTGGTGCCTTGGACATGAGCTAGGACCTTAAGATTCTGCATGAAAGGAGGACTAGCTGCCGAGTTGCACGGGAGAATGTGAAAAGTGTTCATATGTAGTAAAAACCCAAGAAATCCGTCCGTTTTCGTCTTTTGTTATCGAATCGTCTTAAAGCCAGATCGTCACATTGATCGCTCTTCTCTCTGAAACGGTTGTACTTATCGTCTGCAAAGCTATGTCGCGTGCTGCGGTATGCGGAGACATTAAAAGCACCATAGTAGAACACAGATGAAGCTTCTAAGTTGATGTAATAGCCAGTAAGAAGTAGTACAATTCAAGTTTTAAGTATTGATTATTGACCTTTTAGCTGCCTTGGTGCCTTGGACATGAGCTAGGACCTTGAGATTCTGCATGAAAGGAGGACTAGCTGCCGAGTTGCACGGGAGAATGTGAAAAGTGTTCGCATTTAGTAAAAACCTGAGAAATCCGTCCGTTTTCGTCATTTGTTATCGAATCGACTTAAAGCCAGATCGTCACATTGGCCGCTCTTCTCTCTGAAACGGTTGTACTTATCGCCTGCAAAGCTATGTCGCGTGATGCGGTATGCGGAGACACTAAAAGCACCATAGTAGAACACAGATGAAGCTTCTAAGTTGATGTAATAGCCAGTAAGAAGTAGTACAATTCAAGTTATAGGTATCGGTTATTGACTTTTTAGCTGGCTTTGGTGACTTGGACATGAGCTAGGACCTTAAGATTCTGCATGAAAGGAGGACTAGCAGCAGAGTTGGACCGGAGAATGTGAAAAGTGTTCGCATGTAGTAAAAACCTGAGATATCCGTCCGTTTTCGTCATTTGTTATCGAATCGACTTAAACTCAGATCGTCACATTGGCCGCTCTTCTCTCTGAAACGGTTGTGCTTATCGTCTGCAAAACTATGTCGCGTGCTGCGGTATGCGGAGAAACTAAAAGCACCGTAGTAGAACACATGTGAAGCTTCTAAGTTGATGTAATAGCCAGTAAGAAGTAGTACAGTTCAAGTTTTAGGTATCGATTATTGACTTTTTAGCTGGCTTTGGTGACTTGGACATGAGCTAGGACCTTAAGATTCTGCATGAAATTGGGACTAGAAACCGAGTTGCACGGGAGAATGTGAAAAGTGTTCATATGTCATAAAAACCTGAGAAATCCGTCCGTTTTCGTCATTTGTTATCGAATCGACTTAAAGCCAGATCGTAACATTGGCCGCTCTTCTCTCTGAAACGGTTGTACTTATCGTCTACAAAGCTATGTCGCGTGCTGCGGTATGCGGAGACACTAAAAGCACCATAGTAGAACACAGATGAAGCTTCTAAGTTGATGTAATAGCCAGTAAGAAGTAGTACAATTCAAGTTTTAGGTATCGATTATTGACTTTTTAATTGGCTTTGGTGCCTTGGACATGAGCTACGACCTTGAGATTCTGCGTGAATGGAGGACTAGCAGCAGAGTTGCACGGGAGAATGTGAAAAGTGTTCGCATGTAGTAAAAACCTGAGAAATCCGTCCGTTTTCTTCATTTGTTATCGAATCGACTTAAAGAGAGATCGTCACATTGGCCGCTCTTCTCTCTGAAACGGTTGTACTTATCGTCTGCAAAGCTATGTCGCGTGCTGCGGTATGCTGAGACACTAAAAGCACCATAGTACAACACAGATCAAGCTTCTAAGTTGATGTAATAGCCAGTAAGAAGTAGTACAATTCAAGTTTTAGGTATTGAATATTGACCTTTTAGCTGGCTTTGGTGCCTTGGACATGAGCTAGGACCTTAAGATTCTGCATGAAAGGAGGACTAGCAGCCGAGTTGCACGGGAAAGTGTGAAAAGTGTTCATATGTAGTAAAAACCTGAGAAATCCGTCCGTTTTCGTCATTTGTTATCGAATCGACTTAAAGCCAGATCGTCACATTGGCCGCTCTTCTCTCTGAAACGGTTGTGCTTATCGTCTGCAAAACTATATCGCGTGCTGCGGTATGCGGAGAAACTAAAAGCACCGTAGTAGAACACAGATGAAGCTTCTTAGTTGATGTAATAGCCAGTAAGAAGTAGTCCAATCCAAGTTTTAGGTATAGATTACTGACATTTTAGCTGGCTTTGGTGCCTTGGACATGAGCTAGGACCTTAAGATTCTGCATAAAAGGAGGAGTAGCAGCCCAGTTGCACGGGAGAATGTGAAAAGTGTTCACATGTAGTAAAAACCTGAGACATCCGTCCGTTTTCGTCATTTGTTATCGAATCGACTGAAAGCCAGATCTTCACATTGGCCGCACTTCTCTCTGAAACGGTTGTACTTATCGTCTACAAAGCTATGTCGCGTGCTGCGGTATGCGGAGACACTAAAAGCACCATAGTAGAACACAGATGAAGCTTCTAAGTTGATGTAATAGCCAGTAAGAAGTAGTACAATTCAAGTTTTAGGTATCGGTTATTGACTTTTTAGCTGGCTTTGGTGCCTTGGACATGAGCTAGGACCTTAAGATTCTGCATGAAAGGAGGACTAGCTGCCGAGTTGCACGGGAGAATGTGAGAAGTGTTCATATGTAGTAAAAACCCAAGAAATCCGTCCGTTTTCGTCATTTGTTATCGAATCGTCTTAAAGCCAGATCGTCACATTGACCGCTCTTCTCTCTGAAACGGTTGTACTTATCGTCTGCAAATCTATGTCGCGTGCTGCGGTATGCGGAGACACTAAAAGCACCATAGTAGAACACAGATGAAGCTTCTAAGTTGATGTAATAGCCAGTAAGAAGTAGTACAATTGAATTTTTAGTTATCGATTACTTACTTTGTAGCTGGCTTTGATGCCTTGGACATGAGCTAGGACCTTAAGATTCTGCATGAAAGGAGGACTAGCAGCCGAGTTGCACGGGAGAATGTGAAAAGTGTTCGCATGTAGTAAAAACCTGAGAAATCCGTCCGATTTCGTCATTTATACTTATCGTCTACAAAGCTATGTCGCGTGCTGCGGTATGCGGAGACACTAAAAGCACCATAGTAGAACACAGATGAAGCTTCTAAGTTGATGTAATAGCCAGTAAGAAGTAGTACAATTCAAGTTTTAGGTATCGGTTATTGACTTTTTAGCTGGCTTTGGTGCCTTGGACATGAGCTACGACCTTAAGATTCTGCATGAAAGGGCTAGCTGCCGAGTTGCACGGGAGAATATGAAAAGTGTTCATATGTAGTAAAAACCTAAGAAATCCGTCCGTTTTCGTCATTTGTTATCGAATCGTCTTAAAGCCAGATCGTCACATTGACCGCTCTTCTCTCTGAAACGATTGTACTTATCGTCTGCAAAGCTATGTCGCGTGCTGCGGTATGCGGAGACCCTAAAAGCACCATAGTAGAACACAGATGAAGCTTCTAAGTTGATGTAATAGCCAGTAAGAAGTAGTACAATTGAAGTTTTAGTTATCGATTACTGACTTTGTAGCTGGCTTTGATGCCTTGGACATGAGCTAGGACCTTAACATTCTGCATGAAAGGAGGACTAGCAGCCGAGTTGCACGGGAGAATGTGAAAACTGTTCATATGTAGTAAAAACCTGAGAAATCCGTCCGTTTTCGTCATTTGTTATCGAATCGACTTGAAGCCAGATCGTAACATTGGCCGCTCTTCTCTCTGAAACGGATGTACTTATCGTCTGCAAAGCTATGTCGCGTGCTGCGGTATGCGGATACACTAAAATCACCATAGTAGAACACAGATGAAGCTTCTAAGTTGATGTAATAGCCAGTAAGAAGTAGTACAATTCAAGTTTTAAGTATTGATTACTGACCTTTTAGCTGCCTTGGTGCCTTGGACATGAGCTAGGACCTTGAGATTCTGCATGAAAGGAGGACTAGCGGCCGAGTTGCACGGGAGAATGTGAAATGTGTTCGCATGCAGTAAAAACCTGAGAAATCCGTCCGTTTTCGTCATTTGTTATCGAATCGACTTATAGCCAGATCGTCACATTGGCCGCTCTTCTCTCTGAAACGGTTGTACTTATCGTCTGCAAAGCTATGTCGCGTGCTGCGGTTTCGGAGACACTAAAAGCACCATAGTAGAACACAGATGAAGCTTCTAAGATGATGTAATAGCCAGTAAGAAATAGTACAATTCAAGTTTTAGATATCGTTATTGACTTTTTAGCTGGCTTTGGTGCCTTGGACATGGGCTATGACCTTAAGATTCTGCATGAAAGGAGGACTAGCAGCCGAGTTGCACGGGAGAATGTGAAAAGTTTTCATATGTAGTAAAAACCTGAGAAATCCGTCCGTTTGCGTCATTTGTTATCGAATCGACTTAAAGCCAGATCGTCACATTTGCCGCTCTTCTCTCTGAAACCGTTGTACTTATCGTCTGCAAAGCTATGTCGCGTGCTGCGATATGCGGAGACACTAAAAGCACCATAGTAGAACACAGATGAAGCTTCTAAGTTAATGTAATAGCCAGTAAGAAGTAGTACAATTCAAGTTTTAGATATTGATTATTGACTTTTTAGCTGGCTTTGGTGCCTTGGACATGATCTAGGACCTTAAGATTCTGCATGAAAGAAGGACTAGCAGCCGAGTTGCCCGGGAGAATGTGAAAAGTGTTCATATGTGGTAAAAACCTGAGAAATCCGTCCGTTTTCGTCATTTGTTATCGAATCGACTTTTAGCCAGATCGTCACATTGGCCGCTCTTCTCTCTGAAACGGTTGTACTTATCGTCTGCAAAGCTATTTCGCGTGCTGCGGTATGCGGAGACACTAAAATCACCATAGTAGAAGACGGATGAAGCATCTAAGTTGATGTAATAGCCAGTAAGAAGTAGTCCAATTCAAATTTAGGTATCGATTATTGACTTTTTAGCTGGCTTTGGTGACTTGGACATGAGCTAGGACCTTAAGATTCTGCAAGAAAGGAGGACTAGCAACCGAGTTGCACGGGAGAATGTGAAAAGTGTTCATATGTAATAAAAACCTTAGAAATAAGTCCGTTTTCGTCATTTGTTATCGAATCGACTTAAAGCCAGATCGTCACATTGGCCGCTCTTCTCTCTGAAACGGTTGTACTTATCGTCTACAAAGCTATGTCGCGTGCTGCGGTATGCGGAGACACTAAAAGCACCATAGTAGAACACAGATGAAGCTTCTAAGTTGATGTAATAGCCAGTAAGAAGTAGTACAATTCAAGTTTTAGGTATCGGTTATTGACTTTTTAGCTGGCTTTGGTGCCTTGGACATGGGCTAGGACCTTAAGATTCTGCATGAAAGGAGGACTAGCTGCCGAGTTGCACGGGAGAATGTGAAAAGTGTTTATATGTAGTAAAAACCCAAGAAATCCGTCCGTTTTCGTCTTTTGTTATCGAATCGTCTTAAAGCCAGATCGTCACATTGATCGCTCTTCTCTCTGAAACGGTTGTACTTATCGTCTGCAAAGCTATGTCGCGTGCTGCGGTATGCGGAGACATTAAAAGCACCATAGTAGAACACAGATGAAGCTTCTAAGTTGATGTAATAGCCAGTAAGAAGTAGTACAATTCAAGTTTTAAGTATTGATTATTGACCTTTTAGCTGCCTTGGTGCCTTGGACATGAGCTAGGACCTTGAGATTCTGCATGAAAGGAGGACTAGCTGCCGAGTTGCACGGGAGAATGTGAAAAGTGTTCGCATTTAGTAAAAACCTGAGAAATCCGTCCGTTTTCGTCATTTGTTATCGAATCGACTTAAAGCCAGATCGTCACATTGGCCGCTCTTCTCTCTGAAACGGTTGTACTTATCGCCTGCAAAGCTATGTCGCGTGATGCGGTATGCGGAGACACTAAAAGCACCATAGTAGAACACAGATGAAGCTTCTAAGTTGATGTAATAGCCAATAAGAAGTAGTACAATTCAAGTTTTAGGTATCGGTTATTGACTTTTTAGCTGGCTTTGGTGCCTTGGACATGCGCTAGGACCTTAAGATTCTGCATGAAAGGAGGACTAGCTGCCGAGTTGCACGGGAGATTGTGAAAAGTGTTCATATGTAGTAAAAACCCAAGAAATCCGTCCGTTTTCGTCATTTGTTATCGAATCGTCTTAAAGCCAGATCGTCACATTGACCGCTCTTCTCTCTGAAATGGTTGTACTTATCGTCTGCAAAGCTATGTCGCGTGCTGCGGTATGCGGAGACATTAAAAGCACCATAGTAGAACACAGATGAAGCTTCTAAGTTGATGTAATAGCCAGTAAGAAGTAGTACAATTCAAGTTTTAAGTATTGATTATTGACCTTTTAGCTGCCTTGGTGCCTTGGACATGAGCTAGGACCTTGAGATTCTGCATGAAAGGAGGACTAGCAGCCGAGTTGCACGGGAGAATGTGAAAAGTGTTCGCATGTAGTAAAAACCTGAGAAATCCGTCCGTTTTCGTCATTTGTTATCGAATCGACTTAAAGCCAGATCGTCACATTGGCCGCTCTTCTCTCTGAAACGGTTGTACTTATCGTCTGCAAAGCTATGTCGCGTACTGCGGTATGCGGAGACACTAAAATCACCATAGTAGAACACAGATGAAGCATCTACGTTGATGTAATAGCCAGTAAGAAATAGTCCAATTCAATTTGGAGGTATCGATTATTGACTTTTCAGCTGGCTTTGGTGCCTTTGACATGGGCTATGACCTTAAGATTCTGCATGAAAGGAGGACTAGCAGCCGAATTGCACGGGAGAATGTGAAAAGTGTTCATATGTAGTAAAAACCTAAGAAATCCGTCCGTTTGCGTCATTTGTTATCGAATCGACTTAAAGCCAGATCGTCACATTTGCCGCTCTTCTCTCTGAAACGGTTGTACTTATCGTCTGCAAAGCTATGTCGCGTGCTGCGGTATGTGGACACACTAATAGCACCATAGTAGAACAGAGATGAAGCTTCTAAGTTGATGTAATAGCCAGTAAGAAGTAGTAGAATTCAAGTTTTAGGTATTGATTATTGACTTTTTAGCTGGCTTTGGTGCCTTGGACATGAGCTAGGACCTTAAGATTCTGCATGAAAGGAGGACTAGCAGCCGAGTTGCACGGGAGAATGTGAAAAGTGTTCATATGTAATAAAATCCTGAGAAATCCGTCCGTTTTCGTCATTTGTTATCGAATCGACTTAAAGCCAGATCGTGACATTGGCCGCTCTTCTCTCTGAAACGGTTGTACATATCGTCTGCAAAGCTATGTCGCGTGCTGCGGTATGCGGAGACAAGAAAATCTTCATAGTAGAACACAGATGAAGCTTCTAAGTTGATGTAATAGCCAGTAAGAAGTAGTACAATTCAAGTTTTAGGTATCGGTTATTGTATTTTGGCTCGCTTTGGTCCCTTGGACATGAGCTAGGACCTTAAGATTCTGCATGAAAGGAGGACTAGGAGCAGAGTTGCACGGGAGAATGTGAAAAGTGTTCATATGTAGAAAAAACCGGAGAAATCCGTCCGTTTTCGTCATTTGTTATCGAATCGACTTAAAGCCAGATCGTCACATTGGTCACTCTTCTCTCTGAAACGGTTGTACTTGTTGTCTGCAAAGCAATGTCGCGTGCTGCGGTATGCGGAGACACGAAAGTCATCATAGTAGAACACAGATAAAGCTTGTAAGTTGATGTAATAGCCAGTAAGAACTAGTACAATTCAAGTTTTAGATATCGATTATTGACTTTTTAGCTGGCTTTGGTGCCTTGGACATGATCTAGGACCTTAAGATTCTGCATGAAAGAAGGACTAGCAGCCGAGTTACCCGGGAGAATGTGAAAAGTGTTCATATGTAGTAAAAACCTTAGAAATCCGTCCGTTTTCGTCATTTTTTTATCCAATCGACTTATAGCCAGATCGTCACATTGGCCGCTCTTCTCTCTGAAACGGTTGTACTTATCGTCTGCTAAGCTATGTCGCGTGCTGCGGTATGCGGAGACACTAAAATCACCATAGTAGAACACAGATGAAGCATCTAAGTTGATGTAATAGCCAGTAAGAAGTAGTCCAATTGAAGTTTTTGGTATCGATTATTGACATTTTAGCTGGCTTTGGTGACTTGGACATGAGCTAGGACCTTAATATTCTGCATGAAAGGAGGACTAGCAGCCGAGTTGCACGGGAGAATGTGAAAAGTGTTCATATGTAGTAAAAACCTGAGAATCCGTCCGTTTTCGTCATTTGTTATCGAATCGACTTAAAGCCAGATCGTCACATTGGCCGCTCTTCTCTCTGAACGGTTGTACATATCGTCTGCAAAGCTATGTCGCGTGCTGCGGTATGCGGAGACAAGAAAATCTTCATAGTAGAACACAGATGAAGCTTCTAAGTTGATGTAATAGCCAGTAAGAAGTAGTACAATTCAAGTTTTAGTTATCGATTATTGACTTTTTAGCTGGCTTTGATGCCTTGGACATGAGCTAGGACCTTAAGATTCTGCATGAAAGGAGGACTAGCAGAGGAGTTACACGGGTGAATGTGAGAAGTGTTCATACGTAGTAAAAACCTGAGAAATCCGTCCGTTTTCGTCATTTGTTATCGAATCGACTTAAAGCCAGACCGTCACATTGGCCGCTCTTCTCTCTGAAACCGTTGTACTTATCGTCTGCAAAGCTATGTCGCGTGCTGCGGTATGCGGAGACACTAAAAGCACCATAGTAGAACACAGATGAAGCTTCTAAGTTGATGCAATAGCCAGTAAGAAGTAGTAGAATTCAAGTTTTATTTATCGATTTTTGACTTTTTAGCTGGCTTCGGTGCCTTGGACATGAGCTAGGACCTTAAGATTCTGCATGAAAGGAGGACTAGCAGCCGAGTTGCACGGGAGAATGTGGAAAGTGTTCATATGTAGTAAAAACCTGAGAAATCCTTCCGTTTTCGTCATTTGTTATCGAATCGACTTAAAGCCAGATGGTCACATTGGCCGCTCTTCTCTCTGAAACGGTTGTACTTATCGTCTGCAAAGCTATGTCACGTACTGCGGTATTCGGAGACACTAAAAACACCATAGTAGAACACAGATGAAGCTTCTAAGATGATGTAATAGCCAGTAAGATGTTGTACAATTCAATTTTTAGGTATTTGTTATTGACTTTTTGGCTCGCTTTGGTCCCTTGGACATGAGCTAGGACCTTAAGATTCTGCATGAAAGGAGGACTAGGAGCAGAGTTGCACGGGAGAATGTGAAAAGTGTTCATATGTAGTAAAAACCTGAGAAATCCGTCCGTTTTCGTCATTTGTTATCGAATCGACTTAAAGCCAGATCGTCACATTGGTCACTCTTCTCTCTGAAACGGTTGTACTTGTTGTCTGCAAAGCAATGTCGCGTGCTGCGGTATGCGGAGACACGAAAGTCATCATAGTAGAACACAGATAAAGCTTCTAAGTTGATGTAATAGCCAGTAAGAACTAGTACAATTCAAGTTTTAGGTATCGATTATTGACTTTTTAGCTGGCTTTGGTGCCTTGGACATGAGCTAGGATCTTAAGATTCTGCATAAAAGGAGGACTAGCAGCCGAGTTGCACGGGAGAATGTGAAAAGTGTTCATATGTAGTAAAAACCTGAGACATCCGTCCGTTTTCGTCATTTGTTATCGAATCGACTTAAAGCCAGATCGTAACATTAGCAGCTCTTCTCTCTAAAACGGTTGTACTTATCGTCTGCAAAGCTGTGTCGCGTGCTGCGGTATGCGGAGAAACTAAAAGCACCGTAGTAGAACATAGATGAAGCATCTAAGTTGATGTAATAGCCAGTAAGAATTAGTCCAATTCAAGTTTTAGGTATCGATTATTGACTTTTTAGATGGCTTTGGTGACTTGGACATGAGCTAGGACCTTAAGATTCTGCATGAAAGGAGGACTAGCAGCCGAGTTGCACGGGAGAATGTGAAAAGTGTTCATATGTAGTAAAAACCTGAGAAATCCGTCCGTTTGCGTCATTTGTTATCGAATCGACTTAAAGCCAGATCGTCACATTGGCCGCTCTTCTCTCTGAAACCGTTGTACTTATCGTCTGCAAAGCTATGTCGCGTGCTGCGATATGCGGAGACACTAAAAGCACCATAGTAGAACACAGATGAAGCTTCTAAGTTGATGTAATAGCCAGTAAGAAGTAGTACAATTCAAGTTTTAGATATTGATTATTGACTTTTTAGCTGGCTTTGGTGCCTTGGACATGATCTAGAACCTTAAGATTCTGCATGAAAGAAGGACTAGCAGCCGAGTTGCCCGGGAGAATGTGAAAAGTGTTCATATGTAGTAAAAACCTTAGAAATCCGTCCGTTTTCGTCATTTTTTTATCCAATCGACTTATAGCCAGATCGTCACATTGGCCGCTCTTCTCTCTGAAACGGTTGTACTTATCGTCTGCTAAGCTATGTCGCGTGCTGCGGTATGCGGAGACACTAAAATCACCATAGTAGAACACAGATGAAGCATCTAAGTTGATGTAATAGCCAGTAAGAAGTAGTCCAATTGAAGTTTTTGGTATCGATTATTGACATTTTAGCTGGCTTTGGTGACTTGGACATGAGCTAGGACCTTAATATTCTGCATGAAAGGAGGACTAGCAGCCGAGTTGCACGGGAGAATGTGAAAAGTGTTCATATGTAGTAAAAACCTGAGAATCCGTCCGTTTTCGTCATTTGTTATCGAATCGACTTAAAGCCAGATCGTCACATTGGCCGCTCTTCTCTCTGAACGGTTGTACATATCGTCTGCAAAGCTATGTCGCGTGCTGCGGTATGCGGAGACAAGAAAATCTTCATAGTAGAACACAGATGAAGCTTCTAAGTTGATGTAATAGCCAGTAAGAAGTAGTACAATTCAAGTTTTAGTTATCGATTATTGACTTTTTAGCTGGCTTTGATGCCTTGGACATGAGCTAGGACCTTAAGATTCTGCATGAAAGGAGGACTAGCAGAGGAGTTGCACGGGTGAATGTGAGAAGTGTTCATATCTAGTAAAAACCTGAGAAATCCGTCCGTTTGCGTCATTTGTTATCGAATCGACTTAAAGCCAGATCGTCACATTGGCCGCTCTTCTCTCTGAAACCGTTGTACTTATCGTCTGCAAAGCTATGTCGCGTGCTGCGATATGCGGAGACACTAAAAGCACCATAGTAGAACACAGATGAAGCTTCTAAGTTGATGTAATAGCCAGTAAGAAGTAGTACAATTCAAGTTTTAGATATTGATTATTGACTTTTTAGCCGGCTTTGGTGCCTTGGACATGATCTAGGACCTTAAGATTCTGCATGAAAGAAGGACTAGCAGCCGAGTTGATCGGGAGAATGTGAAAAGTGTTCATATGTAGTAAAAATCTGAGAAATCCGTCCGTTTTTGTCATTTTTTTATCCAATCGAGTTAAAGCCAGATCGTCACATTGGCCGCTCTTCTCTCTGAAACGGTTGTACTTATCGTCTGCAAAACTATGTCGCGTACAGCGGTATGCGGAGAAACTAAAATCAACGTAGTAGAACATAGATGAAGGTTCTAAGTTGATGTAATAGCCAGTAAGAGGTAGTCCAAATCAAGTTTTAGGTATCGATTATTGACTTTTTAGCTGGCTTTGGTGCCTTGGACATGAGCTAGGATCTTAAGATTCTGCATAAAAGGAGGACTAGCAGCCGAGTTGCACGGGAGAATGTGAAAAGTGTTCATATGTAGTAAAAACCTGAGACATCCGTCCGTTTTCGTCATTTGTTATCGAATCGACTTAAAGCCAGATCGTAACATTAGCAGCTCTTCTCTCTAAAACGGTTGTACTTATCGTCTGCAAAGCTGTGTCGCGTGCTGCGGTATGCGGAGAAACTAAAAGCACCGTAGTAGAACATAGATGAAGCATCTAAGTTGATGTAATAGCCAGTAAGAATTAGTCCAATTCAAGTTTTAGGTATCGATTATTGACTTTTTAGATGGCTTTGGTGACTTGGACATGAGCTAGGACCTTAAGATTCTGCATGAAAGGAGGACTAGCAGCCGAGTTGCACGGGAGAATGTGAAAAGTGTTCATATGTAGCATAAACCTGAGAAATCCGTCCGTTTTTGTCATTTGTTATCGAATCGACTTAAAGCCAGATGGTCACATTGGCCGCTCTTCTCTCTGAAACGGTTGTACTTATCGTCTGCAAAGCTATGTCACGTACTGCGGTATTCGGAGACACTAAAAACACCATAGTAGAACACAGATAAAGCTTCTAAGTTGATGTAATAGCCAGTAAGAACTAGTACAATTCAAGTTTTAGGTATCGATTATTGACTTTTTAGCTGGCTTTGGTGCCTTGGACATGAGCTAGGACCTTACGATTCTGCATGAAAGGAGGACTAGCAGCCGAGTTGCGCGGGAGAATGTGAAAAGTGTTTATATGTAGTAAAAACCTGAGAAATCCGTCCGTTTTCGTCATTTGTTATCGAATCGACTTAAAGCCAAATCGTCGCATTGGCCGCTCTGCTCTGTGAAACGGTTGTACTTATCGTCTGCAAAGCTATGTCGCGTACTGCGGTATTCGGAGACACTAAACGCACCATAGTAGAACACAGATGAAGCTTCTAAGTTGATGTAATAGCCAGTAAGAAGTAGTACAATTCAAGTTTTAGATATTGATTATTGACTTTTTAGCTGGCTTTGGTGCCTTGGACATGATCTAGGACCTTAAGATTCTGCATGAAAGAAGGACTAGCAGCCGAGTTGCCCGGGAGAATGTGAAAAGTGTTCATATGTAGTAAAAACCTTAGAAATCCGTCCGTTTCCGTCATTTTTTTATCCAATCGACTTAAAGCCAGATCGTCACATTGGCCGCTCTTCTCTCTGAAACGGTTGTACTTATCGTCTGCAAAACTATGTCGCGTGCTGCGGTATGCGGAGAAACTAAAGCACCGTAGTAGAACATTGATGAAGGTTCTAAGTTGATGTAATAGCCAGTAGGAAGTAGTACAATTCAAGTTTTAGGTATCGATTATTGACTTTTTAGCTGGCTTTGGTGCCTTGGACATGAGCTAGGACCTTAAGATTCTGCATAAAAGGAGGACTAGCAGCCAAGTTGCACGGGAGAATGTGTAAAGTGTTCATATGTAGTAAAAACCTGAGACATCCGTCCGTTTTCGTCATTTGTTATCGAATCGACTTAAAGCCAGATCGTCACATTGGCCGCTCTTCTCTCTAAAACGGTTGTACTTATCGTCTGCAAAGCTATGTCGCGTGCTGCGGTATGCGGAGAAACTAAAAGCACCGTAGTAGAACATTGATGAAGGTTCTAAGTTGATGTAATAGCCAGTAAGAAGTAGTCCAATTCAAGTTTTAGGTATCGATTATTGACTTTTTAGCTGGCTTTGGTGCCTTGGACATGAGCTAGGACCTTCAGATTCTGCATAAAAGGAAGACTAGCAGCCGAGTTGCACGGGAGAATGTGAAAAGTGTTCATATGTAGTAAAAACCTGAGAAATCCGTCCGTTTTCGTCATTTGTTATCGAATCGACTTAAAGCCAGATCGTCACATTGGCCGCTCTTCTCTCTAAAACGGTTGTACTTATCGTCTGCAAAGCTATGTCGCGTGCTGCGGTATGCGGAGACACTAAAATCGCCATAGTAGAACACAGATGAAGCTTCTAAGTTGATGTAATAGCCAGTAAGAAGTAGTCCAATTCAAGTTTTAGGTATCGATTATTGACTTTTTAGCTGGCTTTGGTGACTTGGACATGAGCCAGGACCTTAAGAGTCTGCATGAAAGGAGGACTAGCAGCCGACTTGCACGGGAGAATGTGAAAAGTGTTCATATGTAGTAAAAACCTGAGAAATCCGTCCGTTTTCGTCATTTGTTATCGAATCGACTTAAAGCCAGATCGTCACATTGGCCGCTCTTCTCTCTGAACGGTTGCACTTATCGTCTGCAAAACTATGTCGCGTACAGCGGTATGCGGAGAAACTAAAATCAACGTAGTAGAACATAGATGAAGGTTCTAAGTTGATGTAATAGCCAGTAAGAGGTAGTCCAATTCAAGTTTTAGGTATCGATTATTGACTTTTTAGCTGGCTTTGGTGCCTTGGACATGAGCTAGGATCTTAAGATTCTGCATAAAAGGAGGACTAGCAGCCGAGTTGCACGGGAGAATGTGAAAAGTGTTCATATGTAGTAAAAACCTGAGACATCCGTCCGTTTTCGTCATTTGTTATCGAATCGACTTAAAGCCAGATCGTAACATTAGCAGCTCTTCTCTCTAAAACGGTTGTACTTATCGTCTGCAAAGCTGTGTCGCGTGCTGCGGTATGCGGAGAAACTAAAAGCACCGTAGTAGAACATAGATGAAGCATCTAAGTTGATGTAATAGCCAGTAAGAATTAGTCCAATTCAAGTTTTAGGTATCGATTATTGACTTTTTAGATGGCTTTGGTGACTTGGACATGAGCTAGGACCTTAAGATTCTGCATGAAAGGAGGACTAGCAGCCGAGTTGCACGGGAGAATGTGAAAAGTGTTCATATGTAGTATAAACCTGAGAAATCCGTCCGTTTTTGTCATTTGTTATCGAATCGACTTAAAGCCAGATGGTCACATTGGCCGCTCTTCTCTCTGAAACGGTTGTACTTATCGTCTGCAAAGCTATGTCACGTACTGCGGTATTCGGAGACACTAAAAACACCATAGTAGAACACAGATAAAGCTTCTAAGTTGATGTAATAGCCAGTAAGAACTAGTACAATTCAAGTTTTAGGTATCGATTATTGACTTTTTAGCTGGCTTTGGTGCCTTGGACATGAGCTAGGACCTTACGATTCTGCATGAAAGGAGGACTAGCAGCCGAGTTGCGCGGGAGAATGTGAAAAGTGTTTATATGTAGTAAAAACCTGAGAAATCCGTCCGTTTTCGTCATTTGTTATCGAATCGACTTAAAGCCAAATCGTCGCATTGGCCGCTCTGCTCTGTGAAACGGTTGTACTTATCGTCTGCAAAGCTATGTCGCGTACTGCGGTATTCGGAGACACTAAACGCACCATAGTAGAACACAGATGAAGCTTCTAAGTTGATGTAATAGCCAGTAAGAAGTAGTACAATTCAAGTTTTAGATATTGATTATTGACTTTTTAGCTGGCTTTGGTGCCTTGGACATGATCTAGGACCTTAAGATTCTGCATGAAAGAAGGACTAGCAGCCGAGTTGCCCGGGAGAATGTGAAAAGTGTTCATATGTAGTAAAAACCTTAGAAATCCGTCCGTTTCCGTCATTTATTTATCCAATCGACTTAAAGCCAGATCGTCACATTGGCCGCTCTTCTCTCTGAAACGGTTGTACTTATCGTCTGCAAAACTATGTCGCGTGCTGCGGTATGCGGAGAAACTAAAGCACCGTAGTAGAACATTGATGAAGGTTCTAAGTTGATGTAATAGCCAGTAGGAAGTAGTACAATTCAAGTTTTAGGTATCGATTATTGACTTTTTAGCTGGCTTTGGTGCCTTGGACATGAGCTAGGACCTTAAGATTCTGCATAAAAGGAGGACTAGCAGCCGAGTTGCACGGGAGAATGTGTAAAGTGTTCATATGTAGTAAAAACCTGAGACATCCGTCCGTTTTCGTCATTTGTTATCGAATCGACTTAAAGCCAGATCGTCACATTGGCCGCTCTTCTCTCTAAAACGGTTGTACTTATCGTCTGCAAAGCTATGTCGCGTGCTGCGGTATGCGGAGAAACTAAAAGCACCGTAGTAGAACATTGATGAAGGTTCTAAGTTGATGTAATAGCCAGTAAGAAGTAGTCCAATTCAAGTTTTAGGTATCGATTATTGACTTTTTAGCTGGCTTTGGTGCCTTGGACATGAGCTAGGACCTTCAGATTCTGCATAAAAGGAAGACTAGCAGCCGAGTTGCACGGGAGAATGTGAAAAGTGTTCATATGTAGTAAAAACCTGAGAAATCCGTCCGTTTTCGTCATTTGTTATCGAATCGACTTAAAGCCAGATCGTCACATTGGCCGCTCTTCTCTCTAAAACGGTTGTACTTATCGTCTGCAAAGCTATGTCGCGTGCTGCGGTATGCGGAGACACTAAAATCGCCATAGTAGAACACAGATGAAGCTTCTAAGTTGATGTAATAGCCAGTAAGAAGTAGTCCAATTCAAGTTTTAGGTATCGATTATTGACTTTTTAGCTGGCTTTGGTGACTTGGACATGAGCCAGGACCTTAAGAGTCTGCATGAAAGGAGGACTAGCAGCCGACTTGCACGGGAGAATGTGAAAAGTGTTCATATGTAGTAAAAACCTGAGAAATCCGTCCGTTTTCGTCATTTGTTATCGAATCGACTTAAAGCCAGATCGTCACATTGGCCGCTCTTCTCTCTGAACGGTTGCACTTATCGTCTGCAAAGCTATGTCGCGTACTGCGGTATTCGGAGACACTAAACGCACCATAGTAGAACACAGATGAAGCTTCTAAGTTGATGTAATAGCCAGTAAGAAGTAGTACAATTCAAGTTTTAGATATTGATTATTGACTTTTTAGCTGGCTTTGGTGCCTTGGACATGATCTAGGACCTTAAGATTCTGCATGAAAGAAGGACTAGCAGCCGAGTTGCCCGGGAGAATGTGAAAAGTGTTCATATGTAGTAAAAACCTTAGAAATCCGTCCGTTTCCGTCATTTTTTTATCCAATCGACTTAAAGCCAGATCGTCACATTGGCCGCTCTTCTCTCTGAAACGGTTGTACTTATCGTCTGCAAAACTATGTCGCGTGCTGCGGTATGCGGAGAAACTAAAGCACCGTAGTAGAACATTGATGAAGGTTCTAAGTTGATGTAATAGCCAGTAGGAAGTAGTACAATTCAAGTTTTAGGTATCGATTATTGACTTTTTAGCTGGCTTTGGTGCCTTGGACATGAGCTAGGACCTTAAGATTCTGCATAAAAGGAGGACTAGCAGCCGAGTTACACGGGAGAATGTGTAAAGTGTTCATATGTAGTAAAAACCTGAGACATCCGTCCGTTTTCGTCATTTGTTATCGAATCGACTTAAAGCCAGATCGTCACATTGGCCGCTCTTCTCTCTAAAACGGTTGTACTTATCGTCTGCAAAGCTATGTCGCGTGCTGCGGTATGCGGAGAAACTAAAAGCACCGTAGTAGAACATTGATGAAGGTTCTAAGTTGATGTAATAGCCAGTAAGAAGTAGTCCAATTCAAGTATTAGGTATCGATTATTGACTTTTTAGCTGGCTTTGGTGCCTTGGACATGAGCTAGGACCTTCAGATTCTGCATAAAAGGAAGACTAGCAGCCGAGTTGCACGGGAGAATGTGAAAAGTGTTCATATGTAGTAAAAACCTGAGAAATCCGTCCGTTTTCGTCATTTGTTATCGAATCGACTTAAAGCCAGATCGTCACATTGGCCGCTCTTCTCTCTAAAACGGTTGTACTTATCGTCTGCAAAGCTATGTCGCGTGCTGCGGTATGCGGAGAAACTAAAAGCACCGTAGTAGAACATTGATGAAGGTTCTAAGTTGATGTAATAGCCAGTAAGAAGTAGTCCAATTCAAGTATTAGGTATCGATTATTGACTTTTTAGCTGGCTTTGGTGCCTTGGACATGAGCTAGGACCTTCAGATTCTGCATAAAAGGAAGACTAGCAGCCGAGTTGCACGGGAGAATGTGAAAAGTGTTCATATGTAGTAAAAACCTGAGAAATCCGTCCGTTTTCGTCATTTGTTATCGAATCGACTTAAAGCCAGATCGTCACATTGGCCGCTCTTCTCTCTAAAACGGTTGTACTTATCGTCTGCAAAGCTATGTCGCGTGCTGCGGTATGCGGAGACACTAAAATCGCCATAGTAGAACACAGATGAAGCTTCTAAGTTGATGTAATAGCCAGTAAGAAGTAGTCCAATTCAAGTTTTAGGTATCGATTATTGACTTTTTAGCTGGCTTTGGTGACTTGGACATGAGCCAGGACCTTAAGAGTCTGCATGAAAGGAGGACTAGCAGCCGACTTGCACGGGAGAATGTGAAAAGTGTTCATATGTAGTAAAAACCTGAGAAATCCGTCCGTTTTCGTCATTTGTTATCGAATCGACTTAAAGCCAGATCGTCACATTGGCCGCTCTTCTCTCTGAACGGTTGCACTTATCGTCTGCAAAGCTATGTCGCGTGCTGCGGTATTTGGAGACACTAAACGCACCATAGTAGAACACAGATGAAGCTTCTAAGATGATGTAATAGCCAGTAAGAAATAGTACAATTCAAGTTTTAGATATCGTTATTGACTTTTTAACTGGCTTTGGTGCCTTGGACATGAGCTATGACCTTAAGATTATGCATGAAAGGAGGACTAGCAGCCGAGTTGCACGGGAGAATGTGAAAAGTGTTCATATCTAGTAAAAACCTGAGAAATCCGTCCGTTTGCGTCATTTGTTATCGAATCGACTTAAAGCCAGATCGTCACATTTGCCGCTCTTCTCTCTGAAACCGTTGTACTTATCGTCTGCAAAGCTATGTCGCGTGCTGCGATATGCGGAGACACTAAAAGCACCATAGTAGAACACAGATGAAGCTTCTAAGTTGATGTAATAGCCAGTAAGAAGTAGTACAATTCAAGTTTTAGATATTGATTATTGACTCTTTAGCTGGCTTTGGGGCCTTGGACATGATCTAGGACCTTAAGATTCTGCATGAAAGAAGGACAAGCAGCCGAGTTGCACGGGAGAATGTGAAAAGTGTTCATATGTAGTAGAGACCTGACAAATCCGTCTGTTTTCGTCATTTGTTATACAATCGACTTAAAGCCAGATCGTCACATTGGCCGCTCTTCTCTCTGAAACGGTTGTACTTATCGTCTGCAAAACTATGTCGCGTGCTGCGGTATGCGGAGAAACTAAAAGCACCGTAGTAGAACACAGATGAAGGTTCTAAGTTGATGTAATAGCCAGTAAGAAGTAATACAATTCAAGTTTTAGGAATCGATTATTGATTTTTTAGCTGGCTTTGGTGCCTTGGACATGAGCTAGGACCTTAAGATTCTGCATAAAAGGAGGACTAGCAGCCGAGTTGCACGGGAGAATGTGAAAAGTGTTCATATGTAGTAATAAACTTAGAAATCCGTCCTTATTCGTCATTTGTTATCGAATCGACTTATAGCCAGATCGTCACATTGGCCGCTCTTCTCTCTGAAACGGTTGTACTTATCGTCTTCAAAGCTATGTCGCGTGCTGCGGTATGCAGGGACGCTAAAATCACCATAGTAGAACACAGATGAAGCTTCTATGATGATGTAATAGCCAGTTAGAAGTAGTAGAATTCAAGTTTTAGGTATCGATTATTGATTTTTATCTGGCTTCGGTGCCTTGGACATGAGCTAGGACCTTAAGATTCTGCATGAAAGGAGGACTAGCAGCCGAGTTGCACGGGAGAATGTGAAAGGTGTTCATATGTAGTAAAAACCTGAGAAATCGGTCCGTTTTCGTCATTTGTTATCGAATCGACTTATAGCCAGATCGTCACATTGGCCGCTCTTCTCTCTGAAACGGTTGTACTTATCGTCTGCAAAGCTATGTCGCGTGCTGCGGTATGTGGAGACACTAAAATCACCATAGTAGAACACAGATGAAGCTTCTAAGTTGATGTAATAGCCAGTAAGAAATAGTACAATTCAAGTTTTAGGTATCGATTATTGACTTTTTAGCTGGCTTTGGTGCCTTGGACATGAGCTAGGACCTTGAGATTCGGCATGAAAGGAGGACTAGCAGCCGAGTTGCACGGGAGAATGTGAAAAGTGTTCATATGTAGTAAGAATCTGAGAAATCCGTCCGTTTTCGTCATTTGTTATCGAATCGACTTAAAGCCAGATCGTCACATTGGCCGCTCTTCTCTCTGAAACGGTTGTACTTATCGTCTGCAAAGCTATGACGCGTACTGCGATATTCGGAGACACTAAAAACATAATAGTAGAACACAGATGAAGCTTTTAAGATGATGTAATAGCCAGTAAGAAGTATTACAATTCAATTTTTAGGTATCGGTTATTGACATTTTAGCTGGCTTTGGTGCCTTGGACATGAGCCAGGACCTTAAGATTCTGCATGAAAGGAGGACTAGCAGCCGAGTTGCACGGGAGAATGTGAAAAGTGTTCATATGTAGTAAAAACCTGAGAAATCCGTCCGTTTTCGTCATTTGTTATCGAATCGACTTAAAGCCAGATCGTCACATTGGCCACTCTTCTCTCTGAAACGGTTGTACTTATTGTCTGCAAAGTTATGTCGCGTGCTGCGGTATGCGGAGACACGAAAAGCACCATAGTAGAACACAGATGAAACTTTTAAGTTGATGTAATAGCCAGTAAGAAGTATTACAATTCAAGTTTTAGATATTGATTATTGACTTTTTAGCTGGCTTTGGTGCCTTGGACATTAGCTATGACCTTAAGATTCTACATGAAAGAAGGACTAGCAGCCGAGTTGCACGGGAGAATGTGAAAAGTATTCATATGTAGTAAAAACCTGAGATATCCGTCCGTTTTCGTCATTTGTTATCGAATCGACTTAAAGCCAGATGGTCACATTGGCCCTCTCTTCTCTCTGAAACGGTTGTACTTATCGTCTGCAAAGCTATGTCGCGTACTGCGGTATTCGGAGACACTAAAAACACCATAGTAGAACACAGATGAAGCTTCTAAGATGATATAATAGCCAGTAAGAAGTAGTACAATTCATGTTTTAGTTATCGGTTATTGAATTTTTAGCTGGCTTTGGTGCCTTGAACATGAGCTAGGACCTTAAGATTCTGTATGAAAGGAGGACTAGCAGCCCAGTTGCTCGGGAGAATGTGAAAACTGTTCATATGTAGTAAAAAGCAACCTGAGAAATCCGTCCGTTTTCGTCATTTGTTATCGAATCGACTTAAAGCCAGATCGTCACATTGGCCGCTCTTCTCTCTGAAACGGTTGTACTTATCGTCTGCAAAGCTATGACGCGTACTGCGATATTCGGAGACGCTAAAAACACCATAGTAGAACACAGATGAAGCTTTTAAGATGATGTAATAGCCAGTAAGAAGTAGTACAATTCAATTTTTAGGTATCGGTTATTGACATTTTAGCTGGCTTTGCTGCCTTGGACATGAGCCAGGACCTTAAGATTCTGCATGAAAGGAGGACTAGCAGCCGAGTTGCACGGGAGAATGTGAAAAGTGTTCATATGTAGTAAAAACCTGAGAAATCCGTCCGTTTGCGTCATTTGTTATCGAATCGACTTAAAGCCAGATCGTCACATTTGCCGCTCTCCTCTCTGAAACCGTTGTACTTATCGTCTGCAAAGCTATGTCGCGTGCTGCGATATGCGGAGACACTAAAAGCACCATAGTAGAACACAGATGAAGCTTCTAAGTTGATGTAATAGCCAGTAAGAAGTAGTACAATTCAAGTTTTAGATATTGATTATTGACTCTTTAGCTGGCTTTGGGGCCTTGGACATGATCTAGGACCTTAAGATTCTGCATGAAAGAAGGACTAGCAGCCGAGTTGCACGGGAGAATGTGAAAAGTGTTCATATGTAGTAAAGACCTGAGAAATCCGTCTGTTTTCGTCATTTGTTATACAATCGACTTAAAGCCAGATCGTCACATTGGCCGCTCTTCTCTCTGAAACGGTTGTACTTATCGTCTGCAAAACTATGTCGCGTGCTGCGGTATGCAGGGACGCTAAAATCACCATAGTAGAACACAGATGAAGCTTCTATGATGATGTAATAGCCAGTTAGAAGTAGTAGAATTCAAGTTTTAGGTATCGATTATTGATTTTTAGCTGGCTTCGGTGCCTTGGACATGAGCTAGGACCTTAAGATTCTGCATGAAAGGAGGACTAGCAGCCGAGTTGCACGGGAGAATGTGAAAGGTGTTCATATGTAGTAAAAACCTGAGAAATCGGTCCGTTTTCGTTATTTGTTATCGAATCGACTTATAGCCAGATCGTCACATTGGCCGCTCTTCTCTCTGAAACGGTTGTACTTATCGTCTGCAAAGCTATGTCGCGTGCTGCGGTATGTGGAGACACTAAAATCACCATAGTAGAACACAGATGAAGCTTCTAAGTTGATGTAATAGCCAGTAAGAAATAGTACAATTCAAGTTTTAGGTATCGATTATTGACTTTTTAGCTGGCTTTGGTGCCTTGGACATGAGCTAGGACCTTGAGATTCGGCATGAAAGGAGGACTAGCAGCCGAGTTGCACGGGAGAATGTGAAAAGTGTTCATATGTAGTAAGATTCTGAGAAATCCGTCCGTTTACGTCATTTGTTATCGAATCGACTTAAAGCCAGATCGTCACATTGGCCGCTCTTCTCTCTGAAACGGTTGTACTTATCGTCTGCAAAGCTATGACGCGTACTGCGATATTCGGAGACACTAAAAACATAATAGTAGAACACAGATGAAGCTTTTAAGATGATGTAATAGCCAGTAAGAAGTAGTACAATTCAATTTTTAGGTATCGGTTATTGACATTTTAGCTGGCTTTGGTGTCTTGGACATGAGCCAGGACCTTAAGATTCTGCATGAAAGGAGGACTAGCAGCCGAGTTGCACGGGAGAATGTGAAAAGTGTTCATATGTAGTAAAAACCTGAGAAATCCGTCCGTTTTCGTCATTTGTTATCGAATCGACTTAAAGCCAGATCGTCACATTGGCCACTCTTCTCTCTGAAACGGTTGTACTTATTGTCTGCAAAGTTATGTCGCGTGCTGCGGTATGCGGAGACACGAAAAGCACCATAGTAGAACACAGATGAAACTTTTAAGTTGATGTAATAGCCAGTAAGAAGTAGTACAATTCAAGTTTTAGATATTGATTATTGACTTTTTAGCTGGCTTTGGTGCCTTGGACATTAGCTATGACCTTAAGATTCTACATGAAAGAAGGACTAGCAGCCGAGTTGCACGGGAGAATGTGAAAAGTATTCATATGTAGTAAAAACCTGAGATATCCGTCCGTTTTCGTCATTTGTTATCGAATCGACTTAAAGCCAGATGGTCACATTGGCCCTCTCTTCTCTCTGAAACGGTTGTACTTATCGTCTGCAAAGCTATGTCGCGTACTGCGGTATTCGGAGACACTAAAAACACCATAGTAGAACACAGATGAAGCTTCTAAGATGATATAATAGTCAGTAAGAAGTAGTACAATTCATGTTTTAGTTATCGGTTATTGAATTTTTAGCTGGCTTTGGTGCCTTGAACATGAGATAGGACCTTAAGATTCTGTATGAAAGGAGGACTAGCAGCCCAGTTGCTCGGGAGAATGTGAAAACTGTTCATATGTAGTAAAAAGCAACCTGAGAAATCCGTCCGTTTTCGTCATTTGTTATCGAATCGACTTAAAGCCAGATCGTCACATTGGCCGCTCTTCTCTCTGAAACGGTTGTACTTATCGTCTGCAAAGCTATGACGCGTACTGCGATATTCGGAGACGCTAAAAACACCATAGTAGAACACAGATGAAGTTTTTAAGATGATGTAATAGCCAGTAAGAAGTAGTACAATTCAATTTTTAGGTATCGGTTATTGACATTTTAGCTGGCTTTGCTGCCTTGGACATGAGCCAGGACCTTAAGATTCTGCATGAAAGGAGGACTAGCAGCCGAGTTGCACGGGAGAATGTGAAAAGTGTTCATATGTAGTAAAAACCTGAGAAATCCGTCCGTTTGCGTCATTTGTTATCGAATCGACTTAAAGCCAGATCGTCACATTTGCCGCTCTTCTCTCTGAAACCGTTGTACTTATCGTCTGCAAAGCTATGTCGCGTGCTGCGATATGCGGAGACACTAAAAGCACCATAGTAGAACACAGATGAAGCTTCTAAGTTGATGTAATAGCCAGTAAGAAGTAGTACAATTCAAGTTTTAGATATTGATTATTGACTCTTTAGCTGGCTTTGGGGCCTTGGACATGATCTAGGACCTTAAGATTCTGCATGAAAGAAGGACTAGCAGCCGAGTTGCACGGGAGAATGTGAAAAGTGTTCATATGTAGTAAAGACCTGAGAAATCCGTCTGTTTTCGTCATTTGTTATACAATCGACTTAAAGCCAGATCGTCACATTGGCCGCTCTTCTCTCTGAAACGGTTGTACTTATCGTCTGCAAAACTATGTCGCGTGCTGCGGTATGCAGGGACGCTAAAATCACCATAGTAGAACACAGATGAAGCTTCTATGATGATGTAATAGCCAGTTAGAAGTAGTAGAATTCAAGTTTTAGGTATCGATTCTTGATTTTTAGCTGGCTTCGGTGCCTTGGACATGAGCTAGGACCTTAAGATTCTGCATGAAAGGAGGACTAGCAGCCGAGTTGCACGGGAGAATGTGAAAGGTGTTCATATGTAGTAAAAACCTGAGAAATCGGTCCGTTTTCGTTATTTGTTATCGAATCGACTTATAGCCAGATCGTCACATTGGCCGCTCTTCTCTCTGAAACGGTTGTACTTATCGTCTGCAAAGCTATGTCGCGTGCTGCGGTATGTGGAGACACTAAAATCACCATAGTAGAACACAGATGAAGCTTCTAAGTTGATGTAATAGCCAGTAAGAAATAGTACAATTCAAGTTTTAGGTATCGATTATTGACTTTTTAGCTGGCTTTGGTGCCTTGGACATGAGCTAGGACCTTGAGATTCGGCATGAAAGGAGGACTAGCAGCCGAGTTGCACGGGAGAATGTGAAAAGTGTTCATATGTAGTAAGATTCTGAGAAATCCGTCCGTTTACGTCATTTGTTATCGAATCGACTTAAAGCCAGATCGTCACATTGGCCGCTCTTCTCTCTGAAACGGTTGTACTTATCGTCTGCAAAGCTATGACGCGTACTGCGATATTCGGAGACACTAAAAACACCATAGTAGAACACAGATGAAGCTTTTAAGATGATGTAATAGCCAGTAAGAAGTAGTACAATTCAATTTTTAGGTATCGGTTATTGACATTTTAGCTGGCATTGGTGCCTTGGACATGAGCCAGGACCTTAAGATTCTGCATGAAAGGAGGACTAGCAGCCGAGTTGCACGGGAGAATGTGAAAAGTGTTCATATGTAGTAAAAACCTGAGAAATCCGTCCGTTTTCGTCATTTGTTATAGAATCGACTTAAAGCCAGATCGTCACATTGGCCACTCTTCTCTCTGAAACGGTTGTACTTATTGTCTGCAAAGTTATGTCGCGTGCTGCGGTATCCGGAGACACGTAAATCATCATAGTAGAACACAGATAAAGCTTCTAAGTTGATGTAATAGCCTGTAAGAAGTAGTACAATTCAAGTTTTAGGTATCGATTATTGACTTTTTAGCTGGCTTTGGTGCCTTGGACATGAGCTAGGACCTTGAGATTCGGCATGAAAGGAGGACTAGCAGCCGAGTTGCACGGGAGAATGTGAAAAGTGTTCATATGTAGTAAAAATCTGAGAAATCCGTCCGTTTTCATCATTTGTTATCGAATCGACTTAAAGCCAGATCGTCACATTGGCCGCTCTTCTCTCTGAAACGGTTGTACTTATCGTCTGCAAAGCTATGACGCGTACTGCGATATTCGGAGACACTAAAAACACCATAGTAGAACACAGATGAATCTTTTAAGATTATGTAATAGCCAGTAAGAGGTAGTACAATTCAATTTTTAGGTATCGGTTATTGACATTTTAGCTGGCTTTGGTGCCTTGGACATGAGCCAGGACCTTAAGATTCTGCATGAAAGGAGGACTAGCAGCCGAGTTGCACGGGAGAATGTGAAAAGTGTTCATATGTAGTAAAAACCTGAGAAATCCGTCCGTTTGCGTCATTTGTTATCGAATCGACTTAAAGCCAGATCGTCACATTTGCCGCTCTTCTCTCTGAAACCGTTGTACTTATCGTCTGCAAAGCTATGTCGCGTGCTGCGATATGCGGAGACACTAAAAGCACCATAGTAGAACACAGATGAAGCTTCTAAGTTGATGTAATAGCCAGTAAGAAGTAGTACAATTCAAGTTTTAGATATTGATTATTGACTCTTTAGCTGGCTTTGGGGCCTTGGACATGATCTAGGACCTTAAGATTCTGCATGAAAGAAGGACTAGCAGCCGAGTTGCACGGGAGAATGTGAAAAGTGTTCATATGTAGTAAAGACCTGAGAAATCCGTCTGTTTTCGTCATTTGTTATACAATCGACTTAAAGCCAGATCGTCACATTGGCCGCTCTTCTCTCTGAAACGGTTGTACTTATCGTCTGCAAAACTATGTCGCGTGCTGCGGTATGCAGGGACGCTAAAATCACCATAGTAGAACACAGATGAAGCTTCTATGATGATGTAATAGCCAGTTAGAAGTAGTAGAATTCAAGTTTTAGGTATCGATTATTGATTTTTAGCTGGCTTCGGTGCCTTGGACATGAGCTAGGACCTTAAGATTCTGCATGAAAGGAGGACTAGCAGCCGAGTTGCACGGGAGAATGTGAAAGGTGTTCATATGTAGTAAAAACCTGAGAAATCGGTCCGTTTTCGTTATTTGTTATCGAATCGACTTATAGCCAGATCGTCACATTGGCCGCTCTTCTCTCTGAAACGGTTGTACTTATCGTCTGCAAAGCTATGTCGCGTGCTGCGGTATGTGGAGACACTAAAATCACCATAGTAGAACACAGATGAAGCTTCTAAGTTGATGTAATAGCCAGTAAGAAATAGTACAATTCAAGTTTTAGGTATCGATTATTGACTTTTTAGCTGGCTTTGGTGCCTTGGACATGAGCTAGGACCTTGAGATTCGGCATGAAAGGAGGACTAGCAGCCGAGTTGCACGGGAGAATGTGAAAAGTGTTCATATGTAGTAAGGTTCTGAGAAATCCGTCCGTTTACGTCATTTGTTATCGAATCGACTTAAAGCCAGATCGTCACATTGGCCGCTCTTCTCTCTGAAACGGTTGTACTTATCGTCTGCAAAGCTATGACGCGTACTGCGATATTCGGAGACACTAAAAACACCATAGTAGAACACAGATGAAGCTTTTAAGATGATGTAATAGCCAGTAAGAAGTAGTACAATTCAATTTTTAGGTATCGGTTATTGACATTTTAGCTGGCATTGGTGCCTTGGACATGAGCCAGGACCTTAAGATTCTGCATGAAAGGAGGACTAGCAGCCGAGTTGCACGGGAGAATGTGAAAAGTGTTCATATGTAGTAAAAACCTGAGAAATCCGTCCGTTTTCGTCATTTGTTATAGAATCGACTTAAAGCCAGATCGTCACATTGGCCACTCTTCTCTCTGAAACGGTTGTACTTATTGTCTGCAAAGTTATGTCGCGTGCTGCGGTATGCGGAGACACGTAAATCATCATAGTAGAACACAGATAAAGCTTCTAAGTTGATGTAATAGCCTGTAAGAAGTAGTACAATTCAAGTTTTAGGTATCGATTATTGACTTTTTAGCTGGCTTTGGTGCCTTGGACATGAGCTAGGACCTTGAGATTCGGCATGAAAGGAGGACTAGCAGCCGAGTTGCACGGGAGAATGTGAAAAGTGTTCATATGTAGTAAAAATCTGAGAAATCCGTCCGTTTTCATCATTTGTTATCGAATCGACTTAAAGCCAGATCGTCACATTGGCCGCTCTTCTCTCTGAAACAGTTGTACTTATCGTCTGCAAAGCTATGACGCGTACTGCGATATTCGGAGACACTAAAAACACCATAGTAGAACACAGATGAATCTTTTAAGATTATGTAATAGCCAGTAAGAGGTAGTACAATTCAATTTTTAGGTATCGGTTATTGACATTTTAGGTGGCTTTGGTGCCTTGGACATGAGCCAGGACCTTAAGATTCTGCATGAAAGGAGGACTAGCAGCCGAGTTGCACGGGAGAATGTGAAAAGTGTTCATATGTAGTAAAAACCTGATAAATCCGTCCGTTTTCGTCATTTGTTATCGAATCGACTTAAAGCCAGATCGTCACATTGGCCACTCTTCTCTCTGAAATGGTTGTACTTATTGTCTGCAAAGTTATGTCGCGTGCTGCGGTATGCGGAGACACGAAAATCATCATAGTAGAACACAGATAAAGCTTCGAAGTTGATGTAATAGCCTGTAAGAAGTAGTACAATTCAAGTTTTAGGTATCGATAATTGACTTTTTAGCTGGCTTTGGTGCCTTGGACATGAGCCAGGACCTTAAGATTCTGCATGAAAGGAGGACTAGCAGCCGAGTTGCACGGGAGAAGGTGAAAAGTGTTCAAATGTAGTAAAAACCTGAGAAATCCGTCCGTTTTCGTCATTTGTTATCGAATCGACTTAAAGCCAAATCGGCACATTGGCCGCTCTGCTCTCTGAAACGTTTGTACTTATCGTCTGCAAAGCCATGTCGCGAACTGCGGTATTCGGAGACACTAAAAGCACCATAGTAGAACACAGATGAAGCTTCTAAGATGATATAATAGCCAGTAAGAAATAGTACAATTCAAGTTTCAGGTATAGTTATTGACTTTTTAGCTGGCTTTGATGCCTTGGACATTAGCTATGACCTTAAGATTCTGCATGAAAGGAGGACTAGCACTCGAGTTGCACGGGAGAATGTGAAAAGTGTTCATATGTAGTAAAAACCTCAGAAATCCGTCCGTTTTCGTCATTTGTTATCGAATCGACTTAAAGCCAGATCGTCACATTTGCCGTTCTTCTCTCTGAATCCGTTGTACTTATCGTCTGCAAAGCTATGTCGCGTGCTGCGGTATGCGGAGACACTAAAAGCACCATAGTAGAACACAGATGAAACTTTTAAGTTGATGTAATAGCCAGTAAGAAGTAGTACAATTCAAGTTTTAGATATTGATTATTGACTTTTTAGCTGGCTTTGGTGCCTTGGACATGATCTAGGACCTTAAGATTCTACATGAAAGAAGGACTACCAGCTGAGTTGCATGGGAGAATGTGAAAAGTGTTCATATGTAGTAAAAACCAACCTGAGAAATCCGTCCGTTTTCGTCATTTGTTATCGAATCGACTTAAAGCCAATTCATCACATTGGCAGCTCTGCTCTCTGAAACGGTTGTTCTTATCGCCTGCAAAGCTATGTCGCGTACTGCGGTATTCGGAGACACTAAAAGCATCATAGTAGAACACAGATGAAGCTTCTAAGTTGATGTAATAGCCAGTAAGAAGTAGTAGAATTCAAGTTTTAGGTATCGATTATTGACTTTTTAGGTGGCTTTGGAGCCTTGGACATGAGCTAGGACTTTAAGATTCTGCATGAAAGGAGGACTAGCATCCGAGTTGCACGGGAGAATGTGAAAAGTGTTCATATGTAGTAAAAACCTGAGATATCCGTCCGTTTTCGTCATTTGTTATCGAATCGGCTTAAAGCCAGATGGTCACATTGGCCGCTCTTCTCTCTGAAACGGTTGTACTTATCGTCTGCAAAGCTATGTCGCGTACTGCGGTATTCGGAGACACTAAAAACACCATAGTAGAACACAGATGAAGCTTCTAAGATGATATAATAGCCAGTAAGAAGTAGTACAATTCATGTTTTAGCTATCGGTTATTGAATTTTTAGCTGGCTTTGGTGCCTTGAACATGAGCTAGGACCTTAAGATTCTGTATGAAAGGAGGACTAGCAGCCCAGTTGCTCGGGAGAATGTGAAAACTGTTCATATGTAGTAAAAAGCAACCTGAGAAATCCGTCCGTTTTCGTCATTTGTTATCGAATCGACTTAAAGCCAGATCGTCACATTGGCCGCTCTTCTCTCTGAAACGGTTGTACTTATCGTCTGCAAAGCTATGTCGCGTTCTGCGGTATGCGGAGGCACTAAAAGCACCATAGTAGAACACATATGAAGCTTCTAAGGTGATGTAATAGCCAGTAAGAAGTTGTACAATTCAAGTTTTAGGTATCGATTATTGACTTTTTAGCTGGCTTTGGTGCCTTGGACATGAGCTAGGACCTTGAGATTCGGCATGAAAGGAGGAATAGCAGCCGAGTTGCACGGGAGAATGTGAAAAGTGTTCATATGTAGTAAAAATCTGAGAAATCCGTCCGTTTTCGTCATTTGTTATCGAATCGACTTAAAGCCAGATCGTCACATTGGCCGCTCTTCTCTCTGAAACGGTTGTACTTATCGTCTGCAAAGCTATGACGCGTACTGCGATATTCGGAGACACTAAAAACACCATAGTAGAACACAGATGAGGCTTTTATGATGATGTAATAGCCAGTAAGAAGTAGTACAATTCAATTTTTAGGTATCGGTTTTTGACATTTTAGCTGGCTTTGCTGCCTTGGACATGAGCCAGGACCTTAAGATTCTGCATGAAAGGAGGACTAGCAGCCGAGTTGCACGGGAGAATGTGAAAAGTGTTCATATGTAGTAAAAACCTGAGAAATCCGTCCGTTTTCGTCATTTGTTATCGAATCGACTTAAAGCCAGATCGTCACATTGGCCACTCTTCTGTCTGAAACGGTTGTAGTTATTGTCTGCAAAGTTATGTCGCGTGCTGCGGTATGCGGAGACACGAAAATCATCATAGTAGAACACAGATAAAGCTTCTAAGTTGATGTAATAGCCTGTAAGAAGTAGTACAATTCAAGTTTTAGGTATCGATAATTGACTTTTTAGCTGGCTTTGGTGCCTTGGACAGGAGCTAGGACCTTAAGATTCAGCATGAAAGTAGGACTAGCAGCCGAGTTGCACGGGAGAAGGTGAAAAGTGTTCAAATGTAGTAAAAACCTGAGAAATCCGTCCGTTTTCGTCATTTGTTATCGAATCGACTTAGAGCCAAATCGGCACATTGGCCGCTCTGCTCTCTGAAACGTTTGTACTTATCGTCTGCAAAGCTATGTCGCGTACTGCGGTATTCGGAGACTCTAAACGCACCATAGTAGAACACAGATGAAGCTTCTAAGATGATATAATAGCCAGTAAGAAATAGTAGAATTCAAGTTTTAGGTATAGTTATTGACTTTTTAGCTGGCTTTGGTGCCTTGGACATTAGCTATGACCTTAAGATTCTGCATGAAAGGAGGACTAGCACTCGAGTTGCATGGGAGAATGTGAAAAGTGTTCATATGTAGTAAAAACCTCAGAAATCCGTCCGTTTTCGTCATTTCTTATCGAATCGACTTAAAGCCAGATCGTCACATTTGCCGTTCTTCTCTCTGAATCCGTTGTACTTATCGTCTGCAAAGCTATGTCGCGTGCTGCGGTATGCGGAGACACTAAAAGCACCATAGTAGAACACAGATGAAACTTCTAAGTTGATGTAATAGCCAGTAAGAAGTAGTACAATTCAAGTTTTAGATATTGATTATTGACTAAAGCTGGCTTTGGTGCCTTGGACATGATCTAGGACCCTAAGATTCTGCATGAAAGAAGGACTAGCAGCCGAGTTGCACGGGACAATGTGAAAAGAGTTCATATGTAGTAAAAACCTGAGAAATCCGTCCGTTTTCGTCATTTGTTATCGAATCGACTTAAAGCCAGATCATCACATTGGCCGCTCTTATCTCTGAAACGGTTGTACTTATCGTCTGCAAAGCTATGTCGCGTACTGCGGTATTCGGAGACACTAAAAACACCATAGTAGAACACAGATGAAGCTTCTAAGATGATATAATAGCCAGTAAGAAGTAGTACAATTCAAGTTTTAGTTATCGGTTATTGAATTTTTAGCTGGCTTTGGTGCCTTGAACATGAGCTAGGACCTTAAGATTCTGTATGAAAGGAGGACTAGCAGCCCAGTTGCTCGGGAGAATGTGAAAACTGTTCATATGTAGTAAAAAGCAACCTGAGAAATCCGTCCGTTTTCGTCATTTGTTATCGAATCGACTTAAAGCCAGATCGTCACATTGGCCGCTCTTCTCTCTGAAACGGTTGTATTTATCGTCTGCAAAGCTATGTCGCGTGCTGCGGTATGCGGAGGCACTAAAAGCACCATAGTAGAACACATATGAAGCTTCTAAGATGATGTAATAGCCAGTAAGAAGTTGTACAATTCAAGTTTTAGGTATTGATTATTGACTTTTTAGCTGGCTTTGGTGCCTTGGACATGAGCTAGGACCTTAAGATTCTTCATGAAAGGAGGAGTAGCAGCCGAGTTGCACGGGAGAATGTGAAAAGTGTTCATATGTAGTAAAAACCTGAGAAATCCGTCCGTTTTCGTCATTTGTTATCGAATCGACTTAAAGCCAGATCGTCACATTGGCCGCTCGTCTCTCTCTGGAACGGTTGTACTTATCGTCTGCAAAGCTAGGTCGCGTGCTGCGGTATGCGGAGACACTAAAAGCACCATAGTAGAACACAGATGAAGCTTCTAAGTTGATGTAATAGCCAGTAAGAAGTAATCCAATTCAAGTTTTAGGTATCGATTATTGATATTTCAGGTGGCTCTGGTGCCTTGGACATGAGCTAGGACCTTAAGATTCTGCATAAAAGGAGGACTAGCTGCCCAGTTGCACGGGAGAATGTGAAGAGTGTTCATATGTAGTAAAAACCTGAGACATCCGTCCGTTTTCGTCATTTGTTATCGAATAGACTTAAAGCCAGATCGTCACATTGGCCGCTCTTCTCTCAGAAACCGTTGTACTTATCGTCTGCAAAGCTATGTCGCGTGCTGCGTTATGCGGAGACACTAAAAGCACCATAGTAGAACACAGATGAAGCTTTTAAGTTGACGTAATAGCCAGTAAGAAGTAGTAGAATTCAAGTTTTAGGTATCGATTATTGACTTTTTAGCTGGCTTCGGTGCCTTGGACATGAGCTAGGACCCTAAGATTCTGCATGAAATTAGGACTAGCAGCCGAGTTGCACGGGAGAATGTGAAAGGTGTTCATATGTAGTAAAAACCTGAGAAATCGGTCCGTTTTCGTCATTTGTTATCGAATCGACTTATAGCCAGATCGTCACATTGGCCGCTCTTCTCTCTGAAACGGTTGTACTTATCGTCTGCAAAGCTATGTCGCGTACTGTTGCATTCGGAGACACTAAACGCACCATAGTAGAACACAGATGAAGCTTCTAAGATGATATAATAGCCAGTAAGAAATAGTAGAATTCAAGTTTTAGGTATACTTATTGACTTTTTAGCTGGCTTTGGTGCCTTGGACATGAGCTATGACCTTAAGATTCTGCATAAAAGGAGGACTAGCAGCCGAGTTGCACGGGAGAATGTCAAAAGTGTTCATATGTAGTAAAAACCTGAGATATCCGTCCGTTTTCGTCATTTGTTATCTAATCGACTTAAAGCCAGATTGTCACATTGGCCGCTCTTCTCTCTGAAACGGTTGTACTTATCGTCTGCAAAGCTATGTCGCGTGCTGCGGTATGCGGAGACACTAAAAGCACCATATTAGAACACAGATGAAGCTTCAAAGTTGATGTAATAGCCAGTAAGAAGTAGTACAATTCAAGTTTTAGGTATCGATTATTGACTTTTTAGCTGGCTTTGGTGCCTTGGACATGAGCTAGGACCTTGAGATTCTACATGAAAGGAGGACTAGCAGCCGAGTTGCACGGGACAATGTGAAAAGTGTTCATATGTAGTAAAAACCTGAGAAATCCGTCCGTTTTCGTCATTTGTTATCGAATTGACTTAAAGCCAGATCGTCACATTGGCCGCTCTTCTCTCTGAAACGGTTGTACTTATCGTCTGCAAAACTATGTCGCGTGCTGCGGTATGCGGAGACACGAAAATCATCATAGTAGAACACAGATGAAGCTTCTAAGTTGATGTAATAGCCAGTAAGAACTAGTACAATTCAAGTTTTAGGTATGGATTATTGACTTTTTAGCTGGCTTTGGTGCCTTGGACATGAGCTAGGACCTTAAGATTCTTCATGAAAGGAGGACTAGCTGCCTAATTGCACGGGAGAATGTGAAAAGTGTTAATATAGAGTAAAAACCTGAGAAATCCGTTCGTTTTCGTCATTTGTTATCGAATCGACTTAAAGCCAGATCGTCACATTGGCCGCTCTTCTCTCTGAAACGGTTGTACTTACCGTCTGCAGAGCTATGTCGCGTGCTGCGGTATGCAGAGACACTAAAAGCACCATAGTAGAACACAGATGATACTTCCAAGTTGATGTAATAGCCAGTAAGAAGTAGTAATATTCAAGTTTTAGGTACTGATTATTGACTTTTTAGCTGGCTTTGTTACCTTGGACATGAGCTAGGACCTTAAGATTCTGCATGAAAGGAGGACTAGCAGCCGAGTTGCACGGGAGAATGTGAAAAGTGTTCATATGTAGTAAAAACCTGAGAAATCCGTCCGTTTTCGCCATTGGTTATCGAATCGACTTAAAGCCAGATCGTCACATTGGCCGCTCTTCTCTCTGAGACGGTTGTACTTATCGTCTGCAAAGCTATGTCCCGTGCTGCGCTATGCGGAGACACTAAAAGCACCATAGTAGAACACAGATGAAGCTTCTAAGTTGATGTAATAGCCAGTATTAAGTAGTACAATTCAAGTTTTAGGTACCGGTTATTGACTTTTTAGCTGGCTTTGGTGCCTTGGACATGAGCTAGGACCTTAAGAATCTGCATGAATGGAGGACTAGCAGCCGAGTTGCACGGGAGAATGTAAAAGTGTTCAAATGTAGTAAAAACCTGAGAAATCCGTCCGTTTTCGTCATTTGTTATCGAATCGACTTAAAGCCAGATCGTCACATTGGCCGCTCTTCTCTCTGAAACGGTTGTACTTATCGTCTGCAAAACTATGTCGCGTGCTGCGGTATGCGGAGACACGAAAATCATCATAGTAGAACACAGATGAAGCTTCTAAGTTGATGTAATAGCCAGTAAGAACTAGTACAATTCAAGTTTTAGGTATGGATTATTGACTTTTTAGCTGGCTTTGGTGCCTTGGACATGAGCTAGGACCTTAAGATTCTTCATGAAAGGAGGACTAGCTGCCTAATTGCACGGGAGAATGTGAAAAGTGTTAATATAGAGTAAAAACCTGAGAAATCCGTTCGTTTTCGTCATTTGTTATCGAATCGACTTAAAGCCAAATCGTCACATTGGCCGCTCTTCTCTCTGAAACGGTTGTACTTACCGTCTGCAGAGCTATGTCGCGTGCTGCGGTATGCAGAGACACTAAAAGCACCATAGTAGAACACAGATGATACTTCCAAGTTAATGTAATAGCCAGTAAGAAATAGTAAAATTCAACTTTTAGGTACTGATTATTGACTTTTTAGCTGGCTTTGGTGCCTTGGACATGAGCTAGGACCTTAAGATTCTGCATGAAAGGAGGACTAGCAGCCTAATTGCACGGGAGAATGTGAAAAGTGTTCATATAGAGTAAAAACCTGAGAAATCCGTTCGTTTTCGTCATTTGTTATCGAATCGACTTAAAGCCAAGTCGTCACATTGGCCGCTCTTCTCTCTGAAACGGTTGTACTTATCGTCTGCAAAGCTATGTCGCGTACTGCGGTATTCGGAGACACTAAAAGCACCATAGTAGAACACAGATGAAGCTTCTAAGATGATGTAATAGGCAGTAAGAAATAGTACAATTCAATTTTTAGGAATCGGTTATTGTCTTTTTACCCTTGTTTGGTGACTTGGACATGAGCTAGCACCATAAGATTCTGCATGAAAGGAGGACTAGCAGCCGAGATGCATGGGAGAATGTGTAAAGTGTTCATATGTAGTAAAAACCTGAGAAATCCCTTCGTTTTCGTCATTTGTTATCGAATCGACTTAAAGCCAGATGGTCACATTGGCCGCTCTTCTCTCTGAAACGGTTGTACTTACCGTCTGCAGAGCTATGTCGCGTGCTGCGGTATGCAGAGACACTAAAAGCACCATTGTAGAACACAGATGATACTTCCAAGTTGATGTAATAGCCAGTAAGAAGTAGTAAAATTCAATTTTTATGTACTGATTATTGAATTTTTAGCTGGCTTTGGTGCCTTGGACATGAGCTAGGACCTTAAGATTCTGCATGAAAGGAGGACTAGCAGCCGAGTTGCACGGGAGAATGTGAAAAGTGTTCATAAGTAGTAAAAACCTGAGAAATCCGTCCGTTTTCGTCATTTGTTATCGAATCGACTTAAAGCCAGATCGTCACATTGGCCGCTCTTCTCTCTGAGACGGTTGTACTTATCGTCTGCAAAGCTATGTCGCGTGCTGCGCTATGCGGAGACACTAAAAGCACCATAGTAGAACACAGATGAAGCTTCTAAGTTGATGTAATAGCCAGTATTAAGTAGTAAAATTCAAGTTTTAGGTACCGGTTATTGACTTTGTAGCTGGCTTTGGTGCCTTGGACATGAGCTAGGACCTTAAGATTCTGCATGAAAGGAGGACTAGCAGCCGCGTTGCACGGGAGAATGTAAAAGTGTTCAAATGTAGTAAAAACCTGAGAAATCCGTCCGTTTTCGTCATTTGTTATCGAATCGACTTAAAGCCAGATCGTCACATTGGCCGCTCTTCTCTCTGAAACGGTTGTACTTATCGTCTGCAAAACTATGTCGCGTGCTGCGGTATGCGGAGACACGAAAATCATCATAGTAGAACACAGATGAAGCTTCTAAGTTGATGTAATAGCCAGTAAGAACTAGTACAATTCAAGTTTTAGATATCGATTATTGACTTTTTAGCTGGCTTTGGTGCCTTGGACATGAGCTAGGACCTTAAGATTCTGCATGAAAGGAGGACTAGCTGCCTAATTGCACGGGAGAATGTGAAAAGTGTTAATATAGAGTAAAAACCTGAGAAATCCGTTCGTTTTCGTCATTTGTTATCGAATCGACTTAAAGCCAGATGGTCACATTGGCCGCTCTTCTCTCTGAAACGGTTGTACTTACCGTCTGCAGAGCTATGTCGCGTGCTGCGGGTTTGCAGAGACACTAAAATCACTATAGTAGAACACAGATGATACTTCCAAGTTGATGTAATAGCCAGTAAGAAGTAGTAAAATTCAAGTTTTAGGTACTGATTATTGACTTTTTAGCTGGCTTTGTTACCTTGGACATGAGCTAGGACCTTAAGATTCTGCATGAAAGGAGGACTAGCAGCCGAGTTGCACGGGAGAATGTGAAAAGTGTTCATATGTAGTACAAACCTGAGAAATCCGTTCGTTTTCGTCATTTGTTATCGAATCGACTTAAAGCCAGATGGTCACATTGGCCGCTCTTCTCTCTGAAACGGTTGTACTTACCGTCTGCAGAGCTATGTCGCGTGCTGCGGTATGCAGAGACACTAAAAGCGCCATAGTAGAACGCAGCTGATACTTCCAAGTTAATGTAATAGCCAGTAAGAAATAGTAAAATTCAACTTTTAGGTACAGATTATTGACTTTTTAGCTGGCTTTGGTGCCTTGGACATGAGCTAGGACCTTAAGATTCCGCATGAAAGGAGGACTAGCAGCCTAATTGCACGGGAGAATGTGAAAAGTGTTCATGTAGAATAAAAACCTGAGAAATCCGTTCGTTTTCGTCATTTGTTATCGAATCGACTTAAAGCCAAATCGTCACATTGGCCGCTCTTCTCTCTGAAACGGTTGTACTTATCGTCTGTAAAGCTATGTCGCGTACTGCGGTATTCGGAGACACTAAAAGCACCATAGTAGAACACAGATGAAGCTTCTAAGATGATGTAATAGGCAGTAAGAAATAGTACAATTCAAGTTTTAGGAATCGGTTATTGACTTTTTACCCTTGTTTGGTGACTTGGACATGAGCTAGCACCATAAGATTCTGCATGAAAGGAGGCCTAGCAGCCGAGTTGCACGGGAGAATGTGTAAAGTGTTCATATGTAGTAAAAACCTGAGAAATCCCTTCGTTTTCGTCATTTGTTATCGAATCGACTTAAAGCCAGATGGTCACATTGGCCGCTCTTTTCTCTGAAACCGTTGTACTTATCGTCTGCAAAGCTATGTCGCGTGCTGTGGTATGCGGAGACACTAAAAGCACCATAGTAGAACACAGATGAAGCTTCTAAGTTGATGTAATAGCCAGTAAGAAATAGTACAATTCAAGTTTTAGGTATCGTTATTGACTTTTTAGCTGGCTTTGGTGCCTTGGACATGAGCTATGACCTAATCTTCTGCGTGAAAGGAGGACTAGCAGCCGAGTTGCACGGGAGATTGTGAAAAGTGTTCATATGTAGTAAAAACCTGAGAAATCCGTCCGTTTTCGTCATTTGTTATCGAATCGACTTAAAGCCAGATCGTCACATTGGCCGCTCTTCTCTCTGAGACGGTTGTACTTATCGTCTGCAAAGCTATGTCGCGTGCTGCGCTATGCGGAGACACTAAAAGCACCATAGTAGAACACAGATGAAGCTTCTAAGTTGATGTAATAGCCAGTATTAAGTAGTACAATTCAAGTTATAGGTACCGGTTATTGACTTTTTAGCTGGCTTTGGTGCCTTGGGCATGAGCTAGGACCTTAAGAATCTGCATGAATGGATTACTAGCAGCCGAGTTGCACGGGAGAATGTAAAAGTGTTCAAATGTAGTAAAAACCTGAGAAATCCGTCCGTTTTCGTCATTTGTTATCGAATCGACTTAAAGCCAGATCGTCACATTGGCCGCTCTTCTCTCTGAAACGGTTGTACTTATCGTCTGCAAAACTATGTCGCGTGCTGCGGTATGCGGAGACACGAAAATCATCATAGTAGAACACAGATGAAGCTTCTAAGTTGATGTAATAGCCAGTAAGAACTAGTACAATTCAAGTTTTAGGTATCGATTATTGACTTTTTAGCTGGCTTTGGTGCCTTGGACATGAGCTAGGACCTTAAGATTCTGCATGAAAGGAGGACTAGCTGCCTAATTGCACGGGAGATTGTGAAAAGTGTTAATATAGAGAAAAACCTGAGAAATCCGTTCGTTTTCGTCATTTGTTATCGAATCGACTTAAAGCCAGATCGTCACATTGGCCGCTCTTCTCTCTGAAACGGTTGTACTTACCGTCTGCAGAGCTATGTCGCGTGCTGCGGTATGCAGAGACACTAAAAGCACCATAGTAGAACACAGATGATACTTCCAAGTTGATGTAATAGCCAGTAAGAAGTAGTAATATTCAAGTTTTAGGTACTGATTATTGACTTTTTAGCTGGCTTTGTTACCTTGGACATGAGCTAGGACCTTAAGATTCTGCATGAAAGGAGGACTAGCAGCCGAGTTGCACGGGAGAATGTGAAAAGTGTTCATATGTAGTACAAACCTGAGAAATTCGTTCGTTTTCGTCATTTGTTATCGAATCGACTTAAAGCCAGATGGTCACATTGGCCGCTCTTCTCTCTGAAACGGTTGTACTTACCGTCTGCAGAGCTATGTCGCGTGCTGCGGTATGCAGAGACACTAAAAGCACCATAGTAGAAAACAGATGATACTTCCAAGTTAATGTAATAGCCAGTAAGAAATAGTAAAATTCAACTTTTAGGTACAGATTATTGACTTTTTAGCTGGCTTTGGTGCCTTGGACATGAGCTAGGACCTTAAGATTCTGCATGAAAGGAGGACTAGCAGCCTAATTGCACGGGAGAATGTGAAAAGTGTTCATATAGAGTAAAAACCTGAGAAATCCGTTCGTTTTCGTCATTTGTTATCGAATCGACTTAAAGCCAAATCGTCACATTGGCCGCTCTTCTCTCTGAAACGGTTGTACATATCGTCTGCAAAGCTATGTCGCGTACTGCGGTATTCGGAGACACTAAAAGCACCATAGTAGAACACAGATGAAGCTTCTAAGATGATGTAATAGGCAGTAAGAAATAGTACAATTCAATTTTTAGGAATCGGTTATTGTCTTTTTACCCTTGTTTGGTGACTTGGACATGAGCTATCACCTTAAGATTCTGCATGAAAGGAGGACTAGCAGCCGAGTTGCACGGGAGAATGTGTAAAGTATTCATATGTAGTAAAAACCTGAGAAATCCGTTCGTTTTCGTCATTTGTTATCGAATCGACTTAAAGCCAGATGGTCACATTGGCCGCTCTTCTCTCTGAAACGGTTGTACTTACCGTCTGCAGAGCTATGTCGCGTGCTGCGGTATGCAGAGACACTAAAAGCACCATAGTAGAACACAGATGATACTTCCAAGTTGGTGTAATAGCCAGTAAGAAGTAGTAAAATTCAAGTTTTAGGTACTGATTATTGACTTTTTAGATGGCTTTGGTGCCTTGGACATGAGCTAGGACTTTAAGATTCTGCATGAAAGGAGGACTAGCAGCCTAATTGCACGGGAGAATGTGAAAAGTGTTCATATAGAATAAAAACCTGAGAAATCCGTTCGTTTTCGTCATTTGTTATCGAATCGACTTAAAGCCAAATCGTCACATTGGCCGCTCTTCTCTCTGAAACGGTTGTACTTATCGTCTGCAAAGCTATGTCGCGTACTGCGGTATTCGGAGACACTAAAAGCACCATAGTAGAACACAGATGAAGCTTCTAAGATGATGTAATAGGCAGTAAGAAATAGTACAATTCAAGTTTTAGGAATCGGTTATTGACTTTTTACCCTTATTTGGTGACTTGGACATGAGCTAGCACCATAAGATTCTGCATGAAAGGAGGACTAGCAGCCGAGTTGCACGGGAGAATGTGTAAAGTGTTCATATGTAGTAAAAACCTGAGAAATCCCTTCGTTTTCGTCATTTGTTATCGAATCGACTTAAAGCCAGATGGTCACATTGGCCCCTCTTCTCTCTGAAACGGTTGTACTTACCGTCTGCAGAGCTATGTCGCGTGCTGCGCTATGCGGAGACACTAAAAGCACCATAGTAGAACACAGATGAAGCTTCTAAGTTGATGTAATAGCCAGTATTAAGTAGTACAATTCAAGTTTTAGGTACCGGTTATTGACTTTTTAGCTGGCTTTGGTGCCTTGGACATGAGCTAGGACCTTAAGAATCTGCATGAATGGAGGACTAGCAGCCGAGTTGCACGGGAGAATGTAAAAGTGTTCAAATGTAGTAAAAACCTGAGAAATCCGTCCGTTTTCGTCATTTGTTATCGAATCGACTTAAAGCCAGATCGTCACATTGGCCGCTCTTCTCTCTGAAACGGTTGTACTTATCGTCTGCAAAACTATGTCGCGTGCTGCGGTATGCGGAGACACGAAAATCATCATAGTAGAACACAGATGAAGCTTCTAAGTTGATGTAATAGCCAGTAAGAACTAGTACAATTCAAGTTTTAGATATCGATTATTGACTTTTTAGCTGGCTTTGGTGCCTTGGACATGAGCTAGGACCTTAAGATTCTGCATGAAAGGAGGACTAGCTGCCTAATTGCACGGGAGAATGTGAAAAGTGTTAATATAGAGTAAAAACCTGAGAAATCCGTTCGTTTTCGTCATTTGTTATCGAATCGACTTAAAGCCAGATGGTCACATTGGCCGCTCTTCTCTCTGAAACGGTTGTACTTACCGTCTGCAGAGCTATGTCGCGTGCTGCGGGTTTGCAGAGACACTAAAAGCACTATAGTAGAACACAGATGATACTTCCAAGTTGATGTAATAGCCAGTAAGAAGTAGTAAAATTCAAGTTTTAGGTACTGATTATTGACTTTTTAGCTGGCTTTGGTACCTTGGACATGAGCTAGGACCTTAAGATTCTGCATGAAAGGAGGACTAGCAGCCGAGTTGCACGGGAGAATGTGAAAAGTGTTCATATGTAGTACAAACCTGAGAAATCCGTTCGTTTTCGTCATTTGTTATCGAATCGACTTAAAGCCAGATTTTCACATTGGCCGCTCTTCTCTCTGAAACGGTTGTACTTACCGTCTGCAGAGCTATGTCGCGTGCTGCGGTATGCAGAGACACTAAAAGCACCATAGTAGAACACAGATGATACTTCCAAGTTAATGTAATAGCCAGTAAGAAATAGTAAAATTCAACTTTTAGGTACAGATTATTGACTTTTTAGCTGGCTTTGGTGCCTTGGACATGAGCTAGGACCTTAAGATTCTGCATGAAAGGAGGACTAGCAGCCTAATTGCACGGGAGAATGTGAAAAGTGTTCATATAGAGTAAAAACCTGAGAAATCCGTTCGTTTTCGTCATTTGTTATCGAATCGACTTAAAGCCAAATCGTCACATTTGCCGCTCTTCTCTCTGAAACGGTTGTACTTACCGTCTGCAGAGCTATGTCGCGTGCTGCGGTATGCAGAGACACTAAAAGCACCATAGTAGAACACAGATGATACTTCCAAGTTGGTGTAATAGCCAGTAAGAAGTAGTAAAATTCAAGTTTTAGGTACTGATTATTGACTTTTTAGATGGCTTTGGTGCCTTGGACATGAGCTAGGACTTTAAGATTCTGCATGAAAGGAGGACTAGCAGCCTAATTGCACGGGAGAATGTGAAAAGTGTTCATATAGAATAAAAACCTGAGAAATCCGTTCGTTTTCGTCATTTGTTATCGAATCGACTTAAAGCCAAATCGTCACATTGGCCGCTCTTCTCTCTGAAACGGTTGTACTTATCGTCTGCAAAGCTATGTCGCGTACTGCGGTATTCGGAGACACTAAAAGCACCATAGTAGAACACAGATGAACCTTTAAGATGATGTAATAGGCAGTAAGAAATAGTACAATTCAAGTTTTAGGAATCGGTTATTGACTTTTTACCCTTGTTTGGTGACTTGGACATGAGCTAGCACCATAAGATTCTGCATGAAAGGAGGACTAGCAGCCGAGTTGCACGGGAGAATGTGTAAAGTGTTCATATGTAGTAAAAACCTGAGAAATCCCTTCGTTTTCGTCATTTGTTATCGAATCGACTTAAAGCCAGATGGTCACATTGGCCGCTCTTCTCTCTGAAACGGTTGTACCTACCGTCTGCAGAGCTATGTCGCGTGCTGCGGTATGCAGAGACACTAAAAGCACCATTGTAGAACACAGATGATACTTCCAAGTTGATGTAATAGCCAGTAAGAAGTAGTAAAATTCAATTTTTATGTACTGATTATTGAATTTTTAGCTGGCTTTGGTGCCTTGGACATGAGCTAGGACCTTAAGATTCTGCATGAAAGGAGGACTAGCAGCCGAGTTGCACGGGAGAATGTGAAAAGTGTTCATATGTAGTAAAAACCTGAGAAATCCGTCCGTTTTCGTCATTTGTTATCGAATCGACTTAAAGCCAGATCGTCACATTGGCCGCTCTTCTCTCTGAGACGGTTGTACTTATCGTCTGCAAAGCTATGTCGCGTGCTGCGCTATGCGGAGACACTAAAAGCACCATAGTAGAACACAGATGAAGCTTCTAAGTTGATGTAATAGCCAGTATTAAGTAGTAAAATTCAAGTTTTAGGTACCGGTTATTGACTTTTTAGCTGGCTTTGGTGCCTTGGACATGCGCTATGACCTAATCTTCTGCATGAAAGGAGGACTAGCAGCCGAGTTGCACGGGAGAATGTGAAAAGTGTTCATATGTAGTACAAACCTGAGAAATCCGTTCGTTTCCGTCATTTGTTATCGAATCGACTTAAAGCCAGATGGTCACATTGGCCGCTCTTCTCTCTGAAACGGTTGTACTTACCGTCTGCAGAGCTATGTCGCGTGCTGCGGTATGCAGAGTCACTAAAAGCACCATAGTAGAACACAGATGATACTTCCAAGTTAATGTAATAGCCAGTAAGAAATAGTAAAATTCAACTTTTAGGTACAGATTATTGACTTTTTAGCTGGCTTTGGTGCCTTGGACATGAGCTAGGACCTTAAGATTCTGCATGAAAGGAGGACTAGCAGCCTAATTGCACGGGAGAATGTGAAAAGTGTTCATATAGAGTAAAAACCTGAGAAATCCGTTCGTTTTCGTCATTTGTTATCGAATCGACTTAAAGCCAAATCGTCACATTTGCCGCTCTTCTCTCTGAAACGGTTGTACTTATCGTCTACAAAGCTATGTCGCGTACTGCGGTATTCGGAGACACTAAAAGCACCATAGTAGAACACAGATGAAGCTTCTAAGATGATGTAATAGGCAGTAAGAAATAGTACAATTCAATTTTTAGGAATCGGTTATTGTCTTTTTACCCTTGTTTGGTGACTTGGACATGAGCTAGCACCTTAAGATTCTGCATGAAAGGAGGACTAGCAGCCGAGTTGCACGGGAGAATGTGTAAAGTGTTCATATGTAGTAAAAACCTGAGAAATCCCTTCGTTTTCGTCATTTGTTATCGAATCGACTTAAAGCCAGATGGTCACATTGGCCGCTCTTCTCTCTGAAAGGGTTGTACTTACCGTCTGCAGAGCTATGTCGCGTGCTGCGGTATGCAGAGACACTAAAAGCACCATAGTAGAACACAGATGATACTTCCAAGTTGGTGTAATAGCCAGTAAGAAGTAGTAAAATTCAAGTTTTAGGTACTGATTATTGACTTTTTAGATGGCTTTGGTGCCTTGGACATGAGCTAGGACTTTAAGATTCTGCATGAAAGGAGGACTAGCAGCCTAATTGCACGGGAGAATGTGAAAAGTGTTCATGTAGAATAAAAACCTGAGAAATCCGTTCGTTTTCGTCATTTGTTATCGAATCGACTTAAAGCCAAATCGTCACATTGGCCGCTCTTCTCTCTGAAACGGTTGTACTTATCGTCTGCAAAGCTATGTCGCGTACTGCGGTATTCGGAGACACTAAAAGCACCATAGTAGAACACAGATGAAGCTTCTAAGATGATGTAATAGGCAGTAAGAAATAGTACAATTCAAGTTTTAGGAATCGGTTATTGACTTTTTACCCTTGTTTGGTGACTTGGACATGAGCTAGCACCATAAGATTCTGCATGAAAGGAGGACTAGCAGCCGAGTTGCACGGGAGAATGTGTAAAGTGTTCATATGTAGTAAAAACCTGAGAAATCCGTTCGTTTTCGTCATTTGTTATCGAATCGACTTAAAGCCAGATGGTCACATTGGCCGCACTTCTCTCTGAAACGGTTGTACTTACCGTCTGCAGAGCTATGTCGCGTGCTGCGGTATGCAGAGACACTAAAAGCACCATTGTAGAACACAGATGATACTTCCAAGTTGATGTAATGTCCAGTAAGAAGTAGTAAAATTCAATTTTTATGTACTGATTATTGAATTTTTAGCTGGCTTTGGTGCCTTGGACATGAGCTAGGACCTTAAGATTCTGCATGAAAGGAGGACTAGCAGCCGAGTTGCACGGGAGAATGTGAAAAGTGTTCATATGTAGTAAAAACCTGAGACATCCGTCTTTTCCGTCATTTGTTATCGAATCGACTTAAAGCCAGATCGTCACATTGGCCGCTCTTCTCTCTGAAACCGTTGTACTTATCGTCTGCAAAGCTATGTCGCGTGCTGTGGTATGCGGAGACACTAAAAGCACCATAGTAGAACACAGATGAAGCTTCTAAGTTGATGTAATAGCCAGTAAGAAATAGTACAATTCAAGTTTTAGGTATCGTTATTGACTTTTTAGCTGGCTTTGGTGCCTTGGACATGAGCTATGACCTAATCTTCTGCATGAAAGGAGGACTAGCAGCCGAGTTGCACGGGAGATTGTGAAAAGTGTTCATATGTAGTAAAAACCTGAGAAATCCGTCCGTTTTCGTCATTTGTTATCGAATCGACTTAAAGCCAGATCGTCACATTGGCCGCCCTTCTCTCTGAGACGGTTGTACTTATCGTCTGCAAAGCTATGTCGCGTGCTGCGCTATGCGGAGACACTAAAAGCACCATAGTAGAACACAGATGAAGCTTCTAAGTTGATGTAATAGCCAGTATTAAGTAGTACAATTCAAGTTTTAGGTACCGGTTATTGACTTTTTAGCTGGCTTTGGTGCCTTGGACATGAGCTAGGACCTTAAGAATCTGCATGAATGGAGGACTAGCAGCCGAGTTGCACGGGAGAATGTAAAAGTGTTCAAATGTAGTAAAAACCTGAGAAATCCGTCCGTTTTCGTCATTTGTTATCGAATCGACTTAAAGCCAGATCGTCACATTGGCCGCTCTTCTCTCTGAAACGGTTGTACTTATCGTCTGCAAAACTATGTCGCGTGCTGCGGTATGCGGAGACACGAAAATCATCATAGTAGAACACAGATGAAGCTTCAAAGTTGATGTAATAGCCAGTAAGAACTAGTACAATTCAAGTTTTAGGTATCGATTATTGACTTTTTAGCTGGCTTTGGTGCCTTGGACATGAGCTAGGACCTTAAGATTCTGCATGAAAGGAGGACTAGCTGCCTAATTGCACGGGAGAATGTGAAAAGTGTTAATATAGAGTAAAAACCTGAGAAATCCGTTCGTTTTCGTCATTTGTTATCGAATCGACTTAAAGCCAGATCGTCACATTGGCCGCTCTTCTCTCTGAAACGGTTGTACTTACCATCTGCAGAGCATGTCGCGTGCTGCGGTATGCAGAGACACTAAAAGCACCATAGTAGAACACAGATGAAGCTTCTAAGTTGATGTAATAGCCAGTATTAAGTAGTAAAATTCAAGTTTTAGGTACCGGTTATTGACTTTTTAGCTGGCTTTGGTGCCTTGGACATGAGCTAGGACCTTAAGAATCTGCATGAATGGAGGACTAGCAGCCGAGTTGCACGGGAGAATGTAAAAGTGTTCAAATGTAGTAAAAACCTGAGAAATCCGTCCGTTTTCGTCATTTGTTATCGAATCGACTTAAAGCCAGATCGTCACATTGGCCGCTCTTCTCTCTGAGACGGTTGTACTTATCGTCTGCAAAGCTATGTCGCGTTCTGCGCTATGCGGAGACACTAAAAGCACCATAGTAGAACACAGATGAAGCTTCTAAGTTGATGTAATAGCCAGTATTACGTAGTAAAATTCAAGTTTTAGGTACCGGTTATTGACTTTTTAGCTGGCTTTGGTGCCTTGGACATGCGCTATGACCTAATCTTCTGCATGAAAGGAGAACTAGCAGCCGAGTTGCACGGGAGAATGTGAAAAGTGTTCATATGTAGTACAAACCTGAGAAATCCGTTCGTTTTCGTCATTTGTTATCGAATCGACTTAAAGCCAGATGGTCACATTGGCCGCTCTTCTCTCTGAAACGGTTGTACTTACCGTCTGCAGAGCTAGGTCGCGTGCTGCGGTATGCAGAGTCACTAAAAGCACCATAGTAGAACACAGATGATACTTCCAAGTTAATGTAATAGCCAGTAAGAAATAGTAAAATTCAACTTTTAGGTACAGATTATTGACTTTTTAGCTGGCTTTGGTGCCTTGGACATGAGCTAGGACCTTAAGATTCTGCATGAAAGGAGGACTAGCAGCCTAATTGCACGGGAGAATGTGAAAAGTGTTCATATAGAGTAAAAACCTGAGAAATCCGTTCGTTTTCGTCATTTGTTATCGAATCGACTTAAAGCCAAATCGTCACATTTGCCGCTCTTCTCTCTGAAACGGTTGTACTTATCGTCTACAAAGCTATGTCGCGTACTGCGGTATTCGGAGACACTAAAAGCACCATAGTAGAACACAGATGAAGCTTCTAAGATGATGTAATAGGCAGTAAGAAATAGTACAATTCAATTTTTAGGAATCGGTTATTGTCTTTTTACCCTTGTTTGGTGACTTGGACATGAGCTAGCACCTTAAGATTCTGCATGAAAGGAGGACTAGCAGCCGAGTTGCACGGGAGAATGTGTAAAGTGTTCATATGTAGTAAAAACCTGAGAAATCCCTTCGTTTTCGTCATTTGTTATCGAATCGACTTAAAGCCAGATGGTCACATTGGCCGCTCTTCTCTCTGAAAGGGTTGTACTTACCGTCTGCAGAGCTATGTCGCGTGCTGCGGTATGCAGAGACACTAAAAGCACCATAGTAGAACACAGATGATACTTCCAAGTTGGTGTAATAGCCAGTAAGAAGTAGTAAAATTCAAGTTTTAGGTACTGATTATTGACTTTTTAGATGGCTTTGGTGCCTTGGACATGAGCTAGGACTTTAAGATTCTGCATGAAAGGAGGACTAGCAGCCTAATTGCACGGGAGAATGTGAAAAGTGTTCATGTAGAATAAAAACCTGAGAAATCCGTTCGTTTTCGTCATTTGTTATCGAATCGACTTAAAGCCAAATCGTCACATTGGCCGCTCTTCTCTCTGAAACGGTTGTACTTATCGTCTGCAAAGCTATGTCGCGTACTGCGGTATTCGGAGACACTAAAAGCACCATAGTAGAACACAGGTGAAGCTTCTAAGATGATGTAATAGGCAGTAAGAAATAGTACAATTCAAGTTTTAGGAATCGGTTATTGACTTTTTACCCTTGTTTGGTGACTTGGACATGAGCTAGCACCATAAGATTCTGCATGAAAGGAGGACTAGCAGCCGAGTTGCACGGGAGAATGTGTAAAGTGTTCATATGTAGTAAAAACCTGAGAAATCCGTTCGTTTTCGTCATTTGTTATCGAATCGACTTAAAGCCAGATGGTCACATTGGCCGCACTTCTCTCTGAAACGGTTGTACTTACCGTCTGCAGAGCTATGTCGCGTGCTGCGGTATGCAGAGACACTAAAAGCACCATTGTAGAACACAGATGATACTTCCAAGTTGATGTAATGTCCAGTAAGAAGTAGTAAAATTCAATTTTTATGTACTGATTATTGAATTTTTAGCTGGCTTTGGTGCCTTGGACATGAGCTAGGACCTTAAGATTCTGCATGAAAGGAGGACTAGCAGCCGAGTTGCACGGGAGAATGTGAAAAGTGTTCATATGTAGTAAAAACCTGAGACATCCGTCTTTTCCGTCATTTGTTATCGAATCGACTTAAAGCCAGATCGTCACATTGGCCGCTCTTCTCTCTGAAACCGTTGTACTTATCGTCTGCAAAGCTATGTCGCGTGCTGTGGTATGCGGAGACACTAAAAGCACCATAGTAGAACACAGATGAAGCTTCTAAGTTGATGTAATAGCCAGTAAGAAATAGTACAATTCAAGTTTTAGGTATCGTTATTGACTTTTTAGCTGGCTTTGGTGCCTTGGACATGAGCTATGACCTAATCTTCTGCATGAAAGGAGGACTAGCAGCCGAGTTGCACGGGAGATTGTGAAAAGTGTTCATATGTAGTAAAAACCTGAGAAATCCGTCCGTTTTCGTCATTTGTTATCGAATCGACTTAAAGCCAGATCGTCACATTGGCCGCCCTTCTCTCTGAGACGGTTGTACTTATCGTCTGCAAAGCTATGTCGCGTGCTGCGCTATGCGGAGACACTAAAAGCACCATAGTAGAACACAGATGAAGCTTCTAAGTTGATGTAATAGCCAGTATTAAGTAGTACAATTCAAGTTTTAGGTACCGGTTATTGACTTTTTAGCTGGCTTTGGTGCCTTGGACATGAGCTAGGACCTTAAGAATCTGCATGAATGGAGGACTAGCAGCCGAGTTGCACGGGAGAATGTAAAAGTGTTCAAATGTAGTAAAAACCTGAGAAATCCGTCCGTTTTCGTCATTTGTTATCGAATCGACTTAAAGCCAGATCGTCACATTGGCCGCTCTTCTCTCTGAAACGGTTGTACTTATCGTCTGCAAAACTATGTCGCGTGCTGCGGTATGCGGAGACACGAAAATCATCATAGTAGAACACAGATGAAGCTTCAAAGTTGATGTAATAGCCAGTAAGAACTAGTACAATTCAAGTTTTAGGTATCGATTATTGACTTTTTAGCTGGCTTTGGTGCCTTGGACATGAGCTAGGACCTTAAGATTCTGCATGAAAGGAGGACTAGCTGCCTAATTGCACGGGAGAATGTGAAAAGTGTTAATATAGAGTAAAAACCTGAGAAATCCGTTCGTTTTCGTCATTTGTTATCGAATCGACTTAAAGCCAGATCGTCACATTGGCCGCTCTTCTCTCTGAAACGGTTGTACTTACCGTCTGCAGAGCTATGTCGCGTGCTGCGGTATGCAGAGACACTAAAAGCACCATAGTAGAACACAGATGATACTTCCAAGTTGATGTAATAGCCAGTAAGAAGTAGTAATATTCAAGTTTTAGGTACTGATTATTGACTTTTTAGCTGGCTTTGGTACCTTGGACATGAGCTAGGACCTTAAGATTCTGCATGAAAGGAGGACTAGCAGCCGAGTTGCACGGGAGAATGTTAAAAGTGTTCATATGTAGTACAAACCTGAGAAATCCGTTCGTTTTCGTCATTTGTTATCGAATCGACTTAAAGCCAGATGGTCACATTGGCCGCTCTTCTCTCTGAAACGGTTGTACTTACCGTCTGCAGAGCTATGTCGCGTGCTGCGGTATGCAGAGACAATAAAAGCACCATAGTAGAACACAGATGATACTTCCAAGTTAATGTAATAGCCAGTAAGAAATAGTAAAATTCAACTTTTAGGTACAGATTATTGACTTTTTAGCTGGCTTTGGTGCCTTGGACATGAGCTAGGACCTTAAGATTCTGCATGAAAGGAGGACTAGCAGCCTAATTGCACGGGAGAATGTGAAAAGTGTTCATATAGAGTAAAAACCTGAGAAATCCGTTCGTTTTCGTCATTTGTTATCGAATCGACTTAAAGCCAAATCGTCACATTGGCCGCTCTTCTCTCTGAAACGGTTGTACTTATCGTCTACAAAGCTATGTCGCGTACTGCGGTATTCGGAGACACTAAAAGCACCATAGTAGAACACAGATGAAGCTTCTAAGATGATGTAATAGGCAGTAAGAAATAGTACAATTCAATTTTTAGGAATCGGTTATTGTCTTTTTACCCTTGTTTGGTGACTTGGACATGAGCTAGCACCTTAAGATTCTGCATGAAAGGAGGACTAGCAGCCGAGTTGCACGGGAGAATGTGTAAAGTGTTCATATGTAGTAAAAACCTGAGAAATCCGTTCGTTTTCGTCATTTGTTATCGAATCGACTTAAAGCCAGATGGTCACATTGGCCGCTCTTCTCTCTGAAACGGTTGTACTTACCGTCTGCAGAGCTATGTCGCGTGCTGCGGTATGCAGAGACACTAAAAGCACCATAGTAGAACACAGATGATACTTCCAAGTTGGTGTATTAGCCAGTAAGAAGTAGTAAAATTCAAGTTTTAGGTACTGATTATTGACTTTTTAGATGGCTTTGGTGCCTTGGACATGAGCTAGGACTTTAAGATTCTGCATGAAAGGAGGACTAGCAGCCTAATTGCACGGGAGAATGTGAAAAGTGTTCATATAGAATAAAAACCTGAGAAATCCGTTCGTTTTCGTCATTTGTTATCGAATCGACTTAAAGCCAAATCGTCACATTGGCCGCTCTTCTCTCTGAAACGGTTGTACTTATCGTCTGCAAAGCTATGTCGCGTACTGCGGTATTCGGAGACACTAAAAGCACCATAGTAGAACACAGATGAAGCTTCTAAGATGATGTAATAGGCAGTAAGAAATAGTACAATTCAAGTTTAAGGAATCGGTTATTGACTTTTTACCCTTGTTTGGTGACTTGGACATGAGCTGGCACCATAAGATTCTGCATGAAAGGAGGACTAGCAGCCGAGTTGCACGGGAGAATGTGTAAAGTGTTCATATGTAGTAAAAACCTGAGAAATCCCTTCGTTTTCGTCATTTGTTATCGAATCGACCTAAAGCCAGATGGTCACATTGGCCGCTCTTCTCTCTGAAACGGTTGTACTTACCGTCTGCAGAGCTATGTCGCGTGCTGCGGTATGCAGAGACACTAAAAGCACCATTGTAGAACACAGATGATACTTCCAAGTTGATGTAATAGCCAGTAAGAAGTAGTAAAATTCAATTTTTATGTACTGATTATTGAATTTTTAGCTGGCTTTGGCGCCTTGGACATGAGCTAGGACCTTAAGATTCTGCATGAAAGGAGGACTAGCAGCCGAGTTGCACGGGAGAATGTGAAAAGTGTTCATATGTAGTAAAAACCTGAGAAATCCGTCCGTTTTCGTCATTTGTTATCGAATCGACTTAAAGCCAGATCGTCACATTGGCCGCTCTTCTCTCTGAGACGGTTGTACTTATCGTCTACAAAGCTATGTCGCGTGCTGCGCTATGCGGAGACACTAAAAGCACCATAGTAGAACACAGTTGAAGCTTCTAAGTTGATGTAATAGCCAGTATTAAGTAGTAAAATTCAAGTTTTAGGTACCGGTTATTGACTTTTTAGCTGGCTTTGGTGCCTTGGACATGAGCTAGGACCTTAAGATTCTGCATGAAAGGAGGACTAGCAGCCGCGTTGCACGGGAGAATGTAAAAGTGTTCAAATGTAGTAAAAACCTGAGAAATCCGTCCGTTTTCGTCATTTGTTATCGAATCGACTTAAAGCCAGATCGTCACATTGGCCGCTCTTCTCTCTGAAACGGTTGTACTTATCGTCTGCAAAACTATGTCGCGTGTTGCGGTATGCGGAGACACGAAAATCATCACAGTAGAACACAGATGAAGCTTCTAAGTTGATGTAATAGCCAGTAAGAACTAGTACAATTCAAGTTTTAGATATCGATTATTGACTTTTTAGCTGGCTTTGGTGCCTTGGACATGAGCTAGGACCTTAAGATTCTGCATGAAAGGAGGACTAGCTGCCTAATTGCACGGGAGAATGTGAAAAGTGTTCATATAGAGTAAAAACCTGAGAAATCCGTTCGTTTTCGTCATTTGTTATCGAATCGACTTAAAGCCAGATGGTCACATTGGCCGCTCTTCTCTCTGAAACGGTTGTACTTACCGTCTGCAGAGCTAGGTCGCGTGCTGCGGTATGCAGAGACACTAAAAGCACCATAGTAGAACACAGATGATACTTCCAAGTTGGTGTAATAGCCAGTAAAAAGTAGTAAAATTCAAGTTTTAGGTACTGATTATTGACTTTTTAGCTGGCTTTGGTACCTTGGACATGAGCTAGGACCTTAAGATTCTGCATGAAAGGAGGACTTGCAGCCGAGTTGCACGGGAGAATGTGAAAAGTGTTCATATGTAGTACAAACCTGAGAAATCCGTTCGTTTTCGTGATTTGTTATCGAATCGACTTAAAGCCAGATGGTCACATTGGCCGCTCTTCTCTCTGAAACGGTTGTACTTACCGTCTGCAGAGCTATGTCGCGTGCTGCGGTATGCAGAGACACTAAAAGCACCATAGTAGAACACAGATGATACTTCCAAGTTAATGTAATAGCCAGTAAGAAATAGTAAAATTCAACTTTTAGGTACAGATTATTGACTTTATAGCTGGCTTTGGTGCCTTGGACATGAGCTAGGACCTTAACATTCTGCATGAAAGGAGGACTAGCAGCCTAATTGCACGGGAGAATGTGAAAAGTGTTCATATAGAGTAAAAACCTGAGAAATCCGTTCGTTTTCGTCATTTGTTATCGAATCGACATAAAGCCAAATCGTCACATTTGCCGCTCTTCTCTCTGAAACGGTTGTACTTATCGTCTACAAAGCTATGTCGCGTACTGCGGTATTCGGAGACACTAAAAGCACCATAGTAGAACACAGATGAAGCTTCTAAGATGATGTAATAGGCAGTAAGAAATAGTACAATTCAATTTTTAGGAATAGGTTATTGTCTTTTTACCCTTGTTTGGTGACTTGGACATGAGCTAGCACCTTAAGATTCTGCATGAAAGGAGGACTAGCAGCCGAGTTGCACGGGAGAATGTGTAAAGTGTTCATATGTAGTAAAAACCTGAGAAATCCGTTAGTTTTCGTCATTTGTTATCGAATCGACTTAAAGCCAGATGGTCACATTGGCCGCTCTTCTCTCTGAAACGGTTGTACTTACCGTCTGCAGAGCTATGTCGCGTGCTGCGGTATGCAGAGACACTAAAAGCACCATAGTAGAACACAGATGATACTTCCAAGTTGGTGTAATAGCCAATAAGAAGTAGTAAAATTCAAGTTTTAGGTACTGATTATTGACTTTTTAGATGGCTTTGGTGCCTTGGACATGAGCTAGGACTTTAAGATTCTGCATGAAAGGAGGACTAGCAGCCTAATTGCACGGGAGAATGTGAAAAGTGTTCATGTAGAATAAAAACCTGAGAAACCGTTCGTTTTCGTCATTTGTTATCGAATCGACTTAAAGCCAAATCGTCACATTGGCCCCTCTTCTCTCTGAAACGGTTGTACTTATCGTCTGCAAAGCTATGTCGCGTACTGCGGTATTCGGAGACACTAAAAGCACCATAGTAGAACACAGATGAAGCTTCTAAGATGATGTAATAGGCAGTAAGAAATAGTACAATTGAAGTTTTAGGAATCGGTTATTGACTTTTTACCCTTGTTTGGTGACTTGGACATGAGCTAGCACCATAAGATTCTGCATGAAAGGAGGACTAGCAGCCTAATTGCACGGGAGAATGTGTAAAGTGTTCATATGTAGTAAAAACCTGAGAAATCCCTTCGTTTTCGTCATTTGTTATCGAATCGACTTAAAGCCAGATGGTCACATTGGCCGCTCTTCTCTCTGAAACGGTTGTACTTACCGTCTGTAGAGCTATGTCGCGTGCTGCGGTATGCAGAGACACTAAAAGCACCATAGTAGAACACAGATGAAGCTTCTAAGTTGATGTAATAGCCAGTATTAAGTAGTAAAATTCAAGTTTAGGTACCGGTTATTGACTTTTTAGCTGGCTTTGGTGCCTTGGAAATGAGCTAGGACCTTAAGATTCTGCATGAAAGGAGGACTAGCAGCCGCGTTGCACGGGAGAATGTAAAAGTGTTCAAATGTAGTAAAAACCTGAGAAATCCGTCCGTTTTCGTCATTTGTTATCGAATCGACTTAAAGCCAGATCGTCACATTGGCCGCTCTTCTCTCTGAAACGGTTGTACTTATCGTCTGCAAAACTATGTCGCGTGCTGCGGTATGCGGAGACACGAAACTCATCATAGTAGAACACAGATGAAGCTTCTAAGTTGAAGTAATAGCCAGTAAGAACTAGTACAATTCAAGTTTTAGGTATCGATTATTGACTTTTTAGCTGGCTTTGGTGCCTTGGACATGAGCTAGGACCTTAAGATTCTGCATGAAAGGAGGACTAGCTGCCTAATTGCACGGGAGAATGTGAAAAGTGTTAATATAGAGTAAAAACCTGAGAAATCCGTTCGTTTTCGTCATTTGTTATCGAATCGACTTAAAGCCAGATGGTCACATTGGCCGTTCTTCTCTCTGAAACGGTTGTACTTACCGTCTGCAGAGCTAGGTCGCGTGCTGCGGTATGCAGAGACACTAAAAGCACCATAGTAGAACACAGATGATACTTCCAAGTTGATGTAATAGCCAGTAAAAAGTAGTAAAATTCAAGTTTTAGGTACTGATTATTGACTTTTTAGCTGGCTTTGGTGGCTTGGACATGAGCTAGGACCTTAAGATTCTGCATGAAAGGAGGACTAGCAGCCTAATTGCACGGGAGAATGTGAAAAGTGTTCATATAGAGTAAAAACCTGAGAAATCCGTTCGTTTTCGTCATTTGTTATCGAATCGACTTGAAGCCAAATCGTCACATTGGCCGCTCGTCTCTCTGAAACGGTTGTACTTATCGTCTGCAAATCTATGTCGCGTACTGCGGTATTCGGAGACACTAAAAGCACCATAGTAGAACACAGATGAAGCTTCTAAGATGATGTAATAGGCAGTAAGAAATAGTACAATTCAAGTTTTAGGAATCGGTTATTGACTTTTTACCATTGTTTGGTGACTTGGACATGAGCTAGCACCTTAAGATTCTGCATGAAAGGAGGACTAGCAGCCGAGTTGCACGGGAGAATGTGAAAAGTGTTCATATGTAGTAAAAACCTGAGAAATCCGTTCGTTTTCGTCATTTGTTATCGAATCGACTTAAAGCCAGATGGTCACATTGGCCGCTCTTCTCTCTGAAACGGTTGTACTTACCGTCTGCAGAGCTATGTGGCGTGCTGCCTTATGCAGAGACACTAAAAGCACCATTGTAGAACACAGATGTTACTTCCAAGTTGATGTAATAGCCAGTAAGAAGTAGTAAAATTCAATTTTTATGTACTGATTATTGACTTCTTAGTTGGCTTTGGTGCCTTGGACATGAGCTATTACCTTAAGATTCTGCATGAAAGGAGGACTAGCAGCCGAGTTGCACGGGATAATGTGAAAAGTGTTCATATGTAGTAAAAACCTGAGAAATCCGTCCGTTTTCGTCATTTGTTATCGAATCGACTTAAAGCCCGATCGTCACATTGGCCGCTCTTCTCTCTGAAACGGTTGTACTTATCGTCTGCAATGCTATGTCGCGTGCTGCGGTATGCGGAGACACTAAAATCTCCATAGTAGAACACAGATGAAGCTTCTAAGTTGATGTAATAGCCAGTAAGAAGTAGTACAATTCAAGTTTTAGGTATCGATTATTGACTTCTTAGTTGGCTTTGGTGCCTTGGACATGAGCTATTATCTTAAGATTCTGCATGAGAGGAGGAATAGCAACCGAGTTGCACGGGAGAATGTGAAAAGTGTTCATATGTATTAAAAATCTGAGAAATCCGTCCGTTTTCGTCATTTGTTATCGAATCGACTTAAAGCCAGATCGTCACATTGGCCGCTCTTCTCTCCGAAAGGGTTGTACTTATCGTCTGCAAAGCTATGTCGCATGCTGCGGTATGCGGAGACACTAAAAGCACCATAGTAGAACACCGATGAAGCCTCTAAGTTGATGTAATAGCCAGTAAGAAGTAGTAGAATTCAAGTTTTTGGTATCGATTATTGACTTTTTTGTTGGCTTTGGTACCTTGGACATGAGCTAGGACCTTAAGATTCTGCATGAAAGGAGGACTAGCAGCCGAGTTCCACGGGAGAATGTGAAAAGTGTTCATATGTAGTAAAAACGTGAGAAATCCGTCCGTTTTTGTCATTTGTTATCGAATCGACTTAAAGGCAGATCGTCACACTGGCCACTCTTCTCTCTGAAACGGTTGTACTTATCGTCTGCAAAGCTATGTCGCATGCTGCGGTATGCGGAGACACTAAAAGCACCATAGTAAAACACCGATGAAGCTTCTAAGTTGATGTAATAGCCAGTAAGATGTAGTACAATTCAAGTTTTAGCTACTGATTATTGACTTTTTAGCTGGCTTTGGAGCCTTGGACATGAGCTAGGACCTTAAGATTCTGCATGAAAGGAGGACTAGCAGCCGAGTTGCACAGGAGAATGTGAAATGTGTTCATATGAAGTAAAAACCTGAGAAATCCGTCCGTTTTCGTCATTTGTTATCGAATCGACTTAAAGCCCGATCGTCACATTGGCCGCTCTTCTCTCTGAAACGGTTGTACTTATCGTCTGCAATGCTATGTTGCGTGCTGCGGTATGCGGAGACACTAAAATCTCCATAGTAGAACACAGATGAAGCTTCTAAGTTGATGTAATAGCATGTAAGAAGTAGTACAATTCAAGTTTTAGGTATCGATTATTGACTTCTTAGTTGGCTTTGGTGCCTTGGACATGAGCTAGGACCTTAAGATTCTGCATGAAAGGAGGACTAGCAGCCGCGTTGCACGGGAGAATGTAAAAGTGTTCAAATGTAGTAAAAACCTGAGAAATCCGTCCGTTTTCGTCATTTGTTATCGAATCGACTTAAAGCCAGATCGTCACATTGGCCGCTCTTCTCTCTGAAACGGTTGTACTTATCGTCTGCAAAACTATGTCGCGTGTTGCGGTATGCGGAGACACGAAAATCATCACAGTAGAACACAGATGAAGCTTCTAAGTTGATGTAATAGCCAGTAAGAACTAGTACAATTCAAGTTTTAGATATCGATTATTGACTTTTTAGCTGGCTTTGGTGCCTTGGACATGAGCTAGGACCTTAAGATTCTGCATGAAAGGAGGACTAGCTGCCTAATTGCACGGGAGAATGTGAAAAGTGTTCATATAGAGTAAAAACCTGAGAAATCCGTTCGTTTTCGTCATTGTTATCGAATCGACTTAAAGCCAGATGGTCACATTGGCCGCTCTTCTCTCTGAAACGGTTTGTACTTACCGTCTGCAGAGCTAGGTCGCGTGCTGCGGTATGCAGAGACACTAAAAGCACCATAGTAGAACACAGATGATACTTCCAAGTTGGTGTAATAGCCAGTAAAAAGTAGTAAAATTCAAGTTTTAGGTACTGATTATTGACTTTTTAGCTGGCTTTGGTACCTTGGACATGAGCTAGGACCTTAAGATTCTGCATGAAAGGAGGACTTGCAGCCGAGTTGCACGGGAGAATGTGAAAAGTGTTCATATGTAGTACAAACCTGAGAAATCCGTTCGTTTTCGTCATTTGTTATCGAATCGACTTAAAGCCAGATGGTCACATTGGCCGCTCTTCTCTCTGAAACGGTTGTACTTACCGTCTGCAGAGCTATGTCGCGTGCTGCGGTATGCAGAGACACTAAAAGCACCATAGTAGAACACAGATGATACTTCCAAGTTAATGTAATAGCCAGTAAGAAATAGTAAAATTCAACTTTTAGGTACAGATTATTGACTTTATAGCTGGCTTTGGTGCCTTGGACATGAGCTAGGACCTTAAGATTCTGCATGAAAGGAGGACTAGCAGCCTAATTGCACGGGAATCTGTCTCGCGTGTGTATATAGAGTAAAAACCTGAGAAATCCGTTCGTTTTCGTCATTTGTTATCGAATCGACTTAAAGCCAAATCGTCACATTTGCCGCTCTTCTCTCTGAAACGGTTGTACTTATCGTCTACAAAGCTATGTCGCGTACTGCGGTATTCGGAGACACTAAAAGCACCATAGTAGAACACAGATGAAGTTTCTAAGATGATGTAATAGGCAGTAAGAAATAGTACAATTCAATTTTTAGGAATCGGTTATTGTCTTTTTACCCTTGTTTGGTGACTTGGACATGAGCTAGCACCTTAAGATTCTGCATGAAAGGAGGACTAGCAGCCGAGTTGCACGGGAGAATGTGTAAAGTGTTCATATGTAGTAAAAACCTGAGAAATCCGTTAGTTTTCGTCATTTGTTATCGAATCGACTTAAAGCCAGATGGTCACATTGGCCGCTCTTCTCTCTGAAACGGTTGTACTTACCGTCTGCAGAGCTATGTCGCGTGCTGCGGTATGCAGAGACACTAAAAGCACCATAGTAGAACACAGATGATACTTCCAAGTTGGTGTAATAGCCAATAAGAAGTAGTAAAATTCAAGTTTTAGGTACTGATTATTGACTTTTTAGATGGCTTTGGTGCCTTGGACATGAGCTAGGACTTTAAGATTCTGCATGAAAGGAGGACTAGCAGCCTAATTGCACGGGAGAATGTGAAAAGTGTTCATGTAGAATAAAAACCTGAGAAACCGTTCGTTTTCGTCATTTGTTATCGAATCGACTTAAAGCCAAATCGTCACATTGGCCCCTCTTCTCTCTGAAACGGTTGTACTTATCGTCTGCAAAGCTATGTCGCGTACTGCGGTATTCGGAGACACTAAAAGCACCATAGTAGAACACAGATGAAGCTTCTAAGATGATGTAATAGGCAGTAAGAAATAGTACAATTGAAGTTTTAGGAATCGGTTATTGACTTTTTACCCTTGTTTGGTGACTTGGACATGAGCTAGCACCATAAGATTCTGCATGAAAGGAGGACTAGCAGCCTAATTGCACGGGAGAATGTGTAAAGTGTTCATATGTAGTAAAAACCTGAGAAATCCCTTCGTTTTCGTCATTTGTTATCGAATCGACTTAAAGCCAGATGGTCACATTGGCCGCTCTTCTCTCTGAAACGGTTGTACTTACCGTCTGTAGAGCTATGTCGCGTGCTGCGGTATGCAGAGACACTAAAAGCACCATAGTAGAACACAGATGAAGCTTCTAAGTTGATGTAATAGCCAGTATTAAGTAGTAAAATTCAAGTTTAGGTACCGGTTATTGACTTTTTAGCTGGCTTTGGTGCCTTGGAAATGAGCTAGGACCTTAAGATTCTGCATGAAAGGAGGACTAGCAGCCGCGTTGCACGGGAGAATGTAAAAGTGTTCAAATGTAGTAAAAACCTGAGAAATCCGTCCGTTTTCGTCATTTGTTATCGAATCGACTTAAAGCCAGATCGTCACATTGGCCGCTCTTCTCTCTGAAACGGTTGTACTTATCGTCTGCAAAACTATGTCGCGTGCTGCGGTATGCGGAGACACGAAACTCATCATAGTAGAACACAGATGAAGCTTCTAAGTTGAAGTAATAGCCAGTAAGAACTAGTACAATTCAAGTTTTAGGTATCGATTATTGACTTTTTAGCTGGCTTTGGTGCCTTGGACATGAGCTAGGACCTTAAGATTCTGCATGAAAGGAGGACTAGCTGCCTAATTGCACGGGAGAATGTGAAAAGTGTTAATATAGAGTAAAAACCTGAGAAATCCGTTCGTTTTCGTCATTTGTTATCGAATCGACTTAAAGCCAGATGGTCACATTGGCCGTTCTTCTCTCTGAAACGGTTGTACTTACCGTCTGCAGAGCTAGGTCGCGTGCTGCGGTATGCAGAGACACTAAAAGCACCATAGTAGAACACAGATGATACTTCCAAGTTGATGTAATAGCCAGTAAAAAGTAGTAAAATTCAAGTTTTAGGTACTGATTATTGACTTTTTAGCTGGCTTTGGTGGCTTGGACATGAGCTAGGACCTTAAGATTCTGCATGAAAGGAGGACTAGCAGCCTAATTGCACGGGAGAATGTGAAAAGTGTTCATATAGAGTAAAAACCTGAGAAATCCGTTCGTTTTCGTCATTTGTTATCGAATCGACTTGAAGCCAAATCGTCACATTGGCCGCTCTTCTCTCCGAAAGGGTTGTACTTATCGTCTGCAAAGCTATGTCGCATGCTGCGGTATGCGGAGACACTAAAAGCACCATAGTAGAACACCGATGAAGCCTCTAAGTTGATGTAATAGCCAGTAAGAAGTAGTAGAATTCAAGTTTTTGGTATCGATTATTGACTTTTTTGTTGGCTTTGGTACCTTGGACATGAGCTAGGACCTTAAGATTCTGCATGAAAGGAGGACTAGCAGCCGAGTTCCACGGGAGAATGTGAAAAGTGTTCATATGTAGTAAAAACGTGAGAAATCCGTCCGTTTTTGTCATTTGTTATCGAATCGACTTAAAGGCAGATCGTCACACTGGCCACTCTTCTCTCTGAAACGGTTGTACTTATCGTCTGCAAAGCTATGTCGCATGCTGCGGTATGCGGAGACACTAAAAGCACCATAGTAAAACACCGATGAAGCTTCTAAGTTGATGTAATAGCCAGTAAGATGTAGTACAATTCAAGTTTTAGCTACTGATTATTGACTTTTTAGCTGGCTTTGGAGCCTTGGACATGAGCTAGGACCTTAAGATTCTGCATGAAAGGAGGACTAGCAGCCGAGTTGCACAGGAGAATGTGAAATGTGTTCATATGAAGTAAAAACCTGAGAAATCCGTCCGTTTTCGTCATTTGTTATCGAATCGACTTAAAGCCAAATCGTCACATTGGCCGCTCTTCTCTCTGAAACGGTTGTACTTATCGTCTGCAAAGCAATGTCGCGTGCTGCGGTATGCGGGGACACTAAAATCACCATAGTAGAACACAGATGAAGCTTCTAAGTTGATGTAATAGCCAGTAAGAAGTAGTACAATTCAAGTTTTAGGTATCGATTATTGACTTCTTAGTTGGCTTTGGTGCCTTGGTCATGAGCTATTACCTTAAGATTCTGCATGAAAGGAGGACTAGCAGCCGAGTTGCATGGGAGAATGTGAAAAGTGTTCATATGTAGTAAAAACCAGAGAAATCCGTCCGTTTTCGTCATTTGTTATCGAATCGACTTAAAGCCCGATCGTCACATTGGCCGCTCTTCTCTCTGAAACGGTTGTACTTATCGTCTGCAATGCTATGTTGCGTGCTGCGGTATGCGGAGACACTAAAATCTCCATAGTAGAACACAGATGAAGCTTCTAAGTTGATGTAATAGCATGTAAGAAGTAGTACAATTCAAGTTTTAGGTATCGATTATTGACTTCTTAGTTGGCTTTGGTGCCTTGGACATGAGCTAGGACCTTAAGATTCTGCATGAAAGGAGGACTAGCAGCCGCGTTGCACGGGAGAATGTAAAAGTGTTCAAATGTAGTAAAAACCTGAGAAATCCGTCCGTTTTCGTCATTTGTTATCGAATCGACTTAAAGCCAGATCGTCACATTGGCCGCTCTTCTCTCTGAAACGGTTGTACTTATCGTCTGCAAAACTATGTCGCGTGTTGCGGTATGCGGAGACACGAAAATCATCACAGTAGAACACAGATGAAGCTTCTAAGTTGATGTAATAGCCAGTAAGAACTAGTACAATTCAAGTTTTAGATATCGATTATTGACTTTTTAGCTGGCTTTGGTGCCTTGGACATGAGCTAGGACCTTAAGATTCTGCATGAAAGGAGGACTAGCTGCCTAATTGCACGGGAGAATGTGAAAAGTGTTCATATAGAGTAAAAACCTGAGAAATCCGTTCGTTTTCGTCATTTGTTATCGAATCGACTTAAAGCCAGATGGTCACATTGGCCGCTCTTCTCTCTGAAACGGTTGTACTTACCGTCTGCAGAGCTAGGTCGCGTGCTGCGGTATGCAGAGACACTAAAAGCACCATAGTAGAACACAGATGATACTTCCAAGTTGGTGTAATAGCCAGTAAAAAGTAGTAAAATTCAAGTTTTAGGTACTGATTATTGACTTTTTAGCTGGCTTTGGTACCTTGGACATGAGCTAGGACCTTAAGATTCTGCATGAAAGGAGGACTTGCAGCCGAGTTGCACGGGAGAATGTGAAAAGTGTTCATATGTAGTACAAACCTGAGAAATCCGTTCGTTTTCGTCATTTGTTATCGAATCGACTTAAAGCCAGATGGTCACATTGGCCGCTCTTCTCTCTGAAACGGTTGTACTTACCGTCTGCAGAGCTATGTCGCGTGCTGCGGTATGCAGAGACACTAAAAGCACCATAGTAGAACACAGATGATACTTCCAAGTTAATGTAATAGCCAGTAAGAAATAGTAAAATTCAACTTTTAGGTACAGATTATTGACTTTATAGCTGGCTTTGGTGCCTTGGACATGAGCTAGGACCTTAAGATTCTGCATGAAAGGAGGACTAGCAGCCTAATTGCACGGGAGAATGTGAAAAGTGTTCATATAGAGTAAAAACCTGAGAAATCCGTTCGTTTTCGTCATTTGTTATCGAATCGACTTAAAGCCAAATCGTCACATTTGCCGCTCTTCTCTCTGAAACGGTTGTACTTATCGTCTACAAAGCTATGTCGCGTACTGCGGTATTCGGAGACACTAAAAGCACCATAGTAGAACACAGATGAAGCTTCTAAGATGATGTAATAGGCAGTAAGAAATAGTACAATTCAATTTTTAGGAATCGGTTATTGTCTTTTTACCCTTGTTTGGTGACTTGGACATGAGCTAGCACCTTAAGATTCTGCATGAAAGGAGGACTAGCAGCCGAGTTGCACGGGAGAATGTGTAAAGTGTTCATATGTAGTAAAAACCTGAGAAATCCGTTAGTTTTCGTCATTTGTTATCGAATCGACTTAAAGCCAGATGGTCACATTGGCCGCTCTTCTCTCTGAAACGGTTGTACTTACCGTCTGCAGAGCTATGTCGCGTGCTGCGGTATGCAGAGACACTAAAAGCACCATAGTAGAACACAGATGATACTTCCAAGTTGGTGTAATAGCCAATAAGAAGTAGTAAAATTCAAGTTTTAGGTACTGATTATTGACTTTTTAGATGGCTTTGGTGCCTTGGACATGAGCTAGGACTTTAAGATTCTGCATGAAAGGAGGACTAGCAGCCTAATTGCACGGGAGAATGTGAAAAGTGTTCATGTAGAATAAAAACCTGAGAAACCGTTCGTTTTCGTCATTTGTTATCGAATCGACTTAAAGCCAAATCGTCACATTGGCCCCTCTTCTCTCTGAAACGGTTGTACTTATCGTCTGCAAAGCTATGTCGCGTACTGCGGTATTCGGAGACACTAAAAGCACCATAGTAGAACACAGATGAAGCTTCTAAGATGATGTAATAGGCAGTAAGAAATAGTACAATTGAAGTTTTAGGAATCGGTTATTGACTTTTTACCCTTGTTTGGTGACTTGGACATGAGCTAGCACCATAAGATTCTGCATGAAAGGAGGACTAGCAGCCTAATTGCACGGGAGAATGTGTAAAGTGTTCATATGTAGTAAAAACCTGAGAAATCCCTTCGTTTTCGTCATTTGTTATCGAATCGACTTAAAGCCAGATGGTCACATTGGCCGCTCTTCTCTCTGAAACGGTTGTACTTACCGTCTGTAGAGCTATGTCGCGTGCTGCGGTATGCAGAGACACTAAAAGCACCATAGTAGAACACAGATGAAGCTTCTAAGTTGATGTAATAGCCAGTATTAAGTAGTAAAATTCAAGTTTAGGTACCGGTTATTGACTTTTTAGCTGGCTTTGGTGCCTTGGAAATGAGCTAGGACCTTAAGATTCTGCATGAAAGGAGGACTAGCAGCCGCGTTGCACGGGAGAATGTAAAAGTGTTCAAATGTAGTAAAAACCTGAGAAATCCGTCCGTTTTCGTCATTTGTTATCGAATCGACTTAAAGCCAGATCGTCACATTGGCCGCTCTTCTCTCTGAAACGGTTGTACTTATCGTCTGCAAAACTATGTCGCGTGCTGCGGTATGCGGAGACACGAAACTCATCATAGTAGAACACAGATGAAGCTTCTAAGTTGAAGTAATAGCCAGTAAGAACTAGTACAATTCAAGTTTTAGGTATCGATTATTGACTTTTTAGCTGGCTTTGGTGCCTTGGACATGAGCTAGGACCTTAAGATTCTGCATGAAAGGAGGACTAGCTGCCTAATTGCACGGGAGAATGTGAAAAGTGTTAATATAGAGTAAAAACCTGAGAAATCCGTTCGTTTTCGTCATTTGTTATCGAATCGACTTAAAGCCAGATGGTCACATTGGCCGTTCTTCTCTCTGAAACGGTTGTACTTACCGTCTGCAGAGCTAGGTCGCGTGCTGCGGTATGCAGAGACACTAAAAGCACCATAGTAGAACACAGATGATACTTCCAAGTTGATGTAATAGCCAGTAAAAAGTAGTAAAATTCAAGTTTTAGGTACTGATTATTGACTTTTTAGCTGGCTTTGGTGGCTTGGACATGAGCTAGGACCTTAAGATTCTGCATGAAAGGAGGACTAGCAGCCTAATTGCACGGGAGAATGTGAAAAGTGTTCATATAGAGTAAAAACCTGAGAAATCCGTTCGTTTTCGTCATTTGTTATCGAATCGACTTGAAGCCAAATCGTCACATTGGCCGCTCGTCTCTCTGAAACGGTTGTACTTATCGTCTGCAAATCTATGTCGCGTACTGCGGTATTCGGAGACACTAAAAGCACCATAGTAGAACACAGATGAAGCTTCTAAGATGATGTAATAGGCAGTAAGAAATAGTACAATTCAAGTTTTAGGAATCGGTTATTGACTTTTTACCATTGTTTGGTGACTTGGACATGAGCTAGCACCTTAAGATTCTGCATGAAAGGAGGACTAGCAGCCGAGTTGCACGGGAGAATGTGAAAAGTGTTCATATGTAGTAAAAACCTGAGAAATCCGTTCGTTTTCGTCATTTGTTATCGAATCGACTTAAAGCCAGATGGTCACATTGGCCGCTCTTCTCTCTGAAACGGTTGTACTTACCGTCTGCAGAGCTATGTGGCGTGCTGCCTTATGCAGAGACACTAAAAGCACCATTGTAGAACACAGATGTTACTTCCAAGTTGATGTAATAGCCAGTAAGAAGTAGTAAAATTCAATTTTTATGTACTGATTATTGACTTCTTAGTTGGCTTTGGTGCCTTGGACATGAGCTATTACCTTAAGATTCTGCATGAAAGGAGGACTAGCAGCCGAGTTGCACGGGATAATGTGAAAAGTGTTCATATGTAGTAAAAACCTGAGAAATCCGTCCGTTTTCGTCATTTGTTATCGAATCGACTTAAAGCCCGATCGTCACATTGGCCGCTCTTCTCTCTGAAACGGTTGTACTTATCGTCTGCAATGCTATGTCGCGTGCTGCGGTATGCGGAGACACTAAAATCTCCATAGTAGAACACAGATGAAGCTTCTAAGTTGATGTAATAGCCAGTAAGAAGTAGTACAATTCAAGTTTTAGGTATCGATTATTGACTTCTTAGTTGGCTTTGGTGCCTTGGACATGAGCTATTATCTTAAGATTCTGCATGAGAGGAGGAATAGCAACCGAGTTGCACGGGAGAATGTGAAAAGTGTTCATATGTATTAAAAATCTGAGAAATCCGTCCGTTTTCGTCATTTGTTATCGAATCGACTTAAAGCCAGATCGTCACATTGGCCGCTCTTCTCTCCGAAAGGGTTGTACTTAAAGTCTGCAAAGCTATGTCGCATGCTGCGGTATGCGGAGACACTAAAAGCACCATAGTAGAACACCGATGAAGCCTCTAAGTTGATGTAATAGCCAGTAAGAAGTAGAAGAATTCAAGTTTTTGGTATCGATTATTGACTTTTTTGTTGGCTTTGGTACCTTGGACATGAGCTAGGACCTTAAGATTCTGCATGAAAGGAGGACTAGCAGCCGAGTTCCACGGGAGAATGTGAATAGTGTTCATATGTAGTAAAAACGTGAGAAATCCGTCCGTTTTTGTCATTTGTTATCGAATCGACTTAAAGGCAGATCGTCACACTGGCCACTCTTCTCTCTGAAACGGTTGTACTTATCGTCTGCAAAGCTATGTCGCATGCTGCGGTATGCGGAGACACTAAAAGCACCATAGTAAAACACCGATGAAGCTTCTAAGTTGATGTAATAGCCAGTAAGATGTAGTACAATTCAAGTTTTAGCTACTGATTATTGACTTTTTAGCTGGCTTTGGAGCCTTGGACATGAGCTAGGACCTTAAGATTCTGCATGAAAGGAGGACTAGCAGCCGAGTTGCACAGGAGAATGTGAAATGTGTTCATATGAAGTAAAAACCTGAGAAATCCGTCCGTTTTCGTCATTTGTTATCGAATCGACTTAAAGCCAAATCGTCACATTGGCCGCTCTTCTCTCTGAAACGGTTGTACTTATCGTCTGCAAAGCAATGTCGCGTGCTGCGGTATGCGGGGACACTAAAATCACCATAGTAGAACACAGATGAAGCTTCTAAGTTGATGTAATAGCCAGTAAGAAGTAGTACAATTCAAGTTTTAGGTATCGATTATTGACTTCTTAGTTGGCTTTGGTGCCTTGGTCATGAGCTATTACCTTAAGATTCTGCATGAAAGGAGGACTAGCAGCCGAGTTGCATGGGAGAATGTGAAAAGTGTTCATATGTAGTAAAAACCAGAGAAATCCGTCCGTTTTCGTCATTTGTTATCGAATCGACTTAAAGCCCGATCGTCACATTGGCCGCTCTTCTCTCTGAAACGGTTGTACTTATCGTCTGCAATGCTATGTTGCGTGCTGCGGTATGCGGAGACACTAAAATCTCCATAGTAGAACACAGATGAAGCTTCTAAGTTGATGTAATAGCATGTAAGAAGTAGTACAATTCAAGTTTTAGGTATCGATTATTGACTTCTTAGTTGGCTTTGGTGCCTTGGACATGAGCTATTACCTTAAGATTCTGCATGAAAGGAGGACTAGCAGCCGAGTTGCACGGGAGAATGTGAAAAGAGTTCATATGTAGTAAAAACCTGAGAAATCCGTCCGTTTTCGTCATTTGTTATCGAATCGACTTAAAGCCAGATCGTCACATTTGCCGCTCTTCTCTCCGAAACGGTTGTACTTATCGTCTGCAAAGCTATGTCGCATGCTGCGGTATGCGGAGACACAAAATGCACCATAGTAGAACACCGATGAAGCTCCTAAGTTGATGTAATAGCCAGTAAGAAGTAGTAGAATTCAAGTTTTTGGTATCGATTATTTACTTTTTTGTTGGCTTTGGTACCTTGGACATGAGCTAGGACCTTAAGATTCTGCATGAAAGGAGGACTAGCAGCCGAGTTGCACGGGAGAATGTGAAAAGTGTTCATATGTAGTAAAAACCTGAGAAATCCGTCCGTTTTTGTCATTTGTTATCGAATCGACTTAAAGGCAGATCGTCACACTGGCCACTCTTCTCTCTAAAACGGTTGTACTTATCGTCTGCAAAGCTATGTCGCATGCTGCGGTATGCAGAGACACTAAAAGCACCATAGTAAAACACCGATGAAGCTTCTAAGTTGATGTAATAGCCAGTAAGATGTAGTACAATTCAAGTTGTACGTATCGATTACTGACTTTTTAGCAGGCTTTGGTGCCTTGGACATGAGCTAGGACCTTAAGATTATGCATGAAAGGAGGACTAGCAGCCGAGTTGCAGGGGAGAATGTGAAAAGTGTTCATATGTAGTAAAAACCTGAGAAATCCGTCCGTTTTCGTCATTTGTTATCGAATCGACTTAAAGCCAGATCGTCACATTGGCCACTCTTCTCTCTGAAACGGTTGTACTTGTCTGCAATGCTATGTCTCGTGCTGCGCTATGCGGAGACACTAAAAGCACCATAGTAGAACACAGATGAAGCTTCTAAGTTGATGTAATAGCCAGTAAGAAGCAGTACAATTCAAGTTTTAGGTATCGATTATTGACTTTTTAGCTGGCTTTGGTGCCTTGGACATGAGCTAGGACCTTAAGATTCTGCATGAAAGGAGGAGTAGCAGCCGAGTTGCCCAGGAGAATGTGAAAAGTGGTCATATGTAGTAAAAACCTGAGAAATCCGTCCGTTTTCGTCATTTGTTATCGAATGGACTTATAGCCAGATCGTCACATTGGCCGCTCTTCTCTCCGAAACGGTTGTACTTATCGTCTGCAGAGCTATGTCGCGTGCTGCGGTATGCAGAGACACTAAAAGCACCATAGTAGAACACAGATGACACTTCCAAGTTGATGAAATAGCCAGTAAGAAGTAGTACAATTCAAGTTTTAGTTACTGATTATTGACTTTTAGCTGGCTTTGGTGCCTTGGACATGAGGTAGGACCTTAAGATTCTGCATGAAAGGAGGAGTAGCAGCCGAGTTGCCCAGGAGAATGTGAAAAGTGGTCATATGTAGTAAAAACCTGAGAAATCCGTCCGTTTTCGTCATTTGTTATCGAATGGACTTATAGCCAGATCGTCACATTGGCCGCTCTTCTCTCCGAAACGGTTGTACTTATCGTCTGCAGAGCTATGTCGCGTGCTGCGGTATGCAGAGACACTGAAAGCACCATAGTAGAACACAGATGACACTTCCAAGTTGATGTAATAGCCAGTAAGAAGTAGTACAATTCAAGTTTTAGTTACTGATTATTGACTTTTTAGCTGGCTTTGGTGCCTTGGACATGAGTTAGGACCTTAAGATTCTGCATGAAAGGAGGACTAGCAGCCGAGTTGCCCAGGAGAATGTGGAAAGTGTTCATATGTAGTAAAAACCTGAGAAATCCGTCCGTTTTCGTCATTTGTTATCGAATCGACTTAAAGCCAGATCGTCACATTGGCCGCTCTTCTCTCCGAAACGGTTGTACTTATCGTCTGCAAAGCTATGTCGCATGCTGCGGTATGCGGAGACACTAAAAGCACCATAGTAGAACACCGATGAAGCTTCTAAGTTGATGTAATAGCCAGTAAGAAGTAGTAGAATTCAAGTTTTTCGTATCGATTATTGACTTTTTTGTTGGCTTTGGTACCTTGGACATGAGCTAGGACCTTAAGATTCTGCATGAAAGGAGGACTAGCAGCCGAGTTGCACGGGAGAATGTGAAAAGTGTTCATATGTAGTAAAAACCTGAGAAATCCGTCCGTTTTCGTCATTTGTTATCGAATCCACTTAAAGCCAGATCGTCACATTGGCCGCTCTTCTCTCTGAAACGGTTGTACTTATCGTCTGCAAAGCTATGTCGTATGCTGCGGTAGGCGGAGACACTAAAACCACCACAGTAGAACACAGATGAAGCTTCTAATTTGATGTAATAGCCAGTAAGAAGTAGTACAATTCAAGTTTTAGGTATTGATTATTGACTTTTTAGCTGGCTTTGATGCCTTGGACATGAGCTAGGACCTTAAGATTCTGCATAGAAGGAGGACTAGCAGCCGAGTTGCACGGGAGAATGTGAAAAGTGTCCATATGTAGTAAAAACCTGAGAAATCCGTCCGTCTTCGTCATTTGTTATCGAATCGACTTAAAGCCAGATCGTCACATTGGCCGCTCTTCCCTCCGAAACGGTTGTACTTATCGTCTGCAAAGCTATGTCGCATGCTGCGGTATGCGGAGACACTAAAAGCACCATAGTAGAACACAGATGAAGCTTCTAAGTTGATGTAATAGCCAGTAAGATGTATTACAATTCAAGTTTTAGCTACTGATTATTTGCTTTTTAGCTGGCGTTCGAGCCTTGGACATGAGCTAGGACCTTAAGATTCTGCATGAAAGGAGGACTAGCAGCCGAGTTACACAGGAGAATGTGAAAAGTGTTTATATATAGTAAAAACCTGAGAAATCCGTCCGTTTTCGTCATTTGTTATCGAATCGACTTAAAGCCAGATCGTCACATTGGCCGCTCTTCTCTCTGAAACGGTTGTACTTATCGTCTGCAAAGCTATGTCGCGTGCTGCGGCATGCGGGAACACTAAAATCACCATAGTGGAACATAGATGAAGCTTCTAAGTTGATGTAATAGCCAGTAAGAAGTAGTACAATTCAAGTTTTAGGTATCGATTATTGACTTTTTAGCTGGCTTTGGTGCCTTGGACATAAGCTAGGACCTTAAGATTCTGCATGAAAGGAGGACTAGCAGCCGAGTTGCACGGGAGAATGTGAAAAGTGTTCAAATAGAGTAAAAACCTGAGAAATCCGTCCGTTTTCGTCATTTTTATCCAATCGACTTAAAGCCAAATCGTCACATTGGCCGCTCTGCTCTCCGAAACGGTTGTACTTACCGTCTGCAAAGCTATGTCGCATGCTGCGGTATGCGGAGACACTAAAAGCACCATAGTAGAACACAGATGAAGCTTCTAAGTTGATGTAATAGCCAGTAAGAAGTAGTAGAATTCAAGTTTTTGGTATCGATTATTGACTTTTTTGTTGGCTTTGGTACCTTGGACATGAGCTAGGACCTTAAGATTCTGCAAGAAAGGAGGACTAGCAGCCGAGTTGCACGGGAGAATGTGAAAAGTGTTCATATGTAGTAAAAACGTGAGAAATCCGTCCGTTTTTGTCATTTGTTATCGAATCGACTTAAAGGCAGATCGTCACACTGGCCACTCTTCTCTCTGAAACGGTTGTACGTATCGTCTGCAAAGCTATGTCGCATGCTGCGGTATGCGGAGACACTAAAAGCACCATAGTAAAACACCGATGAAGCTTCTAAGTTGATGTAATAGCGAGTAAGATGTAGTACAATTCAAGTTTTAGCTACTGTTTATTGACTTTTTAGCTGGCTTTGGAGCCTTGGACATGAGCTACGACCTTAAGATTCTGCATGAAAGGAGGACTAGCAGCCGAGTTGCACAGGAGAATGTGAAATGTGTTCATATGTAGTAAAAACCTGATACATCCGTCCGTTTTCGTCATTTGTTATCGAATCGACTTAAAGCCAAATCGTCACATTGGCCGCTCTTCTCTCTAAAACGGTTGTACTTATCGTCTGCAAAGCTATGTCGCGTGCTGCGGTATGCGGGGACACTAAAATCACCATAGTAGAACACAGATGAAGCTTCTAAGTTGATGTAATAGCCAGTAAGAAGTAGTACAATTCAAGTTTTAGGTATCGATTATTGAATTTTTATGTGGCTTTGGTGCCTTGGATAATGAGCTAGGACCTTAAGATTCTGCATGAAAGGAGGACTAGCAGCCGAGTTGCACGGGAGAATGTGAAAAGTGTTCAAATAGAGTAAAAACCTGAGAAATCCATCCGTTTTCATCATTTTTATCGAATCGACTTAAAGTCAAATCGTCACATTGGCCGCTCTTCTCTCTGAAACGGTTGTACTTATCGTCTGCAGAGCTACGTCGCGTGCTGCGGTATGCAGAGACACTAAAAGCACCATAGTAGAACACAGATGACAATTCCAAGTTGATGTAATAGCCAGTAAGAAGTAGTACAATTCAAGTTTTAGTTACTGATTATTGACTTTTTAGCTGGCTTTGGTGCCTTGGACATGAGGTAGGACCTTAAGATTCTGCATGAAAGGAGGAGTAGCTGCCGAGTTGCCCAGGAGAATGTGAAAAGTGGTCATATGTAGTAAAAACCTGAGAAATCCGTCCGTTTTCGTCATTTGTTATCGAATGGACTTATAGCCAGATCGTCACATTGGCCGCTCTTCTCTCCGAAACGGTTGTACTAATCGTCTGCAAAGCTATGTCGCGTTCTGCGGTATGCGGAGACACTAAAAGCACCATAGTAGAACACATATGAAGCTTCTAAGATGATGTAATGGCCAGTAAGAAGTAGTACAATTCAAGTTTTAGGTACCGATTATTTACTTTTTAGCAGGCTTTGGTGCCTTGGAGATGAGCTAGGACCTTAAGATTCTGCATGAAAGGAGGACTAGCAGCCGAGTTGCCCAGGAGTATGTGAAAAGTGTTCATATGTAGTAAAAACCTGAGAAATCCGTCCGTTTTCGTCATTTGTTATCGAATCGACTTAAAGCCAGATCGTCACATTGGCCGCTCTTCTCTCGGAAACGGTTGTACTTATCGTCTGCAGAGCTATGTCGCGTGCTGCGGTATGCAGAGACACTAAAAACACCATAGTAGAACACAGATGACACTTCCAAGTTGATGTAATAGCCAGTAAGAAGTAGTACAATTCAAGTTTTAGTTACTGATTATTGACTTTTTAGCTGGCTTTGGTGCCTTGGACATGAGCTACGACCTTAAGATTCTGCATGAAAGGAGGACTAGCAGCCGAGTTGCCCAGGAGAATGTGAAAAGTGTTCATATGCAGTAAAAACCTGAGAAATCCGTCCGTTTTCGTCATTTGTTATCGAATCGACTTAAAGCCAGATCGTCACATTGGCCGCTCTTCTCTCCGAAACGGTTGTACTTATCGTCTGCAAAGCTATGTCGCATGCTGCGGTATGCGGAGACACTAAAAGCACCATAGTAGAACACCGATGAAGCTTCTAAGTTGATGTAATAGCCAGTAAGAAGTAGTAGAATTCAAGTTTTTGGTATCGATTATTGACTTTTTTGTTGGCTTTGGTACCTTGGACATGAGCTAGGACCTTAAGATTCTGCATGAAAGGAGGACTAGCAGCCGAGTTGCACGGGAGAATGTGAAAAGTGTTCATATGTAGTAAAAACCTGAGAAATCCGTCCGTTTTCGTCATTTGTTATCGAATCGACTTAAAGCCAGATCGTCACATTTGCCGCTCTTCTCTCTGAAACGGTTGTACTTATCGTCTGCAAAGCTATGTCGCGTGATGCGGTATGCGGAGACACTAAAAGCACCATAGTCGAACATAGATGAAGCTTCTAAGTTGATGTAATAGCCAGTAAGAAGTAGTCCAATTCAAGTTTTAGGTATCGATTATTGACTTTTTAGCTGGCTTTGGTGCCTTGGACATGAGCTAGGACCTTAAGATTCTGCATGAAAGGAGGACTAGCAGCCGAGTTGCACGGGAGAATGTGAAAAGTGTTCATATGTAGTAAAAACCTGAGAAATCCGTCCGTTTTCGTCATTTGTTATCGAATCGAATTAAAGCCAGATCGTCACATTGGCCGCTCTTCTCTCTGAAACGGTTGTACTTATCGTCTGCAAAGCTATGTCGCGTGCTGCGGTATGCGGAGACTCTAAAAGCACCATAGTAGAACACAGATGAAGCTTCTAAGTTGATGTAATAGCCAGTAAGTAGCAGTACAATTCAAGTTTTAGGTATCGATTATTGACTTTTTAGCTAGCTTTGGTGCCTTGGACATGAGCTAGGACCTTAAGATTCTGCATTAAAGGAGGACTAGCTGCCGAGTTGCACGGGAGAATGTGAAAAGTGTTCATATGTAGTAAAAACCTGAGAAATCCGTCCGTTTTCGTCATTTGTTATCGAATCCACTTAAAGCCAGATCGTCACATTGGCCGCTCTTCTCTCTGAAACGGTTGTACTTATCGTCTGCAAAGCTATGTCGTATGCTGCGGTAGGCGGAGACACTAAAACCACCACAGTAGAACACAGATGGAGCTTCTAATTTGATGTAATAGCCAGTAAGAAGTAGTACAATTCAAGTTTTAGGTATTGATTATTGACTTTTTAGCTGGCTTTGATGCCTTGGACATGAGCTAGGACCTTAAGATTCTGCATAGAAGGAGGACTAGCAGCCGAGTTGCACGGGAGAATGTGAAAAGTGTCCATATGTAGTAAAAACCTGAGAAATCCGTCCGTCTTCGTCATTTGTTATCGAATCGACTTAAAGCCAGATCGTCACATTGGCCGCTCTTCCCTCCGAAACGGTTGTACTTATCGTCTGCAAAGCTATGTCGCATGCTGCGGTATGCGGAGACACTAAAAGCACCATAGTAGAACACAGATGAAGCTTCTAAGTTGATGTAATAGCCAGTAAGATGTATTACAATTCAAGTTTTAGCTACTGATTATTTGCTTTTTAGCTGGCGTTCGAGCTTTGGACATGAGCTAGGACCTTAAGATTCTGCATGAAAGGAGGACTAGCAGCCGAGTTACACAGGAGAATGTGAAAAGTGTTTATATATAGTAAAAACCTGAGAAATCCGTCCGTTTTCGTCATTTGTTATCGAATCGACTTAAAGCCAGATCGTCACATTGGCCGCTCTTCTCTCTGAAACGGTTGTACTTATCGTCTGCAAAGCTATGTCGCGTGCTGCGGCATGCGGGAACACTAAAATCACCATAGTGGAACATAGATGAAGCTTCTAAGTTGATGTAATAGCCAGTAAGAAGTAGAATAATTCAAGTTTTACGTATCGATTATTGACTTTTTAGCTGGCTTTGATGCCTTGGACATGAGCTAGGACCTTAAGATTCTTCATGAAAGGAGGACTAGCAGCCGAGTTGCACGGGAGAATTTGAAAAGTGTTCATATGTAGTAAAAACCTGAGAAATCCGTCCGTTTTCGTCATTTGTTATCGAATCGACTTAAAGCCAGATTGTCACATTGGCCGCTCTTCTCTCTGAAACGGTTGTACTTATCGTCTGCAATGCTATGTCGCGTGCTGCGCTATGCGGAGACACTAAAGGCACCATAGGAGAACACAGATGAAGCTTCTAAGTTGATGTAATAGCCAGTAAGAAGTAGTACAATTCAAGTTTTAGGTATCGATTATTGACTTTTTAGCTGGCTTTGGTGCCTTGGACATGAGCTAGGACCTTAAGATTCTGCATGAAAGGAGGACTAGCAGCCGAGTTGCACGGGAGAATGTCAAAAGTGTTCAAATAGAGTAAAAACCTGAGAAATCCGTCCGTTTTCGTCATTTTTATCCAATCGACTTAAAGCCAAATCGTCACATTGGCCGCTCTGCTCTCTGAAACGGTTGTACTTATCGTCTGCAAAGCTATGTCGCGTACTGCGGTATTCGGAGACACTAAAAGCACCATAGTAGAACACAGATGTAGCTTCTAAGATGATGTAATAGCCAGTAAGAAATAGTACCATTCAAGTTTTAGGAATCGGTTATTGACCTTTTACCCTTGTTTGGTGCCTTGGACATGAGCTAGGAACTTAAGATTTTACATGCAGGAGGACTAGCAGACGAGTTGTACGGGAGAATGTGTAAAGTGTTCATATGTAGTAAAAACCTGAGAAATCCGTTCGTTTTCGTCATTTGTTATCGAATCGACTTAAAGCCAGATCGTCACATTGGCCGCTCTTCTCTCTGAAACGGTTGTACTTATCGTCTGCAAAGCTATGTCGCGTGCTGCGGCATGCGGGGACACTAAAATCACCATAGTGGAACACACATGAAGCTTCTAAGTTGATGTAATAGCCAGTAAGAAGTAGTACAATTCAAGTTTTAGTTATCGATTATTGACTTTTTAGCTGGCTTTGATACCTTGGACGTGATCTAGGACCTTAATATTCTGCATGAATGGAGGACTAGCAGCCAAGTTGCTCGGGAGAATTTGAAAAGTGTTCATATGTAGTAAAAACCTGAGAAATCCGTCCGTTTTCGTCATTTGTTATCGAATCGACTTAAAGCCAGATTGTCACATTGGGCGCTCTTCTCTCAGAAACGGTTGTACTTATCGTCTGCAATGCTATGTCGCGTGCTGCGCTATGCGGAGACACTAAAAGCACCATAGTAGAACACAGATGAAGCTTCTAAGTTGATGTAATAGCCAGTAAGAAGTAGTACAATTCAAGTTTTAGGTATCGATTATTGACTTTTTAGCTGGCTTTGGTGCCTTGGACATGAGCTATTACCTTATGATTCTGCATGAAAGGAGGACTAGCATCCGAGTTGCACGGGAGAATTTGAAAAGTGTTCATATGTAGTAAAAACCTGAGAAATCCGTCCGTTTACGTCATTTGTTATCGAATCGACTTAAAGCCTGATTGTCACATTGGCCGCTCTTCTCTCTGAAACGGTTGTACTTATCGTCTGCAAAGCTGTGTCGCGTGCTGCGGTATGCGGAGAAACTAAAAGCACCATAGTAGACCACAGATGAAGCTTCTAAGTTGAAGTAATAGCGAGTAAGAAGTAGTACATTTCACGTTTTAGGTATCGATTATTGCCTTTTTAGCTGGCTTTGGTGCCTTGGACATGAGCTAGGACCTTAAGATTCTGCATGAAAGGAGGACTAACAGCCGAGTTGCACGGGAGAATGTGAAAAGTGTTCGTATGTAGTAAAAACGTGAGAAATCCGTCCGTTTTTGTCATTTGTTATCGTATCGACTTAAAGCCAGATCGTCACACTGGCCACTCTTCTCTCTGAAACGGTTGTACTTATCGTCTGCAAAGCTATGTCGCATGCTGCGGTATGCGGAGACAGTAAAAGCACCATAGTAAAACACCGATGAAGCTTCTAAGTTGATGTAATAGCCAGTAAGATGTAGTACAATTCAAGTTATAGCTACTGATTATTGACTTTTTAGCTGGCTTTGGAGCCTTGGACATGGGCTAGGACCTTAAGATTCTGCATGAAAGGAGGACGAGCAGCCGAGTTGCACAGGAGAATGTGAAAAGTGTTCATATGTAGTAAAAACCTGAGAAATCCGTCCGTTTTGGTCATTTGTTATCGAATCGACTTTAAACCAAATCGTCACATTGGCCGCTCTTCTCTCTGAAACGGTTGCACTTATCGTCTGTAAAGCTATGTCGCGTACTGCGGTATGCGGGGACACTAAAATCACCATACTAGAACACAGATGAAGCTTCTAAGTTGATGTAATAGCCAGTAACAAGTAGTACAATTCAAGTTTTAGGTATCGATTTTTGACTTCTTAGTTGGCTTTGGTGCCTTGGAAATGAGCTATTACCTTAAGATTCTGCATGAAAGGAGGTCTAGCAGCCGCGTTGCACGGGAGAATGTGAAAAGTGTTCATATGTAGTAAAAACCTGAGAAATCCGTCAGTTTTCGTCATTTGTTATCGAATCGACTTAAAGCCAGATCGTCACATTGGCCGCTCTTCCCTCCGAAACGGTTATACTTATCGTCTGCAAAGCTATGTCGCATGCTGCGGTATGCGGATACACTAAAAGCACTATAGTAGAACATCGATGAAGCTTCTAAGTTGATGTAATAGCCAGTAAGATGTAGTACAATTCAAGTTTTAGCTTCTGATTATTGACTTTTTAGCTGGCTTTGGTGCCTTGGACATGAGCTATTACCTTAAGATTCTGCATGAAAGGAGGACTAGCAGCCGAGTTGCACGGGAGAATGTGAAAAGTGTTCATATGTAGTAAAAACCTGAGAAATCCGTCCGTTTTCGTCATTTGTTATCGAATCGACTTAAAGCCAGATCGTCACATTGGCCGCTCTCCTCTCTGAAACGGTTGTACTTATCGTCTGCAAAGCTATGTCGCGTGCTGCGGTATGCGGAGACACTAAAAGCACCATATTGGAACACAGATGAAGCTTCTAAGTTGATGTAATAGCCAGTAAGAGCTAGTACAATTCAAGTTTTAGGTATCGATTATTGACTTTTTAACTGGCTTTGGAGCCTTGGACATGAGCTAGGACCTTAAGATTCTGCATGAAAGGAGAAATAGGAGCCGCGTTGCACGGGAGTATGTCAAAAGTGTTCACATGTAGTAAAAACCTGAGAAATCCGTCCGTTTTCGTCATTTGTTATCGAATCAACTTAAAGCCAGATCGGCACATTGGCCGCTCTTCTCTCTGAAACGGTAGTACTTATCGTCTGCAAAGCTATGTCGCGTGCTGCGGTATACGGAGACACTAAAAGCACCATAGTAGAACACAGATGAAGCTTCTAAGTTGATGTAATAGCCAGTAAGAAGTAGTACACTTCAAGTTTAAGGTATCGATTATTGACTTCTTAGATGGATTTGGTGCCTTGGACATGAGCTAGGACCTTAAGATTCTGCATAGAAGGAGGACTAGCAGCCGAGTTGCACGGGAGAATGTGAAAAGTGTTCAAATAGAGTAAAAACCTGAGAAATCCGTCCGTTTTCGTCATTTTTATCGAATCGACTTAAAGCCAATCGTCACATTGGCCGCTCTGCTCTCCGAAACGGTTGTACTTATCGTCTGCAAAGCTATGTCGCGTACTGCGGTATTCGGAGACACTAAAAGCACCATAGTAGTACACAGATGTAGCTTCTAAGATGATGTAATAGCCAGTAAGAAATAGTACCATTCAAGTTTTAGGAATCGGTTATTGACTTTTTACCCTTGTTTGGTGCCTTGGACATGAGCTAGGAACTTAAGATTTTACATGCAGGAGGACTAGCAGACGAGTTGCACGGGAGAATGTGATAAGTGTTCAAATAGAGTAAAAACCTGAGAAATCCGTCCGTTTTCGTCATTTGTTATCGAATCGACTTAAAGCCAGATCGTCACATTGGCCGCTCTCCTCTCTGAAACGGTTGTACTTATCGTCTGCAATGCTATGTCGCGTGCTGCGCTATGCGGAGACACTAAAAGCACCACAGTAGAACACAGATGAAGCTTCTAAGTTGATGTAATAGCCAGTAAGAAGTAGTACAATTCAAGTTTTAGGTATCGATTATTGACTTTTTAGCTGGCTTGGACGCTTGGACATCAGCTAGGACCTTAAGATTCTGCATGAAAGGAGGACTAGCATCAGAGTTGCACGGGAGAATTTGAAAAGTGTTCATATGTAGTAAAAACCTGAGAAATCCGTCCGTTTACGTCATTTGTTATCGAATCGACTTAAGCCTGATTGTCACATTGGCCGCTCTTCTCTCTGAAACGGTTGTACTTATCGTCTGCAAAGCTGTGTCGCGTGCTGCGGTATGCGGAGAAACTAAAAGCACCATAGTAGAACACAGATGAAGCTTCTAAGTTGATGTAATAGCCAGTAAGAAGTAGTACAATTCACGTTTTAGGTACTGATTATTGACTTTTTAGCTGGCCTTGGAGCCTTGGACATGAGCTAGGACCTTAAGATTCTGCATGAAAGGAGGACTAACAGCCGAGTTGCACGGGAGAATGTGAAAAGTGTTCATATGTAGTAAAAACCTGAGAAGTCCGTCCGTTTTGGTCATTTGTTATCGAATCGACTTAAAGCCAAATCGTCACATTGGCCGCTCTTCTCTCTGAAACGGTTGTACTTATCGTCTGCAAAGCTATGTCGCGTGCTGCGGTATGCGGGGACACTAAAAGCACCATAGTAGAACACAGATGAAGCTTCTAAGTTGATGTAATAGCCAGTAAGAAGTAGTACACTTCAAGTTTAAGGTATCGATTATTGACTTCTTAGATGGATTTGGTGCCTTGGACATGAGCTAGGACCTTAAGATTCTGCATGAAAGGAGGACTAGCAGCCGAGTTGCACGGGGGAATGTGAAAAGTGTTCATATGTAGTAAAAACCTGAGAAATCCGTCCGTTTTCGTCATTTGTTATCGAATCGACTTAAAGCCAGATCGTCACATTGGCCGCTCTTCCCTCCGAAACGGTTGTACTTATCGTCTGCAAAGCTATGTCGCGTGCTGCGGTATGCGGAGACACTAAAAGCACCATAGTAGAACACATATGAAGCTTCTAAGAAGATGTAATAGCCAGTAAGAAGTAGTACAATTCAAGTTTTAGGTATCGATTATTGACTTTTTAGCTAGCTTTGGAGCCTTGGAGATGAGCTTGGACCATAAGATTCTGCATGAAAGGAGGAGTAGCAGCCGAATTGCACGGGAGAATGTGAAAAGTGTTCATATGTAGTACAAACTTGAGAAATCCGTCCGTTTTCGTCATTTGTTATCGAATCGACTTAAAGCCAAATCGTCACATTGGCCGCTCTTCTCTCGGAAACAGTTGTACTTATCGTCTTCAAGGCTATGTCGCGTGCTGCGGTATGCGGAGACACTAAAACCACCATAGTAGAACACAGATGAAGCTTCTAAGTTGATGTAATAGCCAGTAAGAAGTAGTACAATTCAAGTTTAAGGTATCGATTATTGACTTCTTAGATGGATTTTGTGCCTTGGACATGAGCTAGGACCTTAAGATTCTGCATGAAAAGAGGACTAGCAGCCGAGTTGCACGGGAGAATGTGAAAAGTGTTCATATGTAGTAAAAACCTGAGAAATCCGTCCGTTTTCGTCATTTGTTATCGACTCGCCAGATCGTCACATTGGCCGCTCTTCTCTCTGAAACGGTTGTACTTATCGTCTGCAAAGCTATGTCGCGTGCTGCGGTATGCGGAGACACTAAAAGCACCATAGTAGAACACAGATGAAGCTTCTATGATGATGTAATAGCCAGTAAGAAGTAGTACAATTCAAGTTTTAGGTATCGATTATTGACTTTTTAGCTAGCTTTGGTGCCTTGGGCATGAGCTGTTACCTTAAGATTCTGCATGAAAGGAGGACTAGCAGCCGAGTTGCACGGGAGAATGTGAAAAGTGTTCATATGTAGTAAAAACCTGAGAAATCCGTCCGTTTTCGTCATTTGTTATCGAATCGACTTAAAGCCAGATCGTCACATTGGCTGCTCTTCTCTCTGAAACGGTTGTACTTATCGTCTGCAAAGCTATGTCGCGTGATGCGGTATGCGGAGACACTAAAAGCACCATAGTAGAACACAGATGAAGCTTCTAAGTTGATGTAATAGCCAGTAAGAAGTAGTACACTTCAAGTTTTAGGTATCGATTATTGACTTTTTAGCTGGCTTTGGTGCCTTGGACATGAGCTAGGACCTTAAGATTCGGCATGAAAGGAGGACTAGCAGCCGAGTCTCACCGGAGAATGTGAAATGTGTTCATATGTAGTAAAAACCTGAGAAATCCGTCCGTTTTCGTCATTTGTTATCGAATCGACTTAAAGCCAGATCGTCACATTGGCCGCTCTTCTCTCTGAAACGGTTGTACTTATCGTCTGCAAAGCTATGTCGCGTGCTGCGGCATGCGGGGACACTAAAATCACCCTAGTGGAACACAGATGAAGCTTCTAAGTTGATGTAATAGCCAGTAAGAAGCAGTACAATTCAAGCTTTAGGTATCGATTATTGACTTTTTAGCTGGCTTTGATGCCTTGGACATGAGCTAGGACCTTAAGATTCTGCATGAAAGGAGGACTAGCAGCCGAGTTGCACGGGAGAATTTGGAAAGTGTTCATATGTAGTAAAAACCTGAGAAATCCGTCCGTTTTCGTCATTTGTTATCGAATCGACTTAAAGCCAGATTGTCACATTGGCCGCACTTCTCTCTGAAACGGTTGTACTTATCGTCTGCAATGCTATGTCGCGTCCTGCGCTATGCGGAGACACTAAAAGCACCATAGTAGAACACAGATGAAGCTTCTAAGTTGATGTAATAGCCAGTAAGAAGTAGTACAATTCAAGTTTTAGGTATCGTTTATTGACTTTTTAGCTGGCTTTGGTGTCTTGGACATGAGCTAGGACCTTAAGATTCTGCATGAAAGGAGGTCAAGCAGCCGAGTTGCACGGGAGAATGTGCAAAGTGTTCATATGTAGTAAAAACCTGAGAAATCCGTCCGTTTTCGTCATTTTTATCGAATCGACTTAAAGCGAAATCGTCACATTGGCCGCTATGCTCTCTGAAACGCTTGTATTTATCGTCTGCAAAACTATGTCGCGTACTGCGGTAGTCGGAGACACTAAAAGCACCATAGTAGAACACAGATGTAGCTTCTAAGATGATGTAATAGCCAGTAAGAAATAGTACAATTCAAGTTTTAGGAATCGGTTATTGACTTTTTACCCTTGTTTGTTGCCGTGGACATGAGCTAGGAACTTAAGATTTTACATGCAGGAGGACTAGCAGTCGAGTTGCACGGGACAATGTGTAAAGAGTTCATATGTAGTAAAAACCTGAGAAATCCGTTCGTTTTCGTCATTTGTTATCGAATCGACTTAAAGCCAGATCGTCACATTGGCCGCTCTTCTCTCTGAAACGGTTGTACTTATTGTCTGCAAAGCTATGTCGCGTGCTGCGGTATGCGGAAACACTAAAAGCACCATAGTAGAACACATATGAAGCTTCTAAGATGATGTAATAGCCAGTAAGAAGTAGGACAGTTCAAGTTTTAGGTATCGATTATTGACTTTTTAGCTGGCTTTGGTGCCTTTGAGATGAGGTAGGACCTTAAGATTCTGGATGAAAGGAGGAGTAGCAGCCGAGTTGCACGGGAGAATGTGAAAAGTGTTCATATGTAGTAAAAACCTGAGAAATCCGTCCGTTTTCGTCATTTGTTATCGAATCGACTTAAAGCCTGATTGTCACATTGGCCGCTCTTCTCTCTGAAACGGTTGTAATTATCGTCTTCAAAGCTATGTCGCGTGCTGCGGTATGCGGAGACACTAAAAGCACCATAGTAGAACACAGATGAAGCTTCTAAGTTGATGTAATAGCCAGTAAGAAGTAGTACAATTCAAGTTTAAGGTATCGATTATTGACTTCTTAGATGGATTTTGTGCCTTGGACATGAGCTAGGACCTTAAGATTCTGCATGAAAGGAGGACTAGCAGCCGAGTTGCACGGGAGAATGTGAAAAGTGTTCATATGTAGTAAAAACCTGAGAAATCCGTCCGTTTTCGTCATTTGTTATCGACTCGCCAGATCGTCACATTGGCTGCTCTTCTCTCTGAAAGGGTTGTACTTATCGTCTGCAAAGCTATGTCGCGTGATGAGGTATGCGGAGACACTAAAAGCACCATAGTAGAACACAGATGAAGCTTCTAAGTTGATGTAATAGCCAGTAAGAAGTAGTACACTTCAAGTTTTAGGTATCGATTATTGACTTTTTAGCTGGCTTTGGTGCCTTGGACATGAGGTAGGACCTTAAGATTCGGCATGAAAGGAGGACTAGCAGCCGAGTTGCACGGGAGAATGTGAAATGTGTTCATATCTAGTGAAAACCTGAGAAATCCGTCCGTTTTCGTCATTTGTTATCGAATCGACTTAAAGCCAGATCGTCACATTGGGCACTCTTCTCTCTGAAACGGTTGTACTTATCGTGTGCAGAGCTATGTCGCGTGCTGCGCTATGCAGAGACACTAAAAGCACCATAGTAGAACACAGATGACACTTCCAAGTTGATGTAATAGCCAGTAAGAAGTAGTACAATTCAAGTTTTAGTTACTGATTATTGACTTTTTAGCTGGCTTTGGTGCCTTGGACATGAGCTAGGACCTTAAGATTCTGCATGAAAAGAGGACTAGCAGCCGAGTTACACAGGAGAATGTGAAAAGTGTTTATATGTAGTAAAAACCTGAGAAATCCGTCCGTTTTCGTCATTTGTTATCGAATCGACTTAAAGCCAGATCGTCACATTGGCTGCTCCTCCCTCCGAAACGGTTGTACTTATCGTCTGCAAAGATATGTCGCATGCTGCGGTATGCGGAGACGCTAAAAGCACCATAGTAGAACACAGATGAAGCTTCTAAGTTGATGTAATAGCCAGTAAGATGTAGTACAATTCAAGTTTTAGCTACTGATTATTGACTTTTTAGCTGGCCTTGGAGCCTTGGACATGAGCTAGGACCTTAAGATTCTGCATGAAAGGAGGACTAGCAGCCGAGTTACACAGGAGAATGTGAAAAGTGTTTATATGTAGTAAAAACCTGAGAAATCCGTCCGTTTTCGTCATTTGTTATCGACTCGCCAGATCGTCACATTGGCCGCTCTTCTCTCTGAAACGATGGTACTTATCGTCTGCAAAGCTATGTCGCGTGCTGCGGTATACGGAGACACTAAAAGCACCATAGTAGAACACAGATGAAGCTTCTATGATGATGTAATAGCCAGTAAGAAGTAGTACAATTCAAGTTTTAGGTATCGATTATTGACTTTTTAGCTAGCTTTGGTGCCTTGGGCATGAGCTGTTACCTTAAGATTCTGCATGAAAGGAGGACTAGCAGCCGAGTTGCACGGGAGAATGTGAAAAGTGTTCATATGTAGTAAAAACCTGAGAAATCCGTCCGTTTTCGTCATTTGTTATCGAATCGACTTAAAGCCAGATCGTCACATTGGCTGCTCTTCTCTCTGAAACGGTTGTACTTATCGTCTGCAAAGCTATGTCGCGTGATGCGGTATGCGGAGACACTAAAAGCACCATAGTAGAACACAGATGAAGCTTCTAAGTTGATGTAATAGCCAGTAAGAAGTAGTACACTTCAAGTTTTAGGTATCGATTATTGACTTTTTAGCTGGCTTTGGTGCCTTGGACATGAGCTAGGACCTTAAGATTCGGCATGAAAGGAGGACTAGCAGCCGAGTCTCACCGGAGAATGTGAAATGTGTTCATATGTAGTAAAAACCTGAGAAATCCGTCCGTTTTCGTCATTTGTTATCGAATCGACTTAAAGCCAGATCGTCACATTGGCCGCTCTTCTCTCTGAAACGGTTGTACGTATCGTCTGCAAAGCTATGTCGCGTGCTGCGGCATGCGGGGACACTAAAATCACCCTAGTGGAACACAGATGAAGCTTCTAAGTTGATGTAATAGCCAGTAAGAAGCAGTACAATTCAAGTTTTAGGTATCGATTATTGACTTTTTAGCTGGCTTTGATGCCTTGGACATGAGCTAGGACCTTAAGATTCTGCATGAAAGGAGGACTAGCAGCCGAGTTGCACGGGAGAATTTGGAAAGTGTTCATATGTAGTAAAAACCTGAGAAATCCGTCCGTTTTCGTCATTTGTTATCGAATCGACTTAAAGCCAGATTGTCACATTGGCCGCACTTCTCTCTGAAACGGTTGTACTTATCGTCTGCAATGCTATGTCGCGTCCTGCGCTATGCGGAGACACTAAAAGCACCATAGTAGAACACAGATGAAGCTTCTAAGTTGATGTAATAGCCAGTAAGAAGTAGTACAATTCAAGTTTTAGGTATCGTTTATTGACTTTTTAGCTGGCTTTGGTGCCTTGGACATGAGCTAGGACCTTAAGATTCTGCATGAAAGGAGGTCAAGCAGCCGAGTTGCACGGGAGAATGTGAAAAGTGTTCATATGTAGTAAAAACCTGAGAAATCCGTCCGTTTTCGTCATTTTTATCGAATCGACTTAAAGCGAAATCGTCACATTGGCCGCTATGCTCTCTGAAACGCTTGTATTTATCGTCTGCAAAACTATGTCGCGTACTGCAGTATTCGGAGACACTAAAAGCACCATAGTAGAACACAGATGTAGCTTCTAAGATGATGTAATAGCCAGTAAGAAATAGTACAATTCAAGTTTTAGGAATCGGTTATTGACTTTTTACCCTTGTTTGTTGCCGTGGACATGAGCTAGGAACTTAAGATTTTACATGCAGGAGGACTAGCAGTCGAGTTGCACGGGACAATGTGTAAAGAGTTCATATGTAGTAAAAACCTGAGAAATCCGTTCGTTTTCGTCATTTGTTATCGAATCGACTTAAAGCCAGATCGTCACATTGGCCGCTCTTCTCTCTGAAACGGTTGTACTTATTGTCTGCAAAGCTATGTCGCGTGCTGCGGTATGCGGAAACACTAAAAGCACCATAGTAGAACACATATGAAGCTTCTAAGATGATGTAATAGCCAGTAAGAAGTAGGACAGTTCAAGTTTTAGGTATCGATTATTGACTTTTTAGCTGGCTTTGGTGCCTTTGAGATGTGGTAGGACCTTAAGATTCTGGATGAAAGGAGGAGTAGCAGCCGAGTTGCACGGGAGAATGTGAAAAGTGTTCATATGTAGTAAAAACCTGAGAAATCCGTCCGTTTTCGTCATTTTTATCGAATCGACTTAAAGCCTGATTGTCACATTGGCCGCTCTTCTCTCCGAAACGGTTGTAATTATCGTCTTCAAAGCTATGTCGCGTGCTGCGGTATGCGGAGACACTAAAAGCACCATAGTAGAACACAGATGAAGCTTCTAAGTTGATGTAATAGCCAGTAAGAAGTAGTACAATTCAAGTTTAAGGTATCGATTATTGACTTCTTAGATGGATTTTGTGCCTTGGACATGAGCTAGGACCTTCAGATTCTGCATGAAAGGAGGACTAGCAGCCGAGTTGCACGGGAGAATGTGAAAAGTGTTCATATGTAGTAAAAACCTGAGAAATCCGTCCGTTTTCGTCATTTGTTATCGACTCGCCAGATCGTCACATTGGCCGCTCTTCTCTCTGAAACGAAGGTACTTATCGTCTGCAAAGCTATGTCGCGTGCTGCGGTATGCGGAGACACTAAAAGCACCATAGTAGAACACAGATGAAGCTTCTATGATAATGTAATAGCCAGTAAGAAGTAGTACAATTCAAGTTTTAGGTATCGATTATTGACTTTTTAGCTAGCTTTGGTGCCTTGGGCATGAGCTAGGACCTTAAGATTCTGCATGAAAAGAGGACTAGCAGCCGAGTTACACAGGAGAATGTGAAAAGTGTTTATATGTAGTAAAAACCTGAGAAATCCGTCCGTTTTCGTCATTTGTTATCGAATCGACTTAAAGCCAGATCGTCACATTGGCTGCTCCTCCCTCCGAAACGGTTGTACTTATCGTCTGCAAAGATATGTCGCATGCTGCGGTATGCGGAGACGCTAAAAGCACCATAGTAGAACACAGATGAAGCTTCTAAGTTGATGTAATAGCCAGTAAGATGTAGTACAATTCAAGTTTTAGCTACTGATTATTGACTTTTTAGCTGGCCTTGGATCCTTGGACATGAGCTAGGACCTTAAGATTCTGCATGAAAGGAGGACTAGCAGCCGAGTTACACAGGAGAATGTGAAAAGTGTTTATATGTAGTAAAAACCTGAGAAATCCGTCCGTTTTCGTCATTTGTTATCGACTCGCCAGATCGTCACATTGGCCGCTCTTCTCTCTGAAACGATGGTACTTATCGTCTGCAAAGCTATGTCGCGTGCTGCGGTATGCGGAGACACTAAAAGCACCATAGTAGAACACAGATGAAGCTTCTATGATGATGTAATAGCCAGTAAGAAGTAGTACAATTCAAGTTTTAGGTATCGATTATTGACTTTTTAGCTTGCTTTGGTGCCTTGGGCATGAGCTGTTACCTTAAGATTCTGCATGAAAGGAGGACAAGCAGCCGAGTTGCACGGGAGAATGTGAAAAGTGTTCATATGTAGTAAAAACCTGAGAAATCCGTCCGTTTTCGTCATTTGTTATCGAATCGATTTAAAGCCAGATCGTCACATTGGCTGCTCTTCTCTCTGAAACGGTTGTACTTATCGTCTGCAAAGCTATGTCGCGTGATGCGGTATGCGGAGACACTAAAAGCACCATAGTAGAACACAGATGAAGCTTCTAAGTTGATGTAATAGCCAGTAAGAAGTAGTACACTTCAAGTTTTAGGTATCGATCATTGACTTTTTAGTTGGCTTTGGTGCCTTGGACATGAGCTAGGACCTTAAGATTCGGCATGAAAGGAGGACTAGCAGCCGAGTTGCACGGGAGAATGTGAAATGTGTTCATATGTAGTAAAAACCTGAGAAATCCGTCCGTTTTCGTCATTTGTTATCGAATCGACTTAAAGCCAGATCGTCACATTGGCCGCTCTTCTCTCTGAAACGGTTGTACTAATCGTCTGCAAAGCTATGTCGCGTGCTGCGGCATGCGGGGACACTAAAATCACCCTAGTGGAACACAGATGAAGCTTCTAAGTTGATGTAATAGCCAGTAAGAAGTAGTACAATTCAAGTTTTAGGTATCGATTATTGACTTTTTAGCTGGCTTTGATGCCTTGGACATGAGCTAGGACCTTAAGATTCTGCATGAAAGGAGGACTAGCAGCCGAGTTGCACGGGAGAATTTGGAAAGTGTTCATATGTAGTAAAAACCTGAGAAATCCGTCCGTTTTCGTCATTTGTTATCGAATCGACTTAAAGCCAGATTGTCACATTGGCCGCACTTCTCTCTGAAACGGTTGTACTTATCGTCTGCAATGCTATGTCGCGTCCTGCGCTATGCGGAGACACTAAAAGCACCATAGTAGAACACAGATGAAGCCTCTAAGTTGATGTAATAGCCAGTAAGAAGTAGTACAATTCAAGTTTTAGGTATCGTTTATTGACTTTTTAGCTGGCTTTGGTGCCCTGGACATGAGCTAGGACCTTAAGATTCTGCATGAAAGGAGGTCAAGCAGCCGAGTTGCACGGGAGAATGTGAAAAGTGTTCATATGTAGTAAAAACCTGAGAAATCCGTCCGTTTTCGTCATTTTTATCGAATCGACTTAAAGCGAAATCGTCACATTGGCCGCTATGCTCTCTGAAACGCTTGTATTTATCGTCTGCAAAACTATGTCGCGTACTGCGGTATTCGGAGACACTAAAAGCACCATAGTAGTACACAGATGTAGCTTCTAAGATGATGTAATAGCCAGTAAGAAATAGTACAATTCAAGTTTTAGGAATCGGTTATTGACTTTTTACCCTTGTTTGTTGCCGTGGACATGAGCTAGGAACTTAAGATTTTACATGCAGGAGGACTAGCAGTCGAGTTGCACGGGACAATGTGTAAAGAGTTCATATGTAGTAAAAACCTGAGAAATCCGTTCGTTTTCGTCATTTGTTATCGAATCGACTTAAAGCCAGATCGTCACATTGGCCGCTCTTCTCTCTGAAACGGTTGTACTTATTGTCTGCAAAGCTATGCCGCGTGCTGCGGTATGCGGAAACACTAAAAGCACCATAGTAGAACACATATGAAGCTTCTAAGGTGATGTAATAGCCAGTAAGAAGTAGGACAGTTCAAGTTTTAGGTATCGATTATTGACTTTTTAGCTGGCTTTGGTGCCTTTGACATGAGGTAGGACCTTAAGATTCTGGATGAAAGGAGGAGTAGCAGCCGAGTTGCACGGGAGAATGTGAAAAGTGTTCATATGTAGTAAAAACCTGAGAAATCCGTCCGTTTTCGTCATTTGTTATCGAATCGACTTAAAGCCTGATTGTCACATTGGCCGCTCTTCTCTCTGAAACGGTTGTAATTATCGTCTTCAAAGCTATGTCGCGTGCTGCGGTATGCGGAGACACTAAAAGCACCATAGTAGAACACAGATGAAGCTTCTAAGTTGATGTAATAGCCAGTAAGAAGTAGTACAATTCAAGTTTAAGGTATCGATTATTGACTTCTTAGATGGAATTTGTGCCTTGGACATGAGCTAGGACCTTAAGATTCTGCATGAAAGGAGGACTAGCAGCCGAGTTGCACGGGAGAATGTGAAAAGTGTTCATATGTAGTAAAAACCTGAGAAATCCGTCCGTTTTCGTCATTTGTTATCGACTCGCCAGATCGTCACATTGGCTGCTCTTCTCTCTGAAAGGGTTGTACTTATCGTCTGCAAAGCTATGTCGCGTGATGCGGTATGCGGAGACACTAAAAGCACCATAGTAGAACACAGATGAAGCTTCTAAGTTGATGTAATAGCCAGTAAGAAGTAGTACACTTCAAGTTTTAGGTATCGATTATTGACTTTTTAGCTGGCTTTGGCGCCTTGGACATGAGCTAGGACCTTAAGATTCTGCATGAAAAGAGGACTAGCAGCCGAGTTACACAGGAGAATGTGAAAAGTGTTTATATGTAGTAAAAACCTGAGAAATCCGTCCGTTTTCGTCATTTGTTATCGAATCGATTTAAAGCCAGATCGTCACATTGGCTGCTCCTCCCTCCGAAACGGTTGTACTTATCGTCTGCTAAGATATGTCGCATGCTGCGGTATGCGGAGACGCTAAAAGCACCATAGTAGAGCACAGATGAAGCTTCTAAGTTGATGTAATAGCCAGTAAGATGTAGTACAATTCAAGTTTTAGCTACTGATTATTGACTTTTTAGCTGGCCTTATAGCCTTGGACATGAGCTAGGACCTTAAGATTCTGCATGAAAGGAGGACTAGCAGCCGAGTTACACAGGAGAATGTGAAAAGTGTTTATATGTAGTAAAAACCTGAGAAATCCGTCCGTTTTCGTCATTTGTTATCGAATCGACTTAAAGCCAGATCGTCACATTGGCCGCTCTTCTCTCTGAAACGGTTGTACTTATCGTCTGCAAAGCTATGTCGCGTGCTGCGGCATGCGGGGACACTAAAATCACCCTAGTGGAACACAGATGAAGCTTCTAAGTTGATGTAATAGCCAGTAAGAAGTAGTACAATTCCAGTTTTATGTATCGATTATTGACTTTTTTGCTGGCTTTGATGCCTTGGACATGAGCTAGGACCTTAAGATTCTGCATGAAAGGAGGACTAGCAGCCGAGTTGCACGGGAGAATGTGAAAAGTGTTCATATGTAGTAAAAACCTGAGAAATCCGTCCGTTTTCGTCATTTTTATCGAATCGACTTAAAGCGAAATCGTCACATTGGGCGCTCTGCTCTCTGAAACGGTTGTATTTATCGTCTGCAAAACTATGTCGCGTACTGCGGTATTCGGAGACACTAAAAGCACCATAGTAGAACACAGATGTAGCTTCTAAGATGATGTAATAGCCAGTAAGAAATAGTACAATTCAAGTTTTAGGAATCGGTTATTGACTTTTTACCCTTGTTTGGTGCCTTGGACATGAGCTAGGAACTTAAGATTTTACATGCAGGAGGACTAGCAGCCGAGTTGAACGGGGCAATGTGTAAAGTGTTCATATGTAGTAAAAACCTGAGAAATCCGTTCGTTTTCGTCATTTGTTATCGAATCGACTTAAAGCCAGATCGTCACATTGGCCGCTCTTCTCTCTGAAACGGTTTTACTTATCGACTGCAAAGCTATGTCGCGTGCTGCGGTATGCGGAGAAACTAAAAGCACCATAGTAGAACACAGATGAAGCTTCTAAGTTGATGTAATAGCCAGTAAGAAGTAGTACAATTCAAGTTTAGGTATCGTTTATTGACTTTTTAGCTTGCTTTGGTGCCTTGGACATGAGCTAGGACCTTAAGATTCTGCATGAAAGGAGGACTAGCAGCCGCGTTGCACGGGAGAATGTGAAATGTGTTCATATGTAGTAAAAAGCAACCTGAGAAATCCGTCCGTTTTCGTCATTTGTTATCGATTCGATTTAAAGCCAGATCGTCACATTGGCCGCTCTTCTCTCTGAAACGGTTTTACTTATCGACTGCAAAGCTATGTCGCGTGCTGCGGTATGCGGAGACACTAAAAGCACCATAGTAGAACACATATGAAGCTTCTAAGATGATGTAATAGCCAGTAAGAAGTAGGACAGTTCAAGTTTTAGGTATCGATTATTGACTTTGTAGCTGGCTTTGGTGCCTTGGAGATGAGCTTGGACCTTAAGATTCTGGATGAAAGGAGGAGTAGCAGTCGAGTTGCACGGGAGAATGTGAAAAGTGTTCATATGTAGTAAAAACCTGAGAAATCCGTCCGTTTTCGTCATTTGTTATCGAATCGACTTAAAGCCAGATCGTCACATTGGCCGCTCTTCTCTCTGGAACGGTTGTACTTATCTTCTGCAAAGCAATGTCGCGTGCTGCGGTATGCGGAGACACTAAAAGCACCATAGTAGAACACAGATGAAACTTCTAAGTTGATGTAATAGCCAGTAAGAAGCAGTAGAATTCAAGTTTAAGGTATCGATTATTGACTTTTAAGCTGGCTTGATGCCTTGGACATGAGCTAGGACCTTAAGATTCTACATGAAAGGAGGACTAGCAGCCGAGTTGCACGGGAGAATGTGAGAAGTGTTCATATGTAGTAAAAACCTGAGAAATCCGTCCGTTTTCGTCATTTGTTATCGAATTGACTTAAAGCCAGATCGTCACATTGGCCGCTCTTCTTTCTGTAACGGTTGTACTTACCGTCTGCAAAGCTATGTCGCGTGCTGCGGTATGCGGAGACACTAAAAGCACCATAGTAGAACACATATGAAGCTTCTATGATGATGTAATAGCCAGTAAGAAGTAGTACAATTCAAGTTGAAGGTATCGTATCGACTTCTTAGATGGATTTGGTGACTTGGACATGAGCTAGGACTTTAAGATTCTGCATGAAAAGAGGACTAGCTGCCGAGTTGCACGGGACAATATGAAAAGTGTTCATATGTAGTAAAAACCTGAGAAATCCGTCCGTTTTCGTCATTTGTTATCGAATCGCCTTAAAGCCAGATCGTCACTTGGCCGCTCTTCTCTCTGAAACGGTTGTACTTATCGTCTGCAAAGCTATGTCGCGTGCTGCGGTATGCGGAGACACTGAAAGCACCATAGTAGAACACAGATGAAGCTTCTAAGTTGATGTAATAGCCAGTAAGAAGTAGTACAATTCAAGTTTTAGGTACTGATTATTGTGTTTTTAGCTGGCTTTGGTGCCTTGGACATGAGCTAAGACCTTAAGATTCTGCATGAAGGGAGGACTAGCAGCCGAGTTGCACGGGAGAATGTGAAAAGTGATCATATGTAGTAAAAACCTGAGAAATCCGTCCGTTTTCGTCATTTGTTATCGAATCGACTTAAAGCCGGATCGTCACATTGGCCGCTCTTCTCTCTGAAACGGTTGTACTTATCGTCTGCAAAGCTATGTCGCGTGATGCGGTATGCGGAGACACTAAAAGCACCATAGTAGAACATAGATGAAGCTTCTAAGTTGATGTAATAGCCAGTAAGAAGTAGTACAATTCAAGTTTTAGGTAATGATTATTGACTTTTTAGCTGGCTTTGGTGCCTTGGACATGAGCTAGGGCCTTAAGATTCTGCATGAAAGGAGGACTAGCAGCCGAGTTGCACGGGAGAATGTGAAAAGTGTTCATATGTCGTAAATACCTGAGAAATCCGTCCGTTTTCGTCATTTGTTATCGAATCGACTTAAAGCCAGATCGTCACATTGGCCGCTCTTCTCTCTGAAACGGTTGTACTTATCGCCTTCAAAGCTATGTCGCGTGCTGCGGTATGCGGAGACACTAAAAGCACCATAGTAGGACACAGTGAAGCTTCTAAGTTGATGTGATAGCCAGTAAGAAGTAGTACAATTCAAGTTTTAGGTATTGATTATTGATTTTTTAGCTGGCTTTGGTGCCTTGGTCATGAGCTAGGACCATAAGATTCTGCATGAAAGGAGGTCTAGCAGCCGCGTTGTACGGGAGAATGTGAAATGTGTTCATATGTAGTAAAAACCTGAGAAATCCGTCCGTTTTCGTCATTTGTTATCAAATGGACTTAAAGCCAGATCGTCACATTGGCTGCTCTTCTCTCTGAAACGGTTGTACTTATCGTCTGGAAAGCTTTGTCGCGTGCTGCGGTATGCGGAGACACTAAAAGCATCATAGTAGAACACAGATGAAGCTTCTAAGATGATGTAATAGCCAGTAAGAAGTAGTACAATTCAAGTTTTAGGTATCGATTATTGACTTTTTAGCTGGCTTTGTTGCCTTGGACATGAGCTAGGACCTTAAGATTCTGCATGAAAGAGGACTAGCAGCCGAGTTGCAGGGGAGAATGTGAAAAGTGTTCATATGTAGTAAAAACCTGAGAAATCCGTCCGTTTTCGTCATTTGTTATCGAATCGACTTAAAGCCAGATCGTCACATTGGCCGCTCTTCTCTCTGAAACGGTTGTACTTATCGTCTTCAAAGCTATGTCGCGTGCTGCGGTATGCGGAGACACTAAAAGCACCATAGTAGAACACAGATGAAGCTTCTAAGTTGATGTAATAGCTAGTAAGAAGTAGTACAATTCAAGTTTTAGGTATCGATTATTGACTTTTTAGCTGGCTTTGGTGTCTTGGACATGAGCTAGGACCTTAAGATTCTGCATGAAAGGAGGACTAGCAGCCGAGTTGCACGGGAGAATGTGAAAAGTGTTCATATGTATTAAAAACCTGAGAAATCCGTCCGTTTTCGTCATTTGTTATAGAATCGACTTAAAGCCAGATCGTCACATTGGCCACTCTTCTCTCTGAAACGGTTGTACTTATCGTCTGCAAAGCTATGTCGTATGCTGCGGTAGGCGGGGACACTAAAACCACCACAGTAGAACACAGATGAAGCTTCTAAGATGATGTAATAGCCAGTAAGAAATAGTACAATTCAAGTTTTAGGAATCGGTTATTGACTTTTTACCCTTGTTAGGTGCCTTGGACATGAGCTAGGAACTTAAGATTTTACATGCAGGAGGACTATCAGCCGAGTTGCACGGGAGAATGTGTAAAGTGTTCATATGTAGTAAAAACCTGAGAAATCCGTCCGTTTTCGTCATTTATTATCGAATCGACTTAAAGCCAGATCGTCACATTGGCCGCTCTTCCCTCTAAAACGGTTGTACTTATCGTGTGCAGAGCTATGTCGCGTGCTGCGGTATGCGGAGACACTAAAAGCACCATAGTAGAACACAGATGAAGCTTCTAAGTTGATGTAATAGCCAGTAAGATGTAGTACAATTCAAGTTTTACGTATCGATTACTGACTTTTTAGCAGGCTTTGGTGCCTTGGACATGAGCTAGGACCTTAAGATTATGCATGAAAGGAGGACTAGCAGCCGAGTTGCAGGGGAGAATGTGAAAAGTGTTCATATGTAGTAAGAACCTGAGAAATCCGTCCGTTTTCGTCATTTGTTATCGAATCGACTTAAAGCCAGATCGTCACATTGGCCACTCTTCTCTCTGAAACGGTTGTACTTGTCTGCAATGCTATGTCTCGTGCTGCGCTATGCGGAGACACTAAAAGCACCATAGTAGAACACAGATGAAGCTTCTAAGTTGATGTAATAGCCAGTAAGAAGCAGTACAATTCAAGTTTTAGGTATCGATTATTGACTTTTTAGCTGGCTTTGGTGCCTTGGACATGAGCTAGGACCTTAAGATTCTGCATGAAAGGAGGACAAGCAGCCGAGCTGCACGGGAGAATGTGAAAAGTGTTCAAATAGAGTAAAAACCTGAGAAATCCGTCCGTTTTCGTCATTTTTATCATAATCGACTTAAAGCCAAATCGTCACATTGGCCGCTCTGCTCTCTGATACGGTTGTATTTATCGTCTGCAAAGCTATGTCGCGTACTGCGGTATTCGGAGACACTAAAAGCACCATAGTAGAACACAGATGTAGCTTCTAAGATGATGTAATAGCCAGTAAGAAATAGTACAATTCAAGTTTTAGGAATCGGTTATTGACTTTTTACCCTTGTTTGGTGCCTTGGACATGAGCTAGGAACTTAAGATTTTACATGCAGGAGGTCTAGCAGCCGAGTTGCACGGGACAATGTGTAAAGTGTTCATATGTAGTAAAAACCTGAGAAATCCGTTCGTTTTCGTCATTTGTTATCGAATCGACTTAAAGCCAGATCGTCACATTGGCCGCTCTTCTCTCTGAATCGGTTGTACTTATCGTCTGCAAAGCTATGTCGCGTGCTGCGGTATGCGGAGACACTAAAAGCACCATAGTAGAACACATATGAAGCTTCTAAGATGATGTAATAGCCAGTAAGAAGTAGGACAGTTCAAGTTTTAGGTATCGATTATTGACTTTTTAGCTGGCTTTGCTGCCTTGGAGATGAGGTAGGACCTTAAGATTCTGGATGAAAGGAGGAGTAGCAGCCGAATTGCAAGGGAGAATGTGAAAAGTGTTCATATGTAGTAAAAACCAACGTAAGAAATCCGTCCGTTTTCGTCATTTGTTATCGAATCGACTTAAAGCCAGATCGTCACATTGGCCGCTCTTCTCTCTGAAACGGTTGTACTTATCGTCTGCAAAGCTATGTCGCGTGCTGCGGTATGCGGAGACACTAAAAGCACCATAGTAGAACACATATGAAGCTTCTAAGATGATGTAATAGCCAGTAAGAAGTAGGACAGTTCAAGTTTTAGGTATCGATTATTGACTTTTTAGCTGGCTTTGGTGCCTTGGAGATAAGCTTGGACCTTAAGATTCTGGATGAAAGGAGGAGTAGCAGCCGAGTTGCACGGGAGAATGTGAAAAGTGTTCATATGTAGTAAAAACCTGAGAAATCCGTCCGTTTTCGTCATTTGTTATCGAATCGACTTAAAGCCAGATCGTCACATTGGCCGCTCTTCTCTCTGAAACGGTTGTACTTATCGTCTGCAAAGCTATGTCGCGTGCTGCGGTATGCGGAGACACTAAAAGCACCATAGTAGAACACATATGAAGCTTCTAAGATGATGTAATAGCCAGTAAGAAGTAGGACAGTTCAAGTTTTAGGTATCGATTATTGACTTTTTAGCTGGCTTTGGTGCCTTGGACATGAGCTAGGACCTTAAGATTCTGCATGAAAGGAGGACTAGCAGCCGAGTTGCACGGGAGAATGTGAAAAGTGTTCATATGTAGTAAAAACCTGAGATATCCGTCCGTTTTCGTCATTTGTTATCGAATCGACTTAAAGCCAGATCGTCACATTGGCCGCTCTTCTCTCTGAAACGGTTGTACTTATCGTCTGCAAAGCTATGTCGCGTGCTGCGGTATGCGGAGACACTAAAAGCACCATAGTAGAACACAGATGAAGCTTCTAAGTTGATGTAATAGCCAGTAAGAAGTAGTACACTTCAAGTTTAAGGTATCGATTATTGACTTCTTAGATGGATTTGGTGCCTTGGACATGAGCTAGGACCTTAAGATTCTGCATGAAAGGAGGACTAGCAGCCGAGTTTCACGGGAGAATGTGAAAAGTGATCATATGTAGTAAAAACCTGAGAAATCCGTCCGTTTTCGTCATTTGTTATCGAATCGACTTAAAGCCAGATCGTCACATTGGCCGCTCTTCTCTCTGAAACGGTTGTACTTATCGTCTGCAAAGCTATGTCGCGTGCTGCGGTATGCGGAGACACTAAAAGCACCATAGTAGAACACATATGAAGCTTCTATGATGATGTAATAGCCAGTAAGAAGTAGTACAATTCAAGTTTAAGGTATCGATCATCGACTTCTTAGATTGATTTGGTGCCTTGGACATGAGCTAGGACTTAAAGATTCTGCATGAAAAGAGGACTAGCTGCCGAGTTGCATGAGACAATATGAAAAGTGTTCATATGTAGTAAAAACCTGAGAAATCCGTCCGTTTTCGTCATTTGTTATCGAATCGCCTTAAAGCCAGATCGTCACATTGGCCGCTCTTCTCTCTGAAACGGTTGTACTTATCGTCTGCAAAGCTATGTCGCGTGCTGCGGTATACGGAGACACTAGAAGCACCATAGTAGAACACAGATTAAGCTTCCAAGTTGATGTAATAGCCAGTAAGAAGTAGTACAATTCAAGTTTTAGGTTTCGATTATTGACTTTTTAGCTGGCTTTGGTGCCTTGGACATGAGCTAGGACCTTAAGATTCTGCATTAAAGGAGGACTAGCAGCCGAGTTGCACGGGAGAATGTGAAAAGTGTTCATATGTAGTAAAAACCTGAGAAATCCGTACGTTTTCGTCATTTGTTATCGAATCGACTTAAAGCCAGATCGTCATATTGGCCGCTCATCTCTCTGAAACGGTTGTACTTATCGTCTGCAAAGCTATGTCGTATGCTGCGGTAGGCGGAGACACTAAAACCACCACAGTAGAACACAGATGAAGCTTCTAATTTGATGTAATAGCCAGTAAGAAGTAGTACAATTCAAGTTTTAGGTAATGATTATTGACTTTTAAGCTGGCTTTGATGCCTTGGACATGAGCTAGGACCTTAAGAATCTGCATGAAAGGAGGATTAGCATCCGAGTTGCACGGGAGAATGTGAAAAGTGTTCATATGTAGTAAAAACCTGAGAAATCCGTCCGTTTTCGTCATTTGTTATCGAATCGACTTAAAGCCAGATCGTCACATTGGCCGCTCTTCTCTCTGAAACGGTTGTACTTATCGTCTTCAAAGCTATGTCGCGTGCTGCGGTATGCGGAGACACTAAAAGCACCATAGTAGAACACAGATGAAGCTTCTAAGTTGATGTAATAGCCAGTAAGAAGTAGTACAATTCAAGTTTTAGGTATCGATTATTGATTTTTTAGCTGGCTTTGGTGCCTTGGACATGAGCTACGACCTTACGATTCTGCATCAAAAGGAGGACTAGCAGCCGAGTTGCACGGGACAATGTGAAAAGTGTTCATATGTAGTAAAAACCTGCGAAATCCGTCCGTTTTCGTCATTTGTTATCGAATCGACTTAAAGCCAGATCGTCACATTGGCCGCTCTTCTGTCTGAAACGGTTGTACTTATCGTCTGCAAAGCTATGTCGCGTGCTGCGGTATGCGGAGACACTAAAAGCACCATAGTAGAACACAGATGAAGCTTCTAAGTTGATGTGATAGCCAGTAAGAAGTAGTACAATTCAAGTTTTAGGTATAGATTATTGACTTTTTAGCTGGCTTTGGTGCCATGGACATGAGCTAGGACATTAAGATTCTGCATGAAAGGAGGACTAGCAGCCGCGTTGTACGGGAGAATGTGAAAAGTGTTCATATGTGGTAAAAACCTGAGAAATCCGTCCGTTTTCGTCATTTGTTATCGAATCGACTTAAAGCCAGATCGTCACATTGGCCCCTCTTTTCTCTGAAACGGCTGTACTTATCGTCTGCAAAGCTATGTCGCGTGCTGCGGTGTGCGGAGACACTAAAAGCACCATGGTAGAACACAGATGAAGCTTCTAATTTGATGTAATAGCCAGTAAGAAGTAGTACAATTCAAGTTTGAGGTACTGATTATTGACTTTTTAGCTGGCTTTGGTGCCTTGGACATGAGCTATTACCTTGAGATTCTGCATGAAAGGAGGAATAACAGCCGAGTTGCACGGGAGAATGTGGAAAGTATTCATATGTTGTAAAAACCTGAGAAATCCGTCCGTTTTCGTCATTTGTTATCGAATCGACTTAAAGCCAGATCGTCACATTGGCCGCTCTTCTCTCTGAAACGGTTGTACTTATCGTCTGCAAAGCTATGTCGTATGCTGCGGTATGCGGAGACACTAAAACCACCACAGTAGAACACAGATGAAGCTTCTAATTTGATGTAATAGCCAGTAAGAAGTAGTACAATTCAAGTTTAGGTATTGATTATTGACTTTTAAGCTGGCTTTGATGCCTTGGACATGAGCTAGGACCTTAAGAATCTGCATGAAAGGAGGATTAGCAGCCGAGTTGCACGGGAGAATGTGAAAAGTGTTCATATGTAGTAAAAACCTGAGAAATCCGTCCGTTTTCGTCATTTGTTATCGAATCGACTTAAAGCCAGATCGTCACATTGGCCGCTCTTCTCTCTGAAACGGTTGTACTTATCGTCTGCAAAGCTATGTCGTATGCTGCGGTAGGCGGAGACACTAAAACCACCACAATTGAACACAGATGAAGCTTCTAATTTGATGTAATAGCCAGTAAGAAGTAGTACAATTCAAGTTTTAGGTATCGATTATTGACTTTTTAGCTGGCTTTGGTGCCTTGGACATGAGCTAGGACCTTATGATTCTGCATGAAAGGAGGACTAGCAGCCGAGTTGCACGGGAGAATGTGAAAAGTATTCATATGTAGTAAAAACCTGAGAAATCCGTCCGTTTTCGTCATTTGTTATCGAATCGACTTAAAGCCAGATCGTCACATTGGCCGCTCTTCTCTCTGAAACGGTTGTACTTATCGTCTTCAAAGCTATGTCGCGTGCTGCGGTATGCGGAGACACTAAAAGCACCATAGTAGAACACAGATGAAGCTTCTAAGTTGATGTAATAGCCAGTAAGAAGTAGTACAATTCAAGTTTTAGGTATCGATTATTGATTTTTTAGCTGGCTGTGGTGCCTTGGACATGAGCTACGACCTTAAGATTCTGCATCAAAAGGAGGACTAGCAGCCGAGTTGCACGGGACAATGTGAAAAGTGTTCATATGTAGTAAAAACCTGAGAAATCCGTCCGTTTTCGTCATTTGTTATCGAATCGACTTAAAGCCAGATCGTCACATTGGCCGCTCTTCTCTCTGAAACGGTTGTACTTATCGTCTGCAAAGCTATGTCGCGTGCTGCGGTATGCGGAGACACTAAAAGCACCATAGTAGAACACAGATGAAGCTTCTAAGTTGATGTGATAGCCAGTAAGAAGTAGTACAATTCAAGTTTTAGGTATCGATTATTGACTTTTTAGCTGGCTTTGGTGCCTTGGACATGAGCTAGGACCTTAAGATTCTGCATGAAAGGAGGACTAGCAGCCGCGTCGTGCGGGAGAATGTGAAAAGTGTTCATATGTAGTAAAAACCTGAGAAATCCGTCCGTTTTCGTCATTTGTTATCGAATCGACATAAAGCCAGATCGTCACATTGGCTGCTCTTCTCTCTGAAACGGTTGTACTTATCGTCTGGAAAGCTTTTTCGCGTGCTGCGGTATGCGGAGACACTAAAAGCACCATAGTAGAACACAGATGAAGCTTCTAAGATGATGTAATAGCCAGTAAGAAGTAGTACAATTCAAGTTTTAGGTATCGATTATTGACTTTTTAGCTGGCTTTGGTGCCTTGGACATGAACTAGGACCTTATGATTCTGCATGAAAGGAGGACTAGCAGCCGAGTTGCACGGGAGAATGTGAAAAGTGTTCATATGTAGTAAAAACCTGAGAAATCCGTCCGTTTTCGTCATTTGTTATCGAATCGACTTAAAGCCAGATCGTCACATTGGCCCCTCTTTTCTCTGAAACGGTTGTATTTATCGTCTGCAAAGCTATGTCGCGTGCTGCGGTGTGCGGAGACACTAAAAGCACCATGGTAGAACACAGATGAAGCTTCTAAGTTGATGTAATAGCCAGTAAGAAGTAGTACAATTCAAGTTTTAGGTATCGATTATATACTTTTTAGCTGGCTTTGGTGCCTTGGACATGAGCTAGGACCTTAAGATTCTGCATGAAAGGAGGACTAGTAGCCGCGTTGCACGGGAGACTGTGAAATGTGTTCATATGTAGTAGAAAACTGAGAAATCCGTCCGTTTTCGTCATTTGTTATCGAATCGACTTAAAGCCCGATCGTCACATTGGCCGCTCTTCTCTCTGAAACGGTTGTACTTATCGTCTGCAAAGCTATGTCGCGTGCTGCGGTATGCGGAGACAATAAAATCACCATAGTAGAACACAGATGAAGCTTCTAAGTCGATGTAATAGCCAGTAAGAAGTAGTACAATTCAAGTATTAGGTATCGATTATTGACTTTTTAGCTGGCTTTGGTGCCTTGGACATGAGCTAAGACCTTATGATTCTGCATGAATGGAGGACTAGCAGCCGAGTTGCAAGGGAGAATGTGAAAAGTATTCATATGTAGTAAAAACCTGAGAAATCCGTTCGTTTTCGTCATTTGTTATCGAATCGACTTAAAGCCAGATCGTCACATTGGCCGCTCTTCTCTCTGAAACGGTTGTACTTATCGTCTGCAAAGCTATGTCGCGTGCTGCGGTATGCGGAGACACTAAAAGCACCATAGTAGAACACAGATGAAGCTTCTAAGTTGATGTAATAGCAAGTAAGAAGTAGTACAATTCAAGTTTTAGGTATCGATTATTGATTTTTTAGCTGGCTGTGGTGCCTTGGACATGAGCTAGGAACTTAAGATTCTGCATTGAAGGAGGACTAGCAGCCGAATTGCACGGGAGAATGTGAAAAGTATTCATATGTAGTAAAAACCTTAGAAATCCGTCCGTTTTCGTCATTTGTTATCGAATCGACTTAAAGCCAGATCGTCACATTGACCGCTCTTCTCTCTGAAACGGTTGTACTTATCGTCTGCAAAGCTATGTCGCGTGCTGCGGTATGCGGAGACACTAAAAGCACCATAGTAGAACACAGATGAAGCTTCTATGATGATGTAATAGCCAGTGAGAAGTAGTACAATTCAAGTTTTAGGTATCGATTATTGACTTTTTAGCTGGCTTTGGTGCCTTGGACATGAGCTAGGACCTTAAGATTCTGCATGAAAGGAGGACTAGCAGCCGCGTTGGATGGGAGAATGTGAAAAGTGTTCATATGTAGTAAAAACCTGAGAAATCCGTCCGTTTTCGTCATTTGTTATCGAATCGACTTAAAGCCAGATCGTCACATTGGCAGCTCTTCTCTCTGAAACGGTTGTACTTATCGCCTGCAAAGCTATGTCGCGTGATGAGGAATGCGGAGACACTAAAAGCACCATAGTAGAACACAGATGAAGCTTCTAAGTTGATGTAATAGCCAGTAAGAAGTAGTACAATTCAAGTTTTAGGTATCGATTATTGACTTTTTAGCTGGCTTTATGTGCCATGGACATGAGCTAGGACCTTAAGATTCTGCATTAAAGGAGGACTAGCAGCCGAATTGCACGGGAGAATGTGAAAAGTATTCATATGTAGTAAAAACCTGAGATATCCGTCCGTTTTCGTCATTTGTTATCGAATCGACTTAAAGCCAGATCGTCACATTGACCGCTCTTCTCTCTGAAACGGTTGTACTTACCGTCTGCAAAGCTATGTCGCGTGCTGCGGTATGCGGAGACATTAAAAGCACCATAGTAGAACACAGATGAAGCTTCTAAGTTGATGTAATAGCAAGTAAGAAGTAGTACAATTCAAGTTTTAGGTATCGATTATTGATTTTTTAGCTGGCTGTTGTGCCTTGGACATGAGCTAGGACCTTAAGATTCTGCATCAAAATGAGGACTAGCAGCCGAGTTGCACGGGACAATGTGAAAAGTGTTCATATGTAGTAAAAACCTGAGAAATCCGTCCGTTTTCGTCATTTGTTATCGAATCGACTTAAAGCCAGATCGTCACATTGGCCGCTCTTCTGTCTGAAACGGTTGTACTTATCGTCTGCAAAACTATGTCGCGTGCTGCGGTATGCGGAGAAACTAAAAGCACCGTAGTAGAACACAGATGAAGCTTCTAAGTTGATGTTATAACCAGTAAGAAGTAGTATAATTCAAGTATTAGGTATCGATTATTGACTTTTTAGCTGGCTTTGGTGCCTTGGACATGAGCTAAGACCTTATGATTCTGCATGAATGGAGGACTAGCAGCCGAGTTGCAAGGGAGAATGTGGAAAGTATTCATATGTAGTAAAAACCTGAGAAATCCGTCCGTTTTCGTCATTTGTTATCGAATCGACTTAAAGCCAGATCGTCACATTGGCCGCTCTTCTCTCTGAAACGGTTGTACTTATCGTCTTCAAAGCTATGTCGCGTGCTGCGGTATGCGGAGACACTAAAAGCACCATAGTAGAACACAGATGAAGCTTCTAAGTTGATGTAATAGCCAGTAAGAAGTAGTACAATTCAAGTTTTAGGTATCGATTATTGATTTTTTAGCTGGCTTTGGTGCCTTGGACATGAGCTAGGACCTTAAGATTCTGCATCAAAATGAGGATTAGCAGCCGAGTTGCACGGGTCAATGTGAAAAGTGTTCATATGTAGTAAAAACCTGAGAAATCCGTCCGTTTTCGTCATTTGTTATCGAATCGACTTAAATCCAGATCGTCACATTGGCCGCTCTTCTCTCTGAAACGATTGTACTTATCGTCTGCAAAGCTATGTCGCGTGCTGCGGTATGCGGAGACACTAAAAGCACCATAGTAGAACACAGATGAAGCTTCTATGATGATGTAATAGCCAGTGAGAAGTAGTACAATTCAAGTTTTAGGTATCGATTATTGACTTTTTAGCTGGCTTTGGTGCCTTGGACATGAGCTAGGACCTTAAGATTCTGCATGAAAGGAGGACTAGCAGCCGCGTTGGATGGGAGAATGTGAAAAGTGTTCATATGTAGTAAAAACCTGAGAAATCCGTCCGTTTTCGTCATTTGTTATCCAATCGACTTAAAGCCAGATCGTCACATTGGCAGCTCTTCTCTCTGAAACGGTTGTACTTATCGCCTGCAAAGCTATGTCGCGTGATGAGGTATGCGGAGACACTAAAAGCACCATAGTAGAACACAGATGAAGCTTCTAAGTGGATGTAATAGCCAGTAAGAAGTAGTACAATTCAAGTTTTAGGTATCGATTATTGACTTTTTAGCTGGCTTTGGTGCCATGGACATGAGCTAGGACCTTAAGAATCTGCATTAAAGGAGGACTAGCAGCCGAATTGCACGGGAGAATGTGAAAAGTATTCATATGTAGTAAAAACCTTAGAAATCCGTCCGTTTTCGTCATTTGTTATCGAATCGACTTAAAGCCAGATCGTCACCCTGACCGCTCTTCTCTCTGAAACGGTTGTACTTATCGTCTGCAAAGCTATGTCGCGTGCTGCGGTATGCGGAGACACTAAAAGCACCATAGTAGAACACAGATGAAGCTCCTATGATGATGTAATAGCCAGTGAGAAGTAGTACAATTCAAGTTTTAGGTATCGATTATTGACTTTTTAGCTGGATTTGGTGCCTTGGACATGAGCTAGGACCTTAAGATTCTGCATGAAAGGAGGACTAGCAGCCGCGTTGGATGGGAGAAAGTGAAAAGTGTTCATATGTAGTAAAAACCTGAGAAATCCGTCCGTTTTCGTCATTTGTTATCGAATCGACTTAAAGCCAGATCGTCACATTGGCAGCTCTTCTCTCTGCAACGGTTGTACTTATCGCCTGCAAAGCTATGTCGCGTGATGAGGTATGCGGAGACACTAAAAGCACCATAGTAGAACACAGATGAAGCTTCTAAGTTGATGTAATAGCCAGTAAGAAGTAGTACAATTCAAGTTTTAGGTATCGATTATTGACTTTTTAGCTGGCTTTACGTGCCATGGACATGAGCTAGGACCTTAAGATTCTGCATTAAAGGAGGACTAGCAGCCGAATTGCACGGGAGAATGTGAAAAGTATTCATATGTAGTAAAAACCTGAGAAATCCATCCGTTTTCGTCATTTGTTATCGAATCTACTTAAAGCCAGATCGTCACATTGACCGCTCTTCTCTCTGAAACGGTTGTACTTATCGTCTGCAAAGCTATGTCGCGTGCTGCGGTATGCGGAGACACTAAAAGCACCATAGTAGAACACAGATGAAGCTTCTAAGTCGATGTAATAGCCAGTAAGAAGTAGTACAATTCAAGTTTTAGGTACTGATTATTGACTTTTTAGCTGGCTTTGGTGCCTTGGACATGAGCTAGGACCTTAAGATTCTGCATGAAAGGAGGACGAGCAGCCGAGTTGCACGGGAGAATGTGAAACGTGTTCATATGTAGTAAAAACCTGAGAAATCCGTCCGTTTTCGTCATTTGTTATCGAATCGACTTAAAGCCAGATCGTCACATTGGCCGCTCTTCTCTCTGAAACGGTTGTACTTATCGTCTGCAAAGCTATGTCGCGTGCTGCGGTATGCGGAGAAACTAAAAGCACCGTAGTAGAACACAAATGAAGCTTCTAAGTTGATGTAATAACCAGTAAGAAGTAGTACAGTTCAAGTATTAGGTATCGATTATTGACTTTTTAGCTGGCTTTGGTGCCTTGGACATGAGCTAGGACCTTAAGATTCTGCATGAAAGGAGGAGTAGCAGCCGCGTTGCACGGGAGAATGTGAAATGTGTTCATATCTAGTAGAAACCTGAGAAATCCGTCCGTTTTCGTCATTTGTTATAGAATCGACTTAAAGCCAGATCGTCACATTGGCCGCTCTTCTCTCTGAAACGGTTGTACTTATCGTCTTCAAAGCTATGTCGCGTGCTGCGGTATGCGGAGACACTAAAAGCACCATAGTAGAACACAGATGAAGCTTCTAAGTTGATGTAATAGCCAGTAAGAAGTAGTACAATTCAAGGTTTAGGTATCGATTATTGATTTTTTAGCTGGCTTTGGTGCCTTGGACATGAGCTAAGACCTTAAGATTCTGCATCAAAAGGAGGACTAGCAGCCGAGTTGCACGGGACAATGTGAAAAGTGTTCATATGTAGTAAAAACCTGAGAAATCCGTCCGTTTTCGTCATTTGTTATCGAATCGACTTAAAGCCAGATCGTCACATTGGCCGCTCTTCTGTCTGAAACGGTTGTACTTATCGTCTGCAAAGCTATGTCGCGTGCTGCGGTATGCGGAGACACTAAAAGCACCATAGTAGAACACAGATGAAGCTTCTAAGTTGATGTGATAGCCAGTAAGATGTAGTACAATTCCAGTTTTAGGTATCGATTATTGACTTTTTAGCTGGCTTTGGTGCCTTGGGCATGAGCTAGGACCTTAAGATTCTGCATGAAAGGAGGACTAGCAGCCGAGTTGCACGGGAGAATGTGAAAGGTGTTCATATGTAGTAAAAACCTGAGAAATCCGTCCGTTTTCGTCATTTGTTATCGAATCGACTTGAAGCCAGATCGTCACATTGGCCGCTCTTCTCTCTGAAACGGTTGTACTTATCGTCTTCAAAGCTATGTCGCGTGCTGCGGTATGCGGAGACACTAAAAGCACCATAGTAGAACACAGATGAAGCTTCTATGATGATATAATAGCCAGTAAGAAGTAGTACAATTCAAGTTTTAGGTACTGATTATTGACTTTTTAGCTGGCTTTGGTGCCTTGGACATGAGCTAGGACCTTAAGATTCTGCATGAAAGGAGGACTAGCAGCCGCGTTGGATGGGAGAATGTGAAAAGTGTTCATATGTAGTAAAAACCTGAGAAATCCGTCCGTTTTCGTCATTTGTTATCGAATCGACTTAAAGCCAGATCGTCACATTGGCCGCTCTTCTCTCTGAAACGGTTGTACGTATCGTCTGGAAAGCTATGTCGCGTGATGCGGTATGCGGAGACACTAAACGCACCATAGTAGAACACAGATGAAGCTTCTAAGTTGATGTAATAGCCAGTAAGAAGTAGTACAATTCAAGTTTTAGGTATCGATTATATACTTTTTAGCTGGCTTTGGTGCCTTGGACATGAGCTAGGACCTTAAGATTCTGCATGAAAGGAGGACTAGCAGCCGAGTTGCACGGGAGAATGTGAAAAGTGTTCATATGTAGTAAAAACCTGAGAAATCCGTCCGTTTTCGTCATTTGTTATCGAATCGACTTAAAGCCAGATCGTCACATTGGCTGCTCTTCTCTCTGAAACGGTTGTACTTATCGTCTGGAAAGCTTTTTCGCGTGCTGCGGTATGCGGAGACACTAAAAGCACCATGGTAGAACACAGATGAAGCTTCTAAGTTGATGTAACAGCCAGTAAGAAGTAGTACAATTCAAGTTTTAGGTATCGATTATATACTTTTTAGCAGGCTTTGGTGCCTTGGACATGGGCTAGGACCTTAAGATTCTGCATGAAAGGAGGACTAGCAGCCGCGTTGCACGGGAGAATGTGAAATGTGTTCATATGTAGTAGAAACCTGAGAAATCCGTCCGTTTTCGTCATTTGTTATCGAATCGACTTAAAGCCCGATCGTCACATTGGCCGCTCTTCTCTCTGAAACGGTTGTACTTATCGTCTGCAATGCTATGTCGCGTGCTGCGGTATGCGGAGACAATAAAATCACCATAGTAGAACACAGATGAAGCTTCTAAGTCGATGTAATAGCCAGTAAGAAGTAGTACAATTCAAGTATTAGGTATCGATTATTGACTTTTTAGCTGGCTTTGGTGCCTTGGACATGAGCTAAGACCTTATGATTCTGCATGAATGGAGGACTAGCAGCCGAGTTGCAAGGGAGAATGTGAAAAGTATTCATATGTAGTAAAAACCTGAGAAATCCGTCCGTTTTCGTCATTTGTTATCGAATCGACGTAAAGCCAGATCGTCACATTGGCCGCTCTTCTCTCTGAAACGGTTGTACTTATCGTCTTCAAAGCTATGTCGCGTGCTGCGGTATGCGGAGACACTAAAAGCACCATAGTAGAACACAGATGAAGCTTCTAAGTTGATGTAATAGCCAGTAAGAAGTAGTACAATTCAAGTTTTAGGTATCGATTATTGATTTTTTATCTGGCTTTGGTGCCTTGGACATGAGCTAGGACCTTAAGATTCTGCATCAAAATGAGGACTAGCAGCCGAGTTGCACGGGACAATGTGAAAAGTGTTCATATGTAGTAAAAACCTGAGAAATCCGTCCGTTTTCGTCATTTGTTATCGAATCGACTTAAAGCCAGATCGTCACATTGGCCGCTTTTCTCTCTGAAACGATTGTACTTATCGTCTGCAAAGCTATGTCGCGTGATGCGGTATGCGGAGACACTAAAAGCACCATAGTAGAACACAGATGAAGCTTCTATGATGATGTAATAGCCAGTGAGAAGTAGTACAATTCAAGTTTTATTTATCGATTATTGACTTTTTAGCTGGCTTTGGTGCCTTGGACATGAGCTAGGACCTTAAGATTCTGCATGAAAGGAGGACTAGCAGCCGCGTTGGATGGGAGAATGTGAAAAGTGTTCATATGTAGTAAAAACCTGAGAAATCCGTCCGTTTTCGTCATTTGTTATCGAATCGACTTAAAGCCAGATCGTCACATTGGCGGCTCTTCACTCTGAAACGGTTGTACTTATCGCCTGCAAAGCTATGTCGCGTGATGAGGTATGCGGAGACACTAAAAGCACCATAGTAGAACACAGATGAAGCTTCTAAGTTGATGTAATAGCCAGTAAGAAGTAGTACAATTCAAGTTTTAGGTATCGATTATTGACTTTTTAGCTGGCTTTGGTGCCATGGACATGAGCTAGGACCTTAAGATTCTGCATTAAAGGAGGACTAGCAGCCGAATTGCACGGGAGAATGTGAAAAGTATTCATATGTAGTAAAAACCTGAGAAATCCGTCCGTTTTCGTCATTTGTTATCGAATCGACTTAAAGCCAGATCGTCACATTGACCGCTCTTCTCTCTGAAACGGTTGTACTTATCGTCTGCAAAGCTATGTCGCGTGCTGCGGTATGCGGAGACACTAAAAGCACCATAGTAGAACACAGATGAAGCTTCTAAGTTGATGTAATAGCAAGTAAGAAGTAGTACAATTCAAGTTTTAGGTATCGATTATTGATTTCTTAGCTGGCTGTGGTGCCTTGGACATGAGCTACGACCTTAAGATTCTGCATCAAAAGGAGGACTAGCAGCCGAGTTGCACGGGACAATGTGAAAAGTGTTCATATGTAGTAAAAACCTGAGAAATCCGTCCGTTTTCGTCATTTGTTATCGAATCGACTTAAAGCCAGATCGTCACATTGGCCGCTCTTCTGTCTGAAACGGTTGTACTTAACGTCTGCAAAACTATGTCGCGTGCTGCGGTATGCGGAGAAACTAAAAGCACCGTAGTAGAACACAGATGAAGCTTCTAAGTTGATGTAATAACCAGTAAGAAGTAGTACAGTTCAAGTTTTAGGTATCGATTATTGACTTTTTAGCTGGCTTTGGTGCCTTGGACATGAGCTAGGACCTTAAGATTCTGCATGAAAGGAGGACTAGCAGCCGCGTTGCACGGGAGAATGTGAAATGTGTTCATATGTAGTAGAAACCTGAGAAATCCGTCCGTTTTCGTCATTTGTTATCGAATCGACTTAAAGCCAGATCGTCACATTTTCCGCTCTTCTCTCTGAAACGGTTGTACTTATCGTCTTCAAAGCTATGTCGCGTGCTGCGGTATGCGGAGACAATAAAATCACCATAGTAGAACACAGATGAAGCTTCTAAGTCGATGTAATAGCCAGTAAGAAGTAGTACAATTCAAGTTTTAGGTACTGATTATTGACTTTTTAGCTGGCTTTGGTGCCTTGGACATGAGCTAGGACCTTAAGATTCTGCATGAAAGGAGGAAGAGCAGCCGAGTTGCACGGGAGAATGTGAAAAGTGTTCATATGTAGTAAAAACCTGAGAAATCCGTCCGTTTTCGTCATTTGTTATCGAATCGACTTAAAGCCAGATCGTCACATTGGCCGCTCTTCTGTCTGAAACGGTTGTACTTAACGTCTGCAAAACTATGTCGCGTGCTGCGGTATGCGGAGAAACTAAAAGCACCGTAGTAGAACACAGATGAAGCTTCAAAGTTGATGTAATAACCAGTAAGAAGTAGTACAGTTCAAGTTTTAGGTATCGATTATTGACTTTTTAGCTGGCTTTGGTGCCTTGGACATGAGCTAGGACCTTAAGATTCTGCATGAAAGGAGGACTAGCAGCCGCGTTGCACGGGAGAATGTGAAATGTATTCATATGTAGTAGAAACCTGAGAAATCCGTCCGTTTTCGTCATTTGTTATCGAATCGACTTAAAGCCAGATCGTCACATTGGCCGCTCTTCTCTCTGAAACGGTTGTACTTATCGTCTTCAAAGCTATGTCGCGTGCTGCGGTATGCGGAGACAATAAAATCACCATAGTAGAACACAGATGAAGCTTCTAAGTCGATGTAATAGCCAGTAAGAAGTAGTACAATTCAAGTTTTAGGTATCGATTATTGACTTTTTAGCTGGCTTTGGTGCCTTGGACATGAGCTAGGACCTTAAGATTCTGCATGAAAGGAGGAAGAGCAGCCGAGTTGCACGGGAGAATGTGAAAAGTGTTCATATGTAGTAAAAACCTGAGAAATCCGTCCGTTTTCGTCATTTGTTATCGAATCGACTTAAAGCCAGATCGTCACATTGGACGCTCTTCTCTCTGAAAGGGTTGTACTTATCGTCTGCAAAGCTATGTCGCGTGCTGCGGTATGCGGAGAAACTAAAAGCACCGTAGTAGAACACAGATGAAGCTTCTAAGTTGATGTAATAACCAGTAAGAAGTAGTACAGTTCAAGTATTAGGTATCGATTATTGACTTTTTAGCTGGCTTTGGTGCCTTGGACATGAGCTAGGACCTTAAGATTCTGCATGAAAGGAGGACTAGCAGCCGCGTTGCACGGGAGAATGTGAAATGTGTTCATATGTAGTATAAACCTGAGAAATCCGTCCGTTTTCGTCATTTGTTATCGAATCGACTTAAAGCCAGATCGTCACATTGGCCGCTCTTCTCTCTGAAACGGTTGTACTTATCGTCTGCAAAGCTATGTCGCGTGCTGCGGTATGCGGAGACACTAAAAGCACCATAGTAGAACACAGATGAAGCTTCTAAGTTGATGTAATAGCAAGTAAGAAGTAGTACAATTCAAGTTTTAGGTATCGATTATTGATTTCTTAGCTGGCTGTGGTGCCTTGGACATGAGCTACGACCTTAAGATTCTGCATCAAAAGGAGGACTAGCAGCCGAGTTGCACGGGACAATGTGAAAAGTGTTCATATGTAGTAAAAACCTGAGAAATCCGTCCGTTTTCGTCATTTGTTATCGAATCGACTTAAAGCCAGATCGTCACATTGGCCGCTCTTCTGTCTGAAACGGTTGTACTTAACGTCTGCAAAACTATGTCGCGTGCTGCGGTATGCGGAGAAACTAAAAGCACCGTAGTAGAACACAGATGAAGCTTCTAAGTTGATGTAATAACCAGTAAGAAGTAGTACAGTTCAAGTTTTAGGTATCGATTATTGACTTTTTAGCTGGCTTTGGTGCCTTGGACATGAGCTAGGACCTTAAGATTCTGCATGAAAGGAGGACTAGCAGCCGCGTTGCACGGGAGAATGTGAAATGTGTTCATATGTAGTAGAAACCTGAGAAATCCGTCCGTTTTCGTCATTTGTTATCGAATCGACTTAAAGCCAGATCGTCACATTTTCCGCTCTTCTCTCTGAAACGGTTGTACTTATCGTCTTCAAAGCTATGTCGCGTGCTGCGGTATGCGGAGACAATAAAATCACCATAGTAGAACACAGATGAAGCTTCTAAGTCGATGTAATAGCCAGTAAGAAGTAGTACAATTCAAGTTTTAGGTACTGATTATTGACTTTTTAGCTGGCTTTGGTGCCTTGGACATGAGCTAGGACCTTAAGATTCTGCATGAAAGGAGGAAGAGCAGCCGAGTTGCACGGGAGAATGTGAAAAGTGTTCATATGTAGTAAAAACCTGAGAAATCCGTCCGTTTTCGTCATTTGTTATCGAATCGACTTAAAGCCAGATCGTCACATTGGCCGCTCTTCTGTCTGAAACGGTTGTACTTAACGTCTGCAAAACTATGTCGCGTGCTGCGGTATGCGGAGAAACTAAAAGCACCGTAGTAGAACACAGATGAAGCTTCAAAGTTGATGTAATAACCAGTAAGAAGTAGTACAGTTCAAGTTTTAGGTATCGATTATTGACTTTTTAGCTGGCTTTGGTGCCTTGGACATGAGCTAGGACCTTAAGATTCTGCATGAAAGGAGGACTAGCAGCCGCGTTGCACGGGAGAATGTGAAATGTATTCATATGTAGTAGAAACCTGAGAAATCCGTCCGTTTTCGTCATTTGTTATCGAATCGACTTAAAGCCAGATCGTCACATTGGCCGCTCTTCTCTCTGAAACGGTTGTACTTATCGTCTTCAAAGCTATGTCGCGTGCTGCGGTATGCGGAGACAATAAAATCACCATAGTAGAACACAGATGAAGCTTCTAAGTCGATGTAATAGCCAGTAAGAAGTAGTACAATTCAAGTTTTAGGTATCGATTATTGACTTTTTAGCTGGCTTTGGTGCCTTGGACATGAGCTAGGACCTTAAGATTCTGCATGAAAGGAGGAAGAGCAGCCGAGTTGCACGGGAGAATGTGAAAAGTGTTCATATGTAGTAAAAACCTGAGAAATCCGTCCGTTTTCGTCATTTGTTATCGAATCGACTTAAAGCCAGATCGTCACATTGGACGCTCTTCTCTCTGAAAGGGTTGTACTTATCGTCTGCAAAGCTATGTCGCGTGCTGCGGTATGCGGAGAAACTAAAAGCACCGTAGTAGAACACAGATGAAGCTTCTAAGTTGATGTAATAACCAGTAAGAAGTAGTACAGTTCAAGTATTAGGTATCGATTATTGACTTTTTAGCTGGCTTTGGTGCCTTGGACATGAGCTAGGACCTTAAGATTCTGCATGAAAGGAGGACTAGCAGCCGCGTTGCACGGGAGAATGTGAAATGTGTTCATATGTAGTATAAACCTGAGAAATCCGTCCGTTTTCGTCATTTGTTATCGAATCGACTTAAAGCCAGATCGTCACATTGGCCGCTCTTCTCTCTGAAACGGTTGTACTTATCGTCTTCAAAGGTATGTCGCGTGCTGCGGTATGCGGAGACAATAAAATCACCATAGTAGAACACAGATGAAGCTTCTAAGTCGATGTAATAGACAGTAAGAAGTAGTACAATTCATGTTTTAGGTACTGATTATTGACTTTTTAGCTGGCTTTGGTGCCTTGGACATGAGCTAGGACCTTAAGATTCTGCATGAAAGGAGGACGAGCAGCCGAGTTGCACGGGAGAATGTGAAAAGTGTTCATATGTAGTAAAAACCTGAGAAATCCGTCCGTTTTCGTCATTTGTTATCGAATCGACTTAAAGCCAGATCGTCACATTGGCCGCTCTTCTCTCTGAAACGGTTGTACTTATCGTCTGCAAAGCTATGTCGCGTGCTGCGGTATGCGGAGACACTAAACGCACCATAGTAGAACACAGATGAAGCTTCTATGATGATGTAATAGCCAGTAAGAAGTAGTACAATTCAAGTATTAGGTATCGATTATTGACTTTTTAGCTGGCTTTGGTGCCTTGGACATGAGCTAGGACCTTAAGATTCTGCATGAAAGGAGGACTAGCAGCCGCGTTGGATAGGAGAATGTGAAAAGTGTTCATATGTAGTAAAAACCTGAGAAATCCGTCCGTTTTCGTCATTTGTTATCGAATCGACTTAAAGCCAGATCGTCACATTGGCCGCTCTTCTCTCTGAAACGGTTGTACTTATCGTCTTCAAAGCTATGTCGCGTGCTGCGGTATGCGGAGACACTAAAAGCACCATAGTAGAACACAGATGAAGCTTCTAAGTTGATGTAATAGCCAGTAAGAAGTAGTACAATTCAAGTTTTAGGTATCGATTATTGATTTTTTAGCTGGCTTTGGTGCCTTGGACATGAGCTAAGACCTTAAGATTCTGCATCAAAAGGAGGACTAGCAGCCGAGTTGCACGGGACAATGTGAAAAGTGTTCATATGTAGTAAAAACCTGAGAAATCCGTCCGTTTTCGTCATTTGTTATCGAATCGACTTAAAGCCAGATCGTCACATTGGCCGCTCTTCTGTCTGAAACGGTTGTACTTATCGTCTGCAAAGCTATGTCGCGTGCTGCGGTATGCGGAGACACTAAAAGCACCATAGTAGAACACAGATGAAGCTTCTAAGTTGATGTGATAGCCAGTAAGATGTAGTACAATTCCAGTTTTAGGTATCGATTATTGACTTTTTAGCTGGCTTTGGTGCCTTGGGCATGAGCTAGGACCTTAAGATTCTGCATGAAAGGAGGACTAGCAGCCGAGTTGCACGGGAGAATGTGAAAGGTGTTCATATGTAGTAAAAACCTGAGATATCCGTCCGTTTTCGTCATTTGTTATCGAATCGACTTAAAGCCAGATCGTCACATTGGCCGCTCTTCTCTCTGAAACGGTTGTACTTATCGTCTGCAAAGCTATGTCGCGTGCTGCGGTATGCGGAGACACTAAAAGCACCATAGTAGAACACAGATGAACCTTCTATGATGATGTAATAGCCAGTAAGAAGTAGTACAATTCAAGTTTTAGGTATCGATTATATACTTTTTAGCTGGCTTTGGTGCCTTGGACATGAGCTAGGACCTTAAGATTCTGCATGAAAGGAGGACTAGCAGCCGAGTTGCACGGGAGAATGTGAAAAGTGTTCATATGTAGTAAAAACCTGAGAAATCCGTCCGTTTTCGTCATTTGTTATCGAATCGACTTAAACCCAGATCGTCACATTGGCTGCTCTTCTCTCTGAAACGGTTGTACTTATCGTCTGGAAAGCTTTTTCGCGTGCTGCGGTATGCGGAGACACTAAAAGCACCATGGTAGAACACTGATGAAGCTTCTAAGTTGATGTAACAGCCAGTAAGAAGTAGTACAATTCAAGTTTTAGGTATCGATTATATACTTTTTAGCTGGCTTTGGTGCCTTGGACATGAGCTAGGACCTTAAGATTCTGCATGAAAGGAGGACTAGCAGCCGCGTTGCACGGGAGAATGTGAAATGTGTTCATATGTAGTAGAAACCTGAGAAATCCGTCCGTTTTCGTCATTTGTTACCGAATCGACTTAAAGCCCGATCGTCACATTGGCCGCTCTTCTCTCTGAAACGGTTGTACTTATCGTCTGCAATGCTATGTCGCGTGCTGCGGTATGCGGAGACAATAAAATCACCATAGTAGAACACAGATGAAGCTTCTAAGTCGATGTAATAGCCAGTAAGAAGTAGTACAATTCAAGTATTAGGTATCGATTATTGACTTTTTAGGTGGCTTTGGTGCCTTGGACATGAGCTAAGACCTTATGATTCTGCATGAATGGAGGACTAGCAGCCGAGTTGCAAGGGAGAATGTGAAAAGTATTCATATGTAGTAAAAACCTGAGAAATCCGTCCGTTTTCGTCATTTGTTATCGAATCGACTTAAAGCCAGATCGTCACATTGGCCGCTCTTCTCTCTGAAACGGTTGTACTTATCGTCTGCAAAGCTATGTCGCGTGCTGCGGTATGCGGAGACACTAAAAGCACCATAGTAGAACACAGATGAAGCTTCTAAGTTGATGTAATAGCAAGTAAGAAGTAGTACAATTCAAGTTTTAGGTATCGATTATTGATTTCTTAGCTGGCTGTGGTGCCTTGGACATGAGCTACGACCTTAAGATTCTGCATCAAAAGGAGGACTAGCAGCCGAGTTGCACGGGACAATGTGAAAAGTGTTCATATGTAGTAAAAACCTGAGAAATCCGTCCGTTTTCGTCATTTGTTATCGAATCGACTTAAAGCCAGATCGTCACATTGGCCGCTCTTCTGTCTGAAACGGTTGTACTTATCGTCTGCAAAACTATGTCGCGTGCTGCGGTATGCGGAGAAACTAAAAGCACCGTAGTAGAACACAGATGAAGCTTCTAAGTTGATGTAATATTCAGTAAGAAGTAGTACAGTTCAAGTTTTAGGTATCGATTATTGACTTTTTAGCTGGCTTTGGTGCCTTGGACATGAGCTAGGACCTTAAGATTCTGCATGAAAGGAGGACTAGCAGCCGCGTTGCACGGGACAATGTGAAAAGTATTCATATGTAGTAAAAACCTGAGAAATCCGTCCGTTTTCGTCATTTGTTATCGAATCGACTTAAAGCCAGATCGACACATTGGCCGCTCTTCTCTCTGAAACGGTTGTACTTATCGTCTTCAAAGCTATGTCGCGTGCTGCGGTATGCGGAGACAATAAAATCACCATAGTAGAACACAGATGAAGCTTCTAAGTCGATGTAATAGACAGTAAGAAGTAGTACAATTCAAGTTTTAGGTACTGATTATAGACTTTTTAGCTGGCTTTGGTGCCTTGGACATGAGCTAGGACCTTAAGATTCTGCATGAAAGGAGGACGAGCAGCCGAGTTGCACGGGAGAATGTGAAAAGTGTTCATATGTAGTAAAAACCTGAGAAATCCGTCCGTTTTCGTCATTTGTTATCGAATCGACTTAAAGCCAGATCGTCACATTGGCCGCTCTTCTCTCTGAAACGGTTGTACTTATCGTCTGCAAAGCTATGTCGCGTGCTGCGGTATACGGAGACACTAAAAGCACCATAGTAGAACACAGATGAAGCTTCTATGATGATGTAATAGCCAGTAAGAAGTAGTACAATTCAATTATTAGGTATCGATTATTGACTTTTTAGCACCTTACGATTCTGCATTAAAGGAGGACTAGCAGCCGAGTTGCACAGGAGAATGTGAAAAGTATTCATATGTAGTAAAAACCTGAGAAATCCGTCCGTTTTCGTCATTTGTTATCGAATCGACTTAAAGCCCGATCGTCACATTGGCCGCTCTTCTCTCTGAAACGGTTGTACTTATCGTCTGCAATGCTATGTCGCGTGCTGCGGTATGCGGAGACAATAAAATCACCATAGTAGAACACAGATGAAGCTTCTAAGTCGATGTAATAGCCAGTAAGAAGTAGTACAATTCAAGTTTTAGGTACTGATTATTGACTTTTTAGCTGGCTTTGGTGCCTTGGACATGAGCTAGGACCTTAAGATTCTGCATGAAAGGAGGAAGAGCAGCCGAGTTGCACGGGAGAATGTGAAAAGTGTTCATATGTAGTAAAAACCTGAGAAATCCGTCCGTTTTCGTCATTTGTTATCGAATCGACTTAAAGCCAGATCGTCACATTGGCCGCTCTTCTGTCTGAAACGGTTGTACTTAACGTCTGCAAAACTATGTCGCGTGCTGCGGTATGCGGAGAAACTAAAAGCACCGTAGTAGAACACAGATGAAGCTTCAAAGTTGATGTAATAACCAGTAAGAAGTAGTACAGTTCAAGTTTTAGGTATCGATTATTGACTTTTTAGCTGGCTTTGGTGCCTTGGACATGAGCTAGGACCTTAAGATTCTGCATGAAAGGAGGACTAGCAGCCGCGTTGCACGGGAGAATGTGAAATGTGTTCGTATGTAGTAGAAACCTGAGAAATCCGTCCGTTTTCGTCATTTGTTATCGAATCGACTTAAAGCCAGATCGTCACATTGGCCGCTCTTCTCTCTGAAACGGTTGTACTTATCGTCTTCAAAGCTATGTCGCGTGCTGCGGTATGCGGAGACAATAAAATCACCATAGTAGAATACAGATGAAGCTTCTAAGTCGATGTAATAGCCAGTAAGAAGTAGTACAATTCAAGTTTTAGGTACTGATTATTGACTTTTTAGCTGGCTTTGGTGCCTTGGACATGAGCTAGGACCTTAAGATTCTGCATGAAAGGAGGAAGAGCAGCCGAGTTGCACGGGAGAATGTGAAAAGTGTTCATATGTAGTAAAAACCTGAGAAATCCGTCCGTTTTCGTCATTTGTTATCGAATCGACTTAAAGCCAGATCGTCACATTGGACGCTCTTCTCTCTGAAAGGGTTGTACTTATCGTCTGCAAAGCTATGTCGCGTGCTGCGGTATGCGGAGAAACTAAAAGCACCGTAGTAGAACACAGATGAAGCTTCTAAGTTGATGTAATAACCAGTAAGAAGTAGTACAGTTCAAGTATTAGGTATCGATTATTGACTTTTTAGCTGGCTTTGGTACCTTGGACATGAGCTAGGACCTTAAGATTCTGCATGAAAGGAGGACTAGCAGCCGCGTTGCACGGGAGAATGTGAAATGTGTTCATATGTAGTATAAACCTGAGAAATCCGTCCGTTTTCGTCATTTGTTATCGAATCGACTTAAAGCCAGATCGTCACATTGGCCGCTCTTCTCTCTGAAACGGTTGTACTTATCGTCTTCAAAGCTATGTCGCGTGCTGCGGTATGCGGAGACAATAAAATCACCATAGTAGAACACAGATGAAGCTTCTAAGTCGATGTAATAGACAGTAAGAAGTAGTACAATTCAAGTTTTAGGTACTGATTATTGACTTTTTAGCTGGCTTTGGTGCCTTGGACATGAGCTAGGACCTTAAGATTCTGCATGAAAGGAGGACGAGCAGCCGAGTTGCAAGGGAGAATGTGAAAAGTGTTCATATGTAGTAAAAACCTGAGAAATCCGTCCGTTTTCGTCATTTGTTATCGAATCGACTTAAAGCCAGATCGTCACATTGGCCGCTCTTCTCTCTGAAACGGTTGTACTTATCGTCTGCAAAGCTATGTCGCGTGCTGCGGTATGCGGAGACACTAAACGCACCATAGTAGAACACAGATGAAGCTTCTATGATGATGTAATAGCCAGTAAGAAGTAGTACAATTCAAGTATTAGGTATCGATTATTGACTTTTTAGCTGGCTTTGGTGCCTTGGACATGAGCTAGGACCTTAAGATTCTGCATGAAAGGAGGACTAGCAGCCGCGTTGGATAGGAGAATGTGAAAAGTGTTCATATGTAGTAAAAACCTGAGAAATCCGTCCGTTTTCGTCATTTGTTATCGAATCGACTTAAAGCCAGATCGTCACATTGGCCGCTCTTCTCTCTGAAACGTTTGTACTTATCGCCTGCAAAGCTATGTCGCGTGATGCGGTATGCGGAGACACTAAAAGCACCATAGTAGAACACAGAAGAAGCTTTCTAAGTTGAAGCAATAGCCAGTAAGAAGTAGTACAATTCAAGTTGTAGTTGTCGATTATTTTCTTTTTAGCCGGCTTTGGTGGCTTGGACATGACGTAGGATCTAAATATTTTGCATGAAAGGAGGACTAGCAGCCGCGTTGCACGGGAGAATGTGAAAAGTGTTCATATGTAGTAAAAACCTAAGAAATCCGTCCGTTTTCGTAATTCATTATCGAATCGACTTAAAGCCAGATCGTCACATTGGCCGCTTTTCTCTCTGAGACGGTTACATTTATCGTCTTCAAAGCTATGTCGCGTGCTGCGGTATGCGGAGACACTAAAAGCACCATAGTAGAACACAGATGAAGCTTCTAAGTTGATGTAATAGCCAGTAAGAAGTAGTACAATTCAAGTTTTAGGTATCGATTATTGATTTTTTAGCTGGCTTTGGTGCCTTGGACATGAGCTAGGACCTTAAGATTCTGCATCAAAAGGAGGACTAGTAGCCGAGTTGCACGGGACAATGTGAAAAGTGTTCATATGTAGTAAAAACCTGAGAAATCCGTCCGTTTTCGTCATTTGTTATCGAATCGACTTAAAGCCAGATCGTCACATTGGCCGCTCTTCTGTCTGAAACGGTTGTACTTATCGTCTGCAAAGCTATGTCGCGTGCTGCGGTATGCGGAGACACTAAAAGCACCATAGTAGAACACAGATGAAGCTTCTAAGTTGATGTGATAGCCAGTAAGATGTAGTACAATTCCAGTTTTAGGTATCGATTATTGACTTTTTAGCTGGCTTTGGTGCCTTGGACATGAGCTAGGACCTTAAGATTCTGCATGAAAGGAGGAAGAGCAGCCGAGTTGCACGGGAGAATGTGAAAAGTGTTCATATATAGTAAAAACCTGAGAAATCCGTCCGTTTTCGTCATTTGTTATCGAATCGACTTAAAGCCAGATCGTCACATTGGACGCTCTTCTCTCTGAAAGGGTTGTACTTATCGTCTGCAAAGCTATGTCGCGTGCTGCGGTATGCGGAGAAACTAAAAGCACCGTAGTAGAACACAGATGAAGCTTCTAAGTTGATGTAATAACCAGTAAGAAGTAGTACAGTTCAAGTATTAGGTATCGATTATTGACTTTTTAGCTGGCTTTGGTGCCTTGGACATGAGCTAGGACCTTAAGATTCTGCATGAAAGGAGGACTAGCAGCCGCGTTGCACGGGAGAATGTGAAATGTGTTCATATGTAGTATAAACCTGAGAAATCCGTCCGTTTTCGTCATTTGTTATCGAATCGACTTAAAGCCAGATCGTCACATTGGCCGCTCTTCTCTCTGAAACGGTTGTACTTATCGTCTTCAAAGCTATGTCGCGTGCTGCGGTATGCGGAGACAATAAAATCACCATAGTAGAACACAGATGAAGCTTCTAAGTCGATGTAATAGACAGTAAGAAGTAGTACAATTCAAGTTTTAGGTACTGATTATTGACTTTTTAGCTGGCTTTGGTGCCTTGGACATGAGCTAGGACCTTAAGATTCTGCATGAAAGGAGGACGAGCAGCCGAGTTGCACGGGAGAATGTGAAAAGTGTTCATATGTAGTAAAAACCTGAGAAATCCGTCCGTTTTCGTCATTTGTTATCGAATCGACTTAAAGCCAGATCGTCACATTGGCCGCTCTTCTCTCTGAAACGGTTGTACTTATCGTCTGCAAAGCTATGTCGCGTGCTGCGGTATGCGGAGACACTAAACGCACCATAGTAGAACACAGATGAAGCTTCTATGATGATGTAATAGCCAGTAAGAAGTAGTACAATTCAAGTATTAGGTATCGATTATTGACTTTTTAGCTGGCTTTGGTGCCTTGGACATGAGCTAGGACCTTAAGATTCTGCATGAAAGGAGGACTAGCAGCCGCGTTGGATAGGAGAATGTGAAAAGTGTTCATATGTAGTAAAAACCTGAGAAATCCGTCCGTTTTCGTCATTTGTTATCGAATCGACTTAAAGCCAGATCGTCACATTGGCCGCTCTTCTCTCTGAAACGTTTGTACTTATCGCCTGCAAAGCTATGTCGCGTGATGCGGTATGCGGAGACACTAAAAGCACCATAGTAGAACACAGATGAAGCTTCTAAGTTGATGTAATAGCCAGTAAGAAGTAGTACAATTCAAGTTTTAGGTATCGATTATTGACTTTTCAGCTGGCTTTGGTGCCTTGGACATGAGCTAGGACCTTACGATTCTGCATTAAAGGAGGACTAGCAGCCGAGTTGCACAGGAGAATGTGAAAAGTATTCATATGTAGTAAAAACCTGAGAAATCCGTCCGTTTTCGTCATTTGTTATCGAATCGACTTAAAGCCAGATCGTCACATTGGCCGCTCTTCTCTCTGAAACGGTTGTACTTATCGTCTTCAAAGCTATGTCGCGTGCTGCGGTATGCGGAGACACTAAAAGCACCATAGTAGAACACAGATGAAGCTTCTAAGTTGATGTAATAGCCAGTAAGAAGTAGTACAATTCAAGTTTTAGGTATCGATTATTGATTTTTTAGCTGGCTTTGGTGCCTTGGACATGAGCTAGGACCTTAAGATTCTGCATCAAAAGGAGGACTAGCAGCCGAGTTGCACGGGACAATGTGAAAAGTGTTCATATGTAGTAAAAACCTGAGAAATCCGTCCGTTTTCGTCATTTGTTATCGAATCGACTTAAAGCCAGATCGTCACATTGGCCGCTCTTCTGTCTGAAACGGTTGTACTTATCGTCTGCAAAGCTATGTCGCGTGCTGCGGTATGCGGAGACACTAAAAGCACCATAGTAGAACACAGATGAAGCTTCTAAGTTGATGTGATAGCCAGTAAGATGTAGTACAATTCCAGTTTTAGGTATCGATTATTGACTTTTTAGCTGGCTTTGGTGCCTTGGGCATGAGCTAGGACCTTAAGATTCTGCATGAAAGGAGGACTAGCAGCCGAGTTGCACGGGAGAATGTGAAAGGTGTTCATATGTAGTAAAAACCTGAGATATCCGTCCGTTTTCGTCATTTGTTATCGAATCGACTTAAAGCCAGATCGTCACATTGGCCGCTCTTCTCTCTGAAACGGTTGTACTTATCGTCTGCAAAGCTATGTCGCGTGCTGCGGTATGCGGAGACACTAAAAGCACCATAGTAGAACACAGATGAACCTTCTATGATGATGTAATAGCCAGTAAGAAGTAGTACAATTCAAGTTTTAGGTATCGATTATATACTTTTTAGCTGGCTTTGGTGCCTTGGACATGAGCTAGGACCTTAAGATTCTGCATGAAAGGAGGACTAGCAGCCGAGTTGCACGGGAGAATGTGAAAAGTGTTCATATGTAGTAAAAACCTGAGAAATCCGTCCGTTTTCGTCATTTGTTATCGAATCGACATAAACCCAGATCGTCACATTGGCTGCTCTTCTCTCTGAAACGGTTGTACTTATCGTCTGGAAAGCTTTTTCGCGTGCTGCGGTATGCGGAGACACTAAAAGCACCATGGTAGAACACTGATGAAGCTTCTAAGTTGATGTAACAGCCAGTAAGAAGTAGTACAATTCAAGTTTTAGGTATCGATTATATACTTTTTAGCTGGCTTTGGTGCCTTGGACATGAGCTAGGACCTTAAGATTCTGCATGAAAGGAGGACTAGCAGCCGCGTTGCACGGGAGAATGTGAAATGTGTTCATATGTAGTAGAAACCTGAGAAATCCGTCCGTTTTCGTCATTTGTTATCGAATCGACTTAAAGCCCGATCGTCACATTGGCCGCTCTTCTCTCTGAAACGGTTGTACTTATCGTCTGCAATGCTATGTCGCGTGCTGCGGTATGCGGAGACAATAAAATCACCATAGTAGAACACAGATGAAGCTTCTAAGTCGATGTAATAGCCAGTAAGAAGTAGTACAATTCAAGTATTAGGTATCGATTATTGACTTTTTAGCTGGCTTTGGTGCCTTGGACATGAGCTAAGACCTTATGATTCTGCATGAATGGAGGACTGGCAGCCGAGTTGCAAGGGAGAATGTGAAAAGTATTCATATGTAGTAAAAACCTGAGAAATCCGTCCGTTTTCGTCATTTGTTATCGAATCGACTTAAAGCCAGATCGTCACATTGGCCGCTCTTCTCTCTGAAACGGTTGTACTTATCGTCTGCAAAGCTATGTCGCGTGCTGCGGTATGCGGAGACACTAAAAGCACCATAGTAGAACACAGATGAAGCTTCTAAGTTGATGTAATAGCAAGTAAGAAGTAGTACAATTCAAGTTTTAGGTATCGATTATTGATTTCTTAGCTGGCTGTGGTGCCTTGGACATGAGCTACGACCTTAAGATTCTGCATCAAAAGGAGGACTAGCAGCCGAGTTGCACGGGACAATGTGAAAAGTGTTCATATGTAGTAAAAACCTGAGAAATCCGTCCGTTTTCGTCATTTGTTATCGAATCGACTTAAAGCCAGATCGTCACATTGGCCGCTCTTCTGTCTGAAACGGTTGTACTTATCGTCTGCAAAGCTATGTCGCGTGCTGCGGTATACGGAGACACTAAAAGCACCATAGTAGAACACAGATGAAGCTTCTATGATGATGTAATAGCCAGTAAGAAGTAGTACAATTCAATTATTAGGTATCGATTATTGACTTTTTAGCTGGCTTTGGTGCCTTGGACATGAGCTAGGACCTTAAGATTCTGCATGAAAGGAGGACGAGCAGCCGAGTTGCACGGGAGAATGTGAAAAGTGTTCATATGTAGTAAAAACCTGAGAAATCCGTCCGTTTTCGTCATTTGTTATCGAATCGACTTAAAGCCAGATCGTCACATTGGCCGCTCTTCTCTCTGAAACGGTTGTACTTATCGTCTGCAAAGCTATGTCGCGTGCTGCGGTATGCGGAGACACTAAAGGCACCATAGTAGAACACAGATGAAGCTTCTATTATGATGTAATAGCCAGTAAGAAGTAGTACAATTCAAGTATTAGGTATCGATTATTGACTTTTTAGCTGGCTTTGGTGCCTTGGACATGAGCTAGGACCTTAAGATTCTGCATGAAAGGAGGACTAGCAGCCGCGTTGGATAGGAGAATGTGAAAAGTGTTCATATGTAGTAAAAACCTGAGAAATCCGTCCGTTTTCGTCATTTGTTATCGAATCGACTTAAAGCCAGATCGTCACATTGGCTGCTCTTCTCTCTGAAACGGTTGTACTTATCGTCTGCAAAGCTATGTCGCGTGCTGCGGTATGCGGAGACACTAAAATCAACATAGCAGAACACAGATGAAGCTTCTAAGTTGATGTAATAGACAATAAGAAGTAGTACAATTCAAATTTTAGGTATGGATTATTGACTTTTTAGCTGGCTTTGGTGCCTTGGGCATGAGCTAGGACCTTAAGATTCTGCATGAAAGGAGGACTAGCAGCCGAGTTGCACGGGAGAATGTGAAAGGTTTTCATATGTAGTAAAAACCTGAGAAATCCGTCCGTTTTCGTCATTTGTTATCGAATCGACTTAAAGCCAGATCGTCACATTGGCCGCTCTTCTCTCTGAAACGGTTGTACTTATCGTCTGCAAAGCTATGTCGCGTGCTGCGGTATGCGGAGACACTAAAAGCACCATAGTAGAACACAGATGAAGCTTCTAAGTTGAAGTAATAGCCAGTAAGAAGTAGTACAATTTAAGTTTTAGGTATCGATTATATACTTTTTAGCTGGCTTTGGTGCCTTGGACATGAGCTAGGACCTTAAGATACTGCATTACAGGAGGACTAGCAGCCGAGTTGCACGGGAGAATGTGAAAAGTATTCATATGTAGTAAAAACCTGAGAAATCCGTCCGTTTTCGTCATTTGTTATCGAATCGACTTAAAGCCAGATCGTCACATTGGCCGCTCTTCTCTCTGAAACGGTTGTACTTATCGTCTTCAAAGCTATGTCGCGTGCTGCGGTATGCGGAGACACTAAAAGCACCATAGTAGAACACAGATGAAGCTTCTAAGTTGATGTAATAGCCAGTAAGAAGTAGTACAATTCAAGTTTTAGGTATCGAGTATTGATTTTTTAGCCGGCTTTGGTGCCTTGGACATGAGCTAGGACCTTAAGATTCTGCATGAAAGGAGGACTAGCAGCCGAGTTGCAGGGGAGAATGTGAAAAGTGTTCATATGCAGTAAAAACCTGAGAAATCCGTCCGTTTTCGTCATTTGTTATCGAATCGACTTAAAGCCAGATCGTCACATTGGCCGCTCTTCACTCTGAAACGGTTGTACTTATCATCTGCAAAGCTATGTCGCGTGCTTCGGTATGCGGAGACACTAAAATCAACATAGTAGAACACAGATGAAGCTTCTGAGTAGATGTAATAGACAATAAGAAGTAGTACAATTCAAGTTTTAGAAATGGATTATTGACTTTTTAGCTGGCTTTGGTGCCTTGGGCATGAGCTAGGACCTTAAGATTCTGCATGAAAGGAGGACTAGCAGCCGAGTTGCACGGGAGAATGTGAAAGGTGTTCATATGTAGTAAAAACCTGAGAAATCCGTCCGTTTTCGTCATTTGTTATCGAATCGACTTAAAACCAGATCGTCACATTGGCCGCTCTTCTCTCTGAAACGGTTGTACTTATCGTCTTCAAAGCTATGTCGCGTGCTGCGGTATGCGGAGACACTAAAAGCACCATAGTAGAACACAGATGAAGCTTCTAAGTTGATGTAATAGCCAGTAAGAAGTAGTACAATTCAAGTTTTAGGTATCGATTATTGATTTTTTAGCTGGCTTTGGTGCCTTTGACATGGGCTAGGACCTTAAGATTCTGCATCAAAAGGAGGACTAGCAGCCGAGTTGCACGGGACAATGTGAAAAGTGTTCATATGTAGTAAAAACCTGAGAAATCCGTCCGTTTTCGTCATTTGTTATCGAATCGACTTAAAGCCAGATCGTCACATTGGCTGCTCTTCTCTCTGAAACGGTTGTACTTATCGTCTGGAAAGCTTTGTCGCGTGCTGCGGTATGCGGAGACACTAAAAGCACCATAGTAGAACACAGATGAAGCTTCTAAGATGATGTAATAGCCAGTAAGAAGTTGTACAATTCAAGTTTTAGGTATCGATTATTGACTTTTTAGCTGGCTTTGGTGCCTTGGACATGAGCTAGGACCTTAAGATTCTGCATGAAAGGAGGACTAGCAGCCGAGTTGCAGGGGAGAATGTGAAAAGTGTTCATATGTAGTAAAAACCTGAGAAATCCGTCCGTTTTCGTCATTTGTTATCGAATCGACTTACAGCCAGATCGTCACATTGGCCGCTCTTCTCTCTGAAACGGTTGTACTTATCGTCTGCAAAGCTATGTCGCGTGCTGCGGTATGCGGAGACTCTAAAAGCACCATAGTAGAACACAGATGAAGCTTCTAAGTTGATGTAATAGCCAGTAAGAAGTAGTACAATTCAAGTTTTAGGTATCGATTATTGACATTTTAGCTGGCTTTGGTGCCTTGGACATGAGCTAGGACCTTAAGATTCTGCATTAAAGGAGGACTAGCAGCCGAGTTGCACGGGAGAATGTGAAAAGTATTCATATGTAGTAAAAACCTGAGAAATCCGTCCGTTTTCGTCATTTGTTATCGAATCGACTTAAAGCCAGATCGTCACATTGGCCGCTCTTCTCTCTGAAACGGTTGTACTTATCGTCTTCAAAGCTATGTCGCGTGCTGCGGTATGCGGAGACACTAAAAGCACCATAGTAGAACACAGATGAAGCTTCTAAGTTGATGTAATAGCCAGTAAAAAGTAGTACAATTCAAGTTTTTGGTATCGATTATTGATTTTTTAGCTGGCTTTGGTGCCTTGGACATGAGCTAGGACATTAAGATTCTGCATCAAAAGGAGGACTAGCAGCCGAGTTGCACGGGACAATGTGAAAAGTGTTCATATGTAGTAAAAACCTGAGAAATCCGTCCGTTTTCGTCATTTGTTATCGAATCGACTTAAAGCCAGATCGTCACATTGGCTACTCTTCTCTCTGAAACGGTTGTACTTATCGTCTGGAAAGCTTTGTCGCGTGCTGCGGTATGCGGAGACACTAAAAGCACCATAGTAGAACACAGATGAAGCTTCTAAGATGATGTAATAGCCAGTAAGAAGTAGTACAATTCAAGTTTTAGGTATCGATTATTGACTTTTTAGCTGGCTTTGGTGCCTTCTACATGAGCTAGGACCTTAAGATTCTGCATGAAAGGAGGACTAGCAGCCGAGTTGCAGGGGAGAATGTGAAAAGTGTTCATATGTAGTAAAAACCTGAGAAATCCGTCCGTTTTCGTCATTTGTTATCGAATCGACTTAAAGCCAGATCGTCACATTGGCCGCTCTTCTCTCTGAAACGGTTGTACTTATCGTCTGCAAAGCTATGTCGCGTGCTGCGGTATGCGGAGACACTAAAATCAACATAGTAGAACACAGATGAAGCTTCTAAGTTGATGTAATAGACAATAAGAAGTAGAACAAATCAAGTTTTAGGTATGGATTATTGACTTTTTAGCTGGCTTTGGTGCCTTGGGCATGAGCTAGGACCTTAAGATTCTGCATGAAAGGAGGAGTAGCAGCCGAGTTGCACGGGAGAATGTGAAACGTGTTCATATGTCGTAAAAACCTGAGAAATCCGTCCGTTTTCGTCATTTGTTATCGAATCGACTTAAAGCCAGATCGTCACATTGGCCGCTCTTCTCTCTGAAACGGTTGTACTTATCGTCTGCAAAGCTATGTCGCGTGCTGCGGTATGCGGAGACACTAAAAGCACCATAGTAGAACACAGATTAAGCTTCTAAGTTGATGTAATAGCCAGTAAGAAGTAGTACAATTCAAGTTTCAGGTATCGATTATATACTTTTTAGCTGGCTTTGGTGCCTTGGACATGAGCTAGGACCTTAAGATTCTGCATGAAAGAGGACTAGCAGCCGAGTTGCACGGGAGAATGTGAAAAGTGTTCATATGTAGTAAAAACCTGAGAAATCCGTCCGTTTTCGTCATTTGTTATCGAATCGACTTAAAGCCAGATCGTCACATTGGCCGCTCTTCTCTCTGAAACGGTTGTACTTATCGTCTGCAAAGCTATGTCGCGTGCTGCGGTATGCGGAGACTCTAAAAGCACCATAGTAGAACACAGATGAAGCTTCTAAGTTGATGTAACAGCCAGTAAGAAGTAGTACAATTCAAGTATTAGGTATCGATTATTGACATTTTAGCTGGCTTTGGTGCCTTGGACATGAGCTAGGACCTTAAGATTCTGCATTAAAGGAGGACTAGCAGCCGAGTTGCACGGGAGAATAGGAAAAGTGTTCATATGTAGTAAAAACCTGAGAAATCCGTCCGTTTTCGTCATTTGTTATCGAATCGACTTAAAGCCAGATCGTCACATTGGCCGCTCTTCTCTCTGAAACGGTTGTACTTATCGTCTTCAAAGCTATGTCGCGTGCTGCGGTATGCGGAGACACTAAAAGCACCATAGTAGAACACAGATGAAGCTTCTAAGATGATGTAATAGCCAGTAAGAAGTAGTACAATTCAAGTTTTAGGTATCGATTATTGACTTTTTAGCTGGCTTTGGTGCCTTGGACATGAGCTAGGACCTTAAGATTCTGCATGAAAGGAGGACTAGCAGCCGAGTTGCAGGGGAGAATGTGAAAAGTGTTCATATGTAGTAAAAACCTGAGAAATCCGTCCGTTTTCGTCAATTGTTATCGAATCGACTTAAAGCCAGATCGTCACATTGGCCGCTCTTCTCTCTGAAACGGTTGTACTTATCGTCTGCAAAGCTATGTCGCGTGCTGCGGTATGCGGAGACACTAAAATCAACATAGTAGAACAGAGATGAAGCTTCTAAGTTGATGTAATAGACAATAAGAAGTAGTACAATTCAAGTTTTAGGTATGGATTATTGACTTTTTAGCTGGCTTTGGTGCCTTGGGCATGAGCTAGGACCTTAAGATTCTGCATGAAAGGAGGACTAGCAGCCGAGTTGCACGGGAGAATGTGAAAGGTGTTCATATGTAGTAAAAACCTCAGAAATCCGTCCGTTTTCGTCATTTGTTATCGAATCGACTTAAAGCCAGATCGTCACATTGGCCGCTCTTCTCTCTGAAACGGTTGTACTTATCGTCTGCAAAGCTATGTCGCGTGCTGCGGTATGCGGAGACACTAAAATCAACATAGTAGAACAGAGATGAAGCTTCTAAGTTGATGTAATAGACAATAAGAAGTAGTACAATTCAAGTTTTAGGTATGGATTATTGACTTTTTAGCTGGCTTTGGTGCCTTGGGCATGAGCTAGGACCTTAAGATTCTGCATGAAAGGAGGACTAGCAGCCGAGTTGCACGGGAGAATGTGAAAGGTGTTCATATGTAGTAAAAACCTCAGAAATCCGTCCGTTTTCGTCATTTGTTATCGAATCGACTTAAAGCCAGATCGTCACATTGGCCGCTCTTCTCTCTGAAACGGTTGTACTTATCGTCTGCAAAGCTATGTCGCGTGCTGCGGTATGCGGAGACACTAAAAGCACCATAGTAGAACACAGATGAAGCTTCTATGATGATGTAATAGCCAGTAAGAAGTAGTACAATTCAAGTTTTAGTTATCGATTATATACTTTTTAGCTGGCTTTGGTGCCTTGGACATGACCTTAAGATTCTGCATGAAAGAGGACTAGCAGCCGAGTTGCACGGGAGAATGTGAAAAGTGTTCATATGTAGTAAAAACCTGAGAAATCCGTCCGTTTTCGTCATTTGTTATCGAATCGACTTAAAGCCAGATCGTCACATTGGACGCTCTTCTCTCTGAAACGGTTGTACTTATCGTCTGCAAAGCTATGTCGCGTGCTGCGGTATGCGGAGACTCTAAAAGCACCATAGTAGAACACAGATGAAGCTTCTAAGTTGATGTAATAGCCAGTAAGAAGTAGTACAATTCAAGTTTTAGGTATCGATTATTGACTTTTTAGCGGGCATTGGTGCCTTGGACATGAGCTAGGACCTTAAGACTCTGCATTAAAGGAGGACTAGCAGCCGAGTTGCACGGGAGAATGTGAAAAGTATTCATATGTAGTAAAAACCTGAGAAATCCGTCCGTTTTCGTCATTTGTTATCGAATCGACTTAAAGCCAGATCGTCACATTGGCCGCTCTTCTCTCTGAAACGGTTGTACTTATCGTCTGCAAAGCTATGTCGCGTGCTGCGGTATGCGGAGACACTAAAATCAACATAGTAGAACACAGATGAAGCTTCTAAGTTGATGTAATAGACAATAAGAAGTAGTACAATTCAAGTTTTAGGTATGGATTATTGACTTTTTAGCTGGCTTTGTGCCTTGGGCATGAGCTAGGACCTTAAGATTCTGCATGAAAGGAGGACTAGCAGCCGAGTTGCACGGGAGAATGTGAAAGGTGTTCATATGTAGTAAAAACCTGAGAAATCCGTCCGTTTTCGTCATTTGTTATCGAATCGACTTAAAGCCAGATCGTCACATTGGCTGCTCTTCTCTCTGAAACGGTTGCATTTATCGTCAGGAAAGCTTTGTCGCGTGCTGCGGTATGCGGAGACACTAGAAGCACCATAGTAGAACACAGATGAAGCTTCTAAGATGATGTAATAGCCAGTAAGAAGTAGTACAATTCAAGTTTTAGGTACTGATTATTGAATTTTTAGCTGGCTTTGGTGCCTTGGACATGAGCTAGGACCTTAAGATTCTGCATGAAAGGAGGACTAGCAGCCGAGTTGCACGGGAGAATGTGAAAAGTGTTCATATGTAGTAAAAACCTGAGAAATCCGTCCGTTTTCGTCATTTGTTATCGAATCGACTTAAAGCCAGATCGTCACATTGGCCCCTCTTTTCTCTGAAACGGTTGTACTTATCGTCTGCAAAGCTATGTCGCGTACTGCGGTGTGCGGAGACACTAAAAGCACCATGGTAGAACACAGATGAAGCTTCTAAGTTGATGTAATAGCCAGTAAGATGTAGTACAATTCAAGTTTTAGGTATCGATTATTGACTTATTAGCTGGCTTTGGTGCCTTGGACATGAGCTAGGACCTTAAGATTCAGCATTAACGGAGGACTAGCAGCCGAGTTCCACGGGAGAATGTGAAAGGTATTCATATGTAATAAAAACCTGAGAAATCCGTCCGTTTTCGTCATTTGTTATCGAATCGACTTAAAGCCAGATCGTCACATTGGCCGCTCTTCTCTCTGAAACGGTTGTACTTATCGTCTGCAAAGCTATGTCGCGTGCTGCGGTATGCGGAGACACTAAAATCAACATAGTAGAACACAGATGAAGCTTCTAAGTTGATGTAATAGCCAGTAAGAAGTAGTACAATTCAAGTTTTAGGTATGGATTATTGACTTTTTAGCTGGCTTTGGTGCCTTGGGCATGAGCTAGGACCTTAAGATTCTGCATGAAAGGAGGACTAGCAGCCGAGTTGCACGGGAGAATGTGAAAGGTGTTCATATGTAGTAAAAACCTGAGAAATCCGTCCGTTTTCGTCATTTGTTATCGAATCGACTTAAAGCCAGATCGTCACATTGACCGCTCTTCTCTCTGAAACGGTTGTACTTTTCGTCTTCAAAGCTATGTCGCGTGCTGCGGTATGCGGAGACACTAAAATCAACATAGTAGAACACAGATGAAGCTTCTAAGTTGATGTAATAGCCAGTAAGAAGTAGTACAATTCAAGTTTTAGGTACCGATTATTGATTTTTTAGCTGGCTTTGGTGCCTTGGACATGAGCTAGTACCTTAAGATTCTGCATGAAAGGAGGACTAGCAGCCGAGTTGCACGGGACAATGTGAAAAGTGTTCATATGTAGTAAAAACCGGAGAAATCCGTCCGTTTTCGTCATTTGTTATCGAATCGACTTAAAGCCAGATCGTCACATTGGCTACTCTTCTCTCTGAAACGGTTGTACTTATCGTCTGGAAAGCTTTGTCGCGTGCTGCGGTATGCGGAGACACTAAAAGCACCATAGTAGAACACAGATGAAGCTTCTAAGATGATGTAATAGCCAGTAAGAAGTAGTACAATTCAAGTTTTAGGTATCGATTATTGACTTTTTAGCTGGCTTTGGTGGCTTGGACATGAGCTAGGACCTTAAGATTCTGCATGAAAGGAGGACTAGCAGCCGAGTTGCAGGGGAGAATGTGAAAAGTGTTCATATGTAGTTAAAACCTGAGAAATCCGTCCGTTTTCGTCATTTGTTATCGAATCGACTTAAAGCCAGATCGTCACATTGGCCGCTCTTCTCTCTGAAACGGTTGTACTTATCGTCTCCAAAGCTATGTCGCGTGCTGCGGTATGCGGAGACACTAAAATCAACATAGTAGAACACAGATGAAGCTTCTAAGTTGATGTAATAGCCAGTAAGAAGTAGTACAATTCAAGTTTTAGGTATCGATTATTGACTTTTTAGCCGGCTTTGATGCCTTGGGCATGAGCTAGGACCTTAAGATTCTGCATGAAAGGAGGACTAGCAGCCGAGTTGCACGGGAGAATGTGAAAGGTGTTCATATGTAGTAAAAACCTGAGAAATCCGTCCGTTTTCGTCATTTGTTATCGAATCGACTTAAAGCCAGATCGTCACATTGGCCGCTCTTCTCTCTGAAACGGTTGTACTTATCGTCTGCAAAGCTATGTCGCGTGCTGCGGTATGCGGGGACACTAAAAGCACCATAGTAGAACACAGATGAAGCTTCTATGATGATGTAATAGCCAGTAAGAAGTAGTACAATTCAAGTTTTACGTATCGATTATTGACTTTTTAGCTGGCTTTGGTGCCTTGGACATGAGCTAGGACCCTAAGATTCTGCATGAAAGGAGGACTAGCAGCCGCGTTGGATGGGAGAATGTGAAAAGTGTTCATATGTAGTAAAAACCTGAGAAATCCGTCCTTTTCGTCATTTGTTATCCAATCGACTTAAAGCCAGATCGTCACATTGGCCGCTCTTCTCTCTGAAACGGTTGTACTTATCGCCTGCAAAGCTATGTCGCGTGATGCGGTATGCGGAGACACTAAAAGCACCATAGTAGAACACAGATGAAGCTTCTAAGTTGATGTAATAGCGAGTAAGAAGTAGTACAATTCAAGTTTTAGGTATCGATTATATACTTTTTAGCTGGCTTTGGTGCCTTGGACATGAGCTAGGACCTTAAGATTCTGCATGAAAGGAGGACTAGCAGCCGCGTTGTACGGGAGAATGTGAAATGTGTTCATATGTAGTAAAAACCTGAGATATACGTCCGTTTTCGTCATTTGTTACCGAATCGACTTAAAGCCAGATCGTCACATTGGCTGCTCTTCTCTCTGAAACGGTTGCACTTATCGTCTGGAAAGCTTTGTCGCGTGCTGCGGTATGCGGAGACACTAAAAGCACCATAGTAGAACACAGATGAAGCTTCTAAGATGATGTAATAGCCAGTAAGAAGTAGTACAATTCAAGTTTTAGGTACTGATTATTGACTTTTTAGCTGGCTTTGGTGCCTTGGACATGAGCTAGGACCTTAAGATTCTGCATGAAAGGAGGACTAGCAGCCGAGTTGCAGGGGAGAATGTGAAAAGTGTTCATATGTAGTAAAAACCTGAGAAATCCGTCCGTTTTTGTCATTTGTTATCGAATCGACTTAAAGCCAGATCGTCACATTGGCCCCTCTTTTCTCTGAAACGGTTGTACTTATCGTCTGCAAAGCTATGTCGCGTACTGCGGTGTGCGGAGACACTAAAAGCACCATGGTAGAACACAGATGAAGCTTCTAAGTTGATGTAATAGCCAGTAAGATGTAGTACAATTCAAGTTTTAGGTATCGATTATTGACTTTTTAGCTGGCTTTGGTGCCTTGGACATGAGCTAGGACCTTAAGATTCTGCATTAAAGGAGGACTAGCAGCCGAGTTGCACGGGAGAATGTGAAAAGTATTCATATGTAGTAAAAACCTGAGAAATCCGTCCGTTTTCGTCATTTGTTATCGAATCGACTTAAAGCCAGATCGTCACATTGGCCGCTCTTCTCTCTGAAACGGTTGTACTTATCGTCTTCAAAGCTATGTCGCGTGCTGCGGTATGTGGAGACACTAAAAGCACCATAGTAGAACACAGATGAAGCTTCTAAGTTGATGTAATAGCCAGTAAGAAGTAGTACAATTCAAGTTTTAGGTATCGATTATTGATTTTTTAGCTGGCTTTGGTGCCTTGGACATGAGCTAGGACCTTAAGATTCTGCATCAAAAGGAGGACTAGCAGCCGAGTTGCACGGGACAATGTGAAAAGTGTTCATATGTAGTAAAAACCTGAGAAATCCGTCCGTTTTCGTCATTTGTTATCGAATCGACTTAAAGCCAGATCGTCACATTGGCTGCTCTTCTCTCTGAAACGGTTGTACTTATCGTCTGGAAAGCTTTGTCGCGTGCTGCGGTATGCGGAGACACTAAAAGCACCATAGTAGAACACAGATGAAGCTTCTAAGATGATGTAATAGCCAGTAAGAAGTAGTACAATTCAAGTTTTAGGTATCGATTATTGACTTTTTAGCTGGCTTTGGTGCCTTGGACATGAGCTAGGACCTTAAGACTCTGCGTTAAAGGAGGAGTAGCAGCCGTTTTGCACGGGAGAATGTGAAATGTGTTCATATGTAGTAGAAACCTGAGAAATCCGTCCGTTTTCGTCATTTGTTATCGAATCGACTTAAAGCCAGATCGTCACATTGGCCGCTCTTCTCTCTGAAACGGTTGTACTTATCGACTGCAAAGCTTTGTCGCGTGCTGCGGTATGCGGAGACACTAAAATCACCATAGTAGAACACAGTTGAAGCTTCTAAGTTGATGCAATAGACAATAAGAAGTAGTACAATTCAAGTTTTAGGTATGGATTATTGACTTTTTAGCTGGCTTTGGTGCCTTGGGCATGAGCTAGGACCTTAAGATTCTGCATGAAAGGAGGACTAGCAGCCGAGTTGCACGGGAGAATGTGAAAGGTGTTCATATGTAGTAAAAACCTGAGAAATCCGTCCGTTTTCGTCATTTGTTATCGAATCGACTTACAGCCTGATCGTCACATTGGCCGCTCTTCTCTCTGAAACGGTTGTACTTATCATCTGCAAAGTTATGTCGCGTGCTGCGGTATGCGGAGACACTAAAAGCACCATAGTAGAACACAGATGAAGCTTCTATGATGATGTAATAGCCAGTTAGAAGTAGTACAATTCAAGTTTTAGGTATCGATTATTGACATTTTAGCTGGCTTTGGTGCCTTGGACATGAGCTAGGACCTTAAGATTCTGCATGAAAGGAGGACTAGCAGCCGAGTTGCACGGGAGAATAGGAAAAGTGTTCATATGTAGTAAAAACCTGAGAAATCCGTCCGTTTTCGTCATTTGTTATCGAATCGACTTAAAGCCAGATCGTCACATTGGCCGCTCTTCTCTCTGAAACGGTTGTACTTATCGCCTGCAAAGCTATGTCGCGTGATGCGGTATGCGGAGACACTAAAAGCACCATAGTAGAACACAGATGAAGCTTCTAAGTTGATGTATTAGCCAGTAAGAAGTAGTACAATTCAAGTTTTAGGTATTGATTATTGACTTTTTAGCTGGCTTTGGTGCCTTGGACATGAGCTAGGACCTTAAGATTCTGCATGAAAGGAGGACTAGCAGCCGAGTTGCACGGGAGAATGTGAAAAGTATTCATATGTAGTAAAAACCTGAAAAAACCGTCCGTTTTCGTCATTTGTTATCGAATCGACTTAAAGCCAGATCGTCACATTGGCCGCTCTTCTCTCTGAAACGGTTGTACTTATCGTCTTCAAAGCTATGTCGCGTGCTGCGGTATGCGGAGACACTAAAAGCACCATAGTAGAACACAGATGAAGCTTCTAAGTTGATGTAATAGCCAGTAAGAAGTAGTACAATTCAAGTTTTAGGTATCGATTATTGATTTTTTAGCTGGCTTTGGTGCCTTGGACATGAGCTAGGACCTTAAGATTCTGCATCAAAAGGCGGACTAGCAGCCGAGTTGCACGGGACAATGTGAAAAGTGTTCATATGTAGTAAAAACCTGAGAAATCCATCCGGTTTCGTCATTTGTTATCGAATCGACTTAAAGCCAGATCGTCACATTGGCTGCTCTTGTCTCTGAAACGGTTGTACTTATCGTCTGGAAAGCTTTGTCGCGTGCTGCGGTATGCGGAGACACTAAAAGCACCATAGTAGAACACAGAAGAAGCTTCTAAGATGATGTAATAGCCAGTAAGAAGTAGTACAATTCAAGTTTTAGGTATCGATTATTGACTTTTTAGCTGGCTTTGGTGCCTTTGACATGAGCTATTACCTTAAGATTCTGCATGAAAGGAGGACTAGCAGCCGAGTTGCAGGGGAGAATGTGAAAAGTGTTCATATGTAGTAAAAACCTGAGAAATCCGTCCGTTTTCGTCATTTGTTATCGAATCGACTTAAAGCCAGATCGTCACATTGGCCGCTCTTCTCTCTGAAACGGTTGTACTTATCGTCTTCAAAGCTATGTCGCGTGCTGCGGTATGCGGAGACACTAAAAGCACCATAGTAGAACACAGATGAAGCTTCTAAGTCGATGTAATAGCCAGTAAGTAGTTGTACAATTCAAGTTTTAGGTATCGATTATTGACTTCTTAGATGGATTTGGTGCCTTGGACATGAGCTAGGAAGTTAAGATTCTGCATGAAAGGAGGACTAGCAGCCGAGTTGCACGGGCCAATATGAAAACTGGTCATATGTAGTAAAAAAATGAGAAATCTGTCCGTTTTCGTCATTTGTTATCGAATCGCCTTAAAGCCAGATCGTCACTTGGCCGCTCTTCTCTCTGAAACGGCTGTACTTATCGTCTGCAAAGCTATGTCGCGTGCTGCGTTATGCGGAGACACTAAAAGCACCATAGTAGAACACAGTTGAAGTTTCTAAGTTGATGTAATAGCCAGTAAGAAGTAGTACAATTCAAGTTTTAGGTATCGATTATTGACTTTTTAGCTGGCTTTGGTGCCTTGGACATGAGCTAGGACCTTAAGATTCTGCATGAAAGGAGGACTAGCAGCCGCGTTGGATGAGAGAATGTGAATAGTGTTCATATGTAGTAAGAACCTGAGAAATCCGTCCGTTTTCGTCATTTGTTATCGAATCGACTTAAAGCCAGATCGTCACATTGGCCGCTCTTCTCTCTGAAACGGTTGTACTTATCGCCTGCAAAGCTATGTCGCGTGATGCGGTATGCGGAGACACTAAAAGCACCATAGTAGAACACAGATGAAGTTTCTAAGTTGATGTAATAGCCAGTAAGAAGTAGTATAATTCAAGTTTTAGGTATCGATTATTGACTTTTTAGCTGGCTTTGATGCCTTGGACATGAGCTAGGACCTTAAGAATCTGCATGAAAGGAGGACTAGCAGCCGAGTTGCAGGGAAGAATGTGAAAAGTGTTCATATGTAGTAAATACCTTAAAAATCCGTCCGTTTTCGTCATTTGTTATCGAATCGACTTAAAGCCAGATCGTCACATTGGCCGCTCTTCTCTCTGAAACGGTTGTACTTATCGTCTTCAAAGCTATGTCGCGTGCTGCGGTATGCGGAGACTCTAAAAGCACCATAGTAGAACACAGATGAAGCTTCTAAGTTGATGTAATAGCCAGTAAGAAGTAGTATAATTCAAGTTTTACGTATCGATTATTGACTTTTTAGCTGGCTTTGAAGCCTTGGACATGAGCTAGGACCTTAAGATTCTGCATGAAAGGAGGACTAGCAGCCGAGTTGCACGGGAGAATGTGAAAAGTGTTCATATGTAGTAAAAACCTGAGAAATCCGTCCGTTTTCGTCATTTGTTATCGAATCGACTTAAAGCCAGATCGTCACATTGGCCGCTCTTCTCTCCGAAACGGTTGTAGTTATCGTCTGCAAAGCTATGTCGCATGCTGCGGTATGCGGAGACACTAAAAGCACCATAGTAGAACACCGATGAAGCTTCTAAGTTGATGTAATAGCCAGTAAGAAGTAGTAGAATTCAAGTTTTTGGTATCGATTATTGACTTTTTTGTTGGCTTTGGTACCTTGGGCATGAGCTAGGACCTTAAGATTCTGCATGAAAGGAGGACTAGCAGCCGAGTTGCACGGGAGAATGTGAAAAGTGTTCATATGTAGTAAAAACCTGAGAAATCCGTCCGTTTTCGTCATTTGTTATCGAATCGACTTAAAGCCAGATCGTCACATTTGCCGCTCTTCTCTCTGAAACGGTTGTACTTATCGTCTGCAAAGCTATGTCGCGTGATGCGGTATGCGGAGACACTAAAAGCACCATAGTCGAACATAGATGAAGCTTCTAAGTTGATGTAATAGCCAGTAAGAAGTAGTCCAATTCAAGTTTTAGGTATCGATTATTGATTTTTTAGCTGGCTTTGGTGCCTTGGACATGAGCTAGGACCTTAAGATTCTGCATGAAAGGAGGACTAGCAGCCGAGTTGCACGGGAGAATGTGAAAAGTGTTCATATGTAGTAAAAACCTGAGAAATCCGTCCGTTTTCGTCATTTGTTATCGAATCGAATTAAAGCCAGATCGTCACATTGGCCGCTCTTCTCTCTGAAACGGTTGTACTTATCGTCTGCAAAGCTATGTCGCATGCTGCGGTATGCGGAGACTCTAAAAGCACCATAGTAGAACACAGATGAAGCTTCTAAGTTGATGTAATAGCCAGTAAGTAGTAGTACAATTCAAGTTTTAGGTATCGATTATTGACTTTTTAGCTAGCTTTGGTGCCTTGGACATGAGCTAGGACCTTAAGATTCTGCATGAAAGGAGGACTAGCAGCCGAGTTGCACGGGAGAATGTGAAAAGTGTTCATATGTAGTAAAAACCTGAGAAATCCGTCCGTTTTCGTCATTTGTTATCGAATCGACTTAAAGCCAGATCGTCACATTGGCCCCTCTTTTCTCTGAAACGGTTGTACTTATAGTCTGCAAAGCTATGTCGCGTACTGCGGTGTGCGGAGACACTAAAAGCACCATAGTAGAACACAGATGAAGCTTCTAAGTTGATGTATTAGCCAGTAAGAAGTAGTACAATTCAAGTTTTAGGTATCGATTATTGACTTTTTAGCTGGCTTTGGTGCCTTGGACATGAGCTAGGACCTTAAGATTCTGCATGAAAGGAGGACTAGCAGCCGCGTTGGATAGGAGAATATGAAAAGTGTTCATATGTAGTAAAAACCTGAGAAATCCGTCCGTTTTCGTCATTTGTTATCGAATCGACTTAAAGCCAGATCGTCACATTGGCCGCTCTTCTCTCTGAAACGGTTGTACTTATCGCCTGCAAAGCTATGTCGCGTGATGCGGTATGCGGAGACACTAAAAGCACCATAGTAGAACACAGATGAAGCTTCTAAGTTGATGTATTAGCCAGTAAGAAGTAGTACAATTCAAGTTTTAGGTATTGATTATTGACTTTTTAGCTGGCTTTGGTGCCTTGGACATGAGCTAGGACCTTAAGATTCTGCATGAAAGGAGGACTAGCAGCCGAGTTGCACGGGAGGTGGTGAAAAGTATTCATATGTAGTAAAAACCTGAAAAAACCGTCCGTTTTCGTCATTTGTTATCGAATCGACTTAAAGCCAGATCGTCACATTGGCCGCTCTTCTCTCTGAAACGGTTGTACTTATCGTCTTCAAAGCTATGTCGCGTGCTGCGGTATGCGGAGACACTAAAAGCACCATAGTAGAACACAGATGAAGCTTCTAAGTTGATGTAATAGCCAGTAAGAAGTAGTACAATTCAAGTTTTAGGTATCGATTATTGATTTTTTAGCTGGCTTTGGTGCCTTGGACATGAGCTAGGACCTTAAGATTCTGCATCAAAAGGCGGACTAGCAGCCGAGTTGCACGGGACAATGTGAAAAGTGTTCATATGTAGTAAAAACCTGAGAAATCCATCCGGTTTCGTCATTTGTTATCGAATCGACTTAAAGCCAGATCGTCACATTGGCTGCTCTTGTCTCTGAAACGGTTGTACTTATCGTCTGGAAAGCTTTGTCGCGTGCTGCGGTATGCGGAGACACTAAAAGCACCATAGTAGAACACAGAAGAAGCTTCTAAGATGATGTAATAGCCAGTAAGAAGTAGTACAATTCAAGTTTTAGGTATCGATTATTGACTTTTTAGCTGGCTTTGGTGCCTTGGACATGAGCTAGGACCTTAAGATTCTGCATGAAAGGAGGACTGGCAGCCGAGTTGCAGGGGAGAATGTGAAAAGTGTTCATATGTAGTAAAAACCTGAGAAATCCGTCCGTTTTCGTCATTTGTTATCGAATCGACTTAAAGCCAGATCGTCACATTGGCCGCTCTTCTCTCTGAAACGGTTGTACTTATCGTCTTCAAAGCTATGTCGCGTGCTGCGGTATGCGGAGACACTAAAAGCACCATAGTAGAACACAGATGAAGCTTCTAAGTCGATGTAATAGCCAGTAAGTAGTTGTACAATTCAAGTTTTAGGTATCGATTATTGACTTCTTAGATGGATTTGGTGCCTTGGACATGACCTAGGAAGTTACGATTCTGCATGAAAGGAGGACTAGCAGCCGAGTTGCACGGGCCAATATGAAAACTGGTCATATGTAGTAAAAAAATGAGAAATCTGTCCGTTTTCGTCATTTGTTATCGAATCGCCTTAAAGCCAGATCGTCACTTGGCCGCTCTTCTCTCTGAAACGGCTGTACTTATCGTCTGCAAAGCTATGTCGCGTGCTGCGTTATGCGGAGACACTAAAAGCACCATAGTAGAACACAGTTGAGGTTTCTAAGTTGATGTAATAGCCAGTAAGAAGTAGTACAATTCAAGTTTTAGGTATCGATTATTGACTTTTTAGCTGGCTTTGGTGCCTTGGACATGAGCTAGGACCTTAAGATTCTGCATGAAAGGAGGACTAGCAGCCGCGTTGGATGAGAGAATGTGAATAGTGTTCATATGTAGTAAGAACCTGAGAAATCCGTCCGTTTTCGTCATTTGTTATCGAATCGACTTAAAGCCAGATCGTCACATTGGCCGCTCTTCTCTCTGAAACGGTTGTACTTATCGCCTGCAAAGCTATGTCGCGTGATGCGGTATGCGGAGACACTAAAAGCACCATAGTAGAACACAGATGAAGTTTCTAAGTTGATGTAATAGCCAGTAAGAAGTAGTATAATTCAAGTTTTAGGTATCGATTATTGACTTTTTAGCTGGCTTTGATGCCTTGGACATGAGCTAGGACCTTAAGAATCTGCATGAAAGGAGGACTAGCAGCCGAGTTGCAGGGAAGAATGTGAAAAGTGTTCATATGTAGTAAATACCTTAAAAATCCGTCCGTTTTCGTCATTTGTTATCGAATCGACTTAAAGCCAGATCGTCACATTGGCCGCTCTTTTCTCTGAAACGGTTGTACTTATCGTCTTCAAAGCTATGTCGCGTGCTGCGGTATGCGGAGACTCTAAAAGCACCATAGTGGAACACAGATGAAGCTTCTAAGTTGATGTAATAGCCAGTAAGAAGTAGTATAATTCAAGTTTTACGTATCGATTATTGACTTTTTAGCTGGCTTTGAAGCCTTGGACATGAGCTAGGACCTTAAGATTCTGCATGAAAGGAGGACTAGCAGCCGAGTTGCACGGGAGAATGTGAAAAGTGTTCATATGTAGTAAAAACCTGAGAAATCCGTCCGTTTTCGTCATTTGTTATCGAATCGACTTAAAGCCAGATCGTCACATTGGCCGCTCTTCTCTCCGAAACGGTTGTAGTTATCGTCTGCAAAGCTATGTCGCATGCTGCGGTATGCGGAGACACTAAAAGCACCATAGTAGTACACCGATGAAGCTTCTAAGTTGATGTAATAGCCAGTAAGATGTAGTAGAATTCAAGTTTTTGGTATCGATTATTGACTTTTTTGTTGGCTTTGGTACCTTGGGCATGAGCTAGGACCTTAAGATTCTGCATGAAAGGAGGACTAGCAGCCGAGTTGCACGGGAGAATGTGAAAAGTGTTCATATGTAGTAAAAACCTGAGAAATCCGTCCGTTTTCGTCATTTGTTATCGAATCGACTTAAAGCCAGATCGTCACATTTGCCGCTCTTCTCTCTGAAACGGTTGTACTTATCGTCTGCAAAGCTATGTCGCGTGATGCGGTATGCGGAGACACTAAAAGCACCATAGTCGAACATAGATGAAGCTTCTAAGTCGATGTAATAGCCAGTAAGAAGTAGTCCAATTCAAGTTTTAGGTATCGATTATTGATTTTTTAGCTGGCTTTGGTGCCTTGGACATGAGCTAGGACCTTAAGATTCTGCATGAAAGGAGGACTAGCAGCCGAGTTGCACGGGAGAATGTGAAAAGTGTTCATATGTAGTAAAAACCTGAGAAATCCGTCCGTTTTCGTCATTTGTTATCGAATCGACTTAAAGCCAGATCGTCATATTGGCCGCTCTTCTCTCTGAAACGGTTGTACTTATCGTCTTCAAAGCTATGTCGCGTGCTGCGGTATGCGGAGACTCTAAAAGCACCATAGTAGAACACAGATGAAGCTTCTAAGTTGATGTAATAGCCAGTAAGAAGTAGTATAATTCAAGTTTTACGTATCGATTATTGACTTTTTAGCTGGCTTTGAAGCCTTGGACATGAGCTAGGACCTTAAGATTCTGCATGAAAGGAGGACTAGCAGCCGAGTTGCACGGGAGAATGTGAAAAGTGTTCATATGTAGTAAAAACCTGAGAAATCCGTCCGTTTTCGTCATTTGTTATCGAATCGACTTAAAGCCAGATCGTCACATTGGCCGCTCTTCTCTCCGAAACGGTTGTAGTTATCGTCTGCAAAGCTATGTCGCATGCTGCGGTATGCGGAGACACTAAAAGCACCATAGTAGAACACCGATGAAGCTTCTAAGTTGATGTAATAGCCAGTAAGAAGTAGTAGAATTACCAAGTTTTTGGTATCGATTATTGACTTTTTTGTTGGCTTTGGTACCTTGGGCATGAGCTAGGACCTTAAGATTCTGCATGAAAGGAGGACTAGCAGCCGAGTTGCACGGGAGAATGTGAAAAGTGTTCATATGTAGTAAAAACCTGAGAAATCCGTCCGTTTTCGTCATTTGTTATCGAATCGACTTAAAGCCAGATCGTCACATTTGCCGCTCTTCTCTCTGAAACGGTTGTACTTATCGTCTGCAAAGCTATGTCGCGTGATGCGGTATGCGGAGACACTAAAAGCACCATAGTCGAACATAGATGAAGCTTCTAAGTTGATGTAATAGCCAGTAAGAAGTAGTCCAATTCAAGTTTTAGGTATCGATTATTGATTTTTTAGCTGGCTTTGGTGCCTTGGGCATGAGCTAGGACCTTAAGATTCTGCATGAAAGGAGGACTATTAGCCGAGTTGCACGGGAGAATGTGAAAAGTGTTCATATGTAGTAAAAACCTGAGAAATCCGTCCGTTTTCGTCATTTGTTATCGAATCGACTTAAAGCCCGATCGTCACATTGGCCGCTCTTCTCTCTGAAACGGTTGTACTTATCGCCTGCAAAGCTATGTCGCGTGATGCGGTATGCGGAGACACTAAAAGCACCATAGTAGAACACAGATGAAGCTTCTAAGTTGATGTAATAGCCAGTAAGAAGTAGTACAATTCAAGTTTTAGGTATCGATTATTGACTTTTTAGCTGGCTTTGGTGCCTTGGACATGAGCTAGGACCTTAAGATTCTGCATGAAAGGAGGACTAGCAGCCGAGTTGCACGGGAGAATGTGAAAAGTGTTCATATGTAGTAAAAACCTGAGAAATCCGTCCGTTTTCGTCATTTGTTATCGAATCGACTTAAAGCCAGATCGTCACATTGGCCGCTCTTCTCTCTGAAACGGTTGTACTTATCGCCTGCAAAGCTATGTCGCGTGATGCGGTATGCGGAGACACTAAAAGCACCATAGTAGAACACAGATGAAGCTTCCAAGTTGATGTATTAGCCAGTAAGAAGTAGTACAATTCAAGTTTTAGGTATTGATTATTGAATTTTTAGCTGGCTTTGGTGCCTTGGACATGAGCTAGGACCTTAAGATTCTGCATGAAAGGAGGACTAGCAGCCGAGTTGCACGGGAGAATGTGAAAAGTATTCATATGTAGTAAAAACCTGAAAAAACCGTCCGTTTTCGTCATTTGTTATCGAATCGACTTAAAGCCAGATCGTCACATTGGCCGCTCTTCTCTCTGAAACGGTTGTACTTATCGTCTTCAAAGCTATGTCGCGTGCTGCGGTATGCGGAGACACTAAAAGCACCATAGTAGAACACAGATGAAGCTTCTAAGTTGAAGTAATAGCCAGTAAGAAGTAGTACAATTCAAGTTTTAGGTATCGATTATTGATTTTTTAGCTGGCTTTGGTGCCTTGGACATGAGCTAGGACCTTAAGATTCTGCATCAAAAGGCGGACTAGCAGCCGAGTTGCACGGGACAATGTGAAAAGTGTTCATATGTAGTAAAAACCTGAGAAATCCATCCGGTTTCGTCATTTGTTATCGAATCGACTTAAAGCCAGATCGTCACATTGGCTGCTCTTGTCTCTGAAACGGTTGTACTTATCGTCTGGAAAGCTTTGTCGCGTGCTGCGGTATGCGGAGACACTAAAAGCACCATAGTAGAACACAGAAGAAGCTTCTAAGATGATGTAATAGCCAGTAAGAAGTAGTACAATTCAAGTTTTAGGTATCGATTATTGACTTTTTAGCTGGCTTTGGTGCCTTGGACATGAGCTAGGACCTTAAGATTCTGCATGAAAGGAGGACTAGCAGCCGAGTTGCAGGGGAGAATGTGAAAAGTGTTCATATGTAGTAAAAACCTGAGAAATCCGTCCGTTTTCGTCATTTGTTATAGAATCGACTTAAAGCCAGATCGTCACATTGGCCGCTCTTCTCTCTGAAACGGTTGTACTTATCGTCTTCAAAGCTATGTCGCGTGCTGCGGTATGCGGAGACACTAAAAGCACCATAGTAGAACACAGATGAAGCTTCTAAGTCGATGTAATAGCCAGTAAGTAGTTGTACAATTCAAGTTTTAGGTATCGATTATTGACTTCTTTGATGGATTTGGTGCCTTGGACATGAGCTAGGAAGTTAAGATTCTGCATGAAAGGAGGACTAGCAGCCGAGTTGCACGGGCCAATATGAAAACTGGTCATATGTAGTAAAAAAATGAGAAATCTGTCCGTTTTCGTCATTTGTTATCGAATCGCCTTAAAGCCAGATCGTCACTTGGCCGCTCTTCTCTCTGAAACGGCTGTACTTATCGTCTGCAAAGCTATGTCGCGTGCTGCGTTATGCGGAGACACTAAAAGCACCATAGTAGAACACAGTTGAAGTTTCTAAGTTGATGTAATAGCCAGTAAGAAGTAGTACAATTCAAGTTTTAGGTATCGATTATTGACTTTTTAGCTGGCTTTGGTGCCTTGGACATGAGCTAGGACCTTAAGATTCTGCATGAAAGGAGGACTAGCAGCCGCGTTGGATGAGAGAATGTGAATAGTGTTCATATGTAGTAAGAACCTGAGAAATCCGTCCGTTTTCGTCATTTGTTATCGAATCGACTTAAAGCCAGATCGTCACATTGGCCGCTCTTCTCTCTGAAACGGTTGTACTTATCGTCTTCAAAGCTATGTCGCGTGCTGCGGTATGCGGAGACTCTAAAAGCACCATAGTAGAACACAGATGAAGCTTCTAAGTTGATGTAATAGCCAGTAAGAAGTAGTATAATTCAAGTTTTACGTATCGATTATTGACTTTTTAGCTGGCTTTGAAGCCTTGGACATGAGCTAGGACCTTAAGATTCTGCATGAAAGGAGGACTAGCAGCCGAGTTGCACGGGAGAATGTGAAAAGTGTTCATATGTAGTAAAAACCTGAGAAATCCGTCCGTTTTCGTCATTTGTTATCGAATCGAATTAAAGCCATATCGTCACATTGGCCGCTCTTCTCTCTGAAACGGTTGTAGTTATCGTCTGCAAAGGTATGTCGCATGCTGCGGTATGCGGAGACTCTAAAAGCACCATAGTAGAACACAGATGAAGCTTCTAAATTGATGTAATAGCCAGTAAGTAGTAGCACAATTCAAGTTTTAGGTATCGATTATTGACTTTTTAGCTAGCTTTGGTGCCTTGGACATGAGCTAGGACCTTAAGATTCTGCATGAAAGGAGGACTAGCAGCCGAGTTGCACGGGAGAATGTGAAAAGTGTTCATATGTAGTAAAAACCTGAGAAATCCGTCCGTTTTCGTCATTTGTTATCGAATCGACTTAAAGCCCGATCGTCACATTGGCCGCTCTTCTCTCTGAAACGGTTGTACTTATCGCCTGCAAAGCTATGTCGCGTGATGCGGTATGCGGAGACACTAAAAGCACCATAGTAGAACACAGATGAAGCTTCTAAGTTGATGTAATAGCCAGTAAGAAGTAGTACAATTCAAGTTTTAGGTATCGATTATTGACTTTTTAGCTGGCTTTGGTGCCTTGGACATGAGCTAGGACCTTAAGATTCTGCATGAAAGGAGGACTAGCAGCCGAGTTGCACGGGAGAATGTGAAAAGTGTTCATATGTAGTAAAAACCTGAGAAATCCGTCCGTTTTCGTCATTTGTTATCGAATCGACTTAAAGCCAGATCGTCACATTGGCCCCTCTTTTCTCTGAAACGGTTGTACTTATCGTCTGCAAAGCTATGTCGCGTACTGCGGTGTGCGGAGACACTAAAAGCACCATGGTAGAACACAGATGAAGCTTCTAAGTTGATGTAATAGCCAGTAAGAAGTAGTACAATTCAAGTTTTAGGTATCGATTATTGACTATTTAGCTGGCTTTGGTGCCTTGGACATGAGCTAGGACCTTAAGATTCTGCATTAAAGGAGGACTAGCAGCCGCGTTGCACGGGAGAATGTGAAATGTGTTCATATGTTGTAGAAACCTGAGAAATCCGTCCGTTTTCGTCATTTGTTATCGAATTGACTTAAAGCCCGATCGTCACATTGGCCGCTCTTCTCTCTGAAACGGTTGTACTTATCGTCTGCAAAGCTATGTCGCGTGCTGCGGTATGCGGAGACAATAAAATCACCATAGTAGAACACAGATGAAGCTTGTAAGTCGATGTAATAGCCAGTAAGAAGTAGTACAATTCAAGTTTTAGGTATCGATTATTGACTTTTTAGCTGGCTTTGGTGCCTTGGACATGAGCTAGGACCTTAAGATTCTGCATGAAAGGAGGACTAGCAGCCGCGTTGTACGGGAGTATGTGAAATGTGTTCATATGTAGTAAAATCCTGAGAAATACGTCCGTTTTCGTCATTTGTTATCGAATCGACTTAAAGCCAGATCCTCACATTGGCTGCTTTTCTCTCTAAAACGGTTGTACTTATCGTCTGGTAAGCTTTGTCACGTGCTGCGGTATGCGGAGACACTGAAAGCACCATAGTAGAACACAGATGAAGTTTCTAAGATGATGTAATAGCCAGTAAGAAGTAGTACAATTCAAGTTTTAGGTATCGATTGTTGACATTTTAGCTGCCTTTGGTGCCTTGGACATGAGCTAGGACCTTAAGTTTCTGCATGATAGGAGGACTAGCAGCCGAGTTGCACGGGAGAATGTGAAAAGTGTTCATATGTAGTAAAAACCTGAGAAATCCGTCCGTTTTCGTCATTTGTTATCGAATCGAAGTAAAGCCAGATCGTCACATTGGCCCCTCTTTTCTCTGAAACGGTTGTACTTATCGTCTGCAAAGCTATGTCGCGTACTGCGGTGTGCGGAGACACTAAAAGCACCATGGTAGAACACAGATGAAGCTTCTAAGTTGATGTAATAGCCAGTAAGAAGTAGTACAATTAAAGTTTTTGTTATCGATTATTGACTTTTTAGCTGGCTTTGGTGCCTTGGACATGAGCTAGGACCTTAAGATTCTGCATCAAAAGGCGGACTAGCAGCCGAGTTGCACGGGAGAATGTGAAAAGTGTTCATATGAAGTAAAAACCTGAGAAATCCATCCGTTTTCGTCATTTGTTATCGAATCGACTTAAAGCCAGATCGTCACATTGGCCGCTCTGCTCTCGGAAACGGTTGTACTTATCGTCTGCAAAGCTATGTCGCGTGCTGCGGTATGCGGAGGCTCTAAAAGCACCATAGTAGAACACACATGAAACTTCTAAGTTGCTGTAATAGCCAGTAAGAAGTAATACCATTCAAGTTTTAGGTATCGATTATTGACTTTTTAGCTGGCTTTGGTGCCTTGGACATGAGCTAGGACTTTAAGATTCTGCATAAAAGGAGGACTAGCAGCCCAGTTGCACGGGAGAATGTGAAAAGTGTTCATATGTATTAAAAACCTGAGACATCCGTCCGTTTTCGTCATTTGTTATCGAATCGACTTAAAGCCAGATCGTCACATTGGCCGCTCTTCTCTCTGAAACGGTTGTACTTATCGTCTGCAAAGCTATGTCGTATGCTGCGGTAGGCGGAGACCATGAAAGCACCATAGTAGAACACAGATGAAGCTTCTAAGATGATGTAATAGCCAGTAAGAAGTAGTACAATTCAAGTTTTAGGTATCGATTATTGACTTTTTAGCTGGCTTTGGTGCCTTGGACATGAGCTAGGACCTTAAGATTCTGCATGAAAGGAGGACTAGCAGCCGCGTTGTACGGGAGTATGTGAAATGTGTTCATATGTAGTAAAATCCTGAGAAATACGTCCGTTTTCGTCATTTGTTATCGAATCGACTTAAAGCCAGATCCTCACATTGGCTGCTTTTCTCTCTAAAACGGTTGTACTTATCGTCTGGTAAGCTTTGTCACGTGCTGCGGTATGCGGAGACACTGAAAGCACCATAGTAGAACACAGATGAAGTTTCTAAGATGATGTAATAGCCAGTAAGAAGTAGTACAATTCAAGTTTTAGGTATCGATTGTTGACATTTTAGCTGCCTTTGGTGCCTTGGACATGAGCTAGGACCTTAAGTTTCTGCATGATAGGAGGACTAGCAGCCGAGTTGCACGGGAGAATGTGAAAAGTGTTCATATGTAGTAAAAACCTGAGAAATCCGTCCGTTTTCGTCATTTGTTATCGAATCGAAGTAAAGCCAGATCGTCACATTGGCCCCTCTTTTCTCTGAAACGGTTGTACTTATCGTCTGCAAAGCTATGTCGCGTACTGCGGTGTGCGGAGACACTAAAAGCACCATGGTAGAACACAGATGAAGCTTCTAAGTTGATGTAATAGCCAGTAAGAAGTAGTACAATTAAAGTTTTTGTTATCGATTATTGACTTTTTAGCTGGCTTTGGTGCCTTGGACATGAGCTAGGACCTTAAGATTCTGCATCAAAAGGCGGACTAGCAGCCGAGTTGCACGGGAGAATGTGAAAAGTGTTCATATGAAGTAAAAACCTGAGAAATCCATCCGTTTTCGTCATTTGTTATCGAATCGACTTAAAGCCAGATCGTCACATTGGCCGCTCTGCTCTCGGAAACGGTTGTACTTATCGTCTGCAAAGCTATGTCGCGTGCTGCGGTATGCGGAGGCTCTAAAAGCACCATAGTAGAACACACATGAAACTTCTAAGTTGCTGTAATAGCCAGTAAGAAGTAATACCATTCAAGTTTTAGGTATCGATTATTGACTTTTTAGCTGGCTTTGGTGCCTTGGACATGAGCTAGGACTTTAAGATTCTGCATAAAAGGAGGACTAGCAGCCCAGTTGCACGGGAGAATGTGAAAAGTGTTCATATGTATTAAAAACCTGAGACATCCGTCCGTTTTCGTCATTTGTTATCGAATCGACTTAAAGCCAGATCGTCACATTGGCCGCTCTTCTCTCTGAAACGGTTATACTTATCGTCTGCAAAGCTATGTCGCGTGCTGCGGTATGCGGAGACACTAAAAGCACCATAGTAGAACACAGATGAAGCATCTACGTTGATGTAATAGCCAGTAAGAAGAAGTACAATTCAAGTTTTAGGTATTGATTATTGACTTTTTAGGTGGCTTTGGTGCCTTGGACATGAGCTAGGACCTTAAGATTCTGCATGAAAGGAGGACTAGCAGGCGAGTTGCAAGGGAGAATGTGAAAAGTGTTCATATGTAGTAAAAACCTGAGAAATCGGTCTGTTTTCGTCATTTGTTATCGAATCGACTTAAAGCCAGATCGTCACATTGGCCGCTCTTCTCTCTGAAACGGTTGTACTTATCGTCTGCAAAGCTATGTCGCGTGCTGCGGTATGCGGAGACACTAAAAGCACCATAGTAGAACACAGATGAACCTTCTAAGTTGATGTAATAGCCAGTAAGAAGTAGTATAATTCAAGTTTTAGGTATCGATTATTGACTTTTTAGCTGGCTTTGGTGCCTTGGACATGAGCTAGGACCTTAAGATTCTGCATGAAAGGAGGACTAGCAGCCGAGTTGCACGGGAGAATGTGAAAAGTGTTCATATGTAGTAAAAACCTGAGAAATCCGTCCGTTTTCGTCATTTGTTATCGAATCGACTTAAAGCCAGATCGTCACATTGGCCGCTCTTCTCTCCGAAACGGTTGTAGTTATCGTCTGCAAAGCTATGTCGCATGCTGCGGTATGCGGAGACACTAAAAGCACCATAGTAGAACACCGATGAAGCTTCTAAGTTGATGTAATAGCCAGTAAGAAGTAGTAGAATTCAAGTTTTTGGTATCGATTATTGACTTTTTTGTTGGCTTTGGTACCTTGGACATGAGCTAGGACCTTAAGATTCTGCATGAATGGAGGACTAGCAGCCGAGTTGCACGGGAGAATGTGAAAAGTGTTCATATGTAGTAAAAACCTGAGAAATCCGTCCGTTTTCGTCATTTGTTATCGAATCGACTTAAAGCCAGATCGTCACATTTGCCGCTCTTCTCTCTGAAACGGTTGTACTTATCGTCTGCAAAGCTATGTCGCGTGATACGGTATGCGGAGACACTAAAAGCACCATAGTCGAACATAGATGAAGCTTCTAAGTTGATGTAATAGCCAGTAAGAAGTAGTCCAATTCAAGTTTTAGGTATCGATTATTGATTTTTTAGCTGGCTTTGGTGCCTTGGACATGAGCTAGGACCTTAAGATTCTGCATGAAAGGAGGACTAGCAGCCGAGTTGCTCGGGAGAATGTGAAAAGTGTTCATATGTAGTAAAAACCTGAGAAATCCGTCCGTTTTCGTCATTTGTTATCGAATCGAATTAAAGCCATATCGTCACATTGGCCGCTCTTCTCTCTGAAACGGTTGTACTAATCGTCTGCAAAGCTATGTCGCATGCTGCGGTATGCGGAGACTCTAAAAGCACCATAGTAGAACACAGATGAAGCTTCTAAGTTGATGTAATAGCCAGTAAGTAGTAGTACAATTCAAGTTTTAGGTATCGATTATTGACTTTTTAGCTAGCTTTGGTGCCTTGGACATGAGCTAGGACCTTAAGATTCTGCATGAAAGGAGGACTAGCAGCCGAGTTGCACGGGAGAATGTGAAAAGTGTTCATATGTAGTAAAAACCTGAGAAATCCGTCCGTTTTCGTCATTTGTTATCGAATCGACTTAAAGCCCGATCGTCACATTGGCCGCTCTTCTCTCTGAAACGGTTGTACTTATCGCCTGCAAAGCTATGTCGCGTGATGCGGTATGCGGAGACACTAAAAGCACCATAGTAGAACACAGATGAAGCTTCTAAGTTGATGTAATAGCCAGTAAGAAGTAGTACAATTCAAGTTTTAGGTATCGATTATTGACTTTTTAGCTGGCTTTGGTGCCTTGGACATGAGCTAGGACCTTAAGATTTTGCATTAAAGGAGGACTAGCAGCCGAGTTGCACGGGAGAATGTGAAAAGTGTTCATATGTAGTAAAAACCTGAGAAATCCGTCCGTTTTCGTCATTTGTTATCGAATCGACTTAAAGCCAGATCGTCACATTGGCCCCTCTTTTCTCTGAAACGGTTGTACTTATCGTCTGCAAAGCTATGTCGCGTACTGCGGTGTGCGGAGACACTAAAAGCACCATGGTAGAACACAGATGAAGCTTCTAAGTTGATGTAATAGCCAGTAAGAAGTAGTACAATTCAAGTTTTAGGTATCGATTATTGACTTTTTAGCTGGCTTTGGTGCCTTGGACATGAGCTAGGACCTTAAGATTCTGCATGAAAGGAGGACTAGCAGCCGCGTTGTACGGGAGTATGTGAAATGTGTTCATATGTAGTAAAATCCTGAGAAATACGTCCGTTTTCGTCATTTGTTATCGAATCGACTTAAAGCCAGATCCTCACATTGGCTGCTCTTGTCTCTGAAACGGTTGTACTTATCGTCTGGAAAAATTTGTCGCGTGCTGCGGTATGCGGAGATACTAAAAGCACCATAGTAGAACACAGAAGAAGCTTCTAAGATGATGTAATAGCCAGTAAGAAGTAGTACAATTCAAGTGTTAGGTATCGATTATTGACTTTTTAGCTGGCTTTGGTGCCTTGGACATGAGCTAGGACCTTAAGATTCTGCATGAAAGGAAGACTAGCAGCCGAGTTGCAGGGGAGAATGTGAAAAGTGTTCATATGTAGTAAAAACCTGAGAAATCCGTCCGTTTTCGTCATTTGTTATCGAATCGACTTAAAGCCAGATCGTCACATTGGCCGCTCTTCTCTCTGAAACGGTTGTACTTATCGTCTTCAAAGCTATGTCGCGTGCTGCGGTATGCGGAGACACTAAAAGCACCATAGTAGAACACAGATGAAGTTTCTAAGATGATGTAATAGCCAGTAAGAAGTAGTACAATTCAAGTTTTAGGTATCGATTATTGACATTTTAGCTGGCTTTGGTGCCTTGGACATGAGGTAGGACCTTAAGTTTCTGCATGAAAGGAGGACTAGCAGCCGAGTTGCACGGGAGAATGTGAAAAGTGTTCATATGTAGTAAAAACCTGAGAAATCCGTCCGTTTTCGTCATTTGTTATCGAATCGAAGTAAAGCCAGATCGTCACATTGGCCCCTCTTTTCTCTGAAACGGTTGTACTTATCGTCTGCAAAGCTATGTCGCGTACTGCGGTGTGCGGAGACACTAAAAGCACCATGGTAGAACACAGATGAAGCTTCTAAGTTGATGTAATAGCCAGTAAGAAGTAGTACAATTCAAGTTTTTGTTATCGATTATTGACTTTTTAGCTGGCTTTGGTGCCTTGGACATGAGCTAGGACCTTAAGATTCTGCATCAAAAGGCGGACTAGCAGCCGAGTTGCACGGGAGAATGTGAAAAGTGTTCATATGTAGTAAAAACCTGAGAAATCCATCCGTTTTCGTCATTTGTTATCGAATCGACTTAAAGCCAGATCGTCACATTGGCTGCTCTTGTCTCTGAAACGGTTGTACTTATCGTCTGGAAAAATTTGTCGCGTGCTGCGGTATGCGGAGATACTAAAAGCACCATAGTAGAACACAGAAGAAGCTTCTAAGATGATGTAATAGCCAGTAAGAAGTAGTACAATTCAAGTGTTAGGTATCGATTATTGACTTTTTAGCTGGCTTTGGTGCCTTGGACATGAGCTAGGACCTTAAGATTCTGCATGAAAGGAGGACTAGCCGCCGAGTTGCAGGGGAGAATGTGAAAAGTGTTCATATGTAGTAAAAACCTGAGAAATCCGTCCGTTTTCGTCATTTGTTATCGAATCGACTTAAAGCCAGATCGTCACATTGGCCGCTCTTCTCTCTGAAACGGTTGTACTTATCGTCTTCAAAGCTATGTCGCGTGCTGCGGTATGCGGAGACACTAAAAGCACCATAGTAGAACACAGATGAAGCTTCTAAGTTGATGTAATAGCCAGTAAGAAGTAGTACAATTCAAGTTTTAGGTACTGATTATTTACTTTTTCGCTGGCTTTGGTGCCTTGGACATGAGCTAGGACCTTAAGATTCTGCACGAAAGGAGGACTAGCAGCCGAGTTGCACGGGAGAATGTGACAAGTGTTCATATGTAGAAAAAACCTGAGAAATCCGTCCGTTTTCGTCATTTGTTATCGAATCGACTTAAAGCCCGATCGTCACATTGGCCGCTCTTCTCTCTGAAACGGTTCTACTTATCGTCTGCAAAGCTATGTCGCGTGCTGCGGTATGCGGAGACAATAAAATCACCATAGTAGAACACAGATGAAGCTTCTAAGTCGATGTAATAGCCAGTAAGTAGTTGTACAATTCAAGTTTTAGGTATCGATTATTGACTTCTTAGATGGATTTGGTGCCTTGGACATGAGCTAGGAAGTTAAGATTCTGCATGAAAGGAGGACTAGCAGCCGAGTTGCACGGGCCAATATGAAAACTGGTCATATGTAGTAAAAAAATGTGAAATCTGTCCGTTTTCGTCATTTGTTATCGAATCGCCTTAAAGCCAGATCGTCACTTGGCCGCTCTTCTCTCTGAAACGGCTGTACTTATCGTCTGCAAAGCTATGTCGCGTGCTGCGTTATGCGGAGACACTAAAAGCACCATAGTAGAACACAGTTGAAGCTTCTAAGTTGATGTAATAGCCAGTAAGAAGTAGTACAATTCAAGTTTTAGGTATCGATTATTGACTTTTTAGCTGGCTTTGGTGCCTTGGACATGAGCTAGGACCTTAAGATTCTGCATGAAAAGAGGACTAGCAGCCGCGTTGGATGAGAGAATGTGAATAGTGTTCATATGTAGTAAGAACCTGAGAAATCCGTCCGTTTTCGTCATTTGTTGTCGAATCGACTTAAAGCCAGATCGTCACATTGGCCGCTCTTCTCTCTGAAACGGTTGTACTTATCGCCTGCAAAGCTATGTCGCGTGATGCGGTATGCGGAGACACTAAAAGCACCATAGTAGAACACAGATGAAGTTTCTAAGTTGATGTAATAGCCAGTAAGAAGTAGTATAATTCAAGTTTTAGGTATCGATTATTGACTTTTTAGCTGGCTTTGGTGCCTTGGACATGAGCTAGGACCTTAAGATTCTGCATGAATGGAGGACTAGCAGCCGAGTTGCACGGGACAATGTGAAAAGTGTTTATAGGTAGTAAAAACCTGAGAAATCCGTCCGTTTTCGTCATTTGTTATCGAATCGACTTAAAGCCAGATCGTCACATTGGCCGCTCTTCTCTCTGAAACGGTTGTACTTATCGTCTGCAAAGCTATGTCGTATGCTGCGGTAGGCGGAGACACTGAAACCACCACAGTAGAACACAGATGAAGCTTCTAATTTGATGTCATAGCCAGTAAGAAGTAGTACAATTCAAGTTTTAGGTATAGATTATTGACTTTTTAGCTGGCTTTGATGCCTTGGACATGAGCTAGGACCTTAAGATTCTGCATGAAAGGAGGACTAGCAGCCGAGTTGCAGGGAAGAATGTGAAAAGTGTTCATATGTAGTAAAAACCTTAAAAATCCGTCCGTCTTCGTCATTTGTTATCGAATCGACTTAAAGCCAGATCGTCACATTGGCCGCTCTTCTCTCTGAAACGGTTGTACTTATCGTCTTCAAAGCTATGTCGCGTGCTGCGGTATGCGGAGACACTAAAAGCACCATAGTAGAACACAGATGAAGCTTCTAAGTTGATGTAATAGCCAGTAAGAAGTAGTATAATTCAAGTTTTACGTATCGATTATTGACTTTTTAGCTGGCTTTGGTGCCTTGGACATGAGCTAGGACCTTAAGATTCTGCATGAAAGGAGGACTAGCAGCCGAGTTGCACGGGAGAATGTGAAAAGTGTTCATATGTAGTAAAAACCTGAGAAATCCGTCCGTTTTCGTCATTTGTTATCGAATCGACTTAAAGCCAGATCGTCACATTGGCCGCTCTTCTCTCCGAAACGGTTGTAGTTATCGTCTGCAAAGCTATGTCGCATGCTGCGGTATGCGGAGACACTAAAAGCACCATAGTAGAACACCGATGAAGCTTCTAAGTTGATGTAATAGCCAGTAAGAAGTAGTAGAATTCAAGTTTTTGGTATCGATTATTGACTTTTTTGTTGGCTTTGGTACCTTGGACATGAGCTAGGACCTTAAGATTCTGCATGAAAGGAGGACTAGCAGCCGAGTTGCACGGGAGAATGTGAAAAGTGTTCATATGTAGTAAAAACCTGAGAAATCCGTCCATTTTCGTCATTTGTTATCGAATCGAATTAAAGCCATATCGTCACATTGGCCGCTCTTCTCTCTGAAACGGTTGTACTTATCGTCTGCAAAGCTATGTCGCATGCTGCGGTATGCGGAGACTCTAAAAGCACCATAGTAGAACACAGATGAAGCTTCTAAGTTGATGTAATAGCCAGTAAGTAGTAGTACAATTCAAGTTTTAGGTATCGATTATTGACTTTTTAGCTAGCTTTGGTGCCTTGGACATGAGCTAGGACCTTAAGATTCTGCATGAAAGGAGGACTAGCAGCCGAGTTGCACGGGAGAATGTGAAAAGTGTTCATATGTAGTAAAAACCTGAGAAATCCGTCCGTTTTCGTCATTTGTTATCGAATCGACTTAAAGCCCGATCGTCACATTGGCCGCTCTTCTCTCTGAAACGGTTGTACTTATCGCCTGCAAAGCTATGTCGCGTGATGCGGTATGCGGAGACACTAAAAGCACCATAGTAGAACACAGATGAAGCTTCTAAGTTGATGTAATAGCCAGTAAGAAGTAGTACAATTCAAGTTTTAGGTATCGATTATTGACTTTTTAGCTGGCTTTGGTGCCTTGGACATGAGCTAGGACCTTAAGATTCTGCATGAAAGGAGGACTAGCAGCCGAGTTGCACGGGAGAATGTGAAAAGTGTTCATATGTAGTAAAAACCTGAGAAATCCGTCCGTTTTCGTCATTTGTTATCGAATCGACTTAAAGCCAGATCGTCACATTGGCCCCTCTTTTCTCTGAAACGGTTGTACTTATCGTCTGCAAAGCTATGTCGCGTACTGCGGTGTGCGGAGACACTAAAAGCACCATGGTAGAACACAGATGAAGCTTCTAAGTTGATGTAATAGCCAGTAAGAAGTAGTACAATTCAAGTTTTAGGTATCGATTATTGACTATTTAGCTGGCTTTGGTGCCTTGGACATGAGCTAGGACCTTAAGATTCTGCATTAAAGGAGGACTAGCAGCCGCGTTGCATGGGAGAATGTGAAATGTGTTCATATGTAGTAAAAACCTGAGAAATCCGTCCGTTTTCGTCATTTGTTATCGAATTGACTTAAAGCCCGATCGTCACATTGGCCGCTCATCTCTCTGAAACGGTTGTACTTATCGTCTGCAAAGCTATGTCGCGTGCTGCGGTATGCGGAGACAATAAAATCACCATAGTAGAACACAGATGAAGCTTGTAAGTCGATGTAATAGCCAGTAAGAAGTAGTACAATTCAAGTTTTAGGTACTGATTATTGACTTTTTAGCTGGCTTTGGTGCCTTGGACATGAGCTAGGACCTTAAGATTCTGCATGAAAGGAGGACTAGCAGCCGAGTTGCAAGGGAGAATGTGAAAAGTGTTCATATGTAGTAAAAACCTGAGAAATCCGTCCGTTTTCGTCATTTGTTATCGAATCGACTGAAAGCCAGATCGTCACATTGGCCGCTCTTCTCTCTGAAACGGTTCTACTTATCGTCTGCAAAGCTATGTCGCGTGCTGCGGTATGCGGAGACACTAAAAGCACCATAGTAGAACACAGATGAAGCTTCTAAGTTGATGTAATAGCCAGTAAGAAGTAGTACAATTCAAGTTTTAGGTACTGATTATTTACTTTTTAGCTGGCTTTGGTGCCTTGGACATGAGCTAGGACCTTAAGATTCTGCATGAAAGGAGGACTAGCAGCCGAGTTGCACGGGAGAATGTGAAAAGTGTTCATAAGTAGTAAAAACCGGAGAAATCCGTTCGTTTTCGTCATTTGTTATCGAATCGACTTAAAGCCAGATCGTCACATTGGCTGCTCTTCTCTCTGAAACGGTTGTACTTATCGTCTGGAAAGCTTTGTCGCGTGCTGCGGTATGCGGAGACACTGAAAGCACCATAGTAGAACACAGATGAAGCTTCTAAGATGATGTAATAGCCAGTAAGAAGTAGTACAATTCAAGTTTTAGGTATCGATTATTGACTTTTTAGCTGGCTTTGGTGCCTTGGACATGAGCTAGGACCTTAAGATTCTGCATGAAAGGAGGACTAGCAGCCGAGTTGCACGGGAGAATGTGAAAAGTGTTCATATGTAGTAAAAACCTGAGAAATCCGCCCGTTTTCGTCATTTGTTATCGAATCGACTTAAAGCCAGATCGTCACATTGGCCGCTCTTCTCTCTGAAACGGTTGTACTTATCGTCTGCAAAGCTATGTCGTATGCTGCGGTAGGCGGAGACACTGAAAGCACCATAGTAGAACACAGATGAAGATTCTAAGATGATGTAATAGCCAGTAAGAAGTAGTACAATTCAAGTTTTATGTATCGATTATTGACTTTTTAGCTGGCTTTGGTGCCTTGGACATGAGCTAGGACCTTAAGATTCTGCATGAAAGGAGGACTAGCAGCCGCGTTCTACGGGAGTATGTGAAATGTGTTCATATGTAGTAAAATCCTGAGAAATACGTCCGTTTTCGTCATTTGTTATCGAATCGACTTAAAGCCAGATCCTCACATTGGCTGCTCTTCTCTCTGAAACGGTTGTACTTATCGTCTGGAAAGCTTTGTCGCGTGCTGCGGTATGCGGAGACACTGAAAGCACCATAGTAGAACACAGATGAAGTTTCTAAGATGATGTAATAGCCAGTAAGAAGTAGTACAATTCAAGTTTTAGGTATCGGTTATTGACTTTTTAGCTGGCTTTGGTGCCTTGGACATGAGCTAGGACCTTAAGTTTCTGCATGAAAGGAGGACTAGCAGCCGAGTTGCACGGGAGAATGTGAAAAGTGTTCATATGTAGTAAAAACCTGAGAAATCCGTCCGTTTTCGTCATTTGTTATCGAATTGACTTAAAGCCCGATCGTCACATTGGCCGCTCATCTCTCTGAAACGGTTGTACTTATCGTCTGCAAAGCTATGTCGCGTGCTGCGGTATGCGGAGACAATAAAATCACCATAGTAGAACACAGATGAAGCTTGTAAGTCGATGTAATAGTCAGTAAGAAGTAGTCCAATTCAAGTTTTTGTTATCGATTATTGACTTTTTTGTTGGCTTTGGTACCTTGGACATGAGCTAGGACCTTAAGATTCTGCATGAAAGGAGGACTAGCAGCCGAGTTGCACGGGAGAATTTGAAAAGTGTTCATATGTAGTAAAAACCTGAGAAATCCGTCCGTTTTCGTCATTTGTTATCGAATCGACTTAAAGCCAGATCGTCACATTTGCCGCTCTTCTCTCTGAAACGGTTGTACTTATCGTCTGCAAAGCTATGTCGCGTGATGCGGTATGCGGAGACACTAAAAGCACCATAGTCGAACATAGATGAAGCTTCTAAGTTGATGTAATAGCCAGTAAGAAGTAGTCCAATTCAAGTTTTAGGTATCGATTATTGATTTTTTAGCTGGCTTTGGTGCCTTGGACATGAGCTAGGACCTTAAGATTCTGCATGAAAGGAGGACTAGCAGCCGAGTTGCACGGGAGAATGTGAAAAGTGTTCATATGTAGTAAAAACCTGAGAAATCCGTCCGTTTTCGTCATTTGTTATCGAATCGAATTAAAGCCATATCGTCACATTGGCCGCTCTTCTCTCTGAAACGGTTGTACTTATCGTCTGCAAAGCTATGTCGCATGCTGCGGTATGCGGAGACTCTAAAAGCACCATAGTAGAACACAGATGAAGCTTCTAAGTTGATGTAATAGCCAGTAAGTAGTAGTACAATTCAAGTTTTAGGTATCGATTATTGACTTTTTAGCTAGCTTTGGTGCCTTGGACATGAGCTAGGACCTTAAGATTCTGCATGAAAGGAGGACTAGCAGCCGAGTTGCACGGGAGAATGTGAAAAGTGTTCATATGTAGTAAAAACCTGAGAAATCCGTCCGTTTTCGTCATTTGTTATCGAATCGACTTAAAGCCCGATCGTCACATTGGCCGCTCTTCTCTCTGAAATGGTTGTACTTATCGCCTGCAAAGCTATGTCGCGTGATGCGGTATGCGGAGACACTAAAAGCACCATAGTAGAACACAGATGAAGCTTCTAAGTTGATGTAATAGCCAGTAAGAAGTAGTACAATTCAAGTTTTAGGTATCGATTATTGACTTTTTAGCTGGCTTTGGTGCCTTGGACATGAGCTAGGACCTTAAGATTCTGCATGAAAGGAGGACTAGCAGCCGAGTTGCACGGGAGAATGTGAAAAGTGTTCATATGTAGTAAAAACCTGAGAAATCCGTCCGTTTTCGTCATTTCTTATCGAATCGACTTAAAGCCAGATCGTCACATTGGCCCCTCTTTTCTCTGAAACGGTTGTACTTATCGTCTGCAAAGCTATGTCGCGTACTGCGGTGTGCGGAGACACTAAAAGCACCATGGTAGAACACAGATGAAGCTTCTAAGTTGATGTAATAGCCAGTAAGAAGTAGTACAATTCAAGTTTTAGGTATCGATTATTGACTATTTAGCTGGCTTTGGTGCCTTGGACATGAGCTAGGACCTTAAGATTCTGCATTAAAGGAGGACTAGCAGCCGCGTTGCACGGGAGAATGTGAAATGTGTTCATATGTAGTAAAAACCTGAGAAATCCGTCCGTTTTCGTCATTTGTTATCGAATTGACTTAAAGCCCGATCGTCACATTGGCCGCTCATCTCTCTGAAACGGTTGTACTTATCGTCTGCAAAGCTATGTCGCGTGCTGCGGTATGCGGAGACAATAAAATCACCATAGTAGAACACAGATGAAGCTTGTAAGTCGATGTAATAGCCAGTAAGAAGTAGTACAATTCAAGTTTTAGGTACTGATTATTGACTTTTTAGCTGGCTTTGGTGCCTTGGACATGAGCTAGGACCTTAAGATTCTGCATGAAAGGAGGACTAGCAGCCGAGTTGCACGGGAGAATGTGAAAAGTGTTCATATGTAGTAAAAATCTGAGAAATCCGTCCGTTTTCGTCATTGGTTATCGAATCGACTGAAAGCCAGATCGTCACATTGGCCGCTCTTCTCTCTGAAACGGTTCTACTTATCGTCTGCAAAGCTATGTCGCGTGCTGCGGTATGCGGAGACACTAAAAGCACCATAGTAGAACACAGATGAAGCTTCTAAGTTGATGTAATAGCCAGTAAGAAGTAGTACAATTCAAGTTTTAGGTACTGATTATTTACTTTTTAGCTGGCTTTGGTGCCTTGGACATGAGCTAGGACCTTAAGATTCTGCATGAAATGAGGACTAGCAGCCGAGTTGCACGGGAGAATGTGAAAAGTGTTCATAAGTAGTAAAAACCGGAGAAATCCGTTCGTTTTCGTCATTTGTTATCGAATCGACTTAAAGCCAGATCGTCACATTGGCTGCTCTTCTCTCTGAAACGGTTGTACTTATCGTCTGGAAAGCTTTGTCGCGTGCTGCGGTATGCGGAGACACTGAAAGCACCATAGTAGAACACAGATGAAGCTTCTAAGATGATGTAATAGCCAGTAAGAAGTAGTACAATTCAAGTTTTAGGTATCGATTATTGACTTTTTAGCTGGCTTTGGTGCCTTGGACATGAGCTAGGACCTTAAGATTCTGCATGAAAGGAGGACTAGCCGCCGAGTTGCACGGGAGAATGTGAAAAGTGTTCATATGTAGTAAAAACCTGAGAAATCCGCCCGTTTTCGTCATTTGTTATCGAATCGACTTAAAGCCAGATCGTCACATTGGCCGCTCTTCTCTCTGAAACGGTTGTACTTATCGTCTGCAAAGCTATGTCGTATGCTGCGGTAGGCGGAGACACTGAAAGCACCATAGTAGAACACAGATGAAGCTTCTAAGATGATGTAATAGCCAGTAAGAAGTAGTACAATTCAAGTTTAAGTATCGATTATTGACTTTTTAGCTGGCTTTGGTGCCTTGGACATCAGCTAGGACCTTAAGATTCTGCATGAAAGGAGGACTAGCAGCCGCGTTCTACGGGAGTATGTGAAATGTGTTCATATGTAGTAAAATCCTGAGAAATACGTCCGTTTTCGTCATTTGTTATCGAATCGACTTAAAGCCAGATCCTCACATTGGCTGCTCTTCTCTCTGAAACGGTTGTACTTATCGTCTGGAAAGCTTTGTCGCGTGCTGCGGTATGCGGAGACACTGAAAGCACCATAGTAGAACACAGATGAAGTTTCTAAGATGATGTAATAGCCAGTAACAAGTAGTACAATTCAAGTTTTAGGTATCGGTTATTGACTTTTTAGCTGGCTTTGGTGCCTTGGACATGAGCTAGGACCTTAAGTTTCTGCATGAAAGGAGGACTAGCAGCCGAGTTGCACGGGAGAATGTGAAAAGTGTTCATATGTAGTAAAAACCTGAGAAATCCGTCCGTTTTCGTCATTTGTTATCGAATCGAAGTAAAGCCAGATCGTCACATTGGCCCCTCTTTTCTCTGAAACGGTTGTACTTATCGTCTGCAAAGCTATGTCGCGTACTGCGGTGTGCGGAGACACTAAAAGCACCATGGTAGAACACAGATGAAGCTTCTAAGTTGATGTAATAGCCAGTAAGAAGTAGTACAATTCAAGTTTTTGTTATCGATTATTGACTTTTTAGCTGGCTTTGGTGCCTTGGACATGAGCTAGGACCTTAAGATTCTGCATGAAAGAAGGACTAGCAGCCGAGTTGCACGGGAGAATGTGAAAAGTGTTCATATGTAGTAAAAACCTGAGAAATCCGTCCATTTTCGTCATTTGTTATCGAATCGACTTAAAGCCAGATCGTCACATTGGCCGCTCTTCTCTCTGAAACGGTTGTACTTATTGTCTGCAAAGCTATGTCGCGTACTGCGGTGTGCGGAGCCACTAAAAGCACCATGGTAGAACACAGATGAAGCTTCTAAGTTGATGTAATAGCCAGTAAGAAGTAGTACAATTCAAGTTTTAGGTATCGATTATTGACTATTTAGCTGGCTTTGGTGCCTTGGACATGAGCTAGGACCTTAAGATTCTGCATTAAAGGAGGACTAGCAGCCGCGTTGCACGGGAGAATGTGAAATGTGTTCATATGTAGTAAAAACCTGAGAAATCCGTCCGTTTTCGTCATTTGTTATCGAATTGACTTAAAGCCCGATCGTCACATTGGCCGCTCATCTCTCTGAAACGGTTGTACTTATCGTCTGCAAAGCTATGTCGCGTGCTGCGGTATGCGGAGACAATAAAATCACCATAGTAGAACACAGATGAAGCTTGTAAGTCGATGTAATAGTCAGTAAGAAGTAGTACAATTCAAGTTTTAGGTACTGATTATTGACTTTTTAGCTGGCTTTGGTGCCTTGGACATGAGCTAGGACCTTAAGATTCTGCATGAAAGGAGGACTAGCAGCCGAGTTGCACGGGAGAATGTGAAAAGTGTTCATATGTAGTAAAAACCTGAGAAATCCGTCCGTTTTCGTCATTTGTTATCGAATCGACTGAAAGCCAGATCGTCACATTGGCCGCTCTTCTCTCCGAAACGGTTGTACTTATCGTCTGCAAAGCTATGTCGCGTGCTGCGGTATGCGGAGACACTAAAAGCACCATAGTAGAACACAGATGAAGCTTCTAAGTTGATGTAATAGCCAGTAAGAAGTAGTACAATTCAAGTTTTAGGTACTGATTATTTAATTTTTAGCTGGCTTTGGTGCCTTGGACATGAGCTAGGACCTTAAGATTCTGCATGAAAGGAGGACTAGCAGCCGAGTTGCACGGGAGAATGTGAAAAGTGTTCATAAGTAGTAAAAACCGGAGAAATCCGTTCGTTTTCGTCATTTGTTATCGAATCGACTTAAAGCCAGATCGTCACATTGGCTGCTCTTCTCTCTGAAACGGTTGTACTTATCGTCTGGAAAGCTTTGTCGCGTGCTGCGGTATGCGGAGACACTGAAAGCACCATAGTAGAACACAGATGAAGCTTCTAAGATGATGTAATAGCCAGTAAGAAGTAGTACAATTCAAGTTTTAGGTATCGATTATTGACTTTTTAGCTGGCTTTGGTGCCTTGGACATGAGCTAGGACCTTAAGATTCTGCATGAAAGGAGGACTAGCAACCGAGTTGCACGGGAGAATGTGATAAGTGTTCATATGTAGTAAAAACCTGAGAAATCCGCCCGTTTTCGTCATTTGTTATCGAATCGACTTAAAGCCAGATCGTCACATTGGCCGCTCTTCTCTCTGAAACGGTTGTACTTATCGTCTGCAAAGCTATGTCGTATGCTGCGGTAGGCGGAGACACTGAAAGCACCATAGTAGAACACAGATGAAGCTTCTAAGATGAAGTAATAGCCAGTAAGAAGTAGTACAATTCAAGTTTTTGTTATCCATTATTGACTTTTTAGCTGGCTTTGGTGCCTTGGACATGAGCTAGGACCTTAAGATTCTGCATTAAAGGAGGACTAGCAGCCGCGTTGCACGGGAGAATGTGAAATGTGTTCATATGTAGTAGAAACCTGAGAAATCCGTCCGTTTTCGTCATTTGTTATCGAATCGACTTAAAGCCCGATCGTCACATTGGCCGCTCTTCTCTCTGAAACGGTTGTACTTATCGTCTGCAAAGCTATGTCGCGTGCTGCGGTATGCGGAGACAATAAAATCACCATAGTAGAACACAGATGAAGCTTCTAAGTCGATGTAATAGCCAGTAAGAAGTAGTACAATTCACGTTTTAGGTACTGATAATTGACTTTTTAGCTGGCTTTGGTGCCTTGGACATGAGCTAGGACCTTAAGATTCTGCATGAAAGAAGGACTAGCAGCCGAGTTGCACGGGAGAATGTGAAAAGTGTTCATATGTAGTAAAAACCTGAGAAATCCGTCCGTTTTCGTCATTTGTTATCGAATCTACTTAAAGCCAGATCGTCACATTGGCCGCTCTTCTCTCTGAAACGGTTGTACTTATTGTCTGCAAAGCTATGTCGCGTGCTGCGTTATGCGGAGACACTAAAAGCACCATAGTAGAACACAGTTGAAGCTTCTAAGTTGATGTAATAGCCAGTAAGAAGTAGTACAATTCAAGTTTTAGGTATCGATTATTGACTTTTTAGCTGGCTTTGGTGCCTTGGACATGAGCTAGGACCTTAAGATTCTGCATGAAAGGAGGACTAGCAGCCGCGTTGGATGAGAGAATGTGAATAGTGTTCATATGTAGTAAGAACCTGAGAAATCCGTCCGTTTTCGTCATTTGTTATCGAATCGACTTAAAGCCAGATCGTCACATTGGCCGCTCTTCTCTCTGAAACGGTTGTACTTATCGCCTGCAAAGCTATGTCGCGTGATGCGGTATGCGGAGACACTAAAAGCACCATAGTAGAACACAGATGAAGTTTCTAAGTTGATGTAATAGCCAGTAAGAAGTAGTATAATTCAAGTTTTGAGTATCGATTGTTGACTTTTTAGTTGGCTTTGGCGCCTTGGACATGAGCTAGGACCTTAAGATTCTGCATGAAAGGAGGACTAGCAGCCGAGTTGAACGGGAGAATGTGAAAAGTGTTTATAGGTAGTAAAAACCTGAGAAATCCGTCCGTTTTCGTCATTTGTTATCGAATCGACTTAAAGCCAATTCGTCACATTGGCCGCTCTTCTCTCTGAAACAGTTGTACTTATCCTCTTCAAAGCTATGTCGCGTGCTGCGGTATGCGGAGACTCTAAAAGCACCATAGTAGAACACAGATGAAGCTTCTAAGTTGATGTAATAGCCAGTAAGAAGTAGTACAATTCAAGTTTTAGGTATCGATTATTGACTTTTTAGCTGGCTTTGGTGCCTTGGACATGAGCTAGGACCTTAAGATTCTGCATGAAAGGAGGACTAGCAGCCGAGTTGCACGGGAGAATGTGAAAAGTGTTCATATGTAGTAAAAACCTGAGAAATCCGTCCGTTTTCGTCATTTGTTATCGAATCGACTTAAAGCCAGATCGTCACATTTGCCGCTCTTCTCTCTGAAACGGTTGTACTTATCGTCTGCAAAGCTATGTCGCGTGATGCGGTATGCGGAGACACTAAAAGCACCATAGTCGAACATAGATGAAGCTTCTAAGTTGATGTAATAGCCAGTAAGAAGTAGTCCAATTCAAATTTTAGGTATCGATTATTGATTTTTTAGCTGGCTTTGGTGCCTTGGACATGAGCTAGGACCTTAAGATTCTGCATTACAGGAGGACTAGCAGCCGAGGTGCACGGGAGAATGTGAAAAGTGTTCATATGTAGTAAAAACCTGAGATATCCGTCCGTTTTCGTCATTTGTTATCGAATCGAATTAAAGCCATATCGTCACATTGGCCGCTCTTCTCTCTGAAACGGTTGTACTTATCGTCTGCAAAGCTATGTCGCATGCTGCGGTATGCGGAGACTCTAAAAGCACCATAGTAGAACACAGATGAAGCTTCTAAGTTGATGTAATAGCCAGTAAGTAGTAGTACAATTCAAGTTTTAGGTATCGATTATTGACTTTTTAGCTAGCTTTGGTGCCTTGGACATGAGCTAGGACCTTAAGATTCTGCATGAAAGGAGGACTAGCAGCCGAGTTGCACGGGAGAATGTGAAAAGTGTTCATATGTAGTAAAAACCTGAGAAATCCGTCCGTTTTCGTCATTTGTTATCGAATCGACTTAAAGCCCGATCGTCACATTGGCCGCTCTTCTCTCTGAAACGGTTGTACTTATCGCCTGCAAAGCTATGTCGCGTGATGCGGTATGCGGAGACACTAAAAGCACCATAGTAGAACACAGATGAAGCTTCTAAGTTGATGTAATAGTCAGTAAGAAGTAGTACAATTCAAGTTTTAGGTATCGATTATTGACTTTTTAGCTGGCTTTGGTGCCTTGGACATGAGCTAGGACCTTAAGATTCTGCATGAAAGGAGGACTAGCAGCCGAGTTGCACGGGAGAATGTGAAAAGTGTTCATATGTAGTAAAAACCTGAGAAATCCGTCCGTTTTCGTCATTTCTTATCGAATCGACTTAAAGCCAGATCGTCACATTGGCCCCTCTTTTCTCTGAAACGGTTGTACTTATCGTCTGCAAAGCTATGTCGCGTACTGCGGTGTGCGGAGACACTAAAAGCACCATGGTAGAACACAGATGAAGCTTCTAAGTTGATGTAATAGCCAGTAAGAAGTAGTACAATTCAAGTTTTAGGTATCGATTATTGACTATTTAGCTGGCTTTGGTGCCTTGGACATGAGCTAGGACCTTAAGATTCTGCATTAAAGGAGGACTAGCAGCCGCGTTGCACGGGAGAATGTGAAATGTGTTCATATGTAGTAGAAACCTGAGAAATCCGTCCGTTTTCGTCATTTGTTATCGAATTGACTTAAAGCCCGATCGTCACATTGGCCGCTCTTCTCTCTGAAACGGTTGTACTTATCGTCTGCAAAGCTATGTCGCGTGCTGCGGTATGCGGAGACAATAAAATCAAAATAGTAGAACACAGATGAAGCTTGTAAGTCGATGTAATAGCCAGTAAGAAGTAGTACAATTCAAGTTTTAGGTACTGATTATTGACTTTTTAGCTGGCTTTGGTGCCTTGGACATGAGCTAGGACCTTAAGATTCTGCATGAAAGGAGGACTAGCAGCCGAGTTGCACGGGAGAATGTGAAAAGTGTTCATATGTAGTAAAAACCTGAGAAATCCGTCCGTTTTCGTCATTTGTTATCGAATCGACTGAAAGCCAGATCGTCACATTGGCCGCTCTTCTCTCTGAAACGGTTGTACTTATCGTCTGCAAAGCTATGTCGTATGCTGCGGTAGGCGGAGACACTGAAAGCACCATAGTAGAACACAGATGAAGCTTCTAAGATGATGTAATAGCCAGTAAGAAGTAGTACAATTCAAGTTTTAGGTATCGATTATTGACTTTTTAGCTGGCTTTGGTGCCTTGGACATGAGCTAGGACCTTAAGATTCTGCATGAAAGGAGGACTAGCAGCCGCGTTGTACGGGAGTATGTGAAATGTGTTCATATGTAGTAAAATCCTGAGAAATACGTCCGTTTTCGTCATTTGTTATCGAATCGACTTAAAGCCAGATCCTCACATTGGCTGCTCTTCTCTCTGAAACGGTTGTACTTATCGTCTGGAAAGCTTTGTCGCGTGCTGCGGTATGCGGAGACACTGAAAGCACCATAGTAGAACACAGATGAAGTTTCTAAGATGATGTAATAGCCAGTAAGAAGTAGTACAATTCAAGTTTTAGGTATCGATTATTGACTTTTTAGCTGGCTTTGGTGCCTTGGACATGAGCTAGGACCTTAAGTTTCTGCATGAAAGGAGGACTAGCAGCCGAGTTGCACGGGAGAATGTGAAAAGTGTTCATATGTAGTAAAAACCTGAGAAATCCGTCCGTTTTCGTCATTTGTTATCGAATCGAAGTAAAGCCAGATCGTCACATTGGCCCCTCTTTTCTCTGAAACGGTTGTACTTATCGTCTGCAAAGCTGTGTCGCGTACTGCGGTGTGCGGAGACACGAAAAGCACCATGGTAGAACACAGATGAAGCTTCTAAGTTGATGTAATAGCCAGTAAGAAGTAGTACAATTCATGTTTTTGTTATCGATTATTGACTTTTTAGCTGGCTTTGGTGCCTTGGACATGAGCTAGGACCTTACGATTCTGCATTAAAGGAGGACTAGCAGCCGCGTTGCACGGGAGAATGTGAAATGTGTTCATATGTAGTAGAAACCTGAGAAATCCGTCCGTTTTCGTCATTTGTTATCGAATCGACTTAAAGCCCGATCGTCACATTGGCCGCTCTTCTCTCTGAAACGGTTGTACTTATCGTCTGCAAAGCTATGTCGCGTGCTGCGGTATGCGGAGACAATAAAATCACCATAGTAGAACACAGATGAAGCTTCTAAGTCCATGTAATAGCCAGTAAGAAGTAGTACAATTCAAGTTTTAGGTACTGATTATTGACTTTTTAGCTGGCTTTGGTGCCTTGGACATGAGCTAGGACCTTAAGATTCTGCATGAAAGGAGGACTAGCAGCCACGTTGGATAGGAGAATGTGAAAAGTGTTCATATGTAGTAAAAACCTGAGAAATCCGTCCGTTTTCGTCATTTGTTATCGAATCGACTTAAAGCCAGATCGGCACATTGGCTGCTCTTCTCTCTGAAACGGTTGTACTTGTCGTCTGGAAAGCTTTGTCGCGTGCTGCGGTATGCGGAAACACTAAAAGCACCATAGTAGAACACAGATGAAGCTTCTAAGATGATGTAATAGCCAGTAAGTAGTAGTACAATTCAAGTTTTAGGTATCGATTATTGACTTTTTAGCTGGCTTTGGTGCCTTGAACATGAGCTAGGACCTTAAGATTCTGCATGAAAGGAGGACCAGCAGCCGAGTTGCACGGGAGAATGTGAAAAGTGTTCATATGTAGTAAAAACCTGAGAAATCCGTCCATTTTCGTCATTTGTTATCGAATCGACTTAAAGCCAGATCGTCACATTGGCCGCTCTTCTCTCTGAAACGGTTGTACTTATCGTCTGCAAAGCTATGTCGCGTGCTGCGGTATGCGGAGACTCTAAAAGCACCATAGTAGAACACAGATGAAGCTTCTAAGTTGATGTAATAGCCAGTAAGAAGTAGTAAAATTCAAGTTTTAGGTACTGATTATTTACTTTTTAGCTGGCTTTGATGCCTTGGACATGAGCTAGGACATTAAGATTCTGCATGAAAGGGGGACTAGCAGCCGCGTTGCACGGGAGAATGTGAAATGTGTTCATATGTAGTAAAAACCTGAGAAATCCGTCCGTTTTCGTCATTTGTTTTCGAATCGACTTAAAGCCCGATCGTCACATTGGCCGCTCTTCTCTCTGAAACGGTTGTACTTATCGTCTGCAAAGCTATGTCGCGTGCTGCGGTATGCGGAGACACTAAAATCACCATAGTAGAACACAGATGAAGCTTCTAAGATGATGTAATAGACAATAAGAAGTAGTACAATTCAAGTTTTAGGTATGGATTATTAACTTTTTAGCTGGCTTTGGTGCCTTGGGCATGAGCTAGGACCTTAAGATTCTGCATGAAAGGAGGACTAGCAGCCGAGTTGAACGGTAGAATCTGAAAAGTGTTCATATGTAGTAAAAACCTGAGAAATCCGTCCGTTTTCGTCATTTGTTATCGAATCGACTTAAAGCCAGATCGTCACATTGGCCGATCTTCTTTCTGAAACGGTTGTACTTATCGTCTGCAAAGCTATGTCGCGTGCTGCGGTATGCGCAGACACTAAAAGCACCATAGTATAAAACAGATGAAGCTTCTAAGTTGATGTAATAGCCAGTAAGAAGTAGTACAACTGAAGTTTTAGGTATCGATTATTGACTTTTTAGCTGGCTTTGGTGCCTTGGACATGAGCTAGGACCTTAAGATTCTGCATGATAGGAGGACTAGCAGCCGCGTTGCACGGGAGAATGTGAAATGTGTTCATATGTAGTAGAAACCTGAGAAATCCGTCCGTTTTCGTCATTTGTTATCGAATCGACTTAAAGCACGATCGTCACATTGGCCGCTCTTCTCTCTGAAACGGTTGTACTTATCGTCTGCAAAGCTATGTCGCGTGCTGCAGTATGCGGAGACACTAAAAGCACCATAGTAGAACACAGATGAAGCTTCTAAGTTGATGTAATAGCCAGTAAGAAGTAGTACAATTCAAGTTTTAGGAATCGATTATTGACTTTTTAGCTGGCTTTGGTGCCTTGGACATGAGCTAGGACCTTAAGATTCTGCATGAAAGGAGGACTAGCAGCCGAGTTGCACGGGAGAATGTGAAAAGTGTTCATATGTAGTAAAAACCTGAGAAATCCGTCCGTTTTCGTCAACTGTTATCGAATCGACTTAAAGCCAGATCGTCACATTGGCCGCTCTTCCCTCTGAAACGATTCTACTTATCGTCTGCAAAGCTATGTCGCGTGCTGCGGTATGCGGAGACACTAAAAGCACCATAGTAGAACACAGATGAAGCTTCTAAGTTGATGTAATAGCCAGTAAGAAGTAGTACAATTCAAGTTTTAGGTACTGATTATTTACTTTTTAGCTGGCTTTGGTGCCTTGGGCATGAGCTAGGACCTTAAGATTCTGCATGAAAGGAGGACTAGCAGCCGAGTTGCACGGGAGAATGTGAAATGTGTTCATATGTAGTAGAAACCTGAGAAATCCGTCAGTTTTCGTCATTTGTTATCGAATCGACTTAAAGCCCGATCGTCACATTGGCCGCTCTTCTCTCTGAAACGGTTGTACTTATCGTCTGCAAAGCTATGTCGCGTGCTGCAGTATGCGGAGACACTAAAAGCACCATAGTAGAACACAGATGAAGCTTCTAAGTTGATGTAATAGCCAGTAAGAAGTAGTACAATTCAAGTTTTAGGTATCGATTATTGACTTCTTAGATGGATTTGGTGCCTTGGATATGGGCTAGGACCTTAAGATTCTGCATGAAAGGAGGACTAGCAGCCGAGTTGCACGGGACAATATGAAAAGTGTTCATATGTAGTAAAAACCTGAGAAATCCGTCCGTTTTCGTCATTTGTTATCGAATCGCCTTAAAGCCAGATCGTCACTTGGCCGCTCTTCTCTCTGAAACGGCTGTACTTATCGTCTGCAAAGCTATGTCGTATGCTGCGGTAGGCGGAGACACTGAAACCACCACAGTAGAACACAGATGAAGCTTCTAATTTGATGTAATAGCCAGTAAGAAATAGTACAATTCAAGTTTTAGGTATCGATTATTGACTTTTTAGCTGGCTTTGATGCCTTGGACATGTGCTAGGACCTTAAGAATCTGCATGAAAGGAGGACTAGCAGCCGTGTTGCAGGGAAGAATGTGAAAAGTGTTCATATGTAGTAAAAACCTGAGAAATCCGTCCGTTTTCGTCATTTGTTATCGAATCGACTTAAAGCCAGATCGTCACATTGGCCGCTCTTCTCTCTGAAACGGTTGTACTTATCGTCTGCAAAGCTATGTCGCGTGCTGCGGTATGCGGAGACTCTAAAAGCACCATAGTAGAACACAGATGAAGCATCTAAGTTGATGTAATAGCCAGTAAGAAGTAGTACAATTCAAGTTTTAGGTACTGATTATTTACTTTTTAGCTGGCTTTGATGCCTTGGACATGAGCTAGGACATTAAGATTCTGCATGAAAGGGGGACTAGCAGCCGCGTGCACGGGAGAATGTTAAATGTGTTCATATGTAGTAAAAACCTGAGAAATCCGTCCGTTTTCGTCATTTGTTTTCGAATCGACTTAAAGCCCGATCGTCACATTGGCCGCTCTTCTCTCTGAAACGGTTGTACTTATCGTCTGCAAAGCTACGTCGCGTGCTGCGGTATGCGGAGACACTAAAATCACCATAGTAGAACACAGATGAAGCTTCTAAGATGATGTAATAGACAATAAGAAGTAGTACAATTCAAGTTTTAGGTATGGATTATTGACTTTTTAGCTGGCTTTGATGCCTTGGGCATGAGCTAGGACCTTAAGATTCTGCATGAAAGGAGGACTAGCAGCCGAGTTGAACGGGAGAATCTGAAAAGTGTTCATATGTAGTAAAAACCTGAGAAATCCGTCCGTTTTCGTCATTTGTTATCGAATCGACTTAAAGCCAGATCGTCACATTGGCCGCTCTTCTCTCTGAAACGGTTGTACTTATCGTCTGCAAAGCTATGTCGCGTGCTGCGGTATGCGGAGACACTAAAAGCACCATAGTATAAAACAGATGAAGCTTCTAAGTTGATGTAATAGCCAGTAAGAAGTAGTACAACTGAAGTTTTAGGTATCGATTATTGACTTTTTAGCTGGCTTTGGTGCCTTGGACATGAGCTAGGACCTTCAAGATTCTGCATGATAGGAGGACTAGCAGCCGCGTTGCACGGGAGAATGTGAAATGTGTTCATATGTAGTAGAAACCTGAGAAATCCGTCCGTTTTCGTCATTTGTTATCGAATCGACTTAAAGCCCGATCGTCACATTGGCCGCTCTTCTCTCTGAAACGGTTGTACTTATCGTCTGCAAAGCTATGTCGCGTGCTGCGGTATGCGGAGACTCTAAAAGCACCATAGTAGAACACAGATGAAGCATCTAAGTTGATGTAATAGCCAGTAAGAAGTAGTACAATTCAAGTTTTAGGTACTGATTATTTACTTTTTAGCTGGCTTTGGTGCCTTGGACATGAGCTAGGACCTTCAAGATTCTGCATGATAGGAGGACTAGCAGCCGCGTTGCACGGGAGAATGTGAAATGTGTTCATATGTAGTAGAAACCTGAGAAATCCGTCCGTTTTCGTCATTTGTTATCGAATCGACTTAAAGCCCGATCGACACATTGGCCGCTCTTCTCTCTGAAACGGTTGTACTTATCGTCTGCAAAGCTATGTCGCGTGCTGCGGTATGCGCAGCCACTAAAAGCACCATAGTATAAAACAGATGAAGCTTCTATGTTGGTGTAATAGCCAGTAAGAAGTAGTACAACTGAAGTTTTAGGTATCGATTATTGACTTTTTAGCTGCCTTTGGTGACTTGGACATGAGCTAGGACCTTAAGATTCTGCATGATAGGAGGACTAGCAGCCGCGTTGCACGGGAGAATGTGAAATGTGTTCATATGTAGTAGAAACCTGAGAAATCCGTCCGTTTTCGTCATTTGTTATCGAATCGACTTAAAGCCCGATCGTCACATTGGCCGCTCTTCTCTCTGAAACGGTTGTACTTATCGTCTGCAAAGCTATGTCGCGTGCTGCGGTATGCGGAGACACTAAAAGCACAATAGTAGAACACAGATGAAGCTTCTAAGTTGATGTAATAGCCAGTAAGAAATAGTACAATTCAAGTTTTAGGTATCGATTATTGACTTTTTAGCTGGCTTTGATGCCTTGGGCATGAGCTAGGACCTTAAGAATCTGCATGAAAGGAGGACTAGCAGCCGAGTTGCAGGAAGAATGTGAAAAGTGTTCATATGTAGTAAAAACCTGAGAAATCCGTCCGTTTTCGCCATTTGTTATCGAATCGACTTAAATCCAGATCGTCACATTGGCCGCTCTTCTCTCTGAAACGGTTGTACTTATCGTCTGCAAAGCTATGTCGCGTGCTGCGGTATGTGGAGACAATAAAATCACCATAGTAGAACACAGATGAAGCTTCTAAGTTGATGTAATAGCCAGTAAGAAGTAGTACAATTCAAGTTTTAGGTATCGATTATTGACTTTTTAGCTGGCTTTGGTGCCTTGGACATGAGCTAGGACCTTAAGATTCTGCATGAAAGGAGGACTAGCAGCCGAGTTGCACGGGAGAATGTGAAAAGTGTTCATATGTAATAAAAACCTGAGCAATCCGTCCGTTTTCGTCATTTGTTATCGAATCGGCTTAAAGCCAGATCGTCACATTGGCCGCTCTCCTCTCTGAAAAGGTTGTACTTATCGTCTGCAACTCTATGTCGCGAGCTGCGGTTGGCGGAGACACTGAAACCACCACAGTAGAACACAGATGAAGCTTCTAATTTGATGTAATAGCCAGTAAGAAATAGTACAATTCAAGTTTTAGGTATCGATTATTGACTTTTTAGCTGGCTTTGGTGCCTTGGACATGAGCTAGGACCTTAAGATTCTGCATGATAGGAGGACTAGCAGCCGAGTTGCAGGGGAGAATGTGAAAAGTGTTCATATGTAGTAAAAACCTGAGAAATCCGTCCGTTTTCGTCATTTGTTATCGAATCGACTTAAAGCCCGATCGTCACATTGGCCGCTCTTCTCTCTGAAACGGTTGTACTTATCGTCTGCAAAGCTATGTGGCGTGCTGCGGTATGCGGAGACACTAAAAGCACCATAGTAGAACACAGATTAAGCTTCTAAGTTGATGTAATAGCCAGTAAGAAGTAGTACAATTCAAGTTTTAGGTACTGATTATTGACTTTTTAGCTGGCTTTGGTGCCTTGGACATGAGCTAGGACCTTAAGATTCTGCATGAAAGGAGGACTAGCAGCCGAGTTGCACGGGAGAATGTGAAAAGTGTTCATATGTAGTAAAAACCTGAGAAATCCGTCCGTTTTCGTCATTTGTTATCGAATCGACTTAAAGCCAGATCGTCACATTGGCCGCTCTTCTCTCTGAAACGGTTGTACTTATCGTCTGCAAAGCTATGTCGTATGCTGCGGTAGGCGGAGACACTGAAACCACCGCAGTAGAACACAGATGAAGCTTCTAATTTGATGTAATAGCCAGTAAGAAATAGTACAATTCAAGTTTTAGGTATCGATTATTGACTTTTTAGCTGGCTTTGATGCCTTGGACATGAGCTAGGACCTTAAGAATCTGCATGAAAGGAGGACTAGCAGCCGAGTTGCAGGGAAGAATGTGAAAAGTGTTCATATGTAGTAAAAACCTGAGAAATCCGTCCGTTTTCGTCATTTGTTATCGAATCGACTTAAAACCAGATCGTCACATTGGTCGCTCTTTTCTCTGAAACGATTGTACTTATCGTCTGCAAAGCTATGTCGCGTGCTGCGGTATGCTGAGACATTAAAAGCACCATAATAGAACACAGATGAAGCTTCTAAGTTGATGTAATAGCCAGTAAGAAGTAGTACAATTCAAGTTTTAGGTATTGATTATTTACTTTTTAGCTGGCTTTGGTGCCTTGGACATGAGCTAGGACATTAAGATTCTGGCATGAAAGGAGGACTAGCAGCCGCGTTGCACGGGAGAATCTGAAAAGTGTTCATATGTAGTAAAAACCTGAGAAATCCGTCCGTTTTCGTCATTTGTTATCGAATCGACTTAATGCCAGATCGTCACATTGGCCGCTCTTCTCTCTGAAACGGTTGTACTTATCGTCTGCAAAGCTATGTCGCGTGCTGCGGTATGCGGAGACACTAAAATCACCATAGTAGAACACAGATGAAGCTTCTAAGATGATGTAATAGACATTAGGAAGTAGTACAATTCAAGTTTTAGGTATGGATTATTGACTTTTTAGCTGGCTTTGGTGCCTTGGCATGAGCTAGGACCATAAGATTCTGCATGAAAGGAGGACTAGCAGCCGAGGTGCACGGGAGAATCTGAAAAGTGTTCATATGTAGTAAAAACCTGAGAAATCCGTCAGTTTCCGTCATTTGTTATCGAATCGACTTAATGCCAGATCGTCACATTGGCCGCTCTTCTCTCTGAAACGGTTGTACTTATCGTCTGCAAAGCTATGTCGTGTGCTGCGGTATGCGCAGACACTAAAAGCACCATAGTATAAAACAGATGAAGCTTCTATGTTGATGTAATAGCCAGTAAGAAGTAGTACAACTGAAGTTTTAGGTATCGATTATTGACTTTTTAGCTGGCTTTGGTGACTTGGACATGAGCTAGGACCTTAAGATTCTGCATGATAGGAGGACTAGCAGCCGAGTTGCAGGAAGAATGTGAAAAGTGTTCATATGTAGTAAAAACCTGAGAAATCCGTCCGTTTTCGCCATTTGTTATCGAATCGACTTAAAGCCAGATCGTCACATTGGCCGCTCTTCTCTCTGAAACGGTTGTACTTATCGTCTGCAAAGCTATGTCGCGTGCTGCGGTATGCGGAGACTCTAAAAGCACCATAGTAGAACACAGATGAAGCTTCTAAGTTGATGTAATAGCCAGTAAGAAGTAGTACAATTCAAGTTTTAGGTATCGATTATTGACATTTTAGCTGGCTTTGGTGCCTTGGACATGAGCTAGGACCTTAAGATTCTGCTTTAAAGGAGGACTAGCAGCTGAGTTGCACGGGAGAATGTGAAAAGTATTCATATGTAGTAAAAACCTGAGAAATCCGTCCGTTTTCGTCATTTGTTATCGAATCGACTTAAAGCCAGATCGTCACATTGGCCGCTCTTCTCTCCGTAACGGTTGTACTTATCGCCTGCAAAGCTATGTCGCGTGCTGCGGTATGCGGAGACACTAAAAGCACCATAGTAGAACACAGATGAAGCTTCTAAGTTGATGTAAGAACCAGTAAGAAGTAGTACAATTCAAGTTTTAGGTATCGATTATTGACTTTTTAGCTGGCTTTGGTGCCTTGGACATGATCTATGACCTTAAGATTCAGCATGAAAGGAGGACTAGCAGCCGAGTTGCACGGGAGAATGTGAAAAGTGTTCATATGTAGTAAAAACCTGAGAAATCCGTCCGTTTTCGTCATTTATGATCGAATCGAATTAAAGCCAGATCGTCACATTGGCCGCTCTTCTCTCTGAAACGGTTGTACGTATCGTCTTCAAAGCTATGTCGCGTACTGCGGTATGCGGAGACACTAAAAGCACCATAGTAGAACACAGATGAAGCTTCTAAGTTGATGTAATAGCCAGTAAGAAGTAGTACAATTCAAGTTTTAGGTATCGATTATTGATTTTTTAGCTGGCTTTGGTGCCGTGGACATGAGCTATGACCCTAAGATTCAGCATGAAAGGAGGACTAGCAGCCGAGTTGCACGGGAGAATGTGAAAAGTGTTCATATGTAGTAAAAACCTGAGAAATCCGTCCGTTTTCGTCATTTGTGATCGAATCGACTTAAAGCCAGATCGTCACATTGGCCGCTCTTCTCTCTGAAACGGTTGAACCTATCGTCTGCAAAGCATTGTCGTATGTTGCGGTATGCGGAGACACTAAAACCACCACAGTAGAACACAGATGAAGCTTCTAAGTTGATGTAATACCCAGTAAGAAGTAGTACAATTCAAGTTTTAGGTATTGATTATTGACTTTTTAGCTGGCTTTGGTGCCTTGGAATTGAGCTAGGACCTTAAGAATCTGCATGAAAGGAGGACTAGCAGCCGCGTTGCACGGGAGAATGTAAAAAGTGTTCATATGTAGTAAAAACCTGAGAAATCCGTCCGTTTTCGTCATTTGTTATCGAATCGACTTAAAGCCAGATCGTAACATTGGCCGCTCTTCTCCCTGAAACGGTTGTACTTATCGTCTGCAAAGCTATGTCGCGTGCTGCGGTGTGCGGAGACACTAAAACCACCACAGTAGAACACAGATGAAGCTTCTATGTTGATGTAATAGCCAGTAAGAAGTAGTACAATTCAAGTTTTAGGAATCGATTATTGACTTTTTAGCTGGCTTTAGTGCCTTGGACATGAGCTAGGACCTTAAGATTCTGCATAGAAGGAGGACTAGCAGCCGCGTTGCACGGGAGAATGTGAAATGTGTTCATATGTAGTAGAAACCTGAGAAATCCGTTCGTTTTCGTCATTTGTTATCGAATCGACTTAAAGCCCGATCGTCACATTGGCCGCTCTTCTCTCTGAAACGGTTGTACTTATCGTATGCAAAGCTATGTCGTATGCTGCGGTATGCGGAGACACTAAAACCACCACAGTAGAACACAGATGAAGCTTCTATGTTGATGTAATAGCCAGTAAGAAGTAGTACAATTCAAGTTTTAGGTATTGATTATTGACTTTTTAGCTGGCTTTGGTGCCTTGGACATGAGCTAGGACCTTAAGAATCTGCATGAAAGGAGGACTAGCAGCCGAGTTGCACGGGAGAATGTAAAAAGTGTTCATATGTAGTAAAAACCTGAGAAATCCGTCCGTTTTCGTCATTTGTTATCGAATCGACTTAAAGCCCGATCGTCACAATGGCCGCTCTTCCCTCTGAAACGGTTGTACTTATCGTCTGCAAAGCTATGTCGCGTGGTGCGGTATGCGGAGACACTAAAAGCACCATAGTAGAACACAGATGAAGCTTCTAAGTTGATGTAATAGCCAGTAAGGAGTAGTACAATTCAAGTTTTAGGTAATGATTATTTACTTATTAGCTGGCTTTGGTGCCTTGGACATGAGCTAGGAAGTTAAGATTTGCATGAAAGGAGGACTAGCAGCCGAGCTGCACGGGAGAATGTGAAAAGTGTTCATATGTAGTAAAAACCTGAGAAAGCTGTCCGTTTTCGTCATTTGTTATCGAATCGACTTAAAGCCAGATCGTCACAATGGCCCCTCTTTTCTCTGAAACGGTTGTACTTATCGTCTGCAAAGCTATGTCGCGTGCTGCGGTATGCGGAGACACTAAAAGCACCATAGTAGAACACAGATGATGCTTCTAAGTTGATGTAATAGCCAGTAAGAAGTAGTACAATTGAAGTTTTAGGTATCAGTTATTGACTTTTTAGCTGGCTTTGGTGCCTTGGACATGAGCTAGGACCTTAAGATTCTGCATGAAAGGAGGACTAGCAGCCGCGTTGCACGGGAGAATGTGAAACGTGTTCATATGTAGTAGAAACCTGAGAAATCCGTGCGTTTTCGTCATTTGTTATCGATTCGACTTAAAGCCCGATCGTCACATTGGCCGCTCTTCTCTCTGAAACGGTTGTACTTATCGTCTGCAAAGCTATGTCGCGTGCTGCGGTATGCGCAGACACTAAAAGCACCATAGTATAAAACAGATGAAGCTTCTATGTTGATGTAATAGCCAGTAAGAAGTAGTACAACTGAAGTTTTAGGTATCGATTATTGACTTTTTAGCTGGCTTTGGTGACTTGGACATGAGCTAGGACCTTAAGATTCTGCATGATAGGAGGACTAGCAGCCGCGTTGCACGGGAGAATGTGAAATGTGTTCATATGTAGTAGAAACCTGAGAAATCCGTCCGTTTTCGTCATTTGTTATCGAATCGACTTAAAGCCCGATCGTCACATTGGCCGCTCTTCTCTCTGAAACGGTTGTACTTATCGTCTGCAAAGCTATGTCGCGTGCTGCGGTATGCGGAGACACTAAAAGCACCATAGTAGAACACAGATGAAGCTTCTAAGTTGATGTAATAGCCAGTAAGAAGTAGTACAATTCAAGTTTTAGGTATCGATTATTGACTTTTTAGCTGGCTTTGATGCCTTGGACATGGGCTAGGACCTTAAGAATCTGCATGAAAGGAGGACTAGCAGCCGAGTTGCAGGAAGAATGTGAAAAGTGTTCATATGTAGTAAAAACCTGAGAAATCCGTCCGTTTTCGCCATTTGTTATCGAATCGACTTAAAGCCAGATCGTCACATTGGCCGCTCTTCTCTCTGAAACGGTTGTACTTATCGTCTGCAAAGCTATGTCGCGTGCTGCGGTATGCGGAGACTCTAAAAGCACCATAGTAGAACACAGATGAAGCTTCTAAGTTGATGTAATAGCCAGTAAGAAGTAGTACAATTCAAGTTTTAGGTATCGATTATTGACATTTTAACTGGCTTTGGTGCCTTGGACATGAGCTAGGACCTTAAGATTCTGCATGAAAGGAGGACTAGTAGCCGCGTTGCACCGGAGAATGTGAAATGTGTTCATATGTAGTAGAAACCTGAGAAATCCGTACGTTTTCGTCATTTGTTATCGAATCGACTTAAAGCCCGATCGTCACATTCGCCGCTCTTCTCTCTGAAACGGTTGTACTTATCGTCCTCAAAGCTATGTCGCGTGCTGCGGTATGTGGAGACAATAAAATCACCATAGTAGAACACAGATGAAGTTTTAAGTCGATGTAATAGCCAGTAAGATGTAGTACAATTCAAGTTTTAGGTATCGATTATTGACTTTTTAGCTGGCTTTGGTGCGTTGGACATGAGCTATGACCTTAAGATTCAGCATGAAAGGAGGACTAGCAGCCGAGTTGCACGGGAGAATGTGAAAAGTGTTCATATGTAGTAAAAACCTGAGAAATCCGTCCGTTTTCGTCATTTGTGATCGAATCGACTTAAAGCCAGATCGTCACATTGGCCGCTCTTCTCTCTGAAACGGTTGTACGTATCGTCTTCAAAGCTATGTCGCGTACTGCGGTATGCGGAGACACTAAAAGCACCATAGTAGAACACAGATGAAGCTTCTAAGTTGATGTAATAGCCAGTAAGAAGTAGTACAATTCAAGTTTTAGGTATCGATTATTGATTTTTTAGCTGGCTTTGGTGCCTTGGACATGAGCTATGACCTTAAGATTCAGCATGAAAGGAGGACTAGCAGCCGAGTTGCACGGGAGAATGTGAAAAGTGTTCATATGTAGTAAAAACCTGAGAAATCCGTCCGTTTTCGTCATTTGTTATCGAATCGACTTAATGCCAGATCGTCACATTGGCCGCTCTTCTCTCTGAAACGGTTGTACTTATCGTCTGCAAAGCTATGTCGCGTGCTGCGGTATGCGCAGACACTAAAAGCACCATAGTATAAAACAGATGAAGCTTCTATGTTGATGTAATAGCCAGTAAGAAGTAGTACAACTGAAGTTTTAGGTATCGATTATTGACTTTTTAGCTTGCTTTGGTGACTTGGACATGAGCTAGGACCTTAAGATTCTGCATGATAGGAGGACTAGCAGCCGCGTTGCACGGGAGAATGTGAAATGTGTTCATATGTAGTAGAAACCTGAGAAATCCGTCCGTTTTCGTCATTTGTTATCGAATCGACTTAAAGCCCGATCGTCACATTGGCCGCTCTTCTCTCTGAAACGGTTGTACTTATCGTCTGCAAAGCTATGTCGCGTGCTGCGGTATGCGGAGACACTAAAAGCACCATAGTAGAACACAGATGAAGCTTCTAAGTTGATGTAATAGCCAGTAAGAAGTAGTACAATTCAAGTTTTAGGAATCGATTATTGACTTTTTAGCTGGCTTTAGTGCCTTGGACATGAGCTAGGACCTTAAGATTCTGCATAGAAGGAGGACTAGCAGCCGCGTTGCACGGGAGAATGTGAAATGTGTTCATATGTAGTAGAAACCTGAGAAATCCGTTCGTTTTCGTCATTTGTTATCGAATCGACTTAAAGCCCGATCGTCACATTGGCCGCTCTTCTCTCTGAAACGGTTGTACTTATCGTATGCAAAGCTATGTTGTATGCTGCGGTATGCGGAGACACTAAAACCACCACAGTAGAACACAGATGAAGCTTCTATGTTGATGTAATAGCCAGTAAGAAGTAGTACAATTCAAGTTTTAGGTATTGATTATTGACTTTTTAGCTGGCTTTGGTGCCTTGGACATGAGCTAGGACCTTAAGAATCTGCATGAAAGGAGGACTAGCAGCCGAGTTGCACGGGAGAATGTAAAAAGTGTTCATATGTAGTAAAAACCTGAGAAATCCGTCCGTTTTCGTCATTTGTTATCGAATCGACTTAAAGCCCGATCGTCACAATGGCCGCTCTTCCCTCTGAAACGGTTGTACTTATCGTCTGCAAAGCTATGTCGCGTGGTGCGGTATGCGGAGACACTAAAAGCACCATAGTAGAACACAGATGAAGCTTCTAAGTTGATGTAATAGCCAGTAAGGAGTAGTACAATTCAAGTTTTAGGTAATGATTATTTACTTATTAGCTGGCTTTGGTGCCTTGGACATGAGCTAGGAAGTTAAGATTTGCATGAAAGGAGGACTAGCAGCCTAGCTGCACGGGAGAATGTGAAAAGTGTTCATATGTAGTAAAAACCTGAGAAATCCGTCCGTTTTCGCCATTTGTTATCGAATCGACTTAAAGCCAGATCGTCACATTGGCCGCTCTTCTCTCTGAAACGGTTGTACTTATCGTCTGCAAAGCTATGTCGCGTGCTGCGGTATGCGGAGACTCTAAAAGCACCATAGTAGAACACAGATGAAGCTTCTAAGTTGATGTAATAGCCAGTAAGAAGTAGTACAATTCAAGTTTTAGGTATCGATTATTGACATTTTAGCTGGCTTTGGTGCCTTGGACATGAGCTAGGACCTTAAGATTCTGCTTTAAAGGAGGACTAGCAGCTGAGTTGCACGGGAGAATGTGAAAAGTATTCATATGTAGTAAAAACCTGAGAAATCCGTCCGTTTTCGTCATTTGTTATCGAATCGACTTAAAGCCAGATCGTCACATTGGCCGCTCTTCTCTCCGTAACGGTTGTACTTATCGCCTGCAAAGCTATGTCGCGTGCTGCGGTATGCGGAGACACTAAAAGCACCATAGTAGAACACAGATGAAGCTTCTAAGTTGATGTAAGAACCAGTAAGAAGTAGTACAATTCAAGTTTTAGGTATCGATTATTGACTTTTTAGCTGGCTTTGGTGCCTTGGACATGAGCTAGGACCTTAAGATTCTGCATGAAAGGAGGACTAGTAGCCGCGTTGCACCGGAGAATGTGAAATGTGTTCATATGTAGTAGAAACCTGAGAAATCCGTACGTTTTCGTCATTTGTTATCGAATCGACTTAAAGCCCGATCGTCACATTCGCCGCTCTTCTCTCTGAAACGGTTGTACTTATCGTCTGCAAAGCTATGTCGCGTGCTGCGGTATGTGGAGACAATAAAATCACCATAGTAGAACACAGATGAAGTTTTAAGTCGATGTAATAGCCAGTAAGATGTAGTACAATTCAAGTTTTAGGTATCGATTATTGACTTTTTAGCTGGCTTTGGTGCGTTGGACATGAGCTATGACCTTAAGATTCAGCATGAAAGGAGGACTAGCAGCCGAGTTGCACGGGAGAATGTGAAAAGTGTTCATATGTAGTAAAAACCTGAGAAATCCGTCCGTTTTCGTCATTTGTGATCGAATCGACTTAAAGCCAGATCGTCACATTGGCCGCTCTTCTCTCTGAAACGGTTGTACATATCGTCTTCAAAGCTATGTCGCGTACTGCGGTATGCGGAGACACTAAAAGCACCATAGTAGAACACAGATGAAGCTTCTAAGTTGATGTAATAGCCAGTAAGAAGTAGTACAATTCAAGTTTTAGGTATCGATTATTGATTTTTTAGCTGGCTTTGGTGCCTTGGACATGAGCTATGACCTTAAGATTCAGCATGAAAGGAGGACTAGCAGCCGAGTTGCACGGGAGAATGTGAAAAGTGTTCATATGTAGTAAAAACCTGAGAAATCCGTCCGTTTTCGTCATTTGTTATCGAATCGACTTAATGCCAGATCGTCACATTGGCCGCTCTTCTCTCTGAAACGGTTGTACTTATCGTCTGCAAAGCTATGTCGCGTGCTGCGGTATGCGCAGACACTAAAAGCACCATAGTATAAAACAGATGAAGCTTCTATGTTGATGTAATAGCCAGTAAGAAGTAGTACAACTGAAGTTTTAGGTATCGATTATTGACTTTTTAGCTGGCTTTGGTGACTTGGACATGAGCTAGGACCTTAAGATTCTGCATGATAGGAGGACTAGCAGCCGCGTTGCACGGGAGAATGTGAAATGTGTTCATATGTAGTAGAAACCTGAGAAATCCGTCCGTTTTCGTCATTTGTTATCGAATCGACTTAAAGCCCGATCGTCACATTGGCCGCTCTTCTCTCTGAAACGGTTGTACTTATCGTCTGCAAAGCTATGTCGCGTGCTGCGGTATGCGGAGACACTAAAAGCACCATAGTAGAACACAGATGAAGCTTCTAAGTTGATGTAATAGCCAGTAAGAAGTAGTACAATTCAAGTTTTAGGAATCGATTATTGACTTTTTAGCTGGCTTTAGTGCCTTGGACATGAGCTAGGACCTTAAGATTCTGCATAGAAGGAGGACTAGCAGCCGCGTTGCACGGGAGAATGTGAAATGTGTTCATATGTAGTAGAAACCTGAGAAATCCGTTCGTTTTCGTCATTTGTTATCGAATCGACTTAAAGCCCGATCGTCACATTGGCCGCTCTTCTCTCTGAAACGGTTGTACTTATCGTATGCAAAGCTATGTTGTATGCTGCGGTATGCGGAGACACTAAAACCACCACAGTAGAACACAGATGAAGCTTCTATGTTGATGTAATAGCCAGTAAGAAGTAGTACAATTCAAGTTTTAGGTATTGATTATTGACTTTTTAGCTGGCTTTGGTGCCTTGGACATGAGCTAGGACCTTAAGAATCTGCATGAAAGGAGGACTAGCAGCCGAGTTGCACGGGAGAATGTAAAAAGTGTTCATATGTAGTAAAAACCTGAGAAATCCGTCCGTTTTCGTCATTTGTTATCGAATCGACTTAAAGCCCGATCGTCACAATGGCCGCTCTTCCCTCTGAAACGGTTGTACTTATCGTCTGCAAAGCTATGTCGCGTGGTGCGGTATGCGGAGACACTAAAAGCACCATAGTAGAACACAGATGAAGCTTCTAAGTTGATGTAATAGCCAGTAAGGAGTAGTACAATTCAAGTTTTAGGTAATGATTATTTACTTATTAGCTGGCTTTGGTGCCTTGGACATGAGCTAGGAAGTTAAGATTTGCATGAAAGGAGGACTAGCAGCCGAGCTGCACGGGAGAATGTGAAAAGTGCTCATATGTAGTAAAAACCTGAGAAAGCTGTCCGTTTTCGTCATTTGTTATCGAATCGACTTAAAGCCAGATCGTCACATTGGCCGCTCTTCTCTCTGAAACGGTTGTACGTATCGTCTTCAAAGCTATGTCGCGTACTGCGGTATGCGGAGACACTAAAAGCACCATAGTAGAACACAGATGAAGCTTGTAAGTAGATGTAATAGCCAGTAAGAAGTAGTACAATTCAAGTTTTAGGTACTGATTATTTACTTTTTAGCTTACTTTGGTGCCTTGGACATGAGCTAAGACCTTAAGTTTCTGCATGAAAGGAGGACTAGCAGCCGAGTTACACGGGAGAATGTGAAAAATGTTCATATGTAGTAAAAACCTGAGAAATCCGTCCGTTTTCTTCATTTGTTATCGAATCGACTTAAAGCCAGATCGTCACATTGGCCGCTCTTCTCTCTGAAACGGTTGTACTTATCGTCTGCAAATCTATGTCGCGTGCTTCGGTATGCGGAGACACTAAAAGCACCATAGTAGAACACAGATGAAGCTTCTAAGTTGATGTAATAGCCAGTAAGAAGTAGTACAATTCAAGTTTTAGGTACTGATTATTTACTTTTTAGCTTACTTTGGTGCCTTGGACATGAGCTAGGACCTTAAGTTTCTGCATGAAAGGAGGACTAGCAGCCGAGTTACACGGGAGAATGTGAAAAATGTTCATATGTAGTAAAAACCTGAGAAATCCGTCCGTTTTCTTCATTTGTTATCGAATCGACTTAAAGCCAGATCGTCACATTGGCCGCTCTTCTCTCTGAAACGGTTGTATATATCGTCTGCAAAGCTATGTCGCGTGCTGCGGTGTGCGGAGACACTAAATGCACCATAGTAGAACACAGATGAAGCTTCTAAGTTGATGTAATAGCCAGTAAGGAGTAGTACAATTCAAGTTTTAGGTACTGATAATTTACTTTTTAGCTGGCTTTGGTGCCTTAGACATGAGCTAGGAAGTTAAGATTTGCATGAAAGGAGGACTAGCAGCCGAGCTGCACGGGAGAGTGTGAAAAGTGTTCATATGTAGTAAAAACCTGAGAAAGCTGTCCGTTTTCTTCATTTGTTATCGAATCGACTTAAAGCCAGATCGTCACATTGGCCGCTCTTCTCTCTGAAACGGTTGTACTTATCGTTTGCAAAGCTATGTCGTATGCTGCGGTATGCGGAGACACTAAAACCACCACAGTAGAACACAGATGAAGCTTCTAAGATGATGTAATAGCCAGTAAGAAGTAGTACAATTCAAGTTTTAGGAATCGATTATTGACTTTTTAGCTGGCTTTGGTGCCTTGGACATGAGCTAGGACCTTAAGAATCTGCATGAAAGGAGGACTAGCAGCCGAGTTGCACGGGAGAATGTAAAAAGTGTTCATATGTAGTAAAAACCTGAGAAATCCGTCCGTTTTCGTCATTTGTTATCGAATCGACTTAAGGCCAGATCGTAACATTGGCCGCTCTTCTCTCTGAAACGGTTGTACTTATCGTCTGCAAAGCTATTTCGCGTGCTGCGGTACGCGGAGACTCTACAAGCACCATAGTAGAACACAGATGAAGCTTCTAAGTTGATGTAATAGCCAGTAAGATGTAGTACAATTCAAGTTTTAGGTATCGATTATTGACTGTTTAGCTGGCTTTGGTGCCTTGGACATGATCTAGGACCTTAAGATTCTCCATGAAAGGAGGACTAGCAGCCGAGTTGCACGGGACAATGTGAAACGTGTTCATATGTAGTAAAAACCTGAGAAATCCGTCAGTTTTCGTCATTTGTTATCGAATCGACTTAACGCCAGATCGTCACTTGGCCGATCTTATCCCTGAAACGGTTGTACTTATCGTCTGCAAAGCTATGTCTCGTGCTGCGGTATGCCGAGACACTAAAAGCACCATAGTAGAACACAGATGAAGCTTCTAAGTTGATGTAATAGCCAGTAAGAAGTAGTACAATTCAAGTTTTAGGTACTGATTATTTACTTTTTAGCTTACTTTGGTGCCTTGGACATGAGCTAGGACCTTAAGTTTCTGCATGAAAGGAGGACTAGCAGCCGAGTTACACGGGAGAATGTGAAAAATGTTCATATGTAGTAAAAACCTGAGAAATCCGTCCGTTTTCTTCATTTGTTATCGAATCGACTTAAAGCCAGATCGTCACATTGGCCGCTCTTCTCTCTGAAACGGTTGTATATATCGTCTGCAAAGCTATGTCGCGTGCTGCGGTGTGCGGAGACACTAAATGCACCATAGTAGAACACAGATGAAGCTTCGAAGTTGATGCAATAGCCAGTAAGAAGTAGTACAATTCGAGTTTTAGGTATCTATTATTGACTTTTTAGCTGGCTTTGGTGCCTTGGACATGAGCTAGGACCTTAAGATTCTGCATGAAAGGAGGACTAGCAGCCGCGTTGCACGGGAGAATGTGAAATGTGTTCATATGTAGTAAAAACCTGAGAAATCCGTCCTTTTCCGTCATTTGTTATCGAATCGACTTAAAGCCCGATCGTCACATTGGCCGCTCATCTCTCTGAAACGGTTGTACTTATCGTCTGCAAAGCTATGTCGTATGCTGCGGTATGTGGAGACACTAAAACCACCACAATAGAACACAGATGAAGCTTCAAAGTTGATGTGATAGCCCGTAAGAAGTAGTACAATTCAATTTTTAGGTATTGATTATTGACTTTTTAGCTGGCTTTGGTGCCTTGGAAATGAGCTAGGCCCTTAAGAATCTGCAGCCGTGTTGCACGGGAGAATGTGAAAAGTGTTCATATGTTGTAAAAAACTTGAGAAATCCTTCCGTTTTCGTCATTTGTTATCGAATCGATTTAAAGCCAGATCGTCACATTGGCCGCTCTACTCTCTGAAACGGTTGTACTTATCGTCTGCAAAGCTATGTCACGTGCTTCGGTATGCGGAGACTGTAAAAGCACCATAGTAGAACACAGATGAAGCTTCTAAGTTGATGTAAGAACCAGTAAGAAGTAGTACAATTCAAGTTTTAGGTATCGATTATTGACTTTTTAGCTGGCTTTGGTGCCTTGGACATGAGCTAGGACCTTAAGATTCTACATGAAAGGCGATCTAGCAGCCGAGTTGCACGGGAGAATGTGAAAAGTGTTCATATGTAGTAAAAACCTGAGAAATCCGTCCGTTTTCGTCATTTGATATCGAATCGACTTAAAGCCAGATCGTCACATTGGCCGCTCTTCTCTCTGAAACGGTTGTACTTATCGTCTGCAAAGCTATGTCGCGTGCTGCGGTATGCGGAGACTGTAAAAGCACCATAGTAGAACACAGATGAAGCTTCTAAGTTGATGTAAGAACCAGTAAGAAGTAGTACAATTCAAGTTTTAGGTATCGATTATTGACTTTTTAGCTGGCTTTGGTGCCTTGGACATGAGCTAGGACCTTAAGATTCTGCATGAAAGGAGGACTAGTAGCCGCGTTGCACCGGAGAATGTGAAATGTGTTCATATGTAGTAGAAACCTGAGAAATCCGTACGTTTTCGTCATTTGTTATCGAATCGACTTAAAGCCCGATCGTCACATTCGCCGCTCTTCTCTCTGAAACGGTTGTACTTATCGTCTGCAAAGCTATGTCGCGTGCTGCGGTATGTGGAGACAATAAAATCACCATAGTAGAACACAGATGAAGTTTTAAGTCGATGTAATAGCCAGTAAGATGTAGTACAATTCAAGTTTTAGGTATCGATTATTGACTTTTTAGCTGGCTTTGGTGCGTTGGACATGAGCTATGACCTTAAGATTCAGCATGAAAGGAGGACTAGCAGCCGAGTTGCACGGGAGAATGTGAAAAGTGTTCATATGTAGTAAAAACCTGAGAAATCCGTCCGTTTTCGTCATTTGTGATCGAATCGACTTAAAGCCAGATCGTCACATTGGCCGCTCTTCTCTCTGAAACGGTTGTACGTATCGTCTTCAAAGCTATGTCGCGTACTGCGGTATGCGGAGACACTAAAAGCACCATAGTAGAACACAGATGAAGCTTCTAAGTTGATGTAATAGCCAGTAAGAAGTAGTACAATTCAAGTTTTAGGTATCGATTATTGATTTTTTAGCTGGCTTTGGTGCCTTGGACATGAGCTATGACCTTAAGATTCAGCATGAAAGGAGGACTAGCAGCCGAGTTGCACGGGAGAATGTGAAAAGTGTTCATATGTAGTAAAAACCTGAGAAATCCGTCCGTTTTCGTCATTTGTTATCGAATCGACTTAATGCCAGATCGTCACATTGGCCGCTCTTCTCTCTGAAACGGTTGTACTTATCGTCTGCAAAGCTATGTCGCGTGCTGCGGTATGCGCAGACACTAAAAGCACCATAGTATAAAACAGATGAAGCTTCTATGTTGATGTAATAGCCAGTAAGAAGTAGTACAACTGAAGTTTTAGGTATCGATTATTGACTTTTTAGCTGGCTTTGGTGACTTGGACATGAGCTAGGACCTTAAGATTCTGCATGATAGGAGGACTAGCAGCCGCGTTGCACGGGAGAATGTGAAATGTGTTCATATGTAGTAGAAACCTGAGAAATCCGTCCGTTTTCGTCATTTGTTATCGAATCGACTTAAAGCCCGATCGTCACATTGGCCGCTCTTCTCTCTGAAACGGTTGTACTTATCGTCTGCAAAGCTATGTCGCGTGCTGCGGTATGCGGAGACACTAAAAGCACCATAGTAGAACACAGATGAAGCTTCTAAGTTGATGTAATAGCCAGTAAGAAGTAGTACAATTCAAGTTTTAGGAATCGATTATTGACTTTTTAGCTGGCTTTAGTGCCTTGGACATGAGCTAGGACCTTAAGATTCTGCATAGAAGGAGGACTAGCAGCCGCGTTGCACGGGAGAATGTGAAATGTGTTCATATGTAGTAGAAACCTGAGAAATCCGTTCGTTTTCGTCATTTGTTATCGAATCGACTTAAAGCCCGATCGTCACATTGGCCGCTCTTCTCTCTGAAACGGTTGTACTTATCGTATGCAAAGCTATGTTGTATGCTGCGGTATGCGGAGACACTAAAACCACCACAGTAGAACACAGATGAAGCTTCTATGTTGATGTAATAGCCAGTAAGAAGTAGTACAATTCAAGTTTTAGGTATTGATTATTGACTTTTTAGCTGGCTTTGGTGCCTTGGACATGAGCTAGGAAGTTAAGATTTGCATGAAAGGAGGACTAGCAGCCGAGCTGCACGGGAGAATGTGAAAAGTGTTCATATGTAGTAAAAACCTGAGAAAGCTGTCCGTTTTCGTCATTTGTTATCGAATCGACTTAAAGCCAGATCGTCACATTGGCCGCTCTTCTCTCTGAAACGGTTGTACGTATCGTCTTCAAAGCTATGTCGCGTACTGCGGTATGCGGAGACACTAAAAGCACCATAGTAGAACACAGATGAAGCTTGTAAGTAGATGTAATAGCCAGTAAGAAGTAGTACAATTCAAGTTTTAGGTACTGATTATTTACTTTTTAGCTTACTTTGGTGCCTTGGACATGAGCTAAGACCTTAAGTTTCTGCATGAAAGGAGGACTAGCAGCCGAGTTACACGGGAGAATGTGAAAAATGTTCATATGTAGTAAAAACCTGAGAAATCCGTCCGTTTTCTTCATTTGTTATCGAATCGACTTAAATCCAGATCGTCACATTGGCCGCTCTTCTCTCTGAAACGGTTGTACTTATCGTCTGCAAATCTATGTCGCGTGCTTCGGTATGCGGAGACACTAAAAGCACCATAGTAGAACACAGATGAAGCTTCTAAGTTGATGTAATAGCCAGTAAGAAGTAGTACAATTCAAGTTTTAGGTACTGATTATTTACTTTTTAGCTTACTTTGGTGCCTTGGACATGAGCTAGGACCTTAAGTTTCTGCATGAAAGGAGGACTAGCAGCCGAGTTACACGGGAGAATGTGAAAAATGTTCATATGTAGTAAAAACCTGAGAAATCCGTCCGTTTTCTTCATTTGTTATCGAATCGACTTAAAGCCAGATCGTCACATTGGCCGCTCTTCTCTCTGAAACGGTTGTATATATCGTCTTCAAAGCTATGTCGCGTGCTGCGGTGTGCGGAGACACTAAATGCACCATAGTAGAACACAGATGAAGCTTCTAAGTTGATGTAATAGCCAGTAAGAAGTAGTACAATTCAAGTTTTAGGAATCGATTATTGACTTTTTAGCTGGCTTTGGTGCCTTGGACATGAGCTAGGACCTTAAGAATCTGCATGAAAGGAGGACTAGCAGCCGAGTTGCACGGGAGAATGTAAAAAGTGTTCATATGTAGTAAAAACCTGAGAAATCCGTCCGTTTTCGTCATTTGTTATCGAATCGACTTAAGGCCAGATCGTAACATTGGCCGCTCTTCTCTCTGAAACGGTTGTATTTATCGTCTGCAAAGCTATTTCGCGTGCTGCGGTACGCGGAGACTCTAAAAGCACCATAGTAGAACACAGATGAAGCTTCTAAGTTGATGTAATAGCCAGTAAGATGTAGTACAATTCAAGTTTTAGGTATCGATTATTGACTGTTTAGCTGGCTTTGGTGCCTTGGACATGATCTAGGACCTTAAGATTCTCCATGAAAGGAGGACTAGCAGCCGAGTTGCACGGGACAATGTGAAACGTGTTCATATGTAGTAAAAACCTGAGAAATCCGTCAGTTTTCGTCATTTGTTATCGAATCGACTTAACGCCAGATCGTCACTTGGCCGATCTTATCCCTGAAACGGTTGTACTTATCGTCTGCAAAGCTATGTCTCGTGCTGCGGTATGCCGAGACACTAAAAGCACCATAGTAGAACACAGATGAAGCTTCTAAGTTGATGTAATAGCCAGTAAGAAGTAGTACAATTCAAGTTTTAGGTACTGATTATTTACTTTTTAGCTTACTTTGGTGCCTTGGACATGAGCTAGGACCTTAAGTTTCTGCATGAAAGGAGGACTAGCAGCCGAGTTACACGGGAGAATGTGAAAAATGTTCATATGTAGTAAAAACCTGAGAAATCCGTCCGTTTTCTTCATTTGTTATCGAATCGACTTAAAGCCAGATCGTCACATTGGCCGCTCTTCTCTCTGAAACGGTTGTATATATCGTCTGCAAAGCTATGTCGCGTGCTGCGGTGTGCGGAGACACTAAATGCACCATAGTAGAACACAGATGAAGCTTCGAAGTTGATGCAATAGCCAGTAAGAAGTAGTACAATTCGAGTTTTAGGTATCAATTATTGACTTTTTAGCTGGCTTTGGTGCCTTGGACATGAGCTAGGACCTTAAGATTCTGCATGAAAGGAGGACTAGCAGCCGCGTTGCACGGGAGAATGTGAAATGTGTTCATATGTAGTAAAAACCTGAGAAATCCGTCCTTTTCCGTCATTTGTTATCGAATCGACTTAAAGCCCGATCGTCACATTGGCCGCTCATCTCTCTGAAACGGTTGTACTTATCGTCTGCAAAGCTATGTCGTATGCTGCGGTATGTGGAGACACTAAAACCACCACAATAGAACACAGATGAAGCTTCTAAGTTGATGTGATAGCCCGTAAGAAGTAGTACAATTCAATTTTTAGGTATTGATTATTGACTTTTTAGCTGGCTTTGGTACCTTGGAAATGAGCTAGGCCCTTAAGAATCTGCAGCCGTGTTGCACGGGAGAATGTGAAAAGTGTTCATATGTTGTAAAAAACTTGAGAAATCCTTCCGTTTTCGTCATTTGTTATCGAATCGATTTAAAGCCAGATCGTCACATTGGCCGCTCTACTCTCTGAAACGGTTGTACTTATCGTCTGCAAAGCTATGTCACGTGCTTCGGTATGCGGAGACACTGAAAGCACCATAGTAGAACACAGATGAAGCTTCTAAGTTGATGTAATAGCCAGTAAGAAGTAGTACAATTCAAGTTTTAGGTAGTGATTATTGACTTTTTAACTGGCTTTGGTGCCTTGGACATGAGCTAGGACATTAAGATTCTGCATGAATGGAGGACTAGCAGCCGCGTTGCACGGGACAATGTGAAAAGTGTTCATATGTAGTAAAAACCTGAGAAATCCGTCCGTTTTCGTCATTAGTTATCGAATCGACTTAAAGCCCGATCGTCAAAATGGCCGCTCTTCCCTCTGAAACGGTTGTACTTATCGTCTGCAAAGCTATGTCGCGTGCTGCGGTATGCGGAGACACTAAAAGCACCATAGTAGAACACTGATGAAGCTTCTAAGTTGATGTAATAGCCAGTAAGAAGTAGTACAATTCAATTTTTAGGTATCGATTATTGACTTTTTAGCTGCCTTTGGTGCCTTGGACATGAGCTAGGACCTTAAGATTCTACATGAAAGGCGATCTAGCAGCCGAGTTGCACGGGAGAATGTGAAAAGTGTTCATATGTAGTAAAAACCTGAGAAATCCGTCCGTTTTCGTCATTTGATATCGAATCGACTTAAAGCCAGATCGTCACATTGGCCGCTCTTCTCTCTGAAACGGTTGTACTTATCGTCTGAAAAGCTATGTCGCGTGCTGCGGTACGCGGAGACTCTAAAAGCACCATAGTAGAACACAGATGAAGCTTCTAAGTTGATGTAATAGCCAGTAAGAAGTAGTACAATTCAAGTTTTATGTATTGATTATTGACTTCTTAGCTGGCTTTGGTGCCTTGGACATGAGCTAGGACCTTAAGATTCTGCATGAATGGAGGACTAGCAGCCGAGTTGCACGGGAGAATGTGAAAAGTGTTCATATGTAGTAAAAACCTGAGAAATCTGTCCGTTTTCGTCATTTGTTATCGAATCGACTTAAAGCCAGATCGTCAAATTGGCTCCTCCTTTCTCTGAAACGGTTGTACTTATCGTCTGCAAAGCTATGTCGCGTGCAGCGGTATGCGGAGACAAGAAAATCACCATAGTAGAACACAGATGAAGCTTCTAAGTTGATATAATAGCCAGTAAGAAGTAGTACACTTCAAGTTTTAGGTAACGATTATTGACTTTTTAGCTGGCTTTGGTGCCTTGGACATAGGCTAGGACCTTAAGATTCTGCATCAAAAGGAGGACTAGCAGCCGAGTTGCACGGGAGAAAGTGAAAAGTGTTCATATGTAGTAAAAACCTGAGAAATCCGTCAGTTTTCGTCATTTGTTATCGAATCGACTTAACGCCAGATCGTCACTTGGCCGATCTTATCCCTGAAACGGTTGTACTTATCGTCTGCAAAGCTATGTCTCGTGCTGCGGTATGCCGAGACACTAAAAGCACCATAGTAGAACACAGATGAAGCTTCTAAGTTGATGTAATAGCCAGTAAGAAGTAGTACAATTCAAGTTTTAGGTACTGATTATTTACTTTTTAGCTTACTTTGGTGCCTTGGACATGAGCTAGGACCTTAAGTTTCTGCATGAAAGGAGGACTAGCAGCCGAGTTACACGGGAGAATGTGAAAAATGTTCATATGTAGTAAAAACCTGAGAAATCCGTCCGTTTTCTTCATTTGTTATCGAATCGACTTAAAGCCAGATCGTCACATTGGCCGCTCTTCTCTCTGAAACGGTTGTATATATCGTCTGCAAAGCTATGTCGCGTGCTGCGGTGTGCGGAGACACTAAATGCACCATAGTAGAACACAGATGAAGCTTCGAAGTTGATGCAATAGCCAGTAAGAAGTAGTACAATTCGAGTTTTAGGTATCAATTATTGACTTTTTAGCTGGCTTTGGTGCCTTGGACATGAGCTAGGACCTTAAGATTCTGCATGAAAGGAGGACTAGCAGCCGCGTTGCACGGGAGAATGTGAAATGTGTTCATATGTAGTAAAAACCTGAGAAATCCGTCCGTTTCCGTCATTTGTTATCGAATCGACTTAAAGCCCGATCGTCACATTGGCCGCTCATCTCTCTGAAACGGTTGTACTTATCGTCTGCAAAGCTATGTCGTATGCTGCGGTATGTGGAGACACTAAAACCACCACAATAGAACACAGATGAAGCTTCTAAGTTGATGTGATAGCCCGTAAGAAGTAGTACAATTCAATTTTTAGGTATTGATTATTGACTTTTTAGCTGGCTTTGGTGCCTTGGAAATGAGCTAGGCCCTTAAGAATCTGCAGCCGTGTTGCACGGGAGAATGTGAAAAGTGTTCATATGTTGTAAAAAACTTGAGAAATCCTTCCGTTTTCGTCATTTGTTATCGAATCGATTTAAAGCCAGATCGTCACATTGGCCGCTCTTCTCTCTGAAACGGTTGTACTTATCGTCTGCAAAGCTATGTCACGTGCTTCGGTATGCGGAGACACTGAAAGCACCATAGTAGAACACAGATGAAGCTTCTAAGTTGATGTAATAGCCAGTAAGAAGTAGTACAATTCAAGTTTTAGGTAGTGATTATTGACTTTTTAACTGGCTTTGGTGCCTTGGACATGAGCTAGGACATTAAGATTCTGCATGAATGGAGGACTAGCAGCCGAGTTGCACGGGACAATGTGAAAAGTGTTCATATCTAGTAAAAACCTGAGAAATCCGTCCGTTTTCGTCATTAGTTATCGAATCGACTTAAAGCCCGAACGTCAAAATGGCCGCTCTTCCCTCTGAAACGGTTGTACTTATCGTCTGCAAAGCTATGTCGCGTGCTGCGGTATGCGGAGACACTAAAAGCACCATAGTAGAACACAGATGAAGCTTCTAAGTTGATGTAATAGCCAGTAAGAAGTAGTACAATTCAAGTTTTAGGTATCGATTATTGACTTTTTAGCTGTCTTTGGTGCCTTGGACATGAGCTAGGACCTTAAGATTCTACATGAAAGGCGATCTAGCAGCCGAGTTGCACGGGAGAATGTGAAAAGTGTTCATATGTAGTAAAAACCTGAGAAATCCGTCCGTTTTCGTCATTTGATATCGAATCGACTTAAAGCCAGATCGTCACATTGGCCGCTCTTCTCTCTGAAACGGTTGTACTTATCGTCTGCAAAGCTATGTCGCGTGCTGCGGTACGCGGAGACTCTAAAAGCACCATAGTAGAACACAGATGAAGCTTCTAAGTTGATGTAATAGCCAGTAAGAAGTAGTACAATTCAAGTTTTATGTATTGATTATTGACTTCTTAGCTGGCTTTGGTGCCTTGGACATGAGCTAGGACCTTAAGTTTCTGCATGAAAGGAGGACTAGCAGCCGAGTTACACGGGAGAATGTGAAAAATGTTCATGTGTAGTAAAAACCTGAGAAATCCGTCCGTTTTCTTCATTTGTTATCGAATCGACTTAAAGCCAGATCGTCACATTGGCCGCTCTTCTCTCTGAAACGGTTGTATATATCGTCTGCAAAGCTATGTCGCGTGCTGCGGTGTGCGGAGACACTAAATGCACCATAGTAGAACACAGATGAAGCTTCGAAGTTGATGCAATAGCCAGTAAGAAGTAGTACAATTCGAGTTTTAGGTATCAATTATTGACTTTTTAGCTGGCTTTGGTGCCTTGGACATGAGCTAGGACCTTAAGATTCTGCATGAAAGGAGGACTAGCAGCCGCGTTGCACGGGAGAATGTGAAATGTGTTCATATGTAGTAAAAACCTGAGAAATCCGTCCTTTTCCGTCATTTGTTATCGAATCGACTTAAAGCCCGATCGTCACATTGGCCGCTCATCTCTCTGAAACGGTTGTACTTATCGTCTGCAAAGCTATGTCGTATGCTGCGGTATGTGGAGACACTAAAACCACCACAATAGAACACAGATGAAGCTTCTAAGTTGATGTGATAGCCCGTAAGAAGTAGTACAATTCAATTTTTAGGTATTGATTATTGACTTTTTAGCTGGCTTTGGTGCCTTGGAAATGAGCTAGGCCCTTAAGAATCTGCAGCCGTGTTGCACGGGAGAATGTGAAAAGTGTTCATATGTTGTAAAAAACTTGAGAAATCCTTCCGTTTTCGTCATTTGTTATCGAATCGATTTAAAGCCAGATCGTCACATTGGCCGCTCTACTCTCTGAAACGGTTGTACTTATCGTCTGCAAAGCTATGTCACGTGCTTCGGTATGCGGAGACACTGAAAGCACCATAGTAGAACACAGATGAAGCTTCTAAGTTGATGTAATAGCCAGTAAGAAGTAGTACAATTCAAGTTTTAGGTAGTGATTATTGACTTTGTAACTGGCTTTGGTGCCTTGGACATGAGCTAGGACATTAAGATTCTGCATGAATGGAGGACTAGCAGCCGAGTTGCACGGGACAATGTGAAAAGTGTTCATATGTAGTAAAAACCTGAGAAATCCGTCCGTTTTCATCATTAGTTATCGAATCGACTTAAAGCCCGATCGTCAAAATGGCCGCTCTTCCCTCTGAAACGGTTGTACTTATCGTCTGCAAAGCTATGTCGCGTGCTGCGGTATGCGGAGACACTAAAAGCACCATAGTAGAACACTGATGAAGCTTCTAAGTTGATGTAATAGCCAGTAAGAAGTAGTACAATTCAATTTTTAGGTATCGATTATTGACTTTTTAGCTGTCTTTGGTGCCTTGGACATGAGCTAGGACCTTAAGATTCTACATGAAAGGCGATCTAGCAGCCGAGTTGCACGGGAGAATGTGAAAAGTGTTCATATGTAGTAAAAACCTGAGAAATCCGTCCGTTTTCGTCATTTGATATCGAATCGACTTAAAGCCAGATCGTCACATTGGCCGCTCTTCTCTCTGAAACGGTTGTACTTATCGTCTGAAAAGCTATGTCGCGTGCTGCGGTACGCGGAGACTCTAAAAGCACCATAGTAGAACACAGATGAAGCTTCTAAGTTGATGTAATAGCCAGTAAGAAGTAGTACAATTCAAGTTTTATGTATTGATTATTGACTTCTTAGCTGGCTTTGGTGCCTTGGACATGAGCTAGGACCTTAAGATTCTGCATGAATGGAGGACTAGCAGCCGAGTTGCACGGGAGAATGTGAAAAGTGTTCATATGTAGTAAAAACCTGAGAAATCTGTCCGTTTTCGTCATTTGTTATCGAATCGACTTAAAGCCAGATCGTCAAATTGGCTCCTCCTTTCTCTGAAACGGTTGTACTTATCGTCTGCAAAGCTATGTCGCGTGCTGCGGTATGCGGAGACAAGAAAATCACCATAGTAGAACACAGATGAAGCTTCTAAGTTGATATAATAGCCAGTAAGAAGTAGTACACTTCAAGTTTTAGGTAACGATTATTGACTTTTTAGCTGGCTTTGGTGCCTTGGACATAGGCTAGGACCTTAAGATTCTGCATCAAAAGGAGGACTAGCAGCCGAGTTGCACGGGAGAAAGTGAAAAGTGTTCATATGTAGTAAAAACCTGAGAAATCCGTCAGTTTTCGTCATTTGTTATCGAATCGACTTAACGCCAGATCGTCACTTGGCCGATCTTATCCCTGAAACGGTTGTACTTATCGTCTGCAAAGCTATGTCTCGTGCTGCGGTATGCCGAGACACTAAAAGCACCATAGTAGAACACAGATGAAGCTTCTAAGTTGATGTAATAGCCAGTAAGAAGTAGTACAATTCAAGTTTTAGGTACTGATTATTTACTTTTTAGCTTACTTTGGTGCCTTGGACATGAGCTAGGACCTTAAGTTTCTGCATGAAAGGAGGACTAGCAGCCGAGTTACACGGGAGAATGTGAAAAATGTTCATATGTAGTAAAAACCTGAGAAATCCGTCCGTTTTCTTCATTTGTTATCGAATCGACTTAAAGCCAGATCGTCACATTGGCCGCTCTTCTCTCTGAAACGGTTGTATATATCGTCTGCAAAGCTATGTCGCGTGCTGCGGTGTGCGGAGACACTAAATGCACCATAGTAGAACACAGATGAAGCTTCGAAGTTGATGCAATAGCCAGTAAGAAGTAGTACAATTCGAGTTTTAGGTATCAATTATTGACTTTTTAGCTGGCTTTGGTGCCTTGGACATGAGCTAGGACCTTAAGATTCTGCATGAAAGGAGGACTAGCAGCCGCGTTGCACGGGAGAATGTGAAATGTGTTCATATGTAGTAAAAACCTGAGAAATCCGTCCGTTTCCGTCATTTGTTATCGAATCGACTTAAAGCCCGATCGTCACATTGGCCGCTCATCTCTCTGAAACGGTTGTACTTATCGTCTGCAAAGCTATGTCGTATGCTGCGGTATGTGGAGACACTAAAACCACCACAATAGAACACAGATGAAGCTTCTAAGTTGATGTGATAGCCCGTAAGAAGTAGTACAATTCAATTTTTAGGTATTGATTATTGACTTTTTAGCTGGCTTTGGTGCCTTGGAAATGAGCTAGGCCCTTAAGAATCTGCAGCCGTGTTGCACGGGAGAATGTGAAAAGTGTTCATATGTTGTAAAAAACTTGAGAAATCCTTCCGTTTTCGTCATTTGTTATCGAATCGATTTAAAGCCAGATCGTCACATTGGCCGCTCTTCTCTCTGAAACGGTTGTACTTATCGTCTGCAAAGCTATGTCACGTGCTTCGGTATGCGGAGACACTGAAAGCACCATAGTAGAACACAGATGAAGCTTCTAAGTTGATGTAATAGCCAGTAAGAAGTAGTACAATTCAAGTTTTAGGTAGTGATTATTGACTTTTTAACTGGCTTTGGTGCCTTGGACATGAGCTAGGACATTAAGATTCTGCATGAATGGAGGACTAGCAGCCGAGTTGCACGGGACAATGTGAAAAGTGTTCATATGTAGTAAAAACCTGAGAAATCCGTCCGTTTTCGTCATTAGTTATCGAATCGACTTAAAGCCCGAACGTCAAAATGGCCGCTCTTCCCTCTGAAACTGTTGTACTTATCGTCTGCAAAGCTATGTCGCGTGCTGCGGTATGCGGAGACACTAAAAGCACCATAGTAGAACACTGATGAAGCTTCTAAGTTGATGTAATAGCCAGTAAGAAGTAGTACAATTCAAGTTTTAGGTATCGATTATTGACTTTTTAGCTGTCTTTGGTGCCTTGGACATGAGCTAGGACCTTAAGATTCTGCATGAAAGGCGATCTAGCAGCCGAGTTGCACGGGAGAATGTGAAAAGTGTTCATATGTAGTAAAAACCTGAGAAATCCGTCCGTTTTCGTCATTTGATATCGAATCGACTTAAAGCCAGATCGTCACATTGGCCGCTCTTCTCTCTGAAACGGTTGTACTTATCGTCTGCAAAGCTATGTCGCGTGCTGCGGTACGCGGAGACTCTAAAAGCACCATAGTAGAACACAGATGAAGCTTCTAAGTTGATGTAATAGCCAGTAAGAAGTAGTACAATTCAAGTTTTATGTATTGATTATTGACTTCTTAGCTGGCTTTGGTGCCTTGGACATGAGCTAGGACCTTAAGATTCTGCATGAATGGAGGACTAGCAGCCGAGTTGCACGGGAGAATGTGAAAAGTGTTCATATGTAGTAAAAACCTGAGAAATCTGTCCGTTTTCGTCATTTGTTATCGAATCGACTTAAAGCCAGATCGTCAAATTGGCTCCTCCTTTCTCTGAAACGGTTGTACTTATCGTCTGCAAAGCTATGTCGCGTGCTGCGGTATGCGGAGACAAGAAAATCACCATAGTAGAACACAGATGAAGCTTCTAAGTTGATATAATAGCCAGTAAGAAGTAGTACACTTCAAGTTTTAGGTAACGATTATTGACTTTTTAGCTGGCTTTGGTGCCTTGGACATAGGCTAGGACCTTAAGATTCTGCATCAAAAGGAGGACTAGCAGCCGAGTTGCACGGGAGAAAGTGAAAAGTGTTCATATGTAGTAAAAACCTGAGAAATCCATCCGTTTTCGTCATTTGTTATCGAATCGACTTAAAGCCAGATCGTCACATTGGCCGCTCTTCTCTCTGATACGGTTGTACTTATCGTCTGGAAATCTATGTCGCGTGCTGCGGTATGCGGAGACACTAAAAGCACCATAGTAGAACACAGATGAAGCTTCTAAGATGATGTAACAGCCAGTAAGAAGTAGTATAATTCAAGTTTTAGGTATCGATTATTGACTTTTTAGCTGGCTTTGGTGATCTGGACATGAGCTAGGACCTTAAGATTCTGCATGAAAGGAGGACTAGCAGCCGAGTTGCACGGGAGAATGTGAAAAGTGTTCATATGTAGTAAAAACCTGAGAAATCCGTCCGTTTTCGTCATTTGTTATCGAATCGACTTAATGCCACAACGTCACATTGGCCGCTCCTCTCTCTTAAACGGTTGTACTTATCGTCCTCAAAGCTATGTCGCGTGCAGCGGTATGCGGAGACACTAAAAGCTCCATAGTAGAACACAGATGAAGCTTCTAAGTTGATGTAATAGCCAGTAAGAAGTAGTACAATTCGAGTTTTAGGTATCGATTATTGACTTTTTAGCTGGCTTTGGTGCCTTGGACATGAGCTAGGACCTTAAGATTCTGCATGAAAGGAGGACTAGCAGCCACGTTGCACGGGAGAATGTGAAATGTGTTCATATGTAGTAAAAACCTGAGAAATCCGTCCGTTTTCGTCATTTGTTATCGAATCGACTTAAATCCCGATCGTCACATTGGCCGCTCTTCTCTCTGAAACGGTTGTACTTATCGTCTGCAAAGCTGTGTCGTATGCTGCGGTATGTGGAGACACTAAAACCACCACAATAGGACACAGATGAAGCTTCTAAGTTGATGTGATAGCTAGTGAGAAGTAGTACAATTCTATTTTTAGGTATTGATTATTGACGTTTTAGCTGGCTTTGGTGCCTTGGAAATGAGCTAGGCCCTTAAGAATCTGCATGAAAGGAGGGCTAGCAGCCGAGTTGCACGGGAGAATGTGAAAAGTGTTCATATGTTGTAAAAACCTGAGAAATGCGTCCGTTTTCGTCATTAGTTATCGAATCGACTTAAAGCCCGATCGTCAAAATGGCCGCTCTTCCCTCTGAAACGGTTGTACTTATCGTCTGCAAAGCTATGTCGCGTGCTGCGGTATGCGGAGACACTAAAAGCACCATAGTAGAACACTGATGAAGCTTCTAAGTTGATGTAATAGCCAGTAAGAAGTAGTACAATTCAAGTTTTAGGTATCGATTATTGACTTTTTAGCTGTCTTTGGTGCCTTGGACATGAGCTAGGACCTTAAGATTCTGCATGAAAGGCGATCTAGCAGCCGAGTTGCACGGGAGAATGTGAAAAGTGTTCATATGTAGTAAAAACCTGAGAAATCCGTCCGTTTTCGTCATTTGATATCGAATCGACTTAAAGCCAGATCGTCACATTGGCCGCTCTTCTCTCTGAAACGGTTGTACTTATCGTCGGCAAAGCTATGTCGCGTGCTGCGGTATGCGGAGACTGTAAAAGCACCATAGTAGAACACAGATGAAGCTTCTAAGTTGATGTAATAGCCAGTAAGAAGTAGTACAATTCAAGTTTTATGTATTGATTATTGACTTCTTAGCTGGCTTTGGTGCCTTGGACATGAGCTAGGACCTTAAGATTCTGAATGAAAGGAGGACTAGCAGCCGAGTTGCACGGGAGAATGTGAAAAGTGTTCACATGTAGTAAAAACCTGAGAAATCCATCCGTTTTCGTCATTTGTTATCGAATCGACTTAAAGCCAGATCGTCACTTGGCTGCTCTTCTCTCTGAAACGGTTCTACTTATCGTCTGCAAAGCTATGTCGCATGCTGCGGTATGCGGAGACACTAAAAGCACCATAGTAGAACACAGATGAAGCTTCTAAGTTGATGTAATAGCCAGTAAGAAGTAGTACAATTCAAGTTTTAGGTACTGATTATTTACTTTTTAGCTGGCTTTGGTGCCTTGGACATGAGCTAGGACCTTAAGATTCTGCATCAAAAGGAGGACTAGCAGCCGAGCTGCACGGGAGAATGTGAAAAGTGTTCAAATGTAGTAAAAACCTGAGAAATCTGTCCGTTTTCGTCATTTGTTATCGAATCGACTTAAAGCCAGATCGTCAAATTGGCTCCTCCTTTCTCTGAAACGGTTGTACTTATCGTCTGCAAAGCTATGTCGCGTGCTGCGGTATGCGGAGACAAGAAAATCACCATAGTAGAACACAGATGAAGCTTCTAAGTTGATATAATAGCCAGTAAGAAGTAGTACACTTCAAGTTGTAGGTAACGATTATTGACTTTTTAGCTGGCTTTGGTGCCTTGGACATGAGCTAGGACCTTAAGATTCTGCATCAAAAGGAGGACTAGCAGCCGAGTTGCACGGGAGAATGTGAAAAGTGTTCATATGTAGTAAAAACCTGAGAAATCCGTCCGTTTTCTTCATTTGTTATCGAATCGACTTAAAGCCAGATCGTCACATTGGCCGCTCTTCTCTCTGAAACGGTTGTACTTATCGTCTGGAAAACTATGTCGCGTGCTGCGGTATGCGGAGACACTAAAAGCACCATAGTAGAACACAGATGAAGCTTCTAAGATGATGTAATAGCCAGTAAGAAGTAGTATAATTCAAGTTTTAGGTATCGTTTATTGACTTTTTAGCTGGCTTTGGTGATCTGGACATGAGCTAGGACCTTAAGATTCTGCATGAAAGGAGGACTAGCAGCCGAGTTGCACGGGAGAATGTGAAAAGTGTTCATATGTAGTAAAAACCTGAGAAATCCGTCCGTTTTCGTCATTTTTATCCAATCGACTTAAAGCCCGATCGTCACATTGGCCGCTCCTCTCTCTGAAACGGTTGTACTTATCGTCCTCAAAGCTATGTCGCGTGCAGCGGTATGCGGAGACACTAAAAGCTCCATAGTAGAACACAGATGAAGCTTCTAAGTTGATGTAATAGCCAGTAAGATGTAGTACAATTCAAGTTTTAGGTATCAATTATTGACTTTTTAGCTGGCTTTGGTGCCTTGGACATGAGCTAGGACCTTAAGATTCTGCATTAAAGGAGGACTAGCAGCCGCGTTGCACGGGAGAATGTGAAATGTGTTCATATGTAGTAGAAACCTTAGAAATAAGTCCGCTTTCGTCATTTGTTATCGAATCGACTTAAAGCCCGATCGTAACATTGGCCGCTCTTCTCTCTGAAACGGTTGTACTTTTCGTCTGCAAAGCTATGTCGCGTGCTGCGGTATGCGGAGACAATAAAATCACCATAGTAGAACACAGATGTAGCTTCAAAGATGATGTAATAGCCATTAAGACGTAGTACAATTCAAGTTTTAGGTATCGATTATTGACTTTTTAGCTGGCTTTGGTTATCTGGACATGAGCTAGGACCTTAAGATTCTGCATCAAAAGGAGGACTAGCAGCCGAGTTGCACGGGAGAATGTGAAAAGTGTTCATATGTAGTAAAAACCTGAGAAATCCGTCCGTTTTCGTCATTTGTTATCGAATCGACTTAAAGCCAGATCGTCACTTGGCCCCTCTTTTCTCTGAAACGGTTGTACTTATCGTCTGCAAAGCTATGTCGCGTGCTGCGGTATGCGGAGACAATAAAATCACCATAGTAGAAAACAGATGAAGCTTCTAAGTTGATATAATAGCCAGTAAGAAGTAGTACACTTCAAGTTTTAGGTATCGATTATTGACTTTTTAGCTGGCTTTGGTGCCTTGGACATGAGCTGGGACCTCAAGATTCTGCATTAAAGGAGGCCTAGCAGCCGCGTTGCACTGGAGAATGTGAAATGTGTTCATATGTGGTAGAAACCTGAGAAATCCGTCCGTTTTCGTCATTTGTTATCGAATCGACTTAAAGCCCGATCGTCACATTGGCCGCTCTTCTCTCTGAAACGGTTGTATATATCGTCTGCAAAGCTATGTCGCGTGCTGCGGTGTGCGGAGACACTAAATGCACCATAGTAGAACACAGATGAAGCTTCTAAGTTGATGTAATAGCCAGTAAGAAGTAGTACAATTCGAGTTTTAGGTATCGATTATTGACTTTTTGGCTGGCTTTGGTGCCTTGGACATGAGCTAGGACCTTAAGATTCTGCATGAATGGAGGACTAGCAGCCGCGTTGCACGGGAGAATGTGAAATGTGTTCATATGTAGTAAAAACCTGAGAAATCCGTCCGTTTTCGTCATTTGTTATCGAATCGACTTAAAGCCAGATCGTCACATTGGCCGCTCTTCTCTCTGAAACGGTTGTACTTATCGTCTGCAAAGCTATGTCGTATGCTGCGGTATGTGAAGACACTAAAACCACCACAATAGAACACAGATGAAGCTTCTAAGTTGATGTGATAGCCAGTAAGAAGTAGTACAATTCTATTTTTAGGTATTGATTATTGACGTTTTAGCTGGCTTTGGTGCCTTGGAAATGAGCTAGGCCCTTAAGAATCTGCATGAAAGGAGGACTAGCAGCCGCGTTGCACGGGAGAATGTGAAATGTGTTCATATGTTGTAAAAACCTGAGAAATCCGTCCGTTTTCGTCATTTGTTATCGAATCGACTTAAAGCCAGATCGTCACATTGGCCGCTCTTCTCTCTGAAACGGTTGTACTTATCGTCTGCAAAGCTATGTCGCGTGCTTCGGTATGCGGAGACACTAAAAGCACCATAGTAGAACACAGATGAAGCTTCTAAGTTGATGTAATAGCCAGTAAGAAGTAGTACAATTCAAGTTTTAGGTAGTGATTATTGACTTTTTAACTGGCTTTGGTGCCTTGGACATGAGCTAGGACATTAAGATTCTGCATGAAAGGAGGACTAGCAACCGAGTTGCACGGGACAATGTGAAAAGTGTTCATATGTAGTAAAAAATTGAGAAATCCGTCCGTTTTCGTCATTAGTTATCGAATCGACTTAAAGCCCGATCGTCAAAATGGCCGCTCTTCCCTCTGAAACGGTTGTACTTATCGTCTGCAAAGCTATGTCGTGTGCTGCGGTATGCGGAGACACTAAAAGCACCATAGTAGAACACTGATGAAGCTTCTAAGTTGATGTAATAGCCAGTAAGAAGTAGTACAATTCAAGTTTTAGGTATCGATTATTGACTTTTTAGCTGTCTTTGGTGCCTTGGACATGAGCTAGGACCTTAAGATTCTGCATGAAAGGCGATCTAGCAGCCGAGTTGCACGGGAGAATGTGAAAAGTGTTCATATGTAGTAAAAACCTGAGAAATCCGTCCGTTTTCGTCATTTGATATCGAATCGACTTAAAGCCAGATCGTCACATTGGCCGCTCTTCTCTCTGAAACGGTTGTACTTATCGTCTGCAAAGCTATGTCGCGTGCTGCGGTATGCGGAGACTGTAAAAGCACCATAGTAGAACACAGATGAAGCTTCTAAGTTGATGTAATAGCCAGTAAGAAGTAGTACAATTCAAGTTTTATGTATTGATTATTGACTTCTTACCTGGCTTTGGTGCCTTGGACATGAGCTAGGACCTTAAGATTCCGCATGAAAGGAGGACTAGCAGCCGAGTTGCACGGGAGAATGTGAAAAGTGTTCACATGTAGTAAAAACCTGAGAAATCCATCCGTTTTCGTCATTTGTTATCGAATCGACTTAAAGCCAGATCGTCACTTGGCTGCTCTTCTCTCTGAAACGGTTCTACTTATCATCTGCAAAGCTATGTCGCATGCTGCGGTATGCGGAGACACTAAAAGCACCATAGTAGAACACAGATCAAGCTTCTAAGTTGATGTAATAGCCAGTAAGAAGTAGTACAATTCAAGTTTTAGGTACTGATTATTTACTTTTTAGCTGGCTTTGGTGCCTTGGACATGAGCTAGGACCTTAAGATTCTGCATGAAAGGAGGACTAGCAGCCGAGCTGCACGGGAGAATGTGAAAAGTGTTCATATGTAGTAAAAACCTGAGAAATCTGTCCGTTTTCGTCATTTGTTATCGAATCGACTTAAAGCCAGATCGTCAAATTGGCTCCTCCTTTCTCTGAAACGGTTGTACTTATCGTCTGCAAAGCTATGTCGCGTGCTGCGGTATGCGGAGACAATAAAATCACCATAGTAGAAAACAGATGAAGCTTCTAAGTTGATATAATAGCCAGTAAGAAGTAGTACACTTCAAGTTTTAGGTATCGATTATTGACTTTTTAGCTGGCTTTGGTGCCTTGGACATGAGCTGGGACCTCAAGATTCTGCATTAAAGGAGGCCTAGCAGCCGCGTTGCACTGGAGAATGTGAAATGTGTTCATATGTGGTAGAGACCTGAGAAATCCGTCCGTTTTCGTCATTTGTTATCGAATCGACTTAAAGCCCGATCGTCACATTGGCCGCTCTTCTCTCTGAAACGGTTGTATATATCGTCTGCAAAGCTATGTCGCGTGCTGCGGTGTGCGGAGACACTAAATGCACCATAGTAGAACACAGATGAAGCTTCTAAGTTGATGTAATAGCCAGTAAGAAGTAGTACAATTCGAGTTTTAGGTATCGATTATTGACTTTTTGGCTGGCTTTGGTGCCTTGGACATGAGCTAGGACCTTAAGATTCTGCATGAATGGAGGACTAGCAGCCGCGTTGCACGGGAGAATGTGAAATGTGTTCATATGTAGTAAAAACCTGAGAAATCCGTCCGTTTTCGTCATTTGTTATCGAATCGACTTAAAGCCCGATCGTCACATTGGCCGCTCTTCTCTCTGAAACGGTTGTACTTATCGTCTGCAAAGCTATGTCGTATGCTGCGGTATGTGAAGACACTAAAACCACCACAATAGAACACAGATGAAGCTTCTAAGTTGATGTGATAGCCAGTAAGAAGTAGTACAATTCTATTTTTAGGTATTGATTATTGACGTTTTAGCTGGCTTTGGTGCCTTGGAAATGAGCTAGGCCCTTAAGAATCTGCATGAAAGGAGGACTAGCAGCCGCGTTGCACGGGAGAATGTGAAATGTGTTCATATGTTGTAAAAACCTGAGAAATCCGTCCGTTTTCGTCATTTGTTATCGAATCGACTTAAAGCCAGATCGTCACATTGGCCGCTCTTCTCTCTGAAACGGTTGTACTTATCGTCTGCAAAGCTATGTCGCGTGCTTCGGTATGCGGAGACACTAAAAGCACCATAGTAGAACACAGATGAAGCTTCTAAGTTGATGTAATAGCCAGTAAGAAGTAGTACAATTCAAGTTTTAGGTAGTGATTATTGACTTTTTAACTGGCTTTGGTGCCTTGGACATGAGCTAGGACATTAAGATTCTGCATGAAAGGAGGACTAGCAACCGAGTTGCACGGGACAATGTGAAAAGTGTTCATATGTAGTAAAAAATTGAGAAATCCGTCCGTTTTCGTCATTAGTTATCGAATCGACTTAAAGCCCGATCGTCAAAATGGCCGCTCTTCCCTCTGAAACGGTTGTACTTATCGTCTGCAGAGCTATGTCGCGTGCTGCGGTATGCGGAGACACTAAAAGCACCATAGTAGAACACTGATGAAGCTTCTAAGTTGATGTAATAGCCAGTAAGAAGTAGTACAATTCAAGTTTTAGGTATCGATTATTGACTTTTTAGCTGTCTTTGGTGCCTTGGACATGAGCTAGGACCTTAAGATTCTGCATGAAAGGCGATCTAGCAGCCGAGTTGCACGGGAGAATGTGAAAAGTGTTCATATGTAGTAAAAACCTGAGAAATCCGTCCGTTTTCGTCATTTGATATCGAATCGACTTAAAGCCAGATCGTCACATTGGCCGCTCTTCTCTCTGAAACGGTTGTACTTATCGTCTGCAAAGCTATGTCGCGTGCTGCGGTATGCGGAGACTGTAAAAGCACCATAGTAGAACACAGATGAAGCTTCTAAGTTGATGTAATAGCCAGTAAGAAGTAGTACAATTCAAGTTTTATGTATTGATTATTGACTTCTTACCTGGCTTTGGTGCCTTGGACATGAGCTAGGACCTTAAGATTCTGCATGAAAGGAGGACTAGCAGCCGAGTTGCACGGGAGAATGTGAAAAGTGTTCACATGTAGTAAAAACCTGAGAAATCCATCCGTTTTCGTCATTTGTTATCGAATCGACTTAAAGCCAGATCGTCACTTGGCTGCTCTTCTCTCTGAAACGGTTCTACTTATCATCTGCAAAGCTATGTCGCATGCTGCGGTATGCGGAGACACTAAAAGCACCATAGTAGAACACAGATCAAGCTTCTAAGTTGATGTAATAGCCAGTAAGAAGTAGTACAATTCAAGTTTTAGGTACTGATTATTTACTTTTTAGCTGGCTTTGGTGCCTTGGACATGAGCTAGGACCTTAAGATTCTGCATGAAAGGAGGACTAGCAGCCGAGCTGCACGGGAGAATGTGAAAAGTGTTCATATGTAGTAAAAACCTGAGAAATCTGTCCGTTTTCGTCATTTGTTATCGAATCGACTTAAAGCCAGATCGTCAAATTGGCTCCTCCTTTCTCTGAAACGGTTGTACTTATCGTCTGCAAAGCTATGTCGCGTGCTGCGGAATGCGGAGACAAGATAATCACCATAGTAGAACACAGATGAAGCTTCTAAGTTGATATAATAGCCAGTAAGAAGTAGTACACTTCAAGTTTTAGGTAACGATTATTTCTAAGTTGATATAATAGCCAGTAAGAAGTAGTACACTTCAAGTTTTAGGTAACGATTATTGACTTTATAGCTGGCTTTGGTGCCTTGGACATGAGCTAGGACCTTAAGATTCTGCATCAAAAGGAGGACTAGCAGCCGAGTTGCACGGGAGAATGTGAAAAGTGTTCTTATGTAGTAAAAACCTGAGAAATCCGTCCGTTTTCGTCATTTGTTATCGAATCGACTTAAAGCCAGATCGTCACATTGGCCGCTCTTCTCTCTAAAACTGTTGTACTTATCGTCTGGAAAGCTATGTCGCGTGCTGCGGTATGCGGAGACACTAAAAGCACCATAGTAGAACACAGATGAAGCTTCTAAGATGATGTAATAGCCAGTAAGAAGTAGTATAATTGAAGTATTAGGTATCGTTTATTGACTTTTTAGCTGGCTTTGGTGCCTTGGACATGAGCTAGGACATTAAGATTCTGCATGAAAGGAGGACTAGCAACCGAGTTGCACGGGACAATGTGAAAAGTGTTCATATGTAGTAAAAAATTGAGAAATCCGTCCGTTTTCGTCATTAGTTATCGAATCGACTTAAAGCCCGATCGTCAAAATGGCCGCTCTTCCCTCTGAAACGGTTGTACTTATCGTCTGCAAAGCTATGTCGTGTGCTGCGGTATGCGGAGACACTAAAAGCACCATAGTAGAACACAGATGAAGCTTCTAAGTTGATGTAATAGCCAGTAAGAAGTAGTACAATTCAAGTTTTATGTATTGATTATTGAATTCTTACCTGGCTTTGGTGCCTTGGACATGAGCTAGGACCTTAAGATTCCGCATGAAAGGAGGACTAGCAGCCGAGTTGCACGGGAGAATGTGAAAAGTGTTCACATGTAGTAAAAACCTGAGAAATCCATCCGTTTTCGTCATTTGTTATCGAATCGACTTAAAGCCAGATCGTCACTTGGCTGCTCTTCTCTCTGAAACGGTTCTACTTATCATCTGCAAAGCTATGTCGCATGCTGCGGTATGCGGAGACACTAAAAGCACCATAGTAGAACACAGATCAAGCTTCTAAGTTGATGTAATAGCCAGTAAGAAGTAGTACAATTCAAGTTTTAGGTACTGATTATTTACTTTTTAGCTGGCTTTGGTGCCTTGGACATGAGCTAGGACCTTAAGATTCTGCATGAAAGGAGGACTAGCAGCCGAGCTGCACGGGAGAATGTGAAAAGTGTTCATATGTAGTAAAAACCTGAGAAATCTGTCCGTTTTCGTCATTTGTTATCGAATCGACTTAAAGCCAGATCGTCAAATTGGCTCCTCCTTTCTCTGAAACGGTTGTACTTATCGTCTGCAAAGCTATGTCGCGTGCTGCGGTATGCGGAGACAATAAAATCACCATAGTAGAAAACAGATGAAGCTTCTAAGTTGATATAATAGCCAGTAAGAAGTAGTACACTTCAAGTTTTAGGTATCGATTATTGACTTTTTAGCTGGCTTTGGTGCCTTGGACATGAGCTGGGACCTCAAGATTCTGCATTAAAGGAGGCCTAGCAGCCGCGTTGCACTGGAGAATGTGAAATGTGTTCATATGTGGTAGAGACCTGAGAAATCCGTCCGTTTTCGTCATTTGTTATCGAATCGACTTAAAGCCCGATCGTCACATTGGCCGCTCTTCTCTCTGAAACGGTTGTATATATCGTCTGCAAAGCTATGTCGCGTGCTGCGGTGTGCGGAGACACTAAATGCACCATAGTAGAACACAGATGAAGCTTCTAAGTTGATGTAATAGCCAGTAAGAAGTAGTACAATTCGAGTTTTAGGTATCGATTATTGACTTTTTGGCTGGCTTTGGTGCCTTGGACATGAGCTAGGACCTTAAGATTCTGCATGAATGGAGGACTAGCAGCCGCGTTGCACGGGAGAATGTGAAATGTGTTCATATGTAGTAAAAACCTGAGAAATCCGTCCGTTTTCGTCATTTGTTATCGAATCGACTTAAAGCCCGATCGTCACATTGGCCGCTCTTCTCTCTGAAACGGTTGTACTTATCGTCTGCAAAGCTATGTCGTATGCTGCGGTATGTGAAGACACTAAAACCACCACAATAGAACACAGATGAAGCTTCTAAGTTGATGTGATAGCCAGTAAGAAGTAGTACAATTCTATTTTTAGGTATTGATTATTGACGTTTTAGCTGGCTTTGGTGCCTTGGAAATGAGCTAGGCCCTTAAGAATCTGCATGAAAGGAGGACTAGCAGCCGCGTTGCACGGGAGAATGTGAAATGTGTTCATATGTTGTAAAAACCTGAGAAATCCGTCCGTTTTCGTCATTTGTTATCGAATCGACTTAAAGCCAGATCGTCACATTGGCCGCTCTTCTCTCTGAAACGGTTGTACTTATCGTCTGCAAAGCTATGTCGCGTGCTTCGGTATGCGGAGACACTAAAAGCACCATAGTAGAACACAGATGAAGCTTCTAAGTTGATGTAATAGCCAGTAAGAAGTAGTACAATTCAAGTTTTAGGTAGTGATTATTGACTTTTTAACTGGCTTTGGTGCCTTGGACATGAGCTAGGACATTAAGATTCTGCATGAAAGGAGGACTAGCAACCGAGTTGCACGGGAATATGTGAAAAGTGTTCATATGTAGTAAAAAATTGAGAAATCCGTCCGTTTTCGTCATTAGTTATCGAATCGACTTAAAGCCCGATCGTCAAAATGGCCGCTCTTCCCTCTGAAACGGTTGTACTTATCGTCTGCAGAGCTATGTCGCGTGCTGCGGTATGCGGAGACACTAAAAGCACCATAGTAGAACACTGATGAAGCTTCTAAGTTGATGTAATAGCCAGTAAGAAGTAGTACAATTCAAGTTTTAGGTATCGATTATTGACTTTTTAGCTGTCTTTGGTGCCTTGGACATGAGCTAGGACCTTAAGATTCTGCATGAAAGGCGATCTAGCAGCCGAGTTGCACGGGAGAATGTGAAAAGTGTTCATATGTAGTAAAAACCTGAGAAATCCGTCCGTTTTCGTCATTTGATATCGAATCGACTTAAAGCCAGATCGTCACATTGGCCGCTCTTCTCTCTGAAACGGTTGTACTTATCGTCTGCAAAGCTATGTCGCGTGCTGCGGTATGCGGAGACTGTAAAAGCACCATAGTAGAACACAGATGAAGCTTCTAAGTTGATGTAATAGCCAGTAAGAAGTAGTACAATTCAAGTTTTATGTATTGATTATTGACTTCTTACCTGGCTTTGGTGCCTTGGACATGAGCTAGGACCTTAAGATTCTGCATGAAAGGAGGACTAGCAGCCGAGTTGCACGGGAGAATGTGAAAAGTGTTCACATGTAGTAAAAACCTGAGAAATCCATCCGTTTTCGTCATTTGTTATCGAATCGACTTAAAGCCAGATCGTCACTTGGCTGCTCTTCTCTCTGAAACGGTTCTACTTATCATCTGCAAAGCTATGTCGCATGCTGCGGTATGCGGAGACACTAAAAGCACCATAGTAGAACACAGATCAAGCTTCTAAGTTGATGTAATAGCCAGTAAGAAGTAGTACAATTCAAGTTTTAGGTACTGATTATTTACTTTTTAGCTGGCTTTGGTGCCTTGGACATGAGCTAGGACCTTAAGATTCTGCATGAAAGGAGGACTAGCAGCCGAGCTGCACGGGAGAATGTGAAAAGTGTTCATATGTAGTAAAAACCTGAGAAATCTGTCCGTTTTCGTCATTTGTTATCGAATCGACTTAAAGCCAGATCGTCAAATTGGCTCCTCCTTTCTCTGAAACGGTTGTACTTATCGTCTGCAAAGCTATGTCGCGTGCTGCGGAATGCGGAGACAAGATAATCACCATAGTAGAACACAGATGAAGCTTCTAAGTTGATATAATAGCCAGTAAGAAGTAGTACACTTCAAGTTTTAGGTAACGATTATTGACTTTATAGCTGGCTTTGGTGCCTTGGACATGAGCTAGGACCTTAAGATTCTGCATCAAAAGGAGGACTAGCAGCCGAGTTGCACGGGAGAATGTGAAAAGTGTTCTTATGTAGTAAAAACCTGAGAAATCCGTCCGTTTTCGTCATTTGTTATCGAATCGACTTAAAGCCAGATCGTCACATTGGCCGCTCTTCTCTCTAAAACTGTTGTACTTATCGTCTGGAAAGCTATGTCGCGTGCTGCGGTATGCGGAGACACTAAAAGCACCATAGTAGAACACAGATGAAGCTTCTAAGATGATGTAATAGCCAGTAAGAAGTAGTATAATTGAAGTATTAGGTATCGTTTATTGACTTTTTAGCTGGCTTTGGTGATCTGGACATGAGCTAGGACCTTAAGATTCTGCATGAAAGGAGGACTAGCAGCCGAGTTGCACGGGAGAATGTGAAAAGTGTTCATATGTAGTAAAAACTTGAGAAATCCGTCCGTTTTCGTCATTTGTTATCGAATCGACTTAAAGCCCGATCGTCACATTGGCCGCTCTTCTCTCTGAAACGGTAGTACTTATCGTCTGCAAAGCTATGTCGCGTGCTGCGGTATGCGGAGACACTAAAAGCTCCATAGTAGAACACAGATGAAGCTTCTAAGTTGATGTAATGGCCAGTAAGAAGTAGTACAATTCAAGTTTTAGGTATCAATTATTGACTTTTTAGCTGGCTTTGGTGCCTTGGACATGAGCTAGGACCTTAAAATTCAGCATTAAAGGAGGACTAGCAGCCGCGTTGCACGGGAGAATGTGAAATGTGTTCGTATGTAGTAGAAACCTTAGAAATAAGTCCGCTTTCGTCATTTGTTATCGAATCGACTTAATTCCGATCGTAACATTGGCCGCTCTTCTCTCTAAATGGTTGTACTTATTGTCTGCAAAGCTATGTCGCGTTCTGCGGTATGCGGAGACAATAAAATCACCATAGTAGAACACAGATGAAGCTTCTAAGTTGATATAATAGCCAGTAAGAAGTAGTACACTTCAAGTTTTAGGTATCTGTTATTGACTTTTTAGCTGGCTTTGGTGCCTTGGACATGAGCTAGGACCTTAAGATTCTGCATCAAAAGGAGGACTAGCAGCCGAGTTGCACGGGAGAATGAGAAAAGTGTTAATATGTAGTAAAAACCTGAGAAATCCGTCCGTTTTCGTCATTTGTTATCGAATCGACTTAAAGCCAGATCGTCAAATTGGCCCCTCTTTTCTCTGAAGCGGTTGAACTTATCGTCTGCAAGGCTATGTCGCGTGATGCGGTATGCGGAGACAATAAAATCACCATAGTAGAACACAGATGAAGCTTCTAAGTTGATATAATAGCCAGTAAGAAGTAGTACACTTCAAGTTTTAGGTATCGATTATTGACTTTTTAGCTGGCTTTGGTGCCTTGGACATGAGCTAGGACCTTAAGATTCTGCATCAAAAGGAGGACTAGCAGCCGAGTTGCACGGGAGATTGTGAAAAGTGTTCATATGTAGTAAAAACCTGAGAAATCCGTCCGTTTTCGTCATTTGTTATCGAATCGACTTAAAGCCAGATCGTCACATTGGCCGCTCTTCTCTCTGAAACGGTTGTACTTATCGTCTGGAAAGCTATGTCGCGTGCTGCGGTATGCGGAGACACTAAAAGCACCATAGTAGAACACAGATGAAGCTTCTAAGATGATGTAATAGCCAGTAAGAAGTAGTACAATTCAAGTTTTTGGTATCGATTATTGACTTTTTAGCTGGCTTTGGTTATCTGGACATGAGCTAGGACCTTAAGATTCTGCATGAAAGGAGGACTAGCAGCCGAGTTGCACGGGAGAATGTGAAAAGTGTTCATATGTAGTAAAAACCAGAGAAATCCGTCCGTTTTCGTCATTTGTTATCGAATCGACTTAATGCCAGAACGTCACATTGGCCGCTCCTCTCTCTGAAACGGTTGTACTTATCGTCCTCAAAGATATGTCGCGTGCTGCGGCATGCGGAGACACTAAAAGCACCATAGTAGAACACAGATGAAGCTTCTAAGATGATGTAATAGCCAGTAAGAAGTAGTACAATTCAAGTTTTAGGTATCGATTATTGACTTTTTAGCTGGCTTTGGTGATCTGGACATGAGCTAGGACCTTAAGATTCTGCATCAAAAGGAGGACTAGCAGCCGAGTTGCACGGGAGAATGTGAAAAGTGTTCATATGTAGTAAAAACCTGAGAAATACGTCCGTTTTCGTCATTTGTTATCGAATCGACTTAAAGCCAGATCGTCAAATTGGCCCCTCTTTTCTCTGAAACGGTTGTACTTATCGTCTGCAAAGCTATGTCGCGTGCTGAGGTATGCGGAGACAATAAAATCACCCTAGTAGAAAAGAGATGAAGCTTCTAAGTAAATATAATAGCCGGTAAGAAGTAGTACACTTCAAGTTTTAGGTATCGATTATTGACTTTTTAGCTGGCTTTGGTGCCTTGGACATGAGCTGGGACCTTAAGATTCTGCATTAAAGGAGGACTAGCAGCCGAGTTGCACGGGAGAATGTGAAATGTGTTCATATGTAGTAGAAACCTGAGAAATACGTCCGTTTTCGTCATTTGTTATCGAATCGACTTAAAGCCCGATCGTCACATTGGCCGCTCTTCTCTCTGAAACGGTTGTACTTATCGTCTGCAAAGCTATGTCGCGTGCTGCGGTATGCGGAGACAATAAAATCACCATAGTAGAACACAGATGAAGCTTCTAAGATGATGTAATAGCCAGTAAGAAGTAGTACAATTCAAGTTTTAGGTATCGATTATTGACTTTTTAGCTGGCTTTGGTGATCTGGACATGAGCTAGGACCTTAAGATTCTGCATCAAAAGGAGGACTAGCAGCCGAGTTGCACGGGAGAATGTGAAAAGTGTTCATATGTAGTAAAAACCTGAGAAATCCGTCCGTTTTCGTCATTTGTTATCGAATCGACATAAAGCCAGATCGTCAAATTGGCCCCTCTTTTCTCTGAAACGGTTGTACTTATCGTCTGCAAAGCTATGTCGCGTGCTGCGGTATGCGGAGACAATAAAATCACCATAGTAGAACACAGATGAAGCTTCTAAGTTGATATAATAGCCAGTAAGAAGTAGTACACTTCAAGTTTTAGGTATCGATTATTGACTTTTTAGCTGGCTTTGCTGATCTGGACATGAGGTAGGACCTTAAGATTCTGCATGAAAGGAGGACTAGCAGCCGAGTTGCACGGGAGAATGTGAAAAGTGTTCATATGTAGTAAAAAAATGAGAAATCCGTCCGTTTTCGTCATTTGTTATCGAATCGACTTAATGCCAGATCGTCACATTGGCCGCTCCTCTCTCTGAAACGGTTGTACTTATCGTCCTCAAAGCTATGTCGCGTGCTGCGGTATGCGGAGACACTAAAAGCACCATAGTAGAACACAAATGAAGCTTCCAAGATGATGTAATAGCCATTAAGAAGTAGTACAATTCAAGTTTTAGGTATCGATTATTGACTTTTTAGCTGGCTTTGGTGCCTTGGACATAAGCTAGGACCTTAAGATTCTGCATTAAAGGAGGACTAGCAGCCGAGTTGCATGGGAGAATGTGAAAAGTGTTCATATGTAGTAAAAACCTGAGAAATCCGTCCGTTTTCGTCATTTGTTATCGAATCGACTTAAAGCCAGATCGTCAAATAGGCCCCTCTTTTCTCTGAAACGGTTTTACTTATCGTCTGCAAAGCTATGTCGCATGCTGCGGTATGCGGAGACACTAAAAGCACCATAGTAGAACACAGATGAAGCTTCTAAGTTGATGTAATAGCCAGTAAGAAGTAGTACAATTCAAGTTTTAGGTACTGATTAATTACTTTTTAGCTGGCTTTGGTGCCTTGGACATGAGCTAGGACCTTAAGATTCTGCATCAAAAGGAGGACTAGCAGCCGAGTTGCACGGGAGATTGTGAAAAGTGTTCATATGTAGTAAAAACCTGAGAAATCCGTCCGTTTTCGTCATTTGTTATCGAATCGACTTAAAGCCAGATCGTCACATTGGCCGCTCTTCTCTCTGAAACGGTTGTACTTATCGTCTGGAAAGCTAAGTCGCGTGCTGCGGTATGCGGAGACACTAAAAGCACCATAGTAGAACACAGATGAAGCTTCTAAGTTGATGTAATAGCCAGTAAGAAGTAGTACAATTCAAGTTTTAGGTATCGATTATTGACTTTTTAGCTGGCTTTGGTTATCTGGACATGAGCTAGGACCTTAAGATTCTGCATGAAAGGAGGACTAGCAGCCGAGTTGCACGGGAGAATGTGAAAAGTGTTCATATGTAGTAAAAACCTTAGAAATCCGTCCGATTTCGTCATTTGTTATCGAATCGACTTAATGCCAGAACGTCACATTGGCCGCTCCTCTCTCTGAAACGGTTGTACTTATCGTCCTCAAAGCTATGTCGCGTGCTGCGGTATGCGGAGACACTAAAAGCACCATAGTAGAACACAGATGAAGCTTCTAAGTTGATGTAATAGCCAGTAAGAAGTAGTACAATTCAAGTTTTAGGTATCGATTATTGACTTTTTAGCTGGCTTTGGTGCCTTGGACATGATCTAGGACCTTAAGATTCTGCATTAAAGGAGGACTAGCAGCCGAGTTGCACGGGAAAATGTGAAATGTGTTCATATGTAGTAGAAACCTGAGAAATACGTCCGTTTTCGTCATTTGTTATCGAATCGACTTAAAGCCCGATGGTCACATTGGCCGCTCTTCTCTCTGAAACGGTTGTACTTATCGTCTGCAAAGCTATGTCGCGTGCTGCGGTATGCGGAGACAATAAAATCACCATACTAGAACACAGATGAAGCTTCTAAGATGATGTAATAGCCAGTAAGAAGTAGTACAATTCAAGTTTTAGGTATCGATTATTGACTTTTTAGCTGGCTTTGGTGATCTGGACATGAGCTAGGACCTTAAGATTCTGCATCAAAAGGAGGACTAGCAGCCGAGTTGCACGGGAGAATGTGAAAAGTGTTCATATGTAGTAAAAACCTGAGAAATCCGTCCGTTTTCGTCATTTGTTATCGAATCGACTTAAAGCCAGATCGTCACATTGGCTGCTCTTTTCTCTGAAACGGTTGTACTTATCGTCTGCAGAGCTATGTCGCGTGCTGCGGTATGCGGAGACAATAAAATCACCATAGTAGAAAACAGATGAAGCGTCTAAGTAAATATAATAGCCAGTAAGAAGTAGTACACTTCAAGTTTTAGGTATCGATTATTGACTTTTTAGCTGGCTTTGGTGCCTTGGACATGAGCTGGGACCTTAAGATTCTGCATTAAAGGAGGACTAGCAGCCGCGTTGCACTGGAGAATGTGAAATGTGTTCATATGTGGTAGAAACCTGAGAAATCCGTCCGTTTTCGTCATTTGTTATCGAAGCGACTTAAAGCCCGATCGTCACATTGGCCGCTCTTCTCTCTGAAACGGTTGTACTTATCGTCTGCAAAGCTATGTCGCGTGCTGCGGTATGCGGAGACAATAAAATCACCATAGTAGAACACAGATGAAGCTTCTAAGTTGATATAATAGCCAGTAAGAAGTAGTACACTTCAAGTTTTAGGTATCGATTATTGACTTTTTAGCTGGCTTTGGTGATCTGGACATGAGCTAGGACCTTAAGATTCTGCATCAAAAGGAGGACTAGCAGCCGAGTTGCACGGGAGAATGTGAAAAGTGTTCATATGTAGTAAAAACCTGAGAAATCCGTCCGTTTTCGTCATTTGTTATCGAATCGACTTAAAGCCAGATCGTCAAATTGGCCCCTCTTTTCTCTGAAACGGTTGTACTTATCGTCTGCAAAGCTATGTCGCGTGCTGCGGTATGCGGAGACAATAAAATCACCATAGTAGAACACAGATGAAGCTTCTAAGTTGATATAATAGCCAGTAAGAAGTAGTACACTTCAAGTTTTAGGTATCGATTATTGACTTTTTAGCTGGCTTTGGTGATCTGGACATGAGCTAGGACCTTAAGATTGTGCATGAAAGGAGGACTAGCAGCCGAGTTGCACGGGAGAATGTGAAAAGTGTTCATATGTAGTAAAAACCTGAGAAATCCGTCCGTTTTCGTCATTTGTTATCGAATCGACTTAATGCCAGATCGTCACATTGGCCGCTCCTCTCTCTGAAACGGTTGTACTTATCGTCCTCAAAGCTATGTCGCGTGCTGCGGTATGCGGAGACACTAAAAGCACCATAGTAGAACACAAATGAAGCTTCCAAGTTGATGTAATAGCCATTAAGAAGTAGTACAATTCAAGTTTTAGGTATCGATTATTGACTTTTTAGCTATCTTTGGTGCCTTGGACATGAGCTAGGACCTTAAGATTCTGCATTAAAGGAGGACTAACAGCCGCGTTTCACGGGAGAATGTGAAATGTGTTCATATGTAGTAGAAACCTGAGAAATCCGTCCGTTTTCGTCATTTGTTATCGAATCGATTTAAAGCCAGATCGTCACATTGGCCGCTCTTCTCTCTGAAACGGTTGTACTTATCGTCTGCAGAGCTATGTCGCGTGCTGCGGTATGCGGAGACAATAAAATCACCATAGTAGAAAACAGATGAAGCTTCTAAGTAAATATAATAGCCAGTAAGAAGTAGTACACTTCAAGTTTTAGGTATCGATTATTGACTTTTTAGCTGGCTTTGGTGCCTTGGACATGAGCTGGGACCTTAAGATTCTGCATTAAAGGAGGACTAGCAGCCGCGTTGCACTGGAGAATGTGAAATGTGTTCATATGTGGTAGAAACCTGAGAAATACGTCCGTTTTCGTCATTTGTTATCGAAGCGACTTAAAGCCCGATCGTCACATTGGCCGCTCTTCTCTCTGAAACGGTTGTACTTATCGTCTGCAAAGCTATGTCGCGTGCTGCGGTATGCGGAGACAATAAAATCACCATAGTAGAACACAGATGAAGCTTCTAAGTTGATATAATAGCCAGTAAGAAGTAGTACACTTCAAGTTTTAGGTATCGATTATTGACTTTTTAGCTGGCTTTGGTGATCTGGACATGAGCTACGACCTTAAGATTCTGCATCAAAAGGAGGACTAGCAGCCGAGTTGCACGGGAGAATGTGAAAAGTGTTCATATGTAGTAAAAACCTGAGAAATCCGTCCGTTTTCGTCATTTGTTATCGAATCGACTTAAAGCCAGATCGTCAAATTGGCCCCTCTTTTCTCTGAAACGGTTGTACTTATCGTCTGCAAAGCTATGTCGCGTGCTGCGGTATGCGGAGACAATAAAATCACCATAGTAGAACACAGATGAAGCTTCTAAGTTGATATAATAGCCAGTAAGAAGTAGTACACTTCAAGTTTTAGGTATCGATTATTGACTTTTTAGCTGGCTTTGGTGATCTGGACATGAGCTAGGACCTTAAGATTCTGCATGAAAGGAGGACTAGCAGCCGAGTTGCACGGGAGAATGTGAAAAGTGTTCATATGTAGTAAAAACCTGAGAAATCCGTCCGTTTTCGTCATTTGTTATCGAATCGACTTAATGCCAGATCGTCACATTGGCCGCTCCTCTCTCTGAAACGGTTGTACTTATCGTCCTCAAAGCTATGTCGCGTGCTGCGGTATGCGGAGACACTAAAAGCACCATAGTAGAACACAAATGAAGCTTCCAAGTTGATGTAATAGCCATTAAGAAGTAGTACAATTCAAGTTTTAGGTATCGATTATTGACTTTTTAGCTATCTTTGGTGCCTTGGACATGAGCTAGGACCTTAAGATTCTGCATTAAAGGAGGACTAACAGCCGCGTTTCACGGGAGAATGTGAAATGTGTTCATATGTAGTAGAAACCTGAGAAATCCGTCCGTTTTCGTCATTTGTTATCGAATCGATTTAAAGCCAGATCGTCACATTGGCCGCTCTTCTCTCTGAAACGGTTGTACTTATCGTCTGCAAAGTTATGTCGCGTGCTGCGGTATGTGGAGACAATAAAATCACCATAGTAGAACACAGATGAAGCTTCTAAGATGATGTAATAGCCAGTAAGAAGTAGTACAATTCAAGTTTTAGGTATCGATTATTGACATTTTAGCTGGCTTTTGTGATCTGGACATGAGCTAGGACCTTAAGATTCCGCATTAAAGGAGGACTAGCAGCCGCGTTGCACGGGAGAATGTGAAATGTGTTCATATGTAGTAGAAACCTGAGAAATCCGTCCGTTTTCGTCATTTGTTATCGAATCGACTTAAAGCCCGATCGTCACATTGGCCGCTCTTCTCTCTGAAACGGTTGTACTTATCGTCCGCAAAGCTATGTCTCGTGCTGCGGTATGCGGAGACAATAAAATCACCATAGTAGAACACAGATGAAGCTTCTAATTTGATATAATAGACAGTAAGAAGTAGTACACTTCAAGTTTTAGGTATCGATTATTGACTTTTTAGCTGGCTTTGGTGCCTTGGACATGAGCTAGGACCTTAAGATTCTGCATCAAAAGGAGGACTAGCAGCCGAGTTGCATGGGAGAATGTGAAAAGTGTTCATATGTAGTAAAAACCTGAGAAATCCGTCCGTTTTCGTCATTTGTTATCGAATCGACTTAATGCCAGAACGTCAAATTGGCCGCTCCTCTCTCTGAAACGGTTGTACTTATCGTCTGCAAAGCTATGTCGCGTGCTGCGGTATGCGGAGACAATAAAATCACCATAGTAGAACACAGATGAAGCTTCTAAGATGATGTAATAGCCAGTAAGAAGTAGTACAATTCAAGTTTTAGGTATCGATTATTGACTTTTTAGCTGGCTTTGGTGATCTGGACATGAGCTAGGACCTTAAGATTCTGCATCAAAAGGAGGACTAGCAGCCGAGTTGCACGGGAGAATGTGAAAAGTGTTCATATGTAGTAAAAACCTGAGAAATCCGTCCGTTTTCGTCATTTGTTATCGAATCGACTTAAAGCCAGATCGTCAAATTGGCCCCTCTTTTCTCTGAAACGGTTGTACTTATCGTCTGCAAAGCTATGTCGCGTGCTGCGGTATGCGGAGACAATAAAATCACCATAGTAGAACACAGATGAAGCTTCTAAGTTGATATAATAGCCAGTAAGAAGTAGTACACTTCAAGTTTTAGGTATCGATTATTGACTTTTTAGCTGGCTTTGCTGATCTGGACATGAGGTAGGACCTTAAGATTCTGCATGAAAGGAGGACTAGCAGCCGAGTTGCACGGGAGAATGTGAAAAGTGTTCATATGTAGTAAAAAAATGAGAAATCCGTCCGTTTTCGTCATTTGTTATCGAATCGACTTAATGCCAGATCGTCACATTGGCCGCTCCTCTCTCTGAAACGGTTGTACTTATCGTCCTCAAAGCTATGTCGCGTGCTGCGGTATGCGGAGACACTAAAAGCACCATAGTAGAACACAAATGAAGCTTCCAAGATGATGTAATAGCCATTAAGAAGTAGTACAATTCAAGTTTTAGGTATCGATTATTGACTTTTTAGCTGGCTTTGGTGCCTTGGACATGAGCTAGGACCTTAAGATTCTGCATTAAAGGAGGACTAACAGCCGCGTTTCACGGGAGAATGTGTAATGTGTTCATATGTAGTAGAAACCTGAGAAATCCGTCCGTTTTCGTCATTTGTTATCGAATCGACTTAAAGCCAGATCGTCACATTGGCCGCTCTTCTCTCTGAAACGGTTGTACTTATCGTCTGCAAAGTTATGTCGCGTGCTGCGGTATGTGGAGACAATAAAATCACCATAGTAGAACACAGATGAAGCTTCTAAGATGATGTAATAGATAGTAAGAAGTAGTACAATTCAAGTTTTAGGTATCGATTATTGACTTTTTAGCTGGCTTTGGTGCCTTGGACATGAGCTAGGACCTTAAGATTCTGCATCAAAAGGAGGACTAGCAGCCGAGTTGCATGGGAGAATGTGAAAAGTGTTCATATGTAGTAAAAACCTGAGAAATCCGTCCGTTTTCGTCATTTGTTATCGAATCGACTTAAAGCCAGATCGTCAAATTGGCCCCTCTTTTCTCTGAAACGGTTTTACTTATCGTCTGCAAAGCTATATCGCATGCTGCGGTATGCGGAGACACTAAAAGCACCATAGTAGAACACAGATGAAGCTTCCAAGTTGATGTAATAGCCAGTAAGAAGTAGTACAATTCAAGTTTTAGGTATCGATTATTGACTTTTTAGCTGGCTTTGGTTATCTGGACATGAGCTAGGACCTTAAGATTCTGCATGAAAGGAGGACTAGCAGCCGAGTTGCACGGGAGAATGTGAAAAGTGTTCATATGTAGTAAAAACCAGAGAAATCCGTCCGATTTCGTCATTTGTTATCGAATCGACTTAATGCCAGAACGTCACATTGGCCGCTCCACTCTCTGAAACGGTTGTACTTATCGTCCTCAAAGCTATGTCGCGTGCTGCGGTATGCGGAGACACTAAAAGCACCATAGTAGAACACAGATGAAGCTTCTAAGTTGATGTAATAGCCAGTAAGAAGTAGTACAATTCAAGTTCTAGGTATCGATTATTGACTTTTTGCTGGCTTTGGTGCCTTGGACATGAGCTAGGACCTTAAGATTCTGCATTAAAGGAGGACTAGCAGCCGAGTTGCACGGGAGAATGTGAAATGTGTTCATATGTAGTAGAAACCTGAGAAATACGTCCGTTTTCGTCATTTGTTATCGAATCGACTTAAAGCCCGATCGTCACATTGGCCGCTCTTCTCTCTGAAACGGTTGTACTTATCGTCTGCAAAGCATTGTCGCGTGCTGCGGTATGCGGAGACAATAAAATCACCATAGTAGAACACAGATGAAGCTTCTAAGATGATGTAATAGCCAGTAAGAAGTAGTACAATTCAAGTTTTAGGTATCGATTATTGACTTTTTAGCTGGCTTTGGTAATCTGGACATGAGCTAGGACCTTAAGATTCTGCATCAAAAGGAGGACTAGCAGCCGAGTTGCACGGGAGAATGTGAAAAGTGTTCATATGTAGTAAAAACCTGAGAAATCCGTCCGTTTTCGTCATTTGTTATCGAATCGACTTAAAGCCAGATCGTCAAATTGGCCCCTCTTTTCTCTGAAACGGTTGTACTTATCGTCTGCAAAGCTATGTCGCGTGCTGCGGTATGCGGAGACAATAAAATCACCATAGTAGAACACAGATGAAGCTTCTAAGTTGATATAATAGCCAGTAAGAAGTAGTACACTTCAAGTTTTAGGTATCGATTATTGACTTTTTAGCTGGCTTTGGTGATCTGGACATGAGCTAGGACCTTAAGATTCTGCATGAAAGGAGGACTAGCAGCCGAGTTGCACGGGAGAATGTGAAAAGTGTTCATATGTAGTAAAAACCTGAGAAATCCGTCCGTTTTCGTCATTTGTTATCGAATCGACTTAATGCCAGATCGTCACATTGGCCGCTCCTCTCTCTGAAACGGTTGTACTTATCGTCCTCAAAGCTATGTCGCGTGCTGCGGTATGCGGAGACACTAAAAGCACCATAGTGGAACACAAATGAAGCTTCCAAGTTGATGTAATAGCCATTAAGAAGTAGTACAATTCAAGTTTTAGGTATCGATTATTGACTTTTTAGCTGGCTTTGGTGCCTTGGACATGAGCTAGGACCTTAAGATTCTGCATTAAAGGAGGACTAACAGCCGCGTTTCACGGGAGAATGTGAAATGTGTTCATATGTAGTAGAAACCTGAGAAATCCGTCCGTTTTCGTCATTTGTTATCGAATCGACTTAAAGCCAGATCGTCACATTGGCCGCTCTTCTCTCTGAAACAGTTGTACTTATCGTCTGCAAAGTTATGTCGCGTGCTGCGGTATGTGGAGACAATAAAATCACCATAGTAGAACACAGATGAAGCTTCTAAGATGATGTAATAGCCAGTAAGAAGTAGTACAATTCAAGTTTTAGGTATCGATTATTGACTTTTTAGCTGGCTTTGGTGATCTGGACATGAGCTAGGACCTTAAGATTCCGCATTAAAGGAGGACTAGCAGCCGAGTTGCACGGGAGAACGTGAAAAGTGTTCAGATGTAGTAAAAACCTGAGAAATCCGTCCGTTTTCGTCATTTGTTATCGAATCGACTTAATGCCAGAACGTCAAATTGGCCGCTCCTCTCTCTGAAACGGTTGTACTTATCGTCTGCAAAGCTATGTCGCGTGCTGCGGTATGTGGAGACACTAAAAGCTCCATAGTAGAACACAGATGAAGCTTCTAAGTTGATGTAATAGCCAGTAAGAAGTAGTACAATTCAAGTTTTAGGTATCGATTATTGACTTTTTAGCTGGCTTTGGTGCCTTGGACATGAGCTAGGACCTTAAGATTCTGCATTATAGGAGGACTAGCAGCCGCGTTGCACGGGAGAATGTGAAATGTGTTCATATGTAGTAGAAACCTGAGAAATCCGTCCGTTTTCGTCATTTGTTATCGAATCGACTTAAAGCCAGATCGTCACATTGGCCGCTCTTCTCTCTGAAACGGTTGTACTTATCGTCTGCAAAGCTATGTCGCGTGCTGCGGTATGCGGAGACAATAAAATCACCATAGTAGAACACAGATGAAGCTTCTAAGTTGATATAATAGCCAGTAAGAAGTAGTACAATACAAGTTTTAGGTATCGATTATTGACTTTTTAGCTGGCTTTGGAGCCTTGGACATGAGCTAGGACCTTAAGATTCTGCATCAAAAGGAGGACTAGCAGCCGAGTTGCACGGGAGAATGTGAAAAGTGTTCATATGTAGTAAAAACCTGAGAAATCCGTCCGTTTTCGTCATTTGTTATCGAATCGACTTAATGGCAGAACGTCACATTGGCCGCTCCTCTAACTGAAACGGTTGTACTTATCGTCCTCAAAGCTATGTCGCGTGCTGCGGTATGCGGAGACACTAAAAGCACCATAGTAGAACACAGATGAAGCTTCTAAGTTGATGTAATAGCCAGTAAGAAGTAGTACCATTCAAGTTTTAGGTATCGATTATTGACTTTTTAGCTGGCTTTGGTGCTCTGGACATGAGCTAGGACCTTAAGATTCTGCATTAAAGGAGGACTAGCAGCCGCGTTGCACGGGAGAATGTGAAATGTGTTCATATGTAGTAGAAACCTTAGACATACGTCCGTTTTCGTCATTTGTTATCGAATCGACTTAAAGCCCGATCGTCACATTGGCCGCTCTTCTCTCTGAAACGGTAGTACTTATCGTCTGCAAAGCTATGTCGCGTGCTGCGGTATGCGGAGACAATAAAATCACCATAGTAGAACACAGATGAAGCATCTAAAATGATGTAATAGCCAGTAAGAAGTAGTACAATTCAAGTTTTAGGTATCGATTATTGACTTTTTAGCTGGCTTTGGTGATCTGGACATGAGCTAGGACCTTAAGATTCTGCATCAAAAGGAGGACTAGCAGCCGAGTTGCACGGGAGAATGTGAAAAGTGTTCATATGTAGTAAAAACCTGAGAAATCCGTCCGTTTTCGTCATTTGTTATCGAATCGACTTAAAGCCAGATCGTCAAATTGGCCCCTCTTTTCTATGAAACGGTTGTACTTATCGCCTGCAAAGCTATGTCGCGTGCTGCGGTATGCGGAGACAATAAAATCACCATAGTAGAACACAGATGAAGCTTCTAAGTTGATATAATAGCCAGTAAGAAGTAGTACACTTCAAGTTTTAGGTATCGATTATTGACTTTTTAGCTGGCTTTGGTGCCTTGGACATGAGCTAGGACCTTAAGATTCTGCATTAAAGGAGGACTAGCAGCCGCGTTGCACGGGAGAATGTGAAATGTGTTCATATGTAGTAGAAACCTGAGAAATCCGTCCATTTTCGTCATTTGTTATCGAATCGACTTAAAGCCGGATCGTCACATTGGCCGCTCTTCTCTCTGAAACGGTTGTACTTATCGTCTGCATAGCTATGTCGCGTGCTGCGGTGTGCGGAGACACTAAAATCACCATAGTAGAACACAGATGAAGCTTCTAAGATGATGTAATAGCCAGCAAGAAGTAGTACAATTCAAGTTTCAGGTATCGATTATTGACTTTTTAGCTGGCTTTGGTGATCTGGACATGAGCTAGGACCTTAAGATTCTGCATCAAAAGGAGGACTAGCAGCCGAGTTGCACGGGAGAATGTGAAAAGTGTTCATATGTAGTAAAAACCTGAGAAATCCGTCTGTTTTCGTCATTTGTTATCGAATCGACTTAAAGCCAGATCGTCAAATTGGACTCTCTTTTCTCTGAAACGGTTGTACTTATCGTCTGCAAAGCTATGTCGCGTGCTGCGGTATGCGGAGACAATAAAATCACCATAGTAGAACACAGATGAAGCTTCTAAGTTGATATAATAGCCAGTAAGAAGTAGTACACTTCAAGTTTTAGGTATCGATTATTGACTTTTTAGCTGGCTTTGTTGCCTTGGACATGAGCTAGGACCTTAAGAATCTGCATTAAAGGAGGACTAGCAGCCGCGTTGCACGGGAGAATGTGAAATGTGTTCATATGTAGTAGAAACCTGAGAAATCCGTCCATTTTCGTCATTTGTTATCGAATCGACTTAAAGCCCGATCGTCACATTGGCCGCTCTTCTCTCTGAAACGGTTGTACTTATCGTCTGCATAACTATGTCGCGTGCTGCGGTGTGCGGAGACACTAAAAGCACCATAGTAGAACACAGATGAAGCTTCTAAGTTGATGTAATAGCCAGTAAGAAGTAGTACACCTCAAGTTTTAGGTATCGATTATTGACTTTTTAGCTGGCTTTGGAGCATTGGACATGGGCTAGGACCTTAAGATTCTGCATCATAAGGAGGACTAGCAGCCGAGTTGCACGGGAGAAAGTGAAAAGTGTTCATATGTAGTAAAAACCTGAGAAATCCGTCCGTTTTCGTCATTTGTTATCGAATCGACTTAAAGCCAGATCGTCACATTGGCCGCTCATCTCTCTGAAACGGTTGTACTTATTGTCTGCAATGCTATGTCGCGTACTGCGGTATTCGGAGACACTAAAAGCACCATAGTAGAACACAGATGAAGCTTCTAATATGATGTAATAGCCAGTAAGAAGTAGTACAATTCAAGTTTTAGGTATCGATTATTGACTTTTTAGCTGGCTTTGGTGATCTGGACATGAGCTAGGACCTTAAGATTCTGCATGAAAGGAGGACTAGCAGCCGAGTTGCACGGGAGAATGTGAAAAGTGTTCATATGTAGTAAAAACCTGAGAAATCCATCCGTTTTCGTCATTTGTTATCGAATCGACTTAAAGCCAAATCGTCACATTGGCCGCTCTGCTCTCTGAAACGGTTGTACTTATCGTCTGCAAAGCTATGTCGCGTACTGCGGTATTCGGAGACACTAAAATCACCATAGTAGAACACAGATGAAGCTTCTAAGATGATGTATAAGCCAGTAAGAAATAGTACAATTCAAGTTTTAGGTATCGATTGTTGACTTTTTAGCTGGCTTCAGTGCCTTGGACGTGACCTAGGACCTTAAGATTCTGCATGAAAGGAGGACTAGCAGCCGAGTTGCACGGGAGAATGTGAAAAGTGTTCATATGTAGTAAAAACCTGAGAAATCCGTCCGTTTTCGTCATTTGTTATCGAATCGACTTAAAGCCAGATCGCCACTTGGCTGCTCTTCTCTCTGAAACGGTTGTACTTACCGTCTGCAAAGCTATGTCGCATGCTGCGGTATGCGGAGACACTAAAAGCACCATAGTAGAACACAGATGAAGCTTCTAAGTTGATGTAATAGAAAGTAAGAAGTAGTACAATTCAAGTTTTAGGTATCGATTATTGACTTTTTAGCTGGCTTTGGTGCCTTGGACATGAGCTAGGACCTTAAGATTATGCATTAAAGGAGGACTAGCAGCCGCGTTGCACGGGAGAATGTGAAATGTGTTCATATGTAGTAGAAACCTGAGAAATCCGTCCGTTATCGTAATTTGTTATCGAATCGACTTAAAGCCCGATCGTCACATTGGCCGCTCTTACCTCTGAAACGGTTGTACTTGTTTTCTGCAAAGCTATGTCGCGTGCTGCGGTATGCGGAGACACTAAAAGCACCATAGTAGAACACTGATGAAGCTTCTAAGTTGATGTAATAGCCAGTAAGAAGTAGTACAATTCAAGTTTTAGGTATCGATTATTGACTTTTTAGCTGTCTTTGGTGCCTTGGACATGAGCTAGGACCTTAAGATTCTGCATGAAAGGAGAACTAGCAGCCGAGTTGCATGGGAGAATGTGAAAAGTGTTCATATGTAGTAAAAACCTGAGAAATCCGTCCGTTTTCGTCATTTGTTATCGAATCGACTTAAAGACCAGATCGTCAAATTGGCCCCTCTTTTCTCTGAAACGGTTGTACTTATCGTCTGCAAAGCTATGTCGCGTGCTGCGGTATGCGGAGACAATATAATCACCATAGTAGAACACAGATGAAGCTTCTAAGTTGATATAATAGCCAGTAAGAAGTAGTACACTTCAAGTTTTAGGTATCGATTATTGACTTTTTAGCTGGCTTTCGTGCCTTGGACATGAGCTAGGACCTTAAGATTCTGCATCAAAAGGAGGACTAGCAGCCGAGTTGCACGGGAGAATGTGAAAAGTGTTCATATGTAGTAAAAACCTGAGAAAACCGTCCGTTTTCGTCATTTGTTATCGAATCGACTTAAAGCCAGATCGTCACATTGGCCGCTCTTCTCTCTGAAACGGTTGTACTTATCGTCTGGAAAGCTATGTCGCGTGCTGCGGTATGCGGAGACACTAAAAGCACCATAGTAGAACACAGATGAAGCTTCTAAGATGATGTAATAGCCAGTAAGAAGTAGTACAATTCAAGTTTTAGGTATCGATTATTGACTTTTTAGCTGGCTTTAGTGATCTGGACATGAGCTAGGACCTTAAGATTCTGCATGAAAGGAGGACTAGCAGCCGAGTTGCACGGGAGAACGTGACAAGTGTTCAGATGTAGTAAAAACCTGAGAAATCTGTCCGTTTTCGTCATTTGTTATCGAATCGACTTAATGCCAGAACGTCACATTGGCCGCTCCTCTCTCTGAAACGGTTGTACTTATCGTCTGCAAAGCTATGTCGCGTGCTGCGGTATGTGGAGACACTAAAAGCTCCATAGTAGAACACAGATGAAGCTTCTAAGTTGATGTAATAGCCAGTAAGAAGTAGTACAATTCAAGTTTTATGTATCGATTATTGACTTTTTAGCTGGCTTTGGTGCTTTGGACATGAGCTAGGACCTTAAGATTCTGCATTAAAGGAGGACTAGCAGCCGCGTTGCACGGGAGAATGTGAAATGTGTTCATATGTAGTAGCAACCTGAGAAATCCGTCCGTTTTCGTCATTTGTTATCGAATCGACTTAAAGCCAGATCGTCACATTGGCCGCTCTTCACTCTGAAACGGTTGTACTTATCGTCTGCAAAGCTATGTCGCGTGCTGCGGTATGCGGAGACAATAAAATCACCATAGTAGAACACAGATAAAGCTTCTAAGTTGATATAATAGCCAGTAAAAAGTAGTACAATACAAGTTTTAGGTATCGATTATTGACTTTTTAGCTGGCTTTGGAGCATTGGACATGAACTAGGACCTTAAGATTCTGCATCAAAAGGAGGACTAGCAGCCGAGTTGCACGGGAGAATGTGAAAAGTGTTCATATGTAGTAAAAACCTTAGAAATCTGTCCGTTTTCGTCATTTGTTATCGAATCGACTTAAAGCCAGATCGTCAAATAGGCCCCTCTTTTCTCTGAAACGGTTGTACTTATCGTCTGCAAAGCTATGTCGCGTGCTGCGGTATGCGGAGGCAATAAAATCACCATAGTAGAACACAGAAGAACATTCTAAGTTGATATAATAGCCAGTAAGAAGTAGTACACTTCAAGTTTTAGGTATCGATTATTGACTTTTTAGCTGGCTTTGGTGCCTTGGACATGAGCTAGGACCTTAAGATTCTGCATGAAAGGCGATCTAGCAGCCGAGTTGCACGGGAGAATGTGAAAAGTGTTCATATGTAGTAAAAACCTGAGAAATCCGTCCGTTTTCGTCATTTGTTATCGAATCGACTTAAAGCCAGATCGTCACATTGGCCGCTCTTCTCTCTGAAACGGTTGTACTTATCGTCTGGAAAGCTATGTCGCGTGCTGCGGTATGCGGAGACACTAAAAGCACCATAGTAGAACACAGATGAAGCTTCTAATATGATGTAATAGCCAGTAAGAAGTAGTACAATTCAAGTTTTAGGTATCGATTATTGACTTTTTAGCTGGCTTTGGTGATCTGGACATGAGCTAGGACCTTAAGATTCTGCATGAAAGGAGGACTAGCAACCGAGTTGCACGGGAGAATGTGAAAAGTGTTCATATGTAGTAAAAACCTGAGAAATCCGTCCGTTTTCGTCATTTGTTATCGAATCGACTTAATGCCAGAACGTCACATTGGCCGCTCCTCTAACTGAAACGGTTGTACTTATCGTCCTCAAAGCTATGTCGCGTGCTGCGGTATACGGAGACACTAAAAGCACCATAGTAGAACACAGATGAAGCTTCTAAGTTGATGTAATAGCCAGTAAGAAGTAGTACAATTCGAGTTTTAGGTATCGATTATTGACTTTTTAGCTGGCTTTGGTGCTCTGGACATGAGCTAGGACCTTAAGATTCTGCATTAAAGGAGGACTAGCAGCCGCGTTGCACGGGAGAATGTGAAATGTGTTCATATGTAGTAGAAACCTGAGAAATACGTCCGTTTTCGTCATTTGTTATCGAATCGACTTAAAGCCCGATCGTCACATTGGCCGCTCTTCTCTCTGAAACGGTTGTACTTATCGTCTGCAAAGCTATGTCGCGTGCTGCGGTATGCGGAGACAATAAAATCACCATAGTAGAACACAGATGAAGCTTCTAAGATGATGTAATAGCCAGTAAGAAGTAGTACAATTCAAGTTTTAGGTATCGATTATTGACTTTTTAGCTGGCTTTGGTGATCTGGACATGAGCTAGGACCTTAAGATTCTGCATCAAAAGGAGGACTAGCAGCCGAGTTGCACGGGAGAATGTGAAAAGTGTTCATATGTAGTAAAAACCTGAGAAATCCGTCCGTTTTCGTCATTTGTTATCGAATCGACTTAAAGCCAGATCGTCACATTGGCCGCTCTGCTCTCTGAAACGGTTGTACTTATCGTCTGCAATGCTATGTCGCGTACTGCGGTATTGGGAGACACTAAAAGCACCATAGTAGAACACAGATGAAGCTTCTAATTTGATGTAATAGCCAGTAAGAAGTAGTACAATTCAAGTTTTAGGTTCTGATTATTGACTTTTTAGCTGGCTTTGGTGCCATGGACATGAGCTATTACCTTAAGATTCTGCATGAAAGGAGGACTAGCAGCCGAGTTGCACGGGAGAATGTGAAATGTGTTCATATGTAGTAGAAACCTGAGAAATGCGTCCATTTTCGTCATTTGTTATCGAATCGACTTAAAGCCCGATCGTCACATTGGCCGCTCATCTCTCTGAAACGGTTGTACTTATGGTCTGCAAAGCTATGTCGCGTGCTGCGGTAAGCGGAGACACTAAAAGCACAGTAGTAGAACACAGATGAAGCTTCTAAGTTGATGTAATAGCCAGTAAGAAGTAGTACACTTCAAGTTTTAGATATCGATTATTGACTTTTTAGCTGGCTTTGGTGCCTAGGACATGAGCTAGGACCTTAAGATTCTGCATCAAAAGGAGGACTAGCAGCCGAGTTGCACGGGAGAATGTGAAAAGTGTTCATATGTAGTAAAAACCTGAGAAATCCATCCGTTTTCGTCATTTGTTATCGAATCGACTTAAAGCCAAATCGTCACATTGGCCGCTCTGCTCTCTGAAACGGTTGTACTTATCGTCTGCAAAGCTATGTCGCGTACTGCGGTATTCGGAGACACTAAAAGCACCATAGTAGAACACAGATGAAGCTTCTAAGATGATGTAATAGCCAGTAAGAAATAGTACAATTCAAGTTTTAGGTATCGATTGTTGACTTTTTAGCTGGCTTCGGTGCCTTGGACGTGACCTAGGACCTTAAGATTCTGCATGATAGGAGGACTAGCAGCCGAGTTGCACGGGAGAATGTGAAAAGTGTTCATATGTAGTAAAAACCTGAGAAATCCGTACGTTTTCGCATTTGTTATCGAATCGACTTAAAGCCAGATCGTCAAATTGGCCCCTCTTTTCTCTGAACCGGTTGTACTTATCGTCTGCAAAGCTATGTCGCGTGCTGCGGTATGCGGAGACAATAAAATCACCATAGTAGAACACAGATGAAGCTTCTAAGTTGATATAATAGCCAGTACGAAGCAGTACACTTCAAGTTTTAGGTATCGATTATTGACTTTTTAGCTGGCTTTGGTGCCTTGGACATGAGCTAGGACCTTAAGATTCTGCATCAAAAGGAGGACTAGCAGCCGAGTTGCACGGGAGAATGTGGAAAGTGTTCATATGTAGTAAAAACCTGAGAAATCCGTCCGTTTTCGTCATTTGTTATCGAATCGACTTAAAGCCAGATCGCCACTTGGCTGCTCTTCTCTCTGAAACGGTTGTACTTACCGTCTGCAAAGCTATGTCGCATGCTGCGGTATGCGGAGACACTAAAAGCACCATAGTAGAACACAGATGAAGCTTCTAAGTTGATGTAATAGAAAGTAAGAAGTAGTACAATTCACGTCTTAGGTATCGACTATTGACTTTTTAGCTGGCTTTGGTGCCTTGGACATGAGCTAGGACCTTAAGATTATGCATTAAAGGAGGACTAGCAGCCGCGTTGCACGTGAGAATGTGAAATGTGTTCATATGTAGTAGAAACCTTAGAAATCCGTCCGTTATCGTAATTTGTTATCGAATCGACTTAAAGCCCGATCGTCACATTGGCCGCTCTTACCTCTGAAACGGTTGTACTTGTTTTCTGCAAAGCTATGTCGCGTGCTGCGGTATGCGGAGACACTAAAAGCACCATAGTAGAACACTGATGAAGCTTATAAGTTGATGTAATAGCCAGTAAGAAGTAGTACAATTCAAGTTTTAGGTATCGATTATTGACTTTTTAGCTGTCTTTGGTGCCTTGGACATGGGCTAGGACCTTAAGATTCTGCATGAAAGGAGAACTAGCAGCCGAGTTGCATGGGAGAATGTGAAAAGTGTTCATATGTAGTAAAAACCTGAGAAATCCGTCCGTTTTCGTCATTTGTTATCGAATCGACTTAAAGACCAGATCGTCAAATTGGCCCCTCTTTTCTCTGAAACGGTTGTACTTATCGTCTGCAAAGCTATGTCGCGTGCTGCGGTGTGCGGAGACAATATAATCACCATAGTAGAACAAAGATGAAGCTTCTAAGTTGATATAATAGCCAGTAAGAAGTAGTACACTTCAAGTTTTAGGTATCGATTATTGACTTTTTAGCTGGCTTTGGTGCCTTGGACATGAGGTTGGACCTTAAGATTCTGCATCAAAAGGAGGACTAGCAGCCGAGTTGCACGGGAGAATGTGAAAAGTGTTCATATGTAGTAAAAACCTGAGAAATCCGACCGTTTTCGTCATTTGTTATCGAATCGACTTAAAGCCAGATCGTCAAATTGGCCCCTCTTTTCTCTGAAACGGTTGTACTTATCGTCTGCAAAGCTATGTCGCGTGCTGCAGTATGCGGAGACACTAAAAGCACCATAGTAGAACACAGATGAAGCTTCTAAGTTGATGTAATAGGAAGTAAGAAGTAGTACAATTCAAGTTTTAGGTATCGATTATTGACTTTTTAACTGGCTTTGGTGCCTTGGACATGAGCTAGGACCTTAAGATTATGCATCAAAAGGAGGAATAGCAGCCGAGTTGCACGGGAGAATGTGAAAAGTGTTCATATGTAGTAAAAACCTGAGAAATCCGTCCCATTTCGTCATTTGTTATCAATTCGACTTAAAGCCAGATCGTCAATTTGGCCCCTCTTTTCTCTGAAACGGTTGTACTTATCGTCTGCAAAGCTATGTCGCGTGCTGCAGTATGCGGAGACAATAAAATCACCATAGTAGAACACAGATGAAGCTTCTAAGTTGATATAATAGCCAGTAAGAAGTAGTACAATTCAAGTTTTAGGTATCGATTATTGACTTTTTAGCTGGCTTTGGTGATCTGGACATGAGCTAGGACCTTAAGATTCTGCATGAAAGGAGGACTAGCAGCCGAGTTGCACGGGAGAATGTGAAAAGTGTTCATATGTAGTAAAAACCTGAGAAATCCGTCCGTTATCGTAATTTGTTATCGAATCGACTTAAAGCCCGATCGTCACATTGGCCGCTCTTACCTCTGAAACGGTTGTACTTGTTTTCTGCAAAGCTATGTCGCGTGCTGCGGTATGCGGAGACACTAAAAGCACCATAGTAGAACACTGATGAAGCTTCTAAGTTGATGTAATAGCCAGTAAGAAGTAGTACAATTCAAGTTTTAGGTATCGATTATTGATTTTTTAGCTGTCTTTGGTGCCTTGGACATGAGCTAGGACCTTAAGATTCTGCATGAAAGGAGAACTAGCAGCCGAGTTGCATGGGAGAATGTGAAAATTGTTCATATGTAGTAAAAACCTGAGAAATCCGTCCGTTTTCGTCATTTGTTATCGAATCGACTTAAAGACCAGATCGTCAAATTGGCCCCTCTTTTCTCTGAAACGGTTGTACTTATCGTCTGCAAAGCTATGTCGCGTGCTGCGGTATGCGGAGACAATATAATCACCATAGTAGAACAAAGATGAAGCTTCTAAGTTGATATAATAGCCAGTAAGAAGTAGTACACTTCAAGTTTTAGGTATCGATTATTGACTTTTTAGCTGGCTTTGGTGCCTTGGACATGAGCTTGGACCTTAAGATTCTGCATCAAAAGGAGGACTAGCAGCCGAGTTGCACGGGAGAATGTGAAAAGTGTTCATATGTAGTAAAAACCTGAGAAATCCGACCGTTTTCGTCATTTGTTATCGAATCGACTTAAAGCCCGATCGTCAAATTGGCCCCTCTTTTCTCTGAAACGGTTGTACTTATCGTCTGCAAAGCTATGTCGCGTGCTGCAGTATGCGGAGACACTAAAAGCACCATAGTAGAACACAGATGAAGCTTCTAAGTTGATGTAATAGAAAGTAAGAAGTAGTACAATTCAAGTCTTAGGTATCGATTATTGACTTTTTAGCTGGCTTTGGTGCCTTGGACATGAGCTAGGACCTTAAGATTATGCATCAAAAGGAGGACTAGCAGCCGAGTTGCACGGGAGAATGTGAAAAGTGTTCATATGTAGTAAAAACCTGAGAAATCCGTCCGATTTCGTCATTTGTTATCGAATCGACTTAAAGCCAGATCGTCAATTTGGCCCCTCTTTTCTCTGAAACGGTTGTACTTATCGTCTGCAAAGCTATGTCGCGTGCTGCAGTATGCGGAGACAATAAAATCACCATAGTAGAACACAGATGAAGCTTCTAAGTTGATATAATAGCCAGTAAGAAGTAGTACAATTCAAGTTTTAGGTATCGATTATTGACTTTTTAGCTGGCTTTGGTGCTTTGGACATGAGCTAGGACCTTAAGATTCTGCATCAAAAGGAGGACTAGCAGCCGAGTTGCACGGGAGAATGTGAAAAGTGTTCATATGTAGTAAAAACCTGAGAAATCCGTCCGATTTCGTCATTTGTTATCGAATCGACTTAAAGCCAGATCGTCACATTGGCCGCTCTTCTCTCTGAAACGGTTGTACTTTTCGTCTGCAAAGCTATGTCGCGTGCTGCGGTATGCGGAGACTCTAAAAGCACCATAGCAGAACACAGATGAAGCCTCTAAGATGATGTAATTGCCAGTAAGAAGTAGTACAATTCAAGTTTTATTTATCGATTATTGACTTTTTAGCTGGCTTTGTTGCCTTGGACATGAGCTAGAACCTTAAGATTCTGCATGAAAGGAGGACTAGCAGCCGAGTTGCACGGGACAATGTGAAAAGTGTTCATATGTAGTAAAAACCTGAGAAATCCGTCCGATTTCGTCATTTGTTATCGAATCGACTTAAAGCCAGTTCGTACTTGGCCGCTCTTCTCTCTGAAACGGTTGTACTTATTGTCTGCAAAGGTATGTCGCGTGCTGCGGTAGGCGGAGACACTAAAAGCACCATAGTAGAACACAGATGAAGCTTCTAAGTTGATGTAATAGCCAGTAAGAAGTAGTACAATTCAAGTTTAAGGACTGATTATTTTTTTTTAGCTGGCTTTGGTGCCTTTGAAATGAGCTAGGACCTTAAGATTTGCATGAAAGGAGGACAAGCAGCCGAGTTGCACGGGAGAATGTGAAAAGTGTTCATATGTAGTAAAAACCTGAGAAATCCGTCCGTTTTCGTCATTTGTTATCGAATCGACTTAAAGCCAGATCGTCACATTGGCCGCTCTTCTCTCTTAAACGGTTGTACTTATCGTCCTCAAAGCTATGTCGCGTGCTGCGTTATGCGGAGACACTAAAAGCACCATAGTAGAACACAGATGAAGCTTCTAAGTTGATGTAATAGCCAGTAGGAAGTAGTGCAATTCAAGTTTTAGGTATCGATTATTGACTTTTTAGCTGGCTTTGGTGCCTTGGACATGGACTAGAACCTTAAGATTCTGCATGAAAGGATGACTAGCAGCCGCGTTGCACGGGAGAATGTGAAAAGTGTTCATATGTAGTAAAAACCTGCGAAATCCGTCCGTTTTCGTCATTTGTTATCGAATCGACTTAAAGCCCGATCGTCACATTGGCCGCTCTTCTCTCTGAAACGTTTGTAATTATCGTCTGCAAAGCTATGTCGCGTGCTGCGGTATGCGGAGACAATAAAATCACCATAGTAGAACACAGATGAAGCTTCTAAGTTGATATAATAGTTAGTACGAAGCAGTACACTTCAAGTTTTAGGTATCGATTATTGACTTTTTAGCTGGCTTTGGTGCCTTGGACATGAGCTAGGACCTTAAGATTCTGCATCAAAAGGAGGACTAGCAGCCGAGTTGCACGGGAGAATGTGGAAAGTGTTCATATGCAGTAAAAACCTGAGAAATCCGTCCGTTTTCGTCATTTGTTATCGAATCGACTTAAAGCCAGATCGCCACTTGGCTGCTCTTCTCTCTGAAACGGTTGTACTTACCGTCTGCAAAGCTATGTCGCATGCTGCGGTATGCGGAGACACTAAAAGCACCATAGCAGAACACAGATGAAGCTTCTAAGTTGATGTAATAGAAAGTAAGAAGTAGTACAATTCAAGTTTTAGGTATCGATTATTGACTTTTTAGCTGGCTTTGGTGCCTTGGACATGAGCTAGGACCATAAGATTATGCATTAAAGGAGGACTAGCAGCCGCGTTGCACGGGAGAATGTGAAATGTGTTCATATGTAGTAGAAACCTGAGAAATCCGTCCGTTATCGTAATTTGTTATCGAATCGACTTAAAGCCCGATCGTCACATTGGCCGCTCTTACCTCTGAAACGGTTGTACTTGTTTTCTGCAAAGCTATGTCGCGTGCTGCGGTATGCGGAGACACTAAAAGCACCATAGTAGAACACTGATGAAGCTTCTAAGTTGATGTAATAGCCAGTAAGAAGTAGTACAATTCAAGTTTTAGGTATCGATTATTGACTTTTTAGCTGTCTTTGGTGCCTTGGACATGAGCTAGGACCTTAAGATTCTGCATGAAAGGAGAACTAGCAGCCGAGTTGCATGGGAGAATGTGAAAATTGTTCATATGTAGTAAAAACCTGAGAAATCCGTCCGTTTTCGTCATTTGTTATCGAATCGACTTAAAGTCCAGATCGTCAAATTGGCCCCTCTTTTCTCTGAAACGGTTGTACTTATCGTCTGCAAAGCTATGTCGCGTGCTGCGGTATGCGGAGACAATATAATCACCATAGTAGAACAAAGATGAAGCTTCTAAGTTGATATAATAGCCAGTAAGAAGTAGTACACTTCAAGTTTTAGGTATCGATTATTGACTTTTTAGCTGGCTTTGGTGCCTTGGACATGAGCTTGGACCTTAAGATTCTGCATCAAAAGGAGGACTAGCAGCCGAGTTGCACGGGAGAATGAGAAAAGTGTTCATATGTAGTAAAAACCTGAGAAATCCGACCGTTTTCGTCATTTGTTATCGAATCGACTTAAAGCCCGATCGTCAAATTGGCCCCTCTTTTCTCTGAAACGGTTGTACTTATCGTCTGCAAAGCTATGTCGCGTGCTGCAGTATGCGGAGACAATAAAATCACCATAGTAGAACACAGATGAAGCTTCTAAGTTGATATAATAGCCAGTAAGAAGTAGTACAATTCAAGTTTTAGGTATCGATTATTGACTTTTTAGCTGGCTTTGGTGCTTTGGACATGAGCTAGGACCTTAAGATTCTGCATCAAAAGGAGGACTAGCAGCCGAGTTGCACGGGAGAATGTGAAAAGTGTTCATATGTAGTAAAAACCTGAGAAATCCGTCCGATTTCGTCATTTGTTATCGAATCGACTTAAAGCCAGATCGTCACATTGGCCGCTCTTCTCTCTGAAACGGTTGTACTTTTCGTCTGCAAAGCTATGTCGCGTGCTGCGGTATGCGGAGACTCTAAAAGCACCATAGCAGAACACAGATGAAGCCTCTAAGATGATGTAATTGCCAGTAAGAAGTAGTACAATTCAAGTTTTATTTATCGATTATTGACTTTTTAGCTGGCTTTGTTGCCTTGGACATGAGCTAGAACCTTAAGATTCTGCATGAAAGGAGGACTAGCAGCCGAGTTGCACGGGACAATGTGAAAAGTGTTCATATGTAGTAAAAACCTGAGATATCCGTCCGATTTCGTCATTTGTTATCGAATCGACTTAAAGCCAGTTCGTACTTGGCCGCTCTTCTCTCTGAGACGGTTGTACTTATTGTCTGCAAAGGTATGTCGCGTGCTGCGGTAGGCGGAGACACTAAAAGCACCATAGTAGAACACAGATGAAGCTTCTAAGTTGATGTAATAGCCAGTAAGAAGTAGTACAATTCAAGTTTAAGGACTGATTATTTTTTTTTAGCTGTCTTTGGTGCCTTTGAAATGAGCTAGGACCTTAAGATTTGCATGAAAGGAGGACAAGCAGCCGAGTTGCACGGGAGAATGTGAAAAGTGTTCATATGTAGTAAAAACCTGAGAAATCCGTCCGTTTTCGTCATTTGTTATCGAATCGACTTAAAGCCAGATCGTCACATTGGCCGCTCTTCTCTCTGAAACGGTTGTACTTATCGTCCTCAAAGCTATGTCGCGTGCTGCGTTATGCGGAGACACTAAAAGCACCATAGTAGAACACAGATGAAGCTTCTAAGTTGATGTAATAGCCAGTAGGAAGTAGTGCAATTCAAGTTTTAGGTATCGATTATTGACTTTTTAGCTGGCTTTGGTGCCTTGGACATGGACTAGAACCTTAAGATTCTGCATCAAAGGATGACTAGCAGCCGAGTTGCACGGGAGAATGTGAAAAGTGTTCATATGTAGTAAAAACCTGAGAAATCCGTCCGTTTTCGTCATTTGTTATCGAATCGACTTAAAGCCCGATCGTCACATTGGCCGCTCTTCTCTCTGAAACGTTTGTAATTATCGTCTGCAAAGCTATGTCGCGTGCTGCGGTATGCGGAGACAATAAAATCACCATAGTAGAACACAGATGAAGCTTCTAAGATGACGTAATAGCCAGTAAGAAGTAATACAATTCAAGTTTTAGGTATCGATTATTGACTTTTTAGCTGGCTTTGGTGCCTTGGACATGAGCTAGGACCTTAAGATTCTGCATGAAAGGAGGACTAGCAGCCGAGTTGCACGGGAGAATGTGAAAAGTGTTCATATGTAGTAAAAACCTAGAAATCCGACCGTTTTCGTCATTTGTTATCGAATCGACTTAAAGCCAGATCGTCACATTGGTTGCTCTTCTCTCTGAAACGATTGTACTTATCGTCTGCAAAGCTATGTCGCGTGCTGCGGTATGCGGAGACACTAAAAGCACCATAGCAGAACACAGATGAAGCTTCTACGTTGATGTAATAGCCAGTAGGAAGTAGTGCAATTCAAGTTTTAGTAATCGATTATTGACTTCTTAGCTGGCTTTGGTGCCTTGGACATGAGCTAGGACCTTAAGATTCTGCATGAAAGGAGGACTAGCAGCCGAGTTGCACGGGAGAATGTGAAAAGTGTTCATATGTAGTAAAAACCTGAGAAATCCGTCCGTTTTCGTCATTTGTTATCGAATCGACTTAAAGCCAGATCGTACTTGGCCGCTCTTTTCTCTGAAACGGTTGTACTTATCGTCTGTAAAGCTATGTCGCGTGCTGCGGTATGCGGAGACACTAAAAGCACCATAGTAGAACACAGATGAAGCTTCTAATTTGATGTAATAGCCAGTAAGAAGTAGTACAATACAATTTTTAGGTTCTGATTATTTACTTTATAGCTGGCTTTGGTGCCTTGGACATGAGCTAGGACCTTAAGATTCTGCATGAAAGGAGGACTAGCAGCCGAGTTGCACGGGAGAATGTGAAAAGTGTTCATATGTAGTAAAAACCTGAGAAATCCGTCCGTTTTCGTCATTTGTTATCGAATCGACTTAAAGCCTGATCGTCACATTGGCCGCTGTTCTCTCTGAAACGGTTGTACTTATCGTCTGCAAAGCTATGTCGCGTGCTGCGGTATGTGGAGACACTAAAAGCACCATAGTAGAACACAGATGAAGCTTCTAAGTTGATGTAATAGCCAGTAGGAAGTAGTGCAATTCAAGTTTTAGGTATCGATTATTGACTTTTTAGCTGGCTTTGGTGCTTTGGACATGGACTAGAACCTTAAGATTCTGCATGAAAGGATGACTAGCAGCCGCGTTGCACGGGAGAATGTGAAAAGTGTTCATATGTAGTAAAAACCTGCGAAATCCGTCCGTTTTCTTCATTTGTTATCGAATCGACTTAAAGCCCGATCGTCACATTGGCCGCTCTTCTCTCTGAAACGTTTGTAATTATCGTCTGCAAAGCTATGTCGCGTGCTGCGGTATGCGGAGACAATAAAATCACCATAGTAGAACACAGATGAAGCTTCTAAGTTGATATAATAGTTAGTACGAAGCAGTACACTTCAAGTTTTAGGTATCGATTATTGACTTTTTAGCTGGCTTTGGTGCCTTGGACATGAGCTAGGACCTTAAGATTCTGCATCAAAAGGAGGACTAGCAGCCGAGTTGCACGGGAGAATGTGGAAAGTGTTCATATGCAGTAAAAACCTGAGAAATCCGTCCGTTTTCGTCATTTGTTATCGAATCGACTTAAAGCCAGATCGCCACTTGGCTGCTCATCTCTCTGAAACGGTTGTACTTACCGTCTGCAAAGCTATGTCGCATGCTGCGGTATGCGGAGACACTAAAAGCACCATAGCAGAACACAGATGAAGCTTCTAAGTTGATGTAATAGAAAGTAAGAAGTAGTACAATTCAAGTTTTAGGTATCGATTATTGACTTTTTAGCTGGCTTTGGTGCCTTGGACATGAGCTAGGACCATAAGATTATGCATTAAAGGAGGACTAGCAGCCGCGTTGCACGGGAGAATGTGAAATGTGTTCATATGTAGTAGAAACCTGAGAAATCCGTCCGTTATCGTAATTTGTTATCGAATCGACTTAAAGCCCGATCGTCACATTGGCCGCTCTTACCTCTGAAACGGTTGTACTTGTTTTCTGCAAAGCTATGTCGCGTGCTGCGGTATGCGGAGACACTAAAAGCACCATAGTAGAACACTGATGAAGCTTCTAAGTTGATGTAATAGCCAGTAAGAAGTAGTACAATTCAAGTTTTAGGTATCGATTATTGATTTTTTAGCTGTCTTTGGTGCCTTGGACATGAGCTAGGACCTTAAGATTCTGCATGAAAGGAGAACTAGCAGCCGAGTTGCATGGGAGAATGTGAAAATTGTTCATATGTAGTAAAAACCTGAGAAATCCGTCCGTTTTCGTCATTTGTTATCGAATCGACTTAAAGACCAGATCGTCAAATTGGCCCCTCTTTTCTCTGAAACGGTTGTACTTATCGTCTGCAAAGCTATGTCGCGTGCTGCGGTATGCGGAGACAATATAATCACCATAGTAGAACAAAGATGAAGCTTCTAAGTTGATATAATAGCCAGTAAGAAGTAGTACACTTCAAGTTTTAGGTATCGATTATTGACTTTTTAGCTGGCTTTGGTGCCTTGGACATGAGCTTGGACCTTAAGATTCTGCATCAAAAGGAGGACTAGCAGCCGAGTTGCACGGGAGAATGTGAAAAGTGTTCATATGTAGTAAAAACCTGAGAAATCCGACCGTTTTCGTCATTTGTTATCGAATCGACTTAAAGCCCGATCGTCAAATTGGCCCCTCTTTTCTCTGAAACGGTTGTACTTATCGTCTGCAAAGCTATGTCGCGTGCTGCAGTATGCGGAGACACTAAAAGCACCATAGTAGAACACAGATGAAGCTTCTAAGTTGATGTAATAGAAAGTAAGAAGTAGTACAATTCAAGTTTTAGGTATCGATTATTGACTTTTTAGCTGGCTTTGGTGCCTTGGACATGAGCTAGGACCTTAAGATTATGCATCAAAAGGAGGACTAGCAGCCGAGTTGCACGGGAGAATGTGAAAAGTGTTCATATGTAGTAAAAACCTGAGAAATCCGTCCGATTTCGTCATTTGTTATCGAATCGACTTAAAGCCAGATCGTCAATTTGGCCCCTCTTTTCTCTGAAACGGTTGTACTTATCGTCTGCAAAGCTATGTCGCGTGCTGCAGTATGCGGAGACAATAAAATCACCATAGTAGAACACAGATGAAGCTTCTAAGTTGATATAATAGCCAGTAAGAAGTAGTACAATTCAAGTTTTAGGTATCGATTATTGACTTTTTAGCTGGCTTTGGTGCTTTGGACATGAGCTAGGACCTTAAGATTCTGCATCAAAAGGAGGACTAGCAGCCGAGTTGCACGGGAGAATGTGAAAAGTGTTCATATGTAGTAAAAACCTGAGAAATCCGTCCGATTTCGTCATTTGTTATCGAATCGACTTAAAGCCAGATCGTCACATTGGCCGCTCTTCTCTCTGAAACGGTTGTACTTTTCGTCTGCAAAGCTATGTCGCGTGCTGCGGTATGCGGAGACTCTAAAAGCACCATAGCAGAACACAGATGAAGCCTCTAAGATGATGTAATTGCCAGTAAGAAGTAGTACAATTCAAGTTTTATTTATCGATTATTGACTTTTTAGCTGGCTTTGTTGCCTTGGACATGAGCTAGAACCTTAAGATTCTGCATGAAAGGAGGACTAGCAGCCGAGTTGCACGGGACAATGTGAAAAGTGTTCATATGTAGTAAAAACCTGAGAAATCCGTCCGATTTCGTCATTTGTTATCGAATCGACTTAAAGCCAGTTCGTACTTGGCCGCTCTTCTCTCTGAAACGGTTGTACTTATTGTCTGCAAAGGTATGTCGCGTGCTGCGGTAGGCGGAGACACTAAAAGCACCATAGTAGAACACAGATGAAGCTTCTAAGTTGATGCAATAGCCAGTAAGAAGTAGTACAATTCAAGTTTAAGGACTGATTATTTTTTTTTAGCTGGCTTTGGTGCCTTTGAAATGAGCTAGGACCTTAAGATTTGCATGAAAGGAGGACAAGCAGCCGAGTTGCACGGGAGAATGTGAAAAGTGTTCATATGTAGTAAAAACCTGAGAAATCCGTCCGTTTTCGTCATTTGTTATCGAATCGACTTAAAACCAGATCGTCTCTCTGAAACGGTTGTACTTATCGTCCTCAAAGCTATGTCGCATGCTGCGGTATGCGGAGACACTAAAAGCACCATAGCAGAACACAGATGAAGCTTCTAAGTTGATGTAATAGAAAGTAAGAAATAGTACAATTCAAGTTTTAGGTATCGATTATTGACTTTTTAGCTGGCTTTGGTGCCTTGGACATGAGCTAGGACCATAAGATTATGCATTAAAGGAGGACTAGCAGCCGCGTTGCACGGGAGAATGTGAAATGTGTTCATATGTAGTAGAAACCTGAGAAATCCGTCCGTTATCGTAATTTGTTATCGAATCGACTTAAAGCCCGATCGTCACATTGGCCGCTCTTACCTCTGAAACGGTTGTACTTGTTTTCTGCAAAGCTATGTCGCGTGCTGCGGTATGCGGAGACACTAAAAGCACCATAGTAGAACACTGATGAAGCTTCTAAGTTGATGTAATAGCCAGTAAGAAGTAGTACAATTCAAGTTTTAGGTATCGATTATTGACTTTTTAGCTGTCTTTGGTGCCTTGGACATGAGCTAGGACCTTAAGATTCTGCATGAAAGGAGAACTAGCAGCCGAGTTGCATGGGAGAATGTGAAAATTGTTCATATGTAGTAAAAACCTGAGAAATCCGTCCGTTTTCGTCATTTGTTATCGAATCGACTTAAAGTCCAGATCGTCAAATTGGCCCCTCTTTTCTCTGAAACGGTTGTACTTATCGTCTGCAAAGCTATGTCGCGTGCTGCGGTATGCGGAGACAATATAATCACCATAGTAGAACAAAGATGAAGCTTCTAAGTTGATATAATAGCCAGTAAGAAGTAGTACACTTCAAGTTTTAGGTATCGATTATTGACTTTTTAGCTGGCTTTGGTGCCTTGGACATGAGCTTGGACCTTAAGATTCTGCATCAAAAGGAGGACTAGCAGCCGAGTTGCACGGGAGAATGAGAAAAGTGTTCATATGTAGTAAAAACCTGAGAAATCCGACCGTTTTCGTCATTTGTTATCGAATCGACTTAAAGCCCGATCGTCAAATTGGCCCCTCTTTTCTCTGAAACGGTTGTACTTATCGTCTGCAAAGCTATGTCGCGTGCTGCAGTATGCGGAGACAATAAAATCACCATAGTAGAACACAGATGAAGCTTCTAAGTTGATATAATAGCCAGTAAGAAGTAGTACAATTCAAGTTTTAGGTATCGATTATTGACTTTTTAGCTGGCTTTGGTGCTTTGGACATGAGCTAGGACCTTAAGATTCTGCATCAAAAGGAGGACTAGCAGCCGAGTTGCACGGGAGAATGTGAAAAGTGTTCATATGTAGTAAAAACCTGAGAAATCCGTCCGATTTCGTCATTTGTTATCGAATCGACTTAAAGCCAGATCGTCACATTGGCCGCTCTTCTCTCTGAAACGGTTGTACTTTTCGTCTGCAAAGCTATGTCGCGTGCTGCGGTATGCGGAGACTCTAAAAGCACCATAGCAGAACACAGATGAAGCCTCTAAGATGATGTAATTGCCAGTAAGAAGTAGTACAATTCAAGTTTTATTTATCGATTATTGACTTTTTAGCTGGCTTTGTTGCCTTGGACATGAGCTAGAACCTTAAGATTCTGCATGAAAGGAGGACTAGCAGCCGAGTTGCACGGGACAATGTGAAAAGTGTTCATATGTAGTAAAAACCTGAGATATCCGTCCGATTTCGTCATTTGTTATCGAATCGACTTAAAGCCAGTTCGTACTTGGCCGCTCTTCTCTCTGAGACGGTTGTACTTATTGTCTGCAAAGGTATGTCGCGTGCTGCGGTAGGCGGAGACACTAAAAGCACCATAGTAGAACACAGATGAAGCTTCTAAGTTGATGTAATAGCCAGTAAGAAGTAGTACAATTCAAGTTTAAGGACTGATTATTTTTTTTTAGCTGTCTTTGGTGCCTTTGAAATGAGCTAGGACCTTAAGATTTGCATGAAAGGAGGACAAGCAGCCGAGTTGCACGGGAGAATGTGAAAAGTGTTCATATGTAGTAAAAACCTGAGAAATCCGTCCGTTTTCGTCATTTGTTATCGAATCGACTTAAAGCCAGATCGTCACATTGGCCGCTCTTCTCTCTGAAACGGTTGTACTTATCGTCCTCAAAGCTATGTCGCGTGCTGCGTTATGCGGAGACACTAAAAGCACCATAGTAGAACACAGATGAAGCTTCTAAGTTGATGTAATAGCCAGTAGGAAGTAGTGCAATTCAAGTTTTAGGTATCGATTATTGACTTTTTAGCTGGCTTTGGTGCCTTGGACATGGACTAGAACCTTAAGATTCTGCATGAAAGGATGACTAGCAGCCGAGTTGCACGGGAGAATGTGAAAAGTGTTCATATGTAGTAAAAACCTGAGAAATCCGTCCGTTTTCGTCATTTGTTATCGAATCGACTTAAAGCCCGATCGTCACATTGGCCGCTCTTCTCTCTGAAACGTTTGTAATTATCGTCTGCAAAGCTATGTCGCGTGCTGCGGTATGCGGAGACAATAAAATCACCATAGTAGAACACAGATGAAGCTTCTAAGATGACGTAATAGCCAGTAAGAAGTAGTACAATTCAAGTTTTAGGTATCGATTATTGACTTTTTAGCTGGCTTTGGTGCCTTGGACATGAGCTAGGACCTTAAGGTTCTGCATGAAAGGAGGACTAGCAGCCGAGTTGCACGGGAGAATGTGAAAAGTGTTCATATGTAGTAAAAACCTAGAAATCCGACCGTTTTCGTCATTTGTTATCGAATCGACTTAAAGCCAGATCGTCACATTGGTTGCTCTTCTCTCTGAAACGATTGTACTTATCGTCTGCAAAGCTATGTCGCGTGCTGCGGTATGCGGAGACACTAAAAGCACCATAGCAGAACACAGATGAAGCTTCTACGTTGATGTAATAGCCAGTAGGAAGTAGTGCAATTCAAGTTTTAGTAATCGATTATTGACTTCTTAGCTGGCTTTGGTGCCTTGGACATGAGCTAGGACCTTAAGATTCTGCATGAAAGGAGGACTAGCAGCCGAGTTGCACGGGAGAATGTGAAAAGTGTTCATATGTAGTAAAAACCTGAGAAATCCGTCCGTTTTCGTCATTTGTTATCGAATCGACTTAAAGCCAGATCGTACTTGGCCGCTCTTTTCTCTGAAACGGTTGTACTTATCGTCTGTAAAGCTATGTCGCGTGCTGCGGTATGCGGAGACACTAAAAGCACCATAGTAGAACACAGATGAAGCTTCTAATTTGATGTAATAGCCAGTAAGAAGTAGTACAATACAAATTTTAGGTTCTGATTATTTACTTTATAGCTGGCTTAGGTGCCTTGGACATGAGCTAGGACCTTAAGATTCTGCATGAAAGGAGGACTAGCAGCCGAGTTGCACGGGAGAATGTGAAAAGTGTTCATATGTAGTAAAAACCTGAGAAATCCGTCCGTTTTCGTCATTTGTTATCGAATCGACTTAAAGCCTGATCGTCACATTGGCCGCTGTTCTCTCTGAAACGGTTGTACTTATCGTCTGCAAAGCTATGTCGCGTGCTGCGGTATGTGGAGACACTAAAAGCACCATAGTAGAACACAGATGAAGCTTCTAAGTTGATGTAACAGCCAGTAAGAAGTAGTACAATTCAAGTTTTAGATATTGATTATTAACTTTTTAGCTGGCTTTGGTGCCTTGGACATGAGCTAGGACCTTAAGAATCTGCATGAAAGGAGGACTAGCAGCCGAGTTGCACGGGAGAGTGTGGAAAGTGTTCATATGTAGTAAAAACCTGAGAAATCCGTCCGTTTTCGTCATTTGTTATTGAATCGACTTAAAGCCAGATCGTCACATTTGCCGCTCTTCTCTCTGAAACGGTTGTACTTATCGTCTGCAAAGCTATGTCGCGTGCTGCGGTATGCGGAGACACTAAAAGCACCATAGTAGAACACAGATGAAGCTTCTAAGTTGATGTAATAACCAGTAAGAAGTAGTACAATTCAAGTTTTAGGTATCGATTATTGACTTTTTAGATGGCTTTGGTGCCTTGGACATGAGCTAGGACCTTAAGATTCTGCATGAAAGGAGGACTAGCAGCCGAGTTGCACGGGAGAATGTGGAATGTATTCAAATGTAGTAAAAACCTAGATATTCGCCCGTTAACGTCATTTGTTATCGAAGCGACTTAAAGCCAGATCTTCACATTGGCCGCTCTTCTCTCTGAAACGGTTGTTCTTATCGTCTGCAAAGCTATGACGTGTGCTGCGGTATGCGGAGACACTAAAACCACCATAGTAAAACTCAGATGAAGCTCCTAAGTTGATGTAATAGCCAGTAAGAAGTAGTACAACTCAAGTTTTAGGTAACGTTTATTGACTTTCTAGCTGGCTTTGGTGCCTTGGACATGAGCTAGGGCCTTACGATTCTGCATGAAAGGAGGACTAGCAGCCGAGTTGCACGGGAGAGTGTGAAAAGTGTTTATATGTAGTAAAAACCTGAGAAATCCGTCCGTTTTCGTCATTTGTTATCGAATCGACTTAAAGCCAGATCGTCACATTGGCCGCTCTTCTCTCTGACACGGTTGTACTTATCGTCTGCAAAGCTATGTCGCGTGCTGCGGTATGTGGAGACACTAAAAGCACCATAGTAGAACACAGATGAAGCTTCTAAGTTGATAAAATAGCCAGTAAGAAGTAGTACAATTCAAGTTTTAGGTATTGATTATTGACATTTTAGCTGGCTTTGGTTCCTTGGACATGAGCTAGGACCTTAAGAATCTGCATGAAAGGAGGACTAGCAGCCGAGTTGCACGGGAGAATGTGAAAAGTATTCATATGTAGTAAACACCTGAGAAATCCGTCCGACTTCGTCATTTGTTATCGAATCGACTTAAAGCCAAATCGTCACAATGGCCGCTCTTCTCTCTGAAACGGTTGTACTTTTCGTCTGCAAAGCTATGTCGCGTGCTGCGGTATGCGGAGACACTAAAAGCACCATAGTAGAACACAGATGAAGCTTCTAAGTTAATGTAATAGCCAGTAAGAAGTAGTACAATACAAGTTTTAGGTACTGATTATTTACTTTATAGCTGGCTTTGGTGCCTTGGACATGAGCTAGGACCTTAAGATTCTGCATGAAAGGAGGACTAGCAGCCGAGTTGCACGGGAGGATGTGAAAAGTGTTCATATGTAGTAAAAACCTGAAAAATCCGTCCGTTTTCGTCATTTGTTATCGAATCGACTAAAAGCCAGATCGTCAAATTGGCCGCTCTTCTCTCTGGAACCGTTGTACTTATCGTCTGCAAAGCTATGTCGCGTACTGCGGTATGCGGAGACACTAAAAGCACCATAGTAGAACACAGATGAAGCTTCTAAGTTGATGTAATAGCCAGTAAGAAGTAGTACAATTCAAGTTTTAGGTATTGATTAGTGTCTTTTTAGCTGGCTTTGGTGCCTTGGACATGAGCTAGGACCTTAAGAATCTGCATGAAAGGAGGACTAGCAGCCGAGTTGCACGGGAGAATGTGAAAAGTGTTCATATGTAGTAAACACCTGAGAAATCCGTCCGATTTCGTCATTTGTTATCGAATCGACTTAAAGCCAGATCGTCATATTGGCCGCATTTATGTCTAAAACGGTTGTACTTATCGACTGCAAAGCTATGTCGCGTGCTGCGGTATGCGGAGACACTAAAAGCATCATAGTAGAACACAGATGAAGCTTCTAAGTTGATGTAATAGACAGTAAGAAGTAGTACAATTCAAGTTTTAGGTATTGATTATTGACTTTTTAGCTGGCTTTGGTGCCTTGGACATGTGCTAGGACCTTAAGATTCTGCATGAAAGGAGAACTAGCAGCCGAGTTGCACGGGAGAGTGTGAAAAGTGTTTATATGTAGTAAAAACCTGAGAAATCCGTCCGTTGTTGTCATTTGTTATCGAATCGACTTAAAGCCAGATCGTCACATTGGCCGCTCTTCTCTCTGAAACGGTTGTACTTATCGTCTGCAAAGCTATGTCGCGTGCTGCGGTATGTGGAGACACTAAAAGCACCATAGTAGAACGCATATGAAGCTTCTAAGTTGATGTAATAGCCAGTAAGATGTAGTACACTTCAAGTTTTAGGTATTGATTATTGACATTTTAGCTTACTTTGGTTCCTTGGACATGAGCTAGGACCTTAACATTCTGCATGAAAGGAGAACTAGCAGCCGAGTTGCACGGGAGAATGTGAAAAGTGTTCATATGTAGTAAAAACCTGAGAAATCCGTCCGATTTCGTCATTTGTTATCGAATCGACTTAAAGCCAGATCGTCAATTTGGCCCCTCTTTTCTCTGAAACGGTTGTACTTATCGTCTGCAAAGCTATGTCGCGTGCTGCAGTATGCGGAGACAATAAAATCACCATAGTAGAACACAGATGAAGCTTCTAAGTTGATATAATAGCCAGTAAGAAGTAGTACAATTCAAGTTTTATTTATCGATTATTGACTTTTTAGCTGGCTTTGGTGCTTTGGACATGAGCTAGGACCTTAAGATTCTGCATCAAAAGGAGGACTAGCAGCCGAGTTGCACGGGAGAATGTGAAAAGTGTTCATATGTAGTAAAAACCTGAGAAATCCGTCCGATTTCGTCATTTGTTATCGAATCGACTTAAAGCCAGATCGTCACATTGGCCGCTCTTCTCTCTGAAACGGTTGTACTTTTCGTCTGCAAAGCTATGTCGCGTGCTGCGGTATGCGGAGACTCTAAAAGCACCATAGCAGAACACAGATGAAGCCTCTAAGATGATGTAATTGCCAGTAAGAAGTAGTACAATTCAAGTTTTATTTATCGATTATTGACTTTTTAGCTGGCTTTGTTGCCTTGGACATGAGCTAGAACCTTAAGATTCTGCATGAAAGGAGGACTAGCAGCCGAGTTGCACGGGACAATGTGAAAAGTGTTCATATGTAGTAAAAACCTGAGAAATCCGTCCGATTTCGTCATTTGTTATCGAATCGACTTAAAGCCAGTTCGTACTTGGCCGCTCTTCTCTCTGAAACGGTTGTACTTATTGTCTGCAAAGGTATGTCGCGTGCTGCGGTAGGCGGAGACACTAAAAGCACCATAGTAGAACACAGATGAAGCTTCTAAGTTGATGTAATAGCCAGTAAGAAGTAGTACAATTCAAGTTTAAGGACTGATTATTTTTTTTTAGCTGTCTTTGGTGCCTTTGAAATGAGCTAGGACCTTAAGATTTGCATGAAAGGAGGACAAGCAGCCGAGTTGCACGGGAGAATGTGAAAAGTGTTCATATGTAGTAAAAACCTGAGAAATCCGTCCGTTTTCGTCATTTGTTATCGAATCGACTTAAAGCCAGATCGTCACATTGGCCGCTCTTTTCTCTGAAACGGTTGTACTTATCGTCCTCAAAGCTATGTCGCGTGCTGCGTTATGCGGAGACACTAAAAGCACCATAGTAGAACACAGATGAAGCTTCTAAGTTGATGTAATAGCCAGTAGGAAGTAGTGCAATTCAAGTTTTAGGTATCGATTATTGACTTTTTAGCTGGCTTTGGTGCCTTGGACATGGACTAGAACCTTAAGATTCTGCATGAAAGGATGACTAGCAGCCGAGTTGCACGGGAGAATGTGAAAAGTGTTCATATGTAGTAAAAACCTGAGAAATCCGTCCGTTTTCGTCATTTGTTATCGAATCGACTTAAAGCCCGATCGTCACATTGGCCGCTCTTCTCTCTGAAACGTTTGTAATTATCGTCTGCAAAGCTATGTCGCGTGCTGCGGTATGCGGAGACAATAAAATCACCATAGTAGAACACAGATGAAGCTTCTAAGATGACGTAATAGCCAGTAAGAAGTAGTACAATTCAAGTTTTAGGTATCGATTATTGACTTTTTAGCTGGCTTTGGTGCCTTGGACATGAGCTAGGACCTTAAGATTCTGCATGAAAGGAGGACTAGCAGCCGAGTTGCACGGGAGAATGTGAAAAGTGTTCATATGTAGTAAAAACCTAGAAATCCGACCGTTTTCGTCATTTGTTATCGAATCGACTTAAAGCCAGATCGTCACATTGGTTGCTCTTCTCTCTGAAACGATTGTACTTATCGTCTGCAAAGCTATGTCGCGTGCTGCGGTATGCGGAGACACTAAAAGCACCATAGCAGAACACAGATGAAGCTTCTACGTTGATGTAATAGCCAGTAGGGAGTAGTGCAATTCAAGTTTTAGTAATCGATTATTGACTTCTTAGCTGGCTTTGGTGCCTTGGACATGAGCTAGGACCTTAAGATTCTGCATGAAAGGAGGACTAGCAGCCGAGTTGCACGGGAGAATGTGAAAAGTGTTCATATGTAGTAAAAACCTGAGAAATCCGTCCGTTTTCGTCATTTGTTATCGAATCGACTTAAAGCCAGATCGTACTTGGCCGCTCTTTTCTCTGAAACGGTTGTACTTATCGTCTGTAAAGCTATGTCGCGTGCTGCGGTATGCGGAGACACTAAAAGCACCATAGTAGAACACAGATGAAGCTTCTAATTTGATGTAATAGCCAGTAAGAAGTAGTACAATACAAATTTTAGGTTCTGATTATTTACTTTATAGCTGGCTTTGGTGCCTTGGACATGAGCTAGGACCTTAAGATTCTGCATGAAAGGAGGACTAGCAGCCGAGTTGCACGGGAGAATGTGAAAAGTGTTCATATGTAGTAAAAACCTGAGAAATCCGTCCGTTTTCGTCATTTGTTATCGAATCGACTTAAAGCCTGATCGTCACATTGGCCGCTGTTCTCTCTGAAACGGTTGTACTTATCGTCTGCAAAGCTATGTCGCGTGCTGCGGTATGTGGAGACACTAAAAGCACCATAGTAGAACACAGATGAAGCTTCTAAGTTGATGTAACAGCCAGTAAGAAGTAGTACAATTCAAGTTTTAGATATTGATTATTAACTTTTTAGCTGGCTTTGGTGCCTTGGACATGAGCTAGGACCTTAAGAATCTGCATGAAAGGAGGACTAGCAGCCGAGTTGCACGGGAGAGTGTGGAAAGTGTTCATATGTAGTAAAAACCTGAGAAATCCGTCCGTTTTCGTCATTTGTTATTGAATCGACTTAAAGCCAGATCGTCACATTTGCCGCTCTTCTCTCTGAAACGGTTGTACTTATCGTCTGCAAAGCTATGTCGCGTGCTGCGGTATGCGGAGACACTAAAAGCACCATAGTAGAACACAGATGAAGCTTCTAAGTTGATGTAATAACCAGTAAGAAGTAGTACAATTCAAGTTTTAGGTATCGATTATTGACTTTTTAGATGGCTTTGGTGCCTTGGACATGAGCTAGGACCTTAAGATTCTGCATGAAAGGAGGACTAGCAGCCGAGTTGCACGGGAGAATGTGGAATGTATTCATATGTAGTAAAAACCTAGATATTCGCCCGTTATCGTCATTTGTTATCGAAGCGACTTAAAGCCAGATCTTCACATTGGCCGCTCTTCTCTCTGAAACGGTTGTTCTTATCGTCTGCAAAGCTATGACGTGTGCTGCGGTATGCGGAGACACTAAAACCACCATAGTAAAACTCAGATGAAGCTCCTAAGTTGATGTAATAGCCAGTAAGAAGTAGTACAACTCAAGTTTTAGGTAACGTTTATTGACTTTCTAGCTGGCTTTGGTGCCTTGGACATGAGCTAGGGCCTTACGATTCTGCATGAAAGGAGGACTAGCAGCCGAGTTGCACGGGAGAGTGTGAAAAGTGTTTATATGTAGTAAAAACCTGAGAAATCCGTCCGTTTTCGTCATTTGTTATCGAATCGACTTAAAGCCAGATCGTCACATTGGCCGCTCTTCTCTCTGACACGGTTGTACTTATCGTCTGCAAAGCTATGTCGCGTGCTGCGGTATGTGGAGACACTAAAAGCACCATAGTAGAACACAGATGAAGCTTCTAAGTTGATAAAATAGCCAGTAAGAAGTAGTACAATTCAAGTTTTAGGTATTGATTATTGACATTTTAGCTGGCTTTGGTTCCTTGGACATGAGCTAGGACCTTAAGAATCTGCATGAAAGGAGGACTAGCAGCCGAGTTGCACGGGAGAATGTGAAAAGTGTTCATATGTAGTAAACACCTGAGAAATCCGTCCGATTTCGTCATTTGTTATCGAATCGACTTAAAGCCAAATCGTCACAATGGCCGCTCTTCTCTCTGAAACGGTTGTACTTATCGTCTGCAAAGCTATGTCGCGTGCTGCGGTATGCGGAGACACTAAAAGCACCATAGTAGAACACAGATGAAGCTTCTAAGTTAATGTAATAGCCAGTAAGAAGTAGTACAATACAAGTTTTAGGTACTGATTATTTACTTTATAGCTGGCTTTGGTGCCTTGGACATGAGCTAGGACCTTAAGATTCTGCATGAAAGGAGGACTAGCAGCCGAGTTGCACGGGAGGATGTGAAAAGTGTTCATATGTAGTAAAAACCTGAAAAATCCGTCCGTTTTCGTCATTTGTTATCGAATCGACTAAAAGCCAGATCGTCAAATTGGCCGCTCTTCTCTCTGGAACCGTTGTACTTATCGTCTGCAAAGCTATGTCGCGTACTGCGGTATGCGGAGACACTAAAAGCACCATAGTAGAACACAGATGAAGCTTCTAAGTTGATGTAATAGCCAGTAAGAAGTAGTACAATTCAAGTTTTAGGTATTGATTAGTGTCTTTTTAGCTGGCTTTGGTGCCTTGGACATGAGCTAGGACCTTAAGAATCTGCATGAAAGGAGGACTAGCAGCCGAGTTGCACGGGAGAATGTGAAAAGTGTTCATATGTAGTAAACACCTGAGAAATCCGTCCGATTTCGTCATTTGTTATCGAATCGACTTAAAGCCAGATCGTCATATTGGCCGCATTTATGTCTAAAACGGTTGTACTTATCGACTGCAAAGCTATGTCGCGAGCTGCGGTATGCGGAGACACTAAAAGCATCATAGTAGAACACAGATGAAGCTTCTAAGTTGATGTAATAGACAGTAAGAAGTAGTACAATTCAAGTTTTAGGTATTGATTATTGACTTTTTAGCTGGCTTTGGTGCCTTGGACATGTGCTAGGACCTTAAGATTCTGCATGAAAGGAGAACTAGCAGCCGAGTTGCACGGGAGAGTGTGAAAAGTGTTTATATGTAGTAAAAACCTGAGAAATCCGTCCGTTGTTGTCATTTGTTATCGAATCGACTTAAAGCCAGATCGTCACATTGGCCGCTCTTCTCTCTGAAACGGTTGTACTTATCGTCTGCAAAGCTATGTCGCGTGCTGCGGTATGTGGAGACACTAAAAGCACCATAGTAGAACGCATATGAAGCTTCTAAGTTGATGTAATAGCCAGTAAGATGTAGTACACTTCAAGTTTTAGGTATTGATTATTGACATTTTAGCTTACTTTGGTTCCTTGGACATGAGCTAGGACCTTAACATTCTGCATGAAAGGAGAACTAGCAGCCGAGTTGCACGGGAGAATGTGAAAAGTGTTCATATGTAGTAAAAACCTGAGAAATCCGTCCGTTTTCGACATTTGTTATTGAATCGACTTAAAGCCAGATCGTCACATTGGCCGCTCTTATCTCTGAAACGGTTGAACTTATCGTCTGCAAAGCTATGTCGCGTGCTGCGGTATGTGGAGACACTAAAAGCACCATAGTAGAACACAGATGTAGCTTCTAAGTTGATGTAATAACCAGTAAGAAGTAGTACAATTCAAGTATTAGGTATCGATTATTGACTTTTAGGATGGCTTTGGTGCCTTGGACATGAGCTAGGACCTTAAGATTCTGCATGAAAGGAGGACTAGCAGCCGAGTTGCACGGGAGAATGTGGAATGTATTCATATGTAGTAAAAACCTAGATATTCGCCCGTTATCGTCATTTGTTATCGAATCGACTTATTGCCAGATCTTCACATTGGCCGCTCTTCTCTCTGAAACGGTTGTTCTTATCGTCTGCAAAGCTATGACGTGTGCTGCGGTATGCGGAGACACTAAAAGGACCATAGTAGAACACAGATGAAGTTTCTAAGATGATGTAATTGCCAGTAAGAAGTAGTACAATTCAAGTTTTAGTTACTGATTATTGACTTTTTAGCTGGCTTTGGTGCCTTGGACATGAGCTAGGATCTTAAGATTCTGCATGAAAGGAGAACTAGCAGCCGAGTTGCATGGGAGAATTTGAAAAGGGTTCATATGTAGTAAAAACCTGAGAAATCCGTCTGTTTTCGTCATTTGTTATCGAATCGACTTAAAGCCAGATCGTCACATTTGCCGCTCTTCACTCAGAAACGGTTGTACTTATCGTCTGCAAAGCTATGTCGCGTGTTGCGGTATGCGGAGACACTAAAAGCACCATAGTAGAACACAGATGAAGCTTCTAAATTGATGTAATAGCCAGTAAGAAGTAGTACAATTCAAGTTTTTGGTATCGATATTTGACTTTTTAGCTGGCTTTGGTGCCTTGGACATGAGCTAGGACATTAAGATTCTGCATGAAAGGAGGACTAGCAGCCGAGATACACGGGAGAATGTGAAAAGTGTTCATATGCAGTAAAAACCCGAAAAATCCGTCCGTTTTCGTCATTTGTTATCGAATCGACTTAAAGCCAGATCGTCACATTGGCCGCACTTCTCTCTGAAATGGCTGTACTTATCGTCTGCAAAGCTATGACGTGTGCTGCGTTATGCGGAGACACTAAAGCCACCATAGTAAAACACAGATGAAGCATCTAATTTATACAATTCAAGTTTTAGGTATCGAGTATGGACTTTTTAGCTATCTTTGGTGCCTTGGACATGAGCTAGGACCTTAAGAATCTGCATGAATGGAGGACTAGCAGCCGAGTTGCACGGGAGAAAGTAAAAAGTGTTCATATGTAGTAAAAACCTGAGAAATTCGGCCGTTTTCGTCATTTGTTATCGAATCGACTTAAAGCCAGATCGTCACATTTGCCGCTCTTCTCTCTGAAACGGTTGTTCTTATCGTCTGCAAAGCAATGTCGCGTGCTGCGGCATGCGGAGACACAAAAAGCACCATAGTAGAACACAGAAGAAGCTTCTAAGTTGATGTAATAGCAAGTAAGAAGAAGTACAATTCTATGTTTTGGTACTGATTATTGACTTTTTAGCTGGCTTTGGTGCCTTGGACATGAGCTAGGACCTTAAGATTCTGCATGAAAGGAGGACTAGCAGCAGAGTTGCTCGGGACAATGTGAAAAGTGTTCATATGTAGTAAAAACCTGAGATATCCGTCCGTTTTCGTCATTTGTTATCGAATCGACTTAAAGCCAGATCGTCACATTGGCCGCTCTTCTCTCTGAAACTGTTGTACTTATCGTCTGCAAAGCTATGTCGCGTGCTGCGGTATGCGGAGTCACTAAAAGCACCATAGTAGAACACAGATGAAGCTCCTAATGTGATGTGATAGCCAGTGAGAAGTAGTACAATTCAAGTTTTAGGTATCGATTATTGACTTTTTAGCGGGCTTTGGTGCCTTGGAAATGAGCTACGACCTTAAGATTCTGCATGAAAGGAGAACTAGCAGCCGAGTTGCACGGGAGAATGTGTGAAAGTGTTCATATGTAGTAAAAACCAGACAAATCCGTCCGTTTTCGTCATTTGTTACCGAATCGATTTAAAGCCAGATCATGACATTGGCCGCTCTTCTCTCTGATATCGTCGTAATTATCGTCTGCAAAGCTATGTCTCGTGCTCCGGAATGCGGAGACACTAAAAGCACCATAGTAGAAAACAGATGAGGCTTCTAAGTTGATGTAATAGCCAGTAGGATATAGTACAGTTCAAGTTTTAGGTATCGATTATTGACTTTTTACCCTTCTTTGGTGACTTGGACATGAGCAAGTACCTTAAGAATCTGCATGAAAGGAGGACTAGAAGCCGAGTTGCACGGGAGAATGTGATAAGTGTTCATATTTTGTAAAAACCTGAGAAATCCGTCCGTTTTCGTCATTTGTTATCGAATCGACTTAAAGCCAGATCGTCACTTGGCCGCTCTTCTCTCTGGAACGGTTGTACTTATCGTCTGCAAAGCTATGTCGCGTGCTGCGGTATGCGGAGACACTAAATGCACCATAGTAGAACACAGATGAAGCTTCTAAGTTGATGTAATAGCCAGTAAGAAGTAGTACAATTCAAGTTTTAGGTAGTGATTATTGACTTTTTATCTGGCTTTGGTGCCTTTTACATGAGCTAGGACGTTAAGATTCTGCATGAAAGGAGGACTAGCAGGCGAGTTGCACGGGAGAATGTGAAAAGTGTTCATATGTAGTAAAATCCTGAGAAATCCGTCCGTTTTCGTCATTTGTTATCGAATCGACTTAAAAGCCAGATCGTCACATTGGCCGCTCTTCTCTCTGAAACGGTTGTACTTATCGTCTGCAAAGCTATGTCGCGTGCTGCGCTACGCGGAGGCACTAAAAGCACCATAGTAGAACACAGATGAAGCTTCTAAGTTGATGTAATAGCCAGTAAGAAGTAGTAAAATTCAAGTTTTAGGTATCGATTATTGACTTTTTAGCTGGCTTTGGTGACTTGGACATGAGCTAGGACCTTAAGATTCTGCATGAAAGGAGAACTAGCGCCCGAGTTGCACGGGAGAATGTGAAAAGTGTTCATATGTAGTAAAAACCTGAGAAATCCGTCCGTTTTCGTCATTTGTTATCGACTCAACTTAAAGCCAGATCGTCACATTGGCCGCTCTTCTCTCTGAAACGACTGTACTTATCGTCTGCAAAGCTATGTCGCACGCTGCGGTATGCGGAGACACTAAAAGCACCATAGTAGAACACAGATGAAGCTTCTAAGTTGATGTAATAGTCAGTTAGAAGTAGTACAATTCAAGTTTTAGGTATCGATTATTGATTTTTTAGCTGGCTTTGGTGCCTTGGACATGAGCTAGGACCTTAAGATTCTGCATGAAAGGAGGACTAGTTGCCGAGTTGCACGGGAGAAAGTGACAAGTGTTCATATGTAGTAAAAACCTGAGAAATTAGTCCGTTTTCGTCATTTGTTATCGAATCGACTAAAACCAGATCGTCACATTGGTCGCTCTTTTCTCTGAAACGATTGTACTTATCGTCTGCAGAGCTATGTCGCATGCTGCGGTATGCGGAGACACTAAAAGCACCATAGTAGAACACAGATGAAGCTTCTAAGTTGATGTAATAGCCAGTAAGAAGTAGTACAATTCAAGTTTTAATTAGTGATTATTGACTTTTTAGCTGGATTTGGTGCCTTGGACATGAGCTAGGACCTTAAGATTCTGCATGAAAGGAGGACTAGCAGCCGAGTTGCACGGGAGAATGTGAAAGTGTTCATATGTAGTAAAAACCTGAGAAATCCGTCCGTTTTCGTCTTTTGTTATCAAATCGAGTTAAAGCCAGATCGTCACATTGGCCGCTCTTCTCTCTGAAACGGTTGTACTTATCGTCTGCAAAGCTATGTCGCGTGCTGCGGTATGCGGAGACACAAAAAGCACCATAGTAGATCACAGATGAAGCTTCTAAGTTGATGTAATAGCAAGTAAGAAGTAGTACAATTCTATGTTTTGGTACTGATTATTGACTTTTTAGCTGGCTTTGGTGCCTTGGACATGAGCTAGGACCTTAAGATTCTGCATGAAAGGAGGACTAGCAGCAGAGTTGCACGGGACAATGTGAAAAGTGTTCATATGTAGTAAAAACCTGAGAAATCCGTCCGTTTTCGTCATTTGTTATCGAATCGACTTAAAGATAGATCGTCACATTGGCCGCCCTTCTCTCTGAAACGGTTGTACTTATCGTCTGCAAAGCTATGTCGCGTGCTGCGGTATGCGGAGACAGTAAAAGGACCATAGTAGAACACAGATGAAGCCTCTAAGATGATGTAATTGCCAGTAAGAAGTAGTACAATTCAAGTTTTAGGTATCGATTATTGGCTTTTTAGCTCGCTTTGGCGTCTTGGACATGAGCTAGGACCTTAAGATTCTGCATGAAAGGAGGACTAGCAGCCGCGTTGCACGGGAGAATGTGAAAAGTGTTCATATGTAATAAAAACCTCAGAAATCCGTCCGTTTTCGTCAATTGTTATCGAATCGACTTAAAGCCAGATCGCCACATTGGCCGCTCTTCTCTCTGGAACCGTTGTACTTATCGTCTGCAAAGCAATGTCGCGTGCTGCGGCACGCGGAGACACAAAAAGCACCATAGTAGAACACAGATGAAGCTTCTAAGTTGATGTAATAGCAAGTAAGAAGAAGTACAATTCTATGTTTTGGTACTGATTATTGACTTTTTAGCTGGCTTTGGTGCCTTGGACATGAGCTAGGACCTTAAGATTCTGCATGAAAGGAGGACTAGCAGCAGAGTTGCACGGGACAATGTAAAAAGTGTTCATATGTAGTAAAAACCTGAGAAATCCGTCCGTTTTCGTCATTTGTTATCGACTCAACTTAAAGCCAGATCGTCACATTGGCCGCTCTTCTCTCTGAAACGACTGTACTTATCGTCTGCAAAGCTATGTCGCACGCTGCGGTATGCGGAGACACTAAAAGCACCATAGTAGAACACAGATGAAGCTTCTAAGTTGATGTAATAGTCAGTTAGAAGTAGTACAATTCAAGTTTTAGGTATCGATTATTGATTTTTTAGCTGGCTTTGGTGCCTTGGACATGAGCTAGGACCTTAAGATTCTGCATGAAAGGAGGACTAGTTGCCGAGTTGCACGGGAGAAAGTGACAAGTGTTCATATGTAGTAAAAACCTGAGAAATTAGTCCGTTTTCGTCATTTGTTATCGAATCGACTAAAACCAGATCGTCACATTGGTCGCTCTTTTCTCTGAAACGATTGTACTTATCGTCTGCAGAGCTATGTCGCATGCTGCGGTATGCGGAGACACTAAAAGCACCATAGTAGAACACAGATGAAGCTTCTAAGTTGATGTAATAGCCAGTAAGAAGTAGTACAATTCAAGTTTTAATTAGTGATTATTGACTTTTTAGCTGGATTTGGTGCCTTGGACATGAGCTAGGACCTTAAGATTCTGCATGAAAGGAGGACTAGCAGCCGAGTTGCACGGGAGAATGTGAAAGTGTTCATATGTAGTAAAAACCTGAGAAATCCGTCCGTTTTCGTCTTTTGTTATCAAATCGAGTTAAAGCCAGATCGTCACATTGGCCGCTCTTCTCTCTGAAACGGTTGTACTTATCGTCTGCAAAGCTATGTCGCGTGCTGCGGTATGCGGAGACACAAAAAGCACCATAGTAGATCACAGATGAAGCTTCTAAGTTGATGTAATAGCAAGTAAGAAGTAGTACAATTCTATGTTTTGGTACTGATTATTGACTTTTTAGCTGGCTTTGGTGCCTTGGACATGAGCTAGGACCTTAAGATTCTGCATGAAAGGAGGACTAGCAGCAGAGTTGCACGGGACAATGTGAAAAGTGTTCATATGTAGTAAAAACCTGAGAAATCCGTCCGTTTTCGTCATTTGTTATCGAATCGACTTAAAGATAGATCGTCACATTGGCCGCCCTTCTCTCTGAAACGGTTGTACTTATCGTCTGCAAAGTTATGTCGCGTGCTGCGGTATGCGGAGACAGTAAAAGGACCATAGTAGAACACAGATGAAGCCTCTAAGATGATGTAATTGCCAGTAAGAAGTAGTACAATTCAAGTTTTAGGTATCGATTATTGGCTTTTTAGCTCGCTTTGGCGTCTTGGACATGAGCTAGGACCTTAAGATTCTGCATGAAAGGAGGACTAGCAGCCGCGTTGCACGGGAGAATGTGAAAAGTGTTCATATGTAATAAAAACCTCAGAAATCCGTCCGTTTTCGTCAATTGTTATCGAATCGACTTAAAGCCAGATCGCCACATTGGCCGCTCTTCTCTCTGGAACCGTTGTACTTATCGTCTGCAAAGCAATGTCGCGTGCTGCGGCACGCGGAGACACAAAAAGCACCATAGTAGAACACAGATGAAGCTTCTAAGTTGATGTAATAGCAAGTAAGAAGAAGTACAATTCTATGTTTTGGTACTGATTATTGACTTTTTAGCTGGCTTTGGTGCCTTGGACATGAGCTAGGACCTTAAGATTCTGCATGAAAGGAGGACTAGCAGCAGAGTTGCACGGGACAATGTAAAAAGTGTTCATATGTAGTAAAAACCTGAGATATCCGTCCGTTTTCGTCATTTGTTATCGAATCGACTTAAAGCCAGATCGTCACATTGGCCGCTCTTCTCTCTGAAACGGTTGTACTTATCGTCTGCAAAGCTATGTCGCGTGCTGCGGTATGCGGAGACACTGAAAGGACCATAGTAGAACACAGATGAAGCCTCTAAGATGAAGTAATTGCCAGTAAGAAGTAGTACAATTCAAGTTTTAGGTATCGATTATTGACTTTTTAGCTGGCTTTGGTGACTTGGACATGAGCTAGGACCTTAAGATTCTGCATGAAAGGAGGACTAGCAGCCGAGTAGCACGGGAGAATGTGAAAAGTGTTCATATGCAGTAAAAACCCGAAAAATCCGTCCGTTTTCGTTATTTGTTATCGAATCGACTTAAAGCCAGATCGCCACATTGGCCGCTCTTCTCTCTGAAATGGCTGTACTTATCGTCTGCAAAGCTATGACGTGTGCTGCGGTATGCGGAGACACTAAAACCACCATAGTAAAACACAGATGAAGCATCTAATTTAATGTAATAGACAGTAAGAAGTAGTACAATTCAAGTTTTAGGTATCGATTATGGACTTTTTAGCTGGCTTTGGTGCCTTGGGCATGAGCTAGGACCTTAAGAATCTGCATGAAATGAGGACTAGCAGCCGAGTTGCACTTGAGAATGTGAAAAGTGTTCATATGTAAAAAAAAAACTGCGAAATCCGTCCGTTTTCGTAATTTGTTATCGAATCGACTTAAAGCCAGATCGTCACATTTGCCCCTCTTCTCTCTGAAACGGTTGTACTTATCGTCTGCAAAGCTATGTCGCGTGCTGCGGTACGCGGAGTCTCTAAAAGCACCATAGTAGAACACAGATGAAGCTCCTAAGTTGATGTGATAGCCAGTGTGAAGTAGTACAATTCAAGTTTTAGGTATCGATTATTGACTTTTTAGCGGGCTTTGGTGCCTTGGACATGAGCTACGACCTTAAGATTCTGCATGAAAGGAGGACTAGCAGCCGAGTTGCACGGGAGAATGTGAAAAGTGTTCATATGTAATAAAAACCTCAGAAATCCGTCCGTTTTCGTCAATTGTTATCGAATCGACTTAAAGCCAGATCGCCACATTGGCCGCTCTTCTCTCTGGAACCGTTGTACTTATCGTCTGCAAAGCAATGTCGCGTGCTGCGGCATGCGGAGACACAAAAAGCACCATAGTAGAACACAGATGAAGCTTCTAAGTTGATGTAATAGCAAGTAAGAAGAAGTACAATTCTATGTTTTGGTACTGATTATTGACTTTTTAGCTGGCTTTGGTGCCTTGGACATGAGCTAGGACCTTAAGATTCTGCATGAAAGGAGGACTAGCAGCAGAGTTGCACGGGACAATGTAAAAAGTGTTCATATGTAGTAAAAACTTGAGATATCCGTCCGTTTTCGTCATTTGTTATCGAATCGACTTAAAGCCAGATCGTCACATTGGCCGCTCTTCTCTCTGAAACGGTCGTAATTATCGTATGCAAAGCTATGTCTCGTGCTCCGGTATGCGGAGACACTAAAAGCACCATAGTAGAACACAGATGAAGCTTCTAAGTTGATGTAATAGCCAGTAAGATATAGTACAATTCAAGTTTTAGGTATCGATTATTGACTTTTCAGCTGGCTTTGGTGCCTTGGACATGAGCTAGGACCTTAAGATTCTGCATGAAAGGAGGACTAGCAGCCGAGTTGCACGGGAGAATGTGGAATGTGTTCATATGTAGTAAAAACCTAGAAATCCGTCCGTTTTCGTCATTTGTTAACGAATCGACTTAAAGCCAGATCGTCACATTGGACGCTCTTTTCTCTGAAACGGTTGTACTTATCGTCTGCAAAGCTCTGTCGCGTGCTGCGGTATGCGGAGACACTAAAAGGACCATAGTAGAACACATATGAAGCCTCTAAGATGATGTAATTGCCAGTAAGAAGTAGTACAATTCAAGTTTTAGGTATCGATTATTGACTTTTTAGCTGGCTTTGGTGCCTTGGACTTGAGCTAGGACCTTAAGATTCTGCATGAAAGGAGGACTAGCAGCCGAGTTGCACGGGAGAGTGTGAAAAGTGTTCACATGTAGTAAAACCTGTGAAATCCGTCCGTTTTCGTCATTTGTTATCGAATCGACTTAAAGCCAGATCGTCACATTGGTCGCTCTTTTCTCTGAAACGACTGTACTTATCGTCTGCAAAGCTATGTCGCATGCTGCGGTATGCGGAGACACTAAAAGCACCATAGTAGAACACAGATGAAGCTTCTAAGTTGATGTAATAGCCAGTAAGAAGTAGTACAACTCAAGTTTTAATTAGTGATTATTGACTTTTTAGCTGGATTTGGTGCCTTGGTCATGAGCTAGGACCTTAAGATTCTGCATGAAAGGAGGACTAGCAGGCGAGTTGCACGGGAGAATGTGAAAGTGTTCATATGTAGTAAAAACCTAGAAATCCGTCCGTTTTCGTCATTTGTTATCGAATCGACTTAAAGCCAGATCGTCACATTGGCCGCTCTTCTCTCTGAAACGGTTGTGCTTATCGTCTGCAAAGCTATGTCGCGTGCTGCGGTATGCGGAGACACAAAAAGCACCATAGTAGAACACAGATGAAGCTTCTAAGTTGATGTAATAGCAAGTAAGAAGTAGTACAATTCTATGTTTTGGTACTGATTATTGACTTTTTAGCTGGCTTTGGTGCCTTGGACATGAGCTAGGACCTTAAGATTCTGCATGAAAGGAGGACTAGCAGCCGAGTTGCACGGGAGAGTGTGAAAAGTGTTCACATGGAGTAAAAACCTGAGAAATCCGTCCGTTTTCGTCATTTGTTATCGAATCGACTTAAAGCCAGATCGTCACATTTGCCGCTCTTCTCTCTGAAACGGTTGTACTTATCGTCTGCAAAGTTATGTCGCGTGCTGCGGTATGCGGAGACACTAAAAGCACCATAGTAGAACACAGAATAAGCTTCTAAGTTGATGTAATAACCAGTAAGAAGTAGTACAATTCAAGTTTTAGGTATCGATTATTGACTTTTTAGCTGGCTTTGGTGCCTTGGACATGAGCTAGGATCTTAAGATTCTGCATGAAAGGAGGACTAGCAGCCGAGTTGCACGGGAGAATGTGAAAAGTGTTCATATGCAGTAAAAACCCGAAATATCCTTCCGTTTTCGTTATTTGTTATCGAATCGACTTAAAGCCAGATCGTCACATTGGCCGCTCTTCTCTCTGAAACGGTTGTACTTATCGTCTGCAAAGCTATCTCGCGTGCTGCGGTATGCGGAGACACTAAAAGCACCATAGTAGAACACAGATGAAGCTTCTAAGTTGATGTAATAGCCAGTAAGAAGTAGTACAATTCAAGTTTTAGGTATCGATTATTGGCTTTTTAGCTCGCTTTGGCACCTTGGACATGAGCTAGGACCTTAAGATTCTGCATGAAAGGAGGACTAGCAGCCGCGTTGCACGGGAGAATATGAAAAGTGTTCATATGTAGTAAAAACCTTAGAAATCCGTCCGTTTTCGTCATTTGTTATCGAATCGACTTAAAGCCAGATCGTCACATTTGCCGCTCTTCACTCTGAAACGGTTATACTTATCGTCTGCAAAGCTATGTCGCGTGCTGCGGTATGCGGAGACACTAAAAGCACCATAGTAGAACACAGATGAAGCTTCAAAGTTGATGTAATAGCCAGTTAGAAGTAGTACAAATCAAGTTTTAGGTATCGATTATTGATTTTTTAGCTGGCTTTGGTGCCTTGGACATGAGCTAGGACCTTAAGATTCAGCATGAAAGGAGGACTAGTTGCCGAGTTGCACGGGAGAAAGTGACAAGTGTTCATATGTAGTAAAAACCTGAGAAATTAGTCCGTTTTCGTCATTTGTTATCGAATCGACTTAAAACTAGATCGTCACATTGGTCGCTCTTTTCTCTGAAACGATTGTACTTATCGTCTGCAAAGCTATGTCGCATGCTGCGGTATGCGGAGACACTAAAAGCACCATAGTAGAACACAGATGAAGGTTCTAAGTTGATGTAATAGCCAGTAAGAAGTAGTCCAATTCAAGTTTTAGGTATCCATTATTGACTTTTTAGCTGGCTTTGGTGCCTTGGACATGAGCTAGGTCCTTAAGATTCTGCATGAAAGGAGGACTAGCAGCCGAGTTCCACGGCAGAATGTGAAAAGTGTTCATATGTAGTAAAAACCTGAGAAATCCGTCCGTTTTCGTCATTTGTTATCGAATCGACTTAAAGCCAGATCGTCACATTGGCCGCTCTTCTCTCTGAAACGGTTGTACTTATCGTCTGCAAAGCTATGTCGCGTGCTGCGGTATGCGGAGACACTAAAAGCACCATAGTAGAACACAGATGAAGGTTCCAAGTTGATGTAATAGCCAGTAAGAAGTAGTCCAATTCAAGTTTAGTTATCGATAATTGACTTTTTAGCGGGCTTTGGTGCCTTGGACATGAGCTAGGACCTTAAGATTCTGCATGAAAGGAGGACTAGCAGCTGAGTTGCACGGGAGAATGTGAAAAGTGTTCATATGCAGTAAAATCCCGAAAAATCCGTTCGTTATCGTCATTTTTTTATCGAATCGACATAAAGCCAGATCGTCACATTGGCCGCTCTTCTCTCTGAAATGGTTGTACTTATCGTCTTCAAAGCTATGACGTGTGCTGCGGTATGCGGAGACACTAAAACCACCATAGTAAAACACAGATGAAGCATCTACTTTAATGTAATAGCCAGTAAGAAGTAGTACAATTCAAGTTTTAGGTATCGATTATGGACTTTTGAGCTGGCTTTGGTGCCTTGGACATGAGCTAGGACCTTAAGATTCTGCATGAAAGGAGGACTAGCAGCCGAGTTGCACGGGAGAATGTGAAAAGTGTTCATATGTAGTAATAACCTAGAAATCCGACCGTTTTCGTCATTTGTTATCGAATCGACTTAAAGCCAGATCGTTACATTGGTTGCTCTTCTCTCTGAAACGATTGTACTTATCGTCTGCAAAGCTATGTCGCGTGCTGCGGTATGCGGAGATACTAAAAGCACCATAGTAGAACACAGATGAAGGTTCTAAGTTGATGTAATAGCCAGTAAGAAGTAGTCCAATTCAAGTTTTAGTTATCGATAATTGACTTTTTAGCGGGCTTTGGTGCCTTGGACATGAGCTAGGACCTTAAGATTCTGCATGAAAGGAGGACTAGCAGCTGAGTTGCACGGGAGAATGTGAAAAGTGTTCATATGCAGTAAAAACCCGAAAAATCCGTTCGTTATCGTCATTTTTTTATCGAATCGACATAAAGCCAGATCGTCACATTGGCCGCTCTTCTCTCTGAAATGGTTGTACTTATCGTCTTCAAAGCTATGACGTGTGCTGCGGTATGCGGAGACACTAAAACCACCATAGTAAAATACAGATGAAGCATCTAATTTAATGTAATAGCCAGTAAGAAGTAGTACAATTCAAGTTTTAGGTATCGATTATGGACTTTTTAGCTGGCTTTGGTGCCTTGGACATGAGCTAGGACCTTAAGATTCTGCATGATAGGAGGACTAGCAGCCGAGTTGCACGGGAGAATGTGAAAAGTGTTCATATGTAGTAAAAACCTAGAAATCCGACCGTTTTCGTCATTTGTTATCGAATCGACTTAAAGCCAGATCGTCACATTGGTCGCTCTTCTCTCTGAAACGATTGTACTTATCGTCTGCAAAGCTATGTCGCGTGCTGCGGTATGCGGAGACACTAAAGGCACCATAGTAAAAAACAGATGAAGCTTCTAAGTTGATGTAATAGCCAGTAAGATATTGTACAATTCAAGTTTTAGGTATCGATTATTGACTTTTTAGCTGGCTTTGGTGATCTGGACATGAGCTAGGACCTTAAGATTCCGCATTAAAGGAGGACTAGCAGCCGCGTTGCACGGGAGAATGTGAGAAGTGTTCATATGTAGTAGAAACCTGAGAAATCCGTCCGTTTTCGTCATTTGTTATCGAATCGACTTAAAGCCCGATCGTCACATTGGCCGCTCTGCTCTCTGAAACGGTTGTACTTATCGTCTGCAAAGCTATGTCTCGTGCTGCGGTATGCGGAGACAATAAAACCACCATAGTAAAACACAGATGAAGCATCTAATTTAATGTAATAGAAAGTAAGAAGTAGTACAATTCAAGTTTTAGGTATCGATTATGGACTTTTTAGCTGGCTGTGGTGCCTTGGACATGAGCTAGGACCTTAAGATTCTGCATGAAAGGAGGACTAGCAGGCGAGTTGCACGGGAGAATGTGAAAGTGTTCATATGTAGTAAAAACCTGAGAAATCCGTCCGTTTTCGTCATTTGTTATCGACTCAACTTAAAGCCAGATCATCACATTGGCCGCTCTTCTCTCTGAAACGGTCGTAATTATCGTCTGCAAAGCTATGTCGCGTGCTGCGGTATGCGGAGACACTAAAGGCACCATAGTAAAAAACAGATGAAGCTTCTAAGTTGATGTAATAGCCAGTAAGATATTGTACAATTCAAGTTTTAGGTATCGATTATTGACTTTTTAGCTGGCTTTGGTGATCTGGACATGAGCTAGGACCTTAAGATTCCGCATTAAAGGAGGACTAGCAGCCGCGTTGCACGGGAGAATGTGAGAAGTGTTCATATGTAGTAGAAACCTGAGAAATCCGTCCGTTTTCGTCATTTGTTATCGAATCGACTTAAAGCCCGATCGTCACATTGGCCGCTCTGCTCTCTGAAACGGTTGTACTTATCGTCTGCAAAGCTATGTCGCGTGCTGCGGTATGCGGGGACACTAAAAGCACCACAGTAGAACACAGATGAAGGTTCTAAGTTGATGTAATAGCCAGTAAGAAGTAGTCCAATTCAAGTTTTAGGTATCGATAATTGGCTTTTTAGCTCGCTTTGGCGCCTTGGACATGAGCTAGGACCTTAAGATTCTGCATGAAAGGAGGACTAGCAGCCGCGTTGCACGGGAGAATATGAAAAGTGTTCATATGTAGTAAAAACCTGAGAAATCCGTCCGTTTTCGTCATTTGTTATCGACTCAACTTAAAGCCAGATCATCACATTGGCCGCTCTTCTCTCTGAAACGGTCGTAATTATCGTATGCAAAGCTATGTCTCGTGCTCCGGTATGCGGAGACACTAAAAGCACCATAGTAGAACACAGATGAAGCTTCTAAGTTGATGTAATAGCCAGTAAGATATAGTACAATTCAAGTTTTAGGTATCGATTATTGACTTTTCAGCTGGCTTTGGTGCCTTGGACATGAGCTAGGACCTTAAGATTCTGCATGAAAGGAGGACTAGCAGCCGAGTTGCACGGGAGAATGTGGAATGTGTTCATATGTAGTAAAAACCTAGAAATCCGTCCGTTTTCGTCATTTGTTAACGAATCGACTTAAAGCCAGATCGTCACATTGGACGCTCTTTTCTCTGAAACGGTTGTACTTATCGTCTGCAAAGCTATGTCGCGTGCTGCGGTATGCGGAGACACTAAAAGGACCATAGTAGAACACATATGAAGCCTCTAAGATGATGTAATTGCCAGTAAGAAGTAGTACAATTCAAGTTTTAGGTATCGATTATTGACTTTTTAGCTGGCTTTGGTGCCTTGGACTTGAGCTAGGACCTTAAGATTCTGCATGAAAGGAGGACTAGCAGCCGAGTTGCACGGGAGAGTGTGAGAAGTGTTCACATGTAGTAAAACCTGTGAAATCCCTCCGTTTTCGTCATTTGTTATCGAATCGACTTAAAGCCAGATCGTCACATTGGTCGCTCTTTACTCTGAAACGACTGTACTTATCGTCTGCAAAGCTATGTCGCATGCTGCGGTATGCGGAGACACTAAAAGCACCATAGTAGAACACAGATGAAGGTTCTAAGTTGATGTAATAGCCAGTAAGAAGTAGTCCAATTCAAGTTTTAGGTATCCATTATAGACTTTTTAGCTGGCTTTGGTGCCTTGGACATGAGCTAGGACCTTAAGATTCTGCATGAAAGGAGGACTAGCAGGCGAGTTGCACGGGAGAATGTGAAAGTGTTCATATGTAGTAAAAACCTGAGAAATCCGTCCGTTTTCGTCATTTGTTATCGAATCGACTTAAAGCCAGATCGTCACATTGGCCGCTCTTCTCTCTGAAACGGTTGTGCTTATCGTCTGCAAAGCTATGTCGCGTGCTGCGGTATGCGGAGACACAAAAAGCACCATAGTAGAACACAGATGAAGCTTCTAAGTTGATGTCATAGCAAGTAAGAAGTAGTACAATTCTATGTTTTGGTACTGATTATTGACTTTTTAGCTGGCTTTGGTGCCTTGGACATGAGCTAGGACCTTAAGATTCTGCATGAAAGGAGGACTAGCAGCCGAGTTGCACGGGAGAGTGTGAAAAGTGTTCACATGGAGTAAAAACCTGAGAAATCCGTCCGTTTTCGTCATTTGTTATCGAATCGACTTAAAGCCAGATCGTCACATTTGCCGCTCTTCTCTCTGAAACGGTTGTACTTATCGTCTGCAAAGTTATGTCGCGTGCTGCGGTATGCGGAGACACTAAAAGCACCATAGTAGAACACAGAATAAGCTTCTAAGTTGATGTAATAACCAGTAAGAAGTAGTACAATTCAAGTTTTAGGTATCGATTATTGACTTTTTAGCTGGCTTTGGTGCCTTGGACATGAGCTAGGATCTTAAGATTCTGCATGAAAGGAGGACTAGCAGCCGAGTTGCACGGGAGAATGTGAAAAGTGTTCATATGCAGTAAAAACCCGAAATATCCTTCCGTTTTCGTTATTTGTTATCGAATCGACTTAAAGCCAGATCGTCACATTGGCCGCTCTTCTCTTTGAAACGGTTGTACTTATCGTCTGCAAAGCTATCTCGCGTGCTGCGGTATGCGGAGACACTAAAAGCACCATAGTAGAACACAGATGAAGCTTCTAAGTTGATGTAATAGCCAGTAAGAAGTAGTACAATTCAAGTTTTAGGTATCGATTATTGGCTTTTTAGCTCGCTTTGGCACCTTGGACATGAGCTAGGACCTTAAGATTCTGCATGAAAGGAGGACTAGCAGCCGCGTTGCACGGGAGAATATGAAAAGTGTTCATATGTAGTAAAAACCTTAGAAATCCGTCCGTTTTCGTCATTTGTTATCGAATCGACTTAAAGCCAGATCGTCACATTTGCCGCTCTTCACTCTGAAACGGTTATACTTATCGTCTGCAAAGCTATGTCGCGTGCTGCGGTATGCGGAGACACTAAAAGCACCATAGTAGAACACAGATGAAGCTTCAAAGTTGATGTAATAGCCAGTTAGAAGTAGTACAAATCAAGTTTTAGGTATCGATTATTGATTTTTTAGCTGGCTTTGGTGCCTTGGACATGAGCTAGGACCTTAAGATTCAGCATGAAAGGAGGACTAGTTGCCGAGTTGCACGGGAGAAAGTGACAAGTGTTCATATGTAGTAAAAACCTGAGAAATTAGTCCGTTTTCGTCATTTGTTATCGAATCGACTTAAAACTAGATCGTCACATTGGTCGCTCTTTTCTCTGAAACGATTGTACTTATCGTCTGCAAAGCTATGTCGCATGCTGCGGTATGCGGAGACACTAAAAGCACCATAGTAGAACACAGATGAAGGTTCTAAGTTGATGTAATAGCCAGTAAGAAGTAGTCCAATTCAAGTTTTAGGTATCCTTTATTGACTTTTTAGCTGGCTTTGGTGCCTTGGACATGAGCTAGGTCCTTAAGATTCTGCATGAAAGGAGGACTAGCAGCCGAGTTCCACGGCAGAATGTGAAAAGCGTTCATATGTAGTAAAAACCTGAGAAATCCGTCCGTTTTCGTCATTTGTTATCGAATCGACTTAAAGCCAGATCGTCACATTGGCCGCTCTTCTCTCTGAAACGGTTGTACTTATCGTCTGCAAAGCTATGTCGCGTGCTGCGGTATGCGGAGACACTAAAAGCACCATAGTAGAACATAGATGAAGGTTCCAAGTTGATGTAATAGCCAGTAAGAAGTAGTCCAATTCAAGTTTAGTTATCGATAATTGACTTTTTAGCGGGCTTTGGTGCCTTGGACATGAACTAGGACCTTAAGATTCTGCATGAAAGGAGGACTAGCAGCTGAGTTGCACGGGAGAATGTGAAAAGTGTTCATATGCAGTAAAATCCCGAAAAATCCGTTCGTTATCGTCATTTTTTTATCGAATCGACATAAAGCCAGATCGTCACATTGGCCGCTCTTCTCTCTGAAATGGTTGTACTTATCGTCTTCAAAGCTATGACGTGTGCTGCGGTATGCGGAGACACTAAAACCACCATAGTAAAACACAGATGAAGCATCTACTTTAATGTAATAGCCAGTAAGAAGTAGTACAATTCAAGTTTTAGGTATCGATTATGGACTTTTGAGCTGGCTTTGGTGCCTTGGACATGAGCTAGGACCTTAAGATTCTGCATGAAAGGAGGACTAGCAGCCGAGTTGCACGGGAGAATGTGAAAAGTGTTCATATGTAGTAAAAACCTAGAAATCCGACCGTTTTCGTCATTTGTTATCGAATCGACTTAAAGCCAGATCGTTACATTGGTTGCTCTTCTCTCTGAAACGATTGTACTTATCGTCTGCAAAGCTATGTCGCGTGCTGCGGTATGCGGAGATACTAAAAGCACCATAGTAGAACACAGATGAAGGTTCTAAGTTGATGTAATAGCCAGTAAGAAGTAGTCCAATTCAAGTTTTAGTTATCGATAATTGACTTTTTAGCGGGCTTTTTGTGCCTTGGACATGAGCTAGGACCTTAAGATTCTGCATGAAAGGAGGACTAGCAGCTGAGTTGCACGGGAGAATGTGAAAAGTGTTCATATGCAGTAAAAACCCGAAAAATCCGTTCGTTATCGTCATTTTTTTATCGAATCGACATAAAGCCAGATCGTCACATTGGCCGCTCTTCTCTCTGAAATGGTTGTACTTATCGTCTTCAAAGCTATGACGTGTGCTGCGGTATGCGGAGACACTAAAACCACCATAGTAAAACACAGATGAAGCATCTAATTTAATGTAATAGCCAGTAAGAAGTAGTACAATTCAAGTTTTAGGTATCGATTATGGACTTTTTAGCTGGCTTTGGTGCCTTGGACATGAGCTAGGACCTTAAGATTCTGCATGAAAGGAGGACTAGCAGCCGAGTTGCACGGGAGAATGTGAAAAGTGTTCATATGTAGTAAAAACCTAGAAATCCGACCGTTTTCGTCATTTGTTATCGAATCGACTTAAAGCCAGATCGTCACATTGGTCGCTCTTCTCTCTGAAACGATTGTACTTATCGTCTGCAAAGCTATGTCGCGTGCTGCGGTATGCGGAGACACTAAAAGCACCATAGTAAAAAACAGATGAAGCTTCTAAGTTGATGTAATAGCCAGTAAGATATTGTACAATTCAAGTTTTAGGTATCGATTATTGACTTTTTAGCTGGCTTTGGTGCCTTGGACATGAACTAGGTCCTTAAGATTCTGCATGAAAGGAGGACTAGCTGCCGAGTTGCACGGGAGAATGTGAAAAGTATTCATATGTAGTAAAAACCTGAGAAATCCGTCCGTTTTCGTCATTTGTTATCGAATCGATTTAAAGCCAGATTGTCACATTGGCCGCTCTTCTATCTGAAACGGTTACATTTATCGTCTGCAAAGCTATGTCGCGTGCTGCGGTATGCGGAGACACTAGAAGCACCATAGTAGAACACAGATGAAGCATCTAATTTAATGTAATAGAAAGTAAGAAGTAGTACAATTCAAGTTTTAGGTATCGATTATGGACTTTTTAGCTGGCTTTGGTGCCTTGGGCATGAGCTAGGACCTTAAGAATCTGCATGAAAGGAGGACTAGCAGCCGCGTTGCACGGGAGAATGTGAAATGTGTTCATATGTAGTAGAAACCTGAGAAATCCGTCCGTTTTCGTCATTTGTTATCGAATCGACTTAAAGCCAGATCGTCACATTGGTCGCTCTACTCTCTGAAACGATTGTACTTATCGTCTGCAAAGCTATGTCGCGTGCTGCGGTATGCGGGGACACTAAAAGCACCACAGTAGAACACAGATGAAGGTTCTAAGTTGATGTAATAGCCAGTAAGAAGTAGTCCAATTCAAGTTTTAGGTATCGATAATTGGCTTTTTAGCTCACTTTGGCGCCTTGGACATGAGCTAGGACCTTAAGATTCTGCATGAAAGGAGGACTAGCAGCCGCGTTGCACGGGAGAATATGAAAAGTGTTCATATGTAGTAAAAACCTGAGAAATCCGTCCGTTTTCGTCATTTGTTATCGACTCAACTTAAAGCCAGATCATCACATTGGCCGCTCTTCTCTCTGAAACGGTCGTAATTATCGTATGCAAAGCTATGTCTCGTGCTCCGGTATGCGGAGACACTAAAAGCACCATAGTAGAACACAGATGAAGCTTCTAAGTTGATGTAATAGCCAGTAAGATATAGTACAATTCAAGTTTTAGGTATCGATTATTGACTTTTTAGCTGGCTTTGGTGCCTTGGACTTGAGCTAGGACCTTAAGATTCTGCATGAAAGGAGGACTAGCAGCCGAGTTGCACGGGAGAGTGTGAAAAGTGTTCACATGTAGTAAAACCTGTGAAATCCGTCCGTTTTCGTCATTTGTTATCGAATCGACTTAAAGCCAGATCGTCACATTGGTCGCTCTTTTCTCTGAAACGACTGTACTTATCGTCTGCAAAGCTATGTCGCATGCTGCGGTATGCGGAGACACTAAAAGCACCATAGTAGAACACAGATGAAGGTTCTAAGTTGATGTAATAGCCAGTAAGAAGTAGTCCAATTCAGGTTTTAGGTATCCATTATAGACTTTTTAGCTGGCTTTGGTGCCTTGGACATGAGCTAGGACCTTAAGATTCTGCATGAAAGGAGGACTAGCAGGCGAGTTCCACGGCAGAATGTGAAAAGTGTTCATATGTAGTAAAAACCTGAGAAATCTGTCCGTTTTCGTCATTTGTTATCGAATCGACTTAAAGCCAGATCGTCACATTGGCCGCTCTTCTCTCTGGAACGGTTGTACTTATCGTCTGCAAAGCTATGTCGCGTGCTGCGGTATGCGGAGGCACTAAATGCACCATAGAAAAACACAGATGAAGCTTCTAAGTTGATGTAATAGCCAGTAAGAAGTAGTACAACTCAAGTTTTAATTAGTGATTATTGACTTTTTAGCTGGATTTGGTGCCTTGGTCATGAGCTAGGACCTTAAGATTCTGCATGAAAGGAGGACTAGCAGCCGAGTTGCACGGGAGAATGTGAAAGTGTTCATATGTAGTAAAAACCTGAGAAATCCGTCCGTTTTCGTCATTTGTTATCGAATCGACTTAAAGCCAGATCGTCACATTGGCCGCTCTTCTCTCTGAAACGGTTGTGCTTATCGTCTGCAAAGCTATGTCGCGTGCTGCGGTATGCGGAGACACAAAAAGCACCATAGTAGAACACAGATGAAGCTTCTAAGTTGATGTAATAGCCAGTAAGAAGTAGTACAATTCAAGTTTTAGGTATCGATTATTGACTTTTTAGCTGGCTTTGGTGCCTTGGACATGAGCTAGGATCTTAAGATTCTGCATGAAAGGAGGACTAGCAGCCGAGTTGCACGGGAGAATGTGAAAAGTGTTCATATGCAGTAAAAACCCGAAATATCCTTCCGTTTTCGTTATTTGTTATCGAATCGACTTAAAGCCAGATCGTCACATTGGCCGCTCTTCTCTCTGAAACGGTTGTACTTATCGTCTGCAAAGCTATCTCGCGTGCTGCGGTATGCGGAGACACTAAAAGCACCATAGTAGAACACAGATGAAGCTTCTAAGTTGATGTAATAGCCAGTAAGGAGTAGTACAATTCAAGTTTTAGGTATCGATTATTGGCTTTTTAGCTCGCTTTGGCACCTTGGACATGAGCTAGGACCTTAAGATTCTGCATGAAAGGAGGACTAGCAGCCGCGTTGCACGGGAGAATATGAAAAGTGTTCATATGTAGTAAAAACCTTAGAAATCCGTCCGTTTTCGTCATTTGTTATCGAATCGACTTAAAGCCAGATCGTCACATTTGCCGCTCTTCACTCTGAAACGGTTATACTTATCGTCTGCAAAGCTATGTCGCGTGCTGCGGTATGCGGAGACACTAAAAGCACCATAGTAGAACACAGATGAAGCTTCAAAGTTGATGTAATAGCCAGTTAGAAGTAGTACAAATCAAGTTTTAGGTATCGATTATTGATTTTTTAGCTGGCTTTGGTGCCTTGGACATGAGCTAGGACCTTAAGATTCAGCATGAAAGGAGGACTAGTTGCCGAGTTGCACGGGAGAAAGTGACAAGTGTTCATATGTAGTAAAAACCTGAGAAATTAGTCCGTTTTCGTCATTTGTTATCGAATCGACTTAAAACTAGATCGTCACATTGGTCGCTCTTTTCTCTGAAACGATTGTACTTATCGTCTGCAAAGCTATGTCGCATGCTGCGGTATGCGGAGACACTAAAAGCACCATAGTAGAACACAGATGAAGAATCTAAGTTGATGTAATAGCCAGTAAGAAGTAGTCCAATTCAAGTTTTAGGTATCCATTATTGACTTTTTAGCTGGCTTTGGTGCCTTGGACATGAGCTAGGTCCTTAAGATTCTGCATGAAAGGAGGACTAGCAGCCGAGTTCCACGGCAGAATGTGAAAAGTGTTCATATGTAGTAAAAACCTGAGAAATCCGTCCGTTTTCGTCATTTGTTATCGAATCGACTTAAAGCCAGATCGTCACATTGGCCGCTCTTCTCTCTGAAACGGTTGTACTTATCGTCTGCAAAGCTATGTCGCGTGCTGCGGTATGCGGAGACACTAAAAGCACCATAGTAGAACACAGATGAAGGTTCCAATGTGATGTAATAGCCAGTAAGAAGTAGTCCAATTCAAGTTTAGTTATCGATAATTGACTTTTTAGCGGGCTTTGGTGCCTTGGACATGAGCTAGGACCTTAAGATTCTGCATGAAAGGAGGACTAGCAGCTGAGTTGCACGGGAGAATGTGAAAAGTGTTCATATGCAGTAAAAACCCGAAAAATCCGTTCGTTATCGTCATTTTTTTATCGAATCGACATAAAGCCAGATCGTCACATTGGCCGCTCTTCTCTCTGAAATTGTTGTACTTATCGTCTTCAAAGCTATGACGTGTGCTGCGGTATGCGGAGACACTAAAACCACCATAGTAAAACACAGATGAAGCATCTACTTTAATGTAATAGCCAGTAAGAAGTAGTACAATTCAAGTTTTAGGTATCGATTATGGACTTTTGAGCTGGCTCTGGTGCCTTGGACATGAGCTAGGACCTTAAGATTCTGCATGAAAGGAGGACTAGCAGCCGAGTTGCACGGGAGAATGTGAAAAGTGTTCATATGTAGTAAAAACCTAGAAATCCGACCGTTTTCGTCATTTGTTATCGAATCGACTTAAAGCCAGATCGTTACATTGGTTGCTCTTCTCTCTGAAACGATTGTACTTATCGTCTGCAAAGCTATGTCGCGTGCTGCGGTATGCGGAGATACTAAAAGCACCATAGTAGAACACAGATGAAGGTTCTAAGTTGATGTAATAGCCAGTAAGAAGTAGTCCAATTCAAGTTTTAGTTATCGATAATTGACTTTTTAGCGGGCTTTGGTGCCTTGGACATGAGCTAGGACCTTAAGATTCTGCATGAAAGGAGGACTAGCAGCTGAGTTGCACGGGAGAATGTGAAAAGTGTTCATATGCAGTAAAAACCCGAAAAATCCGTTCGTTATCGTCATTTTTTTATCGAATCGACATAAAGCCAGATCGTCACATTGGCCGCTCTTCTCTCTGAAATGGTTGTACTTATCGTCTTCAAAGCTATGACGTGTGCTGCGGTATGCGGAGACACTAAAACCACCATAGTAAAACACAGATGAAGCATCTAATTTAATGTAATAGCCAGTAAGAAGTAGTACAATACAAGTTTTAGGTATCGATTATGGACTTTTTAGCTGGCTTTGGTGCCTTGGACATGAGCTAGGACCTTAAGATTCTGCATGAAAGGAGGACTAGCAGCCGAGTTGCACGGGAGAATGTGAAAAGTGTTCATATGTAGTAAAAACCTAGAAATCCGACCGTTTTCGTCATTTGTTATCGAATCGACTTAAAGCCAGATCGTCACATTGGTCGCTCTTCTCTCAGAAACGATTGTACTTATCGTCTGCAAAGCTATGTCGCGTGCTGCGGTATGCGGAGACACTAAAAGCACCATAGTAAAAAACAGATGAAGCTTCTAAGTTGATGTAATAGCCAGTAAGATATTGTACAATTCAAGTTTTAGGTATCGATTATTGACTTTTTAGCTGGCTTTGGTGATCTGGACATGAGCTAGGACCTTAAGATTCCGCATTAAAGGAGGACTAGCAGCCGCGTTGCACGGGAGAATGTGAAATGTGTTCATATGTAGTAGAAACCTGAGAAATCCGTCCGTTTTCGTCATTTGTTATCGAATCGACTTAAAGCCCGATCGTCACATTGGCCGCTCTGCTCTCTGAAACGGTTGTACTTATCGTCTGCAAAGCTATGTCTCGTGCTGCGGTATGCGGAGACAATAAAACCACCATAGTAAAACACAGATGAAGCATCTAATTTAATGTAATAGAAAGTAAGAAGTAGTACAATTCAAGTTTTAGGTATCGATTATGGACTTTTTAGCTGGCTTTGGTGCCTTGGGCATGAGCTAGGACCTTAAGAATCTGCATGAAAGGAGGACTAGCAGCCGCGTTGCACGGGAGAATGTGAAATGTGTTCATATGTAGTAGAAACCTGAGAAATCCGTCCGGTTTCGTCATTTGTTATCGAATCGACTTAAAGCCAGATCGTCACATTGGTCGCTCTACTCTCTGAAACGATTGTACTTATCGTCTGCAAAGCTATGTCGCGTGCTGCGGTATGCGGGGACACTAAAAGCACCACAGTAGAACACAGATGAAGGTTCTAAGTTGATGTAATAGCCAGTAAGAAGTAGTCCAATTCAAGTTTTAGGTATCGATAATTGGCTTTTTAGCTCGCTTTGGCGCCTTGGACATGAGCTAGGACCTTAAGATTCTGCATGAAAGGAGGACTAGCAGCCGCGTTTCACGGGAGAATATGAAAAGTGTTCATATGTAGTAAAAACCTTAGAAATCCGTCCGTTTTCGTCATTTGTTATCGAATCGACTTAAAGCCAGATCGTCACATTTGCCGCTCTTCACTCTGAAACGGTTATACTTATCGTCTGCAAAGCTATGTCGCGTGCTGCGGTATGCGGAGACACTAAAAGCACCATAGTAGAACACAGATGAAGCTTCAAAGTTGATGTAATAGCCAGTTAGAAGTAGTACAAATCAAGTTTTAGGTATCGATTATTGATTTTTTAGCTGGCTTTGGTGCCTTGGACATGAGCTAGGACCTTTAGATTCTGCATGAAAGGAGGACTAGTTGCCGAGTTGCATGGGAGAAAGTGACAAGTGTTCATATGTAGTAAAAACCTGAGAAATTAGTCCGTTTTCGTCATTTGTTATCGAATCGACTTAAAACTAGATCGTCACATTGGTCGCTCTTTTCTCTGAAACGATTGTACTTATCGTCTGCAAAGCTATGTCGCATGCTGCGGTATGCGGAGACACTAAAAGCACCATAGTAGAACACAGATGAAGGTTCTAAGTTGATGTAATAGCCAGTAAGAAGTAGTCCAATTCAAGTTTTAGGTATCCATTATTGACTTTTAGCTGGCTTTGGTGCCTTGGACAAGAGCTAGGACCTTAAGATTCTGCATGAAAGGAGGACTAGCAGCCGAGTTCCACGGCAGAATGTGAAAAGTGTTCATATGTAGTAAAAACCTGAGAAATCCGTCCGTTTTCGTCATTTGTTATCGAATCGACTTAAAGCCAGATCGTCACATTGGCCGCTCTTCTCTCTGAAATGGTTGTACTTATCGTCTTCAAAGCTATGACGTGTGCTGCGGTATGCGGAGACACTAAAACCACCATAGTAAAACACAGATGAAGCATCTAATTTAATGTAATAGCCAGTAAGAAGTAGTACAATTAAAGTTTTAGGTATCGATTATGGACTTTTTAGCTGGCTTTGGTGCCTTGGACATGAGGTAGGACCTTAAGATTCTGCATGATAGGAGGACTAGCAGCCGAGTTGCACGGGAGAATGTGAAAAGTGTTCATATGTAGTAAAAACCTAGAAATCCGACCGTTTTCGTCATTTGTTATCGAATCGACTTAAAGCCAGATCGTCACATTGGTCGCTCTTCTCTCTGAAACGATTGTACTTATCGTCTGCAAAGCTATGTCGCGTGCTGCGGTATGCGGAGACACTAAAAGCACCATAGTAGAACACAGATGAAGGTTCTAAGTTGATGTAATAGCCAGTAAGAAGTAGTCCAATTCAAGTTTTAGTTATCGATAATTGACTTTTTAGCGGGCTTTGGTGCCTTGGACATGAGCTAGGACCTTAAGATTCTGCATGAAAGGAGGACTAGCAGCTGAGTTGCACGGGAGAATGTGAAAAGTGTTCATATGCAGTAAAAACCTGAGAAATCCGTCCGTATTCGTCATTTGTTATCGAATCGACTTAAAGCCAGATCGTCACATTGGTCGCTCTTCTCTCTGAAACAATTGTACTTATCGACGGCAAAGCTATGTCGCGTGCTGCGGTATGCGGAGACACTAAAAGCACCATAGTAGAAAACAGATGAAGCTTCTAAGTTGATGTAATAGCCAGTAAGATATAGTACAATTCAAGTTATAAGTATCGATTATTGACTTTTTAGCTGGCTTTGGTGCCTTGGACATGAGCTAGGACCTCAAGATTCTGCATGAAAGGAGGACTAGCAGCCGAGTTGCACGCAAGAATGTGGAATGTGTTCATATGTAGTAAAAACCTAGAAATCCGTCCGTTTTCGTCATTTGTTGTCGAATCGACTTAAAGCCAGATCGTCACATTGGTCGCTCTTCTCTCTGAAACGATTGTACTTATCGTCTGCAAAGCTATGTCGCGTGCTGCGGTATGCGGAGACACTAAAAGCACCATAGTAGAACACAGATGAAGGTTCTAAGTTGATGTAATAGCCAGTAAGAAGTAGACCAATTCAAGTTTTAGGTATAGATTATTGACTTTTTAGCTGGCTCTGGCGCCTTGGACATGAGCTAGGACCTTAAGATTCTGCATGAAAGGAGGACTAGCAGCCGAGTTGCACGGGAGAATGTGAAAAGTGTTCATATGTAGTAAAAACTTGAGAAATCCGTCCGTTTTCGTCATTTGTTATCGACTCGACTTAAAGCCAGATCATCACATTGGCCGCTCTTCTCTCTGAAATCGTCGTAATTATCGTCTGCAAAGCTATGTCTCGTGCTCCGGAATGTGGAGACACTAAAAGCACCATAGTAGAAAACAGATGAAGCTTCTAAGTTGATGTAATAGCCAGTAATATATAGTACAATTCAAGTTTCAGGTATCGATTATTGACTTTATAGCTGGCTCTGGAGACTTGGACATGAGCTAGGACCTTAAGATTCTGCATGAAAGGAGGACTAGCAGCCGAGTTGCACGGGAGAATGTGGAGTGTGTTCATATGTAGTAAAAACCTAGAAATCCGTCCGTTTTCGTCATTTGTTACCGAATCGACTTAAAGCCAGATCGTCACATTGGCCGCTCTTCTCTCTGAAACGGTTGTACTTATCGTCTGCAAAGCTATGTAGCGTGCTGCGGTATGCGGAGACACTAAAAGCACCATAGTAGAACACAGATGAAGCTTCTAAGTTGATGTAATAGCCAGTAAGAAGTAGTACAATACAAGTTTTAGGTATCGATTATTGATTTTTAGGTGGCTTTGGTGCCTTGGACTTGAGCTAGGACCTTAAGATTCTGCATGAAAGGAGAACTAGCAGCTGAGTTGCACGGGAGAATGTGAAAAGTGTTCATATGCAGTAAAAACCCGAAAAATCCGTTCGTTATCGTCATTTTTTTATCGAATCGACATAAAGCCAGATCGTCACATTGGCCGCTCTTCTCTCTGAAATGGTTGTACTTATCGTCTTCAAAGCTATGACGTGTGCTGCGGTATGCGGAGACACTAAAACCACCGTAGTAAAACACAGATGAAGCATCTAATTTAATGTAATAGCCAGTAAGAAGTAGTACAATTCAAGTTTTAGGTATTGAATATGGACTTTTTAGCTGGCTTTGGTGCCTTGGACATGAGCTAGGACCTTAAGATTCTGCATGAAAGGAGGACAAGCAGCCGAGTTGCACGGGAGAATGTGAAAAGTGTTCATATGTAGTAAAAACCTAGAAATCCGACCGTTTTCGTCATTTGTTATCGAATCGACATAAAGCCAGATCGTCACATTGGCCGCTCTTCTCTCTGAAACAGTTGTACTTATCGTCTGCAAAGCTACGTCGCGTGCTGCGGTATGCGGAGACACTAAAAGCACCATAGTAGAACACAGATGAAAGTTCTAAGTTGATGTAATAGCCAGTAAGAAGTAGACCAATTCAAGTTTTAGGTATCGATAATTGACTTTTTAGCGGGCTATGGTGCCTTGGACATGAGCTAGGACCTTAAGATTCTGCATGAAAGGAGGACTAGCAGCCGAGTTGCACGGGAGAATGTGGAATGTGTTCATATGTAGTAAAAACCTAGAAATCCGTCCGTTTTCGTCATTTGTTACCGAATCGACTTAAAGCCAGATCGTCACATTGGCCGCTCTTCTCTCTGAAACGGTTGTACTTATCGTCTGCAAAGCTATGTCGCGTGCTGCGGTATGCGGAGACACTAAAAGCACCATAGTAGAACACAGATGAAGGTTCTAAGTTGATGTAATAGCCAGTAAGAAGTAGACCAATTCAAGTTTTAGGTATAGATTATTGACTTTTTAGCTGGCTTGGTTCTTTGGACATGAGCTAGGAACTTAAGATTCTGCATGAAAGGAGGACTAGCTGCCGAGATGCACGGGAGAATGTGAAAAGTGTTCATATGTAGTAAAAACCTGAGAAATCCGTCCGTTTTCGTCATTTGTTATCGACTCGACTTAAAGCCAGATATCCACATTCGCCGCTCTTCTCTCTGAAACGGTCCTAATTATCGTCTGCAAAGCTATGTCTCGTGCTCCTGTATGCGGAGACACTAAAAGCACCATAGTAGAAAACAGATGAAGCTTCTAAGTTGATGTAATAGCCAGTAAGATATAGTACAATTCAAGTTTTAGGTATCGATTATTGACTTTTTAGCTGGCTTTGGTGCCTTGGACATGAGCTAGGACCTTAAGATTCTGCATGAAAGGAGGACTAGCAGCCGCGTTGCACGGGAGAATGTGAGAAGTGTTCATATGTAGTAAAAACCTAGAAATCCGTCCGTTTTCGTCATTTGTTACCGAATCGACTTAAAGCCAGATCGTCACATTGGTCGCTCTTCTCTCTGAAACGGGTGTACTTATCGTCTGCAAAGCTATGTCACGTGCTGCGGTATGCGGAGACACTAAAAGCACCATAGTAGAACACAGATGAAGGTTCTAAGTTGATGTAATAGCCAGTAAGAAGTAGTCCAATTCAAGTTTTAGGTATCGATAATTGACTTTTTAGCGGGCTTTGGTGCCTTGGACATGAGCTAGGACCTTAAGATTCTGCATGAAAGGAGGACTAGCAGCCGAGTTGCACGTGAGAATGTGAAAAGTGTTCATATGTAGTAAAAACTTGAGAAATCCGTCCGTTTTCGTCATTTGTTATCGACTCGACTTAAAGCCAGATCATCACATTGGCCGCTCTTCTCTTTGAAATCGTCGTAATTATCGTCTGCAAAGCTATGTCTCGTGCTCCGGAATGCGGAGACACTAAAAGCACCATAGTAGAAAACAGATGAAGCTTCTAAGTTGATGTAATAGCCAGTAATATATAGTACAATTGAAGTTTCAGCTATCGATTATTGAATTTATAGCTGGCTCTGGAGCCTTGGACATGAGCTAGGACCTTAAGATTCTGCATGAAAGGAGGACTAGCAGCCGAGTTGCACGGGAGAATGTGGAATGTGTTCATATGTAGTAAAAACCTAGAAATCCGTCCGTTTTCGTCATTTGTTACCGAATCGACTTAAAGCCAGATCGTCACATTGGCCGCTCTTCTCTCTGAAACGGTTGTACTTATCGTCTGCAGAGCTATGTCGCGTGCTGCGGTATGCGGAGACACTAAAAGCACCATAGTAGAACACAGATGAAAGTTTTAAGTTGATGTAATAGCCAGTAAGAAGTAGTCCTATTCAAGTTTTAGGTATCGATAATTGACTTTTTAGCGGGCTTTGGTGCCTTGGACATGAGCTAGGACCTTAAGATTCTGCATGGAAGGAGGACTAGCAGCTGTGTTGCACGGGAGAATGTGAAAAGTGTTCATATGCAGTAAAAACCCGAAAAATACGTTCGTTATCATCATTTTTTTATCGAATCGACATAAAGCCAGATCGTCACATTGGCCGCTCTTCTCTCTGAAATGGTTGTACTTATCGTCTTCAAAGCTATGACGTGTGCTGCGGTATGCGGAGACACTAAAACCACCATAGTAAAACACAGATGAAGCATCTAATTTAATGTAATAGCCAGTAAGAAGTAGTACAATTTAAGTTTTAGGTATCGAATATGGACTTTTTAGCTGGCTTTGGTGCCTTGGACATGAGCTAGGACCTTAAGATTCTGCATGAAAGGAGGACTAGCAGCCGAGTTGCACGGGAGAATATGAAAAGTGTTCATATGTAGTAAAAACCTAGAAATCCGACCGTTTTCGTCATTTGTTATCGAATCGACTTAAAGCCAGATCGTCACATTGGTCGCTCTTCTCTCTGAAACGATTGTACTTATCGTCTGCAAAGCTATGTCGCGTGCTGCGGTATGCGGAGACACTAAAAGCACCATAGTAGAACACAGATGAAGGTTCTAAGTTGATGTAATAGCCAGTAAGAAGTAGCCCAATTCAAGTTTTAGGTATAGATTATTGACTTTTTAGCTGGCTTTGGTTCTTTGGACATGAGCTAGGAACTTAAGATTCTGCATGAAAGGAGGACTAGCTGCCGAGTTGCAAGGGAGAATGTCAAAAGTGTTTATGTGTAGTAAAAACCTGAGAAATCCGTCCGTTTTCGTCATTAGTTATCGAATCGACATAAAGCCAGGTCGTCACATTGGCCGCTCTTCTCTCTGAAATGGTTGTACTTATCGTCTTCAAAGCTATGGCGTATGCTGCGGTATGCGGAGACACTAAAACCACCATAGTAAAACACAGATGAAGCATCTAATTTAATGTAATAGCCAGTAAGAAGTAGTACAATTTAAGTTTTATGTATCGATTATGGACTTTTTAGCTGGCTTTGGTGCCTTGGGCATGAGCTAGGACCTTAAGATTCTGCATGAAAGGAGGACTAGCAGCCGAGTTGCACGGGAGAATGTGAAAAGTGTTCATATGTAGTAAAAACCTAGAAATCCGAAAGTTTTCGTCATTTGTTATCGAATCGACTTAAAGCCAGATCGTCACATTGGTCGCTCTTCTCTCTGAAACGATTGTACTTATCGTCTGCAAAGCTATGTCGCGTGCTGCGGTATGCGTAGACAGTAAAACCACCATAGTAAAACACAGATGAAGCTTCTAAGTTGATGTAATAGCCAGTAAGATATAGTACAATTCAAGTTTTAGGTATCGAATATGGACTTTTTAGCTGGCTTGGTTCTTTGGACATGAGCTAGGAACTTAAGATTCTGCATGAAAGGAGGACTAGCTGCCGAGTTGCACGGGAGAATGTGAAAAGTGTTCATATGTAGTAAAAACCTGAGAAATCCGTCCGTTTTCGTCATTTGTTATCGACTCGACTTAAAGCCAGATATCCACATTCGCGGCTCTTCTCTCTGAAACGGTCCTAATTATCGTCTGCAAAGCTATGTCTCGTGCTCCGGTATGCGGAGACACTAAAAGCACCATAGTAGAAAACAGATGAAGCTTCTAAGTTGATGTAATAGCCAGTAAGATGTAGTACAATTCAAGTTTTAGGTATCGATTATTGACTTTTTAGCTGGCTTTGGTGCCTTGGACATGAGCTAGGACCTTAAGATTCTGCATGAAAGGAGGACTAGCAGCCGAGTTGCACGGGAGAATGTGAGAAGTGTTCATATGTAGTAAAAACCTAGAAATCCGTCCGTTTTCGTCATTTGTTACCGAATCGACTTAAAGCCAGATCGTCACATTGGTCGCTCTTCTCTCTGAAACGGGTGTACTTATCGTCTGCAAAGCTATGTCGCGTGCTGCGGTATGCGGAGACACTAAAAGCACCATAGTAGAACACAGATGAAGGTTCTAAGTTGATGTAATAGCCAGTAAGAAGTAGACCAATTCAAGTTTTAGGTATCGATAATTGACTTTTTAGCGGGCTTTGGTGCCTTGGACATGAGCTAGGACCTTAAGATTCTGCATGAAAGGAGGACTAGCAGCCGAGTTGCACGGGAGAATGTGAAAAGTGTTCATATGTAGTAGAAACCTGAGAAATCCGTCCGTTTTCGTCATTTGTTATCGACTCGACTTAAAGCCAGATCATCACATTGGCCGCTCTTCTCTTTGAAATCGTCGTAATTATCGTCTGCAAAGCTATGTCTCGTGCTCCGGAATGCGGAGACACTAAAAGCACCATAGTAGAAAACAGATGAAGCTTCTAAGTTGATGTAATAGCCAGTAATATATAGTACAATTCAAGTTTCAGCTATCGATTATTGAATTTATAGCTGGCTCTGGAGCCTTGGACATGAGCTAGGACCTTAAGATTCTGCATGAAAGGAGGACTAGCAGCCGAGTTGCACGGGAGAATGTGGAATGTGTTCATATGTAGTAAAAACCTAGAAATCCGTCCGTTTTCGTCATTTGTTACCGAATCGACTTAAAGCCAGATCGTCACATTGGCCGCTCTTCTCTCTGAAACGGTTGTACTTATCGTCTGCAAAGCTATGTCGCGTGCTGCGGTATGCGGAGACACTAAAAGCACCATAGTAGAACACAGATGAAAGTTCTAAGTTGATGTAATAGCCAGTAAGAAGTAGTCCTATTCAAGTTTTAGGTATCGATAATTGACTTTTTAGCGGGCTTTGGTGCCTTGGACATGAGCTAGGACCTTAAGATTCTGCATGAAAGGTGGACTAGCTGCTGAGTTGCACGGGAGAATGTGAAAAGTGTTCATATGCAGTAAAAACCCGAAAAATACGTTCGTTATCATCATTTTTTTATCGAATCGACATCAAGCCAGATCGTCACATTGGCCGCTCTTCTCTCTGAAATGGTTGTACTTATCGTCTTCAAAGCTATGACGTGTGCTGCGGTATGCGGAGACACTAAAACCACCATAGTAAAACACAGATGAAGCATCTAATTTAATGTAATAGCCAGTAAGAAGTAGTACAATTTAAGTTTTAGGTATCGAATATGGACTTTTTAGCTGGCTTTGGTGCCTTGGACATGAGCTAGGACCTTAAGATTCTGCATGAAAGGAGGACTAGCAGCCGAGTTGCACGGGAGAATATGAAAAGTGTTCATATGTAGTAAAAACCAAGAAATCCGACCGTTTTCGTCATTTGTTATCGAATCGACTTAAAGCCAGATCGTCACATTGGTCGCTCTTCTCTCTGAAACGATTGTACTTATCGTCTGCAAAGCTATGTCGCGTGCTGCGGTATGCGGAGACACTAAAAGCACCATAGTAGAACACAGATGAAGGTTCTAAGTTGATGTAATAGCCAGTAAGAAGTAGACCAATTCAAGGTTTAGGTATAGATTATTGACTTTTTAGCTGGCTTTGGTTCTTTGGACATGAGCTAGGAACTTAAGATTCTGCATGAAAGGAGGACTAGCTGCCGAGTTGGACGGGAGAATGTCAAAAGTGTTCATATGTAGTAAAAACCTGAGAAATCCGTCCGTTTTCGTCATTTGTTATCGAATCGACATAAAGCCAGATCGTCACATTGGCCGCTCTTCTCTCTGAAATGGTTGTACTTATCGTCTTCAAAGCTATGACGTATGCTGCGGTATGCGGAGACACTAAAACCACCATAGTAAAACACAGATGAAGCATCTAATTTAATGTAATAGCCAGTAAGAAGTAGTACAATTTAAGTTTTAGGTATCGATTATGGACTTTTTAGCTGGCTTTGGTGCCTTGGACATGAGCTAGGACCTTAAGATTCTGCATGAAAGGAGGACTATCAGCCGAGTTGTACGGGAGAATGTGAAAAGTGTTCATATGTAGTAAAAACCTAGAAATCCGTCCGTTTTCGTCATTTGTTATCGAATCCACTTGAAGCCAGATCGTCATATTGGCCGCATTTATGTCTAAAATGGTTGGACTTATCGTCTGCAAAGCTATGTCGCGTGCTGCGGTATGCGGAGACACTAAAAGCATCATAGTAGAACACAGATGAAGCTTCTAAGTTGATGTAATAGACAGTAAGAAGTAGTACAATTCAAGTTATAGGTATCGATTATTGACTTTATAGCTATCTTTGGTGCCTTGGACATGAGCTAGGACCTTAAGATTCTGCATGAAAGGAGGACTAGCAGCTGATTTGCACGGGAGAATGTGAAAAGTGTTCATATGTAGTAAAAACCTGAGACATCCGTCCGTTTTCGTCATTTGTTATCGACTCGACTTAAAGCCAGATATTCACATTGGCCGCTCTTCTCTCTGAAACGGTTGTACTTATCGTCTGCAAAGCTATGACGTGTGCTGCGGTATGCGGAGACATTAAAACCACCATAGTAAAACACAGATGAAGCTTCTAAGTTGATGTAATAGCCAATAAGATATAGTACAAATCTAGTTTTAGGTATCGATTATTGACTTTTTAGCTGGCTTTGGTTCCTTGGACATGAGCTAGGACCTTAAGATTCTGCATGAAAGGAGGACTAGCAGCCGCGTTGCACGGGAGAATGTGAGAAGTGTTCATATGTAGTAAAAACCTAGAAATCCGTCCGTTTTCGTCATTTGTTACCGAATCGACTTAAAGCCAGATCGTCACATTGGTCGCTCTTCTCTCTGAAACGGGTGTACTTATCGTCTGCAAAGCTATGTCGCGTGCTGCGGTATGCGGAGACACTAAAAGCACCATAGTAGAACACAGATGAAGCTTCTAAGTTGATGTAATAGCCAGGAAGAAGTAGTACAATTCAAGTTTTAGGTATCGATTATTGACTTTTTAGGTGGCTTTGGTGCCTTGGACTTGAGCTAGGACCTTAAGATTCTGCATGAAAGGAGGACTAGCAGCTGAGTTGCACGGGAGAATGTGAAAAGTGTTCATATGCAGTAAAAACCCGAAAAATCCGTTCGTTATCGTCATTTTTTTATCGAATCGACATAAAGCCAGATCGTCACATTGGCCGCTCTTCTCTCTGAAATGGTTGTACTTATCGTCTGCAAAGCTATGACGTGTGCTGCGGTATGCGGAGACACCAAAACCACCATAGTAAAAGACAGATGAAGCATCTAATTTAATGTAATAGCCAGTAAGAAGTAGTACAATTAAAGTTTTAGGAATCGATTATGGACTTTTTAGCTGGCTTTGGTGCCTTGGACATGAGCTAGGACCTTAAGATTCTGCATGAAAGGAGGACTAGCAGCCGAGTTGCACGGGAGAATGTGAGAAGTGTTCATATGAGGTAAAAACCTGAGAAATCCGTCCGTTTTCGTCATTTGTTATCGAATCGACTTAAAGCCAGAAAGTCACATTGGCCTCTCTTCTCTCTGAAACGGTTGTACTTATCGTCTGCAAAGCTATGACGTTTGCTGCGGTATGCGGAGACACTAAAACCACAATAGTAAAACACAGATGAAGCACCTAATTTAATGTAATAGCCAGTAAGAAGTAGTCCAATTCAAGTTTTAGGTATCGATTATTAATTTTTTAGCTGGCTTTGGTGCCTTGGACATGAGCTAGGACCTTAAGAATCTGCATGAAAGGAGGACTAGCAGCAGAGTTGCACGGGAGAATGTGAAAAGTGTTCATATGTAGTAAAAACCTAAGAAATCCGTCCGTTTTCGTCATCTGTTATCGAATCGACTTAAAGCCAGATCGTCACATTGGCCGCTCTACTCTCTGAAACGATTGTACTTATCGTCTACTAATCTATGTCGCATGCTGCGGTATGCGGGGACAAAAAAAAGCACCATAGTAGAACACAGATGAAGCTTCTAAGTTGATGTAATAGCCAGTAAGATATAGTACAATTCTAGTTTTAGGTATCGATTATTGACTTATTAGCCGGCTTTGGTGCCTTGGACATGAGCTAGGACCTTAAGATTCTGCATGAAAGGAGGACTAGCAACCGCGTTGCACGGGAGAATGTGAGAAGTGTTCATATGTATTAAAAACCTGAGAAATCCGTCCGTTTTCGTCATTTTTTACCGAATCGACTTAAAGCCAGATCGTCACATTGGCCGCTCTTCTCTCTGAAACGGTTGTACTTATCGTCTGCAAAGCTATGTCGCGTGCTGCGGTATGCGGAGACACTAAAAGCACCATAGTAGAACACAGATGAAGCTTCTAAGTTGATGTAATAGCCAGTAAGAAGTAGTACAATTCAAGTTTTAGGTATCGATTATTGACTTTTTAGGTGGCTTTGGTGCCTTTGACTTGAGCTAGGACCTTAAGATTCTGCATGAAAGGAGGACTAGCAGCTGAGTTGCACGGGAGAATGTGAAAAGTGTTCATATGCAGTAAAAACCGGAAAAATCCGTTCGTTATCGTCATTTTTTTATCGAATCGACATAAGGCCAGATCGTCACATTGGCCGCTCTTCTCTCTGAAATGGTTGTACTTATCGTCTGCAAAGATATGACGTGTGCTGCGGTATGCGGAGACACTAAAAGCACCATAGTAGAACACAGATGAAGCTTCTAAGTTGATGTAATAGCCAGTAAGATATAGTACAATTCTAGTTTTAGGTATCGATTATTGACTTATTAGCTATCTTCGGTGCCTTGGACATGAGCTAAGACCTTAAGATTCTGCATGAAAGGAGGACTAGCAGCCGCGTTGCACGGGAGAAAGTGAGAAGTGTTCATAAGTAGCAAAAACCTGAGAAATCCGTCTGTTTTCGTCATTTGTTATCGAATCGACTTAAAGCCACAGTGTCACACTGGCCGCTCTTCTCTCTGAAACGGTTGTACTTATCGTCTGCAAAGCTATGTCGCGTGCTGCGGTATGCGGAGACACTAAAAGCACCATAGTAGAACACAGATGAAGGTTCTAAGTTGATGTAATAGCCAGTAAGAAGTAGTACAATTCAAGTTTTAGGTATCGATTATTGACTTTTTAGCTGGCTTTGGTGCCTTGGACATGAGCTAGGACCTTAAGATTCTGCATGAAAGGAGGACTAGCAGCCGCGTTGCACGGGAGAAAGTGAGAAGTGTTCATATGTAGTAAAAACCTGAGAAATCCGTCTGTTTTCGTCATTTGTTATCGAATCGACTGAAAGCCAGAATGTCACACTGGCCGCTCTTCTCTCTGAAACGGTTGTACTTATCGTCTGCAAAGCTATGTCGCGTGCTGCGGTATGCGGAGACACTAAAAGCACCATAGTAGAACACAGATGAAGCTTCTAAGTTGATGTAATAGCCAGTAAGAAGTAGTACAATTCAAGTTTTAGGTATCGATTATTGACTTTTTAGGTGGCTTTGGTGCCTTGGACTTGAGCTAGGACCTTAAGATTCTGCATGAAAGGAGGACTAGCAGCTGAGTTGCACGGGAGAATGTGAAAAGTGTTCATATGCAGTAAAAACCGGAAAAATCCGTTCGTTATCGTCATTTTTTTATCGAATCGACATAAGGCCAGATCGTCACATTGGCCGCTCTTCTCTCTGAAATGGTTGTACTTATCGTCTGCAAAGATATGACGTGTGCTGCGGTATGCGGAGACACTAAAAGCACCATAGTAGAACACAGATGAAGCTTCTAAGTTGATGTAATAGCCAGTAAGATATAGTACAATTCTAGTTTTAGGTATCGATTATTGAGTTATTAGCTATCTTCGGTGCCTTGGACATGAGCTAAGACCTTAAGATTCTGCATGAAAGGAGGACTAGCAGCCGCGTTGCACGGGAGAAAGTGAGAAGTGTTCATAAGTAGCAAAAACCTGAGAAATCCGTCTGTTTTCGTCATTTGTTATCGAATCGACTTAAAGCCACAGTGTCACACTGGCCGCTCTTCTCTCTGAAACGGTTGTACTTATCGTCTGCAAAGCTATGTCGCGTGCTGCGGCATGCGGAGACACTAAAAGCACCATAGTAGAACACAGATGAAGCTTCTAAGTTGATGTAATAGCCAGTAAGAAGTAGACCAATTCAAGTTTTAGGTATTGATTATTGACTTTTAAGCTAGCTTTGGTTCCTTGGACATGAGCTAGGAACTTAAGAATCTGCATGAAAGGAGGACTAGCTGCCGAGTTGTACGGGAGAATGTGAAAAGTGTTCATATGTAGTAAAAACCTGAGAAATCCGTCCGTTTTCGTCATTTGTTATCGACTCGACTTAAAGCCAGATCTCCACATTGGCCGCTCTTCTCTCTGAAACGGTCCTAATTATCGTCTGCAAAGATATGTCTCGTGCTCCGGTATGCGGAGACACTAAAAGCACCATAGTAGAAAACAGATGAAGCTTCTAAGTTGCTGTAATAGCCAGTAAGTTACAGTACAATTCAAGTTTAGGTATCGATTATTGACTTTTTAGCTGGCTTTGGTGCCATGGACATGAGCTAGGACCTTAAGATTCTGCATGAAAGGAGGACTAGCAGCCGACTTGCACGGAAGAATGTGGAATGTGTTCATATGTAGTAAAAATCTAGAAATCCGTCCGTTTTCGTCATTTGTTATCGACTCGGGTTAAAGCCAGATATCCACATTGGCCGCTCTTCTCTCTGAAACGGTCCTAATTATCGTCTGCAAAGATATGTCTCGTGCTCCGGTATGCGGAGACACTAAAAGCAGCATAGTAGAAAACAGATGAAGCTTCCAAGTTGATGTAATAGCCAGTAAGAAGTAGCACAATTCAAGTTTTAGGTATCGATTATTGACTTTTTAGCTGTCTTTGGTGCCTTGGACATGAGCTAGGACCTTAAGAATCTGCATGAAAGGAGGACTAGCAGCTGATTTGCACGGGAGAATGTGAAAGGTGTTCATATGTAGTAAAGACCTGAGAAATCCGTCCGTTTTCGTTATTTGTTATCGACTCGACTTAAAGCCAGATCTTCACATTGGCCGCTCTTCTCTCTGAAACGGTTGTACTTATCGTCTGCAAAGCTATGACGTGTGCTGCGGTATGCGGAGACACTAAAACCACCATAGTAAAACACAGATGAAGCTTCTAAGTTGATGTAATAGCCAGTAAGATATAGTACAATTCTAGTTTTAGGTATCGATTATTGACTTTTTAGCTGGCTTTGGTTCCTTGGACATGAGCTAGGACCTTAAGATCCTGCATGAAAGGAGGACTAGCAGCCACGTTGCGCGGGAGAATGTGAGAAGTGTTCATATGTAGTAAAAACCTAGAAATCCGTCCGTTTTCTTCATTTGTTACCGAATCGACTTAAAGCCCGATCGTCACATTGGCTGCTCTTCTCTCTGAAACGGTTGTACTTATCGTCTGCAAAGCTATGTCGCGTGCTGCGGTATGTGGAGACACTAAAAGCACCATAGTAGAACACAGATGAAGGTTCTAAGTTGATGTAATAGCCAGTAAGAAGTAGTACAATTCAAGTTTTAGGTATCGATTATTGACTTTTTAGGTGGCTTTGGTGCCTTGGACTTGAGCTAGGACCTTAAGATTCTGCATGAAAGGAGGACTAGCAGCTGAGTTGCACGGGAGAATGTGAAAAGTGTTCATATGCATTAAAAACCCGAAAAATCCGTTCGTTATCGTCATTTTTTTATCGAATCGACATAAGGCCAGATCGTCACATTGGCCGCTCTTCTCTCTGAAATGGTTGTACTTATCGTCTGCAAAGATATGACGTGTGCTGCGGTATGCGGAGACACTAAAAGCACCATAGTAGAACACAGATGAAGCTTCTAAGTTGATGTAATAGCCAGTAAGATATAGTACAATTCTAGTTTTAGGTATCGATTATTGACTTATTAGCTATCTTCGGTGCCTTGGACATGAGCTAGGACTTTAAGATTCTGCATGAAAGGAGGACTAGCAGCCGAGTTGCACGGGAGAATGTGGAATGTGTTCATATGTAGTAAAAACCTAGAAATCCGTCCGTTTTCGTCATTTGTTACCGAATCGACTTAAAGCCAGATCGTCACATTGGCCGCTCTTCTCTCTGAAACGGTTGTACTTATCGTCTGCAAAGCTATGTCGCATGCTGCGGTATGCGGAGACACTAAAAGCACCATAGTAGAACACAGATGAAGGTTCTAAGTTGATGTAATAGCCAGTAAGAAGTAGTACAATTCAAGTTTTATGTATCGATTATTGACTTTTTGGCTGGCTTTGGTTCCTTGGACATGAGCTAGGACCTTAAGATTCAGCATGAAAGGAGGACTAGCAGCCGAGTTGCACGGGAGAATGTGGAATGTGTTCATATGTAGTAAAAACCTAGAAATCCGTCCGTTTTCGTCATTTGTTACCGAATCGACTTAAAGCCAGATCGTCACATTGGCCGCTCTTCTCTCTGAAACGGTTGTACTTATCGTCTGCAAAGCTATGTCGCGTGCTGCGGCATGCGGAGACACTAAAGGCACCATAGTAGAACACAGATGAAGCTTCTAAGTTGATGTAATAGCCAGTAAGAAGTAGACCAATTCAAGTTTTAGGTATCGATTATTGACTTTTAAGCTAGCTTTGGTTCCTTGGACATGAGCTAGGAACTTAAGATTCTGCATGAAAGGAGGACTAGCTGCCGAGTTGTACGGGAGAATGTGAAAAGTGTTCATATGTAGTAAAAACCTGAGAAATCCGTCCGTTTTCGTCATTTGTTATCGACTCGACTTAAAGCCAGATCTCCACATTGGCTGCTCTTCTCTCTGAAACGGTCCTAATTATCGTCTGCAAAGATATGTCTCGTGCTCCGGTATGCGGATCCACTAAAAGCACCATAGTAGAAAACAGATGAAGCTTCTAAGTTGATGTAATAGCCAGTAAGATATAGTACAATTCAAGTTTTAGGTATCGATTATTGACTTTTTAGCTGGCTTTGGTGCCTTGGACATGAGCTAGGACCTTAAGATTCTGCATGAAAGGAGGACTAGCAGCCGAGTTGCACGGAAGAATGTGGAATGTGTTCATATGTAGTAAAAACCTAGAAATCCGTCCGTTTTCGTCATTTGTTATCGACTCGACTTTAAGCCAGATCTCCACATTGGCCGCTCTTCTCTCTGAAACGGTCCTAATTATCGTCTGCAAAGATATGTCTCGTGCTCCGGTATGCGGAGACACTAAAAGCACCATAATAGAAAACAGATGAAGCTTCTAAGTTGATGTAATAGCCAGTAAGAAGTAGCACAATTCAAGTTTTAGGTATCGATTATTGACTTTTTAGCTGTCTTTGGTGACTTGGACATGAGCTAGGACCTTAAGATTCTGCATGAAAGGAGGACTATCAGCCGAGTTGTACGGGAGAATGTGAAAAGTGTTCATATGTAGTAAAAACCTAGAAATCCGTCCGTTTTCGTCATTTGTTATCGAATGCGCTTAAAGCCAGATCGTCATATTGGCCGCATTTATGTCTAAAACGGTTGTACTTATCGTCTGCAAAGCTATGTCGCGTGCTGCGGTATGCGGAGACACTAAAAGCATCATAGTAGAACACAGATGAAGCTTCTAAGTTGATGTAATAGACAGTAAGAAGTAGTACAGTTCAAGTTTTAGGTATCGATTATTGACTTTATAGCTATCTTTGGTGCCTTGGACATGAGCTAGGACCTTAAGATTCTGCATGAAAGGAGGACTAGCAGCTGATTTGCACGGGAGAATGTGAAAGGTGTTCATATGTAGTAAAAACTTGAGAAATCCGTCCGTTTTCGTTATTTGTTATCGACTCGACTTAAAGCCAGATCTTCACATTGGCCGCTCTTCTCTCTGAAACGGTTGTACTTATCGTCTGCAAAGCTATGACGTGTGCTGCGGTATGCGGAGACACTAAAACCACCATAGTAAAACACAGATGAAGCTTCTAAGTTGATGTAATAGCCAGTAAGATATAGTACAATTCTAGTTTTAGATATCGATTATTGACTTTTTAGCTGGCTTTGGTTCCTTGGACATGAGCGAGGACCTTAAGATCCTGCATGAAAGGAGGACTAGCAGCCGCGTTGCACGGGAGAATGTGAGAAGTGTTCATATGTAGTAAAAACCTAGAAATCCGTCCGTTTTCTTCATTTGTTACCGAATCGACTTAAAGCCCGATCGTCACATTGGCCGCACTTCTCTCTGAAACGGTTGTACTTATCGTCTGCAAAGCTATGTGTCGTGCTCCGGTATGCGGAGACACTAAAAGCACCATAGTAGAAAACAGATGAAGCTTCTAAGTTGATGTAATAGCCAGTAAGATATAGTACAATTCAAGTTTTAGGTATCGATTATTGACTTTTTAGCTGGCTTTGGTGCCTTGGACATGAGCTAGGACTTTAAGATTCTGCATGAAAGGAGGACTAGCAGCCGAGTTGCACGGAAGAATGTGGAATGTGTTCATATGTAGTAAAAACCTAGAAATCCGTCCGTTTTCGTCATTTGTTATCGAATCGACTTAAAGCCAGATCGTCACATTGGCCGCTCTTCTCTCTGAAACGGTTGTACGTATCGTCTGCAAAGCTACGTCGCGTGCTGCGGCATGCGGAGACACTAAAAGATCCATAGTAGAACACAGATGAAGCTTCTAAGTTGATGTAATAGCCAGTAAGAAGTATCACAATTCAAGTTTTAGGTATCGATTATTGACTTTTTAGCTGGCTTTGGTGCCTTGGACATGAGCTAGGACCTTAAGATTCTGCATGAAAGGAGGACTATCAGCCGAGTTGTACCGGAGAATGTGAAAAGTGTTCATATGTAGTAAAAACCTAGAAATCCGTCCGTTTTCGTCATTTGTTAACGAATCCACTTAAAGCCAGATCGTGTTATTGGCCGCATTTATGTCTAAAACGGTTGTACTTACCGACTGCAAAGCTATGTCGCGTGCTGCGGTATGCGGAGACACTAAAAGCATCATAGTAGAACACAGATGAAGCTTCTAAGTTGATGTAATAGACAGTAAGAAGTAGTACAATTCAAGTTTTAGGTATCGATTATTGACTTTATAGCTATCTTTGGTGCCTTGGACATGAGCTAGGAGCTTAAGATTCTGCATGAAAGGAGGACTAGCAGCTGATTTGCACGGGAGAATGTGAAAAGTGTTCATATGTAGTAAAAACCTGAGAAATTCGTCCGTTTTCGTCATTTGTTATCGACTCGACTTAAAGCCAGATCTTCACATTGACCGCATTTCTGTCTAAAACGGTTGTACTTATCGTCTGCAAAGCTATGTTGCTTGCTGCGGTATGTGGAGACACTAAAAGATCCATAGTAGAACACAGATGAAGCTTCTAAGTTGATGTAATAGCCAGTAAGAAGTATCACAATTCAAGTTTTAGGTATCGATTATTGACTTTTTAGCTGGCTTTGGTGCCTTGGACATGAGCTAGGACCTTAAGATTCTGCATGAAAGGAGGACTATCAGCCGAGTTGTACCGGAGAATGTGAAAAGTGTTCATATGTAGTAAAAACCTTAGAAATCCGTCCGTTTTCGTCATTTGTTATCGAATCGACTTAAAGCCAGATCGCCACATTGGCCGCTCTTCTCTCTGAAATGGCTGTACTTATCGTCTGCAAAGCTATGACGCGTGCTGCGGTATGCGGAGACACTAAAACCACCATAGTAAAACACAGATGAAGCATCTAATTTAATGTAATAGAAAGTAAGAAGTAGTACAATTCAAGTTTTAGGTATCGATTATGGACTTTTTAGCTGGCTTTGGTTCCTTGGACATGAGCTAGGACCTTAAGATCCTGCATGAAAGGAGGACTAGCAGCCGCGTTGCACGGGAGAATGTGAGAAGTGTTAATATGTAGGAAAAACCTAGAAATCCGTCCGTTTTCTTCATTTGTTACCGAATCGACTTAAAGCCCGATCGTCACATTGGCCGCTCTTCTCTCTGAAACGGTTGTACTTATCGTCTGCAAAGCTATGTCGCGTGGTGCGGTATGCGGAGACACTAAAAGCACCATAGTAGAACACAGATGAAGGTTCTAAGTTGATGTAATAGCCAGTAAGAAGTAGTCCAATTTAAGTTTTATTTATCGATTATTGACTTTTTAGCTGGCTTTGGTGCCTTGGACATGAGCTAGGACCTTAAGATTCTGCATGAAAGGAGGACTAGCAGCCGAGTTGCACGGGAGAATGTGAAAAGTGTTCATTTGTAGTAAAAACCTAGAAATCCGTCCGTTTTCGTCACTTGTTATCGAATCGACTTAAAGCCAGATGGTCACATTGGTCGCTCTTCTCTCTGAAACGATTGTACTTATCGTCTGCAAAGCTATGTCGCGTGCTGCGGTATGCGGAGACACTAAAAGCGCCATAGTAGAACACAGATGAAGGTTCTAAGTTGATGTAATAGCCAGTAAGAAGTAGACCAATTCAAGTTTTAGGTATCGATTATTGACCTTTTAGCTGGCTTTGGTTCGGTGGACATGAGCTAGGAACTTAAGATTCTGCATGAAAGGAGGACTAGCTGCCGAGTTGCACGGGAGAATGTGAAAAGTGTTCATATGTAGTAAAAACCTGAGAAATCCGTCCGTTTTCGTCATTTGTTATCGAATAGACTTAAAGCCAGATCTTCACATTGGCCGCTCTTCTCTCTGAAACGGTCCTAATTATCGTCTGCAAAGCTATGTCTCGTGCTCCGGTATGCAGAGACACTAAAAGCACCATAGTAGAAAACAGATGAAGCTTCTAAGTTGATGTAATAGCCAGTAAGATATAGTACAATTCAAGTTTTAGGTATCGATTATTGACTTTTTAGCTGGCTTTGGTGCCTTGGACATGAGCTAGGACCTTAAGATTCTGCATGAAAGGAGGACTAGCAGCCGAGTTGCACGGAAGAATGTGGAATGTGTTCATATGTAGTAAAAACCTAGAAATCCGTCCGTTTTCGTCATTTGTTATCGACTCGACTTAAAGCCAGATCTCCACATTGGCCGCTCTTCTCTCTGAAACGGTCCTAATTATCGTCTGCAAAGATATGTCTCGTGCTCCGGTATGCGGAGACACTAAAAGCACCATAATAGAAAACAGATGATGCTTCTAAGTTGATGTAATAGCCAGTAAGAAGTAGCACAATTCAAGTTTTAGGTATCGATTATTGACTTTTTAGCTGTCTTTGGTGACTTGGACATGAGCTAGGACCTTAAGATTCTGCATGAAAGGAGGACTATCAGCCGAGTTGTACGGGAGAATGTGAAAAGTGTTCATATGTAGTAAAAACCTAGAAATCCGTCCGTTTTCGTCATTTGTTATCGAATGCGCTTAAAGCCAGATCGTCATATTGGCCGCATTTATGTCTAAAACGGTTGTACTTATCGTCTGCAAAGCTATGTCGCGTGCTGCGGTATGCGGAGACACTAAAAGCATCATAGTAGAACACAGATGAAGCTTCTAAGTTGATGTAATAGACAGTAAGAAGTAGTACAGTTCAAGTTTTAGGTATCGATTATTGACTTTATAGCTATCTTTGGTGCCTTGGACATGAGCTAGGACCTTAAGATTCTGCATGAAAGGAGGACTAGCAGCTGATTTGCACGGGAGAATGTGAAAGGTGTTCATATGTAGTAAAAACTTGAGAAATCCGTCCGTTTTCGTTATTTGTTATCGACTCGACTTAAAGCCAGATCTTCACATTGGCCGCTCTTCTCTCTGAAACGGTTGTACTTATCGTCTGCAAAGCTATGACGTGTGCTGCGGTATGCGGAGACACTAAAACCACCATAGTAAAACACAGATGAAGCTTCTAAGTTGATGTAATAGCCAGTAAGATATAGTACAATTCTAGTTTTAGGTATCGATTATTGACTTTTTAGCTGGCTTTGGTTCCTTGGACATGAGCGAGGACCTTAAGATCCTGCATGAAAGGAGGACTAGCAGCCGCGTTGCACGGGAGAATGTGAGAAGTGTTCATATGTAGTAAAAACCTAGAAATCCGTCCGTTTTCTTCATTTGTTACCGAATCGACTTAAAGCCCGATCGTCACATTGGCCGCACTTCTCTCTGAAACGGTTGTACTTATCGTCTGCAAAGCTATGTGTCGTGCTCCGGTATGCGGAGACACTAAAAGCACCATAGTAGAAAACAGATGAAGCTTCTATGTTGATGTAATAGCCAGTAAGATATAGTACAATTCAAGTTTTAGGTATCGATTATTGACTTTTTAGCTGGCTTTGGTGCCTTGGACATGAGCTAGGACTTTAAGATTCTGCATGAAAGGAGGACTAGCAGCCGAGTTGCACGGAAGAATGTGGAATGTGTTCATATGTAGTAAAAACCTAGAAATCCGTCCGTTTTCGTCATTTGTTATCGAATCGACTTAAAGCCAGATCGTCACATTGGCCGCTCTTCTCTCTGAAACGGTTGTACGTATCGTCTGCAAAGCTACGTCGCGTGCTGCGGCATGCGGAGACACTAAAAGATCCATAGTAGAACACAGATGAAGCTTCTAAGTTGATGTAATAGCCAGTAAGAAGTATCACAATTCAAGTTTTAGGTATCGATTATTGACTTTTTAGCTGGCTTTGGTGCCTTGGACATGAGCTAGGACCTTAAGATTCTGCATGAAAGGAGGACTATCAGCCGAGTTGTACCGGAGAATGTGAAAAGTGTTCATATGTAGTAAAAATCTAGAAATCCGTCCGTTTTCGTCATTTGTTATCGAATCCACTTAAAGCCAGATCGTCATATTGGCCGCATTTATGTCTAAAACGGTTGTACTTACCGACTGCAAAGCTATGTCGCGTGCTGCGGTATGCGGAGACACTAAAAGCATCATAGTAGAACACAGATGAAGCTTCTAAGTTGATGTAATAGACAGTAAGAAGTAGTACAATTCAAGTTTTAGGTATCGATTATTGACTTTATAGCTATCTTTGGTGCCTTGGACATGAGCTAGGACCTTAAGATTCTGCATGAAAGGAGGACTAGCAGCTGATTTGCACGGGAGAATGTGAAAAGTGTTCATATGTAGTAAAAACCTGAGCAATTCGTCCGTTTTCGTCATTTGTTATCGACTCGACTTAAAGCCAGATCTTCACATTGACCGCATTTCTGTCTAAAACGGTTGTACTTATCGTCTGCAAAGCTATGTTGCTTGCTGCGGTATGTGGAGACACTAAAAGATCCATAGTAGAACACAGATGAAGCTTCTAAGTTGATGTAATAGCCAGTAAGAAGTATCACAATTCAAGTTTTAGGTATCGATTATTGACTTTTTAGCTGGCTTTGGTGCCTTGGACATGAGCTAGGACCTTAAGATTCTGCATGAAAGGAGGACTATCAGCCGAGTTGTACCGGAGAATGTGAAAAGTGTTCATATGTAGTAAAAACCTTAGAAATCCGTCCGTTTTCGTCATTTGTTATCGAATCGACTTAAAGCCAGATCGCCACATTGGCCGCTCTTCTCTCTGAAATGGCTGTACTTATCGTCTGCAAAGCTATGACGCGTGCTGCGGTATGCGGAGACACTAAAACCACCATAGTAAAACACAGATGAAGCATCTAATTTAATGTAATAGAAAGTAAGAAGTAGTACAATTCAAGTTTTAGGTATCGATTATGGACTTTTTAGCTGGCTTTGGTTCCTTGGACATGAGCTAGGACCTTAAGATCCTGCATGAAAGGAGGACTAGCAGCCGCGTTGCACGGGAGAATGTGAGAAGTGTTAATATGTAGGAAAAACCTAGAAATCCGTCCGTTTTCTTCATTTGTTACCGAATCGACTTAAAGCCCGATCGTCACATTGGCCGCTCTTCTCTCTGAAACGGTTGTACTTATCGTCTGCAAAGCTATGTCGCGTGGTGCGGTATGCGGAGACACTAAAAGCACCATAGTAGAACACAGATGAAGGTTCTAAGTTGATGTAATAGCCAGTAAGAAGTAGTCCAATTTAAGTTTTATTTATCGATTATTGACTTTTTAGCTGGCTTTGGTGCCTTGGACATGAGCTAGGACCTTAAGATTCTGCATGAAAGGAGGACTAGCAGCCGAGTTGCACGGGAGAATGTGAAAAGTGTTCATTTGTAGTAAAAACCTAGAAATCCGTCCGTTTTCGTCATTTGTTATCGAATCGACTTAAAGCCAGGTGGTCACATTGGTCGCTCTTCTCTCTGAAACGATTGTACTTATCGTCTGCAAAGCTATGTCGCGTGCTGCGGTATGCGGAGACACTAAAAGCGCCATAGTAGAACACAGATGAAGGTTCTAAGTTGATGTAATAGCCAGTAAGAAGTAGACCAATTCAAGTTTTAGGTATCGATTATTGACCTTTTAGCTGGCTTTGGTTCGGTGGACATGAGCTAGGAACTTAAGATTCTGCATGAAAGGAGGACTAGCTGCCGAGTTGCACGGGAGAATGTCAAAAGTGTTCATATGTAGTAAAAACCTGAGAAATCCGTCCGTTTTCGTCATTTGTTATCGAATAGACTTAAAGCCAGATCTTCACATTGGCCGCTCTTCTCTCTGAAACGGTCCTAATTATCGTCTGCAAAGCTATGTCTCGTGCTCCGGTATGCAGAGACACTAAAAGCACCATAGTAGAAAACAGATGAAGCTTCTAAGTTGATGTAATAGCCAGTAAGATATAGTACAATTCAAGTTTTAGGTATCGATTATTGACTTTTTAGCTGGCTTTGGTGCCTTGGACATGAGCTAGGACCTTAAGATACTGCATGAAAGGAGGACTAGCAGCCGAGTTGCACGGAAGAATGTGGAATGTGTTCATATGTAGTAAAAACCTAGAAATCCGTCCGTTTTCGTCATTTGTTATCGAATCGACTTAAAGCCAGATCGTCACATTGGCCGCTCTTCTCTCTGAAACGGTTGTACTTATCGTCTGCAAAGCTACGTCGCGTGCTGCGGTATGCGCAGACACTAAAAGATCCATAGTAGAACACAGATGAAGCTTCTAAGTTGATGTAATAGCCAGTAAGAAGTAGCACAATTCAAGTTTTAGGTATCGATTACTGACTTTTTAGCTGGCTTTGGTGCCTTGGACATGAGCTAGGACCTTAAGATTCTGCATGAAAGGAGGACTATCAGCAGAGTCGTACCGGAGAATGTGAAAAGTGTTCATATGTAGTAAAAACCTAGAAATCCGTCCGTTTTCGTCATTTGTTATCGAATCCACTTAAAGCCAGATCGTCATATTTGCCGCATTTATGTCTAAAACGGTTGTACTTATCGACTGCAAAGCTATGTCGCGTGCTGCGGTATGCGGAGACACTAAAAGCATCATAGTAGAACACAGATGAAGCTTCTAAGTTGATGTAATAGACAGTAAGAAGTAGTACAATTCAAGTTTTAGGTATCGATTATTGACTTTATAGCTACCTTTGGTGCCTTGGACATGGGCTAGGACCTTAAGATTCTGCATGAAAGGAGGACTAGCAGCTGATTTGCACGGGAGAATGTGAAAAGTGTTCATATGTAGTAAAAACCTGAGAAATTCGTCCGTTTTCGTCATTTGTTATCGACTCAACTTAAAGCCAGATCTTCACATTGACCGCATTTCTGTCTAAAACGGTTGTACTTATCGTCTGCAAAGCTATGTTGCTTGCTGCGGTATGTGGAGACACTAAAAGCACCATAGTAGAACACATATGAAGCTTCTAAGTTGATGTAATAGCCAGTAAGATATAGTACAATTCAAGTTTCAGGTATCGATTATTGACTTTATAGCTGGCTCTGGAGACTTGGACATAGCTAGGACCTTAAGATTCTGCATGAAAGGAGGACTAGCAGCCGAGTTGCACGGAAGAATGTGGAATGTGTTCATATGTAGTAAAAACCTAGAAATCCGTCCGTTTTCGTCATTTGTTATCGAATCGACTTAAAGCCAGATCGTCACATTGGCCGCTCTTCTCTCTGAAACGGTTGTACTTATCGTCTGCAAAGCTACGTCGCGTGCTGCGGTATGCGCAGACACTAAAAGATCCATAGTAAAACACAGATGAAGCTTCTAAGTTGATGTAATAGCCAGTAAGAAGTAGCACAATTCAAGTTTTAGGTATCGATTATTGACTTTTTAGCTGGCTTTGGTGCCTTGGACATGAGCTAGGACCTTAAGATTCTGCATGAAAGGAGTACTATCAGCCGAGTTGTACCGGAGAATGTGAAAAGTGTTCATATGTAGTAAAAACCTAGAAATCCGTCCGTTTTCGTCATTTGTTATCGAATCCACTTAAAGCCAGATCGTCATATTGGCCGCATTTATGTCTAAAACGGTTGTACTTATCGTCTGCATAGCTATGTCGCGTGCTGCGGTATGCGGAGACACTAAAAGCATCATAGTAGAACACAGATGAAGCTTCTAAGTTGATGTAATAGCCAGTAAAATGTAGTACAATTCAAGTTTTAGGTATCGATTATTGAATTTTTAGGTGGCTTTGGTGCCTTGGACATGAGCTAGGACCTTAAGATTCTGCATGAAAGGAGAACTAGCAGCTGAGTTGCAAGGGAGAATGTGAAAATTGTTCTTATGCAGTAAAAACCTGAGAAATCCGTCCGTTTTCGTCATTTGTTATCGAATCGACTTAAAGCCAGATCGTCACAATGGCCGCTCTTCTGTCTGAAACGGTTGTACTTATCGTCTGCAAAGCTATGTCGCGTGCTGCGGCATGCGGAGACACAAAAAGCACCATAGTAGAATACAGATGAAGCATCTAAGTTGATGTAATAGCAAGTAAGAAGTAGTACAATTCTATGATTTGGTACTGATTATTGACTTTTTAGCTGGCTTTGCTGCCTTGGACATAAGCTAGGACCTTAAGATTCTGCATGAAAGGAGGACTAGCAGCCGAGTTGCACGGGAGAATGTGAAAAGTGTTCATATGTAGTAAAAACCTGAGAAATCCGTCCGTTTTCGTCATTTGTTATCGAATCGACTTAAAGCCAGGTCGTCACATTGGCCGCTCTTCTCTCTGAAACGGTTGTACTTATCGTCTGCAAAGCTACGTCGCGTGCTGCGGTATGCGGAGACACTAAAAGGACCATAGTAGAACACAGATGAAGCCTCTAAGATGATGTAATTGCCAGTAAGAAGTAGTACAATTCAAGTTATAGGTATCGATTATTGACTTTTTAGCTGGCTTTGGTGCCTTGGACATGAGCTAGGACCTTAAGAATCTGCATGAAAGGAGGACTAGCAGCCGAGTTGCACGGGAGAGTGTGAAAAGTGTTCATTTGCAGTAAAAACCCGAAAAATCCGTCCGTTTACGTCATTTGTTATCGAATCGACTTAAAGCCAGATCGTCACATTGGCCGCTCTTCTCTCTGAAACGGTTGTACTTATCGTCTGCAAAGCTATGTCGCGTGCTGCGGTATGCGGAGACACTAAAAGCACCATAGTAGAACACAGATGAAGCTTCTAAGTTGATGTAATAGCCAGTAAGAAGTAGTACAATTCAAGTTTTAGGTATCGATTATTGGCTTTTTAGCTGGCTTTGGCGCCTTGGACATGAGCTAGGACCTTAAGATTCTGCATGAAAGGAGGACTAGCAGCCGCGTTGCACGGGAGAATGTAAAAAGTGTTCATATGTAGTAAAAACCTTAGAAATCCGTCCGTTTTCGTCATTTGTTATCGAATCGACTTAAAGCCAGATCGCCACATTGGCCGCTCTTCTCTCTGAAATGGCTGTACTTATCGTCTGCAAAGCTATGACGCGTGCTGCGGTATGCGGAGACACTAAAACCACCATAGTAAAACACAGATGAAGCATCTAATTTAATGTAATAGAAAGTAAGAAGTAGTACAATTCAAGTTTTAGGTATTGATTATGGACTTTTTAGCTGGCTTTGGTGCCTTGGGCAAGAGCTAGGACCTTAAGAATCTGCATGAAAGGAGGACTAGCAGCCGAGTTGCACGGGAGAATGTGAAAAGTGTTCATATGTAGTAAAAACCTGAGAAATCCGTCCGTTTTCGTCATTTGTTATCGACTCAACTTAAAGCCAGATTATCACATTGGCCGCTCTTCTCTCTGAAACGGTCGTAATTATCGTCTGCAAAGCTATGTCTCGTGCTCCAGTATGCGGAGACACTAAAAGCACCATAGTAGAAAACAGATGAAGCTTCTAAGTTGATGTAATAGCCAGTAAGATATAGTACAATTCAAGTTTTAGGTATCGATTATTGACTTTTTAGCTGGCTTTTGTGCCTTGGACATGAGCTAGGACCTTAAGACCCTGCATGAAAGGAGGACTAGCAGCCGAGTTGCACGGGAGAATGTGGAATGTGTTCATATGTAGTAAAAACCTAGAAATCCTTCCGTTTTCGTCATTTGTTACCGAATCGACTTAAAGCCAAATCGTCACATTGGCCGCTCTTCTCTCTGAAACGGTTGTACTTATCGTCTGCAAAGCTACGTCGCGTGCTGCGGTATGCGGAGACACTAAAAGATCCATAGTATAACACAGATGAAGCTTGTAAGTTGATGTAATAGACAGTAAGAAGTAGTACAATTCAAGTTTCAGGTATCGATTATTGACTTTATAGCTGGCTCTGGAGACTTGGACATAGCTAGGACCTTAAGATTCTGCATGAAAGGAGGACTAGCAGCCGAGTTGCACGGGAGAATGTGAAAAGTGTTCATATGTAGTAAAAACCTGAGAAATCCGTCCGTATTCGTCATTTGTTATCGAATCGACTTAAAGCCAGATCGTCAAATTGGTCGCTCTTCTCTCTGAAACGATTGTACTTATCGTCTGCCAAGCTATGTCGCGTGCTGCGGTATGCGGAGACACTAAAACCACCATAGTATAACACAGATGAAACATCTAAGTTGATGTAATAGCCAGTAAGATGTAGTACAATTCAAGTTTTAGGTATCGATTATTGACTTTTTAGGTGCCTTTGGTGCCTTGGACATGAGCTAGGACCTTAAGATTCTGTATGAAAGGAGAACTAGCAGCTGAGTTGCAAGGGAGAATGTGAAAAGTGTTCATATGCAGTAAAAACCTGAGAAATCCGTCCGTTTTCGTCATTTGTTATCGAATCGACTTAAAGCCAGATCGTCACAATGGCCGCTCTTCTGTCTGAAACGGTCGTACTTATCGTCTGCAAAGCTATGTCGCGTGCTGCGGTATGCGGAGACACTAAAAGGACCATAGTAGAACATAGATGAAGCCTCTAAGATGATGTAATTGCCAGTAAGAAGTAGTACAATTCAAGTTTTAGGTATCGATTATTGACTTTTTAGCTGGCTTTGGTGCCTTGGACATGAGCTAGGACCTTAAGATTCTGCATGAAAGGAGGACTAGCAGCCGCGTTGCACGGGAGAGTGTGAAAAGTGTTCATTTTCAGTAAAAACCCGAAAAATCCGTCCGTTTACGTCATTTGTTATCGAATCGACTTAAAGCCAGATCGTCGCATTGGCCGCTCTTCTCTCTGAAACGGTTGTACTTATCGTCTGCAAAGCTATGTCGCGTGCTGCGGTATGCGGAGACACTAAAAGCACCATAGTAGAACACAGATGAAGCTTCTAAGTTGATGTAATAGCCAGTAAGAAGTAGTACAATTCAAGTTTTAGGTATCGATTATTGGCTTTTTAGCTGGCTTTGGCGCCTTGGACATGAGCTAGGACCTTAAGATTCTGCATGAAAGGAGGACTAGCAGCCGCGTTGCACGGGAGAATGTGAAAAGTGTTCATATGTAGTAAAAACCTTAGAAATCCGTCCGTTTTCGTCATTTGTTATCGAATCGACTTAAAGCCAGAACGCAACATTGGCCGCTCTTCTCTCTGAAATGGCTGTACTTATCGTCTGCAAAGCTATGACGCGTGCTGCGGTATGCGGAGACACTAAAACCACCATAGTAAAACACAGATGAAGCATCTAATTTAATGTAATAGAAAGTAAGAAGTAGTACAATTCAAGTTTTAGGTATCGATTATGGACTTTTTAGCTGGCTTTGGTGCCTTGGACATGAGCTAGGACCTTAAGATCCTGCATAAAAGGAGGACTAGCAGCCGAGTTGCACGGGAGAATGTGGAATGTGTTCATATGTAGTAAAAACCTAGAAATCCTTCCGTTTTCGTCATTTGTTATCGACTCAACTTAAAGCCAGATTATCACATTGGCCGCTCTTCTCTCTGAAACGGTTGTACTTATCGTCTGCAAAGCTATGTCGCGTGCTGCGGCATGCGGAGACACTAAAGGCACCATAGTAGAACACAGATGAAGCTTCTAAGTTGATGTAATAGCCAGTAAGATATAGTACAATTCAAGTTTTAGGTATCGATTATTGACTTTTTAGCTGGCTTTTGTGCCTTGGACATGAGCTAGGACCTTAAGATCCTGCATAAAAGGAGGACTAGCAGCCGAGTTGCACGGGAGAATGTGGAATGTGTTCATATGTAGTAAAAACCTAGAAATCCTTCCGTTTTCGTCATGTGTTATTGAATCGACTTAAAGCCAAATCGTCACATTGGCCGCTCTTCTCTCTGAAACGGTTGTACTTATCGTCTGCAAAGCTACGTCGCGTGCTGCGGTATGCGGAGACACTAAAAGATCCATAGTATAACACAGATGAAGCTTGTAAGTTGAAGTAATAGACAGTAAGAAGTAGTACAATTCAAGTTTCAGGTATCGATTATTGACTTTATAGCTGGCTCTGGACACTTGGACATAGCTAGGACCTTAAGATTCTGCATAAAAGGAGGACTAGCAGCCGAGTTGCACGGGAGAATGTGAAAAGTGTTCATATGTAGTAAAAACCTGAGAAATCCGTCCGTATTCGTCATTTGTTATCGAATCGACTTAAAGCCAGATCGTCAAATTGGTCGCTCTTCTCTCTGAAACGATTGCCAAGCTATGTCGCGTGCTGCGGTATGCGGAGACACTAAAACCACCATAGTATAACACAGATGAAGCTTCTAAGTTGATGTAATAGCCAGTAAGATGTAGTACAATTCAAGTTTTAGGTATCGATTATTGACTTTTTAGGTGGCTTTGGTGCCTTGGACATGAGCTAGGACCTTAAGATTCTGTATGAAAGGAGAACTAGCAGCTGAGTTGCAAGGGAGAATGTGAAAAGTGTTCATATGCAGTAAAAACCTGAGAAATCCGTCCGTTTTCGTCATTTGTTATCGAATCGACTTAAAGCCAGATCGTCACAATGGCCGCTCTTCTGTCTGAAACGGTCGTACTTATCGTCTGCAAAGCTATGTCGCGTGCTGCGGCATGCGGAGACACAAAAAACACCATAGTAGAATACAGATGAAGCTTCTAAGTTGATGTAATAGCAAGTAAGAAGTAGTACAATTCTATGTTTTGGTACTGATTATTGACTTTTTAGCTGGCTTTGGTGCCTTGGACATAAGCTAGGAACTTAAGATTCTGCATGAAAGGAGGACTAGCAGCCGAGTTGCACGGGAGAATGTGGAATGTGTTCATATGTAGTAAAAACCTTAGAAATCCGTCCGTTTTCGTCATTTGTTATCGAATGGACTTAAAGCCAGATCGCCACATTGGCCGCTCTTCTCTCTGAAATGTCTGTACTTATCGTCTGCAAAGCTATGACGCGTGCTGCGGTATGCGGAGACACTAAAACCACCATAGTAAAACACAGATGAAGCATCTAATTTAATGTAATATAAAGTAAGAAGTAGTACAATTCAAGTTTTAGGTATCGATTGTGGACTTTTTAGCTGGCTTTGGTGCCTTGGGCAAGAGCTAGGACCTTAAGAATCTGCATGAAAGGAGGACTAGCGGCCGAGTTGCACGGGAGAATGTGAAAAGTGTTCAAATGTAGTAAAAACCTGAGAAATCCGTCCGTTTTCGTCATTTGTTGTCGACTCAACTTAAAGCCTGATTATCACATTGGCCGCTCTTCTCTCTGAAACGGTCGTAATTATCGTCTGCAAAGCTATGTCTCGTGCTCCACTATGCGGAGACACTAAAAGCACCATAGTAGAAAACAGATGAAGCTTCTAAGTTGATGTAATAGCCAGTAAGATATAGTACAATTCAAGTTTTAGGTATCGATTATTGACTTTTTAGCTGGCTTTGCTGCCTTAGACATGAGCTAGGACCTTAAGATTCTGCATGAAAGGAGGACTAGCAGCCGAGTTGCACGGGAGAATGTGGAATGTGTTCATATGTAGTAAAAACCTAGAAATCCTTCCGTTTTCGTCATTTGTTATCGAATCGACTTATAGCCAGATCGTTACATTGGCCGCTCTTATCTCTGAAACGGTTGTACTTATCGTCTGCAAAGCTATGATGCGTGCTGCGGTATGCGGAGACACTAAAACCACCATAGTAAAACACAGATGAAGCATCTAATTTAATGTAATAGAAAGTAAGAAGTAGTACAATTCAAGTTTTAGGTATCGATTATGGACTTTTTAGCTGGCTTTGGTGCCTTGGGCAAGAGCTAGGACCTTAAGAATCTGCATGAAAGGAGGACTTGCAGCCGAGTTGCACGGGAGAATGTGAAAAGTGTTCATATGTAGTGAAAACCTGAGAAATCCGTCCGTTTTCGTCATTTGTTATCGAATCGACTTAAAGCCAGATCGTCACATTGGCCGCTCTTCTCTCTGAAACGGTTGTACTTATCGTCTGCAAAGCGATGTCGCGTGCTGCGGTATGCGCAGACACTAAAAGCACCATAGTAGAAAACAGATGAAGCTTCTAAGTTGATGTAATAGCCAGTAAGATATAGTACAATTCAAGTTTTAGGTATCGATTATTGACTTTTTAGCTGGCTTTGGTGCCTTGGACATGAGCTAGGACCTTAACATTCTGCATGAAAGGAGGACTAGCAGCCGAGTTGCACGGGAGAATGTGAAAAGTGTTCATATGCAGTAAAAACCCGAAAAACCCGTTCGTTATCGTCATTTTTTATCGAATCGACATAAGGCCAGATAGTCACATTGGCCGCTCTTCTCTCTGAAATGGTTGTACTTATCGTATGCAAAGATATGACGTGTCCTGCGGTATGCGGAGACACTAAAACCACCATAGTAAAACACAGATGAAGCATCTAATTTAATGTAATAGCCAGTAAGAAGTAGTACAATTCAAGTTTTGGGTATCGATTATGGACTTTTTAGCTGGCTTTGGTGCCTTGGACATGAGCTAGGACCTTAAGAATCTGCATGAAAGGAGGACTAGCAGCCGAGTTGCACGGGAGAATGTGAAAAGTGTTCATATGTAGTAAAAACCTGAGAAATCCGTCCGTATTCGTCATTTGTTACCGAATCGACTTAAAGCCAGATCGTCACATTGGTCGCTCTTCTCTCTGAAACGATTGTACTTATCGACTGCAAAGCTATGTCGCTTGCTGCGGTATGCGGAGACTCTCAAAGCACTATAGTAGAACACAGATGAAGCTTCTAAGTTGATGTAATAGCCAGTAAGAAGTAGTACAATTTAAGTTTTAGGTATCGATTATTGACTTTTTAGCTGGCTTTGGTGCCTTGGACATGAGCTAGGACCTTAAGATTCTGCATGAAAGGAGAACTAGCACCGGAGTTGCACGGGAGAATGTGAAAAGAGTTCATATGTAGTAAAAACCTGAGAAATCCGTTCGTTATCGTCATTTTTTTATCGAATCGTCATAAGGCCAGATCGTCACATTGGCCGCTCTTCTCTCTGAAATGGTTGTACTTATCGTCTGCAAAGATATGACGTGTGCTGCGGTATGCGGAGACACTAAAATCACCATAGTAAAACACAGATGAAGCATCTAATTTAATGTAATAGCCAGTACGAAGTAGTACAATTCAAGTTTTAGGTATCGATTATGGACTTTATAGCTGTCTTTGGTGCCTTGGACATGAGCTAGGACCTTAGGAATCTGCATGAAAGGAGGACTAGCAGCCGAGTTGCACGGGAGAATGTGAATAGTGTTCATATGTAGTAAAAACCTGAGAAATCCGTCCGTTTTCGTCATTTGTTATCGAATCGACTTAAAGCCAGATCGTCACAATGGCCGCTCTTCTGTCTGAAACGGTTGTACTTATCGTCTGCAAAGCTATGTCGCGTGCTGCGGCATGCAGAGACACAAAAAGAACCATAGTAGAATACAGATGAAGCTTCTAAGTTGATGTAATAGCAAGTAAGAAGTAGTACAATTCTATGTTTTGGTACTGATTATTGACTTTTTAGCTGGCTTTGGTGCCTTGGACATAAGCTAGGACCTTAAGATTCTGCATGAAAGGAGGACTAGTAGCCGAGTTGCACGGGAGAATGTGAAAAGTGTTCATATGTAGTAAAAACCTAGAAATCCGTCCGTTTTCGTCATTTGTTATCGAATCGACTTAAAGCCAGATCGTCACATTGGCCGCTCTTCTCTCTGAAACGGTTGTACTTATCGTCTGCAAAGCTATGTCGCGTGCTGCGGTATGCGGAGACACTAAAAGGACCGTAGTAGAACACAGATGAAGCCTCTAAGATGATGTAATTGCCAGAAAGAAGTAGTACAATTCAAGTTTTAGGTATCGATTATTGACTTTTTAGCTGGCTTTGGTGCCTTGGACATGAGCTAGGACCTTAAGATTCTGCATGAAAGGAGGACTAGCAGGAGAGTTGCACGGGAGAGTGTGAAAAGTGTTCATTTGCAGTAAAAACCCGAAGAATCCGTCCGTTTACGTCATTTGTTATCGAATCGACTTAAAGCCAGATCGTCACATTGGCCGCTCTTCTCTCTTAAACGGTTGTACTTATCGTCTGCAAAGCTATGTCGCGTGCTGCGGTATGCGGAGACACTAAAAGCACCATAGTAGAACACAGATGAAGCTTCTAAGTTGATGTAATAGCCAGTAAGAAGTAGTACAATTCAAGTTTTAGGTATCGATTATTGGCTTTTTAGCTGGCTTTGGCGCCTTGGACATGAGCTGGGACCTTAAGATTCTGCATGAAAGGAGGACTAGCAGCCGCGTTGCACGGGAGAATGTGAAAAGTGTTCATATGTAGTAAAAACCTTAGAAATCCGTCCGTTTTCGTCATTTGTTATCGAATCGACTTAAAGCCAGATCGCCACATTGGCCGCTCTTCTCTCCGAAATGGCTGTACTTATCGTCTGCAAAGCTATGACGCGTGCTGCATTATGCGGAGACACTAAAACCACCATAGTAAAACACAGATGAAGCATCTAATTTAATGTAATAGAAAGTAGGAAGTAGTACAATTCAAGTTTTAGGTATCGATTATGGACTTTTTAGCTGGCTTTGGTGCATTGGGCAAGAGCTAGGACCTTAAGAATCTGCATGAAAGGAGGACTAGCAGCCGAGTTGCACGGGAGAATGTGAAAAGTGTTCATATGTAGTAAAAACCTGAGAAATCCGTCCGTTTTCGTCATTTGTTATCGACTCAACTTAAAGCCAGATTATCTCATTGGCCGCTCTTCTCTCTGAAACGGTTGTACTTATCGTCTGCAAGGCTACGTTGCGTGCTGCGGTATGCGGGGACACTAAAAGATCCATAGTATAACACAGATGAAGCTTGTAAGTTCATGTAATAGCCAGTAAGAAGTAGCACAATTCAAGTTTTAGGTATCGATTATTGACTTTTTAGCTGGCTTTGGTGCCTTGGACATGAGCTAGGACCTTAAGATTCTGCATGAAAGGAGGACTATCAGCCGAGTTGTACGGGAGAATGTGAAAAGTGTTCATATGTAGTAAAAACCTAGAAATCCGTCCGTTTTCGTCATTTGTTATCGAATGCACTTAAAGCCAGATCGTCATATTGGCCGCATCTATGTCTAAAACGGTTGTACCTATCGTCTGCAAAGCTATGTCGCGTGCTGCGGTATGCGGAGACACTAAAAGCATCATAGTAGAACACAGATGAAGCTTCTAAGTTGATGTAATAGACAGTAAGAAGTAGTACAATTCAAGTTTTAGGTATCGATTATTGACTTTATAGCTATCTTTGGTGCCTTGGACATGAGCTAGGACCTTAAGATTCTGCATGAAAGGAGGACTAGCAGCTGATTTGCACGGGAGAATGTGAAAGGTGTTCATATGTAGTAAAAACCTGAGAAATCCGTCCGTTTTCGTCATTTGTTATCGACTCGACTTGATGCCGGATCTTCACATTGGCCGCTCTTCTCTCTGAAACGGTTGTACTTATCGTCTGCAAAGCTATGACGTGTGCTGCGGTATGCGGAGACACTAAAACCACCATAGTAAAACACAGATGAAGCTTCTAAGTTGATGTAATAGCCAGTAAGATATAGTACAATTCTAGTTTTATGTATCGATTATTGACATTTTAGCTGGCTTTGGTTCCTTGGACATGAGCTAGGACCTTAAGATCCTGCATGAAAGGAGGACTAGCAGCCGCGTTGCACGGGAGAATGTGAAAAGTGTTCATTTGTAGTAAAAACCTAGAAATCCGTCCGTTTTTGTCATTTGTTATCGAATCGACTTAAAGCCAGATCGTCACATTGGTCGCTCTTCTCTCTGAAACGGTTGTACTTATCGTCTGCAAAGCTATGTCGCGTGCTGCGGTATGCGGAGACACTAAAAGCACCATAGTAGAACACAGATGAAGGTTCTAAGTTGATGTAATAGCCAGTAAGAAGTAGACCAATTCAAGTTTTAGGTATCGATTATTGACTTTTTAGCTGGCTTTGGTTCCGTGGACATGAGCTAGGAACTTAAGATTCTGCATGAAAGGAGGACTAGCTGCCGAGTTGCACGGGAGAATGTGAAAAGTGTTCATATGTAGTAAAAACCTGAGAAATTCGTCCGTTTTCGTCATTTGTTATCGACTCGACTTAAAGCCAGATCTTCACATTGGCCGCTCTTCTCTCTGAAACGGTCCTAATTATCGTCTGCAAAGCTATGTCTCGTGCTCCGGTATGCGGAGACACTAAAAGCACCATAGTAGAAAACAGATGAAGCTTCTAAGTTGATGTAATAGCCAGTAAGATATAGTACAATTCAAGTTTTAGGTATCGATTATTGACTTTTTAGCTGGCTTTGGTGCCTTGGACATGAGCTAGGACCTTAAGATTCTGCATGAAAGGAGGACTAGCAGCCGAGTTGCACGGAAGAATGTGGAATGTGTTCATATGTAGTAAAAACCTAGAAATCCGTCCGTTTTCGTCATTTGTTATCGAATCGACTTAAAGCCAGATCGTCACATTGGCCGCTCTTCTCTCTGAAACGGTTGTACTTATCGTCTGCAAAGCTACGTCGCGTGCTGCGGTATGCGGAGACACTAAAAGATCCATAGTAGAACACAGATGAAGCTTCTAAGTTGATGTAATAGCCAGTAAGATGTAGTACAATTCAAGTTTTAGGTATCGATTATTGACTTTTTAGGTGGCTTTGGTGCCTTGGACATGAGCTAGGACCTTAAGATTCTGTATGAAAGGAGAACTAGCAGCTGAGTTGCAAGGGAGAATGTGAAAAGTGTTCATATGCAGTAAAAACCTGAGAAATCCGTCCGTTTTCGTCATTTGTTATCGAATCGACTTAAAGCCAGATCGTCACAATGGCCGCTCTTCTGTCTGAAACGGTTTCACTTATCGTCTGCAAAGCTATGTCGCGTGCTGCGGCATGCGGAGACACAAAAAACACCATAGTAGAATACAGATGAAGCTTCTAAGTTGATGTAATAGCAAGTAAGAAGTAGTACAATTCTATGTTTTGGTACTGATTATTGACTTTTTAGCTGGCTTTGGTGCCTTGGACATAAGCTAGGACCTTAAGATTCTGCATGAAAGGAGGACTAGCAGCCGAGTTGCACGGGAGATTGTGAAAAGTGTTCATATGTAGTAAAAACCTGAGAAATCCGTCCGTTTTCGTCATTTGTTATCGAATCGACTTAAACCCAGAGCGTCACATTGACCGCTCTTCTCTCTGAAACGGTTGTACTTATCGTCTGCAAAGCTATGTCGCGTGCTGCGGTATGCGGAGACACGAAAAGCACCTTAGTAGAACACAGATGAAGCTTCTAAGTTGATGTAATAGCCAGTAAGAAGTAGTACAATTTAAGTTTTAGGTATCGATTATTGACTTTTTAGCTGGATTTGGTGCCTTGGACATGAGCTAGGACCTTAAGATTCTGTATGAAAGGAGAACTAGCACCGGAGTTGCACGGGAGAATGTGAAAAGTGTTCATATGTAGTAAAAACCTGAGAAATCCGTCCGTTTTCGTCATTTGTTATCGACTCTACTTAAAGCCAGATCATCACATTGGCCGCTCTTCTCTCTGAAACGGTCGTAATTATCGTCTGCAAAGCTATGTCTCGTGCTCCAGTATGCGGAGACAGTAAAAGCACCATAGTAGAAAACAGATGAAGCTTCTAAGTTGATGTAATAGCCAGTAAGATATAGTACAATTCAAGTTTTAGGTATCGATTATTGACTTTTAAGCTGGCTTTGGTGCCTTGGACATGAGCTAGGACCTTAAGATTCTGCATGAAAGGAGGACTAGCAGCCGAGTTGCACGGGAGAATGTGAAAAGTGTTCATATGTAGTAAAAACCTAGAAATCCGTCCGTTTTCGTCATTTGTTATCGAATGCACTTAAAGCCAGATCGTCATATTGGCCGCATTTATGTCTAAAACGGTTGTACCTATTGTCTGCAAAGCTATGTCGCGTGCTGCGGTATGCGGAGACACTAAAAGCATCATAGTAGAACACAGATGAAGCTTCTAAGTTGATGTAATAGACAGTAAGAAGTAGTACAATTCAAGTTTTAGATATCGATTATTGACTTTATAGCTATCTTTGGTGCCTTGGACATGAGCTAGGACCTTAAGATTCTGCATGAAAGGAGGACTAGCAGCTGATTTGCACGGGAGAATGTGAAAGGTGTTCATATGTAGTAAAAACCTGAGAAATCCGTCCGTTTTCGTCATTTGTTATCGACTCGACTTGATGCCGGATCTTCACATTGGCCGCTCTTCTCTCTGAAACGGTTGTACTTATCGTCTGCAAAGCTATGACGTGTGCTGCGGTATGCGGAGACACTAAAACCACCATAGTAAAACACAGATGAAGCTTCTAAGTTGATGTAATAGCCAGTAAGATATAGTACAATTCTAGTTTTATGTATCGATTATTGACATTTTAGCTGGCTTTGGTTCCTTGGACATGAGCTAGGACCTTAAGATCCTGCATGAAAGGAGGACTAGCAGCCGCGTTGCACGGGAGAATGTGAAAAGTGTTCATTTGTACTAAAAACCTAGAAATCCGTCCGTTTTTGTCATTTGTTATCGAATCGACTTAAAGCCAGATCGTCACATTGGTCGCTCTTCTCTCTGAAACGGTTGTACTTATCGTCTGCAAAGCTATGTCGCGTGCTGCGGTATGCGGAGACACTAAAAGCACCATAGTAGAACACAGATGAAGGTTCTAAGTTGATGTAATAGCCAGTAAGAAGTAGACCAATTCAAGTTTTAGGTATCGATTATTGACTTTTTAGCTGGCTTTGGTTCCGTGGACATGAGCTAGGAACTTAAGATTCTGCATGAAAGGAGGACTAGCTGCCGAGTTGCACGGGAGAATGTGAAAAGTGTTCATATGTAGTAAAAACCTGAGAAATCCGTCCGTTTTCGTCATTTGTTATCGACTCGACTTAAAGCCAGATCTTCACATTGGCCGCTCTTCTCTCTGAAACGGTCCTAATTATCGTCTGCAAAGCTATGTCTCGTGCTCCGGTATGCGGAGACACTAAAAGCACCATAGTAGAAAACAGATGAAGCTTCTAAGTTGATGTAATAGCCAGTAAGATATAGTACAATTCAAGTTTTAGGTATCGATTATTGACTTTTTAGCTGGCTTTGGTGCCTTGGACATGAGCTAGGACCTTAAGATTCTGCATGAAAGGAGGACTAGCAGCCGAGTTGCACGGAAGAATGTGGAATGTGTTCATATGTAGTAAAAACCTAGAAATCCGTCCGTTTTCGTCATTTGTTATCGAATCGACTTAAAGCCAGATCGTCACATTGGCCGCTCTTCTCTCTGAAACGGTTGTACTTATCGTCTGCAAAGCTACGTCGCGTGCTGCGGTATGCGGAGACACTAAAAGATCCATAGTAGAACACAGATGAAGCTTCTAAGTTGATGTAATAGCCAGTAAGAAGTAGCACAATTCAAGTTTTAGGTATCGATTATTGACTTTTTAGCTGGCTTTGGTGCCTTGGACATGAGCTAGGACCTGATGATTCTGCATGAAAGGAGGACTATCAGCCGAGTTGTACCGGAGAATGTCAAAAGTGTTCATATGTAGTAAAAACCTAGAAATTCGTCCGTTTTCGTCATTTGTTATCGACTCGACTTAAAGCCAGATCTTCACATTGACCGCATTTCTGTCTAAAACGGTTGTACTTATCGTCTACAAAGCTATGTTGCTTGCTGCGGTATGTGGAGACACTAAAAGCACCATAGTAGAACACATATGAAGCTTCTAAGTTGATGTAATAGCCAGTAAGATATAGTACAATTGAAGTTTCAGGTATCGATTATTGACTTTATAGCTGGCTCTGGAGACTTGGACATAGCTAGGACCTTAAGATTCTGCATGAAAGGAGGACTAGCAGCCGAGGTGCACGGGAGAATGTGAAAAGTGTTCATATGTAGTAAAAACCTGAGAAATCCGTCCGTATTCGTCATTTGTTATCGAATCGACTTAAAGCCAGATCGTCAAATTGGTCGCTCTTCTCTCTGAAACGATTGTACTTATCGTCTGCCAAGCTATGTCGCGTGCTGCGGTATGCGGAGACACTAAAAGCACCATAGTAGAACACAGATGAAGCTTCTAAGTTGATGTAATATCCAGTAAGATGTAGTACAATTCAAGTTTTAGGTATCGATTATTGACTTTTTAGGTGGCTTTGGTGCCTTGGACATGAGCTAGGACCTTAAGATTCTGTATGAAAGGAGAACTAGCAGCTGAGTTGCAAGGGAGAATGTGAAAAGTGTTCATATGCAGTAAAAACCTGAGAAATCCGTCCGTTTTCGTCATTTGTTATCGAATCGACTTAAAGCCAGATCGTCACAATGGCCGCTCTTCTGTCTGAAACGGTTTCACTTATCGTCTGCAAAGCTATGTCGCGTGCTGCGGCATGCGGAGACACAAAAAACACCATAGTAGAATACAGATGAAGCTTCTAAGTTGATGTAATAGCAAGTAAGAAGTAGTACAATTCTATGTTTTGGTACTGATTATTGACTTTTTAGCTGGCTTTGGTGCCTTGGACATAAGCTAGGACCTTAAGATTCTGCATGAAAGGAGGACTAGCAGCCGAGTTGCACGGGAGATTGTGAAAAGTGTTCATATGTAGTAAAAACCTGAGAAATCCGTCCGTTTTCGTCATTTGTTATCGAATCGACTTAAAGCCAGAGCGTCACATTGACCGCTCTTCTCTCTGAAACGGTTGTACATATCGTCTGCAAAGCTATGTCGCGTGCTGCGGTATGCGGAGACACGAAAATCACCTTAGTAGAACACAGATGAAGCTTCTAAGTTGATGTAATAGCCAGTAAGAAGTAGTACAATTTAAGTTTTAGGTATCGATTATTGACTTTTTAGCTGGCTTTGGTGCCTTGGACATGAGCTAGGACCTTAAGATTCTGTATGAAAGGAGAACTAGCACCGGAGTTGCACGGGAGAATGTGAAAAGTGTTCATATGTAGTAAAAACCTGAGAAATCCGTCCGTTTTCGTCATTTGTTATCGACTCTACTTAAAGCCAGATCATCACATTGGCCGCTCTTCTCTCTGAAACGGTCGTAATTATCGTCTGCAAAGCTATGTCTCGTGCTCCAGTATGCGGAAACAGTAAAAGCACCATAGTAGAAAACAGATGAAGCTTCTAAGTTGATGTAATAGCCAGTAAGATATAGTACAATTCAAGTTTTAGGTTTCGATTATTGACTTTTAAGCTGGCTTTGGTGCCTTGGACATGAGCTAGGACCTTAAGATTCTGCATGAAAGAGGACTAGCAGCTGACTTGCCTGGGAGAATATGAAAAGTGTTCATATGTAGTAAAAACCTAAGAAATCCTTCCGTTTTCGTCATTTGTTATCGAATCGACCTAAAGCCAGATCGTGACATTGATCGCTCTTCTCTCTGAAACGGTTGTACTTATCGTCTGCAAAGCTATGTCTCGTGCTGCGGTACGTAGAGACACTAAAAGCACCATAGTGGTACACAGATGAAGCTTCTAAGTTGATGTAATAGCCAGTAAGAAGTAGTACAACTCAAGTTTTAGGTATCGATAATTGACTATTTAGCTTGCTTTTGTGCCTTGGACTTGAGCTAGGACCTTGATATTCTGCATGAAAGGAGGACTATCAGCCGAGTTGCACGGGTGAATGTGAAACGTGTTCACATGTAGCAAAAACATTAGAAATCCGTCCGTTTTCGTCATTTGTTATCGAATCGACTTAAAGCCAGATCGTTACATTGGCCGCTCTTCTCTTTGAAACGGTTGTACTTATCGTCTGCAAAGCTATGTAGCGTGCTGCGGTATGTGGAGACACTAAAAGCACCATAATAGAACACAGATGAAGCTTCTAAGTTGATGTAATAGCCAGTAAGAAGTAGTCCAATTCAAGTTTTAGGTATCGATTATTGACTTTTTAGCTGGCTTTGGTTCCTTGGACATGAGCTAGGAGCTTAAGATTCTGCATGAAAGGAGGCCTAGCTGCATAGTTGCACGGGAGAATGTGAAAAGTGTTCAAATGTAGTAATAACCTGAGAAATCCGTCCGTATTCGTCATTTGTTACCGAATCGAATTAAAGCCAGATCGTCACATTGGTCGCTCTTCTCTCTGAAACGATTGTACTTATCGACTGCAAAGCTCTGTCGCGTGCAGCGGTATCCGGAGACACTAAAAGCACCATAGTAGAACACAGATGAAGGTTCTAAGTTGATGTAGTAGCCAGTAAGATGTAGACCAATTCAAGTTTTAGGTATCGATTATTGACTTTTTAGCTGGCTTTGGTGCCTTGGACATGAGCTAGGACCTTAAGATTCTGCATGAAAAGAGGACTAGCTGCCGAGTTGCACGGGAGAATGTGAAAAGTGTTCATATGTAGTAAAAACCTGAGAAATCAGTCCGTTTTCGTCATTTGTTATCGAATCGACTTAAAGCCAGATCTTCACATTGGCCGCTCTTCTCTCTGAAACGGTCCTCATTATCGTCTGCAAAGCTATGTCTCGTGCTCCGGTATGCGGAGACACTAAAAGCACCATAGTAGAAAACAGATGAAGCTTCTAAGTTGATGTAATAGCCAGTAAGATATAGTACAATTCAAGTTTTAGGTTTCGATTATTGACTTTTAAGCTGGCTTTGGTGCCTCGGACATGAGCTAGGACCTTAAGATTCTGCATGAAAGGAGGACTAGCAGCCAAGTGGCACGGGACAATATGAAAAGTGTTCATATGTAGTAAAAACCTGAGAAATCCGTCCGTTTTCGTCATTTGTTACCGAATCGACTTAAAGCCAGATCGTCACATTGGCCGCTCTTCTCTCTGAAACGGTTGTACTTATCGTCTGCAAAGCGATGTCGCGTGCTGCGGTATGCGCAGACACTAAAAGCACCATAGTAGAAAACAGATGAAGCTTCTAAGTTGATGTAATAGCCAGTAAGATATAGTACAATTCAAGTTTTAGGTATCGATTATTGACTTTTTAGCTGGCTTTGGTGCCTTGGACATGAGCTATGACCTTAACATTCTGCATGAAAGGAGGACTAGCAGCCGAGTTGCACGGGAGAATGTGAAAAGTGTTCATATGCAGTAAAAACCCGAAAAATCCGTTCGTTATCGTCATTTTTTATCGAATCGACATAAGGCCAGATCGTCACATTGGCCGCTCTTCTCTCTGAAATGGTTGTACTTATCGTCTGCAAAGATATGACGTGTGCTGCGGTATGCGGAGACACTAAAACCACCATAGTAAAACACAGATGAAGCCTCTAATTTAATGTAATAGCCAGTAAGAAGTAGTACAATTCAAGTTTTGGGTATCGATTATGGACTTTTTAGCTGGCTCTGGTGCCTTGGACATGAGCTAGGACCTTAAGAATCTGCATGAAAGGAGGACTAGCAGCCGAGTTGCACGGGAGAATGTGAAAAGTGTTCATATGTAGTAAAATCCTGAGAAATCCGTCCGTATTCGTCATTTGTTACCGAATCGACTTAAAGCCAGATCGTCACATTGGTCGCTCTTCTCTCTGAAACGATTGTACTTATCGACTGCAAAGCTATGTCGCGTGCTGCGGTATGCGGAGACTCTCAAAGCACTATTGTAGAACACAGATGAAGCTTCTAAGTTGATGTAATAGCCAGTAAGATATAGTACAATTCAAGTTTTAGGTATCGATTATTGACTTTTTAGCTGGCTTTGGTGCCTTGGACATGAGCTAGGACCTTAAGATTCTGCATGAAAGGACGACTAACAGCCGAGTTGCACGGGAGATTGTGGAATGTGTTCATATGTAGTAAAAACCTAGAAATCCTTCCGTTTTCGTCATTTGTTATCGAATCGACTAAAAGCCAGATCGTCACATTGGCCGCTCTTCTCTCTGAAACGGTTGTACTTATCGTCTGCAAAGCTATGTCGCGTGCTGCGGTATGCGCAGACACTAAAAGCACCACAGTAGAAAACAGAAGGAGCTTCTAAGATGATGTAATAGCCAGTAAGAAGTAGTACAACTCAAGTTTTAGGTATCGATAATTGACTTTTTAGCTTGCTTTTGTGCCTTGGACATGAGCTAGGACCTTGATATTCTGCATGAAAGGAGGACTATCAGCAGAGTTGCACGGGTGAATGTGAAAAGTGTTCAAATGTAGCAAAAACATTAGAAATCCGTCCGTTTTCGTCATTTGTTATCGAATCGACTTAAAGCCAGATCGTCACATTGGCCGCTCTTCTCTCTGAAACGGTTGTACTTATCGTCTGCAAAGCTATGTAGCGTGCTGCGGTATGTGGAGACACTAAAAACGCCATAATAGAACACAGATGAAGCTTCTAAGTTGATGTAATAGCCAGTAAGAAGTAGTCCAATTCATGTTTTAGGTATCGATTATTTTTTTAGCTGGCTTTGGTTCCTTGGACATGAGCTAGGAGCTTAAGATTCTGCATGAAAGGAGGCCTAGCTGCATAGTTGCACGGGAGAATGTGAAAAGTGTTCATATGTAGTAAAAACCTCAGAAATCCGTCCGTATTCGTCATTAGTTACCGAATCGAATTAAAGCCAGATCGTCACATTGGTCGCTCTTCTCTCTGAAACGATTGTACTTATCGACTGCAAAGCTCTGTCGCGTGCTGCGGTATCCGGAGACACTAAAAGCACCATAGTAGAACACAGATGAAGGTTCTAAGTTGATGTAATAGCCAGTAAGATGTAGACCAATTCAAGTTTTAGGTATCGATTATTGACTTTTTAGCTGGCTTTGGTGCCTTGGACATGAGCTAGGACCTTAAGATTCTGCATGAAAAGAGGACTAGCTGCCGAGTTGCACGGGAGAATGTGAAAAGTGTTCATATGTAGTAAAAACCTGAGAAATCAGTCCGTTTTCGTCATTTGTTATCGAATCGACTTAAAGCCAGATCTTCACATTGGCCGCTCTTCTCTCTGAAACGGTCCTAATTATCGTCTGCAAAGCTATGTCTCGTGCTCCGGTATGCGGAGACACTAAAAGCACCATAGTAGAAAACAGATGAAGCTTCTAAGTTGATGTAATAGCCAGTAAGATATAGTACAATTCAAGTTTTAGGTTTCGATTATTGACTTTTAAGCTGGCTTTGGTGCCTTGGACATGAGCTACTACCTTAAGATTCTGCATGAAAGGAGGACTAGCAGCCGAGTTGCATGGGAGAATGTGGAATGTGTTCATATGTAGTAAAAACCTAGAAATCCGTCCGTTTTCGTCATTTGTTACCGAATCGACTTAAAGCCAGATCGTCACATTGGCCGCTCTTCTCTCTGAAACGGTTGTACTTATCGTCTGCAAAGCTATGTCGCGTGCTGTGGTATGCGGAGACACTAAATGCACCATAGTAGAACACAGATGAAGCTTCTAAGTTGATGTAATAGCCAGTTAGAAGTAGTACAATTCAAGTTTTAGGTAGTGATTATTGACTTTTTATCTGGCTTTGGTGCCTTGGACATGAGCTAGGACGTTAAGATTCTGCATGTAATGAGGACTAGCAGCCGAGTTGCACGGGACAATGTGAAAAGTGTTCATATGTAGTAAAAACCTGAGTAATCCGTCCGTTTTCGTCAACAGTTATCGAATCGACTTAAAAGCCAGATCGTCACATTGGCCGCTCTTCTCTCTGAAACGGTTGTACTTATCGTCTGCAAAGCTATGTCGCGTGCTGCGGTATGCGGAGACTCTCAAAGCACTATAGTAGAACACAGATGAAGCTTCTAAGTTGATGTAATAGCCAGTAAGAAGTAGTACAACTCAAGTTTTAGGTATCGGTAATTGACTTTTTAGCTTTCTTTTGTGCCTTGGACATGAGCTAGGACCTTGATATTCTGCATGAAAGGAAGACTATCAGCCGAGTTGCACGGGTGAATGTGAAAAGTGTTCACATGTAGCAAAAACATTAGAAATCCGTCCGTTTTCCTCATTTGTTATCGAATCGACTTAAAGCCAGATCGTTACATTGGCCGCTCTTCTCTCTAAAACGGTTGTACTTATCGTCTGCAAAGCTATGTAGCGTGTTGCGGTATGTGGAGACACTAAAAGCACCATAATAGAACACAGATGAAGCTTCTAAGTTGATGTAATAGCCAGTAAGAAGTAGTGCAATTCAAGTTTTAGGTATCGATTATTGACTTTTTAGCTGGCTTTGGTTCCTTGGACATGAGCTGGGACCTTAAGATTCTGCATGAAAGGAGGCCTAGCTGCAGAGTTGCACGGGAGAATGTGAAAAGTGTTCATATGTAGTAAAAACCTGAGAAATCGGTCCGTTTTCGTCATTTGTTATCGACTCGACTTAAAGCCAGATCATCACATTGGCCGCTCTTCTCTCTGAAATGGTCCTAATTATCGTCTGCAAAGCTATGTCTCTTGCTCCGGTATGCGGAGACACTAAAAGCACCATAGTAGAAAACAGATGAAGCTTCTAAGTTGATGTAATAGCCAGTAAGATATAGTACAATTCAAGTTTTAGGTTTCGATTATTGACTTTTTAGCTGGCTTTGGTGCCTTGGACATGAGCTAGGTCCTTAAGATTCTGCATGAAAGGAGGACTAGCAGCCGAGTTGCATGGGAGAATGTGGAATGTGTTCATATGTAGTAAAAACCTAGAAATCCGTCCGTTTTCGTCATTTGTTACCGAATCGGCTTAAAGCCAGATCGTCACATTGGCCGCTCTTCTCTCTGAAACGGTTGTACTTATCGTCTGCAAAGCTATGTCGCGTGCTGCGGTATGCGGAGACACTAAAAGCACCATAGTAGAACACAGATGAAGCTTCTAAGTTGATGTAATAGCCAGTAAGAAGTAGTACAATTCAAGTTTTAGGTATCGATTATTGACTTTTTAGGGGGCTTTGGTGCCTTGGACTTGAGCTAGGACCTTAAGATTCTGCATGAAAGGAGGACTAGCAGCTGAATTGCACGGGAGAATGTGAAAAGTGTTGATATGCAGTAAGAACCTGAAAAATCCGTTCGTTATCGTCATATTTTTATCGAATCGTCATAAGGCCAGATCGTCACATTGGCCGCTCTTCTCTCTGAAACGGTTGTACTTATCGTCTGCAAAGCTATGACGTGTGCTGCGGAATGGGGAGACACTAAAACCACCATAGTAAAAGACAGATGAAGCTTCTAAGTTGATGTAATAGCCAGTAAGATATAGTACAATTCTAGTTTTAGGTATCGATTATTGACTTTTTAGCTGGCTTTGGTGCCTTGGACATGAGCTAGGACGTTAAGAATCTGCATGAAAGGAGGACTAGCAGCCGCGTTGCACGGGAGAATGTGAGAACTGTTCATATGTAGTAAAAACCTGAGAAATCCGTCCTTTTTCGTCATTTGTTATCGAATCGACTTAAAGCCAGATCGTCACATTGGTCGCTCTTCTCTCTGAAACGATTGTACTTATCGTCTGCAAAGCTATGTCGAGTGCTGCGGTATGCGGAGACACTAAAAGCACCATAGTAGAACACAGATGAAGGTTCTAAGTTGATGTAATAGCCAGTGAGAAGTAGTACAATTCAAGTTTTAGGTATCGATTATTGACTTTTTAGGTGGCTTTGGTGCCTTGGGCATAAGCTAGGACCTTAAGATTCTGCATGAAAGGAGGACTAGCAGCTGAATTGCACGGGAGAATGTGAAAAGTGTTGATATGCAGTAAGAACCTGAAAAATCCGTTCGTTATCGTCATATTTTTATCGAATCGTCATAAAGCCAGAAAGTCACATTGGCCGCTCTTCTCTCTGAAACGGTTGTAGTTATCGTCTGCAAAGCTATGACGTGTGCTGCGGTATGCGGAGACACTAAAACCACAATAGTAAAACACAGATGAAGTATCTAATTTAATGTAATAGACAGTAAGAAGTAGTCCAATTCAAGTTTTAGGTATCGATTATTAATTTCTTAGCTGGCTTTGGTGCCTTGGACATGAGCTAGGACCTTAAGATTCTGCATGAAAGGAGGACTAGCAGCTGAGTTGCACGGGAGAATGTGAAAAGTGTTCATATGCAGGAAAAACCCGAAAAATCCGTTCGTTATCATCATTTGTTATCGAATCGACTTAAAGCCAGATCGTCACATTGGTCGCTCTTCTCTCTGAAACGATTGTACTTATCGACTGCATCGCTATGTCGCGTGCTGCGGTATGCGGAGACACTAAAAGCACCATAGTAGAACACAGATGAAGCTTCTAAGTTGATGTAATAGCCAGTAAGAAGTAGTACAATTCAAGTTTTAGGTATCGATTATTGACTTTTTAGCTGGCTTTGGTGCCTTGGACATGAGCTAGGACCTTAAGATTCTGCATGAAAGGAGAACTAGCAGCCGAGTTGCACGGGAGTATGTGAAAAGTGTTCATATGTAGTAAAAACCTGAGAAATCCGTCCGTATTCGTCATTTGTTATCGAATCGACCTAAAGCCAGAATGTCACACTGGCCGCTCTTCTCTCTGAAACGGTTGTACTTATCGTCTGCAAAGCTCAGACGTGTGCTGCGGTATGCGGAGACACTAAAACCACCATAGTAAAACACAGATGAAGCATCTAATTTATTGTAATAGCTAGTAAGAAGTAGTACAATTCAAGTTTTAGGTATCGATAATGGACTTTTTAGCTGGCTTTGGTGCCTTGGACATGAGCTAGGACCTTAAGAATCTGCATGAAAGGAGGACCAGCAGCCGAGTTGCACGGGAGAAAGTGAAAAGTGTTCATATGTAGTAAAAAAATGAGAAATCCGTCCGTTTTCGTCATTTGTTATCGAATCGACTTAAAGCCAGATCGTCACATTGGTCGCTCTTCTCTCTGAAACGATTGTACTTATCGTCTGCAAAGCTATGTCGAGTGCTGCGGTATGCGGAGACACTAAAAGCACCATAGTAGAACACAGATGAAGGTTCTAAGTTGATGTAATAGCCAGTGAGAAGTAGTACAATTCAAGTTTTAGGTATCGATTATTGACTTTTTAGGTGGCTTTGGTGCCTTGGGCATAAGCTAGGACCTTAAGATTCTGCATGAAAGGAGGACTAGCAGCTGAGTTGCACGGGAGAATGTGAAAAGTGTTCATATGCAGTAAAAACCCGAAAAATCCGTTCGTTATCGTCATTTGTTATCGAATCGCTTAAAGCCAGATCGTCACATTGGCCGCTCTTCTCTCTGAAATGGTTGTACTTATCGTCTGCAATGCTATGACGTGTGTTGCGGTATGCGGAGACACTAAAAGCACCATAGTAGAACACAGATGAAGCTTCTAAGTTGATGTAATAGCCAATAAGAAGTAGTACAATTCAAGTTTTAGGTATCGATTATTGACTTTTTAGGGGGCTTTGGTGCCTTGGACTTGAGCTAGGACCTTAAGATTCTGCATGAAAGGAGGACTAGCAGCTGAATTGCACGGGAGAATGTGAAAAGTGTTGATATGCAGTAAGAACCTGAAAAATCCGTTCGTTATCGTCATTTTTTTATCGAATCGTCATAAGGCCAGATCGTCACATTGGCCGCTCTTCTCTCTGAAATGGTTGTACTTATCGTCTGCAAAGATATGACGTGTGCTGCGGTATGCGGACACACTAAAATCACCATAGTAAAACACAGATGAAGCATCTAATTTAATGTAATAGCCAGTAAGAAGTAGTACAATTCAAGTTTTAGGTATCGATTATTGACTTTTTAGGTGGCTTTGGTGCCTTTGGCATAAGCTAGGAACTTAAGATTCTGCATGAAAGGAGGACTAGCAGCTGCGTTGCACGGGACAATGTGAAAAGTGTTCATATGCAGTAAAAACCCGAAAAATCCGTTTGTTATCGTCATTTGTTATCGAATCGCTTAAAGCCAGATCGTCACATTGGTCGCTCTTCTCTCTGAAACGATTGTACTTATCGACTGCAAAGCTATGTCGCGTGCTGCGGTATCCGGAGACACTAAAAACACCATAGTAGAACACAGATTAAGGTTCTAAGTTGTTGTAATAGCCAGTAAGAAGTAGTCCAATTCAAGTTTTAGGTATCGATTATTGACTTTTTAGCTGGCTTTGGTGCCTTGGACATGAGCTAGGACCTTAAGATTCTGCATGAAAGGAGGACTAGCAGCAGAGTTGCACGGGACAATGTGAAAAGTGTTCATATGTAGTAAAAACCTAGAAATCCGTCCGTTTTCGTCATTTGTTATCGAATCGACTTAAAGCCAGATCGTCACATTGGTCGCTCTTCTCTCTGAAACGATTGTACTTATCGTCTGCAAAGCTATGTCGCGTGCTGCGGTACGCGGAAACACTAAAAGCACCATAGTAGAACACAGATGAAGGTTCTAAGTTGATGTAATAGCCAGTAAGAAGTAGACCAATTCAAGTTTTAGGTATCGATTATTGACTTTTTAGCTGGCTTTGGTTCTTTGGACATGAGCTAGGACCTTAAGATTCTGCATGAAAGAAGGACTAGCTGCCGAGTTGCACGGGAGAATGTGAAAAGTGTTCATATGTAGTAAAAACCTAGAAATCCGTCCGTTTTCGTCATTTGTTATCGAATCGACTTAAAGCCAGATCGTCACAATGGCCGCATTTGTGTCTAAAACGGTTGTACTTATCGTATGCAAAGCTATGTCGCGTGCTGCGGTATGCGGAGACACTAAAAGCATAATAGTAGAACACAGATGAAGCTTCTAAGTTGATGTAATAGATAGTAAGAAGTAGTACAATTCAAGTTTTAGGTATCGATTATTGACTTTATAGCTATCTTTGGTGCCTTGGACATGAGCTAGGACCTTAAGATTCTTCATGAAAGGAGGACTAGCAGCTGATTTGCACGGGAGAATGTGAAAAGTGTTCATATGTAGTAAAAACCTGAGAAATCCGTCCGTTTTCGTCATTTGTTATCGACTCGACTTAAAGCCAGATCTTCACATTGGCCGCTCTTCTCTCTGAAACGGTTGTACTTATCGTCTGCAAAGCTATGACGTGTGCTGCGGTATGGGGAGACACTAAAACCACCATAGTAAAAGACAGATGAAGCTTCTAAGTTGATGTAATAGCCAGTAAGATATAGTACAATTCTAGTTTTAGGTATCGATTATTGACTTTTTAGCTGGCTTTGGTGCCTTGGACATGAGCTAGGACGTTAAGATTCTGCATGAAAGGAGGACTAGCAGCCGCGTTGCACGGGAGAATGTGACAACTGTTCATATGTAGTAAAAACCTGAGAAATCCGTCCTTTTTCGTCATTTGTTATCGAATCGACTTAAAGCCAGAAAGTCACATTGGCCGCTCTTCTCTCTGAAACGGTTGTACTTATCGTCTGCAAAGCTATGACGTGTGCTGCGGTATGCGGAGACACTAAAACCACAATAGTAAAACACAGATGAAGTATCTAATTTAATGTAATAGCCAGTAAGAAGTAGTCCAATTCAAGTTTTAGGTATCGATTATTAATTTCTTAGCTGGCTTTGGTGCCTTGGACATGAGCTAGGACCTTAAGATTCTGCATGAAAGGAGGACTAGCAGCTGAGTTGCACGGAAGAATGTGAAAAGTGTTCATATGCAGGAAAAACCCGAAAAATCCGTTCGTTATCGTCATTTGTTATCGAATCGACTTAAAGCCAGATCGTCACATTGGTCGCTCTTCTCTCTGAAACGATTGTACTTATCGACTGCATCGCTATGTCGCGTGCTGCGGTATGCGGAGACACTAAAAGCACCATAGTAGAACACAGATGAAGCTTCTAAGTTGATGTAATAGCCAGTAAGAAGTAGTACAATTCAAGTTTTAGGTATCGATTATTGACCTTTTAGCTGGCTTTGGTGCCTTGGACATGAGCTAGGACCTTAAGATTCTGCATGAAAGAAGAACTAGCAGCCGAGTTGCACTGGAGTATGTGAAAAGTGTTCATATGTAGTAAAAACCTGAGAAATCCGTCCGTATTCGTCATTTGTTATCGAATCGACCTAAAGCCAGAATGTCACACTGGCCGCTCTTCTCTCTGAAACGGTTGTACTTATCGTCTGCAAAGCTAAGACGTGTGCTGCGGTATGCGGAGACACTAAAACCACCATAGTAAAACACAGATGAAGCATCTAATTTATTGTAATAGCTAGTAAGAAGTAGTACAATTCAAGTTTTAGGTATCGATAATGGACTTTTTAGCTGGCTTTGGTGCCTTGGACATGAGCTATGACCTTAAGAATCTGCATGAAAGGAGGACCAGCAGCCGAGTTGCACGGGAGAATGTGAAAAGTGTTCATATGTAGTAAAAAAATGAGAAATCCGTCCGTTTTCGTCATTTGTTATCGAATCGACTTAAAGCCAGATCGTCACATTGGTCGCTCTTCTCTCTGAAACGATTGTACTTATCGTCTGCAAAGCTATGTCGCGTGCTGCGGTACGCGGAAACACTAAAAGCACCATAGTAGAACACAGATGAAGGTTCGAAGTTGATGTAATAGCCAGTAAGAAGTAGACCAATTCAAGTTTTAGGTATCGATTATTGACTTTTTAGCTGGCTTTGGTTCTTTGGACATGAGCTAGGACCTTAAGATTCTGCATGAAATAAGGACTAGCTGCCGAGTTGCACGGGAGAATGTGAAAAGTGTTCATATGTAGTAAAAACCTAGAAATCCGTCCGTTTTCGTCATTTGTTATCGAATCGACTTAAAGCCAGATCGTCACAATGGCCGCATTTATGTCTAAAACGGTTGTACTTATCGTATGCAAAGCTATGTCGCGTGCTGCGGTATGCGGAGACACTAAAAGCATAATAGTAGAACACAGATGAAGCTTCTAAGTTGATGTAATAGATAGTAAGAAGTAGTACAATTCAAGTTTTAGGTATCGATTATTGACTTTATAGCTATCTTTGGTGCTTTGGACATGAGCTAGGACCTTAAGATTCCTCATGAAAGGAGGACTAGCAGCTGATTTGCACGGGAGAATGTGAAAAGTGTTCATATGTAGTAAAAACCTGAGAAATCCGTCCGTTTTCGTCATTTGTTATCGACTCGACTTAAAGCCAGATCTTCACATTGGCCGCTCTTCTCTCTGAAACGGTTGTACTTATCGTCTGCAAAGCTATGACGTTTGCTGCGGTATGGGGAGACACTAAAACCACCATAGTAAAAGACAGATGAAGCTTCTAAGTTGATGTAATAGCCAGTAAGATAAAGTACAATTCTAGTTTTAGGTATCGATTATTGACTTTTTAGCTGGCTTTGGTGCCTTGGACATGAGCTAGGACGTTAAGATTCTGCATGAAAGGAGGACTAGCAGCCGCGTTGCACGGGAGAATGTGACAACTGTTCATATGTAGTAAAAACCTGAGAAATCCGTCCTTTTTCGTCATTTGTTATCGAATCGACTTAAAGCCCGAAAGTCACATTGGCCGCTCTTCTCGCTGAAACGGTTGTACTTATCGTCTGCAAAGCTATGACGTGTGCTGCGGTATGCGGAGACACTAAAACCACAATAGTAAAACACAGATGAAGTATCTAATTTAATGTAATAGCCAGTAAGAAGTAGTCCAATTCAAGTTTTAGGTATCGATTATTAATTTCTTAGCTGGCTTTGGTGCCTTGGACATGAGCTAGGACCTTAAGATTCTGCATGAAAGGAGGACTAGCAGCTGAGTTGCACGGAAGAATGTGAAAAGTGTTCATATGCAGGAAAAACCCGAAAAATCCGTTCGTTATCGTCATTTGTTATCGAATCGACTTAAAGCCAGATCGTCACATTGGTCGCTCTTCTCTCTGAAACGATTGTACTTATCGACTGCATCGCTATGTCGCGTGCTGCGGTATGCGGAGACACTAAAAGCACCATAGTAGAACACAGATGAAGCTTCTAAGTTGATGTAATAGCCAGTAAGAAGTAGTACAATTCAAGTTTTAGGTATCGATTATTGACTTTTTAGCTGGCTTTGGTGCCTTGGACATGAGCTAGGACCTTAAGAGTCTGCATGAAAGGAGAACTAGCAGCCGAGTTGCACTGGAGTATGTGAAAAGTTTTCATATGTAGTAAAAACCTGAGAAATCCGTCCGTATTCGTCATTTGTTATCGAATCGACCTAAAGCCAGAATGTCACACTGGCCGCTCTTCTCTCTGAAACAGTTGTACTTATCGTCTGCAAAGCTAAGACGTGTGCTGCGGTATGCGGAGACACTAAAACCACCATAGTAAAACACAGATGAAGCATCTAATTTATTGTAATAGCTAGTAAGAAGTAGTACAATTCAAGTTTTAGGTATCGATAATGGACTTTTTAGCTGGCTTTGGTGCCTTGGACATGAGCTATGACCTTAAGAATCTGCATGAAAGGAGGACCAGCAGCCGAGTTGCACGGGAGAATGTGAAAAGTGTTCATATGTAGTAAAAGAATGAGAAATCCGTCCGTTTTCGTCATTTGTTATCGAATCGACTTAAAGCCAGATCGTCACATTGGTCGCTCTTCTCTCTGAAACGATTGTACTTATCGTCTGCAAAGCTATGTCGAGTGCTCCGGTATGCGGAGACACTAAAAGCACCATAGTAGAACACAGATGAAGGTTCTAAGTTGATGTAATAGCCAGTAAGAAGTAGTACAATTCAAGTTTTAGGTATCGATTATTGACTTTTTAGGTGGCTTTGGTGCCTTTGGCATAAGCTAGGAACTTAAGATTCTGCATGAAAGGAGGACTAGCAGCTGAGTTGCACGGGAGAATGTGAAAAGTGTTCATATGCAGTAAAAACCCGAAAAATCCGTTCGTTATCGTCATTTGTTATCGAATCGCTTAAAGCCAGATCGTCACATTGGCCGCTCTTCTCTCTGAAATGGTTGTACTTATCGTCTGCAATGCTATGACGTGTGCTGCGGTATGCGGAGACACTAAAACCACCATAGTAAAACACAGATGAAGCATCTAATTAAATGTAATAGCCTGTAAGAAGTAGTACAATTCAAGTTTTAGGTATCGATTATGGACTTTTTAGCTGGCTTTGGCGCCTTGGACATGAGCTAGGACCTTAAGAATCTGCATGAAAGGAGAACTAGCAGCCGAGTTGCACGGGAGAATGTGAAAAGTGTTCACATGTAGTAAAAACCTGAGAAATCCGTCCGTTTTCGTCATTTGATATCGAATCGACTTGAAGCCAGATCGTCACATTGGCCGCACTTCAGTCTGAAACGGTTACATTTATCGCCTGCAAAGCTATGTCGCGTGCTGCGTTAGGCGGGGACACTAAGAGCACCATAGTAGAACACAGATGAAGCCTCTATGTTGATGTAATAGCAAGTGAGAAGTAGTACAATTCAAGTTTTAGGTATCCATTATTGACTTTTTAGCTGGCTTTGGTGCCTTGGACATGAACTAGGTCCTTAAGATTCTGCATGAAAGGAGGACTAGCTGCCGAGTTGCACGGGGAGAATGTGAAAAGTATTCATATGTAGTAAAAACCTGAGAAATCCGTCCGTTTTCGTCATTTGTTATCGAATCGATTTAAAGCCAGATCGTCACATTGGCCGCTCTTCTATCTGAAACGGTTACATTTATCGTCTGCAAAGCTATGTCGCGTGCTGCGGTATGCGGAGACACTAGAAGCACCATAGTAGAACACAGATGAAGCTTCTAAGTTGATATAATAGCCAGTAAGAAGTAGTACAATTCAAGTTTTAGTTATAGATTATTGACTTTTTAGCTGGCTTTTGTGATTTGGTCATGAGCTAGGACCTTAACATTTTGCATGAAAGAAGGACTAGCAGCCGAGTTGCACTGGAGAATGTGAATAGTGTTCATATGTAGTAAAAACCTGAGAAATCCGTCCGTTTTCGTCATTTGTTATCGAATCGACTTAAAGCCAGATCGTCACATTGGCCGGTCTTCTCTCTGAAACGGTTGTACTTATCGTCTGCAAAGCTATGTCGCGTGCTGTGGTATGCGAGACATTAAATGCACCATAGTAGAACACAGATGAAGCTTCTCAACTGATGTAATAGCCAGTAAGAAGTAGTACAATTCAAGTTTTTGTTATCGATTATTGACTTTTTAACCTTCTTTGGTGCCCTGGACATGAGGTAGGACCTTAAGAAATTTCATGAAATTACGACTAGCAGCCGCGTTTCACGGGAGAATGTGAAAAGTGTTCATATGTAGTAAAAACCTGAGAAATCCGTCCGTTTTCGTCATTTGTTATCGAATCGACTTGAAGCCACATCGTCACATTGGCCGCACTTCAGTCTTAAACGGTTACATTTATCGTCTGCAAAGCTATGTCTCGTGCTGCGGTATGCGGAGACACTAAAAGCACCATAGTAGAACACAGATGGAGCTTCTAGGTTGATGTAATAGCCAGTAAGAAGTAGAACAATTCAAGTTTTAGATATCGATTATTGACTTTTTACACTACTTTGGTGCCTTGGACATGTTCTAGGACCTTAACGTTTTGCATGAAAGGAGGACTAGCAGCCGCGTTGCACGGGAGACTGTGGAAAGTGTTCATATGTAGTAAAAACCTGAGAAATGCGTCCGTTTTCTTCATTTGTTATCGAATCGACTTAAAGCCAGATCATCACATTGGCCGCTCTTCTCTCTGAAACGGTTACATTTATCGTCTGCAAAGTTATGTCGCGTGCTGCGGTATGCGGGGACACTAAAAGCACCATAGTAGAACACAGATGAAGCTTCTATTATGATGTAATAGCAAGTGAGAAGTAGTACAATTCACGTTTGAGGTATGGATTATTGACTTTTTACACTTCTTTGGTGCCTTGGATATGAGCTAGGACCTTAACATTTTACATGAAAGGAGGACCAGCAGCCGAGTTGCACGGGAGAATGTGAGAAGTGTTCATATGTAGTAAAAACCTGAGAAATCCGTCCGTTTACGTCATTTGTTAACGAATCGACTTAATGCCAGATCGTCACATTGTCCGCTCTTCTCTCTGAAACGGTAGTAATTACCGTCTGCAAAGCTATGTTGCGTGCTGCGGTATGCGGAGACACTGAAAGCACCATAGTAGAATACAGATGAAGCTTCTAAGAAGGTGTAATAGCCAGTAAGAAGTAGTACAATTCAAGTTTTAGGTATCGATTATTGAATTTTTAGCTGGCTTTGGTGCCTTGGACATGAGCTAGGACCTTAACATTTTGCATGAAAGGAAGACTAGCAGCCGAATTGCACAGGAGAATGTGAATAGTGTTCATATGTAGTAAAAACCTGAGAAATCCGTCCGTTTTCGTCATTTGTTATCGAATCGACTTAAAGCCAGATCTTACCATTGGCCGCCCGTCTCTCTGAAACGGTTGTACTTATCGTCTGCAAAGCTATGTTGCGTGCTGCGGTATGCGGAGACACTAAAAGCACCATAGTAGAACACAGATGAAGCTTCTAAGTTGATGTAATAGCCAGTAAGATGTAGTACAATTCATGTTTTCGTTATGGATTATTGACTTTTTACCCTTGTTTGGTGCCTTGGACATGAGCTAGGACCTTAACATTTTGCATGGAAGGAGGACCAGCAGCCGAGTTGCACGGGAGAATGTGAAAAGTATTCATATGTAGTAAAAACCTGAGGAATACGTCCGTTTTCGTCATTTGTTATTGAATCGATTTAAAGCCAGATTGTCACATTGGCCGCTCTTCTATCTGAAACGGTTACATTTATCGTCTGCAAAGCTATGTCGCGTGCTGCGGTATGCGGAGACACTAGAAGCACCATAGTAGAACACAGATGAAGCTTCTAAGTTGATGTAATAGCCAGTAAGAAGTAGTACAATTCAAGTTTTAGAGGACCATACGCAACCGTCTCCATGAAGCTGGGCTACGGTCCCGCACACCGTTAGGCCGTCTTCCGCCCACGCCCCAACATCGTGCAGCCCACCTCCAGTGGTGTCGCGACAGGCGTGAATGTAGGGACAAATGGAGACGTGTCGTCTTCAGCGATGAGAATCGCTTCTGCCGTGGTGCCAATGATGGTCGTATGCGTGTTTGGCGCTGTGCAGGTGAGCGCCACAATCAGGACTGCATACGACCGAGGCACACAGGGCCAACACCCGGCATCATGGTGTGGGGAGCGATCTCCTACACTGGCCGTACACCTCTGGTGATCGTCGAGGGGACACTGAATAGTGCACGGTACATCCAAACCGTCATCGAACCCATCGTTCTACGATTCCTAGACCGGCAAGGGAACTTGCTGTTCCAACAGGACAATGCACGTCCGCATGTATCCCGTGCCACCCAACGTGCTCTAGAAGGTGTAAGTCAACTACCCTGGCCAGCAAGATCTCCGGATCTGTCCCCCATTGAGCATGTTTGGGACTGGATGAAGCGTCGTCTCACGCGGTCTGCACGTCCAGCACGAACGCTGGTCCAAGTCGCCACGTGGAAATGGCATGGCAAGCCGTTCCACAGGACTACATCCAGCATCTCTACGATCGTCTCCGTGGGAGAATAGCAGTTTGCATTGCTGCGAAAGGTGGATATACCCTGTACTAGTGCCGACATTGTGCATGCTCTGTTGCCTGTGTCTCTGTGCCTGTGGTTCCGTCTGTGTGATCATGTGATGTATCCGACCCCAGGAATGTGTCAATAATGTTTCCCCTTCCAGGGACAATGAATTAACGGTGTTCGTATTTCAATTTCCAGGAGTGTATTATGGTGCTACTAGTGTCTCCGCATACTGCAGCACGCGACATAGTTTTCCACATGATAAATGTAACCGATTCAGATAGAGGAGCGGCCAATATGACGATCTGGCATTACGTCGATTCGATAGCAAGTGACAAAAACGAGCGAATTCCTCACGTTTTCACTACATATGAAGAGTTTTCACATTCCCCGGTGCAACGCGGCTGCTAGACCTCCCTTCATGCAAAAGCTTAAGGTCCTAGCACATATCCAAGGCACCAAAGAAGGGTAAAAAGTCAATAATCGATAACTAAAGCTTGAATTGTACTACTTCTAACTGGCTATTATATCAACTTAGAAGCTTCATCTGTGTTTTACTATGGTGCTTTTACTGTCTCCTCGTACCGCAGCACACGACATAGCTTTGCAGATGATAAATATAAACGTTAAAGAGAGAAGTGTCGCCAATATGACGATCTGGCATTAAGTAGATTCGATAGCAAATGACGAAAACGTGCAGATTTCTCAGCTTTTCACCACAAATGAACATTTTTCACATTCCCCCGTGCAACGCGGCTGCTAGACCTCCCTTCATGCCAAATCTTAAGGTCATAGCTCATCTCCAAAGCAACAAATCCGTCGAAATAGTCAATAATCGATAACTAAAACTTGAATTTTACTGCTTCGTACTCTTTATCACATCAACTTAGAAACTTCTTCTGTGTTCTATTATGGTGCTACTAGTGTCTCCGCATATCGCAGCACGCGACATGGTTTTCCACATGATAAATATAACCGTTTCTGATAGAAGAGCGGCCAATATGACGATCTGGCATTACGTCGATTCGATAGCAAGTGACAAAAACGAGCGAATTCCTCACGTTTTCACTACATATGAAGAGTTTTCACATTCCCCGGTGCAACGCGGCTGCTAGACCTCCCTTCATGCAAAAGCTTAAGGTCCTAGCACATATCCAAGGCACCAAAGCCGTCTAAAAAGTCAATAAACGATAAATAAAACTTGAATTTTACTGCTTCGTACTGGCTATCACATCAACTTAGAAGCTTCTTCTGTGTTCTAATATATTGCTTTTAGTGTCTCCGCATACCGCAGCACGCGACATAGCTTTGCACACGATAAATATAATCGTTAAAGAGAGACGTGTGGCCAATGTGACGATCTGGCATTAAGTCGATTCGATAGCAAATGACGAAAACGTGCGAATTTCTCAGGTTTCCACTACAAATGAACACGTTTCACATTCCCCCGTGCAACGCGGCTGCTAGACCTCCCTACATGCAAAATCTTAAGGTCCTAGCTCATGTCCAAGGCATCAAAGCCAGCTAAAAAGTCAATAATCGATAACTAAAACTTGAATTGTACTACTTCTTTCTGGCTATTACATCAACTTAGAAGCTTCATCTGTGTTCTACTATAGTGCTTTTAGATTCTCCGCATACCGCAGCACGCGACATAGCTTTGCAGAAGATAAGTACAACCGTTTCAGAGAGAAGAGCGGCCAATGTGAAGATCTGGCTTTAAGTCGATTCGATAACAAATGACGAAGACGGATGGATTTCTCAGATTTTTACTACATATGAACCCTTTTCACATTCTCCCATGGAACGCGGGTAGTCCTCCTTTCATGAAAATCTTAAGTTACTTGCTCATGTCCAAGGCACAAAAGAAGGGTAAAAAGTCAATAATCCATAACTAAAACATAAATTGTACTACTTCTTACTGGCTATTACATCAATTTAGAAGCTTCATCTGTGTTCTACTATGGTGCATTTAGTGTCTCCGCATACCGCAGCACGCGACATAGCTTTGCAGACGATAAGTACAACAGTTTCAGAGAGAAGAGCGGCCAATGTGAAGTTCTGGCTTTAAGTCGATTCCATAACAAATGACGAACACGGACGGATTTCTCAGGTTTTTACTACATATGAACACTATTCACATTCTCCCGTGAAACTCGGCTGCTAGTCCTCCTTTCATGCAAAATGTTAAGGTCCTAGATCATGTCCAAGGCACCAAAGCCAGCTAATAAGTCAATAATCTATAAGTAAAACTTGAATTGTACTACTTCTTACTGGCTATTACATCAACTTAGAAGCTTCATCTGTGTTCTACTACGGTGCTTCTAGTGTCTCCGCATACCGCAGCACGCGACATAGCTTTGCAGACGATAAATGTAACTGTTTCAGATAGAAGAAAGGACAATGTGACAATCTAGCTTTAAGTCGATTCGATAACAAATGACGAAAACGGAAGAATTTCTCAGGTTTTCACTACATAAGAACACTTTTCACATTCTCCCGTGCAACGCGGCTGCTAGTCCTCCTTTTATGCAGAATCTGAAGTTCCTAGCTCATGTCCAAGGCACCAAAGAAGGGTAAAAAGTCAACAATCGATACCGAAAACTTGAATTGTACTACTTCTTAATGGCTATTACATCAACTTAGAAGCTTCATCTGTTTTCTACTATGGTGCTTTTAGTGTCTCCGCATACCGCAGCACGCGACATAGCTTTGCAGATGATAAGTAGAACCGTTTCAGAGAGACGAGCGGCCAATATCAAGATCTGGCTTTAAATCGATTCAATAATAAATGACGAAAACGGACGGATTTCTCAGGTTTTTTACTACATATGAACACTTTTCACATTCTCCCGTGCAACTCGGCTGCTAGTCCTCCTTTCATGCGGAATATTAAGGTCCTAGCTCATGTCCATGCCACCAAAGCCAGCTAAAAAGTCAATAATCGATACCTAAAACTTGAATTGTACTACTTCTTACTTCTAAGCTTCTAAGTTGATATAATAGCCAGTTAGAAGTAGTACAATTCAAGCTTTAGTTATCGATTATTGACTTTTTACCCTTCTTTGGTGCCTTGGATATGTGCTAGGACCTTACGATTTTGCATGAAGGGGGGTCTGGCAGCCACGTTTCATGGGGGAATGTGAAACGTGTTCATATGTAGTGAAAACTTGAGAAATCAGCCCGTTTCGTCTTTTGCTATCGAATCAACTTAATGCCAGATTGTCATATTGGCCGCTCTTTTCTCTGAAACGGTTCCATTTATCGTGTGCAAACCTATGTCGCGAGCTGCGGAATGGCTGGACACTAAAAGCATAATAATAGAACACAGAAGAACCTTCTAAGTTGATGTGACCGTCATGTGCAAAGCTATGTCGCGTGCTGCGGTATGCGGAGACACAAAAAACTGCATAATAGAACACACAAGAAACTACTAAGTTGATGTGATAGCCAGTACGATGCAGTGCAATTCAAGTTTTAGTTATCGATTATTGACTTTTTAGACGGCTTTGGTGCCGTGGGCATGAGCTGGGACCTTAAGATTTTCCAGGGAGGGAGGTCTAGCCGCCGCGTTGCATGGGGGAGTGTGAAAAGTGTTCATATGTAGTGAAAACCGGAGAAATCCGCCTCCTTTCGTCATTTTGCTATAGAATCGACTTAATGCCAGATCGTCATATTGGCCGCTTTTCTCTCTGAAACGGTTACATTTATCGTGTGCAAAGCTATGTCGCGTGCTGCGGTTGAGGAGACACTAAAAGCACCATAACAGAACACAGAAGAAATTTCTAAGTTGATGTGTTAGAACACAGAAGAAGCATCTAAGTTGATGTGAAAGCCAGCACGTAGCAGTACAATTTAAGTTTTAGTTATCGATTATTGCCTTTTTAGACGGCTTTGGTGAATGGACATGAGCTCGGAGCTTGAGATTTTGCAGGGAGGGAAGTATAGCTGCCGCGTTGCATGGGGGAATGTGAAAAGTGTTCATATGTAGTGAAAACCGGAGAAATCCGCCCGTTTTCGTCATATGCTAATGAATCGACTTAATGCCAGATCGTCAAATTGGCCGCTCTTCTCTCTGAAACGGTTACATTTGTCATGTGCAAAGCTATGTCGCGTGCTGCGGTATGCGGAGACACTAAAAACTGCATAATAGAGCATACAAGAAACTACTAAGTTGATGTGATAGCCAGTACGAAGCAGTACAATACAAGTTTTACTTACCGATTATTGACTTGTCAGACGGCTTTGGTGCCGTGGACATGAGCTAGGACTTTAAGATTTTGCAGGAATGGAGGTCTCGCAGCCGCGTTGCACGGGGGAATGTGAAAGATGTTCATATGTATTGAAAACCTGAGAAATCCGCCCGTTTTCGTCATTTGCTATCGAATCGACTTAATGCCAGATCGTCATATTGGCCGCTCTTCTCTCTGAAACTGTTACATTTGTCGTGTGCAAAGCCATATCGCGTGCTGCGGTATGCGGAGACACTAAAAACACCATAATAGAACATAGGAGAAGCATCTAAGTTGATGTGATAGCCAGTACGAAGCCGTACATTTCAAGTTTTAGTTATCGATTATTGACATTTTAGACGGCTTAGGTGCCTTGGACATGAGCTAGTACCTTAAGATTTTGTAAGAAGGTAGGTATAGCAGCCGCGTTGCTCAGGGGAAAGTGAAAAGTGTTGATATGTAGTGAAAACCGGAGAAATCCGCCTGCTTTCGTCATTTGCTATAGAATCGACTTAATGCCAGATCGTCATATTGGCCGCTTTTCTCTCTGAACCGGTTACATTTATCGTGTGCAAAGCTATGTCGCGTGCTGCGGTATGAGGAGACACTAAAAGCACCATAACAGAACACAGAAGAAATTTCTAAGTTGATGTGATAGAACACAGAAGAAGCTTCTAAATTGATGTGAAAGCCAGCACGTAGCAGTACAATTCAAGTTTTGGTTATCGATTACTGAGTTTTTAGACGGCTTTGGTGAATCGAACATGATCTAAGACGTTAAGATTTGGCATGAAATGAATTCTAGGAGCCACGTTGCACGGGGTGATGTGAAAAGTTTCGTATGTAGTGAAAAGCTGAGAAATCCGCCCGTTTTCGTTATTTGCTATCGAATCGACCTAATGCCAGATCTTCATATTGGCCGCTCTTCTCTCTTGAACGGTTACATTTATCGTGTGCAAAGCTATCTCGCCTACTGCGGAATGCCTAGACACTAAAAGCACCATAATGGAACATAGGAGAAGCATCTAAGTTGATGTGATAGCCAGTACGAAGCCGTACATTTCAAGTTTTAGTTATCGATTATTGACTTTTTAGACGGCTTTGGTGCCTTGGACATGAGCTAGTACCTTAAGATTTTGCAGGAAGGGAGGTCTAGCAGCCGCGTTGCATGGGAGAATGTGAAAAGTGTTATTATGTAGTGAAAACCTGAGAAATCGGCCCGTTTTCGTCATTTGCTATCGAATCGACTTAATGCGAGATCGTCATATTGACGGTTCTTCTCTCTGAAATGGTTACATTTATCGTGTGCAAAGCTATGTCGCGTGCTACGGTATGCGGAGACACTAAAAACTGCATAATAGAACACACAAGAAACTACTAAGTTGATGTGATAGCCAGTACAAAGCAGTGCAATTCAAGTTTTAGTTATCGATTATTGACTTTTTAGACGGCTTTGGTGCATTGGACATGAGCTAGGACCTGACGATTTTGCATGAAGGGAGGTCTAGCAGCCACGTTGCACGATAGAATGTGAAAAGTGTTCATATGTTGTAAAAACCTGAGGAATTCGCCCGTTTTCTTTATTTGCTATCGAATCGACTTAATGCCAGATCGTCATATTGGACGCTCTTCTCTCTGAAACGGTTACATTTATCGCGTGCAAAGCTATGTCGCGTGCTGCGGTATGAGGAGACACTAAAAGCACCATAACAGAACACAGAAGAAATTTCTAAGTTGATGTGTTAGAACACAGAAGAAGCTTCTAAGTTGATGTGAAAGCCAGCATGTAGCAGTACAATTCAAGTTTTAGTTATCGTTTATTGACTTTTTAGACGGCTTTGGTGCATTGGACATGAGCTAGGACCTGAAGATTTTGCATGAAGTGAATTCTAGCAGCCACGTTGCACGGGGTGATGTGAAAAGTTTCGTATGTAGTAAAAGCTGAGAAATCCGCCCGTTTTCGTTATTTGCTATCGAATAGACCTAATGCCAGATCTTCATATTTGCCGCTCTTCTCTCTTGAACGGTTACATTTATCGTGTGCAAAGCTATCTCGCCTACTGCGGAATGCCTAGACACTAAAAGCACCATAATGGAACATAGGAGAAGCATCTAAGTTGATGTGATAGCCAGTACGAAGCAGTACAATTCAAGTTTTAGTTATCGATTATTGCCTTTTTTAGACGGCCTTGGTGCCTTGGACATGAGCTAGGACCTTAAGATTTTGCATGAAGGGAGGTCTAGCAGCCACGTTGCACAACAGAATGTGAAAAGTGCTCATATATATTAAACACCTGAGAAATCCGCCCGTTTTCGTTATTTGCTATCGAATCGACCTAATGCCAGAGCGTCATATTGGCCGTTCTTCTCTCTGAAATGGTTACATTTATCGTGTGCAAAGCTATGTCGCGTGCTGCGGTATGTGGTAACACCAAAAGCACCATAATATAATACAAAAGAAGCATCTAAGTTGATGTGATAGCCAGTACGAAGCAGTACTATTCAAGTTTTACGTATCGATTATTGACTTGTTAGACGGCTTTGGTGCCGTGGACATGAGCTAGGACTTTAAGATTTTGCAGGAATGGAGGTCTCGCAGCCGCGTTGCACGGGGGAATGTGAAAAGTGTTCATATGTAGTGAATACCTGAGAAATCCACCCATTTTCGTCATTTGCTATCGAATCGACTTAATGCCAGATCGTCATACCGGCCGCTCTTCTCCCTGAAACGTCTACATTTATCGTGTAAAAAACTATGTCGCGTGCTGCGGAATGTCTAGACACCAAAAGCACAATAATAGAACACAGATGAAGCTTCTAAGTGGATGTGATAGCCAGTACGAAGCAGTACAATTCAAGTTTTACTTATCGATTATTGACTCTTCACACGGCATTGGTGCCTTGGACATGAGCAAAGAAATTCAGATTTTGCAGGAATGGAGGTCTCGCAGACGCGTTGCACGGGGGAATGTGAAAAGTGTTCATATGTAGTAAAACCTGAGAAATCCGACCGTTTTCGTTATTTGCTATCGAATCGACTTAATGCCAGATCGTCATATTGGCCGCTCTTCTCTCTGAAACGGATACATTTATCGTGTGCAAAGCAATGTCTCGTGCTAAGGTAAGCGGAGACACTAAAAACACTATAATAGAACACACATGAAGCTTCTAAGATGATGTGATAGCCATAACGAAGCAGTAGATTTCAAGTTTTAGTTATCCATTATTGACTTTTTATATGGCTTTGGTGCCTTGGACATGAGATAGGACCATAAGAATTTGCAGGAAGGGAGGTCTAGCAGCTGCGTTGCACGGGGGAATTTAAAAAGTGTACAAATACAGTGAAAACCTGAGATATCCGCCTATGTTTCGTCATTTGCTATCGAATCGACTTAACGCCAGATCGTCATAGTGCCCGCTATTCTCTCTGAAACCGTTATATTTATCGTGTGCAAAGCTATGTCGCGTGCTGCGGTATGCAGAGACACTAAAAGCATCATAATAGAACACAGAAGAAGCTTCTAAGTTGATGTGATAGCTAATACGAAGCAGTACAATTAAAGTTTTAGTTATCGATTATTGAATTTTTAGACGATTCTGGTGCTTTAGACATGAGCTAGGACCTTACGACCCTGCATGAAGGGAGGTCTAGCAGCCGCGTTGCACGGGGGAATGTGAAAAGTGTTCATATGTAGTGAAAACCTGAGAAATCCGCCCGTTTTCGTCATTTGCAATCGAATCGACTTAATGCCAGATCGTCATATTGGCCGGTATTCTCTCTGAAACGGTTACATTTATCGTGTGCAAACCTATGTCGCGAGCTGCGGAATGCCTGAACACTAAAAGCACCATAATAGAACACAGAAGAAGCATCTAAGTTGATGTGATAGAAAGTAATTAGCCGTACATTTCAAGTTTTAGTTATCGCTTATTGACTTTTTAGACGGCTTTGGTGCATTGGACATGAGCTAGGACCTTAAGATTTTGCATGAAGGGAGGTCTAGCAGCCACGTTGCACGAGACAATGTGAAAAGTGTTCATATGTTGTAAAAACCTGAGAAATCCGCCCGTTTTCGTTATTTGCTATCGAATCGACTTAATGCGAGATCGTCATATTGACGGTTCTTCTCTCTGAAATGGTTACATTTATCGTGTGCAATGCTATGTCGCGTGCTGCGGTATGTGGAGACACGAAAAGCACCATAATATAATACAAAAGAAGCACCTAAGTTAATGTGATAGCCAGTACGAAGCAGTACAATTCAAGTTTCAGTTATCGATTATTGCATTTTTTAGACGGCTTTGGTGCCTTGGACATGAGCTACGACCTTCCGATTTTGCAGGAAGGGAGGTCTAGCAGCCGCGTTGCATGGGGGAATGTGAAAAGTGTTGATATGTAGTGAAAACTTGTGAAATTCGCCCGTTTTCGTTATTTGCTATCGATTCGACTTAATGCCAATCGTCATCTTGGCCGCTGTTCTCTCTGAAACGGTTACATTTATCGTGTGCAAAGCTATGTCGCGAGCTGCGGTATGAGGAGACACTAAAAGCACCATAACAGAACACAGAGGAAATTTCTAAGTTGATGTGATAGAACACAGAAGAAGCTTCTAAGTTGATGTGAAAGCCAGCACGTAGCAGTACAATTCAAGATTTGGTTATCGATTATTGAGTTTTTTGACGGCTTTGGTGAATCGAACATGATCTAAGACCTTAAGATTTGGCATGAAGGGAATTCTAGCCGCCACGGTGCACGGGGTGATGTGAAAAGTTTCGTATGTAGTGAAAAGCTGAGAAATCCGCCCGATTTCGTTATTTGCTATCGAATCGACCTAATGCCAGATCTTCATATTTGCCGCTCTTCTCTCTTGAACGGTTACATTTATCGTGTGCAAAGCTATCTCGCCTACTGCGGAATGCCTAGACACTAAAAGCACCATAATGGAACATAGGAGAAGCATCTAAGTTGATGTGATAGCCAGTACGAAGCCGTACATTTCAAGTTTTAGTTATCGATTATTGACTTTTTAGACGGCTTTGGTGCCTTGGACATGAGCTAGTACCTTAAGATTTTGTAAGAAGGTAGGTATAGCAGCCGCGTTGCACAGGGGAATGTGAAAAGTGTTCATATGTAGTGAAAACCTGAGAAATAGGCCCGTTTTCGTCATTTGCTATCGAATCGACTTAATGCGAGATCGTCATATTGACGGTTCTTCTCTCTGAAATGGTTACATTTATCGTGTGCAATGCTATGTCGCGTGCTGCGGTATGTGGAGACACGAAAAGCACCATAACAGAACACAGAAGAAGCTTCTATGATGAAGTGATAGCCACTACGAAGCAGTACAATTCAAGTTTTAGTTATCGATTATTGACTTTTTAGACGGCATTGGTTCCTTTGACATGAGCTACGACCTTACGATATTGCATGAAAGGATGTCTAGGAGCTGCGTTGCACGGGGGAATGTGAAAAGTGTTCATATATAGTAGAAACCTGGTTCCTTTGACATGAGCTACGACCTTACGATATTGCATGAAAGGATGTCTAGGAGCTGCGTTGCACGGGGGAATGTGAAAAGTGTTCATATATAGTGGAAACCTGAGAAATCCGCCCGTTTTCGACATTTGCTATCGAATCGACTTAGTGCCAGATCGTCATATTGCCCGCTCTTCTCTCTTAAATGGTTACATGTATCGTGTGCAAAGCTATGTCGCGTGCTGCGGTATGTGGAGACACTAAAAGCACCATAACAGAACACAGAAGAAGCTTCTAAATTGATGTGATAGCCAGTACGAAGCAGTACAATTTATGATTTTGTTATCGATTATTGACTTTTTAGACGGCTTTGGTTCCTTTGACATGAGCTACGACCTGTCCTGATGTGATAGCCTGTACGAAGCAGTACAATCCAAGTTTTAGTTATCGGTTATTGAATTTTTAGACTATATTGGTGAATTGGACATTAGCTAGGACCTTACGACCTTGAATGAAGGGGGGTCTAGCAGCCGCGTTGCACGGGAGAATGTGAAAACTGTTCATATGCATTGAAAACCTGAGAAATCCGCTTGTTTTCGTCATTTCCTATCGAATCGACTTAATGCCAGATCGTCATATTGGCCGGTATTCTCTCTGAAACGGTTACATTTATAGTGTGCAAAGATATGTCGCGTGCTGTGGTATGCGGAGACACTAAAAGCACCATAATGGAACACAGAAGATGCTTCTAAGTTGATGTGATAGCCAGTAAGAAGCAGTACAATTCAAGTTTTAGTTATCGATTATTGACTTTTTAGATGGAGATGAGCTGGGACTTTACGATTTGCATGAGGGAGTTATAGCAGCCGCGTTGCACGTTGGAATGTGAAAAATGTTCATATGTAGTGAAAACCTGAGAAATCCTCCAGTTTTCGTCATTTGCTATCGAATCGACTTTTCCCAGATGGTCATATTGGCCGCTCTTCTCTCTGAAACGGTTACATTTATCGTGTGCAAAGCTACGTTTCGTGCTGCGTTATGCGGAGACACTAAAAGGACCATAATGGATCACAGAAGAAGCTTCTAAGTTGATGTGATAGCCAGTACGAAGCAGTACTATTGTAGTTTTAGTTATCAATTATTGACTTTTTAGACGGGTTTGGTGCCTTGTACATGAGCTAGGACCTCACGATTTTGTATGAAGGGAGGTCTAGCAGCCGCGTTGCACGGGAGAATGTGAAATGTGTTCATGTGTAGTGAAAACCTGAGAAATCCGCCCGTTTTCGTCATTTGCTATCGAATCGAATTAATGCCAGATCGTCATATCGCCCGCTATTCTCTCTGAAATGATTACGTTTATCGTGTGCAAAGCTATGTCGCGTGCTGCGGTATGCGGAGACACTAAAAGCACCATAACAGAACACAGAAGAAGCTTCTATGATGACATGATATCCAGTACGAAGCAGTACAATTCAAGTTTCAGTTATCGATTATTGACTTTTAAGAAGGCTTTGGTTCCTTTGACATAAGCGTCGACCTTAAGATATTGCATGAAGGGAGATCTAGGAGCTGCGTTGCATGGGGGAATGTGAAATGTGTTCATATGTAGTGAAAACCTGAGAGATCCGCCCTTTTCGTCACTTGCTATCGAATTGACTTAATGCCAGATCGTCATATTGGCCGCTCTTCTCTTTGAATCGGTTACATTTATCGTGTGCAAAGCAAGGTCTCGCGCTGCGGTATGCGGAGACACTAAACGCACCATAATAGATCACAGAAGAAGCTTCTCAGTTGATGTGATAGACAGTACGAAGCAGTACATTTCAAGTTTTAGTTATCGATTATTGACTTTTTAGGCGATTTTCGTGCCTTGGACATGAGCTAGGACCTTACCAACTTGCATGAATGGAGGACTAGCAGCCGCGTTGCACGGGAGAATGTAAAAAGAGTTCATATGTAGTGAAAACGTGAGAAATCCGACAGTTTTCGTCATTTGCTATCGAATCGACTTAATGCCAGATCGTCATATTGTCCGCTCTTCTCTCTGAAACTGTTACATTTGTCGTGTGCAAAGCCATATCGCGTGCTGCGGTATGCGGAGACACTAAAAACAGCGTAATAGAACACACAAGAAGCTTCTAAGTTGATGTGATACCAGTACGAAGCAGTACAATTCAAGTTTTAGTTATCGATTATTGACTTGTCAGACGGCTTTGGTGCCTTGAACAAGAGCTGTGACCTTAAGATTTTGCATGAAGGGAGGTCTAGCAGCCACGTTGCACGAGAGAATGTGAAAAGTATTCATATGTAGTAAAAACCTGAGAAATCCGACCGTTTTCGTCATTTGCTATGGAATCGACGTAATGCCAGATCGTCATACCGGCCGCTCTTCTCCCTGAAACGTCTACATTTATCGTGTAAAAAACTATGTCGCGAGCTGCGGAATGTCTAGACACCAAAAGCACAATAATAGAACACAGATGAAGCTTCTAAGTGGATGTGATAGCCAGTACGAAGCAGTACAATTCAAGTTTTACTTATCGATTATTGACTCTTCACACGGCATTGGTGCCTTGGACATGAGCAAAGAAATTCAGATTTTGCAGGAATGGAGGTCTCGCAGACGCGTTGCACGGGGGAATGTGAAAAGTGTTCATATGTAGTAAAACCTGAGAAATCCGACCGTTTTCGTTATTTGCTATCGAATCGACTTAATGCCAGATCGTCATATTGGCCGCTCTTCTCTCTGAAACGGTTACATTTATCGTGTGCAAAGCAATGTCTCGTGCTAAGGTAAGCGGAGACACTAAAAACACTATAATAGAACACACATGAAGCTTCTAAGATGATGTGATAGCCATTACGAAGCAGTAGATTTCAAGTTTTAGTTATCCATTATTGACTTTTTATATGGCTTTGGTGCCTTGGACATGAGATAGGACCATAAGAATTTGCAGGAAGGGAGGTCTCGCAGACGCGTTGCACGGGGGAATGTGAAAAGTGTTCATATGTAGTGAAAACCTGAGAAATCCGCCTGCTTTCGTCATTTGCTATCGAATCGACTTAATGCCAGATCGTCATATTGGCAGGTATTCTCTCTGAAACGGTTACATTTATCGTGTGCAAACCTATGTCGCGAGCTGCGGAATGCCTGAACACTAAAAGCACCATAATAGAACACAGAAGAAGCATCTAAGTTGATGTGATAGAAAGTACTTAGCCGTACATTTCAAGTTTTAGTTATCGATTATTGACTTTTTAGACGGCTTTGGTGCATTGGACATGAGCTAGGACCTTAAGATTTTGCATGAAGGGAGGTCTAGCAGCCACGTTGCACGAGACAATGTGAAAAGTGTTCATATGTTGTAAAAACCTGAGAAATCCGCCCGTTTTCGTTATTTGCTATCGAATCGACTTAATGCGAGATCGTCATATTGACGGTTCTTCTCTCTGAAATGGTTACATTTATCGTGTGCAATGCTATGTCGCGTGCTGCGGTATGTGGAGACACGAAAAGCACCATAATATAATACAAAAGAAGCACCTAAGTTAATGTGATAGCCAGTACCAAGCAGTGCAATTCAAGTTTTAGTTATCGATTATTGACTTTTTAGACGGCTTTGTTGCCGTGGGCATGATCTAGGACCTTAAGATTTTGCAGGGAGGGAGGTCTAGCAGCCGCGTTGCATGGGGGAATGTGAAAAGTGTTCATATGTAGTGAAAACCGGAGAAATCCGCCCGTTTTCGTCATTTGCTATTGAATCGACTTAATGCCAGGTCGTCATATTGGCCACATTTCTCTCTGAAACGGTTACATTTATCGTGTGCAAAGCTATGTCGCTTGCTGTGGTATGTGGAGACACTAAAAGCACCATAATAGAACACAGAAGAAGCTTCTATGTTGATGTGAAAGCCAGCACGTAGCAGAACAATTCAAGTTTTAGTTATCGATTATTGACTTTTTAGACGGCTTTGGTGCATTGGACATGAGCTAGGACCTGAAGATTTTGCATGAAGGGAATTATAGCAGCCACGTTGCACGGGGTGATGTGAAAAGTTACGTATGTAGTGAAAAGCTGAGAAATCCGCCCGTTTTCGTTATTTCTATCGAATCGACCTAATGCCAGATCGTCTTATTGGCCGCTCTTCTCTCTGAAACGGTTACATTTATCGTGTGCAACGCTATGTCGCGTGCTGCGGTATGCGGAGACACTAAAAGCACCATAACAGAACTCAAAAGAAGCTTCTAAATTGGTGTGATAGCCAGTCCGAAGCAGTACATTTCAAGTTTCAGTTATCGATTATTGACTTTTTAAACGGCTTTGGTGCCTTGGACATGAGCTAGGACCTTAAGATTTTGCATAAAGTTAGGTCTAGTAGACGCGTAGCACTGGGGAATGTGAAAAGTGTTCATACGTTGTGAAAACCTGAGAAATCCGCCCGTTTTCGTCATTTGCTATCGAATCAAATTAATGACAGATCGTCATATTGGCCGGTATTCTCTCTGAAACGGTTACATTTATCGTGTGCAAAGCAATGTCGCTGCTGTGGTATGCGGAGACACTAAAAGCAACATAATAGAACACAGAAGAAGCTTCTAAGTTGATGAGATAGTCAGTCGTAAGCAGTACAATTGAAGTTTTAGTAATCGATTATTGACTTTTCAGACGATTTTGGTGACTTGGTCATGAGCTAGGACCTTACGACCTTGCATGACGGGAGGTTTAGCAACCGCGTTGGACGGGGGAATGTGAAAAGTGTTCATATGTAGTGTAAACGTGAGAAATCCGCCCTTTTTCGTCATTTGCTATCGAATCGACTTAATGCCAGATCGTCATATTGGCAGCTCTTCACTCTGAAACGGTTACATTTATCGTGTGAAAAGCTATGTCGCGTGATGTGATATGCGGAGACACTAGAAGCACCATAATAGAACACAGAAAAAGCTTCTAGGTTGATGTGATCGCCAGTACGAAGCAGTAAAATTCAAGATTTAGTTACAGATTGTTGACTTATTAGACGATTTTGGTGCCATGTACATGCGCTAGGACCTTACGACCTTGCATGAAAGGAGTCTAGCAGCCCCGTTGCACGGGAGAATGTGAAATGTGTTCATGTGTGGTGAAAACCTGAGAAATCCGCCCGTTTTCGTCATTTGCTATCGAATCGAATTAATGCCAGATCGTCATATTGCCCGCTATTCTCTCTGAAATGATTACGTTTATCGTGTGCAAAGCTATGTCGCGTGCTGCGGTATGCGGAGACACTAAAAGCACCATAACAGAACACAGAAGAAGCTTCTATGATGACATGATATCCAGTACGAAGCAGTACAATTCAAGTTTCAGTTATCGATTATTGACTTCTAAGAAGTCTTTGGTTCCTTTGACATAAGCGTCGACCTTAAGATATTGCATGAAGGGAGATCTAGGAGCTGCGTTGCATGGGGGAATGTGAAATGTGTTCATATGTAGTGAAAACCTGAGAGATGCGCCCGTTTTCGTCACTTGCTATCGAATCGACTTAATGCCAGATCGTCATATTGGCCGCTCTTCTCTCTGAATCGGTTACATTTATCGTGTGCAAAGCAAGGTCTCGCGCTGCGGTATGCGGAGACACTAAAAACACCATAATAGAACACAGATGAAGCTTCTAAGTTGATGTGATAGCCAGTAAGAAGCAGTACAATTCAAGTTTGTGTTATCGATTATTGACATTTTAGATGGCTTTGGTGCCTTGGACATAAGCTGGGACCTTAAGATTTTGCATGAGGGAGTGCTAGCAGCCGCGTTGGACGTGGGAATGTGAAAGGTGTTCATATGTAGTGAAAACATGAGAAATCCACCCGTTTTCGTCATTTGCTATCGAATAGACATTTGCCAGATCGGCATATTGGCGGCTCTTCTCTCTGAAACGGTTACATTTATCGTGTGCAACGCTATGTCGCGTGCTGCGGTATGCGGAGACACTAAACGCACCATAACAGAACACAAAAGAAGCTTCTAAATTGGTGTGATAGCCAGTCCGAAGCAGTACATTTCAAGTTTCAGTTATCGATTATTGACTTTTTAAACGGCTTTGGTGCCTTGGACATGAGCTAGGACCTTAAGATTTTGCATAAAGGTAGGTCTAGTAGCCGCGTTGCATTGTGGAATGTGAATACTGTTCATACGTTGTAAAAACCTGAGAAATCCGCCCGTTTTCGTCATTTGCTATCGAATCGACTTAATGCCAGATCGTCATATTGGCCGGTATTCTCTCTGAAACGGTTACATTTATCGTGTGCAAAGCAATGCCGCTGCTGTGGTATGCGGAGACACTAAAAGCACCATAATAGAACACAGAAGAAGCTTCTAAGTTGATGAGATAGTCAGTACTAAGCAGTAATATTGAAGTTTTAGTTACCGATTATTGACTTTTCAGACGATTTTGGTGACTTGGGCATGAGCTAGGACCTTACGACCTTGCATGACGGGAGGTTTAGCAACCGCGTTGGACGGGGGAATGTGAAAAGTGTTCATATGTAGTGTAAACGTGAGAAATCCGCCCGTTTTCGTCATTTGCTATCGAATCGACTTAATGCAGGATCGCCATATTGGCAGCTCTTCACTCTGAAACGGTTACATTTATCGTGTGCAAAGCTATGTCGCGTGCTGTGGAATACGGAGACACTAGAAGCACTATAATAGAACACAGAAAAAGCTTCTAAGTTGATGTGATAGAAAGTACGCAGCAGTACAATTCAAGTTTTAGGTATCGATTATTACCTTTTTAGACGGCTTCGGTGCCTTGGACATGATCCAGGACCTTAAGATTTTGCATGAAGGGAGGTCTAGCAGCCGCGTTGCACGGGGGAATGTGAAAAGTGTTCATATGTTGTAAAAACCTGAGAAATTCGCCCGTTTTCGTTATTTGCTATGGAATAGACTTTAGCCAGATCGTCATATTGGGCGCTCTTTTCTCTGAAACGGTTACATTTATCGTGTGCAAAGCTTTGTCGCGTGCTGCGGTATGTGGAGACACTAAAAGCACGATAATAGAAAACATAAGAAGCTTCTAAGATGGTGTGATAGCCAAAACGAAGCAGTACAATTCAATTTTTAGCTATCGATTGTTGACTTTTTAGACGGCTTTGGTGCCTTGGACATGAGTTTGGACGTTAAGATTTTGCATGAGGGAGTTCTAGCACCGGTCTTTCACGGGGGAATGTGAAATGTGTTCATATGTAGTGAAAACCTGAGAAATCCCCCCGTTTTGGTCATTTGCTATCGAATCGACTTCATGCCATATCGTCATATTGGACGCTCTTCTCTCGGAAACGATTATTTTTTTCGTGTGCAAAGCTATGTCGCGTTCTGTGGTTGCGGAGGCACTAGAAGCACCATAATAGAACACAGAAGAAGCTTCTAGGTTGATGTGATAGCCAGTACGAAGCAGTCCAATTCATGTTTTAGTTAACGATTATTTACTTTTTAGACGGCTTTGGTGACTTGGACATGAGCTAGGACCTTATGATTTTGCATGAAGGGAGTTCTAGCAGCCGCGTTGGATGGGGGTATGTGAAAGGTGTTCATATGTAGTGAAAACCTGAGAAATCGGCAAGTTTTCATCATTTTCTATCGAATCGACTTCATGCCATATCGTCATATTGGCCGCTCTTCTCTCGGAAACTATTATTTTTTTCGTGTTCAAAGCTATGTCGCGTGCTGTGGTATGTGGAGACACTAGAAGCACCATAATAGAACACAGAAGAAGCTTCTAGGTTGATGTGATAGCCAGTACGAAGCAGTACAATTCAAGATTTAGTTATCGATTTTTGACTTTGTAGACGATATTGGTGCCTTGGACATGCGCTGGGACCTTACGACCTTGCATGAAAGCAGTCTAGCTGCCGCGTTGGACGGGGGAATGTGAAAAGTGTTCAAATGTAGTGAAAACCTGAGAAATCCATTCGTTTTCGTCTTTGCTATCGAATCGACTTAATGCCAGATCGTCATATTGGCCGCTCTTCTCTCTTAAACGGTTACATTTATCGTGTGCAAAGCTATGTCGCGTGCTGCGGTATGCGGAGACACTAAAGGCATCATAATAGAACACAGAAGAACCTTCTAAGTTGATGTGATAGCCAGTACGAAGCAGTACAATTCAAGTTTTAGTTATCGATTATTGACTTTTTAGACGGCTTTGGTGCTTTGGACATGAGCTAGGACCTTAAGATTCTGCATGAAGGGAGATCTAGCAGCCGCGTTGCACGGGGGAATGTGAAAAGTGGTTATATGCAGTGAAAACGTGAGAAATCTGCCCGTTTTCGACATTAGCTATCGAATCGACTTTTGCCAGATCGTCAATTTGGCCGCTCTTCTCTCTGTAACGGTTACATTTATCGTGTGCAAAGCTATGTTGCGTGCTGCGGTATGCGTAGACACTAAAAGCAACATAATAGAACACAGATGAAGCTTCTAAATTGATGTGATAGCCTGTACGAAGCAGTACAATTCAAGTTTTATTTATCGATTATTGAATTTTTAGACGATTTTGTGCCTTGGACATGGGCTAGGACCTTGTGACCTTGCATGAAGGGAGGTCTAGCATCCGCGTTGCACGGGGGAATGTGAAAAGTGTTCATATGTAGTGAAAACCTGAGAAATCCCCCCGTTTTCGTCATTTGCTATCGAATCGACTAAATGCCAGATCGTCATATTGCCCGCTCTTCTCTCTGAAACGGTTACATTTATCGTGTGCAACGCTATGTCGCGTGCTGCGGTATGCGGAGACACTAAAAGCACCATAACAGAACTCAAAAGAAGCTTCTAAATTGGTGTGATAGCCAGTCCGAAGCAGTACATTTTAAGTTTCACTTATCGATTATTGACTTTTTAAACGGCTTTGGTGCCTTGGACATGAGCTAGGACCTTACGATTTTGCATAAAGGTAGGTCTAGTAGACGCGTTGCACTGGGGAATGTGAAAAGTGTTCATACGTTGTGAAAACCTGAGAAATCCGCCCGTTTTCGTCATTTGCTATCGAATCAAATTAATGACAGATCGTCATATTGGCCGGTATTCTCTCTGAAACGGTTACATTTATCGTGTGCAAAGCTATGTCGCGTGCTGCGGAATGCGGAGACACAACAAGCACCATAGTAGAACACAGAAGAAGCTTCTAACTTGATGTGATAGCTAGTACGAAACAGCAATTCAACTTTTAGTTATCGATTATTGATTTTTTAGACTGCTTTGGTGCCTTGGACATGAGCTAGAACATTACGATTTTGCATGAAGGGAGGTGTAGGGACCGCGTTGCACGGTGTAATGTGAAAAGTGTTCATATGTAGTGAAAACCTGACAAATCCGCCCGTTTTCGTCATTTGCTATCGAATCGACTTAGTGCCAGATCGACATATTACCCGCAATTATCTCTGAATCCGTTACATTTATGGTGTGCAAAGCTATGTTGCATGCTGCGGTATGCGTAGATACTAAAAGCACCATAATAGAACACAGAGGAAGCTTCTATGTTGATGTGATAGCCAGTACGAAGCGGTACAATTCAGGTTTTAGTTATCGATTATTGACTTCTTAGACGGCTTTGGTGCCTTGGACATGAGCTAGGACCTTAAGATTTTGCATGAGGGAGTTCTAGCAGCCACGTTGCACGGGGGAATGTGAAAAGTGTTCATATGTAGTGGAAACCTGAGAAAACCGCCGATATCGTCATTTGCTATCGAATCGACTTAACGCCAAATCGTCATATTGGCCGCTCTTCTCTCTGAAACGGTTACATTTATCGTGTGCAAAGCTAAGTAGCGTGTTGCGGTATGCGGAGACACTAAAAGCACCATAATAGAACACAGAAGATGCTTCTAAGCTGATGTGATAGCCAGTACGTAGCAGTACAATTCAAGTTTTAGTTATCGATTATTGACTGTTTATACGGCTTTGGTGCCTTGGACATGAGCTAGGACCTTAAGATTTTGCATGAAGGGATGTGTAGCAACCGCATTGCACGGGGAATGTGAAAAGAGTTCATATGTAGTGAAAACCTGAGAAATCCTTCCGTTTTCGTAATCTGCTATCGAATCGACTTAATGCCAGGTCGTCATATTGGCCAGTAATCTCTCTGAAACGGTTACATTTATCGTGTGCAAAGCTATGTAACGTGCTGCGAAATGCAGAGATACTAAAAGCACCATAATGGAACACAGAAGATTATTCTAAGTTGATGTGATAGCCAGTACCAAGTAGTACAATTCAAGTTTTAGCTATCGATTATTGACTTTGTAGACAGCTTTGGTGCCTTGGGTATCAGCTAGCACCGTACGATTTTCCGTCAAGGGAGGTCTAGCAGCCGCGTTGCACGGGTGAATGTGAAAAGTGTTCTTATGTAGCGAAAACCTGAGAAATCCGCCCGTCTTCGTCATTTGCTGTCGATTCGAGTTTTGCCAGATCGTCATATTGGCCGGTTTTCACCCTGAGAAAGTTACATTTATCGTTAGGAAAGCTATGTCACGTGCTGCGGTATGCGGAGTCACTAGAAGCACCATAATAGATCAAAGAAGAAGCTTCTAAGTTGATGTGATATTCAGTTCGAAGCAGTCCAATTCAAGTTTTAACTATCGATTATTGACTTTTTAGACGGCTTTCGTGGCTTGGACATGAGGTAGGTCCTTAAGATTTTGCATTAGGGAGGTCTAGCAGCCGCGTTTGACGAGGGAATGTGAGAAGTGTTCATATGTAGTGAAAACCTGGGAAATCCGCCCGTTCTCCTCATTTGCTATCGAATCGACGTTTGAAAGATCGTCGTATTGGCAGCTCTTCTCACTGAAACGGTTACATTTATCGTGTGCAAAGCTATGTCGCGTGCTGCGGTATGCGGAGACACTAAAACCTCCATAATAGAACACAGAAGAAGCTTCTAAGTTGATGTGATAGCCTGTTAGATGCAGTACAATTCCAGTTTTAGCTATCGATTATTGACTTTTTAGACGGCTTAGGTGCCTTGGACATGAGCTAGGACCTTAAAATTTTGCATGAAGGGTGATCCAGCAGCCGCGTTGCACGGGGTAATGTGAAAAGTGTTCATATGTAGTGAAAACCTGATAAACCCGCCCGTTTTCTTCATTTGCTATCGAATCGACTTAATGCCAGATCGTCATATTGGACGTACTTCTCTCTGAAACGGTTACATTTATAGTGTGCGAAGCTATGTCACGTGGTGCGGTATGCGGAGTCACTAAAAGCACCATAATAGATCAAAGAAGAAGCTTCTAAGTTGATGTGATAGCCACTACGACGCAGTACAATTCAAGTTTTAATTTTTGAGTATTGACTTTTTAGACGGCTTTGTTGCGAGGTAGGACCATAAGATTTTGCATGAAGGGAGGTCTAGCAGCCGTCATGCACTGGGGAATGTGAAAAGTGTTCATATGTAGTGAAAACCTGAGGAATCCGCCCGTTTTCGTCATTTGCCATCGAATCGACCTAATGCCAGATCGTCATATTTCGCGCTCCTCTCTCTGAAACGGTTACATTATTCGTGTGCAAAGCCATGTCGCGTGCTGCGTTATGCGGAGACACTAAAAGCACCATAATGGATCACAGAAGAAGCTTCTAAGTTGAAGTGATAGCCAGTAAGAAGCAGTACAAATCAAGTTTTAGTTATCGATATTGACTTCTTAGACGGCTTTGGTGCCTTGGACATGAGCTAGGACCTTAAGATTTTGCATGAAGTGAGGTCTAGCAGCCGTAATGCACTGGGGAATGTGAAACGTGTTCATATGTAGTGAAAACCTGGGAAATACACCCGTTTTCGTGATTTGCTATCGAATCGACATTTGCCAGATCGTCATATTTTCGGCTCTTCTCTCTGAAACGGTGACATTTATCGTGTGCAAAGCTTTGTCGCGTGCTGCGGTATGCGGAGACACTAAAAGCACCATAATAGAACACAGAAGAAGGTTCTAATTTGGTGTGATAGCCAAAACGAAGCAGTATAATTCAAGTTTTAGTTATCGATTATTGACCTTTTAGACGGTTATGGTGCATTGCACATGAGCTAGGACCTTAAGATTTTCCATGAAGGGACGTCTAGCAGCCGCGTTGCACGGGGTAATGTGAAAAGTGTTCATATGTAGTGAAAACCTTAGAAATCCGCCCTTTTCGTCATTTGCTATCGAATCGACTTTTGCCAGTTCGTCTTATAACTGGTCTTCTCTCTGAAACGGTTACATTTATCGTGTGCAAAGCTATGTAGCGTGCTGCGGTACGCGGGGACCCTCAAAGCACCATCATAGTACACAGAAGAAGCTTCTAAGTTGATGTGACAGCCAGTACGTAGCAGGACTATTCAAGTTTTTGTTATCGATTATTGACTTTTTATACGGCTTTGGTGCCTTCGACATGAGCTCAGACCTTAAGATTTTTCATGAAGTGAGATCTAGCAGCCGCGTTGCACGGCGGAATGTGAAAAGTGTTCATATGTAGTGAAAACCTGAGAAATAAGCCCGTTTTCGTCATTTGCTATCGAATCGAGTTAATGCCAGATCGTCATACTGGCCGCACTTGTCTCTGAAACGGTTACATTTATCGTGTGCAAAGCTATGTCGCGTGCTGCGGTATGCGGAGACACTAGAAGCACCATAATAGAAAACAGAAAAAGCTTCTAAGTTGATGTGATAGCCAGTACGAAGCAGTACTATTCAAGGTTTAGTTATGGATTATTGAATTTTTAGACGATTTAGGTGCCTTGAACTTGAGCTAGGACTTTACGACTTTGCATGAAGTAAGGTCTAGCAGCCGCGTTGCACGGGGGAATGTGAAAATTGAATTTATGTAGTGAAAACCTGAGAAATCCGCCCATTTTCGTCATTTGCTATCGTATCAGCTTAATGCCAGATCGTCATATTGCCCGCTTTTCTCTCTGAAACCGTTAGATTTATCGTGTGCAAAGCTATATCGCGTGCTGCGGTATGCGGAGACACTAAAATCACCACAATAGAACACAGAAGAAGCTTCTAAGTTGATGTGATAGCCAGTACGAAGCAGTACAATTCAAGTTTTATCTATCGATTATTTTCTTTTTAGACGGCTTTGGTTCCTTTGAGATGACCTAGGACCTGCAGATATTGCATAAAGGGATGTCTAAGAGACGCGTTGCACGGGGGAATGTGAAATGTGTTCATATGTAGAGAAAACCTGAGATATCCGAGCGTTTTCATCATTTGCTATCGAATCAATTTCAGATCGTCATATTGCACGCTATTCTCTCTGAAACCGCTACATTTATCGTGTACAAAGCTATGTCGCGTGCTGCGGTGTGCGGAGACACTAAAAGCACCATAGTAGAACACAGAAAAAGCTTCTAAATTGATGCGATAGCCAGTACGTAGCAGTACAATTCAAGTTTTTGTTATTGATTATTGACTTTTTATACGGCTTTGGTGCCTTCGACATGAGCTCGGACCTTAAGATTTTTCATGAAGGGAGGTCTAGCAGCCGCGTTGCATGGGGGAATGTGAAAAGTGTTCATATGTATTGAAAACCTGAGAAATCCGCCCGTTTTCGTCATATGCTATCGAATCGACTTGATGCCAGATCATCATATTGCCCGCTGTTCTCTCTGGAACCGTTATATTTATCGTGTGCAAAGCTATGTTGCGTGCTGCGGTATTCGTAGACACTAAAAGCACCATAATAGAACACAGAAGAAGTTTCTAAGTTGATGTGATAGCCAGTAAGGAGCAGTAAAATTCAAGTTTTAGTTATCGATTACTGACTTTTTAGACGTCTTTGGTGCCCTGGACATGAGCTAGGACCTTAAGATTTTGCATGAGGGAGTTCTAGCAGCCGCGTTGCACATGGGAATGTGCAAAGTGTTCATATGTAGTAAAAACCTGATAAATCCGCCCGTTTTCGTCATTTGCTATCGATTCGACTTTTGCCAGAGTGTCATATTGGCCGCTCTTCTCAATGAAACGGTTACAATTATCGTGTGCAAAGCTATGTCGCGTGCTGAGGTATGCAGAGACAATAAAAGCACCATAATAGGTCAGAGAAGTAGCTTCAAAGATGATGTGATAGCCTGTACTAAGCATTACAATTTTTGTTTTAGTTATCGATTAATGACTTTTTACACGTCTTTGGTGCCTTTGACATGGGCTAGGACCTTAAGGTATTGCATGAAGGGAGGTCTAGGAGCTGTGTTGCACTAGGGAATGTGAAAAGTGTTCATATGTAGTGAAAACCTGAGAAATCCGCCCGTTTTCGTCATTTGCTATCGAATCAGCTTAATGCCAGATCGTCATATAGCCCGCTTTTCTCTCTGAAACCGTTACATTTATCGTGTGCAAAGTTATGTCGTATGCTGCGGTATGCGTAGACACTAAAATCACCATAATAGAACACAGAAGAAGCTTCTAAGTTGATGTGATAACCTGTACGAAGCAGTACAATTCAAGTTTTAGTTATCGATTATTGACTTTTTAAACGGCTTTGGTTCCTTTGAGATGAGCTACGACCTTAAGATATTGCATAAAGGGATGTCTAAGAGAAGCGTTGCACGGGGGAATGTGAAAAGTGTTCATATGTAGAGAAAACCTGAGATATCCGAGCGTTTTCGTCATTTGCTATCGAATCGACTTAATTTCAGATCGTCATATTGCCCGCTATTCTCTCTGAAACCGTTACATTTATCGTGTGCAAAGATATGTCGCGTGCTGCGGTATGTGGAGACACTAAAAGCACCATAATGGATCACAGAAGAAGCTTCTAAGTTGATGTGATAGCCAGTACGAAGCAGTCCAATTCAAGTTTTAACTATCGATCATTGACTTTTTACACGGCTTTCGTGGCTTGGACATTAGGTAGTTCCTTAAGATTTTGCATGAGGGAGGTCTAGCATCCGCGTTTGACAGGGGAATGTGGGAAGTGTTCATATGCAGTGGAAACCTGGAAAATTCGCCCGTTCTCCTCATTGCTATCGCATCGACATTTGCCAGATCGTCATATTGGCGGCTCTTCTCTCTGAAACGGTTACATTTATGGTTTGCAAAGCTATGTCGCGTGCTGCGGTATGCGGAGTCACTAAAAGCTCCATAATAGAACATATATGAAGCTTCTAAGTTGCTGTGAAAGTCATTACGTAGCAGTACAATTCAAGTTTTAGTTATCGATTAATAACTTGTTAGACGGCTACGGTGCCCTAGACATGATCAAGGACCTTAAGATTTTGCATGAAGCGAGGTCTAGCAACCGCGTTGCACGGGGGAACGTGAAAAGTGTTCATATGTAGTGAAAACCTGAGAAATCCGCCCGTTTTCGTCATATGCTATCGTATCAGCTTAATGCCAGATCGTCATACTGGCCGCACTTGTCTCTGAAACGGTTACATTCATCGTGTGGAAAGCTATGTCGCGTGCTGCGGTATGCAGAGACACTAGAAGTACAATAATATAAAACAGAAAAAGCTTCTAAGTTGATGTGATAGCCAGTACGAAGCAGTACTATTCAAGATTTAGTTATCGATTATTTAATTTTTAGACGGCTTTGGTGCCTTGGACATGAGCTAGGACCTTAAGATTTTGCATGAATGGAAGTGTAGCAGCCGCGTTGCACGGGGGAATGTGAAAAGTGTTCATATGTAGTGAAAACCTGAGAATTCCGCCCGTTTTCGTCATTTGCTATCGAATCGACTTAATGCCAAATCGTCATATTGGCCGGTTATCTCTCTGAAACAGTTACATTTATCGTGTGCAAAGCTATGTAGCGTGCTGCGGTATGCGGAGACACTAAAAGCCCCATTATAGATCACAGAAGAAGCTTCTAAGTTGATGTCATAGCCAGTTAGAAGCAGTACAATTCAAGTTTCAGTTATCGATTATTGAATTTTTAGACGGCTTTGGTGCCTTGGACATGAGCTAGGACTTTAAGATTATGCATGAAGGGAGGTCTAGCAGCCGCGTTTCATGAGGGAATGTGAAAAACGTTTATATGTAGTGAAAACTTGAGAAATCCGCCCGTTTTCCTCATTTGCTATCGAATCGACTTAATGCCAGATCGTCATATTACCCGCATTTCTGTCTGAAACCGTTACATTTATCGTGTGCAAAGCTAAGTTGCGTGCTCCGGTATACGTAGACACGAAAAGTACCATAATGGAACACAGAATAAGCTTCTAAGTTGATGTGATAACCAGTACGAAGCAGTACAATTCAAGTTTTTGTTATCGATTATTGACTTTTTAGACGGCTTTGGTGCCTAGGACATGAGCTAGGACCTTAAGATTTTGCATGAGGGAGTTCTAGCAGCCGCGTTCCACGGGGGAAAGTGCAAAGTGTTCATAATTAGTGAAAACCTGAGAAAACCGCCGATTTCGTCATTTGCTATCGAATCGACTTTTGCCAGATCGTTATATATGCCACTCTTCTCTCTGAAACGGTTACATGTATCGTGTTCAAAGCTATGTCGCGTACTGCGGTATGCGTAGACACTAAAAGCACCACAATAGAACACAGAAGAAGTTTCTAAGTTGGTGTGATACCCAAAACGAAGCAGTACAATTCTAGATTAAGTTATCGATTATTGATTTTTTAGACGGCTTTGGTGCCTTGCACATGAGCTAGGACCTTAAGATTTTGCATGAAGGGAGGTCTAGCAGCCGCGTTGGACGGGGGAATGGGAAAAGTGTTCATATGTAGTGAAAACCGGAAGAATCCGCTCGTTTTCGTCATTTGCTATCGATTCGACTTTTGCCAGATCGTCATATTGGCCGCTCTTCTCAATGAAACGGTTACAATTATCGTGTGCAAAGCTATGTCGCGTGCTGAGGTATGCGGAGACAATAAAAGCACCATAATAGGACACAGAAGAAGCTTCAAAGATGATGTGATAGCCTGCACTAAGCATTACAATTTTTGTTTTAGTTATCGATTATTGACCTTTTACACGGCTTTGGTGCCTTTGACATGAGCTAGGATCTTAAGATATTGCATGAAGGGAGGTCTAGGAGCTGTGTTGCACTGGGCAATGTGAAAAGTGTTCATATGTAGTGAAAAAATGACAAATCCGCCCGTTTGCGTCATTTGCTATCGAATCAGGTTAATGCAAGATCGTCATATAGCCCGCTTTTCTCTCTGAAACCGTTACATTTATCGTGTGCAAAGATATGTCGAGTGCTGCGGTATGCGGAGACACTAAAAGCACCATAATAGAATACAGAAGAAGCTTCTAAGTTCATGTGATAGCTAGTACGAAGCAGTACAATTCAAATTTAGTTATCGATTATTGATTTTATAGACGGCTTTGTTGCGTTGGGCATGAGCTAGGACCTACAGATTTTGCATGAAGGGAGCTCTAGTAGCCGCGTTGCTCGGGGGAATGTGCAAAAGTGTTCATATGTAGTGAAAACCTGAGAAACCCGCCCGTTTTCGTCATTTGCTATCGAATCGACTTATGCCAGATCGTCAGATTAGACGCTCTTCTCTCTGATACGGTTAAATTTATCGTCTGCAAAGCTATGTCGCATGCTGCGGTACGCGGAGACACTAAATGCACCATAGTAGAACACTGAAGAAGCTTCTAAGTTGATGTAATAGCCAGTAAGAAGTAATACAATACAAGTTTTAGATATCGATTATTGTGTTTTTAGCCTTTGGTGCCTTTGACATGAGCTAGGACCTTACGATTTTGCATGATGGGAGGTCTAGCAGCCGCGTTGCACGAGAGAATGTGAAAAGTGTTAATTTGTAGTAAAAAACAGAGAAATCAGTCCGTTTTCGTCATTTGTTATCGAATCGGCTTTTAGCTAGATCGTCACATTGGCCGGTCTTCTCTCTGAAACGGTTACATTTATGGACTGCAAATCTATGTCGCGTGCTTCGGTATGCGGAGACACTAAATGCAGCATAGCAGAACACAGAAGAAGGTTCTATGTTGATGTAATAGCCAGTAAGAAGTAGTACAATTCAAGTTTTAGTTATCGATTATTGACTTTTTAGCCGGCTTTGGTGCCTTGGACATGAGCTAGGACCTTAAGATTTGGCATGAAGGGAGGTCGAGCAGCCGCGTTGCACGGGGGAATGTGAAATGTGTTCATATGTAGTGAAAACCTGACAAATTCGGCCGTTTTCGTCATTTGATATCGAATCGACTTAATGCCAGATCGTCATATTGGCCGCTTTTCTCTCTGCAATGGTTATATTTATCTTCTGCAAAACTATATCGTGTCCTTCGCTATGCTTAGACACTAAAAGAACCATAGTAGAACACAGAAGAAGACTCTCAGAGGATGTAATCGGCCAGTACGAAGCATTACAATTCACATTTTACTTATCTATTATTGACTTATTAACCGGCTTTGGTTATTTGTACATGAGCTATGACCTTGAGATTGTTCATGAAACGAGGTCTGTCTGCCACGTTGCGCGGGAGAATGTGAAAAGTGTTCATATGTAGAAAAAACCTGAGAAATCCTCCCGTTTTCGTCATTTTCTATTTAATCGACTAATTGCCAGATCTGCAAGCTTATGTCGCGTGCTGCGTTATGCGGAGACAGTCAAAGCATCACAGTAGAACACAGATGAAGCTTCTCTGTTGGTGTAATCAGCGAGAAAGAACCAGTAATAAGTTGTACAATTCAAATTTTAGTTATCATTTATTGACTTATTAGCCTGCTTTGGTACCTTGGACATGAGCTAGGGCCTTAAGATTTTGCATGAAACGCGGTCTGGACGCCACGTTGCACGGGATGATGTGAAAAGTGTCCATTTGTAGTAAAAACCTGCAAATCCGACCGTTTTCTTCATTTGCTGACGAATCGACTTATTGGCAGATCGTCACATCGGCCGCTTTACGCTCTGAGACGGTTAAATTTATAGTCTGCAAACTTATGTCGCCTGCTGCGGTTTGCGGAGACACTAAAAGCACCACAGTAGAAGACAGAAGAAGGTGTTAAGAAGATGTATTCGGCCAGTAAGAAGCAGTACAATTCAAGTTTTAGTTATAGATTACTGACTTATTAGCCGGCTTTGGTGCCGTGGACATGATCGAGGACCTCAAGCTTTTGCATCAAACGAGGTCTGAACGTCACGTTGCACGGGGAAATGTGAAACGTGTTAATATATATTAAAAACCTAAGAAAACCTTCGTATTTATTTAAGTTCCTTTAGTACAATAAGAATCTGTTAAAAAACTGACTACAATAATCATAATCTTGCTGTACAAGGGAAGTAGCTACTATTATTAACAGTATTTATCAACAGCAAATAAAACAAAAGGTAAAACAGAAAGATTATCAAACGTCTAATGTCACAGTAACGAAACTGAAAACAGTTCGCGACAATTTCTTCTGAAATTATTTCACCAGGAAACAACAAGAACACCGATTGAAGACTACTAAAGTTCCAAAATAAACCACTATACACAAACAACTAATTAGTACTTAGCTTTGGATGCGCCGCTACAGCTGCAACTGGTCAGCGCGGAATGTAAACACAGGTAAGAAGTTAAGTTGCTCGATACGAAACACTCGCAAATATCAGGTCACAACCCAAGAAAGGCGGAGGTGAATGAAGAAACCATTAATAAGTATCTTATATAGTAAATATTATCACAAAAACCGTTAAAATATGTATCTGAAACCTATAAATGTATGAAAACTTAGAGAGCGATTTCACACGCACTCACGCGCCTAATCGTAATGCCAGATCGTCGCAGTGGCAGCTTTGCTCACGGAACTGTTTACATATACATCTGGAAACTTACGTCATGTGCTGAGGTATGCGGTCGCACCACAAACAACAAAATAGGGGCTTCTAATTTGATGCAATCGGCAGGTAAAAAGTAGTACTACTCAAGTTTTAGGTATCGAAAATTCAACTGTAGGCCGGTTCTGGTGTCTTGCAGTTGATAGAGGACCTTGGAACATGCCTGTCTTTTTACCCCCCTCCCCCCTCGTAAGATGACTGTCTACGTACACCCGCCACCCCCCCCCCCCCCCTCGTAATATGTCTGCCTACCTACTCAATCCTTCTGAAAATGTGTGTCTACCCACTTCCCCCTCAGAAGATGACTCTCTACTTATCCCCCCAACCGGAAAACGTCAGTTTTCCCACCCCCTCCCCCCTCAGAAGATGACTGTCTACCTACACACCTTCGGAAGATACCTGTCTACTTAACCCCCCCCCCCCCTCGTTTGGAACATGTCTGCCTACCTACCAGCCTCTCAAAATATGTCTTTCTATCTACATCCCCCACCCCCCTCAGAAGATCACTCTCTACCTACTCCGCACATGGATGATGCCTGTCTCCCTAACCCACCCTTCAGAAGATGTTTGCCTACATACCCCTTCTTGGAAGATGTCTGTCTACCTACACACCTTTGGAAGAGGCCTGTCTACCTACCCCCTCCCCACCCCTTGGAAGATGTCTGCCCAGCTACCCTCCATCTAAGAAAATATTTGTCTACATACACCCCCTTCGGAAAATGTCTGTCTACCTACTACTGCTCTGATGATGTCTGTCTCCCTACCCCACCCTTCAGAAGATGTCTGCCTACCTTCTACTCCATGGAAGATGTCTCTATACATACCACCTATCGGGTGATGTTTGTCTACTCGCCCCCCCCCCCACCCCATAACATGCCAATCTAACATCCCCCCCTGTGAAGATGCCTATCTATCGCCTAGCTCGGAAGCTACCCCAACTCAGAAGATTCCTATCTACCTGCACTTGGAAGATGACTATCTCTCCATCACCTTCAGAAGACTCTTATCTACCCCCTCAGAAGATGGCTGTCTACATACCCCACCCTCAGAATATGACTGTCTCTGATCTCCCACACTATCTGTCTGTCTACCATTCTCACACATCGAGAGAGGTGGTACAGTGGTTAGCACACTGGACTCGCATTCGGGAGGACGACAGTTCAATCCCGTCTCCGGCCATCCTGATTTAGGTTTTTTGTGATTACCCTAAATCGTTTCAGGCAAATGCCGGGATGGTTCCTCTGAAAGGGCACGGCCAATTTCTTTCCCAATCCTTCCCTAACCCGAGCTTGCGCTCCGTCTCTAATGACCTCGTTGTTGACGAGACATTAAACACTAACCACCACCACCACCATTCTCACAATCAGAAACTGTCTGTCTACCTACCTCCCCCCCCCCCCGAAGATGTCTGCCTATCTTCCTAGGTACCGCCATTTAGAAGGTGTCTGCCTACCTACACCCACTTCAAAAGATGTGTAACTGACTACCCCACCTCCGAAGATCTCTGTCAAACCCTCCTCCCATCCCTGGAGGATGTATGTGTGCAGACCCCCCTCTTGGAAGACATTTGACAACCGAAAAAACCGCTTTGGAAGATGTATGACTTCCTACCACTACCCTCGGAAGGTGTATGTCTACCTAGCACCCCCTCGAAGATGCCTGTCTATCTACCGAACCTGTCAGAATATGTCTGTCTACATACCACACATGGAAGATGTCTGTCTACGTACCCCCCCCCCCCCCCTTGGAAGATGTTTGTCTACCTAGCCCCTCTTGGAAGATGTCTGCCCACATAAACACACACTCGGAATATGTATGACTAGCCACCACTCCCCTCGGAACATGTATGTCTACCTACCCCACCTCCGGACATGTCTCTCTACCTACGCCCCCACTCATAAGTTGTGTGTCTACCAACCCGCCATTTGAAGATGTCTGTCAACCTGGCCCTCCCTCAGAAAATGTCTGTCTACCTGCCCACCTTGGAATATTTATGTCTACCAAAACCCGGAGGATATCTGTCTACCCAACACCCCCTCAGAAGATGATTGTCTACCTACCCCCGGAAGATTTCAGTCTACCTGCACCCCCCCTCACTTCTGAAAGATGCCTGTCAATCAACCCCTCCAACAGAAAATGTCTGTCTACCTACCGCCCCTCGAAAGTTGTATGTCTACCACCCCTCCTCGGGAGATGTCTGTCTACCTACCCCCCTTCAGAAGATGTCTATCTACCTACCCCCCATCCCCTCGGTAAATGCCTGTCTACCCAACCCCCTCTCGGGAAAAGTATGTCTACCTATCCCCACTCGGAAGATGGCTGTCTACCTACCACCTCCCTCGGAATATGTCTGTATATCGAACCCGACCTCGGAATATGATTTTCCACCTAATGCATGGGAGATGTCAGTCCACCTGCACCCCACTTTGTAAAATGCCTGTCTACTTTCCACCCCTTTGGAAGATGTCTATCATCCCACCTCGGAAGATGTCTGTCTACCTACCCCCCTCTGAACATGATTGCCTACTGAACCACAACTCAGAAGATGATTGTCTACTGACCACCCAGAAGATGGAAGCCTACCTGCCCCCTCCCACTACAACAGAAGATGACCATCCATCTAACCCCCTTGGTGGATGTCTGTTCATCTTCCCCCCCCCCCTTGGAGGACTTTGTCTTCCTACCCCCTCGGAAGATGTATGTAATCCATTCGCCCCTCAGAAGAGGTCTATCTTCCAACCCCCCTCAGAAGATTTTTGTCTACCTACCCTGCCTTGGTATATGTATGTCTTCCTACACCCCCTCATACGATGTCTGCATACCTACCCCCCTCGGAAGAAGTCTATCATCCCTCTGTTAGAGAATTTCTGTCTACCTTGCCCCCCCCCCCCCCCCTCGGAAGATATATGTCTTCATATCCTCTACCCTTGGTGCCTACATACTCAACCTCAGAAGATGTCTACCAACCTACCCCACCTTATAAGAAATCTTTCTACCTACCCCCCCCCCCCCTCATAATATGTGTGTCTACCACCTCATGGAGGATGTATGTCTACTCCCACCCCTCGTAAAATGTCTATCTTTCCCAGTTGGAAAGATGTCTATCATCCCACTCTTAGAAGGTGTCTGTCTACCTGTCCTCCCACTCTGAAGATGTCTGTGTACCTACCCTCCCTCAGGAGATATCAGTCTAATTGCCCACCGGGACTATGTCTATCTACATACTCTCAGCCTTGGAAAATACGTGCCTACCTACCCCACCCCCTGTAAGATATCTGTCTACCTACAACCTGCCCTCGGATACTGTCTGTCTACATACACCCTCTAATAAGATGTCTGTCTACCTACCCCACACTGTCTGTCTTCCTACCCCAACCATCCTCGGAAGATGTTTGTCTACCTACCCCTCCTTGGAAAATGCCTGTCTACCTAAATCTCGTTTGGAAAATATCTGTCTACCTACCCCCCATCCTTGGAAGGTGTCTGTCCACCAACTCTCCTGTCGGAAGATGTATGGCTACCTAACCCCCCTCAGAAGATGTCTGTCTATCTATCTGCCTGTGGAATGTGTATGTCTACCTAACTCCCTTAGACAATGTCAGTCTACATACCCCCCTCGGAAGATACCTGTCTACCAATACTCTTCCCTCTACATGCCAAAACTAATAAGATAGCTGCCAACCTAACCCACCTCAGAAGGTCTCTGTTTATGCACACAAACTGAACATGTATGTCTATCTACCCCCCAGAAGTTGTCTGTCTACCTGCCCCCTCAGAAAATGTCAGTCGACCTACCCCCCCTTGGAAGATTTCTGTCTACCTATAACACCTCACAGAAAATATCTGTCTACCAGCCCCCTCTCAGAAGATGTCTGTCTACCTACCACCCCCTCAGAAGTAGTATATCTATCTACCGTACCCTTGGAACATGTCTACCTACCCCCCCCTCCCAGTCAGCAGTTGTCTGTCCACCACCTACATAAGTTGTCTATCTACACCCCCTCGGAAGATGTCTGTCCAATACAGCACCCTCAGAAGATATCTGTCCTACCCCTCTCGAAAATGTTAGTCTACCTACACCCCAGATAATGAATGTCTACCAAACCCACCTCGGAAGATGTTTGTCTACCTACCCCATGGAAGATGTGTTTACCTACCACCACTCGTAGTATGTGTGTCTACCTACCCCCATTGGAAAATATCGGTCTACCAACTGCCCTTGAAGATGTATGCCTACATACCCAACACCCTCGGAAGACGTCTGGCTACCTAGCTCCCCCCCACGAAGATATCTGCCTTCATACCCACTTCTCTTGGAAGATGTCTGTCAACGGACCCAAATTCAGAAAACGACTGCCTACCTACCCCACCTCAAAAGATGTCTGCCTACCAACCACCCCTCGGAATATGTATGTCTACCTACACTCATTCGGAATATTGCTCTCTACCACCCCTCCCTCTGAACATGTCTATCTACCTACCTCCCTCAGAACATGTCTATCTACCAACATACCCCACCTCTTATGAAGTCTCTCTCACTACCCCCCCCCCCCCCTTCGAAAGTGACACCCTACCTACCATCCTCAGGAAATGTCAGTCTTCCTACTCCCCATACCTCAGAAGGTGTGTCTAACTATCCCCATGGACAATGTCTGTCTACATACCCCTAGCCTCAGAAAATACTTGTCTAACTACACCCCTCAGATTATTTCTGTCTACCTACAACCCAGCCTCGGATAATGTCTGTCTACCTACCCCCTCACTAATTGTCTCTCTACCTAAGCTACCTTAGAAGATATCTGTCTACATATCCCTCATCCTCTGAAGCTGTATGTCTACTACCCCTGCTCAGAAGATGTCTGTCTACTTAAAAACCCCTCAGAACATGTCTGTCTAACAACCCCCCCCCCCAGTTGTCTGTCTACCTACCCCCTTGAAGATGTCTGTCTACCTACCCCCAGTAAAATGTCTCTGTACCCATCTTCCCCTCAGAAGATGATTGTCTACCTACCCCCGTACAGAAGATGCACCCCTTTCAGAAAATGTCTGTCTACCTACCCCATCCACACACGGAAGATTCCTATCTACCCACTTTGGACAATGCCTTTCTACCCCAACTCAGAAATGTCTATCTACTACCATCTCAGAAGATGTCTGTCTACCTACCCCCCATTGAATATATCTGCCTACCCAACCCATCTTTGGAAGATGATTGGCTACCTACACCATGGAAGATGTCAGGCAACCTGCCCGCTCACTTAGGAAGATGCCTACCTCCCCCTTGGAAGTGGTCTATTTTCCACCACTCAGAAGATGTCTGTCTAACTACCCCCTCTGAATGTATATGTCTATCAACTATGTCTGTTTACCTACTCCCATAAGATGTCTATCATCCCCCTCAGAAGGTATCTTCCTATATACTCCCTCCCCTTGGAAGATGTCTGTCTACATACCCAAACTAAGATGATGTCTGGCAATCTACTCCCCCACAGAAGATGTCTGTCTACTTACCACCCTTGGAACATCTATGTCTTTCTACTCCCCGGAAGATGTCTGTCAGTCTGCCCAACTTGGGAAATGTCTGTCTACGTGCCCTCCTTCGGAAGATGTCTATCATCCCCAGCCTCAGAAGAATTATGTCTATTTGTCCCGCACCAACAGTAGATGTCTGTGTACCTACCCCCTTAAGAAGAAGTCTGTTTACCAACCCCCCTTCAGGAGATTCTCAAACCACCCACCAGGAAAGTCTCTGTCTACCTATCCCTCCCCCCCCCCCCCCCTTTGGGAGATATGTGTCTACCTACAACACAACTCGGTAAATGTCTGTCTACCTACCCCTCAGAAGATGTCTGTTTATCCACACCTCCACAGATGATGTCTATCTACCTACCCCCTGCCCCCATCCTCCGAGGATGTCTGTCTTCCTACACCCTCAGAAGATGTCTGTCTACCTACCCCCCTTGGAAGATGTTGGTCTACTTACCCCTCTAGATGATGTCTGTCTACGTACGCCCATCAGAAGATGGCTGTCTACCAATCCACCAATGGGAGATGTCTGTCTACCAACCCCCTCGAAAGGTGCCTTTGTGCCTACCCCCTCAGAAGATTGTCTACCTACGAACACTCAGTAAATGTATGTATACCTACCCCCCCCCTCGGAAGAAGTCTGTCTAATTATTCCCCACCCCTTGGTAATTTCTGTCTACATACCACTCCCTTGCAAGATGTCTGTGTACCTACTCCCTCTTGAAAGATATCTGTTTACCTACATCTTCTGTGGGGAGGTAGGAAGACACACATCTTCCGCGAGGGGTAGGTAGACAGACATATTCCAAAGCAGGGTACATGGTCAGACATCTTCTGAAGGGTGGTAGGTAGACAGACATCCTCCAAGAGGGGGGGGGGAGACATTTTCTGTGGTGATAATGGTAGACAAACAATTCCAAGGAGGGGTAGTTAGACAGTCATCTTCTGAGTGGTTGTTTCTTAGTCAGACGTCTTCAAGGGGGAGGATTGGTAGACCGACAGTTTCCAAGGGGGGAGACATTTTTCGATTGGGGCCAAATAGGTAAACAGATATCCTTTGAGAGGGAGGTAGACATTTTCCGGGGGGGGGGGGGGAGATATTTTCGAGGGGGAGAGTAGATTGACATCTTCTGGGAGGGGGGAGATAGTATTCTTCCATGGGGGGAGGTGAGTTGTCAGACATCTTCAAAGGTTGGGGAGGGGGGGTCGGTAGACAGACATCTTCCAAAAAATGTCGGTAAGTAGACAGACATCTTCTGTGGGAAGTGATGGTATGTACACTTACATCTTCTGATGGGTTCGGGTAGATAAACAGGCATCTTTCATGATGGGGGGATAGAGCTCCTCGAAGATGGGGTGTAGATGTCTTTGGCAAGGAGGGTAGATAAACATATTCCGAGAGGGGGTTAGATAGATTTCTTCCATAGCGGGGATAGATAGACTTGTCCCGAGTTTGTGAGGTAGACAGACATACAGACATCTTCCTAGAATTTGGAGGTAGGCAAACATATTCAGAATGGGCAGTAGACACATTCCAAATGAAGGGAGGCTGTAGAAATCTTCTGAGTCTAGGATAAATGTTCTCTGAGAGGAGGGGCTAGATGGAAATCTTAACAGGGGTGGGGTAGGTAGTCAGACATATTCTGAGAGGAGGGGGTTGATAGACAGGCATCTTTCATGAGGTGAGTTATAGACATCCGCCTGGGGGATAGACATCTTCTGAGGTGGGGATAGGTATCTTCCAGTGGGTGTAGATATCTGTGGGTGGGGTAGATAGACATCTTCTGAGGTGTTGGTTGATAGTCACCTTCCTAGTGGAGGGATACAGATATTTTCCGCCTGGGCTGGGTAGATAATCTTCTGAAGGGGGGTAGACGTCTTCCAAGGGGGGGTAGAGAGACAGCTTCTGAGGGGGGTAGATAGACATTTTCCAAGGATGGGGGCAGATACACATCTTCTGAGGGGGTAGATACACCTCTTCCGAGGAAGGTATGGATAGATAATCTTATGAGGTGGGTGTTGGTAGGCATCAGCTGAAGGGGGCTAGATTGGCATCTTCCGATGTGGAAGGGTTTAGGTAGGCATTTTTAGAGGGAGGGATTTCTTCCCAGGGGTTTAGATAGGCATCTTCCAAGTGGGTGTAGAATGACATCTCAGAGAGGGGGTAGACAAAATCTTCCGAGAGGGGGTAGATAGAAAGACATCTTTCGATGGGAGAGTAGGTAAGCAGACATCTTTTGAGTGGGGTTGGTAAACTGACATCTTCCAAAGGGGCAAGGTAGACATATAGTTTCTGAGGGTGGGGCATAGGTAGACTGACACTTTCCGATGTGTGGTAAGTAGAATTACATCTTCTGAAGTGATGGGGTAGGTAGACAGACATTTTCCAAAGGGGTGTAGGTATACAGACATATACCTAGAGGGAAGGTAGACAGACATGTCCCGAGTGGTGGTAGGTAGACAGCCATCTTCCAGTTGGGTAGGTACACAGACATCATCCAAGGAGGTTAGAAGGACAGACATTTTCCATGTGGGGGTTGGTAGACATAAATCATCTGAGGGGGGAGAGACATCTTTTGAGGGGAGGGTACATAGACGGACATCTTCAGAGAGGAGGTAGTCATCCTCCGAGAGGGAGATAGTCATCCTCCAAGAGGGGGAGTAGATGTCTTCCAAGATGGGAGGCAGTTGTACATCTTCCACTGGTCTTAGCTAGGCAGACATCTTCTGAGGGAGGGTATGTAGCAGACATCTTCTGAGGGGGATAACGTCGACAGTCATCTTCTGATCGGGGTGGGTGGGTAGACAGACATCTTCCGAGTGGTGGTAGGTATGGAGACATCTTCTGAGGCTGGATTCGGTAGACAGGCATCTTCCAAGGGGGGGTGTTGGAAGACAGATATTTTTCAAGGGGTGGGAAACATCTTCTAAAGGATGCAGTTTGGTAAGCAGTATCCTCCGAGAGGGGTCTAGACATTCTGTGAGGGGGATAACGTCGACAGTCATCTTCTGATTGGGGGGGGGGGGGCTAGGTAGAAAGACATCTTGCGAGGAGTGTTAGGTATGGAGACATCTTCTGAGCCTGGGTGCGGTAGAAAGACATCTTCCAAGGGGTGGAGGGGGGTGTTGGAAGACAGACATCTTCCAAGGGGTGGGAAGCACCTTCTAAAGGATGCAGTTTGGTAGACAGACATCCTACGAGAGAGGATGTAGACATTCTCAGATGGGGAGTGTATATCTTCTGAGAGGAGTGGTAGATTGACATCTTCCGAGAGGGGGGAGATACTTTTCTTCCATGGCGGCAATAGATAGATATCTTCCGAGAGGAGGTACATAGATAGACATGTTTAAATGTGTGGTGAATGTACACAGACAACTTTCGAGAAGGGGGGTAGGTATACAGACATCCTCAGAGGGGGTGGGTTGGGAGACAGACATCTTCCGAGATAGGGATAAGATAGAGACAAATCATTCAAGGTGTGGTAGATAAATATACAGATTCTGAGGGGTTTAGGTAAACATTCATATTATGACGGGTTGTGGGTGTAGGTAGACAGAAACCATCCGAGGAGGGGTATTTAGGCAGATAATGTCTGAGAGGGTTTATGTAGACTGGCATCTTCTGAGGGGTTGTAGGAGGACAGATATCTTCCAAGTGGAGGGTTGGTAGACAGACATCTTCAGATGTGGGGTGGGGTAGGTAGCCAGACATCTTCCAATAGGGGGTTGGTAGGCAGACATATCATGTGAGGGGATGGTTTAGACAACCTTCTTCTGATGGGTGGGTGGGTAGACTGACATCTTCCATGATGGGGTGTAGGCAGAGAGACATTGTCCGAGGCAGGGTGACTATAGACATTTTTCGAGAGGGGGGGTAGTTAGACAGACTTCTTCTGGGGGGTTGTAGGTAAACTGACCTCTTCAGAGGGGTGGCGTAGAATGACATTTGCCAAGAGGGGTAGGTAGAGAGACATTTTCCGATGGTGGAAAGTAGACAACATCTTCTGATGAGTGTAGGTAGACAGACATCTTCCGAGGGGGATGTGTAGGTGGACATACATCTTCCGATGGTTGGTGGGTACATAGACAGACATATTCCAATGGGTGCGGTAGGTAGACAAACATCTTCCAAGTGCGGGCGTCGTAGACAGATATCATACAAAAGTTCATGTAGGTAGACACACATCTTCTGAGGGGGTGTAGGGAGACAGACATTTTCCGAGGGGTGTACATAGACATACATTTTCCACGTGGGGTCTAGGTAGACAGACATCTTCAGATGAGGGGGTAATTAGACAATCATCTTCTGGGGTAGGCTGACAGACATATTCAGAAGTATGGGTTGGTAGACAATACTTTATGACTGGAGGGATGTAGAGAGACATCTTCCAAGGGGTGTAAGTAGGTAGACAGACCTCTTCTGTTGTGGGATTTGTAGGTAGGCAGACATCTTCCGAAGCAGAGGTGTTGGTAAACAGACAATTATCATGGACAGGGTTAGGTAGGCAGACATCTTCCCAGTGAAGTTTTGTAGACAGACATCTTCCAACGAGGGGTTAGGTAGACTGACACCTTCTGAGGCAGGGTAGGTAGATAGTCATCTTCGGAGGAGTGTTTGGTATACAGACATCTTCTGAACGGGTGTAGGTATACAGACATATACCTAAGGGGGAGGTAGACAGACATCATGGGAGTGGGGGTACGTAGACAGACAGGTGGGTAGGTATACAGACATCTTCCGAGGGGGATTAGGAGGACAGACATTTTCCATTTGAGGGTTGATAGACTTACATCATCTGAGGGAGGAGAAATATCTTTTGAGAGGAGGGTATGTAGACAGACATTTCAGAGAGAGGGTAGACATCATCCGAGAGGGAGGTAGTCATCCTCCAACACAGGGGTAGATATCTTCCAAGAGGGGTGTAAATAAATATCTTCCAAGATGCGAGGTAGATGGACCTCTTCCGAGGGTTTTAGGTAGGCAGACATGTTCCGAGGTGTGGCATGTAGACATACACCTTCTGAGGGGAATAAGGTAGACAGTCATCTTCTTATGGGAAATGGGTAGGTAGACAGACATATTCCAAGGGAGGGGGGTAGGTAAGGAGGAGATATATTCTGAGGGTGAGTTCAGTACTCAGACATCTTCTGAGGGGTGTTCATGGTAGACAGACATCTTTCAAAGGGGGGGAGACATCTTCCAAAGTATGCGTTTTGGTATACAGACATCCTCCAAGAGGGGTGTGGACATTCTCTGATGTGGGAGTAGATATCTTCCCAGAGGAGTGGTAGTTTAACAACTTCCGAGAGTGGGGGGTTGGGTAGGCAGACAGATATCCTCAGAGGTAGGGGTAGGGAGACAGATATCTCCCACAGGAGGGATAAAATCGAATCATTTGAAGGGGGTAGATAGGCATACATCTTCTGAGGGGTTTAGGTAGACATTCATCTTATGACAGGGGAAGGGGGTAGGTAGGCAGACATATTCTGAAGAGTTGTAGGAGGACGGACATATTCCAAGGGGGTAGGTAGACAGGCATCTACAGAGGGGGTTAGGTAGACAGCCTTATCAGAGGTGTATAGGTAGACAGACATCTTCTAAGGGGTTTGGTAGACCAACATTTCCTAAGGAGTGGCAGGTAGACAAACTTCTTCCGAGTGTGGGTGGGTATGTAGACAGACACCAGTAAGGAATTGTAGGCTGACAGACATCCTTTGTGATAGATGGTAGGTAGGCAGAAATATTCCGAAGGGAGGGTTGGAAAACATACATCTTCCAATGGAAGGGGTAGGTAGTCATACATCTTCTGAGGGCTGGGTTTAGGTATACAGAGATCTTTCCAAGGGGGGCCAGGTAAGTAGACAGACATATACTCAGGGTAGGGGGATGAGAGACAGACATTTTCCGAGGGGGAGGGGTAGGTAGACAGACATCTTCTGATGGTTGGGTAGGTAGACAGACATCTTCCGGGGTGGACAGCTAATCGGACATGGTTTGAGGGAGCTTAGGTAGACAGACATTTCCGATGGGGAGTGTAGGTAGACAGACATATTCTAAGGGTGGGGAGATGAGAGACATTTTCTGATGTGGAGATAGGTAGACAGACGTCTTCTGAGGGGTTGTAGGTAGACAGACATCTTCCAAGCGGGAGCTGTAGGTAGACAGACATCTTCAGAAGGAGATTGTAGGTTGATGGACATATTTTGTGCAGGTAATGATAGATAAACAAATTCCAAGGGGTGGTAGTTTAACAGACATCTTCCCAGGGGGGCTGAGTAGATAGACAGACATCATCCAACGTGGGTAGACAGACATATTCCAGGTGGAGTAGACATCCTCCAAGGGGTAGACATCTTCGAATGGTGGTGAGGGTAGGTAGACATCCTATGAGAGTGGGGTTAGAGATTCTCTGAGAGGGGGGTGTAGACAGCTACCAAGAGTGGAGGTAGATAGACATATTCCGAGTGGGGGGGGGGGGGGGTTGGATAGAAATCTTCTGGGGGTCGAAATTTGGCATTTGGTAGACTGGGCTTTTCTGAGACTGTGTTTGGAAGACATTTTCCGAGGTGGGAGGTAGACAGATATATTCCGAGGCAGTTGGTAGGTAGACAGACTAATTCCAAGGTGGTTGGTATGCTGACAGACATCTTCTGAGGGGGGGGGGGGGTAGACAGACATCGCCTGAGGGGCTGGAAGACACCTTCCAAAGTTTGGGGGTCTCTAGACTTCTTCCGAGACAGGGGTAAACAACTTCCGAGTGGGGGGGCTGAGTAGGGGTTGGGATAGGTAGACAGACAAATTCTGAGAGGGCAGGTAGGTAGATAGACTTCTCCTTAGTGTGGGGGGGGGGGGGGTGTTGAGAGACATCTTTCAGGGTGATAGACATCTTACGAGGTGGGGAGAGAGTTTTTGTGGGGGTATAGATAGACATCTTCACAGGGTGAGGTAGGTGGACAAACATCTTCCTTAGGGGCGTGAGGTAGGCAGACATCTGACGAGGGGGCAGGTAGACAGACATCTCCTGTGGAGAGTTACGTAGACTGACATTTTATAAGGAGCAAGTAGGTAGAATTACATATTAGGTGGTGGGGCGATGAGAGACAGACAGCTTTCGATGGGGTAGAGGTAGTATGAAATCTTCCGATGTGGGAGGTGTAGGTAGATATCATCTGAGAGGGGTAGGTACACAGACATCTCCCGAGGGGTGGGGTAGGTAGACATTCATATTCTGTGGGGAGGGGTAGGTAGTCATTCTAGGTAGACAGACATATTCCAAGGGTGTGGGTGGGTACACAGACATCATCTGAGGGGGGAGGGGCGGTGCAGGTTGACAGAGATCTTCCATGGATGGGTAGCTCGGTAGATATCTTCTGAGGGGGATAGATAGGCATATTTCGAAGGTGGGGTAGATAGGCACCTTCCCAGGGGGGGGGGGGCAGATCATCATGGGTGTGACGTCACGTGAGCTGCACTGCTGTTGAAATAGCTTGTTAATGTTTTATAAATTTTAGACTTCATTTACGTATTTTAAAGTTTTTTGTGTTATTATTTTTGCCGTAAAAGCAAATTATTAGTGGATTTTCATTTATCTCAGTCTTTCTTCCTGTGGTATTGACTCGAGTGGTCTATTACGTGTAAGTGTGCTTTCATGGTTCGTCTAAGCCTCGCGCGTTATCAGTGTGTTTACATTTTGCGGCGTGCACTGCATCTGCAGCGGTTATAAGCTAAGTACTGACGAACTTGTTTGTGCTCTGTAATACGTTATTAAACTGAATAGATTGCAGTGGTGTTGCTTGCCATTTTTGGCGAAATAATGACTTAATAAACTCTTGTAATCGTTCGCTCGCTGTGTTTTATAGAGTTTTCAGTGTGTTGAAGTCGTTTAGTAAATTTCGTGCTTTAGTTTTCAACTGGCGTTTAGTTTAAATTTTTTTGTTTTAGCCAATAATTTTGTGAAGTTTTGCTGGTATTGGTATCGGCTGTGTTGTAGTAGTATTAATACAAGTAGCTGCTTTCTTAGTAGGCAGAGAATTTCGAGACCATAGTTGTTAGTTCTTAAATAGTGCTGCTTTTGTAACTGAACTTTGGTAACGTAGACGTATAGTTTTTTTTAGTAACTGTAAAATTTTATCGTGAGTGAGAAGTGATTGCTATGTCGTAGGTTTGTGAGTAGTGGATTAAGCTGTGGGATTTGTTCAAAGTATTTTCATTGGGGGGAATGCGGTGGGGAAGCCAGTGGTCATTTGAGGGTGATCCTGTCCTGGGAATGTAGAATCTGTAATAGAAACAAGTTAATAGAGGAGCAGGAGCGTAAGATCTGTGCCCTTCAGGTGCAGTTACAATGCGCAAAGGAGGAACTAGATAAGTTGAGGAGGGTGAAGGGTGCTGGGGAATGGGAACTGGCAGTTGACAAGAAGATAGATAGGAAAAGGAGGTAGTCAGACAGTTTTACTTTGCATACATGCAATAGATACGACAAACTGTCAAAGTTGAGCGGAGAGGAGCCTCGTGTAGCTGTATATGGAGGTAACTTGCAGCCGTCCTCAGCAATTAGGAGGCCTAGGTTCTGCTGCTAGGTAGTTACCGGGTAGAGGTGTGGGCCAGCATTTGCAAGAAGTTTTGTGGAGTGAGTACCAGGTCACAAGCATTGTGAAGCCTAATGCAGGGTTGGCTCAGGTGGCTGAAAGCATAGGGGAGTTATGTAAGAATTTTACAAAGGAGGATCAGGTAGTGATAGTGGGTGGTGCTGGGAGCAGTCGCAATAGGGACAGGGGGTATGATGTCAGTGGTGACTTGGTTAAGATAGCTACTCAAACTGGTGGCACTAATGTGCTTTTCGTGCAACTGTTTCAGCATAATGATCGGCCACACCTTAATGCGGCTGTTGGGGGCGTAATTGTGGGGCTGGGGAGTGCAGTGATGGGAGAGGGCATGGATCACATCTCAGTGGTGCCAGTTGTGTCTATCAGTAGATGGGGTTTCACTAGGCATGGCCTGCACCTCAATAGGTATGCGAAGGAGAGGCTACCTAAGCTTATAGGTGACAGTGTAGTGGGTGGTGGTGGCGGTAGTGGTGTCACTCATGGAAAAATTCCTGTAGTATTTGGTGTTAGAGCTGCACCTTTTTAATACTGAAGTCAGCTGATTGGTATACCAGCTTAAAGGAAGTGCCTCTAAGGTTCAAAAATGGTTCTAATGGCTCTGAGCACTATGCAAATTAACATATGGGGCCATCAGTCGCCTAGAACTTAGAACTAATTAAACCTAACTAACCTAAGGACGTCACACACATCCATGCCCGAGGCAGGATTCGAACCTGCGACCGTAGCAGTCGCGCGGTTCCGAACTGAGTGCTTAGAACCGCAAGACCACCGCGGCCGGCGTGCCTCTAAGGGCTCTCCTCCAGAGGATGTAATGTTTCCAAGTAGAGAAGGAATTGGCATATTTCATCAGAATATAAGAGTTATTAGAGATAAAGTTAGTGAACTGCTAGCCGATGTTAACGCTGAAATTATTTGTATATCAGAGCACCACTTCAATAAATTGATAATTTATAGGCTTCCTTTACCAGACTACATATTACCTGGCTGTTTCTCAAGGAGTTCCTTGCGGGGTGGGGAGGTGTCTCCGTACATAAAAAACAGTACGTTATTTGAGTCCATAGACTTATCACGACACTGCACTGAACAGATATTTGAAAGTTGTGCAGCATTTGTTGAATTTAGTGAAACTCAACTTCTAATTGCTGGTGTTTATAGGGCCTCTAACTCAAACTTCAGAGCATTTTTGCTTAAGCTAGAGAGGGTTCTTGATTCACTTTGTAGGAAGTACCAGAAAGTAGTTATATGTGGGGACTTCAATATTAATTTTGTATATGATTGTGCAAGAAAAAGGGGGGTTGGGTTGTTTGGGGAAGGAGACCAGACAGCGATGTCATTGGTCTCATCGGATTAGGGAAGGATGGGGAAGGAAGTCGGCCATGCCCTTTGAGAGGAACTAACCCAGAATTTGCCGGGAGTGATTTAGGGAAATCACGGAAAACCTGAATCAAGATGGCTGAACGCGGGACTGAACCGTCGTCCTCCCGAATGTGAGTCCAGTGCCTTAACCACTGCGCCACCTCGCTCGGTCCCAAGAAAAATGATGTTGGTAGATCTCCTAAATTCATATGATCTGATGCCAACTGTGTTTTGTTTTTTTTTTTCAAACTAGGGTGCAGGCGAATAGTAGCATTATTATAGACAATATTTTTATTCGTTCTTCAATACTAGATGGGCATCCTGTTAGTAAAAAAGGGAATGGCCTTTCAGACCATAATGCACAAATTTTAACACTAAAAGGTTTTTGTACTCAACCCAATGTCATATTTAGTTACAAGGAACGTAGGAAAGTCAATCCAACAGCAATAGAGTGTTTTTAAAACTTGTCAAGGAACAAGAGTGGCAAGATGTTTATAGTGCCAATAATACAGATGATAAATACAATGCTTTCCATGGCACATTTCTCATGCTCTTTGAGAGTTGTTTTCCATTAGACCATTCTGAATGGGGTACTAGCAGTAATAGACAGCACAGTTGGCTGACTAGTGGGATAAAGATTTCATGTAGAACATAGGGCGAATTATATCAAAATGTTAGAAGTAGTCACAATCAAGCTAAATAAAAATTTAGTTTCAACAGGAAATCATACAAATTTCTTCGCAAATACCTTTCTGAGATTGACGTCTGAAATACTCCTCTGTGATACAAACAAGAGAGAGATTGAGTCAATAACTATATCACTGAAGACTAAGGACTCTCATGGATATGATGGAGTGCCTAGAAGCATATTAAAGTACTGTGCTGCACATGTTAGCCCTGTATTTAGCCATATTTGCAATTTTTCCTTTACAGTTGGTCAGTTTCCTGACCGATTAAAGTACTCATCAGTAAAGCCGCTTTATGAAAAGGGAGAAAGGGATAATATAGATAATTTTAGACCTACTTCTATGCCATCAGTGTTTGCAAAAGTTACCGAAAAGGCTGTGCATGTAAGGTTAATTGATCACTTGATATCACACAATTTGCTGTCAAATGAACAGTTCGGTTTTAGAAGCCGTCTGACAACTGAAAATGCTGTATTCTGGCGTACAGACGTACTTTTATGCAAAATCGTAAGGTCCTAGCTCTTGTCCAATGCACCAAAGCCGACAAATAAGTGAATAACCGATAACTAAAACTTGAATAGTACTTCTTCTTACTGGCTACTACATCTTCTTAGAAGATATTTCTGTGTTATAATATGATGTTTTCAGTTTTCTTCGCATACCGCAACACGCGACATAATTTTGCAGACGATAAATGTAACCGTTTCAGAGAGAAAAGCGGCCAATGTGAAGATGTGGCAATAAAGTCGATTCGATAGCAAATGACGAAAGCGGGCGGATTTCTGAAGTTTTTACTACGTATGAACAGTTTCCACATTCTCCCGTGCAACGTGGTTTCCAGACGTGGTTTCATGCTGAATCTTTAGGTCGTCGGTCATGTGCAATGTACCAAAGCCGGCAAATAAGTGAATAACCGATAACTAAAACTTGACTACTACTGCTTGTTACTGGCCGATAACATCTTCTTAGAAGCTTCTTCTGTGTTCTACTGTGGTGCTTTTAGTGTCTCCGCATACAGCGGCAAGAGACATAACTTTGCAGACGATGTATGTGACCGATTCAGAGAGAAAATCGACCAATATGACGATCTGGCGTTAAGTCGATTCTTTTGGCAAATGACGAAAACGGGCGGATTTCTCATGGTGTTACTACATATGAAAGCTTTTCTCATTCTCCCGTGCAACGTGGCGTACAGACGTACTTTCATGCAAAATCTTGAGAACTTAGCTCATGTCCAATGTACCAAAGCCGGCAAATAAATGAATAAACCGATATTTAAACTTGAATAGTACTGCTTCTTATTGGCTATTACATCTTCTTAGAAGCTTTTTCTGTGTTCTAATATGATGTTTTCAGTTTTTTCTGCATACCGCAACACGCGACATAATTTTGCAGCCGCTAAATGTAACCGTTTCAGAGAGAAAAGCGGCCAATATGACGATCTGACATTAAGTCGATTCGATGGAAAATGTCGAAAACGGGCGGATTTCTCATGTTGTTACTACATATGAACATTTTTTATATTCTCCCGTGCAACGTGGCGTACAGACGTACTCTCATGCATAATCTTAAGGTCCTAGCTCATGTCCAATGCACCAAGGCGGCAAATAAGTGAATAACCGATAACTAAAGCATGTATATTACTGCTTCCTACTTTCGATTATATCTTCTTTGAAGCTTTTTCTTTGTTCTAATATAATGTTTTCAGTTTTTTTCGCATACCCCAACACGCGACATAACTTTACAGACGATAAATGTAACCGTTTCAGAGAGAAAAGTAGCCAATATGACGATCTGACAATAAGTCGATTCAATGGCAAATGTCGAAAACGGGCGGATTTCTCATGTTGTTAGTACATATGAACACTTTTCACATTCTCCCGTGCAACGTGGCGTACATACGTACTTTCATGCAAAATCTTAAGGTCCTAGCTCATGTCCAACCGTGCGACTGCTAAGGTCGCAGGTTCGAATCCTGCCTGGGGCATGGATGTGTGTGATCTCCTTGGGTGAGTTAGGTTTAAGTAGTTCTAAGTTCTAGGGGACTAACGACCTCAGCAGTTGAGTCCCATTGTGCTCAGAGCCATTTGAACTGATGTTTAATGCACCAAAGCCGGCAAATAAGTCAATAGTATAGTTCTGCTTGCTACTTTCGATTACATCTTCTTAGAAGCTTTTTTTGTGTTCTAATATGATGTTTTCAGTTTCTTCCGCATATTGCAATACGCGACATACATTTCCAGACGATAAATGTAACTGTTTCAGAGAGAAAAGCGGCCAATGTGACGATCTGGCATTAAGTCGATTCGATGGCAAATGACGAAACCGAGCGGATCTCTCAAATTTTTACTACATATGAACAGTTTTCACATTCCCCCGCGCAATGTGATTTCCAGACGTCGTTTCATGCGAAATTTATAGGTCGTCGGTCATGTCCAATATACCAAACCCGGCAAATAAGTGAATTACCGATAACTAAATCTAGAATAGTACTGCTTCTTATTGGCGATTACATCTTCTTCGAAGCTTTTTCTGTGTTCTAATATAATGTTTTCAGTTTTTTTCCATACCGCAACACGCGAAATAATTTTGCAGACGATGGATGTAACCTGTTCAGAGAGAAAAGCGGCCAATGGGACGATCTGGCAATACATTCGACTCTATAGCAAATGATGAAAGCGATCGGGTTTCTTAGGTTTTTAATACATATGAACGCTTTCCACATTCTCCCGTGCAACGTGTCGTACAGACGTACTTCCTTGCAAAATCTTAACGTCCTAGCTCATGTCCAAGGCACAAAAGCCGGAAAATAAGTGAGTAACCGATAACTAGAACTTGACTAGTACTGCTTGTTACTGGCCAATTACATCTTCTTAGAAGCTTCTTCTGTGACTACTATAGTGATTTTAGTATCTGCGCATACCGCGGCAAGCGACATAACTTAGCATACGATGAATGTAACCGTTTCAGAGAGAAAAGCCACCAGTGTGACGATCAGTCATTAAGTCGATTCGATGGCAAATGACGAAAACGGGCGGATTTCTCATAGTGTTACTACATATGAAAACTTTTCTCATTCTCCTGTGCAACGTGGCGTAGAGACGTACTTTCATGCAAAATCTTAAGAACTTAGCTCATGTCCAATGTACCAAAGCCGGCAAATAAGTGAATAAACCGATATTTAAACTTGAATAGTACTGCTTCTTATTGGCTATTACATCTTCTTAGAAGCTTTTTCTGTGTTCTAATATGATGTTTTCAGTTTTTTCTGCATACCGCAACACGCGACATAATTTTGCAGCCGCTAAATGTAACCGTTTCAGAGAGAAAAGCGGCCAATATGACGATCTGACATTAAGTCGATTGGATGGAAAATGTCGAAAACGGGCGGATTTCTCATGTTGTTACTACATATGAACATTTTTTATATTCTCCCGTGCAACGTGGCGTACAGACGTACTCTCATGCATAATCTTAAGGTCCTAGTTCATGTCCAATGCACCAAGGCGGCAAATAAGTGAATAACCGATAACTAAAGCATGTATATTACTGCTTCCTACTTTCGATTATATCTTCTTTGAAGCTTTTTCTTTGTTCTAATGTAATGTTTTCAGTTTTTTCCGCATACCCCAACACGCGACATAACTTTACAGACGATAAATGTAACCGTTTCAGAGAGAAAAGTAGCCAATTTGACGATCTGACAATAAGACGATTCAATGGCAAATGTCGAAAACGGGCGGATTTCTCATGTTGTTAGTACATATGAACACTTTTCACATTCTCCCGTGCAACGTGGCGTACATACGTACTTTCATGCAAAATCTTAAGCTCCTAGCTCATGTCCAACCGTGCGACTGCTAAGGTCGCAGGTTCGAATCCTGCCTGGGGCATGGATGTGTGTGATCTCCTTAAGTGAGTTAGGTTTAAGTAGTTCTAAGTTCTAGGGGACTAACGACCTCAGCAGTTGAGTCCCATTGTGCTCAGAGCCATTTGAACTGATGTTTAATGCACCAAAGCCGGCAAATAAGTCAATAGTAAAGTTCTGCTTGCTACTTTCGATTACATCTTCTTAGAAGCTTTTTTGTGTTCTAATATGATGTTTTCAGTTTCTTCCGCATATTGCAATACGCGACATACATTTCCAGACGATAAATGTAACTGTTTCAGAGAGAAAAGCGGCCAATGTGACGATCTGGTATTAAGTATTTCGATGGCAAATGACGAAACCAAGGGGATCTCTCAAATTTTTACTACGTATGAACAGTTTCCACATTCTCCCGTGCAACGTGGTTTCCAGACGTGGTTTCATTCTGAATCTTTAGGTCGTCGGTCATGTGCAATGTACCAAAGCCGGCAAATAAGTGAATAACCGATAACTAAAACTTGACTACTACTGCTTGTTACTGGCCGATAAAATCTTCTTAGAAGCTTCTTCTGTGTTCTACTATGGTGCTTTTAGTGTCTCCGCATACCGCGGCAAGAGACATAACTTTGCCGACGATGAATGTGACCGATTCAGAGAGAAAATCGACCAATATGACGATCTGGCGTTAAGTCGATTCTTATGGCAAATGACGAAAACGGGCGGATTTCTCATGGTGTTACAACATATGAAAGCTTTTCTCATTCTCCCGTACAACGTGGCGTACAGACGTACTTTCATGCAAAATCTTAAGATCTTAGCTCATGTCCAATGTACCAAAGCCGGCAAATAAGTCAATAAACCGATATTGAAACTTGAATAGTACTGCTTCTTATTGGCTATTACATCTTCTTAGAAGATTTTTCTGTGTTCTAATATAATGTTTTCTGTTTTTTCCGCATACCCCAACACGCGACATAACTTTACAGACGATAAATGTAACCGTTTCAGAGAGAAAAGTAGCCAATATGACGATCTGACAATAAGTCGATTCAATGGCAAATGTCGAAAACGGGCGGATTTCTCATGTTGTTAGTACATATGAACACTTTTCACATTCTCCCGTGCAACGTGGCGTACATACGTACTTTCATGCAAAATCTTAAGGTCCTAGCTCATGTCCAACCGTGCGACTGCTAAGGTCGCAGGTTCGAATCCTGCCTGGGGCATGGATGTGTGTGATCTCCTTGGGTGAGTTAGGTTTAAGTAGTTCTAAGTTCTAGGGGACTAACGACCTCAGCAGTTGAGTCCCATTGTGCTCAGAGCCATTTGAACTGATGTTCAATGCACCAAAGCCGGCAAATAAGTCAATAGTATAGTTCTGCTTGCTACTTTCGATTACATCTTCTTAGAAGCTTTTTTTGTGTTCTAATATGATGTTTTCAGTTTCTTCCGCATATTGCAATACGCGACATACATTTCCAGACGATAAATGTAACTGTTTCAGAGAGAAAAGCGGCCAATGTGACGATCTGGCATCAAGTCGATTCGATGGCAAATGACGAAACCGGGCGGATCTCTCAAATTTTTACTACATATGAACAGTTTTCACATTCCAGCGCGCAATGTGATTTCCAGACGTCGTTTCATGCGAAATCTATTGGTCGTCGGTCATGTCCAATATACCAAAATCGGCAAATAAGTGAATTACCGATAACTATATCTTGAATAGTACTGCTTCTTATTGGCGATTACATCTTCTTCGAAGCTTTTTCTGTGTTCTAATATAATGTTTTCAGTTTTTTTCCATACCGCAACACGCGAAATAATTTTGCAGACGATGGATGTAACCTGTTCAGAGAGAAAAGCGGCCAATGGGACGATCTGGCAATACATTCGACTCTATAGCAAATGACGAAAGCGATCGGGTTTCTCAGGTTTTTACTACATATGAACACTTTCCACATTCTCCCGTGCAACGTGTCGTACAGACGTACTTTCTTGCAAAATCTTAAGGTCCTAGCTCATGTCCAATGCACAAAAGCCGGAAAATAATTGAGTAACCGATAACTAGAACTTGACTAGTACTGCTTGTTACTGGCCAATTACATCTTCTTAGAAGCTTCTTCTGTGACTACTATAGTGATTTTAGTATCTGCGCATACCGCGGCAAGCGACATAACTTTGCATACGATGAATGTAACCGTTTCAGAGAGAAAAGCCACCAGTGTGACGATCTGTCATTAAGTCGATTCGACGGCAAATGACGAAAACGGGCGGATTTCTCATGGTGTTACTACATATGAAAACTTTTCTCATTCTCCCGTGCAACGTGGCGTACAGACGTACTTTCATGCAAAATCTTAAGGTCGTAGCTCATGTCCAATGCACCAAAGCCGGCAAATAAGTGAATAAACCGATAACTGAAACTTGAATAGTACTGCTTCTTACTGGCAATTACATCTTCTTTGAAGCTTTTTCTGTGTTCTAATATAATGTTTTCAGTTTTTTCCGCATACCGCAAGACGCGACATAATTTTGCATACGATAAATGTAACCGTTTCAGAGAGAAAAGCGGCCAATGTTACGATCTGGCATTAAGTCGATTCGAACGCAAATGACGAAAACGGGCGGATTTCTCATGTTGTTACTATTATGTACAACTTTGTCGTTCTCCCGTGCAACGTGGCGTACAGACGTAATTTCATGCAAAATCTTAAGGTTATAGCTCACGTCCAATGCACCAAAGCTTGCAAATAAGTGAATAACCGATAGCAAAAACTTGAAAGTACTGCTTCCTACTTTCGATTACATCTTCTTAGAAGCTTTTTTGTGTTCTGATATGATGTTTTCAGTTTTTTCCACATATTGCAAACACGTGGCACAAATTTCCAGACGATAAATGTAACCGTTTCAGAGAGAAAAGCGGCCAATGGAACGATCTGGCAATACATTCGATTCGTTAGCAAATGACGAAAGCGATGGATTTCTCAGGTTTTTACTACATATGAACACTTTCTACATTCTCCCGTGCAACGTGGCGTACAGACGTACTTTCATGCAAAATCCTAAGGTCCTAGCTCATGTCCAATGCAATAAAGCCGCAAATAAGAAAATAACCGATCGCTTAAACTTGAATAGTACTGCTTCCTACTTTCGATTACATCTTCTTAGAAGCTTTTTTTGTGTTCTAATAAGATGTTTTCAGTTTTTTCCGCATATTGCAATACGCGACATACATTTCCAGACGATAAATGTAACTGTTTCAGAGAGAAAAGCAGCCAATGTGAAGATGTTGCAATAAAATCGATTCGGTAGCAAATGAAGAAAGCGGGCGGTTTTCTCCAGTTTTTACTACATATGAACAGTTTCCACATTCCCCCGTGCAATGTGGTTTCCAGACGTCGTTTCATGCAAAATCTTTACGTCGTCGGTCATGTCCAATGTACCAAAGGCGGCAAATAAGTGAATAACCGATAACTAAAACTTGAATAGTACAGCTTCTTATTGGCGATTACATCTTCTTAGAAGCTTTTTCTGTGTTCTAATATGATGTTTTCAGTTCTTTTCCGCATATTGCAACACACGACATAAATTTCCAGACGGTAAATGTAACCTTTTCAGTGAGAAAAGCGGCCAATATGACGCTCTATCATTAATTCGATTCGATGGCAAATGTCGAAAACGGGCGGATTTTTCATGTGGTTACTACATGTGAACACTTTTCACATCCTCCTGTGCATCGTGGTTTCCAGACGTCGTTTCATGCAAAATCATTAGGTCGTCGGTCATGTCCAATGTACCAAAGCCGGCAAATATGTGAATAACTGATAACTAACACTTGAATAACACTGCTTGTTACTGGCCGATTACATTTTCTTAGAAGCATCCTCTGTGTTCTACTATTTTGCCTTTAGTGTCTGCGCATACCGCGGCAATCGACGTAACTTTGCAGACGATGAATGTAACAGTTTCAAAGAGAAAAGCGGCCAATGTGACGATCTGGCATTAAGTCGATTCGAAGGATAATGTCGAAAACGGTCGGATTTCTCATGTTGTTACTACATATGAACATCTTTTACATTCACCCGTGCAACGTGGCGTACAGACGTACTCTCATGCAAAATCTTAAGGTCCTTGCTCATGTCCAATGCACCAAGGCGGAAAATAAGTGAATAACCGATTACTAAAGCTTGTATATTACTGCTTCCTACTTTCGATTACATCTTCTTAGAAGCTTTTTCTGTGTTCTAATATAATGTTTTCAGTTTTTTCTGCATATTGCAATAAGCGACATAAATTTCCAGGCGATAAATGTAACTGTTTCAGAGAGAAAAGCGGCCAATGTGAAGATCTGGTAATACTTTCGATTCGATAGCAAACGACGAAAGCGATTGAATTCCTCAGGTTATTACTACGTATGAACACTTTCCACATTCTCCCGTGCAACGTGGCGTACAGACGTACTTTCATGCAAAATCTTAAGGTCCTAGTTCATGTCCAACCGTGCGACTGCGAAGGTCGCAGGTTCGAATCCTGCCTGGGGCATGGATGTGTGTGATCTCCTTAGGTGCGTTAGGTTTAAGTAGTTCTAAGTTGTAGGGGACTAATGATCTCAGCAGTTGAGTCCCATTGTGCTCAGAGCCATTTAAACTGATGTCCAATGCACCAAAGCCGGCAAATTAGTAAATAACCGATAGCTAAAACGTGAATAGTACTGCTTCCTACATTCGATTACATCTTCTTAGAAGCTTTTTTCGTGATCTAATATGATTTTTTCAGTTTTTTCCTCATATTGCAATACGCGACATACATTTCCAGACGATAAATGTAATTGTGTCAGAGAGAAAAGCTGCCAATGTGAAGATGTGGCAATATAATAGATTCGGTAGCAAATGACGAAAGCTGGCGGTTTTCTGTAGTTTTTACTACATATGAACAGTTTCCACATTCCCCCGTGCAAAGTGGTTTCCAGACGTCGTTTCATGCAAAACTTTAGGTCGTCGGTCATGTCCAATGTACCAAAGGCGGAAAATAAGTGAATAACCGATAGCTAAAACTTGAATAGTACTGCTTCTTACTTGCGATTACATCTTCTTAGATGCTTTTACTATGTTCTAATATGATGTTTTCAGTTTTTTCCTCATACCGGAAAACACGTCAAAATTTTGCAGATGATAAATGTAACCGTTTCAGAAACAAAAGCGGCCAATGTGAAGATGTTGCAATAAAATAGATTCAGTTGCAAATGACGAACGCAGGCATTTTTCTCTAGTTTATACTACATATGAACAGTTTCCACATTCCCCCGTGCAATGTGGTTTCCAGACGTCGTTTCATGCAAAATCTTTAGGTCTTCGGTCATGTCCAATGTACCAAAGGTGGCAAATATGTGAATAACCGACAACTAAATCTTGAATAGTGCTGCTTCTTATTGGCGATTACATCTTCGTAGAATGTGCTTCTGTATTATACTATGTTGCTTTTGTGTCTCCACATACTGCGGCAAGCGACATATCTTTGCAGACGATGAATGTCTTTACTACATATGAACACTTTTCACATTTTCATATGCAACGCGTCTGCTAGACCTCCCCTCATGCAAAATCTTAAGGTACTAACTCATGTACAAGGCACCAAAGTCGGCTAAATATTCAATTTTCGGTAATTAAAACTTGAATTGTATTGCTTCTTGCCGGCTACTACATCAACTTAGAAGCTTCTTCTGTGTTCTACTATGGTGCTTTTAGTGTCTCCGCATACCTCAGAACGCAAAATAGCTTTGCACACGATAAATGTAACCGTTTCAGAGAGAAGAGCAGCCAACGTGACGATCTGGCATAAAGTAGATTCGATAGCAAATGACGAAAACGAACGAATTTCTCTGGTTTATACTACATATGAACACTCTTCACATTCTCCCATGCAACGTGGCTGCTAGTCCTCCCTTCATGCAAAATCTTAAAGTTCTAGCTCATGTCTAAGGCACCAAAGCCGGCTAAAATATCACAAGTCGATAACTGATTTTGAGTCGTACTGCTTCTTACTGGTTATTAATTCAACTTAAAAGCTTCTTCTGCGTTCTACTATGGTACATTTAGTGTCTCCGCATTCCGCAGCACGCGACATAGTTTTGCACATGATAAATGTAATCGTTTCATACAGAAGAGCGGCAAATGTGACTATCTGACACTAAGTCGATTCGATAGCAAATGACGAAAACGGGCGGATCTCTTACGTTTTTACTACATATGAATTCTTTTCACATTCTCCCGTACAACGGGCTGATAGTCCTCCCTTCATGCAACATCTTAAGGTTCTTGCTCATGTCCAAGGCACCAAAACCGGCTAAAAAATCCAAAATCGATAACTAAAACTTAAATTGTACTGCTTCTTACTGTCTATTACATAAACTTAGAAGTTTCTTCTGTGTTCCACTACTGTGCTTTCAGTGTATCAGCATATCGCAGCACGCGACATAGCTTTGCACACGATACATGTAACCGTTTCAGAGAGAAGTGTGGCCAAAGTAAGGATCTGACATTAAGTCGATTCAATAGCAAATGACGAAAACGGCGGATTTCTCAGGTTTTTACTACATATGAACACTCTTCACATTGTCCCGTGCAACGTGGCTGCTAGTCCTCCATTCATGAAAAATCTTAATGTCCAAGCTCATGTCCAAGGCACCAAAGCCGGCTAAAAAGTCAAAAATCGATAACTAAACTTGAGTTGTACTGCTTCTTACTTGCTATTACATCAACTTATAATCTTATTCTGTGTTCTACTATGGTGCTTTTAGTGTCTCCGCATATCGCAGCACGCAACATAGCTTTGCACACGATAAATGTAACCGTTTCAGAGAGAATAGCGGCCAATGTGACCATCTGACATTAACTCGATTCGATAGCAAATGACGAAACGGGCAGATTTATTAGGTTGTTTCTACATATGAACACTTTTCACATTCCCACGCGCAACGTGGCTGCTAGTCCTCCCTTCATGCAACATCTTAAGGTACTAACTCATGTTTAAGTCACCAAACCAGGCTAGTGAGTCAATAATCGGTAACTAAAACTAGAATTGTAGTACTCCTTACTACCCGATTATATCAACTTAGAAACTTTTTCTGTGTACGACCATGATTCATTTAGTGTCTCCGCATACTTCAAAACGCTACATAGTTTGGAAATGAAACCGTTTCAGAGATATGAGCCTCCAATGATTCGATCGTTCATTAAGTCGATTCGATAGCAAATGAAGAAAACGGGAGGATATCTGAGGGTTTTACAACATATGAACACATTTCACATTCACCCGTGCAACGCGGATGCTAGTCCTCCCTTCATGCAAAATCTTAAGGTCCTAGCTCATTTCCAAGGCACCGAAGAAGGGAAAAACGTCAGTAATCGATAACTAAAACTTGTATTTTACTGCTTCTTACTGGCTATTACATCAACTTAGAAGTTTCTTCTGTGTTCTACTATGGTGCTTTCATTGTCTCCGCATTCCGCATTTCCGAGAGAAGAGCGGCCACTGTGACGATGTGACATTAAGTCGTTTGGAAAGCTAATGATGAAAACTGGCAAATTTTTCAGGTTTTTACTACATATGAACACCTTTCACATTCTCCCTTGCAACGTGGCTGCTATTCCTCCATTCATACAAAATTTTAAGGTCCTAGCTAATGTCCAAGGCACCAAAGCCGGCTAAAAAGTCAAAAATCAATAACTAAAACTTGAATTGTAAAGCTTCTTACTGGCTATTACATCACCTTAGAAGCTTCTTCTGTGTTCTACTATGGGCTTTTAGTGTCTCCGCATTCCGCAGCACGCGACATAGCTTTGCACACGATAAATGTAACCGTTTCAGGGAGAAGAGGAGCCAATGTGACGATCTGACATTAAGACGATTCGATAGCAAGTGAAGAAAACGGGCGGATTTCTTAGGTTTTTACTACATATGAACAATTTTCACATTCTCCCGTGCAACGTTGCTGCTGGTCCTCCCTTCATGCATAATATTAAGGCCCTAGCTCATGTCCAAGGCACCAAAGCCGCCTTAAAAGTAAAAAATCGTTAACTAAAACTTGAATTGTACTGCTTCATATTGGCTATTACATCAACGTAGAAGCTTCTTCTGCGGTCTACTATGGTGCTTTTAGTGTCTCCGCATTCCGCAGCACGCGACATAGCTTTTCACACGTTAAATGTAACCGTTTTAGAGAGAATAGCGGCCAATGTGACCATCTGCCATTAAGTCGATTCGATAGCAAATGACGAAAACGGGCGGATTTCACAAGTTTTCACTACATATTAACACTTTTCACATTCTCCCATGCAACGCGGCTGCTAGACCTCCCTTCATGAAAAATCGTAAGGTCCTAGCTCATGTCCAAGGCACCAAAGCCGGCTAAAAAGTTAAAAATCGTTCACTAAAACTTGAATTGTACTGATTCTTATTGGCTATAACATCAACTTAGAAGCTTCTTCTGTGGTCTAGTATGGTGCTTTTAGCGTCTCCGCATTCCGTAGCACGCGAAATAGCTTTGCACACGTTAAATGTAACCGTTTCAGAGATAAGAGCGGCCAACGTGGCCATCTGACATTAAGTCGATTCGATAGGAAATGACGAAAACAGGCAGATTTATTAGGTTGTTACTACATATGAACACTTTTCACATTTTCCCGTGCAACGTGGCAGCTAGGTGTCCCTTCATGCAAAATCTTAAGGTCCTAGCTCATGTCCAAGGCACCAAAGCCAGCTCAAAAGTCAAAAATCGATAACTAAACTTGAATTGTACTGCTTCTTACTGGCATTTACATCAAATTAGAAACTTCATCTGTGTTCTTTTATGGGGATTTTAGTGTCTCCGCAACCGCAGCAGGCGACATAGCTTTGCACATGATTAATGTCACTGTTTCACAGGGAAGAGCGGCCAATGTGACGACCTGACATTAAGTCAATTCAATAGCAAATGACGAAAACGGACGAATTTCTCAGGTTTTTACTACATATGAACACTTTTCAGATTCTCCCGTGCAACGTGGCTGCTAGTCCTCCCTTCATGCAAAATCGTAAGGACCTAGCTCACGTCCAAGGCACCAAAGCCGGCTTAAAAGTCAAAAATCGATAAATAAAACTTGAATTGTACCGTTTCTTACTGGTTATTACATCAACTTAGGAGCTCCTTCTGTGTTCTACTATGGTGCTTTTAGTGTCTCCGAATTCCGCATCACGCCACATAGTCTTGCACACGATAAATGTAACCGTATCAGAGAGAAGAGCGGCCAATGTGACCATCTGACATTAAGACGATTCGATAACAAATGACGAAAACGGGCGGATTTCCTAGGTTTTTACTACATATGAACACTCTCCACATTCTCCCGTGCAACGTGGCTGCTAGTCCTCCCTTCATGCAAAATCTTAAGGTCCTAGCTAATGTCCAAGGCACCAAAGCTGGCTAAAAAGTCAAAAATCGTTAACTAAAACTTGAAATGTACTGCTTCTTATTGGCTATTACATAAACTTAGAAGCTTCTTCTGTGTTCTACTATGGTTCTTGTAGTGTCTCCGCATTCCGCAGCACGCGACATAGCTTTGCAGACGTTAAATTTAACCGTTTCAGAGAGAAGAGTGGCCAGTGTGACGATCTGACATTAAGTCGATTCGATAGCAAATGACGAAAATGAGCTGATTTCTTGGGTTTTTACTACATGTGATCTCTTTTCACATTCTCCAGTGCAACGTGGCTGTTAGTCCTCCCTTCATGCGAAATATTAAGATCCTACCTCATGTCCAAGGCACCAAAGCCGGCTAAAAATTCATAAATCGATAGCTAAATTTGAGTTCTTCTGCTTCTTACTGGCTATTACATCAACTTAGAAGCTTTTTCTGTGTTCTACTATGGTGCTTTTAGTGTCTCCGCATATCGCAGCACGCAACATAGCTTTGCACACGATAAATGCAACCGTTTCAGAGAGAAGAGCGGCCAATGTGACGATCTGATATAAAGTCGAATCCATGGCAAATGACGAAAACAAGCGGATTACTTAGTTTTTTACTACATTCGATCACTTTTCACATTCTCCCGTGCAACGTGGCTGCTAGTCCTCCCTTTATAGACATTCTTAAGGTCCTACCTCATGTCCAAGGCACCAAATCCGGCTAAAAATTCAAAAATCGATAACTAAATTTGAGTTCTACTGCTTCTTAATGTCTATTACATCAACTTAGAAGCTTTTTTGTGTTCTACTATGGTGCTTTTAGAGTCTCCGCATATCGCAGCACGCAACATAGCTTTGCACACGATATATGTAACCGTTTCAGAGAGAAGTGTGGCCAAAGTAAGGATCTGACATTAAGTCGATTCAAAAGCAAATGACGAAAACGGGCGGATTTCTCAGGTTTTTACTACATATGAACACTCTTCACATTGTCCCGTGCAACGTGGCTGCTAGTCCTCCATTCATGAAAAATCTTAATGTCCAAGCTCATGTCCAAGGCACCAAAGCCGGCTAAAAAGTCAAAAATCGATAACTAAACTTGAGTTGTACTGCTTCTTACTTGCTATTACATCAACTTATAATCTTATTCTGTGTTCTACTATGGTGCTTTTAGTGTCTCCGCATATCGCAGCACGCAACATAGCTTTGCACACGATAAATGTAACCGTTTCAGAGAGAATAGCGGCCAATGTGACCATCTGACATTAACTCGATTCGATAGCAAATGACGAAACGGGCAGATTTATTAGGTTGTTTCTACATATGAACACTTTTCACATTCCCACGCGCAACGTGGCTGCTAGTCCTCCCTTCATGCAACATCTTAAGGTACTAACTCATGTTTAAGTCACCAAACCAGGCTAGTGAGTCAATAATCGGTAACTAAAACTAGAATTGTAGTACTCCTTACTACCCGATTATATCAACTTAGAAACTTTTTCTGTGTACGACCATGATTCATTTAGTGTCTCCGCATACTTCAAAACGCTACATAGTTTGGAAGACGATAAATGAAACCGTTTCAGATATATGAGCCTCCAATGATTCGATCGTTCATTAAGTCGATTCGATAGCAAATGAAGAAAACGGGAGGATTTCTGAGGGTTTTACAACATATGAACACATTTCACATTCACCCGTGCAACGCGGATGCTAGTCCTCCCTTCATGCAAAATCTTAAGGTCCTAGCTCATTTCCAAGGCACCGAAGAAGGGAAAAACGTCAGTAATCGATAACTAAAACTTGTATTTTACTGCCTCTTACTGGCTATTACATCAACTTAGAAGTTTCTTCTGTGTTCTACTATGGTGCTTTCATTGTCTCCGCATTCCGCATTTCCGAGAGAAGAGCGGCCACTGTGACGATGTGACATTAAGTCGTTTGGAAAGCTAATGATGAAAACTGGCAAATTTTTCAGGTTTTTACTACATATGAACACCTTTCACATTCTCCCTTGCAACGTGGCTGCTATTCCTCCATTCATACAAAATTCTGAGGTCCTAGCTAATGTCCAAGGCACCAAAGCCGGCTAAAAAGTCAAAAATCAATAACTAAAACTTGAATTGTAAAGCTTCTTACTGGCTATTACATCACCTTAGAAGCTTCTTCTGTGTTCTACTATGGGGCTTTTAGTGTCTCCGCATTCCGCAGCACGCGACATAGCTTTGCACACGATAAATGTAACCGTTTCAGGGAGAAGAGGAGCCAATGTGACGATCTGACATTAAGACGATTCGATAGCAAGTGAAGAAAACGGGCGGATTTCTTAGATTTTTACTACATATGAACAATTTTCACATTCTCCCGTGCAACGTTGCTGCTGGTCCTCCCTTCATGCATAATATTAAGGCCCTAGCTCATGTCCAAGGCACCAAAGCCGCCTTAAAAGTAAAAAATCGTTAACTAAAACTTGAATTGTACTGCTTCATATTGGCTATTACATCAACGTAGAAGCTTCTTCTGCGGTCTACTATGGTGCTTTTAGTGTCTCCGCATTCCGCAGCACGCGACATAGCATTTCACACGTTAAATGTAACCGTTTTAGAGAGAATAGCGGCCAATGTGACCATCTGCCATTAAGTCGATTCGATAGCAAATGACGAAAACGGGCGGATTTCACAAGTTTTCACTACATCTTAACACTTTTCACATTCTCCCATGCAACGCGGCTGCTAGACCTCCCTTCATGAAAAATCGTAAGGTCCTAGCTCATGTCCAAGGCACCAAAGCCGGCTAAAAAGTTAAAAATCGTTCACTAAAACTTGAATTGTACTGATTCTTATTGGCTATAACATCAACTTAGAAGCTTCTTCTGTGGTCTAGTATGGTGCTTTTAGCGTCTCCGCATTCCGTAGCACGCGAAATAGCTTTGCACACGTTAAATGTAACCGTTTCAGAGATAAGAGCGGCCAACGTGGCCATCTGACATTAAGTCGATTCGATAGGAAATGACGAAAACAGGCAGATTTATTAGGTTGTTACTACATATGAACACTTTTCACATTTTCCCGTGCAACGTGGCAGCTAGGTGTCCCTTCATGCAAAATCTTAAGGTCCTAGCTCATGTCCAAGGCACCAAAGCCAGCTCAAAAGTCAAAAATCGATAACTAAACTTGAATTGTACTGCTTCTTACTGGCATTTACATCAAATTAGAAACTTCATCTGTGTTCTTTTATGGGGATTTTAGTGTCTCCGCAACCGCAGCAGGCGACATAGCTTTGCACATGATTAATGTCACTGTTTCACAGGGAAGAGCGGCCAATGTGACGACCTGACATTAAGTCAATTCAATAGCAAATGACGAAAACGGACGAATTTCTCAGGTTTTTACTACATATGAACACTTTTCAGATTCTCCCGTGCAACGTGGCTGCTAGTCCTCCCTTCATGCAAAATCGTAAGGACCTAGCTCACGTCCAAGGCACCAAAGCCGGCTTAAAAGTCAAAAATCGATAAATAAAACTTGAATTGTACCGTTTCTTACTGGTTATTACATCAACTTAGGAGCTCCTTCTGTGTTCTACTATGGTGCTTTTAGTGTCTCCGAATTCCGCATCACGCCACATAGTTTTGCACACGATAAATGAAACCGTATCAGAGAGAAGAGCGGCCAATGTGACCATCTGACATTAAGACGATTCGATAACAAATGACGAAAACGGGCGGATTTCCTAGGTTTTTACTACATATGAACACTCTCCACATTCTCCCGTGCAACGTGGCTGCTAGTCCTCCCTTCATGCAAAATCTTAAGGTCCTAGCTAATGTCCAAAGCACCAAAGCTGGCTAAAAAGTCAAAAATCGTTAACTAAAACTTGAAATGTACTGCTTCTTATTGGCTATTACATAAACTTAGAAGCTTCTTCTGTGTTCTACTATGGTTCTTGTAGTGTCTCCGCATTCCGCAGCACGCGACATAGCTTTGCAGACGTTAAATTTAACCGTTTCAGAGAGAAGAGTGGCCAGTGTGACGATCTGACATTAAGTCGATTCGATAGCAAATGACGAAAATGAGCGGATTTCTTGGGTTTTTACTACATGCGATCTCCAGTGCAACGTGGCTGTTAGTCCTCCCTTCATGCGAAATATTAAGATCCTACCTCATGTCCAAGGCACCAAAGCCGGCTAAAAATTCAAAAATCGATAGCTAAATTTGAGTTCTTCTGCTTCTTACTGGCTATTACATCAACTTAGAAGCTTTTTCTGTGTTCTACTATGGTGCTTTTAGTGTCTCCGCATATCGCAGCACGCAACATAGCTTTGCACACGATAAATGTAACCGTTTCAGAGAGAAGAGCGGCCAATGTGACGATCTGATATAAAGTCGAATCCATGGCAAATGACGAAAACAAGCGGATTACTTAGTTTTTTACTACATTCGATCACTTTTCACATTCTCCCGTGCAACGTGGCTGCTAGTCCTCCCTTTATAGACATTCTTAAGGTCCTACCTCATGTCCAAGGCACCAAATCCGGCTAAAAATTCAAAAATCGATAACTAAATTTGAGTTCTACTGCTTCTTAATGTCTATTACATCAACTTAGAAGCTTTTTTGTGTTCTACTATGGTGCTTTTAGAGTCTCCGCATATCGCAGCACGCAACATAGCTTTGCACACGATATATGTAACCGTTTTGGAGAGTAGAGCGGCCAATGTGACGATCTGACATTAAGTCGAGTCGATAGCAAGTGACGAAAACGGACGAATTTCTCAGAATTTTACTACATATGAACACGTTTCACATTCTCCCGTGCAACGTGGTTGCGAGTCCTCCCTTCATGCAAAATCTTAAGGTACTAGTACATGTCCAAGGCACCAAAGCCGGCTAAAAATTAAAAAATCGATCGCTAAAACTTAAATTGTACTGCTCCTTGCTGGCTATTACATCAACTTAGAAGCTTCTTCTGTGTTCTACTATGGGTATTTTGGTGTCTCCGCATTCCGCAGCACGCGACATAGCTTTGCACCCGATAAATGTAACCGGTTCGGAGAGAAGAGCGGCCAATGTGACGATCTGACATTAAGTCGAGTCGATAGCAAGTGACGAAAACGGACGAATTTCTCAGGTTTTTACTACATATGAACACTTTTCACATTCTCCCGTGCGAGATGGCTGCTAGTCCTCCCTTCATGCAAAATCGTAAGGTCCCAGCTCATGTCCAAGGCACCAAATCCGGCTGTAAAGTCAACAATCGATAATTAAAACTTGTATTGTACTGCTTCTTACTGGTTATTACATCAACTTAGAAGCTCCTTCTGTGTTCTACTATTGTGCTTTAATGTCTCCGAGTTTCGCAGCACGCAACAAAGCTTTGCGCACGATAAATGTAACCGTTTCAGAGAGAAGAGCGGCCAATGTGACGTTCTGATATAAAATCGAATCGATAGTAAACGACGAAAACGGGCGGATGTCTTAGGTTTTTACTACATATGAACACTTTACACATTCTCCCGTGCAACGTGGCTGCTAGTCCTCCCATAATACAAATTCTTACTTTCCTAGCTCATGTCCAAGGCACCAAAGACGACTAAAAAGTCAATAATCGATAGCTGAAACAATTACTTTACGGCTTCTTACTGTCTATTACGTCAACTTAGAAGCTTGTTCTGTGTTCTACTATGGTGCTTGTAGTGTCTCCGCATTCCGCAGCACGCGACATAGCTTAGAACACGATAAATGTAACCGTTTCATATAGAACAGCCTCCAATGTGACCATCTGACATTAAGTCGATTCGATAGCAAATGACGAAAGCGTTCGGATTTCTTAGGTTTTTACTACATATGAACACGTTTCACATTCTCCCGTGCAAATTGGCTGCTAGTCCTCCCTGCATGTAAATTCTTAAGTTCCTACCTCATGTCCAAGGCACCAAAGCCGGCTAAAAATTCAAAAATCGATAACTAAATTTGAGTTCTACTGCTTCTTAATGTCTATTACATCAACTTAGAAGCTTTTTTGTGTTCTACTATGGTGCTTTTAGAGTCTCCGCATATCGCAGCACGCAACATAGCTTTGCACACGATATATGTAACCGTTTCGGAGAGAAGAGCGGCCAATGTGACGATCTGACTTTAAGTCGAGTCGATAGCAAATGACGAAAACGGGCGGATTTCTTAGTTTCTTACTACTTATGGACACGTTTCACATTCTCCCGTGCAACGTGGTTGCGAGACCTCCCTTCATGCAAAATCTTAAGGTAGTAGTTCATGTCCAAGGCACCAAAGCCGGCTAAAAATTTAAAAATCGATCGTTAAACTTAAATTTTTTTGCTCCTTGCTGGCTATTACATCAACTTAGAAGCTTCTTCTGTGTTCTACTATGGGGATTTTGGTGTCTCCGCATTCCGCAGCACGCGACATAGCTTTGCACCCGATAAATGTAACCGTTTCGGAGAGAAGAGCGGCCAATGTGACGATCTGACATTAAGTCGAGTCGATAGCAAGTGACGAAAACGGACGAATTTCTCAGGTTTTTACTACATATGAACACTTTTCACATTCTCCCGTGCATCGTGGCTGCTAGTCCACTCTTCATGCAAATTCTTAAGGTCCTAGCTCAGTCAAGGCACCAAAGCCGTCTAAAAAGTCAAAAATCGATAACTAAAACTTGAATTGTTATGCCTCTTAGTGTTTTTTACATCAACTTAGAAACTACTTCTGTGTTCTACTATGGTACGTTTAGTGTCTGCGCATTCCGCAGCACGCCACATAGTTTTGCACACGATAAATATAACCGTTTCATTGAGAAGAGCGTCCAATGTGACGACATGACATTAAGTCGATTCGATATCAAATGACGAAAACGAGCGGATTTCTTAGGTTTTTACTATATTCGATCACTTTTCACATTCTCCCGTGCAACGTGGCTGCTAGTCCTTCCTTCATGCAAAATCTTAAGCTCCTAGCTCATGTCCAAGGCACCAAAGCCGGATAAAAAGTCAAAGATTGATAACTAAAACTTGAATTATACTGCTTCTTACTGGTTATTACGTCAACTTAGAAGCTCCTTCTGTGTACTACTATGGTGCTTTTAGTGTCTCCGAATTTTGCAGCACTCAATATAGCTTTGCACACGATAAAAGTAACCGTTTCAGAGAGAAGAGCGGCCAATGTGACGATCTGATATAAAGTCGAATCGACAGCAAACGACGAAAACGGGCGGATTTCTTAGGTTTTTACTACATATGAACACTTTGCACATACTTTCGTGCAACGTGGCTGCTAATCTTCCCTTCATGCAAAATCGTAAGGTCCTAGCTGATGCACAAGGCACCAAAGCCGCCTAAAAATTTAAAAATCTATCACTAAAGCTTCAATTGTACTCCTCCTTACTGGCTATTACACCAACTTAGAAGGGTCTTCTGTGTTCTACTATGGGGCTTTTGGTGTCTCCGCATTCCTCAGCACGCGACATAGCTTTGAACACGATAAATGTAACCGTTTCAGAGAGAAGAGCGGCCAATGTGACGGCTGACATTAAGTCGATTCGATAGCAAATGACGAAAACGGACGAATTTTTCAGGTTTTTACTACATATGAACTCTTTTCACATTCTCCCGTGCAACGTGGCTGCTAGTCCTCGCATCATGCAAAATCTTAAGATCCTAGCTCATGTCCAAGGCACCAAAGCCAGCTAAAAAGTCAATAATCGATAGCTAAAACTTTTATTTTACGTCTTCTTACTGGCTATTACGTCAACTTAGAAGCATCTTCTCTGTTCTACTATGGTGCTTTTAGTGTCTCCGAATTCCGCAGCATGCGACATAGTATTGCACACGATAAATGTAACCGTTTCAGAGAGAAGAGCGGCCAATGTGACGATCTGACATTAAGTCGATTAGATAGTAAATGACGAAAACGGGCGGATTTCTATGTTTTTACTACATATGTACACTTTTCACATTCTCCCGTGTAACGTAGCTAATAGTCCTCCCTTCATGCAAAATCTTAAGTTCCTAGCTCATGTCCAAGGCACCAAAGCCGACTAAACAGTTAATAATCGATAGCTAAAACTATTATTTTACGGCTTCTTACTGGCTATTACGTCAACTTGGAAGCTTCTTCTCTGTTCCACTATGGTGCTTGTAGTGTCTCCGCATATCGCAGCACGCGACATAGCTTTGCACACGATAAATGTAACCATTTCAGAGAGAAGAGCATCCAATGTGACGATCTGACATTACGTCGATACGATAGCAAAAGACGAAAACGAGCGGATTTCTTAGGTTTTTACTACATATGAACACTTTTCACATTCTACCGTGCAACGTGGCTGCTAGTCCTCCCTTCATGCAAAATCGTAAGGTCCTAACTCATGGCCAAGACACCAAAGCCGGCTCAAAAGTCAAAAATCGATAACTAAACTTGAATTGTACTGCTTCTTACTCGCTGTTACATAGACTTAGAAGCTTCTTCTGTGTTCTGCTATGGTGCTTTTAGTGTCTCCGCATATCGCAGCACGCAACATAGCTTTGCACACGATAAATGTAACCGTTTCAGAGAAAAGAGCGGCCAATGTGACGATCTCACATTAAGACAAATCGACAGCAAATGACGAAGACGGGGGGATTTCTTAAGTTTTTTCTACATATGAACACTTTTCACATTCTCACGTGCAACGTGGCTGCTAGTCCTCCTTTTATACAAATTCTTAAGGTCCTAGCTCATGCCCAAGGCACCAAAGCCGGCTAAAAAGTTAATAATCGATAGCTAAAACTACATTCCTGGAAATGGAAAAAAGAACACATTGACACCGGTGTGTCAGACCCACCATACGTGCTCCTGACATTGCGAGACGGCTGTACAAGCAATGATCACACGCACGGCACAGCGGACAGACCAGGAATTGCGGTGTTGGCCGTCGAATGGCGCTAGCTGCGCAGCATTTGTGCACCGCCGCCGTCAGTGTCAGCCAGTTTGCCGTGGCATACGGAGCTCCATCGCAGTCTTTAACACTGGTAGCATGCCGCGACAGCGTGGACGTGAACCGTATGTGCAGTTGACGGACTTTGAGCGAGGGCGTATAGTGGGCATGAGGGAGGCCGGGTGGCCGTACAGCCGAATTGCTCAACACGTGGGGCGTGAGGTCTCCACAGTACATCGATGTTGTCGCCAGTGGTCGGCGGAAGGTGCACGTGCCCGTCGACCTGGGAACGGACCGCAGCGACGCACGGATGCACGCCAAGACCGTAGGATCCTACGCAGTGCCGTAGGGGACCACACCGCCACTTCCCAGCAAATTAGGGACACTGTTGCTCCTGGGGTATCGGCGAGCACCATTCGCAACCGTCTCCATGAAGCTGGGCTACGGTCCCGCACACCGTTAGGCCGTCTTCCGCTCACGCCCCAACATCGTGCAGCCCGCCTCCAGTGGTGTCGCGACAGGCGTGAATAGAGGGACGAATGGAGACGTGTCGTCTTCAGCGATGAGAGTCGCTTCTGCCTTGGTGCCAATGATGGTCGTATACGTGTTTGGCGCCGTGCAGGTGAGCGCCACAATCAGGACTGCATATGACCGAGGCACACAGGGCCAACACCCGGCAACATGGTGTGGGGAGCGATCTCCTACACTGGCCGTACACCTCTGTGATCGTCGAGGGGACACTGAATAGTGCACGCTACATCCAAACCGTCATCGAACCCATCGTTCTACCACTCCTAGACCGGCAAGGGAACTAGCTGTTCCAACAGGACAATGCACGTCCGCATGAATCCCGTACCACCCTACGTGCTTTAGAAGGTGTAAGTCAACTACCCTGGCCAGCAAGATCTCCGGATCTGTCCCCCATTGAGCATGTTTGAGACTGGATGAAGCGTCGTCTCACGCGGTCTGCACGTCCAGCACGAACGCTGGTCCAACTGAGGCGCCAGGTGGAAATGGCATGGCAAGCCGTTCCACAGGACTACATCCAGCATCTCTACGATCGTCTCCATGGGAGAATAGCAGCCTGCATTGCTGCGAAAGGTGGATATACAATGTACTAGTGCCGACATTGTGCATGATCTGTTGCCTGTGTCTATGTACCTGTGGTTCTGTCAGTGTGATCATGTGATGTACCTGACCCCCAGTAATGTGTCAATAAAGTTTCCTCTTCCTGGGACAATGAATTCACGGTGTTCTTATTTCAATTTCCAGGAGTGTATTATTTTACCGCTTCTTACTGGCTATTACTTCAACTTAGAAGCTTCTTCTTTGTTCTACTATGGTGCTTGTAGTGTTTCCGCATATCGCAGCACGCGACATAGCTTTGCACACGATAAATGTAACCGTTTCAGAGAGAAGAGAATCCATTGTGACGATCTGACATTAAGTCGATTCGATAGCAACTGACGAAAACGGGCGGGTTTCTTATGTTTTTACTACATTTGAACACATTTCACCTTCTCCCGAGAAACGTGGCTGCTAGTCCTCCCTTCATACAAATTCTTAAGGTCCTACCTCATGTCGAAGGCACCAAAGCCGCCCAAAAGTTCAAAAATCGATATCTAAATTTGAGTTCTACTGCGACTTACTGGCTATTACATCAACTTAGAAGCTTTACTGTGTTCTACTATGGTGCTTTTTGTGTCTCTGCATATTGCAGCACGCAACATAGCTTTGCAGACGATAAATGCAACCGTTTCAGAGACAAGAGCGGTCAATTTGACGATCTGATATAAAGTCGAATCGATAGCAAATGACGAAAACGTGCGGATTTCTTAGGTTTTTACTACATATGAACACTTTTCACATTCTCCCGTGCCACGTGGCTGCTAGTGCTCCCTTCATGCAAAATCGTAAAGTCCTAGCTCAGTCCAGATCACCAAAGCCGGCTAAAAAGTCAAAAAACGATAACTGAACTTGAATTGCACTGCTGCTTACTGGCTATTACATCAACTTAAAAGCTTCTTCTGTGTTCTACTGTGGTGCTTTTAGTGTCCCCGCATATGGCATCACGCGACATAGCTTTGCACACGATAAATGTAGCCGTTTCAAAGAGAAGAGCGGCCAATGTGACGATCTGACATTAAGTCAATTCGATAGCAAATGTTGAGAACGGACGAATTTCTTAGGTTTTTACTACATATGAACACTTTTCACATTCTCCCGTGCAACGTGGCTGCTAGTCCTCCCTTCATGCGAAATCGTAAGGTCCTAGCTCATGTCCAAGGCACCAAAGCTGGCTAAAAATTAAAAAATCGATCACTAAAACTTAAATTGTACTGCTATTTACTGGCTATTACATCAACTTAGAAGCTTATTCTGTGTACTACTATGGGGCTTTTAGTGTCTCCACATATCGCAGCACGCCACATAGTTTTGCACACGATAAATGTATCCGTTTCAGAGAGAAGAGCGGCCAATGTGACGATCTGACATTAAGTCGATTCGATAGCAAATGACGAAAACGGTTGGATATCTGTGGTTTGTATTACATATGAACACTTTTCACATTCTCCTGTGCAACGTGGCTGCTAGTCTTCCATTCTTGCAAAATCGTAAGGTCCTAGGTCATGTCCAAGGCACCAAAGACGGCTAAAAATTTAAAAATCGATCACTAAAACTTAAATAATACTGCTCCTTACTCGCTATTACACCAACTTAGAAGCTTCTTCTGTGTTCTACTACGGGGCTTTTGGTGTCTCCGCATTCCGCAGCACGCGACATAGCTTTGCACACGATAAATGTAACCGTTTCAGGGAGAAGTGCGGCTAATGTGACGATATGACATTAAGTAGAATCGATAGCAAATGACGAAAACGGGCGGATGTCTTAGGTTTTTACAACATATGAACATTTTTCACATTGTCCCGTGCAACGTGGCTGTAATTCTTAACTTCATGCAAAATCGTAACGTCCTAGCTCATGTCCAAGGCACCAAAGCCTGCTAAAAAGTCAATAATCGGTAGCTAAAACTAATATTTTACGGCGTCTTACTGGCTATTACGTCAACTTAGAAGCTTCATCTGTGTTCTACTATGGTGCTTTTAGTGTCTCCGCATTCCGCATCACGCGACATAGCTTTGCACACGATAAATGTAACCGTTACAGAGAGAAGAGCGGCCAGTGTGACGATCTGACATTGTCGATTCAAAGACAAATGACGAAAACTGGCGGATTTCTCAGGTTCTTACTACATATGAACACTTTTCACATTCTCCTGTGCAACGTGACTGCTAGTCCACCCTGCATGCAAAATCTGTAGGTCCTAGCTCATGTCCAAGGCGCCAAAGCCGGCTAAAAAGCCAAAAATCGATAACTAAACTTGAATTGTACTGCTTCTTACTGGCTATTACATCGACTTAGAAGCTTCTTCTGTATTCTACTATGGTGCTTTTAGTGTATCCGCATTCCGCAGCACGCGACCGTTTCAGAGAGAAGAGGGGCCAATGTGACCATCTAACATGAAGCCGAATAGATAGCAAATGACGAAAACGGGCTGATTTCTTAGGTTATTACTACATATGCACACTTATGAAATACTCCCGTGCAACGGGGTTGCTAGTCCTCCCTTTATGCAAAATCTTAGGTACTAGCTCATGTCCAAGGCACCGAACCCGGCTAAATATTCTATAACCTGTAACTAAAACTTGAATTGTACTGCTTCTTACTGTCTATTACATTAACTTAGAAGATTCTTCTGTGTTCTATTATGGTGCTTTTAGTGTCTCCGCATTTCGCAGCAAGAGACATAGCTTTGCACACGTTAAATGTAACCGTTTCAGAGAGAAGAGCGGGCAATGTGACGATCTGACATTAAGTCGACTCGATAGCAAATGAAGATAACGGGCTGATTTCTTAGGTTTTTACTACATATGAAATCTTTTCAGATTCTCCCATGCAACGTGGCTGCTAGTCCTCCCTTCATGCAAAATCTTAAGGCCCTTGCTCAAGTCCAACGCACCAAAGCCGGCTAAAAAGTCAAAAATCGGTAAGTAAACTTGAATGGTACTGCTTCTTACTGGCTATTACATCAACTTAGAAGCTTCTTCTGTGTTCTACTATGGTGCTTTTAGTGTCTCCGCATTCGGAAGCACGCGACATAGCTATGCACACGGTAAATGTAACCGTTTCAGAGAGAAGAGCGGCCAATGTGACGATCAGACATTAACTCGATTCGAAAGCAAATGACGAAAACGGTCGGATTTCTTTGGTTTTTACTACATATGAACACTCTCCACATTCTCCCATGCAAGGTGTTAGCTAGTCCTCCCTTCATGCAAAATCTTAAGGTCCTAGCTCATGTCAAAGTCACCAAAGCCCCCTAAAAAGACAAAAATCGATAACTAAACTTTAATTGTACTGCTTCTTACAGGCAATTACATCAACTTCGAAGCTTCTTCTGTGCTCTACTAAGGTGCTTTTAGTGTCTCCGCATATCACAGCACGCGACAAAGATTTGCACACGATAAATGTAACTGTTTCAGAGAGATAAGCTGCCAATTTGACGATCTGACATTAAGTCGATTCGATAGCAAATGACGAAAACGGGCAGATTTCTCAGGTTTTTACTACATATGAACAATTTTCACATTCTGCTGTGCAACGTTTCTGCTAGTCCTCCATTCATGCAAAATCGTAAGGTCGTAGCTCATGTCCAAGGCAACGAAGCCGGCTAAAAAGTCAAAAATCGATAACTAAATTTTATTTGTACTGCTTCTTACTGGCCATTACATCAACTTAGAAGCTTCTTCTGTGTTCTACTATGGTGCTTTTAGTGTCTCCGTATATCGCAGCACGCGACATAGCATTGCACGCGATAAATGTAACCGTTTCACAGAGAAGAGCGGCCAATGTGACTATATGACATTAAGTTGATTCGATAGCAAATGACGAAAACGGGCGGATTTCTTAGGTTTTTACTACATATGAGCACTTTTCACATTCTTTCGTGCAACGTTGGTGCTAGTCCTCCCTTCATGCAAAATCTTAAGGTCCTACCTCATTTGCAAGGCGCCAAAGCCGGCTAAAAAGACAAAAATCGAAAACTAAACTTTAATTGTACTGCTTTATACTGGCTATTACTTCAACTTAGAAGCTTCTTCTCTGTTCTACTATGGTTCTTTTAGTGTCTCCGCATTTCGCAGCTCGCGACATAGCTTTGCACAAGATAAATGTAACCGTTTCAGAGCGAAGAGCGGCCAATGTGACGATCTGACTTTAAGTCGATTCGATAGCAAATTTATTTATTTATTTATTTATTTTTTTATTTAACCTGACAAGATTAGGGCCATCAGTTCCTCTCTTACATCTAACCAGGCATTCTACTTATTTTACAGTCATATGTTGTAGTAGGCATGTTAAACTACATCTAATACAAAAAGTGAGATAAACAATTAGAAAGGTACACCTCGAAAAATACATTATTGAAGAGAAAGATTTCAGATAGGAGTGCTGGCAGCAGGGAGTGTGGGGGGAACTAATGGTGAAGGGAGGAGAGGAATAGAGGGACATGATGATACATAATTAAGGAAAATATAAAGGAAAAGAAGACTGCGTGGCTAATAGAGATAGATGAAGAGGAAGGCATCTCAGAAGCAAGATAGGAGACGCTAGCTTTGCTATTTGACATATGAGAGGATTGGCCTTGCACATTAATTTTGTGGAGAATTTTCATGCGGATGATAGTAGGAAATGCTTCAACTTCTTCTTAAAAGCAACAGGAGATTGAATTTTCCTCAAGGTGAGGGGCAGTTTGTTCCAGAGGCGAACAGCGGCAACTGAGAAGGAGTTTGCAAAAGTTTTTGTTTTGTGAGTGGGCACAGCTAGGATACCAGATAAGAGCGACCTCGTGTTTCGATTATGATGGCATTACACGTTTTTAATCTCTGAAGCTAGGTACTGGGGTGCTTGCGCGACGAGGAGTCGGTGAAGTAGACATATAGTGTGGTAGTCACGCAGTTTGTCCGGCCGCAGCCACCCTAGCTCGGAGTATGAAGCACTAACATGATCATATCGGCGAATGTTGCAGGTGTAACGCACACAGGCATTCATGGTTAGCTCTAGCCGTCTTTTGTTTCCACTACTCATGCCTTGTTGAATCACATCACAATAGTGGAGGTTCGGTAGAACGAGTGCTTGCACGAGCTGGCGTTTCAAGTTCTGTGGGAATATGTTCCGAAACTTTTTGAGAGCATAGAGAGAAGCAGACGTCTTTCGGCACACTGCGACTGTATTCTCCGCCCAGTTGAGATGCTCGTCCAAAGTTACACCCAAGTTTTTCACTGTTTTCTGATATGGTATTGGAGTACCTTCGAGCAGAATAGGAGGTAGCCGTTCGCGGAAATCTGAACTTATTAATTTCTGATGGGCTATTAAGATTACTTGCGTCTTTTTTGCGTTTAATTTAAGCCCCTGGTTTTTCGCCCATGTCACTACTGAAGACAGATCATCATTCATCAGAGCGATTGCAGTGTTTACGTCTTCAGGTCTGACGCTTAGGTAGAGCTGGAGGTCGTCGGCATATGTTTACAAGAGGACAAAACCGACGAAAACAACAGTGGTCCTAAGACTGATCCTTGTGGCACTCCCGAAGAAACATGTTTCGAGGAAGATTTTTCATTTGCGCAGACAACACATTGCTGTCTGTCTTTTAAGTAGCTTTCAAACCATCTCATTGCACTATCAGAGAAATTAAGCTGTTGCATTTTTCTGAGTAATATGTCAAAGTTAACAGTGTCGAAAGCTTTGCTGAAGTCCAGTAGCGTCAATATTGTTGCCTTTCGATTGTCGATGGCATATTTCAGGTCATCAGTTACTTTAATTAGAGCAGTGTTTGTGCTGTGATGTTTACGGAAACCAGATTGAAATTTGTCATATAGACTGAATTCATGCAAGTGTTCAGTGATTTGGTCATGAACAATATATTCAAGTGCTTTGGAAACAGCTGGCTGTATGCTAATTGGTCGGTAATCACTAGGCAGTTGCGGGTTTTCGATCTTAGGGATGGGTCGAATTATGCTTCTTTTCCATGCAGTGGGGTATATTCCGTTCACGAGGGAAAAATTAAATATGTCAGTTAAGACAGGTACTAAGATATCGGCAACATTCTTAATCATGGTTATACCGATAATGTCGTTGCCTATTGCATCAGAAGAGATTCTCATTATTGCTATTCTTGCCGTATTTGTTGTTACATGTTTTAGATGGAAGGTATCGTTGTTAGTTATCCTGTTTGGGGATTCTTGTGGACGGTAATTATCAGCCGTGCTGGTAATCAGAGGTGCAGAGAAGAATTCATTTAATTCGTTAGCTGACACATGAAAAGTAGTTTCCGATTTTGCCTTTCCGACCCCCAAGCTACGGAGATTCTTCCATAGAGTCGTGGGTTTCAGATCGCTGCATACAAGGGAGCGAGCGTGCCTGATTTTGGCATTGCGAATGCATTGTTTCACTCTGTTCCGTAGCTTTCTATATTCTTCGAAACGCTCGGTTTTCGGATCTGCCTTGAAACGCCTGTGGGCAGCATCATTATTAGTCATCCTTTGACGTAATTCAGCTGTCAGCCATGGAGCAGGAGATTTTCTTACACGGACTATGTGCGCAGGTGCATGTTTGTCATAGAGGGCAAAGAGTTTATCACCAAGTTCATTAATTTTGCCGTCGATTGAAGGTTCTCTGATTATTTGATGCCATGAGATTTCTGAGCAATCGGCTGTTAGAGCGTCAAGGTCAATACTTTTCATGTTCCTACAAGTTATGTAACGCGTAAAGTCAAAAATCGATAAATAAATTTGAATTGTACTGCTCCTTACTGGCTGTTACATCAACGTAGAATCTTCTTCTGTATTCTACTATGGTGCTTTTTGTGTCTCCGCATATCGCAGCACGCGACATAGCGTTGCACACGATAAATGTAACCGTTTCAGAGTGTAGAGCAGCCAATGCGACGATCTGACATAAACTCGATTCGATAGCAAATGACGAAAACGGGCCGATTTCTTATGTTTTTACTACATATGAATATTTTTCACATACTACCGTGCAACGTGGCTGCTAGTCCTCTCTGCATGCAAAATCTTAAGTTCCTAGCTCATGTCCAGTGCCCCAAAGCCGGCTAAAAAGTACAAAATCGATAACTTGAATTGCACTGCTTCTTACTGGCTAGTACATCAACTTAGAAGTTTCTTCTGTGTTCTACCATGGTGCTTTTAGTGTCTCCGCATTCCGCAGTACACGACATAGCTTTGCACACCATAAATGTAACCGTTTCAGAGAGAAGAGCGGCCAATGTGACGATGTGACATTAAGTCGATTCGGTAGCAAATGACGAAAACGGTCGGATTTGTTGGATTTTTACTACATATGAACACTTTTCACATTCCCCCGTGCAACGTGGCTGCTAGTCCTCGTTGCATGCAAAATCTTAAGGTCATAGCTTATGTCCAAGGCACCAAAGCCGCCTAAAAACTTAAAAATCGATAACTAAACTTAAATTGTACTGCTTCTTACTGGCTATTACATCAACTAAGAATCTTCTTGTGTTCTACTATAGTGCTTTTAGTGTCTCCGAATATCGCAGCACGCGTCATAGCCTTCCACACGATAAATGTAACCGTTTCAGAGAGTAGAGCTGCCAATGTGACGTTCTGTCATTAAATCGATTCGATAGCATATGACGAAAACGGGCGGATTTCTTAGGTTTTTTCTACATATAAATAGGTTTCAAATACTCCCGTGTGACGTGGCTGCTAGTCCTCCATTCATGAAAAATCTTAAGTTCGTAGTTCATGTCCAAGCCCCAAAGCCGACTAAAGAGTCAAAATCGATAACTTGAATTGTACTGCTTCTTACTGGATATTACATCAACTTAGAAGCTTCTTCTGTGTTCTACTATGGTGCTTTTAGTGTCTCCGCATATCGCAGTACGCGACATAGCTTTGCACTCGATAAATGTAACCGTTTCAGAGAGAAGAGCGGCCAATGTGACCATCTGACATTAAATCGATTCGATCGCAAATGACGAAAACGGTCGGATTTGTTAGGTTTTTACTACATATGAACTCTTTTCTCATTGTCCCCTGCAACGTGGCTGCTAGACCTCCCTGCATGCAAAATTTTAATGTCCTAGCTCATGTCCAAGGCTCCAGAGAAGGCTAAAAAGTAAAAAAATCGATAACTATACTTGAATTTTACTGCTGCATACAGGCTATTACATCTACTTAGTAGCTTCTTCTGTGTTCTACTATGGTGCTATTAGTGTCTCCGCATATCGCAGCACGCGACATAGCCTTCCACACGATAAATGTAACCGTTTCAAAGTGTAGAGCGGCCAATGTGACGAACTGACATAAAGTCGATTCGATAGCAAATGACGAAACCTGGCGGACTTCTTAGGTTTTTGCTACATATGATCACTTTTCACATTCTCCCGTGCAACGTGGTTGCTAGTCGTCCCTGCATGCAAAATGGTAAGGACCTAGCTGATATCCAAGGCACCAAAGAAGGCTAAAAAGTCAAAAATCGATAAATAGACTTAAATTGTACTGCTTCTTACTGGCTATTACATCAACTTAGAAGCTTCTTCTGTGTTCTACTATGGTGCTTTTAGTGTCTCCGCATATCGCAGCACACGACATAGCTTTGCCCACGATAAATGTAACCGTTTCAGAGAGAAGAGCGGCCATTGTGGCGATCTGGTATTTCGTCGATTCGATAGTAGATGCCGAAAACGGGAGGATTTCTTAAGTATTTACTACATATGATCAGTTTTCACACATTCTCGTGTAACGTGGCTCCCAGACCTCGTTTCATGCAAAATCGTAACGTCGTCAGTCATATCCCTGGCGCCATAGGCGGCTAATAAGTCAATAATCGATAGCTAAAACTTGAATTGTACTGCTTCTTACTGGCCGATTACATCAACTTAGAGCCGGCCGCGGTGGTCAAGAAGTTCAGGCGCTCAGTCCGGAACCGCGGGACTGCTACGCTCGGAGGTTCGAATCCTGCTCGGGCATGGATGTGTTTAATGTCCTTAGGTTAGTTAGGTTTAAGGAGTTCTACGCTCTAGGGGACTGATGAAAACAGATGTTAAGTCCCATAGTGCTCAGAGCCATTTGAACCAATGACTTAGAAGCTTCTTCTGTGTTCTATGGAGTTGCTATTAGTGCCTCCGCATGCCGCAGCCAGGGACATAAGTTTCCAGACGATAAATGTAACTGTTTTATAGAGAAAAGCATCCAATGTGACGATATGTCATTACGTCGATTCGACGGCAATTGACGAAAACGGGACGATTTCTTAGGTTTTTACAACACATGAACACTTTTCCAATTCTATCGTGTAACGTGTCTTCCAGACTTCGTTTCATGCCAAATCTTAAGGTCGTCGGACATGTCTGAGGCACCAAAGCCGGATAATAAGTCAATAATCGATTACTAAAACTTGAATTTTACTGCTTCTTACTGGCTGATTACATCAACTTATAAGTTTCTTCTGTGTTTTACTGTGTTGCTATTAGTGCCTCCGCATACCGCAGCACACAAAGTAAGTTTGAAGACGATGAAGGTAACCGCTTCACAGAGAAATTTCAAATTCTGTGTCTGTGTCTATTGCCTGCTCATATTGTTTAAAGCAGGTTGCTCTAAATGCCCAGTGGATCTGATTCCATTGATACCTATTCTAAACAATCTCGGATTGGTAAAGACCAAGCTCTGCTTATACTTATAGTCTGGGAAGTTGACATATCTTAGACAGTAAAATATAATGGTTAAAGATGTCCACTGAGTATTCCCATATACACTGAAGTTAGCTTTGAACAACAAATTATTAATTGGCCACCTACTCTTGACTCAATAGCTACTAAGATCTTTCACTAGTGAAGGAGGTGACGACGTTGTTATGTCCACTAGAGGCTTCTGTAGTTTGCTGAAAATGATGTGATATAATTGTGCCTTGTGATTTTCTGTGGAGTTCCAGAGTAAGTTCTATACTGGTGCAGGACATTCATTCGTGCTGTTCTCATTCGAGGCAATCCTGGATTCTGAATCTCAAGCACCAGAGGATTATAAACAGCAATGCAACCTCTGTCGTCCTGGCTGTGCACTATTTCAAAGTGCTCTGGTTGACAGTCTCTTCTCATTGTGCAGTGCTTGTAGATTATTGTAAATGGATTATCTGCATTATTTAGAACATCTCATTCTAAACTTTCTAAAGAACGAGACTTTTCTGTCATGACCACTTTTTGTGTGAGGTGATAAATACCAGGAATTTGATTACATTTTGAGAACCTAATGGTAACTAACATTATTGTCTATGTAAATTAATGGAACTGGATTTTTCCTGAGGTCAGCAGTTTTCCGAAGGTCGTCGTTTTTCCCGAGGTCGTCGTTTTTCCCAAGGTCGGCGTTTTTCCCCGAGGTCGGCGTTTTTCCCCGAGGTGGGCGTTTTTCCCCGAGGTCGGCGTTTTTGCCCTAAGGTCGGCGTTTTTCCCCGAGGTCGACGTTTTTTCCCGAGGTCTGCGTTTTTGCCCCGAGGTCGGATCAAAGATTTTTTTTCCCGAGGTCTAGAAATCTATCGATATATTGAAAATCCAAAGTATTTTCATGTATGTAGACTATACTGTTATGTCATGTCATCTTGAAACATTTATCCGACCACTAGATAATGGTATTTATCAAGATAGCGATATATTTCGTTATATCTATTTATTTCGATAATCGTTTTCTTAGGGGTACAGATTTATTTTGAGACGTCCATACTTTTCCCATTATCGATTCAATTCGATATATCGACTTACGTAGATGCGCACATTAAATCATGATATCGATTTATTTCGAGATATCTATCTGTATTGAGGAGTCTATTTATTTCGAGATATCGATTGATTTGTAGTATCCGATTATATCGAGATATCGATTTATTTTGATATACCGACACAATTAAGGTTGTCTATATATTTCCAGGTATCGATATATTTCCATGTATTGGTGTACTACAGATATCGATTCTTATCGAGATATCGATATAATTCAAGGTACCTCCATATCTCTAGTAATCCATAAATTTCTAGATATCGCTATTTTGAGAGATATCTTTATATTACGTGGTACCAATATATTTCGAGATATCGATATATTTCTGTACCTCAATTTATCTCGATATGTCGACTAGCATCGAGATTTCGGTCTATATGGTAAGCCGAAATGCGTCTAGATGTCGATATACTTCGGGATATCGACTCATTTCGGTGTAGCGGTTGTTTGGAGGTGTCGATTTATTTCGAGGTTTCGATTTATTTCACGATGTCGATTTATTTCGAGGTTGCGATTTTTCGAGGTTGCAATTTATTTCGAGGTGGCGATTTATTTCGAGGTGGCGATTTATTTCGAGGTGTGGACTTATTTCGAGGTGTCGTTGTATTTCTAGGTGACGATATATTTCGATGTTACTTGTCGACTGCATCAGCTTAGAACCTATTTCGTACAGAGTGGTGCGACTGCATACCTCAGCAGGCGACATTGATATCCAGACGATGAATTTTACCGTTTCCGAGAGAAAAGCGTGCGATGTGATGAATTGGCACTACTTCATTATGAAAACAAATGACGAAAACGTGAGGTTTTCTTCGGTTTTTCTGCCACTGCTGCCAACTTTCAGCCCACCCCCTCCTCCCCTTCCCCAGTCGTGGCGATCAGCTTTTGTGATGGAAATGGACACAGGAAAGTAATAACGTTCCATGAAATCCCATTCTAGGGACGTTCAAGGGTAAATGTTCCAGACGGTTTATTTGCATTAAGACACGCATACTGCGCATCTACAATGTCACATCTGCCAGATCGTTTCTATTGTCAACAGTGGAAAACAAAACAGCGTACTGAAGAAGCCATAGTGAGACGCGGTTTTTGGTAGACGAAATAATAGGAATACTCTAGCCATTGATAATGATGATCTAATGAGAATTCTGTTATTGTTTTGAAAGATGCATTTAAATATGCATTGAACGTAGCTCCAAATTATTTTGAGAATTATAATTGCGGTATTATGAATCTACATTGGAGATTTTGTAATGCAAAACATTTCGATCTGAGAATACTTTACGTGATAGTACGGCATTGACCTTGTGTGTCATTAGGGTAAAGTTAATTTGCCGCCATTCACATAAAATTTATCCGCCATTAACATAAAATCTATTTTTCAGCGTACTGCAATAAGGACTCACTTCAGATGATTGGACAATTAAAGAGAACTCAAACCGTTATTTTAATAGTATTCGTAGGTCCATTGCAGCATTTACCGTGGACAGTCCCTGAGCCTAGACTGTCAGTTTTATGTAGGGAGTACTACTTTAAAAAAGCACTCCGTGTTCAGGTCACAAGTGGCCAATCAGGACCATCCGACCGCCACGTCCTTCTCACTGAGGGTGGAGGAGGAGCTGGCTCTCCCACTCGTTGTGGTAGTTTCCTTTGACTGGAGCCGCTACTATTCGGACGAGTAGTTCCTCAATTGGCATCGGAAGGCTGAGTGCAACCCGAAAAATGCCAACAGCGCATAGCGGCCCATATGGTCACCCATCCAAGTGCCGACCACGCCCGAAAGTGCTAAACTTCAGTTATCTGACGGGAACCGGTGTATCCACTGCGGCAAGGCCATTGCCCCTACCACTTTTTATGATATTTTTGATCGTAGTTCAGGTCTGATGGCTGGGAAGAATGGACGTTTACCATGTTATGCACATTTATATTTTCACTACGTCGACACAGCCGGTCCAATTACGACCACAGGTGATGGTAGCCATAATGATCGTGCCAAGCATCCCGTGTACATTAGTTACACCCAAGTGTGTGGGCATCACAGCATTCGTGACATTTAAATTTGTTACTTCTTTGCTACTATATTCGCAATAAATTTTGCAGACAGTATCCGCATATGACGCTGAATGTACCTACAAAATTATATCATTGTACGACACATGTTTCGGGAGATACGTCATAAAAACTCAGGACAAGGCCAGACGCTGCATAGTACGGACGTGGACGCACAGCTCTAAATAAATGCCTGGTCAACACCAAGCTTTTCCGCTAGTCATCTATAAAGATAAAAAATCCCCAATATTGTCTACCAGCGTATTTTTGAAAAACCTTTATTTTGTCATCCATTTTTTTCCTGTAAAAATCGTAAAAGCCGTGCATCATTGTGTTTTTAAAAAGCGTTTCTTATTGTCATCTCTTTTTATGTATTTTAAACCATCTATCGCTTGTGTAACCTGTGGCTACAAGTCCATTCCGTTTATGGTGTAATCGAAATAATAAACAACGCAAAAAAGTGTGGGTCAATTTCTTCCTCATTTTTCGGAACTTCTGATAATAGTAAATCGTTGGCTCTTTGAGGGCGTGGTAGGTACATACAAGAGATTAGTGTAAGATTAGAATTTGGGTTAGATGCAGTGCCAGGAGGTTCTGTTTCTATCTGGCTAGCTTCAGAGTACTTCACCATCTACTAAGTGATGCGTTTCATTGTGAATGGTGTGTTCTGTGCTAGGTCTACCCTTTTACTGCACAATGCTGTTCCTTCGATGCTATTAAAACCAGGATGTTATCAAAATATATGCACAGTGGCAGACTGGAGTCTGCAGAAATATTTCCAGTGGTGGGGAGGGGGGAAGGCGCGTCGGGGCTGGAGTGCATGATTCTGAAACTGGCACTCTGTGTACAAATCAGCTGGTCAGTTACGAGGTGCATCAAGCTACAAGACCCTAACTCTATAAGCGCTACAACTGGCCAAAGCTAAGGTTTATCAGTATTGTGGAGAATTCTTATCTGGAAGAGTATACTGTAACGAATAAAAACTCTTTACTCCAGATTCCAGGGAGGGTTGGGGGCGATGGGTGAAAGTGCCCTTTTGCCTATCCTCCCCTCCCGACCTCCTCCCCTCCCCCTCCCCTTCACCCTCGCAGACGCCAATGGCTGGCCCGTTCATTTTGAGAACATCAGAGCTCCAGTAACCTTTCTGAGAAACTGTTCTTGTTGTCCTTGTGCGTCAATCTTACCACTCAGAACACCAGTGGGAATGTTGGTTATCGCTGAAATAACTGGTTTTCGGCTCTTATCAGTTTCCCAACCCTTCTTTAAGCTAATTGTTAAAGCCCGTCACAATACCAGTTCTTGTAATAACCGATTTTCAGTCTTTTATTTACATTATTTTCTCTAGTAAACGTAGAAATCAAACAAAGATTAAACAATTTTTACTTTCTCAGTTTCTTGATAAATGGAATCAAAATGTCAAATTAAATACCCTTATGATGACCTGCAGCCGTTCAGAACGAAATTAGAATTATATTAATACCGTCAGCTGCTCACGTGTGTCGATATATATCAACGGCGACAGGTGACAATGTGTGCACGTCTGGGACTCGAACCCGGGATCTCCTGCTTACATGGCAGGTGCTCTGCCCATCTGAGCCACCGAGGGCACAGACGATAGTGTGACTGCAGGTACTATCTCGCGCACGCCTCCCGCGAGACTCACATTCTCACCTTGCATGTCCACACACTACATTCGTAGTGTCCCACACCGACACACTCATTACTCGTGGAACACATTCTTACCAAGTCCAGTTCGGGGAATACGTGTGCATCTTCACAGAAGAAGGTCATGGCTGGTATTGCCAGAACCATATACTTATATTGATATGGACATGTCTTCCACGAGGAATGAGTGTGTTGGAGTGGGACTCTACGACTGTAGTATATGGACATTCAAGGTGAGAATGTGAGTCTCGCAGGAGGCGTGCGCGAGATAGTCCCTGCAGTCGAACCATACACTGTGTCCTCTGTGCCTCAGATGGATAGAGCGTCTGTCATTTTAGCAAGAGATCCCGGGTTCGAGTCCCGGTCGTGGCACACATTTTCACTTGTCCACGTTGATATTTATCAACGCCCGCGAGCAACTGACGGTATTAATATAATTCTAATTTCTTTAAATTAAATAGTCAAATAAAACTTTGTCCGATCTTCGCTGCTGGCGAGTGCTTCTATACTACAGAAAACTGGCAATATTATCCTACTGATTATAGTTTTTAGAAGCTCTGCTCAAAAATTATATTGTAATCGGTTATCACAGCACTATGCAGGCATTACGTATAGTCCAGCGATAAAGAGTGAAAACTGTGGCAGGAGAACTCTCTTTTTCGTTTTAATTTCTCTGTTTTTAAGGGCTAAAAGCAGATAACGGCATACTACGTAGACACAGCAGCAGATCAGGCACTTTCTACTTTTATCCAGAACTATGAATGATTTGTTAAATTTTAACTTTTTTCCTTGTATGATGTCGCAAGTCGACCAAATCTAACTTTGTTCTTCACTCGTACCGCATATCGTAAAATACTTCCAGACTTCCAGATGGTGCCATTCTATGTTACAACTGACGTTCGACAACAGCGAGAAACTGTGTCCAGTCTCGCGCTCTGCTTGTATAACAGGCACAGTATTGTCTCGGCAATGTTGGACCAATCCATTTGTTGCTCGTTTCTATCAGCAGTGTTATTAAAGTGGCATACATAACTTTTCCCATTTTTTTCTGTAATAACGCCGTATTTCAGTGCTATGGAAATCTTACGAATAAAAATTACTCGTCTTTTTTTAAAAAGGTTTATTTGAAAACTAAAAATTTTACTACGACATCTGTGGCTAATTGATATATCTGTTTTTACGTGGTTATCAGGAAAAAATGAAAAGATACTTGTTATAACCGAGAGCAAACAAATACTGAAAGACATCGGTTATTCAGAACTAAAATACCCATGTCGTTTTAACTGATCGGTTTTTCTATCTATAAACTGCAGTGTCGCCATAGAAAAGTGTGTCGCTCCATCAATGTCCATAGCAACTTTGAGATATGTGTTTATGCGCAATATCGGCAAATGGAAACACGAAGAGGTAATAAGCACCTGAGCGATAGAATTTATTTCACAGTCAGAAAAGTCGAGTGACAGGCAAGACTGAATCACTGTAATAGAAATTATATGGAAAGCTGTGTAAAGGAAAATTTCCAGTTCTTTCGTGGATTCCAAAATTGAAGCAAATTCCGGGACACCAAGGTGACATAGTCTTATACGGATAGTATTCCATGACTAACGTAATTGGCCCATATACTGTACTGGTATACGGATAATATTACACGACTAACGTAATTTACCTGAAATAATTTACAAACATGTTACTGTAACATTCGCTACTACTCATTACGCTAATTCACCTTCAGCCATTAAGCGCAAATCTCAGTTATGATACGTGCGCCAAACAAAAATTTATCAACCTAGTAACTCAAGACAACTACAAACGATCATTATGTGCAAAATAAATAGAACACTTCATAAGAAGTACATGACGGGTTTGAATCATTCCCACCGCAAAGGATGAAAAATTCAGGCTCGCACACAAGACCACTTGATAACTAACCAGAAATTCAGATTAGTTGTAGCTTCGGTGACAATCGCCTTTTTTACATTTTCCCCGTAAACTAGATAATTATGAAACGTAAGCAACTACTGTAAAATATCTGCGGCAACGGCCTTGCCGCGGAGGTTGCATCGGTTCACGTGGGATCACCGAAGTTAAGTGCGTTGTCGGGCGTTGAAGGCACTTGGATGGGTGATCATCCAGGCCGCCATGCGCTCTTGCCATTTCTCGGGGTGCACTCAGCCTCATGATGCCAATCGAGGAGCTACTCGACCCAATAGTAGCGGCTCCGGTCAAAAAATACCAACATAACGACCGGGAGAGCAGTGTGCTGACCCCCGCCCCTCCTGTTCGCATCCTACACGGATGATGACACGGCGGTCGGATGGTGCTGTCCCAGTAGGTCACTCGTGGCCTGAAGACGGAGTGCTTACAAAGCAAACTACTCTCCAGTGGATGGTCGTACTACTGAGACCTTGATGCCTGGCATCAATAACAGATGGCAGCACAAGAGGTTGGCTTACGCCTACTGCCGAATTTTGCGATCTGTCGTAAGCCTGCGTAAGCACGTAGGGCCTTCCGTCTTAAGTGCAAGCATATCCATTGCGTTTTCTGTCAAGCGACTTGAGTGGCATATTTCATTATTTCTGAAATTTTATAGAAATATTTTTCGTTGTATATCCTCACCATCGGTACTGAATTTACTGTAAAATTACTTGCTCACTTTTCGGAACTTCCGTTCATAGTAAATCGATACTATTTGAAGCCGTGGTAGACACGAGTCTAGTGTGCTTCACCTTCAGCACCTTCTGTGTCAGTCTCGGTTAATATGTCGCTGATTTCACAACGAACAGTTCGTTGTCTACTGAGTATACTGTCTGTTGCACGTCACTATCCCTCCCACGCTGCTAAATGTAGGTCGTCGGCAAAATATGACTGCAGTGGAACAAGGGCGTCTGCAGAAATTTCCCCAGGAGGTGGTGGTGGCATTGGTAGTGGTGTGTGTGTGTGTGTGTGTGTGTGTGTGTGTGTGTGTGTGTGTGTGTGTGTGTGTGTGTGTGTGTGGAGGACTATTACTATGAAACTCACACAGTCCAGACCGCCAAGGAAAATAAACCTTGAGATTTGGAAAGAGTGTTGATCTTATACCGCTTATACTGCATATTTCAAAATTCCACCTCTAAGGGGGAGACGCAGGACATGAAAGGATTTCTGAATCATGTAGCTATTAAGGTAATTTTGAAGCTAGGCATACGAACATTTGTATCTGGTTTCTAGGTCAGAAATAAAGAAATATGTGTTCCAATATCTTTGGGAATTTAACCTCTATGAGGTGAAATAGTGGATGAACATTTTATTTTGAGATAAATAATTATGGAAGAACTATGAAAGTATTTTTAAGGCTACATCTACGAAAATTGGTATTTGACTTCAAGGCTACAAATAAGAAAATACGTGTTTCGGTGTTTTTGGAAGTTCAACCCCTAAGGGGATGAAATAGAGTGAGCTGGTGCGTTTCTGGCGCCAGTTTCCGTCGATCGTTGTTTCGATCTTTGAGTCGCGGTCCAGAGGACACTGCTCCCTAAGCGACTGTAGTAGTTCTCTGTGCAGCCCAACATCGGGCTTACCACGCTTACACTGGACACAGTTGCCAACAAATCGCCTGCCATCGCGATATAGGTTGGGCCAAAACATGTATTCCTGAACTCGGTTCAAGGTCTTGAAGAACCCCAAATGACCCCCGTCCGCCGACTCGTGGAAATATCTGAGTGCCATGCTAACTCGTTCCTGTGGAATACAGACCTTCACTTGGCCACGGTTGGCTCCCCCTTTACACAAGAGGCCCGCACGAAGGCAACAGCTAGTGACGACGTCGCCATCCACAAACTGCTGCATATTCGGTCCCCACCCGGCGTCCTCGGCCTGTTTGCCGGCTAAGTCGAAGAAGAAGCCGGGTGTCTCGGAGAGAAGGAAATTCACCCCCAGATCCGGCTCCACGTTTCTGAAAATGGTTCATTATGAAAGCATTATGAAAGCATATCTGACAATTCGTATTCGGCTAATCTGTTACAATTTTTAAAAACTACGTGTTTCACTGGTTTTTAACTTCGAGCATAAGGGGATGAAAATTTTAATGAAATATTTATTGCGTTATATTAAAATATTTTAAATCTGCATCTACGAAAACCGGTATTTCACTTCTCAATTAGATATAAAGAAATATGCGTTATACAAACAAGAATACAAACGGCTTGATTAACAAAAACCTTGGACCCCAGCTGTCAGCATTGCTTTTTGGTCATTCAGCAAAAGACCATGCTTCAACGGCGTTAAGTTTAGAAAAGTTTAGAAAGTGTTGCAGTTTATAAAAGACATAAAAAAACGATTAAAGAAAAAATGCTTTGCAGACCATGAACGGTCTAAGTAAGTGAAGAAGCGGATGATAAGCTAGCTCTTTATGCAAATAAGTTGGTCAGTTTAAGTTCCGAGACATGTCATGCAGCAGGAACGGAATCCTATAGTTGCTACGATTGGCTAAAGGAAAAGTTTTGCAGAATCACGCGAAATCACTTCTGCAAGTGGCTGAGAATCTCGTAATGAATAAAAATTCTGTACTGAGAATTCCAAGGTGGGAGAGGCGAGATTCCTCCCCCCCCCCTTCCCCCTTCTCAGAATCCTATCCTTCTTTACCTACAGCAAAAAATAAATAAATAAATAAAACTAGAGAAATTTCTACTGTGAAACTATTTGCATACAAGAGAACGGCCATTAAAATTTAACTCTTCAATGTTTTAAGCCCTGCCCCGTTCGAAAATTCAATTTCTTTGTAGTTGCATTTTTTAAAGGTGTACTTGTCTAGACTCCTGGAACGGAAAGGTTTTTTTTTTTTTTAATCCGTGCTTTACAAAAGTTTCTACAGTCCATTGTTTGAAGCAGTGTCACGGCTGCCATGAGCCGCGCGGGGTACCCGCCATGTGTCCAACGCCTTGTCACGGTTCGCGCGGCTCCCCCTGTTGGAGGTTCGAGTCCTCCCTCGGGCATGGTTGTGTGTGTGTTGTCCTTAGCATAAGTTACTGTAAGTAGTGTGCAAACATACGGACTGATGGTTCAAATGGCTCTGAGCACTTTGGGACTTAACATCTGAGGTCATCAGTTTCCTAGAACTTAGAACGACTTAAACGTAACTAAATTAAGGACATCACACACATCCATGCTCGAGGCAGGATTTGAACCTGCGACCGTAGCGGTCGCGTGGCTCCCGACTGAAGTGCCTACAACCGCTCGGCCACATCGGCCGGTCTATCATGTATTCTAGAAGAGCTGCACGGTCGTCAGTGGCGCCTGTTCTTTCTAGAACAGTTACTATCTTCATATCTATGGTTAAACGTCACCCAGCCATTGACCTTCGTCTGTGCGAATGCGCACAGGCTACCGGAAATCTTACGGGAATCGTCACCTTAGTGTGAGCCAGTAATGAGTGGATGGACAAATACCTAATAAGTACATTACGTAATCGGATTGTGGGCGGTTCGGGGTGTGAGTCTCACGGGAAGCGTGCGAGGGATAAATTCCTGCAGTCGTGCTGTTCATTTGTGCCCTCGATAGCTCAGATGGATTGAGCGTCTGCCTTGTAAGCAGGAGATCCTGGGTTCGAGTCCCAGTAGCGGCACACTTTTCAGCTGTCCCCATCGAAGTATATCAACAACAGCTGTCGGCAGCTGAGGGTTTCAATTAATTATCAGTTGTGTAGGTGATTCGATGAACCCTTTGCCAGGCACTTAAATGTGTTTTGCAGGGTATCCATATAGATGTAGATGATAACTCGTCCCGTGTCGCACGTGCTCAAAAGGATTCATACTGCAGAATGCATGCAAACATACTCACCGAAAATACGGACGAATATCAAGTGCAGGCTGCCGAGTGCTGCATATCCAGCTTAGACAGATCGGCTTTTCCTGCCAAGAAGAACAGGAAGTTGCTGTCTAGGAACAATCAGAGGTAGAGGAAGGGCTGATAAATACTCCTTGAATTGCAGACTAAACGTAAATAACGAAAATACATTTTTAGTAAAAATTGGTCAAAACATAATCGTTTGCCCTCCGTATTGGATTAGCTGTTTTGAATATTGAAAATCTGACTTCAGATTCGTTTTCAGCGACATTAAGAATATATGTGTAACACTCAGTTCATGCAAATCGAAGTAATAATATAACTAAATGTTTTCCCTAAACTTTGAACACTTTTTTTTTCGAGTAACGATTTTCTCAGAACGGCATGCAGCATAAATTAAAAGTGGTTCGATCTCTTAACTTCTACCTCTGACCCCTAAAAGTAAACACTTTTCTTAGGAACTTATAGCTATAATATGACATTTGTTAATATTAACTAATTTTTGTGTAGGCATAAGGAGTGAAACAAACCCCTCAAAATCGAACTCAAAGTTCGAATTAGCACTGTATCGTTAAATTTAAGGTTGTTTCATTGCGGTTAGGTATGCGCTCCCATTAATTTTATGTATTATCGACTGATGTTATCCATCTTCAAGTTCAGAGAAATAATGTAGTATCAACTGATGTTACCCATTTTTGAATTCAGATAACATCTGAGGTGCCACACTGCACGCACTCTGCGTACTCCAGTCTCGCAAGCCCTTGATCAAATCATAATTACGGGCGCCATTTTTTATTGAAAATCTAAAATTAAGCTCATAGTATTGTCACTCGTAATTCCCAAACAGATCGTTCGAATGTATTTTCATTGTCTCAAAAAAAATTTCAAATTTACCCTTTTTTGCTCATTTGTATGAGAACCTGGCCGTAACGCCGGAATATAGTCACTAGATTTTTTTTCAGAGACGCTGTACGTTCGCGAGAAGACTTTCGTTCTGCGCGTGTCGAAGGACATTCCTCAGATATTACTGTGTGTGTGCTACTCAGTCGTGCCATTTAAGTGTACATCTTTGCATAGTTTTCCTTTCACGATGTAAACAGTGTTCCGCTCAGTTGCTAACTGGCCAGTGAGTGGTTCCGAAGGTGTCGGATGTGCGGTGCGTTCGGTCTGCTAGGACAACAGCAGACTGGCGTGGTGCGATGGCAGAAGCAGACACTGAGGGAGCTAGCTGCTGGGACGCCAGCGAACAATTTATGCCAAGTAAGACGAAGAGGACTATTCTAAAATTACGAGCCGTCTAAAAAGTGTTTACCATTGGTAAATCTTGCTGTTGAGTCTGACAAAACTGACAGTTTTTCCTAGAGATACAGGAAATCCCCCCACCCCCACTCAATGAATATTAGGTTGTGATGACAGGCCGATTGGTAGTGTAGCCCGAGATCTAAGTTAGGTTGGAAGGTGGTAATTTGATTGAGAGTTGTTTACGCCAACGATTATGAATGCCGACTAAACGTTGTGCGAGCAGATTGCCCTGTAGCGTAGCCTAGTGTTTCCGTCCGCGCCACATTTAACACACTTTCTCTAACTGTGTACAAAAGTCTCACAACAGCCACGATAACTACGTTTCTGGTGGGGGGAGGGTAGAGTCCACTATGTAACTTTCACGGCAAATTTTAGTAACCGCATAAACTAACCGAAATAGAAGCGTCATTTTAACTATATTTCCTTTTGTGGGAAAATAATGGTTCTCCTCTTTTGGCAGCAACTGTAATATGTAGGCGACTTATTAGTTTTTTTTAAACTCTGAATCATGATCTCAATAGACGCAGTGCTTTTTTTACGTTACTTGATTTGTGGTCTATAGTAAACAATGCAACGAATTGGTAAATTCTTTGAAGTTTGACGTGTGTTACATAGACGACGTCTGCAATGTTCGTAAGGCCAAGTTTGCATATATTCGGTGTCTGTTTTTTTGGCCATGTACTGTATAATTAAGGGGAGGAGGATTATGTTCAAGGAGCAGTGCATTAGCAGTCTTTGGAGAAATTGAGAATTTGGATCTAACGAACGGCATGCTCGGGCAGTTCGTGATATTCAGTTGACCACTGTGTAATTCGGACACAGTGATCATTGCCTCTCCCTAGTAACCAGGGGACTCGGGTGCTAATCCTGGTCTGGCACAAATTTTCAACAGTGCCCATTGACTAAAGTCTGTGCCCATTGTCAGCTAATATCATTGTTTCGGTGTTAAATAGTATTTTGTTCGCGATACGTGGTTTAGCTTTTTCATGGATAACAGCTTTGAAAAGCGTACAGGTTATATTGATATTCGCTCGTCGTTAGTCCAAGGCAACTATAGCGATTTATAAACACAGTTGTAGTTCGTATTAAGCCCACATACGTAATTGTGTCCTGTGTTTCTTTACCAAGAACTACTCCGTAAGTAATTCCCCTGTAGTGGTATTTTGTTATAGTATTTTGTTTAAATATTTATAGACTGCAGGCTTGGATGAAATATGAAACACATATCCGAAGTTCCTGTTGATATTGCAGATACTGTTTCATCCGTACTAGGGGCCAAAACATTTCATCAAATACAGAAGGACACAATTTGTCTCGAGATTTAGCAATTTTTCGTAATAGAGGCCTTGAGTCGATATGTTTTTCTCTAAGTCTTGTTTGGATTTAATCTTAAAACACACTAACTCTTCCACCACTTATTCGATATGTGTTTTCATCCCTTTCGTAGCCTAGAGTTCCTAAACCCTCGATAATATTAATAATTTCCTTTCTCAATTTTATTTTCTGTAAAATCTCCTGTTTATGGTTATTGCTAACATGTTTCACGTTCTCACTTTTATTATTTTTATTTTTCTAGTTTTGTGCCTTGTAGCCAAATTTTCTTTGAATCTGGTTTTCAATTCTGAAATAGTAACAGTTGAAGGTCAAGAGAAGATTGCGGTCTATTTGAGGAGAGTGGCTTGGAGATTTTTTATAACAGACGTATACAGGTCATGGGGATCCTTACCTATATACATTTACTTCGAGTGTGATGTAGCCCATTCTCTTGTCATGATCTCGGCTGTATCGTAGCACATTGTCTCGGTTAGGTTGGAGATTTTTGTTGAGAGTTGCCGAAGTCAACGAAAGTGATTACAAATTAAAGACTGTGCTAACAGAACGATCTCTAGCGTAGTCCAACACGTTCTTTCTGTCCTTTTAAAGCCTCTTTTAATTAAAAATAACTAAAGCTGCAAGATACAATCACAAAAACTGTATTACGTAATAGAGTAATCCCAGACTATTGTTGTGTAAGTAGTGTGCGTACACTATTTTTTTGTTAGTGAATATACACTTTTTTACTCATTTGCTGGGTTTCAGTTTTCCCCGTTTTCTGGCAAAAAACCTTTTCCTGTGAAGGGCCCATTAGCTTGTCGGTTATATTTGTGACATTCTCGACGGTCAGTAATTTCGTGATAGTCCATCCACCGGCGTCATTGTTAACATCGGATATAGATTTAAGTATTAGGAAGGCTAATATGAAGCTAATGCATGAGTAGGTCTAATAATTAATAAAAATAGGAATGCGGGTAAGCTACTACATACAGCATAGTGAACGCATTGTTGTGGCCAAGATAGCCACGAATCCCACGCCTACCAAAGTCGTAAAAGTAGTCCTCAGATGATGATGAAATTGATGGAATGTGTGATGAGATAAAAGAAATCATTCAGATAGTGATGGGAGATGAAAATTTAATATTAATGGGTGACTGGAATTCGACAGTAGGAAATGGAAGAAAAGGAAACGTAGTAGGTGAATATGGAATGGGGGTAAAAAATTAAAGAGGAAGCCGCCTGGTAGGCTTTTGCCCAGAGCATAACTTAATCATAACTAACACTTGGTTCAAAAATCATGAAAGAAGGTTGTATACGTGGAAGAGACCTGGAGATACTGCAATATTTCATATAGATTATATAATGGTAAGACAGAGATTTAGGAACCATATTTTAAATTGTATGACATTTCCAGGGGCAAATGTGAACTCTGATCACAATATATTGATTATGAACTGTAGATTAAAACTGAAGAAACTGGAAAAAGGTGGGAATTTAAGGAGATGGGACCTGAAAGAACTGACAGAATCAGAAGTTGTACAGTGTTTCAGGAAGAGCATTAGGGAACGATCTACAGGAATGGGGGAACGTAATACAGTGTGATGGGGGATCTGAGTGGTGTACTGTCAAGGGGAGGGGGTTCCTCAGGGATCAGTGTTGGGGCCGCTATATTTCCTTATTTATATAAATGATATGCCCTCAAGTATTACGGGTAACTCTAAAATATTTTTGTTTGCTGATGACACTAGCTTGGTAGTAAAGGATGTTGTGTGCAACATTGACTCCGTTTCAAGTAGTGCAGTACATGACCTCAGTCCATGGCTTGTAGAAAATAAACTAACGTTAAATCACAGTAAGATTCAGTTTTTACAGTTTCTAACACACAATTCAACAAAACCTGACGTTTTAATATCACAGCATAGGCATATGATTAGTGAAACTGAACGGTTCAAATTCCTAGGTGTTCAAATAAATAGTAAGGTGTTGTGGAAAGCCCACATTCAGGATCTTGTTCAAAGACTTAATACTGCCATTTTCACTATTCGAACGGTACCGAAAGTGAGTGATACTTCGCCAAGTAAATTAGTCTACTTTGCTTATTTCCATTCACTTATGTCGTATGGTATTATGTTTTTGGGTAACTCTTCCCATTCTAGAAGGATATTTTTGGCTCAGAAACGAGAGGTTCGGGCAAAAAGTGGTGTGAGTTCACGAACCTCTTGTCGACCTCTGTTCAGGGAGTCTGGGTATTTTGACATTGGCCTCTCAATATGTATATTCCTTATTGTCGTTTCTTGTTACCAATATTAGTTTATTTCCAACAATAAGCAGCTTTCACTCGGTTAATACTCGGGAGAAATCAAACCTCCATTTGGATCGGACTTCCTTAACTCTTGTGCAAAAATGTGTGCAGTATACTGCTGCATCCATTTTCAATAAGCTGCCACTCGAATTCAAAAATCTTAGCAGTAATCCACGCGCTTTCAAATCGAAACTGGAGTGTTTCCTCATGGGTCACTCATTCTATTCTGTCGAGGAGTTAATTGAAAAATTAAGCTGATTCTCATTGTACTGCTGATAGCGTTTGCTTAAACTTATGGACTGATTTTCTCTCAGGTTCATGAACATGTATTTTTATCTGTTATTACTTTTATGTTGTAAGTTCATGTGTCGCCCTAACCGCCGTCTGCTTCACGTCTGCTGTGCAGCGAGCTACCTTAATTTAAGTATTAACTGTATTTTTCTTACTTGTCACTTCTTCTTCCGTGTGTTTTTGCTTTTGCTGCCTCGGAGTGTAGCGGCAGTGGGGAGTCTAGTGCGTCGCATGGTGCACCCCAGGTGTTAGATGCTTCACCCACTGTCCCTGCTGTCGAGACATCTTCGCGGGTACCGGGCGCGGCTGGCCACCCTCTCCCCAAGGGGAGTGGCGGGTTCAGCGGCGTTCGCGGCGCACGAGGCGGAGGGTCAATGTGGAGGCTGGCCGTGTGGCATCGCCCGCTCTGCCTGTGAATGGACATGTGGCTGCTCCTTCAGCAAGGTCCGAGCAGGCACACGGGGGGAGGGGTTTATTAGTTATTGGGAGCTCCAACGTTAGGCTGGTAATGGAGCCCCTTAGGGAAATAGCGGAAAGGTCGGGGAAGAAGGCCAGTGTTCACTCTGTGTGCTTGCCGGGGGGTCTCATCCGAGATGTGGAGGGGGCCCTACCAGCGGCGATAGAGAGCACTGGGTGCACCCGACTGCAAATTGTTGCTGATGTCGGCACCAATGACTCCTGCCGTCTGGGTTCAGAGGTCATCCTCAGTTCGTACAGGCGGTTGGCGGAGTTGGTGAAGGCGGAAAGCCTCGCTCGCGGGGTGGAATCAGAGCTAACTATTTGTAGTATCGTTCCCAGAACCGATCGCGGTCCTCTGGTTTGGATCCGAGTGGAAGGCTTAAACCAGAGGCTCAGACGATTCTTCGGAGAGCTGGGGTGCAAATTTCTCGACCTCCGCAATGGGGTGGAGAAATGTATGGTCCCCCTGAATAGGTCAGCCGTGCACTACACGCCGGAAGCGGCTACGAGGGTAGCGGAGTACGTGTGGAGTGCACATGGGCTTTTTATTAGGTTAGAGAATTTCCTCCCTAGGCCCGACAAGACGCCTCCTGAGACGCGGCAAGGCAGGAGTAGGCAAAATGCGACAGGGAATAACAATATTAATGTGCTAATAGTAAACTGCAGGGGCGTCTATAGAAAGGTCCCAGAACTGCTCTCATTAATAAACGGTCACAACGCCCATATAGTACTAGGGACAGAAAGTTGGCTGAAACCACATGTAAACAGTAATGAAATCCTAAACTCCGATTAGAATGTATATCGCAGAGAAAGGCTGGACAGTAAAGGGGGAGGCGTGTTTATAGCGATATGAAGTGCAATAGTATCGAAGGAAATTGACGGAGATTCTAATTGTGAAATGATTTGGGTGAAGGTCACGGTTAAAGCAGGCTCAGACATGGTAATTGGATGTCTCTATAGGCCCCCAGGCTCAGCAGCTGTTGTGGCTCAGCACCAGAAGAATAATTTGGAAAATATTTCGAGTAGATTTCCCCACCATGTTATAGTTCTGGGTGGAGATTTTAATTTGCTGGATATAGACTGGGAGACTCAAACGTTCATAACGGGTGGCAGGGACAAAGAATCTAGTGAAATATTTTTAAGTGCTTTATCTGAAAACTACCTTGAGCAGTTAAACAGAGAACCGACTCGTGGCGATAATATATTAGACGTTCTGGTGACAAACAGACCCGAACTATTTGAATCAGTTAATGCAGAACAGGGAATCAGCGATCATAAAGCGGTTACTGCAACGACGATTTCAGCCGTAAATAGAAATATTAAAAAAGGTAATAAGATTTTTCTGTTTAGCAAAAGTGACAAAAAGCAGATTACAGAGTACCTGACGGCTCAACACAAAAGTTTTGTCTCAAGTACAGATAGTGTTGAGGATCAGTGGACAAAGTTCAAAACCATCGTACAATATGCGTTAGATGAGTATGTGCCAAGCAAGATCGTAAGAAATGGAAAAGAGCCACCGTGGTACAACAACCGAGTTAGAAAACTGCTGCGGAAGCAAAGGGAACTTCACAGCAAACATAAACATAGCCAAAGCCTTGCAGACAAACAAAAATTACGCGAAGCGAAATGTAGTGTGAGGAGGGCTATGCGAGAGGCTTTCAATGAATTCGAAAGTAAAGTTCTATGTACTGAATTGGCAGAAAATCGTAAGAAATTTTGGTCCTATGTCAAAGCGGTAGGTGGATCAAAACAAAATGTCCAGACACTCTGTGGCCAAAATGGTACTGAAACAGAGGATGACAGACTAAAGGCCGAAATACTAAATGTCTTCTTCCAAAGCTGTTTCACAGAGGAAGACTGCACTGTGCTTCCTTCTCTTGAAGTCGCATAGTTGACAAAATGGTAGATATCGAAATAGACGACAGAGGAATAGAGAAACAATTAAAACCGCTCAAAAGAGGAAAGGCCGCTGGTCCTGATGGGATACCAGTTCGGTTTTACACAGTGTACGCGAAGGAACTTGCCCCCCTTCTTGCAGCGGTGTACCGTAGGTCTCTAGAATAGCGAAGCGTTCCAAAGGATTGGAAAAGGGCACAGGTCATCCCCGTTTTCAATAAGGGACGTCGAACAGATGTGCAGAACTATAGACCTATATCTCTAACGTCGATTAGTTGTAGAATTTTGGAACACGTATTATGTTCGAGTATAATGACTTTTCTGGAGACTAGAAATCTACTCTGTAGGAATCAGCATGGGTTTCGAAAAAGACGGCCGTGTGAAACCCAGCTCGCGCTATTCGTCCACGAGACTCAGAGGGTCTTAGACACGGGTTCACAGGTAGATGCCGTGTTTCTTGACTTCCGCAAGGCGTTTGACACAGTACCCCACAGTCGTTTAATTAACAAAGTAGGAGCATACGGACTATCAGATCAGTTGTGTGCTTGGATCGAGGAGTTCCTAGATAACAGAACGCAGCATGTCATTCTCAATGGAGAGAAGTCTTCCGAAGTAAGAGTGATTTCAGGTGTGCCGCACCTGAGTGTCATAGGGCCGTTGCTATTCACAATATTCATAAATGACCTGGTGAGTGACATCGGAAAGTCTCTGAGGCTTTTTGCAGATGATGCAGTGGTGTATCGAGAGGTTGCAATAATGGAAAATTGTACTGATATGCAGGAGGATCTGCAGCGAATTTACGCATGGTGCACGGAATGGCAATTGAATCTCAATGTAGACAAGTGTAATGTGATGCGAATGTATAGAAAGATAGGTCCCTTATCATTTAGCTACAAAATAGCAGGTCAGCAACTGGAAGCAGTTAATTCCATAAATTATCTGGGAGTACGCATTAGGAGTGATTTAAAATGTCGACTGTCAATGGTAAGAAAAGTGTTTCTAAAGAAGAAAAATTTGTTAACATCGAGTATAGCTTTAGGTATCAGGAAGTCTTTTCTCCGAGTATTTGTATGGAGTGTAGCCACGTATGGAAGTGAATAATGGACAATAAATAGTTTGAACAAGAAGAGAATAGAAGCTTTCGAAATGTGGTGCTACAGAAGAATGCTGAAGATTAGATGGGTAGATCACATAACTAATGTGGAGGTATTGAATAGGATACTGGAGAAGAGAACTTTGTGGCACAACTTGACTAGAAGATGGGGTCGGATGGTAGGACACGTTCTGAGACATTAAGGAATCACCAATTTAATATTGGAGGGCAACGTGAAGGGTAAAAATCGAGGAGGGAGACCAGGAGATGAATACACTAAGCAGATTCACAAGGATGTAGGTTGCAGTTGGTACTGGGAGATGAAGCTTCCACACGATACAGTAGCATGGAGAGCTACATCAAACCAGTTTGTGGACTGAAGACAACAACAACAACAACAACAACAACAACAACAAGGTATTTGTCTCATGTGTAACCTTCAACAGAAGTGGGGCAGACAAGAGGGTTAGATTATATGTACTTTCCATTGAAATTGATCCATAATGGGGAGATACTCAATGGGAAAATAATATGCTAATTTATTATCCACAGACCGCAAATGGACTGATCATGAACGAGGAATGAAAATTTGGTCACACTTCTGATAGTACACGTATTATTTGACCCCCCCCCCCCCCTCTCTCTCTCTCTCTCTCTCTCTCTCTCTCTCTCTCTCTCTCTCTCTCTCTCTCTCTCTCTCTCTCTCTCTCACACACACACACACACACACACACACACACACTCAATCGCGCGCGCGCGCTTGTTCTACTAAGTAATTCAATTCATTAATGGTGTCGGAAGAGATGGTTAGCAAGAAATCCTTTAGGCTCCTCGTAAACTGAAATCTGTCAGTAGTAAAGCTTTTTATGGCTGCCGGCAAGTTATTGAAAACATCGTTCTCCTTAATGATGGAGACTTTCTTGCACCAAAGTAATTAACTTACCAATTTTTGTGGAGATTATTCACTTCTAGTTATGACTTCATGAAATGAGCTGTTGATTTGAAAATATTCATTTGTTTTTAAACACAATATTCACGGGGAGAACGTATCTTCCATCTCCACCAGTTAACTGATCTATTTATATGACCCTTATCCTAAGTTGTGTTATATTAACGGTAAAACACAAAACATTTCTTACATGCATTTCCACTATTTTCCAACAAGCTGACAATTTTTCATGAATAATATATTAATAGTGAAATTTTTAGAAAAATTTTGAAAGACAGGTTTTGCGGGCAAATTTCAAAAATTAAAAGACCATAGTGTTCATTATAATACAATTTCTCCATGGTTTTTAATTCCTACTCCGAAGTTTTCTTTTGTTTCCTTTACTGCTTGCTCAGCAAACAGATTGAATAACATCGGGGATAGGCTACAACCCTGTCTCACTCTCTTCCCAACCACTGCTTCCCTTTCATATCCCTCGACTCTTCATGCCCTCGAGTAAGAAAACTGGTCATTAGAATTCCATGGTTCTGGGATAAATGGTTTGAGAGGAAAGGTACATTTAGTTAGAAAAGTTACAGAAAATTTAAAGTTGCATTGCACTTACCGTCGTACATGCACTCATTTAAATTCATAGTTTCTTTCACTTTCCAATAGTACGCATGCTGTACATAAACATAACATTTGTTTCATGATATTTACTTTTTTATTTCTTGCAAGTCTTCTAGAACTTCTTTCGAAAACTTTGTGGGTAGATCTTGGCATTTGTTTTGTTCAGAAACGTTATTACTCTAGCAAACAACTGACTACGAGACAAGAAAAAATGTATTCAATAGGTGAAAGCTCAAAGCTACGGGTAAAATTTCCCTAGGCTTATCATCTCAAAGAAGAGATGGCACAGAGAAACAAGTGGGCATGTCTTACATAGCAAGCTGCCATTTAAACCGACATTTAGAACCTTCAAATACGGATTTGGACTAAAATACTTTCATATTCACACTAAGTGTAAATAAAACTGGTACAATCACCAATAAACAAAATTATTTTCATTGTTTTCGGGGTTCCTTTTGCCTTTCGGAATAAATATATTGCGAATCAGTAGTTAACATGCCTGGTTCCCCAAACAGGAGACGACTAGAAACTTCCGAAATGTGGTGGTGTAGAAGAATGCTAAAAAAGTTTTGATCGAATAGCTGATGGGGAGATACGAAATCAGATTAGGGAGCAGAGAAATTAATGGCACAAATTGACAAAAAGAAGCGATCGTGGGTAAATGTCATATTTCGATTCCACCCATCCGCTGTGACCCACGACGTTCTGCATGACGTTGATTAGTTGCATTTCGAAGGATACCAGTGGCCTTATTAAATGTTAACTGCGATTGCCTTCGTTTCTAGAGCAATTTATAATGTTCGTTAACTATGATTTTTTTCGGAATATATCGTGATGAACTCTGGGAGGAACCACAGAACACAGCTTAAATTGTCGTTGAAGAAACGAGTAGTGATTGTATTTTTATCTTTCTTATCCGACACGTTGGGGAATCCAAGGTATAATGGGGTACACAGTTGAAAACTTTGATTAAATGTACAAAATTGATAAATAAGAGAGTTACAAATTTTTATATGAACACATTATGATGTATTAATCACAAAAATACAAGAACATTGCCATAAAATAAAACAATATTTTCTCACTCAAAAACAGAAATTTATAACATTTGCACGCGTCACAATGGGGTGGTAAATACAAGTGATTACAAAAACGTATAAAATTATCCGAAATGCAGAAAATATTGGCTTGCTCGTTATTTTTTTTAGTTTAAAGTGAGTATTAATGTCAAACTACAGTTTTCATGAATCGTATCCTTTTCTTGAGGCTGTTTACAAAATTCACACACGGGGAGACACTCATCATCTTCGCTATCTATTCCTGCACAAGAATCGTGTGTCAGTTTTTTGCAGGTGGAACAAGCGACCCAACTTCCAACTGATTTTGAATATAACCCACCACAATATACACATTGACAGTCAGAACTTTCCTCATAATCACTCTCGTTAGTATTGTATTCTCTCTCCTTTTTTCCATTTACCTTCAGAATCTTTCTCTCTTTTTTGAGTTCTTAATTTTATTCTCTTTCGCAGAAAGTTTTCTGTTTGCTCTTTCTTCTTTGTCAATGTTCTTTTTTCTATTTCTCCCATTAATGACTTTTAACTCTTTTTTTGTACGGCGAATCAGTTAAAACAACGTTGTTCCCCCTTTTCAGTCTCGCTCTTTTCTTGCTTTCGTTAACTTTTGACAAGAAAATCAGAATCTCAGGTGAAATATGAAATGAGGAGGTTGTGTTGTCAGTTGTCATCCAAGAGCACCCAAGATTAGAACAATTAGCCCCAATAACTTTGTTATTCTTAGGCGGCAGTTCATTGTAACAATTCGCTGAAACCTCGTCCCCTTGATTATCCAGCCCGTTTGAGTCGTCTTTTTCAGCTGGTGTGCTAGGTGAAGGCAATTCCAATTGTTCAGATATAATAACCTCTTTATCTGACGGCCTATCACGTCCGCTGTCAGTTGTGTGTGCCGGGAGGAAGTGTGCGTCGTGAATATGGATGGGTCCGTGGGCCATATTGCAGTAGCTTCGAAACCTTTAATAGCGGTTTTCATTGTTGCGCTTTAGACGAAAGCTGAACCAAAAAGCGTTGAAATTTGAAAGATAGTTACGACTTTCGCTGCATGGTTCCGTAGCCATTTTCGAAGCTGATCACTATAACGAGGATTTATAAAACAAACATCAAGCGGCTGAAGTCTGTGAGAGCAATGTGGTGGTAAAGAAACGCCACTCTCCCTCGCGTAGTCCATAACGTCAATGTTCGTGGTATGTGCTGAGTGGCCATCTGATATAAGGAGAACTGGGACCTGCTTTGATGCCTTAGAAAATACCACTAATTGTGGAAACCATACAAAGAAGGACTCTGTGGCCATACATGCTGTGCTGTGGACCTCAGCGCAACCTCCTGCTGCCTGTCCTAACTCAAATTCTTTCTGCTTCTTCTTTCGTGGAAAAATAATCGTAGGAGGAATGTCAGCTCCGCTTGCTGACGTACTAATGAGGCTGGTTGCAGTTTCGCCCCTTTCTGCAGATGTTAACGATCGCACTGGACGGTTCCCTTTGCAAGCTGCGATGTTCGATTAGTTTTTAGCATTAACCGAGACGCCTGTTCCATCACAATTAGTTATTTGAGAAGTCATTAGTTTGTGATTGTCAGTTACATCTGTACGCAACGAAAAAAACCTATCGACAGCTACTTTATTAAAATCCATGATTCTTGTACCAGATGTTGCTTCGGCCTTGCGAACAAACCCGCATTTGCTTCTTCATTGTTTCATGATGTAATAAAGATTTCGATTTGTTTTGCTCGAAATTTTCGAAAAGGTATCTGTGAAACGTGCAAAAATTGAAATGGCAAAACTGTGCACCTGCCGAAATACGAGTGCGTATACTCATTTGAAAAAATGTTCCTAAACTGCTTCTGATACGCTAGAGGTTACCTCACAGTAAACAGCAATTGTAGTTGACTATTTGCCTGCACCGTATAAAGTACGGCCAATAAAATATTTTTGTAGGGAGGACACATCATCTCATCCTAAATGGAGAGTTCATCTATACGTGTAAAAGTAACCACTTGTGCCAGAGGGAAGCGTGTTGGGAGCCTTACTGTTCATGTTGTATATTAACATTACAGATAATATAAGAAAGCTCACACATTTAGAAAATGATGCCGATATCGACATTGAGGTAACAAAGGTCGTGTGAAGCGATATGCACATACAGGGGATAGTAAAAATGTGACCACCTATACTTGCATCTACATGGATACTCTGCAAATCACATTTAAGTGCCTGGCAGGTTGTTCATCGAACCACCTTCACAAGTCTCTATTATTCCAATCTCGCATAGCACCCGGAAAGAATGATCACTTGTGTCTTTCCATACGAGCTCTGACTTCCCTTATTTTATCGTTGTGGTCGTTTCTCCCTACGTAGGTCGGTGTCAACAAAATATTTTCGCATTCGGAGGAAAAAGTTGGTGATTGGAATTTCCTGAGAAGATTCCGTCGCAAAGAAAAACGCTTTTCTTTTAATGATGTCCAGCCAAAATCCTGTATCATTTGTGTGACACACTCTCTCATATTTCGCGATAATAGGAGGACGTGCTGCCTTTCTTTGGACTTTTTCGATCTACTCCGTCAGTCCGATCTTTTAAGGATCCCACATTTCCCAGCAGTATTCTAAAAGAGGACGGACAAGCGTAGTGTAGGCAGTGTCCTTTGTAGGTCTGTTACGTTTTCTAAGTGTTGTGCCAATAAAACGCAGTCTTCGGTTAGCCTTAACCGCAACATTTTCTATGTGTTCTTTCCAATTTAAGTTGTTCGTTATTGTATAATAATAATGGCGTGTGACGAGGGCCTCCCATCGGGTAGATCGTTCGCCTGGTGCAAGTCTTTCGATTTGACGCCACTTCGGCGACTTGCGCGTCGATGGGGATGAAATGATGATTAGTACAACACAACACCCAGTCCCTGAGCGGAGAAAATCTCCGACCCAGCCGGGAATCTAACCCATCTGTCTCGCGTGTGTAGTCTGTCGTGCTGACCACTCAGCTACCGCGGGCGGACGTTAGTTATTGTAACACCTAGTTAGTTAGTTGACTTTACGGCTTTTAGATTAGACTACAACTTCTCTGATAGTGATTCGTCCATTCTGCTTCACCAGCAATATTGCGGGATCAGTAACGACCTGATTTGCGGATATTGCGGGCGTACCTTAACTGGCTTCTGTCTTCATTGATTAGCGGCTACCTTTGAAATGGTTGTACCACTCCTTTAGCCCTGCAGTACCCATTACTTTGTCCACAAACACACGATAGTTTCAACTTGAGAATCGCCAAGCTTGGAGCCAAATGTGATGTAAAGACGTCATTTTGCTCAGAATACTAAATCCAACGTGTACGACTTGCAAGTGTTCCGAAGTAGTGGAGAAAATCAGGTATGTGTGCTAAATATGCCTGAAAACATGAGCCCATGCGCGCCCTGATACCATTGTTGATTTCAACAATTAAAAAAGGTCGGATATTTTTTGAACAGCTCATGTATATAAGCCATCGCCAGTGATGTCGAAAGAGCAAGATACCCCTAACTACGCCAGTTGTATAGGTAGTTCGAATGGAGCGGTCTATTGTCTGACGTATCTCCATAACAGCTCCGAACCGAATACGCCAAAGTTCGACAAATGGTTCAAATGGCTCTGAGCACTATGGGTCTTAACATCTATGGTCATCAGTCCCCTAGAACTTAGAACTACTTAAACCTAACTAACCTAAGGACATCACAAAACACCCAGCCATCACGAGGCAGACAAAATCCCTGACCCCGCCGTGAATCGAACCCGGGAACCCAGACGCGGAAAGCGAGAACGCTACCTTCACGTCAGGAATCAAGCTGAGCTCAGAAGGGCGCAATTCCGGGGCTGTCTCAGGCCGATACTGATCTTCGGCCTGACGTGGCTGCTTGTCCTGTTCCAGGGGTTACCCCTCAGTCTGCAAGATCCGAGCAGTCGCAGAGGGTGGTCTTACTGGTAGTTGGGAGCTCCAACGTCAGGCGCGTAATGGGGCCCCTTAGGGATATGGCAGCAAGAGAGGGGAAGAAAACCAATGTGCAATCCGTGTGCATACCGGGGTGAGTCATTCCAGATGTGGAAAAGGTCCTTCCGGATGCCATGAAGGGTACAGGTTGCACCCATTTGCAGGTGGTCGCTCATGTCGACACCAATGATGTGTGTCGCTATGGATCGGAGGAAACCCTTCCTGGCTATCTGATTTGGTGAAGACTGCCAGTCTCGCTAGCCGGATGAAAGCAGAGCTCACCATCTGCAGCATCGTCGATAGGACTGACTGCGGACCTTTGGTAAAGAGCTGAGTAAAGGGTCTGAATCAGAGGCTGAGATTGTTCTGTGACCGTGTGGGCTGCAGATTCCTCGACTTAAGCCATAGGGTGGTGGGGTTTCGGGTTCCGCTGGATAGGTCAGGAGTCAACTACACGCAACAAGCAGCTACACGGGTAGCAGGGGTGGCGTGGGCTGGGCGGTTTTTTAGGTTAGATGGCATTGGGCAAGTACAAAAAGGGCGGCAGCCTCAACGAGTTCGGGGCAAAGCAGGACATGAGGGGACCAAGCAGCAATCGGTATTGCAATGGTAAACTGTCGAAGCTGCGTTGGTAAAGTACCGGAACTTCAAGCGCTGATAGAAAGTACCGAAGCTGAAATCGTTATAGGTACAGAGAGCTGGCTGAAACCAGAGAGAAATTCTGCCGAAATTTTTACAAAGGTACAGACAGATATAAAGGATAGATTGCATGCAACCGGTGGTGGAGAGTTAGTCGCTGTTAGTAGAAGTTTATCCTGTAGTGAAGTAGAAGTGGATAGTTCCTGTGAATTATTATGGGTGGAGGTTACACGCAACAGCCGAGCTAGGTTAATAATTGGCTCCTTTTACCGACCTCCCGACCCAGCAGCATTAGCGGCAGAACAACTGAGAGAAAATTTGGAATACATTTCTCATCAATTTTCTCAGCATGTTATAGTCTTAGGTAGAGATTTCAATTTACCAGATATAGACTGGGACACTCAGATGTTTAGGATGGGTCGTAGGGACAGAGCGTCGAGTGACATTATACTGAGTGCGCTATCCGAAAATTACCTCATGCAATTAAACAGAGAACCGACTCGTGGAGATGACATCTAGGACCTACTGATAACAAACAGACCCAAACTTTTCGACTCTGTATGTGCAGAACAGGGATTAGTGATCATAAGGCTGTTGCAACATCCCTGAATAAGGAAGTTAATAGGAATATAAAAAGAGGGAGGAAGGCTTACGTGTTTAGCAAGGGTAATAGAAGGCAGATTTCAGTCTACCTAACAGATCAAAACGAAAATTTCTGTTCTGACACTGACAATGTTGAGTATTTTTGGAAAAAGTTCAAGGCAATCGTAAAATGCGTTTTAGACAGGTACGTGTAGAGTAAAACTGTGAGGGACGGGATAAACCCACCGTGGTTCAACAACAAAGTTAGGAAACTACTGCGAAAGCAAAGACAGCTTCACTCCAAGTATAAACGCAGCCAAAACCTCTCAGACAAACAGAAGCTAAACGATGTCAAAGTTAGCGTAAGGAGGGCTATGCGTGAAGCGTTCAGTGAATTCGAAAGTAAAATTCTATGTACCGACTTGACAGAATATCCTAGAAAGTTCTGGTCTCAATTTAAATCAGTAAGTGGTTGGAAACAGCATGTCCAGACACTCCGGGGTGATGATGGCATTGAAACAGAGGATGACAGGCGTAAAGCTGAAATACTAAACACCTTTTTCCAAAGATGTTTCATAGAGGAAGACCGCACTGCAGTTCCTTCTCTAAATCCTAGCACAAACGAGAAAATGGCTGACATCGAAATAAGTGTCCAAGGAGTAGAAAAGCAACTGGAATCACTCAACAGAGGAAAGTCCACTGGACCTGACGGGGTACCAATTCGATTCTACACAGTACGCGAAAGAACTTGCCCTCCCTTTTAACAGCCGTGTACCGCAAGTCTCTAGGGGAACGGAAGGCTCCAAATGATTGGAAAAGAGCACAGGTAGTCCGAGTCTTCAAGAAGGGTCGTAGAGCAGATGCGCAAAACTATAGACCTATATCTCTGACGTCGATCTGTTGTAGAATTTTAGAACATGTTTTTTGCTCGAGTATCATGTCGTTTTTGGAAACCCAGAATCTACTCTGTAGGAATCAACATCGATTCCGGAAACATCCATCGTGTGAGACCCAACTCACTTTATTTGTTCATGAGACCCAGAAAATATTAGATACAGGCTCCCAGGTAGATGCTATTTTTCTCGACTTCCGGAAGGCGTTCGATACAGTTCCGCACTGTCGCCTGATAAATAAAGTAAGAGCCCACGGAATATCAGACCAGCTCTGTGGCTGGATTGAAGAGTTTTAACAAACTGAACACAGCATGTTGTTATCACTGGAGAGACGTCTACAGAAGTTAAAATAATATCTGGCGTGCCACAGGGGAGTGTTATGGGACCATTACTTTTCACAATATATATATAAATGAGGTAGTAGATAGTGTCGGAATTCCATGCGGTTTTTCGCGGATGATTCTGTAGCATACACAGAAGTTGCAGCATTAGAAAATTGTAGCGAAATGCCGGAAGATCTGCAGCGAATAGGCCCTTGGTGCAGGGAGTGGAAACTGACCCTTAACATATACAAATGTAATGTATTGCGAATACATAGAAAGAAGGATCCTTTATTGTATGATTATATGATAGCGGATCAAACACTGGTAGCAGTTACTTCTGTAAAATATCTCGGAGTATGCGTGCGGATCGATTTGAAATGGAATGATCATATAAAATTAACTGTTGGTAAGGCGCGTACCAGGTTGAGATCCGTTGGGAGAGTCCTTAGAAACTGTAGTTCATCAACAAAGGAGGTGGCTTACAAAACACTCGTTCGACCTATACTTGAGTATTGCTCATCAGTGTGGGATCCGTACCAGATCGGGTTTGCGGAGGAGATAGAGAAGATTCAAAGAAGAGCGGCTCGTTTCGTCACAGGGTTATTTGGTAACCGTGATAGCGTTACGGAGATGTTTGACAAACTCAAGTGCCAGACTCTGCAAGAGAGCCGCTCTTCATCGCGGTGTAGCTTGCTCGCCAGATTTCGAGAGGGTGCGTTTCTGGATGAGGTATCGAATATATTGCTTCCCCTTACTTATACCTCCCGAGGAGATCACGAATGTAAAATTAGAGAGAGGCTTTCAGATAGTCTTTCCTCCCGCGAACCATACGCGACTGGAACAGGAAAGGGAGGTAATGACAGTGGCACGTAAAGTGCCCTCCGCCACACACCGTTGGGTGGCTTGCGGAGTATAAATATAGATGTAGATGAGTATGGTGCGTGATGCGGCGCTCCCCATCCCTATATACCGATCAAATCAGTCACGACTTGAACCGAGCGTGCCCGAACATTGTCCTACAAAATGATGGCCGCCTCCTGCAGAAACCGACGCTGCTTCTTTCTCTCAGTTGCTTTTCAACTTTGTAACACAGTCTGTTTCGTTTTAGAGTCCAAACCGCTTAACAGATATTGTTCAAATTTGTCATGGAGACAGTTTGAACCCTTAGAAAGAACATAGCCCACTTTAAAAAGCAAGAATTTTTTTTTTTTGCATCAGTGAACGTAAACTACATTAAAACTTACTTATTTTGGTTGTATAACTTAAGAATTCTATAATGTATAAGTACTTCAGTAGTCGCCGCGCGGGATAGTCTCTCAAACGAAATTGCTCCCACGTCCGAGGCCTTTCAATATCACGTCTTCCATTCCGCTTGTAGTTCAGAATATTTTGGGGAAGTCTGGGACGTAGCATTCTCACCAGTCTTCACGATATTTTTGAATTTTTTAGTTTCTGTTGAAAATACTTAATTTTTCGCTAGTATCTTCATTCCTAATCATTTCTTGTTGTGCAGCTCTTCGAATTTCTTAGGAACCTCATCTCTGCCGTGTGATTTTTTTTTTGCTTTTTTTTTAACCATGTTTTCGCTTTCATAGCATAATACAGGAACCGCGACCACGTTATAGAATTTCGGGACAATCTTTTTGTACTTTATTGCCCAATATTCAGATAATAGTGTCACAAACAGCTTAGAATTTGTGTAATTTATTTTAAGTATCAGAGTAAAAATCAGATCTTACAGCGTAGCCTAAATGAAAGATTAAGAGACCAGTTCTAAAGCAGGATTATCCAAAACTAGTTTTAAACTGACTGAGTATTTTCCTCGGAGTGCACTTATTTTCGTTTTGTTCCTAGAAATTTTAAAGTTGTATTCATTGTATATTTCGTTCAGGTGGTATATAGATCTTTGGAGGTCATTTCGTGAACGTGAATCATGTCATCTACAAACAGAAGCACAATCAGGTATTTCTCATTCGTTATCCCAATTCCTTTGTCTTGTCATAGTTCCTGCTTTCATTTATGAAGAACGAAGTCAATGTAAATACTAAAAATGCTGACTTAATCTGCTCATTTAAATGTATACCGAACGAGCTGCCGCAGTGGTTATTACATGGTATGATGATGATGATGATTGGTTTTTGGGGCGCTTACCTGCACGGTTGTCAGTGCCTGTACAAAGCCCCAACCTTTACACAGTCCAGTTTCGCCACCTTCACGGATGATGATGAAATGATGACACCACAGACACCTACTTCCCGGGCGGAGAAAGCAACCCAGCCGTGAATCGAACCCGGAATCCCATCACCAACAACGCTAGCTTCTACACGACGAGCTGTCAACTAGTACACTAGACTCGCATTCGGGAGGATGACGTTTAAATCCGCATCCGGCCAACCTGATACGTTTTCCGTAACTTTCCTGAATCGCTCCAAGTAAATGCTGGGATGGTTTCTTTGAAAGGGAACGGCGGACTTCTTTTACCCTTCCCTGACGCAGTGCCAACTCCTGCTCCGTCTCTAATGACCTCGACATCGATAGCACATTAAATGCAATCCTCCTTCCGTCCTTCATTTAAAGGCATAGGTTTACGCAATAAGTCGGGCGTTAAAAGTTAAAAACTGCGTACTCGTCTAAGGCAGCATAATTTCATGGCGCGCAAATTATCGAGACTATATTCACCGAGCATATGTGAAAGGCAGCACGTGGCGACTTCCAACAAACTTCACACATAATTTCGAAACTTGGCGAAACTTTTTTTCCCCTCTGACATCCCTGACATAATGATGAAAGGAAAAAGACTTTTATCACTTCTACATTTTCGCTGATCGTGCAGTAAGGTGTCAGCATCAGGCTTGATGTTTCACTTTATTACTTCTTTACTACTCACTTTATTCGCAACACATTTGTCAGACAGTATCCACAAACGTCGCCGAATGTACCTGAAAATTATAGAATTGTACAACACCTAGTTCAGTACATAAATATTGAGACGTTTTCGAAAAACTAGCTTCTCTTACAACAGAGCGTCTTCAACTGTAAAGGGTTATGTTTCTTCAGGTCAAGTTTTTAACACATTAACTGATACGGAATGTGAACGAACTTCTGAAGGTGTTTTACAAATGGGACTTCCAGTTTTCAGACAGCAATTTGGAGGGGAGAAGGGGGCCATGGTTACGCGGTCTATTTGGAACTTCAGTGTTTTCGCAAATGATGCTGTTGCCTGTAATAAAGTTCTGTTTGAAAGAAGTCACGCCTTCATAAGATTTCAGTGTAGTGCAAAGCATGACAACTTAGTTTAAATGTTCCCGAAATGTAAAATTGTTCGGTTCACAAAACGATATAACCTTATCCTACGAGTATAGTGCAGCGAGTCAAATTCGCTATCGCTCAACCCACATGAATACCTGGGTGTAAAAATTTGTAGAGATTTGAAATGGAACCGTCACATAGTCGCAGTCTTAGGGAAATACGGTGGCTGGCTGCAATTCGTTGGTAGAATTCTAGGAAAATACAATCAGTGTACAAAAGAAATTGCTTACAAATCACGCTTGCGACCCATCCCCGAATATTGCTCGAGATTCTTGGATCCTAATCAGATACAACTGCCCGGCGATACTGAATGTATACAGAGAAGGGCGGCACGAATGGTCACAGGTTTTTTGTCCCGTTGGAGAATGTCACACAGTTTCTGATCAAATTGAACAGGCAGGCGCTTGGAAAGAAACGTAAAATATCCAGAGAAAGTCTACTTGGAATATTTCCGGAGGAATCCTTAACTGTTGAATATAGGCGAATGGTAGTCAATGGAGGGAATGACTGCGAATGATCGTTCGATTTGAGTTCTCTTCCGTAGGCTGCGATGCAAACCAATCCTGGTCATATTCCCGGTGTGAGATGTAGTTGGCAGCTCTGTAAATGCTGACCGGTGAGTCGCTTAAAGCCCAGGTGAAATTAATCTCGGAGGGACACATCACGCTCTCAACCGACTAAGCTTGTCCCCTAAGGATCGCCTAGAGCCTGTGACTAGTGCATTGAATGTAAATACGGAAAACTGCAAAAACTCACTTTTTCAACTATTTGTAATTCCATTAACTAGTTTTGTAACCTTTACAGACTCATCTTCAAATGTGGCACACAGAATTTCCGTCTCTCTGGCGTGGAGACAGAGCGACAGTTACATGGCGACATGTGTCGGAAAACCAGTTATTCCACTTACTGACTAACGGACAGTTCATGGTAGACACAGACTATCCCGTGGAAGAGTAAAGTATCTCGAGGAGACCTAATTAGAAAGTTTCTAGAACTGACGTTACATGATGAAAGTAGGAATGGAATATACTGAAACCGCCTACGTATTGTAACCGTAGGAAGCGTGAAGACCAGAAGAGACTAAGCACAGCACGCACAGAGGCTTTTAAGCAGCCACAGTTCGCACGCTCCATACGTCAGTGGAGTGGGAATAAGTCCTAATAACTGGTATACTGGCAAGTACCATCTGTCACGCAATTCACGGTCGGTTATAGACTACAAATTATAAGCTGCCTATGTTTTGTTTAAATTTGGATTACAAGAAAATGGGCGTTTTGCAAAATGTCCTACATAAGTCTCCTCTTCATCAACACCACCACCATGAGTGTTCTGCCCTAGGGCAGGTCTTCACATGTAGTTCTCCATGCAGTCCCATCATTTGTTACCCTCTTGTTTTCTCACAACTATTTTCTGTTCTTACGCTGTCCACCACCTGGTATGTTCTGCGTCTTCTTCTTCTTCTTCTTCTTCTTCTTCTTCTTGCATTCACCATTTCCTTCATACCATCAATAAACAATCTCTTCTCATTCAGTGTCCATGCCAATTGTGTTTGCTCATCCTGCTACCTTTAAAATTTCTCTCTGTTCTCCCAATCAACACCACCTCATTTCTCACTGTGCCTGCCTATTTTATCCCCTATCAACGCACCCACATAAAAGCCTCCTGTTATGAAACGTCTCGTTGGCAATTGCTATACGTATTTTCACCTCCTTATTACTTCCAATGTCGTCCATAATAGCACGTCGCAGTTATCTAAAAACACTAAATTGTTGTGTATCTTCCTGCCTAACATTATAGTTGTTTTTGCTTTTCTTGCACCTATCACCGGACATTTTGCGTTTTTCTTATTATTTCTCATTCCAATTTACTCACGTCTCTTGTTCAATTCTTTTAACATTTCAGTCATACTTTCGCTCTCTGCCAATAACACCACATGATCCGCGAGTCTAATACATTCTGCTCTCCTAACAACAACCCGCTCCCGTCTATGTCGTTTCAAACGTTTTAGAATGACATGCTCCAAATATATTTACACACTAAGGAGAATAAACGTATCCCGGAGGACTTACCCCAGCGCGATGGAAATCGATACACGTGATGTTCATTCATGCCCAATAGTATCCGAACGACCTGAATTGAATTTCGCCTGATTCACATGCAACCCACATAGCGCAACTGTCTAGCAGGTCTCCTTATCGCTCCTTGGTACAGTCGTTTGACTATTGAAAGTGGTTCCAACAAGTCACCACGAGAAAAAACTGTTCTGTATTGCAATAACTCAAGATGCAAAGTAATACCACGATACTACAAATATCACGGAACACCTTATCCCAGATAAGACTGCCCTTAAGGCTTGTAGCTCACATTTATTACAATAAATGACATACCTGACATTTTACCACTCTCATTATTACGTCAGATAGGTAATGCACGTGGTAAATTCGTCGTATTCATGATTTACTCTTCAAAGTAACATACCGTACTTATTATTTAACACAAAATAAGATTAAAAATTAAAGATATTCACGAGCAGCTAATTGAGAATATTTATGAACTTCAAATGACACGACGAACCGTCTCGTTCTGCATATGGATGCAAACTCAGGTCATGCAGACTAAGCAATGATTTCGTGCCTGACGGATACTGACTGTCACTCCTGATTAGGCATACAGAGAGTGATATACCTCGATTTTAGACAGAGCCAGCTTGCAAATTCCAACTTTAAATTACATATCGCAAGTATTTTTGCCGGACGCGAATTCCTACCCAGCACCTATTGTCCCTGTTAACGAACGACGAGAGATGTTGAATCTTGGTTCTTAACAAGTAACTTATTTGAATTGCCGTGAGGTAAGGCTTTGTGTTGGACAGGGGTTCGAACTCAGAACTTAATCGGATAGATATCGACGCACAATCAACTGTGACATTTCGGGTTTTTCTCGGCAGTAGCTAGATGTTTTAACTGAAATGACCAGACGAAACATACATTTTTTTCCTTCCCAAGACTCCAACCCGGCATCTATCGCTGTTATATTCTAGAGAAAACGAACGTTAAATATGGGTTTGTTGCACCAGCAGCGACATGTGAGCGTGTTTGAACTAGAAATAATATGACGAAGAGTTCAGTGCTCACTGGGAATACAGCTCCACACATCATATCGCTTTTGACTACACACAAAGATACGTCAGCTTCCGAATTTTTGTCCAGTTCGGACTAACATCTTGAACTTACAGTGATCTCGCAAATAGTTCTGTGTCTCACTGGGTGTCAAAAACGTCACATATCGTTAGTGTTGACAACGAATGAAAATACATTAAACATTAAAATAATTATCCACCAGCAGATAGGTGTTCTCATGCTAGAGCTTGATAATACATAATGAAATCTATAGTGCCGGGCCAGGATTCGAACCCATTCACGCGCAGTATGTGGAGATGTTGAGGAATCTGCAGTTCTGAACAAACAACAAATTGTAGACGTGCTGTATTCTCACGAAGGGATCAAATTCAGCGTTAAGTACGCTCTAAGTTGCATTCCCAGATCAGAACCGATTTTATCGACATACAGAAGCTCATATAAAATATGGACTAAATGTCCTGTGAGCCTACATAGCGTTTGTTTCGTCACTAGAAATAAATAACAAGTATAAGAAAGGTTTCTACGTGTCGCCGCTCCAGTCTTTATTGTGATTCATCCTAACGTCTACTTTGTAGAAAAGGAATATCATTTTTCATGTTAATTTCAGACCACAATGTCATTATATCTTCTTCACTTGGTGTAGCCAGAAGAGAATGGAATCTGTCTCTCCTTATCTAAAATCATTGACAGAAGTTGGAATCGAACCCAGTCCATAGATATACAAGCATATTATAAGTATGTGGCTCATTTTTCTATCGTAACGCCGTTGCACCTCTCTGGATGAGAATTGACACACAGGCTTCCTGTAGTAATCTGCAGCAGGTTCAGTAAATTCATTTACTTGGTTGACCGAATCACAATGAACTAGCTGCCTCGACTACCCAGTGCATAAATTCGACTTTATTTTGTAATCACCGAAATAAAATCACGTACCTGCCACCTACACAGAACAGCCAACAGTGTAGGATGCACAAATTTGAAAAGGAAGTGTTTCTTTCCACTTGAGCTACTGTATTGCGCCATCTCTTTGTTGAAAACGTCGTGCATTGCAAATGTCGCATTTCATAAGTAAAGTTTTGTATTCCTAGAAACCCAAAATTTGTTTGTCAGCTGCGGGAAGAGGAGTTACCTGTTGTGCAGCATTGTAAGTTTTCACCATTGCACTATGAGCCGAAAGTATTTTTTTGCGATTTCCTTATCGATGTTTTATCTGACTGCTTGTAGCTCTTTCACAGAAGGGATAAAAACGTTACAGTCAGCGAGACTGGAAGTGCGAACCATAACAGATGCTATTTCTCAGGTCAGCGCATTACCATAGAGCTGGCGTAGAAGTACGTGTCTTAGCTTACTCTTACGAGTTCGATAATGTCTAGCACTCGTAAACCGCTATTTAAAGGACGAGATTAGTTGCGATTTCCACGTGCAACGACTTTCCTGGGCTGAAAACCGTAAATTTACAATCTTTTGTTACACCTAACGTGATAATAAATCAGATTATTCAATGGAAATGACAGGTAAAATCAAGTGAACTTTGAGGATAAATTCCGTGCGCACCAGGAAGGAACTCGTCGATCACAGAGTTGCCAAACATACGTTGCCTTGTTGTCAAATCTCAGTTACAGTACCAGCAGAAAGAAGACGAACCGATGTGATCGTACAGCGGGCTGGGAAGTGACCATAGCTGGTGTCTCCAAGTCGTGGTTGCTACGGCCTGGAATACGTAATGCGTCTGATTCGCATTTCTGTAACTAGGTTTAGGGACTGGAGCGTGGTTACTAATAATACTCCAAACTGACTGAAAACTAAGCATCATATACCAGTAACTCTCACAGTTGTTTTTATATTTATTTCGTAAGTGTACTAAAAACTAAGAAGCTCATTCAGAGACGTTTTCATGCCTCGCCGATAGTCGAGCAAAACAAACAAATAAAGAAAAAAAGAATGTGTGTGTGTATGATAGAGAGAGAGAGAGAGAGAGAGAGAGAGAGAGAGAGAGAGAGAGAGAGAGAGAAATCAAAGAGAATGAGAGAGAGTAAGAAATTGTTGTAAAGAAATTGAATCATGGTATGTAAAGAAATCTTTCATTAAAATTACACGTTACACATCATTACGAAATATCGTATTCATGATCTATGAAACAAAAATTGATCTAATGTAATCTAATCATATCATATTGATGGCTATCCATGAAGAGTCATGAATTACCGAAATTTTTGCCAATACCAGTAATGAAATCTAAACTTGAAAATAAAAGACGACAATTTTTGTAATAAACCTGGACTCCTAACAAGACAATTTCGTCCCTGTTAACTAACCACGAAAGATGTCTGATATACCTCCAAGCTCAAGTAACAAAGTGCGCATGCATTTAAAGATTAAGTGCATTATGTGAAGTTATATGACGGAGATACGAACCCAACACGTAATCGTATTGTTAATTAAGTAAAATCAAATGTTACGTATCGGTTTTCCTTACCAGCTGCTAGGTGTTTGAATCTAAACTAAGGATACAAACTTTTGTACCTAAGTGACAATCTAACTACACGCCTACCGTGCATCCACAAATATAGCTTAAATATCAGTTGCTTACTCACCAACGGTAAGGTGTGTGCGTGTTTGACAAGAAATAATGACACCTATTGCGATTGTTGGCAACACATGAATATACATTAAAAGCGCACGTTGGTTTTCACGAGCGGGACGGTGTGCACGTTATAGGGCTTGAACTGAAACTATGAATATTTTTGTATTGGATCAGGATTCGGACCCACATCCTTACCTTTGGAGGAGACCTAGAGAAGGTTGCAGTCTTGCGAAAAGGGACGAAATGGTTGAACTATAATGTCCCGAGAGATTCAGATCCTCGAAAGAGGAGAAACGAATTCGAATCACAGTCCAGCACCAAATTTTTCAACGTCTCTAGTTGAATCAATTACAAGTAAAATAAGAGCCCCATCCTGTAAATGGCTATCGGTTCATAAAATAAAATAAAATTTTCTAATGTAAGTAAGTTTACTGGCGACTGTATTTCTGTTTACGATGACTTCCGCTATGTCATTTCCCAACGTAACCTGGCTCTGCCCAGTTGGTAATGATGGAACGTGATTTGTATTGCGAATTCTGGATTATAACGTCTTTCTTTTGAGGTTACCAGACGCAAAGTAAATCTGTTTGTGCTTCTTAAAAGTAAATGTCTGAACCCACGCATTGCTCCTGTGATAGTTCCACCAGACCATTGTGCCCACATTTCCCAGCCCCAGGAGTGATCTGCAATGGATGATGTGCTGAGCTTACAAAAGTAGTCACGGTGGATAAAACGCGAGTCTATTAAATGTTTAAGTAGAAAAAAGCTTCTGACGCGGAGATTATGCTATTCTCATGTCAGCAGGATGTAAACACCCTTGTAGGCATCATAGGCTCGATGTGAAGCCATTTTGAAATGTTCACAAATTCAGATATTTTCTTAGTTCGTGAAGATCCACTGGGAAGTGTGAAGTTACCGGATAATTGGATTATTACCGACATTATTACTATCATTTTCTTCATGCCGCTGCTGGAACACTGTACTTGAATATAAGTTCGTGCCTTTTGGTCACTATACAAGTAGTTTCCCAAGAAGAGGTTCTTTCTCTGTCTACAGAATTCTTTTCATGTTAATATCAAACATCAGCAATTACTCATAGATTACATTAAAACTAAAGTAATCGATGAAGACGTTACTTGATAACAAAAACGCGCTGCCATTCTTCTATTACTTGCGCCTAGAAATGGCTGTCGAGTGCTGCCAAACCAAAAGCTAAGAGATGTTACTGCCTGCCGATATACGTTCGAATCCCTGCCCAGTACAAAGCCTTACCTCACGGCAATTCAAGTAAGTTACTTGTTAAGAACCAAGATTCAACATCTCTCGTCGTTCGTTAACAGTGAAAATAGGTGCTGGGTAGGAATTCGCGTCCGGCAAAAATACTTGCGATATGTAATTTAAAGTTGAAATTTGAAAACTGGCTCTGTCTAAAATCGAGGTATATCACTCTCTGTATGCCTAATCAGGAGTGACAGTTAGTATCCGTCAGGCACGAAATCATTGCTTAGTCTGCATGACCTGAGTTTGCATCCATAAGCAGAACGAGACGGTTCGTCGTGTCATTTGAAGTTCATACATATTCTCAACTGGTTGCCCGTGAATAACTTCAATTTTTAATCTCATTTTGTGTTCAATGATAAGTACGGTATGTTACTTTGAAGAGGAAATCATGAATACGACGAATTTACTACGTGTATTACCTATCTGACGTAATAATGAGAGTGGTAAAATGTCAGGTATGTCATTTATTGTAATAAATGTGAGCTACAAGCCTTAAGGGCAGTCTTATCTGTGGTAAGGTGTTCCGTGATATTTGTAGTATCGTGGTATTACTTTACATCTTGAGTTATTGCGATACAGAACAGTGTTTTCTTGTGGTGATTTGTTGGAACCATTTTCAATAGTCAAACGACTGTACCAAGGAGCGATAAGGGGACCTGCTAGACAGTTGCGTTATGTGGGTTGCATGTGAATCAGGCGAAATTCAATTCGGGCGTTAGGATAGTTTTGAGCATGACTGTACGTGTAGGGTCAAATGAATGATTAGAGTTGAAGAAAAACTGGATGATTAATTCAAGACAAAGAGCTTCACAAATTGATAAGTCGATAACGTGTTGGGCCACCTCTGGCCTTTCCGCGGTCAGTTACTAGGCTTGACATTCACTGATAAAGTTAGTTTATACCCTTCTGACGGATATCGTACCAAATTCAGTTCAGTTGGTTCGTTACATCCTCAAAATCGCGACCTGCTTTAAAGAACCTGCCCATTGTGCTCCAGATGTTGAAAATTGATGAGAGATATGGCGATCTTGCTGAGCAATTTATTGCCTTGCGTGTACAAACACGTAGATACGATATCCGTGTGTGGTGCGTAAATTGTCGGTAGGCACCTCACTTAGTCTCCCGAGCAGAGTTCAAGCCGCCATAAAGACAAAGGGTGGACGCACTGCATATTAATGTCCACTAACAGGTGTCTGTACACTCACTGATAGGATAGTGTATTTCGAAATGTTAGCAGAGGCCAGAAGTTGGAGCATTTGGTCTTCCTTTTTAAAGCTTACGTGGGGCGAGTCGTAGAATCTCTAAAAAGAGACACCTCTGGCAACACTAGTTGAAAGTGGCCTTCAAACTAGCCGTCAGAGCTGCCGTAGCCGAGACGCCCCCTGGGTAAACGCTACGGATTTCTGCAGTCGCGCCTCGCGATCTGTCACGAATTATGGAATGTATTCGCAGATACCAATTGTAATACGACAACGGCTATACAGTTTGCTGGAAACGTACAGGATGTTCTGAAATTCCCATCACTACCTGCTACAACTTGTAGAGGGGACTGAGTACATAATACTCATATTTTAAATTGTAACCTGTTTCCCGAGACGTACCGTATACTAGAACCACTTGAAAACATGTTGGTAACGCTGTCACTTTGATAAGTAATTTGTTACATTGAGGAGCCAAAGAAATATCGTTTAAGGTCCCCGCGAGCACGCAGAAGTGCCTCAACACGCCGTGGCATGGACTCTACTGATGGCTGAAGTCGCGCTGCAGGGAACTGACACCATGAAACTTGCAGAGCTGCCCATAAATCCGTAACAGTAAGAGGGAGCAGAGATCTCTTCTGATCAACACGTTGCAAGGCATTCCAGATATGCTAGTTAATGCTATAAAATTTACTAGAAACGTACAGTATGTTTGGGGAGTTTGGTGGCCAGCGAAAGTGTTTAGGCTCGGAAGAGTGTTCCTGCAGCCACTCTGTAGCAACTGTGGTTGTGTGGGCCGCTCCATTGTCCTGCTGGAATTACCCACTTCCGTCGGAATCCACAATGGACACGAATGGATTCAGGTGATCAGACAGGATGTATCTAGACGTATCAGGGATCCCACATCACTCCGAATGCGCACGCTCTACAACGTCACAGAGCCTCCACCAGATTGAACAGTCCGCAGTTGACATGCGGGGTCCATGGAGTCATGATGTTGTCTTCATACCCATACACGTCCATACTGTATATACATTTTGAAATGAGACACGTCCAACCAGGGATTATGTTTCGAGTCATCAACAGTCCAATGTTCGTACCGATGGGCCCAAATGAGGCGTAAAGCTTTGTGCTGTGCAGTCAGCAAGGGTACACGAGTGGGCCTTCGGCTCTGAAAGGCCATGTAGATGATGTTTCCATGAATGGTTCGCATGCTGATACTTGTTGATGGTCAAGCATTGAAATTTTCAGTTATTTTCGGAAGGGTTGCACTTTCGCCACTCTGAACGATTCTCTTCAGATTCCATTCTTGCAGGATTTTTTTTCTGGCCGCAGAGATGTTGGAGATTTATTGTTTTACTGGATTGCTGATATTCACGGTGCCCTCGTGAAATGGTCGTACAGGAAAATCCCCACTTCATCGCTACCTCGTAGATGCTGTGTCCCATCGGCCTTGCGCCAAGTATAAAACCACGTTCAAAGTCATTTAAATCTTGATAACCTGCCATTGTAGCAGCAGTAACCGATCTAACAACTACGGTAGACACATGTCTTACATAGGCGTTGCCGGCGGCAGCACCATATTAAGCCTGTTTACATATCTCTGTGTTTGAACACGTATTATTATAATAGTTTCTTTGGCATTTCAGTGTAGATGTGACCGAGTACATCTATTGTTCTACAGTTTCACTCTTTAATAACCAAAGAATCAAAAAAATCGGTCTTCAGAGACACTGGTTTTACAGGAGGGCGTTTTCCAATTTGAAATTACAATGATATTATTTCCTTCAGCTGCTGACGGGCGTTAATAGATATCAACGAAGACAGGTGAAAATGTGTGCCCCGACCGGAACTTGAACCAGGGATCTCCTGCTTACATGGCAGTCGCTCTATCCATCTGAGCCACAGACGGCACAGAGGATAGTGAGACTACAGGGACTGTCTCGCGCACGCCTCCCGCGAGACCCACATTCTCACCTTTGTATGTCCACACACTACATTCGTAGCGTCCTTTCGCACATGTCCGGAAGAACAGACACAATATCCATATAAATATATTTTCCAATTCGCGTGCGCTGCGTCTCCACGGGGCACCACAGACGCACCTGCTGACGGTGAAGACACCCATAGTCGAAGACGTTGTGCAATGGCAACGAAAAGCGTGTGGGGAGGAGTCAGACAACGATCTTGATAAAGGCGACCAGCAGCTCTTCCAGTACTGTGCGCTTTGGCCACACAGGATACTCGTGTCGGTGTATTCGGCAAAAGTGTGCTCAGAAATGTTGCTCTAACACTCACAGACACATGAACGAGACTCGATCCAGGTCAGAGAGGAGACAGCCGTCAAATGACATCATAGGATCAGACGTAAGTAACCCCCCCCCCCCCCTCCAGTGATTATAACCCTGTTGCATACCACATTAGCGAAGGTGTATTTATACGGCTGTAGCACGGATATACCTTTCCATACATGGGCTCCTCTTCAGAATATCGTCACTCAGTTCCCTAGAAGTTTTTAACGGGAATTTTGCAACATCCTGTATCTCTCCACTAACTATACAGTTCTTTCCAGAATTAGATCCCTCTGCAGTGGAGTGTGCGCCGATATGAAATTTCCCGGCAGATTGAAACTGTGTGCGGGACCGAGACTCGAACTCGGGACCTTTGCCTTTCGTGGGCGAGTGCTCTACCATCTGAGCTACCCAAACACGACTCACGTCCCGTCTAAACAGCTTTACTTCTGCAGTACCCCGTCTCCTACCTACAGCTGTTGTACGACATTCGAAATATACGGATGTATTTCAGAATTTCGGCGTAATGCAACTTCGCAGAAACATGGCTGAATTTTCCTGTATATTGTTATCATTAAAACCAAGCACCGTCTCAGTACCTAATACTTTTTGATATGGAGACAATTTTCATCATTTCAAGCACTATTAAAGTTGGTAGGTGCAGGAAAAAAAATACCAGTACCATACTGAAAATATCGGTGAGAAGCGATAGAATTCCTACAAACAACTTGGAGAAAATCATTTTGGGTTCTAGGCCATGTCATTATAAAACAGTGAAACAACTAAAATAACTACATTCCGACCATCGTTTGAACGATCCTCTTCTGAGCGAATAAATGCCACGAAATTTCAAATCAGCAGCAGCGAAATGAAAGGTCGATTTGGAAACAGTTTCTATTTCTTCTTTCTTATCTTCGATTAATTTCCCAAATATCTCGTTCGTTTCGTATGTTGCTTTCTTTATACAAGGTGTTTAACATTTCTAGAGCTTGCAATTTTACCTAGTAACTCATGCATGCAAACGTCATCTAACTAGGCTACAGAGCATCAAAATACAGGCACCAGCCACGGCGAATGTATGTAAGTAGAGTGTGATGCCGTGATTATTTATCAATTTGATCATGTATCATGTTCCGGAAGTTACAAGGGAATATCGTTATCATACCTCTGACGGCGGAATACAAGTACTGGTACTGTTGTTGCTAACTTTCATAGATGGTAGTATGGATCAAAGTAAGAAAAAAATGTCCGGTAAACATGGGCTACAAAATGCATACCTGAGGCGCTATGAGCACTTGTTCAACAGTGGAGATATGTTTTATGCTAGCGAAGATGAACAAGTCCTCACAGCTCTTAAGGTATGCATTTTACAGCCCATGTGTACTGGACATTCGGTCCATACTACCACCTCTGAAAGTTTCCTGCCCTACATCTTAGCTGCAACACTACTGGTACATACTGTCACACGCAACAGGAATGTCTTCTCTTCCAATTTTCCGTTATAGGGACATAACCTCAAATTTATACATTTATCCATCTCCATCATCATAGAAAATTGGTAACATCTTCATTGAATCTTTCTGTGTACACATATTTTACAGACTCCAGCGCCTGTAACTTCGATACCCTGTAGCGTCGCTGGATGACGTTTCCAGACATCGATTCCTATGTAAAACTTCATCTGGTAGGTCCCCTCTACAGACGCGATAAGTGTGTAGCACGACGTGTGAAACATTCTGTATGCAAAGTGAATAACATGGGTGAATGGGCTAGAACCGAACCGCCCCCCCCCCTCCCATTATCTCTCTCTCTCTCTCTCTCTCTCTCTCTCTCTCTCTCTCTCTCTCTCTCTCTCTCTCTCATTCTCTCACTTTCATTCTCTCACTCTCTCTTCTCAACTATCAACTGCCAGCTTTCCTTTATGTCTTTTAAGTCTTAAAATTGCTGTCTGATTTCTGGCAGAGCTCTAGATAACATGCCGCTCACTGTATTTTATCGCTGGTTGCATCATCTTAAATTCAAACTGTATATTTTGCTCAAAATTGTCAGAAGTTATTTTGTAACATCTATAGATGTTATAAATATGGGTTGAATTTCTTCAACCGATCTCTAGCGGCTAGTGTGTTCTCTCAAAATCGATTTTCCTCTAGCTCGTCTCCTCTAATTCCTGTGTAAATATTTTGGATCAGTATTTTCAGCCAGGACGTATGAAAGTGATGGTTCGGTAGTATTCACAATTATCACTATTTGCCATATTTGGTGTTGGTGTTATTTTTTTCGTTTAGTCTGAAAATTTAGCAGTCATGTCAGTTAGCATAGATGTTGAGGAGTGAAGCAGCAAACGTCGACAGAGTGAGTCCTCGCCGGTGCTGATAGAGCCTTCTGGTGGCGAAGCCCTGCACTACAGACAACTGAGTGTGTGAGGAACTAGTAGCGACATCTAGCAGCGAAGTGATGAACAGCAAAATGGCCGCGAAAATTGAGTGACTTAAATGTCTAGTTGCTGTTTATTTCTTCCTTTACACTATTATTACAAAACAGATTACAGCATCACTGCTCGGTTTGTCTGTTACCGTATTTTTGTGTATTTCACACATTACAAAATAGTTCTGTTCTGATAACATATAATGCAAACTACATCTCGAGCGACATTAATGTACGCAGCATGTTACATTCATCATTCCCTCTTCGTAATTTAGTATTACTAATAGTTTTGTCCACACTTTCAAGCATTAAAAATGGATATTTGGCTCGGAACAGGACTACTGTTACATTAAATGTTAACAACATAATCGCACGGTATAGTGAGTTAAAGAATATTGAACAGCAACGAGAACTGTAAGTAAGTTTATGCAGTGCAACGTTAGTGATATAATAGTACAACAGTAATAGGCGTTTTTCAGCCCTTATTTCGATTTTACAGTTTCACTCATTACTGATGGCAAATGCCTTGCAGAGAACGTAATATTCTGCATCTTCGGTATGGCCTTTACAGTCTCTTTCATTGAACTGCACTTTACCTGGAGAGGTAGTAATACAATTTTTTCTCTGATCTACAAGATACTTTCACAAAAAGTAGAGGCAGAGAGGTAGTCATGTAACTATTAATCGAAATATTATATGAACTATATGGGCGTGTTAGTAAAATCACCAAGAAATTCCTCTTATTAATTTTAAGTGTTATCTGTTTGATTCAGCATTTAGCTCACATAAAACCACGAGAAATATCGTTTTTATAAAAAAAAAAAAAAAAAACAGTTTATGTCATTAGTGACCTGTGTAAAATCAAACATCTCATTTTGACACTAGAATAATTTGAGAAAAAAAGGCCTGTTTTAGTTTTTGAAAATGCAATAAGTGAAAACAATGTATTTTTAAAAGGTATTGTCAATTGTTACGAAACGATTTATTATACAGAATTTATTAATCGCATAGTAAATCATGGTACAAAAAAGAACACCTTGTTGGCTTGTGATACAATATTTTGCATTTTCTTATGACTTTGAAATAATTACTGCTTTTTCAGCACTGAGAATGAGTAAAATACATTATGTAATATATGAATCAGTATGATAAACTTTTTTCGAATATTCATTGTTAACTACAAGAAAATGGCAGATGTTTGGGTATTTACCTCAGAAGTATTCAGCACACGAAGGATAACAAAAATCATTTTTTGGTAAGGTTTTTGTTTCATAGTTTCCTACAAATATTACTGATACCATAGTGAGATATATTAAGTACCTTAAAATATATGTAGATGTGGTCTGGTGAAGAAAGTGTGTGAATTAAAATTTAAAATGCTTGCACCAGCATAACCAGGTTTAATTTGTAGTGTGGGAGTGAGCTCCACGTGGGACCCGAAGCACGGACCCCACGGGGGTACCCGGCATGCGCCACATGCCAAGGCAGAGGTGGAGGCTAGTGTTCGGAAGTCTGAAAATTCCAGCGCCGGCCGGGGATTGAACCTCGGCCCGGCTGGGGCGAATAGCCCCAGCCTAGGCGCTGGAACGTTCCAGACCCCCTTACCACTTTTTTTTGTATTTTTGTTATTTTTTTTGTTTTTTTTGTTTTTTTTGTTTTTTTTTGTTTTTGTTTTTTTTTTTAATTTTATAAAGTAATTTCCCTTAAAAACCCCTTAGGAAAATGGAACTAAAAAAAAAACCTTAAGTGCCACCGCCACTTTTCATCCTATAACAAAAAATCTGATCCACTTCAGGCGTTGGCTCCTGAGTAAACCCACCCCAGAGAGCTGCCTATATATCAGGGGAAATATGGGAAATCAAGGTTAGGGCTATCCTTTGCCACTTTTTTTTTTGTTACATGTGTATTCTAGTAAGTAAGTGTTACAAGTAAGTGTTACAACAACAAAGGTGGCATAAAAGAGTAATCCAGAAATAAAAACATAAATCACTGATGTAATTCCAGCTAAAAGATTCTTCAATAATGTAACTGGTTCCACTTGGAGCCTCGTCATCGTTATCTGATATCTCCAATTGCGCCTTTGAAGGGCATCTGCAACGGAGGCATTCAGCTTCGCTAGTGCCTCAAGGAAAACAGCATCCTTGCAGCAGCTTGTCTCTTCCTTCGCTCATGGCTGACAAGGCAGAACGTTCAGCCGTTTGTGTGATGCGGCACAGAACATTAACCGCAGCTCGGCACTCCCCAGCTGAGTGGGGGGTAACGAAAACGCTGCGTAAATAATTTGCGAAGAGCGTACGGTATTTCGGTGTGCGTTCGAGGGCATTGTGAGCATTTTGCAGGAACCACCAGTAATCAAGCTGCTCTTTCTCTCCGTCGCGAAAGATGTAGGCGACTGTAAGTCCTTTGAACCATGTAAGCGCATGATATTTTGCAGCCGGAAAGTAAGTTTCATCGGGACAGAGTAGGGTCTGAGGGTCAATCATATCAGGTGTGACCCGGAGGTAACAAGCCAATATCTTCTGTGTTAGTCGCCAAACTCCGGACGATGATGCGCAAGTAAAACGATGTTCATCAGTATCCAAAAGGTGACAATCTGGGCAATAAGGGGAGTCTGCCAGTCCAATAGTGTGAAGTCGCTGCAGTGTGGCATATTTTTTGTTGGCGATCTGATACCACTTAGAACGCACCGTGGAGGACAGAAAGTTGTGGTGTATGGTTTTCCACACTCTTGGCCAGTGAACCGTAGGGTACTTGTTTTCCACCACGTTATGGGGAACAGCACGCAGAAGGTTGGTGTAAAAATCTTTCGCCTTTGGTGGACGCGTGGCGGAGAGGTTCGAGCTGACATAGCTGTAATCAAGAATGAAGGTCGACACATGGGAGAGCTGTGGTGCGACGTGCGCAACCGACACCGGCGGGACGTTAGAGACTGGCATCAGAACCTGTAGTAAACGACCCGTGAGAGAGGTATATTGACTTTTCCATCGTTTCCTCATGTTGCTCATGTAAAGGGCAGCTGCTCTCGCCCTGACGTTGACCAATCCCAGCCCTCCTTTGTGCACTGGGAGGGTAAGAGTGTCGTATCGTACTTTAAAGATATGACCTGCGGAAACGTAGTAACCGAAGGCCGCTTGAAGCCGGCGACCTATCTGCTGCGGTAGTGGGAGGACTTGTGCCACGTGATTGAGTTTTGATGCCACGTAGAGGTTCAGGTATTCAACACGTTGTAGCTGGTTCAAGTCCCGGAGCAGGTTCTGTCGCACCATTGCGCGTATGATCTGTAATAACTGTCGGTAGTTTGCTGCAGCTGTTTTACGTACATCTTTCTTGAACGTGATTCCCAAATATCGCAGATCAGAAACTGGTGGGAGGGGAGCGAGGGCTTCCGGTCCGAGACCTCGCCCAATATCCAACGCCGCCGACTTGTTGATGTTCAGAAGACTGCCTGCGGCCTGTCCGTATCGCTCAATCCAGGTTAGTACGCTTTGAACTTCGTCATTGGAACGAACCAGCAGTAGCAGGTCGTCAGCGTATGTCCTATAGCGAAAGGTGACGTCCCTCAGCGTGATGCCAGATAGGCGGTGGTTAAGGCCCCCTAGGAGTGGCTCGAGTGCGATGGCATAAAGGTAGGTAGAAAGGGGACAACCCTGTCGTAGAGACCTCTTAAAGGGTACTGGTCCTACCGTCCTTCCATTGACCTGGACGTGTGAGCTGGCTGCGGTCCAAAGACGCCGTAGGGTGTCGATGAGGCCCGGGGGGAATCCCATACAGTCCATCACTCGTAGGAGGAAGTTGTGGTGCACTCTATCAAAGGCGCGGTTGAAATCTACGGAGACGATCGCCGCTCTCAGACGGCACGCAGAAGCGATTGCTATTAAATCCCTGCAGTCACCGGTGGCCATGTGTATGTTGGCTTCTCCCCCCTGCGACGTCTGTTCAGGAGCGAGGATCATCGGCAAAGTCGTCTTAATACGGCTCGCCATAATCCTGGTGAAAATCTTGTAATCGGCGTTCAGCATTGTAAGCGGCCGATAGTCGTTAATCGATAGCCCTCCACCTGGCTTGTGTACCGGTATGAGAAGTCCTTCTACAAACGCTGGCGGCACAACACAGTCTGGAGACGTAAGTTCGCGGAACATTATAACCCAGCAAGGCATCATGATGTCACGGAAAGTCCGGTAGAATTCGATGGGCAATCCATCAGGTCCAGGAGACTTATTGGCCGCACCTTTGTCCACGGCGTCTTCGACTTCTTCGAGTGAGATTTCCTCTGTTAGTGCATTCACGGTAGCCTCGTCGATAGTACGTGTTACCTGCTGTAACATTTCAGTAGTGGCCTCGTCATCGACGATTCTTTCCTTGTAAAGATGACGAAAATGACCCTCCACCGCCTTTACTATGGTTGCTTGGGTCGTACATAAGCGACCGTCGTGTGTCCTGAGTTGTGTGATTAAGTGTTGGCGTTGTCGGCGCTTATCCGCCACAACGTGATGCATAGTGGGTTCCTCCGCAAACGTTCGGTCGTGCCGTCGCGAGCGGACGACTGCACCTTCTAGTCGGCGCTTAGTCAATGATAGTATGTGAGCCTTGATTCTGCTTTGATCATGTTGTCTCTCCGGGGAAGGGGGTAAGGCGTCGAGGTCCCTGAGAGTCGCGTAGTAAAAATCGAGGGTCTGTCGATGCCACGCAGTCACGTCCTTGCCATATTGCATAAGTGTCCTACGGATTGCTGGTTTGGCACAGAGGAGCCACCACTCCAGGGTCGAGGCGTATCGAGGGTGGCGGCGTTTACAGTCAGTCCACGTTGCTGCAACTTGCCGACGGCAATCCAGGTCCTGGAGATGAGTTATGTTGAGCTTCCAAAAGCCATTGCTGCGCCAGACTTGTTGGGGGCGTAGGTGTATAGTGCAGATATAGGCACTGTGATCAGAATAGGCTTGAGGCCATAGTTCAGCGTCCACCACACCTTGTGTGAGATCTTGTGACACATATATGCGGTCGAGTCGGCTGGCCGAATGACTGGTAAGATGAGTGTGGCCAGAGCGGTTACGGTGGACTTTTTCCCACGTGTCGCACAAGTGAAGTTCTTGGATCATCGCACCCAGTTCCGGACAAGGCGTGTAATGTGGGATTTGGTCCTTGGGGTGAAGTACGCAATTAAAATCGCCGGCGAAGACGCTGTGGTCGTATCGTCCTAGGAAAAGGGGAGCGACATCTGTGGAGTAGAATCTGGCGCGGTCGTGACGTCTTGTGGTACCCGACGGCGCGTAAACATTAGTGAATCGGGTGTTGAGTGCCGTAAATGCTATTCCTCGAGCGGAGGGAAGAAACGTGACGTCGGTAACTTCAATACCTTCACGCACTAATATTGCCACTCCGGTATCTGCAGGGCTACCGGGCGTCACATGTGTGGTGTACCCGTAAAAGTGCGGGAGTGCCGTCGTTTTCGCTCTTGTAGGAAAGCAAAGTCAACCCCCATGGCTCGTATGGTTTCTTTCAAAAGTTGGATCTTGACAGGAGAACTGATCATGTTGATATTCATTGTCGCCAGGCGGTAAGCCTGGCAACGAGTTGTTTCGGCGAGGTTATCCATGGTGAAGGTGGAGAGAAGCGACCATCGGAAGTGATGTCACCCCCCGCCGAACGCGGTCCTCCTTGTGCTGCTTATGCTGCATGATCCGGCGGCGCCTCAGCTGGCCGCGGGTCGTGATCTTGTGTCTCAACGTCCTCGGCCCATGAAGCGGGCGCGGATGTCTGTTCATGGTCCATAGCCTCAGAATGTTTGATAGTAAGGGACCGGGCGACTTCGCTACCTGCACTGGTACCTCCCCGCTGCTCACTGTTTCTGTCAATGGGCCGATGGTCGAAAGCTACACGTTTTTCTGTCTGTTCTGCAAGGTTGGAGTCAGTGGAAACAGCTTCAGATTCGCGGCTGGCTTCTTGAGTGGTCAGTCGTTCTTCCCCGGCCGAATGCGAACCGCTGTGTTCCGACACGGTCCGACGACGCCGCTTTCGGCGTTTCGGTGATCGCTGTTTCCGTACGTGGCCTTCATTGTCAGAAGACGGCACTGACTCATGCTCCGCCGGAACAAACGCTTCGGTCGGTACAATAAGGGAATCAATTGCCATCTTACTGGCGTCAATGTCTGTCGCGTTCGGTAGCTCCAGAGTCGTAGTGCTATTTTCCACCACTGGCCACGTCGGCGGATCATCCAGGTCTTTGTCCGTGGAAAGTGATTCTTGTACCGCTGAAGCGGTCGGCCGTGTCTGTTGTGTGGAGAACGTCGTGAGCGCCGCCGCGTAAGTAACGGGTAGAATAGTCTTCGCCGCTGGTGGTGCAACGTCCTTCGGTGGGAGTTGTGTGATCCGACGCTGGAGGCACTCGGAACGAAGGTGACCTTCCTTACCGCATCCGGAGCACGTCTTCGGTTGGCCGTCATAAATAACTATGGCCCGGCATCCACCTATCTGTAGATAGGATGGCACGTGTCGTTGGAGATCTATGCGCACTTGGCGTACTCCATTGAGTACTGGATACGTCTTAAACTGGGTCCATTTTTCAGCCACGTGTTCGTGTACCGTGCCGTAGGGGCGGAGCGCCGCTACAACTTCTGCCGCTGGGAGTTCAAATGGAAGTTCGAAGATGCGTATAGTCCGCAGTCCCATTGCGGCATGGCCGACCTCGACGTTGCCAACATTTCCATCTGCGTGGCAGAAGCGGAGTTCTTGTTTCATCTCTCGAAGCACCTTGTCGCAAGTAGTTTCGTTTATGAGCTTTACATAGACCGTGCTACTGACGATCGAAAAGTGAATGCCGACAATGTCGGCAGCCGGGATCTTGGCTTGCTCTTTTAAAAAACGTTCGACTTCGAGCGCCTTTGGTCGGGTAAAGTCGTTCCGAAATGTGAATTTCAAGGTTGATCTTCTGTACTGGTTTGCCATGGTCTTGGAGCGCTACGGCGTCACGTTAGTGCCGGCCGAAGAAAGTAAACAAGGCGCGCGGGCCCTCTCTGCCAGCGGAGAGCACACACCGCACGTCCGCTTCGCTCGGCTGCGAGAGCCGCACTGACCACTAGACCACCGGGGACCCCGGCTGTTTCTTGCTCCATAGTCCAGCTAGTGGTCGTAGAGCACTTCCTGTTGTCCTCCGTGTTTACACCGAGGCAGCAGTGGCGTGGTGTAACAGGAAGTGTTTACTTGCGTCCGCTGGATGTCCACTTAGTGTACGACTTATTTACCCGGCTGACGTTCGTGTCGCTATAATCTCCTTAGTTCCGTTACAATTACATGCAGGGACTGAAAATCTGCCTATGCAGTTGCACCCAGTCGCATCTCACTATTTGAACCTCTGTAATTCGATCGTGTTGTCAAGACCCATGTCAGAACTGTTTATCGAAGAATGCTCATGCGTTCGGTACATTTCATAAACGGAAGCGACTGGGATAAAAGACAGCCCGTAAACATTTTGTAATGAAGTGTCAAAGATGGCTCTGAGCACTATGGGACTCAACTGCTGTGGTCATCAGTCCCCTAGAACTTAGAACTACTTAAACCTAACTAACCTAAGGACATCACACACATCCAAATGAAGTGTCAGCCGGTACGTAATACTCGATATCTGGAGTTGTTTTATCGGTTATTAAGATAATCGTTTCACCCCTATACACTTAAAAAATTCCCGTGTTTTCTTAATAAAGCATAAGCACAGTACATAAATCCCTCGCGAAAATGACATCGGAGAAGTACAAGTGTTCGAGTGCCACAGAAAACAAGTGGGTCCTTGAAGGTGTGGAACGGAGAGCAGAACTAAAATAAGATGTAACGTTTCGGGATTCCCTCATAGTCGCGTAGACACTCCAGAAGCAGGAAGATCCGTTTGATGACGTCTCTTGAGGAGCGAGGAAAAAATTCACTCTCAAATAACTACTGTACAAGATGCCTCGCCGCCTCTTGAAGGGTGTCATGGGATTCTGCAGCCGTGGACTCGGCGACCTGTGAGCCAACGCGGTGTTTCTGACCACATACATTTTAGCTGCGGGTTCTCCGACGTGCAAAGGAAGCCGCGACAATGGGGAGGCTCTGCGTGCCGTTTTGTAATAAGAACGCCTCTCCACATTTTATCGTAGGAATGATATAAATTTTAAACTTCTTAGATCCACCGAGTCATTATGTATTCTTAAAATATCTTTTAACTCTTTTTCAACACATATGTATCTTTTACCTCTTTCACTGAAGAAGCTGACCAACAGATTTTTTTTCAATTTCAGGTATTGGTTTTATTGCATTCTCCTTTAGCGTATTGATCAGAAATTGTAGGTTAAGATACCTTTGCCTTATTGAGTATCGTTTGCTATGCCAAACTTCGACAGCATTCATGGTCCTGTGCATCGAATTGATGACGGTAGATAGCTGACCGAAATCACTTTGAAATAAATTCTCTGAACGCAGATAACTTTGATACAGTAGTGTTAGGTATCGAAGTATTATCTAACGCAACTGAAGCCAACCTAAGAGTGAATTTATTTCGAAATAATTTTAGTCGACTGTCTGTCTTCACCAATTCCACATTTCAGGTTGTGTACTAGCATTTTCCATCTATTGACTGATTAAATAGTCTACGCCACTAGGCACTTGCTACGCTGTTACTCTCCATGCTTCATCAAGGCAGTCCGGTGGAAGATGGACTCTACAGCACACGTGCGGCAAGACAAACGAACTACTTCTTCATCCCTGTATTGCTCCACTAATCGCAGTTCTTGTATGTCTTCCACAGGCATTGCTTGAAATGAAAATTACAACTGTAAAATAAATGTCTCGGATAACACTGTTTTCATAGTTTAATTTGCAATCATTTCGAAGTAAAGCAATGCAGTTTTAAATGACAACCAAGTTATGACATTTCTCGGTTGAGAAAAAATATTTCACAATTATTTTGACTTTCCTCTGGTAAAAAAGCTAGTCTTCCGTGCTTCAGGTATCAACAAGTTGTTTCGAACACCTCTGAAACGTCCGTCCATAAGAAGAGCTTTATTTTCAAACATTTTCTCCCCTTCTTCGTAACTGATCACCAGGATTCATTTGTCAGGAACAGGGTTATTATCAGTCTCCAAAAAAACTTCAGTCACTTTCAAAATATCTTCGTGCTGCCGAATCCCTGAACTACTGCCACGGTTATGGGACATCCCAGAAGCTTCCCTTACACAGTGCAGTCTTTCTCATAATTCGTTATACTTGCGACGTAATCTAAACCTTTATCTCGCAAATCTTGAAATTGCTCTTTAAACCCTCCGAAAAAAGGCACTGTCTACTCACCGCAGACTGTTTCCCAGCAGTTATGCATTCGTTTCTCAATCTCCACATCTGTTTCGTCAGGTTGGGCGAGAAACTTACTGTTGAGCCGTGATTCTACCATTTACAATTTTTAAACTGCCGCTGCTCCTATTCCGTTCGGAGTTCCTGTACAAGCAATTCGTATAATTACCACATTTCCGGTGCTCCTGGCACCGCTTACCATCCTTTCCCCTTTCTGTTTCCTTTTCCTTTCCTTTTTCTAACCACAGGCTCCAGTCACATTAACGTGATCACCGCCTGTGTCCGACGCTAATGAGTAGGGTATGCGTAACGCGGAAACTCAGCCACTTATGTGACATCCAAAAGGACGTGATCATTGCCTTTCGGGCCACAGGTGGATGCATTTTCGAAACGGCAGAGTTCGTAAAATGTTGGCGTGTTGCCATATTTAAAGCACTCCGCGCATGGCGCTGTCGAGAGCCGACGCTGAGGCCGTTGTGGTGCCCCACGGTCCACAGAGGACAGGAGTTAAAGGAGACCGCAGGTGAATAACGTGCAACTGCTGAGCAACTGACCATGCACGTGAACCGAAGAGCCTACCGACAGTGTCTCCTCTAAGACCACTCAGCGAAAAATGCTATGTGTGGGTCTCCACAGCAGACTCCTGGTCCACACACCTATGCTGACTGCTGTTCGTCCGCGACGAAGGCTGGAATTTTCACGCCAGTTCTGCGACTGGGCGTCCACTGAACGGTGACCTGCGGGCTTTCCAAGTGACAGACAGACGATGGCGTGTAGGGCGCGATTCACCTGAAAGTGAACACCCTGCAACAGTCGGCGGCAGGGTTAGGACAGGAGGAAGGATCGTTACGCTCTCACAAACGTTATCGTGACACTCCCGTCGTTCTGGAAGGCACAGTGGATGAGCAGAAATATCGGTCGGAACCGTTGCCACACCTACATCGAGTCTTTTTTCCCTCGGAATCTACCAGCAGAACAACTAAATCTGTGACACAGCTTGCAGTGTGAAAAGCACCAGGATGAGTTTGCTGTACTCCGCCGACCACCAGGCTTCCCGGAATCGAGAAAATGTGGGACCACCTCGATGAAGCTCTTCGTATCCTGGGTCCTCAACCGAAAAACGTAGCGCAGCTAACTAAGGCACCGGCGTCGGCATGGCTCAGTACCTCACTGACTCCTACGCGTTTCTCAGTTGTCCGCGCTTCCCGTTAATCGTACCCCCCTACAGTGACTCAATGACGACACTCTCCCGTACACGTCAGCATCATCAACAGCCGCAGACTGCTGTTCACTCAGCCTGTCACCTCATTTATGTCTATACAGCATAACAGCTGTCTGTTACACTTCCTGGGACACTCCTGACGATATCCTTGTGTCTGATCAACGCTCGCCGTCGAGAACGTACTGGTATCTGTTGTAGACTTGAAGCCGCTCTCAAATCTGGGAACCGACTCCGTATGCTCATACGAGGCCCTTGGTTAACAGTGTGCAGTGGAGCACCGTGCCAAAGGCTTTTCTCAAATATAGGAGAGTGCAATGTGCTTGGGACCCTTCATCCGTGGTTCGCAGTATATAATGTGCGAAAAGGGCAAGCTGCGTTTCACACGAGCTTTCTAAAACCGTGCTGATTTCTGGACGTAAGCTTTTCGGTGTCTAGGAAATTTATTATAATCATATTTAGAATACGTTCTAGGATTCTGCAGAAAATCGATGTCTGTAATTTTGCTCATCCTTTCTGTTACTCTTCTTTTACACGAGTGTCACCTGCGATTTTTTAAACTGCCTTAGGTTGGACCCATTACAGGTGTAATATTCAGAAGGCAAATGTATATTGATCTCGTTATATACGGCTGCAACTTGCGCTTTTGCCAGTCCTTTGCGAAATACTGCTGGGCAAGAGAAAGGCGATAAATGCGAATGAAGTAAGTAAAACTGAAATTGTTTTAACTTCTTCGCTGTCGCCGAATCCTTTCCAAGCGATGCGTCCTTGAGCGGGTCAAACAGGTAGCAATAAATGCTCTACAAGTGAGGTTGACTTTTGAAGTTTTTCTTACTAGTCAAGTACAATGCAGACAGCTTCCATTCTGAATAATATCAGCAATATGAAAATGAAAATTCACGAAAGTCAAATCTGGACTGTAGCGATAATGACGCAGAGTCTCCCAACCCATTACTGTTTCTTTTCCCTTCCAGTGGTTTCTTGGATCAGCTGCGCTATGTTTGGGCGAGCGTTGTTGTGTAATAGTATCACGTCTTTTCTTTGACATTGGCGACCCTTTCCTCTCGTTTTCGGCTTTACTTTGTTCATCACTATGTGTGAGTGGTCAGCGCTGCATCCTGTACGCTGATCTTCCAAATAATCACCAAAATACAACTACTTTGGCATCCAAATGATGGCCAGCATCACTTTCCTCGCTGATGCTCGAGTTTGAATTCCTTTCGGACAGGTGAACTAGTGTGCTTCCATTTCACTCCTTGTCTTTTCGAGTCGGGTTCCCCATTTTGAACGAAAGTTTAATCACACGTTAAAATCTCGTTCGAAAAAGGTTCACCTTCACGTTCATAGCACTCTTTGTTTCCTTGTGTTGTGTGAATTCTCTCGGGACCCACGTTGGACTTGTTTCGCTGTACTTGAGCATGTCAATGACGACGTTGTGGACTGTGCCACTACCTGTTGCAGCTATTTTGCTATTCAGTTTTACTGCAACACGTCGGCCATCAGGAGTAATGTCGTCAGAGCCGGCTTTAAGCGAAGGAGGAGACAGTTCAATTGGCCGGCCACGGTGTTTTTTTATTAGTCACTGAAGTTAGATTGTTTTTGAACTGTCCTACGTATTTATCAAAAATTTCCGTCTTTCGCACAGCTTCGACCATACTGAAAAAACGTTAGAGAAAATATTTCGGCCGTTTTCTGCCTTCTGAAAGGGAAAACGCATCGTTGAACGTTGCTCAGTTAATATGGAAACTTCAACCAGACACGCCATTCTCAATTGCAACATTAAGGTTATAAATAAAACAATTATTTTTTGTCAGCCGCTCTTAGCTCATCACAGTCATGCCATCCTAAAGTCATGAAACTACAAAAATTCTTCCTACGGACTATTCGACTTCATTAATTTGCTTTGCAGGGGAAACTCACGAAGGAGTATGCGCTTAGTATTTAGTCGGTCATTTCTAGTTGATGAGAAAGTTAAAACAAACAAGTAGCAAACCATTGCTCATTTATTTAGGAACAACATTTATCAGATACAGCTGAGTAACGTTTAACCCAAATCTTAAATGTCATATATATGACACTGCTCGTAGCTGCATCATCTGGCAAGAGTACGCACTAACACCAATAACAAGAAAATGCACCATGACTTTCGTAAACTGTGCATTCTTCATGCCACTGTTGGGAGCAGACATCACACTCAATACAGTCTTCCGTGACAGACTCGTTTTAGTCTTCACCACACCTTGGGCAGTTCAAGGCATGAAGTTGGAATAATAGACAATTGTGAAGGTGATTCGATAAACCCTATGCCTGGCACTTAGATATGATTTGCACAATATCCATGTGGGTGTAGATCCCTCCTTGGATTGTGCCTTGGTTGTTGCTGAAGATGATGGAGCAGTTTAATCCAGATTAGCCACAGAGATTCTACGTTGTTCGTTACTGATATTTTGTCCCTCCTTGGTTTAGTTTGTTTTCCTAACAATGCATTTTTGTACGTAGACTCAAACAGAATTCCGGATGTTTTTGCAGCTTCCTTTAGATGTTCGAAAACCTAAAATTGTGCAGTTCACAAAACGAAAAATCATAGTGTCCTATGACTACAGCATCAATAACTCTCATTTTCAGTCGGTCAGCTCACACAAATACCTCGGTGTAACACGTTGTAAGGATACGGAATGGAAGCAGGACTGAATAAAACTCAAACGATTTCTACACCTGGATAAGCGTTCGACAATGTAAAATGGTGCAAGATCGAAGTTGTGAAGAAAATAGCTCTAGGCAGAGACGGGTATATATTAGTACAAGACCCAAGAGGAAATAAGAGTGGAAGACCAAGAACGAAGTGCAAGGATTAAAAAGAGAGTAAGACTTTGATATAGTTATTCGCCTATACTGTTCAATGTTTGCATCAAAGAAGCAATGAAGAAAATAAGAGAGAGGTTCAAGATTCGCACTGAAATACGGGTTGAAAGGATACCAGTGACAATGTTTGCTGATAATATTATCGTTGTCAGTGAAAGTGAATTACTACAGGATCTGATGAATAAAATATACAATATAATGAGTGTAGAATTAGGGGTCAGAGTAAATCAAAGACAATAGTGATGAGATGAAGCATAAACGGGAAAAGCGAGAGTCTTAACATTGGTGATAACGAAGTAAGAAATGGAACCATCACATCGTGTCGGTCAAAGATAATGGTGGTGGCGAACTGTAATTTATTGTTAGAATTAAAGAGAAATATAATCAGTGCACAAAGATGATCTTTTTTGAACTATTGGTGCGACCCATACTCTAATATTGCTCCATGGTGTGGGACCTGTCCCATATACGAGTAGCAGGGGATATTGAACTGTTCATAATAAAGACAGCACAGGTTTGTTTGGCTCACAGGAGAATGTAACAGAGATGCTGAAGAAATTGGGAGATGCGTGAAGATACACATAAGCTATCCCGAGAAAGCTTACTTGCCAAATTTCTAGAACATACCGTAAATTTTGAATATACGAGGTGTGTTAAAAAAAATTGGGAACGTTCGTAATTTCGCGCCAATGGCGTGTTGGGGCGAAATGCAGTTGACATCCCTGCACGCGCGTGTGCTTAATGTGTAACTGCGGGAAGTTTCACTGTTGTATGTCTGTTAGCTTATTGTTCAGTGCTGTATTGACTAGAACGTTGTGTCGCACAGTTGGCGAACTTCGAGAGGGTATAGTTAGAGGAGCAATGCGCCTGCAATAAATTTTGCGTGAAACTCAAGAAAACCGCCGCTCGGGGTAGCTGCGCAGTCTAGGGGCCTTGCCACGGTTCGTGTGGCTCCCCTCTGTCGGAGGTTAGAGTCCTCCCTCGGGCGTGGGTGTGTGTAAGTGGTGCAAGCCTAGGGACTGATGACATCAGCAGTTGGTCCCATAGGAACATAATAGCTAAACTCAAGAACACCTCTATAGAGACACGCCAAATGATGCAGGAAGCCTACGGTGATGAGTGCTTAAGCCGCACTCGGTGTTACGGATGGTTCACACGGTTTAAGAACGGCCGGACGGAAGCTAAAGACGACGCTCGTCGTCCGACTTCTGCCAGCAACGCTTGTGTCAGGAACGTCAACGATCCTGTGCGTGCTGAACGAAGACTGACTGTCCGAGAGATTGCAGAAGAATGTAACATTGCAGTTGGATCGTGAAATCCTAATACAGCATCTTGCAATGTATCGTGTTGCCGCCAAGTTCGTGCCACGGCTCACGAGTCAAGAGCAGAAAGACCTCCACCTCCCAATCTGAGAAGAGCCTTAGGATCACCCAAATGAGAACGAGATGTTCCTTAAGAAAATTATAACTGGTGATGGGTCTGCAGTTATGACGTTGACATGAAGGTTCAATCTTCACAATGTGTAGGGAAATGTTCTGAACGATCAACATATAAAATAGCTTGTCAGGTCAGCTTGGCCCTTGCAGACATTTATTTTCAAAGTTGAAAACCAAGTTGAGAGGACGAAGATTTGTAACGATAGACGCACGGTCCAGCGAAAGGCGAACGAAGTCTGCTCCCAGAAGTGGAAACGGTTTATCAGTCGTGGGGGTGATCATATACAAATATGTGAAGGTAAGCGTAGAAAATTTTTGTGGACAAAGTTCCGGAATTTTTTAAACAGACCTCTTAGACGAAAGGTAATGAATACAGGCAAGTGGTCTGCAAATGTTCGTACGCTTGAGTTCGCTTCCATTCGCTGCTGTTGAAACTGGGCTTAATAATAATATTCCCTGTGTGAGATGTAATTGGAAAACTATGTAAACGCTGAGCTGTGCGCCGCTTACAGCCCACGCGAAATTATTTTCGGAGGGACACATCATTATCCCCTTCGTGCCTAAAGTTGCTTCGGCCAAACTCAAACTCAATTGCCAGGCCGATAGCTCGTTATCCTACTGCTCTGCAAGTAACACTTGGTCTGAAACCATCTGTACGGTTATGTAGGTTAAGACACTGCAGCCACTCAAAATGGTGGCTCCACGTTTGCGAGTAACTGACGAGAAAAGAAATTCTGAATTTTGTGTGACACTCCGTAGCATTAAGAAAGCTGAGTGACGTTAGTTGGTTGTGAGGTGTAATGGAAAGGATAATAGCTTCACATGTTGTGTTCGGATACCAAGATTTAAAAGCCTGAAGTCTTATATTTCAGAAGCAAGGAGCGTAACAATCAAGTGATTTATGAACAGTACGTGCACACATTTTTGCTCGGTTGATTTTAATTGAGGTTGCAACGTGCAGATCAAGCAAGTACCGTACTGTAGAGAGGTTGAGCAAGAGAAGCGTTTGGAACATGTGTTTATCCTTATTTTGGGTAGTTAGCTTTCTTATCTGAGAAGTAATTGTGGCTAGCCCTTGACATGCATCACGAATTCCTTCGTCGTTCAGTCTAATATCGCCTTCCCCCCCCCCCCCCCCCCACACAATACCCTCCACCTCTCATGATTTTGAAAATAAAAGTGTTCCTAGAAAAGTTGTTCACTGTACAGTTTATTTATGTGCCAAAGTTAGTGATAATGTGGGGGAGGGGGAGGGAAGGCCACAGACCTCAGGGAGGGAGGGGGGGGGGGTAGGACAGGGGGTACTGGCAAATGTCTGATGACAGTCAGGAGCAACGGTCTGAGAAAGGCTGGGAACCACTGTTCAACTGCCTGTGAATGTATACTGAACATAAATGTGGAAAACTGACACAACCCACTTTTTGAATTTTTTTTAATTCGAGTTAAATAGTTTTGGAACCGTTTGAGGGACATCTGAAAATGTGGCGCACAGAATTCGCGTCTTTATTTCTTTAGATTGAATCTGGGTACTGGCTCTTTGACAATAAGACAGAGCACTCTTTAATGTATCGCCACGAGCGGCAGTTAAACGGCGACATGTATCGCGAAACCAAAACACCTACTTACCGTGGCAGCGTGGGCGCTATTGCAGTTAATATCCATCTAGCAACTTGCGTTTTAGTTGTCTGTTGGCCACTGGTCAATCTCTTTCCATTGTAAATATAAATACGAATTGTCACCATATATCACAAGCATAACGTTTACCACAGATGTACGTTACAAAGATCTTTACTTAAAAATACAGCATACTTTGCTCTGAAACAATTTTTTGGATTTTTGTGCTTATAACACGACGGCGTGCTGAGAAGATAATGACTCGGTCTGTTTTATTTGAGGTCAGTAACATTCTACATCTTTACTATGGATATCTGCAGCCCTCTGCTTCGTACCGCGTTACATAGCGGTGTGTGACGTGACTATGTTGGGGGTGAGAAAAAGCTCACAACACTAAAAGCACGAATTCGAAGACTTCGTCCGCATGTGGAGCACACTCTCCTTGAGCACGGCAGTGCCAAACTACACACGATCGCTGCGGCATCTGCAGCAAGCCGACGTCCTTGGTTCACTGCCGTCGATCATCCTACACACAGTCTCGATTTTCGTCTATGTGCAAAACTAAGAAAACCTTCGAGCACTTCAATTATTTCAAGCGGTGCAAGCAGAGGTAAGGTTGTGGCTCTGTTAACATAGTCAAACAATATACTGTGACGGTGTCAACAAAATAGTATCTAGTTGGGGAAATTGTGCTGGTTCCGAGGGTGAGTGTGTTGAAAACTAAATTTATTGACGTGAAGAATACCGATGCAGAATGTTCATGAAGTTTGTTTTATTTAAAAATCTTTGTGACTTTTCACTCAAAACATCTCAACATTACTTTTCTGTACGTCCTCGTACAATGGATGTCGCAAAAAATACGTACATTGATCAAAATAAGTGTTAACATGAATGCTTTTAACAGCACTAGATTCAAAAAATTTTAACTGTATGCCAATTGCAGATTAATTTTAATGGCAGCTAGCGCGATTATATGAGTGGACTATTAGATTTAATGGTGAGCATTTATGTAATTTTTAAACATTCTCTGCCTTGTCATTCTTCCTCTCTTAAGTGCCTCGTCTTCCAGTAACACTGTCGATCGATAGCATGATCTGTTGTCCGTCCATGGTTTTTCAGACCATTGATTCAGTGCTGAACCCAAACTGCTGGTCTGAGTTATTTAGCCTGGATAATCCTGTGCGTCGTGGGTCACGTATGCCATTAATCTTTCAAAGAAATGGTTCAAATGGCTCTGAGCACTATGGGACTTAACATCTGAGGTCATCAGTCCCTTACAACTTAGGTTTAAGTAGTTCTAACTAACCTAAGGACATCTCTCTCTCTCTCTCTCTCTCACACACACACACACACACACACACACACACACACACACACACACACACACACACACGCCCGAGTCTGTATTCGAACCTGCGACCGTAGCGGTCGCGCGGTTCGTGACTGAAGCGCCTAGAACAGCTCGTCCACAATGGCCGGCCATTAATGTTTCATTGAATTATTAATTTCAACAAGTTTTATTTATTGTTGCGAAATTGCGCTACCAAAACAATCGAGTTTTGCTATGTGGATGCTGTTGAGAATTTCTGCATTTTCGTACCGCTATATTTTTGACTATATCTGTCGATGGTGTTGTTGTTGTCTTCAGTCCTGAGACTGGTGTGATGCAGCTCTCCATGCTACTCTATCCTGTGAAAGCTGCTTCATCTCCCAGTACCTACTGCAACCTACATCCTTCTGAATCTGCTTAGTGTATTCATCTCTTGGTCTCCCTCTACAATTTTTAACCCTGCACGCTGCCCTCCAATGCTAAATTTGTGATCCCTTGATGCCTCAAAACATGTCCTACCAACCGATCCCTTCTTCTAGTCAAGTTGTGCCACAAACTTCTCTTCTCTCCAGTCCTATTCAATACCTCCTCATTAGTTACGTGATCTACCCATCTAATCTTCAGCATTCTTCTGTAGCATCACATTTCGAAAGCTTCTATTCTCTTCTTGTCCAAACTAGTTATCGTCCATGTTTCACTTTCATACATGGTTACACTCCAAACAAATACTCGGAGAAACGACTTCCTGATACATAAATCTATATTCGATATTAACAAATTTCTCTTCTTCAGAAACGCTTTCCTTGCCATTGCCAGTCTACATTTTATATCCTCTCTACTTCGACCATCATCAGTTATTTTACTTCCTAAATAGCAAAACTCCTTTACTACTTTAAGTGTCTCATTTCCTAATCTAATTCCCTCAGCATCACCCGATTTAATTTTATTACATTCCATTATCCTCGTTTTGCTTTTGTTAATGTTCATCTTATATCCTCCTTTCAAGACACTGTCCATTCCGTTCAACTGCTCTTCCAAGTCCTTTGCCGTCTCTGACAGAATTACAATCTCATCGGCGAACCTCAAAGTTTTTACTTCTTCTCCATGAATTTTAATACCTACTCCAAATTTTTCTTTTGTTTCCTTCACTGCTTGCTCAATATACAGATTGAATAACATCGGGAGAGGCTACAACCCTGTCTCACTCCTTTCCCAACCACTGCTTCCCTTTCATGCCCCTCGACTCTAATAACTGCCATCTGGTTTCTGTACAAATTGTAAATATCCTTTCGCTCCCTGTATTTTACCCCTCTGTCGATGGTATCCTTAATATTTTTCGATACGATCACATTTCAAATGCCTAATACAGTCCATGACTCAGCTCCATAGAGTAGGACACCGAACGTGTAACATCGAAGTAGTCGAGTGCGAATCCTAATGACTGCTCTGAAGGTTCTCAGCAGTCGCCGCGGACTAAATGACTGCAGGGGACTCGATGCATTGGCCATAAGTTTTCTAGTAATTCTGGAGATTTTCCTTTGGACTAAGTATGAAGTCGTTCCTTGTTGCTTAGATCGTGCAGGTTTCAGACCGATTGTGTTAGTATTGCTACACTACTAAATGTGTATCCACCACCATATCAGGGTATATAATGAAACGGCGGCCCTCTTTCGTCATGCCTTACAAGGAGATATCTCCAGCGGTAGGATCGACTTTTTGGAACCATCTATACGGTTATGTAGGTTAAGCACCCAAGTATCGCACACTGCAGCCATTCATCCTGGTGAGTCGACGTTAGCGAGGAAGTGACGAGAAAAGAAATTCGGAATTTTGTGTGAGACTCGATAGTATGAAGAAAGCCGAATGACATAAGTTGGTTATGAGGATAATTGAAAGGATACTAGCTTCACATGCATGAGGTTGTGGGTTCGAATCTCACCAGAGAAATAAATCTATTTTAGGTCTTTATCGAAGTGACATTGATAATCATATTCCTTCAACTGATGTAAATATATATATTTATTTTTTTAGTTCCACTCCTGGGTCACGTGATTCAATAGTGATATGAACTTCTTCATTTGGTCTAGTTTTTCTTCTTATCATCCCTTCTCCACTGGAAATATTTGTTTGTGAACTTTTAATTATCTTCATGTATCAATTCCGATTTAATGTCTCCTGTTTTTATTACCCTGTATTTTCGTCTACGTTATTGTGTACATTATATCGATTTCTCACTTTGCTTGAATTTTATTTTACTTAGAAAACATTCTCTCATTTATGTCCTCATCTACACTATAATTTCCATAGTGCACAAAGATTTTATGTTATGTTTTAAATATTTGTATATCGATTACCATGCAAAAAAAGGCACGTCTCCCAAAGAAAAACGTTTTTCACATTAATGCACAGTCAATATAAATAGATTATTTCGTCTTTTGTGTTTTAATTCATTTATCGGAGTTTTGAAGTAATTCAATAGTCAAACAGATAGGTATAATAAATTACACATTCACAAAAATTCCGATTGGAAGAAAAATTAAACAAATGGAAAAGTTCATACGGTGACTAAAACGATGTGACAAAAGAATAGAACGAAATAAATTACATTTAAACCAATAAATAGAGTACAAATAAACATCAAAGTCATTTCTATAAAGATTTTAAAAAAAATTACTGCACCTGACGAGGCATAGTTAAGCTTCTATCGTAACCATTATGACACGTAACCAGACTGTGGAATACGACTTTCTTCACGCTATGTAGCATCAGGCAAAATTTTGAAATCTTTTCCGTCAGTTACTTTCAATCCGAGGGCCACCTGGATGCAGGGATCTTAAGTTGCACTACGGCTTATTTGGATTCAAAAAGTCGATCCCACCGCTGGGGGCTCTCCTTGTTAGTTTTAAGAGTAACAAACGGCACATTTTGAAATAACAGTAATATCGCAGTCCAGTAGCGCCGGACCCTGCAAACTTGAAAGACAACTCCAGCAAAGGCAAAGAAAATGTTACTGTAGCAAGTAAATTACTGTAGGCAACTGAACAACAACGAAATAATAACAATAATTGGTTTGCAGGAGAGCTTCTGTAAAGCTTGCAAGGTAGGAGACGAGGCACTGGTAAAGCTGTGAGGACAGTGCGTGAGTCGTGCTGGGGTGGCTCAGTTGGTAGAGCACTTGCCAGCGAAAGGCAAGGGTCCCGAGTTCGAGTCTCGGTGCGGCACCCATTTTCAATCTGCCAGGAAGTTTCAATAATAATAATAATAGATCCAGTCATATTAATATGACCAACTCCTATTTTCGAGGTCAACGTGTAATAACCCATAGACTCCAGGAGATAGCATTAGTAGGTGATGAATGGGGGTGGGGGGAGGAGGCTGGAAACAGTGAAGTCGTTGTCATAATGCGTAAAAGGGGCGATTTATGTGACGTCCAACAGGGCATAATCGTTGGCTTTCTTCCCAAGGGTGGAAGCATTTCCGAAACGGCAAAATCTGTAATCTTTTCACATGCCACTGTATGCAAAGTAAACCGTGAGTGGCAAAATCTCGGTATTCTAATCCGGCTCCAAGGCAAGTGTGTTGGACTACGGGCAGTAGGCGACACAGGTAAACGATAGCTGCAGATGTGTGTGCTGGCGAGAAGACGTGCAACTTTTGTGCAGCTGACAGCCCAGGCGAACCGAGGGCTGCCACCAATGTTTCCTCAACAACTTATGGGCTTCCGCAGTGGGCACCTGGTCCCTGCACCCACGTTGACTGCTCTTCATTGGCGTTGAAAGCTTGCATTTGCACGCCGGTACCACAACTGAAAGTCCACTGAGTGCTACAGGTGGCCTCTCCATATTCATCACATTTTGTGCTCCATCGGACAGATTGAAAGCAAACGCCCTGCAACCCTGAGGGAGTGTTATGGTGTGGGCAATGTTTTCGTGGCACTCCCTGGGTGATCTCGTTGTTCTGAAAGGCACAATGGATCAACCCTAGTACGCACCTATCCTTGGGGACCAAATCCACCCCTAGATGCACCTGTAACATAGCTCGCAGTGTATGTGCGTGGTTCTGAAAGCTCTAGGATGAATTTACCGTACTGCCCTCACCACCAAATTTTCCGCCTTTAAACCCAATCGAGAATCTGAAAGGTCACCTCGATCGAGTAGTTTGTGCCACGGATCCTCAATCGATAGAATTCTATCGCAGCATGACAAGTACTGGGGTAGGAATGGCTTCTTATGACTGTCGTTACATCATTGACTCTATTCCTGTACGTCTCGTGCTGCAGAAGGTGTTTATTCGGTATTTTAACACGTGGTCAGATTACTGCGACTGGACAGTGTAATAATAATATTAAATTTCGCTTATTTCAGTGCCCTCGTTTAAGTCTTTCAATTGGACGGCACTTTGGAGACATGCTTATCATTAACGTACTCCAGTTGTCCAACCGGGGAAAGGGAATCGGCAGTTTAACGTGGAATCCGCACCACATGTTGTTTCTACCGACTCCTCATATCATTGAGAGGTGAAGGCTGTATTAAAAGCAGACAGAAAAATTTATTTGTTCATCTGGGATTCGATCCCGAGATTCTCGATTTGCAGGCACGCGCTGTGCCGGTAGACCACCAGGTCCAACAGTTACGAGACGGTAATCGAACTGTATTGGCAGAGTATTTCGTCGTATTTTGCGTCAAGTAAATGTGCTGTGGTGCAAGCCAAAGTACATTCACGCTAAGGGCATCAGTTCCGATCCCAGAAAAATGTGCAGCCAGAGCAGTATTGTAAGTAAAAATCAAACTCTTCCATTTTTCTTACCGAATTGCTATACATCTAGAAAACAAACCAAAATTGTGGAAACATTTCATACAAGATTACTGACAAATTTTTATGAGTAAAAATAAACGGGTATGGTAATATACATTGAGGTGAGTGAAAAATAGTGGCAGTTTGGCTATAATTCATGTCAGTCTTCATTGACTAAAATTCACTTTATCACATTTCCGTCTCGCGTCTCGATCACTTTCCACACCCACATGAAAGATTTCATACACTGTCTGTGCATCCATCTGTGATGATGTCTCGCTAGGACCGCCATATGGTGTCTTATCATTTGCTGTAAGACGTGCCACGAAATACTTCGTTCATTTGGGTGATCAGGCCATAATTGGGGGGACTATACCGGATGAATACGGTGGATGTCCCAGTATGTCCCGCTGCCACGTATGCGGTGCTCCTGCACAGGGCTCGTCGTTTGGCGTCGTGTAAGTTGGTAGAATGCAGCACTGGAGGGAAAGATTGTTGCGCGCTCCGACCACGTGCCCTTCCAGTCTGCACCCAAGCACGTTTTTCGTGTTTCCCAAACATACTATTAAGGCACTCGAGCTAGCCTCTCCATCTCTGAGAGAGTACACACTGCAACTGACTCAAACACGACTTGTGCTGCTGACTTTACTACTTCAGCCCACCATCTGTCAGCAACAGAATGTGTGCGTACCGAATGACTCACATCCGTCATATTATGGCATTGTGCTACCACTTTTTATCCAACACATGCAAAGACGCATGTGTGACTACTTGTTGTCTCCCATCTTGGTAGTGGCCTAATTATTGGGAGGTTTTGAAGTGCATTATCTATACGTGGTGTATCAAAAACAATCATCCGACCTGGGCCGTCTATATTTCTGGAACTAAGAAACATATACAATGAATACAATGAATTTTGTCCTTTGATGTACGAAAACTAAAAAAGTTATTTTCATCCTTTTCATTGGTGTTCAATATGCATCGTTGAGATGCACGGAACATGTCAATGCGGTGTTCAAATTGTACCAACACTGCAGCAAGCATGTCTGGAGTTACAGTTTCCACAGGTGCTGTTATGCGATGTCTCAGTTCATTTATTGCTGTTGGTAATGTAGGTACATAAAGAGTCTCTTACAAAACCATACATATATAATCACATATAGTCGGGTGCGGTGACCTTGGAGTCTAGTAATCTAAGGGTGAGTGATTTAGTCCAGTGTGAACGATCCATCGTTCAGCAATCGTTTGATTTAGAAATTCCCACACTTCCAGATGCCACTGTCGCGGTGCCCCATCGCATTGGAAAATGAAGTCGTTCGAATCAAACTGTGGGAAGAGAAAGTTTTCAGGCATATCGAGATATATGCTTACTGTAACAGTGTTTCCGGCAAAGAAATATGAATCATACACATTTTCCCTCTAAACTGTACAAAATACATTAAATTTAGGAGAGTCTATTTTATGTTGTACACCTTCATGTGGTTGTCCCGTACCTCATATTGTCACATTATGACAGTTCACCTCTCTGTGTAAATGGAGTGTTGCCTCGTCACTAAACACTAACTGTGGGAGAAAACGGCCATCCTCCACCTTGACAAGAGTGAAATTATGGAACTTCACACGATGTATCGCCCTCACGAACAGCTCGCATTAGCTGAATTTAATATTGTTTGATGCATAAACGTCGACGCAGAGACGCCAGACGGACATCGGGGACGTGCTGAGCTCTCGAGCTGCACGGCGAACGGTTTTCTGCGGACCCCTCGTGAAACTGTGGCGGATGCGTTTGACGTCTGTGTCAGGCAATCGGGGACGGCCCGGCGATTCGCCTTTCCGCAAACCTTCTCTTTCTCTTAATCGTTGATGCCATCATCTAATGCTCTGTGCTGTAGGAGGATCATCATCGTACCTTGTACGAAAGTCACGTCGAACACTTATTACTGCCCACACTGCGCAAAATGCAGAACACAAAACGCTTCCTGTCGCCGCGACACCATTTTTACTAGGACTGAAATGGTCGGACAGTGCTGCTGCCAAGCGGTAACCATGTAAAGCCGTAGGGTTTGCTCTTTCCAGCAGTACGCTATTCACGCACATATGTCGAATAACATAATAGTTACTTTTTTTTAAAAAAATCGGTTGATCCTTTTTGATACACCCTGCATATTTACACCCTAAGCAGTACCACCAATAAATTATCCCAGTGTGAAGGAAATCGTTAGATGTGATGTACGTGTAAAGGCAAACAAATGATAACAATTGCTGTTAAATTGGGTGACTCATTCAGGAGAAAGTCATAACGCGTTGGGCCACCTCTGGCCCTTAAGGAAGCAGCTATTCGACTTGATCTTTATTGATAAAGTTGGTGGATGTCCTCCTGACGGATGTCGTACCATATTCAGTTCAATTGATTTGTTACGTCGTCAAAATCTCGACCTGGTTGCAAGGATAATCCCATATAGCTCCAAAATTGGGGAGAGTGGTGGAGATCTTGTTGGCCAGTGTATTGTCACGTACGTACACACAGATGAAACTCTCAACATGTGTGATGCATAAAATATCGTCTACACTGAAAGCGTTCCCAGCAGAGGTTAACCCCTCGTAATGGCAAAAGGTGGTCATACCGCATATTGAAATCCACTACCAGGTGTCTTGATACTTTTGATCCGATAGTGTATTTCAGAATGTTAGCAGTGGCCAGAATTTGGGACATTCGGCTTTGAGCTTAAAGCTGGTGCGAGGCGGTTCAAGATACCTCTAAAAATAGACACATCTGGCAGCATTAGAGTGAAATGTCCATCAAAGAAGCTGTGTTGCGCTCTCTACCTACAGTTGTTCTCGTGGGCGTCAGAGCCCCCGTACGCAAGAGGCCCCCTGGGTTTTATACTGCGGACACGGTAGTCGCGCCTGATGAGCTCTCAGAAATTATGAAATGTATTCGAAATTTCTATTATGGTGGAACAACAACTGTACAATATACCGGAAACATGCACGATGTTCCGAAATTTCCGTTACAAACTCCTAGTGTAGATGGGGAATGAGTACACAATACTCGTATTCTGAATTGGAACCCATCTCCTGTAACGCACCGTTTCCTCGCTACAGCCGTCGGAAAACATGTTAGTAACGCGACCACTTGTACAAGTAAGTCATTAGCTGTGACCCAGTACATCGATAGTTCCACAATTCCACTCATTGAAAGGAAACTTGATAAGTTTTCAGAAACACTCTTCTTTACAATACGGCCTTTTGAAACTTAGGTGCGCTGCGTCTCTTTGTAGCACTGCAGTCACCCATGCTGACGGTGAACGCACCATTATCTCAAAGTCGTTGCGCAGTTGTGGCGAAAAGCGTATGCCGTGAAGTTGGACGCTGCTGAGAACGAGCTTGATAAAGGCGACGAACTTCGCCATACAGTAGGATCATATCGGTGTATTCGGCAAAAGTGCACTCCGCAATATTGCTCTAATACTGACAGACACTTGAGTGACGCACGAGCCTTGTCAGAGTGGCAGGGCTGACGGTGAAGGACATCCGACGTAAGCATCTTCCCCCATCCCATGATGGCTACCCTGTTGCATACCCACCTAGCAAACATGTATTCAAACGGCTGTAGCACGGAAAGTATACGTTTCCGTACGGGGTTCAAATTAAAAATATTGTCGCTTAGTTCCCTCTAAAAGTGCTAGAATTTCGGAAAACTCTGTATCTGTCCAGTAAACTGTACAGCTGGTGTCGTACCACATTCGAAATATCCGATTATGTTTCAGGATTTGGGTGTTATGGCATTTTGCAGAAACATTACTGAATTTTGCTGTATATTGTTATCATTAAAGTGAACTACCGTTTCTGTCTCCATACCATAAATCATAAGTACCACTTATATCGTTTCAAGCACTATTCAGCTGCTAGGTTTTAGGAAAAAATAATTGTATCATTCTCAAAATATCGGACAGAAGCGATATAGTTCCTACAAAGAACGCTAGCGAAGATGAACAAGTGCTCATGGTTCCTGATGTATGCATGTAACAGCCTATGTGTACTGCACATTGTTTTCTTCTCTCGTTCCGTACCACCACACCTGAAAGTTTCCTGTCCTACATCTTAGCAACAACGATAACGGTACATACTGAGGTAACAGAAAGGTTCTCTGTTATAATTTTCCGGTACAAGGACATAATCTCAAATTTATGCATTTTTCCATCTGCATCATCTTAGAAAGGTTGTAACATCTTCGTGGGATCCCTCTATTTTTGTAGGCACCGGTATCTATAACTTTGACGCTCTGTAGCGTGGCTGGATGACGTTTTCAGAAGTAGATTCCTATGTAAAACTTCATCAGTTACGTCCCCTGAACAGCCCTGAGTAGTGTGAAGCATGATTTGTGAAACACCCTGTATGAAGAATGAATAACATCAGGGAATGGACTAGAATCCTGTCTCACTCACTTGTCACGTATTTCCTTTCTTTCATGTCCTTCAACTCGTACAGCTGCTGTCTAGTTTCTGGTGGAGTTCTAAGTAATGCTTCGCTCGCCTTATTTTATTCCTGGTTGCATCTTAAATTCAAACTGTATATTCTGGTCAACATCGTCACAAGTTTTTTCTGTATCGAAAGATGTTATAAATATGGGTGCTGTACCCTCCAAATTGATTTTCCTCTAAATCAGCTTCTGTAAGGTGCTCCATTCCTCTGCAAATAGTTTGTATCAGTATTTTCAGCTAGGAGTTATCATAGTGGTGGTTTGAAAATATTCGCAGTGACCACGAGTTGCCTTATTTGGTATTGGTGCTATTACGCTTCTCGTTTAGTGTGAGGATTTAGCGGGTATTTCAGCCGGCGTACTCGTTCAGGAATGAAGCAGCAAATCCCGGCAGAGTGAGTCCACTGGTAGCGAAGCCCTGCGCTACAGACAACTGACTGTGTGAGGGACCAGTAGCGACACCTACCAGCGATGTGGTGAAAAGGAAATAGTATTGCTAAAAGTTTTATCCACGATTTTTAGCATTTAGAATGGAGATATGGCACGGAATTTAATAGAAAAAGAAAACAGCTATAGTAGCAGTCTCTCTCTCGCAATGCAACAATAGTACAACAACAATAGACCAACTGAATCTGTAGAGGTAGTAATAAAATTTATTTTCTGACCTGCAAGATACTTTCATATAAAGCTGAGCCTGAGAGGATGTCAGCTAACTACCGTCAGAAATATAATATGAAACATGTAGACCTGTCAGTAAAATCGTCAAGAAATTCGTTTTTTAAATGTTAAATGTTATCTGTTTAATTTAACATTTAGCTCACATAAAACCAGGATAATTATCCTCTTTCATACAAAGAAAGAGAGTACCTCATTAGTGACCTGTGTCATATCATAATCTCATTTTGACTCTTGAATAATTAAAAAAAATTTCATACAATATTTTGCATTTCTTTTGACATTGAAACAATTTATCCTGTTCCTGCACTGAGAATGTACTAAGTAAATATGTAATATATTATCAGTATTATAGCCAAATTTATTTTTCTAATTACTGATTATTAAATACCAAAACAGCTTCCAATTTCTTGTAGTTATCTTAGCAGCATTTAGAACAAAAACGAAAATAAAACGTATTAGTTTTTTTTAGTAAGGATATTATTTCATTGTTGTAATCCTACAAATGTTCATGATACTATGCTGTTTCTTTTGACAGTGAGATATAATATGTAGAAAGTACCTGGAAAATATATGCAGATGTGGTCTGGTGAAGAAAGTGTGCGTATTAAAATTTAAAATAAGTGATTGCAGCAGCATAATGAGGTATATTTTGTAGTGAGGGAGTGAGCTCCACGTGGGACCCGAAGCACGGACCCCACGGGGGTGCCCGGCATGCGCCACATGCCAGGGCAGAGGTGGAGGCTAGTGTTCGGAAATCTGAAAATTCCAGCGCCGGCCGGGGATTGAACCCCGGCCCGGCTGGGGCGAATAGCCCCAGCCGAGGCGCTGGAACGTTCCAGACCCCCTTACCACTAGACCACCGGGGACCCCGGCCGTTTCCTGCTCTGAACTCGGTCTGGTAGTCCTGTCACACTTCCTGTTGTCGGCTGTGTTTACATCGGACGCTGAGTGGCATAGTGTAGCCGGCAACATTAGAACGCTGTGAGGGGGAAGTGTTTACCTCCGACTAGTAGCTGTCCCCCCTACCCAGGTGAAGTAGCTTTACAGTTACCAAAGACATTTGAAATCAGCCTTTGCGACTGTATGCAGTCGACGGTTGTTAATCGTTTGTTTCAACCTGTTCCCAAATGCCTCGAGAAAACCGAAGCAACTTCTTCACTAATCGAGGCGACTGTCATATGAAAACGACCCGCAGACATTCTATAATTACAAGTCAACGCCTAGCTTACACCAGATAATTCTGTCTGTTTCATCAGTTGTTTTAACAGTGCACGAAATACCACAGCATATTATTAATCCGTTGCAAATAAATTTCTGTGTGTGCAGTTCAGGTCTGGGCCGTAGAGTTTTCGTGAAAACGTCGGGATAAAATCGTAACATGTGTTTCATATTAATATGAAATTTAGTTAACAATATCTTTATTACAGTGGTCACACTCACAATTTTGGACTTTTCAGTGGCTGGGGTACGATATAGCCTTTGAGTACGTTATCGCGTTGCGCAATTTCTTCCTTTTTTTCCGACTCTGAGGGAGCTGTCACCTTCTCTCAGCGCTGCCCTTTTTAGGCTTTTCTCGCGTTTTCTGTAATTTAGAGCATATTTACAAGTCCTGAGACGAACTCTTCCTGTGTGTCGTAGGTTTAAACTCAATATAGATTTTCGTTTATATTCCGGCAAATACTTTTATTTTCTATTACTCCTAGCGGCGCTCCCTAAGCTGTTCATCGCAATGACACACGAATGAGAATCCTAGCTTACAACTTTACACAAAGATGATTCCTAACAATGACCCGCATATGCCAACACAGGCAATAAGCGACAACCACGTGACTTAACCTTTGTTTGCGCACTGTCGGTCTCGTAATTAATAGTGATTCAAATCTGACGCCATTTTGTCATATAAGAAACTCCGACCAAGGAGAAACTAGACGTTTTCACGTCAGAATACCTTCCAGGAAGTTTTCGACTTTCGTAAAACAGAAACGAGTTTCGACGCTGTGGAATGCTTCGAGAAGTAGTAGGTGACGAATTGTTTCGGGATTTTACTATCCATGCTGCAAACGATCATCGAGCAGAAAGATAATGTTGCTGATAATTGTTAAAAGGCGGGAGCAAGCAGACCGGCGAGGCGAGTTCCCGCCTCTTGCTGAAAGCTTATGGAATTGGCTTACTCAATGCAGGGTAGCAAGGGTATTTGTCTGAGGTTATAGCTTAACGGAACGCTTTATCATTAACGGTTAGTCTGGGAAACCGAAGTCTCAGATACAAATAAGAAGTGACACGCTAAATCCAAAGACATAAGGTGGTTTATAAGAAATTTAGTTCACAAAATGCATCCATTCGTAACAGTTTGTTCAATATTGAAAAATGAATGAAGCTGAATTTATGTATTTTTGAAGATTTGTGCGTGCCTTCCGTTTCAAATACAAAAGGAAATAACATGTAAGAAAACTGGGGATACAATAGAAAAAAAGTCGCAATTTTATTTCGATTTTTCCTGATTCCATCTGGAATAAAGGCGAGTTAAATAGAATAATTAATTCTAACTTTTTCTTACATCCTTCGAATTGTGCGGACTCGATTGTAACTGGCCCTTGGGCTTCGAATTTTCTAGAGTCTGCAAAGTAAAAATAAATCTCCTCGTGCTACTATCCACTTTTCAGCGGATGCTGATTTGGTTGTCCTTCTTAGTATATCAATATGATTCTAGAGTCCTAATCCACGTACGCAACGCTGTTACGGTATAAACGTACGTTTATTTTTACCAAATTTGCGTAAGAATGCGCTTTTGCTATGCATACCCACTCCTTAAATCCGCCATCAGGCAAAAGAAAGTGAATACCCTTTCCTTTGTTTTTCACCCTTCTTCGATGACAAGTGATAATGACTTGGCAGCAGAGACCTGTTTAGCGTGAGTGATTGCTTAAACGAAAGGCATGGACGAATAAAAATACAAAACAGATATATACGTAACGTCACGTAACCATGAAGAAAAGCAGACTTGGTTTATTTTACCATATAAGTTAATTCTTTTAGAATCTCATAAGTGGAATTAACAATTTCGGTCGCTTTCTACATCTAGGAACGTTTTTTATAATAGATAAGTCTCTGATATTCACTTACAGCATTGTTGTGTCTTTTCCTCTTGCATTTGTGAATTGTCTTCTCAGACTGCAGATTTCTGAGCAGCACTGGTGCCATTAGCCTAAATTTATGTTGGTCTACAGCGCTGAGGTTGATCCCTCACCTGTGGTCGAGTGAGAGATCATTCCAAAGTGTGGCAGGCAGCGAACGACTTTGCGAGGGGCTGATCGTAGGGCCTCCAGAGGAAGCTTCTTGGAACGCAAATTCTGGGCGTTCACAGAAGGTGAATTTGCTGGTAGTTCGGAACTCCAATAATAGGCGAGTAATTGGGCCCCCTTAATAACATGGCTGCCAAGGAGGGGAAGGACGGCAGTGTGCACAAGGTGAGGGAGTCATTCCTGATTTGTAAAGAGTGTTCCGGATGCCATGAAGAGTACAGGGCGCAGCCAATAGCAGGTGGTGGCCCCAGTCGGTTCCAATGGCGTGTGTCGCTTTGGATTGGAGGAGATTCTCTCTGGTTTTGTTTAGCGGATATGGTTAAGCGAGTTTAAGGCGGAGCTCACAATCTGCACCATCATCGACAGAACTGACTGTGATCCTTCGGTGCAGAGCCGAGTGAAAGGTATGAACCATAGGCTCGGGTGGTTATCTTACTGTGTAGGCCTCAGAGTCCTTGACTTGTGCCATTGGGTAGTGGGTTTCTGGATTCCGCTTAATAGGTCAGGAGTCCACTACACACAGGAAGCGGCTACACGGGTAGCGGGGGCGGATTTGTAGGTTAGAGGGTCTCAGGAAAACATAGAAATGGCGTCTGTCTAAAAGGGGGCAGGTAACACACAGTAAGGTGGTTGTAGAAACGATCGGTGTTGTAAATTATCGTAACTGTGTTGGGAAAGAACCAGAGCTCCAGGCCCTAATAGAAAGAACTGAAGCTCTCAAACAGTTATAGGTACGGAAAGCTGGCTAAAGCCGGAAATAAGTTAAGCCGAAATTTTTTCAAACGACCTAACAACGTTCAGAAGGGATAGATTAAACATAGTTGGTGCTGGAGTATTTATTGCTGTCAGAAGTAGTTTACCTTGTAGTGAAACTGAAGTAGATAGTTCCTGCGAAATAGTTTGGGTAGAGGCTGTACTTGTCAATCGGACTAAACTGGATCGTTTTACCGACCCCCGAGTGAGAGGATATAGTTGCTGAACAGTTCAAAGAAAACGTGAGTCTCATTTCAAAAGGTACCCCACTCACACAATTATAGTCGGTGGTGATTTCAATGTATCCTCGATATGCTGGAAAATTTACACGTTTAAAGCCGGCGGCAGGCTTAAAACGTCACCTGAAATAGTACTGAATGCTTTCTAAAAAAAGTATTTTGAACTATTAGTTCGTGAGCCCACTCGAAGCATAAATGGTTACGAAAGCGTACTTGACGAATACAGGGATTGGCGACCACAAGGCAGTTGCCTGTACACTGAATACTGTAACACCTATAACCATCAAAAAGAAACTTAAAGTACATCTGTTTAAAAAAAGCTGACAATGCTCTTAACGATTTTTAAGGAAACAGCCTCCACTCCTTCCGATCTGATCATGTAAGGGTAGAAAAGATGTGGAATGATTTCAGAGAAATAGTATCGATTGCAATTGAGAGATATATATACCACATAGATTAATAAGTGATGGTACTGATCCCCCATGGACAAAACGGGTGAAATCGCTGTTGCAGAAGTAACGAAAAAGCATGCCAAATCTAAAAGAATCCAAAATCCGGAAGACTGGCAATGTTTTGCAGAAGTTCTAAATATAGCGGTTACTACAGTGCGAGATGCTCTTGATAATTTCCGCAACAAAACTCTGTTTCGAAATCTGGCGAAAAACCCAGAGATTCTGTTCATGCATAGAGTACACCAGTGTCAAGACGCAATCCGTACCTTCACTGCGCGAAAGTAACGGTGGAGTTACTGATGACAGTGCCACTAAAGTAGAGTTAAGAAACGTGGTTTTCCGAAACTCCTTCAGCAAAGAATACGAAGTAAGCCTTCCCGAAGCCCAGTCAACAGAAAGTGCCAAAATGAGAAGCATATGTCCTCGGTGTAGCAAAGCAGCTTAAATCACTTATTAAAGGCAAGGTTTCCGTCCCAGATTGTATACCAGTCAAGTTCCTCTGAGTGTGCTGATACAATAGCTCCATATTTAGTAATTATATACAACCGCTCACAGAAAGATCCGTACCTAAGGACTGGAAAATTGCTCAGGCCACACCAATTTCTTAAAGTACTGCCTTTTGTGATGTTTAACAAAACTGTTGGCAAGCGTACTTGTTATACAAATGGGCACGGCATAGGCTTACGGTCGTAAAATATATTTCAGCGTTAAACTGGAAATAGTTGTAGGAGAGTATCAGAAGTAATAACCTAATGAGATCTTTAATTTCTTGTACATTAGGTTTATGTGTTGGAGAAGATTCTCATCAGTAATTTTAATAGTCTCAAAAATGTGAATGTTAGCAAGTAAATTAACTACGTTAAAGGATACGAAATTACCATCATTAGGAATTGGAAATGTTTTTAATTTTAGCTGTTAGTTAAAGGGAATTTTTGACAGTGTAGTTTTCTTCAAAGACATAATACTCTTTAAATGGTGTATGAGATTTTTTGCCGATTTCGTAGAAGCGCCGTCTGTATAGTTAACACTGTGGACAGGAAGCGAAGGCGGTGTGCAGTCGGAGGCGATGCTGGGTTCGTAGCGGTGGGCACCAATTGTCGGCTACGACGGGACTGCCCGGGAGGCACACTCACGTGGCCGCACGTGTCACGGTGGATGCAGCAGAAGGTCCATAGCAGCAGTGACCCTGTCGCGGATGCGTGCACCACCTGTTCTAGTGTCTCGTGTACACGAAGGACCTCTGCGGACCGAGCTGCAACTTTCTTAGCTCGCTGGACTGTGCAGTTACTGATATACAGGGGCTATGCTCTATGCAGCCTGCCTGGCAGAGGTGTGTTGCAGGGTGGCATTAGAGCCTGACGGCTTCCGCGACTGGACAAATGAACTGGCGATAAAAAAAAACCATAGCAACAAACGAACAAAAAATCATGTAGAGTAATGAAATTTCGGGAATACGTCTGTCTATGTAGGATATTTAAGTAATTAACATTGCAGCATCACAGGGCAACGTAAGCGCGAAATAAGCCGTTGCAAAAGTGACATGCTGGTAAGTTAATAACAGATGTAACGATCAGAATGTTGAATGCAAGCATTGAAACGGGCACGCATTGTGTTGTAATGGTGTGCGATGTCAGTTTTGTGTCGCAAATGCCGGTGGTTTGGGGGTCAGTGAAATGCATGCTACTGGGCCCCTTGGCTCGGGGCTGTCCCTGAAGTAATCGATTTTTAATTCGTTATGTCGCCGACTGCTGTTCGAATTGCTACTGCAGAAGAAATGTGATGTGCCAGAGACGTACGCCAGACACGACTGCCTTCCGTCTTGGTAGCGCCACGTGACCGGTCGGAGCTCGAGCTTTTTGCGACCGTACATTCTCGCGGTCACCGCTGCCAGTATACAGTGCTAAATTTCTGCCAAGTCTCCTGCGAAATCGCTGGAGGAACATCCAGCTTCTCGTGGCCCTGTTACACGACCTCGTTCAAACTCATTAAGATGATCGTAATGGCGCCTCTGTCTCCTCAAAGGCATTCTTGGCTAAGATCAAACCACCACGTCCAATCTAGAAGGTAACTAACGCTCACAACCGCCACGGCGTGTATTTACAGCAGACCTGATCTGCACCCTCACAGTGCCCCTACTAACACCATTCTTATGCGACTGGCGCGAAATTTAAATCGACACCATTTTTCAATTGTAGAAACACGCCTACCAACTTTCGTTTATCTCTCACAACTGCTTGTGGTGTTGCGATTTTTTCCGTAGCTGTATGTTCAAGAATTCTGCAGCAAATGGATGTCAACGATATTGGACTGTAATTTTGCAGGTCCGTCCTATTACTGTTCTTATACACTACTGGCCATTAAAATTGCTACAGATGATTAACGGGTATTCATTGGACAAATATATTATACTAGAACTGACATGTGATTACATTTTCACGCAATTTGGGTCCATAGATCCAGAGAAATCAGTACCCAGAACAACCACCCCTGGCCGTAATAACGGCCTTGATACGCCTGGGCATTGAGTCAAACAGAGCTTGGATGGCGTGTACAGGTACAGCTGCCCATGCAGCTTCAACACGATACCACAGTTCATCAACAGTAGTGACTGGAGTATTGTGACGAGCCCGTTGCTCGGCTACCATTGACCAGGCCTTTTCAGTTGGTGAGAGATCTGGAGAATGTGCTGGCCAGGGCATCAGTCGAAAATTTTCTGTATCCAGAAAGGCCAGTACAGGACCTGTAACATGTGGTAACTATTTGCCTGAAATTCTTTACATTGTATGCTATAGCATACAACTGTAGCTATTGTTATTTTCCTTGTTACCTTACTCGCTCACCTACTCGGTTTAAACTGCCGAGAGAAATATCGCAATCACTATTATTGTAGTAATTCCTAACTTGTTGGCATTCTTCGTTAATTTTATAGCGAACTGCTTTTCGTCCCCTGACACATCGTACCTATTCTCGACGGCACCCCTTCACAACGAATACTCTCCGCTCCTCTGTACTCCGTACTGTAACTGGGTTTTCTCTGTTTGTGATGGTCATCTGTCAGGATGAGCACTACTGCAAAGGGCATTTGATTCTAAAGCATTATGTCAGGGTGAAAAACACTAAATAAATTACTTTTTCTCTCTTAACAACATTTTTGCAGGGTGGGTTCATCCTTGGCTCAGGTTTGAGGTAGAATGAAACAGCAGTTTTACATAAGATAACTTTCAATAAAAGTTTTGTACAAGGGTTTCTGGCTGGGATACTGGCAGCTGTGTCGTTTGCGAAGCCTTCTGCTTGCGTGAGCGACGGCGTCTGATTACGCACGGCGGTGTGTATCTCGTGTCGCCGTTTCGCCCAGTTGACTGGAGACGCGCATCGCGAGGTGGTCCGTTTAATTATTGAGGAAGAAGTCGTGAATCGGACGGTGACGACTCGGATGTGCGCTGTCTCCTTCCCGTCCTCACGAGTCACTCGGGTACATAAAATCTGGCCTCAAATACCTTCTGTCTTCTGGCGCCGAGGCTGCTGCTTGCTATTCCATTACAGCGGCGGACTCGGTGCTTCTGTGTACGATGTAGTATCTTCCTGCATGACGGTCTTGAGCACCGACTGTACCGGAACTGAACTGAAAGCTACTCCTGTCGGGCCCACTGCGTCTCGCGTACTTATTCACTTCACTTCACTGGAGGTGAACAACATCGCTGTCGTTGCCTCTTCTGTCACGTCGAAAAGCTTCGCGAAGAATCTTCTTAACGTCGTTCATTGGCTCTCGGAATGTAGGCGAGGGCCTTTGATCACGTGTGACAATTGTGAAACACGTGAGCCGGACGGGCGATGCCCTGACGGCTGAATCGACAGCTTCTGCTTACGTGGGGGAGGACGATAGCTTCTCCTGAATGTGCTGACTTCGCGGTCATTGCCTCTTCTGCTCTGCCCGTTGTTTGCCAGAGTGTAACTCTTCTAAGCTAAACGAAGTTTCTCATTAATTTTAAATTTCTACTTCACTTCACCTTGATTTCACTAATTTATTTCCCTATCTTAAGTACCACTCAACAGTATTTACGCCGATCTCCGTGCACTGTTTTAGGAAAGTGTAATGCCGTCACTACACGGACGGTGTTGTGAACGTCAGTCTTGAGCGTGCCAAGTTGAAAGTGCTGCCGAACGCTCTGACTTGTGCATACAGCATGTGCGTGTCAACGTGGTACACGCGACCGCAGCGGCAGCATCTGGGTCACACATCACCCGGTTGTCCGCCCCGGTAGCTGAGTGGTCAGCGTGACAGACGGGTTCGATTCCTGGCTGGGTTGGAGATTTTCTCTGCTCAGGGACTGGGTGTCGTGTTGTCCTAATCGTCATCATTTCATCTCCAACTACGCGCATGTCACCGAAGTGGCGTCAAGTCGAAAGACCTGCACCAGGTGAGCGGTCGGGAGGCCCTCGTCACACGTTTCTCTCTATCACCCACTTTACAAAATGCATGGGCGTAAAATTCTTAAGCTAGCGCTATTAAAACGCGCCTTTCCTCTCTTGTCCACGTGAGAGTCACGTTGTTCTGCGTGTAGTGTCCACGGACATGTTATAAGGCAGAAAGAGAAGCTCCGTAACAAATAGCGCGATTCAAAGTCTTACTTTATATTTGTTCCTATTCAGCAGCAGAATCTTCACAACATGTGAAATAAAAAAGAATTGTTTTACACTTTCTTGTTATATCTTACTGCATGTAGTGCAATCTGTCTTGTAGATTAAACCATTCGAACAAACTCCATCCTCAGATGGAACGTACATATGTAACATCGAATATTAGAGAATATACTTTCTTTTCGGTGCAATCAAAGTATCAGATCCTAACAGAAAAAGCGAAGACTAGTAATAAAAATATTCGGATCCACTGAGGCGCAAACAAGAATCACATTACCAGCTACCTCATCATTTCGCTCTACCGACTGTGACTTTCGAATGGCCATACATTGAATCTGACCGACTGAAAGTTTTAATGGTAGATACGTTATTAACTGACACTGAAATATGACAGATTGTATCAACGACAATGCGTTTCTTATGGATCCTCACTGTGCCCGTTTACAGTCTGTCCCCACTCTGGCTACCCAGCCACGTCACGGGGCGCCTCCACAGGCTGTCTCACGACGCAGTACCGCCCTGCCGCGGAACGCGCTTTAAATCGGCAGCGACGCCGTCTGCATACACGGCCCGGCAGCGTTAATTTTTAGACAAGTGTTTTAGTACCGTAAAGAATACAAAAGACGATAGCTTCTTCCGAAACATAACGCTATAGAGTAAATAATATTAACATATGAACGTAAGTCGGGATTTTACTACAAACATGGAACCGAATGCCTGTTCATGTGAATGTACGTTCCTCTACTTCTACCCCATAAAGCGCAATGAAACTGTAGAATTTAAGAATTATTCTCACTTTGTGTTTCTACTAAAGGATAGAAGTTTCCTTTGAAGGATTGCGTTGAAACTTAACAGGTCTTGCAACACGATGAATGTTTAAAAAGTAACAAGAAATTTACAATTTCTTGTGTTGTACTAGTCCGATTTGCACTACATTTTTTGTCACTGCCTTCGTAAACGTACGTGAAAAGTATGTGGACAATGTTATACGCATTGGCTATTTGCTCTATTATCAGCTGTCAAAAAGGATACATGTGTTTTGGTAGCATCAACGATTATTTGTTTTGTGTAAAAACAGATTAGAGAATCTTTCTTACATAAAGAGTATGGAATTTTAGAAAAGTTAAATATTCCTTTTGGCGAGCCTGTTACGAGTAAAACTGGAGTTTTTTGTTTCACGACAATTTGTAGTTTCCGTAATGTCGGCACTATTTTTTGGTTTAAGTAAAAGTCGTCCATCGTTTGTGGAAGGATCGATTTTATGAAATTGTCTACGACGACGGGTTTCCTCCCAAAATTACTAGTTTTCCTTCGTGGCGATCCCTGTAAACCACGCGTTCCTTCCTTAGGCGTGACAGACGTTTGCATAAATTGGAGCCCTTTGCTTGGAACGGGTAACAGTTCTTTTCGTGTCACCTCCTTAACACACGCTGTAACGTAACAGACGATCGAACGCTCGTTACATCTACATCTACATCCATTATCTGCAAGCTACCTGACGGTGTGTGGCGGAGGGTACCTTGAGAATCTCTATCAGTTGTCCCTTCTATTCCAGTCTCGTATTGTTCGTGGAAAGAAGGATTGTCGGTATGCCTCTGTGTGACCTCTAATCTCTCTGATTTTATCCTCATGTCTCTTCGCGAGACATACGTAGGAGGGAGCAATATACTGCTTGACTCCTCGGTGAAGGTATGTTCTCTAAACTTCAACAGAAGCCCATACAGAGCTACTGAGCGTCTCTCCTGCAGAGTCTTCGAGTTTATCTGTCATCTCTGTAACGCTTTCGCGATTACTAAATCGTCCTGTAACGAAGCGCGCGGCTCTCCGTTGGATCATCTCTATCTCTTCTATCAACCCTATCTGGTGCGGATCCCACACTGCTGAGCAGTATTGAAGCAGTGGGCGAAAAAGGGTACTGTAACCTACTTCCTTTGTTGTCGGATTGCATTTCCTTAGGATTCTTCCAATGAATCTCAGTCTTTCATCTGCTTTACCGACGATCAACTTCATATGATCATTCCATTTTAAATCACTCCTAATGCGTTCTCCCAGTTGCTGACCTGCTATATTGTAGCTAAATGATAAGGGATTTATCTTTCTATGTATTCGCAGCACATTACACTTGTCCACATTGAGATTCAATTGCCATTCCCTGCACCATGCGTCAATTCGTTGCAGATCCTCCTGCATTTCGGTACAATTTTCCATTGTTAAAACCTCTGGATATACTACAGCGTCATCCGCAAAAAGCCTCAGTGATCTTCCGATGATATCCACAAGGTCATTTATGTATATTGTCAATAGCAACGGTCCTATTACACTCCCCTGCGGCACACCTGAAATCACTCTTACTTCGGAAGACTTCTCTCCATTGAGAATGACATGCTGCGTTCTGTCATGTAGGAACTCTTCAATCCAATCACACAATTGGTCTGATAGTCCGTATGCTCTTACTTTGTTCATTAAACGATTGTGGGGAACTGTATCGAAAGCCTTGCGGAAGTCAAGAAACACGGCATCTACCTGTGAACCCGTGTCTATGCCCTTCTGAGTCTCATGGACGAAGCGAGAGCTGGGTATCACACGACCGTCTTTTCCGAAACCCGTGCTGATTCCTACAGAGTAGATTTCTAGTCTCCAGAAAAGTCATTATACTCGAACATAATACGTGTTCCAAAATTCTACAACTGATTGACGTTAGAGATATAGGTCTACTGCACATTTGTTTGAAGTCCCTTCTTGAAAACGTGGATGACCTGTGCCCTTTTCCAATCGTTCGGAACGCTACACCGCTTCAAGAAGGGGGCAAGTTCCTTCGCGTACTCTGTGTAAAATCGAACTGGTATCCCATAAGGTCCAGCGGCCTTTCCTCTTTTGAGCGATTTTAATTGTTTCTCTATCCCTCTGCCGTCTCTTGCGACATCTACTATTTTGTCATATGTGCGACAGTGTAGAGAAGGAACTACAGTGCAGTCTTCCTCTGTGAATTAGCCATTTAGTAGTTCGGCCTTCAGTCTGTTTCAGTACCATTTTGGTCACAGAGTGTCTGAACATTTCGTTTTGCTCCACCTACTGCTTTGACATAAGACCAAAATTTCTTAGGGTTTTCTGCCAATCAGTACATAGAGCTTTACTTTTGAATTCATTGAATGCCTCTCGCATAGCCCTCCTCACATTACATTTCGCTTCGCGTAATTTTTGTTTGTCTGCAAGGCTTTGGCTATGTTCATGTTTGCTGTGAAGTTCCCTTTGCTTCCGCAGCAGTTTTCAAACTCGGTTGTTGTACCACGGTGGCTCTTTTCCATTTCTTACGATCTTGCTTGGCACATACTCATCTAACGCATATTGTACGATGGTTTTGAACTTTGTCCACTGATCCTCAACACTATCTGTACTTGAGACAAAACTTTTGTGTTGAGCCGTCAGGTACACTGTAATCTGCTTTTTGTCACTTTTGCTAAACAGAAAAATCTTCCTACCTTCTTTAATATTTCTACTTACGGCTGTAATCAGTGATGCAGTAACCGCTTTATGATCGCTAATTCCGTGTTCTGCGTTAACTGTTTCGGGTCTGTTTGTCGCCAGAAGGTCCAATATGTTATCGCCACGAGTCGGTTCTCTGTTTAACTGCTCAAGGTAGTTTTTCAGATAAAGCACTTTAAAAAAATTTCACTGGATTCTTTGTCCCTGCCACCCGTTATAAACGTTTGAGTCTCCCAGTCTAACGGGTGATCAAAAAGTCAGTATAAATTGGAAAAAGTGATAAACCATGGAATAATGTAGATAGAGAGTTAAAAATTGAGACACATGCTTGGAATGACATGGGGATTTATTAGAAAAAACAAATTAACAAAATGTCTGACAGATCTCTTATGCGCGTCGTTTGGTGATGATCGTGTGCTCAGCCGCCACTTTCGTCACGCTTGGCCTCCTAGGTCCCCAGACCTCAGTCCGTGCTATTATTGGCCTTGGGGTTACCTGAAGTCGCAAGTGTATCGTGATCGAGCGACATCTCTAGGGATGCTGAAAGACAACATCCAACGCCAATGCCTCACCACATACTCCGGACATGCTTTACAGTTCTTTTCACAACATTATTCCTCGATTACAATTACTGTTGAGGAATGATGGTGGACATATTGAGCATTTCCTGTAACGAACATCATTTTAGCTTTGTCATGCTATTCTGATCTGATAAAGCGCCACCTGTCGGACATTTTTTGAGCATTTGTATTTTTTTTTTTTAATTCTAATCAAATCCCATGTCATTCCAAGCATGTGTGTTAATTTGTACCTCCCTATCTACATTATTCCGTGATTTATTCAGTTTTCAAAATTATACTGACTTCTTGGTCACCTGGTGTATCTGGCAAATTAAAATCTCCACCCAAAACTAGAACATGGTGGGGAAATGTACTCCGCAAATAGCTCCTCTTCGTCTTCTGCAATTTTCTTGCAATGCGACGCTGTTATCCAGCACTTCCAGATACCGAAGTATGTCAGTGAATGATGCTGGCAACAAGGATCTCACGAACAGAAACGACGTATTGTACACCACTGCACGCCGATCTACGCCGCTAGACAAGTAACAGGCAACTGATTTTGGGTGCCCCTGTAGGCCAGTGGCAGGGTTCTCCCGGAAAAGGCCGCTTCCCCCACCAAAAGCGCTGCTCGCTCTTGAGTTTACAGACAGACTATACCTTGAAACCAACACCAACTGAAAGCCAGTATGGTGTATGGCGAGTCTGTACTGAAGAAAGATGGCGTACAAGGCGTTCTTCCATCTCTTTGGTCAATGTTCGAACACACTTTCAGAATATCTGTCTTGCTTGATATTGCGCTGCACGTTTGGAAAGACTCCCCAGCGTGCGTTTTCCATGCTATGACGATATAAACTCGGCCTTCTCAAAGCTCTACGTTCGAATGAACAGTCCGGGTGCCGATGGCATAACCGACACGTGCCCTTAGCGCCAGGATGTCACCCAGAACAAGTCCGGCCCAAAGGGCCTCCCCTAAACAGCCGCCAGTTCCGCAAACTGGAAGCTGTATCAAAGTTGTTACCGTATCGTCACAGTCCAACACATGTTAGACTGTGTTGAAATTCAAGTTTTTCTGGATATTAATATAATATGAATGTGCTTGAAGGTCTCTCGGGCATGCAGCTGTAGGCAGTATCTATCTTACCCCTGGTGAGACAAGACTCTACATCCTTACATTTGTCCTCTATCCATCCCTGCTTAGCCATTTTGTACTTCCTGTCGATTTCATTTTTGAGACGTTTGTATTCCTTTTTGCCTGCTTCACTTACTGTATTTTCATATTTTCTCCTTTCTTCAGTTAGATTCAATATCTCTTCTGTTACCCAAGGATTTCTACTAGCCCTCGTCTTTTTACCTACTTGATCCTCTGCTGCCTTCACTATTTCATCTCTGAAAGCTACCCATTCTTCTTCTACTGTATTTCTTTCCCCCATTACTGTCAATTGTTCCTTTATGCTCTCACTGAAACTCTGTACAACCTCTTGTTCTTTCTCTTTATCCAGGTCCCATCTCCTTAAATTCCCACCTGTTTGCAATTTTAATCTACTGGTCATAACCAATAGATTGTGGTCAGAGTCCACATTTGCCCCTGGAAATGTCTTACAATTTAAAACCTGGTTCCTTAGTCTCTGCCTTACCATTATATAATCTATCTGATACCTTTTAGTATCTCCAGGGTTCTTCCATGTATACAACCTCCTTTCATGATTCTGAAACCAAGTGTTAGCTACGATTAAGTTGTGCTGTGTGCAAAATTCTACCAGGCAGCTTCCTCTTTCATTTCTTAACCCCAATCCATATTCACCTACTACGTTTCCTTCTCTTCCTCTTCCCACTACCGTGTTCCAGTCACGGCGTAGCGTGCCATCATCATCAGATTACTCCTGTTGACTGACGTCCTATGCCGGCGGGCGGTGTGGTATATATACCTGTCGCCTCTCCCCTCCAACGACTCCGCGTATGGACCGAGGGATGTGCAGGCCGCGGTGGTCTTTCAAATTTCAACGCTTTTTTCATCAAAAGTGCAACAATGCTATTTGCTATTAAAGGTTTGAAAGCTACTGGAGTATGGCCCACGGACCAGTCCGTATTCACCGATGCAGATTTCTGCCGGAAGACAAAACTGACATCGGAATTGAGAGGCCGTCAGATAAAGAGGTTATTGTATCTGGAGCTGAACAGGTAAAAAAGACGACGCCAACAGGTTGGGTGATCAAGCTGGCAGGTTTCAGCGAATTGTAACTATGAACTGCCGCCCAAGAATGACGAAGTTATTGAGGCTAATTGTTCTAGTCCTACAACTGTTAGATCGTACATTTATGTAATGAAGCAGCCAACAAGGTACACAGACGTCTCAAAAATGAGATCGACAGGAAGCGCAAAATGGCTAAGCAGACATGGATGGCTAGAGGACAAATGTAAGGATGTAGAAGCTTATCTCACTAGGGGGTCTTTGGCAAAGTTCTTTTCCTCTCTTTTCTTTAATAATGACTTCTAACTCTTTTTTGTACAGCAAATCAGTTGAAACAATGGTCTTTCCCCTCATCCATTCTCGGGAATACGAACATCAGGGCAACATAAGAACCTCCTGCACTCAGCAAACAGACGACCATTACTAGAGACCCACACTCAGCAGCAGTCAGAGAACAAATTTGGCGTTTACCTCTGCTTGCAGTATCAGTCTGAACTACACTAAGGCCTGTTTTCTAAACGTTCCATACACGATCTTCTGGATACTTATGTTTCCAGAATTCAGCTTATAGCAAGTCGTAGAATGAGTTAACTCTCTCATGCGAAAAGCGTTTTGCTCGAGCATATGATGTTCCAGTTGGCTTTCTAATTGAAAGCTTATCTTGATGACATCGAAGAAAATGGTCAAGACAAGGCCTTCCAGCAATTTCATTTCTGAAGTTTGTTGCAATTCCATTCCCAACTGCAAGTTGGTAGGCCATTTTTCTAACATCCATACTAGTAAAAGCATAGAATTTGGCCTCCATATAGTGTATGTAAACCACTAGTTCTCTTTCCAGGGCAGCTGGTTTTCTTCCAAACTTTTTAGTTTCAACATCTGTCAGGTATTAGCCTCATACACATACTGGCACAGAGTTGTTTTTGGGACAGCGCAATGTTTGCTTTTTTAACTCCCATGAGTTTTACTACAACAGCAGACACTGCCTCTCGCATTTTGTTTTTATCCCACACCTGCCTTTTACGGGTTCATTTAGGTGCCAGATTAGTCCTAGGCATCTGAAAACAGAAATAAAAACATTTTACGGTCTGCTTATAATATGGACCCTGAGGTCCACATTACAGTCACTTACACCTTGTAAACTAGTGGAGACAGCTTAAAAATGCAATAATACCATACTTTTAATCTATTTGAAACTGTTGCCAATACTTAGTAGGTTGCATCTAAGTATTAACCAATAATGGTATGTTAATACACTACTAGAGTTCAGCTAAATATTATTAAGATATTAAGGGGGGGGGGGTGCATATTACCACCACTTACTCTACATGGTAATGCAAAGCAGGTGAAACATCATTCACGTTGCTTGTAACAGCAAATCTGTTTGACAGGCTCATTGTCATTGTGAAAGAAAAACTAACAAGCAAAATGAAAACATCCACCATAAGCACGAATCCAGTATTTTGATGAATAAGGACTCAACTAGAAAGGTAGGCAGAGGTTGGAAAGTACCAGCCACAAAATCACTTGAAGTTTACCTTGTGGAAGAAAATATTATCCACTGTAACTCCAAATTAGTGTGCACTGACTGTAAAGTAAGAATTCATAGATATTACTATGCATGTATTGATTATAGCATTAAGTTAAATACGTGCAAGCATATACATAATGTTTATGAAGTAGAGAGGGACTGATGACATCAGCAGTTGATCCCATTGGAACATAAGAGCTAAACTCAAGAACACCTCTACAGAGACACGCCAAATGATGCAGGAAGCCTACGGTGATGAGTGCTTAAGCCGCACTCGGTGTTACGGATGGTTCACACGGTTTAAGAACGGCCGGACGGAAGCTAAAGACGACGCTCGTCCTCCGACTTCTGCCAGCAACGCTTGTGTCAGGAACGTCAACGATCCTGTGCGTGCTGAACGAAGACTGACTGTCCGAGAGATTGCAGAAGAATGTAACATTGCAGTTGGATCGTGAAATCCTAATACAGCATCTTGCAATGTATCGTGTTGCCGCCAAGTTCGTGCCACGGCTCACGAGTCAAGAGCAGAAAGACCTCCACCTCCCAATCTGAGAAGAGCCTTAGGATCACCCAAATGAGAACGAGATGTTCCTTAAGAAAATTATAACTGGTGATGGGTCTGCAGTTATGACGTTGTCATGAAGGTTCAATCTTCACAATGTGTAGGGAAATGTTCTGAACGATCAGCATATAAAATAGCTTGTCAGGTCAGCTCGGCCCTTGCAGACATTTATTTTCAAAGTTGAAAACCAAGTTGAGAGGACGAAGATTTGTAACGATAGACGCACGGTCCAGCGAAAGGCGAACCAAGTCTGCTCCCAGAAGTGGAAACGGTTTATCAGTCGTGGGGGTGATCATATACAAATATGTGAAGGTAAGCGTAGAAAATTTTTGTGGACAAAGTTCCGGAATTTTTTAAACAGACCTCTTAGACGAAAGGTAATGAATACAGGCAAGTGGTCTGCAAATGTTCGTACGCTTGAGTTCGCTTCCATTCGCTGCTGTTGAAACTGGGCTTAATAATAATATTCCCTGTGTGAGATGTAATTGGAAAACTATGTAAACGCTGAGCTGTGCGCCGCTTACAGCCCACGCGAAATTATTCTCGGAGGGACACATCATTATCCCCTTCGTGCCTAAAGTTGCTTCGGCCAAACTCAAACTCAATTGCCAGGCCGATAGCTCGTTATCCTACTGCTCTGCAAGTAACACTTGGTCTGAAACCATCTGTACGGTTATGTAGGTTAAGACACTGCAGCCACTCAAAATGGTGGCTCCACGTTTGCGAGTAACTGACGAGAAAAGAAATTCTGAATTTTGTGTGACACTCCGTAGCATTAAGAAAGCTGAGTGACGTTAGTTGGTTGTGAGGTGTAATGGAAAGGATAATAGCTTCACATGTTGTGTTCGGATACCAAGATTTAAAAGCCTGAAGTCTTATATTTCAGAAGCAAGGAGCGTAACAATCAAGTGATTTATGAGCAGTACGTGCACACATTTTTGCTCGGTTGATTTTAATTGAGGTTGCAACGTGCAGATCAAGCAAGTACCGTACTGTAGAGAGGTTGAGCAAGAGAAGCGTTTGGAACATGTGTTTATCCTTATTTTGGATAGTTAGCTTTCTTATCTGAGAAGTAATTGTGGCTAGCCCTTGACATGCATCACGAATTCCTTCGTCGTTCAGTCTAATATCGCCTTCCCCCCCCCCCCCCCCCCCCCCCCCCACACACACACACAATACCCTCCACCTCTCATGATTTTGAAAATAAAAGTGTTCCTAGAAAAGTTGTTCACTGTACAGTTTATTTATGTGCCAAAGTTAGTGATAATGTGGGGGAGGGAAGGCCACAGACCTCAGGGAGGGGGGGGGGGGGGGGGGGTAGGACAGGGGGTACTGGCAAATGTCTGATGACAGTCAGGAGCAACGGTCTAAGAAAGGCTGGGAACCACTGTTCAACTGCCTGTGAATGTATACTGAACATAAATGTGGAAAACTGACACAACCCACTTTTTGAATTTTTTTTAATTCGAGTTAAATAGTTTTGGAACCGTTTGAGGGACATCTGAAAATGTGGCGCACAGAATTCGCGTCTTTATTTCTTTAGATTGAATCTGGGTACTGGCTCTTTGACAATAAGACAGAGCACTCTTTAATGTATCGCCACGAGCGGCAGTTAAACGGCGACATGTATCGCGAAACCAAAACACCTACTTACCGTGGCAGCGTGGGCGCTATTGCAGTTAATATCCATCTAGCAACTTGCGTTTTCGTTGTCTGTTGGCCACTGGTCAATCTCTTTCCGTTGTAAATATAAATACGAATTGTCACCATATATCACAAGCATAACGTTTACCACAGATGTACGTTACAAAGATCTTCACTTAAAAATACAGCATACTTTGCTCTGAAACAATTTTTTGGATTTTTGTGCTTATAACACGACGGCGTGCTGAGAAGATACTGACTCGGTCTGTTTTATTTGAGGTCAGTAACATTCTACATCTTTACTATGGATATCTTGTCAACATTACTTTTCTGTACGTCCTCGTACAATGGATGTCTCAAAAAATACGTACATTGATCAAAATAAGTGTTAACATGAATGCTTTTAACAGCACTAGGTTCAAAAAATTTTAACTGTATGCCAATTGCAGATTAATTTTAATGGCAGCTAGCGCGATTATATGAGTGGACTATTAGATTTAATGGTGAGCATTTATGTAATTTTTAAACATTCTCTGCCTTGTCATTCTTCCTCTCTTAAGTGCCTCGTCTTCCAGTAACACTGTCGATCGATAGCATGATCTGTTGTCCGTCCATGGTTTTTCAGACCATTGATTCAGTGCTGAACCCAAACTGCTGGTCTGAGTTATTTAGCCTGGATAATCCTGTGCGTCGTGGGTCACGTATGCCATTAATCTTTCAAAGAAATGGTTCAAATGGCTCTGAGCACTATGGGACTTAACATCTGAGGTCATCAGTCCCTTAGAACTTAGGTTTAAGTAGTTCTAACTAACCTAAGGACATCACACACACACACACACACACACACACACACACACACACACACACACACACACACACACACACACACACACACACACGAGTCTGGATTCGAACCTGCGACCGTAGCGGTCGCGCGGTTCGAGACTGAAGCGCCTAGAACAGCTCGTCCACAATGGCCGGCCATTAATGTTTCATTGAATTATTAATTTCAACAAGTTTTATTTATTGTTGCGAAATTGCGCTACCAAAACAATCGAGTTTTGCTATGTGGATGCTGTTGAGAATTTCTGCATTTTCGTACCGCTATATTTTTGACTATATCTGTCGATGGTGTTGTTGTTGTCTTCAGTCCTGAGACTGGTGTGATGCAGCTCTCCATGCTACTCTATCCTGTGAAAGCTGCTTCATCTCCCAGTACCTACTGCAACCTACATCCTTCTGAATCTGCTTAGTGAATTCATCTCTTGGTCTCCCTCTACGAGTTTTACCCTCCATGATGCCCTCCAATACTAAATTGGTGATCCCTTGATGCCTCAGAACGTGTCCTACCAACCGATCCCTTCTTCTGGTCAAGTTGTGCCACAAACTTCTCTTCTCTCCAATCCTATTCAATACCTCCTCATTAGTTACGTGATCTACCCATCTAATCTTCAGCATTCTTCTGTAGCATCACATTTCGAAAGCTTCTATTCTCTTCTTGTCCAAACTAGTTATCGTCCATGTTTCACTTTCATACATGGTTACACTCCAAACAAATACTCGGAGAAACGACTTCCTGATATATAAATCTATATTCGATATTAACAAATTTCCCTTCTTCAGAAACGCTTTCCTTGCCATTGCCAGTCTACATTTTATATCCTCTCTACTTCGACCATCATCAGTTATTTTACTTCCTAAATAGCAAAACTCCTTTACTAATTTAAGTGTCTCATTTCCTAATCTAATCCCCTCAGCATCACCCGATTTAATTTGACTACATTCCATTATCCTCGTTTTGCTTTTGTTGATGTTCATCTTATATCCTCTTTTCAAGACACTGTCCATTCCGTTCAACTGCTCTTCCAAGTCCTTTGCGTCTCTGATAGAATTACTATTTCATCGGCGAACCTCAAAGTTTTTACTTCTTCTCCATGAATTTTAATACCTACTCCAAATTTTTCTTTTGTTTCCTTCACTGCTTGCTCAATATACAGATTGAATAACATCGGGAGAGGCTACAACCCTGTCTCACTCCTTTTCCAACCACTGCTTCCCTTTCATGCCCCTCGACTCTAATAATTGCCATCTGGTTTCTGTACAAATTGTAAATATCCTTTCGCTCCCTGTATTTTACCCCTCTGTCGATGGTATCCTTAATATTTTTCGATACGATCGCATTTCAAATGCCTAATAGAGTCCATGACTCAGCTCCATAGAGTAGGACACCGAACGTGTAACATCGAAGTAGTCGACTGCTCTGAAGGTTCTCAGCAGTCGCCGCGGACTAAATGACTGCAGGGGACTCGATGCATTGGCCATAAGTTTTCTAGTAATTCTGGAGATTTTCCTTTGGACTAAGTATGAAGTCGTTCCTTGTTGCTTAGATCGTGCAGGTTTCAGACCGATTGTGTTAGTATTGCTACACTACTAAATGTGTATCCACCACCATATCAGGGTATATAATGAAACGGCGGCCCTCTTTCGTCATGCCTTACAAGGAGATATCTCCAGCGGTAGGATCGACTTTTTGGAACCATCTATACGGTTATGTAGGTTAAGCACCCAAGTATCGCACACTGCAGCCATTCATCCTGGTGAGTCGACGTTAGCGAGGAAGTGACGAGAAAAGAAATTCGGAATTTTGTGTGAGACTCGATAGTATGAAGAAAGCCGAATGACATAAGTTGGTTATGAGGATAATTGAAAGGATACTAGCTTCACATGCATGAGGTTGTGGGTTCGAATCTCACCAGAGAAATAAATCTATTTTAGGTCTTTATCGAAGTGACATTGATAATCATATTCCTTCAACTGATGTAAATATATATATTTATTTTTTTAGTTCCACTCCTGGGTCACGTGATTCAATAGTGATATGAACTTCTTCATTTGGTCTAGTTTTTCTTCTTATCATCCCTTCTCCACTGGAAATATTTGTTTGTGAACTTTTAATTATCTTCATGTATCAATTCCGATTTAATGTCTCCTGTTTTTATTACCCTGTATTTTCGTCTACGTTATTGTGTACATTATATCGATTTCTCACTTTGCTTGAATTTTATTTTACTTAGAAAACATTCTCTCATTTATGTCCTCATCTACACTATAATTTCCATAGTGCACAAAGATCTTATGTTATGTTTTAAATATTTGTATATCGATTACCATGCAAAAAAATGCACGTCTCCCAAAGAAAAACGTTTTTCACATTAATGCACAGTCAATATAAATAGATTATTTCGTCTTTTGTTTTTTAATTCATTTATCGGAGTTTTGAAGTAATTCAATAGTCAAACAGATAGGTATAATAAATTACACATTCACAAAAATTCCGATTGGAAGAAAAATTAAACAAATGGAAAAGTTCATACGGTGACTAAAACGATGTGACAAAAGAATAGAACGAAATAAATTACATTTAAACCAATAAATAGAGTACAAATAAACATCAAAGTCATTTCTATAAAGATTTTAAAAAAAATTACTGCACCTGACGAGGCATAGTTAAGCTTCTATCGTAACCATTATGACACGTAACCAGACTGTGGAATACGACTTTCTTCACGCTATGTAGCATCAGGCAAAATTTTGAAATCTTTTCCGTCAGTTACTTTCAATCCGAGGGCCACCTGGATGCAGGGATCTTAAGTTGCACTACGGCTTATTTGGATTCAAAAAGTCGATCCCACCGCTGGGGGCTCTCCTTGTTAGTTTTAAGAGTAACAAACGGCACATTTTGAAATAACAGTAATATCGCAGTCCAGTAGCGCCGGACCCTGCAAACTTGAAAGACAACTCCAGCAAAGGCAAAGAAAATGTTACTGTAGCAAGTAAATTACTGTAGGCAACTGAACAACAACGAAATAATAACAATAATTGGTTCGCAGGAGAGATTCTGTAAAGCTTGCAAGGTAGGAGACGAGGCACTGGTAAAGCTGTGAGGACAGTGCGTGAGTCGTGCTGGGGTGGCTCAGTTGGTAGAGCACTTGCCAGCGAAAGGCAAGGGTCCCGAGTTCGAGTCTCGGTGCGGCACCCATTTTCAATCTGCCAGGAAGTTTCAATAATAATAATAATAGATCCAGTCATATTAATATGACCAACTCCTATTTTCGAGGTCAACGTGTAATAACCCATAGACTCCAGGAGATAGCATTAGTAGGTGATGAATGGGGGTGGGGGGAGGAGGCTGGAAACAGTGAAGTCGTTGTCATAATGCGTAAAAGGGGCGATTTATGTGACGTCCAACAGGGCATAATCGTTGGCTTTCTTCCCAAGGGTGGAAGCATTTCCGAAACGGCAAAATCTGTAATCTTTTCACATGCCACTGTATGTAAAGTAAACCGTGAGTGGCAAAATCTCGGTATTCTAATCCGGTTCCAAGGCAAGTGTGTTGGACTACGGGCAGTAGGCGACACAGGTGAACGATAGCTGCAGATGTGTGTGCTGGCGAGAAGACGTGCAACTTTTGTGCAGCTGACAGCCCAGGCGAACCGAGGGCTGCCACCAATGTTTCCTCAACAACTTATGGGCTTCCGCAGTGGGCACCTGGTCCCTGCACCCACGCTGACTGCTCTTCATTGGCGTTGAAAGCTTGCATTTGCACGCCGGTACCACAACTGAAAGTCCACTGAGTGCTACAGGTGGCCTCTCCATATTCATCACATTTTGTGCTCCATCGGACAGATTGAAAGCAAACGCCCTGCAACCCTGAGGGAGTGTTATGGTGTGGGCAATGTTTTCGTGGCACTCCCTGGGTGATCTCGTTGTTCTGAAAGGCACAATGGATCAACCCTAGTACGCACCTATCCTTGGGGACCAAATCCACCCCTAGATGCACCTGTAACATAGCTCGCAGTGTATGTGCGTGGTTCTGAAAGCTCTAGGATGAATTTACCGTACTGCCCTCACCACCAAATTTTCCGCCTTTAAACCCAATCGAGAATCTGAAAGGTCACCTCGATCGAGTAGTTTGTGCCACGGATCCTCAATCGATAGAATTCTATCGCAGCATGACAAGTACTGGGGTAGGAATGGCTTCTTATGACTGTCGTTACATCATTGACTCTATTCCTGTACGTCTCGTGCTGCAGAAGGTGTTTATTCGGTATTTTAACACGTTGTCAGATTACTGCGACTGGACAGTGTAATAATAATATTAAATTTCGCTTATTTCAGTGCCCTCGTTTAAGTCTTTCAATTGGACGGCACTTTGGAGACATGCTTATCATTAACGTACTCCAGTTGTCCAACCGGGGAAAGGGAATCGGCAGTTTAACGTGGAATCCGCACCACATGTTGTTTCTACCGACTCCTCATATCATTGAGAGGTGAAGGCTGTATTAAAAGCAGACAGAAAAATTTATTTGTTCATCTGGGATTCGATCCCGAGATTCTCGATTTGCAGGCACGCGCTGTGCCGGTAGACCACCAGGTCCAACAGTTACGAGACGGTAATCGAACTGTATTGGCAGAGTATTTCGTCGTATTTTGCGTCAAGTAAATGTGCTGTGGTGCAAGCCAAAGTACATTCACGCTAAGGGCATCAGTTCCGATCCCAGAAAAATGTGCAGCCAGAGCAGTATTGTAAGTAAAATTCAAATTCTTCCATTTTTCTTACCGAATTGCTATACATCTAGAAAACAAACCAAAATTGTGAAAACATTTCATACAAGATTACTGACAAATTTTTATGAGTAAAAATAAACGGGTATGGTAATATACATGGAGGTGAATGAAAAGTAGTGGCAGTTTGGCTATAATTCATGTCAGTCTTCATTGACTAAAATTCACTTTATCACATTTCCGTCTCGCGTCTCGATCACTTTCCACACCCACATGAAAGATGTCATACACTGTCTGTGCATCCATCTGTGATGATGTCTCGCTAGGACCGCCATATGGTGTCTTATCATTTGCTGTAAGACGTGCCACGAAATACTTCGTTCATTTGGGTGATCAGGCCATAATTGGGGGGACTCTACCGGATGAATACGGTGGATGTCCCAGTATGTCCCGCTGCCACGTATGCGGTGCTCCTGCACAGGGCTCGTCGTTAGGCGTCGTGTAAGTTGGTAGAATGCAGCACTGGAGGGAAAGATTGTTGCGCGCTCCGACCACGTGCCCTTCCAGTCTGCACCCAAGCACGTTTTTCGTGTTTCCCAAACATACTATTAAGGCACTCGAGCTAGCCTCTCCAACTCTGAGAGAGTACACACTGCAACTGACTCAAACACGACTTGTGCTGCTGACTTTACTACTTCAGCCCACCATCTGTCAGCAACAGAAAGTGTGCGTACCGAATGACTCACATCCGTCATATTATGGCATTGTGCTACCACTTTTTATCCAACACATGCAAAGACGCATGTGTGACTACTTGTTGTCTCCCATCTTGGTAGTGGCCTAATTATTGGGAGGTTTTGAAGTGCATTATCTATACGTGGTGTATCAAAAACAATCATCCGACCTGGGCCGTCTATATTTCTGGAACTAAGAAACATATACAATGAATACAATGAATTTTGTCCTTTGATGTACGAAAACTAAAAAAGTTATTTTCATCCTTTTCATTGGTGTTCAATATGCATCGTTGAGATGCACGGAACATGTCAATGCGGTGTTCAAATTGTACCAACACTGCAGCAAGCATGTCTGGAGTTACAGTTTCCACAGGTGCTGTTATGCGATGTCTCAGTTCATTTATTGCTGTTGGTAATGTAGGTACATAAAGAGTCTCTTACAAAACCATACATATATAATCACATATAGTCGGGTGCGGTGACCTTGGAGTCTAGTAGTCTAAGGGTGAGTGATTTAGTCCAGTGTGAACGATCCATCGTTCAGCAATCGTTTGATTTAGAAATTCCCACACTTCCAGATGCCACTGTCGCGGTGCCCCATCGCATTGGAAAATGAAGTCGTTCGAATCAAACTGTGGGAAGAGAAAGTTTTCAGGCATATCGAGATATATGCTTACTGCAACAGCGTTTCCGGCAAAGAAATATGAATCATACACATTTTCCCTCTAAACTGTACAAAATACATTAAATTTGGGAGAGTCTATTTTATGTTGTACACCTTCATGTGGTTGTCCCGTACCTCATATTGTCACATTATGACAGTTCACCTCTCTGTGTAAATGGAGTGTTGCCTCGTCACTAAACACTAACTGTGGGAGAAAACGGCCATCCTCCACCTTGACAAGAGTGAAATTATGGAACTTCACACGATGTATCGCCCTCACGAACAGCTCGCATTAGCTGAATTTAATATTGTTTGATGCATAAACGTCGACGCAGAGACGCCAGACGGACATCGGGGACGTGCTGAGCTCTCGAGCTGCACGGCGAACGGATTTCTGCGGACCCCTCGTGAAACTGTGGCGGATGCGTTTGACGTCTGTGTCAGGCATTCGGGTACGGCCCGGCGATTCGCCTTTCCGCAAACCTTCTCTTTCTCTTAATCGTTGATGCCATCATCTAATGCTCTGTGCTGTAGGAGGATCATCATCGTACCTTGTACGAAAGTCACGTCGAACACTTATTACTGCCCACACTGCGCAAAATGCAGAACACAAAACGCTTCCTGACGCCGCGACACCATTTTTACTAGGACTGAAATGGTCGGACAGTGCTGCTGCCAAGCGGTAACCATGTAAAGCCGTAGGGTTTGCTCTTTCCAGCAGTACGCTATTCACGCACATATGTCGAATAACATAATAGTTACTTTTTTTAAAAAAATCGGTTGATCCTTTTTGATACACCCTGCATATTTACACTCTAAACAGTACCACCAATAAATTATCCCAGTGTGAAGGAAATCGTTAGATGTGATGTACGTGTAAAGACAAACAAATGATAACAATTGCTGTTAAATTGGGTGACTCATTCAGGAGAAAGTCATAACGCGTTGGGCCACCTCTGGCCCTTAAGGAAGCAGCTATTCGACTTGATCTTCATTGATAAAGTTGGTGGATGTCCTCCTGACGGATGTCGTACCATATTCAGTTCAATTGATTTGTTACATCGTCAAAATCTCGACCTGGTTGCAAGGAGAATCCCATATAGCTCCAAAATTGGGGAGAGAGGTGGTGATCTTGTTGGCCAGTGTATTGTCACGTACGTACACACAGATGAAACTCTCAACATGTGTGATGCATAAAATATCGTCTACACTGAAAGCGTTCCTAGCAGAGGTTAACCCCTCGTAATGGCAAAAGGTGGTCATACCGCATATTGAAGTCCACTACCAGGTGTCTGGATACTTTTGATCCGATAGTGTATTTCAGAATGTTAGCAGTGGCCAGAATTTGGGACATTCGGCTTTGAGCTTAAAGCTGGTGCGAGGCGGTTCAAGATACCTCTAAAAATAGACACATCTGGCAGCATTAGAGTGAAATGTCCATCAAAGAAGCTGTGTTGCGCTCTCTACCTACAGTTGTTCTCGTGGGCGTCAGAGCCCCCGTACGCAAGAGGCCCCCTGGGTTTTATACTGCGGACACGGTAGTCGCGCCTGATGAGCTCTCAGAAATTATGAAATGTATTCGAAATTTCTATTATGGTGGAACAACAACTGTAAAATATACCGGAAACATGCACGATGTTCCGAAATTTCCGTTACAAACTCCTAGTGTAGATGGGGAATGAGTACACAATACTCGTATTCTGAATTGGAACCCATCTCCTGTAACGCACCGTTTCCTCGCTACAGCCGTCGGAAAACATGTTAGTAACGCGACCACTTGTACAAGTAAGTCATTAGCTGTGACCCAGTACATCGATAGTTCCACAATTCCACTCATTGAAAGGAAACTTGATAAGTTTTCAGAAACACTCTTCTTTACAATACGGCCTTTTGAAACTTAGGTGCGCTGCGTCTCTTTGTAGCACTGCAGTCACCCGTGCTGACGGTGAACGCACCATTATCTCAAAGTCGTTGCGCAGTTGTGGCGAAAAGCGTATGCCGTGAAGTTGGACGCTGCTGAGAACGAGCTTGATAAAGGCGACGAACTTCGCCATACAGTAGGATCATATCGGTGTATTCGCCAAAAGTGCACTCCGCAATATTTCTCTAATACTGAGAGACACTTGAGTGACGCACGAACCTTGTCAGAATGGCAGGGCTGACGGTGAATGACATCCGACGTAAGCATCTTCCCCCACCCCTTCCGCCATCCCACGATGGCTACCCTGTTGCATACCCACCTAGCAAACATGTATTCAAACGGCTGTAGCACGGAAAGTATACGTTTCCGTACGGGGTTCAAATTAAAAATATTGTCGCTTAGTTCCCTCTAAAAGTGCTAGAATTTCGGAAAACTCTGTATCTGTCCAGTAAACTGTACAGCTGGTGTCGTACCACATTCGAAATATCCGATTATGTTTCAGGATTTGGGTGTTATGGCATTTTGCAGAAACATTACTGAATTTTGCTGTATATTGTTATCATTAAAGTGAACTACCGTTTCTGTCTCCATACCATAAATCATAAGTACCATTTATATCGTTTCAAGCACTATTCAGCTGCTAGGTTTTAGGAAAAAATAATTGTATCATTCTCAAAATATCGGACAGAAGCGATATAGTTCCTACAAAGAACGCTAGCGAAGATGAACAAGTGCTCATGGTTCCTGATGTATGTATGCATGTAACAGCCTATGTGTACTGCACATTGTTTTCTTCTCTCGTTCCGTACCACCACACCTGAAAGTTTCCTGTCCTACATCTTAGCAACAACGATAACGGTACATACTGAGGTAACAGAAAGGTTCTCTGTTATAATTTTCCGGTACAAGGACATAATCTCAAATTTATGCATTTTTCCATCTGCATCATCTTAGAAAGGTTGTAACATCTTCGTGGGATCCCTCTATTTTTGTAGGCACCGGTATCTATAACTTTGACGCTCTGTAGCGTCGCTGGCTGACGTTTTCAGAAGTAGATTCCTATGTAAAACTTCATCAGTTACGTCCCCTGAACAGCCCTGAGTAGTGTGAAGCATGATTTGTGAAACACCCTGTATAAAGAATGAATAACATCAGGGAATGGACTAGAATCCTGTCTCACTCACTTGTCACGTATTTCCTTTCTTTCATGTCCTTCAACTCGTACAGCTGCTGTCTCGTTTCTGGTGGAGTTCTAAGTAATGCTTCGCTCGCTATATTTTATTCCTGGTTGCATCTTAAATTCAAACTGTATATTCTGGTCAACATCGTCACAAGTTTTTTCTGTATCGAAAGATGTTATAAATATGGGTGCTGTACCCTCCAAATTGATTTTCCTCTAAATCAGCTTCTGTAAGGTGCTCCATTCCTCTGCAAATAGTTTGTATCAGTATTTTCAGCTAGGAGTTATCATAGTGGTGGTTTGAAAATATTCGCAGTGACCACGAGTTGCCTTATTTGGTATTGGTGCTATTACGCTTCTCGTTTAGTGTGAGGATTTAGCGGGTATTTCAGCCGGCGTACTCGTTCAGGAATGAAGCAGCAAATCCCGGCAGAGTGAGTCCACTGGTAGCGAAGCCCTGCGCTACAGACAACTGACTGTGTGAGGGACCAGTAGCGACACCTACCAGCGATGTGGTGAAAAGGAAATAGTATTGCTAAAAGTTTTATCCACGATTTTTAGCATTTAGAATGGAGATATGGCACGGAATTTAATAGAAAAAGAAAACAGCTATAGTAGCAGTCTCTCTCTCGCAATGCAACAATAGTACAACAACAATAGACCAACTGAATCTGTAGAGGTAGTAATAAAATTTATTTTCTGACCTGCAAGATACTTTCATATAAAGCTGAGCCTGAGAGGATGTCAGCTAACTACCGTCAGAAATATAATATGAAACATGTAGACCTGTCAGTAAAATCGTCAAGAAATTCGTTTTTTAAATGTTAAATGTTATCTGTTTAATTTAACATTTAGCTCACATAAAACCAGGATAATTATCCTCTTTCATACAAAGAAAGAGAGTACCTCATTAGTGACCTGTGTCATATCATAATCTCATTTTGACTCTTGAATAATTAAAAAAAATTTCATACAATATTTTGCATTTCTTTTGACATTGAAACAATTTATCCTGTTCCTGCACTGAGAATGTACTAAGTAAATATGTAATATATTATCAGTATTATAGCCAAATTTATTTTTCTAATTACTGATTATTAAATACCAAAACAGCTTCCAATTTCTTGTAGTTATCTTAGCAGCATTTAGAACAAAAACGAAAATAAAACGTATTAGTTTTTTTTAGTAAGGATATTATTTCATTGTTGTAATCCTACAAATGTTCATGATACTATGCTGTTTCTTTTGACAGTGAGATATAATATGTAGAAAGTACCTGGAAAATATATGCAGATGTGGTCTGGTGAAGAAAGTGTGCGTATTAAAATTTAAAATAAGTGATTGCAGCAGCATAATGAGGTATATTTTGTAGTGTGGGAGTGAGCTCCACGTGGGATCCGAAGCACGGACCCCACGGGGGTGCCCGGCATGCGCCACATGCCAGGGCAGAGGTGGAGGCTAGTGTTCGGAAATCTGAAAATTCCAGCGCCGGCCGGGGATTGAACCCCGGCCCGGCTGGGGCGAATAGCCCCAGCCGAGGCGCTGGAACGTTCCAGACCCCCTTACCACTAGACCACCGGGGACCCCGGCCGTTTCCTGCTCTGAACTCGGTCTGGTAGTCCTGTCACACTTCCTGTTGTCGGCTGTGTTTACATCGGACGCTGAGTGGCATAGTGTAGCCGGCAACATTAGAACGCTGTGAGGGGGAAGTGTTTACCTCCGACTAGTAGCTGTCCCCCCTACCCAGGTGAAGTAGCTTTACAGTTACCAAAGACATTTGAAATCAGCCTTTGCGACTGTATGCAGTCGACGGTTGTTAATCGTTTGTTTCAACCTGTTCCCAAATGCCTCGAGAAAACCGAAGCAACTTCTTCACTAATCGAGGCGACTGTCATATGAAAACGACCCGCAGACATTCTATAATTACAAGTCAACGCCTAGCTTACACCAGATAATTCTGTCTGTTTCATCAGTTGTTTTAACAGTGCACGAAATACCACAGCATATTATTAATCCGTTGCAAATAAATTTCTGTGTGTGCAGTTCAGGTCTGGGCCATAGAGTTTTCGTGAAAACGTCGGGATAAAATCGTAACATGTGTTTCATATTAATATGAAATTTAGTTAACAATATCTTTATTACAGTGGTCACACTCACAATTTTGGACTTTTCAGTGGCTGGGGTACGATATAGCCTTTGAGTACGTTATCGCGTTGCGCAATTTCTTCCTTTTTTTCCGACTCTGAGGGAGCTGTCACCTTCTCTCAGCGCTGCCCTATTTAGGCTTCTGGGAGGGCTTTTCTCACGTTTTCTGTAATTTAGAGAATATTTACAAGTCCTGAGACGAACTCTTCCTATGTGTCGTAGGTTTAAACTCAATATAGATTTTCGTTTATATTCCAGCGAATATTTTTATTTTCTGTTACTCCTAGCGGCGCTCCCTAAGCTGTTCATCGCAATGACACACAAATGAGAATCCTAGCTAACAGCTTCACCAGTTTATAATTTTACATAAAGATGATTCCTAACAATGACCCGCATATGCCAATACAGGCAATAAGTGACAACCACGTGGACTTAACCTTTGTTTGCGCACTGTCAGTCTCGTAATTAATAGTGATTCAAATCTGACGCCATTTTGTCACACAAGGAACTTCGACCATGGAGAAAGTAGACGTTTTTCACTTTAGGATATTTTCCAGGAAGTTTCCGACATTCGTAAAACAGAAACGAGATTCGACGCTGTGGAATGCAACGAGAAGTAGCAGGTAACGAATTGTTTCGGGATTCCACCATCCAAGCTGCAAACGATCATCGAGCGGAAAGATAATGTTGCTCATAAGTATTAAAAAGCGGGAGCAAGCAGACCGGGCGAGACGAAAGTTTATAGTATTGCCTTACTCAATGCAGGGTACAAAAGGTATTTGTCGGAGGTTATAGCTTATCGGAACGCTAAATCATTAACGGTTAGTCTGGGAACCGAAGTCTCAGATACAAATAAGAAGTGACACGCTAAATCCAAAGGCATAAGGTGGTTTATAAGAAATTTAGTTCACAAAATGCATCCATTCGTAACAGTTTGTTCAGTATTGAAAAATGAATGAAGCTGAGTGTATGTATTTTCGAACATTTGTGTGTACCTTCCATTTCAAATACTAAAGCAAATAACATGTAAGAAAATTGGAAATACGTTAGTAAAAAGAAAATAAAAATTTTATTTCGATTTTTCCTGATTTCATCTAAAGTCGAGTTAAATAGAATTAATTATTCGAACTTCGAATTGTGCAGACTCGATTATAACGGTCCCTTGCGCTTCGAATTTTCTAGTCAGGAGTAATGTCTAAAAAGTAAAAACAAATCTTTTCGTACTACTATCCACGTTGCAGTGGATGCTGGTTTGGTTGTCCTTTTTAGTATATCAGTATGATCATAGAGTCATAATCAACGTACACAACGCTGTTACGGTATAAAAGTACTTTGGTAAAAATAAAAGTCGCGTAAGAATGCGCTTTTGCCATGCATCCCAACTCCCTAAATCCGCCATCAGGCAAAAGAAAGAGAATACTCTTTCCTTTGCTTTCACCCTTCATCAATGACAATTGATAATGACTTGGCAGCAGAGACCTGTTTAGCTTGAGTGAGTGCTTAAACGAAAGGCATGGACGAATAAAAATACAAAACAGATATATACGTAACGTCACGTAACCATGAAGAAAAGCAGACTTGGTTTATTTTACCATATAAGTTAATTCTTTTAAAACATCGTAAGTAGAATTAACAATTTCGGTCGCTTTCAACATCTAGGAATGTTCTTTATAATAGATAAGTTTCTGATATTTACTTATAGCATTCTTGTGTCTTTTCCCCTTGCATTTGGAGTTGTCTTCTCTGACTGCAGATTTTTGAGCAGCAGTGATGTCATTATCCTACATTTATGTTGGTCTGCAGCGCTGAGGTTGATCCCTCACCTGTGGTCGAGTGAGAGATCATTCCAAAGTATGGCAGGCAGCGAAAGACTTTGCGAGGGGCCGATCGTAGGGCCTCCAGAGGAACCTTCTTGGAACGCAAATTCGTGGTGTTCACAGAAGGTGAGTTTGCTGGTGGTTCGGAACTCCAATAATAGGCGCGTAATTGGGCCCCCTTAGTAACATGGCTGCCAAGGTGTGGAAGGATGGCAGTGTGCACAAGGTGGGGAAGTGAGTCCTGATTTCTAAAGAGTGCTTCCCGATGCCATGAAGAGTACAGGGTGCACCCAACTGCAGGTGGTGGCCCCAGTCGGTGCCAATGGCTTGTGTCGCTTTGGACTGGAGGAGATTCTCTCTCCTTTTGTTTAGCGGATATGGTTAAGCGAGTTTAAGGCGGAGCTCATAATCTGCACCATCATCGACAGAACCGACTGTGGTCCTTCGGTGCAGAGCCGAGTGGAAGGTATGAATCATAGGCTCAGGCGGTTATGTGACTGTGTAGGCCTCAGATTCCTTGACTTGAGCCATAGTGTGGTGGGTTTCCGGATTCCGCTTAATAGGTCAGGAGTCCACTACACGGGTAGTGGGGGCGGATTTTTAGGTTAGAGGGTCTCAGGAAAACATAGAAATGGCGTCTGTCTAAAAGGGGGCAGGTAACACACAGTAAGGTGGTTGTAGAAACGATCGGTGTTGTAAATTATCGTAGCTGTGTTGGGAAAGAACCAGAGCTCCAGGCCCTAATAGAAAGCACTGAAGCTCAAACAGTTATAGGTACGGAAACCTGGATAAAGCCGGAAATTTTTTCAAACGACCTAACAACGTTCAGAAGGGATAGATTAAACATAGTTGGTGCTGGAGTATCTATTGCTGTCAGAAGTAGTTTACCTTGTAGTGAAACTGAAGTAGATAGTTCCTGCGAAATAGTTTGGGTAGAGGCTGTACTTGTCAATCGGACTAAACTGGATCGTTTTACCGACCCCCGAGTGAGAGGATATAGTTGCTGAACAGTTCAAAGAAAACGTGAGTCTCATTTCAAAAGGTACCCCACTCACACAATTATAGTCGGTGGTGATTTCAATGTATCCTCGATATGCTGGAAAATTTACACGTTTAAAGCCGGCGGCAGGCTTAAAACGTCACCTGAAATAGTACTGAATGCTTTCTAAAAAAAGTATTTTGAACGATTAGTTCGTGAGCCCACTCGAAGCATAAATGGTTACGAAAGCGTACTTGACCTCATAGCAGCAAATATTCCTGGATGAATAGGTAGTATCATGACGAATACAGGGATTGGCGACCACAAGGCAGTTGCCTGTACACTGAATACTGTAACACCTATAACCATCAAAAAGAAACTTAAAGTACATCTGTTTAAAAAAAGCTGACAATGCTCTTAACGATTTTTAAGGAAACAGCCTCCACTCCTTCCGATCTGATCATGTAAACGTAGAAAAGATGTGGAATGATTTCAGAGAAATAGTATCGATTGCAATTGAGAGATATTAATCTATGTGGTATATATAAGTGATGGTACTGATTCCCCATGGACAAAACGGGTGAAATCGCTGTTGCAGAAGTAACGAAAAAGCATGCCAAATCTAAAAGAATCCAAAATCCGCAAGACTGGCAATGTTTTGCAGAAGTTCTAAATATAGCGGTTACTACAGTGCGAGATGCTCTTGATAATTTCCGCAACAAAACTCTGTTTCGAAATCTGGCGAAAAACCCAGAGATTCTGTTCATGCATAGAGTACACCAGTGTCAAGACGCAATCCGTACCTTCACTGCGCGAAAGTAACGGTGGAGTTACTGATGACAGTGCCACTAAAGTAGAGTTAAGAAACGTGGTTTTCCGAAACTCCTTCAGCAAAGAATACGAAGTAAGCCTTCCCGAAGCCCAGTCAACAGAAAGTGCCAAAATGAGAAGCATATGTCCTCGGTGTAGCAAAGCAGCTTAAATCACTTATTAAAGGCAAGGTTTCCGTCCCAGATTGTATACCAGTCAAGTTCCTCTGAGTGTGCTGATACAATAGCTCCATATTTAGTAATTATATACAACCGCTCACAGAAAGATCCGTACCTAAGGACTGGAAAATTGCTCAGGCCACACCAATTTCTTAAAGTACTGCCTTTTGTGATGTTTAACAAAACTGTTGGCAAGCGTACTTGTTATACAAATGGGCACGGCAAAGGCTTAAGGTCGTAAAAAAAATTTCAGCGTTAAACTGGAAATAGTTGTAGGAGAGTATCTGAAGTAATAACCTAATGACATCTTTAATTTCTTGTACATTAGGTTTTTGTGTTGGAGAAGATTCTCATCAGTAATTTTAATAGTCTCATAAATGTGAATGTTAGCAAGTAAATTAACTACGTTAAAGGATACGGAATTACCATCATCAGAAATGGAAAAGTTTTTAATTTTAGCTGTTAGTTAAAGGGAATTTTTGACAGTGTAGTTTTCTGCAAAGACATAATACTCTTTAAATGGTGTACGAGATTTTTTGCCGATTTCGTAGAAGCGCCGTCTGTATAGTTAACACTGTGGACAGGAAGCGAAGGCGGTGTGCAGTCGGAGGCGATGCTGGGTTCGTAGCGGTGGCCACCAATTGTCGGCTACGACGGGACTGCCCGGGAGGCACACTCACACTCCAGTGGCCGCACGTGTCACGGTGAATGCAGCAGTGACCCTGTCGCGGATGCGTGCACCACCTGTTCTAGTGTCTCGTGTACACGAAGGACCTCTGCGGACCGAGCTGCAACTTTCTTAGCTCGCTGGACTGTGCAGTTACTGATTTACAGGGGCTATGCTCTATGCAGCCTGCCTGGCAGAGGTATGTTGCAGGGTGGCATCAGAGCCTGACGGCTTCCGCGACTGGACAAATGAACTGGCGATAAAAAAAAAAATCACAGCAACAAACGAACAAAAAATCATGTAGAGTAATGAAATTTCGGGAATACGTCTGTCTATGTAGGATATTTAAGTAATTAACATTGCAGCATCACAGGGCAACGTAAGCGCGAAATAAGCCGTTGCAAAAGTGACATGCTGGTAAGTTAATAACAGATGTAACGATCAGAATGTTGAATGCAAACATTGAAACGGGCATGCATTGTGTTGTAATGGTGTGCGATGTCAGTTTTGTGTCGCAAATGCCGGTGGTTTGGGGGTCAGTGAAATGCATGCTACTGGGCCCCTTGGCTCGGGGCTGTCCCTGAAGTAATCGATTTTTAATTCGTTATGTCGCCGACTGCTGTTCGAATTGCTACTGCAGAAGAAATGTGATGTGCCAGAGACGTACGCCAGACACGACTGCCTTCCCTCTTGGTAGCGCCACGTGACCGGTCGGAGCTCGAGCTTTTTGCGACCGTACATTCTCGCGGTCACCGCTGCCAGTATACAGTGCTAAATTTCTGCCAAGTCTCCTGCGAAATCGCTGGAGGAACATCCAGCTTCTCGTGGCCCTATTACACGACCTCGTTCAAACTCATTAAGATGATCGTAATGGCGCCTCTGTCTCCTCAAAGGCATTCTTGGCTAAGATCGAACCACCACGTCCAATCTAGAAGGTAACTAACGCTCACAACCGCCACGGCGTGTATTTACAGCAGACCTGATCTGCACCCTCACAGTGCCCCCCCCCCCCCCCCCCCTACTAACACCATTCTTATGCGACTGGCGCGAAATTTAAATCGACACTATTTTTCAATTGTAGAAACACGCCTGCCAACTTTCGTTTATCTCTCACAACTGCTTGTGGTGTTGCGATTTTTTCCGTCGCTGTATGTTCAAGAATTCTGCAGCAAATGGATGTTAACGATATTGGACTGTAATTTTGCAGGTCCGTCCTATTACTGTTCTTATACACTACTGGCCATTAAAATTGCTACAGATGATTAACGGGTATTCATTGGACAAATATACTAGAACTGACATGTGATTACATTTTCACGCAATTTGGGTTCATAGATCCAGAGAAATCAGTACCCAGAACAACCACCCCTGGCCGTAATAACGGCCTTGATACGCCTGGGCATTGAGTCAAACAGAGCTTGGATGGCGTGTACAGGTACAGCTGCCCATGCAGCTTCAACACGATACCACAGTTCATCAACAGTAGTGACTGGAGTATTGTGACGAGCCCGTTGCTCGGCTACCATTGACCAGGCCTTTTCAGTTGGTGAGAGATCTGGAGAATGTGCTGGCCAGGGCATCATTTGAAAATTTTCTGTATCCAGAAAGGCCAGTACAGGACCTGTAACATGTGGTAACTATTTGCCTGAAATTCTTTACATTGTATGCTATAGCATACAACTGTAGCTATTGTTATTTTCCTTGTTACCTTACTCGCTCACCTACTCGGTTTAAACTGCCGAGAGAAATATCGCAATCACTATTATTGTAGTAATTCCTAACTTGTTGGCATTCTTCGTTAATTTTATAGCGAACTGCTTTTCGTCCCCTGACACATCGTATCTATTCTCGACGGCACCCCTTCACAACGAATACTCTCCTCTCCTCTCTACTCCGTACTGTAACTGGGTTTTCTCTGTTTGTGATGGTCATCTGTCAGGATGAGCACTACTGCAAAGGGCATTTGATTCTAAAGCATTATGTCAGGGTGAAAAACACTAAATAAATTACTTTTTCTCTCTTAACAACATTTTTGCAGGGTGGGTTCATCCTTGGCTCAGGTTTGAGGTAGAATGAAACAGCAGTTTTACATAAGATAACTTTCAATAAAAGTTTTGTACAAGGGTTTCTGGCTGGGATACTGGCAGCTGTGTCGTTTGCGAAGCCTTCTGCTTGCGTGAGCGACGGCGTCTGATTACGCACGGCGGTGTGTATCTCGTGTCGCCGTTTCGCCCAGTTGACTGGAGACGCGCATCGCGAGGTGGTCCGTTTAATTATTGAGGAAGAAGTCGTGAATCGGACGGTGACGACTCGGATGTGCGCTGTCTCCTTCCCGTCCTCACGAGTCACTCGGGTACATAAAATCTGGCCTCAAATACCTTCTGTCTTCTGGCGCCGAGGCTGCTGCTTGCTATTCCATTACAGCGGCGGACTCGGTGCTTCTGTGTACGATGTAGTATCTTCCTGCATGACGGTCTTGAGCACCGACTGTACCGGAACTGAACTGAAAGCTACTCCTGTCGGGCCCACTGCGTCTCGCGTACTTCTTCACTTCACTGGAGGTGAACAACATCGCTGTCGTTGCCTCTTCTGTCACGTCGAAAAGCTTCGCGAAGAATCTTCTTAACGTCGTTCATTGGCTCTCGGAATGTAGGCGAGGGCCTTTGATCACGTGTGACAATTGTGAAACACGTGAGCCGGACGGGCGATGCCCTGACGGCTGAATCGACAGCTTCTGCTTACGTGGGGGAGGACGATAGCTTCTCCTGAATGTGCTGACTTCGCGGTCATTGCCTCTTCTGCTCTGCCCGTTGTTTGCCAGAGTGTAACTCTTCTAAGCTAAACGAAGTTTCTCATTAATTTTAAATTTCTACTTCACTTCACCTTGATTTCACTAATTTATTTCCCTATCTTAAGTAACCCTCAACAGTATTTACGCCTATCTCCGTGCACTGTTTTAGGAAAGTGTAATGCCGTCACTACACGGACAGTGTTGTGAACGTCAGTCTTGAGCGTGCCAAGTTGAAAGTGCTGCCGAACGCTCTGACTTGTGCATAAAGCATGTGCGTGTCAACGTGGTACACGCGACCGCAGCGGCAGCATCTGGGTCACACATCACCCGGTTGTCTGCCCCGGTAGCTGAGTGGTCAGCGTGACAGACGGGTTCGATTCCTGGCTGGGTTGGAGATTTTCTCTGCTCAGGGACTGGGTGTCGTGTTGTCCTAATCGTCATCATTTCATCTCCAAGGACGCGCAAGTGGCGTCAAGTCGAAAGACCTGCACCAGGCGAGCAGTCGGGAGGCCCTCGTCACACGTTTCTCTCTATCACCCACTTTACAAAATGCATGGGCGTAAAATTCTTAAGCTAGCGCTATTAAAACGCGCCTTTCCTCTCTTGTCCACGTGAGAGTCACGTTGTTCTGCGTGTAGTGTCCACGGACATGTTATAAGGCAGAAAGAGAAGCTCCGTAACAAATAGCGCGATTCAAAGTCTTACTTTATATTTGTTCCTATTCAGCAGCAGAATCTTCACAACATGTGAAATAAAAAAGAATTGTTTTACACTTTCTTGTTATATCTTACTGCATGTAGTGCAATCTGTCTTGTAGATTAAACCATTCGAACAAACTCCATCCTCAGATGGAACGTACATATGTAACATCGAATATTAGAGAATATACTTTCTTTTCGGTGCAATCAAAGTATCAGATCCTAACAGAAAAAGCGAAGACTAGTAATAAAAATATTCGGATCCACTGAGGCGCAAACAAGAATCACATTACCAGCTACCTCATCATTTCGCTCTACCGACTGTGACTTTCGAATGGCCATACATTGAATCTGACCGACTGAAAGTTTTAATGGTAGATACGTTATTAACTGACACTGAAATATGACAGATTGTATCAACGACAATGCGTTTCTTATGGATCCTCACTGTGCCCGTTTACAGTCTGTCCCCACTCTGGCTACCCAGCCACGTCACGGGGCGCCTCCACAGGCTGTCTCACGACGCAGTACCGGCCTGCCGCGGCGACGCCGTCTGCATACACGGCCCGGCAGCTTTAATTTTTAGACAAGTGTTTTAGTACCGTAAAGAATACAAAAGACGATAACTTCTTCCGAAACATAACGCTATAGAGTAAATAATATTAACATATGAACGTAAGTCGGGATTTTACTACAAACATGGAACCGAATGCCTATTCATGTGAATGTACGTTCCTCTACTGCTACCCCATAAAGCGCAATGAAACTGTAGAATTTAAGAATTATTCTCACTTTGTGTTTCTACTAAAGGATAGAAGTTTCCTTTGAAGGATTGCGTTGAAACTTAACAGGTCTTGCAACACGATGAGTGTTTAAAAAGTAACAAGAAATTTACAATTTCTTGTGTTGTACTAGTCCGATTTGCACTACATTTTTTGTCACTGCCTTCGTAAACGTACGTGAAAAGTATGTGGACAATGTTATACGCATTGGCTATTTGCTCTATTATCAGCTGTCAAAAAGGATACATGTGTTTTGGTAGCATCAACGATTATATGTTTTGTGTAAAAACAGATTAGAGAATCTTTCTTACATAAAGAGTATGGAATTTTAGAAAAGTTAAATATTCCTTTTGGCGAGCCTGTTACGAGTAAAACTGGAGTTTTTTTGTTTCATGACAATTTGTAGTTTCCGTAATGTCGGCACTATTTTTTGGTTTAAGTAAAAGTCGTCCATCGTTTGTGGAAGGATCGATTTTATGAAATTGTCTACGACGACGGGTTTCCTCCCAAAATTACTAGTTTTCCTTCGTGGCGATCCCTGTAAACCACGCGTTCCTTCCTTAGGCGTGACAGACGTTTGCATAAATTGGAGCCCTTTGCTTGGAACGGGTAACAGTTCTTTTCGTGTCACCTCCTTAACACACGCTGTAACGTAACAGACGATCGAACGCTCGTTACATCTACATCTACATCCATTATCTGCAAGCTACCTGACGGTGTGTGGCGGAGGGTACCTTGAGTATCTCTATCAGTTGTCCCTTCTATTCCAGTCTCGTATTGTTCGTGGAAAGAAGGATTGTCGGTATGCCTCTGTGTGACCTCTAATCTCTCTGATTTTATCCTCATGTCTCTTCGCGAGACATACGTAGGAGGGAGCAATATACTGCTTGACTCCTCGGTGAAGGTATGTTCTCGAAACTTCAACAGAAGCCCATACAGAGCTACTGAGCGTCTCTCCTGCAGAGTCTTCGAGTTTATCTGTCATCTCTGTAACGCTTTCGCGATTACTAAATCGTCCTGTAACGAAGCGCGCGGCTCTCCGTTGGAGCTTCTCTATCTCTTCTATCAACCCTATCTGGTGCGGATCCCACACTGCTGAGCAGTATTGAAGCAGTGGGCGAACAAGGGTACTGTAACCTACTTCCTTTGTTGTCGGATTGCATTTCCTTAGGATTCTTCCAATGAATCTCAGTCTGGCATCTGCTTTACCGACGATCAACTTCATATGATCATTCCATTTTAAATCACTCCTAATGCGTTCTCCCAGTTGCTGGCCTGCTATATTGTAGCTAAATGATAAGGGATTTATCTTTCTATGTATTCGCAGCACATTACACTTGTCCACATTGAGATTCAATTGCCATTCCCTGCACCATGCGTCAATTCGTTGCAGATCCTCCTGCATTTCGGTACAATTTTCCATTGTTAAAACCTCTGGATATACTACAGCGTCATCCGCAAAAAGCCTCAGTGATCTTCCGATGATATCCACAAGGTCATTTATGTATATTGTCAATAGCAACGGTCCTATTACACTCCCCTGCGGCACACCTGAAATCACTCTTACTTCGGAAGACTTCTCTCCATTGAGAATGACATGCTGCGTTCTGTCATGTAGGAACTCTTCAATCCAATCACACAATTGGTCTGATAGTCCGTATGCTCTTACTTTGTTCATTAAACGATTGTGGGGAACTGTATCGAAAGCCTTGCGGAAGTCAAGAAACACGGCATCTACCTGTGAACCCGTATCTATGCCCTTCTGAGTCTCATGGACGAATAGCGAGAGCTGGGTATCACACGACCGTCTTTTCCGAAACCCGTGCTGATTCCTACAGAGTAGATTTCTAGTCTCCAGAAAAGTCATTATACTCGAACATAATACGTGTTCCAAAATTCTACAACTGATTGACGTTAGAGATATAGGTCTATAGTTCTGCACATTTGTTTGAAGTCCCTTCTTGAAAACGTGGATGACCTGTGCCCTTTTCCAATCGTTCGGAACGCTACACCGCTTCAAGAAGGGGGCAAGTTCCTTCGCGTACTCTGTGTAAAATCGAACTGGTATCCCATAAGGTCCAGCGGCCTTTCCTCTTTTGAGCGATTTTAATTGTTTCTCTATCCCTCTGCCATCTCTTTCGACATCTATTATTTTGTCATATGTGCGACAGTGTAGAGAAGGAACTACAGTGCAGTCTTCCTCTGTGAATTAGCCATTTAGTAGTTCGGCCTTCAGTCTGTTTCAGTACCATTTTGGTCACAGAGTGTCTGAACATTTCGTTTTGCTCCACCTACTGCTTTGACATAAGACCAAAATTTCTTAGGGTTTTCTGCCAATCAGTACATAGAGCTTTACTTTTGAATTCATTGAATGCCTCTCGCATAGCCCTCCTCACATTACATTTTGCTTCGCGTAATTTTTGTTTGTCTGCAAGGCTTTGGCTATGTTCATGTTTGCTGTGAAGTTCCCTTTGCTTCCGCAGCAGTTTTCAAACTCGGTTGTTGTACCACGGTGGCTCTTTTCCATTTCTTACGATCTTGCTTGGCACATACTCATCTAACGCATATTGTACGATGGTTTTGAACTTTGTCCACTGATCCTCAACACTATCTGTACTTGAGACAAAACTTTTGTGTTGAGCCGTCAGGTACACTGTAATCTGCTTTTTGTCACTTTTGCTAAACAGAAAAATCTTCCTACCTTCTTTAATATTTCTACTTACGGCTGTAATCAGTGATGCAGTAACCGCTTTATGATCGCTAATTCCGTGTTCTGCGTTAACTGTTTCGGGTCTGTTTGTCGCCAGAAGGTCCAATATGTTATCGCCACGAGTCGGTTCTCTGTTTAACTGCTCAAGGTAGTTTTTCAGATAAAGCACTTTAAAAAAATTTCACTGGATTCTTTGTCCCTGCCACCCGTTATAAACGTTTGAGTCTCCCAGTCTAACGGGTGATCAAAAAGTCAGTATAAATTGGAAAAAGTGATAAACCATGGAATAATGTAGATAGAGAGTTAAAAATTGAGACACATGCTTGGAATGACATGGGGATTTATTAGAAAAAACAAATTAACAAAATGTCTGACAGATCTCTTATGCGCGTCGTTTGGTGATGATCGTGTGCTCAGCCGCCACTTTCGTCACGCTTGGCCTCCTAGGTCCCCAGACCTCAGTCCGTGCTATTATTGGCCTTGGGGTTACCTGAAGTCGCAAGTGTATCGTGATCGAGCGACATCTCTAGGGATGCTGAAAGACAACATCCAACGCCAATGCCTCACCACATACTCCGGACATGCTTTACAGTTCTTTTCACAACATTATTCCTCGATTACAATTACTGTTGAGGAATGATGGTGGACATATTGAGCATTTCCTGTAACGAACATCATTTTAGCTTTGTCATGCTATTCTGATCTGATAAAGCGCCACCTGTCGGACATTTTTTGAGCTTTTGAATTATTTGTTTTTTAATTCTAATCAAAATCCCATGTCATTCCAAGAATGTGTGTCAATTTGTACCTCCCTATCTACATTATTCCGTGATTTATTCAGTTTTCAAATTTATACTGACTTCTTGGTCACCTAGTGCATTTGGCAAATTAAAATCTCCACCCAAAACTAGAACATGGTGGGGAAATGTACTCCGCAAATAGCTCCTCTTCGTCTTCTGCAATTTTCTTGCAATGCGACGCTGTTATCCAGCACTTCCAGATACCGAAGTATGTCAGTGACTGATGCTGGCAACAAGGATCTCACGAACAGAAACGACGTATTGTACACCACTGCACGCCGATCTACGCCGCTAGACAAGTAACAGGCAACTGATTTTGGGTGCCCCTGTAGGCCAGTGGCAGGGTTCTCCCGGAAAAGGCCGCTTCCCCCACCAAAAGCGCTGCTCGCTCTTGAGTTTACAGACAGACTATACCTTGAAACCAACACCAACTGAAAGCCAGTATGGTGTATGGCGAGTCTGTACTGAAGAAAGATGGCGTGCAAGGCGTTCTTCCATCTCTTTGGTCAATGTTCGAACACACTTTCTTGCTGTCTTGCTTGATATTGCGCTGCACGTTTGGAAAGACTCCCCAGCGTGCGTTTTCCATGCTATGACGATATAAACTCGGCCTTCTCAAAGCTCTACGTTCGAATGAACAGTCCGGGTGCCGATGGCATAACCGACACGTGCCCTTAGCGCCAGGATGTCACCCAGAACAAGTCCGGCCCAAAGGGCCTCCCCTAAACAGCCGCCAGTTCCGCAAACTGGAAGCTGTATCAAAGTTATTACCGTATCGTCACAGTCCAACACATGTTAGACTGTGTTGAAATTCAAGTTTTTCTGGATATTAATATAATATGAATGTGCTTGAAGGTCTCTCGGGCATGCAGCTGTAGGCAGTATCTATCTTACCCCTGGTGAGACAAGACTCTACATCCTTACATTTGTCCTCTATCCATCCCTGCTTAGCCATTTTGTACTTCCTGTCGATTTCATTTTTGAGACGTTTGTATTCCTTTTTGCCTGCTTCACTTACTGTATTTTCATATTTTCTCCTTTCTTCAGTTAGATTCAATATCTCTTCTGTTACCCAAGGATTTCTACTAGCCCTCGTCTTTTTACCTACTTGATCCTCTGCTGCCTTCACTATTTCATCTCTGAAAGCTACCCATTCTTCTTCTACTGTATTTCTTTCCCCCATTACTGTCAATTGTTCCTTTATGCTCTCACTGAAACTCTGTACAACCTCTTGTTCTTTCTCTTTATCCAGGTCCCATCTCCTTAAATTCCCACCTGTTTGCAATTTTAATCTACTGGTCATAACCAATAGATTGTGGTCAGAGTCCACATTTGCCCCTGGAAATGTCTTACAATTTAAAACCTGGTTCCTTAATCTCTGCCTTACCATTATATAATCTATCTGATACCTTTTAGTATCTCCAGGGTTCTTTCATGATTCTGAAACCAAGTGTTAGCTACGATTAAGTTGTGCTGTGTGCAAAATTCTACCAGGCAGCTTCCTCTTTCATTTCTTAACCCCAATCCATATTCACCTACTACGTTTCCTTCTCTTCCTTTTCCCACTATCGTGTTCCAGTCACGGCGTAGCGTGCCATCATCATCAGATTACTCCTGTTGACTGACGTCCAATGCCGGCGGGTGGTGTGGTATATATACCTGTCGCCTCTCCCCTCCGTATGGACTCCGCGTATGGACCGAGGGATGTGCAGGCCGCGGTGGTCTTTCAAATTTCAACGCTTTTTTCATCAAAAGTGCAACAATGCTATTTGCTATTAAAGGTTTGAAAGCTACTGGAGTATGGCCCACGGACCAGTCCGTATTCACCGATGCAGATTTCCTGCCGGAAGACAAAACTGACATCGGAATTGAGAGGCCGTCAGATAAAGAGGTTATTGTATCTGGAGCTGAACAGGTAAAAAAGACGACGCCAACAGGTTGGGTGATCAAGCTGGCAGGTTTCAGCGAATTGTAACTATGAACTGCCGCCCAAGAATGACGAAGTTATTGAGGATAATTGTTCTAGTCCTGCAACTGTTAGATCGTACATTTATGGGTGCACTTAAGACTCACTACAGCGAGAATATTTGGCAGTGGATGCTCCATGAAAGCAAACTTGTTGGATCCTATGAAATAGTGTGTTTCTTTGGCAAGGGAAGGAAATACTGTAGAAGGATGAAGTAGTGAAGGCAGCAGAGGATCAAATAGGTAAAAAGACGAGGGCTATTAGAAATCCTTGGATAACAGAAGAGATATTGAATTTAATTGATGAAGGGAGAAAATATAAAAATGCAATAAATGAAGCAGCCAACAAGGTACACAGACGTCTCAAAAATGAGATCGACAGGAAGCGCAAAATGGCTAAGCAGACATGGATGGCTAGAGGACAAATGTAAGGATGTAGAAGCTTATCTCACTAGGGGGTCTTTGGCAAAGTTCTTTTCCTCTCTTTTCTTTAATAATGACTTCTAACTCTTTTTTGTACAGCAAATCAGTTGAAACAATGGTCTTTCCCCTCATCCATTCTCGGGAATACGAACATCAGGGCAACATAAGAACCTCCTGCACTCAGCAAACAGATGACCATTACTAAAGACCCACACTCAGCAGCAGTCAGAGAACAAATTTGGCGTTTACCTCTGCTTGCAGTATCAGTCTGAACTACACTAAGGCCTCTTTCCTCAACGTTCCATACACGATCTTCTGGATATTTATGTTTCCAGAATTCAGCTTATAGCAAGTCGTAGAATGAGTTAACTCTCTCATGCGAAAAGCGTTTTGCTCGAGCATATGATGTTCCAGTTGGCTTTCTAATTGAAAGCTTATCTTGATGACATCGAAGAAAATGGTCAAGACAAGGCCTTCCAGCAATTTCATTTCTGAAGTTTGTTGCAATTCCATTCCCAACTGCAAGTTGGTAGGCCATTTTTCTAACATCCATACTAGTAAAAGCATAGAATTTGGCCTCCATATAGTGTATGTAAACCACTAGTTCTCTTTCCAGGGCAGCTGGTTTTCTTCCAAACTTTTTAGTTTCAACGTCTGTCAGGTATTAGCCTCATACACATACTGGCACAGAGTTGTTTTTGGGACAGCGCAATGTTTGCTTTTTTAACTCCCATGATTTTTACTACAACAGCAGACACTGCCTCTCGCATTTTGTTTTTATCCCACACCTGCCTTTTACGGGTTCATTTAGGTGCCAGATTAGTCCTAGGCATCTGAAAACAGAAATAAAAACATTTTACGGTCTGCTTATAATATGGACCCTGAGGTCCACATTACAGTCACTTACACCTTGTAAACTAGTGGAGACAGCTTAAAAATGCAATAATACCATACTTTTAATCTATTTGAAACTGTTGCCAATACTTAGTAGGTTGCATCTAAGTATTAACCAATAATGGTATGTTAATACACTACTAGAGTTCAGCTAAATATTATTAAGATATTAAGGGGGGGGGGGTGCATATTACCACCACTTACTCTACATGGTAATGCAAAGCAGGTGAAACATCATTCACGTTGCTTGTAACAGCAAATCTGTTTGACAGGCTCATTGTCATTGTGAAAGAAAAACTAACAAGCAAAATGAAAACATCCACCATAAGCACGAATCCAGTATTTTGATGAATAAGGACTCAACTAGAAAGGTAGGCAGAGGTTGGAAAGTACCAGCCACAAAATCACTTGAAGTTTACCTTGTGGAAGAAAATATTATCCACTGTAACTCCAAATTAGTGTGCACTGACTGTAAAGTAAGAATTCATAGATATTACTATGCATGTATTGATTATAGCATTAAGTTAAATACGTGCAAGCATATACATAATGTTTATGAAGTAGAGAGTATAGAAGAAAAACCGTTTGAAATTTCTGAATTACCAGATGTACTACTTATGAATGTTGGAGAGGAAAATTCTGAAGCCAGTTTGTTCCTGTGACACAGAGGTACTGGCAGAAATTGTTTCTGGTATTTCAGTTACTGAAGTTTAGCTGGCCAACAAAATGGTAACTTCACTGAAGGCTAGTGTAGGTGCTGTTCATGCCAGTAGTGGCGTCTCTTTCAATAGCCCACAAAGGAGTCACAAGAGAAAACTTGCAGTACAGAGGAGACTGTTTTGAGCAAAGAAAACAAATTCCTCAAGCTGCATACTCATGGCAGTTCCTGATACAGAAGAAACTGTGAACACTTCTGGATGAAGGTTTACACCACATTAGCTAGTGTGTTGATCTCACATTCAGGAACATGATGGCTTTATTCCGTGTCCTGCCATCCAGTTTTAGGTTTTCCATTATTTCCCTAGATCAATCAAGGCAAATTCTGGGATGGTTCCTTTGAAAGGCCAAGGCCAATTTTCTCCCCCATCCTTGAAACAGTCAGAGCTTATGCTCTGTCTCTGACGGCCTCACTGTTGACAGAATGTCAGATGTCGATATTCCTTCCTTCTTCACTGGCCTCTGGTGCGGCAGTTCTGCTGACACATGGGACCACCAGAAACTGCTGCGGCTTGTGCCGGCAGCCTAGAATGCTGGCATCACTGGGTCAGCCCCCTCCCAAGCCGTGCTGGGCAGTGATGACTGTGACTGAGGCTCAGCGCACTGCTGGTGATGGCCACACATTTGACAACTGTCCCAACGTGACAACAGAGTGAGTTGCAATCGTCAACTTGTAATATATATTTATTTTTGATCTAGCTAGATGGGTAACACTAGTGCAACTGTTAAACAGATTAAATATTTTCATATTCTAGCAAGGAATACACTAACATCTGATTGTTCACAATCAATTTTCCTGATAATGTAACTCATTTACCAAAAAATTAATTTGGTGAATAAATAATAATTTCAATATCAGTACAAACACATGCAGTTGGAATTAGGAATGAGTAATTATGAATTAGCAATATAACCCAACTGAAAGCCTTTCACGTTCCAATTTGCAGTATAATTTTACTTTTTAAAAAAATCCCCCTTTTTGAAAAGTTATCTGTAACCAAATAACTCATATTCCAGAATTTTCTGTTTTTAGCGGGCCATTATTTCCTAAATTGAAGCATATAATTTTGTAGTTCTAGTTCACCAGGTCACCAAAGTGGCTGTTTTTATTTGGAAACAAGTAATAATTTCAAACTTGTCATTAATGCTAGTAACACCCTGACACAGATGCTAAGAGAGCAGATACCAAGTCTCACTGCTTGCCTGCTGGCTGCAGATGTTGATTGATTGTCTGAATGAGGAGAGGAACGAAACAGTGACATCATTTGTCCCAAGATCCAAAGTGGCAGAGACTGTGGGAGCAGCAAACCAACAGCACAATCTATTTGATGGCGAAGCAAAACAGGCAAATGAAGATGGAACACTGGGGTGGCAGGAAGAGTAAAGAACTGGAGGGAGGAAGGGGGAGATCATAAGACACCCCAATGGTGCTATGTGTGACATGGTGCTGGAATCACTGCTAACCCACCCCAGTTCGCACTTCATACCATGAGTGCGACACAGTGGGGAAAACACCGTGGCGGCGGGGGGGGGGGGGGGGGGGGGGGTGATGAAACAGCACTAAATGGAGAGGAAAACCTGACCAGCATGAAAGCAATGATGCAGGCCTTCCAAACTGACGGCCTCCAATTGTGGAAGACAATTCAGGTACTTAAATCCATGGAACAAACCACTTTTATGATGAAAACCAAGGACAGATGTAACTATGTAAGGTTGTATGCTACCATCTGTGATAATGGAGAATGGAAGAGTGTGTTTAGTGCAAAAGGCCAAATGGTAGGGGAGTCTCATAAAATGTGGGGGTTACAGATCATTATGGAGTAAGAGGCTTAGATTCAACCTTGTATGACCAATACGAAGTTCGCAGAGGATGGTAGATCCCCAGTGGGCCATGTGGCAAGAGTCCCCTTATCGCAATAAGTTTATTAGGCAGGGGGTTGGCCTCCAAGAGTCAGCTCAAGGCTGAGCAAAAAGGAATTGGACATGAGGCTGCAAACCCAGCACCAGAGAGGTCACACAAAAGGGGCACACCCTCCAGCCACAGGATCAGCAGTTCATTACCTGGGATACCCACATGAGTGGGAACCCAAAGAAAGTCAACTGAACAACCAGCATGGTCAAGATTGGTAAGGTGGTCTTAGATGTCATAGACCAAGAAGAGGGAGGGAAAACCACTGTCTGATAGCCTCAAGGGCAGTTATCGAGTCTGCACATAACGTGGGTGGGAGAGGACTGTTAAACATAGTAAAGAACCTGGTAAATGGCCATTAGCTATGCAGTACACATGCTACATGGGGCAGGTAAGAGATGGTGTTACTTGCCAGCAGAAGGCACATTCCTTCTAATTAGCAGATTTAGAGCCTAGAGCCATTCCATTAAAACACAACAGCAGCCTGAAACTCCCATAAAAGCTGGCAGAACAAACAATGAAACACAGACCCCTCTGAATCTGGGATCAAGGAACTAACCAAGGGGGAGGAGGTTTTTGGAGAGAACGGGGAACAGGACAAAGAGGGAAGATAAAAATCATGGCAAAGGACTGCAAGCTGGAGCCCAACTGTTAAACTCACCTGAAGAGCGAGCAATTTCCTGCTGCTAAAGTATAAAATATAAGGGATGTGTGGGGAAAGAGAAGATGGTGATGGCATAGGAAACAGGAAGCTTAGACTGTTGTACCAAAAGGGCAGTGAGTGGGGGACAACCCCAGCTTCAACCAGGAAACAATACGGCTAGTGGAAAAGGTACTGATGATCAGATAGATACCACAATGGTGGACCTGCTCCAAGAGGATCAGTATGGAAGGAGCAACTGAGCCCTAAATTTGGCTACCATGCCCCCCTCCCCCTCCCCACACACACAAGTAAATGTCATAAGACGACCCAAGAAATGGAAGTGGTGGACCACAATCAGAAATTGGGTCTCGAGATAGAGCTCCAGTAGGTATCGTACACAATATGGTGACAGAAATGCACCACCCACAATTTAAGAGGAGAAAACTGAAAACTGTGTGAGAAGGTCCATGCAGAAGCATACCACATGGCACCCTGGAACTGTCACTTCACAAAAGCCACCAAGTGTTAAATAACTCAGACACAGAAGTCATCCACATGCAGAGCAGGGGTGACCAACAGTTTAACGGAGGTCACAAGTCCTTTAATAGTGATGAGGAAAAGGATACTTCACTGAACCCTATGGAATGCCATCCTCCTCAGCAATGGAGTGTCCTTATCCCAGGACTTATGTTCCTTCTTCTCTTTCATAAGTAGAGGAGGACACACGCTAGATGCCAGAGAGGTAAGGGGGGAGAGAGAGGCTTCTGCTAGTTCTATAAAGAGAGACCAGGCAACCTTGGGGATGCTAGAGCTGACGGTTCCATGGCCAATGTGTACCAGCAGACTCTTGGACTGAGAGGAGGCCCTAATGGCAGCAGACACCAGAGAAGAGGCACTTCTCTGGTGGATGAAAGGAGCAACAGTTGGAGGGGAGGAAGATGTAAGTTCAGGGGAGAGGGAGAGAAGAGTGAGGCATCACTGGGATAAGGTGGGGGAAAGGATGTAACAGAGTCAATAGTAGATTTTTGTAGACACAAGGCAAAGCTGATCGTAAACCCCAATATATTCTTTCCTTCTTACAAACCAGCGACAGTTGTGACAATGAATACATGTGGTCAGTAGAACAAAGGCACACCTGGGCATCCTCATTCATTGCATACAGGATTAATACATGTGTACAAATCATAAACACCAAAAACATTTTAGCAGTGGCAGGACATACATCACAGTGCACAGTGATAAGCCATAACCTTGACCTTGTCTTGGGGGTATCCACTTCAAAGACCAGAATAAAGTGGTCATTATCAGTGTGGTTGTCCTTAGTGCCTTTCTGAATATGATGAACAAAATGAATGCCTTGCCACTCCAGACTGGCCCATGCTTCACCAGTTTGGAAGATGAGGTCTCTATGAAAAAGACACCCTGAAGCATATTCAAAGGCTAGTGAGGAGTAATGGTTTGCCAAACTTGTCTTTGATAGTTTCTACCAAAATAATGGGTTCATGGTGGGAAGGTGTCCTTGTCAGTCTTGATGCAGACCAGGTAATGGGAAAAAGATTTGACCCCAAGCAAGCGAGTCTGACCCTCCTCCCATGAGGGGATAGTTGTAAGTTGAAAAGGGGTACCATGAAAAGTCGTTCCTGACTAAAGGTCAGCCAAAGACGGCCGGTTTTTTAAGTCTGATACGTTTGATACAAAGTGTAGACCCTAATAGCACCAAAACCAATCAGGGGCTCTCCCCTTGTGCACTACTCAGCCACACCAAGGGCCAATGCCATAGGGGCTGTTGCTGGGAGTTCCAATGCTTCAGAATGACAAGCCACTACTCCTAGGCATACACAGGGAGGTAGCAGCTCGTGTATCAGAACTGTCATCCCTGTTTTCAGAGGACTCCATCAAAAGAGTACATAACACCCCAAGCACACGAAATGACTACTGTGCTAGCTGTACAGCACAAAAAGGGCAATGGCTTCCGGTAAAAAATGGAAGAGGTGGTAAGCCCACATGCCAAAGACTTCATGTATGGTGTTGTTCCACAGCTGGCTCACACCATGGAGACAAAATTTAGAGTAGTTCAATCCCCAAAGAGGGACCAAAATTTCCAAAAAGGGAATTGTAAAGCAAGAGGAACAATACTGTAAGGGATATCAACAAAAAAAAAAAGATAGCCAGGCCAATGTAAGCAAGGGAAAGGATTGAGGACAGGGATGGATGAGCACGGGAAAGTTAATGCAATTTTGAAAAGTAGAAAGGATCCAATTACTAGCAGCCTCATGTGCACAAAATAATTGTGACCCCCTTCCACTGGGGAATGGGGATGGAGCAGATATAGAAACATGATTCTGTGATGTTAAAGATAAACGAATCTTCATATGTGAGTATTACTGGATTTGCTCCAAGTATCCACTGGCCAACACGCAATCATGTAGTACTGAGGTCAGACTGGCCATTGTGACAGCTCTATTTCTCATGCAGTGAAGTAGACAACACTACCCAGTGCTGTTGGCACTGTTGCAGTCGCATGTTGTATTGCCATGCTAGGTGACACGACAACTCACCATAGTGCACACAACTACACACTGCTTACTCTAGAGCCCTTCAAATTAATATTAAACCGACTGAGCATATACAAATTAAGAGATGACTCACAATTCAATAATGTGCATATCAGAGAATCAGTTTCATACCTAGCGTGAAATGAAATGACAGTATGGCATTTCTGGCCGGGAGATCGTATGCAGGAGCAATCGGCTGCCTACTGCAAGTCTACATCAGTTGATACTGCTTTTTTTTTGCCTCTAAAGAAATGGTAAAATGGTGATAAGCACAACACAACACCCAACCTCTGAGAGGATAAATTCTCAAATTGGCCAGGAATTGCACCTGGAGCCCCTGCACAGCTGTTGGTCTCTCTATCCGACAGCCACAGTGATGGACAGAGCTGGCCTCCAAAACACTCATTTACTGACAGTCCTGTAAGGCATTGTGTATCGGAAGAGGAAAGCAACATTGGGCATATGAATATAGGGATGACTCACAAGGCATTTCAGTATTGTGCTTACACACAATCAGTTGCATATCTGGTGTGCTGTTTGGATGCTCTTGCTGCCATGGTATGCCAAAAGCTTATCCCGCACAGACAGTGACAGGCCTTGTAAGTAAACAAACATTAAAACAGACAGGAAGACAAGATGTCCAGCGAGTGAGATCACAGGTGTTTTCTTCGTCCACTAAAAGAAGTTATTTGAGAGGAAATAGTGTCAAATTTAAATTTCCTTTGTTTTGTATATTTGCTGTAGTGTCCATTCTTGTCACAAAACTGAATATTTGCGTCCCCATAGAGATTATTCTTGAGAAAAAAAAAAAAAAAAACTTTGTGTAATCTGAAGTCACGATAATTGTGACATAATGCGAAATTTTCCATTCCAAAATACAAAAAATTCTATTCAAATTTTCCTGATAGCGGAAAATTCGTTTAAGAAAGGCAGCTACTAGTTTCATCAGTGCCTATTGTTACAATAAAAGTATAATTAAAAGTTTTTTAAATTGTATTTAACTAACACATTTCATATTGTTCACTAATTAGAGGTGATCTAGGTATAAATTTAAAACCTGACCAAACACTAAAGTAAATTCTCTAAAAGCAAAGTAATTACTAATTCATTCTTCTGTCATTGTATCTCTAAATCATTACTAAAACAACAACAATAGCATGTAAGACCTCCATGTCATTTTTGCATACATATAGCCAATCTCGTGTCCTGGACAAATTTAAAACTTAATTATTCTTTTGAAACTGATCATGAGTGGGAAATGTGGAAGCTGTTATAGCATTGTGAGTAGAGGGATTTGTTGCTAACCTTGTAGGAAATATTTTCACTGGGGGAGGGAGAGGTGGGGGGAGAATCTTGGGAGAACAGAAGAGGCTCTCTCCTGGAACTGCAGAGTATGCAGTAGGAACATTTTGGTTGGGGTACAGGAAAGGAAAATCTGTGCCCTTGGGGCACAGTTGAAGGAAGGAACTGATAAGGATCAAGAGAGATAGGGAGGTTGTGAACTGGCAGCTTGTAGGAGGGTAGGAAGAAAGAGAACATGATCTGATGTTTTTGGCGTTGATGATAAAACTGTGTGTCTACCACTGCCAGAGCCTCTGGTAGAACACGGAGCAAGAAATGTGCAGCACACTTCAACTGAGGCCAAGAAGCTTAGAAATATACAAAATGTTAGGAAGAAGAAAGTGCTGCTGCTAGGTATTAGGCATGGGTGAGTTGTAGGCCCCGAGTTACAGGAATGTTTAGGGGCAACATACCAGGCCACCAATATGTTCCAGCCAAATGCAGGGCTAAGTCATGTGATAGAGGACTTAAGGCCTTTACAAAAGAAGACCATGTAGTGATAGTGGGTGGGGCAGGAAACAGTTTGCACAGGGATAGGGCCCATGACATAGGTGGTGACCTGGGCAAGATAGCTTCCCTGACTTGTGGCAGTACACTTTGTTGAGCTGTTCCGGTGTCACGATTGGCCACACCTTGATGGAGATGTGAGGCGAATCAATTTGGGGTTAGGGATTGCTCTGAGGGAAGCCAACTTTGCTCACGTGCCCGTCGGGACTATCGACAGATGGGGTTTCACTGGGTGTGACCTATACCTAAACAGGACTGGCAAAGGAAGATTGGTACAGCTGATTCGTGAAAGTATAGGGGGTGGATCTCGGGCCACACATGGTCAAATACTTGTTGTCATCAGTATGAGAAGTAGGTCTTTTTTAGGATAAATCCAGACAACAGGTTCCCCTGCCTAAAGAGTGTCTCCAGCAGTTTGTATTAACAGGGCTTGATATCACCAAGATATTAATAATTTTGTGTTTGTATGGATCTCCCAGAGATAGTGTGGACACTGTTTTTCAATAAATTAACAGAATTTATATATAAAGTCTCAAGTACAAAGCTCAGCACAATTCTGTGTGGGGACATTAAAATCAACATGAATATCATAAATGAATCCAGCAGCACCTTCATAAATATACTTCAAAGTTTTGGCCTCTCCCTATTGGTCAATAGTGCAACAAGGGTTGCTACAATGACTTCATCAGTAATTGACCATGTTGCCACAAATATGGGCAGGGAAAAATGTGATGTAGCTGTAAAAGATCTCGGATTATCAGACCATCTCTGTCAAACAACAACAGTAATATGAGACATGAAATCATCCCATAAACTACAAGCCTACAAATGACATCCATTGGAAATGAAAATAAAAGATTTTTCAAAGGAACTAGCAAAAAAAAAACAAAAAAAAAAAAACGCTGGGATGAAGTGTATAGGGAAACCAATGTGAATAAGAATCCACATTATTTAAATTGAACTTTGAAAAGGCATTTCCAAAAGTATGCATGTCTGTATCAATGTCACACAAAAGTAGATGGATAACAGCAGGTACTAAGAAGTCCTCCCAAACAATTAAATACCTCACTTCCATGGAAAAGAGTCACAATGATCCATAGGAAGGTGCTGATAGCTGCAACAAAATCGTTTAATGACACAGTAATATATAATGCAGGGAATAAAAGCAAAGCAGTCTGGGATGTTATAAAAACGGGAACGGGAACAGGGAGAGGCAAAGAAAGACAGACAGAATAACATATTCCTAAGGGAGGAGGATAAGGTAATAAATAAGCCACAACACTTATCAAAGTATGTAAATGAGCATTTTTCAAGTATTTTAGGGAAGTTACGGCAAGAATTCCCCAAAACAAATATAACCCCTGTAAAAAATGTTGCACTAAATACAATGATGTTACTTCAAATCACAGATAATGAAGCCAGTAAAACTGTTGAAAAACTAAAAAGCCAGTAGGCTTATATGAAGTATCAATGTGTGTACTAAAACAATGCATAGAGGTTGTACAAGGTACCTTAACACACATAATAAATGAATCCTGTACACCAGGGACATTTCCACAGCAGTTAAAACAGGCAAGAGTTGTGCCTTTGTTTAAGAAAGGTAATGCAGAAAATTACAAGCTGTCACCATTCTCAAAAATAATAGAAGCAATTATGAAAAACAGATTAATGAATTACCTGCAGAAATACAATCTTTTAAGTGAATCACAGTTTTGTTTGTGATGTGGCAAAAATACGGAGTCAGCTGTCGTAGAATGCACAAAAGTACTTGATGCTCTTGATAAAGAAGAGTCTGTCAGAGGGTTCCTTTATGATCTTTCTAAGCCCTTTGATGCAGTCGACCACAAGATTCAATTAAATCAATTAGAAGCATTAGGAGAAAGAGTGGTAGCTAAGGACTGGTTTTGATCATACCTAGCAGATAGGGTACAAAGAATAGTGATAACACATACTTCAAATAGAGCTTAACATTTAGTAAAACACTTACCCGAACAAATGTAAGCACATTACACACATCCATGCTCGAGGCAGGATTTCAACCTGCGACCGTAGCAGTCGTGCAGTTCTGGACTGAACTGCTTGGCCACCACGGCCGGCGAAAAATATGGGGTTTCCGCAAGGTATCAAATTAGGACCAATAGTATTCCTGATGTACATCAATTAACTTTCCCAGTAGTGTTACTCATGGTGTAAAAATTCTTTTCACTGATGACAGCAATATTATAGTCAGTGAGAAAACAAGAGAACTCCTCTAAGAGAAAGCAAATGAAACTCTCAAGGAAGTCTACAATTGATTGATTTTTATTGTTGTAGACACCTCGGAGATCATCTGAGGCATTACAAAACAGAGAAACTTCTGGTACAAATTGATATTGCATAGTAATTTTAGCCAATTACAGACGTACTCATATATAGAAGCATGTAAAAACTGATCACAAAGTGTGGTCATACCATATTCTTTGCCACCCTTCAAAATTCATCAATTTCATAAATGTTGAGTTCAAGAAGAAATTCTTTTACTTTTTTTTTTTATTGGAAGATCTGTGATATGTTGGGGTATGGCATTAAAAAATTTTATGGGCTTGTATAAAGAGCACTTTTGTGTTTTTTTATAGTTACATGAGAAAGAAACTAGGTCTTGCTTGTTTCTTAGGCCGCATGTCATACTGTTGATACTTCGGATAGATTTCCTTGGTATGCATTACACACTATGGTATAAATATTGACAGCAGGGTCATAATCTGTAATTTTTAAAAGCTTGGTCTACAGTGAGCTCTGGGTGCCAAGCTACATATCAGTCTTATTGCCTTATTTTGTAGTTTGAAGACATTAGCTGCCTTGCTTTGATGTCCCCACAGTAAATGTGACTGTGGTTTCTTTTGCTTTAAGTACTGGCACATTTAGACAAAGACACAGCTTCCTTGGAGAAAATATTCCTTTGCTAATGCTGCTTCCCACCTTTTTGAATCAATTGAGATTCCTAGGAAATCAACAGCATTTGAGCTCTGCTCAAGTTCAGTGTTATTATTCCACGATACATACAGGTCTTGATTTTTTTTTTTTTTTTTTTTTGACACAAAGGGAATTAGCTTTACACCAGTTTTCAACTTTGACAGTGCACTGGTCTGCTTAATATTTGACCTTCTGTGCTGTTTCTGCAGTTATACAGACTGCAAGATCATCTGCAAATAAGTAACTCCTAGCTGATGGCCCAACTATGTTACATGATAAGTCATATATATAAATAATAAATAGAATTGGGCCAAGTACAGAACATGCCCACAAGTAATTAATCTGATTCTGTACCGTTAAAAACCACCTTCTGCACTCTATTACTTACATAGGATTTTATCAATTCCCGAGCACTTCGTGTAAAGCCATAGAATTGCACTTTGTTCAATAAGATTTCATGAGACACAGTGTCAAAAGCTTTTCATAAATCACAGAGTTTATTATGAACCATGAGCTTGCTTTCTAGTTGCTTCACACACTGTGTTAAAAGTGATAAGGCAGATTTAACAGTTCCTAACCCTGATCTGAAGCCAAATTGTCTATCACTGAAGATATAGTTTCCTTCAAAGTATTTTACTATTTAATATAGCTTCTATCACTTTAGACAAGACTGGCACAATTGAAACAGGCCTAAAATTATCACAACTTTGGAGGCTGCCTTTTTTGTGTTTTCGAGTGACTTTACTGCCCTGGGGAACTGAGCCTCCAAAATACATGTGTTATCAATTCTGGCAGCTGAACTGAATCACATTTAACATGGCTGAACTTAAACCATAAACGTCATCAGCAAAACTGTTCTTCATTTTCCTCAGTATATAGGTAACATCCTGTACCTTGACCAATTTAAAGCTAAATGTACTTTCAGGTTTTGTGGTGTTTCTCAGGCAGTATTTATGGTCAGTGACTATATTGTAAGTGCCAATCACCTTCTCAGTGAAGGATGTATTTAACTGTGCAGCATTCAGATTGCTGCCTTCAGCCTGTGAAGTCATTTTCCTGTTGCATTGACTGTTAATGATATTATTTTCTGATGTTAGTATTATATCTTCATTTTTTCATACACCTAGCTTCCTTTAAGGCCTGTCTTAATCTTTCCTTTTTCACTGTGAGCATGTCTTTAAATACTTGAGAACCTGTACTTTTGTACAGGCATAATGTTGATCACACTCCCTCTTGATCTCCAACACCTTTTCACCCTTGACCTTATTTACTCTTAGTGCCTTTTTATTATTTGGTACGTTAATGGGAAACGACATCTTAGCATATACAGAAAGAGTAGATATGAGTTCTTCCACCTTTCTACCTATTGCATGTTCTCGATAAACTTGCAACCAATAACTTTTATCAATATTAGACTTAAACATATTTAGATTATCATAATTGACCACACATACACTCTTTCCTGCCATGTGCACTGAGTCAGTGGCCAGATACCCAGGTCTTAATTACGTCTGACTTCAGATGCACTAACTCATTTGATACAAATATATTGTCAATACATGTACCAGTACCTTTATAATGAAGCCTTGTTATTTCAGTGGTTGTAATATAAAGACCAAATGAATTTAATAAATTATTTGCATATGAGTTACAGATAGTGGACAACTGAAAATTCAAATTGAAATCTCCACAGACTGTCAGTATTGCCTCACGTGTTCCAATATTTCTACGGAATCCAAACTGATCTTCCCCGAGGTTGGCTTCTAGTTTTTCCATTCATCTGTAAAGAATTTGCGTTAGTACTTTGCAGCAGTGACTTATTAAACTTATAGTTTGGTAATTTTCTCATCTGTCAACGCTTGCTCTCTTTGGGATTGGAATTATTATACTCTTCTTGAGGTCTGAGGGTATTCCGCCTGTCTCACCAGATGGTAGAGTTTTGTCAGGACTGGCTCTCCCAAGGCCGTCAGTAGTTCTAATGTAATGTTGTCTACTCCTGGGGCCTTGGTTCGATTCAGGTCTTTCAGTGCTCTGTCAAACTCTTCACACAGTATCATATCTCCCACTTCATTTTCATCTACATTCTCTTCCATTTCCATAATATTGTCCTCAAGTACATTGGCCTTGTATAGACCCTCTATATACTCCTTCCACCTTTCTGCTTAGAACTGGGTTTCCATCTGAGCTCTTGATGTTCATACAAGTGGTTCTCTTTTCTTCAAAGGTCTCTCAAATTTTCCTGTAGGCAGTATCTATCTTACCCCTAGTGAGATCAGCCCCTACAGCCTTACATTTGTCCTCTAGCCATCTTGCACTTCCTGACAATCACATTTTTGAGACGTTTGTATTCCTTTTTGCCTGCATTTTTATGTTTTTTCCTTTCATCAATTAAATTCAATATTTCTTCTGTTACCCAACGGTTTCTACTAGACCTCTTCTTTTTACATATTTGATCTTCTGCTGCCTTTACTGTTTCATCCCTCAATGCTACCCATTCTTCTTCTACTGTATTTCCTTCCCCCATTGGTTCCCTTATGGTCTCCCTGAAACTCTGTACCACCTCTGGTTCTTTCAGTTTATCCAGGTCCCATCTCCTTAAATTCCCACCTTTTTGCAGTTTCTTCAGTTTTAATCTACAGGTCCTAACCAATAGATTGTGGTCAGAGTCCACATCTGCCCCTGGAAATGTTTCCTTTCCTCCCTACCGAATTCCATTCACCCATGACTATTAAATTTTCGTCTCCCTTCACTACCTGAATAATTTCTTTTACCTCATCATACATTTTATCAATTTCTTCATCATGTGCAGAGCTAGTTGGCATATAAACTTGTACTACTGTAGTAGCGTTCACTATGCTGTTTGTAGTAGCTTACCCGCATTCCTATTCATTATTAAACCTACTCCTGCATTACCCCTATTTGATTTTGTGTTTATAACCCTGTATTCAACTCACCAAAGTCTTGTTCCTCTTGCCACCGAACTTTACTAATTCTCACTATATCTAACTTTAACCTATCCATTTCTCTTTTTAAATTTTCTTACATACCTGCCCGATTAAGCGATCTGACATTACACGCTGCGATCCGTAGAATGCCAGTTTTCTTTCTCCTGATAACGACATCCTCGAGTAGGCCCCTCCTGGAGATTATAATGGGGGACTATTTTACCCAAGAAGACACCATCATTTAACCATACAGTAAAGCTGCATGCCCTCAGGAAAAATTATGGCTGTAGTTTCCCCTTGCTTTCAACTGTTTGCAGTACCAGCACAGCAGGGCCATTTTGATTAGTGTTTCAAGACCAGATCATTCAATCATCCAGACTGTTGCTCCTGCAACTACTGAAAAGGCTGCTGCCCCTCTTCAGGAACCACATGTTTGTCGGGCCTCTCAACAGATACCCCTCCGTTGTGGTTGCTCCTACAGTACGGCTATCTGTATCGCTGAGGCACGCAAGCCTCCACACCAATGGCAAGGTCCATGTTTCTTGGGGTGGGGGGGGGGGGGGGGGGGGGGTGTACTTTTCATTAATAATCCAAATTATTAGCATTGAGATTGTTGTGTCTTAACGTATTATTATAATACATTATTAATGTTAGTGTTATTATTATTTTGTTTTCTGTGTAATATTGTTCCTGGTCATGTGTAAGTTAGCGCCTGAAGCATCTAATCTAGTCAGGGTAAATAAGCCATAAATAAATAAGTTTGGGAATTTTGTTGCAAAAACTACAACAGTTAACTGATAAAATTTGTCAAAGTGTCTTCACTCTGAATGCTGTCTGATTTTGTTATCTGTATGTCAACTGCTTTGTGTTCATCAGAGTATCTCAGACTACCATGTAGCCTAAAAACCACCATGTGCACCCCGCAAGTACTTACCGAACTGAGTAGCTGCTTCCTTTGTGTAGTGTACCCTGACCTGTCTAGGAGAGTCCTACAATTATCCACCCAATAATGGAGGTCCAGCCAAGACTGTCAAACTCAACAAAGCCTCTGGCCGAGATTGTCCACTCGGCTCCAGACCTTGGGACCCCAGTCAACTCTGGAAACTGTGCTGCAAATCGTGAGCTGTTCTTGCACTCGATATGAGAGGCCAGCAGCCTCCACCAGTCATCTGAATGAACTGAGGATGACCTCGGAACCCTCGCAAAAGGCACTGTCAGAACTGATGCCACTCCTCGGAGATGACTGCACCCTGCAAGCTTGATAGCCACAGGCAAAGATGCCCCATCTCGGATGAGGCTCCCTGACAGACCTACTGAGTGCATATTGGCTATCTTTCTGGCTCTGAACAATATTTCCCTAATGTGTCCAACACTTGTGAACCCCTCCTCCAGTGAGCTCGCTCAGATGCCGTCGGAGGAGTGACTCACAGACGAGTGGGCGTGGCCGGACAGCCAGCCTCCACATGCCTAACCTAGTAGTGTATTTAGTCGTTCAAGAGAAATGACGACTGTGCTACACACTACTTGAATTTCCACTTTAAAGTTACAAAAATGTGAGACTTCTTGTATTTAAGAGGTGTAAACTCATGGAATTTAAGAATTAATCTATGAAGAAAACAGAAAAATCTAAAGACATAACTAGCTGTTGTCCACATCTGGAACCAGTGTGTAACTCAACTTTACTTGTTTCTTGTGAAGACAAGATTTAAAAAAGATTGTGCTCTGGGTTGATCTATATTTATTTTTGTCGTTATGAAATTTTGAACTTTATTTAGAAGCCAGTCAGTGCCCCATTGTGAATTTACGGAAAAGCTGAATAATGCAGCAATACTGAGCATTAGCTGAAGTTTAGATATATTAGGAACCTGTGCATACTGTCAGTCTTTTAGCCTCCTTCTTTTAGAGAGTCTTTGTACATATGATGGACTACAAGCACACTTTTATAACAACAGCTTAATAATCATATATTTTACTCTTCCATAAAAAAAAATTTAAATAACAATCAGTACTTTTCAGCCATGACTAGAACCCCCCCAAAAAAAGATATATGCGAAGAGGCATCGGACGTCTCAACAGTGATGACTGACAACTGTGTCATCCTCAGCTAACCAAATTAATTGGAGGGGCACGTGGTCAGCACACCTCTGTCCCGGACCTTGCCAGTTTTTGGCAACGGCGATGCTACTTCTCAGTCGAGTAGCTCCTCAGTTGGCCTTACAAGGGCTGCGTGCACCCTTATTGAACCTTGCCCACACAGCACAGTACAGAGAGCTTCACTCACAATGTTTCATCGAGATGTGCGTCGGTTAAAATCACACGTGGTTTCTTACAGGGCTCAGAATTTTGCTGCCAAGCTGGATAACAGACATGTCTAATCCCACAACCATAGTTTTTTATTACAGTCCCAATGTATTTGACTAAATTGCTCGCTAACAAATGAATACTTCACTTACAGGCTTTGTGAAAATTGGCTACATCTTTCAACAGAACTTTGCCCACTTCATCATAGCTTGATGTGAGGAGTAAGAATATTGTGGTCAAAATTTTGTGTTTGCTTCCAATAACAGTATGCTATTAATCACTTAACTTAAACCATATGCTAGTAAATTTGTATGTCATCCTGATACCAGGTTCCCACCATATATTTCATTCCCTTGAGAATCAGCTAGCAAATCTCCTTACACTCTATTCGTGCATGGTACGACGTATGACCAGCTGTCTGCTATCCTGAATGGACTCTTCCAAACTGTGACCAACAACCACCTAAACTGACTTGTGTGATGGAATGGGGCATTTACACAACATTTTAAAATATTTCACATTCCAAGCTAAAATTTCAATTGAAACAGGAACTTTCTTTCTGTGGCCATAAAATGATGTAGACCTAACTATGAAGCTATTATAATCGTTACAGGACAACTTTTCAACACTGTCATACAACATACACAAGTTCTTGTGAGTTCATAGTAGAGGTCCACCTTGAGCCGTGCAATTAATTACGAATGAAGCACGGTATTGATATTAAATGTCTAAGTGATAGTCAGTTTAGAGAGTAATTTAAAACAGATTTGTACAATAGCTGGGAATAAGGGGATCTGGCTGAGCTCGTCTGGAAAGCGGCGGTGAGGGGAAACTTTCACTGTGGCAGCCTGGCCCAGTAAGTGTCTTTGTGATCCCTAATGGCACCACCGTGCAGATGGACAAGAGTCAAGACATTCTGCATTGTTCACTCACACAAATATTTTACGTGTTGGAGTGAGAAGTAATGTTTGTGAAAGATGCAATTGACTGCCAAATGCAGAAAATCTGGCTTTGGGATGTGTGCCAGAGATTGCTGTCTTACAGGTGAACTCCCAGCTAGGCCTTTTAAATGCCACCAAACACATAACTCTTACAAAAATTTTGTTTAGGGATTTAAGACCTTTGGACAGTGGTTCATCTTGATGTTTTTCAGAGTGACAGAGAGCTAAAAGGAAGCTGCCTCACTGACACGGGAGAGAGATACGAATAGTGAGGCATGACTTTTTCCAAGGGGTATAGCAGAAATGGAAGCAATGGTTGCCCGAGTAAAACATAGCCCAGGGAAGGGGAGTTGTGCTCTCTGAGGAGCATTTTTCCCAGTCAGAGCTTGGAAGATCCAGAGCACAGCCAGTAAAATTAAGCACATATAGAAAAATTTGGCAATTTGAGGTTTCTCTCCTCACAGTTGCTACACTGATGTGTAAGGAGACTTGTCAAATATTTGGCCAGCCACAGAAGTGGTCTGCTGCTACTGAATGGTATCAAGGGAACTTCAAGTCATCTTGTAAATACAATCTCAGAGATTCATTCGGAATATTTGTATTGCAAAGTCGTGAACACTCTGCTTCTAAAATCCACAAAAAGTGTGACAAATTACCTCCAATAACTTATTAGTTTCAGTAGTTCTATTCTGTGCTCATAAACCAACTAATCACAATACATGTTCCACAGTCGTAAAACACTCCTTCCCACCCAAACACACAACCTCTCAAAGCTTCCAGAATGAAATTTTCTCTCTGCAGTAAAGTGTACACAGATTTAAAACTATGTGCTGTACTGAGACTCTATCTCAGTACCTTTGCCTTCTGTGGGAATGTGCTCTACCAACTGAGCCACCTAAGCATGACTGATGACCCATCCTCACAGCTTTACTTCCTCCAGTACCTCATCTCCTACCATCCAAACTTCAGAGAAGCTGTCCTGCAATGCTGGAAGAAAGGATATAGCAAAGACATGGTTTCTCACATCGTGGGGGATGTTTACAGAATGAAATTTTCACTCTGCAGTGGAATGTGTGCTGATGTGAAACTTCCTGGCAGATTAAAATTGAGACTCAAACTCAGATCCTTTGCCTTTAGCAGGCAAGTGGTCTCAAAGCTTGTCACAGTTTGGAGCTACCATGTACACAAAGCCATTGCTGCTAATTTTGGCTAACAATAAAAGACAAGCTGCTCCATTACACTCAGTCCAATACATTATTGATAGAGTAGTTTGTATTAGGAAACCTGCAATAAAGTTCTATGCATGCACACGGATTAGCATTTTACTTAAGTGTCAGTGTACACCATTTTCCCAAAACTGCGAAAAAGAGAATAATGTATCATGTAATAAAATGTACTGTAGCCTGTTTGATGCATCAGTCCATTTGTCACAAGCAACTGGAGTTGAGTAAAATAGTGTTAAAAGCAGAATAAGTGCTAAGTGTGAAACGGTATATTGAAACTTACTTAACATACTTGTAGACAGAGTGTCAGGGACACAGATTATTAATAACAACTTTTTCATTTATGGTCTTGTGCTGGTATGAACTACCAATTTTCTTTTGGTTCCAGCTGTATGGAATTGAATTCTCACAAGCTTTTTGTTGAGTACTCGTAAACCGATGTCAGATGGTAGCTGACTCTCATACCAAACACGACCTCATCCACAGCCATGTTGCCAGCACTATCATGAAGATGGCTGCAGTATAATTGGATAAATAAGATGATCTACTCACCACACTGGTGGCAGCAGAAACTATATGCAAAGGATATAGAAATGTGGAAGCTTTCAGAGCCAATGGCTCTTCCTTCTAGCAGAAGATTTGAAGGGAAAGAAAGAAGACTGGCAAGATTTAAGAAAGGGAGAGAGTTATGGAAAAGTTGCCCAAAACCATAGGTCAGAGGAGACTTACCAGACAGGATGAGAAGGAAAGACTGATCCTTGGTGCCTGCGCTGGATGAGATTTGAAAACCTGAGAGCTTAACGATGGAAGGTGTGGTAATCAGCAAGACACAATTTACTGGAAAAAAAAGGTCATTTGGAGTCAATATGAGCTGAAAGCTAACTGCATTGTACATGATAGGCATATATGGGGAGGGGGAAGATGGTGGAGATGTGTGTGTGTGTGTGTGGGGGGGGGGGGGGTGGGGGGGGGGTGGGGGAATAGACGGACTGCAAAATGAAAGGGGAGCAAAGAAAAGGAATAGTTACTGAGAATAAATTCTGACAACACTATGATGCAATTTTACTTTTTTAAGCTGATGTTTCTCATTGATTGTGTAAACAAAACAAACGGATCACATACTTTTGGACATATAAATACAGACTGATTATTGGCTCCAGTGTCCAAGGTTGTTGAATAAGTCAGTCTGCTTGTTTCTATTAAATCATTGTCCACCCACGTTAGCTGAGTGGTGAGTGTGACATACTGTCGATCTTAAGGGCCTGCATTTGATCCCCAGCTGGATAAGAGATTTTCTCCACTCAGGGACTGGGTGTTGTGTTGTCCAGATAATCACCTATTCATCCCCATCCAAGCACAATTCGCCAAAGTGGTGTGAAATTAATTAGTTTGTTTATTTTCATTCATTTTAGAAAAACATCTGTCTGTCTCTGATTTGATTGTCTTGGCCATGGTTTCTAGATCTGCCTCTACTTGTGTGACACGCCTCGTGATGTCATCATGAGGGGTAACGCACTTTCCTACTTTTGTCATCATGTGCTACTTAAAGGTTTGACATTGATTTCATTATGTTTTGCTAAAACTGTTAGTTTTGAAAACTAGGCGGCCATTTGAGTGATCCTTTTGTTCAAGTCAGTACCAATTTTGGTTAATTTAGCGTCATTACTGTCAAGTTTTTTCTTTATTTCCTGAAATTTTTCCGTAAACAGTTTCTCATTGTTCTGTAAACTTGTATTCATCTGCTGAAATTGTTGCATGACTGCACTGATAAATTGTGAGAAATTTACTGTTTGAACATTATCTGCTCCCGGTAAATCGTGAGAATTTACTGCTTGTGATCCACTTTCCATATCTTGCAACTCTATATTGCTGTCGGTTCCTACGGCTAGATTATTTAGGTTCTGTATTTCATTTACTGTTTCACTTGTTTGAGCAAGTGTAATTTAATTCTATGCTGCTTCATTGGATACGGAACTTGCAGTAGGCAAACTGTTTATGTTATCCATTCTGTGAGTCATGACCGTATCAATAGTAATAAGATTTTTTTTTTAAACTCGTCTCTACAATGTTTAGCTTGTATGTAATGTTATTCAAACAATGCATAGAGTTGATCTATTATTGACAATGTCTCTACACGCCATGTTGTCTCCACTGAGCTGTGTATCGGCCATTTTGCAGTAATTGTTGTCGTACTTTGAAAAAAAAACAAAAAATATACACTCAGCAGTAAAAATCACTTTTTAACTTTAGCAAAACTTCACTATATATTGTGAGTTAATGAAAGATTGTGCCAACAAACAGCCCAAGATGCTATGGGGCAATGTATCACAGGATGGCATTTGGCACCTTTATGATCATCTATGTGTGTCAGAATATACACCTGCATTGCCATCAGAGAGTGGTATGCATTGTAGTGATGTGACAGGACACCCTTCACTGTGACACGTTTTTCATTTGACCTGAATTACAACGATGTCGCATCGTGTGACAAAAATGACCATTTCTTTGAGGGTGTTGCAGTTTCTTCTTTCAGCAGAGTATATGGTATGCATTTCATTGTAACCTTTCTAGTTTAGTAAATAAATCACCTTCCTTGACAAGGATCTCAATATTTGCTTATTTTCTGTTTATTGTTGTTACTAAGTATATACTACAGGTCAAAATTATTCGATCACCTATGAAAAAAGCTATGCACTTTATTTTAATAGACAACTACACTCTCCAAACGAAATAGGCTAACAATACAAATATTTTCTCTCTCTCTGTCATTAAGTACTCTTCGTGCTAAGAACAGCTGTGCAGACTGTTGGCATTATGGAGATAATATTTTTGCAGAGATTACACTCCCATGCATCTGTAATCCATAGATTTTCAACATTAGATGATGTCAGTTCTCTGATCTCTCTGCCATGTTCATCCCAGTGGGTGAGGTGGAGCAGTGGTTAGCACACTGGACTTGCATTCGGGAGGACAACGGTTCAAACCCATGTCCAGCCATATTGATTTAGGTTTTCTGTGACATCCCTAAATCACTTCAGGCCAATGCCGTGATGGTTCTTGTGAAAGGGCAGAGTAGACTTCCCTCCCCATCCTTCCCTAATCCAAGCTTGTGCTCCGTCTCTAATAACCTTGTTTTCAATGGGACATTAGTGTTTAATCTCCCTCCCTCAAGTTCATCCCGTAAGTATTCGATGGGATTTAAGTGAGGTGGCTGACTTCACCAGACCATACTCTTCAGTTTCCCAAATTTCTTTCCTCTATTGGCACAATTTAGGAGTTTGTCTGAGATCATTGTCTTGCTGCAGATCAACCCACAACTAATAAGCCTCTTGGCAGATTGAACTGAATTGTTGATCAGTACTGACTTCATACGTTCTCCACGATGTCAATGAGTAAACATTCAGTGAAGGCTTACAAATTTAAAACTCGATTAATCCTTGGACCATTGCTGCGCCCATTGCAATCAATTCAACTTCTCTCTATCCATCCATGTAAGTCATGGTCACACAAATGGCATTGCTCTGCTGAGACAAAGGTTGGAGCTTCTCACATATTGTTTACTTTATTATTAATTATAGGTGCAGGAGGATTCTTCACATTTACTCTGTACACATGGGAACTAATCTTTGCTTTACCGTGTTACTCAGGGTCTTCCAGATTGTCAAACACTTGAGCTGGCACCAGAGCAATGTATACACTACTGTAGGCTTGGTTAGGCCAAAATTTGTTACTATTGCCTTGCTAGAATAGCCTTTGTGATGCAGAGCTACAATTACAGCACTTTTTTCAATTCCGACCTCCTCCTTCCATCTTATTAGGATGCAATACAGCATGAACTTGAACAAGTATAGAAACTCACTTCTAGCTACACACAGTGTACAAAGGCAGCAAAAGAAATGAGACCTATTTAAATGGAACCCTCTTAGGTAAAGGCCACCAGTGTTGTGGAGACTCACCAGCACCTCTCTGGGTGAAGAATGAGCTTAGTTTTTGCATGTTTTACTATCAAAACAGGTTTATGGTGCAATACTCAAAGTTAAATCCCTGTGTTAACGCAAATCAATAGCTGTGACTGAAAACTTTTCTTCACTTTAGCATCTAAAATTCGCAGACAATGTGTGTGATCATCTGGACCACAGCCCTTGGACACCCAAAAAGATCAAAATGCATCTGACAGCAAGCCATCCGAGTCATTGGCACATCTCAAGGGCCCAAGTAGCATGTACGTGGTTTTATAGTGATCCCAACATAAACTGCTTCCAAACCTCAGAAATGGAATTCTGTGATTGAAATTCAACCTTTGTAAGAGATTAGAATGTATGCCACTTACTACTAGCACAGACATACTGCTATTTTAAGTGTTCTCTCTGTCAAGGTAACTGTAACTGAATTGGCAGAGAAGTGACTAAACACAGGAATGATATTGAGTTGCTACAACAAAATCAGGGATCTTCTCTTTATAACAGTATCTAATTTTGTAATATGTTTCTGCTGTTGAATCGTGTTCCATCTGTGTATTACAGTGCCTATGTAGCACCAAAATGTTCCATCTTCAAAATTTGAATTCAGAATATTTTCATGTGCTTTCGGAAGGTGTGAAATGTCACAACTCGTATCCCTAGAAGTGTTGGTATTATAATTGCCAGCTCAGAGACATGGTTATTCATTACAAATGATGGGGGAAAAAGCCTCCAATTGAATACAAAGCTGATATATAAATGAGTGAGTGAACGTACAATTGCTCATTCGATTACACTGTGTCTGTTATTGTTATATTTCCAATTCTTAATTTTCTGCATTCAGTTACAGTTATCATTGTACAGCTTGCTACATTGAAGCATGGAAATCACCCCAAGACAGTGAAGATCACATGGAACATGGAATGAGTGTCTGAACTGAAATGATTCCAAGGAAGCTACCCTGGGAATTGATTAATACTAAAAGTGTGTACTGCTTGGAGTATCTGACAAATTGTGCAGGGTCAGAAACACATACATTTTACAGAAAAAGTACAAGATGTGGTGAACATTCTGTCTGCAGTCTGGTATAGTGAACTGCTATGGGTGAAACAGAGTACAGTACTGCTCAAAATAGAGGTGCTAGTTCTTGGAGTGCATTTACAGTAACCAGGATGAAATGTTTGTGGCTTTGCTTGCCTGTGTGAGAAGGACTGTTGCTAAAGAAAAAATCCATTTTATTTTGCCAAATGTGTTTAAAAGTAAAAAATAATACATATATTGACTGAATTATAAAGGTAACTAATGATAATGGTGTTTCAGACTACATCTTGGGTACAGTTACAAGAATTATCAGGTGCTGTGAAAAATGGTATTGGCTGCTAAACATTTAAATGTAATGCTGTGGTAATTTAGGATCAAGAAAGTGCCTTGAAAAAAATGTTTATGTCTCCTTTTTCGTATATTTTTTAAGTTGAAGTGACTGTACATCATGTGGCAATAGCTGAAACAAATTGGCAACAAATTTAAATGAAATGTATACAATTTTTACGGTTCATATGGAAGATAACATGTTTAATAAACAATGCTGTTTTTAACAATAGTATAATGAATACTATGCCTTATCTTACGATAACATTAGAATAATATTTAAATACCTAAATTTGGGAGTTGTTATAGCCAGTAGTGTCTGCAACACATCAAACAGAGCTTTTCGTTAGCTACCATTGTATGTTCCAGCACCATGTTAACAAGCCTGCCACTCCTATCATACTTTATGTACACCCTATATAAAGTCCAGGAACACTTTCAAGTAATTACTGCACAAGAACTAAACATTGTACAGATATCATACATATTGCAATTTGAAGCGAAACTGTAAAAAAACTTCCAAACAAACGGGGCACTGCTTCATCATGTGGTAGAGGCAGTACATACACCAGATCTTTAATGCGTCCCCACAGAAAAAAGTCACATGGAGTGAGATGTGGTGATTGGGGAACCATTTAGTGAAACACCTGTCCTCTTCTGTAGCAAGGCCGATCCATCGATGCAGCAGCTCTGTGTTCAGACACCCACAAACTTCACGATGAAAATGGGTTGGAGCTCCATCCTGCTGAAAAATGAATGAAGGGTCCAGTTGCATTTGAGGTATCAGCCATTGCTGCAACACATCCAAGTAGGAATATCCAGTAACAGTGCTCTCAGTGAAGAAGAATTGCCTGTACTGTTTTTGGTACGACAAGGCACAAAAAACATTTACTTTTGGGGACTCATGCTCAAATTCAATGCATTCGTGTGGATGCTTTGTACCCCCAGATATGACAATTATGCCTGTTCACTTTCCCATTAGTGTGAAAAGTGGCTTCCCTGCTAAATATTATGTAATCAAAGCCATTACCATCCCCATTCAGTTTTTGCAACTCTGAACAAAACTCAAAGAGAAGCGTTTTGTCATCATCATTGAGTTCCTGCACTAGCTCCAGTTTGAATGATTTCATTGACACCTTCTGTAGCAGGACTTTTCACTACGTCATTGGAGCTATTTTGAGATCATGGGATGCACGACGCACAGATTTTCTCGGACTCCTTATAGATGACTCTCGTATGCACTCCTCATTCACTTCACTCACACTGGGACGTCTGCTTCTCTTTCCCGGGCACAAGCAACCCATCATAACAAATTTGTTGTGCCAGTGGTAAATGGCCTTCCTTGTTGGTGGCTCCTTACCACACTAGTTTTTGTTGGACGCCAACACACCACGTTTGTGACTATCCTCAAGTTACGAAACTACACTGTGGTGGTATACATTAAAAAAAAACTTTCAGTGTCTCTTTGAAATGACACATGTATGATAGCTGCACACTGTTTGGTTCTTGTGCAATAAATAATTGAAAGTGTTTGTGGACTTTATGTACGCCTCATATTTTTTTATACATGGCAAAATCATGATATTCTCAACATTAGAAATGTTCATAATGTAACCATATGCATAAATTAATTTGCAAATGAATGTAAAATGACTCATTCCTCATCATTACGATCCATAGAACATGTATCCTATTAACTAAATTGGATTAGATGATGATGCATCACTATTAAATCATTTGCCTGTATTCTCTCTGTCGCCAAAAAGTGTATTATTAAGGGAGATAAGACTATTAGTTTGTTCTTTCAGTTGTCACTTGAAACTGAAAATAACATTGATATGAATGATCATCAAAAAGAAAAGAAACTTTATGGTTCCATGGACCTTTACAAGTCTCAACCAACTATGCAGTATACATGTAGACTGAAGAGATGAATGAAAATTTGAACCCAGATCCTCTGCTCACTGGGCAGATGCACGAACCACTACACCACCCTGGCACAGTGGCTCTGCACTGTTTGCCCCAGCATGCCTCCCTCCTCAGTCCCTTTATTCCCCCAAAACACAAAGAGCACCACAGAGGTTGTCAAACTGTCATGGAATAGCACCTCAGTTTTGAATGAAATGGAACAATATAGTTTCATTTAATGAAAGCAGCTATACCTGGGTCTCAGGCAGGACCTCCTGTTTAGTTTGATTCTGAGGTACTATTCCAATACTGTTGGACATGTTCCACACCCAGGAGGATACCCTCTTTTGTGGGTCTGTGGAATAAATAATTAATGTAATCTAGTCTGAGAGCCCCTCCTCTTGTGGCAGTTAATTGTATATCACTGGAGCAACAAGGCATTGTGACTAAAAAGGACACACCATTCCCATTTTCTGGAATGGTTGCAAGGCAAATGCACTTACTTGCAGGCCTTTATTATGGATAACAATCTGTTGAAGCATTAAAGAACACAGTTAACATTTCTGAATTGTGACACACTTTATAGACCAGAATTGTCTTCTCTAGGTCTCAACATGAATTTGATGAAGGGTAATTGCCTGAAACTTTACTGATAAAGGCAAAATAGTTCTCTTAATTCACCTCAAAAGCACGATAACCGACCTCGATATCAGATGGAGCAATAAATGAAATATTCGAAAGTGTCATTCATTGGTTCTCAATAAATGGTCTAGCACATCATTTACAAAGAAAAGGCATCTTATTCAGTTTTGTACAAGGAAAGACAAATCATCACTAATAATGAAGCATTACGGAAAAGAAATATGTGAAGACTGATTGTTAAAAGTACTTGGGGGTACATAGTGATGAGAACAAGAATTAGAAAACTGAGTGCAGCAACATTTGCTCTAAATGTGATTGCCATAAATGGCAATGACAGCTCTAGAAAATTTGACTTCCTTCTTTCATTGATGTCATATTTAGAATAGGGGCCTCTGCCCCCCTCCCCTTACACACACACACACACACACACACACAAATGCACAGTGCCTATCCTCAAACTTCACATAGATAAAGAAATTAGGTAGCCTTGCAACACATACACTCTTATGAAGTTTGTTTTGAAGGATCAGCACAATTTGAAAATAATACTAGCATTCATAAATACAATACTAGGAGGAAAACAGTGGGACTTAATCTTGTTGTAGCACAGAAAGAAGCATATCATGCAGCCATAAAAATATTTGATCACCTCCCTTTAATTAACAAGGTGCTGGCTGATAATGAAAGTTGACAAGTGCTATTCCATAGATGAATTTCTGAGAAGGAAACAACAGGTTAGCCACGAGCACTGATGTGCTGCTTCCTGGACTTCGGTAGGCGGTCCGGCCCCGGACTGAATCAGCCCAGCAGGTTAACAAAGAGGGACGGTGTGCCGGCAAGCCTGAATGTGGTTTTTAGGCAGTTTTCCACATCCCACATAGTAAATACTGCTCTGGTCCCCATGTACCACCTCAGTTACACAACTTGCAGACATCTGAAAAACATTCGCACTATTTCATGGCTTACACTAGACGCAGACAGCTAGGGTACATTACTTCTGTCCTGGGGGGTACATGATGGTGACAAGAAGGGCATCTGGCAACAACACTCTGTGACACTAATATTGCCAACTCTATAATAACAGGGTCAACCCCGTGTTGAAGCGGGGCAAAGGCCCAAGCAAATTATGAGAAGGTGACATCCAAAAATGAACATATCTACTAAATGCAATTTATCACAGTCAACATGAAACTTATTTTGGGCATACATAAAAATGAAAATAGCATACTGCAGTGTGAATGCCTTTTACTTTTAGGCCAAAAGGCAGTTCATATCTGTAAATCAAATCTACAATGAAAATATTCCTTTAAAAAGCACATTTAAATATGGACATGTTCTCATTACATGAACCATGAGCGATTTTCAAAACTAAAAATCTTCTTCTTTCTTTCAAAATAACTTACCTCTTATTGTATAATGCTTGTTATACCATATCATTTCACACATTTTTATAGTGTAGTATGTGATACCATAGAAAAAACTGTACTTCACAATAATTTGAAATGTTTCAGATCACCATGCCAGAATAAAATGACGTAACTGTGGCATTAACTATCTTTAGAAGTATTCTTTGACGTAAGTGTTACATGCAGTCACAGGCAACATGGAAATATCATCGGTGATGGTTGTGTTCCAACTTAAGTACTAGTGATTTTGGCAGGCTTCTTAAAAAATAGTTTACTGTAAACCATCAACATCTTTTTTCCTATTATCTTAGACTGGATGGCTGAAAAGTACTTGGGCTTTTGTCCAAGGAAAGGGTTTTGTAGTGGTTCATCTGCTCTTTTACATCTAGTTGGGACTTCTAGAATGCATTTGTCTCAACATCAGTATGAGTGTTTCCCATAGCTTTGTACTTGTGTTTGGAAATGCATTTTATTTCACATATTTAATGTGAAATCCCTATCTAAGGACCTACAAGATGTACATCGGCGAGCAAGGTTTCTTAGCTGAGTCACTGATTGTAGATCTCATTGTATTCCTCTTTTGTTACAATTGTTGGCCTTTTTCTTAGAAGTTTTCCTATTCTATCAAAAGTGGAGTCAGTGCATAAGTAACTGTGTCCTTTTTATTATTATTAAAAGTAGTGCTATGCAACATATTATGAGGGAGCACAGAAGCACAAACAGTTGCTCTGCATTAGAGAAACAGTGTGACTGGAATGGAAATCACTCGACTGGATGTAATGGATTAGTTATCCTTCACACAAAATGTGTATGTGGACACAGATGTATTTTCCTAGGCTTGTATCTTGGCAAATGTTTGATTTCACTTAAATTGTATGATTATCTAGGTTCTGCTTATCCTGTTTGTTTTGTTCCATTCTGTGTCTCATTTATTTTAAATTCCTGACATGTTTGCTTTTGTGTGTAAGCTCCTCATATAAAATTTTGTTGAGGATTAAGGCAGCAACAAAGTTCAGTAAATAGTCAGCATGAACTAATTCTGTGCAATGGGAACCCCAGAAAAGCAGATGATAAAAGCTCTCAGTTTACAATTGCCTTCCTCATCTTCCAGAAAACACGCTACTTTTGATTTTTGGGTCATGACAAATGTTGACCATCCTGATGAGATCAGTCTCATTGACTGGGTGCACATTTGTCAAACATGGATTTCATGAGCTGGGGACTTGTTAACACGAACAGTGGATTACTACTCTAAGCTCTGGACATGCTTTTGCCTGCCATCCAATGACACAGTAATGGAACATTGTACGCCATAGTGCATGGGATTTTGATCTTATTGGCTGAACTGTGAACATTGTAGGAGAAAAATAATTTTGAAAATGCACCATTTGTCAATAAGGGTTGAGGGGAGTGAAACAATCATTACTGAGTAACTGCTATGGAATATGCTGTACTGGGGCAAGCAGGGTTCTGTTTGGGTGGGCCCCAAATAGGCTTGTGATTATCTCACTGTATAAATTTCCAGAGGGTTATTGGTTGACCCTACCACCCCATCAGCAAACAAACATTTAACAGTAAAAATGTGATAGTAACACAGTATCAGGAGAATTATTAAATAATGTTGCACTAGTTACAGAACACAGATTTGAACCGTTGCCTCATGACTCACACACATGAATGTATCTTCTTCTGCTTCTACACAATGAGCACTGATCCAAAGGAATTGCTGAAGAAATGGTCTTGGATGGTTATTGATTCATTCAAGAGACATACTTGAGGTATAGGGACTTCTGAAATTAAGTTACGCAACAGGCACGGCACCCTTTCAGAAGAGTGGGCATGTTACCAATTTCGTGAGAGACAATTCTGCTGCAGTACGGACAACAGGTTCATCACATTGTGGGAGTGAAATGGCTCTCCAAAGTTGAGGTACAAGGAACAGTAAGTTTCTTGTTAGCCAAACATACAAATTGCACACAAATTCGCCATGGAATTCTTGCAATGCAATGTAGCATCCAGTCGTAGTGAAACAGTGCCAACAATTTGATGAAGACCATTCAGTCTTTCCAGCAAGCTCAGTGGATATTTGACAGGAAAGAGATTTTCCATCAAAGAGGAAATTCACACAGCAATCCTCAAATTGTTCCATGACTGAGGAACACGTTTATATTTTCAAGAAACTGAACAGTTTGTGGGATGTTACAATTGTTGTTTACAGGTTTTAGTGACTGTAGTGAAAAGTAGTATCTGCATCACTTTGAATTGTATTGCAGCATACAGTAAAAGTTACTCAGTCTGCCATAGTAACAGGTAACTTTCTTTCTGAAGTCTCATAGTTTCCTGCTGCTTTCACACCTTTCTTTGACAATCATCAGATGTCAGGTTACTCCTGGATGCATCAGTGAATGGAATCCTACTCTGCTGACTGAGTACCCATTCTGTGTTTTCCCATACCCAACTCCACAGACCAATGCTTTGGGGGAGGGATGCTAGTGCTATCTGAGGCCACATTGATAATGTGGAGACTTGGATTCTGTCTTGACCATAGTTGCCTGATATCCCAGATATCTGGTTGGAAACCCAACTCCCAACTGTACTTTGTTGGGATAGATAAAATTCCTGGTTACATAAAAATGGACAACATTATATAAAATGATGTGGTCTTCACTTCAAATTGCTCATTACCAATTTCTAATGAGGGGCAGTCTTGTATGAGTTACTGACTTAAACTCCTCCTTTTATTAACAGTGCTAAGTGGCCATACTTGACTAAATAGCCATTGTTTTCGAGTAGTGCATCAGAGGTCAATCGTGACAGTGCTTTGTAATTCTCTGCTGAAAAAATTGAATAGGGTTGTGCAGTTTCCTTCCCCTGTGGCAGCCTTAGTCGTCATGATGATCTTATCAAAACATTCGAAAGAGAAATTGTGACGAAGGAAGCTGGGATAATTTTTTAATTTTTACTTCCCCCTTGTTTTGCAATATGCCTCCTTCAAATTTGTTTCTTCACTTTCAACTAATTACCATTAACATATGTGAATTGTAATCTGCATTTTCATAAAAGAGAAAGGCAGCCCCCTCAGGTTGAATTTTGTCTGTGTAATTGATTTTCTAATTTATATTGAGTATTCCTAGTTAGTATCTTTTATTATAGGGCAAAATCAGTCATTTTTATGTAACATTAATTCCGATGTGGACTTATAAACAAATATAAATGGGAAGTTGTGCACTGGCCATACATAACTGTGTATTATTGGGAGGATGTGAAAAGTGAAAGTAGAAGACTGTGAAACGCAAGTGTGCATCTGTCGGCTACATCATTTACAGTAGACAGTACTGCACATCCAACCCCTATGTTTTCAGCCAGTATGTAGACACCGAGGACAACAAAGGAACAAAGTAGGCAAACCACAACAAAATGGCAGTTTACTTGCAGCACAGTCTAAACTATGTTGAAAAATGATTTGACTTTGAAGAAAGTGTCTACAGGACTTTCAAACCATTTTCACTGACAGTGAAACAGAGCTCAGTTTCAGAATATCTAGAAGTTATTTCTTGCAGATGGGGATTTGATGTTTGAAGAATGTGTGCAGTTAAAGAACTTTCTCAAGGATGAAGAGAAGAACTTTTCAAGCTGAAATCAGATTAGTGGAAGGAATTTTTTTTCATTGTTATGAAAACTATGACAACTTCTTAAAACTTTTCCGTCTTGTTTCAGATGATGGTGAACACTTGGTGAGCTGAGAGGAAACTTTTCCCAGCAGCAACATTAGAAGCTGAAATAATAATAATAATAATGAAGATGGTTTAGTGATTTACATGTCTCCAGTTTTATTGAGGAAGAAGAGAAGATTCTATGAAGGAGATTGAAAAGTGAGCAAAAATCTCAATAAGGTAAATAAAAAAAAAAACATTGAATTGTAGCCTGTGTGTGTTTAGTCTTGGTTTTTAAAAAATATCCCGATTTAGTTCAGAAAAAACTTGGTGTCTGGTCTGTACTAATACAGCTGCCTTCTAAATGGGCAGTGCACAGCTCTTTTGCATTTTCTTGTGGGTGCCTATGAGCCACAACTCTTATGCTCTAAACAGGTTGTCGACTCCAGGCTACCACTGGAAGATGGTTTGTCTCACAGTAGTGGTTCTCTGTTTGAATGATGTCACTGTGGTGTATGACAAATTGACAGGCAACTTATCATGCTGCTATACACTCACAATGTAGATAAGCCTGAAATGATCCTTCAGAGCATGTTTACAGACAACACGGTTGAAGATTTTAATGAATCTGTCTCACAGAGACTTCTGTTCAATAGTAGATTATGATAAATATTCTGGCCAACAAAGTATCTGATTCCATTAAATTTTCAGCTATGTTTTTTCAATAATTGCAAATCTGCTGTTCAAAAATGGAAGCCTTTTGGATTGATATTTTGTTTGAAATTTCTTTCTGTTTCTTTGATGTTTGAGATTATAAATTTCATGTGTTTCAAATGATTTGGTTATGAAAATGCCTCATAGCACTTCTGTGTCAAATAGAAACTGTTATAATTTTTCATAACCACTAGAACAGTTCCTGAAGTTAATATTGCAAAAATGTACCTTTGATGCTTTGTACCCGAGAGTTGAGTTGTGCTATCGTTGTTAACTTTCTCAATAGTTTTAGTGAGGTTACTGAATGAGAGTAGTTGTCTTGGACTTGATGTCACATGGAACCAAGTGCAGTTTTATCTGTTGGACTGAGTAATGTGAACTCAGTGTATATCATGAACTGTAATTTGCTTTTATACTTCTGCAACTTTGAAATCAGTGACTCTTTTTTAGCCAGTTGCCAAAGCTTTAGAAATGTGGTTTAGCTGTTGATTACATTTGGAGAATTGGGCTTATCAAAAGCTACAATGTTGTTTCATCAGCAAGTCAAGATATTAACTGAAACTATATGACCTAGAGCCCACATGAATTGTACTTCTAAATATATTTGGATGGTGAGCTGAGCACAAAATACTTCAAATCATGTTGATACTGTTTTCTAGGTTATGCAACAAATGTCATTGGAACTCTATCCTACAGTGTCATATCCCAACATTACACTTCAGACAGTTCTGACAAACAAATGTTACATCATTTCAATATTTTCTTGTTGTTTGGAGTGAGTAACGGGACTATTATAAGACACAGGAAGAGAGAAGAAATAAAGCTCTTGATATCAGAGGCAGGAAGGGTCTTGGAAGATAAGTTGAATGGAATGGAAGGGATAAAAATCAGAAATTTTTGACATTCCTACCTGGAATTTCCGTTGGTTGTTTTAAAAATGCTAAAATTCCACCAACCGACATATTGCCCCCTGCCAGTGGTGTGATGTGATGTGATGTGATGCAACATGGAGGGGCAGCTGTCAGCACACCTCTGTCCTAGGATTTTTTTTACTGTGGAACCACTACTACTCAGTCAAGCAGCTCCTCACAAGACTGACTGCATTTTGTACCAGTCACAGTCCCCCCCCCCCCCCACCCCCACCCCCCCGAGGAAAAATCGCTGGCAGTTAGTCGAATGGCACAGCTAAGGAGGCAGAAAGTGGAATGGGTAGTGTGTTAAAGAGCAGTTCTAAGATGAACATAAGACAAGAATAATGGAATGTAGTCAAGTTGAATCAGGAGATGCGGAATGAATAACGAGGGATGATCAGCGAGTTTGCATTTGAAAGCTGTACGAGGAGGGGTGAAAAAGCTTCTACCCTAACAAATAAAGAGTGAAAGAAATTTCATAATATAAATTTATTTGTATATATAATACCTGTGTACACCAATACACTTGGAGGCATGCTCAGATAACTTCTGCAAACCATTCAAAGAAAAGATCTTTGATTTCAATTGTAACAAAGCATCAGTCACTGCATCATCATCATCATCATCATCCTTTGAGGTATTTTTTTTCGGTTTGGGACAAGGAAAAAGTCTGACCCAGTCAGATCTGGAGAATATGGCAGGTGACACGTTCCACATCATTATGAAAGAATCGTGTTCATGATCCATGGAACAACTAATATAACTAACTAGAATTGGAAGTTTTTCATTGTCCATTATACGAGGTTTGTCCGGAAAATACGTATAAAGGTTGAATAATGTCTTTATGTTACAGGTTGCAGTCACCATCAGGTGAGACTACTGCTGTAATCAATCAAATCAATGCTCAGTTCGAGTCAGAGCACTCTGCGTGAAGGTGGGAGTGTGCAGCAGATTGTGTTCTTAAAGACCGTGGATTGACAGAATGATTGCTGACGAGCTGTCAACCCTCAAAACAATTGTTCACAAAAACTTGAAATGAAGAAATTGTACCGAAGCTCTTGACACCAGAACAGAAAGCAAAGAGGGTTGAGTGCTGTAGGGATTGGTTGGAAGCAGAGGAATGAGGTGACTTTCTCAACCGAGTCATCACTGAAGACGTGTCCTGGTATTAGAAATTCGATGTGGAGCTCAAAGCAAGGAATGGAAACTAGCAGGAGAACCGAGAACAAAAGAGTCGCGAAAATCAAGGTCCAATGTGATGACAGTGTTGATTCTTGGAGCATTGTTCACAAGGAATTTGTCCCTCCCAGCAAGAGAGTGAACGGAAATTTTTACGTTGAAGTTCTGACACGTCTCGGAGCTCTTGTGGCAAGAGTTTGACCCTTCATCACAAGAATGCGCCCGCACACATGTCGCTCGTTGTGTTTTTGGCCCGAAGCTCAATCACCACTGGATTTAATCCCGTGTGAGTTCTTCATGTTCCCAAAAATGCGTAATGGTGTGGCATTGGGAGATGTGGAAACGACATGGCAACTAAACAACATCACAACTGAAGACTTTCAGCAATGTTATCAACAGTGGAAATGGCGTTGGCAGAAGTGTATCACGTCTCAGGGTGAGCACTTTGAAGGAGACCATATTGTAATACCTGAATAATTGTAAAATAAAGTTATTATGCAACTTTTATATGTATTTTTCGGACAAACCTCGCAGATTAGGAAATGAGACACTGAAGATAATAGAAGTGTTTTGTTATTTGGGTAACAAAATAATTGATTTTGGCTGACACAGAGAGGATATAAAATGCAGGCTTCACTGTATATCTGAGAAAGAGGAATATGTTAGGAGTGGATGTAAATGTTACGGAGTCTTTTTTGGAGGTATCTGCGTGAAGTGTAGCCTTGCTCCGAAACGAGATGTGAACAACAAGCAGTTGAAGCTAGAAAAGGATGGTATCTTTAAAAATGTGTTTCTAGGAAGAAATTTTGATGATTTCGTGGATAAAACATAAGGTAAACTCTGTCCATCGGTACTGGCCGACCACCGTGTCATCGTTTACCAATGACGTCCAGCACACCACTATCCTGCCTGTGTCAGTTTTCTTGTCCTCGAGTTCCTCAGTTGGCATCACAAGGGTGAATGTACACTTTCCCAATCCTCTCACCCAGAAAAATCCCTGGCAGTACAGGGAATCTAAACCTGCGTCCTCGCCATGATAGGCAGCAGCAGTGAACACTAAGTTACAGAGGTAGTCAATAAGTGGATAGATGACTACTACTGGCACTCGACACCCTCTGCACTGCACCTAGAGGTGGCTAATGGAATAATTATGCAGTTGCAGATCAAATTACCAGGGACCTAGTACTGAAAGAAATTTTCAGCACAACATGAGTAAAAGACGGAACTGGTTGATAAGACATACGCTGATGCATCGAGGAATCATCAATTTGGTGTTGGTGGGATTTGAGTGAGAGGAGGAAAAACTGTTGAAGGGGAAATACAGTAAGCAGGTTCAAATAGATGTAGGCTTGCATAGAGAGCTGCATCAAACCAGTCTTTGGACTGAAGACCACAACAACAAAAACAGTTGGCTGTGTGTAGGAATTTTCTGTGGTCAGGAAAGCAATGAGAAATGATTTTCTGATTAAGAAAAGTGCAAACACTATACATTAATGTGGTGTAAAATGTTTCTTGAGCTGTTTATGAAGCCAGAGAAATCTTATATTAGTTCTTTTGGCATGATAAACCTGTACACGATGATTAAACTACACCTACCCATGGGTTTTATGCAACTTGCAATGCCTACAAATGTCATGGGCAAGATTTTCATTTCTCTCACCCACTACATGCAAATTACTAGTCCTACATAAAAAAATGAACAGGATCTTTTTGTGGGAAATTTAATGTAGTCATTTCTTTTTGGGAGGGGAGGGGATACATTTTTACTAGAAGCCATAGTTTTTGAATTATTTAACAAAAAGTACAAGACAGGCATTCAAATGCCTTTTTTCTTGAATGCCACAGAAAGTGTGGTGTCCAACAAAGTACAAAATGTAATGTAGTTAATTTTGATACAAAAAGGTTCTGTTCATTGTTTTTGCAGGACTAACAGTGATCATGTAGGGAGGAGAGAAGATTAAAATCATGGGTGTGGTTCTTGAAGATGTTGCAGGTTCCATAAAACTTTATGGCAGGGGCAGCTGAATAACCCTGTGTATGATCCACAAGATTCAACAACATGCTGATCAAACCTCATGGTCAAACATGGCTGCTGATAGAAAATAGGTGGTTCATATTGGCTTGAGTATCCCCATTATGTGACTGCTGTAAAGAAGAGGATGTGGGGTGTTCTCCGTCAGCTTTTATACCCACACTGGTATGCCAAAAGGCATTAAAATATACAAGGCATGCCAGAAAAGTAAGTACCATTGTGGGAAAGGACTCATGAAAACATTTCTTCAGACCGTAACAGCCACCACTGTTCAGACATTTGTCATAGCAGTAATCCAACTTTTCTATGCCCTTTTCATAGAAAGATAATACCAGTTAAGACCTCCAATACTGATCACACTTGCTTACATCATCATAGGTGTTCAAGCACCTTCATCCTGACTGATGATGAAGTAAAAGTGGTAGTCCGAAGATGTGAGATCAGCACTGATTGGCAGGTGGTCTCACTGTTCCCAAGTGAATTGTTTAGTAAGGATTTCAGTGCCACCAGCAGAAATGAAGCATCATAATGATTCGATTGAGAGTTTTGCATCTTTTGTTTTGAATAGTGTGATGGAGTTCTCTCGGTGTTTTGCAGTATCATACCGCTTTCATGGTTTCAGCTCTGAGAAGGAACTCAACAAGCAGAATGCCTTGTTGGTCGCAGAATCCATTTCACCTGACTTTTTGCACTTGCAACTTCATTATGATTTCTTTTTTGGGGGTGGTGGAGGATTGTCGGACTGTCAGTTCCTTCACTCCATAGATTGTTGATTTTATTTTGGAGTGTCATGAAGACCCCAAGTTTCATCACCAGTCACGATTCTATTTAAGAACTCATCTTCCTTATCACTGTATTCAGTGCTGAAATGTCAAAACTCTGCCAAGGTACATAATTTTGTAAGTATTTTTCAAACGCAATTCACAAAAATTTAAGCAATTTATGACTGAGTCATGCAAAACAGTTTTTGAAATACATTCTTATTGTGAACCATGTGTTTCCTCACCCATACCATCAGTGACAACAGAAGGCTGTCCAACACATGCTTCGTCATGAGTGTTTCTTCAACTGTCTCATCCACTTTCTCACCGTAAATGTCTACAAGTTGATGAATTTCAGGTGGCTTAATGTTCTGTGTGTTGGAACTAAACATAACAGAGCACACTTCACAGTCACTGGGCTCAGAGGTTGTCCTAAAGATTTTGACTGATCACTAACAAATATAAATACCACAAAATTGAGCTGCAGTGTCAAGACAATGAACCAGAGAAATGTGTGAACCTACAACACAAGTGCTGCAGTGGCAGTAGAATGATTTGGCAATTACTTTCAGGATGCACCTCATACTTAGGACTTCAAGGGAAGTGCCTGTCGCCTTTTAATGTAAATTTTTGCTTATGATGGAAACTATGTTTAAGCTGTGTGTGTGTGTGTGGCAAGGGGGTAATTAACAGTTGAACTATCTTTGTTTTGTTTATCTCTCTCTAGTCATGACAGGTAATGTGAATCAAGGACAAAGGTACTTTCTGAGTTACCTTAGTCAAGCTCCAACCCTTCTGTCCTGTACAGCTACTTGCTTTTATCCTGAGGTTGTTACTCTCTGGTCAGCAGGTGCTCCTAAAAAAGTTGCATACATTGTGTAAAAAATCTACATTTACAAAGAATTTGTGGGGCCAGACATGTTAGTAATGCTCAAGATATGGTGTGACTATTGGTATAGGGGCAATTCAGAAAATATCACCTGTCTACATTATGGCACAACTGGAATATGCTTGCTCAAATAGTGACAATGCATTCAGCTGAACTGGTAACCAGTGCTTCATATACCAACATCGTCTCCCCCTATAAAAAAAGAAATTTAGAGGCAGTCACATAAAAAAAGCTTCTTTTCCTCTCCTAAACACTCGAAAATTGTGTGTATGTAGTTTGTTTTCATATACAGGGTGTATTAAAAGAGCTGTCACCATTACCTACACTGCTTGCATGGTGTTAATTTGCACACAGATTTCTGGTTGTTCCACTGGAAAGCTTACCAAGACATTTACAGCATAAAACTGATACCTGCTTGTATTTTAAAAAATGTACACAGCTCAAAGGTAGTGCAACTGCAGCTCTGTAGAATTACCATGCCTTTCATGCAGTACAACATTTTTAACCTCTGGGATTTGCTATGAAGTAATTACTCGATGCCATACGAAAAAACAAAACAGCCTCACTGCTAATATTTCTCACATACGTAATGGGAACAATGGAACCAACAAAATTAAGAAGACCATTAGCATTTTTTTTAAATTCATCTATCTTTTACAGTAAATTTCAACCATAAATGTTTCGTAGGCACATTACAACATTAACAAACAGTGCATTATAAATATAATTTGGGACTTCAGTGTGCAACTATATACATGACCATTTTTATTACTTAAGGGTTAATTTTATCAACTTACAGAAACAGTTAGTTTAAGAAACATTTAATCATGCCGATGGTCACCTGTTATCTCACTGCTACATAGTGTTAAACCATAAGCTAGGTGGAAGACTCACTGGACGAAAAATTGTTAGAACTACCTACATACATTGGTAAAAAGCACTTCTGCTGGTCTCAAAATACTTTATTGTGCGCTTCTGTTCCAAATGACAACTTCACAGCTACAGTAATTTCACCAATAAGGTGGGCTACAAATAGGTTGTAATATTCTGACCTGAGTAGCTCTTCAGCAAATAGAGCTACATAATATGTGCTACTGTTTTTACATGACCACTAATGCTAGTCATGTTTACAATAGAAACAATAATTAGGCCCAATACATTTAAAATTGTATGCCTACAGCCAGAATGTACTACTTGTTGAAAATGAAAATTCATCAAAATACTTGTAGTACACACTGAAAAACCTTGCATCCATTCTCTCTTGCTGCAATAAAGCTAAATCTCATAGCCAAAGGCAGTTGTACATTGTTGAGGGGAACTAGAACAGCTAGTAAATGTAACTAAATAATATCTGTATTCATTTGAGTTTGTTTCACCAAGATCCAGATTATGTTGTCACTTATGTCCCCTTGTTCTCACATTAACCGATTAGTTTTCAATTTTGGCCAATTGATACAAGACAGACTTATAACTCCTTCATGTTCATTGTTATTGGCAATAACTTTACTAGCTCTGATAACAATACAAAACTCGATAAACAAGTCAATGCAATCTGTGCCAGCACTTACCTCTTTCAAATTTTGTTTACATTCAGTGCTATTCATTTTGTTCTAAGGCTTGTGTTTAGTATAAATAACCAATGGTGCATCTGTAGGCCATACCAGTTCCAATATTAAAACTGCCTCAATTTGATCCCATAGATTGCCACTTTACTGATGTGGCATTTAATAAATTAAAAACAGCATCTCTCTTGAAATATTTACAAACTGAATACTGCTGAACAAGACGTACATACATTTCGACACAGTTATACAATTGAAAACGTTGACAGATGCTCCAAAAAGTTCTTTTGCAACCTGAACACTGAAACATGTTCTAGGAACTACTTTAAAATGTTAAAATTCTACACTGGAAGACACTCTGTTTCATTTTTATATTACTGCAGAAGGGCAGGAGCAAGATAAGGTACTTTCAGGTTCCAGTACTGACCATGGTCTTACTGTCATCCAGTTAGAAACATTCACACAATGTTAGTCATAGCAGAAGCACTTCCACTACAATGGTTGTGACAAGTATGCTCCTAAACCCTATTATTCTCATTTACTTTTTTGTGGTTTACATTGTTCACTGATAAACAATGGCATCCTAGCAGACACTGTAGAAATAAACTTCTTTGGACCAAATACATGTTAAATGTTTATTAGTATTTCCGTCACAACAATAGAAGGTAAGTAAGGTTGCTCCACACCAAAATTATAAAATTTTTTACTGCCAACACCAGTTGTTCTGCTCCAAAATCAAACTAAATTTTCAGGTCTTCTGTGTGGTCTGCAAGTTCCTTTATGTTGGGAGCATATGTTTTACTTAATAGACAAGTTTTCTAGAACTTGTGATTTAGTAGAAAACAAAGAAAAAACTAAAAGGTGATGAAATGAGAAATTAGAATGTGTGAGAATCACTCCAATTAGGCCAGTGGCTATATAATCTTGGTGGTGCACGGAACTGGGTTCTCAAGGCTGAGAAGAGACAGAAAAATGAAGTGAGATGTTTATGTTCCTTTGAAAGATCTAGAGACACTAGGAAGGATTATGTATGCCAATCAAGGACTATTTAAGACCATGACAGTTGGTCCTCTTGACTAGGGGTGTGAGAGAACAAACCACCTCTTCACCACAGAAGAAAGGGAAAAATATTGTGAACTGCTATGCCAGATAGACAAATGTGTAAATTCGTCAACTGAACACATAACAGGTATTGACTAGTAATAAGTTTCGCCAAAGCCAGTTGTCATTGGTTAGGTCAATACATGCCTAAGATGTCATTTTTCATGAGTAACACTGTGTGAACAAAGAACAGCTCTCAAGCATACTAAACATCAATGACCTGCTGCCTACTGGAATAACAAAGTTTCTTTATGGACCACATTTTGATCACTTGGGAGAAGCAATCTCTAGTTTATAGTGGGCTGTAATGATATCAAGCATAATATCTCACATCACCTCATAACTTTGGCATTCTGCTGTTTTTAGGGCAGTGCTTAACAAATCAAAGAAGTTAGCCGAGATAAGGCACCATTTTTTATAATACCTGCCACTCTGCTTGTGTCATGTTAATGGAAACTGACAATCATAGCACCCACAATGGTTCAATTTTCACTTTCACAAAAAGAAAACCAGACTGTCTGTGGGTTTGGTGTTCAGCAGGGGGCAAAACCTTGTTAGTGGTCTCGCTGTGAGATTCTAATGCCCGTGCTTACATCACCGGGTTTTGAGAGAACTGTCGGAAGGCAGCAGTGTTATTCTTGGCAGGTCCTGAAACACACACAGTGTGGCAAAAATTACTATTGGGACAGCAAATGCATTAAATCACTAGAAACTGCTGTCAGGTAGAACCACTGTACTCAATAACAACCAGAATCATTTCTATAAGTATCGCATATGAGTGCAGCTTATGGAAACTATATGGACATGAGTTCAAAATCCCTTTCTTATCTGCAGGAATTTACACTAGATTATCACTCAACAGCTGTAGTGACCTAGAATAAGTTTATTCATTGAGAATACAGAAAATTGCGACACTCTCATTTCGTTATTTTCAACAGAACAACCAAAGGAAATGGAAAATCTAGCTGAAGAAATTAATAAATTACACCACAAAATTCAATTCACTTCATGTCACTGTAGGAATGAAACATTAACAAAACTTTTTATATAAAATTCTACAATTACCAGGGTTACCATCCATATCAATATAAAAATGTGTTCTTCAGAAGAATGTTTAATCACATGCGTAAAGATCCAATGGATACAAGTGAAAGACAAAAAGAAACACAAATTGTAAAATCAGCTGCCTCCAGTTATGAATACATTCCCGCTGTAATACATAAATTAAACCAACCAGTTTCTGGACAACCACCCACAAACAGAAAGACCATCTTTGTAATAAGCTGACCTTCCTCAAGGAAGATTTCATGCCAACCTCTTCAAGTTGTATGACATAAAAATAAGCTTCTTCACAAGCAACACAATACTGAAAGCACTAAGCAAGAATATCACAAGTCAGGTATGTACAAACTTCTGCAATAAACAAACTGGTAGAAGCACAGGGATGCACTCTGTCCTAACATCCCGAACAAATCCGACTTTGCAGAATGAGTTACTGGGCAAGAATTGTGGCAAACAGTGTAGAAAAGAACCAGGCAAGATATCTGACTTTCTTGAAGGAACTGAAATATCTTTCAACACAGATACAGCACCAGTCTACTTGCTCAATGACAAATCTTGCCTTCACAACTATGAAGACTTCCTATTTCAAAAATAATTAAATAAAAAAAAAAACCTGCCCCCCCCCTCAATCTCTCTTTACATCTTACCTACATTGATATCACTATAAATAATCTTGCATGATATATCTAAGCCTTCTACTCTTGTTTTTAAAAGTAAACTTCATGTACATAGCAAGAGCTGGAAATATTGGAACTTAACTCTATTTTTGGGCATTCATGTTCAGTTTTGATTAAAGTATTTACCCACACACTTTTATTGTCTCTGAGCAAAGTATGTTATATCTTCATAACACGCATCAGTTGTACAGTGCTGGCTAAGTTTAGTAATCAATTGTGCCTCATGGGCATGACTATTGTCTGAAGTAGTGATGGAAGGAATTGACACTTTGAATGCTGCATAGAGGGCTATGTGAGTGTCTTTTCTGAGCAGCACATTGCAAATCATACCAGATAAGCTCAATGTTCAAATCTGGGGAGTTTAGTGGCCAGTGGAAGTGTTTAAATTTAGAAGAGTGTTCCAGGAACCACTTTGTAGCAATTCTGGACCTGCCAACTGTATCATTGTCCTGCTGGAACTGACCGAGTCCATCAGAATTCCCAATGGACAGGATGCTTATGTATGTGTCACCTTTCAGGGTCATACCTAGCCATATACTCCAACTGCATGCCTCCTACATCATTACAGAGCCTCCACCAGCTACAACTGTCCCCTACTGACATGCAGTGTCCATAGATTCAAGAGGTTGTCTCCATGCCTGTACGTGTCCAACTGCACGACACAGTTTGAAATGAGACTTGTCCGACCAGGCAATGCGTTTCCACTCATCAACAGTCAAATATCGGTGTTGATGGACCCAGGTGAGGCATAAAGCTTTGTGTCGTTCAGTCATCAAGGGTACACAAGTGGACCTTCCGCTACAAAAGTTCATATCGGTGATGGTTCACACTCTGACCCTTGTCCATGGCCCAACATTGAAATATGCAGCAATTTGCAGAAGGGTTGCACTTCTGTCACTTTGAATGATTCTCTTCAGTTGTTGGTCCTGTTTTTGCAGGATCTTTCTTCGGCTGCAATGATGTCGGAGATCTTATGTTTTACTAGATTCCGGATATTCACTGAATGCTCATGAAAATAACCACTTCATTCTTACGTTGGAGATGCTTTGTCCCATTGCTCATATGCCAACTATAACACCACATTCAAATTCACGTAAATCTTGATAAGCTGCAATTGTAGCAGCACTAAGCAATCTAGCATCTGTGCCAGTTAAATGTTGTCTTATATAGGCATTGCCGACTGCAGTGCCATAATCTGTATGTTTACAAATCCCTGTATTTGAATACGCATGCGTAAGCCAGTTTTGTTGGCAATTCAGAGTATATACATATCCTGTGAGAAGATAATGATATGTTACCAATCCACATACTGTGATGGAAGAGGTACATGACAGGGAATGTGTTGTGTTGTTTGATGGTTGATGGTATTCTGGGACCATTTTATCCTCAGAAAAGAAACAGTTACCTTGATATGCTCAGGCTGTTACTATGACTGGCTGACTCCCGAGACACAGTCTTTTTCCAGCAATATGGTGCACTGTGGCAGATGTTGCGGACCAGGTGTTACGAGGTATGCTGAAATGGCAGGGGTGGTCCTATTCCCTTGTGTTCTAGGCCAACAGGCATTAGAAACGTGGGCTTGTTTCTGTGAGCACATACCAAGGACAGAGTCTAACAAGCAGCTGTCAACCACATCAAAAATTTAATGAACAAAATCATTTCTGTCCTTGCCACAGGTGATGCAGATATAATGTGCTGAATGTGGATCGATCCTGATAACAGACTGGAAATTGTGCCCACATGTTGAAATTGATTAAACTGCATAAAACTTTGTGACAATACCTTAGGTCTAATTTGTTTGCATGCTGTTACACAACATAAGTGTTCTGTAACTTTTGAGACACTCTGTTTATCCTCTGCCCATTGCAGGTTAAAAACCTTATTGTGCTGTCAGAGCCCTTGATATGTTCTCAGAAAGAGGCTAAACCACCACACATTTCAAGTCACCTGCTGTCCAGTTTATGTGGTGTTTGCTGCACTGACAACATATACATTTTTATGCCTCAATAGTCTTCTGCAAGGGTCCCACTGCATGCAACTTGCCATCACATTATTTGGTTGAAAACTAGTAGACATGGGTCTGCAGTGATTCCTGTTGTGTTTGAGACTGACTGTCAATGGCAACTTACAATGTTCATCTCGATGACTAACTACGACTTAGGATCTTAATGTGGCCACATTGTGTGGTACAACATTCCTTGTAGACAAGCATTTGGGAGAGAATAATCCCATACGAGGAGGGTTGAGGAAAGAGCATGTAAAAGGCACATTATAAAATATGTGATGAGGGGAGGAAAATAACATGGAGTAGCATCTATCGACTCACTTCACTGAGTGGTCAGCATATCTGACTGCCATGCAGTTCATTTCCAGTCATGTCGCACCTTCTCTCTGCTCAGGGAGTGGGTGATATGTTGTCATTATTGATTCATCATCGCCAGCATGAAAGTCACCCACCGTGGTGTCAACAGAAAAGACCTGCAACTTGTCAGCCAAACTTACCCAGCAAGTGACTCCCAGGTATCAATGTCCATATGACCACTTCATTCCACCTAGAGCATTAGAAAGGGAAACGTACCAAAGAGGAACAGTGACCAAATATGCTAAATGTGTTGGGCTATAAACAAACAAAGATACTATTTCAAAATTTAAAAGCTTTTGTCTACCTTGGTCACCAAAGTCTGAACATTATGGCCTTTCCTCAGAAACATACAGTGATCACAAGTCCAAAGTAGCAACCAAAAAGATATCTTATCAGTGTACTATCAGATATGAGGCTCCTCTGAAATTGTCTATGGAGGTTTTTTACTTTCTCCTACATAAAGGGTGAGATGAACTCCACTGATAAAATTCAGGTGGTGGTTCAAAGATGTTTTATGAGTATTTTGGTACAATGGATCTTGGTCTCCTGTGGCTCACTGCAAAGTAATAATGTAATTATGATTTATTTAGTTTGTTACCTTCATTTCTTCTGAAAATACACTGTCCAGCAGACACGTTAATGTGACTACCCGTCAAGACCTCGAATAACCTCTTTTTGCAGTGCACACCGTTGCGAGACATGCAGGAGGAGATTCATGGAAATGATCATATGGCATTAATGACTGGCAGACCCCATCCAGGCTCGATCAGTTGCCTACTGCAATTCTTTTCATTTTATGCTGCTTCTGAGACATGCTTGTTGATGACAAGAACAACACAATGCCCACTTTCCAAGGACACAAAAATCCCGTATCAAACTGGGCTCCCCCACGTGGCTGTGAGGTTCTGTATTAACAGGGGTGTGGAGCCATTACGATTTCATTGCCAAGTCCAGGTGTTCTAGGTTTCTCATGTGAGGATCCACAGACAATACACCCTGGCAGGGGGGTTCCCACAGATTCTCAGTTGGTTTATATCTGAGTCTTTGGTGGTTAGAGGCATGTGATAAACTCGTCCTGTTGCTGTTTTAACCACACATGAGCTGCGAGCTGTGTTGCATTGTACTGCTGGTAAATGTCACTATGCTGAATAAAAACAAACGGTGTGTACGTGTGGACACGGCCCTCGAGGACAGACGGATACATCTGTTGATCCTTTGTGCCTCCCAGAATATCATCACCACCCAGGGAATGCCACAGACTCCCTCCCCTGTTGTGCCCCATTCTGACAGTTGTTGCAGTGTGTTTTGCTTTCAGACATTTAACAATGTGCATTCCAATAGCCATCTGTCATTTGAAATGCCTCTCAGTTCATTTGGGTGGTCAGTTGTTTAACAGATGCACGCCTCTGCAGCTGACATTCACCCCTGTCATCTGTGGCCCACGACTACACCACAGTATCCTCGGCACCAATTCTGAATAGCGCAATTTTGCTGAGCACAGTATACTTTAACCACACTGACATGCAAGCAGTTTACAGACTTAGTCATTCCCAAATGCTTCCACCCTTTCCCCAAAAGCCAATGACAGTGCACATTTTGTCTCCTCCTTACAGTGACAACTGCACTGTTTTCTGTGGCTCCCAACATGCTTTGTATACCCTTCACTGCTAGTGGTGTTGTCTGTGAGTGGTTACTGCATGTCGATTTTGATTGCAGGCAGTGGTCACATTAATATTATGGACCAGACCGTGTATCTACACAATAAAGAAAAAAACGCAGTGTAGCATATCAACTGTATTTTGTCAAAAAATATGCAAGTTTTTTCCACAGAAACGGAAAATTTCTAAATTCGTTCCCCTGTTGAAAAAGAGTGATAATCTTGAAACAGAAAACTGCAGACCTGTCTCACTTCTCCCAACTTTCTCTAAAGTTTTGGTGATACTAATCAAATATAGAGTGACACATTATCTTAATTATGGAATCTGATAAACAGTAATCAGCATGGATTTCTAGCTGGGAGTAGTAGCGAAACAGCTGTACTGGAAAAAACCCAAAGGAAATAATTAGTAAATTGGGAGAGGGAAAAAGTGTTGTCAGGATAAATCTAGAGCTGTCAAAAGCCTTTGACACTGTTGACCACAGCATACTTTTGGAAAAGCTTGAAGCTATAGGTATCAGAGGACCAGAACAAAAAGTGGCTTGAGTAGTATCTGGAAAAGAGGATGACGGTGGTTGGAATTACAGCACCAAAAGAAGTCTATTAGGCCCCTTGCTGTTCCCCATTTACATTAATTATATTCATGTGCCAGATAGAAAAGCTAGAATCAAGTTGTTTTGCTGATGATACTAGTTTAATTGTTTGTTTTATGAAGCAGTCATTGCACACTATTGTGGACCATGTCCTACAAGATACACAAAAATGGCTCAGTGCTAACACTGAATGCAAAAAAAAAAAACTAATTATGTGCAATATGTAAGAATAAGTGAACATGACGACCTACATCTCACTATGGAGGGAAACAACTTGAAAGAGTTCAGTGAGCAAAATTCCTGGGTATGCACATTGATGAGAAGATAAACTGGAAGGACCATGTGGTGAGCTTAGCACTAAAACCCAATTCAGCATGTTTTGTACTTGGAATAATTTCAAGAGTTTGTAGTAATGACTGTACCAGATTAGTATATTTTGGCTATTTCCAGTCAATTGAGGCCTATGGGATAGTATCCTTGAGGAAAAACAAATTGTTGTTTAAATGAGATTTTCAAATTACAAAAACACCCTATTCAGATAATGACCCAGAGCCCACATCAAACACGTTGTAGGCCCCTTTTTAAAGCATTGGAAATTTTTGCAATTCCATCATTATACATTCTGAAATGTCTGTCGGTGATCAAACAAAATCGCGACAAAATGAAAAACCAATACAGGTTACCATACACGGCAATGTAAAAATCTCCACTTACAGGCTGTAATAAGGACCCAAAGTCAGAAACATGTATGTAATCAAGGAATCAAAATTTTTAATGCACTACCAAAACATATCAAAGAGCTGGAAAATTAGGATAAATTTAAAACTCTTATAAAGAACCACATGCTTGACAAATGTTATTACAGCATAAGTGAATAGCTGTGCACAAATGTATAAGGATTTAATTTCATGTGATAAACAAAATTTCATCAGTGAATGTGTCTGGCAAGCCCATAAGAAGATCAATAACCACATGCTTAAAAAATGTCACTAAAGTATAAGTGAATAGCTCTGCTCAACTGTAGAAAAATATATGATGTGGCAAATGAAATCACAACTTCAAGGAATAGGTCTGTCCAGCACATAATTTCTTGTGTCATAAAAACAGTTATTTGTTGTATATTGTAATAAAAATGAGATAAATTAATATGAATACAGCACAAATTTGATCATTGGGATGTTGTGGTCTTAAGTCCTGATACTGGTTTGATGCAGCTCTCCATCCTGTGCAAGCTGCTTCCTCTCCCAGTACCTACTGCAACCTACATCCTTCTGAATCTGTTTACTGTATTCCTCTCTTGGTCTTCGTCTACGTTTTTACCTTTCCTGCTGCCCTCCAATACTAAATTGGTGATGTCTGAGAACACTTCCTACCAACCGATCCCTTCTTCTACTCAAGTTGTGCCACAAACTCGCCTTCTCCCGAATCGTATCCAATACCTCCTCATTAGTTATATGATCTACCCATCTAATCTTCAGCATTCTTCTGTAGCACCACATTTCGAAAGCTTCTATTCTCTTATTGTCCATGTTTCACTTCCATACCAGGCTACACTCCATACAAATACTTTCAGAAACGACTTCATGACACTAATCTATACTCGATGTGAACAAATTTCTCTTCTTCAGAAACGCTTTCCTTGCCATTGCCAGTCTACATTTTATATCCTCTCTACTTCTCCTCAGTTATTTTGCTCCCCAAATAGCAAAACTCATTTACTACTTTAAGTGTCTCATTTCCTAATATAATTCCCTCAGTATCACCTGACTTAGTTCGACTACATTCCATTATCCTTGTTTTGCTTTTGTTGATGTTCACCTTATATCCTCCTTTCAAGACACTATTCATTCCGTTCAACTGCTCTTCCAGGTCATTTGCTGTCTCTGACAGAATTACCACGTCACTGGTGAACCTCAAAGTTTTTATTTCTTCTCCGTGGATTTTAATACCTACTCCGAACTTTTCTTTTACTGCTTGCACAATATACAGACTGAATAACATCGGGGAGAGGCTACAATCCTGTCTCATTCCCTTCCCAACCACTGCTTCCCTTTCATGTCCCTTGACTCTTATAACTGCCATCTTGTTTCTGTACAAACTGTAAATAGCCTTTTGCTCACTGTATTTTACCCCTGCCACCTTTACAATTTGAAAGAGAGTATTCCAGTCAACATTGTCAAAAGATTTCCCTAAGTCTACAAATGTTAGAAACGTAGGTTTGCCTTTCCTTAATCTACTTTATAAGGTAAGTCGTAGGGTCAGTATTGCCTCATGTGTTCCAATATTTCTACGGAATCCAAACTGATCTTCCCCGAGGTTGGCTTCTAGTTTTTCCATTCATCTGTAAAGAATTTGCGTTAGTACTTTGCAGCAGTGACTTATTAAACTTATAGTTTGGTAATTTTCTCATCTGTCAACGCTTGCTCTCTTTGGGATTGGAATTATTATACTCTTCTTGAGGTCTGAGGGTATTTCGCCTGTCTCATACACCTTGCTCACCAGATGGTAGAGTTTTGTCAGGACTGGCTCTCCCAAGGCTGTCAGTAGTTCTAATGGAAGGTTTTCGACTCAGGTCTTTCACTGCTCTGTCAAACTCTTCATGCAGTATCATATCTCCCATTTCATCTTCATCTACATCCTCTTCCATTTCCACAATATTGTCCTCAAGTACATCACCCTTGTATAGATCCTCTATATACTCCTTCCAACTTTCAGCTTTCCCTTCTTTGCTTAGAACTGAGTTTCCATCTGAGCTCTTGATATTCATACAAGTGGTTCTCTTTAATTTTCCTGTAGGCAGTATCTATATTACCCCTGGTGAGACAAGCCTCTACATCCTTACATTTGTCCTCTACCCATCTCTGCTTAGCCATTTTGCACATCCTGTCGATCTCATTTTTGAGACATTTGTATACCTTTTTGCCTTCTTCATTTACTGCATTTTTATATTTTCTCCTTTCATCAGTTAGGTTCAATAACTCTTCTGTTACCCAAGGATTTCTAGCAGCCCTCATCTTTTTTCCTACTTTATCCTCTGCTGCCTTCACTACTTCGTTTCTCAAAGCTACCCTTTCTTCTTCTACTGTATTACTTTCCCCCATTCCTGTCATTTGTTCCCTTACGGTCTCCTTGAAGCTCTGTACAACCACTGGTTCTTTCAGTTTATCCAGGTCCCATCTCCTTAAATTCCCACCTTTTTGCAGTTTCTACAGGTCATAACCAATAGATTGTGGCCAGAGTCCACATTTGCCCCTGGAAATGTCTTACAATTTAAAACCTGTTTCCTAAATCTCTGTCTTACCATTATATAATGTGAAATATTGCAGTATCTCCAGGTCTCTTCCACATATACAACCTTCTTTCATGATTCTTGAACCCAGTGTTAATCATAGCTAAGTTATGATCCGTGCAAAATTCTACCAGATGGCTTCCTCTTTCATTTCTTCCCCCCCCCCCCCCCCCCAATCCATATTCACCTACCACGTTTCCTTATTTCCCTTTTCCTGCTACCGAATTGCAGTCACCAATGACTATTAAATTTTCGTCTCCTTTCACTATCTGAATAATTTCTTTTACTTCATCATACATTTCTTCGTCATCTGCAGAGCTAGTTGGCATATAAAGTTCTACTACTGTGGTAGGCGTGGGCTTCGTGTCTATCTTGGCCACAATAATGCGTTTACTATGCTGTTTGTAGTAGCTTACCCACACTCCTATTTTTTTTTATTCATTATTTAACCTACTCCTGGTTACCCCTCATTGATTTTGTGTTTATAACCCTGTAGTCACCTGACCAAAAGTCTTGTTCCTCCTGCCACCGAACTTCACCAATTCCCGCTATATCTTACTTTAACTTATCCATTTCCCTTTTTAAATTTTCTAACCTACCTGCCCGATTAAGGGATCTGAAATTCCACGCTCCGTTCCGTAGAACGTCAGTTTTCTTTCTTCTGATAACGACATCCTACTGAGTAGAGCTCGCCCAGAGATCCGAATGGGGGATTATTTTACCCCCGAAACGTTTTACCGAAGAGGACGCCATCATCATTTAACCATACAGTAAATGTGCATGCCCTCGGGAAAAATTTCTGCCATAGTTTCCCCTCGCTTTCAGCCATTCGCAGTACCAGCACAGCAGGGCCGTTTCGGTTCGTGTTACAAGGGCAGATCAGTCAATCATCCATAATGTTGCCCTGCAACTACTAAAAAGGCTGCTGCCCCTCTTTAGGAATCACACCTTTGTCTGACCTCTCAACAGATACTCCTCCGTTTTGGTTGCCCTATGGTACGTCTATCTGTATCACTGAGGCAAGCAAGCCTCCCCACCAACGGCAAGGTCCATGGTTCATGGTGATGATGATAAATAAAAGTGGCGAGTGGATGAGTGTGTTATGCATTGCAAGGCAAAACACAGCCAACTGGGCACGGTATAGCAAGAGCCAACGCTGCAGCACACTACTGGAACAGAAACCTTTCATCATTTTCCACTATGGAAGTGTTTAGAGAACGTGAGCTTAAGTCCTAAACGAACATAGTGTGGATGTGTAAGCCCTCAGCCTTCGTGCACTAAATTCTTCTCATCTCAGTACCACAGCCTTCGCCATCGGCGTAACCGTGGAATGCAGTAAGGGGTTGGCTGTTCGACCACAAGAAGCAGCAGCCTGCCCTGAGTTACAAGGGGCTAGCGGAAATTCGCGGGGATTGTCAGCTGCACTGTTTTGCTGCTTTACCTACAACTCAGACTATTGTGGTCGTGACATTTCTTGTACCTATTAAGTGTTGCAACAATGTATTTGTATGATTTCAGCTGTTACAACTGCGACTCTTTGGCATCACGGTAATAGGGTACGGCATTTTTTCGCCTGTTTAACTGCACAGTTTTATTTTTCGCTATCGATTTGCTGTAGTACCTTAGAACATATTCTGAGGTCAAACAGAACGACCTCAACGCGAGCCAGCATGAATTTCGAGAATATAGATCATGCAAAACCCAATTCACTTAAAAAGCACAGTTGTCCTGGTGAGTGAAATGCGGTTCGGAAATCAGTAAACACCGTTTTCCCCTGTCTGCCTTGATCTCTGGTTTTCAGACTGTCGTTCGAGTCGGGTTGCACGTAGTCGATGTTTTCGGAATCAATGCTGCTTAGCAGGGGGGAGCTCATTCAGTCTGAGGTACCTCGTTACGCCTGAGTTCAGAATTATAAATTTTCTGCTTGACCAAGATTTCGTGCCACCGTGAAGACCAGCCTAGACTTCAGGGTGGCTCTAATGCCACTCTTGATTCCTTGTGGATAGCTTGGAAGTTAATGCTGATAATCTCTGAGAACTGTACACAGTCGTATGCGTGAATACAAGGTGCGCTGATAAAAAGTAAAACATTTATTAACTGTCGGCTGCTACTTGGTAATCAGCACGTGATTACCGACGCAAAAGGTAATACAGAGTTTGACAGTAGGCGTACAAAAAATATCTCGTGACCAAAGACGTAAGCGTAGTTATGGCGATTCGCTTCTTAAAAGTTTACAAAAGTACAGATGGAAATTGTGCTCGAATACGTGATACAAATAAAGCAATATACTGATGTGAGTTGGGCGTTTTACTGCTCTGTAACTGGCAACAGGATCGCGTTTACGTGTAAGTTATCTGGGCATCACAACCAATTAAAATAAATTCTCCCCCCCCCCCCCCATAAGCATAAAAAAGCAAATGTCGGACTTGGTAGTCTAGCGATAATGAGCGTGCAGGAACAGTAGAAGTCGCGAGTTCGAATCTCGGTGCCTCTCTTTTTTGTATTTTTAAGTGCAGTGTGCCATGTTTTTGGCTAAATATACCACTTAATCTTTTACCCTTGTTTTCGTCTGTCTGTTGCAGATCCTTTGCTTCAGGAACGGGGAGATGTATCAAGTTGAAATTTTTTTCACATACTGAGGTCGTGTTCCCTTCACGGTGTAAAATATACAGACCTAGAGGGCACTTTCTGTTGACCTACACTAATGAAAATTAGCAAGGAGCAAGGTTTTACAGTACACGTAAAGGAAAAATCCGAAAACTGGCAATTTGTAATTATATCACACGGAAATTGTTATCCAACATCGAACTTCAAATTACAACATCAGTAGTTCTGCGTTCATGTTGACTGGGTCCCAATACTAAACGTCAAATATCGCGCAAGGAATGGCAGTATTGTGTTTCGGAATGTAGCCGTCATCAGATATCCATATGCGATTACTGCATGTGCAAATGTCGTTCAAAGTTGCATGTGAAGCAAAATTTCGCAGAATAGACGCAGTTAGCCTCAATGCAAAACTTCTAATTACTCTAATAACAGTAATACTTAAATATCTTCAACATTTCGCGGTCCTGTCACCAACTGTATAAACATTAATTTTAATAATGAACAGTCTCAGTTGCACCGTTTATCTAGAATTTACCTGTGTTTCAGTCGGGATAACCCAACCTTCTTCACAATAACATATCTACTGTCTGTCCATAGTGGACATCGCCAAGTTAATACTACTAATTCATAAACTATCGCCAGACTGTAAAACTTATCTGGCACTGCCTCGGCCCCACTTCGCGACCGCGATACGGCAGCCACGAGTGCTGTACTGGATCTCCACTATGAACACACAGTAAACACTGTTATTCTGAAGAAGGTTGAGTTATCCCTACTGAAACCTGGGTAAAGTCTAGGTAAGCGGTGCAACAGAGGCTGTTCATTATTAAAATAATAATACTGGTCGCCTGCTTCCTGCATGACTTTGTCACATTTATACTATTAAAATGAAAACATTCTCGAAAATCTTTTAATCCGTGGGATCGGTATCTTGCCAGGATCAATGTCGATAACGGGTGGCCGGCCGCGGTGGTCTCGCGGTTCTAGGCGCGCAGTCCGGAACCGTGCGACTGCTACGGTCGCAGGTTCGATTCCTGCCTCGGGCATGGATGTGTGTGATGTCCTTAGGTTAGTTAGGTTTAAGTAGTTCTAAGTTCTAGGGGACTAATGACCACAGCAGTTGAGTCCCATAGTGCTCAGAGCCATTTGAACCATTTTTGATAACGGGTGAAAATAGTCGAGATTCTCTATTCCCGGAACGTATGAACTGTCTACATACATAATTAAGTTTGTATAACATCCTCACCGAGCGAGTCCATTTTTTCGTTTTTTTTTTTTTTTGTATATTATGCAATGTACCTTTTTTCTCTTTTGAAAATGACGTGTAAGATTTGGCAGTTCATGGATGACTGACATGCAATGATTCAAACCCTTTACATTCTTATGCCTTGTCTTAAATAACAATGCTGCAATGAGACTGAAAATTGAAACCTATTACAGGGTTGCCACAACTTTCCCCCAAGTGAAAGACCTAAATTGTAAAAAAAAAAAAAAGTAATGACCTCTGTGTTTCTGAACGTGTGAACAAAAATCTTAAGTACTAACATCAAAATGTTGTGTAATGAACTGCTTGTAGATGGAGAAAGGAAGCCCAATGGTAAATATGTTTAATTAAGATCACTGATTTTATTTTCATAAAGCGAAACCCATTTGGTGGCAATAATATGCATTTTCTTGGAGTTGCGAGACACATTCCTGAAAGCAGTGATGGTATTTAAAATAATCTCAGAAAAAAGTAGGCCTCTCGAAATAAATGTACAAGGTGGGGAAGAGGTGTGCCAACCAACACTCTAGGTGACTGCAAATAAAATTATGCTTCTTGTTCGTAATTGTCGGTTATTACTCACTGAGTTGTGTCTATTATCTACAGGTATTGTGTGATTTTTTTTCTTTCAATAAATACATGACTTCATAGTGTACAAACTGCCTGCGATTGCCACAAATTTTTTTTTCTTATCGTCCATTCTTTCAAATATATAAACTACTTTCGAAGTGCCAAAATATACTATAATAAATAAATTTTGTATCAAACTCCGCACTGTACAACGTACTTGCTGTGAGACAGTCACGATTCCCGAAATACATCGCCTGGGGCCGAGGAGGGGCACCACAGTCCTAGGTCCATGGTAGTACCCGCACATTAGTGGCAAACTATGGGCTTTGGATCGGCAGGCCCGATCCGTTAGAGAGACCCACAGAAATGGCCTGCAATTTTTGCCCGCCACGAAAGTCCATTCATGTGGCCAGCCATTCACATGTCACAGTCACCACGTCGATGAAATGAGACCGCGGCGATAACACACGCAACGGGTAACTCGAGCAAATACTCTGAGAGTAGTCAGCAACTCACCGTAAGGATGATCGCCCAGGCACATAGAAAAGACCATCAAACTCTATAACTAAATTTTTGGCTACAGCCTTTGTCAGAAAACGAAAGTAGTTGTGACTTTTTTTTACCGCCAGTTCATTTGTCCAGTTGCGGAAGCTGTCAGGCGCTGACGCCACGCTGCAACACACCACTGCCAGGCGGGCTCCATCGAGCACAGCCCCTGTAAATCAGCAACTGCACAGTCCAGCGAGCTAAGAAAGTTGCAACTCGGTCTGCAGAGGTCCTTCGTGCACACGAGACACTAGAACAGGTGGTGCACACAACCGCGACAGTATCAGTGCTGCTGCGGACCTTTCGCTGCATCCACCGTGACTCGTGCGGCCACTGGAGTGTAAGTGTGCCTCCCGGGCAGTCCCGTCGTAGCCGACAATTGGTGCCCAGCATCGACTCCGACTGCACGCCGCCTTCGCTTCCTGTCCACAGTGTTAACTATACAGACGGCGCTTCTACGAAATCGGCAAAAAATTTGATACACCATTTAAAGAATATTATGTTTTTGAAGAAAACTACACTGTCAAAAATTCCCTTTAACTAACAGATAAAATTAAAAACTTTTCCATTTCTGATGATGGTAATTCCGTATCCTTTAACGTAGTTAATTTACTTGCTAACATTCACATTTATGAGACTATTAAAATTACTGATGAGAATCTTCTCCAACACAAAAACCTAATGTACAAGAAATTAAAGATGTCATTAGGTTATTACTTCTGATACTCTCCTACAACTATTTCCAGTTTAACGCTGAAATTTTTTTTACGACCTTAAGCCTTTGCCGTGCCCATTTGTATAGCAAGTACGCTTGGCAACAGTTTTGTTAAACATCACCAAAGGCAGTACTTTAAGAAATTGGTGTCACCTGAGCAATTTTTCAGTCTTTAGGTACGGATCTTTCTGTGAGCGGTTGTATATAATTACTAAACATGGAGCTATTATATCAGCACACTCAGAGGAACTTGACTGGTATACAATCTGGAACGGAAACCTTGCCTTTAATAAATGATTTAAGCTGCTTTGCTACACCGAGGATATATGCTTCTCATTTTGGCACTTTCTGTTGACTGGGCTTAGGGAATGCTTAATTCGTATTCTTTGCTGAAGGAGTTTCGGAAAACCACGTTTCTTAACTCTACTTTAGTGGCACTGTCATCAGTGACTCCACTGTTACTTTCGCCCAGTGAAGGTACTGATTGCGTCTTGACACTGGTGTACTCTATGCATGACCAGAATCTCTTTGGGTTTTTCGAAACAGAGTTTTGTTGCGGAAATTATCAAGAGCATCTCGCACTGTAGTAACCGCTATATTTAGAACTTCTTCAAAACATTGCCAGTCTTGCGGATTTTGGATTCTTTTAGATTTGGCATGCTTTTTCGTTACTTCTGCAACAGCGATTTCACCCGTTTTGTCCATGGGGGATCAGTACCATCACTTATTAATCTATGTGGTATATATCTCTCTCAATTGCAATCGATACTATTTCTCTGAAATCATTCCACATCTTTTCCACGTTTACATGATCAGATCGGAAGAAGTGGAGGCTGTTTCCTTAAAAATCGTTAAGAGCATTATTAGCTTTTTTAAAATAGATGTACTTTGAGTTTCTTTTTGATGGCTGTAGGTGTTACAGTATTCAGTGTAGCAGCAACTGCCTTGTGGTCGCCAATCCCTGTATTCGTCATGATACTACCTATTCATCCAGGAATATTTGCTGCTAAGAGGTCAAGTACGCCTTCGCAATCATTTATGCTTCGAGTGGGCTCACGAACTAATTGTTCAAAATAAGTTTTTTAGAAAGCATTCAGTACAATTTCGGCTGACGTTTTATGCGTACCGCCGCCTTTAAAGGTATAAATTTTCCAGCATATCGAGGATAGATCGAAATCAACACCGACTATAATTGTGGGAGTGGGGTACCGATTTGAAATGAGACTGACGTTTTCTTTGAACTGTTCAGCAACCATATCCTCTCAGTCGGGGTCGGTAAAACGATCCAGTTTAGTCCGATTGACAAGTACAGCCTCTACCCAAACTATTTCGCAGGAACTATCTACTTCAGTTTCACTACAAGGTAAACTACTTCTGACAGCAATAAATACTCCAGCACCAACTATGTTTAATCTATCCCTTCTGAACGTTGTTAGGTCGTTTGAAAAAATTTCGGCTTAACATATTTCCGGCTTTAGCCAGGTTTCCGTACCTATAACTGTTTGAGCTTCAGTGCTTTCTATTAGGGCCTGGAGCTCTGGTTCTTTCCCAACACAGCTACGATAATTTACAACACCGATCGTTTCTACAACCACCTTACTGTGTGTTACCTGCCCCCTTTTAGACAGACGCCATTTCTATGTTTTCCTGAGACCCTCTAACCTAAAAATCCGCCCCCACTACTCGTGTAGTGGACTCCTGACCTATTAAGCGGAATCCGGAAACCCACCACACTATGGCTCAAGTCAAGGAATCTGAGGCCTACACAGTCACATAACCGCCTGAGCCTATGATTCATACCTTCCACTCGGCTCTGCACCGAAGGACCACAGTCGGTTCTGTCGATGATGCTGCAGATTATGAGCTCCGCCTTAAACTCGCTTAACCATATCCGCTAAACAAAAGGAGAGAGAATCTCCTCCAATCCAAAGCGTCACAAGCCATTGGCACCGACTGGGGCCACCACCTGCAGTTGGGTGCACCCTGTACTCTTCATGGCATCTGGAAGCACTCTTTAGAAATCAGGACTGACTCCCCCACCTTGTGCACACTGCCATCCTTCCACACCTTGGCAGCCATGTTACTAAGGGGGCCCAATTACGCGCCTATTATTGGAGTTCCGAACTACCAGCAAACTCACCTTCTGTGAACACCACGAAGGTTCCTCTGGAGGCCCTACGATCGGCCCCTCGCAAAGTCTTCCGCTGCCTGCCATACTTTGGAATGATCTCTCACTCGACCACAGGTGAGGGATCAACCTCAGCGCAGCAGACCAACATAAATGTAGGATAATGACATCACTGCTGCTCGAAGATCTGCAGTCAGAGAAGACAACTCCAAATGCAAGGGGAAAAGACACAAGAATGCTATAAGTAAATATCAGAAACTTATCTATTATAAAGAACATTCCTAGATGTTGAAAGCGACCGAAATTGTTAATTCTACTTACGATGTTTTAAAAGAATTAACTTATATGGTAAAATAAACCAAGTCTGCTTTTCTTCATGGTTACGTGACGTTACGTATATATCTGTTTTGTATTTTTATTCGTCCATGCCTTTCGTTTAAGCACTCACTCAAGCTAAACAGGTCTCTGCTGCCAAGTCATTATCAATTGTCATTGATGAAGGGTGAAAGCAAAGGAAAGAGTATTCACTTTCTTTTGCCTGATGGCGGATTTAGGGAGTTGGGATGCATGGCAAAAGCGCATTCTTACGCGACTTTGGTAAAAATAAACGTACGTTTATGCCGTAACACCGTTGCGTACGTTGATTATGACTCTATGATCATACTGATATACTAAAAAGGACAACCAAACCAGCATCCACTGCAACGTGGATAGTAGTACGAAAAGATTTGTTTTTACTTTTTAGACATTACTCCTGACTCTAGAAAATTCGAAGCGCAAATGACCGTTACAATCGAGTCTGCACAATTCGAAGTTCGAATAATTAATTCTATTTAACTCGACTTTGCTCTAGATGAAATCAGGAAAAATCGAAAAAAATTTTGATTTTCTTTTTACTAACGTATTTCCAGTTTTCTTACATGTTTTTTGCTTTAGTATTTGAAACGGAAGGTACACACAAATGTTCGAAAATACATAAATTCAGCTTCATTCATTTTTCAATTCTGAACCAACTGTCACGAATGGTTGCTTTTTGTCAATTAAGTTTCTCATAAAGGACCTTATGTCTTTGGAGCTAGCGTGTCACTCCTTATTTGTATCTGAGACTTCTGTTCCCAGACTAACCGTAAATGTCTTACCGTTCCGTTAAGCTATAACCTCCGACAAATACCTTTTGTACCCTGCATTGAGTAAGGCAATACTATAAACTTTCGCCTCGCCCGGTCTGCTTGCTCCCGCTTTTTAATACTTAAGAGCAACATTATCTTTCCGCTCGATGATCGTTTGCAGCTTGGATGGTGGAATCCCGAAACAATTCGTTACCTGCTACTTCTCGTTGCATTCCACAGCGTCGAAACTCGTTTCTGTTTTACGAATGTCGGAAACTTCCTGGAAAATATCCTAAAGTGAAAAACGTCTACTTTCTCCGTGGTCGAAGTTCCTTGTGTGACAAAATGGCGTCAGATTTGAATCACTATTAATTACGAGACTGACAGTGCGCAAACAAAGGTTAAGTCCACGTGGTTGTCGCTTATTGCCTGTATTGGCATATGTGGGTCATTGTTAGGAATCATCTTTATGTAAAATTATAAACTGGTGAAGCTGTTAGCTAGGATTGTCATTTGTGTGTCATTGCGATGAACAGCTTAGGGAGCGCCGCTGGAGTAACAGAAAATAAAATATTCGCTGGAATATAAACGAAAATCTATATTGAGTTTAAACCTACGACACATAGGAAGAGTTCGTCTCAGGACTTGTAAATATGCTCTAAATTACAGAAAACGTGAGAAAAGCCCTCCCAGAAGCCTAAATAGGGCAGCGCTGAGAGAAGGTGACAGCTCCCTCAGAGTCGGAAATAAAGGAAGAAATTGCGCAACGCGATAACGTACTCAAAGGCTATATCGTACCCCAGCCACTGAAAAGTCCAAAATTGTGAGTGTGACCACTGTAATAAAGATATTGTTAACTAAATTTCATATTAATATGAAACACATGTTACGATTTTATCCCGACGTTTTCACGAAAAATCTACGGCGCAGACCTGAACTGCACACACAGAAATTTATTTGCAAAGGATTAATAATATGCTGTGGTATTTCATGCATTGTTAAAACAACTGATGAAACAGACAGAATTATCTGGTGTAAGCTAGGCGTTGACTAGTAATTATAGAATGTCTGCGGGTCGTTTTGATATGACAGTCGCCTCGATTAGTGAAGAAGTTGCTTCGGTTTTCTCGAGGCATTTGGGAACAGGTTGAAACAAACGATTAACAACCGTCGACTGCATACAGTCGCAAAGGCTGATTTCAAATGTCTTTGGTAACTGTAAAGCTACTTCACCTGGGTAGGGGGGACAGCTACTAGTCGGAGGTAAACACTTCCCCCTCACAGCGTTCTAATGTTGCCCGCTACACTATGCCACTCAGCGTCCGATGTAAACACAGCTGACAACAGGAAGTGTGACAGGACTACCAGACCGAGTTTAGAGCAGGGAACGGCCGGGGTCCCCGGTGGTCTAGTGGTAAGGGGGTCTGGAGCGTTCCAGCGCCTCGGCTGGGGCTATTCGCCCCAGCTGGGCCGGGGTTCAATCCCCGGCCGGCGCTGGAATTTTCAGATTTCCGAACACTAGCCTCCACCTCTACCCTGGCATGTGGCGCATGCCGGGCACCCCCGTGGGGTCCGTGCTTCGGATCCCACGTGGAGCTCACTCCCTCACTACAAAATATACCTCATTATGCTGCTGCAATCACTTATTTTAAATTTTAATACGCACACTTTCTTCACCAGACCACATCTACATATATTTTCCAGGTACTTTCTACATAAGACATCTCACTGTCGCAAGAAACTGCATAGTATCATGAACATTTGTAGGATTGCAACAATGAAATGAAATCCTCACTAAAAAAACTAATAAGTTTTATTTTCCTTTTTGTGCTAAATGCTGCTAAGATAAATACCAAAACAGCTTTCATTTTCTTGTAGGTAATTATGAAAGTAAGTTTGGCTATAATACTGAATAAATTATCTCAATGTCAAAGAAATGCAAAATATTATATCAATACCATCACACAAGATATTTTCAGGTGTCTCAGTCTGCCTTTTCTTTTTAGTATCCTGATTGATTATACGATAATAAATAAATTCTGTATCAGAAATTGTTTCGTAACCGTTCACACTCAGTGCCATTTATAAGTGTATATTGTCAGCAATTGTAGTTTTAAAACGAACACAGGCCTTTTTTTCAAATTATTCAAGTGTCAAAATGAGATTAAGATAGGATACAGGTCACTAATGAGATAAACTCTTTGTTTGTATGATACAGGATAATTCTCCTGGTCTTATGTCAGCTGAATGCTAAATTAAACAGTTAACATTAAAAAAAAACGAATTTTACTGACAGGTCTACATGTCTCATATAATATTTCTGTTGGTAGTTTCATGACAACCTCTCAGGCTCAGCTTTATATAAAAGTATCTTGCAGGTCAGAAAAGAAATTTTATTACCACCTCTACAGATTCAGTTGGTCTATTGTTGTTGTACTATTGTTGCAATGCGAGAGAGAGACTGCTAATATAGCTGTTTTCTTTTGCTATTAAATTCCGTGCCATATCTCCATTCTAAATGCTAAAAGGCGTGGATAAAACTTTTAGCAATACTATTTCCTTTTCACCACATCGCTGCTAGGTGTCGCTACTGGTCCCTCACACAGTCAGTTGTCTGTAGCGCAGGGCTTCGCTACCAGAGTGCTCTAGCGGAGCTGGCGACGACTCACTCTGCCGGGATTTGCTGCTTCATTCCTGAACGAGTACGCCGGCTTAAATACCCGCTAAATCCTCACACTAAACGAGAAGCGTAATAGCACCAATGCTACATAAGGCAAATCGTGATCAGCGAAACCACCACTATTATAACTGCTTGCTGAAAATACTGATACAAACTATTTAGAGCGGAAGGGAGCACCTTATCGAAGCCGATCTAGAGGAAAATCCATTTGGAGGGAACAGAACCCATATCTATAACATCTTTAGATACAGAAACTTTTGACAATGTTGACCAGAATATGCAGTTTGAATTTAAGATGCAACCAGGAATAAAATATAGCGAGAGAAACATTACTTAGAACTCCACCAGAAATGAGACAGAGGCTGTACAAGTCGAAGGACATAAAAGTAAGGCAATACGTGAGAAGTGAGTGAGACAGCGTTCTAGTCCATTGCCTGATGTTATTCATTCTATATGCAGGGTGTTTCACACTACTCGGGACTGTACAGGGGATTTAACTGATCAAGTTTTACATAGGAATCTACTTCTGAAAACGTCATCTTGCGATGCTACAGAACGTCAAAGTTATAGGAACCGGCATCTACAAAAATAGATGGATCCCACGAAGATGTTACAAACTTTCTAAGATGATGCAGATGGATAAATGCGTACATTTGTGATTATGTCCTTGCACCGGAAAATTATAACAGAAAACCTTCCTGTTACCTCTGACAGCATGTAACGTTATCGTTGTTGCTAGGATGTAGGACAGGAAACTTGCAGAGGCGGTGGTATGGAACGAAAGAAGAAAACAATGTGCAGTACACATAGGCTGTAAGATGCATACATCATGAACCATGAGCACTTGTTCATCATCGCTTGCGTGAAAGCCATCTCCACTATTGAACAAGTGCTTACAGCTCCAGAATTATGCAGTTTAGAGTCCATGTTTACTGCACTTTTTTTCTTGTTTCGGTCTATACTGCCGCCTCTGAACGTTGCCTACCCTACAATCCTAGCAACAACAGTACCAGTACACGTATTCCACTGTCAGAGGCAGGATAACGATTTTCACTTACAACTTTCGACACGTTTGTTTCCGGTACAGGGGCCCTTACCTCAAATCGATACATTTGTCTGTTTCCATCATACTAGGAAGTTTGTAACACAATCACGGATCATCTTGCATATACATACATTTACCGGAGCTGGCGCCTGTGACTTTGATGCTCCACAGCGTCGGTGGGTGACGTTTGCAGGCATGAGTTTCTAAGTAAAACTGCAAGCTCTAGAAGTGTTGTGGCTCAGTGGTCTGAAGAAGATGGTTCTTGCGAGGAAGGAAATATATTTGAAGATGCAAGTAGTGAAGAATTAGCCAATGAACCTGCAGATGTGAATATTGAGGCAGATGGCAGTCCTTCCGATAATATTACTTCATCAGAGTCTGAAAATGGAGTACCACCACAAAAAGGTATAGAAGACCACACATACATTAGTCGGAATGGAGCGATTTGGAAATTAGATCCTCCTGCAACTTTTCGTACGCCTGTCCATAACATCGTAAAGAAGGCACCTAGTCCAGCCCTTGGTTTGAATACCTGTAAACCTAAGGATGCCTGGGACTATTTCATCTCCAAGGAAATGATCATCTGCACAAATATTGAAGGCAGAAGAGTGGCTGCTTTACGTGGAAAAACGTTTTGCTTCCTGGAATGGTGGGTTTTCTTGGTCTTTCACTGCTTTCTGGTGATGAGAAGACTTGGGATGTCCTTATTAGAGAATTATTCTAGGATGAAAAGGAAAATCCTACATAGAAGGCTACCTTGTCAGTAAATAGATTCGAGGATATAAGGAGAATGATTAGATTTGATGACAGGCGTACCCGTGAAGCTCGATCTGCAGATGACGCAGCAGTTCGCTATGTATGGGAACTATTTCTTGACAAGTGTAGAAATAGAATAAATCCCAATCATTCGCTCACAGTTAACGAACAGCTAGTCCTAATCCGTGGAAGATGCAGCTTCACCCAGTATATGCCCTCTGAACCAGCCAAGTGTGGCATAAAAATATTTTTGTTATGTGATCATATGCTTTAGAGGGAACTGTTTACACGAGAAGGAAGCCCCATGAATTTATTCAGAAAAATCTTGGATTGAATGTAGTGAAAGATCTTGCTAAAAGCATTGAATGATCATCAAAAAATATTACTGTTGACAACTTCTTTACTAGTGTGCTTCAGAAGCAAATTACAGTGTTGGGAACAATCAAACAAAATAAATCAGAAATTCCTAATGGGATGAAACCATCTGTCTCAAGAGCAATTCATTCCTCTTTGTTTGCATTTATAGGTGTCATTACAATGGTGAGTTATCTTCCCAATAAGAAGAAGTCTATAGTTCTCATTAGCACAATGCAATACGACAGAAACATTGATGAAACTCATGCAAAAAAGAAACCAGATGCAATAAACTTCTATAACTCTACGAAGGGTGGAGTAGATAAATGGACCAGAATATTCGTTATTACACTTGCAAGAGACAAACGAGAAGATGTCCATTTGCATTATGGATGAATATGATGGACATCGCAGCAATGACCACTGAAATTTTATTTTCCGCCCAACATCTGACATACCATAGTGGAAGAAGTCATAAAAGGCGTTTGTTCCTAAGAGGTTTAGCAGAGGAAATGGTAAGACCTCTAATCGAACTTCATATTCAGATCCCTACTCTTCCAAAGAAAATCGTTGATGATACGCGAAGATGTCATATTGCCGAACCAACTACATGTTTCAGGAAAAAGAAGAAGTTGCAATTGTTGTCCATATAAGAAACACAGGAAAAGTGCTATGACATGCATTAAGTGCAAACCCAACATTTGTAAGGAACATAGTGGCGTTCTTTGTGCTTCTTGTTTGTCACATGTTGAAAACTAAGAAAGATGCAATTTTATGTGAACAATGAATAATAACTTTTCATAAAAATATCGCCTATACACATAATACTGTGAATAATGAGCATGTTTTAATTGAAGAAATTGGTTGTAATAAGTGTTTTAAAATGTAAACTGCAAGTTATAAGTGAATTAATAAAATAATTTGTATATGTTGTTTGTAAAGGAAACTAACTAATAAAAATTCACTCTTAGAGTTTTATATATAAGAAATGTTAATCAGGCCCACCAGATCCTGTCACTGTATCTTAGGAATCTTGCGATATGACAAAAAATTTGACAGAACGAAATTTAACTCCCAAGAATGAATATGTGGAAAGAGGAAAATTTTAAATTAGGTCAGGGCCTTGGAGGCCCTGCATATGCATTCACGTGTGTTTTCGGCACCATGCATCCTAGCGTTAAGAGAAACAGAATGTTTGCATAAAGGCAAACCGCCGGGCTGTCCCCGAGTAAATGATACAGACGTCGAACGCATCCGCCACAGTTTCACGAGGGGTCCGCAGAAATCCGTTCGCCGTGCAGCTCGACAGCTCAGCACGCCCCCGATGTCCGTCTGGCGTCTATGCGTCGACGTTTCTGCATCAAACAATATTAAATTCAGCTACTGCGAGCTGTTCGTGAGGGTGCTAACATCGTGTGAAGTTCCGTAATTTCACTCTTGGCAAGGTGGAGCATGGCTGTTTTCTCCCACAGTTAGTGTTTAGTGACGAGGCAACACTCCATTTACACGGAGAGGTGAACTGTCATAATGTGACAATATGAGGTACGGGACAACCACATGAAGTTGTACAACATAAAATATACTCTCCTAAATTTAATATTTGTATTATGTATTCCTATTTTTTGTCTGCATCCTAGATATTTATAGGCATCTGATTATTCCAGCGCTTCTATGCAGTCGCTGTGGTTATCCAATATGTAATCTTCTTGTTTAGTGTGTTTTCCCTTGCCTATGCTATTTTTCTTACATTTGTCTGTTCCAAAAGCCATGTTTATATAATTGCTGAATACTTATGTTATCTTTAGTAATTGGTTGAGTTGTTGATTTTTTGCTGCCAGTAGTTTTAGATCACCCATGTGTGGGTATGTTCCAGTAATATTGTATCCATAATTTGTATTATTTAGCATGTTGGATAGTGGGTTCAGAGCAAGGCAGAACCAGAAAGGACTTAATGAGTCTCCTTAGTATATTCCACGCTTAATCTGTATTGGCTGTGATGTGATATTATTTGAATTTGTTTGGATATTAAGTGTCGTTTTTCATTACTATGTTTAGGAACCGTATCAATTTAGGATCTACTTTGTATATTTCCAATATTTATAGTAACCATGAGTGGGGTACACTATCAAAACCTTTTCGGTAATCAATGTATGTGTAGTGTAGCGACCTTTGTTTAGTTTTAGCTTGATATGTTACCTCTGCATCTATTATCAGGTGCTCTTTACATCCTCGTGCTCCTTTGCAACAGCCTTTTTGTTCTTCATTTATAATTTTGTTCTGTGTTGTATGTATCGTTATTTTCTGTGTAATGACTGAAGTTAATATTTAGTATATTGTTGGTAGGCATGTCATGGGCAATAATTTGCTGGGTTTGCTGTGTGTGCTTGATCTTTAGGTTTCAGACAAGTTACTCCTTGTGTATGTGTATCAGGGAATGTGTATGGGTCTGCAATGTAACTGTTAAATAATTTATTTAGATGTGAATGTGTTGACGTGAACTTCTTTAGGCAGAAATTTGCTATTTTATCTTTTCCGGTGGTTTTCCAATTGTGTGTAGAATTAATTGCTTTGGTCGCTTCATGTTGCAAAATTATCACTTCAGGCATTTGTGGTATCATCTTTTATGTCTCTGTTTTCGCTTGTATCCACCGTGCATGTCTTTTATGTTGTACCGGGTTTGACCATATGTTGTTCCAGAAGTGTTCCATGTCTGTTATGTTTGGTGGATTGTCTATTTTAATGCGTGTGTTATCTATTGTCTGGTAAAATTTCTTTTGGTTTGTGTTGAATGTTTGGTTTTGTTTCCTTCTATTTTCACTTTTTTTGTATGTTCTAAGTCGTTCGGCCAATGCTTCTAATTTCTGCTTCTTTTCATCTAATTGCTCTATCGCTTCTTGTTGTGAGATTTTACCTAACCTTTTTGGTTTTTTATATGATATTTCTTTTCTTAGAAATTGTGTTAGCTGTCTGATGTCTTCTCTCAGTTTTTCTATTCCGATCTGTAGCCTGTGTTGCCATGCAGGTTTTGTGGGTTTCTTCTGTGTGTTGGTTGGTTCTGATGTCTGTCTAGTGTGTAAATTTAGTGTAGAGAGTGCTCCTATTTAAACCAGTAGTTGTAACTCTCCCATAGTTGTGTTTCCATTTATTTTGTTGTGTATGATTGTGTTGATAGTTTTTATTGTTGTTTCGACTTGTGGGTTATTTGGCGGTGTATGCAAGAATGGTCTAATGTCTGTATTTGTGTCTTTGTATTCTATATATGTCAGCTGAAATTTTTCTTTTATATCTAACATGTGTGTCACTTCGTGTTCTATTTGTACTTGTTCTGGTGGCAGTCTTAAGATTTCGTTTTCCTCTGATTGTTTAATTGATGCGTGTTGTTCTTTGTTTGTTTGTTTGCTCTGGGATGTGTGAGTCCATTACTGTATTATTTTCTTCTTCTTCTGGTTGGGCATTATTTTGTTCCAGTATTTGTTGTTCTCGTTGTTTGATGTTTTCTAATTCTGATTATTACACGGATCTGATCAGCTAGTCGTTGTTCTGTTAAAAATTTTAATTCTGGGCATCTGGTAGTAAATGTTGTGTATACTTGTGATCTGTATCCAGTTGTATTGGTTGCTAGGTTTGTTGCTTGGTATTATTATTATTTCGTTGTTGTTCTGTTGGTTAAACGTGTGTGTAGCGTTGCCAGGTTACTTACTATAGTAATTTCTTTTTTTTTTTTTTTTGCCTTTGCTAGAGCCGTCTTTTAAGTTTGCAGGAGCCACCGCTAGTTGCTTCTATTGGACTGCGACATTACTGTTCTTTCGAAATGTGCCGTTTGTTACTCTTAAAACCAACATGGAGAGCTCCCCAGCGGTGGGGTCGACTTTTTGAAACCAAATAAGCGGTAGTGTAACTCAAGACCCCCCAGTATCAGACCCTACATCCAGGTGGGCCTCCGTTTGCAAGTAACTGACGCAGAAGAGTTCGAAATTTTGCGTCATGCTATATAGCGTTAAGGAAGTCTTATTCCATAGTCTGGTTGCGTGTCATAATGGTTAGGACAGAAGCTTAAGCATGCCTCGTCAGGTGCAGTAAATTTTTTTTTAAATCCTTATCGAAATGACTTTGGTGCCTATTTTTACTCAATTTATTGTTTTAAATGTAATTTCTTTCGTTCTATTCCTTTGTCACATCGTTTTAATCACCGTATGAACTTTTCCATTTGTTTCATTTTTCTTTGCATAATTCTTCTTCCAATCGGAATTTTTCTGAATGTGTATTTTATTGTACCTATCTGTTTGACTATTCAATTACTTCAAAACTCCGATAAATTAATTAAAAAAACAAAAGACGAACTAATCTATTTATATTGACTGTGCATTAACGTGAAAAACGTATTTTTCATTACAAGACGTGCCTTTTTCTGCATGGTAATCGACATACAAATATTTAAAACATAACCTAAATTCTTTGTGTACTATGGAAATGTATGGTAGATGAGGATATGAATGAGAGAAGGTTTTCTAAGTAAAACAAAATTCAAGCAAAGTGAGAAATCGATATAATGAACACAATAACGAAAACACAGGGCCATAAAAATAGGAGAAATTAAATCGGAATTAGTACATGAAGATAATTAAAAGTTCACGAACAAATATTTCCAGTGGAAAATGGATGATAAGAAGAAAAATTAGACCAAATGAGGAAGTTCATATCACTATTGAATCACGTGACCGAGGAGCGGAAATAAAAAAAAAATATATTTACATCAGTTGAATGAAAATGATTATCAATATCACTTCGATAAACACCTAGCATAGATTTCTTCCTCTGGTGAGATTCGAACCCACAACCTCATGCATGTGAAGCTAGTATCCTTTCCAATACCCTCACAACCAACCTAGGTCATTCGGCTTTCTTCACGTTATTGAGTCTCACACAAAATTCCGAATTTCTTTTCTCGTCAGTTCCTCGAAAACGTCTACCCACCAGGATGAATGGCTGCACTGTGTGATACTTGGGTGCTTAACCTACATAACCCTATAGATGGTTACAGAAAGTCGATCCTACCCCTGGAGAAATCTCCTTGTAAGACATAACGAAAGAGTGCCGCCGTTTCATTATATCTACTGATACGGTGGTGGACACACAGTTAGTAGTGTAGCCATAGTAACACAAACGGTCTGAAAACTGCACGATCTAAGCAACGAGGGACTACCTCGCACTTAGTCCAAAGGAAAATCTCCAGAATTACTAAAAGACTTGTAGCCAATGAACCGAGTCCCCTGAAGTCATTTAGTCCGTAGCGACTGCTGAGAACCTTCAGAGCAGTCATTAGGATTCGCACTCTACTACTTCGATGTTACACGTTCGGTGTCCTACTCTATGGAGCTGAGTCATGGACTGTATTAGGCATTTGAAATGCGATCGTATGGAAAAATATTAAGGATACCATCGACAGATTTAGTCAAAAGTACGGCGGTACGAAAATGTAGAAATTCTCAACAGCATCCAGAGAGCAGAACTCGATTGTTTTGGTAGCGCAATTCCGCAACAACAAATAAAACCTGTTGAAATTAATAATTCAAGGAAACATTAATGGCCGGCAGTCTGGACGAGCGTTTCTAGGCGCTTCAGTCTGGAACCGTGCGACCGCTACGGTCGCAGGTTCGAATCCTGCTCTGGAAATGGGTGTGTGTGATGTCCTTAGGTTACTTAGGTTTAAGTAGTTGTAGGTTCTAGGGGACTGATGAGCTCCGATGTTAAGTCCCATAGTGCTCAGAGCCATATGAACCATTTTTTGAAAGATTAATGGAATATGTGATCCACGACGCACAGGATTAACCTGGCTAAATACCTCAAACCAGCAGTTTGGGTTCAGCACTGAATCAATGTTCTGAAAAACCATGGACGGACAACAGATCATGCTATCGATCGGCAGTGTTACTGGAGGACGAGGTACTTAAGAGAGGAAGAATGACAATGCTTAAAAATTACATAAATGCTCACCATTAAATCTAATACTCCACTCATATAATCGCGCTAGCTGCCATTAAAATTAATCTGCAATTGGCATACAGTTAAAATTTTTTGAACCTAGTGCTCTTAACAGCACTCATGTCACCACTTATTTTAATCAATGTATTTATTTTCTCAGACATCCACCATACGAGGACGCACTGAAAAGTAATGTCGACAGATGTTTTACGTGAAAACTCGCAAAGCTTTTTAAATAAAACAAACTTCATTAACATTCTACATTGTATTCTTCACGTCTATAAATTTATTTCTCAAGACACTCACCCTCGGAACCAGCAAAATTTCCCCAACTAGATACTATTTTGTTGACACCGTCACAGTTTATTGTTTGACTATGTTAACAGAGCCACAACCTTACCTCTGCTTGCACCGCTTGAAACAACTGAAGTGCTCAAAGGTTTTCTTAGTTTTGCGATAGACGAAAATCGAGACTGTGTGTAGGATGATCGACGGCAGTGCAAGGACGTCGGCTTGCTGCAGATGCCGCAGCGATCGTGTGTAGTTTGGCACTGCCGTGCTCAAGGAGAGTGTGCTCCACATGCGGACGAAGTCTTCGAATTCGTTCTTTTAGTTTTGTGAGCTCTTTCTCACCCACCAACATAGTCACTCAGATAAGAGAGGTAACTATCCAAAATAAGGATAAACACTTGTTACAAAACGCTCCTTACGCAAAATCAGAGGGCTGCAGATATCCAAAGTAAAGATGTAGAATGTTACTGACTTCATCAAATAAAACAGACCGAGTCATTATCTTCTCAGCACGCCGTCGTGTTATAAGCACAAAAATCCAAAAAATTGTTTCAGAGCAAAGTATGCTGTATTTTTAAGTGAAGATCTTTGTAATGTACATCTGTATTAAACGTTATGCTGGTGATATATGGTGACAATGCGTATTTATATTTACAATGAAGAGAGATTGACCAGTGGCCAATATACAACTAAAACCAAGTTGTCAGATGGATATTAACTGCAATGGATTAGTGGAGAAATACAGGGATGAAGAAGTAGTTCGATTGTCTTGCCGCATGTATGCTGTAGAGCACATCTTCCACCGGACTGCCTTGATGATGCATTGGATGGTAACAGCGTAGTAAATGCCCGGTGGCGAAAAGGTCATGAATTCGTAGACTATATAGTCAGTCAATAGATGGAAAATCCTAGTACACCATCTGAAATGTGGAATTGGTGAAGACAGACAGTCGACCGAAATTATATCGAAATAAATTCATTCTTAACTTGTCTTCAGTTGCGTTAGGTAACACCTCGATAGCTAACACATCTGCGTTCAGAGAATTTATTTCGAAGTGATTTCGGTCAGCTATCTACCGTCATCAATTCGATGCACAAGACCATGAATACTGTCGAAGTTTGGCATAGCAAACGATATTCAATCAGGCAAAGGTATCTGAACCTACAATTTCTGATCAATATGCTAAAGGAGAATGTAATAAAATCAATACCTGAAACTAAAAAAAAGTAATCCGTCGGTTAGCCTCTTCAGTGAAAGAGATTAAAAATAAATCCGTGTTGAAAAGGAGTTAAAAGATATTTTAAGAATACATAATGACTTGGTGGATTTAAGGAGTTTAAAATTTACGTCATTCGTACGAAAAGTTCGTAAAATAAGACAGAAGTAATGTTGTAGAACGGAAAATGTAAAAAAAAAAAATATTTTTTTAAACATGGCTATGCACTATGTGCATAGACAGCCTTAAGCCTAGATAAAATGTGGAGGCGCGATCTTATTACAAAACAACAGGCAGAGCCTCCCCATTGTCGCGGCTTCCTTTGCAGGTCGGAGAAACCGGAGCTAAAATGTATGTGGCCAGAAACACCACGTTGACTCACGGCCGCAGAAGCCCATGACACCCTTTAAGAGGCGGCGAGGCATCTCGTACAGTAGTTATATGAGAGTGAATTTATTCCTCGCTCCTCATGAGACATCATCAAACTTATTTTCCTGCTTCTGGAGTGTCTACAGCGAGTATGAGGGAATCCCGAAACGTGACATCTTACTTTTGTACTGCTCTTCGTTCCACACCTTCAAGGACGAACTTCTTTTCTGTGGCAATCGAACACTTGTACTTCTTCGATGTCATTTTCACGGCGGATCTATGTACTGTGCTTATGCTTTATTGAGAAAACACGGGAATTTTTCAAAGTGTTTAGGGATGAAACGATTATCTTAATAACCGATAAACAATTCCAGATATCGAGTATTACGTACCGGCTGGCACTTCATTACGAAATGTTTACGGGGCTGTCTGTTATGACAGTCGCTTCCGTTTATTGAATGTACCGAACACAGGAGGTTTCTTCGGTAAACAGAAGTTCTTACATGGGTCTTGACAACACGATCGAATTACAGAGGTTCAAATAGTGAGACGCGACTGTGTGGAACTGCATAGGCAGATTTCGGTCTCTGGAAATAATTGTAACTCAACTAAGGACTTTATAGCGACACGAACGTCAGCCGGGTAAATAAGTCCCACACTAAGTGGACATCCAGCGGACGCAGGTAAACACTTCCTGTTACACCACGCCACTGCTGCCTCGGTGTAAACACGGAGGACAGCAGGAAGTGCACGACCACTAGCTGGACTCCAGAGCAGGAAACAGCCGGGGTCCCCGGTGGTCTAGTGGTAAGGGGGTCTGAAACGTTCCAGCGCCTCGGCTGGGGCTATTCGCCCCAGCCGAGCCGGGGTTCAATCCCCGGCCGGCGCTGGAATTTTCAGACTTCCGAACACTAGCCTCCACCTCTGCCTTGGCATGTGGCGCATGTCAGGCACCCCCGTGGGGTCCGTGCTTTGGATCCCACGTGGAGCTCACTCCCACACTACAAACTGTACCTGATTATGCTGCTACAAACATTTAAAATTTTAATGCGCACACTTTCTTCACCAGACTTCATCTACATATATTTTAAGGTATTTAATATATCTCACTATCAAGAGAAACTGCTTGGTATATTTGTAGGATTACAACTATGAAATAAAACCCTTACAAAAAAAAAAAGATTTTGTTTTCCTTCGTGTACTGAATACTGCTGAGGTTAATACCCAAACATGTGCCATTTTCCTGTAGTTACCAGTGAATATGCGAAAAAAAGGTTATCATACTGATTCATATATTACATACTCTATTTCACACATTCTCAGTGCTGAAAAAGCAATAATTATTTCAACGTCATAAGAAAATACAAAATATTACATCAATAGCAAATCACAAGCCAACGCTGTGTTATTTTCAGTATCATGATTGACTATGTGATAAATAAATCCTGTATAAGAAATCGTTTCGTAATAGTTGACAATATCTTTTAAAAATACTTTTCACTAATTGCATTTTCAAAAACGAACAAAGGCCTTCTTTTTTCTCAAATTATTCTAGTATCAAAATGAGATGTTTGATGTGACACAGGTCACTAAAGAGATAAACTCTTTTTTGTATGAAAAACGTTATTTCTCGTGGTTTTATGTGAGCTGAATGCTGAATCAAACAGATAATACTTAACGTTAACAAGAGGAATTTCTTGGGGATTTCACTAACAAGCCCATATATTTGATATAATATTTCGATTAATAGTTATATGACAACCTCTCTGCCTCTACTTTATGTAAAAGTATCTTTTGGATCAGAAAAGAAATTATGTTACTACTTCTATGAGTTAAGTCTGGTTGAATGAAAGAGATTGTAAAGGCCTTAGCCGAAGATGCAGAATGTTACCTTCTCTGCAAGGCATTTGCCATCACTAATGAGTGAAACTGTAAAATAGGAAAAATGGATGACAAACGTCTATTACTGTTGTACTATTATATCACTAACGTTGCATTGCATAAACTTACTTACAGTTCTCGTTGCTGTTCAATATTCTTTAACTCACTATACCGTGCGATTATTTTGTTAACATTTAATATAACAGTCTCCCTGTTCCGAGCCACATATCCATTTTTAATGCTTAAAACTGTGGACAAAACTATTAGTAATACTAAATTACGAAGAGGGAATGATGAATGTAACATGCTGCATACATTAATGTCGCTCGAGATGTAGTTTGCATTATATGTTACGAGAACAGAATTATTTTGTAATGTGTGAAATACACAAAAATACGGTAACAGACAAACCGAGCAGTGATGCCGTAGTCTGTTTTGTAATAATAGTGTAAAGGAAGAAATAAACAGCAACTAGACATTTAAGTCACTCAATATTCGCGGCCATTTTGCGGTTCATCACTTCGCTGCTACGTGTCGCTACTAGTACCTCACACACTTCGTTGCCTGTAGTGCAGAGCTTCGCTACCAGAGGGCTCTATCAGCATCGGCGAGGACTCACTCTGTCGGCGTTTGCTGCTTCACTGCTCAACATCTATGCTCGCTGATATGCTGCTAAATCTTCAGAATAAACGAAAAAAATAACACCAAATATGGCAAATAGTGATAATTGTGAATACTACCGAACCATCTCTTTCATACGTCCTGGCTGAAAATACTGATCCAAAATATTTACAGAGGAATGGAACACATTAGAGGAGACGAGCTATAGGAAAATCGAACACACTAGCCGCTAGAGATCGGTTGAAGAAATTCAACCCATATTTATAACATCTATAGATGTAGAAAATAACTTTTCACAGTTTTGACCAAAATATAGTTTGAATTTAAGATGCAACCAGCGATAAAATACAGTGTGCGGCATGTTATCTAGAGCTCTGCCAAAAATCAGCCAGCAGATGTAAGACTTATAAGAAAGCTGGTAGTTGATAGTTGAGGAGGGAGAGAGAGAGTGAGTTTGCATACAGAAAGTTTCACACGTCGTGCGACACACTTATCGCGTTTGTAGAGGGGACCTGCCTGGGAATCGATGTCTGGAAACGTCATCCAGCGAGGCTACAGAGTATCAAAGTTACAGGCGCTGTAGTCTGTAAAATGTGTGTACACAGGGAGATCCAATGAAGATGTTAGCAATTTTCTATGATGATGGAGATGGATAAATTTGAGGTTATGTCCCTATAACGAAAAATTGGAAGAGAAGACATTCCTGTTACGTGTAACAGTATGTACCGGTAGTGTTGCAGCTAAGATGTAGGGCAGGAAACTTTCAGAGGTGGTAGTATGGACCGAATGTCCAGTACACATGGGCTGTAAAATGCATACCTTAAGAGCTGTGAGGACTTGTTCATCTTCGCTAGCATAAAACATATCTCCACTGTTGAACAAGTGCTCATAGCGCCTCAGGTATGCATTTTGTAGCCCATGTTTACCGGACATTTTTTTCTTACTTTGATCCATACTACCACCTATGAAAGTTAGCAACAACAGTACCAGTACTTGTATTCCGCCGTCAGAGGTATGATAACGATATTCCCTTGTAACTTCCGGAACATGATACATGATCAAATTGATAAATAATCACGGCATCACACTCTACTTACATACATTCGCCGGGGCTGGTGCCTGTATTTTGATGCTCTGTAGCCTCGTTAGATGACGTTTGCATGCATGAGTTACTAGGTAAAATTGCAAGCTCTAGAAATGTTGAACACCTTGTATAAAGAAAGCAACATACGAAACGAACGAGATATTTGGGAAATTAATCGAAGATAAGAAAGAAGAAATAGAAATTGTTTCCAAATCGACCTTTCATTTCGCTGCTGCTGATTTGAAATTTCGTGGCATTTATTCGCTCTGAAGAGGATCGTTCAAATGATTGTCGAAATGTCGTTATTTTAGTTGTTTCACTGTTGTATAATGACATGGCCTAGTACCCAAAATGATTTTCTTAAATTTGTTTGTAGGAATTCTATCGCTTCTCAACGATATTTTCAGAATGATAGTAGTATTTTTTCCTACACCTACCAACTTTAATAGTGCTAGAAATGATGAAAATATTACCTAATACTTTTTGATATGGAGACAGAGACGGTGCTTGGTTTTAATGATAACAATATACAGGAAAATTCAGCCATGTTTCTGCGAAGTAGCATTACGCCGAAATTCTGAAATACATCCGTATATTTCGAATGTGGTACAACAGCTGTAGGTAGGAGACGAGGTACTGCAGAAGTAAAGCTGTTTAGACGGGGCGTGAGTCGTGTTTGGGTAGCTCAGATGGTAGAGCACTTGCCCATGAAAGGCAAAGGTAGCGAGTTCGAATCTTGGTCCCGCACAGAGTTTTAATCTGCCGGGAAGTTTCATATCGGCGCACACTCCGCTCCAGAGGGAACTAATTCTGGAAACAGCTGTATAGTTACTGGAGAGATACAGGATGTTCCAAAATCACGTTAAAAACTTCTAGGGAAATGAGTAATGATATTTTGAAGAGGAGCCCATGTATGGAAAGGTATATCCGTGCTACAGCCGTATGAATACACCTTCGCTAATGTGGTATGCAACAGGGTTATAATCACTGGGGGGGGGGGGGGGGAGGGGGTTACTTACGTCGGATCGTATGATGTCATTTGACAGCTGTCTCCTCTCTGACCTGATTCGAGTCTCGTTCATGTTTCTGTGAGTGTTAGAGGAACATTGCTGAGTACACTTTTGCCGAATATACCGACACGAGTATTCTGTGTGGCGAAGCTCACAGTACTGGAAGAGCTGCTGGTCGCGTTTATCAAGATCGTTGTCCACAGCGTCTGACTCCTCCCCACACGCTTTTCGTTACCATTGCACAACGTCTTCGAGTAAGGGTACCTTCAACGTCATCAGGTGCGTGTGTGGTGCCCGTGGAGACGCAGCGCACGCGAATTGGAAAATATATTTATATGGATATGGTGTCTGTTCTTTCGGACATGTCCGAAAGGACGCTACGAATGTAGTGTGTGGTCATACATAGGTGAGAAAGTGGGTCTCGCGGGAGGCGTGCGCGAGATAATTCCTGTAGTCTCACTATCCTCTGTGCCGTCGGTGGCTCAGATGGATAGATCGACTGCCATGTAAGCAGGAGGTCCCTGGTTCAAGTTCCGGTCGGGGCACACATTTTCACCTGTCTTCGTTGATATCTATCAACGCCCGTCAGCAGCTGAAGGAAATAATATCATTCTAATTTCAAATTGGAAAAGGCCCTCCTGTAAAAACAGTGTCTCTGAAGACCGATTTTTTTTATTCTTTGGTTATTAAAGAGTGAAACTGTAGAACAATAGATGTACTCGGCCACATCTACACTGAAATGCCAAAGAAACTATTATAATAATGCGTATTCAAACACAGAGATATGTAAACAGGCTTAATATGGTGCTGCCGCCGGCAACGCCTATGTAAGACATGTGTCTACCGTAGTTGTTAGATCGGTTACTGCTGCTACAATGGCAGGTTATCAAGATTTAAATGACTTTGAACGTGGTTTTATACTTGGCGCAAGACCGATGGGACACAGCATCTACGAGGTAGCGATGAAGTGGGGATTTTCCTGTACGACCATTTCACGAGGGCACCCTGAATATCAGCAATCCAGTAAAACAATAAATCTCCAACATTTCTGCGGCAAGAAAAAAAATCCTGCAAGAATGGAATCTGAAGAGAATCGTTCAGAGTGGCGAAAGTGCAACCCTTCCGAAAATAACTGAAAATTTCAATGCTTGACCATCAAGTATCAGCTTGCGAAATATTCAATATATCTACATGGGCTTTCAGAGCCGAAGGCCCACTCGTGTACCCTTGCTCGCTGCACAGCACAAAGCTTTACGCCTCATTTGGGCCCATCGGTACGAACATTGGACTGTTGATGACTCGAAACATATTGCCTGGTTGGACGGGTCTCATTTCAAAATGTATATACAGTATGGACGTGTATGGGTATGAATACGACATCATGACTCCATGGACCCTGCATGTCAGCTGGAAACTGTTCAAGCTGGTGGAGGCTCTGTGACGTTGTAGAGCGTGCGCATTCGGAGTTATGTGGGATCCCTGACACGTCTAGATACATTCTGTCTAATCACCTGCATCCATTCGTGTCCATTGTGGATTCCGACGGAAGTGGGTAATTCCAGCAGGACAAAGGAGCGGCCCACACAACCACAATTGCTACAGAGTGGCTGCAGGAACACTCTTCCGAGCTTAAACACTTTCGCTGGCCACCAAACTCCCCAAACATACTGTACGTCTCTAGTAAATTTTATAGCATTAACTACCATATCTGGAATGCCTTGCAAAGTGTTGATCAGAGGAGATCTCTGCTCCCTCTTACTGTTACGGATTTATGGGTAGCTCTGCAGGTTTCATGGTGTCAGTTCCCTGCTGCGCGACTTCAGCCATCAGTAGAGTCCATGCCACGGCGTGTTGAGGCACTTCTGCGTGCTCGCGGGGGCCATAAACGATATTTCTTTGATTCCACAGTGTAACAAATTACTTGTCAATGTGACAGCCTTACCAACATGTTTTCAAATGGTTCTAGTATACGGTACGTCTCGGGAGACGGGTTACAATTTAAAATATGAGTATTATGTACTCAGTCCCCTCTACAAATTCTAGCAGGTAGTGATGGGAATTTCAGAACATCCTGTACGTTTCCAGCAAACTGTATAGCCGTTGTCGTGTTACAATTGGTATCTGCGAATACATTCCACAATTTGTGACAGATCGTGAGGCGCGACTGCAGACGTCCGTAGCGTTTACCCAGGGGGCGTCTCGGCTACGGCCGCTCTGACGGCCACGAGAATAGCCGGAGGTAGAGAGCGCAGCACGGCTAGTTTGAAGGCCACTTTCAACTAGTGTTGCCAGAGGTGTCTCTTTTTAGAGATTCTACGACTCGCCCCACGTAAGCTTTATCTGCTAACATTTCGAAATACACTATCCTATCAATGAGTGTACAGACACCTATTAGTGGACATTAATATGCAGTGTGTCCAACCTTTGTCTCTATGGCGGCTTGAACTCTGCCTGCCGACAATTTACGCACCACACACGGAGATCGTATCTACGTGTTTGTACATGCAAGGCAATACATTGCTCAGCAAGATAGCCATATCTCTCACCAATTTTGAACATTTGGAGCACAATGGGCAGGCTCTTTAAAGCAGGTCGCGATTTTGGCGATGTAATGAACCAACTGAACTGAATTTGGTACCATATCCATCAGGAGGGTATCCACTAACTTTATAAGTCAATGTCAAGCCTAGTAACTGCCAGAGGTGGCCCAACACATTATCGACTTATCAATTTGTGAATCTCTTTGTCTTGAATTAATCATCCAGTTTTTCTTCAACTCTAATCATTCATTTGCCCCTACACGTACAGTCATGCTCAAAACTATCCTAACGCCCGAATTGAATTTCGCCTGATTCACATGCAACCCACATAACGCAACTATCTAGCAGGTCCCCTTATCGCTCCTTGGTACAGTCTTTTGACTATTGAAAATGGTTCCAACAAATCACCACAAGAAAACACTGTTCTGTATCGCAATAACTCAAGATGTAAAGTAATACCACGATACTACAAATATCACGGAACACCTTATCACAGATAAGACTGCCCTTAAGGCTTGTAGCTCACATTTATTACAATAAATGACATACCTGACATTTTACCACTCTCATTATTATTACGTCAGATAGGTAATGCACATTGTAAATTCGTCGAATTCATGATTTACTCTTCAAAGTAACATACCGTACTTATTATTTAACACAAAATAAGATTAAAAATTAAAGGTATTCACGAGCAGCTAATTGAGAATATTTATGAACTTCAAATGACACGACGAACCGTCTCGTTCTGCATATGGATGCAAACTCAGGTCATGCAGACTAAGCAAAGATTTCGTGCCTGACGGAAACTAACAGTCACTCGTGATTAGGCATACAGAGAGTGATATACCTCGATTTTAGACTGAGCCAGTTTGCAAATACCAACTTTAAATTACATAGCGCAAGTATTTTTGCCGGACGCGAATTCCTACCCAGCACCTATTGTCCCTGTTAACGAACGACGAGAGATGTTGAATCTTGGTTCTTAACAAGTAACTTATTTGAATTGCCGTGAGGTAAGGCTTTGTGTTGGACAGGGGTTCGAACTCAGAACTTAATCGGATAGATATCGACGCACAATCAACTGTGACATTTCGGGTTTTCTCGGCAGTAGCTAGATGTTTTAACTGAAATGACGAGACGAAACATACATTTTTTTCCTTCCCAAGACTCCAACCCGGCATCTATCGCTGTTATATTCTAGAGAAAACGAACGTTAAATATGGGTTTGTTGCACCAGCAGCGACATGTGAGCGTGTTTGAACTAGAAATAATATGATGAAGAGTTCAGTGCTCACTGGGAATACAGCTCCACACATCATATCGCTTTTGACTACACACAAGGATACGTCAGCTTCCGAATTTTTGTCCAGCTCGGACTAACATCTTGAACTTACAGTGATCTCGCAAATAGTCCTGTGTCTCACTGGGTGTCAAAACGTCACATATCGTTAGTGTTGACAACGAATGAAAATACATTAAACATTAAAATAATTATCCACCAGCAGATAGGTGTTCTCATGCTAGAGCTTGATAATACATAATGAAATCTATAGTGCCGGGCCAGGATTCGAACCCATTCACGCGCAGTATGTGGAGATGTTGAGGAATCTGCAGTTCTGAACAAACAACAAATAGTAGCCGTGCTGTATTCTCACGAAGGGATCAAATTGAGCGTTAAGTACGGTCTAAGTTGCATTCCCAGTTCAGAACCGATTTTATCGACATACAGAAGCTCAGATAAAATATGGACTAAATGTCCTTTGAGCGTTATTTAAGCATCACAAGACTGCACATACATGCAATCGATTTCGAGGTGCAAAGTGTTTATCTTACTTTGGTGACAGGTGGGCATAAGAGATTTCCAAAAACTTTTTATCGTACTGAAATAATCTTTTGTCGGAAAGAAACAAGATAAGTGTTTTATTTGTATATATTTTGTAGGAAACTGTAATCGTGATGGAAGATTATACACCTTAATGTTTGACACAACTGCTAGGAGAAAACGCTGCATCCTAACCAAACCCTGCGGTTCCTCTCCATATCCCCGTAAGACACGAGCAGGGGATTCTCCACGCATACCGCTACACAGCTGTTCCTAGCACACCTGAGATTTGGCAACATCGTCACAAACATTAGGCAACACTGTGACAATGCAATCACTTCCGCCTATGGTACTGAATTGGCTCACTAAATTTACTTGATATTACCTTTCCATTTGAATGGCTCATGCTGTATAATCCTTACGTAAACTAAGATACTGAGGCAGAAAATTCAATTTTTTGGCTAAAGAAATGCTATTCTTCACATAAGTGGCAACTTTTATTATCTTTCACGATGCGTTATGAGGCTGAGCGACCAATACCATGATGAGAGTGGTGCAAAGGTAGCAGTGTGTTTGTAACCCGGTGGTACCGCCCATGTCTCGTGTCAGAACGGCTCAATCAGTCGTCAGTTCCAACTGAGGTAGGGACCATCGTGTGCGAGCTTTTTTTTTTAAGGAGCTGCGAATTTCCAGAAAAAAATTCTGTATCGAAATCGGAAGAAAACCTTTACACATCAAATCTTCTTGGTAGCTCGACTCAGTAAGTTGTGTTAATCGTCATAGATCATGGCGTTCTGACTTCCAAGCTGCTTCGCAATACCAGCGTCTCTGAAGAAATTCGAATCTATCATCAACGATACGAATTTCAATATTGTTCTTCACTTAAGACTCACATTCCAGGGTGATAAGTATGAAGGAAATGAGCCTCTTGATTACTCTATGCTAAACTTTCCTGCAGACATGTGCTGACAGTGTCTCTAGCAACTTGCTTTTTCTCTGGGTAGCTTCAAATGTGGCAGTTTTGTCGCCTTAAATCCAATTGAATATTCTAAATATCATTTGTGAACAGCGTTCACTTCTCCATTAATTAATTTATGGACCTCAAAAGAAGCAATTTGCCTTAGTAGCTATAGAGCAGGTTCTGATAGGAATTGACGCAATCTTTTTCATCCATTTACCATAGAAAATCAAAGAAAGAAACCAAACATTACATTGCATTTACTCCCTGTGCCTTGAGTAACACATATGAATCCATGACAATAATAAATTATTTGAAGAATCTCCTGTGCAAGGAAAAGAACAGAATGGGACGCTTTAATTATAGCGCACTGGATCAGAAACAATGAAATTAATTCTGTGTCACATTGATGTACTGCATTCTAATGTAATAAAATAATCATCAAATAAAAACGGTTTTGTGCCTCCTTTGCTATCAAGAGTGAAACACAAATCGTAGACAGATTTTATGGGTCACTACTCAACAACATTAAATCATTTTACATGGTTGAGAGTGTGGAGTGGAGCAGATGTTGTCGGCAGAAGGCAGCGCAGTGCCTCAGCCCCCGCCGGTAGGCAGCAAACGGGTCCCAGGGAACTCAGACGCATGCGGTGTTCAAAGGCAGATGCTCGGTAAAGAAATCTTTCGCTAAAACATTGTTGAACCAAACTATTATTACCAGTGTGACACAAAGCGAAATATATTGTAGATTCGCTTGAATTACACGCATAGCTTCAGCACCGAGAGGAAAGGGGCGATAAAAATTTTGTCGTTGTCTGCTTCCGGTCGCCAGACGTCATATTAGCTAGTCTCACGTTTTACCTCAAGACTACGGCCTTAGTCAAGAATAATGTACTAAGACTGAACTCAAGACTTCCTCTGGGAGGTGCCGCAGTCTACAATGTTGCAGATCGAACTTACTGCCGGACACAGTATCCTGAGAGGAGCACGACTGTGTTGTCCACCTTATGTGGACGGCTCGGCGGTCAATGTTTTGCTCTAAGGCTGTATCTACAACACATATTGCATCCTGAACACCTAGAAGAATTAAAATAACAAAAGTAGTTTATGAGAGCAACGTTAACTATGGCGTTCGAAGTATTCATAGTGTTGTGTTCGTGTGTGCAAACGCCTTCCAATGCCCACTCAAGGAGGACAAGGATACAAAGTCTAGCTTCAGTATTATAAAATCGCTACAGTCTGCGGATAAACTCAGACTTGGGTTGATAATTAATTTGAATATTTAGCAATACTATACCCATTGGTGTTAAACTCGTTATTAACCAATGATTCCCACAGCTACAGGGACACTACTTGTGATACTTAGGCAGTGCTATCAGACGAAAAGATCAACCTGACACAAACTGTGGGAAGTTTGTTTTACAAACTTCGTACCAGGATAATGAGCTTTTACGTATTTGGGATGTCTGTGAACGTTGCTGCTTGAGACGATTTAAGACGAAAGTAAATTCCTTTAGCAACGACAATGTTTGAAGAAACCGTCTTAACGGGACTAAATCGTGATTTGTAAATCGTTTACCGGCCGTACTCTACCGCATTTCGCTGATTGGAAGGCAAATAGATTACGGAAAAATGTCACAGAAGGAAAAGGGAGAACGAAATGTCTCCCACTGGAAGGTCATGTTGTCTTATTTAAATGATTACAAAATCAGGTAAAACGACCAGTCAGATTGTCAGTATAAGAACATTACTGTTGTCAGTATGATGTAGCACTGTCCAGGGCCTGTAACGATAAAGGGCCCGTTTAGGTCAGTCATATTGTATAAAGAAGTGGAAGAGAGAGCACCGCTAAATTCCACAATCCGTATGCATTGCAGACACACAGAAATTACTGTTACAGTGTACTAATGGAGCCCAATTAATGAGAGAACTGTGTATTTTCCGGTGAGAGAGAGCACTGGCAAATAATCTTCGCTAAATTAGGTTACTTAATCTGGTGTCACTCTGAGCCAGAATTAATGGCCGGCGGCTGAGTGTAAGGTCAGTGGGCCGGATCCGAGTTTTGCAAGTGCGAAATACTTTCCTACATTATAGAAGCGAATATTAAACTGGAACTAATGTTCCAAAAATTTTGAACTTGGATAGCTTAGAATGAAAATCTTTTTCTTTATTGCAAAGGAAAACAATTGATTTTCTAAAACATTCTCTGTCATACACAACTTGAAACAGGTCACGTCGACCAAATCATATGGAAAAATTGCCAGCGGCGTATATCGGCAGGCAGTAAGATCTCTTGGCTTTTGGTTTGGCAGTACTCGACAGCCATTTCTAGGCGCAAGTAATAGAAGAAAGGCAGAGCGTTATTGTTATCAAGTAACGTCTTCATCGATTACTTTAGTTTTAATGTAATCTATGAGTAATTACTCATAGATATTAACATGAAAAGAATTCTGTAGACAGAGAAAGAACCTCTTCTTGGGAAACTACTTGCATAGTGACCAAAAGGCACGAACTGATATTCAAGTACAGTGTTCCAGCAGCGGCATGAAGAAAATGATAGTAATAATGACGGTAATAATCCAATTATCCGGTAACTTCACACTTTCCAGTGGATCTTCACGAACTAAGAAAATATCTGAATTTGTGAACATTTCAAAATGGCTTCACATCGAGCCTATGATGCCTACAAGGGTCTTTACATCCTGCTGACATGAGAACAGCATAATCTCCGCGTCAGAAGCTTGTTTCTACTTAAACATTTAATAAACTCGCGTTTTATCCACCGTGACTACTTTTGTAAGCTCAGCACATCATCCGTTGCAGCTCACTCCTGGGGCTGGGAAATATGGGCACAACGGCCTGGTGGAACTATCACAGGAGCAATGCGTGGGTTCAGACATTTACTTTTAAGAAGCACAAACAGATTTACTTTGCGTCTGGTAACCTCAAAGGAAAGACGTTATAATCCAGAATTCGCAATACAAATCACGTTCCATCATTACCAACTGGGCAGAGCCAGGTTACGTTGGGAAATGACATAGCGGAAGTCATCGTAAACAGAAATACAGTCGCCAGTAAACTTACTTACATTAGAAAATTTTATTTTATTTTATGAACCGATAGCCATTTAAAGGATGGGGCTCTTATTTTACTTGTAATTGATTCAACTAGAGACGTTGAAAAATTTGGTGCTGGACTGTGATTCGAATTCGTTTCTCCTCTTTCGAGGATCTGAATCTCTCGGGACATTATAGTTCAACCATTTCGTCCCTTTTCGCAAGACTGCAACCTTCTCTAGGTCTCCTCCAAAGGTAAGTATGTGGGTCCGAATCCTGATCCAATACAAAAATATTCATAGTTTCAGTTCAAGCCCTATAACGTGCACACCGTCCCGCTAGTGAAAACCAACGTGCGCTTTTAATGTCTATTCATGTGTTGCCAACAATCGCAATAGGTGTCATTATTTCTTGTCAAACACGCACACACCTTACCGTTGGTGAGTAAGCAACTGATATTTAAGCTATATTTGTGGATGCACGGTAGGCGTGTAGTTAGATTGTCGCATAGGTACAAAAGTTTGTATCCTTAGTTTAGATTCAAACACCTAGCAGCTGGTAAGAAAAACCGATACGTAAATTTGATTTTACTTAATTAACAATACGATTACGTGTTGGGTTCGTATCTCCGTCATATAACTTCACATCATGCACTTAATCTTTAAATGCATGCGCACTTTGTTACTTGAGCATGGAGGTATATCAGACATCTTTCGTGGTTAGTTAACAGGGACGAAATTGTCTTGTTAGGAGTCCCGGTTTATTAAAAAAATTGTCGTCTTTTATTTTCAAGTTTAGATTTCATTACTGGTATTGGCAAAAATTTCGGTAATTCATGACTCTTCATGGATAGCCATCAATATGATATGATTAGATTACATTAGATCAATTCTTGTTTCATAGATCATGAATACGATATTTCGTAATGACGTGTAACGTGTAATTTTAATGAAAGATTTCTTTACATACCATGATTCAATTTCTTTACAACAATTTCTTACTCTCTCTCATTCTTTTTGATTTCTCTCTCTCTCTCTCTCTCTCTCTCTCTCTCTCTCTCTCTCTCTCTCTCTCTATCATACACACACACATTCTTTTTTTCTTTATTTGTTTGTTTTGCTCGACTATCGGCGAGGCATCAAAACGTCTCTGAATGAGCTTCTTAGTTTTTAGTACACTTACGAAATAAATATAAAAATAACTGTGAGAGTTACTGATATATGATGCTTAGTTTTCAGTCAGTTCCGAGTATTATTAGTAACCACGCTCCAGTCCCTAAACCTAGTTACAGAAATGCGAATCAGACGCATTACGTATTCCAGGCCGTAGCAACCGCGACTTGGAGACACCAGCTATGGTCACTTCCCAGACCGCTGTACGATCACATCGGTTCGTCTTCTTTCTGCTGGTACTGTAACTGAGATTTGACAACAAGGCAACGTATGTTTGGCAACTCTGTGATCGACCAGTTGCTTCCTGGTGTGCACGGAATTTATCCTCAAAGTTCACTTGATTTTACCTGTCATTTCCATTGAATAATCTGATTTATTATCGCTTTACGTGTAACAAAAGATTGTAAATTTACGGTTTTCAGCCCAGGAAAGTCGTTGCACGTGGAAATCGCAACTAATCTCGTCCTTTAAATAGCGGTTTACGAGTGCTAGACATTATCGATCTCGTAAGAGTAAGCTAAGACACGTACTTCTACTCCAGCTCTATGGTAATGCGCTGACCTGAGAAATAGCATCTGTTATGGTTCGCACTTCCAGTCTCACTGACTGTAACGTTTTTATCCCTTCTGTGAAAGAGCTACTAACAGTCAGATAAAACATCGATAAGGAAATCGCAAAAAAATACTTTCGGCTCATAGTTCAATGGTGAAAACTTACAATGCTGCACAACGGGTAACTCCTCTTCCCGCCGCTGACAAGCAAATTTTGGGTTTCTAGGAATACAAAACTTTACTTATGAAATGCGACATTTGTACTGCACGACGTTTTCAACAAAGAGATGGCGCAATACAGTAGCTCAAGTGGAAAGAAACACTTCCTTTTCAAATTTGTGCATCCTACACTGTTGGCTGTTCTGTGTAGGTGGCAGGTACGTGATTTTATTTCGGTCGAATTTATGCACTGGGTAGTCGAGGCAGCTAGTTCATTGTGATTCGGTCAACCAAGTAAATGAATTTACTGAACCTGCTGCAAATTACTACAGGAAGCCTGTGTGTCAATTCTCATCCAGTGTGGTGCAACGGCGTTACGATAGAAAAATGAGCCACATACTTATAATATGCTTGAATATCTATGGACTGGGTTCGATTCCAACTTGATAATGATTTTAGATAAGAAGAGACAGATTCCATTCTCTTCTGGCTACACCAAGTGAAGAAGATATAATGACATTGTGGTCTGAAATTGACATAAAAAATGATATTCCTTTTCTACAAAGTAGACGTTAGGATGAATCACAATAAAGACTGGAGCGGCGACACGTAGAAACCTTTCTTGTACTTGTTATTTATTTCTAGTGACGAAACAAACGCTATGTAGGCTCACAGGACATTTAGTCCATATTTTATCTGAGCTTCTGTATGTCGATAAAATCGGTTCTGAACTGGGATTGCAACTTAGACCGTACTTAACGCTGAATTTGATCCCTTCGTGAGAATACAGCACGGCTACTATTTGTTGTTTGTTCAGAACTGCAGATTCCTCAACGTCTCCACATACTGCGCGTGAATGGGTTAGAATCCTGGCCCGGCACTATAGATTTCATTATGTATTATCAAGCTCTAGCATGAGAACACCTATCTGCTGGTGGATAATTATTTTAATGTTTAATGTATTTTCATTCGTTGTCAACACTAACGATATGTGACGTTTTTGACACCCAGTGAGACACAGAACTATTTGCGAGATCACTGTAAGTTCAAGATGTTAGTCCGAACTGGACAAAAATTCGGAAGCTGACGTATCTTTGTGTGTAGTCAAAAGCGATATGATGTGTGGAGCTGTATTCCCAGTGAGCACTGAACTCTTCGTCATATTATTTCTAGTTCAAACACGCTCACATGTCGCTGCTGGTGCAACAAACCCATATTTAACGTTCGTTTTCTCTAGAATATAACAGCGATAGATGCCGGGTTGGAGTCTTGGGAAGGAAAAAAATGTATGTTTCGTCTCGTCATTTCAGTTAAAACATCTAGCTACTGCCGAGAAAATCCGAAATGTCACAGTTGATTGTGCGTCGATATCTATCCGATTAAGTTCCGAGTTCGAATCCCTGCCCAATACAAAGCCTTACCTCACGGCAATTCACGTAAGTTACTTGTTAAGAACCAAGATTCAACATCTCTCGTCGTTCGTTACAGGGACAATAAATTCGCGTCCGGCAAAAATACTTGCGATATGTAATTTAAAGATGGAATTTGCAAACTGGCTTTGTCTAAAATCGAGGTATATCACTCTCTGTATGCCTAATCAGGAGTGGCAGTTAGTATCCGCCAGGCACGAAATCATTGCTTAGTCGGCATGACCTGAGTTTGCATCCATATGCAGAACGAGACGGTTCGTCGTGTCATTTGAAGTTCATAAATATTCTCAATTAGCTGCTCGTGAATACCTTTAATTTTTAATCTTATTTTGTGTTAAATAATAAGTACGGTATGTTACTTTGAAGAGTAAATCATGAATACGACGAATTTACTACGTGCATTACCTATCTGACGTAATAATGAGAGTGGTAAAATGTCAGGTATGTCATTTATTGTAATAAATGTGAGCTACAAGCCTTAAGGGCAGTCTTATCTGTGATAAGGTGTTCCGTGATATTTGTAGTATCGTGGTATTACTTTACATCTTGAGTTATTGCGATACAGAACAGTTTTTTCTCGTGGTGACTTGTTGGAACCACTTTCAATAGTCAAACGACTGTACCAAGGAGCGATAAGGAGACCTGCTAGACAGTTGCGCTATGTGGGTTGCATGTGAATCAGGCGAATTTCAATTCAGGTCGTTCGGATACTATTGGGCATGAATGAACATCACGTGTATCGATTTCCATCGCGCTGGGGTAAGTCCTCCGGGATACGTTTATTCTCCTTAGTGTGTAAATATATTTGGAGCATGTCATTCAAAAACGTTTGAAACGACATAGACGGGAGCGGGTTGTTGTTAGGAGAGCAGAATGTATTAGACTCGCGGATCATGTGGTGTTATTGGCAGAGAGCGAAAGTATGACTGAAATGTTAAAAGAATTGAACAAGAGACGTGAGTAAATTGGAATGAGAAATAATAAGAAAATCGCAAAGTGTCCGGTGATAGGTGCAAGAAAAGCAAGAACAACTATAATGTTAGGCAGGAAGATACACAACAATTTAGTGTTTTTAGATAACTGCGACGTGCTATTATGGACGACATTGGAAGTAATATGGAGGTGAAAATACGTATAGCAATTGCCAACGAGACGTTTCATAACAGGAGGCTTTTATGTGGGTGCGTTGATAGGGGATAAAATAGGCAGGCACAGTGAGAAATGAGGTGGTGTTGAGTGTGAGAACAGAGAGAAATTTTAAAGGTAGCAGGATGAGCAAACACAATTGGCATGGACACTGAATGAGAAGAGATTGTTTATTGATGGTATGGAGGAAAGGGTGAATGCAAGAAGAAGAAGAAGAAGACGATGAACATACCAGGTGATGGACAGCGTAAGAACAGAAAATAGTTGTGAGAAAACAAGAGGGTAACAAATGATGGGACTGCATGGAGAGCTACATGTGAAGACCTGCCCTAGGGCAGAACACTCATGGTGGTGGTGGTGGTGGTGGTGGTGGTGGTGAAGAGGAGACTTATGTAGGATATTTTGCAAAACGCCCATTTTCTTGTAATCCAAATTTAAACAAAACATAGGCAGCTTATAATTTGTAGTCTATAAATGACCGTGAATTGCGTGACAGATGGAACTTGCCAGTATACCAGTTATTAGGACTTATTCCCACTCCACTGACGTATGGAGCGTGCGAACTGTGGCTGCTTAAAAGCCTCTGTGCGTGCTGTGCTTAGTCTCTTCTGGTCTTCACGCTTTCTACAGTTACAATACGTAGGCGGTTTAAGTATATTCCATTCCTACTTTCATCATGTAACGTCAGTTCTAGAAACTTTCTAATTAGGTCTCCTCGCGATACTTTGCTCTTCCACGGGATAGTCTGTGTCTACCATGAACTGCCCGTTAGTCAGTAAGTGGAATAATTGGTTTTCCGACACATGTCACCATGTTACTGTCGCCCTGTCTCCACGTCAGAGAGACGGAAATTCTGTGTGCCACATTTGAAGATGAGACTGTAAAGGTTACAAAACTAGTTAATGGAATTACAAATAGTTCAAAAAGTGAGTTTTTGCAGTTTTCCGTATTTACATTCAATGCACTAGTCACAGGCTCTAGGCGATCCTTAGGGGATATGCTTAGTCGGTTGGGAGCGTGATGTGTCCCTCCGAGATTAATTTCACCTGGGCTTTAAGCGACTCACCGGTCAGCATTTACAGAGCTGCCAACTACATCTCACACCGGGAATATTACCAGGATTAGTTTGCATCGCAGCCTACGGAAGAGAACGCAAATCGAACGAGCATTCGCAGTCATTCCCTCCATTGACCACCATTCGCCTATATTCAACAGTTAAGGATTCCTCCGGAAATATTCCAAGTAGACTTTCTCTGGATATTTTACGTTTGTTTCCAAGCGCCTGCCTGTTTTCCAACGGGTCAAAAAACCTGTGACCATTCGTGCCGCCCTTCTCTGTATACATTCAGTATCGCCGGGCAGTTGTATCTGATTAGGATCCAAGAATCTCGAGCAATATTGGGGGATGGGTCGCAAGCGTGATTTGTAAGCAATTTCTTTTGTACACCGATTGTATTTTCCTAGAATTCTACCAACGAATTGCAGCCAGCCACCGTATTTCCCTAAGACTGCGACTATGTGACGGTTCCATTTCAAATCTCTAGAAATTTTTACACCCAGGTATTCATGTGGGTTGAGCGATTGCGAATTTGACTCGCTGCACTATACTCGTAGGATAAGGTTATATCGTTTTGTGAACCGAACAATTTTACATTTCGGGAACATTTAAACTAAGTTGTCATGCTTTGCACTACACTGAAATCTTATGAGGGCGTGGCTTCTTTCAAACAGAACTTTATTACAGGCAACAGCATCATTTGCGGAAACACTGAAGATCCAAATAGACCGCGTAACCACCGCCCCTTCTCCTCTCCAAATTGCTGTCTCAAAACGGTAAGTCCCATATGTAAACCACCTTCAGAAGTTCGTTCACTTTCCGTATCAGTTAATGTGTTAAAAACTCGACCTGAAGAAACATAACCCTTTGCAGTTGAAGACGCTATGTTGTAAGAGAAGCTAGTTTTTCGAAAACGTCTCAATATTTATGTACTGAACTAGGTGTTGTACAATTCTATAATTTTCAGGTACATTTGGCGACGTATGTGGATACTGTCTGACAAATGTGTTGCGAATAAAGTGAGTAGTAAAGAAGTAATGAAGTGAAACATCAAGCCTGATGCTGACACTTTACTGCACGAACAGCGAAAATGTAGAAGTGATCAAAGTCTTTTTCCTTTCATCATTCTGTCAGGGATGTCAGAGGGGAAAAAAAAGTTTCGCCAAGTTTCGAAATTATGTGTGAAGTTTGTTGGAAGTCGCCACGTGCTGCCTTTCACAAATGCTCGGTGAATATAGTCTCGATAATTTGCGCTCCATGAAATTATGCTGCCTTAGACGAGTACGCAGTTTGTAACTTTTAACGCCCGACTTATTGCGTAAACTTATGCCTTTAAATGAAGGACGGAAGGAGGATTGCATTTAATGTGCTATCGATGTCGAGGTCATTAGAGACGGAGCAGGAGTTGGCAATGCGTCAGGGAAGGGTAAAAGAAGTCCGCCGTTCCCTTTCAAAGGAATCATCCCAGCATTTGCTTGGAGCGATTCAGGAAAGTTACGGAAAACGTATCACGATGGACGGATGCGGATTTAAACGTCATCCTCCCGAATGCGAGTCTAGTGTACTAGTTGACAGCTCGTCGTGTAGAAGCTAGCGTTGCTGGTGATGGGATTCCGGGTTCGATTCACGGCTGGGTTGCGTTCTCCGCCCGGGAAGTAGGTGTCTGTGATGCCATCATTTCATCATCATTCGTGAAGGTGGCGAAACTGGACTGTGTAAAGGTTGGGGCTTTGTACAGGCGCTGATAACCGTGCAGTTAAGCGCCCCAAAAACCAAACATCATCATCATCATCATCATCATCATCATACCATGTACTAACCACTGCGGCAGCTCGTTCGGTATACATTTAAATGAGCAGATTAAGTCAGCATTTTTAGTATTTACATTGACTTCGTTCTTCATAAATGAAAGCAGGAACTACGACAAGACAAAAGAATTGGGATAACGAATGAGAAATACCTGATTGTGCTTCTGTTTGTAGATGACATGATTCACGTTCACGAAATGACCTCCAAAGATCTATATACCACCTGAACGAAATATGCAATGAATACAACTTTAAAATTTCTAGTAATAAAACGAAAATAAGTGCACTCCGAGGAAAATACTCAGTCATTTTAAAACTAGTTTTGGATAATCCTGCTTTAGAACTGGTCTCTTAATCTTTCACTTAGGCTACGCTGTAAGATCTGATTTTTACTCTGATACTTAAAATAAATTACACAAATTCTAAGCTGTCTGTGACACTATTATCTGAATATTGGGCAATAAAGTACAAAAAGATTGTTCCGAAATTCTATAACGTGGTCCCGGTTCCTGTATTATGCTATGAAAGCGAAAACATGGTTAAAAAAAAGCAAAAAAAATCACACGGCAGAGATGAGGTTCCTAAGAAATTCGAAGAGCTGCACAACAAGAAATGATTAGGAATGAAGATACTAGAGAAAAATTAAGTATTTTCAACAGAAACTAAAAAATTCAAAAATATCGTGAAGACTGGTGAGAATGCTACGTCCCAGACTTCCCCAAAATATTCTGAACTACAAACGGAATGGAAGACGTGATATTGAAAGGCCTCGGACGTGGGAGCAATTTCGTTTGAGAGACTATCCCGCACGGCGACTACTGAAGTACTTATACATTATAGAATTCTTAAGTTATACAAGCAAAATAAGTAAGTTTTAATGCAGTTTACGTTCACTGATGCAAAAAAAAATTTTCTTGCTTTTTAAAGTGGGCTATGTTCTTTCTCAGAGTTCAAACTGTCTCCATGCCAAATTTGAACAATATCTGTTAAGCGGTTTGGACTCGAAAACGAAACAGACTGTGTTAAAAAGCAGAAAAGCAACTGAGAGAAAGAAGCGGCGTCGGTTTCTGCAGGAGGCGGACATCATTTTGTAGGACAATGTTCGGGCACGCTCGGTTCAAGTCGTGACTGATTTGATCGGTATATGGGGTTGGGGAGCGCCGCATCACGCACCACACTCATCTACATCTACATTTATACTCCGCAAGCCACCCAACGGTGTGTGGCGGAGGGCACTTTACGTGCCACTGTCATTACCTCCCTTTCCAGTTCCAGTCGCGTATGGTTCGCGGGAGGAAAGACTGTCTGAAAGCCCCTGTGCTCTCTCTAATCTCTCTAATTTTACATTCGTAATCTCCTCGGGAGGTATAAGTAGGGGGAAGCAATATATTCGATACCTCATCCAGAAACGCACCCTCTCGAAATCTAGCGAGCAAGCTACACCGCGATGAAGAGCGGCTCTCTTGCAGAGTCTGGCACTTGAGTTTGTCAAACATCTCCGTAACGCTATCACGGTTACCAAATAACCCTGTGACGAAACGCGCCGCTCTTCTTTGAATCTTCTCTATCTCCTCCGCAAACCCGATCTGGTACGGATCCCACACCGATGGGCAATACTCAAGTGTAGGTCCAACGAGTGTTTTGTAAGCCACCTCCTTTGTTGATGAACTACAGTTTCTAAGGACTCTCGCAATGGATCTCAACCTGGTACGCGCCTTACCAACAGTTAATTTTATATGATCATTCCACTTCAAAAAGTTCCGCACGCATACTCCGAGATATTTTACAGAAGTAACTGATACCAGTGTTTGATCCGCTATCATATAATCATACAATAAAGGATCCTTCTTTCTATGTATTCGCAATACATTACATTTGTATATGTTAAGGGTCAGTTGCCACTCCCTGCACCAAGGGCCTATCCGCTGCAGATCTTCCGGCATTTCGCTACAATTTTCTAATGCTGCAACTTCTGTGTATGCTACAGAATCATCCGCGAAAAACCGCATGGAACTTCCGACACTATCTACTACCTCATTTATATATATATTGTGAAAAGTAATGGTCCCATAACACTCCCCTGTGGCACGCCAGAGATTATTTTAACGTCTGTAGACGTCTCTCCAGTGATAACAACATGCTGTGTTCTGTTTGTTAAAACTCTTCAATCCAGCCACAGAGCTGGTCTGATATTCCGTGGGCTCTTACTTTACTTATCAGGCGACAGTGCGGAACTGAATCTAACGCCTTCCGGAAGTCGAGAAAAATAGCATCTACCTGGGAGCCTGTATCTAATATTTTCTGGGTCTCATGAACAAATAAAGTGAGTTGGGTCTCACACGATGGATGTTTCCGGAATCCGTGTTGATTCCTACAGAGTAGATTCTGGGTTTCCAAAAACTACATGATACTCGAGCAAAAAACATGTTCTAAAATTCTACAACAGATCGACGTCAGAGATATAGGTCTATAGTTTTGCGCATCTGCTCTACGACCCTTCTTGAAGACTCGGACTACCTGTGCTCTTTTCCAATCATTTGGAGCCTTCCGTTCCCCTAGAGACTGGCGGTACACGGCTGTTAGAAGGGAGGGCAAGTTCTTTCTCGTACTGTGTAGAATCGAATTGGTACCCCCGTCAGGTCCAGTGGACTTTCCTCTGTTGAGTGATTCCAGTTGCTTTTCTACTCCTTGGACACTTATTTCGATGTCAGCCATTTTCTCGTTTGTGCTAGGATTTAGAGAAGGAACTGCAGTGCGGTCTTCCTCTATGAAACATCTTTGGAAAAAGGTGTTTAGTATTTCAGCTTTACGCCTGTCATCCTCTGTTTCAATGCCATCACCACCCCGGAGTGTCTGGACATGCTGTTTCCAACCACTTACTGATTTAACGTGAGACCAGAACTTTCTAGGATATTCTGTCAAGTCGGTACATAGAATTTTACTTTCGAATTCACTGAACGCTTCACGCATAGCCCTCCTAACGCTAACTTTGACATCGTTTAGCTTCTGTTTGTCTGAGAGGTTTTGGCTGCGTTTATACTTGGAGTGAAGCTGTCTTTGCTTTCGCAGTAGTTTCCTAACTTTGTTGTTGAACCACGGTGGGTTTATCCCGTCCCTCACAGTTTTACTCTACACGTACCTGTCTAAAACGCATTTTACGATTGCCTTGAACTTTTTCCATAAATACGCAACATTGTCAGTGTCAGAACAGAAATTTTCGTTTTGATCTGTTAGGTAGACTGAAATCTGCCTTCTATTACTCTTGCTATACACGTAAACCTTCCTCCCTCTTTTTATATTCCTATTAACTTCCATATTCAGGGATGTTGCAACAGCCTTATGATCACTGATTCCCTGTTCTGCACATACAGAGTCGAAAAGTTCGGGTCTGTTTGTTATCAGTAGGTCCAAGATGTTATCTCCACAAGTCGGTTCTCTGTTTAATTGCTCGAGGTAATTTTCGGATAGCGCACTCAGTATAATGTCACTCGACGCTCTGTCCCTACGACCCATCCTAAACATCTGAGTGTCCCAGTCTATATCTGGTAAATTGAAATCTCTACCTAAGACTATAACTTGCTGAGAAAATTGATGTGAAATGTATTCCAAATTTTCTCTCAGTTGTTCTGCCACTAATGCTGCTGGATCGGGAGGTCGGTAAAAGGAGCCAATTATTAACCTAGCTCGGCTGTTGCGTGTAACCTCCACCCATAATAATTCACAGGAACTATCCACTTCTAATTCACTACAGGATAAACTTCTACTAACAGCGACTAACTCTCCACCACCGGTTGCATGCAATCTATCCTTTCTACCTGTCTGTACCTTTGTAAAAATTTCGGCAGAATTTCTCTCTGGTTTCAGCCAGCTTTCTGTACCTATAACGATTTCAGCTTCGGTACTTTCTATCAGCGCTTGAAGTTCCGGTACTTTACCAACGCAGCTTCGACAGTTTACCATTACAATACCGATTGCTGCTTGGTCCCCTCATGTCCTGCTTTGCCCCGAACTCGTTGAGGCTGCCGCCCTTTTTGTACTTGCCCAATGCCATCTAACCTAAAAAACCGCCCAGCCCACGCCACACAACCCCTGCTACCCGTGTAGCCGCTTGTTGCGTGTAGTGGACTCCTGACCTATCCAGCGGAACCCGAAACCCCACCACCCTATGGCTCAAGTCGAGGAATCTGCAGCCCACACGGTCGCAGAACAATCTCAGCCTCTGATTCAGACCCTTTACTCAGCTCTTTACCAAAGGTCAGCAGTCAGTCCTATCGACGATGCTGCAGATGGTGAGCTCTGCTTTCATCCGGCTAGCGAGACTGGCAGTCTTCACCAAATCAGATAGCCAGGGAGGGTTTCCTCCAATCCATAGCGACACACATCATTGGTGCCGACATGAGCGACCACCTGCAAATGGGTGCAACCTGTACCCTTCATGGCATCCGGAAGGACCCTTTCCACATCTGGAATGACCCACCCCGGTATGCACACGGATTGCACATTGGTTTTCTTCGCCTCTCTTGCTGCCATATCCTTAAGGGGCCCCATTACGCGCCTGACGTTGGAGCTCCCAACTACCAGTAAGACCACCCTCTGCGACTGCTCGGATCTTGCAGACTGAGGGGCAACCCCTGGAACAGGACAAGCAGCCACGTCAGGCCGAAGATCAGTATCAGCCAGAGACAACCCCGGACTTGCGCCCTTCTGAGCTCAGCTTGATTCCTGACGTGAAGGTAGCGTTCTCGCTTTCCGCGTCTGGGTTCCGGGGTTCGATTCACGGCGGGGTCAGGGATTTTGTCTGCCTCGTGATGCCTGGGTGTTGTGTGATGTCCTTAGGTTAGTTAGGTTTAAGTAGTTCTAAGTTCTAGGGGACTGATGACGATAGATGTTAAGACCCATAGTGCTAAGAGTCATTTGCACCATTTGTCGAACTTTGGGGTATTCGGTTCGGAGCTGTTATGGAGATACGTCAGACAATAGACCGCTCCATTCGAACTACCTATACAACTGCCGTAGTTAGGGGTATCTTGCTCTTTCGACATCACTGGCGATGGCTTATATACATGAGCTGTTCAAAAAATATCCGACCTTTTTTAATTGTTGAAATTAACAATGGTATCAGGGCGCGCATGCGCTCATGTTTTCAGGCATATTTAACACACATACCTGATTTTCTCCACTACTTTGGAACGCTTGCAAGTGGTACACGTTGGATTTAGTATTCTGAGCAAAATGACGTCTTTACATCACATTTGGCTCCAAGCTTGGCAGTTCTCAAGTTGAAACCATCGTGTGTTTGTGGACAAAGTAATGGGTACTGCAGGGCTAAAGGAGTGGTACAACCATTTCAAAGGTTGCCGCTAATCAATGAAGACAGAAGCCAGTTAAGGTACGCCCGCAATATCCGCAAATCAGGTCGTTACTGATCCCGCAATATTGCTGGTGAAGCAGAATGGACGAATCACTATCAGAGAAGTTGCAGTCTAATCTAAAAGCCGTAAAGTCAACTAAATAACTAGGTGTTACAATAACTAACGTCCGCCCGCGGTAGCTGAGTGGTCAGCGCGACAGACTGTCAATCCTAAAAGACCGGGTTAGATTCCCGGCTGGGTCGGAGATTTTCTCCGCTCAGGGACTGGGTGTTGTGTTGTACTAATCATCATTTCATCCCCATCGACGCGCAAGTCGCCGAAGTGGCGTCAAATCGAAAGACTTGCACCAGGCGAACGGGCTACCCGATGGGAGGCCCTCGTCACACGCCATTATTATTATACAATAACGAACAACTTAAATTGGAAAGAACACATAGAAAATGTTGCGGTTAAGGCTAACCAAAGACTGCGTTTTATTGGCACGACACTTATAAAACGTAACAGACCTAAAAAGGAGACTGCCTACACTACGCTTCTCCGTCCTCTTTTAGAATACTGCTGGAAGATGTGGGATCCTTACAAGATAGGACTTACGGAGTAGATCGAAAAAGTCCAAAGAAAGGCAGCACGTTTTCTATTATCGCGAAATATGAGAGAGTGTGTCACACAAATGATACTGGATTTGGGCTGGACATCATTAAAAGAAAAGCGTTTTTCGTTGCGACAGTATCTTCTCACGAAATTCCAATCACCAACTTTTTCCTCCGAATGCGAAAATATTTTGTTGACACCGACCTACGTAGGTAGAAACGACCACAACGATAAAATAAGGGAAGTCAGAGCTCGTATGGAAAGACACAGGTGATCATTCTTTCCGGGTGCTATGCGAGATTGGAATAATAGAGACTTGTGAAGGTGGTTCGATGAACAATCTGCCATGCACTTAAATGTGACTTGCAGAGTATCCATGTAGATGCAAGTATAGGTGGTCACATTTTTACTATCCCCTGTATGTGCATATCGCTTCACACGACCTTTGTTACCTCAATGTCGATATCGGCATCATTTTCGAAATATGTGAGCTTACTTATATTATCTGTAATGTTAATATACAACAGGAACAATAAGGCTCCCAACACACTTCCCTCTGGCACAAGTGGTTACTTTTACACGTATAGACGAACTCTCCATTTAGGATGAGATGATGTGTCCCCCCTACAAAAATATTTTATTGGCCGTACTTTATACGATGCAGGCAAACGGTCAACTACAATTGTTGTTTACTGTGCGGTAACCTCTAGCGTATCAGAAGCGGTGTAGGAAAATGTTTTCAAATGAGTATACGCACTCGTATTTCGGCAGGTGCACAGTTTTGCCATTTCAATTTTTGCACGTTTTTACAGATACCTTTTCGAAAATTTCGAGCAAAACAAATCGAAATCTTTATTACATCACGAAACAATGAAGAAGCAAATGCGGGTTTGTTCGCAAGCCCGAAGCATTATCTGGTACAAGAATCATTGATTTTAATAAAGTAGCTGTCGATAGGTTTTTTTCGTTGCTAACAAATGTAACTGACAATCACAAACTAATGACTTCTCAAATAACTAATTGTGATGAAACAGGCGTCTCGGTTAATGCTAAAAACCAATCGAACAGCGCAGCTTGCAAAGGGAACCGTCCAGTGCGATCGTTAACCTCTGCAGAAAGGGGCGAAACTGCAACCATCCTCATTAGTACGTCAGCAAGCGGAGCTGACATTCCTCCTACGATTATTTTTTCACTAAAGAAGAAGCAGAAAGAATTTGAGTTAGGACTGACAGCAGGAGGTTGCGCTGAGGTCCACAGCACCGCATGGATGGCCACAGAGTCATTCTTTGTATGGTTTCCACAATTAGTGGTATTTTCTAAGACATCAAAGCACGTCCCAGTTCTCCTTATATCAGATGGCCACTCAGCTCATACCACGAACAATGACGTTATGGACTACGCGAGGGAGAGTGGCGTTTCTTCACCACCACATTGCTCTCACAGACTTCAGCCGCTTGATGTTTGTTTTATAAATCCTCGTTATAGTGATCAGCTTCGAAAATGGCTGCGAAGCCACGCAGGGAAAATCGTAACTATCTTTCAAATTTCAACGCTTTTTGGTTCAGCTTTCGTCTAAAGCGCAACAATGAAAACCGCTATTAAAGGTTTCGAAGCTACTGCAATATGGCCCACGGACCCATCCATATTCAAGACGCACACTTCCTATCGGCACACACAACTGACAGCGGACGTGATAGGCCGCCAGATGAAGGGGTTATTATATCTGAACAATTGGAATTGCCTCCAACTAGCACACCAGCTGAAAAAGACGACTCAAACGGGCTGGATAATCAAGGGGACGAGGTTTCAGCGAATTGTTACAATGAACTGCCGCCTAAGAATAACAAAGTTATTGGGGCTAATTGTTCTAATCTTGGGTGCTCTTGGATGACAACTGACAACACAACCTCCTCATTTCATATTTCACCTGAGATTCTGATTTTCTTGTCAAAAGTTAACGAAAGCAAGAAAAGAGCGAGACTGAAAAGGGGAACAACGTTGTTTTAACTCATTCGCCGTACAAAAAAGAGTTAAAAGTCATTAATGGGAGAAATAGAAAAAAGAACTTTGACAAAGAAGAAAGAGCAAACAGAAAACTTTTTGCGAAAGAGAATAAAATTAAGAACTCAAAAACGAGAGAAAGAGCCTGAAGATAAATGGAAGAAAGGAGTAAGAATACTATACTAACGAGAGTGATTATGAGGTAAGTTCTGACTGTCAGTGTGTATATTGTGGTGGGTTATATTCAAAATCAGTTGGAGGTTGGGTCGCTTGTTCCACGTGCAGAAAATGGACACACGATTCTTGTGCAGGAATAGATAGCGAAGATGATGAGTGTCTCCCCGTATGTGAATTTTGTAAACAGCCTCAAGAAAAGGATACGATACATGAAAACTGTAGTTTGACATTAATACTCACTTTAAACTAAAAAAAATAACGAGCAAGCCAATATTTTCTGCATTTCCGATAATTTTATACGTTTTTGTAATCACTTGTATTTACCACCCCATTCTGCCGCGTGCAAATGATATAAATTTCTGTTTTTGAGTGAGAAAATATTGTTGTTTTATTTTATGGCAATGTTCTTATATTTTTGTGATTAATACATCATAATGTGTTCATATAAAAATTTGTAACTCTCTTATTTATCAATTTTGTACATTTAATCAAAGTTTTCAACTGTGTACCCCATTATACCTTGGATTCCCCAACGTGTCGGATAAGAAAGATAAAAATACAATCACTACTCGTTTCTTCAACGACAATTTAAGCGGTGTTCTGTGGTTCCTCCCAGAGTTCATCACGATATATTCCGAAAAAAATCATAGTTAACGAACGTTATAAATTGCTCTAGAAACGAAGGCAATCCCAGTTAACATTTAATAAGGCCACTGGTATCCTTCGAAATGCAACTAATCAAAGTAATGCAGAACGTCGTGGGTCACAGCGGATGGGTGGAATCGAAATATGACATTTACCCACGATCGCTTCTTTTTGTCAATTTGTGCCATTAATTTCTCTGCTCCCTAATCTGATTTCGTATCTCCCCATCAGCTATTCGATCAAAACTTTTTTAGCATTCTTCTACACCACCACATTTCGGAAGTTTCTAGTCGTCTCCTGTTTGGGGAACCAGGCATGTTAACTGCTGATTCGCAATATATTTATTCCGAAAGGCAAAAGGAACCCCGAAAACAATGAAAATAATTTTGTTTATTGGTGACTGTACCAGTTTGATTTACACTTAGTGCGAATATGAAAGTATTTTATTCCAAATCCTTATTTGAAGGTACTAAAATGTCGGTTTAAATGGCAGCTTGCTATGTAAGACATGCCCACTTGTTTCTCTGTGCCATCTCTTCTTTGAGATGATAAGCCTAGGGACATTTTACCCGTAGTTTTTGAGCTTTCACCTATTGAATACATTTTTTCTTGTCTCGTAGTCAGTTGTTTGCTACAGTAGTAACGTTTCTGAACAAAACAAATGCCAAGATCTACCCACAAAGTTTTCGAGAGAAGTTCTAGAAGACTTGCAAGAAATAAAAAAGTAAATATCATGAAACAAATGTTATGTTTTTGTACAGCATGCATACTATTGGAAAGTGAAAGAAACTATGAATTTAAATGAGTGCATGTACGACGTTAAGTGCAATGCAACTTTAAATTTTCCATAACTTTTCTAACTAAATGTACCTTTCCTCTCAAACTATTTATCCCAGAACCATGGAATTCTAACGGTCAGTTTTCTTACTCGAGGGCATGAAGAGTCGAGGGATATGAAAGGGAAGCAGTGGTTGGGAAGGGAGCGAGACAGGGTTGTAGCATATCTCCGATGTTATTCAATCTGTTTGCTGAGCAAGCAGTAAAGAAAACAAAAGAAAACTTCGGAGTAGGAATTAAAAACCATGGAGAAGTTGTATTATAATGAACACTATGGTCTTTTTATTTTTGAAATTTGCCTGCAAAACCTCTCTTTCAAAATTTTTCTAAAAATTTCAGTATTAATATATTATTCATGAAAAATTGTCAGCTTGTTGGAAAACAGTGGAAATGCATGTAAGTAATGTTTTGTGTTTTACCGTTAATATAACACAACTTAGAATAAGGATCATATAAATAGATCAGTTAACATGGTGGAGATGGAAGATAAGTTCTCCCCGTGAATATTGTGTTTAAAAACAAATGAATATTTTCCAATCAACAGCTCATTTCATGAAGTCATAACTAGAAGTGAATAATCTCCACAAAAATTGGTAAGTTAATTACTTTGGTGCAAGAAAGTCTCCATCATTAAGGAGAACAATGTTTTCAATAACTTGCCGGCAGCCACAAAAAGCTTTACTACTGACAGATTTCAGTTTACGAGGAGCCTAAAGGATTTCTTGCTAACCATCTCTTCCGACACCATTAATGAATTGAATTATTTATTAGAACTAGCGCGCGCGCGCGATTGAGAGAGTGTGTGTGTGTGTGTGTGTGTGTGTGTGTGTGTGTGTGTGTGTGTGTGTGTGTTTTAGAGAGAGAGAGAGAGAGAGAGAGAGAGAGAGAGAGAGAGAGAGAGAGAGAGAGAGAGAGAGAGAGAGAGAGGGGGGGGGGGGGGGGGGTCAAATAATACGTGTACAATCAGAAGTGTGACTAAATTTTCATTCCTCGTTCATGATCAGTCCATTTGCGGTCTGTGGATAGTAAATTAGCATATTATTTTCCCATTGAGTATCTCCCCATTATGGATCAATTTCAATGGAAAGTACATATAATCTAACCCTCTTGTCTGCCCCACTTCTGTTGAAGGTTACACATGAGACAAATACCTTGTTGTTGTTGTTGTTGTTGTTGTTGTTGTTGTTGTCTTCAGTCCACAAACTGGTTTGATGTAGCTCTCCATGCTACTGTATCGTGTGGAAGCTTCATCTCCCAGTACCAACTGCAACCTACATCCTTGTGAATCTGCTTAGTGTATTCATCTCCTGGTCTCCCTCCTCGATTTTTACCCTTCACGTTGCCCTCCAATATTAAATTGGTGATTCCTTAATGTCTCAGAACGTGTCCTACCATCCGACCCCATCTTCTAGTCAAGTTGTGCCACAAAGTTCTCTTCTCCAGTATCCTATTCAATACCTCCACATTAGTTATGTGATCTACCCATCTAATCTTCAGCATTCTTCTGTAGCACCACATTTCGAAAGCTTCTATTCTCTTCATGTTCAAACTATTTATTGTCCATTATTCACCTCCATACGTGGCTACACTGCATACAAATACTCGGAGAAAAGACTTCCTGATACCTAAAGCTATACTCGATGTTAGCAAATTTTTCTTCTTTAGAAACACTTTTCTTACCATTGACAGTCTACATTTTATATCCTCTCTACTTCGACCGTCATCAGTTATTTTGCTCGGATGAGACCCCCGGCAAGCACACAGAGTGAACACTGGCCTTCTTCCCCGACCTTTCCGCTATTTCCCTAAGGGGCTCCATCACCAGCCTAACGTTGGAGCTCCCAATAACTAATAAACCCCTCCCCCCGTGTGCCTGCTCGGACCTTGCTGAAGGAGCAGCCACATGTCCATTCACAGGCAGAGCGGGCGATGCCACACGGCCAGCCTCCACATTGGCCCTCCGCCTCGTGCGCCGCGAACGCCGCTGAATCCGCCACTCCCCTTGGGGAGAGGGTGGCCAGCCGCGCCCGGTACCCGCGAAGATGTCTCGACAGCAGGGACAGTGGGTGAAGCATCTAACACCTGGGGTGCACCATGCGACGCACTAGACTCCCCACTGCCGCTACACTCCGAGGCAGCAAAAGCAAAAACACACGGAAGAAGAAGTGACAAGTAAGAAAAATACAGTTAATACTTAAATTAAGGTAGCTCGCTGCACAGCAGACGTGAAGCAGACGGCGGTTAGGGCGACACATGAACTTACAACATAAAAGTAATAACAGATAAAAATACATGTTCATGAACCTGAGAGAAAATCAGTCCATAAGTTTAAGCAAACGCTATCAGCAGTACAATGAGAATCAGCTTAATTTTTCAATTAACTCCTCGACAGAATAGAAGGATTGACCCATGAGGAAACACTCCAGTTTCGATTTGAAAGCGCGTGGATTACTGCTAAGATTTTTGAATTCGAGTGGCAGCTTATTGAAAATGGATGCAGCAGTATACTGCACACATTTTTGCACAAGAGTTAAGGAAGTCCGATCCAAATGGAGGTTTGATTTCTCCCGAGTATTAACCGAGTGAAAGCTGCTTATTGTTGGAAATAAACTAATATTGGTAACAAGAAACGACAATAAGGAATATACATATTGAGAGGCCAATGTCAAAATACCCAGACTCCCTGAACAGAGGTCGACAAGAGGTTCGTGAACTCACACCACTTTTTGCCCGAACCTCTCGTTTCTGAGCCAAAAATATCCTTCTAGAATGGGAAGAGTTACCCAAAAACATAATACCATACGACATAAGTGAATGGAAATAAGCAAAGTAGACTAATTTACTTGGCGAAGTATCACTCACTTTCGGTACCGTTCGAATAGTGAAAATGGCAGTATTAAGTCTTTGAACAAGATCCTGAACGTGAGCTTTCCACAACACCTTACTATTTATTTGAACACCTAGGAATTTGAACCGTTCAGTTTCACTAATCATATGCCTATGCTGTGATATTAAAACGTCAGGTTTTGTTGAATTGTGTGTTAGAAACTGTAAAAACTGAATCTTACTGTGATTTAACGTTAGTTTATTTTCTACAAGCCATGGACTGAGGTCATGTACTGCACTACTTGAAACGGAGTCAATGTTGCACACAACATCCTTTACTACCAAGCTAGTGTCATCAGCAAACAAAAATATTTTAGAGTTACCCGTAATACTTGAGGGCATATCATTTATATAAATAAGGAACTATAGCGGCCCCAACACTGATCCCTGAGGAACCCCCTCCCCCTTGACAGTACACCACTCAGATCCCCCATCACACTGTATTACGTTCCCCCATTCCTGCAGATCGTTCCCTAATGCTCTTCCTGAAACACTGTACAACTTCTGATTCTGTCAGTTCTTTCAGGTCCCATCTCCTTAAATTCCCACCTTTTTCCAGTTTCTTCAGTTTTAATCTACAGTTCATAATCAATATATTGTGATCAGAGTTCACATTTGCCCCTGGAAATGTCATACAATTTAAAATATGGTTCCTAAATCTCTGTCTTACCATTATATAATCTATATGAAATATTGCAGTATCTCCAGGTCTCTTCCACGTATACAACCTTCTTTCATGATTTTTGAACCAAGTGTTAGTTATGATTAAGTTATGCTCTGGGCAAAAGCCTACCAGGCGGCTTCCTCTTTAATTTTTTACCCCCATTCCATATTCACCTACTACGTTTCCTTTTCTTCCATTTCCTACTGTCGAATTCCAGTCACCCATTAATATTAAATTTTCATCTCCCATCACTATCTGAATGATTTCTTTTATCTCATCACACATTCCATCAATTTCTTCATCATCTGAGGACTACTTTTACGACTTTGGTAGGCGTGGGATTCGTGGCTATCTTGGCCATAACAATGTGTTCACTATGCTGTATGTAGTAGCTTACCCGCATTCCTATTTTTATTAATTATTAGACCTACTCATGCATTAGCTTCATATTAGCCTTCCTAATACTTAAATCTATATCCGATGTTAACAATGACGCCGGTGGATGGACTATCACGAAATTACTGACCGTCGAGAATGTCACAAATATAACCGACAAGCTAATGGGCCCTTCACAGGAAAAGGTTTTTTGCCAGAAAACGGGGAAAACTGAAACCCAGCAAATGAGTAAAAAAGTGTATATTCGCTAACAAAAAAAATAGTGTACGCACACAACTTACACAACAATAGTCTGGGATTACTCTATTACGTAATACAGTTTTTGTGATTTATCTTGCAGCTTTAGTTATTTTTAATTAAAAGAGGCTTTAAAAGGACAGAAAGAACGTGTTGGACTACGCTAGAGATCGTTCTGTTAGCACAGTCTTTACTTTGTAATCACTTTCGTTGACTTCGGCAACTCTCAACAGAAACCTCCAACCTAACCGAGACAATGTGCTACGATACAGCCGAGATCATGACAAGAGAATGGGCTACATCACACTCGAAGTAAATGTATATAGGTAAGGATCCCCATGACCTGTATACGTCTGTTATAAAAAATCTCCAAGCCACTCTCCTCAAATAGACCGCAATCTTCTCTTGACCTTCAACTGTTACTATTTCAGAATTGAAAACCAGATTCAAAGAAAATTTGGCTACAAGGCACAAAACTAGAAAAATAAAAATAATAAAAGTGAGAACGTGAAACATGTTAGCAATAACCATAAACAGGAGATTTTACAGAAAATAAAATTGAGAAAGGAAATTATTAATATTATCGACCGTTTAGGAACTCTAGGCTACGAAAGGGATGAAAACACATATCGAATAAGTGGTGGAAGAGTTAGTGTGTTTTAAGATTAAATCCAAACAAGAATTAGAGAAAAACATATCGACGCAAGGCCTCTATTACGAAAAATTGCTAAATCTCGAGACAAATTGTGTCCTTCTGTATTTGATGAAATGTTTTGGCCCCTAGTACGGATGAAACAGTATCTGCAATATCAACAGGAACTTCGGATGTGTGTTTCATATTTCATCCAAGCCTGCAGTCTATAAATATTTAAACAAAATACTATAACAAAATACCACTACAGGGGAATTACTTACGGAGTAGTTCTTGGTAAAGAAACACAGGACACAATTACGTATGTGGGCTTAATACGAACTACAACTGTGTTTATAAATCGCTATAGTTGCCTTGGACTAACGACGAGCGAATATCAATATAACCTGTACGCTTTTCAAAGCTGTTATCCATGAAAAAGCTAAACCACGTATCGCGAACAAAATACTATTTAACACCGAAACAATGATATTAGCTGACAATGGGCACAGACTTTAGTCAATGGGCACTGTTGAAAATTTGTGCCAGACCAGGATTAGCACCCGAGTCCCCTGGTTACTAGGGAGAGGCAATGATCACTGTGTCCGAATTACACAGTGGTCAACAGAATATCACGAACTGCCCGAGCATGCCGTTCGTTAGATCCAAATTCTCAATTTCTCCATAGACTGCTAATGCACTGCTCCTTGAACATAATCCTCCTCCCCTTAATTATACAGTACATGGCCAAAAAAACAGACACCGAATATATGCAAACTTGGCCTTACGAACATTGCAGACGTCGTCTATGTAACACACGTCAAACTTCAAAGAATTTACCAATTCGTTGCATTGTTTACTATAGACCACAAATCAAGTAACGTAAAAAAAGCACTGCGTCTATTGAGATCATGATTCAGAGTTAAAAAAATCTAATAAGTCGCCTACATATTACAGTTGCTGCCGAAAGAGGGGAACCATTCTTTCCCATAAAAGGAAATATAGTTAAAATTACGCTTCTATTTCGGTTAGTTTCGGCGGTTACTAAAATTTGCAGTGAAAGTTACATAGTGGACTCTACCATCCCCCCACCAGAAACGTAGTTATCGTGGCTGTTGTGAGACTTTTGTACACAGCTAGAGAAAGAATGTTGAATGTGGCGCGGACGGAAACACTAGGCTACGCTACAGGGCAACCTGCTCGCACAACGTTTAGTCGGCATTCATAATCGTTGGCGTAAACAACTCTCAATCAAATTACCCACTTCCAACCTAACTTAGATCTCGGGCTACACTACCAATCGGCCTGTCATCACAACCAAAATTTCATTGAGGGGGATGGGGGGATTTCCTGTATCTCTCTCTCTAGACAAAACTGTCAGTTATTGTAGACTTATTGTCAGTCTTAACTTCAAGATTTACTAATGATAAACACTTTTGAGACGGCTCATAATTTTAGAATAGTCCTCTTCGTCTTACTTGGCATAAATTGTTCGCTGGCGTCCCAGCAGCTAGCTCCCTCAGTGTCTGCTTCTGCCATCGCACCACGCCAGTCTGCTGTTGTCCTAGCAGACCGAACGCACCGCACATCCACCTTCGGAACCACTCTCTGGCCAGTTAGCAACTGAGCCGAGCACTGTTTACATCGTGAAAGGAAAACTATGCAAAGATGTACACTCGAATGGTACGACTGAGTAGCACACACACAGTAATATCTGAGGAATGTCCTTCGACACGCGCAGAACGAAATTCTTCTCGCGAACGTACAGCGTCTCTGAAAAAAAATCTCGTGACTATATTCCGGCGTTACGGCCAGGTTCTCATACAAATGAGCAAAAAAGGGTACATTTGAAATTTTTTTTTGAGGCAATGAAAATACATTCGAAGGATCTGTTTATGAATTACGAGTGATCATACTATGAGCTTAATTTTAGATTTTCAATAAAAAAATGGCGCCGGTAATTATGATTTGATCAAGGGCCTGCGAGACTGGAGTACGCAGAGTGCGTGCAGTGTTGCACCTCAGATGTTACCTGAATTCAAAAATGGGTAACATCAGTTGATACTACATTATTTCTCTGAAATTGAAAATGGATTACATCAGTCGATAATACATTAAATTTATGGGAGCGCATACCTAACCGCAATGAAACAACCTTAAATTTAACAATACAGTGCTAATTCGAACTTTGAGTTCAATTTTTGTGGGTTTGTTTCACTCCTTATGCCTACACAAAAATTAGTTAATATTAACAAATGTCATATTATAGCTATAAGCTCCTAAGAAAAGTGTACTTTTAGGGGTCAGAGGTAGAAGTTAAGAGATCGAACCACTTTTAATTTATGCTGCATGCCGTTCTGAGAAAATCGTTACTCGAAAAAAAAGTGTTCAAAGTTTAGGGAAAACATTTAGTTACATTATTACTTCGACTTGCATGAACTGAGTGATACATATATATTTTCAATGTCAGTGAAAACGAATCTGAAGTCAGATTTTCAATATTCAAAACACCTAATCCAATGCGGAGGGCAAACGATTATGTTTTGACCAATTTTTACCAAAAATGTATTTTCGTTATTTACTTTTAGTCTGCAATTCAAGGAGTATTTATCAACCCTTCCTCGAGCTCTGATTGTTCCTAGACAGCAACTTCCTGTTCTTCTTGGCAGGAAAAGCCGATCTGTCTAAGCTGGCAGCCTGCACTTGATATTCGTCCGTATTTTCGGTGAGTATGTTTGCATGCATTCTGCAGTATGAATCATTTTGAGCACGTGCGACACGGGACGAGTTTTCATCTACATCTATATGGATACCCTGCAAAACACATTTAAGTGCCTGGCAAAGGGTTCATCGAATCACCTTCACAACTGATAATTAATTGAAACCCTCAACTGCCGACAGGTGTTGTTGATATACTTCGATGGGGACAGCTGAAAATGTGTGCCCCTACTGGGACTCGAACCCAGGATCTCCTGCTTACATTGCAGACGCTCAATCCATCTGAGCCATCGAGGACACAAATGAACAGCACGACAGCAGGAATTTATCCCTCGCACGTTTCCCGTGAGACTCACATCCCCAACCGTCCACAATCCGCATACGTAATGTACTTAATAGGTACTTGTCCATCCACTCATTACTGGCTCACACTAAGGTGACGATTCCCGTAAGAGTTCGAGCAACCTATGCGCATTCGCACAGACGAAGGTCAATGGCTGGGTAACGTTTAACCATAGATATGAAGATAGTAACTGTTCTCGAAAGAACAGGCGCCACTGACGACCGTGCAGCTCTTCTAGAATACATGATAGACCGGCCGATGTGGCCCAGCGGTTCTAGGCGCTTCAGTCGGGAGCCACGCGACCGCTACGGTCGCAGCTTCAAATCCTGCCTCGAGCATGGATGTGTGTGATGTCCTTAGGTTAGTTAGGTTTAAGTCGTTCTAAGTTCTAGGAAACTGATGACCTCAGATGTTAAGTCCCAAAGTGCTCAGAGCCATTTGAACCATCAGTCCCTATGTTTACACACTACTTACAGTAACTTATGCTAAGGACAACACATACACAGCCATGCCCGAGGGAGGACTCGAACCTCCAACGGGGGGAGCCGCGCGAACCGTGACAAGGCGTTGGAGACATGGCGGGTAGCCCGCGCGGCTCACGGCAGCCGTGACACTGCTTCAAACAATGGGCTGCAGAAACTTTTGTAAAGCACGGACTAAAAAAAAAAACTTTCCGTTCCTAGAGTCTAGACAAGTACACCTTTAAAAATGCAACTACAAAGAAATAGAATTTTCGAACGTTTTGAATGAGAACCTGTCCTTATGGAACACCGTTGATCAAATGTCACAGGGATTATGTACTCAGGTTTCACATGTGGATTAACACTTTCTAATCAATATCCGGAATGAGCAGGGCTTAAAACTTTGAAGCGTTAAATTTCAAGGGCCGTTCTCTTGTATGCAAATAGTTTCACAGTAGAAATTTCTCTAGTTTTATTTATTAATTAATTCATTTATTTTTTGCTGTAGGTAAAGAAGGATAGCATTGTGAGGAGGGGGAAGGGGGGGGGGGAGGAATCTTGCATCTCCCACCTTGGAATTCTCAGTACAGAATTTTTATTCATTACGAGATTCTTAGCCACTTGCAGAAGTGATTTCGAGTGATTTTGCAAAACTTTTCTTTTAGCCAATCGTAGCAACTATAGGATTCCGTTCCTGCTGCATGACATGTCTCGGAACTTAAACTGACCAACTCATTTGCATAAAGAGCTAGCTTATCATTCGCTTCTTTACTTGCGTAGACCTTTCATGGTCTGCAAAGAATTTTTTTTCTTTAATCGTTTTTTTATGTCTTTTATAAACTGCAACACTTTCTAAACTTTCTAAACTTAACGCCATTGAAGCATGGTCTTTTACTGAAGGACCAAAAAGCACTACTGACAGCTAGAGTCCAAGGTTTTTGTTAATCAAGCCGTTTGTAATTTTGTGGTGATATCTCCGTAGAGTGTTTCATTCCCTAACGCATATTTCTTTATATCTAATTGAGAAGTGAAATACCGGTTTCCATAGATGCAAATTTAAAATATTTTAATATAACGCAATAAATATTACATTAAAATTTTCATCCCCTTATGCTCGAAGTTCCAAAACCAGTGAAACACGTAGTTTTTAAAAATTGTAAAAGATTAGCCGAATACGAATTGTCAGATATATTTATTAATGCTTTCATAATGAACCATTTTCTGAAACATCTCACACCCTTTAGGGGTTGGGTTTTCAACAACAATTAAACACGTATTCTTCTATTTAGAACCGAGGAGCCAAATTCAAATCTTCATCCATTTAATTCTAAAAATGCTTTCATAGTGAAATATTTCATAAAACTTTTCATCCCTTATTTCACTCTATTAGTGAGTTAAATTTCCAAAAGTAACGAAACACACTTTTTTTTTTACATCGAACCGAGATGTCAAATACCTATTTTCATAGATGTAGCTTTAAATATGCTTCAGTAGTTCTTTAATAATGATTTATTTTCAAAAACCTTCACTAATTATTTTATCCCCCAATGGAAGAATTTCGGAAAATGCTAAAAACCTGTTTCTTTTTTGTTTCTGACTGAGACACTAAATATCAATTTTCGTAGTTTTCTAGTTATAGCTTCAATAGGGACATAGGGAAATATTTAAAAAAAAACTTTCAACCCATTTTTCACCCCCTTAGGAGTGAAATTTCGAACAATCTCTTCTTAAACGATGCTTTCAGCAAGTCCGTATACTTTGCAGGTTGGGTGGAAGGCTATGGGTCAGTGAAACATGTGCCACTATTGCACCTTCTTGGAGGTTGTAGTTCCAAAAACAGTGAAACACGTATTTTTCAATAACACAATTTTCATAGATTTCGCTTTAAAAATTCTTTCGCACTGAAATACTTCCATAAAACATTGCATCCTATATTACACCCCCCTTAATGGTTGAATGTATCAAAAACAGGTTTTCATATATTTCATGAAACATTTCATCCTCTATGAAATGGGGTATGGTAGTGACACACCAAAATCACAATAGTAATCCGTTGTAGTTGCTACATATTTTATTACAATCAAAAACATTATAAAATCACAATCACAATAATAGAGGAGACTGCCTTACAAGGCCAGATCAGTTGGACAAATAATAAATAAATTTCGTTAAGCTGAACGAGACCTGTAAAACGTGAAATTTGAATATGACTAGGTAAATATACTTAGGTAAAGCTTTACTTAAATAGCACAAATGTCCATAAAATTCATAGCAGAACTCTCACTACTTGCAATCAGGGGAGAAACAGATTAAGCGTAAGAATACAGATATTTAAAGTTCGGCTAGCCAACTTTCCTAAACAAAACTATATAAAAAATGACTAAAACAATTAAGGGGGTCCTTTAATTTTGACCAAACGGTCCTTCAAATTTAGTTACTCAGTTGATTAATCAACAATATTCTTAGAATGATTACAACTAGAACATGACTATGTGACAATACCCTTAAAATAAGGTTGCTTCAAAATTTCGTATGAATGGGCGATAGACGCGAGCAGACCAAGGATTCAAATCAATACAAGAGATCCACGAGGCAGAGAATGACATAGAAATATACTCAACTTGGCAATGCAATTGAACTTTGGATGCTATAGTTCTCCACCGGAAAGATGGAATCACGCAAAAGTGACAACATAACCCAAGATGTAAAGGAGAGGACATGGCCTTAAATATCTCTCTGCCCCCGTGGTGCTGTGCTCCCAGTATGCTAGCGTCGACCGTTGCCAATTATCTCTAACACAACACACATCAAGGGCAGACACTTTTCTGAGACATAAACTACACAACCTTATATGGAGAACAGGTGAGCAATACAACTGGAATGAAACCAATGAGCCTCCGTGAGTTACTTGGCCAGTGCCAGCCATTAAACTTTGATTAATAAGATCGCTAAAAATCATACCGAAGTTAAGATGAGAAGACTTATCTCCAGGTACGGAATATTAGTGGCAGAGACAATGAATTGGTTACGCTCTCAGCCGTATGTTCGCGGCAGAGTCTGGGGAAAGCAAGGGCCACGTGGAGCCGGATCTTGGGGTGAATTTCCTTCTCTCCGAGACACTCGGCTTCTTCTGCGACTTAGCCGGCAAAAGGCCGAGGACCCCGGGTGGGGACCGATACGGCAGCAGTTGGCGGATGGCGAGGTCTTCGGGGGGTGGGGTGGGGGGGGTCTTGTGTAAAGGGGAAGACAACCGTGGTGAAGGGAAGGTCTGTATTCCACAGGAACGAGTTAGCATGGCACTCAGATATTTCCACGATTCGGCGGTAGGGGACAATTTGTGGTTCTACAAGACCTTGAACCGAGTTCGGGAACATATGTTTTGGCCCAACCTATATGGCGATGGCAGGCGATTTGTTGGCAACTGTGTCCAGTGTAAGCGCGGTAAGTCCGATGTGGGGCCGCACAGAGAACTACTACAGTCGCTTAGGGAGCAGTGTCCTCTGGGCCGCGACTCAAAGATCGAAACAACGATCGACGGAATCTGGCGCCAGAAACGCAGCAGCTCACTCTATTTCATCCCCTTAGGGGTTGAACTTCTAAAAACACCGAAACACGTATTTTCTTATTTGTAACTTCGAAGTCAAATACCAATTTTCGTAGATGTATCCTTAAAAATACTTTCATAGTTCTTCCATAATTATTTATCTCAAAATAAAATGTTCACCCACTATTTCACCTCATAGAGGTTAAATTCCCAATAATACTGGAACACATATTTCTTTATTTCTGACCTAGAAACCAGATACAAATTACCTTAATAGCTACATGTTTCAAAAATCCTTTCATTTCCTGTGTCTCCCCCTTAGAGGTGGAATTTCGAAAAATGCAGTATAAGCAGTATAAGATCAACACCCTTTCCAAATCTCAAGGTTTATTTTCCTTGGCGGTCTGGACTGTGTGAATTTCATAGTAATGGCCTCCACACACACACACACACACACACACACACACACACACACACACACACACACCACTACCAATGCCACCACCAACTCCTGGGGAAATTTCTGCAGACGCCCTTGTTCCACTGCAGTCATATTTTGCCGACGACCTACATTTAGCAGCGTGGGAGGGATAGTGTCGTGCAACAAACAGTATACTCAGTAGACAACGAACTGTTCGTTGTGAAATCAGCGACATATTAACCGAGACTGACACAGAAGGTGCTGAAGGTGAAGCACACTAGACTCGTGTCTACCACGGCTTCAAATAGTATCGATTTGCTATGAACGGAAGTTCCGAAAAGTGAGCAAGTAATTTTACAGTAAATTCAGTACCGATGGTGAGGATATACAACGAAAAATATTTCTATAAAATTTCAGAAATAATGAAACATTCCACTCAAGTCGCGTGACAGAAAACGCAATGGATATGCTTGCAGGCTTACGACAGATCGCAAAATTCGGCAGTAGGCGTAAGCCAACCTCGTGTGCTGCCATCTGTTATTGATGCCAGGCATCAAGGTCTCATTAGTACGGCCATCCACTGGAGAGTAGTTGCTTTGTAAGCACTCCGTCTTCAGGCCACGAGTGGCCTACTGGACGGGACCATCCGACCGCCGTGTCATCATCCGTGGAGGATGCGAAAAGGAGGGGCGGGGGTCAGCACACTGCTCTCCCGGTCGTTATGTTGGTATTCTTTGACCTGAGCCGTTACTATTCGGTCGAGTAGCTCCTCGATTGACATCATGAGGCTGAGTGCACCCCGAGAAATGGCAAGAGTGCATGGCGGCCTGGATGATCACCCATCCAAGTGCCTTCAACGCCCGACAACGCACATAACTTCGGTGATCTCACGTGAACCGATGCAACCTCCGCGGCAACGCCGTTGCCGCAGATATTTTAGAGTAGTTGCTTACGTTTTATAATTATCTAGTTTACGGGGAAAATGTAAAAAAAGGCGATTGTCACCGAAGCTACAACTAATCTGAATTTCTGGTTAGTTATCAAGTGGTCTTGTGTGCGAGCCTGAATTTTTCATCCTTTGCGGTGGGAATGATTCAAACCCGTCATGTTCTTCTTATGAGGTGTTCTATTTATTTTACACACAATGATCGTTTGTAGTTGTGTTGAGTTACCACCTTGATAAATTTTTGGATGGCGCACGTATCATAACTGAGATCTGCGCTTGCGCTTAATGGCTGAAGGTCAATTAGCGTAATGAGTAGTAGCGAATGTTACAGTAACATGTTTGTAAATTATTTCAGGTAAATTACGTTAGTCGTGTAATATTATCCGTATACCAGTACAGTATGTGGGCCAATTACGTTAGTCATGGAATACTATCCGTATAAGACTATGTCACCTTGATGTCCCGGAATTTGCTTCAATTTTGGAATCCACGAAAGAACTGGAAATTTTCCTTTACACAGCTTTCCATATAATTTCTATTACAGTGATTCAGTCTTGTCTGTCACTCGACTTTTCTGACTGTGAAATAAATTCTATCGCTCAGGTGCTTATTACCTCTTCGTGTTTCCATTTGCCGATATTGCGCATAAACACATATCTCAAAGTTGCTATGGACATTGATGAAACGACACACTCTTCTATGGCGACATTGCAGTTTAGAGATAGAAAAACCGATCAGTTAAAACGATATGGGTATTTTAGTTCTGAATAACCGATGTCTTTCGGTATTTGTTTGCTCTCGGTTATAACAAGTATTTTTTTATTTTTTCCTGATAACCACGTAAAAACAGATATATCAATTAGCCACAGCTGTCGTAGTAAAATTTTTAGTTTTCAAATAAACCTTTTTTAAAAAAGACGAGTAGTTTTTATTCGTAAGATTTCCATAGCACTGAAATACGGCGTTATTACAGAAAAAAATGGGAAAAGTTATGTATGCCACTTTAATAACACTGCTGATAGAAACGAGCAACAAATGGATTGGTCCAACATTGCCGAGACAATACTGTGCCTGTTATACAAGCAGTGCGCGAGAATGGACGCAGTTTCTCGTTGTTGTCGAACGTCAGATGTAACACAAAATGGCACCATCTGGAAGCCTGGAAGTATTTTACGATATGCAGTACGAGTGAAGCACAATGGTCGATTTGGTCACTTGCGACATCATACAAGGAAAAAAGTTAAAATTTTACAAATCATTCATAGTTCGGGATAAAAATAGAAAGTGCCTGATCTACTGCCTGTGTCTACGTAGTATGCCGTTATCTGCTTTTAGCCCTTAAAAACGGAGAAATTAAAACGAAAAAGAGAGTTCTCCTGCCGCAGTTTTCACTCTATATCGCTGGACTATACGTAATGCCCGCATAGTGCTGTGATAACCGATTACAATATAATTTTTGAGCAGAGCTTCTAAAAACTAAAATCAGTAGGATAATACTGGCAGTTTTCTGTAGTATAGGAGCACTCGCCAGAAGCGAAGATCGGACATATTTGACTATTTAATTTAAAGAAATTAGAATTATATTAATACAGTCAGTGCTCGCGGGCGTTAATAAATATCAAGGTGGACAAGTGAAAATGTGTGCCGCGACCGGGACTCGAACCCGGGATCTCTTGCTAAAATGACAGACGCTCTATCCATCTGAGGCACCGAGGACACAGTGTATGGTTCGACTGCAGGGACTATCTCGCGCACGCATCTTGAGAGACTCACATTCTCACCTTGAATGTCCATACACTACAGTCGTAGAGTCCCCCTCCAACACACTCATTCCTCGTGGAAGACATGTCCATATCCATATAAGTATATGGTTCTGGCAATACCAGCCATGACCTTCTTCTGTGAAGATGTACACGTATTCCCGGAACTGTTACGGGACTTGGTACGAATGTGTTCCACGAGTAATGAGTGTGTTGGTGTGGGACACTACGAATGTAGTGTGTGGACATGCAAGGTGAGAATGTGAGTCTCGCGGGAGGCGTGCGCGAGATAGTACCTGCAGTCACACTATCGTCTGTGCCCTCGGTGGCTCAGATGGGCAGAGCGCCTGCCATGTAAGCAGGAGATCCCGGGTTCGTGTCCCAGAGTCGCACACATTGTCACCTGTCCCCGTTGATATATATCGACACCCGTGAGCAGCTGACGGTATTAATATAATTCTAATTTCGTTCTGAACGGCTGCAGGTCATCATATAGGTATTTAATTTGACATTTTGATTCCATTTATCAAGAAACTGAGAAAGTAAAATTTTTTTAACCTTTGTTTGATTTCTACGTTTACTAGAGGAAATAATGTAAATAAAAGACTGAAAATCGGTTATTACAAAAACTGGTATTGTGACGGGTTTTAACAATTAGCTTAAAGTGAGTCTGGGAAACTGATAACAGCCGAAAACCAGTTGTTTCAGCGGTAACCAACATTCCCACTGGTGTTCTGAGTGGTAAGATTGACAGACAAGGACATGAAGAACAGTAAGGTTACTGCAGCTCTGATGTTCTCAAAATGAACGGGCCAGCCATTGGCGTCCGCGAGGAGGAGGGGAGGGGGAGGGGAGACGGAGGGGAGGGGGAGGGGAGGGGAGGGGGAGGGGAGGGGGAGGGGAGGGGGAGGGGAGGGGAGGATAGGCAAAAGGGCACTTTCACCCATCGCCCCCAACCCTCCCTGGAATCTGGAGTAAAGAGTTTTTATTCGTTACAGTATACTCATACTCTTCCAGATAAGAATTCTCCACAATACTGCTAAACCTTAGCTTTGACCAGTTGTAGCGCTTATAGAGTTAGGGTCTTGTAGCTTGATGCACCTCGTAACTGACCAGCTGATTTGTAGATAGAGTGCCAGTTTCAGAATCATGCACTCCAGCCCCGACGCGCCTTTCCCCCTCCCCACCACTGGAAATATTTATGCAGACTCCAGTCTGCCACTGTGCATATATTTTGATAACATCCTGGTTTTAATAGCATCGAAGGTACAGCATTGTGCAGTAAAGGGTAGACCTAGCACAGAACACACCATTCACAATGAAACGCATCACTTAGTAGATGGTGAAGTACTCTGAAGCTAGCCAGATAGAAACAGAACCTCCTGGCACTGTATCTAACACAAATTCTAATCTTACACTAATCTCTTGTATGTACCTATCACACCCTCAAAGAGCCAACGATTTACTATTGTCAGAAGTTCCGAAAAATGAGGAAGAAATTGACCCACACATTTTCCGTTGTTTATTATTTCGATTACCCCATAAACGGATAGGACTTGTAGCCACAGGTTACACAAGCGATAGATGGTTTAAAATACATAAAAAGAGATGACAATAAGAAACGATTTTTGAAAACACAGTGATGCACGGCTTTTACGATTTTTACAGGAAAAAATGGATGACAAAATAAAGGTTTTTCAAAAATACGCTGGTAGGCAATATTGGGGATTTTTTATCTTTATAGATGACTAGCGGAAAAGCTTGGTGTTGACCAGGCATTTATTTACAGCTGTGCGTCCACGTCCGTACTATGCAGCGTCTGGCCTTGTCCTGAGTTTTTATGACGTATCTCCTGAAACATGTGTCGTACAATGATATAATTTTGTAGGTACATTGAGCGTCATATGCGGATACTGTCTGCAAAATTTATTGCGAATATAGTAGCAAAGAAGTAACAAACTTAAATGTCACGAATGCTGTGATGCCCACACACTAGGGTGTAACTAATGTACACAGGATGCTTGGCACGATCGTTATGGCTACCATCACCTGTGGTCGTAATTGGACCAGCTGTGTCGACGTAGTGAAAATATAAATGTGCATAACATGGTAAACGTCCATTCTTTCCAGCCATCTGACCTGAACTACGATCAAAAATATCATGTAAAAGTGGTAGGGGCAATGGCCTTGCCGCAGTGGATACACCGGTTCCCGTCAGATCACTGAAGTTTAGCACTTCCGGGCTTGGTCGGCACTTGGATGGGTGACCATCGGGGCCGCTATGCGCTGTTGGCATTTTTCGGGTTGCACTCAGCCTTCCGATGCCAATTGAGGAACTACTCGTCCGAATAGTAGCGGCTCCAGTCAAAGGAAACTACCACAACGAGTGGGAGAGCCAGCTCCTCCTCCACCCTCAGTCAGAATGACGTGGCGGTCGGATGGTCCTGATTGGCCACTTGTGACCTGAACACGGAGTGCTTTTTTAAAGTAGTACTCCCTACATAAAACTGACAGTCTAGGCTCAGGGACTGTCTACGGTAAATGCTGCATTGGACCTACGAATACTATTAAAATAACGGTTTGAGTTCTCTTTAATTGTCCAATCATCTGAAGTGAGTCCTTATTGCAGTACGCTGAACAATAGATTTTACGTTAATGGCGGATAAATTTTGTGTTAATGGCGGCAAATTAACTTTACCCTAATGACACACAAGGTCAATACCGTACTATCACGTAAAGTATTCTCAGATCGAAATGTTTTGCATTACAAAATCTCCAATGTAGATTCATAATACCGCAATTATAATTCTCAAAATAATTTGGATCTACGTTGAATGGATATTTAAATGCATCTTTCAAAACAATAACAGAATTCTCATTAGATCATCATTATCAGTGGCTAGAGTATTCCTATTATTTCGTCTACCAAAAACCGTGTCTCACTATGGCTTCTTCAGTACGCTGTTTTGTTTTCCACTGTTGACAATAGAAACGATCTGGCAGATGTGACATTGTAGATGTCCAGTATGCGTGTCTTAATGCAAATAAACCGTCTGGAACATTTACCCTTGAACGTCCCTAGAATGGGATTTCATGGAACGTTATTACTTTCCTGTGTCCATTTCCATCACACCAGCTGATCGCCACGACTGGGGAAGTGGAGGAGGGGGTGGGCTGAAAGTTGGCAGCAGTGGCAGAAAAACCGAAGAAAACCTCACGTTTTCGTCATTTGTTTTCATAATGAAGTAGTGCCAATTCGTCACATCGCACGCTTTTCTCTCGGAAACGGTAAAATTCATCGTCTGGATATCAATGTCGCCTGCTGAGGTATGCAGTCGCACCACTCTGTATGAAAAAGGTTCTAAGCTGATGCAGTCGACAAGTAACATCGAAATATATCGTCACCAAGAAATACATCGACACCTCGAAATAAATCCACACCTCGAAATAAATCGCCACCTCGAAATAAATCGCTACCTCGAAATAAATCGACACCGCGAAATAAATCGAAACCTCGAAATAAATCGACACCTCCGAGGAACCGCTACATCGAAATGAGTCGATATCCCGAAATATATCGACATCTGGACACATTTCTACTTACAATTAGATCGAAATCTCGAAGCTAGTCGACATATCGAGATAAATCGAGGTATAGGAATATATCGATTTCCTGAAATATATTGGTACCTAGTAATATAAAGATATCTCTAAAAATAGCGATATCTAGAAATTTATGGATTACTTGAGATATAGAGGTATCTTGAAATATATCGATATCTCGAAAAGAATCGATATCTGAAGTACACCAATACTTGGAAATATATCTATACCTCGAAATATATAGAGAACCTGAATTGTGTCAGTGTATCAAAATAAATCGATATCTCATATAAACGGATACTCGAAATCAATCGATACCTCGAAATAAATAGACTCCTCAATATAGATAGATATCTCGAAATAAATCGACATCATGATATAATGTGCGCATCTACGTAAGTCGATATATCGAATTGAATCGATAATGGGAAATGTATGGACGTCTGGAAATAAATCTGTACCCCTAAGAAAACGATTCTCGAAATAAATAGATATAACGAAATATATCGCTATCTTGATAAATACCGTTATCTAGTGGTCGGATATATGTTTCAAGATGACATGACATATCAGTATAGTGTACATACATGAAAATACTTTGGATTTTCAATATATCGATAGATTTCTAGACCTTGGGAAAAAATTCTCTAATCCGACCTCGGGGCAAAAACGCAGACCTCGGGAAAAAACGCCGACCTCGGGGAAAAACGCCGACTTCGGGGCAAAAACGCCGACCTCGGGAAAAAACGCCGACCTTCGGAAAACTGCCGACCTGAGGAAAAATCCAGTTCCATTAATTTACACAGACACTAATGTCAGTCACCATTAGGTTCTCAAAATGCAACAAAATTCCTGGTATTTATCACCTCACACCAAAAGTGGTCATGACAGAAAAGTCTCGTTCTTTAGAAAGTTTAGAATGAGATGTTCTAAATATTACAGATAATCCATTTACAATAATCTACAAGCACTGCACAATGAGAAGAGACTGACAACCAGAGCACTTTGAAATAGTGCACAGCCAGGAAGACAGAGGTTGCATTGCTGTTTATAATCCTCTGGTGCTTGAGATTCAGAATCCAGGATTGCCTCGAATGAGAACAGCAGGAATGAATGTCCTGCACCAGTATAGAACTTACTCTGGAACTCCACAGAAAATCACAAGGCACAATTATATCACATCATTTTCAGCAAACTACAGAAGCCTCTAATAGACATAACAACGTCGTCGCCTCCTTCACCAGTGAAAGATCTTAGTAGCTATTGAGTCAAGAGTTGGTGGCCAATTAATAATTTGTTGTTCAAAGCTAACTTCAGTGTATATGGGAATACTCAGTGGACATCTTTAACCATCATATTTTACTGTCTAAGATATGTCAACTTCCCAGGCTATAAGTATAAGCAGAGCTTGGTCTTTCCCATTCCGAGTTTGTTTTGAATGGGTATCAAGGGAATCAGATCTACTGGGCATTTAGAGCAACCTGCTTTTAACAATATGATCAGGCAATAGACACAGACACAGAATTTGAAATTTCTCTGTGAAGCGGTTACCTTCATGGTCTGCAAACTTATGTTGTGTGCTGGGGTATGCGGAGGCACTAATAGCAACACAGTAAAACACAGAAGAAGCTTATAGGTTGATGTAATCAGCCAGTAAGAAGCAGTAAAATTCAAGTTTTAGTAATCGATTATTGACTTATTATCCGGCTTTGGTGCCTCAGACATGTCCGACGACCTTAAGATTTGGCATGAAACGAAGTCTGGAAGACACGTTACACGAGAGAATTGGAAAAGTGTTCATGTGTTGTAAAAACCTAAGAAATCGTCCCGTTTTCGTCAATTGCCGTCGAATCGACGTAACGACAGATCGTCACATTGGACGCTTTTCTCTATAAAACAGTTACATTTATCGTCTGGAAACTTATGTCGCGGGCTGCGGCATGCGGAGGCACTAATAGCAACACCATAGAACACAGAAGAAGCTTCTAAGTTATTGGTTCAAATGGCTCTGAGCACTATGGGACTTAACATCTGTTGTCATCAGTCCCCTAGAGCGTAGAACTTCTTAAACCTAACTAACCTAAGGACATCAAACACAACCATGCCCGAGGCAGGATTCGAACCTGCGAGCGTAGCAGTCCAGCGGTTCCGGACTGAACCCCTGAACTTCTAGACCACCGCGGCCGGCTCTAAGTTGATGTAATCGGCCAGTAAGAAGCAGTACAATTCAAGTTTTTGCTATCGATTATTGACTTATTAGCCGCCTTTGGCGCCAGGGACATGACTGACGACGTTACGATTTCGCATGAAACGAGGTCTGGGAGAAACGTTACACGAGAATATGTGAAAACTGATCATATGTAGTAAAAACTTAAGAAATCCGCCCGTTTTCGGCATCTGCTATCGAATCGACGAAATGTCAGATCGCCACAATGGCCGCTTTTCTCTCTGAAACGATAGAATTTATCGTCTGCAAACTTACGTTGCGTGCTGCGGTATGCAGAAGCACTAATTGCAGCATAGCAGAACACAGAAGAAGCTTGTAAGTTGATGTAATTAACCAGTAAGAAACAGTACAATTAATGTTTAGTTATCGATTATTGACATCTTAGCCGGCTTTGGTGCCTTGAACATCAGCTACGACCTTAAGATTTTGCATGAAGGGAGGTCTAGCAGCCACGTTGCACGGGAGAATGTGAAAAGTGTTCATATGTAGTAAAAACCCAAGAAATCCGCCCGTTTTCGTCATTTGCTATCGAATCGACTCAATGTCATATGGTCACGTTGACCGATCTTCTCACTGAAACGGTTACATTTATCGTGTGCAACGCTATGTCACGTGCTGTGGAATGCGGAGAAACTAAAAGCAGCACAGTAGAACACAGAAGACGCTTCTAAGTTAATGTAATAGGCAGTAAGAAGCAGTAAAATAATAGTTTTAGCTATCGATTATTGACTTTTTAGTCGGCTTTGATGCCTTGGACATGAGGTAGGACCTTAAGAATTTCTACGAATGGAGGATTAGCAGCCACGTTGCACTGGAGAATGTGAAAAGTGTTCATATGTACTAAAAACCTAAGCAATCCGCCCGTTTTCGTCATTTGCTATCGAATCGACTTAAAGCCAGATCGTCACATAGGCCGCTCTTCTCACAGAAACGGTTACATTGATCGTGTGCAAAGCTATGTCGCGTGCTGCGGAATGCGGAGACACTAAAAGCACCATAGTAGAACAGAGAAGAAGCTTCTAAGTTGATGTAATAGCCAGTAAGAACCAGTACAATTCAAGTTTAGTTATCGGTTTTTGACTTTTTAGCCGGCTTTGATGCCTTGTACATGAGCTAGGACCTTAAGATTTTGCATGAAGGGACGACTAGCAGCCACGTTGCACGGGAGAGTGTGACATGTGTTCTTATATTGTAAAAACCTAAGAAATCTGCCCGTTTTCGTCATTTGCTATCGAATCGATTTAATGTCAGATCGTCACATTGGCTGCTCTTCTCTCTCAAACGGTTACATTTATCGTGTGCAAAGCTATATCGCGTGCTGCGGAATGCGGAGACGCTAAAAGCACCATAGTAGAACACAGAAGAAGATTCTAAGTTGATGTGATAGTCAGTAAGAAGCAGTACAACTCAAGTTTAGTTATCGATTTTTGACTTTTTAGTCGGCTTTGGTGCCTTGGACATGTGCTAGGCCATTAATATTTTTCATGAATCGAGGACTAGCAGCCACGTTGCACGTGAGAATGTGAAAAGTGTTCGTACGTAATAAAAACCTAAGAAATCCGCCCGTTTTCGTCATTTGCTATCGATTCGACTTAATGTCAGATCGTCACATTGGCCGCTCTTCTCTCTGAAACGGTTACATTTATCGTGTGCAAAGCTATGTCGCGTGCTGCGGAATGCGGAGACACTAAAAGCACCATAGTAGACCACAGAAGACGCTTCTAAGTTGATGTAATAGCCAATAAGAAGCAGTACAATTCCAGTTTTAGTTAACGATTTTTGACTTTGTAGCCGGCTTTGGTGCCTTGGACATGTGCTAGGACCTTAAGATTTTGCATGAAGTGAGGAATAGCAGCCACGTTGCACGGGAATATGTGAAATGTGTTCAAATGCAGTAAAAACCTAAGAAATCTGCCTGTTTTCGTCATTTGCTATCGAATCGACAATGTCAGATGGACACATTGGCCGCTCTTCTCTCTGAAACGGTTACATTTATCGTGTGCAAAGCTATATCGCGTGCTGCGGAATGCGGAGACGCCAAAATCACCATAGTAGAACACAGACGAAGCCTCTAAGTTGATGTAATAGGCAGTAAGAAGTAGTACAATTCAAGTTTTAGGTATCGATTATTGATTTTTTAGCTCGCTTTGGTGCCTTGGACATGAGCTAGGACCTTAAGATTCTGCATGAAAGGAGGACTAGCAGCCGAGTTGCACGGGAGAATGTGAAAAGTGTTCATATGTAGTAAAAACCTGAGAAATCCGTCCGTTTTCGTCATTTGTTATCGAATCGACTTAAAGCCAGATCGTCACATTGGCCGCTCTTCTCCCTGAAACGGTTGTACTTATCGTCTGCAAAGCTATGTCGCGTGCTGCGGTACGAGGAAACACTAAATGCACCATAGTAGGACACAGATGAAGCTTCTAAGTTGATGTAATAGCAAGTAAGAAGTAGTACAATTCAAGTTTTAGGTATCGATTATTGACTTTTTACCTGGCTTTGGTGCCTTGGACATGAGCTAGGACCTTAAGATTCTGCATGAAAGGAGGACTAGCAGCGGAGTTTCACGGGAGAATGTGAAAAGTGTTCATATGTAGTAAAAACCTGAGAAATCCGTCCGTTTTCGTCATTTGTTATCGAATCGACTTAAAGCCAAATCGTCACATTGGACGCTCTTCTCCCTGAAACGGTTGTACTTATCGTCTGCAAAGCTATGTCGCGAGCTGCGGTACGAGGAGACACTAAAAGCACCATAGTAGAACACAGATGAAACTTCTAAGTTGATGTAATAGCCAGTAAGAAGTAGTACAATTAATGTTTTAGGTATCGATTATTGACTTTTTGGCTGGATTTGGTGCCTTGGACATAAGCTAGGACCTTAAGATTCTGCATGAAAGGAGGATTAGCAGCCGAGTTGCACGGGAGAATGTGAAAAGTGTTCATATGTAGTAAAAACCTGAGAAATCCGTCCGTTTTCGTCATTTGTTATCGAATCGACTTAAAGTCAGATCGCCGCATTGGCCGCTCTTCTGTCTGAAACGGTTGTACTTATCGTCTGCTAAGCTATGTCGCGTGTTGCGGTATCCGGAGACACTAAAAGCACCATAGTAATACACAGATGAACCTTCTAAGTTGATGTAATAGCCAGTAAGAAGTAGTACAATACAAGTTTTAGTTATCGATTATTGACTTTTTAGCTGGCTTTGGTGCCTTGGACATGAGCTAGGACCGTAAGACTCTGCATGAAAGGAGGTCTAGCATCCGAGTTGCATGGGAGAATGTGAAAAGTGTTCATATGTAGTAAAAACCTGAGAAATCCGTCCGTTTTCGTCATTTGTTTTCGAATCGACTTAAAGCCAGATCGTCATATTGGCCGCTCTTCTCTCTGAAACGGTTGTCCTTATCGTCTGCAAAGATATGTCGCGTGCTGCGGAATGCGGAGACGCCAAAATCACCATAGTAGAACACAGACGAAGCCTCTAAGTTGATGTAATAGCCAGTAAGAAGTAGTACAATTCACGTTTTAGGTATCGATTATTGACATTTTAGCTGGCTTTGGTGCCTTTGACATGAGCTAGGACCTTAAGATTCTGCATGAAAGGAGGACTAGCAGCCGAGTTAGATGGGAGAATGTGAAAAGAGTTCATATGTAGTAAAAACCTGAGAAATCCGTCCGTTTTCGTCATTTGTTAACGAATCGACACAAAGCCAGATCGTCACATTGGCCGCTCTTCTCTCTGAAGCGGTTGTCCTTATCGTCTGCAAAGATATGTCGCGTGCTGCGGAATGCGGAGACGCCAAAATCATCATAGTAGAACACAGACGAAGCCTCTAAGTTGATGTAATAGCCAGTAAGAAGTAGTACAATTCAAGTTTTAGGTATCGATTATTGATTTTTTAGCTCGCTTTGGTGCCTTGGACATGAGCTAGGACCTTAAGATTCTGCATGAAAGGAGGACTAGCAGCCGAGTTGCACGGGAGAATGTGAAAAGTGTTCATATGTAGTAAAAACCTGAGAAATCCGTCCGTTTTCGTCATTTGTTATCGAATCGACTTAAAGCCAGATCGTCACATTGGCCGCTCTTCTCCCTGAAACGGTTGTACTTATCGTCTGCAAAGCTATGTCGCGTGCTGCGGTACGATGAGACACTAAAAGCACCATAGTAGGACACAGATGAAGCTTCTAAGTTGATGTAATAGCAAGTAAGAAGTAGTACAATTCAAGTTTTAGGTATCGATTATTGACTTTTTAGCTGGCTTTGGTGCCTTGGACATGAGCTAGGACCTTAAGATTCTGCATGAAAGGAGGACTAGCAGCCGAGTTTCACGGGAGAATGTGAAAAGTGTTCATATGTAGTAAAAACCTGAGAAATCCGTCCGTTTTTGTCATTTGTTATCGAATCGACTTAAAGCCAGATCGTCACATTGGACGCTCTTCTCCCTGAAACGGTTGTACTTATCGTCTGCAAAGCTATGTCGCGTGCTGCGGTACGAGGAGACACTAAAAGCACCATAGTAGAACACAGATGAAACTTCTAAGTTGATGTAATAGCCAGTAAGAAGTAGTACAATTAATGTTTTAGGTATCGATTATTGACTTTTTGGCTGGATTTGGTGCCTTGGACATGAGCTAGGACCTTAAGATTCTGCATGAAAGGAGGATTAGCAGCCGAGTTGCACGGGAGAATGTGAAAAGTGTTCATATGTAGTAAAAACCTGAGAAATCCGTCCGTTTTCGTCATTTGTTATCGAATCGACTTAAAGTCAGATCGCCGCATTGGCCGCTCTTCTGTCTGAAACGGTTGTACTTATCGTCTGCAAAGCTATGTCGCGTGCTGCGGTATGAGGAGACACTAAAAGCACCATAGTAGAACACAGATGAAACTTCTAAGTTTATGTAATAGCCAGTAAGAAGTAGTACAATACAAGTTTTAGTTATCGATTATTGACTTTTTGGCTGGATTTGGTTCCTTGGACATGAGCTAGGACCGTAAGACTCTGCATGAAAGGAGGTCTAGCAGCCGAGTTGCATGGGAGAATGTGAAAAGTGTTCTTATGTAGTAAAAACCTGAGAAATCCGTCCGTTTTCGTCATTTGTTTTCGAATCGACTTAAAGCCAGATCGTCATATTGGCCGCTCTTCTCTCTGAAACGGTTGTACTTATCGTCTGCAAAGCTATGTCGCGTGCTGCGGTATGCGGAGACACTAAAAGCACCATAGTACAACACACATGAAGCTTCTGAGTTGATGTAATAGCCAGTAAGAAGTAGTACAACTCACGTTTTAGGTATCGATTATTGACATTTTAGCTGGCTTTGGTGCCTTTGACATGAGCTAGGACCTTAAGATTCTGCATGAAAGGAGGACTAGCAGCCGAGTTAGATGGGAGAATGTGAAAAGAGTTCATATGTAGTAAAAACCTGAGAAATCCGTCCGTTTTCGTCATTTGTTAACGAATCGACACAAAGCCAGATCGTCACATTGGCCGCTCTTCTCTCTGAAACGGTTGTCCTTATCGTCTGCAAAGATATGTCGCGTGTTGCGGTATGCGGAGACACTAAAAGCACCATAGTAGAACACAGATGAAGCTTTTAAGTTGATGTAATAGCCAGTAAGAAGTAGTACAATTCAAGTTTTAGGTATAGATTATTGACTTTTTAGCTGGCTGTGGTGCCTTAAACATGAGCTAGGACCTTAAGATTCTGCATGAAAGGAGGACTAGCAGCCGAGTTGCACGGGAGAATGTGAAAAGTGTTCATATGTAGCAAAAACCTGAGAAATCCGTCCGTTTTCGTCATTTGTTATCGAATCGACTCAAAGCCAGATCGTCACATTGGCCGCTCTTGTGTCTGAAACGGTTGTACTTATCGTCTGCAAAGCTATGTCGCATGCTGCGGTATTCGGAGACACTAAAAGCACCATAGTAGGACACAGATGTAGCTTCTAAGTTGATGTAATAGCAAGTAAGAAGTAGTATAATTCAAGTTTTAGGTATCGATTATTGACTTTTTAGCTGGCTTTGGTGCCTTGGACATGAGCTAGGACCTTAAGATTCTGCATGAAAGGAGGACTAGCAGCCGAGTTTCACGGGAGAATGTGAAAAGTGTTCATATGTAGTAAAAACCTGAGAAATCCGTCCGTTTTCGTCATTTGTTATCGAATCGACTTAAAGCCAGATCGTCACATTGGACGCTCTTCTCCCTGAAACGGTTGTACTTATCGTCTGCAAAGCTATGTCGCGTGCTGCGGTATGAGGAGACACTAAAAGCACCATAGTAGAACACAGATGAAACTTCTAAGTTGATGTAATAGCCAGTAAGAAGTAGTACAATTCAAGTTTTAAGTATCGATTATTGACTTTTTAGCTAGCTTTGGTGCCTTGGACATGAGCTAGGACCTTAAGATTCTGCATGAAAGGAGGATTAGCAGCCGAGTTGCAAGGGAGAATGTGAAAAGTGTTCATATGTAGTAAAAACCTGAGAAATCGGTCCGTTTCCGTCATTTGTTATCGAATCGACTTAAAGCCAGACCGTCACATTGGTCGCTTTTCTCCCTGAAACGGTTACATTTATCGTCTGCAAAGCTATGTTACGTGCTACGGTATGCGGAGACACTAAAAGCACCATAGTAGAACACAGAAGAAGCTTCTAAGTTGAAGCAATAACCAGTAAGAAGTAGTACTATTCAAGTTTTAGTTGTCGATTATTCACTTTCTAGCCGGCTTTATATGGCTTGGACATGACATAGTACCTCAAGATTTTGCATGAAAGGAGGACTAGCATCCGCGTTGCACGGGACAATGTGTAAAGTGTTCATATGTACTAAAAACCTGAGAATTCCGTCCGTTTTCGTCATTTGTTATCGAATCGACTTAAAGCCAGATCGTCACATTGGCCGCTCTTCTCCCTGAAACGGTTGTACTTATCGTCTGCAAAGCTATGTCGCGTGCTGCGGTATGAGGAGACACTAAAAGCACCATAGTAGGACACAGATGAAGCTTCTAAGTTGATGTAATAGCAAGTAAGAAGTAGTACAATTCAAGTTTTAGGTATCGATTATTGATTTTTTAGCTCGCTTTGGTGCCTTGGACATGAGCTAGGACCTTAAGATTCTGCATGAAAGGAGGACTAGCAGCCGAGTTGCACGGGAGAATGTGAAAAGTGATCATATGTAGTAAAAACCTGAGAAATCCGTCCGTTTTCGTCATTTGTTATCGAATCGACTTAAAGCCAGATCGTCACATTGGCCGCTCTTCTCCCTGAAACGGTTGTACTTATCGTCTGCAAAGCTATGTCGCGTGCTGCGGTACGAGGAGACACTAAAAGCACCATAGTAGGACACAGATGAAGCTTCTAAGTTGATGTAATAGCAAGTAAGAAGTAGTACAATTCAAGTTTTAGGTATCGATTATTGACTTTTTAGCTGGCTTTGGTGCCTTGGACATGAGCTAGGACCTTAAGATTCTGCATGAAAGGAGGACTAGCAGCCGAGTTTCACGGGAGAATGTGAAAAGTGTTCATATGTAGTAAAAACCTGAGAAATCCGTCCGTTTTTGTCATTTGTTATCGAATCGACTTAAAGCCAGATCGTCACATTGGACGCTCTTCTCCCTGAAACGGTTGTACTTATCGTCTGCAAAGCTATGTCGCGTGCTGCGGTACGAGGAGACACTAAAAGCACCATAGTAGAACACAGATGAAACTTCTAAGTTGATGTAATAGCCAGTAAGAAGTAGTACAATTAATGTTTTAGGTATCGATTATTGACTTTTTGGCTGGATTTGGTGCCTTGGACATGAGCTAGGACCTTAAGATTCTGCATGAAAGGAGGATTAGCAGCCGAGTTGCACGGGAGAATGTGAAAAGTGTTCATATGTAGTAAAAATCTGAGAAATCCGTCCGTTTTCGTCATTTGTTATCGAATCGACTTAAAGTCAGATCGCCGCATTGGCCGCTCTTCTGTCTGAAACGGTTGTACTTATCGTCTGCAAAGCTATGTCGCGTGCTGCGGTATGAGGAGACACTAAAAGCACCATAGTAGAACACAGATGAAACTTCTAAGTTGATGTAATAGCCAGTAAGAAGTAGTACAATACAAGTTTTAGTTATCGATTATTGACTTTTTAGCTGGCTTTGGTTCCTTGGACATGAGCTAGGACCGTAAGACTCTGCATGAAAGGAGGTCTAGCAGCCGAGTTGCATGGGAGAATGTGAAAAGTGTTCTTATGTAGTAAAAACCTGAGAAATCCGTCCGTTTTCGTCATTTGTTTTCGAATCGACTTAAAGCCAGATCGTCATATTGGCCGCTCTTCTCTCTGAAACGGTTGTACTTATCGTCTGCAAAGCTATGTCGCGTGCTGCGGTATGCGGAGACACTAAAAGCACCATAGTACAACACACATGAAGCTTCTGAGTTGATGTAATAGCCAGTAAGAAGTAGTACAATTCACGTTTTAGGTATCGATTATTGACATTTTAGCTGGCTTTGGTGCCTTTGACATGAGCTAGGACCTTAAGATTCTGCATGAAAGGAGGACTAGCAGCCGAGTTAGATGGGAGAATGTGAAAAGAGTTCATATGTAGTAAAAACCTGAGAAATCCGTCCGTTTTCGTCATTTGTTAACGAATCGACACAAAGCCAGATCGTCACATTGGCCGCTCTTCTCTCTGAAACGGTTGTCCTTATCGTCTGCAAAGATATGTCGCGTGTTGCGGTATGCGGAGACACTAAAAGCACCATAGTAGAACACAGATGAAGCTTTTAAGTTGATGTAATAGCCAGTAAGAAGTAGTACAATTCAAGTTTTAGGTATAGATTATTGACTTTTTAGCTGGCTGTGGTGCCTTAAACATGAGCTAGGACCTTAAGATTCTGCATGAAAGGAGGACTAGCAGCCGAGTTGCACGGGAGAATGTGAAAAGTGTTCATATGTAGCAAAAACCTGAGAAATCCGTCCGTTTTCGTCATTTGTTATCGAATCGACTCAAAGCCAGATCGTCACATTGGCCGCTCTTGTGTCTGAAACGGTTGTACTTATCGTCTGCAAAGCTATGTCGCATGCTGCGGTATTCGGAGACACTAAAAGCACCATAGTAGGACACAGATGTAGCTTCTAAGTTGATGTAATAGCAAGTAAGAAGTAGTATAATTCAAGTTTTAGGTATCGATTATTGACTTTTTAGCTGGCTTTGGTGCCTTGGACATGAGCTAGGACCTTAAGATTCTGCATGAAAGGAGGACTAGCAGCCGAGTTTCACGGGAGAATGTGAAAAGTGTTCATATGTAGTAAAAACCTGAGAAATCCGTCCGTTTTCGTCATTTGTTATCGAATCGACTTAAAGCCAGATCGTCACATTGGACGCTCTTCTCCCTGAAACGGTTGTACTTATCGTCTGCAAAGCTATGTCGCGTGCTGCGGTATGAGGAGACACTAAAAGCACCATAGTAGAACACAGATGAAACTTCTAAGTTGATGTAATAGCCAGTAAGAAGTAGTACAATTCAAGTTTTAGGTATCGATTATTGACTTTTTAGCTAGCTTTGGTGCCTTGGACATGAGCTAGGACCTTAAGATTCTGCATGAAAGGAGGATTAGCAGCCGAGTTGCAAGGGAGAATGTGAAAAGTGTTCATATGTAGTAAAAACCTGAGAAATCGGTCCGTTTCCGTCATTTGTTATCGAATCGACTTAAAGCCAGACCGTCACATTGGTCGCTTTTCTCCCTGAAACGGTTACATTTATCGTCTGCAAAGCTATGTTACGTGCTACGGTATGCGGAGACACTAAAAGCACCATAGTAGAACACAGAAGAAGCTTCTAAGTTGAAGCAATAACCAGTAAGAAGTAGTACTATTCAAGTTTTAGTTGTCGATTATTCACTTTCTAGCCGGCTTTATATGGCTTGGACATGACATAGTACCTTAAGATTTTGCATGAAAGGAGGACTAGCAGCCGCGTTGCACGGGCCAATGTGTAAAGTGTTCATATGTACTAAAAACCTGAGAATTCCGTCCGTTTTCGTCATTTGTTATCGAATCGACTTAAAGCCAGATCGTCACATTGGCCGCTCTTCTCCCTGAAACGGTTGTACTTATCGTCTGCAAAGCTATGTCGCGTGCTGCGGTATGAGGAGACACTAAAAGCACCATAATAGAACACAGATGAAACTTCTAAGTTGATGTAATAGCCAGTAAGAAGTAGTACAATTAAAGTTTTAGGTATCGATTATTGACTTTTTAGCTGGCTTTGGTGCCTTGGACATGAGCTAGGACCTTAAGATTCTGCATGAAAGGAGGACTAGCAGCCTAGTTGCACGGGAGAATGTGAAAAGTGTTCATATGTAGTAAAAACCTTTGATATCCGTCCGTTTTCGTCATTTGTTTTCGAATCGACTTAAAGCCAGATCGTCATATTGGCCGCTCTTCTCTCTGAAACGGTTGTACTTATCGTCTGCAAAGCTATGTCGCGTGCTGCGGTATGCGGAGACACTAAAAGCACCATAGTAGAACACACATGAAGCTTCTAAGTTGATGTAATAGCCAGTAAGAAGTAGTACAATTCAAGTTTTAGGTATAGATTATTGACTTTTTAGCTGGCTTTGGTGCCTTAAACATGAGCTAGGAACTTAAGATTCTACATGAAAGGAGGAGTAGCAGCCGAGTTGCACGGGAGAATGTGAAAAGTGTTCTTATGTAGTAAAAACCTAGGAAATCCGTCCGTTTTCGTCATTTGTCATCGAATCGACTCAAAGCCAGATCGTCACATTGGCCGCTCTTCTGTCTGAAACGGTTGTACTTATCGTCTGCAAAGCTATGTCGCGTGCTACGGTATTCGGAGACACTAAAAGCACCATAGTAGGACACAGATGAAGCTTCTAAGTTGATGTAATAGCAAGTAAGAAGTAGTACAATTCAAGTTTTAGGTATCGATTATTGACTTTTTAGCTGGCTTTGGTGCCTTGGACATGAGCTAGGACCTTAAAATTCTGAATGAAAGGAGGACTAGCAGCCGAGTTCCACGGGAGAATGTGAAAAGTGTTCATATGTAGTAAAAACCTGAGAAATCCGTCCGTTTTCGTCATTTCTTATCGAATCGATTTAAAGCCAGATCGCCGCATTGGCCGCTCTTCTGTCTGAAACGGTTGTACGTATCGTCTGCTAAGCTATGTCGCGTGATGCGGTATCCGGAGACACTAAAAGCACCATAGTAATACACAGATGAAGCTTCTAAATTGATGTAATAGCTAGTAAGAAGTAGTACAATACAAGTTTTAGTTATCGATTATTGACTTTTTAGCTGGCTTTGGTGCCTTGGACATGAGCTAGGACCTTAAGGTTCTGCATGAAAGGAGGACTAGCAGCCTAGTTGCACGGGAGAATGTGAAAAGTGTTCATATGTAGTAAAAACCTTTGAAATCCGTCCGTTTTCGTCATTTGTTTTCGAATCGACTTAAAGCCAGATCGTAATATTGGCCGCTCTTCTCTCTGAAACGGTTGTACTTATCGTCTGCAAAGCTATGACGCGTGCTGCGGTATGCGGAGACACTAAAAGCACCATAGTAGAACACACATGAAGCTTCTAAGTTGATGTAATAGCCAGTAAGAAGTAGTACAATTCACGTTTTAGGTATCGATTATTGACTTTTTAGCTGGCTTTGGTGCCTTTGACATGAGCTAGGACCTTAAGATTCTGCATGAAAGGAGGACTAGCAGCCGAGTTGCATGGGAGAATGTGAAAAGAGTTCATATGTAGTAAAAACCTGAGAAATCCGTCCGTTTTCGTCATTTGTTAACGAATCGACTCAAAGCCAGATCGTCACATTGGCCGCTCTTCTCTCTGAAACGGTTGTCCTTATCGTCTGCAAAGATATGTCGCGTGTTGCGGTATGCGGAGACACTAAAAGCACCATAGTAGAACACAGATGAAATTTTTAAGTTGATGTAATAGCCAGTAAGAAGTAGTACAATTCAAGTTTTAGGTATAGATTATTGACTTTTTAGCTGGCTTTGGTGCCTTAAACATGAGCTAGGAACTTAAGATTCTGCATGAAAGGAGGACTAGCAGCCGAGTTGCACGGGAGAATGTGAAAAGTGTTCTTATGTAGTGAAAACCTAGGAAATCCGTCCGTTTTCGTCATTTGTCATCGAATCGACTCAAAGCCAGATCGTCACATTGGCCGCTCTTCTGTCTGAAACGGTTGTACTTATCGTCTGCAAAGCTATGTCGCGTGCTACGGTATTCGGAGACACTAAAAGCACCATAGTAGGACACAGATGAAGCTTCTAAGTTGATGTAATAGCAAGTAAGAAGTAGTACAATTCAAGTTTTAGGTATCGATTATTGACTTTTTAGCTGGCTTTGGTGCCTTGGACATGAGCTAGGACCTTAAAATTCTGAATGAAAGGAGGACTAGCAGCCGAGTTCCACGGGAGAATGTGAAAAGTGTTCATATGTAGTAAAAACCTGAGAAATCCGTCCGTTTTCCTCATTTCTTATCGAATCGATTTAAAGCCAGATCGCCGCATTGGCCGCTCTTCTGTCTGAAACGGTTGTACGTATCGTCTGCTAAGCTATGTCGCGTGATGCGGTATCCGGAGACACTAAAAGCACCATAGTAATACACAGATGAAGCTTCTAAATTGATGTAATAGCTAGTAAGAAGTAGTACAATACAAGTTTTAGTTATCGATTATTGACTTTTTAGCTGGCTTTGGTGCCTTGGACATGAGCTAGGACCTTAAGGTTCTGCATGAAAGGAGGACTAGCAGCCGAGTTGCACGGGAGAATGGGAAAAGGGTTCATATGTAGTAAATACCTTTGAAATCCGTAAGTTTTTGTCATTTGTTATCTAATCGACTTAAAGAAAGATCGTTACATTGGCCACTCTTCTCTCTGAAACGGTTGTACTTATCGGCTGCAAAGCTATGTCGCGTGCTGCGGTATTCGGAGACACTAAAAGCACCATAGTAGAACACAGATAAAGCTTCTAAGTTGATGTAATAGCAAGTAAGAAGTAGTACAATTAAAGTTTTAGGTATCGATTATTGACTTTTTAGCTGGCTTTGGTGTCTTGGACGTGAGCTAGGACCTTAAGATTCTGCATGAAAGGAGGACTAGCAGCCGAGTTGTACGGGAGAATGTGAAAAGTGTTCATATGTAGTAAAAACCTGAGAAATATGTCCGTTTTCGTCTTTTGTTATCGAGTCGACTTAAAGACAGATCGTCACATTGGCCGCTCTTCTCCCTGAAACGGTTGTACTTATCGTCTGCAAAGCTATGTCGCGTGCTGCGGTATGAGGAGACACTAAAAGCACCATAATAGAACACAGATGAAACTTCTAAGTTGATGTAATAGCCAGTAAGAAGTAGTACAATTAAAGTTTTAGGTATCGATTATTGACTATTTAGCTGGCTTTGGTGCCTTGGACATGAGCTAGGACCTAAAGATTCTGCATGAAAGGAGGACTAGCAGCCTAGTTGCACGGGAGAATGTGAAAAGTGTTCATATGTAGTAAAAACCTTTGAAATCCGTCCGTTTTCGTCATTTGTTTTCGAATCGACTTAAAGCCAGATCGTCATATTGGCCGCTCTTCTCTCTGAAACGGTTGTACTTATCGTCTGCAAAGCTATGTCGCGTGCTGCGGTATGCGGAGACACTAAAAGCACCATAGTAGAACACACATGAAGCTTCTAAGTTGATGTAATAGCCAGTAAGAAGTAGTACAATTCACGTTTTAGGTATCGATTATTGACTTTTTAGCTGGCTTTGGTGCCTTTGATATGAGCTAGGACCTTAAGATTCTGCATGAAAGGAGGACTAGCAGCCGAGTTGCATGGGAGAATGTGAAAAGAGTTCATATGTAGTAAAAACCTGAGAAATCCGTCCGTTTTCGTCATTTGTTAACGAATCGACTCAAAGCCAGATCGTCACATTGGCCGCTCTTCTCTCTGAAACGGTTGTCCTTATCGTCTGCAAAGATATGTCGCGTGTTGCGGTATGCGGAGAAACTAAAAGCACCATAGTAGAACACAGATGAAATTTTTAAGTTGATGTAATAGCCAGTAAGAAGTAGTACAATTCAAGTTTTAGGTATAGATTATTGACTTTTTAGCTGGCTTTGTTGCCTTAAACATGAGCTAGGAACTTAAGATTCTGCATGAAAGGAGGACTAGCAGCCGAGTTGCACGGGAGAATGTGAAAAGTGTTCTTATGTAGTAAAAACCTTTGAAATCCGTAAGTTTTTGTCATTTGTTATCTAATCGACTTAAAGCCAGATCGTTACATTGGCCGCTCTTCTCTCTGAAACGGTTGTACTTATCGTCTGCAAAGCTATGTCGCGTGCTGCGGTATTCGGAGACACTAAAAGCACCATAGTAGAACACAGAAAAAGCTTCTAAGTTGATGTAATAGCAAGTAAGAAGTAGTACAATTAAAGTTTTAGGTACCGATTATTGACTTTTTAGCTGGCTTTGGTGTCTTGGACATGAGCTAGGACCTTAAGATTCTGCATGAAAGGAGGACTAGCAGCCGAGTTGTACGGGAGAATGTGAAAAGTGTTCATATGTAGTAAAAACCTGAGAAATATGTCCGTTTTCGTCTTTTGTTATCGAGTCGACTTAAAGCCAGATCGTCACATTGGCCGCTCTTCTGTCTGAAAGGGTTGTACTTATCGTCTGCAAAGCTATGTCGCGTGCTGCGGTATGCGGAGACACTAAAAGCACCATAGTAGAACACAGATGAAACTTCTAAGTTGATGTAATTGATAGTAAGAGGTAGTACAATTCAAGTTTTAGGTATCGATTATTGACTTTTTAGCTGGTTTTGGTGCCTTGGACATGAGCTAGGACCTTAAGATTCTGCATGAAAGGATGACTAGCAGCCGAGTTGCACGAGGGAATGTGAAAAGTGTTCATATGTAGTAAAAGCCTGAGAAATCCGTCCGTCTTCGTCATTTGTCATCGAATCGACTTAAAGCCCGATCGTCACATTGGCCGCTGTTCTCTCTGAAACGGTTGTACTTATCGTCTGCAAAGCTCTGTCGCGTGCTGCGGTATGCGGAGACACTAAAATCAATATAGTAGTACACAGATGAAGCTTCTAAGTTGAAGTATTAGCCAGTAAGAAGTTGTACAATTCAAGTTTTAGGTATCGATTATTGACTTTTTAGCTGGCTTTGGTGCCTTGGACATGAGCTAAGACCTTAAGATTCTGCATGAAATGAGGACTAGCAGCCGAGTTGCACAGGAGAATGTGAAAAGTGTTCATATGTAGTACAAACCTAAGAAATCCGTCCGTGTTCGTCATTTGTTATCGAATCAACACAAATCCAGATCGTCACATTGGCCGCCCTTCTCTCTGAAACGGTTGTTCTTATCGTCTGCTAAGTTATGTCGCGTGCTGCTGTATGCTGAGAAACTAAAAGAACCATAATAGAACACAGATGAAACTTCTAAGTTGATGTAATAGCCAATAAGAAGAAGTACAATTCAAGTTTTAGGTATCGATTATTGACTTTTTAGCTGGCTTTAGTGCCTTGGACATGAGCTTGGACCTTAAGGTTCTGCATGAAAGGAGGACTAGCAGCCGAGTTGCACGGGAGAATGTGTAAAGTGTTCATATGTAGTAAAAACATGAGAAATCCGTCCGTTTTCGTAATTTGTTATCGAATCGACTTAAAGCCAGATCGTCACATTGGCCGCTTTTCTCTCTGAGACTGTTACATTTATCGTCTGCAAAGCTATGTCGCGTGCTGCGGTATGCGGAGACACTAAAAGCACCATAGTAGAACACAGAAGAAGCTTCTAAGTTGAAGCAATAGCCAGTAAGAAGTAGTACAATTCAAGTTTCAGTTGTCGATTATTCACTTTTTAGCCGGCTTTATTGGCTTGGACATGACCTAGTACCTTAAGATTTTGCATGAATGGAGGACTAGCAGCCGCGTTGCACGGGAGAATGTGAAAAGTGTTCATATGTAGTAAAAACCTGAGAAATCCGTCCGTTTTCGTCATTTGTTATCGTATCGACTTAAAGCCAGATCGTCACATTGGCCGCTTTTCTCTCTGAGACGGTTACATTTATCGTCTGCAAAGCTATGTCACGTGCTGCGGTATGCGGAGACACTAAAAGCACCATAGTAGAACACAGAAGAAGCTTCTAAGTTGAAGCAATAACCAGTAAGAAGTAGTACAATTCAAGTTTTAGTTGTCGATTATTCACTTTTTAGACGGCTTTATTGGCTTGGACATGACCTAGTACCTTAAGATTTTGCATGAAAGGAGGACTAGCAGCCGCGTTGCACGGGAGAATGTGAAAAGTGTTCATATGTACTAAAAACCTGAGAATTCCGTCCGTTCTCCTCATTTGTTATAGAATCGACTTAAACCCAGATCGTCACATTGGCCGCTCTTCTGTCTGAAGCGGTTACATTTATCGTCTGCAAAGCTATGTCGCGTGCTGCGGTATGTGGACACACTAAAAGCACCATAATAGAACACAGATGAAACTTCTAAAATGATGTAATAGCCAATATGAAGAAGTACAATCAAGTTTTACTTATCGATTATTGACTTTTTAGCTGGCTTTAGTGCCTTGGACATGAGCTTGGACCTTAAGATTCTGCATGAAAGGAGTACTAGCAGGCGAGTTGCACGGGAGAATATGAAAAGTGTTCATATGTAGTAAAAACATGAGAAATCCGTCCGTTTTCGTAATTTGTTATAGAATCGACTTAAAGCCAGATCGTTACATTGGCCGCTCTTTGAATCGGTTACATTTGTCGTCTGCAAAGCTAATTCGCATGCTGCGGTATGCGGAGACCTTATAAGCACCATAGTAGAACACAGATGAAGCTTCTAAATTGATGTAATAGCCAGTAAGAAGTAGTACAATTCAAGTTTTAGGGATCGATTATTGACTTTTCACCCTTCTTTGGTGCCTTGGACATGAGCTAGGAACTTAAGATTTTGCATGAAGGGAGGACTAGCAGCCGCGTTGCACGGGAGAATGTGAAAAGTGTTCACATGTAGTAAAAACATGAGAAATCCGTCCGTTTTCGTAATTTGTTATCGAATCGACTTAAAGCCAGATCGTCACATTGTCCGCTCTTCTGTCTGAAACGGTTACATTATTCGTCAGCAAAGCTATGTCGCGTGCTGCGGTATGCGGAGACACTAAAAGCACCATAGTAGAACACAGATGAAGCTTCTAAGTTGATGGAAAAGCCAGTAAGATGTAGTACAATTCAAGTTTTAGGTATCGATTATTGACTTTTTACCCTTCTTTGGTGCCTTGGACATGAGCTAGGAAATTAAGATTTTGCATGAAAGGAGGACTAGCAGCCGCGTTGCACGGGAGAATGTGAAAAGTGTTCATATGTAGTAAAAACCTGAGAAATCCGTCCGTTTCCGTCATTTGTTATCGAATCGACTTAAAGCCAGATCGTCACATTGGCCGCTTTTCTCCCTGAAACGGTTACATTTATCGTCTGCAAAGCTATGTTACGTGCTACGGTATGCGGAGACACTAAAAGCACCATAGTAGAACACAGAAGAAGCTTCTAAGTTGAAGCAATAACCAGTAAGAAGTAGTACTATTCAAGTTTTAGTTGTCGATTATTCACTTTCTAGCCGGCTTTATTGGCTTGGACATGACATAGTACCTTAAGATTTTGCATGAAAGGAGGACTAGCAGCCGCGTTGCACGGGACAATGTGTAAAGTGTTCATATGTACTAAGAACCTGAGAATTCCGTCCGTTTTCGTTATTTGTTATCGAATCGACTTAAAGCCAGTTCGTCAGATTGTCCGCTCTTTTCTATGAAACTGTTACTTTTATCGTCTGCAAAGCTATGTCGCGTGCTGCGGTATGCGGAGACACTAAAAGCACCATAGTAGAACACAGAAGAAGCTTCTAAGTTGAAGTAATAGCCAGTAAGAAGTAGTACAATTCAAGTTTTAGTTGTCGATTATTCACTTTTCAGCCGGCTTTGGTGGCTTAGACATGACCTAGGACCTTAAGATTTTGCATGAAAGGAGGACTTGCAGCCGCGTTGCACAATAGAATGTGAAAAGTGTTCATATGTAGTAAAAACCTGAGAAATCCGTACGTTTTCGTCATTTGTTATCGTATCGACTTAAAGCCAGATCGTCACATTGGCCGCTTTTCTCTCTGAGACGGTTACATTTATCGTCTGCAAAGCTATGACGCGTGCTGCGGTATGCGGAGACACTAAAAGCACCATAGTAGAACACAGAACAAGCTTCAAAGTTGAAGTAATAGCCAGTAAGAAGTAGTACAATTCAAGTTTTTGGTATCGATTATTGACTTTTCACCATTCTTTGGTGCCTTCGACATGAGCTAGGAACTTAAAATTTTGCATGAAAGTTAGACTAGCAGCCGCGTTGCACGGGAGAATGTGAAAAGTGTTCATATGTAGTAAAAACATGAGAAATCCGTCCGTTTTCGTAATTTGTTATCGAATCGACTTAAAGCCAGATCGTCACATTGGCCGCTCTTCTCCCTGAAACGGTTGTACTTATCGTCTGCAAAGCTATGTCGCGTGCTGCGGTATGAGGAGACACTAAAAGCACCATAATAGAACACAGATGAAACTTCTAAGTTGATGTAATAGCCAGTAAGAAGTAGTACAATTAAAGTTTTAGGTATCGATTATTGACTTTTTAGCTGGCTTTGGTGCCTTGGACATGAGCTAGGACCTTAAGATTCTGCATGAAAGGAGGACTAGCAGCCTAGTTGCACGGGAGAATGTGAAAAGTGTTCATATGTAGTAAAAACCTTTGAAATCCGTCCGTTTTCGTCATTTGTTGTCGAATCGACTTAAAGCCAGTTCGTCATATTGGCCGCTCTTCTCCCTGAAACGGTTGTACTTATCGTCTGCAAAGCTATGTCGCGTGCTGCGGTATGCGGAGACACTAAAATCACCATAGTAGAACACACATGAAGCTTCTAAGTTGATGTAATAGCCAGTAAGAAGTAGTACAATTCACGTTTTAGGTATCGATTAATGACTTTTTAGCTGGCTTTGGTGCCTTTGACATGAGCTAGGACCTTAAGATTCTGCATGAAAGGAGGACTAGCAGCCGAGTTGCATGGGAGAATGTGAAAAGAGTTCATATGTAGTAAAAACCTGAGAAATCCGTCCGTTTTCGTCATTTGTTAACGAATCGACTCAAAGCCAGATCGTCACATTGGCCGCTCTTCTCTCTGAAACGGTTGTCCTTATCGTCTGCAAAGATATGTCGCGTGTTGCGGTATGCGGAGACACTAAAAGCACCATAGTAGAACACAGATGAAGCTTCTTAGTTGATGGAAAAGCCACTAAGATGTAGTACAATTCAAGATTTAGGTATCGATTATTGACTTTTTACCCTTCTTTGGTGCCTTGGACATGAGCTAGGAAATTAAGATTTTGCATGAAAGGAGGACTAGCAGACAAGTTGCACGGGAGAATGTGAAAAGTGTTCATATGTCGTAAAAACCTGAGAAATCCGTCCGTTTTCGTCATTTGTTATCGAATCGACTTAAAGCCAGATCGTCACATTGGCCGCTCTTCTCCCTGAATCGGTTACATTTATCGTCTGCAAAGCTATGTCGCGTGCTGCGGTATGCGGAGACACTAAAAGCACCATAGTAGAACACAGAAGAAGCTTCTAAGTTGAAGCAATAACCAGTAAGAAGTAGTACAATTCAAGTTTTAGTTGTCGATTATTCACTTTTTAGACGGCTTTATTGGCTTGGACATGACCTAGTACCTTAAGATTTTGCATGAAAGGTGGACTAGCAGCCGCGGTGCACGGGAGAATGTGAAAAGTGTTCATATGTACTAATAACCTGAGAATTCCGTCCGTACTCCTCATTTGTTATAGAATCGACTTAAACCCAGATCGTCACATTGGCCGCTCTTCTGTCTGAAGCGGTTACATTTATCGCCTGCAAAGCTATGTCGCGTGCTGCGGTATGTGGACACACTAAAAGCACCATAATAGAACACAGATGAAACTTCTAAAATGATGTAATAGCCAATATGAAGAAGTACAATTCAAGTTTTAGGTATCGATTATTGACTTTTTAGCTGGCTTTAGTGCCTTGGACATGAGCTTGGACCTTAAGATTCTGCATGAAAGGAGGACTAGCAGCCGAGTTGCACAGGAGAATGTGAAAGGTGTTCATATGTAGTAAAAACATGAGAAATCCGTCCGTTTTCGTAATTTGTTATAGAATCGACTTAAAGCCAGATCGTCACATTGGCCGCTCTTTGAATCGGTTACATTTGTCGTCTGCAAAGCTAATTCGCGTGATGCGGTATGCGGAGACCTTAAAAGCACCATAGTAGAACACAGATGAAGCTTCTAAATTGATGTAATAGCCAGTAAGAAGTAGTACAATTCAAATGTTAAGTATCGATTATTGACTCTTTACAATTCTTTTGTGCCTTGGACATGTGCTAGGAACTTAACATTTTGCATGAAATGAGGACTAGCAGCCGAGTTGCATGGGAGAATGTGAAAAGTGTTGATATATAGGAAAAACCTGAGAAATCCGTCCGTTTTCTTCATTTGTTATCGAATCGACTTAAAGACAGATTGTCACATTGGCCGCTCTTCTGTCTGAAGCGGTTACATTTATCGTCTGCAATGCTATGTCGCGTGCTGCGGTATGCGGAGACACTAAAAGCACCATAGTAGAACACAGATGAAGCTTCTACGTTGATGTAATAGCCAGTAAGAAGTAGTACATTTCAAGTTTTAGGAATCGATTATTGACTTTTTACCCTTCTTTGGTTCCTTGGACATGAACTAGGAACTTAAGATTTAGCATAAGAGGAGGACTAGCAGCCGCGTTGCACAGGAGAATGTGAAAAGTGTTCATATGTAGTAAAAACCTGAGAAATCCGTCCGTTTTCGTCATTTGTTATCGAATCTACTTAAAGCCAGAACGTCACATTGGCCGCTCTTCTCTCTGAATCGGTTACATTTATCGTGTGCAAAGCTATGTCGCGTGCTGCGGTATGCGGGGACACTAAAAGCGCCATAGTAGAACACAGATGAAGCTTCTAAGTTGATGTAATAGCCAGTAAGAAGTAGTACAATTCAAGTTTTAGGTATCGGTTATTGACTTTTCACCCTTCTTTGGTGCCTTGGACATGAGCTAGGAACTTTAGATTTTGCATGAAGGGAGGACTAGCAGCCGCGTTGCACGGGAGAGTGTGAAAAGTGTTCATATGTAGTAAAAACCTGAGAAAAGAGTCTGTGTTCGTCATTTGTTATCGAATCGACTTAAAGCCAGATTGTCACATTGGCCGCTCTTCTGTCTGAAACGGTTAAATTTATCGTCTGCATAGCTATTTCGCGTGGTGTGGTATGCCGAGACGCTAAAAGCACCATAATAGAACACAGATGAAACTTCTAAGTTGATGTAATAGCCAATATGAAGAAGTACAATTCAAGTTTTAGGTATCGATTATTGACTTTTTAGCTGGCTTTAGTGCCTTGGACATGAGCATGGACCTTAAGATTCTGCATGAAAGGAGGACTAGCAGCCGAGTTGCACGGGAGAATGTGAAAAGTGTTCATATGTAGTAAAAACATGAGAAATCCGTCCGTTTTCGTAATTTGTTATAGAATCGACTTAAAGCCAGATCGTCACATTGGCCGCTCTTTGAATCGGTTACATTTGTCGTCTGCAAAGCTAATTCGCGTGCTGCGGTATGCGGAGACCTTAAAAACACCATAGTAGAACACAGATGAAGCTTCTAAATTGATGTAATAGCCAGTAAGAAGTAGTACAATTCAAATGTTAGGTATCGATTATTGACTCTTTACAATTCTTTGGTGCCTTGGACATGTGCTAGGAACTTAACATTTTGCATGAAATGAGGACTAGCAGCCGAGTTGCATGGGAGAATGTGAAAAGTGTTGATATATAGGAAAAACCTGAGAAATCCGTCCGTTTTCTTCATTTGTTATCGAATCGACTTAAAGCCAGATTGTCACATTGGCCGCTCTTCTGTCTGAAGCGGTTACATTTATCGTCTGCAATGCTATGTCGCGTGCTGCGGTATGCGGAGACACTAAAAGCACCATAGTAGAACACAGATGAAGCTTCTACGTTGATGTAATAGCCAGTAAGAAGTAGTACAATTCAAGTTTTAGGAATCGATTATTGACTTTTTACCCTTCTTTCGTTCCTTGGACATGAGCTAGGAACTTAAGATTTAGCATAAGAGGAGGACTAGCAGCCGCGTTGCACAGGAGAATGTGAAAAGTGTTCATATGTAGTAAAAACCTGAGAAATCCGTCCGTTTTCGTCATTTGTTATCGAATCTACATAAAGCCAGATCGTCACATTGGCCGCTCTTCTCTCTGAATCGGTTACATTTATCGTGTGCAAAGCTATGTCGCGTGCTGCGGTATGCTTGGACACTAAAAGCGCCATAGTAGAACACAGATGAAGCTTCTAAGTTGATGTAATAGCCAGTAAGAAGTAGTACAAGTTTTAGGTATCGATTATTGCCTTTTCACCCTTCTTTGGTGCCTTGGACATGAGCTAGGAACTTTAGATTTTGCATGAAGGGAGGACTAGCAGCCGCGTTGCACGGGAGAATGTGAAAAGTGTTCATATGTAGTAAAAACATGAGAAATCCGTCCGTTTTCGTAATTTGTTATCGAATCGACTTAAAGCCAGATCGTCACATTGGCCGCTTTTCTCTCTGAGACTGTTACATTTATCGTCTGCAAAGCTATGTCGCGTGGTGCGGTAGGGGAGACACTAAAAGCACCATAGTAGAACACAGAAGAAGCTTCTAAGTTGAAGCAATAGCCATAAGAAGCAGTACAATTCAAGTTTTATTTATCGATTATTGATTTTTAGCCGGCTTTGGTGCCTTGGACATGAGGTGGAACCTTAAGATTTTGCATGAATTGAGGACTAGCAGCTGCGTTGCACGGGAGAATGTGAAAAGTGTTCATATGTAGTAAAAACATGAGAAATCCGTCCGTTTTCGTAATTTGTTATCGAATCGACTTAAAGCCAGATTGTCACATTGGCCGCTCTTCTGTCTGAAACGGTTAAATTTATCGTCTGCATAGCTATGTCGCGTGGTGCGGTATGCCGAGACGCTAAAAGCACCATAATAGAACACAGATGAAACTTCTAAGTTGATGTAATAGCCAATAAGAAGGAGTACAATTCAAGTTTTAGGTATCGATTATTGACTTTTTAGCTGGCTTCAGTGCCTTGGACATGAGCTTGGACCTTAAGGTTCTGCATAAAAGGAGGACTAGCAGCCGAGTTGCACGGGAGAATGTGAAAAGTGTTCATATGTAGTAAAAACATGAGAAATCCGTCCGTTTTCGTAATTTGTTATCGAATCGACTTAAAGCCAGATCGTCACATTGGCCGCTTTTCTCTCTGAGACTGTTACATTTATCGTCTGCAAAGCTATGTCGCGTGGTGCGGTAGGGGAGACACTAAAAGCACCATAGTAGAACACAGAAGAAGCTTCTAAGTTGAAGCAATAGCCATAAGAAGCAGTACAATTCAAGTTTTATTTATCGATTATTGATTTTTAGCCGGCTTTGGTGCCTTGGACATGAGGTGGAACCTTAAGATTTTGCATGAATTGAGGACTAGCAGCTGCGTTGCACGGGAGAATGTGAAAAGTGTTCATATGTAGTAAAAACATGAGAAATCCGTCCGTTTTCGTAATTTGTTATCGAATCGACATAAAGCCAGATCGTCACATTGTCCGCTCTTCTGTCTGAAACGGTTACATTATTCGTCTGCAAAGCTATGTCGCGTGCTGCGGTATGCGGACACTAAAAGCACCATAGTAGAACACAGATGAGGCTTCTAAGTTGATGGAAAAGCCAGTAAGATGTAGTACAATTCAAGTTTTAGGTATCGATTATTGACTTTTTACCCTTCTTTGGTGCCTTGGACATGAGCTAGGAAATTAAGATTTTGCATGAAAGGAGGACTAGCTGCCAAGTTGCACGGGAGAATGTGAAAAGTGTTCATATGTAGTAAAAACTTGAGAAATCCGTCCGTTTTCGTCATTTGTTATCGAATCGACGTAAAGCCAGATCGTCACATTGGCCGATCTTCTCCCTGAATCGGTTACATTTATCGTCTGCAAAGCTACGTCGCGTGCTGCGGTATGCGGAGACACTAAAAGCACCATAGTTGAACACAGAAGAAGCTTCTAAGTTGAAGAAATAGCCAGTAAGAAATAGTACAATTCAAGTTTTAGTTGTCGATTATTCACTTTTCAGCCGGCTTTGGTGGCTTAGACGTGACCTAGGACCTTAAGATTTTGGATGAAAGGAGGACTTGCAGCCGCGTTTCACAATAGAACGTGAAAAGTGTTCATATGTAGTAAAAACCTGAGAAATCCGTACGTTTTCGTCATTTGTTATCGAATCGACTTAACGCCAGATCGTCACATTGGCCGCTTTTCTTTCTGAAACAGTTACATTTATCATCTGCAAAGCTATGTCGCATGCTGCGGTATGCGGAGACACTAAAAGCACCATAGTAGAACACAGAAGAAGCTTCTAAGTTGAAGCAATAGCCAGTAAGAAGTAGTACAATTCAAGTTTTAGTTGTCGATTATTCACTTTTTAGCAAGCTTTATTGGCTTGGACATGACCTAGTACCTTAAGATTTTGCATGAAAGGAGGACTAGCAGCCGCGTTGCACGGGAGATTGTGAAAAGTGTTCATATGTAGTAAAAACCTGAGAAATCCGTCCGTTTTCGTCATTTGTTATCGTATCGACTTAAAGCCAGATCGTCACATTGGCCGCTTTTCTCTCTGAGACGGTTACATTTATCGTCTGCAAAGCTATGACGCGTGCTGCGGTATGCGGAGACACTAAAAGCACCATAGTAGAACGCAGATGAAGCTTCTAAGTTGAAGTAATAGCCAGTAAGAAGTAGTACAATTAAATTTTTAGGCGTCGATTATTCACTTTTTAGCCGGCTTTATTGGCTTGGACATGACCTAGGACCTTCAGATTTTGCATGAAAGGAGGACTAGCAGCCGCGTTGCACGGGAGAATGTGAAAAATGTTCATATGTAGTAAAAACCTGAGAAATCCGTCCGTTTTTGTCATTTGTTATCGAATCGACTTAAAGCAAGATCGTCACATTGGCCGCTTTTCTCTCTGAGACGGTTACATTTATCGTCTGCAAAGCTATGTTGCGTGCTGCGGTATGCGGAGACACTAAAAGCACCATAGTAGAACACAGAAGAAGCTTCTAAGTTGAAGCAATAGCCATTAAGAAGTAGTAGAATTCAAGTTTTAGTTGTGGATCCTTCACATTTTAGCTGTCTTTGGTGGCTTGGATATGACCTAGGACCTTAATATTTTGCATGAAAGGAGAACTAGCAGCCGCGGTGCACGGGAGAATGAGAAAAGTGTTCATATGTAGTAGAAACCTGAGAAATCCGTCCGTTTTCGTAATTTGTTATCGAATCGACTTAAAGCCAGATCGTCACATTGGCCGCTTTTCTTTCTGAAACAGTTACATTTATCGTCTGCAAAGCTATGTCACGTGCTGCGGTATGCGGAGACACTAAATGCACCATAGTAGAACACAGAAGAAGCTCCTAAGTCGAAGCAATAGCCAGTAAGAAGTAGTACAATTCAAGTGTTAGTTGTCGATTATTCACTTTTTAGCCGGCTTTATTGGCTTTTACATGACCTAGTTCCTTACGATTTTGCATGAAAGGAGGACTAGCAGCCGCGTTGCACGGGAGAATGTGAAAAGGGTTCATATGTAGTAAAAACATGAGAAATCCGTCCGTTTTCGTCACTTTTTATCGAATCGACTTAAATCCAGATCGTCACATTGGCCGTTTTTCTTTCTGAAACAGTTACATTTATCGTCTGCAAAGATATGTCACGTGCTGCGGTGTGCGGAGACACTAAAAGCACCATAGCAGAACACAGAAGAAGCTTCTAAGTTGAAGCAATAGCCAGTAAGAAGTAGTACAATTCAAGTTTTAGTTGTCGATTATTCACTTTTTAGCCGGCTTTATTGGCTTGGACATGACCTAGTACCTTCAGATTTTGCATGAAAGGAGGACTAGCAGCCGCGTTGCACGGGAGAATGTGAAAAGTGTTCATATGTAGTAAAAACCTGAGAAATCCGTCCGTTTTCGTCATTTGTTATCGAATCGACTTAAAGCCAGATCGTCACATTGGCCGCTTTTCTTTCTGAAACAGTTACAATTATCGTCTGCAAAGCTATGTCACGTGCTGCGGTATGCGGAGACACTAAAAGCACCATAGTAGAACACAGAAGAAGCTTCTATGTTGAAGCAATAGCCAGTAAGAAGTGGTACAATTCAAGTTTTAGTTGTGGATTCTTCACATTTTAGCCGTCTTTAGTGGCTTGGACATGACGTAGGACCTTAATATTTTGCATGAAAGGAGGACTAGCAGCCGCGGTGCACGGGAGAATGAGAAAAGTGTTCATATGTAGTAGAAACCTGAGAAATCCGTCCGTTTTCGTAATTTGTTATCGAATTGACTTAAAGCCAGATCGTCACATTTGCCGGTTTTCTTTCTGAAACAGTTACATTTATAGTCTGCAAAGCTATGTCACGTGCTGCGGTATGCGGAGCCACTAAAAGCACCATAGTAGAACACAGGAGAAGCTCCTAAGTTGAAGCAATAGCCAGTAAGAAGTAGTACAATTCAAGTTTTAGTTGTCGATTATTCACTTTTTAGCCGGCTTTATTGGCTTGGACATGACCTAGTACCTTAAGATTTTGCATGAAAGGAGGACTAGCAGCCGCGTTGCACGGGAGAATGTGAAAAGGGTTCATGTGTAGTAAAAACCTGAGAAATCCGTCCGTTTTCGTCATTTGTTATCCAATCGACTTAAAGCCAGATCGTCACATTTTCCGTTTTTCTTTCTGAAACAGTTACATTTATCGTCTGCAAAGCTATGTCACGTGCTGCGGTATGCGGAGACACTAAAAGCACCATAGTGGAACGCAGAAGAATCTTCTAAGTTGAAGCAATAGCCAGTAAGAAGTAGTACAATTCAAGCTTTAGTTGTCGATTATTCACTTTTTAGCCGGCTTTATTGGCTTGGACATGACCTAGTACCTTAAGATTTTGCATGAAAGGAGGACTAGCAGCCGCGCTGCACGGGAGAATGAGAAAAGTGTTCATATGTAGTAGAAACCTGAGAAATCCGTCCGTTTTCGTAATTTGTTATCGAATCGACTTAAAGCCAGATCGTCACATTTGCCGGTTTTCTTTCTGAAACAGTTACATTTATCGTCTGCAAAGCTATGTCACGTGCTGCGGTATGCGGAGCCACTAAAAGCACCATAGTAGAACACAGAAGAAGCTCCTAAGTTGAAGCAATAGCCAGTAAGAAGTAGTACAATTCAAGTTTTAGTTGTCGATTATTCACTTTTTAGCCGGCTTTATTGGCTTGGACATGACCTAGTACCTTAAGATTTTGCATGAAAGGAGGACTAGCAGCCGCGTTGCACGGGAGAATGTGAAAAGGGTTCATGTGTAGTAAAAACCTGAGAAATCCGTCCGTTTTCGTCATTTGTTATCCAATCGACTTAAAGCCAGATCGTCACATTGGCCGTTTTTCTTTCTGAAACAGTTACATTTATCGTCTGCAAAGCTATGTCACGTGCTGCGGTATGCGGAGACACTAAAAGCACCATAGTGGAACGCAGAAGAATCTTCTAAGTTGAAGCAATAGCCAGTAAGAAGTAGTACAATTCAAGCTTTAGTTGTCGATTATTCACTTTTTAGCCGGCTTTATTGGCTTGGACATGACCTAGTACCTTAAGATTTTGCATGAAAGGAGGACTAGCAGCCGCGCTGCAGGGGAGAATGTGAAAAGTGTTCATATGTAGTAAAAACCTGAGAAATCAGTCCGTTTTCGTCATTTGTTATCGAATCGACTTAAAGCCAGATCGTCACATTATCCGCTTTTCTCTCTGAGACGGTTACATTTATTGTCTGCAAAGCTATGTCGCGTGCTGCGGTATGCGGAGACACTAAAAGCACCATAGTAGAACACAGAAGAAGCTTCTAAGTTGAAGCAATAGCCAGTAAGAAGTAGTACAATTCAAGTTTTAGTTGTGGATTCTTCACATTTTAGCCGTCTTTAGTGGCTTGGACATGACGTAGGACCTTAATATTTTGCATGAAAGGAGGACTAGCAGCCGCGGTGCACGGGAGAATGAGAAAAGTGTTCATATGTAGTACAAACCTGAGAAATCCGTCCGTTTTCGTAATTTGTTATCGAATCGACTTAAAGCCAGATCGTCACATTTGCCGGTTTTCTTTCTGAAACAGTTACATTTATCGTCTGCAAAGCTATGTCACGTGCTGCGGTATGCGGAGACACTAAAAGTACCATAGTAGAACACAGAAGAAGCTTCTAAGTTGAAGCAATAGCCAGTAAGAAGTAGTACAATTCAAGTTTTAGTTGTCGATTATTCACTTTTTAGCCGGCTTTATTGGCTTGGACATGACCTAGTACCTTAAGATTTTGCATGAAAAGAGGACGAGCAGCCGCGTTGCACGGGAGAATGTGAAAAGGGTTCATATGTAGTAAAAACCTGAGAAATCCGTCCGTTTTCGTCATTTGTTATCGAATCGACTTAAAGCCAGATCGTCACATTGGCCGTTTTTCTTTCTGAAACTGTTACATTTATCGTCTGCAAAGCTATGTCACGTGCTGCGGTATGCGGAGACACTAAAAGCACCATAGTGGAACGCAGAAGAAGCTTCTAAGTTGAAGCAATAGCCAGTAAGAAGTAGTACAATTCAAGTTTTAGTTGTCGATTATTCACTTTTTAGCCGGCTTTATTGGCTTGGACATGACCTAGTACCTTAAGATTTTGCATGAAAGGAGGACTAGCAGCCGCGTTGCACGGGAGAATGTGAAAAGTGTTCATATGTAGTAAAAACCTGAGAAATCCGTCCGTTTTCGTCATTTGTTATCGAATCGACTTAAAGCCAGATCGTCATATTGGCCGCTTTTCTCTCTGAGACGGTTACATTTATCGTCTGCAAAGCTATGTCGCGTGCTGCGGTATGCGGAGACACTAAAAGCACCATAGTAGAACACAGAAGAAGCTTCTATGTTGAAGCAATAGGCATAAGAAGCAGTACAATTCAAGTTTTGGTTGTGGATTCTTCACATTTTAGCCGTCTTTGGTGGCTTGGACATGATCTAGGACCTTAATATATTGCATGAAAAGAGGACTAGCAGCCGCGGTGCACGGGAGAATGTGAAAAGTGTTCATATGTAGTAGAAACCTGAAAAATCCTTCCGTTTTCGTTATTTGTTATCGAATCGTTTTAAAGCCAGATCGTCACATTGGCCGCTTTTCTCTCTGAGACGGTTACATTTATCGTCTGCAAAGCTATGTCGCGTGCTGCGGTATGCAGAGACACTAAAAGCACCATAGTAGAACACAGAAGAAGCTTCTAAGTTGAAGCAATGGTCAGTAACAAGTAGTACAATTCAAGTTTTGGTTATCGATTATTGATTTTTAGCCGGCTTTGGTTCCTTGGACATGAGGTGGGACCTTAAGATTTTGCATGAAAGGAGGACTAGCAGCTGCGTTGCACGGTAGAATGTGAAAAGTGTTCATATGTAGTAAAAATCTGAGAAATCCGTCCGTTTTCGTCATTTGTTATCGAATCGACATAAAGCCAGATCGTCACATTGGCCGTTTTTCTTTCTGAAACAGTTACATTTATCGTCTGCAAAGCTATGTCACGTGCTGCGGAATGCGGAGACACTAAAAGCACCATAGTGGAACGCAGAAGAATCTTCTAAGTTGAAGCAATAGCCAGTAAGAAGTAGTACAAATCAAGTTTTAGTTGTGGATTCTTCACATTTTAGCCGGCTTTATTGGCTTGGACATGACCTAGAAGAATACTGAAGAAAAGGTGGATAGATCACGTAACTAATGAGGAGGTATTGAATAGGATTGGGGAGAAGAGAAGTTTGTGGCACAATTTGACTAGAAGAAGGGATCGGTTGGTAGGACATGTTTTGAGGCATCAAGGGATCACAAATTTAGCGTTGGAGGGCAGTGTGGAGGGTAAAAATCGCAGAGGGAGACCGAGAGATGAGTACACTAAGCAGATTCAGAAGGATGTAGGTTGCAGTAGGTACTGGGAGATGAAGAAGCTTGCACAGGATAGAGTAGCATGGAGAGCTGCATCAAACCAGTCTCAGGACTGAAGACCACAACAACAACATGACCTAGTACCTTAAGATTTTGCATGAAAGGAGGACTAGCAGCCGCGTTGCACGGGAGAATGTGAAAAGTGTTCATATGTACTAAAAACCTGAGAAATCCGTCCGTTCCGTCATTTGTTATCGAATCGACTTAAAGCCAGTCGGTCACATTGGCCGCTTTTCTCCCTGAAACGGTTACATTTATCGTCTGCAAAGCTATGTCGCGTGCTGCGGTATGCGGAGACACTAAAAGCACCATAGTAGAACACAGAAGAAGCTTCTAAGTTGAAGCAATAGCCAGTAAGAAGTAGTACAATTCAAGTTTTACTTGTCGATTATTCACTTTTTAGCCGGCTTTATTGGCTTGGACATGACCTAGTACCTTAAGATTTTGCATAAAAGGAGGACTAGCAGCTGCGTTGCACGGGAGAATGTGAAAAGGGTTCATATGTAGTAAAAACCTGAGAAATACGTCCGTTTTCGTCATTTGTTATCGAATCGAGTTAAAGCCAGATCGTCAAATTGGCCGTTTTTCTTTCTGAAACAGTTACATTTATCGTATGCAAAGCTATGTCACGTGCTGCGGTATGCGGAGACACTAAAAGCACCATAGTGGAACGCAGAAGAAGCTTCTAAGTTGAAGCAATAACCAGTAAGAAGTAGTACATTTCAAGTTTTAGTTGTCGATTATTCACTTTTTAGCCGGCTTTATTGGCTTGGACATGACCTAGTACCTTAAGATTTTGCATGAAAGGAGGACTAGCAGCCGCGTTGCACGGGAGAATGTGTAAAGTGTTCATATGTACTAAAAACCTGAGAATTCCGTCCGTTTTCGTCATTTGTTATCGAATCGACTTAAAGCCAGATCGTCACATTGGCCGCTCTTCTGTCTGAAACGGTTGTACTTATCGTCTGCAAAGCTATGTCGCGTGCTGCGGTATTCGGAGACACTAAAAGCACCATAGTAGGACACAGATGAAGCTTCTAAGTTGATGTAATAGCAAGTAAGAAGTAGTACAATTCAAGTTTTAGGTATCGATTATTGACTTTTTAGCTGGCTTTGGTGCCTTGGACATGAGCTAGGACCTTAAGATTCTGCATGAAAGGAGGACTAGCAGCCGAGATGCACGGGAGAATGTGAAAAGTGTTCATATGTAGTAAAAACCTGAGAAATCCGTCCGTTTTCGTCATTTGTTATCGAGTCGACTTAAAGCCAGATCGTCACATTGGACGCTCTTCTCCCTGAAACGGTTGTACTTATCGTCTGCAAAGCTATGTCGCGTGCTGCGGTACGAGGAGACACTAAAATCACCATAGTAGAACACAGATGAAACTTCTAAGTTGATGTAATAGCCAGTAAGAAGTAGTACAATTAAAGTTTTAGGTATCGATTATTGACTTTTTAGCTGGATTTGGTGCCTTGGACATGAGCTAGGACCTTAAGATTCTGCATGAAAGGAGGATTAGCAGCCGAGTTGCACGGGAGAATGTGAAAAGTGTTCATATGTAGTAAAAACCTGAGAAATCCGTCCGTTTTCGTCATTTGTTATCGAATCGACTTAAAGTCAGATCGCCGCATTGGCCGCTCTTCTGTCTGAAACGGTTGTACTTATCGTCAGCTAAGCTATGTCGCGTGTTACGGTATCCGGAGACACTAAAAGCACCATAGTAGAACACACATGAAGCTTCTGAGTTGATGTAATAGCCAGTAAGAAGTAGTACAATTCACGTTTTAGGTATCGATTATTGACATTTTAGCTGGCTTTGGTGCCTTTGACATGAGCTAGGACCTTAAGATTCTGCATGAAAGGAGGACTAGCAGCCGAGTTGCATGGGAGAATGTGAAAAGAGTTCATATCTAGTAAAAACCTGAGAAATCCGTCCGTTTTCGTCATTTGTTAACGAATCGACACAAAGCCAGATCGTCACATTGGCCGCTCTTCTCTCTGAAACGGTTGTCCTTATCGTCTGCAAAGATATGTCGCGTGTTGCGGTATGCGGAGACACTAAACGCACCATAGTAGAACATAGATGAAGCTTTTATGTTGATGTAATAGCCAGTAAGAAGTAGTACAATTCAAGTTTTAGGTATAGATTATTGACTTTTTAGCTGGCTGTGGTGCCTTAAACATGAGCTAGGACCTTAAGATTCTGCATGAAAGGAGGACTAGCAGCCGAGTTTCACGTGAGAATGTGAAAAGTGTTCATATGTAGTAAAAACCTGAGAAATCCGTCCGTTTTCGTCATTTGTTATCGAATCGACTTAAAGCCAGATCGTCACATTGGCCGCTCTTCTGTCTGAAACGGTTGTACTTATCGTCTGCAAAGCTATGTCGCGTGCTGCGGTATTCGGAGACACTAAAAGCACCATAGTAGGACACAGATGAAGCTTCTAAGTTGATGTAATAGCAAGTAAGAAGTAGTACAATTCAAGTTTTAGGTATCGATTATTGACTTATTAGCTGGCTTTGGTGCCTTGGACATGAGCTAGGACCTTAAAATTCTGAATGAAAGGAGGACTAGCAGCCGAGTTCCACGGGAGAATGTGAAAAGTGTTCATATGTAGTAAAAACCTGAGAAATCCGTCCGTTTTCGTCATTTGTTATCGAATCGACTTAAAGCCAGATCGTCACATTGGACGCTCTTCTCTCTGAAACGGTCGTACTTATCGTCTGCAAAGCTATGTCGCGTGCTGCGGTATGTGGAGACACTAAAAGCACCATAGTAGAACACAGATGAAGCCTCTAAGTTGATGTAATAGCCAGTAAGAGGTAGTACAATTCAAGTTTTAGGTATCGATTATTGATTTTTTAGCTGGCTTTGGTGCCTTGGACATGAGCTAGGACATTAAGATTCTGCGTGAAAGGTGGACTAGCAGCCGAGTTGCACGGGAGAATGTGAAAAGTGTTCATATGTAGTAAAAACCTGAGAAATCCGTCCGTTTTCGTCATTTGTTATCGAATCGACTTAAAGCCAGATCGTCACATTGGACGCTCTTCTCCCTGAAACGGTTGTACTTATCGTCTACAAAGCTATGTCGCGTGCTGCGGTATGAGGAGACACTAAAAGCACCATAGTAGAACACAGATGAAACTTCTAAGTTGATGTAATAGCCAGTAAGAAGTAGTACAATTAAAGTTTTAGGTATCGATTATTGACTTTTTAGCTAGCTTTGGTGCCTTGGACATGAGCTAGGACCTTAAGATTCTGCATGAAAGGAGGATTAGCAGCCGAGTTGCAAGGGAGAATGTGAAAAGTGTTCATATGTAGTAAAAACCTGAGAAATCCGTCCGTTTTCGTCATTTGTTATCGAATCGACTTAAAGTCAGATCGCCGCATTGGCAGCTCTTCTGTCTGAAACGGTTGTACTTATCGTCTGCAAAGCTATGTCGCGTGCTGCGGTATTCGGAGACACTAAAAGCACCATAGTAGGACACAGATGAAGCTTCTAAGTTGATGTAATAGCAAGTAAGAAGTAGTACAATTCAAGTTTTAGGTATCGATTATTGACTTATTAGCTGGCTTTGGTGCCTTGGACATGAGCTAGGACCTTAAAATTCTGAATGAAAGGAGGACTAGCAGCCGAGTTCCACGGGAGATTGTGAAAAGTGTTCATATGTAGTAAAAACCTGAGAAATCCGTCCGTTTTCGTCATTTGTTATCGAATCGACTTAAAGCCAGATCGTCACATTGGCTGCTCTTCTCCCTGAAACGGTTGTACTTATCGTCTGCAAAGCTATGTCGCGTGCTGCGGTATGCGGAGACACTAAAACCACCATAGTAGAACACAGAAGAAGCTTCTAAGTTGAAGTAATAGCCAGTAAGAAGTAGTACAATTCAAGTTTTAGTTGTCGATTATTCACTTTTCAGCCAGCTTTGGTGGCTTAGACATGACCTAGGACCTTAAGATTTTGCATGAAAGGAGGACTTGCAGCCGCGTTGCACAATAGAATGTGAAAAGTGTTCATATGTAGTAAAAACCTGAGAAATCCGTACGTTTTCGTCATTTGTTATCGTATCGACTTAAAGCCAGATCGTCACATTGGCCGCTTTTCTCTCTGAGACGGTTACATTTATCGTCTGCAAAGCTATGACGCGTGCTGCGGTATGCGGAGACACTAAAAGCACCATAGTATAACACAGAACAAGCTTCAAAGTTGAAGTAATAGCCAGTAAGAAGTAGTACAATTCAAGTTTTTGGTATCGATTATTGACTTTTCACCATTCTTTGGTGCCTTCGACATGAGCTAGGAACTTAAAATTTTGCATGAAAGTTAGACTAGCAGCCGCGTTGCACGGGAGAATGTGAAAAGTGTTCATATGTAGTAAAAACATGAGAAATCCGTCCGTTTTCGTAATTTGTTATCGAATCGACTTAAAGCCAGATCGTCACATTGGCCGCTCTTCTCCCTGAAACGGTTGTACTTATCGTCTGCAAAGCTATGTCGCGTGCTACGGTATGAGGAGACACTAAAAGCACCATAATAGAACACAGATGAAACTTCTAAGTTGATGTAATAGCCAGTAAGAAGTAGTACAATTAAAGTTTTAGGTATCGATTATTGACTTTTTAGCTGGCTTTGGTGCCTTGGACATGAGCTAGGACCTTAAGAGTCTGCATGAAAGGAGGACTAGCAGCCTAGTTGCACGGGAGAATGTGAAAAGTGTTCATATGTAGTAAAAACCTTTGAAATCCGTCCGTTTTCGTCATTTGTTGTCGAATCGACTTAAAGCCAGTTCGTCATATTGGCCGCTCTTCTCCCTGAAACGGTTGTACTTATCGTCTGCAAAGCTATGTCGCGTGCTGCGGTATGCGGAGACACTAAAATCACCATAGTAGAACACACATGAAGCTTCTAAGTTGATGTAATAGCCAGTAAGAAGTAGTACAATTCACGTTTTAGGTATCGATTATTGACTTTTTAGCTGGCTTTGGTGCCTTTGACATGAGCTAGGACCTTAAGATTCTGCATGAAAGGAGGACTAGCAGCCGAGTTGCATGGGAGAATGTGAAAAGAGTTCATATGTAGTAAAAACCTGAGAAATCCGTCCGTTTTCGTCATTTGTTAACGAATCGACTCAAAGCCAGATCGTCACATTGGCCGCTCTTCTCTCTGAAACGGTTGTCCTTATCGTCTGCAAAGATATGTCGCGTGTTGCGGTATGCGGAGACACTAAAAGCACCATAGTAGAACACAGATGAAGCTTCTTAGTTGATGGAAAAGCCACTAAGATGTAGTACAATTCAAGATTTAGGTATCGATTATTGACTTTTTACCCTTCTTTGGTGCCTTGGACATGAGCTAGGAAATTAAGATTTTGCATGAAAGGAGGACTAGCAGCCAAGTTGCACGGGAGAATGTGAAAAGTGTTCATATGTCGTAAAAACCTGAGAAATCCGTCCGTTTTCGTCATTTGTTATCGAATCGACTTAAAGCCAGATCGTCACATTGGCCGCTCTTCTCCCTGAATCGGTTACATTTATCGTCTGCAAAGCTATGTCGCGTGCTGCGGTATGCGGAGACACTAAAAGCACCATAGTAGAACACAGAAGAAGCTTCTAAGTTGAAGCAATAACCAGTAAGAAGTAGTACAATTCAAGTTTTAGTTGTCGATTATTCACTTTTTAGACGGCTTTATTGGCTTGGACATGACCTAGTACCTTAAGATTTTGCATGAAAGGTGGACTAGCAGCCGCGGTGCACGGGAGAATGTGAAAAGTGTTCATATGTACTAATAACCTGAGAATTCCGTCCGTACTCCTCATTTGTTATAGAATCGACTTAAACCCAGATCGTCACATTGGCCGCTCTTCTGTCTGAAGCGGTTACATTTATCGCCTGCAAAGCTATGTCGCGTGCTGCGGTATGTGGACACACTAAAAGCACCATAATAGAACACAGATGAAACTTCTAAAATGATGTAATAGCCAATATGAAGAAGTACAATTCAAGTTTTAGGTATCGATTATTGACTTTTTAGCTGGCTTTAGTGCCTTGGACATGAGCTTGGACCTTAAGATTCTGCATGAAAGGAGGACTAGCAGCCGAGTTGCACAGGAGAATGTGAAAGGTGTTCATATGTAGTAAAAACATGAGAAATCCGTCCGTTTTCGTAATTTGTTATAGAATCGACTTAAAGCCAGATCGTCACATTGGCCGCTCTTTGAATCGGTTACATTTGTCGTCTGCAAAGCTAATTCGCGTGATGCGGTATGCGGAGACCTTAAAAGCACCATAGTAGAACACAGATGAAGCTTCTAAATTGATGTAATAGCCAGTAAGAAGTAGTACAATTCAAATGTTAAGTATCGATTATTGACTCTTTACAATTCTTTTGTGCCTTGGACATGTGCTAGGAACTTAACATTTTGCATGAAATGAGGACTAGCAGCCGAGTTGCATGGGAGAATGTGAAAAGTGTTGATATATAGGAAAAACCTGAGAAATCCGTCCGTTTTCTTCATTTGTTATCGAATCGACTTAAAGACAGATTGTCACATTGGCCGCTCTTCTGTCTGAAGCGGTTACATTTATCGTCTGCAATGCTATGTCGCGTGCTGCGGTATGCGGAGACACTAAAAGCACCATAGTAGAACACAGATGAAGCTTCTACGTTGATGTAATAGCCAGTAAGAAGTAGTACATTTCAAGTTTTAGGAATCGATTATTGACTTTTTACCCTTCTTTGGTTCCTTGGACATGAACTAGGAACTTAAGATTTAGCATAAGAGGAGGACTAGCAGCCGCGTTGCACAGGAGAATGTGAAAAGTGTTCATATGTAGTAAAAACCTGAGAAATCCGTCCGTTTTCGTCATTTGTTATCGAATCTACTTAAAGCCAGAACGTCACATTGGCCGCTCTTCTCTCTGAATCGGTTACATTTATCGTGTGCAAAGCTATGTCGCGTGCTGCGGTATGCGGGGACACTAAAAGCGCCATAGTAGAACACAGATGAAGCTTCTAAGTTGATGTAATAGCCAGTAAGAAGTAGTACAATTCAAGTTTTAGGTATCGATTATTGACTTTTCACCCTTCTTTGGTGCCTTGGACATGAGCTAGGAACTTTAGATTTTGCATGAAGGGAGGACTAGCAGCCGCGTTGCACGGGAGAGTGTGAAAAGTGTTCATATGTAGTAAAAACCTGAGAAAAGAGTCTGTGTTCGTCATTTGTTATCGAATCGACTTAAAGCCAGATTGTCACATTGGCCGCTCTTCTGTCTGAAACGGTTAAATTTATCGTCTGCATAGCTATTTCGCGTGGTGTGGTATGCCGAGACGCTAAAAGCACCATAATAGAACACAGATGAAACTTCTAAGTTGATGTAATAGCCAATATGAAGAAGTACAATTCAAGTTTTAGGTATCGATTATTGACTTTTTAGCTGGCTTTAGTGCCTTGGACATGAGCATGGACCTTAAGATTCTGCATGAAAGGAGGACTAGCAGCCGAGTTGCACGGGAGAATGTGAAAAGTGTTCATATGTAGTAAAAACATGAGAAATCCGTCCGTTTTCGTAATTTGTTATAGAATCGACTTAAAGCCAGATCGTCACATTGGCCGCTCTTTGAATCGGTTACATTTGTCGTCTGCAAAGCTAATTCGCGTGCTGCGGTATGCGGAGACCTTAAAAACACCATAGTAGAACACAGATGAAGCTTCTAAATTGATGTAATAGCCAGTAAGAAGTAGTACAATTCAAATGTTAGGTATCGATTATTGACTCTTTACAATTCTTTGGTGCCTTGGACATGTGCTAGGAACTTAACATTTTGCATGAAATGAGGACTAGCAGCCGAGTTGCATGGGAGAATGTGAAAAGTGTTGATATATAGGAAAAACCTGAGAAATCCGTCCGTTTTCTTCATTTGTTATCGAATCGACTTAAAGCCAGATTGTCACATTGGCCGCTCTTCTGTCTGAAGCGGTTACATTTATCGTCTGCAATGCTATGTCGCGTGCTGCGGTATGCGGAGACACTAAAAGCACCATAGTAGAACACAGATGAAGCTTCTACGTTGATGTAATAGCCAGTAAGAAGTAGTACAATTCAAGTTTTAGGAATCGATTATTGACTTTTTACCCTTCTTTCGTTCCTTGGACATGAGCTAGGAACTTAAGATTTAGCATAAGAGGAGGACTAGCAGCCGCGTTGCACAGGAGAATGTGAAAAGTGTTCATATGTAGTAAAAACCTGAGAAATCCGTCCGTTTTCGTCATTTGTTATCGAATCTACATAAAGCCAGATCGTCACATTGGCCGCTCTTCTCTCTGAATCGGTTACATTTATCGTGTGCAAAGCTATGTCGCGTGCTGCGGTATGCTTGGACACTAAAAGCGCCATAGTAGAACACAGATGAAGCTTCTAAGTTGATGTAATAGCCAGTAAGAAGTAGTACAAGTTTTAGGTATCGATTATTGCCTTTTCACCCTTCTTTGGTGCCTTGGACATGAGCTAGGAACTTTAGATTTTGCATGAAGGGAGGACTAGCAGCCGCGTTGCACGGGAGAATGTGAAAAGTGTTCATATGTAGTAAAAACATGAGAAATCCGTCCGTTTTCGTAATTTGTTATCGAATCGACTTAAAGCCAGATCGTCACATTGGCCGCTTTTCTCTCTGAGACTGTTACATTTATCGTCTGCAAAGCTATGTCGCGTGGTGCGGTAGGGGAGACACTAAAAGCACCATAGTAGAACACAGAAGAAGCTTCTAAGTTGAAGCAATAGCCATAAGAAGCTGTACAATTCAAGTTTTATTTATCGATTATTGATTTTTAGCCGGCTTTGGTGCCTTGGACATGAGGTGGAACCTTAAGATTTTGCATGAATTGAGGACTAGCAGCTGCGTTGCACGGGAGAATGTGAAAAGTGTTCATATGTAGTAAAAACATGAGAAATCCGTCCGTTTTCGTAATTTGTTATCGAATCGACTTAAAGCCAGATTGTCACATTGGCCGCTCTTCTGTCTGAAACGGTTAAATTTATCGTCTGCATAGCTATGTCGCGTGGTGCGGTATGCCGAGACGCTAAAAGCACCATAACAGAACACAGATGAAACTTCTAAGTTGATGTAATAGCCAATAAGAAGGAGTACAATTCAAGTTTTAGGTATCGATTATTGACTTTTTAGCTGGCTTCAGTGCCTTAGACATGAGCTTGGACCTTAAGGTTCTGCATAAAAGGAGGACTAGCAGCCGAGTTGCACGGGAGAATGTGAAAAGTGTTCATATGTAGTAAAAACATGAGAAATCCGTCCGTTTTCGTAATTTGTTATCGAATCGACTTAAAGCCAGATCGTCACATTGGCCGCTTTTCTCTCTGAGACTGTTACATTTATCGTCTGCAAAGCTATGTCGCGTGGTGCGGTAGGGGAGACACTAAAAGCACCATAGTAGAACACAGAAGAAGCTTCTAAGTTGAAGCAATAGCCATAAGAAGCAGTACAATTCAAGTTTTATTTATCGATTATTGATTTTTAGCCGGCTTTGGTGCCTTGGACATGAGGTGGAACCTTAAGATTTTGCATGAATTGAGGACTAGCAGCTGCGTTGCACGGGAGAATGTGAAAAGTGTTCATATGTAGTAAAAACATGAGAAATCCGTCCGTTTTCGTAATTTGTTATCGAATCGACTTAAAGCCAGATCGTCACATTGTCCGCTCTACTGTCTGAAACGGTTACATTATTCGTCTGCAAAGCTATGTCGCGTGCTGCGGTATGCGGACACTAAAAGCACCATAGTAGAACACAGATGAGGCTTCTAAGTTGATGGAAAAGCCAGTAAGATGTAGTACAATTCAAGTTTTAGGTATCGATTATTGACTTTTTACCCTTCTTTGGTGCCTTGGACATGAGCTAGGAAATTAAGATTTTGCATGAAAGGAGGACTAGCTGCCAAGTTGCACGGGAGAATGTGAAACGTGTTCATATGTAGTAAAAACTTGAGAAATCCGTCCGTTTTCGTCATTTGTTATCGAATCGACGTAAAGCCAGATCGTCACATTGGCCGATCTTCTCCCTGAATCGGTTACATTTATCGTCTGCAAAGCTACGTCGCGTGCTGCGGTATGCGGAGACACTAAAAGCACCATAGTTGAACACAGAAGAAGCTTCTAAGTTGAAGAAATAGCCAGTAAGAAATAGTACAATTCAAGTTTTAGTTGTCGATTATTCACTTTTCAGCCGGCTTTGGTGGCTTAGACGTGACCTAGGACCTTAAGATTTTGGATGAAAGGAGGACTTGCAGCCGCGTTTCACAATAGAACGTGAAAAGTGTTCATATGTAGTAAAAACCTGAGAAATCCGTACGTTTTCGTCATTTGTTATCGAATCGACTTAACGCCAGATCGTCACATTGGCCGCTTTTCTTTCTGAAACAGTTACATTTATCATCTGCAAAGCTATGTCGCATGCTGCGGTATGCGGAGACACTAAAAGCACCATAGTAGAACACAGAAGAAGCTTCTAAGTTGAAGCAATAGCCAGTAAGAAGTAGTACAATTCAAGTTTTAGTTGTCGATTATTCACTTTTTAGCAAGCTTTATTGGCTTGGACATGACCTAGTACCTTAAGATTTTGCATGAAAGGAGGACTAGCAGCCGCGTTGCACGGGAGATTGTGAAAAGTGTTCATATGTAGTAAAAACCTGAGAAATCCGTCCGTTTTCGTCATTTGTTATCGTATCGACTTAAAGCCAGATCGTCACATTGGCCGCTTTTCTCTCTGAGACGGTTACATTTATCGTCTGCAAAGCTATGACGCGTGCTGCGGTATGCGGAGACACTAAAAGCACCATAGTAGAACGCAGATGAAGCTTCTAAGTTGAAGTAATAGCCAGTAAGAAGTAGTACAATTCAAGTGTTAGTTGTCGATTATTCACTTTTTAGCCGGCTTTATTGGCTTTTACATGACCTAGTTCCTTACGATTTTGCATGAAAGGAGGACTAGCAGCCGCGTTGCACGGGAGAATGTGAAAAGGGTTCATATGTAGTAAAAACCTGAGAAATCCGTCCGTTTTCGTCACTTTTTATCGAATCGCCTTAAATCCAGATCGTCACATTGGCCGTTTTTCTTTCTGAAACAGTTACATTTATCGTCTGCAAAGATATGTCACGTGCTGCGGTGTGCGGAGACACTAAAAGCACCATAGCAGAACACAGAAGAAGCTTCTAAGTTGAAGCAATAGCCAGTAAGAAGTAGTACAATTCAAGTTTTAGTTGTCGATTATTCACTTTTTAGCCGGCTTTATTGGCTTGGACATGACCTAGTACCTTCAGATTTTGCATGAAAGGAGGACTAGCAGCCGCGTTGCACGGGAGAATGTGAAAAGTGTTCATATGTAGTAAAAACCTGAGAAATCCGTCCGTTTTCGTCATTTGTTATCGAATCGACTTAAAGCCAGATCGTCACATTGGCCGCTTTTCTTTCTGAAACAGTTACAATTATCGTCTGCAAAGCTATGTCACGTGCTGCGGTATGCGGAGACACTAAAAGCACCATAGTAGAACACAGAAGAAGCTTCTATGTTGAAGCAATAGCCAGTAAGAAGTAGTACAATTCAAGTTTTAGTTGTGGATTCTTCACATTTTAGCCGTCTTTAGTGGCTTGGACATGACGTAGGACCTTAATATTTTGCATGAAAGGAGGACTAGCAGCCGCGGTGCACGGGAGAATGAGAAAAGTGTTCATATGTAGTAGAAACCTGAGAAATCCGTCCGTTTTCGTAATTTGTTATCGAATTGACTTAAAGCCAGATCGTCACATTTGCCGGTTTTCTTTCTGAAACAGTTACATTTATAGTCTGCAAAGCTATGTCACGTGCTGCGGTATGCGGAGCCACTAAAAGCACCATAGTAGAACACAGGAGAAGCTCCTAAGTTGAAGCAATAGCCAGTAAGAAGTAGTACAATTCAAGTTTTAGTTGTCGATTATTCACTTTTTAGCCGGCTTTATTGGCTTGGACATGACCTAGTACCTTAAGATTTTGCATGAAAGGAGGACTAGCAGCCGCGTTGCACGGGAGAATGTGAAAAGGGTTCATGTGTAGTAAAAACCTGAGAAATCCGTCCGTTTTCGTCATTTGTTATCCAATCGACTTAAAGCCAGATCGTCACATTTTCCGTTTTTCTTTCTGAAACAGTTACATTTATCGTCTGCAAAGCTATGTCACGTGCTGCGGTATGCGGAGACACTAAAAGCACCATAGTGGAACGCAGAAGAATCTTCTAAGTTGAAGCAATAGCCAGTAAGAAGTAGTACAATTCAAGCTTTAGTTGTCGATTATTCACTTTTTAGCCGGCTTTATTGGCTTGGACATGACCTAGTACCTTAAGATTTTGCATGAAAGGAGGACTAGCAGCCGCGCTGCACGGGAGAATGAGAAAAGTGTTCATATGTAGTAGAAACCTGAGAAATCCGTCCGTTTTCGTAATTTGTTATCGAATCGACTTAAAGCCAGATCGTCACATTTGCCGGTTTTCTTTCTGAAACAGTTACATTTATCGTCTGCAAAGCTATGTCACGTGCTGCGGTATGCGGAGCCACTAAAAGCACCATAGTAGAACACAGAAGAAGCTCCTAAGTTGAAGCAATAGCCAGTAAGAAGTAGTACAATTCAAGTTTTAGTTGTCGATTATTCACTTTTTAGCCGGCTTTATTGGCTTGGACATGACCTAGTACCTTAAGATTTTGCATGAAAGGAGGACTAGCAGCCGCGTTGCACGGGAGAATGTGAAAAGGGTTCATGTGTAGTAAAAACCTGAGAAATCCGTCCGTTTTCGTCATTTGTTATCCAATCGACTTAAAGCCAGATCGTCACATTGGCCGTTTTTCTTTCTGAAACAGTTACATTTATCGTCTGCAAAGCTATGTCACGTGCTGCGGTATGCGGAGACACTAAAAGCACCATAGTGGAACGCAGAAGAATCTTCTAAGTTGAAGCAATAGCCAGTAAGAAGTAGTACAATTCAAGCTTTAGTTGTCGATTATTCACTTTTTAGCCGGCTTTATTGGCTTGGACATGACCTAGTACCTTAAGATTTTGCATGAAAGGAGGACTAGCAGCCGCGCTGCACGGGAGAATGTGAAAAGTGTTCATATGTAGTAAAAACGTGAGAAATCCGTCCGTTTTCGTCATTTGTTATCGAATCGACTTAAAGCCAGATCGTCACATTATCCGCTTTTCTCTCTGAGACGGTTACATTTATTGTCTGCAAAGCTATGTCGCGTGCTGCGGTATGCGGAGACACTAAAAGCACCATAGTAGAACACAGAAGAAGCTTCTAAGTTGAAGCAATAGCCAGTAAGAAGTAGTACAATTCAAGTTTTAGTTGTGGATTCTTCACATTTTAGCCGTCTTTAGTGGCTTGGACATGACGTAGGACCTTAATATTTTGCATGAAAGGAGGACTAGCAGCCGCGGTGCACGGGAGAATGAGAAAAGTGTTCATATGTAGTACAAACCTGAGAAATCCGTCCGTTTTCGTAATTTGTTATCGAATCGACTTAAAGCCAGATCGTCACATTTGCCGGTTTTCTTTCTGAAACAGTTACATTTATCGTCTGCAAAGCTATGTCACGTGCTGCGGTATGCGGAGACACTAAAAGTACCATAGTAGAACACAGAAGAAGCTTCTAAGTTGAAGCAATAGCCAGTAAGAAGTAGTACAATTCAAGTTTTAGTTGTCGATTATTCACTTTTTAGCCGGCTTTATTGGCTTGGACATGACCTAGTACCTTAAGATTTTGCATGAAAAGAGGACGAGCAGCCGCGTTGCACGGGAGAATGTGAAAAGGGTTCATATGTAGTAAAAACCTGAGAAATCCGTCCGTTTTCGTCATTTGTTATCGAATCGACTTAAAGCCAGATCGTCACATTGGCCGTTTTTCTTTCTGAAACTGTTACATTTATCGTCTGCAAAGCTATGTCACGTGCTGCGGTATGCGGAGACACTAAAAGCACCATAGTGGAACGCAGAAGAAGCTTCTAAGTTGAAGCAATAGCCAGTAAGAAGTAGTACAATTCAAGTTTTAGTTGTCGATTATTCACTTTTTAGCCGGCTTTATTGGCTTGGACATGACCTAGTACCTTAAGATTTTGCATGAAAGGAGGACTAGCAGCCGCGTTGCACGGGAGAATGTGAAAAGTGTTCATATGTAGTAAAAACCTGAGAAATCCGTCCGTTTTCGTCATTTGTTATCGAATCGACTTAAAGCCAGAACGTCATATTGGCCGCTTTTCTCTCTGAGACGGTTACATTTATCGTCTGCAAAGCTATGTCGCGTGCTGCGGTATGCGGAGACACTAAAAGCACCATAGTAGAACACAGAAGAAGCTTCTATGTTGAAGCAATAGGCATAAGAAGCAGTACAATTCAAGTTTTGGTTGTGGATTCTTCACATTTTAGCCGTCTTTGGTGGCTTGGACATGATCTAGGACCTTAATATATTGCATGAAAAGAGGACTAGCAGCCGCGGTGCACGGGAGAATGTGAAAAGTGTTCATATGTAGTAGAAACCTGAAAAATCCTTCCGTTTTCGTTATTTGTTATCGAATCGTTTTAAAGCCAGATCGTCACATTGGCCGCTTTTCTCTCTGAGACGGTTACATTTATCGTCTGCAAAGCTATGTCGCGTGCTGCGGTATGCAGAGACACTAAAAGCACCATAGTAGAACACAGAAGAAGCTTCTAAGTTGAAGCAATGGTCAGTAACAAGTAGTACAATTCAAGTTTTGGTTATCGATTATTGATTTTTAGCCGGCTTTGGTTCCTTGGACATGAGGTGGGACCTTAAGATTTTGCATGAAAGGAGGACTAGCAGCTGCGTTGCACGGTAGAATGTGAAAAGTGTATATATGTAGTAAAAATCTGAGAAATCCGTCCGTTTTCGTCATTTGTTATCGTATCGACATAAAGCCAGATCGTCACATTGGCCGTTTTTCTTTCTGAAACAGTTACATTTATCGTCTGCAAAGCTATGTCACGTGCTGCGGAATGCGGAGACACTAAAAGCACCATAGTGGAACGCAGAAGAATCTTCTAAGTTGAAGCAATAGCCAGTAAGAAGTAGTACAATTCAAGCTTTAGTTGTCGATTATTCACTTTTTAGCCGGCTTTATTGGCTTGGACATGACCTAGTACCTTAAGATTTTGCATGAAAGGAGGACTAGCAGCCGCGCTGCACGGGAGAATGTGAAAAGTGTTCATATGTAGTAAAAACCTGAGAAATCCGTCCGTTTTCGTCATTTGTTATCGAATCGACTTAAAGCCAGATCGTCACATTGGCCGCTTTTCTCTCTGAGACGGTTACATTTATTGTCTGCAAAGCTATGTCGCGTGCTGCGGTATGCGGAGACACTAAAAGCACCATAGTAGAACACAGAAGAAGCTTCTAAGTTGAAGCAATAGCCAGTAAGAAGTAGTACAAATCAAGTTTTAGTTGTGGATTCTTCACATTTTAGCCGGCTTTATTGGCTTGGACATGACCTAGAAGAATACTGAAGAAAAGGTGGATAGATCACGTAACTAATGAGGAGGTATTGAATAGGATTGGGGAGAAGAGAAGTTTGTGGCACAACTTGACTAGAAGAAGGGATCGGTTGGTAGGACATGTTTTGAGGCATCAAGGGATCACAAATTTAGCGTTGGAGGGCAGTGTGGAGGGTAAAAATCGCAGAGGGAGACCGAGAGATGAGTACACTAAGCAGATTCAGAAGGATGTAGGTTGCAGTAGGTACTGGGAGATGAAGAAGCTTGCACAGGATAGAGTAGCATGGAGAGCTGCATCAAACCAGTCTCAGGACTGAAGACCACAACAACAACATGACCTAGTACCTTAAGATTTTGCATGAAAGGAGGACTAGCAGCCGCGTTGCACGGGAGAATGTGAAAAGTGTTCATATGTACTAAAAACCTGAGAAATCCGTCCGTTCCGTCATTTGTTATCGAATCGACTTAAAGCCAGTCGGTCACATTGGCCGCTTTTCTCCCTGAAACGGTTACATTTATCGTCTGCAAAGCTATGTCGCGTGCTGCGGTATGCGGAGACACTAAAAGCACCATAGTAGAACACAGAAGAAGCTTCTAAGTTGAAGCAATAGCCAGTAAGAAGTAGTACAATTCAAGTTTTACTTGTCGATTATTCACTTTTTAGCCGGCTTTATTGGCTTGGACATGACCTAGTACCTTAAGATTTTGCATAAAAGGAGGACTAGCAGCTGCGTTGCACGGGAGAATGTGAAAAGGGTTCATATGTAGTAAAAACCTGAGAAATACGTCCGTTTTCGTCATTTGTTATCGAATCGAGTTAAAGCCAGATCGTCAAATTGGCCGTTTTTCTTTCTGAAACAGTTACATTTATCGTATGCAAAGCTATGTCACGTGCTGCGGTATGCGGAGACACTAAAAGCACCATAGTGGAACGCAGAAGAAGCTTCTAAGTTGAAGCAATAACCAGTAAGAAGTAGTACATTTCAAGTTTTAGTTGTCGATTATTCACTTTTTAGCCGGCTTTATTGGCTTGGACATGACCTAGTACCTTAAGATTTTGCATGAAAGGAGGACTAGCAGCCGCGTTGCACGGGAGAATGTGTAAAGTGTTCATATGTACTAAAAACCTGAGAATTCCGTCCGTTTTCGTCATTTGTTATCGAATCGACTTAAAGCCAGATCGTCACATTGGCCGCTCTTCTGTCTGAAACGGTTGTACTTATCGTCTGCAAAGCTATGTCGCGTGCTGCGGTATTCGGAGACACTAAAAGCACCATAGTAGGACACAGATGAAGCTTCTAAGTTGATGTAATAGCAAGTAAGAAGTAGTACAATTCAAGTTTTAGGTATCGATTATTGACTTTTTAGCTGGCTTTGGTGCCTTGGACATGAGCTAGGACCTTAAGATTCTGCATGAAAGGAGGACTAGCAGCCGAGATGCACGGGAGAATGTGAAAAGTGTTCATATGTAGTAAAAACCTGAGAAATCCGTCCGTTTTCGTCATTTGTTATCGAGTCGACTTAAAGCCAGATCGTCACATTGGACGCTCTTCTCCCTGAAACGGTTGTACTTATCGTCTGCAAAGCTATGTCGCGTGCTGCGGTACGAGGAGACACTAAAAGCACCATAGTAGAACACAGAAGAAGCTTCTAAGTTGAAGCAATAGCCAGTAAGAAGTAGTACAATTCAAGTTTTACTTGTCGATTATTCACTTTTTAGCCGGCTTTATTGGCTTGGACATGACCTAGTACCTTAAGATTTTGCATAAAAGGAGGACTAGCAGCTGCGTTGCACGGGAGAATGTGAAAAGGGTTCATATGTAGTAAAAACCTGAGAAATCCGTCCGTTTTCGTCATTTGTTATCGAATCGACTTAAAGTCAGATCGCCGCATTGGCCGCTCTTCTGTCTGAAACGGTTGTACTTATCGTCAGCTAAGCTATGTCGCGTGTTACGGTATCCGGAGACACTAAAAGCACCATAGTAGAACACACATGAAGCTTCTGAGTTGATGTAATAGCCAGTAAGAAGTAGTACAATTCACGTTTTAGGTATCGATTATTGACATTTTAGCTGGCTTTGGTGCCTTTGACATGAGCTAGGACCTTAAGATTCTGCATGAAAGGAGGACTAGCAGCCGAGTTGCATGGGAGAATGTGAAAAGAGTTCATATCTAGTAAAAACCTGAGAAATCCGTCCGTTTTCGTCATTTGTTAACGAATCGACACAAAGCCAGATCGTCACATTGGCCGCTCTTCTCTCTGAAACGGTTGTCCTTATCGTCTGCAAAGATATGTCGCGTGTTGCGGTATGCGGAGACACTAAACGCACCATAGTAGAACACAGATGAAGCTTTTATGTTGATGTAATAGCCAGTAAGAAGTAGTACAATTCAAGTTTTAGGTATAGATTATTGACTTTTTAGCTGGCTGTGGTGCCTTAAACATGAGCTAGGACCTTAAGATTCTGCATGAAAGGAGGACTAGCAGCCGAGTTTCACGTGAGAATGTGAAAAGTGTTCATATGTAGTAAAAACCTGAGAAATCCGTCCGTTTTCGTCATTTGTTATCGAATCGACTTAAAGCCAGATCGTCACATTGGCCGCTCTTCTGTCTGAAACGGTTGTACTTATCGTCTGCAAAGCTATGTCGCGTGCTGCGGTATTCGGAGACACTAAAAGCACCATAGTAGGACACAGATGAAGCTTCTAAGTTGATGTAATAGCAAGTAAGAAGTAGTACAATTCAAGTTTTAGGTATCGATTATTGACTTATTAGCTGGCTTTGGTGCCTTGGACATGAGCTAGGACCTTAAAATTCTGAATGAAAGGAGGACTAGCAGCCGAGTTCCACGGGAGAATGTGAAAAGTGTTCATATGTAGTAAAAACCTGAGAAATCCGTCCGTTTTCGTCATTTGTTATCGAATCGACTTAAAGCCAGATCGTCACATTGGACGCTCTTCTCTCTGAAACGGTCGTACTTATCGTCTGCAAAGCTATGTCGCGTGCTGCGGTATGTGGAGACACTAAAAGCACCATAGTAGAACACAGATGAAGCCTCTAAGTTGATGTAATAGCCAGTAAGAGGTAGTACAATTCAAGTTTTAGGTATCGATTATTGATTTTTTAGCTGGCTTTGGTGCCTTGGACATGAGCTAGGACATTAAGATTCTGCGTGAAAGGTGGACTAGCAGCCGAGTTGCACGGGAGAATGTGAAAAGTGTTCATATGTAGTAAAAACCTGAGAAATCCGTCCGTTTTCGTCATTTGTTATCGAATCGACTTAAAGCCAGATCGTCACATTGGACGCTCTTCTCCCTGAAACGGTTGTACTTATCGTCTACAAAGCTATGTCGCGTGCTGCGGTATGAGGAGACACTAAAAGCACCATAGTAGAACACAGATGAAACTTCTAAGTTGATGTAATAGCCAGTAAGAAGTAGTACAATTAAAGTTTTAGGTATCGATTATTGACTTTTTAGCTAGCTTTGGTGCCTTGGACATGAGCTAGGACCTTAAGATTCTGCATGAAAGGAGGATTAGCAGCCGAGTTGCAAGGGAGAATGTGAAAAGTGTTCATATGTAGTAAAAACCTGAGAAATCCGTCCGTTTTCGTCATTTGTTATCGAATCGACTTAAAGTCAGATCGCCGCATTGGCAGCTCTTCTGTCTGAAACGGTTGTACTTATCGTCTGCAAAGCTATGTCGCGTGCTGCGGTATTCGGAGACACTAAAAGCACCATAGTAGGACACAGATGAAGCTTCTAAGTTGATGTAATAGCAAGTAAGAAGTAGTACAATTCAAGTTTTAGGTATCGATTATTGACTTATTAGCTGGCTTTGGTGCCTTGGACATGAGCTAGGACCTTAAAATTCTGAATGAAAGGAGGACTAGCAGCCGAGTTCCACGGGAGATTGTGAAAAGTGTTCATATGTAGTAAAAACCTGAGAAATCCGTCCGTTTTCGTCATTTGTTATCGAATCGACTTAAAGCCAGATCGTCACATTGGCTGCTCTTCTCCCTGAAACGGTTGTACTTATCGTCTGCAAAGCTATGTCACGTGCTGCGGTATGAGGAGACACTAAAAGCACCATAGTAGGACACAGATGAAGCTTCTAAGTTGATGTAATAGCAAGTAAGAAGTAGCACAATTCACGTTTTAGGTATCGATTATTGACTTTTTAGCTGGCTTTGGTGCCTTTGACATGAGATAGGACCTTAAGATTCTGCATGAAAGGAGGACTAGCAGCCGAGTTGCATGGGAGATTGTGAAAAGAGTTCGTATGTAGTAAAAACCTGAGAAATTCGTCCGTTTTCGTCATTTGTTAACGAATCGACTCAAAGCCAGATCGTCACCTTGGCCGCTCTTCTCTCTGAAACGGTTGTCCTTATCGTCTGCAAAGATATGTCGCGTGTTGCGGTATGCGGAGACACTAAAAGCACCATAGTAGAACACAGATGAAATTTTTAAGTTGATGTAATAGCCAGTAAGAAGTAGTACAATTCAAGTTTTAGGTATAGATTATTGACTTTTTAGCTGGCTTTGGTGCCTTAAACATGAGCTAGGACCTTAAGATTCTGCATGAAAGGAGGACTAGCAGCCGAGTTGCACGGGAGAATGTGAAAAGTGTTCATATGTAGTAAAAACCTGAGAAATCCGTCCGTTTTCGTCATTTGTCATCGAATCGACTCAAAGCCAGATCGTCACATTGGCCGCTCTTCTGTCTGAAACGGTTGTACTTATCGTCTGCAAAGCTATGTCGCGTGCTGCGGTATTCGGAGACACTAAAAGCACCATAGTAGGACACAGATGAAGCTTCTAAGTTGATGTAATAGCAAGTAAGAAGTAGTACAATTCAAGTTTTAGGTATCGATTATTGACTTTTTAGCTGGCTTTGGTGCCTTGGACATGAGCTAGGACCTTAAAATTCTGAATGAAATTAGGATTAGCAGCCGAGTTCCACGGGAGAATGTGAAAAGTGTTCATATGTAGTAAAAACCTGAGAAATCCGTCCGTTTTCGTCATTTGTTATCGAATCGACTTAAAGCCAGATCGTCACATTGGCCGCTCTTCTCTCTGAAACGGTCGTACATATCGTCTGCAAAGCTATGTCGCGTGCTGCGGTATGTGGAGACACTAAAAGCACCATAGTAGAACACAGATGAAGCCTCTAAGTTGATGTAATAGCAAGTAAGAAGTAGTACAATTCAAGTTTTAGGTATCGATTATTGACTTTTTAGCTGGCTTTGGTGCCTTGGACATGAGCTAAGACCTTAAGATTCTGCATGAAATGAGGACTAGCAGCCGAGTTGCACGGGAGAATGTGAAAAGTGTTCATATGTAGTACAAACCTAAGAAATCCGTCCGTGTTCGTCATTTGTTATCGAATCAACACAAATCCAGATCGTCACATTGGCCGCCCTTCTCTCTGAAACGGTTGTACTTATCGTCTGCTAAGTTATGTCGCGTGCTGCTGTATGCTGAGACACTAAAAGAACCATAATAGAACACAGATGAAACTTCTAAGTTGATGTAATAGCCAATAAGAAGAAGTACAATTCAAGTTTTAGGTATCGATTATTGACGTTTTAGCTGGCTTTAGTGCCTTGGACATGAGCTTGGACCTTAAGATTCTGCATGAAAGGAGTACTAGCAGCCGAGTTGCACGGGAGAATATGAAAAGTGTTCATATGTAGTAAAAACATGAGAAATCCGTCCGTTTTCGTAATTTGTTATAGAATCGACTTAAAGCCAGATCGTCACATTGGCCGCTTTTTGAATCGGTTACATTTGTCGTCTGCAAAGCTAATTCGCATGCTGCGGTATGTGGAGACCTTAAAAGCACCATAGTAGAACACAGATGAAGCTTCTAAATTGATGTAATAGCCAGTAAGAAGTAGTACAATTCAAATGTTAGGTATCGATTATTGACTCTTTACAATTCTTTGGTGCCTTGGACATGTGCTAGGAACTTAACATTTTGCATGAAATGAGGACTAGCAGCCGAGTTGCATGGGAGAATGTGAAAGGTGTTGATATATAGGAAAAACCTGAGAAATCCGTCCGATTTCTTCATTTGTTATCGAATCGACTTAAAGCCAGATTGTCACATTGGCCGCTCTTCTGTCTGAAGCGGTTACATTTATCGTCTTCAAAGCTATGTCGCGTGCTGCGGTATGTGGACAGACTAAAAGCGCCATACTAGAACACAGATGAAGCTTCTATGTTGATGTAATAGCCAGTAAGAAGTAGTACAATTCAAGTTTTAGGGATCGATTATTGACTTTTCACCCTTCTTTGGTGCCTTGGACATGAGCTAGGATCTTAAGATTTTGCATGAAGGGAGGACTAGCAGCCGCGTTGCGCGGGAGAATGTGAAAAGTGTTCATATGTAGTAAAAACATGAGAAATCCGTCCGTTTTCGTAATTTGTTATCGAATCGACTTAAAGCCAGATCGTCACATTGTCCGCTCTTCTGTCTGAAACGGTTACATTATTCGTCTGCAAAGCTATGTCGCGTGCTGCGGTATGCGGAGACACTAAAAGCACCATAGTAGAACACAGGTGAAGCTTCTAAGTTGATGGAAAAGCCAGTAAGATGTAGTACAATTCAAGTTTTAGGTATCGATTATTGACTTTTTACCCTTCTTTGGTGCTTTGGACATGAGCTAGGAAATTAAGATTTTACATGAAAGGAGGACTAGCAGCCGCGTTGCACGGGAGAATGTGAAAAGGGTTCATATGTAGTAAAAACCTGAGAAATCCGTCCGCTTCCGTCATTTGTTATCGAATCGACTTAAAGCCAGACCGTCACATTGGTCGCTTTTCTCCCTGAAACGGTTACATTTATCGTCTGCAAAGCTATGTCACGTGCTGCGGTATGCGGAGACACTAAAAGCACCATAGTAGAACACAGAAGAAACTTCTAAGTTGAAGCAATAACCAGTAAGAAGTAGTACTATTCAAGTTTTAGTTGTCGATTATTCACTTTCTAGCCGGCTTTATTGGCTTGGACATGACATAGTACCTTAAGATTTTGCATGAAAGGAGGACTAGCACCCGAGTTGCACGGGACAATGTGTAAAGTTTTCATAAGTACTAAAAACCTGAGAATTCCGTCCGTTTTCGTTATTTGTTATCGAATCGACTTAAAGCCAGTTCGTCAGATTGTCCGCTCTTTTCTATGAAACTGTTACTATTATCGTCTGCAAAGCTATGTCGCGTGCTGCGGTATGCGGAGACACTGAAAGCACCATAGTAGAACACAGAAGAAGCTTCTAAGTTGAAGTAATAGCCAGTAAGAAGTAGTACAATTCAAGTTTTAGTTGTCGATTATTCACTTTTCAGCCGGCTTTGGTGGCTTAGACATGACCTAGGACCTTAAGATTTTGCATGAAAGGAGGACTAGCACCCGCGTTGCACGGGAGATTGTGAAAAGTATTCATATGTAGTAAAAACCAGAGGAATCCGTCCGTTTTCGTCATTTGTTATCGTATCGACTTAAAGCCAGATCGTCACATTGGCCGCTTTTCTCTCTGAGACGGTTACATTTATCGTCTGCAAAGCTATGACGCGTGCTGCGGTATGCGGAGACACTAAAAGCACCATAGTAGAACACAGAAGAAGCTTCAAAGTTGAAGTAATAGCCAGTAAGAAGTAGTACAATTCAATTTTTAGGCGTCGATTATTCACTTTTTAGCCGGCTTTGGTAGCTTGGACATGACCTAGGACCTTCAGATTTTGCATGAAAGGAGGCCTAGCAGCCGCGTTGCACGGGAGAATGTGAAAAGTGTTCATATGTAGTAAATACCTGAGAAATCCGTCCGTTTTCGTCATTTGTTATCGAATCGACTTAAAGCAAGATCGTCACATTGGCCGCTTTTCTCTCTGAGACGGTTACATTTATCGTCTGCAAAGCTATGTCGCGTGCTGCGGTGTATGTGGAGACACTAAAAGCACCATAGTAGAACACAGATGAAGCTTCTAAGTTGATGTAATAGCCAGTAAGAAGTAGTACAATTCAAGTTTTTGGTATCGATTATTGACTTTTCACCCTTCTTTGGTGCCTTCGACATGAGCTAGGAACTTAAAATTTTGCATGAAAGGAGGACTAGCAGCCGCGTTGCACGGGAGAATGTGAAAAGTGTTCATATGTAGTAAAAACCTGAGAAATCCGTCCGTTTTCGTCATTTGTTATCGAATCGACTTAAAGCCAGATTGTCACATTGGCCGCTCTTCTCTCTGAAACGGTTGTACTTATCGTCTGCTAAGTTATGTCGCGTGCTGCGGTATGCGGAGACACTAAACGAACCATAATATAACACAGATGAAACTTCTAAGTTGATGTAATAGCCAATAAGAAGAAGTTTTAGGTATCGATTATTGACTTTTTAGCTGGCTTTAGTGCCTTGGACATGAGCTTGGACCTTAAAGTTCTGCATGAAAGGAGGACTAGAGCCGAGTTGCACGGGAGAATGTGAAAAGTGTTCATATGTAGTAAAAACATGAGAAATCCGTCCGTTTTCGTAATTTGTTATAGAATCGTCTTAAAGCCAGATCGTCACATTGGCCGCTTTTCTCTCTGAGACGGTTACATTTATCGTCTGCAAAGCTATGTCGCGTGCTGCGGTATGCGGAGACACTAAAAGCACCATAGTAGAACACAGAAGAAGCTTCTAAGTTAAAGCAATAGCCAGTAAGAAGTAGTAAAATTCAAGTTTTAGTTGTCGATTATTCACTTTTTAGCCGGCTTTATTGGCTTGGACATGACCTTGTACCTTAAGATTTTGCATGAAAGGAGGCCTAGCAGCCGCGTTGCACGGGAGAATGTGAAAAGTGTTCATATGTAGTAAAAACCTGAGAAATCCGTCCGTTTCCGTCATTTGTTATCAAATCGACTTAAAGCCAGACCGTCACATTGGTCGCTTTTCTCCCTGAAACGGTTACATTTATCGTCTGCAAAGCTATGTCACGTGCTGCGGTATGCGGAGACACTAAAAGCACCATAGTAGAACACAGAAGAAGCTTCTAAGTTGAAGCAATAACCAGTAAGAAGCAGTACAATTCAAGTTTTAGTTGTCGATTATTCACTTTTTAGACGGCTTTATTGGCTTGGACATGACCTAGTACCTTAAGATTTTGCATGAAAGGAGGACTTGCAGCCGCGTTGCACGGGAGAATGTGAAAAGTGTTCATATGTCGTAAAAACCTGAGAAATCCGTCCGTTTTCGTCATTTGTTATCGAATCGACTTAAAGCCAGATCGTCACATTGGCCGCTCTTCTCCCTGAATCGGTTACATTTATCGTCTGCAAAGCTATGTCGCGTGCTGCGGTATGCGGAGACACTAAAAGCACCATAGTAGAATACAGAAGAAGCTTCTAAGTTGAAGCAATAGCCAGTAAGAAGTAGTACAATTCAAGTTTTAGTCGCCGATTATTCACTTTTTAGCCGGCTTTATTGGCTTGGACATGACCTAGTACCTTAAGATTTTGCATGAAAGGAGGACTAGCAGCCGCGTTGCACGGGAGAATGTGAAAAGTGTTCATATGTAGTAAAAACCTGAGAAATCCGTCCGTTTTCGTCATTTGTTATCGTATCGACTTAAAGCCAGATCGTCACATTGGCCGCTTTTCTCTCTGAGACGGTTACATTTTTCGTCTGCAAAGCTATGTCGCGTGCTGCGGTATGCGGAGACACTAAAAGCACCATATTAGAACACAGAAGATGCTTCTAAGTTGAAGTAATAGCCAGTAAGAAGTAGTACTATTTAAGTTTTAGTTGTTGATTAATCACTTTTAACCGGCTTTGGTGGCTTGGACATGACCTAGTACCTTAAGATTTCGCATGAAAGGAGGCCTAGCAGCCGCGTTGCACGGGAGAATGTGAAAAGTGATCATATGTAGTAAAAACCTAAGAAATCCGTCCGTTTCCGTCATTTGTTATCGAATCGACTTAAAGCCAGACCGTCACATTGGTCGCTTTTCTCCCTGAAACGGTTACATTTATCGTCTGCAAAGCTATGTCACGTGCTGCGGTATGCGGAGACACTAAAAGCACCATAGTAGAACACAGAAGAAGCTTCTAAGTTGAAGCAATAACCAGTAAGAAGCAGTACAATTCAAATTTTAGTTGTCGATTATTCACTTTTTAGACGGCTTTATTGGCTTGGACATGACCTAGTACATTAAGATTTTGCATGAAAGGAGGACTTGCAGCCGCGTTGCACGGGAGAATGTGAAAAGTGTTCATATGTACTAATAACCTGAGAATTCCGTCCGTTCTCCTCATTTGTTATAGAATCGACTTAAACCCAGATCGTCACATTGGCCGCTCTTCTGTCTGAAGCGGTTACATTTATCGTCTGCAAAGCTATGTCGCGTGCTGCGGCATGTGGACACACTAAAAGCACCATAATAGAACACAGATGAAACTTCTAAAATGATGTAATAGCCAATATGAAGAAGTACAATTCAAGTTTTTGGTATCGATTATTGACTTTTTAGCTGGCTTTAGTGCCTTGGACATGAGCTTGGACCTTAACATTCTGCATGAAAGGAGGACTAGCAGCCGAGTTGCACGGGAGAATGTGAAAAGTGTTCATATGTAGTAAAAACATGAGAAATCCGTCCGTTTTCGTAATTTGTTATAGAATCGACTTAAAGCCAGATCGTCACATTGGCCGCTCTTTGAATCGGTTACATTTGTCGTCTGCAAAGCTAATTCGCGTGCTGCGGTATGCGGAGACCTTAAAGGCACCATAGTAGAACACAGATGAAGCTTCTAAATTGATGTAATAGCCAGTAAGAAGTAGTACAATTCAAATGTTACGTATCGATTATTGACTCTTTACAATTCTTTGGTGCCTTGGACATGTGCTAGGAACTTAACATTTTGCATGAAATGAGGACTAGCAGCCGAGTTGCATGGGAGAATGTGAAAAGTGTTGATATATAGGAAAAACCTGAGAAATCCGTCCGTTTTCTTCATTTGTTATCGAATCGACTTAAAGCCAGATTGTCACATTGGCCGCTCTTCTGTCTGAAGCGGTTACATTTATCGTCTGCAATGCTATGTCGCGTGCTGCGGTATGTGGACACACTAAAAGCACCATAATAGAACACAGATGAAACTGCTAAAATGATGTAATAGCCAAAATGAAGAAGTACAATTCAAGTTTTAGGTATCTATTATTGACTTTTTAGCTGGCTTTAGTGCCTTGGACATGAGCTTGGACCTTAAGATTCTGCATGAAAGGAGTACTAGCAGCCGAGTTTCACGGGAGAATGTGAAAAGTGTTCATATGTAGTAAAAACCTGAGAAATCCGTCCGTTTTCGTCATTTGTTATCGAATCGACTTAAAGCCAGATCGTCACATTGTCCGCTCTTCTGTCTGAAACGGTTACATTATTCGTCTGCAAAGCTATGTCGCGTGCTGCGGTATGCGGAGACACTAAAAGCACCATAGTAGAACACAGATGAAGCTTCTAAGTTGATGGAAAAACCAGTAAGATGTAGTACAATTCAAGTTTTAGGTATCGATTATTGACTTTTTACCCTTCTTTGGTGCCTTGGACATGAGCTAGGAAATTAAGATTTTGCATGAAAGGAGGACTAGCAGCCAAGTTGCACGGGAGAATGTGAAAAGTGTCCATATGTCGTAAAAACCTGAGAAATCCGTCCGTTTTCGTCATTTGTTATCGAATCGACTTAAAGCCAGATCGCCACATTGGCCGCTCTTCTCCCTGAATCGGTTACATTTATCGTCTGCAAAGCTATGTCGCGTGCTGCGGTATGCGGAGACACTGAAAGCACCATAGTAGAACACAGAAGAAGCTTCTAAGTTGAAACAATAGCCAGTAAGAAGTAGTACAATTCAAGTTTTAGTTGTCGATTATTCACTTTTTAGCCGGCTTTATTGGCTTGGACATGACCTAGTACCTTAAGATTTTGCATGAAAGGAGGACTAGCAGCCGCGTTGCATGGGAGAATGTGAAAAGTGTTGATATATAGGAAAAACCTGAGAAATCCGTCCGTTTTCTTCATTTGTTATCGAATCGACTTAAAGCCAGATTGTCACATTGGCCGCTCTTCTGTCTGAAACGGTTACATTTATCGTCTGCAATGCTATGTCGCGTGCTGCGGTATGCGGAGACACTAAAACCACCATAGTAGAACACAGATGAAGCTTCTACGTTGATGTAATAGCCAGTAAGGAGTAGTACAATTCAAGTTTTAGGAATCGATTATTGACTTTTTACCCTTCTTTGGTTCCTTGGACATGAGCTAGGAACTTAAGATTTAGCATAAGAGGAGGACTAGCAGCCGCGTTGCACAGGAGAATGTGAAAAGTGTTCATATGTAGTATAAACCTGAGAAATCCGTCCGTTTTCGTCATTTGTTATCGAATCTACTTAAAGCCAGATCGTCACATTGGTCGCTCTTCTCTCTGAATCGGTTACATTTATCGTGTGCAAAGCTATGTCGCGTGCTGCGGTATGCGGGGACACTAAAAGCGCCATAGTAGAACACAGATGAAGCTTCTAAGTTGATGTAATAGCCAGTAAGAAGTAGTACAAGTTTTAGGTATCGATTATTGGCTTTTCACCCTTCTTTGGTGCCTTGGACATGAGCTAGGAACTTTAGATTTTGCATGAAGGGAGGACTAGCAGCCGCGTTGCACGGGAGAATGTGAAAAGTGTTCATATGTAGTAAAAACCTGAGAAAAGAGTCTGTGTTCGTCATTTGTTATCGAATCGACTTAAAGCCAGATTGTCACATTGGCCACTCTTCTGTCTTAAACGGTTAAATTTATCGTCTGCATAGCTATGTCGCGTGGTGCGGTATGCCGAGACGCTAAAAGCGCCATAATAGAACACAGATGAAACTTCTAAGTTGATGTAATAGCCAATATGAAGAAGTACAATTCAAGTTTTAGGTATCGATTATTGACTTTTTAGCTGGCTTTAGTGCCTTGGACATGAGCTTGGACCTTAAGATTCTGCATGAAAGGAGGACTAGCAGCCGAGTTGCACGGGAGAATGTGAAAAGTGTTCATATGTAGTAAAAACATGAGAAATCCGTCCGTTTTCGTAATTTTGTTATAGAATCGACTTAAAGCCAGATCGTCACATTGGCCGCTCTTTGAATCGGTTACATTTGTCGTCTGCAAAGCTAATTCGCGTGCTGCGGTATGCGGAGACCTTACAAACACCATAGTAGAACACAGATGAAGCTTCTAAATTGATGTAATAGCCAGTAAGAAGTAGTACAATTCAAATGTTAGGTATCGATTATTGACTCTTTACAATTCTTTGGTGCCTTGGACATGTGCTAGGAACTTAACATTTTGCATGAAATGAGGACTAGCAGCCGAGTTGCATGGGAGAATGTGAAAAGTGTTGATATATAGGAAAAACCTGAGAAATCCGTCCGTTTTCTTCATTTGTTATCGAATCGACTTAAAGCCAGATTGTCACATTGGCCGCTCTTCTGTCTGAAGCGGTTACATTTATCGTCTGCAATGCTATGTCGCGTGCTGCGGTATGCGGAAACACTAAAAGCACCATAGTAGAACACAGATGAAGCTTCTACGTTGATGTAATAGCCAGTAAGAAGTAGTACAATTCAAGTTTTAGGAATCGATTATTGACTTTTTACCCTTCTTTGGTTCCTTGGACATGAGCTAGGAACTTAAGATTTAGCATAAGAGGAGGACTAGCAGCCGCGTTGCACAGGAGAATGTGAAAAGTGTTCATATGTAGTAAAAACCTGAGAAATCCGTCAGTTTTCGTCATTTGTTATCGAATCTACTTAAAGCCAGATCGTCACATTGGCCGCTCTTCTCTCTGAATCGGTTACATTTATCGTGTGCAAAGCTATGTCGCGTGCTGCGGTATGCGGGGACACTAAAAGCGCCATAGTAGAACACAGATGAAGCTTCTAAGTTGATGTAATAGCCAGTAAGAAGTAGTACAAGTTTTAGGTATCGATTATTGCCTTTTCACCCTTCTTTGGTGCCTTGGACATGAGCTAGGAACTTTAGATTTTGCATGAAGGGAGGACTAGCAGCCGAGTTGCACGGGAGAATGTGAAAAGTGTTCATATGTAGTAAAAACATGAGAAATCCGTCCGTTTTCGTAATTTGTTATCGAATCGACTTAAAGCCAGATCGTCACATTGGCCGCTTTTCTCTCTAAGACTGTTACATTTATCGTCTGCAAAGCCTAGTCGCGTGGTGCGATAGGGGAGACACTAAAAGCACCATAGTAGAACACAGAAGAAGCTTCTAAGTTGAAGCAATAGCCATAAGAAGCAGTACAATTCAAGTTTTATTTATCGATTATTGATTTTTAGCCGGCTTTGGTGCCTTGGACATGAGGTGGAACCTTAAGATTTTGCATGAATTGAGGACTAGCAGCTGCGTTGCACGGGAGAATGTGAAAAGTGTTCATATGTAGTAAAAACATGAGAAATCCGTACGTTTTCGTCATTTGTTATCGAATCGACTTAAAGCCAGATCGTCACATTGGCCGCTTTTCTTTCTGAAACAGTTACATTTATCATCTGCAAAGCTATGTCGCGTGCTGCGGTATCCGGAGACACTAAAAGCACCATAGTAGAACACAGAAGAAGCTTCTAAGTTGAAGTAATAGCCAGTGAGAAGTAGTACAATTCAAGTTTTAGTTGTCGATTATTCACTTTTCAGCCGGCTTTGGTGGCTTAGACGTGACCTAGGACCGTAAGATTTTGCATGAAAGGAGGACTTGCAGCCGCGTTGCACAATAGAACGTGAAAAGTGTTCATATGTAGTAAAAACCTGAGAAATCCGTACGTTTTCGTCATTTGTTATCGAATCGACTTAAAGCCAGATCGTCACATTGGCCGCTTTTCTTTCTGAAACAGTTACATTTATCATCTGCAAAGCTATGTCGCGTGCTGCGGTATGCGGAGACACTAAAAGCACCATAGTAGAACACAGAAGAAGCTTCTAAGTTGAAGCAATAGCCAGTAAGAAGTAGTACAATTCAATTTTTAGGCGTCGATTATTCACTTTTTAGCCGGCTTTGGTGGCTTGCACATGACCTAGGACCTTCAGATTTTGCATGAAAGGAGGACTAGCAGCCGCGTTGCACGGGAGAATGTGAAAAATGTTCATATGTAGTAAAAACCTGAGAAATCCGTCCGTTTTCGTCATTTGTTATCGAATCGACTTAAAGCAAGTTCGTCACATTGGCCGCTTTTCTCTCTGAGACGGTTACATTTATCGTCTGCAAAGCTATGTCGCGTGCTGCGGTATGCGGAGACACTAAAAGCACCATAGTAGAACACAGAAGAAGCTTCTAAGTTGAAGCAATAGCCAGTAAGAAGTAGTAGAATTCAAGTTTTAGTTGTGGATTCTTCACATTTTAGCTGTCTTTGGTGGCTTGGACATGACCTAGGACCTTAATATTTTGCATGAAAGGAGAACTAGCAGCCGCGGTGCACGGGAGAATGAGAAAAGTGTTCATATGTAGTAGAAACCTGAGAAATCCGTCCGTTTTCTTAATTTGTTATCGAATCGACTTAAAGCCAGATCGTCACATTGGCCGCTTTTCTTTCTGAAACAGTTACATTTATCGTCTGCAAAGCTATGTCACGTGCTGCGGTATGCGGAGACCCTAAATGCACCATAGTAGAACACAGAAGAAGCTCCTAAGTCGAAGCAATAGCCAGTAAGAAGTAGTACAATTCAAGTGTTAGTTGTCGATTATTCACTTTTTAGCCGGCTTTATTGGCTTTTACATGACCTAGTGCCTTAAGATTTCGCATGAAAGGAGGACTAGCAGCCGCGTTGCACGGGAGAATGTGAAAAGGGTTCATATGTAGTAAAAACATGAGAAATCCGTCGTTTTCGTCACTTTTTATCGAATCGACTTAAATCCAGATCGTCACATTGGCCGTTTTTCTTTCTGAAACAGTTACATTTATCGTCTGCAAAGGTATGTCACGTGCTGCGGTGTGCGGAGACACTAAAAGCACCATAGCAGAACACAGAAGAAGCTTCTAAGTTGAAGCAATAGCCAGTAAGAAGTAGTACAATTCAAGTTTTAGTTGTCGATTATTCACTTTTTAGACGGCTTTATTGGCTTGGACATGACCTAGTACCTTAAGATTTTGCATGAAAGGAAGACTTGCAGCCGCGTTGCACGGGAGAATGTGAAAAGTGTTCATATGTACTAATAACCTGAGAATTCCGTCCGTTCTCCTCATTTGTTATAGAATCGACTTAAACCCAGATCGTCACATTGGCCGCTCTTCTGTCTGAAGCGGTTACATTTATCGTCTGCAAAGCTATGTCGCGTGCTGCGGCATGTGGACACACTAAAAGCACCATAATAGAACACAGATGAAACTTCTAAAATGATGTAATAGCCAATATGAAGAAGTACAATTCAAGTTTTTGGTATCGATTATTGACTTTTTAGCTGGCTTTAGTGCCTTGGACATGAGCTTGGACCTTAACATTCTGCATGAAAGGAGGACTAGCAGCCGAGTTGCACGGGAGAATGTGAAAAGTGTTCATATGTAGTAAAAACATGAGAAATCCGTCCGTTTTCGTAATTTGTTATAGAATCGACTTAAAGCCAGATCGTCACATTGGCCGCTCTTCTCCCTGAATCGGTTACATTTATCGTCTGCAAAGCTATGTCGCGTGCTGCGGTATGCGGAGACACTGAAAGCACCATAGTAGAACACAGAAGAAGCTTCTAAGTTGAAGCAATAGCCAGTAAGAAGTAGTACAATTCAAGTTTTAGTTGTCGATTATTCACTTTTTAGCCGGCTTTATTGGCTTGGACATGACCTAGTACCTTAAGATTTTGCATGAAAGGAGGACTAGCAGCCGCGTTGCATGGGAGAATGTGAAAAGTGTTGATATATAGGAAAAACCTGAGAAATCCGTCCGTTTTCTTCATTTGTTATCGAATCGACTTAAAGCCAGATTGTCACATTGGCCGCTCTTCTGTCTGAAACGGTTACATTTATCGTCTGCAATGCTATGTCGCGTGCTGCGGTATGCGGAGACACTAAAAGCACCATAGTAGAACACAGATGAAGCTTCTACGTTGATGTAATAGCCAGTAAGAAGTAGTACAATTCAAGTTTTAGGAATCGATTATTGACTTTTTACCCTTCTTTGGTTCCTTGGACATGAGCTAGGAACTTAAGATTTAGCATAAGAGGAGGACTAGCAGCCGCGTTGCACGGGAGAATGTGAAAAGTGTTCATATGTAGTAAAAACCTGAGAAATCCGTCCGTTTTCGTCATTTGTTATCGTATCGACTTAAAGCCAGATCGTCACATTGGCCGCTTTTCTCTCTGAGACGGTTACATTTTTCGTCTGCAAAGCTATGTCGCGTGCTGCGGTATGCGGAGACACTAAAAGCACCATATTAGAACACAGAAGATGCTTCTAAGTTGAAGTAATAGCCAGTAAGAAGTAGTACTATTTAAGTTTTAGTTGTTGATTAATCACTTTTAACCGGCTTTGGTGGCTTGGACATGACCTAGTACCTTAAGATTTCGCATGAAAGGAGGCCTAGCAGCCGCGTTGCACGGGAGAATGTGAAAAGTGATCATATGTAGTAAAAACCTAAGAAATCCGTCCGTTTCCGTCATTTGTTATCGAATCGACTTAAAGCCAGACCGTCACATTGGTCGCTTTTCTCCCTGAAACGGTTACATTTATCGTCTGCAAAGCTATGTCACGTGCTGCGGTATGCGGAGACACTAAAAGCACCATAGTAGAACACAGAAGAAGCTTCTAAGTTGAAGCAATAACCAGTAAGAAGCAGTACAATTCAAGTTTTAGTTGTCGATTATTCACTTTTTAGACGGCTTTATTGGCTTGGACATGACCTAGTACATTAAGATTTTGCATGAAAGGAGGACTTGCAGCCGCGTTGCACGGGAGAATGTGAAAAGTGTTCATATGTACTAATAACCTGAGAATTCCGTCCGTTCTCCTCATTTGTTATAGAATCGACTTAAACCCAGATCGTCACATTGGCCGCTCTTCTGTCTGAAGCGGTTACATTTATCGTCTGCAAAGCTATGTCGCGTGCTGCGGCATGTGGACACACTAAAAGCACCATAATAGAACACAGATGAAACTTCTAAAATGATGTAATAGCCAATATGAAGAAGTACAATTCAAGTTTTTGGTATCGATTATTGACTTTTTAGCTGGCTTTAGTGCCTTGGACATGAGCTTGGACCTTAACATTCTGCATGAAAGGAGGACTAGCAGCCGAGTTGCACGGGAGAATGTGAAAAGTGTTCATATGTAGTAAAAACATGAGAAATCCGTCCGTTTTCGTAATTTGTTATAGAATCGACTTAAAGCCAGATCGTCACATTGGCCGCTCTTTGAATCGGTTACATTTGTCGTCTGCAAAGCTAATTCGCGTGCTGCGGTATGCGGAGACCTTAAAGGCACCATAGTAGAACACAGATGAAGCTTCTAAATTGATGTAATAGCCAGTAAGAAGTAGTACAATTCAAATGTTACGTATCGATTATTGACTCTTTACAATTCTTTGGTGCCTTGGACATGTGCTAGGAACTTAACATTTTGCATGAAATGAGGACTAGCAGCCGAGTTGCATGGGAGAATGTGAAAAGTGTTGATATATAGGAAAAACCTGAGAAATCCGTCCGTTTTCTTCATTTGTTATCGAATCGACTTAAAGCCAGATTGTCACATTGGCCGCTCTTCTGTCTGAAGCGGTTACATTTATCGTCTGCAATGCTATGTCGCGTGCTGCGGTATGTGGACACACTAAAAGCACCATAATAGAACACAGATGAAACTGCTAAAATGATGTAATAGCCAAAATGAAGAAGTACAATTCAAGTTTTATGTATCTATTATTGACTTTTTAGCTGGCTTTAGTGCCTTGGACATGAGCTTGGACCTTAAGATTCTGCATGAAAGGAGTACTAGCAGCCGAGTTTCACGGGAGAATGTGAAAAGTGTTCATATGTAGTAAAAACCTGAGAAATCCGTCCGTTTTCGTCATTTGTTATCGAATCGACTTAAAGCCAGATCGTCACATTGTCCGCTCTTCTGTCTGAAACGGTTACATTATTCGTCTGCAAAGCTATGTCGCGTGCTGCGGTATGCGGAGACACTAAAAGCACCATAGTAGAACACAGATGAAGCTTCTAAGTAGATGGAAAAACCAGTAAGATGTAGTACAATTCAAGTTTTAGGTATCGATTATTGACTTTTTACCCTTCTTTGGTGCCTTGGACATGAGCTAGGAAATTAAGATTTTGCATGAAAGGAGGACTAGCAGCCAAGTTGCACGGGAGAATGTGAAAAGTGTCCATATGTCGTAAAAACCTGAGAAATCCGTCCGTTTTCGTCATTTGTTATCGAATCGACTTAAAGCCAGATCGTCACATTGGCCGCTCTTCTCCCTGAATCGGTTACATTTATCGTCTGCAAAGCTATGTCGCGTGCTGCGGTATGCGGAGACACTGAAAGCACCATAGTAGAACACAGAAGAAGCTTCTAAGTTGAAGCAATAGCCAGTAAGAAGTAGTACAATTCAAGTTTTAGTTGTCGATTATTCACTTTTTAGCCGGCTTTATTGGCTTGGACATGACCTACTACCTTAAGATTTTGCATGAAAGGAGGACTAGCAGCCGCGTTGCATGGGAGAATGTGAAAAGTGTTGATATATAGGAAAAACCTGAGAAATCCGTCCGTTTTCTTCATTTGTTATCGAATCGACTTAAAGCCAGATTGTCACATTGGCCGCTCTTCTGTCTGAAACGGTTACATTTATCGTCTGCAATGCTATGTCGCGTGCTACGGTATGCGGAGACACTAAAAGCACCATAGTAGAACACAGATGAAGCTTCTACGTTGATGTAATAGCCAGTAAGAAGTAGTACAATTCAAGTTTTAGGAATCGATTATTGACTTTTTACCCTTCTTTGGTTCCTTGGACATGAGCTAGGAACTTAAGATTTAGCATAAGAGGAGGACTAGCAGCCGCGTTGCACAGGAGAATGTGAAAAGTGTTCATATGTAGTATAAACCTGAGAAATCCGTCCGTTTTCGTCATTTGTTATCGAATCTACTTAAAGCCAGATCGTCACATTGGTCGCTCTTCTCTCTGAATCGGTTACATTTATCGTGTGCAAAGCTATGTCGCGTGCTGCGGTATGCGGGGACACTAAAAGCGCCATAGTAGAACACAGATGAAGCTTCTAAGTTGATGTAATAGCCAGTAAGAAGTAGTACAAGTTTTAGGTATCGATTATTGGCTTTTCACCCTTCTTTGGTGCCTTGGACATGAGCTAGGAACTTTAGATTTTGCATGAAGGGAGGACTAGCAGCCGCGTTGCACGGGAGAATGTGAAAAGTGTTCATATGTAGTAAAAACCTGAGAAAAGAGTCTGTGTTCGTCATTTGTTATCGAATCGACTTAAAGCCAGATTGTCACATTGGCCACTCTTCTGTCTTAAACGGTTAAATTTATCGTCTGCATAGCTATGTCGCGTGGTGCGGTATGCCGAGACGCTAAAAGCGCCATAATAGAACACAGATGAAACTTCTAAGTTGATGTAATAGCCAATATGAAGAAGTACAATTCAAGTTTTAGGTATCGATTATTGACTTTTTAGCTGGCTTTAGTGCCTTGGACATGAGCTTGGACCTTAAGATTCTGCATGAAAGGAGGACTAGCAGCCGAGTTGCACGGGAGAATGTGAAAAGTGTTCATATGTAGTAAAAACATGAGAAATCCGTCCGTTTTCGTAATTTTGTTATAGAATCGACTTAAAGCCAGATCGTCACATTGGCCGCTCTTTGAATCGGTTACATTTGTCGTCTGCAAAGCTAATTCGCGTGCTGCGGTATGCGGAGACCTTACAAACACCATAGTAGAACACAGATGAAGCTTCTAAATTGATGTAATAGCCAGTAAGAAGTAGTACAATTCAAATGTTAGGTATCGATTATTGACTCTTTACAATTCTTTGGTGCCTTGGACATGTGCTAGGAACTTAACATTTTGCATGAAATGAGGACTAGCAGCCGAGTTGCATGGGAGAATGTGAAAAGTGTTGATATATAGGAAAAACCTGAGAAATCCGTCCGTTTTCTTCTTTTGTTATCGAATCGACTTAAAGCCAGATTGTCACATTGGCCGCTCTTCTGTCTGAAGCGGTTACATTTATCGTCTGCAATGCTATGTCGCGTGCTGCGGTATGCGGGGACACTAAAAGCGCCATAGTAGAACACAGATGAAGCTTCTAAGTTGATGTAATAGCCAGTAAGAAGTAGTACAAGTTTTAGGTATCGATTATTGCCTTTTCACCCTTCTTTGGTGCCTTGGACATGAGCTAGGAACTTTAGATTTTGCATGAAGGGAGGACTAGCAGCCGAGTTGCACGGGAGAATGTGAAAAGTTTTCATATGTAGTAAAAACATGAGAAATCCGTCCGTTTTCGTAATTTGTTATCGAATCGACTTAAAGCCAGATCGTCACATTGGCCGCTTTTCTCTCTAAGACTGTTACATTTATCGTCTGCAAAGCCTAGTCGCGTGGTGCGATAGGGGAGACACTAAAAGCACCGTAGTAGAACACAGAAGAAGCTTCTAAGTTGAAGCAATAGCCATAAGAAGCAGTACAATTCAAGTTTTATTTATCGATTATTGATTTTTAGCCGGCTTTGGTGCCTTGGACATGAGGTGGAACCTTAAGATTTTGCATGAATTGAGGACTAGCAGCTGCGTTGCACGGGAGAATGTGAAAAGTGTTCATATGTAGTAAAAACATGAGAAATCCGTACGTTTTCGTCATTTGTTATCGAATCGACTTAAAGCCAGATCGTCACATTGGCCGCTTTTCTTTCTGAAACAGTTACATTTATCATCTGCAAAGCTATGTCGCGTGCTGCGGTATCCGGAGACACTAAAAGCACCATAGTAGAACACAGAAGAAGCTTCTAAGTTGAAGTAATAGCCAGTGAGAAGTAGTACAATTCAAGTTTTAGTTGTCGATTATTCACTTTTCAGCCGGCTTTGGTGGCTTAGACGTGACCTAGGACCTTAAGATTTTGCATGAAAGGAGGACTTGCAGCCGCGTTGCACAATAGAACGTGAAAAGTGTTCATATGTAGTAAAAACCTGAGAAATCCGTACGTTTTCGTCATTTGTTATCGAATCGACTTAAAGCCAGATCGTCACATTGGCCGCTTTTCTTTCTGAAACAGTTACATTTATCATCTGCAAAGCTATGTCGCGTGCTGCGGTATGCGGAAACACTAAAAGCACCATAGTAGAACACAGAAGAAGCTTCTAAGTTGAAGCAATAGCCAGTAAGAAGTAGTACAATTCAATTTTTAGGCGTCGATTATTCACTTTTTAGCCGGCTTTGGTGGCTTGGACATGACCTAGGACCTTCAGATTTTGCATGAAAGGAGGACTAGCAGCCGCGTTGCACGGGAGAATGTGAAAAATGTTCATATGTAGTAAAAACCTGAGAAATCCGTCCGTTTTCGTCATTTGTTATCGAATCGACTTAAAGCAAGTTCGTCACATTGGCCGCTTTTCTCTCTGAGACGGTTACATTTATCGTCTGCAAAGCTATGTCGCGTGCTGCGGTATGCGGAGACACTAAAAGCACCATAGTAGAACACAGAAGAAGCTTCTAAGTTGAAGCAATAGCCAGTAAGAAGTAGTAGAATTCAAGTTTTAGTTGTGGATTCTTCACATTTTAGCTGTCTTTGGTGGCTTGGACATGACCTAGTACCTTAATATTTTGCATGAAAGGAGAACTAGCAGCCGCGGTGCACGGGAGAATGAGAAAAGTGTTCATATGTAGTAGAAACCTGAGAAATCCGTCCGTTTTCTTAATTTGTTATCGAATCGACTTAAAGCCAGATCGTCACATTGGCCGCTTTTCTTTCTGAAACAGTTACATTTATCGTCTGCAAAGCTATGTCACGTGCTGCGGTATGCGGAGACCCTAAATGCACCATAGTAGAACACAGAAGAAGCTCCTAAGTCGAAGCAATAGCCAGTAAGAAGTAGTACAATTCAAGTGTTAGTTGTCGATTATTCACTTTTTAGCCGGCTTTATTGGCTTTTACATGACCTAGTGCCTTAAGATTTCGCATGAAAGGAGGACTAGCAGCCGCGTTGCACGGGAGAATGTGAAAAGGGTTCATATGTAGTAAAAACATGAGAAATCCGTCGTTTTCGTCACTTTTTATCGAATCGACTTAAATCCAGATCGTCACATTGGCCGTTTTTCTTTCTGAAACAGTTACATTTATCGTCTGCAAAGGTATGTCACGTGCTGCGGTGTGCGGAGACACTAAAAGCACCATAGCAGAACACAGAAGAAGCTTCTAAGTTGAAGCAATAGCCAGTAAGAAGTAGTACAATTCAAGTTTTAGTTGTCGATTATTCACTTTTTAGACGGCTTTATTGGCTTGGACATGACCTAGTACCTTAAGATTTTGCATGAAAGGAGGACTTGCAGCCGCGTTGCACGGGAGAATGTGAAAAGTGTTCATATGTACTAATAACCTGAGAATTCCGTCCGTTCTCCTCATTTGTTATAGAATCGACTTAAACCCAGATCGTCACATTGGCCGCTCTTCTGTCTGAAGCGGTTACATTTATCGTCTGCAAAGCTATGTCGCGTGCTGCGGCATGTGGACACACTAAAAGCACCATAATAGAACACAGATGAAACTTCTAAAATGATGTAATAGCCAATATGAAGAAGTACAATTCAAGTTTTTGGTATCGATTATTGACTTTTTAGCTGGCTTTAGTGCCTTGGACATGAGCTTGGACCTTAACATTCTGCATGAAAGGAGGACTAGCAGCCGAGTTGCACGGGAGAATGTGAAAAGTGTTCATATGTAGTAAAAACATGAGAAATCCGTCCGTTTTCGTAATTTGTTATAGAATCGACTTAAAGCCAGATCGTCACATTGGCCGCTCTTCTCCCTGAATCGGTTACATTTATCGTCTGCAAAGCTATGTCGCGTGCTGCGGTATGCGGAGACACTGAAAGCACCATAGTAGAACACAGAAGAAGCTTCTAAGTTGAAGCAATAGCCAGTAAGAAGTAGTACAATTCAAGTTTTAGTTGTCGATTATTCACTTTTTAGCCGGCTTTATTGGCTTGGACATGACCTAGTACCTTAAGATTTTGCATGAAAGGAGGACTAGCAGCCGCGTTGCATGGGAGAATGTGAAAAGTGTTGATATATAGGAAAAACCTGAGAAATCCGTCCGTTTTCTTCATTTGTTATCGAATCGACTTAAAGCCAGATTGTCACATTGGCCGCTCTTCTGTCTGAAACGGTTACATTTATCGTCTGCAATGCTATGTCGCGTGCTGCGGTATGCGGAGACACTAAAAGCACCATAGTAGAACACAGATGAAGCTTCTACGTTGATGTAATAGCCAGTAAGAAGTAGTACAATTCAAGTTTTAGGAATCGATTATTGACTTTTTGCCCTTCTTTGGTTCCTTGGACATGAGCTAGGAACTTAAGATTTAGCATAAGAGGAGGACTAGCAGCCGCGTTGCACAGGAGAATGTGAAAAGTGTTCATATGTAGTAAAAACCTGAGAAATCCGTCCGTTTTCGTCATTTGTTATCGAATCTACTTAAAGCCAGATCGTCACATTGGTCGCTCTTCTCTCTGAATCGGTTACATTTATCGTGTGCAAAGCTATGTCGCGTGCTGCGGTATGCGGGGACACTAAAAGCGCCATAGTAGAACACAGATGAAGCTTCTAAGTTGATGTAATAGCCAGTAAGAAGTAGTACAAGTTTTAGGTATCGATTATTGGCTTTTCACCCTTCTTTGGTGCCTTGGACATGAGCTAGGAACTTTAGATTTTGCATGAAGGGAGGACTAGCAGCCGCGTTGCACGGGAGAATGTGAAAAGTGTTCATATGTAGTAAAAACCTGAGAAAAGAGTCTGTGTTCGTCATTTGTTATCGAATCGACTTAAAGCCAGATTGTCACATTGGCCACTCTTCTGTCTTAAACGGTTAAATTTATCGTCTGCATAGCTATGTCGCGTGGTGCGGTATGCCGAGACGCTAAAAGCGCCATAATAGAACACAGATGAAACTTCTAAGTTGATGTAATAGCCAATATGAAGAAGTACAATTCAAGTTTTAGGTATCGATTATTGACTTTTTAGCTGGCTTTAGTGCCTTGGACATGAGCTTGGACCTTAAGATTCTGCATGAAAGGAGGACTAGCAGCCGAGGTGCACGGGAGAATGTGAAAAGTGTTCATATGTAGTAAAAACATGAGAAATCCGTCCGTTTTCGTAATTTTGTTATAGAATCGACTTAAAGCCAGATCGTCACATTGGCCGCTCTTTGAATCGGTTACATTTGTCGTCTGCAAAGCTAATTCGCGTGCTGCGGTATGCGGAGACCTTACAAACACCATAGTAGAACACAGATGAAGCTTCTAAATTGATGTAATAGCCAGTAAGAAGTAGTACAATTCAAATGTTAGGTATCGATTATTGACTCTTTACAATTCTTTGGTGCCTTGGACATGTGCTAGGAACTTAACATTTTGCATGAAATGAGGACTAGCAGCCGAGTTGCATGGGAGAATGTGAAAAGTGTTGATATATAGGAAAAACCTGAGAAATCCGTCCGTTTTCTTCATTTGTTATCGAATCGACTTAAAGCCAGATTGTCACATTGGCCGCTCTTCTGTCTGAAGCGGTTACATTTATCGTCTGCAATGCTATGTCGCGTGCTGCGGTATGCGGAAACACTAAAAGCACCATAGTAGAACACAGATGAAGCTTCTACGTTGATGTAATAGCCAGTAAGAAGTAGTACAATTCAAGTTTTAGGAATCGATTATTGACTTTTTACCCTTCTTTGGTTCCTTGGACATGAGCTAGGAACTTAAGATTTAGCATAAGAGGAGGACTAGCAGCCGCGTTGCACAGGAGAATGTGAAAAGTGTTCATATGTAGTAAAAACCTGAGAAATCCGTCAGTTTTCGTCATTTGTTATCGAATCTACTTAAAGCCAGATCGTCACATTGGCCGCTCTTCTCTCTGAATCGGTTACATTTATCGTGTGCAAAGCTATGTCGCGTGCTGCGGTATGCGGGGACACTAAAAGCGCCATAGTAGAACACAGATGAAGCTTCTAAGTTGATGTAATAGCCAGTAAGAAGTAGTACAAGTTTTAGGTATCGATTATTGCCTTTTCACCCTTCTTTGGTGCCTTGGACATGAGGTAGGAACTTTAGATTTTGCATGAAGGGAGGACTAGCAGCCGAGTTGCACGGGAGAATGTGAAAAGTGTTCATATGTAGTAAAAACATGAGAAATCCGTCCGTTTTCGTAATTTGTTATCGAATCGACTTAAAGCCAGATCGTCACATTGGCCGCTTTTCTCTCTAAGACTGTTACATTTATCGTCTGCAAAGCCTAGACGCGTGGTGCGATAGGGGAGACACTAAAAGCACCATAGTAGAACACAGAAGAAGCTTCTAAGTTGAAGCAATAGCCATAAGAAGCAGTACAATTCAAGTTTTATTTATCGATTATTGATTTTTAGCCGGCTTTGGTGCCTTGGACATGAGGTGGAACCTTAAGATTTTGCATGAATTGAGGACTAGCAGCTGCGTTGCACGGGAGAATGTGAAAAGTGTTCATATGTAGTAAAAACATGAGAAATCCGTACGTTTTCGTCATTTGTTATCGAATCGACTTAAAGCCAGATCGTCACATTGGCCGCTTTTCTTTCTGAAACAGTTACATTTATCATCTGCAAAGCTATGTCGCGTGCTGCGGTATCCGGAGACACTAAAAGCACCATAGTAGAACACAGAAGAAGCTTCTAAGTTGAAGTAATAGCCAGTGAGAAGTAGTACAATTCAAGTTTTAGTTGTCGATTATTCACTTTTCAGCCGGCTTTGGTGGCTTAGACGTGACCTAGGACCTTAAGATTTTGCATGAAAGGAGGACTTGCAGCCGCGTTGCACAATAGAACGTGAAAAGTGTTCATATGTAGTAAAAACCTGAGAAATCCGTACGTTTTCGTCATTTGTTATCGAATCGACTTAAAGCCAGATCGTCACATTGGCCGCTTTTCTTTCTGAAACAGTTACATTTATCATCTGCAAAGCTATGTCGCGTGCTGCGGTATGCGGAGACACTAAAAGCACCATAGTAGAACACAGAAGAAGCTTCTAAGTTGAAGCAATAGCCAGTAAGAAGTAGTACAATTCAATTTTTAGGCGTCGATTATTCACTTTTTAGCCGGCTTTGGTGGCTTGGACATGACCTAGGACCTTCAGATTTTGCATGAAAGGAGGACTAGCAGCCGCGTTGCACGGGAGAATGTGAAAAATGTTCATATGTAGTAAAAACCTGAGAAATCCGTCCGTTTTCGTCATTTGTTATCGAATCGACTTAAAGCAAGTTCGTCACATTGGCCGCTTTTCTCTCTGAGACGGTTACATTTATCGTCTGCAAAGCTATGTCGCGTGCTGCGGTATGCGGAGACACTAAAAGCACCATAGTAGAACACAGAAGAAGCTTCTAAGTTGAAGCAATAGCCAGTAAGAAGTAGTAGAATTCAAGTTTTAGTTGTGGATTCTTCACATTTTAGCTGTCTTTGGTGGCTTGGACATGACCTAGGACCTTAATATTTTGCATGAAAGGAGAACTAGCAGCCGCGGTGCACGGGAGAATGAGAAAAGTGTTCATATGTAGTAGAAACCTGAGAAATCCGTCCGTTTTCTTAATTTGTTATCGAATCGACTTAAAGCCAGATCGTCACATTGGCCGCTTTTCTTTCTGAAACAGTTACATTTATCGTCTGCAAAGCTATGTCACGTGCTGCGGTATGCGGAGACCCTAAATGCACCATAGTAGAACACAGAAGAAGCTCCTAAGTCGAAGCAATAGCCAGTAAGAAGTAGTACAATTCAAGTTTTGGTTATCGATTATTGATTTTTAGCCGGCTTTGGTACCTTGGACATGAGGTGGGACCTTAAGATTTTGCATGAAAGGAGGACTAGCAGCTGCGTTGCACGGTAGAATGTGAAAAGTGTTCATATGTAGTAAAAATCTGAGAAATCCGTCCGTTTTCGTCATTTGTTATCGGAACGACATAAAGCCAGATCGTCACATTGGCCGTTTTTCTTTCTGAAACAGTTACATTTATCGTCTGCAAAGCTATGTCACGTGCTGCGGTATGCGGAGACACTAAAAGCACCATAGTGGAACGCAGAAGAATCTTCTAAGTTGAAGCAATAGCCAGTAAGAAGTAGTACAATTCAAGCTTTAGTTGTCGATTATTCACTTTTTAGCCGGCTTTATTGGCTTGGACATGACCTAGTACCTTAAGATTTTGCATGAAAGGAGGACTAGCAGCCGCGCTGCACGGGAGAATGTGAAAAGTGTTCATATGTAGTAAAAACCTGAGAAATCCGTCCGTTTTCGTCATTTGTTATCGAATCGACTTAATGCCAGATCGTCACATTGGCCGCTTTTCTCTCTGAGACGGTTACATTTATTGTCTGCAAAGCTATGTCGCGTGCTGCGGTATGCGGAGACACTAAAAGCACCATAGTAGAACACAGAAGAAGTTTCTAAGTTGAAGCAATAGCCAGTAAGAAGTAGTACAATTCAAGTTTTAGTTGTGGATTCTTCACATTTTAGCCGGCTTTATTGGCTTGGACATGACCTAGAAGAATACTGAAGAAAAGGTGGATAGATCACGTAACTAATGAGGAGGTATTGAATAGGATTGGGGAGAAGAGAAGTTTGTGGCACAACTTGACTAGAAGAAGGGATCGGTTGGTAGGACATGTTTTGAGGCATCAAGGGATCACAAATTTAGCGTTGGAGGGCAGTGTGGAGGGTAAAAATCGCAGAGGGAGACCGAGAGATGAGTACACTAAGCAGATTCAGAAGGATGTAGGTTGCAGTAGGTACTGGGAGATGAAGAAGCTTGCACAGGATAGAGTAGCATGGAGAGCTGCATCAAACCAGTCTCAGGACTGAAGACCACAACAACAACATGACCTAGTACCTTAAGATTTTGCATGAAAGGAGGACTAGCAGCCGCGTACCCCGGGAGAATGTGAAAAGTGTTCATATGTACTAAAAACCTGAGAAATCCGTCCGTTTCCGTCATTTGTTATCGAATCGACTTAAAGCCAGGCGGTCACATTGGCCGCTTTTCTCCCTGAAACGGTTACATTTATCGTCTGCAAAGCTATGTCGCGTGCTGCGGTATGCGGAGACACTAAAAGCACCATAGTAGAACACAGAAGAAGCTTCTAAGTTGAAGCAATAGCCAGTAAGAAGTAGTACAATTCAAGTTTTAGTTGTCGATTATTCACTTTTTAGCCGGCTTTATTGGCTTGGACATGACCTAGTACCTTAAGATTTTGCATGAAAGGAGGACTAGCAGCTGCGTTGCACGGGAGAATGTGAAAAGGGTTCATATGTAGTAAAAACCTGAGAAATACGTCCGTTTTCGTCATTTGTTATCAAATCGACTTAAAGCCAGATCGTCACATTGGCCGTTTTTCTTTCTGAAACAGTTATATTTATCGTCTGCAAAGCTATGTCACGTGCTGCGGTATGCGGAGACACTAAAAGCACCGTAGTGGAACGCAGAAGAAGCTTCTAAGTTGAAGCAATAACCAGTAAGAAGTAGTACATTTCAAGTTTTAGTTGTCGATTATTCACTTTTTAGCCGGCTTTATTGGCTTGGACATGACCTAGTACCTTAAGATTTTGCATGAAAGGAGGACTAGCAGCCGCGTTGCACGGGAGAATGTGTAAAGTGTTCATATGTACTAAAAACCTGAGAATTCCGTCCGTTTTCGTCATTTGTTATCGAATCGACTTAAAGCCAGTTCGTCAGATTGTCCGCTCTTCTCTATGAAACGGTTACTTTTATCGTCTGTAAAGCTATGTCGCGTGCTGCGGTATGCGGAGACACTAAAAGCACCATAGGAGAACACAGAAGAAGCTTGTAAGTTGAAGTAATAGCCAGTAAGAAGTAGTACAATTGAAGTTTTAGTTGTTGATTACTCAAATTTTAGCCGGCTTTGGTGGCTTGGACATGACCTAGTAGCTTAAGATTTTGCATGAAAGGAGGACTAGCAGAAGCGTTGCACGGGAGAATGTGAAAAGTGTTCATATGTAGTAAAAACCTAAGAGATCCGTCCGTTTTCGTCATTCGTTATCGTATCGACTTAAAGCCAGATCGTCACATTGGACGCTTTTCTCTCTGAGACGGTTACATTTATCGTCTGCAAAGCTATGACGCGTGCTGCGGTATGCGGAGACACTAAAAGCACCATAGTAGAACACAGAAGAAGCTTCTAAGTTGAAGTAAAAGCCAGTAAGTAGTAGTACAATTCAATTTTTAGGCGTCGATTATTCACTTTTTAGCCGGCTTTTGTGGCTTGGACATGACCTAGGACCTTAAGATTTTGCATGAAAGGAGGACTATCAGCCGCGTTGCACGGGAGAATGTGAAAAGTGTTCATATGTAGTAAAAACCTGAGAAATCCGTCCGTTTTCGTCATTTGTTATCGAATCGACTTAAAGCCAGATCGTAACATTGGCCGCTTTTCTTTCTGAGACGGTTACATTTATCGTCTGCAAAGCTATGTCGCGTGCTGCGGTATGCGGAGACACTAAACGCACCATAGTAGAACACAGAAGAATCTTCTAAGTTGAAGCAATAACCAGTAAGATGTAGTACAATTCAAGTTTTAGTTGTGGATTATTCAAATTTTAGCCGGCTTTGGTGGCTTGGACATGACCTATTACCTTAATATTTTGAATGAAAGGAGGACTAGCAGCCGCGTTACACGGGAGAATGTGAAAAGTGTTCATATGTAGTAAAAACCTGAGAAATCCGTCCGTTTTCGTCATTTGTTATCGAATCTACTTAAAGCCAGATCGTCAAATTGGCCGCTCTTCTCTCTGAATCGGTTACATTTATCGTCTGCAAAGCTATGTCGCGCACTGCGGTATGCGGAGAACCTAAAAGCACAATAGGAGAACACAGAAGAAGCTTCTAAGTTGAAGTAATAGCCAGTAAGAAGTAGTACAATTCAATTTTTAGGCGTCGATTATTCACTTTTAGCCGGGTTTGGTGGGTTGGACATGACCTAGGACCTTAAGATTTTGCATGAAAGGAGGACTAGCAGCCGCGTTGCACGGGAGAATGTGAAAAGTGTTCATATGTAGTAAAAACCTGAGAAATCCGTCCGTTTTCTTCATTTGTTATCGAATCGACTTAAAGGCAGATCGTCACGTTCGCCGCTTTTCTCTCTGAGACGGTTACATTTATCGTCTGCAAAGCTATGTCGCGTGCTGCGGTATGCGGAGACACTAAAAGCACCATAGTAGAACACACAAGAAGCTTCTAAGTTGAAGCTATGGCCAGTAAGAAGTAGTACAATTCAAGTTTTGGTTATCGATTATTGATTTTTAGCCGGCTTTGGTACCTTGGACATGAGGTGGGACCTTAAGATTTTGCATGAAAGGAGGACTGGCAGCTGAGTTGCACGGTAGAATGTGAAAAGTGTTCATATGTAGTAAAAACCTGAGAAATCCGTCCGTTTTCGTCATTTGTTATCGAATCGACTTAAAGCCAGATCGTCACATTATCCGTTTTTCTTTCTGAAACAGTTACATTTATCGGATGCAAAGCTATGTCGCGTGCAGCGATATGCGGAGACACTAAAAGCACCATAGGAGAACACAGAAGAAGCTTCTAAGTTCAAGCAATAACCAGTAAGAAGTAGTACAGTTCAAGTGTTAGTTGTCGATTATTCAAATTTTTGCCGGCTTTATTGGCTGGGAAATGACCTAGTACCTTAAGATTTTGCATGAAAGGAGGACTAGCAGCCGCGTTGCACGGGAGAATGTGTAAAGTATTCATATGTACTAAAAACCTGAGAATTCCGTCCGTTTTCGTCATTTGTTATCGAATCGACTTAAAGCCAATTCGTCAGATTGTCCGCTCTTCTCTATGAAACGGTTACTTTTATCGTCTGTAAAGCTATGTCGCGTGCTGCGGTATGCGGAGACACTAAAAGCACCATAGGAGAACACAGAAGAAGCTTGTAAGTTGAAGTAATAGCCAGTAAGAAGTAGTACAATTCAAGTTTTAGTTGTCGATTATTCAAATTTTAGCCGGCTTTGGTGGCTTGGACATGACCTAGTACCTTAAGATTTTGCATGAAAGGAGGACTAGCAGCCGCGTTGCACGGGAGAATGTGAAAAGTGTTCATATGTAGTAAAAACCTTAGAAATCCGTCCGTTTTCGTCATTCGTTATCGTATCGACTTAAAGCCAGATCGTCACATTGGTCGCTTTTCTCTCTGAGACGGTTACATTTATCGTCTGCAAAGCTATGACGCGTGCTGCGGTATGCGGAGACACTAAAAGCACCATAGTAGAACACAGAAGAAGCTTCTAAGTTGAAGTAATAGCCAGTAAGTAGTAGTACAATTCAATTTTTAGGCGTTGATTATTCACTTTTTAGCCGGCTTTTGTGGCTTGGACATGACCTAGGACCTTACGATTTTGCATGAAAGGAGGACTAGCAGCCGCGTTGCACGGGAGAATGTGAAAAGTGTTCATATGTAGTAAAAACCTGAGAAACCCGTCCGTATTCGTCATTTGTTATCGAATCGACTTAAAGCCAGATCGTCACATTGGCCGCTTTTCTCTCTGAGACGGTTACATCTATCGTCTGCAAAGCTATGTCGCGTACTGCGGTATGCGGAGACACTAAAACCACCATAGTAGAACACAGAAGAAGCTTCTAGGTTGAAGCAATAGGCATAAGAAGCAGTACAATTCAAGTTTTTGTTATCGATTATTGATTTTTAGCCGGCTTTGGTGCCTTTGACATGAGGTGGAACCTTAAGATTTTGCATGAAGAGAGGACTAGCAGCTGCGTTACACGGGAGAATGTGAAAAGTGTTCATATGTAGAAAAAACCTGAGAAATCCGTCCGTTTTCGTCATTTGTTATCGAATCTACTTAAAGCCAGATCGTCAAATTGGCCGCTCTTCTGTCTGAATCGGTTACATTTATCGTCTGCAAAGCTATGTCGCGTGCTGCGGTATGCGGAGACACTAAAAGCACCATAGTAGAACACAGAAGAAGCTTCTAAGTTGAAGTAATAGCCAGTAAGTAGTAGTACAATTCAATTTTTAGGCGTTGATTATTCACTTTTTAGCCGGCTTTTGTGGCTTGGACATGACCTAGGACCTTACGATTTTGCATGAAAGGAGGACTAGCAGCCGCGTTGCACGGGAGAATGTGAAAAGTGTTCATATGTAGTAAAAACCTGAGAAACCCGTCCGTTTTCGTCATTTGTTATCGAATCGACTTAAAGCCAGATCGTCACATTGGCCGCTTTTCTCTCTGAGACGGTTACATGTATCGTCTGCAAAGCTATGTCGCGTACTGCGGTATGCGGAGATACTAAAACCACCATAGTAGAACACAGAAGAAGCTTCTAAGTTGAAGCAATAGGCATAAGAAGCAGTACAATTCAAGTTTTTGTTATCGATTATTGATTTTTAGCCGGCTTTGGTGCCTTGGACATGAGGTGGAACCTTAAGATTTTGCATGAAGAGAGGACTAGCAGCTGCGTTGCACGGGAGAATGTGAAAAGTGTTCATATGTAGAAAAAACCTGAGAAATCCGTCCGTTTTCGTCATTTGTTATCGAATCTACTTAAAGCCTGATCGTCAAATTGGCCGCTCTTCTCTCTGAATCGGTTACATTTATCGTCTGCAAAGCTATGTCGCGTGCTGCGGTATGCTGAGACACTAAAAGCACCATAGTAGAACACAGAAGAAGCTTCTAGGTTGAAGCAATAGCCAGTAAGAAGTAGTACAATTCAAGTTTTAGTTGTCGATTATTCACTTTTTAGCCGGCTTTATTGGCTTGGACTTGACCTAGTACCTTAAGATTTTGCATGAAAGGAGGACTAGCAGCCGCGTTGCACGCGAGAATCTGAAAAGTGTTCATATGAACTAAAATCCTGAGAAATCCGTCCGTTTTCGTCATTTGTTATCGAATCGACTTAAAGCCAGTTCGTCAGATTGGCCGCTGTTCTCTATGAAACGGTTACTTTTATCGTCTGCAACGCTATGTCGCGTGCTGCGGTATGCGGAGAACCTAAAAGCACAATAGGAGAACACAGAAGAAGCTTCTAAGTAGAAGTAATAGCCAGTAAGAAGTAGTACAATTCAATTTTTATGCGTCGATTATTCACTTTTAGCCGGCTTTGGTGGCTGGGACATGACCTAGGACCTTAAGATTTTGCATGAAAGGAGGACTAGCAGCCGCGTTGCACGGGAGAATGTGAAAAGTGTTCATATGTAGTAAAAACCTGAGAAATCTGTCCGTTTTCTTCATTTGTTATCGAATCGACTTAAAGCCAGATCGTCACATTCGCCGCTTTTCTCTCTGAGACGGTTACATTTATCGTCTGCAAAGCTATGTCGCGTGCTGCGGTATGCGGAGACACTAGAAGCACCATAGTAGAACACAGAAGAAGCTTCTAAGTTGAAGCAATGGCCAGTAAGAAGTAGTACAATTCAAGTTTTGGTTATCGATTATTGATTTTTAGCTGGCTTTGGTACCTTGGACATGAGGTGGGACCTTAAGATTTTGCATGAAAGGTGGACTAGCAGCTGCGTTGCACTGTAGAATGTGAAAAGTGTTCATATGTAGTAAAAACCTGAGAAATCCGTCCGTTATCGTCATTTGTTATCGAATCGACTTACGGCCAGATCGTCACATTGGCCGCATTTCTCTCTGAGACGGTTACATTTATCGTCTGCAAAGCTATGTCGCGTGCTGCGGTATGCGGAGACACTAAAAGCACCATAGGAGAACACAGAAGAAGCTTCTAAGTTGAAGTAATAGCCAGTAAGAAGTAGTACAATTCAAGTTTTAGGCGTCGATTATTCACTTTTTAGCCGGCTTTGGTGGCTTGGACATGACCTAGGACCTTAAGATTTTGCATGAAAGGAGGACTAGCAGCCGCGTTGCACGGGAGAATGTGAAAAGTGTTCATATGTAGTAAAAACCTGAGAAATCCGTCCGTTTTCGTCATTTGTTATCGAATCGACTTAAAGCCAGAGCGTCACATTGTCCGCTTTTCTCTCTGAGACGGTTACATTTATCGTCTGCAAAGCTATGTCGCGTGCTGCGGTATGCGGAGACACTAAAAGCACCATAGTAGAACACAGAAGAAGCTTCTAAGTTGAAGCAATAGCCATAAGAAGCAGTACAATTAAAGTTTTGGTTATCGATTATTGATTTTTAGCCGGCTTTGGTGCCTTGGACATGAGGTGGAACCTTAAGATTTTGCATGAAATAGGACTAGCAGCTGCGTTGCACGGGAGAATGTGAAGAGGGTTCATATGTAGTAAAAACCTGAGAAATCCGTCCGTTTTCGTCATTTGTTATCGAATCGACTTAAAGCCAGTTCGTCAGATTGGCCGCTCTTCTCTATGAAACGGTTAATTTATCGTCTGCAAAGCTATGTCGCGTGCTGCGGTATGCGGAGACACTAAAAGCACCATAGGAGAACACAGAAGAAGCTTCTAAGTTCAAGTAATAGCCAGTAAGAAGTAGTACAATTCAAGTTTTAGTTGTCGATTATTCACTTTTCAGCCGGCTTTGGTGGCTTAGACATAACCTAGGACCTTAAGGTTTTCCATTAAAGGAGGACTTGCAGCCGCGTTGCACGGGAGAATGGGAAAAGTGTTCATATGTAGTAAAAACCTGAGATATCCGTCCGTTATCGTCATTTGTTATCGAATCGACTTAAAGCCAGATCGTCACATTGGCCGCTTTTCTCTCTGAGACGGTTACATTTATCGTCTGCAAAGCTATGTCGCGTACTGCGGTATGCGGAGACACTAAAAGCACCATAGGAGAACACAGAAGAAGCTTCTAAGTTGAAGCAATAGCCAGTAAGAAGTAGTACAATTCAAGTTTTAGTTGTGGATTCTTCACATTTTAGCCGTCTTTAGTGGCTTGGACATGACCTAGGACCTTAATATTTTGAACGAAAGGAGGACTAGCGGCCGCGGTGCACGGGAGATTGAGAAAAGTGTTCATATGTAGTAAAAACCTAAGAAATCCGTCCCTTTTCGTAATTTGTTATCGAATCGACTTAAAGCCATATCGTCACATTGGCCGCTTTTCTCTCTCAGACGGTTACATTTATCGTCTGCAAAGCTATGTCGCGTGCTGCGGTATGCGGAGACACTAAAAGCACCATAGTAGAACACAGAAGAAGCTTCTAAGTTGAAGCAATAGGAATAAGAAGCAGTACAATTCAAGTTTTGGTTATCGATTATTGATTTTTAGCCGGCTTTGGTGCCTTGGACATGAGGTGGAACCTTAAGATTTTGCATGAAGAGAGGACTAGCAGCTGCGTTGCACGGGAGAATGTGAAAAGTGTTCATATGTAGTAAAAACCTGAGAAATCCGTCCGTTTTCGTCATTTTTTATCGAATCGACTTAAAGCCAGTTCGTCAGATTGTCCGCTCTTCTCTATGAAACGGTCACTTTTATCGTCTGCAAAGCTATGTCACGTGCTGCGGTATGCGGAGACACTAAAAGCAACATAGGAGAATACAGAAGAAGCTTCTAAGTTGAAGCAATAACCAGTAAGAAGTAGTACAATTCAAGTTTTGGTTAACGATTATTGATTTTTAGCCGGCTTGGGTGCCTTGGACATGAGGTGGGACCTTAAGATTTTGCATGAAAGGTGGACTAGCAGCTGCGTTGCACTGTAGAATGTGAAAAGTGTTCATATGTAGTAAAAACCTGAGAAATCCGTCCGTTATCGTCATTTGTTATCGAATCGACTTACGGCCAGATCGTCACATTGGCCGCATTTCTCTCTGAGACGGTTACATTTATCGTCTGCAAAGCTATGTCGCGTGCTGCGGTATGCGGAGACACTAAAAGCACCATAGGAGAACACAGAAGAAGCTTCTAAGTTGAAGTAATAGCCAGTAAGAAGTAGTACAATTCAAGTTTTAGGCGTCGATTATTCACTTTTTAGCCGGCTTTGGTGGCTTGGACATGACCTAGGACCTTAAGATTTTGCATGAAAGGAGGACTAGCAGCCGCGTTGCACGGGAGAATGTGAAAAGTGTTCATATGTAGTAAAAACCTGAGAAATCCGTCCGTTTTCGTCATTTGTTATCGAATCGACTTAAAGCCAGAGCGTCACATTGTCCGCTTTTCTCTCTGAGACGGTTACATTTATCGTCTGCAAAGCTATGTCGCGTGCTGCGGTATGCGGAGACACTAAAAGCACCATAGTAGAACACAGAAGAAGCTTCTAAGTTGAAGCAATAGCCATAAGAAGCAGTACAATTCAAGTTTTGGTTATCGATTATTGATTTTTAGCCGGCTTTGGTGCCTTGGACATGAGGTGGAACCTTAAGATTTTGCATGAAATAGGACTAGCAGCTGCGTTGCACGGGAGAATGTGAAGAGGGTTCATATGTAGTAAAAACCTGAGAAATCCGTCCGTTTTCGTCATTTGTTATCGAATCGACTTAAAGCCAGATCGTCACATTGGCACCTTTTCTTCCTGAAACAGTTACAATTATCGTCTGCAAAGCTATGTCACGTGTTGCGGTATGCGGAGATACTAAAAGCACCATAGTAGAACACAGAAGAAGCTTCTAAGTTGAAGCAATAGCCAGTAAGAAGTAGTACAATTCAAGTTTTAGTTGTCGATTATTCACTTTTTAGACGGCTTTGGTGGCTTGCACATGACCTAGGACCTTAAGATTTTGCATGAAAGAACGACTAGCAGCCGCGTTGCACGGGAGAATGTGAAAAGTTTTCATATGTAGTAAAAACCTGAGAAATCCGTCCGTTTTCGTCATTTGTTATCGAATCGACTTAAAGCCATATTTTCACATTGGTTGCTTTTCTCTCTGAGACGGTTTCATTTATCGTCTGCAAAGCTATGTCGCGTGCTGCGGTATGCGGAGACACTAAAAGCACCATAGTAGAACACAGAAGAAGATTCTAAGTTGAAGCAATAGCCAGTAAGAAACAGTACAATTCAAGTTTTGGTTATCGATTACTGATTTGTAGCCGGCTATGGTTCCCTGGACATGAGGTGGAACCTTAAGATTTTGCATGAAAGGAGGACTAGCAGCCGTGTTGCACGGGAGAATGTGAAAAGGGTTCATATGTAGTAAAAACCTGAGAAATCCGTCCGTTTTCCTCATTTGTTATCGATTCGACTTAAAGCCAGATCGTCACATTGGCCGCTCTTCTCACTGAATCGGTTACATTTATCGTCTGCAAAGATATGTCGCGTGCTGCGGTATGCGGAGACACTAAAAGCACCATAGTAGAACACAGAAGAAGCTTCTAAGTTGAAGCAATAGCCAGTAAGAAGTAGTACAATTCAAGTTTTAGTTGTCGATTATTCACTTTTTAGCCGGCTTTGGTGGCTTGCACATGACCTAGGACCTTAAGATTTTGCATGAAAGGAGGACTAGCAGCCGCGTTCCACGGGAGAATGTGAAAAGGGTTCATATGTAGTAAAAACCTGAGAAATCCGTCCGTTGTCCTCATTTGTTATCGAATCGACTTAAAGCCAGATCGTCACATTGGCCGCTCTTCTGTCTGTAACGGTTACATTTATCGTCTACAAAACTATGTCGCCCGCAGCGGTATGCGGAGACACTAATAGCACCATAGTAGAAAACAGAAGAAGCTTCTAAGTTGAAGTAATAGTCAGTAAGAAGTAGTACAATTCAAGTTTTAGTTGTCGATTATTCACTTTTTAGCCGGCTTTGGTGGCTTGCACATGACCTAGGACCTTAAGATTTTGCATGAAAGGAGGACTAGCAGCCGCGTTGCACGAAAGAATGTGAAAAGTGTTCATATGTAGTAAACACCTGAGAAATCCGTCCGTTTTCGTCATTTGTTATCGAATCGACTTAAAGCCAGATCGTCACATTGGCACCTTTTCTTCCTGAAACAGTTACAATTATCGTCTGCAAAGCTATGTCACGTGTTGCGGTATGCGGAGACACTAAAAGCACCATAGTAGAACACAGAAGAAGCTTCTAAGTTGAAGCAATAGCCAGTAAGAAGTAGTACAATTCAAGTTTTAGTTGTCGATTATTCACTTTTTAGACGGCTTTGGTGGCTTGCACATGACCTAGGACCTTAAGATTTTGCATGAAAGAACGACTAGCAGCCGCGTTGCACGGGAGAATGTGAAAAGTGTTCATATGTAGTAAAAACCTGAGAAATCTGTCCGTTTTCTTCATTTGTTATCGAATCGACTTAAAGCCAGATCGTCACATTCGCCGCTTTTCTCTCTGAGACGGTTACATTCATCGTCTGCAAAGCTATGTCGCGTGCTGCGGTATGCGGAGACACTAGAAGCACCATAGTAGAACACAGAAGAAGCTTCTAAGTTGAAGCAATGGCCAGTAAGAAGTAGTACAATTCAAGTTTTGGTTATCGATTATTGATTTTTAGCTGGCTTTGGTACCTTGGACATGAGGTGGGACCTTAAGATTTTGCATGAAAGGTGGACTAGCAGCTGCGTTGCACTGTAGAATGTGAAAAGTGTTCATATGTAGTAAAAACCTGAGAAATCCGTCCGTTATCGTCATTTGTTATCGAATCGACTTACGGCCAGATCGTCACATTGGCCGCATTTCTCTCTGAGACGGTTACATTTATCGTCTGCAAAGCTATGTCGCGTGCTGCGGTATGCGGAGACACTAAAAGCACCATAGGAGAACACAGAAGAAGCTTCTAAGTTGAAGTAATAGCCAGTAAGAAGTAGTACAATTCAAGTTTTAGGCGTCGATTATTCACTTTTTAGCCGGCTTTGGTGGCTTGGACATGACCTAGGACCTTAAGATTATGCATGAAAGGAGGACTAGCAGCCGCGTTGCACGGGAGAATGTGAAAAGTGTTCATATGTAGTAAAAACCTGAGAAATCCGTCCGTTTTCGTCATTTGTTATCGAATCGACTTAAAGCCAGAGCGTCACATTGTCCGCTTTTCTCTCTGAGACGGTTACATTTATCGTCTGCAAAGCTATGTCGCGTGCTGCGGTATGCGGAGACACTAAAAGCACCATAGTAGAACACAGAAGAAGCTTCTAAGTTGAAGCAATAGCCATAAGAAGCAGTACAATTAAAGTTTTGGTTATCGATTTTTGATTTTTAGCCGGCTTTGGTGCCTTGGACATGAGGTGGAACCTTAAGATTTTGCATGAAATAGGACTAGCAGCTGCGTTGCACGGGAGAATGTGAAGAGGGTTCATATGTAGTAAAAACCTGAGAAATCCGTCCGTTTTCGTCATTTGTTATCGAATCGACTTAAAGCCAGTTCGTCAGATTGGCCGCTCTTCTCTATGAAACGGTTAATTTATCGTCTGCAAAGCTATGTCGCGTGCTGCGGTATGCGGAGACACTAAAAGCACCATAGGAGAACACAGAAGAAGCTTCTAAGTTCAAGTAATAGCCAGTAAGAAGTAGTACAATTCAAGTTTTAGTTGTCGATTATTCACTTTTCAGCCGGCTTTGGTGGCTTAGACATAACCTAGGACCTTAAGGTTTTCCATTAAAGGAGGACTTGCAGCCGCGTTGCACGGGAGAATGGGAAAAGTGTTCATATGTAGTAAAAACCTGAGATATCCGTCCGTTATCGTCATTTGTTATCGAATCGACTTAAAGCCAGATCGTCACATTGGCCGCTTTTCTCTCTGAGACGGTTACATTTATCGTCTGCAAAGCTATGTCGCGTACTGCGGTATGCGGAGACACTAAAAGCACCATAGGAGAACACAGAAGAAGCTTCTAAGTTGAAGCAATAGCCAGTAAGAAGTAGTACAATTCAAGTTTTAGTTGTGGATTCTTCACATCTTAGCCGTCTTTAGTGGCTTGGACATGACCTAGGACCTTAATATTTTGAACGAAAGGAGGACTAGCGGCCGCGGTGCACGGGAGATTGAGAAAAGTGTTCATATGTAGTAAAAACCTAAGAAATCCGTCCCTTTTCGTAATTTGTTATCGAATCGACTTAAAGCCATATCGTCACATTGGCCGCTTTTCTCTCTCAGACGGTTACATTTATCGTCTGCAAAGCTATGTCGCGTGCTGCGGTATGCGGAGACACTAAAAGCACCATAGTAGAACACAGAAGAAGCTTCTAAGTTGAAGCAATAGGAATAAGAAGCAGTACAATTCAAGTTTTGGTTATCGATTATTGATTTTTAGCCGGCTTTGGTGCCTTGGACATGAGGTGGAACCTTAAGATTTTGCATGAAGAGAGGACTAGCAGCTGCGTTGCACGGGAGAATGTGAAAAGTGTTCATATGTAGTAAAAACCTGAGAAATCCGTCCGTTTTCGTCATTTTTTATCGAATCGACTTAAAGCCAGTTCGTCAAATTGTCCGCTCTTCTCTATGAAACGGTCACTTTTATCGTCTGCAAAGCTATGTCACGTGCTGCGGTATGCGGAGACACTAAAAGCAACATAGGAGAACACAGAAGAAGCTTCTAAGTTGAAGCAATATCCAGTAAGAAGTAGTACAATTCAAGTTTTGGTTAACGATTATTGATTTTTAGCCGGCTTGGGTGCCTTGGACATGAGGTGGGACCTTAAGATTTTGCATGAAAGGTGGACTAGCAGCTGCGTTGCACTGTAGAATGTGAAAAGTGTTCATATGTAGTAAAAACCTGAGAAATCCGTCCGTTATCGTCATTTGTTATCGAATCGACTTACGGCCAGATCGTCACATTGGCCGCATTTCTCTCTGAGACGGTTACATTTATCGTCTGCAAAGCTATGTCGCGTGCTGCGGTATGCGGAGACACTAAAAGCACCATAGGAGAACACAGAAGAAGCTTCTAAGTTGAAGTAATAGCCAGTAAGAAGTAGTACAATTCAAGTTTTAGGCGTCGATTATTCACTTTTTAGCCGGCTTTGGTGGCTTGGACATGACCTAGGACCTTAAGATTTTGCATGAAAGGAGGACTAGCAGCCGCGTTGCACGGGAGAATGTGAAAAGTGTTCATATGTAGTAAAAACCTGAGAAATCCGTCCGTTTTCGTCATTTGTTATCGAATCGACTTAAAGCCAGAGCGTCACATTGACCGCTTTTCTCTCTGAGACGGTTACATTTATCGTCTGCAAAGCTATGTCGCGTGCTGCGGTATGCGGAGACACTAAAAGCACCATAGTAGAACACAGAAGAAGCTTCTAAGTTGAAGCAATAGCCATAAGAAGCAGTACAATTCAAGTTTTGGTTATCGATTATTGATTTTTAGCCGGCTTTGGTGCCTTGGACATGAGGTGGAACCTTAAGATTTTGCATGAAATAGGACTAGCAGCTGCGTTGCACGGGAGAATGTGAAGAGGGTTCATATGTAGTAAAAACCTGAGAAATCCGTCCGTTTTCGTCATTTGTTATCGAATCGACTTAAAGCCAGATCGTCACATTGGCACCTTTTCTTCCTGAAACAGTTACAATTATCGTCTGCAAAGCTATGTCACGTGTTGCGGTATGCGGAGACACTAAAAGCACCATAGTAGAACACAGAAGAAGCTTCTAAGTTGAAGCAATAGCCAGTAAGAAGTAGTACAATTCAAGTTTTAGTTGTCGATTATTCACTTTTTAGACGGCTTTGGTGGCTTGCACATGACCTAGGACCTTAAGATTTTGCATGAAAGAACGACTAGCAGCCGCGTTGCACGGGAGAATGTGAAAAGTTTTCATATGTAGTAAAAACCTGAGAAATCCGTCCGTTTTCGTCATTTGTTATCGAATCGACTTAAAGCCATATTTTCACATTGGTTGCTTTTCTCTCTGAGACGGTTTCATTTATCGTCTGCAAAGCTATGTCGCGTGCTGCGGTATGCGGAGACACTAAAAGCACCATAGTAGAACACAGAAGAAGATTCTAAGTTGAAGCAATAGCCAGTAAGAAACAGTACAATTCAAGTTTTGGTTATCGATTATTGATTTGTAGCCGGCTATGGTTCCCTGGACATGAGGTGGAACCTTAAGATTTTGCATGAAAGGAGGACTAACAGCCGTGTTGCACGGGAGAATGTGAAAAGGGTTCATATGTAGTAAAAACCTGAGAAATCCGTCCGTTTTCCTCATTTGTTATCGAATCGACTTAAAGCCAGATCGTCACATTGGCCGCTCTTCTCACTGAATCGGTTACATTTATCGTCTGCAAAGATATGTCGCGTGCTGCGGTATGCGGAGACACTAAAAGCACCATAGTAGAACACAGAAGAAGCTTCTAAGTTGAAGCAATAGCCAGTAAGAAGTAGTACAATTCAAGTTTTAGTTGTCGATTATTCACTTTTTAGCCGGCTTTGGTGGCTTGCACATGACCTAGGACCTTAAGATTTTGCATGAAAGGAGGACTAGCAGCCGCGTTCCACGGGAGAATGTGAAAAGGGTTCATATGTAGTAAAAACCTGAGAAATCCGTCCGTTGTCCTCATTTGTTATCGAATCGACTTAAAGCCAGATCGTCACATTGGCCGCTCTTCTGTCTGTAACGGTTACATTTATCGTCTGCAAAACTATGTCGCCCGCAGCGGTATGCGGAGACACTAATAGCACCATAGTAGAAAACAGAAGAAGCTTCTAAGTTGAAGTAATAGTCAGTAAGAAGTAGTACAATTCAAGTTTTAGTTGTCGATTATTCACTTTTTAGCCGGCTTTGGTGGCTTGCACATGACCTAGGACCTTAAGATTTTGCATGAAAGGAGGACTAGCAGCCGCGTTGCACGGGAGAATGTGAAAAGTGTTCATATGTAGTAAAAACCTGAGAAATCCGTCCGTTTTCGTCATTTGTTATCGAATCGACTTGAAGCCAGATCGTCACATTGGCCGCTTTTCTTTCTGAAACAGTTACAATTATCGTCTGCAAAGCTATGTCACGTGCTGCGGTATGCGGAGACACTAAAAGCACCATAGTAGAACACAGAAGAAGCTTCTAAGTTGAAGCAATAGCCAGTAAGAAGTAGTACAATTCAAGTTTTAGTTGTCGATTATTCACTTTTTAGCCGGCTTTGGTAGCTTGGACATGACGTAGGACCTAAATATATTGCATGAAAGGAGGACTAGCAGCCGCGTTGCACGGGAGAATGTGGAAAGTGTTCATATGAATAAAAACCTGAGAAATCCGTCCGTTTTCGTCATTTGTTATCGAATCGACTTAAAGCCAGATCGTCACATTTTCCGCTTTTCTCTCTGAGACGGTTACATTTATCGTCTGCAAAGCTATGTCGCGTGCTGCGGTATGCGGAGACACTAATAGCACCATAGTAGAAAACAGAAGAAGCTTCTAAGTTGAAGTAATAGCCAGTAAGAAGTAGTACAATTCAAGTTTAGTTGTCGATTATTCACTTTTCAGCCGGCTTTGATGGCTTGGACATGACCTAGGACCTTAAGATTTTGCAAGAAAGGAGGACTAGCAGCCGCGTTCCACGGGAGATTGTGAAAAGTGTTCATATGTAGTAAAAACCTGAGAAACCCGTCCGTTTTCGTCATTTGTTATCGAATGGACTTAAAGCCAGATCGTCACATTGGTTGCTTTTCTCTCTGAGACGGTTACACTTATCGTCTGCAAAGCTATGTCGCGTGCTGCGGTATGCCGAGACACTAAAAGCACCATAGTAGAACACAGGAGAAGCTTCTAAGTTGAAGCAATAGCCAGTAAGAAGTAGTACAATTCAAGTTTTAGTTGTCGATTATTCACTTTTTAGCCGGCTTTATTGGCTTGGACATGAAATAGTACCTTACGATTTTGCATGAAAGGAGGACTAGCAGCCGCGTTGCACGGGAGAATGTGAAAAGGGTTCATATGTAGTAAAAACCTGAGAAATCTGTCTGTTTTCGTCATTTGTTATCATGTCGACTTAAAGCCAGATCGTCACATTGGCCGCTCTTCTCTCTGAAACGGTTACATTTATCGTCTGAAAAGCTATGTCGCGTGCTGCGGTATGCGGAGACACTAAAAGCACCATAGTAGAACACAGAAGAAGATTCTAAGTTGAAGCAATAGCCAGTAAGAAGTAGTACAATTCAAGTTGTAGGTGTCGATTATTCAAATTTTAGCCGGCTATGGTGGCTTGGACATGAGGTGGGACCTTAATATTTTGAATGAAAGGAGGACTAGCAGCCGCTGTGCACGGGAGAATGAGAAAAGTGTTCATATGTAGTAAAAACCTAAGAAATCCGTCCGTTTTCGTAATTTGTTATCGAATCGACTTAAAGCCAGATCGTCACATTGGCCGCTTTTCTCTCTGAGACGGTTACATTTATCGTCTGCAAAGCTATGTCGCGTGCTGTGGTATGCGGAGACACCAAAAGCACCATAGGAGAACACAGAAGAAGCTCCTAAGTTGAAGCAATAACCAGTAAGAAGTAGTATAATTCAAGTTTTGGTTATCGATTATTGATTTTTAGCAGGCTTTGGTGCCTTGGACATGAGGTGGGACCTTAAGATTTTGCATGAAAGGAGGACTAGCAGCTGCGTTGCACGGTAGAATGTGAAAAGTGTTCATATGTAGTAAAAACCTGAGTAATCCGTCCGTTTTCGTCATTTGATATCGAATCGACTTAAAGCCAGATCGTCACATTGGCCGCTTTTTTCTCTGAGACGGTTACATTTATCGTCTGCAAAGCTATGTCGCGTGCTGCGGTATGCGGAGACACTAAAAGCACCATAGTAGAACACAGAAGATGCTTCTAAGTTGAAGCAATAGCCATAAGAAGCAGTACAATTCAAGTTTTGGTTATCGATTTTTGATTTTTAGCCGGCTTTGGTGCCTTGGACATGAGGTGGAACCTTAAGATTTTGCATGAGAGGAGGACTAGCAGCTGCGTTGCAAGGAAGAATGTGAAAAGTGTTCATTTGTAGTAAAAACCTGAGAAATCCGTCCGTTTTCGTCATTTGTTATTGAATCTACTTAAAGCCAGATCGTCACATAGGCCGCTCTTCTCTCTGAAACGGTTACATTTATCGTCTGCAAAGCTATGTCGCGTGCTGCGGTATGCGGAGACACTAAAAGCACCATAGTAGAACACAGAAAAAGCTTCTAAGTTGAAGTAGTAGCCAGTAAGAAGTAGTACAATTCAAGTTTTAGTTGTCGAATATTGACATTTCAGCCGGCTTTGGTGGCTTGGACATGACCTAGGACCTTAAGATTTTGCATGAAAGGAGGACTTGCAGCCGCGTTGCACGGGAGAATGAGAAAAGTGTTCATATGTAGTAAAAACCTGAGAAATCCGTCCGTTTTCGTCATTTGTTATCGAATCGACTTAAAGCCAGATCGTCACATTGGCCGCTCTTCTCTCTGAAACGGTTACATTTATCGTCTGAAAAGCTATGTCGCGTGCTGCGGTATGCGGAGACACTAAAAGCACCATAGTAGAGCACAGAAGAAGCTCCTAAGTTGCAGCAATAGCCAGTAAGAAGTAGTACAATTCAAGTTTTAGTTGTCGATTATTAACTTTTTAGCCGGCTTTATCGGCTTGGACATGAAATAGTACCTTAAGATTTTGCATGAAAGGCGGACTAGCAGCCGCGTTGCACGGGAGAATGTGAAAAGGGTTCATATGTAGTAAAAACCTGAGACATCCGTCCGTTTTCCTCATTTGTTAACGAATCGACTTAAAGCCAGATCGTCACATTGGCCGCTCTTCTCACTGAATCGGTTACATTTAACGTCTGCAAAGCTATGTCGCGTGCTGCGGTATGCGGAGACACTAAAAGCAACATAGTAGAACACAGAAGAAGCTTCTAAGTTGAAGCAATAGCTAGTAAGAAGTACTACAATTCAAGTTGTAGTTGTCGATTATTTACTTTTTAGCCGGCTTTGGTGGCTTGGACATGACGTAGGACCTAAATATTTTGCATGAAAGGAGGACTAGCAGCCTCGTTGCACGGGAGAATGTGAAAAGTGTTCATATGTTGTAAAAACCTGAGAAATCCGTCCGTTTTCGTCATTTGTTATCGAATCGACTTAAAGCCAGATCGTCACATTGGCCGCTTTTCTCTCTGACACGGTTACATTTATCGTCTGCAAAGCTATGTCGCTTGCTGCGGTATGCGGAGACATTAAAAGCACCATAGTAGAACACAGAAGAAGCTTCTAAGTTGAAGCAATAGCCAGTAAGAAGTAGTACAATTCAAGTTTTAGTTGTCCGTTATTCACATTTTAGCCGGCTTTGGTGGCTTGGACATGACCTAGGACCTTAAGATTTTGCATGAAAGGAGGAGTAGCAGCCGCGTTGCACGGGAGAATGTGAAAATTGTTCATATGTAGTAAAAACCTGAGAAATCCGTCCGTTTTCGTCATTTGTTATCGAATCGACTTAAAACCAGATCGTCACATTGGCCGCTCTTCTGTCTGAAACGGTTACATTAATCATCTGCAAAACTATGTCGCGCGCTGCGGTATGCGGAGACACTAAACGCACCATAGTAGAACACAGAGGAAGCTTCTAAGTTGAAGCAATAGCCAGTAAGAAGTAGTACAATTCAGGTTTTAGTTGTCGATTATTCACTATTTAGCCGGCTTTTTTTGGCTTGGACATGACCAAGGACCATAATATTTGGAATGACAGGAGGACTAGCAGCCGCGGTGCACGGGAGAATGAGGAAAGTGTTCATATGTAGTAAAAACCTAAGAAATCCGTACGTTTTCGTAATGTGTTATCGAATCGACTTAAAGCCAGATCGTCACATTGGCCGATTTTCTCTCTGAGACGGTTACATTTATCGTCTGCAAAGCTATGTCGCGTGCTGCGGTATGCGGAGACACTAAAAGCACCATAGGAGAACACAGAAAAAGCTTCTAAGTTGAAGTAGTAGCCAGTAAGAAGTAGTACAATTCAAGTTGTAGTTGTCGATTATTCACTCTTCAGCCGGCTTTGGTGGCTTCGACATGACCTAGGACCTTAAGATTTTGCAAGAAAGGAGGACTTGCTGCCGCGTTGCACGGGAGAATGAGAAAATTGTTCATATGTATTAAAAATCTGGGAAATCCGCCCGTTTTCGTCATTTGTTATCGAATCGACTTAAAGCCAGATCGTCACATTGGCCGCTTTTCTTTCTGAAACAGTTACAATTATCGTCTGCAAAGCTATGTCACGTGCTGCGGTATGCGGAGACACTAAAAGCACCATAGTAGAACACAGAAGGAGATCCTAAGTTGAAGCAATAGCCAGTAAGAAGTAGTACATTTCAAGTTTTAGTTGTCGATTATTCACTTTTTAGCCGGCTTTATTGGCTTGGACATGAAATAGTACCTTAAGATTTTGCATGAAAGGAGGACTAGCAGCCGCGTTGCACGGGAGAATGTGAAAAGGGTTCATATGTAGTAAAAACCTGAGAAATCCGTCCGTTTTCGTCATTTGTTATCGAATCGACTTAAAGCGAGATCGTCACATTGGCCGCTCTTCCTACTGAATCGGTTACGTTTATCGTCTGCAAAGCTATGTCGCGTGCTGCGGTATGCGGAGACACTAAAAGCAACATAGTAGAACACAGAAGAAGCTTCTAAGTTGAAGCAACAGCCAGTAAGAAGTAGTACATTTCAAGTTTTAGTTGTCGATTATTCACTTTTTAGCCGGCTTTGGTGCCTTGGACATGACCTAGGACCTTAAGATTTTGCATGAAAGGAGGACTAGCAGCCGCGTTGCACGGGAGAATGTGAAATGTTTTCATATGTAGTAAAAACCTGAGAAATCCGTTCGTTTTCGTCATTTGTTATCGAATCGACTTAAAGCCAGATCCTCACATTGGTCGCTTTTCTCTCTGAGACGGTTACATTTATCGTCTGCAAAGCTATGTCGCGTGCTGCGGTATGCGGAGACACTAAAAGCACCATAGGAGAACACAGAAGAAGCTTCTAAATTGAAGCAATAGCCATAAGAGGCAGTACATTTCAAGTTTTGGTTATCGATTTTTGATTTTTAGCCGGCTTTGGTGCCTTGGACATGAGGTGGAACCTTAAGATTTTGCATGAAAGAAGGACTAGCAGCTGCGTTGCACGGGAGAATGTGAAAAGGGTTCATTTGTAATAAAACCCTGAGAAATCCGTCCGTTTCCGTCATTTGTTATTGAATCTACTTAAAGCCAGATCGTCACATTGGCCGCTCTTCTCTCTGAATCGGTTACATTTATCGTCTGCAAAGGTATGTCGCGTGCTGCGGTATGCGGAGACACTAAAAGCACTATAGTAGAACACAGAAGAAGCTTCTAAGTTGAAGCAATAGCCAGTAAGATGTAGTACAATTCAAGTTTTAGTTGTCGATTATTCACTATTTAGCCGGCTTTTTTGGCTTGGACATGACCTAGGACCTTAATATTTTGAATGAAAGGAGGACTAGCAGCCGCGGTGCACGGGAGAATGAGAAAAGTGTTCATATGTAGTAAAAACTTAAGAAATCCGTCCGTTTTCGTAATTTGTTATCGAATCGACTTAAAGCCAGATCGTCACATTGGCCGCTTTTCTCTCTGAGTCGGTTACATTTATCGTCTGCAAAGCTATGTCGCGTGCTGCGGTATGCGGAGACACTAAAAGCACCATAGGAGAACACAGAAAAAGCTTCTAAGTTGAAGTAGTAGCCAGTAAGAAGTAGTACAATTCAAGTTTTCGTTGTCGATTATTCACTTTCAGCCGGCTTTGGTGGCTTCGACATGACCTACGACCTTAAGATTTTGCAAGAAAGGAGGACTTGCAGCCGCGTTGCACGGGAGAATGAGAAAAGTGTTCATATGTAGTAAAAACCTGAGAAATCCGTCCGTTTTCGTCATTTGTTATCGAATCGACTTAAAGCCAGATCGTCATATTGGCCGCTGTTCTTTCTGAAACAGTTACAATTATAGTCTGCAAAGCTATGTCACGTGCTGCGGTATGCGGAGACACTAAAAGCACCATAGTAGAACACAGAAGAAGCTCCTAAGTTGAAGCAATAGCCAGTAAGAAGTAGTATAATTCAAGTTTTAGTTGTCGATTATTCACTTTTTAGCCGGCTTTATTGGCTTGGACATGAAATAGTACCTTACGATTTTGCATGAAAGGAGGACTAGCAGCCGCGTTGCACGGGAGAATGTGAAAAGGGTTCATATGTAGTAAAAACCTGAGAAATCCGTCCGTTTTCCACATTTGTTATCGAATCGACTTAAAGCCAGATCGTCACATTGGCCGCTCTTCCTACTGAATCGGTTACGTTTATCGTCTGCAAAGCTATGTCGCGTGCTGCGGTATGCGGAGAAACTAAAAGCAACATAGTAGAACACAGAAGAAGCTTCTAAGTTGAAGCAACAGCCAGTAAGAAGTAGTACATTTCAAGTTTTAGTTGTCGATTATTCACTTTTTAGCCGGCTTTGGTGGCTTGGACATGACCTAGGACCTTAAGATTTTGCATGAAAGGAGGACTAGCAGCCGCGTTGCACGGGAGAATGTGAAAAGTGTTCATATGTAGTAAAAACCTGAGAAATCCGTCCGTTTTCGTCGTTTGTTATCGAATCGACTTAAAGCGAGATCGTCACATTGGCCGCTCTTCCTACTGAATCAGTTACGTTTATCGTCTGCAAAGCTATGTCGCGTGTTGCGGTATGCGGAGACACTAAAAGAAACATAGTAGAACACAGAAGAAGCTTCTAAGTTGAAGCAACAGCCAGTAAGAAGTAGTACATTTCAAGTTTTAGTTGTCGATTATTCACTTTTTAGCCGGCTTTGGTGGCTTGGACATGACCTAGGACCTTAAGATTTTGCATGAAAGGAGGACTAGCAGCCGCGTTGCACGGGAGAATGTGAAATGTTTTCATATGTAGTAAAAACCTGAGAAATCCGTTCGTTTTCGTCATTTGTTATCGAATCGACTTAAAGCCAGATCCTCACATTGGTCGCTTTTCTCTCTGAGACGGTTACATTTATCGTCTGCAAAGCTATGTCGCGTGCTGCGGTATGCGGAGACACTAAAAGCACCATAGTAGAACACAGAAGAAGCTTCTAAGTTGAAGCAATAGCCATAAGAGGCAGTACATTTCAAGTTTTGGTTATCGATTTTTGATTTTTAGCCGGCTTTGGTGCCTTGGACATGAGGTGGAACCTTAAGATTTTGCATGAAAGAAGGACTAGCAGCTGCGTTGCACGGGAGAATGTGAAAAGGGTTCATTTGTAATAAAACCCTGAGAAATCCGTCCGTTTCCGTCATTTGTTATTGAATCTACTTAAAGCCAGATCGTCACATAGGCCGCTCTTCTCTCTGAATCGGTTACATTTATCGTCTGCAAAGGTATGTCGCGTGCTGCGGTATGCGGAGACACTAAAAGCACTATAGTAGAACACAGAAGAAGCTTCTAAGTTGAAGCAATAGCCAGTAAGATGTAGTACAATTCAAGTTTTAGTTGTCGATTATTCACTATTTAGCCGGCTTTTTTTGGCTTGGACATGACCTAGGACCTTAATATTTTGAATGAAAGGAGGACTAGCAGCCGCGGTGCACGGGAGAATGAGAAAAGTGTTCATATGTAGTAAAAACCTAAGAAATCCGTCCGTTTTCGTAATTTGTTATCGAGTCGACTTAAAGCCAGATCGTCACATTGGCCGCTTTTCTCTCTGAGTCGGTTACATTTATCGTCTGCAAAGCTATGTCGCGTGCTGCGGTATGCGGAGACACTAAAAGCACCATAGGAGAACACAGAAAAAGCTTCTAAGTTGAAGTAGTAGCCAGTAAGAAGTAGTACAATTCAAGTTTTAGTTGTCGATTATTCACTTTCAGCCGGCTTTGGTGGCTTCGACATGACCTAGGACCTTAAGATTTTGCAAGAAAGGAGGACTTGCAGCCGCGTTGCACGGGAGAATGAGAAAAGTGTTCATATGTAGTAAAAACCTGAGAAATCCGCCCGTTTTCGTCATTTGTTATCGAATCGACTTAAAGCCAGATCGTCACATTGGCCGCTGTTCTTTCTGAAACAGTTACAATTATCGTCTGCAAAGCTATGTCACGTGCTGCGGTATGCGGAGACACTAAAAGCACCATAGTAGAACACAGAAGAAGCTCCTAAGTTGAAGCAATAGCCAGTAAGAAGTAGTATAATTCAAGTTTTAGTTGTCGATTATTCACTTTTTAGCCGGCTTTATTGGCTTGGACATGAAATAGTACCTTACGATTTTGCATGAAAGGAGGACTAGCAGCCGCGTTGCACGGGAGAATGTGAAAAGGGTTCATATGTAGTAAAAACCTGAGAAATCCGTCCGTTTTCCACATTTGTTATCGAATCGACTTAAAGCCAGATCGTCACATTGGCCGCTCTTCTCACTGAATCGGTTACATTTATCGTCTGCAAAGCTATGTCGCGTGCTGCGGTATGCGGAGACACTAAAAGCAACATAGTAGAACACAGAAGAAGCTTCTAAGTTGAAGTAATAGCCAGTAAGAAGTACTACAATTCAAGTTGCAGTTGTCGATTATTTACTTTTTAGCCGGCTTTGGTGGCTTGGACATGACGTAGGACCTAAATATTTTGCATGAAAGGAGGACTAGAAGCCTCGTTGCACGGGAGAATGTGAAAAGTGTTCATATGTAGTAAAAACCTGAGAAATCCGTCCGTTTTCGTCATTTGTTATCGAATCGACTTAAAGCCAGATCGTCACATTGGTCGCTTTTCTCTCTGAGACAGTTACATTTATCGTCTGCAAAGCTATGTCGCGTGCTGCGGTATGCGGAGACACTAAAAGCACCATAGTAGAACACAGAAGAAGCTTCTAAGTTGAAGCAATAGGAATAAGAAGCAGTACAATTCAAGTTTTGGTTATCGATTATTGATTTTTAGCCGGCTTTGGTGCCTTGGACATGAGGTGGAACCTTAAGATTTTGCATGAAGAGAGGACTAGCAGCTGCGTTGCACGGGAGAATGTGAAAAGTGTTCATATGTAGTAAAAACCTGAGAAATCCGTCCGTTTTCGTCATTTTTTATCGAATCGACTTAAAGCCAGTTCGTCAAATTGTCCGCTCTTCTCTATGAAACGGTCACTTTTATCGTCTGCAAAGCTATGTCACGTGCTGCGGTATGTGGAGACACTAAAAGCAACATAGGAGAACACAGAAGAAGCTTCTAAGTTGAAGCAATATCCAGTAAGAAGTAGTACAATTCAAGTTTTGGTTAACGATTATTGATTTTTAGCCGGCTTGGGTGCCTTGGACATGAGGTGGGACCTTAAGATTTTGCATGAAAGGTGGACTAGCAGCTGCGTTGCACTGTAGAATGTGAAAAGTGTTCATATGTAGTAAAAACCTGAGAAATCCGTCCGTTATCGTCATTTGTTATCGAATCGACTTACGGCCAGATCGTCACATTGGCCGCATTTCTCTCTGAGACGGTTACATTTATCGTCTGCAAAGCTATGTCGCGTGCTGCGGTATGCGGAGACACTAAAAGCACCATAGGAGAACACAGAAGAAGCTTCTAAGTTGAAGTAATAGCCAGTAAGAAGTAGTACAATTCAAGTTTTAGGCGTCGATTATTCACTTTTTAGCCGGCTTTGGTGGCTTGGACATGACCTAGGACCTTAAGATTTTGCATGAAAGGAGGACTAGCAGCCGCGTTGCACGGGAGAATGTGAAAAGTGTTCATATGTAGTAAAAACCTGAGAAATCCGTCCGTTTTCGTCATTTGTTATCGAATCGACTTAAAGCCAGAGCGTCACATTGACCGCTTTTCTCTCTGAGACGGTTACATTTATCGTCTGCAAAGCTATGTCGCGTGCTGCGGTATGCGGAGACACTAAAAGCACCATAGTAGAACACAGAAGAAGCTTCTAAGTTGAAGCAATAGCCATAAGAAGCAGTACAATTCAAGTTTTGGTTATCGATTATTGATTTTTAGCCGGCTTTGGTGCCTTGGACATGAGGTGGAACCTTAAGATTTTGCATGAAATAGGACTAGCAGCTGCGTTGCACGGGAGAATGTGAAGAGGGTTCATATGTAGTAAAAACCTGAGAAATCCGTCCGTTTTCGTCATTTGTTATCGAATCGACTTAAAGCCAGATCGTCACATTGGCACCTTTTCTTCCTGAAACAGTTACAATTATCGTCTGCAAAGCTATGTCACGTGTTGCGGTATGCGGAGACACTAAAAGCACCATAGTAGAACACAGAAGAAGCTTCTAAGTTGAAGCAATAGCCAGTAAGAAGTAGTACAATTCAAGTTTTAGTTGTCGATTATTCACTTTTTAGACGGCTTTGGTGGCTTGCACATGACCTAGGACCTTAAGATTTTGCATGAAAGAACGACTAGCAGCCGCGTTGCACGGGGAGAATGTGAAAAGTTTTCATATGTAGTAAAAACCTGAGAAATCCGTCCGTTTCGTCATTTGTTATCGAATCGACTTAAAGCCATATTTTCACATTGGTTGCTTTTCTCTCTGAGGACGTTTCATTTATCGTCTGCAAAGCTATGTCGCGTGCTGCGGTATGCGGAGACACTAAAAGCACCATAGTAGAACACAGAAGAAGATTCTAAGTTGAAGCAATAGCCAGTAAGAAACAGTACAATTCAAGTTTTGGTTATCGATTATTGATTTGTAGCCGGCTATGGTTCCCTGGACATGAGGTGGAACCTTAAGATTTTGCATGAAAGGAGGACTAACAGCCGTGTTGCACGGGAGAATGTGAAAAGGGTTTCATATGTAGTAAAAACCTGAGAAATCCGTCCGTTTTCCTCATTTGTTATCGAATCGACTTAAAGCCAGATCGTCACATTGGCCGCTCTTCTCACTGAATCGGTTACATTTATCGTCTGCAAAGATATGTCGCGTGCTGCGGTATGCGGAGACACTAAAAGCACCATAGTAGAACACAGAAGAAGCTTCTAAGTTGAAGCAATAGCCAGTAACGAAGTAGTACAATTCAAGTTTTAGTTGTCGATTATTCACTTTTTAGCCGGCTTTGGTGGCTTGCACATGACCTAGGACCTTAAGATTTTGCATGAAAGGAGGACTAGCAGCCGCGTTCCACGGGAGAATGTGAAAAGGGTTCATATGTAGTAAAAACCTGAGAAATCCGTCCGTTGTCCTCATTGGTTAGTCGAATCGACTTAAAGCCAGATCGTCACATTGGCCGCTCTTCTGTCTGTAACGGTTACATTTATCGTCTGCAAAACTATGTCGCCCGCAGCGGTATGCGGAGACACTAATAGCACCATAGTAGAAAACAGAAGAAGCTTCTAAGTTGAAGTAATAGTCAGTAAGAAGTAGTACAATTCAAGTTTTAGTTGTCGATTATTCACTTTTTAGCCGGCTTTGGTGGCTTGCACATGACCTAGGACCCTTAAGATTTTGCATGAAAGGAGGACTAGCAGCCGCGTTGCACGGGAGAATGTGAAAAGTGTTCATATGTAGTAAAAACCTGAGAAATCCGTCCGTTTTCGTCATTTGTTATCGAATCGACTTGAAGCCAGATCGTCACATTGGCCGCTTTTCTTTCTGAAACAGTTACAATTATCGTCTGCAAAGCTATGTCACGTGCTGCGGTATGCGGAGACACTAAAAGCACCATAGTAGAACACAGAAGAAGCTTCTAAGTTGAAGCAATAGCCAGTAAGAAGTAGTACAATTCAAGTTTTAGTTGTCGATTATTCACTTTTTAGCCGGCTTTGGTAGCTTGGACATGACGTAGGACCTAAATATATTGCATGAAAGGAGGACTAGCAGCCGCGTTGCACGGGGAGAATGTGGAAAGTGTTCATATGAATAAAAACCTGAGAAATCCGTCCGTTTTCGTCATTTGTTATCGAATCGACTTAAAGCCAGATCGTCACATTTTCCGCTTTTCTCTCTGAGACGGTTACATTTATCGTCTGCAAAGCTATGTCGCGTGCTGCGGTATGCGGAGACACTAATAGCACCATAGTAGAAAACAGAAGAAGCTTCTAAGTTGAAGTAATAGCCAGTAAGAAGTAGTACAATTCAAGTTTAGTTGGTCGATTATTCACTTTTCAGCCGGCTTTGATGGCTTGGACATGACCTAGGACCTTAAGATTTTGCAAGAAAGGAGGACTAGCAGCCGCGTTCCACGGGAGATTGTGTGAAAAGTGTTCATATGTAGTAAAAACCTGAGAAACCCGTCGTTTTCGTCATTTGTTATCGAATGCGACTTAAAGCCAGATCGTCACATTGGTTGCTTTTCTCTCTGAGACGGGTTACACTTATCGTCTGCCAAAGCTATGTCGCGTGCTGCGGTATGCCGAGACACTAAAAGCACCATAGTAGAACACAGGAGAGAGCTTCTAAGTTGAAGCAATAGCCAGTAAGAAGTAGTACAATTCAAGTTTTAGTTGTCGATTATTCACTTTTTAGCCGGCTTTATTGGCTTGGACATGAAATAGTACCTTACGATTTTGCATGAAAGGAGGACTAGCAGCCGCGTTGCACGGGAGAATGTGAAAAGGGTTCATATGTAGTAAAAACCTGAGAAATCTGTCTGTTTTCGTCATTTGTTATCATGTCGACTTAAAGCCAGATCGTCACATTGGCCGCTCTTCTCTCTGAAACGGTTACATTTATCGTCTGAAAAGCTATGTCGCGTGCTGCGGTATGCGGAGACACTAAAAGCACCATAGTAGAACACAGAAGAAGATTCTAAGTTGAAGCAATAGCCAGTAAGAAGTAGTACAATTCAAGTTGTAGGTGTCGATTATTCAAATTTTAGCCGGCTATGGTGGCTTGGACATGAGGTGGGACCTTAATATTTTGAATGAAAGGAGGACTAGCAGCCGCTGTGCACGGGAGAGATGAGAAAAAGTGTTCATATGTAGTAAAAACCTAAGAAATCCGTCCGTTTTCGTAATTTGTTATCGAATCGACTTAAAGCCAGATCGTCACATTGGCCGCTTTTCTCTCTGAGACGGTTACATTTATCGTCTGCAAAGCTATGTCGCGTGCTGTGGTATGCGGAGACACCAAAAGCACCATAGGAGAACACAGAAGAAGCTCCTAAGTTGAAGCAATAACCAGTAAGAAGTAGTTATAATTCAAGTTTTGGTTATCGATTATTGATTTTTAGCAGGCTTTGGTGCCTTGGACATGAGGTGGGACCTTAAGATTTTGCATGAAAGGAGGACTAGCAGCTGCGTTGCACGGTAGAATGTGAAAAGTGTTCATATGTAGTAAAAACCTGAGTAATCCGTCCGTTTTCGTCATTTGATATCGAATCGACTTAAAGCCAGATCGTCACATTGGCCGCTTTTTTCTCTGAGACGGTTACATTTATCGTCTGCAAAGCTATGTCGCGTGCTGCGGTATGCGGAGACACTAAAAGCACCATAGTAGAACACAGAAGATGCTTCTAAGTTGAAGCAATAGCCATAAGAAGCAGTACAATTCAAGTTTTGGTTATCGATTTTTGATTTTTAGCCGGCTTTGGTGCCTTGGACATGAGGTGGAACCTTAAGATTTTGCATGAGAGGAGGACTAGCAGCTGCGTTGCAAGGAAGAATGTGAAAAGTGTTCATTTGTAGTAAACAACCTGAGAAATCCGTCCGTTTTCGTCATTTGTTATTGAATCTACTTAAAGCCAGATCGTCACATAGGCCGCTCTTCTCTCTGAAAACGGTTACATTTATCGTCTGCAAAGCTATGTCGCGTGCTGCGGTATGCGGAGACACTAAAAGCACCATAGTAGAACACAGAAAAAGCTTCTAAGTTGAAGTAGTAGCCAGTAAGAAGTAGTACAATTCAAGTTTTAGTTGTCGAATATTGACATTTCAGCCGGCTTTGGTGGCTTGGACATGACCTAGGACCTTAAGATTTTGCATGAAAGGAGGACTTGCAGCCGGCGTTGCACGGGAGAATGAGAAAAGTGTTCATATGTAGTAAAAAACCTGAGAAATCCGTCCGTTTTCGTCATTTGTTATCGAATCGACTTAAAGCCAGATCGTCACATGGCCATCTGTCTCGCGTGTGTGAAAAGCTATGTCGCGTGCTGCGGTATGCGGAGACACTAAAAGCACCATAGTAGAGCACAGAAGAAGCTCCTAAGTTGCAGCAATAGCCAGTAAGAAGTAGTACAATTCAAGTTTTAGTTGTCGATTATTAACTTTTTAGCCGGCTTTATCGGCTTGGACATGAAATAGTACCTTAAGATTTTGCATGAAAGGCGGACTAGCAGCCGCGTTGCACGGGAGAATGTGAAAAGGGTTCATATGTAGTAAAAACCTGAGACATCCGTCCGTTTTCCTCATTTGTTAACGAATCGACTTAAAGCCAGATCGTCACATTGGCCGCTCTTCTCACTGAATCGGTTACATTTAACGTCTGCAAAGCTATGTCGCGTGCTGCGGTATGCGGAGACACTAATAGCAACATAGTAGAACACAGAAGAAGCTTCTAAGTTGAAGCAATAGCTAGTAAGAAGTACTACAATTCAAGTTGTAGTTGTCGATTATTTACTTTTTAGCCGGCTTTGGTGGCTTGGACATGACGTAGGACCTAAATATTTTGCATGAAAGGAGGACTAGCAGCCTCGTTGCACGGGAGAATGTGAAAAGTGTTCATATGTTGTAAAAACCTGAGAAATCCGTCCGTTTTCGTCATTTGTTATCGAATCGACTTAAAGCCAGATCGTCACATTGGCCGCTTTTCTCTCTGACACGGTTACATTTATCGTCTGCAAAGCTATGTCGCTTGCTGCGGTATGCGGAGACATTAAAAGCACCATAGTAGAACACAGAAGAAGCTTCTAAGTTGAAGCAATAGCCAGTAAGAAGTAGTACAATTCAAGTTTTAGTTGTCCGTTATTCACATTTTAGCCGGCTTTGGTGGCTTGGACATGACCTAGGACCTTAAGATTTTGCATGAAAGGAGGAGTAGCAGCCGCGTTGCACGGGAGAATGTGAAAATTGTTCATATGTAGTAAAAACCTGAGAAATCCGTCCGTTTTCGTCATTTGTTATCGAATCGACTTAAAACCAGATCGTCACATTGGCCGCTCTTCTGTCTGAAACGATTACATTAATCATCTGCAAAACTATGTCGCGCGCTGCGGTATGCGGAGACACTAAACGCACCATAGTAGAACACAGAGGAAGCTTCTAAGTTGAAGCAATAGCCAGTAAGAAGTAGTACAATTCAGGTTTTAGTTGTCGATTATTCACTATTTAGCCGGCTTTTTTTGGCTTGGACATGACCAAGGACCATAATATTTGGAATGACAGGAGGACTAGCAGCCGCGGTGCACGGGAGAATGAGGAAAGTGTTCATATGTAGTAAAAACCTAAGAAATCCGTACGTTTTCGTAATGTGTTATCGAATCGACTTAAAGCCAGATCGTCACATTGGCCGATTTTCTCTCTGAGACGGTTACATTTATCGTCTGCAAAGCTATGTCGCGTGCTGCGGTATGCGGAGACACTAAAAGCACCATAGGAGAACACAGAAAAAGCTTCTAAGTTGAAGTAGTAGCCAGTAAGAAGTAGTACAATTCAAGTTGTAGTTGTCGATTATTCACTTTTCAGCCGGCTTTGGTGGCTTCGACATGACCTAGGACCTTAAGATTTTGCAAGAAAGGAGGACTTGCTGCCGCGTTGCACGGGAGAATGAGAAAATTGTTCATATGTATTAAAAATCTGGGAAATCCGCCCGTTTTCGTCATTTGTTATCGAATCGACTTAAAGCCAGATCGTCACATTGGCCGCTTTTCTTTCTGAAACAGTTACAATTATCGTCTGCAAAGCTATGTCACGTGCTGCGGTATGCGGAGACACTAAAAGCACCATAGTAGAACACAGAAGAAGCTCCTAAGTTGAAGCAATAGCCAGTAAGAAGTAGTACATTTCAAGTTTTAGTTGTCGATTATTCACTTTTTAGCCGGCTTTATTGGCTTGGACATGAAATAGTACCTTAAGATTTTGCATGAAAGGAGGACTAGCAGCCGCGTTGCACGGGAGAATGTGAAAAGGGTTCATATGTAGTAAAAACCTGAGAAATCCGTCCGTTTTCGTCATTTGTTATCGAATCGACTTAAAGCGAGATCGTCACATTGGCCGCTCTTCCTACTGAATCGGTTACGTTTATCGTCTGCAAAGCTATGTCGCGTGCTGCGGTATGCGGAGACACTAAAAGCAACATAGTAGAACACAGAAGAAGCTTCTAAGTTGAAGCAACAGCCAGTAAGAAGTAGTACATTTCAAGTTTTAGTTGTCGATTATTCACTTTTTAGCCGGCTTTGGTGGCTTGGACATGACCTAGGACCTTAAGATTTTGCATGAAAGGAGGACTAGCAGCCGCGTTGCACGGGAGAATGTGAAATGTTTTCATATGTAGTAAAAACCTGAGAAATCCGTTCGTTTTCGTCATTTGTTATCGAATCGACTTAAAGCCAGATCCTCACATTGGTCGCTTTTCTCTCTGAGACGGTTACATTTATCGTCTGCAAAGCTATGTCGCGTGCTGCGGTATGCGGAGACACTAAAAGCACCATAGGAGAACACAGAAGAAGCTTCTAAATTGAAGCAATAGCCATAAGAGGCAGTACATTTCAAGTTTTGGTTATCGATTTTTGATTTTTAGCCGGCTTTGGTGCCTTGGACATGAGGTGGAACCTTAAGATTTTGCATGAAAGAAGGACTAGCAGCTGCGTTGCACGGGAGAATGTGAAAAGGGTTCATTTGTAATAAAACCCTGAGAAATCCGTCCGTTTCCGTCATTTGTTATTGAATCTACTTAAAGCCAGATCGTCACATTGGCCGCTCTTCTCTCTGAATCGGTTACATTTATCGTCTGCAAAGGTATGTCGCGTGCTGCGGTATGCGGAGACACTAAAAGCACTATAGTAGAACACAGAAGAAGCTTCTAAGTTGAAGCAATAGCCAGTAAGATGTAGTACAATTCAAGTTTTAGTTGTCGATTATTCACTATTTAGCCGGCTTTTTTGGCTTGGACATGACCTAGGACCTTAATATTTTGAATGAAAGGAGGACTAGCAGCCGCGGTGCACGGGAGAATGAGAAAAGTGTTCATATGTAGTAAAAACTTAAGAAATCCGTCCGTTTTCGTAATTTGTTATCGAATCGACTTAAAGCCAGATCGTCACATTGGCCGCTTTTCTCTCTGAGTCGGTTACATTTATCGTCTGCAAAGCTATGTCGCGTGCTGCGGTATGCGGAGACACTAAAAGCACCATAGGAGAACACAGAAAAAGCTTCTAAGTTGAAGTAGTAGCCAGTAAGAAGTAGTACAATTCAAGTTTTCGTTGTCGATTATTCACTTTCAGCCGGCTTTGGTGGCTTCGACATGACCTAGGACCTTAAGATTTTGCAAGAAAGGAGGACTTGCAGCCGCGTTGCACGGGAGAATGAGAAAAGTGTTCATATGTAGTAAAAACCTGAGAAATCCGCCCGTTTTCGTCATTTGTTATCGAATCGACTTAAAGCCAGATCGTCATATTGGCCGCTGTTCTTTCTGAAACAGTTACAATTATCGTCTGCAAAGCTATGTCACGTGCTGCGGTATGCGGAGACACTAAAAGCACCATAGTAGAACACAGAAGAAGCTCCTAAGTTGAAGCAATAGCCAGTAAGAAGTAGTATAATTCAAGTTTTAGTTGTCGATTATTCACTTTTTAGCCGGCTTTATTGGCTTGGACATGAAATAGTACCTTACGATTTTGCATGAAAGGAGGACTAGCAGCCGCGTTGCACGGGAGAATGTGAAAAGGGTTCATATGTAGTAAAAACCTGAGAAATCCGTCCGTTTTCCACATTTGTTATCGAATCGACTTAAAGCCAGATCGTCACATTGGCCGCTCTTCCTACTGAATCGGTTACGTTTATCGTCTGCAAAGCTATGTCGCGTGCTGCGGTATGCGGAGAAACTAAAAGCAACATAGTAGAACACAGAAGAAGCTTCTAAGTTGAAGCAACAGCCAGTAAGAAGTAGTACATTTCAAGTTTTAGTTGTCGATTATTCACTTTTTAGCCGGCTTTGGTGGCTTGGACATGACCTAGGACCTTAAGATTTTGCATGAAAGGAGGACTAGCAGCCGCGTTGCACGGGAGAATGTGAAAAGTGTTCATATGTAGTAAAACCCTGAGAAATCCGTCCGTTTTCGTCGTTTGTTATCGAATCGACTTAAAGCGAGATCGTCACATTGGCCGCTCTTCCTACTGAATCAGTTACGTTTATCGTCTGCAAAGCTATGTCGCGTGTTGCGGTATGCGGAGACACTAAAAGAAACATAGTAGAACACAGAAGAAGCTTCTAAGTTGAAGCAACAGCCAGTAAGAAGTAGTACATTTCAAGTTTTAGTTGTCGATTATTCACTTTTTAGCCGGCTTTGGTGGCTTGGACATGACCTAGGACCTTAAGATTTTGCATGAAAGGAGGACTAGCAGCCGCGTTGCACGGGAGAATGTGAAATGTTTTCATATGTAGTAAAAACCTGAGAAATCCGTTCGTTTTCGTCATTTGTTATCGAATCGACTTAAAGCCAGATCCTCACATTGGTCGCTTTTCTCTCTGAGACGGTTACATTTATCGTCTGCAAAGCTATGTCGCGTGCTGCGGTATGCGGAGACACTAAAAGCACCATAGTAGAACACAGAAGAAGCTTCTAAGTTGAAGCAATAGCCATAAGAGGCAGTACATTTCAAGTTTTGGTTATCGATTTTTGATTTTTAGCCGGCTTTGGTGCCTTGGACATGAGGTGGAACCTTAAGATTTTGCATGAAAGAAGGACTAGCAGCTGCGTTGCACGGGAGAATGTGAAAAGGGTTCATTTGTAATAAAACCCTGAGAAATCCGTCCGTTTCCGTCATTTGTTATTGAATCTACTTAAAGCCAGATCGTCACATAGGCCGCTCTTCTCTCTGAATCGGTTACATTTATCGTCTGCAAAGGTATGTCGCGTGCTGCGGTATGCGGAGACACTAAAAGCACTATAGTAGAACACAGAAGAAGCTTCTAAGTTGAAGCAATAGCCAGTAAGATGTAGTACAATTCAAGTTTTAGTTGTCGATTATTCACTATTTAGCCGGCTTTTTTTGGCTTGGACATGACCTAGGACCTTAATATTTTGAATGAAAGGAGGACTAGCAGCCGCGGTGCACGGGAGAATGAGAAAAGTGTTCATATGTAGTAAAAACCTAAGAAATCCGTCCGTTTTCGTAATTTGTTATCGAGTCGACTTAAAGCCAGATCGTCACATTGGCCGCTTTTCTCTCTGAGTCGGTTACATTTATCGTCTGCAAAGCTATGTCGCGTGCTGCGGTATGCGGAGACACTAAAAGCACCATAGGAGAACACAGAAAAAGCTTCTAAGTTGAAGTAGTAGCCAGTAAGAAGTAGTACAATTCAAGTTTTAGTTGTCGATTATTCACTTTCAGCCGGCTTTGGTGGCTTCGACATGACCTAGGACCTTAAGATTTTGCAAGAAAGGAGGACTTGCAGCCGCGTTGCACGGGAGAATGAGAAAAGTGTTCATATGTAGTAAAAACCTGAGAAATCCGCCCGTTTTCGTCATTTGTTATCGAATCGACTTAAAGCCAGATCGTCACATTGGCCGCTGTTCTTTCTGAAACAGTTACAATTATCGTCTGCAAAGCTATGTCACGTGCTGCGGTATGCGGAGACACTAAAAGCACCATAGTAGAACACAGAAGAAGCTCCTAAGTTGAAGCAATAGCCAGTAAGAAGTAGTATAATTCAAGTTTTAGTTGTCGATTATTCACTTTTTAGCCGGCTTTATTGGCTTGGACATGAAATAGTACCTTACGATTTTGCATGAAAGGAGGACTAGCAGCCGCGTTGCACGGGAGAATGTGAAAAGGGTTCATATGTAGTAAAAACCTGAGAAATCCGTCCGTTTTCCACATTTGTTATCGAATCGACTTAAAGCCAGATCGTCACATTGGCCGCTCTTCTCACTGAATCGGTTACATTTATCGTCTGCAAAGCTATGTCGCGTGCTGCGGTATGCGGAGACACTAAAAGCAACATAGTAGAACACAGAAGAAGCTTCTAAGTTGAAGTAATAGCCAGTAAGAAGTACTACAATTCAAGTTGCAGTTGTCGATTATTTACTTTTTAGCCGGCTTTGGTGGCTTGGACATGACGTAGGACCTAAATATTTTGCATGAAAGGAGGACTAGAAGCCTCGTTGCACGGGAGAATGTGAAAAGTGTTCATATGTAGTAAAAACCTGAGAAATCCGTCCGTTTTCGTCATTTGTTATCGAATCGACTTAAAGCCAGATCGTCACATTGGTCGCTTTTCTCTCTGGGACGGTTACATTTATCGTCTGCAAAGCTATGTCGCGTGCTGCGGTATGCGGAGACACTAAAAGCACCATAGTAGAACACAGAAGAAGCTTCTAAGTTGAAGCAATAGCCATAAGAAGCAGTACAATTCAAGTTTTGGTTATCGATTTTTGATTTTTAGCCGGCTTTGGTGCTTTGGACATGAGGTGGAACCTTAAGATTTTGCATGAAAGAAGGACTAGCAGCTGCGTTGCACGGGAGAATGTGAAAAGGGCTCATTTGTAATAAAACCCTGAGAAATCCGTCCGTTTCCGTCATTTGTTATTGAATCTACTTAAAGCCAGATCGTCACATTGGCCGCTCTTCTCTCTGAATCGGTTACATTTGTTGTCTGCAAAGCTATGTCGCGTGCTGCGGTATGCGGAGACACTAAAAGCACTATAGTAGAACACAGAAGAAGCTTCTAAGTTGAAGCAATAGCCAGTAAGATGTAGTACAATTCAAGTTTTAGTTGTCGATTATTCACTATTTAGCCGGCTTTTTTTTGCTTGGACATGACCTAGGACCTTAATATTTTGAATGAAAGGAGGACTAGCAGCCGCGGTGCTCGGGAGAATGAGAAAAGTGTTCATATGTAGTAAAAACCTAAGAGATCCGTCCGTTTTCGTAATTCGTTATCGAATCGACTTAAAGCCAGATCGTCACATTGGCCGCTTTTCTCTCTGAGATGGTTACATTTATCGTCTGCAAAGCTATGTCGCGTGCTGCGGTATGCGGAGACACTAAAAGCACCATAGGAGAACACAGAAAAAGCTTCTAAGTTGAGGTAGTAGCCAGTAAGAAGTAGTACAATTCAAGTTTTAGTTGTCGATTATTCACTTTTCAGCCGGCTTTGGTGGCTTCGACATGACCTAGGACCTTAATATTTGGAATGAAAGGAGGACTAGCAGCCGCGGTGCACGGGAGAATGAGAAAAGTGTTCATATGTAGTAAAAACCTAAGAAATCCGTCCGTTTTCGTAATTCGTTATCGAATCGACTTAAAGCCAGATCGTCACATTGGCCGCTTTTCTCTCTGAGACGGTTACATTTATCGTCTGCAAAGCTATGTCGCGTGCTGCGGTATGCGGAGACACTAAAAGCACCATAGTAGAACACAGAAGAAGCTTCTAAGTTGAAGCAATAGCCATAAGAAGCAGTACAATTCAAGTTTTCGTTATCGATTTTTGATTTTTAGCCGGCTTTGGTGCCTTGGACATGAGGTGGAACCTTAAGATTTTGCATGAAAGGAGGACTAGCAGCTGCGTTGCACAGGAGAATGTGAAAAGGGTTCATTTGTAGTAAAAACCTGAGAAATCCGTCAATTTTCGTCATTTGTTATTGAATCTACTTAAAGCCAGATCGTCACATTGGCCGCTCTTCTCTCTGAATCGGTTACATTTATCGTCTGCAAACTCTATGTCGCGTGCTGCGGTATGCGGAGACACTAAAAGCACCATAGTAGAACACAGAATAAGCTTCTAAGTTGAAGCAATAGCCAGTAAGATGTAGTATAATTCAAGTTTTAGTTGTCGATTATTCACTTTTTAGCCGGCTTTATTGGCTTGGACATGAAATAGTACCTTACGATTTTGCATGAAAGGAGGACTAGCAGCCGCGTTGCACGAGAGAATGTGAAAAGGGTTCATATGTAGTAAAAACCTGAGAAATCCGTCCGTTTTCCACATTTGTTATCGAATCGACTTAAAGCCAGATCGTCACATTGGCCGCTCTTCTCACTGAATCGGTTACATTTATCGTCTGCAAAGCTATGTCGCGTGCTGCGGTATGCGGAGACACTAAAAGCACCATAGTAGAACACAGAAGAAGCTTTCTAAGTTGAAGCAATAGCCAGTAAGAAGTAGTACAATTCAAGTTGTAGTTGTCGATTATTTTCTTTTTAGCCGGCTTTGGTGGCTTGGACATGACGTAGGATCTAAATATTTTGCATGAAAGGAGGACTAGCAGCCGCGTTGCACGGGAGAATGTGAAAAGTGTTCATATGTAGTAAAAACCTAAGAAATCCGTCCGTTTTCGTAATTCATTATCGAATCGACTTAAAGCCAGATCGTCACATTGGCCGCTTTTCTCTCTGAGACGGTTACATTTATCGTCTGCAAAGCTATGTCGCGTGCTGCGGTATGCGGAGACACTAAAAGCACCATAGGAGAACACAGAAAAAGCTTCTAAGTTGAACTAGTAGCCAGTAAGAAGTAGTACAATTCAAGTTTTAGTTGTCGATTATTCACTTTTCAGCCGGCTTTGGTGGCTTCGACATGACCTAGGACCTTAAGACTTTGCATGAAAGGAGGACTTGCAGCCGCGTTGCACGGTAGAATGTGAAAAGTGTTCATATGTAGTAAAAACCTGAGAAATCCGTCCGTTTTCGTCATTTGATATCGAATCGACTTAAAGCCAGATCGTCACATTGGCCGCTTTTTTCTCTGAGACGGTTACATTTATCGTCTGCAAAGCTATGTCGCGTGCTGCGGTATGCGGAGACACTAAAAGCACCATAGTAGAACACAGAAGAAGCTTCTAAGTTGAAGCAATAGCCATAAGAAGCAGTACAATTCAAGTTTTCGTTATCGATTTTTGATTTTTAGCCGGCTTTGGTGCCTTGGACATGAGGTGGAACCTTAAGATTTTGCATGAAAGGAGGACTAGCAGCTGCGTTGCACAGGAGAATGTGAAAAGGGTTCATTTGTAGTAAAAACCTTAGAAATCCGTCAATTTTCGTCATTTGTTATTGAATCTACTTAAAGCCAGATCGTCACATTGGCCGCTCTTCTCTCTGAATCGGTTACATTTATCGTCTGCAAACTCTATGTCGCGTGCTGCGGTATGCGGAGACACTAAAAGCACCATAGTAGAACACAGAATAAGCTTCTAAGTTGAAGCAATAGCCAGTAAGATGTAGTATAATTCAAGTTTTAGTTGTCGATTATTCACTTTTTAGCCGGCTTTATTGGCTTGGACATGAAATAGTACCTTACGATTTTGCATGAAAGGAGGACTAGCAGCCGCGTTGCACGAGAGAATGTGAAAAGGGTTCATATGTAGTAAAAACCTGAGAAATCCGTCCGTTTTCGTCATTTGTTATCGAATCGACTTAAAGCCAGATCGTCACATTGGCCGCTTTTCTCTCTGAGACAGTTACATTTATCGTCTGCAAAGCTATGTCGCGTGCTGCGGTATGCGGAGACACTAAAAGCACCATAGTAGAACACAGAAGAAGCTTCTAAGTTGAAGCAATAGCCAGTAAGAAGTAGTACAATTCAAGTTTTAGTTGTGCATTATTCACTTTTTAGCCGGCTTTGGTGGCTTGGACATGACCTAGGACCTTAAGATTTTGCATGAAAGGAGGAGTAGCAGCCGCGTTGCACGGGAGAATGTGAAAATTGTTCATATGTAGTAAAAATCCTGAGAAATCCGTCCGTTTTCGTCATTTGTTATCGAATCGACTTAAAGCCAGATCGTCACATTGGCCGCTTTTCTGTCTGAAACGGTTACATTTATCGTCTGCAAAACTATGTCGCGCGCTGCGGTTTGCGGAGACACTAATAGCACCATAGTAGAACACAGAAGAAGCTTCTAAGTTGAAGTAATAGTCAGTAAGAAGTAGTACAATTCAAGTTTTAGTTGTCTATTATTCACTTTTTAGCCGGCTTTGGTGCTTTGGACATGAGGTGGAACCTTAAGATTTTGCATGAAAGAAGGACTAGCAGCTGCGTTGCACGGGAGAATGTGAAAAGGGCTCATTTGTAATAAAACCCTGAGAAATCCGTCCGTTTCCGTCATTTGTTGTTGAATCTACTTAAAGCCAGATCGTCACATTGGCCGCTCTTCTCTCTGAATCGGTTACATTTGTTGTCTGCAAAGCTATGTCGCGTGCTGCGGTATGCGGAGACACTAAAAGCACTATAGTAGAACACAGAAGAAGCTTCTAAGTTGAAGCAATAGCCAGTAAGATGTAGTACAATTCAAGTTTTAGTTGTCGATTATTCACTATTTAGCCGGCTTTTTTTTGCTTGGACATGACCTAGGACCTTAATATTTTGAATGAAAGGAGGACTAGCAGCCGCGGTGCACGGGAGAATGAGAAAAGTGTTCATATGTAGTAAAAACCTAAGAAATCCGTCCGTTTTCGTAATTCGTTATCGAATCGTCTTAAAGCCAGATCGTCACATTGGCCGCTTTTCTCTCTGAGACGGTTACATTTATCGTCTGCAAAGCTATGTCGCGTGCTGCGGTATGCGGAGACACTAAAAGCACCATAGGAGAACACAGAAAAAGCTTCTAAGTTGAGGTAGTAGCCAGTAAGTAGTAGTACAATTCAAGTTTTAGTTGTCGATTATTCACATTTCAGCCGGCTTTGGTGGCTTCGACATGACCTAGGACCTTAATATTTTGAATGAAAGGAGGACTAGCAGCCGCGGTGCACGGGAGAATGAGAAAAGTGTTCATATGTAGTAAAAACCTAAGAAATCCGTCCGTTTTCGTAATTCGTTATCGAATCGACTTAAAGCCAGATCGTCACATTGGCCGCTTTTCTCTCTGAGACGGTTACATTTATCGTCTGCAAAGCTATGTCGCGTGCTGCGGTATGCGGAGACACTAAAAGCACCATAGGAGAACACAGAAAAAGCTTCTAAGTTGAACTAGTAGCCAGTAAGAAGTAGTACAATTCAAGTTTTAGTTGTCGATTATTCACTTTTCAGCCGGCTTTGGTGGCTTCGACATGACCTAGGACCTTAAGACTTTGCATGAAAGGAGGACTTGCAGCCGCGTTGCACGGTAGAATGTGAAAAGTGTTCATATGTAGTAAAAACCTGAGAAATCCGTCCGTTTTCGTCATTTGATATCGAATCGACTTAAAGCCAGATCGTCACATTGGCCGCTTTTTTCTCTGAGACGGTTACATTTATCGTCTGCAAAGCTATGTCGCGTGCTGCGGTATGCGGAGACACTAAAAGCACCATAGTAGAACACAGAAGAAGCTTCTAAGTTGAAGCAATAGCCATAAGAAGCAGTACAATTCAAGTTTTCGTTATCGATTTTTGATTTTTAGCCGGCTTTGGTGCCTTGGACATGAGGTGGAACCTTAAGATTTTGCATGAAAGGAGGACTAGCAGCTGCGTTGCACAGGAGAATGTGAAAAGGGTTCATTTGTAGTAAAAACCTGAGAAATCCGTCAATTTTCGTCATTTGTTATTGAATCTACTTAAAGCCAGATCGTCACATTGGCCGCTCTTCTCTCTGAATCGGTTACATTTATCGTCTGCAAACTCTATGTCGCGTGCTGCGGTATGCGGAGACACTAAAAGCACCATAGTAGAACACAGAATAAGCTTCTAAGTTGAAGCAATAGCCAGTAAGATGTAGTATAATTCAAGTTTTAGTTGTCGATTATTCACTTTTTAGCCGGCTTTATTGGCTTGGACATGAAATAGTACCTTACGATTTTGCATGAAAGGAGGACTAGCAGCCGCGTTGCACGAGAGAATGTGAAAAGGGTTCATATGTAGTAAAAACCTGAGAAATCCGTCCGTTTTCCACATTTGTTATCGAATCGACTTAAAGCCAGATCGTCACATTGGCCGCTCTTCTCACTGAATCGGTTACATTTATCGTCTGCAAAGCTATGTCGCGTGCTGCGGTATGCGGAGACACTAAAAGCACCATAGTAGAACACAGAAGAAGCTTTCTAAGTTGAAGCAATAGCCAGTAAGAAGTAGTACAATTCAAGTTGTAGTTGTCGATTATTTTCTTTTTAGCCGGCTTTGGTGGCTTGGACATGACGTAGGATCTAAATATTTTGCATGAAAGGAGGACTAGCAGCCGCGTTGCACGGGAGAATGTGAAAAGTGTTCATATGTAGTAAAAACCTAAGAAATCCGTCCGTTTTCGTAATTCGTTATCGAATCGACTTAAAGCCAGATCGTCACATTGGCCGCTTTTCTCTCTGAGACGGTTACATTTATCGTCTGCAAAGCTATGTCGCGTGCTGCGGTATGCGGAGACACTAAAAGCACCATAGGAGAACACAGAAAAAGCTTCTAAGTTGAACTAGTAGCCAGTAAGAAGTAGTACAATTCAAGTTTTAGTTGTCGATTATTCACTTTTCAGCCGGCTTTGGTGGCTTCGACATGACCTAGGACCTTAAGACTTTGCATGAAAGGAGGACTTGCAGCCGCGTTGCACGGTAGAATGTGAAAAGTGTTCATATGTAGTAAAAACCTGAGAAATCCGTCCGTTTTCGTCATTTGATATCGAATCGACTTAAAGCCAGATCGTCACATTGGCCGCTTTTTTCTCTGAGACGGTTACATTTATCGTCTGCAAAGCTATGTCGCGTGCTGCGGTATGCGGAGACACTAAAAGCACCATAGTAGAACACAGAAGAAGCTTCTAAGTTGAAGCAATAGCCATAAGAAGCAGTACAATTCAAGTTTTCGTTATCGATTTTTGATTTTTAGCCGGCTTTGGTGCCTTGGACATGAGGTGGAACCTTAAGATTTTGCATGAAAGGAGGACTAGCAGCTGCGTTGCACAGGAGAATGTGAAAAGGGTTCATTTGTAGTAAAAACCTGAGAAATCCGTCAATTTTCGTCATTTGTTATTGAATCTACTTAAAGCCAGATCGTCACATTGGCCGCTCTTCTCTCTGAATCGGTTACATTTATCGTCTGCAAACTCTATGTCGCGTGCTGCGGTATGCGGAGACACTAAAAGCACCATAGTAGAACACAGAATAAGCTTCTAAGTTGAAGCAATAGCCAGTAAGATGTAGTATAATTCAAGTTTTAGTTGTCGATTATTCACTTTTTAGCCGGCTTTATTGGCTTGGACATGAAATAGTACCTTAAGATTTTGCATGAAAGGAGGACTAGCAGCCGCGTTGCACGGGAGAATGTGAAAAGGGTTCATATGTAGTAAAAACCTGAGAAATCCGTCCGTTTTCGTCATTTGTTATCGAATCGACTTAAAGCGAGATCGTCACATTGGCCGCTCTTCCTACTGAATCGGTTACGTTTATCGTCTGCAAAGCTATGTCGCGTGCTGCGGTATGCGGAGACACTAAAAGCAACATAGTAGAACACAGAAGAAGCTTCTAAGTTGAAGCAACAGCCAGTAAGAAGTAGTACATTTCAAGTTTTAGTTGTCGATTATTCACTTTTTAGCCGGCTTTGGTGGCTTGGACATGACCTAGGACCTTAAGATTTTGCATGAAAGGAGGACTAGCAGCCGCGTTGCACGGGAGAATGTGAAATGTTTTCATATGTAGTAAAAACCTGAGAAATCCGTTCGTTTTCGTCATTTGTTATCGAATCGACTTAAAGCCAGATCCTCACATTGGTCGCTTTTCTCTCTGAGACGGTTACATTTATCGTCTGCAAAGCTATGTCGCGTGCTGCGGTATGCGGAGACACTAAAAGCACCATAGGAGAACACAGAAGAAGCTTCTAAGTTGAAGCAATAGCCATAAGAGGCAGTACATTTCAAGTTTTGGTTATCGATTTTTGATTTTTAGCCGGCTTTGGTGCCTTGGACATGAGGTGGAACCTTAAGATTTTGCATGAAAGAAGGACTAGCAGCTGCGTTGCACGGGAGAATGTGAAAAGGGTTCATTTGTAATAAAACCCTGAGAAATCCGTCCGTTTCCGTCATTTGTTATTGAATCTACTTAAAGCCAGATCGTCACATTGGCCGCTCTTCTCTCTGAATCGGTTACATTTATCGTCTGCAAAGGTATGTCGCGTGCTGCGGTATGCGGAGACACTAAAAGCACTATAGTAGAACACAGAAGAAGCTTCTAAGTTGAAGCAATAGCCAGTAAGATGTAGTACAATTCAAGTTTTAGTTGTCGATTATTCACTATTTAGCCGGCTTTTTTGGCTTGGACATGACCTAGGACCTTAATATTTTGAATGAAAGGAGGACTAGCAGCCGCGTTGCACGGGAGAATGTGAAAAGGGTTCATATGTAGTAAAAACCTGAGAAATCCGTCCGTTTTCCACATTTGTTATCGAATCGACTTAAAGCCAGATCGTCACGTTGGCCGCTCTTCCTACTGAATCGGTTACGTTTATCGTCTGCAAAGCTATGTCGCGTGCTGCGGTATGCGGAGAAACTAAAAGCAACATAGTAGAACACAGAAGAAGCTTCTAAGTTGAAGCAACAGCCAGTAAGAAGTAGTACATTTCAAGTTTTAGTTGTCGATTATTCACTTTTTAGCCGGCTTTGGTGGCTTGGACATGACCTAGGACCTTAAGATTTTGCATGAAAGGAGGACTAGCAGCCGCGTTGCACGGGAGAATGTGAAAAGGGTTCATATGTAGTAAAAACCTGAGAAATCCGTCCGTTTTCGTCGTTTGTTATCGAATCGACTTAAAGCGAGATCGTCACATTGGCCGCTCTTCCTACTGAATCAGTTACGTTTATCGTCTGCAAAGCTATGTCGCGTGTTGCGGTATGCGGAGACACTAAAAGCAACATAGTAGAACACAGAAGAAGCTTCTAAGTTGAAGCAACAGCCAGTAAGAAGTAGTACATTTCAAGTTTTAGTTGTCGATTATTCACTTTTTAGCCGGCTTTGGTGGCTTGGACATGACCTAGGACCTTAAGATTTTGCATGAAAGGAGGACTAGCAGCCGCGTTGCACGGGAGAATGTGAAATGTTTTCATATGTAGTAAAAACCTGAGAAATCCGTTCGTTTTCGTCATTTGTTATCGAATCGACTTAAAGCCAGATCCTCACATTGGTCGCTTTTCTCTCTGAGACGGTTACATTTATCGTCTGCAAAGCTATGTCGCGTGCTGCGGTATGCGGAGACACTAAAAGCACCATAGTAGAACACAGAAGAAGCTTCTAAGTTGAAGCAATAGCCATAAGAGGCAGTACATTTCAAGTTTTGGTTATCGATTTTTGATTTTTAGCCGGCTTTGGTGCCTTGGACATGAGGTGGAACCTTAAGATTTTGCATGAAAGAAGGACTAGCAGCTGCGTTGCACGGGAGAATGTGAAAAGGGTTCATTTGTAATAAAACCCTGAGATATCCGTCCGTTTCCGTCATTTGTTATTGAATCTACTTAAAGCCAGATCGTCACATAGGCCGCTCTTCTCTCTGAATCGGTTACATTTATCGTCTGCAAAGGTATGTCGCGTGCTGCGGTATGCGGAGACACTAAAAGCACTATAGTAGAACACAGAAGAAGCTTCTAAGTTGAAGCAATAGCCAGTAAGATGTAGTACAATTCAAGTTTTAGTTGTCGATTATTCACTATTTAGCCGGCTTTTTTTGGCTTGGACATGACCTAGGACCTTAATATTTTGAATGAAAGGAGGACTAGCAGCCGCGGTGCACGGGAGAATGAGAAAAGTGTTCATATGTAGTAAAAACCTAAGAAATCCGTCCGTTTTCGTAATTTGTTATCGAGTCGACTTAAAGCCAGATCGTCACATTGGCCGCTTTTCTCTCTGAGTCGGTTACATTTATCGTCTGCAAAGCTATGTCGCGTGCTGCGGTATGCGGAGACACTAAAAGCACCATAGGAGAACACAGAAAAAGCTTCTAAGTTGAAGTAGTAGCCAGTAAGAAGTAGTACAATTCAAGTTTTAGTTGTCGATTATTCACTTTCAGCCGGCTTTGGTGGCTTCGACATGACCTAGGACCTTAAGATTTTGCAAGAAAGGAGGACTTGCAGCCGCGTTGCACGGGAGAATGAGAAAAGTGTTCATATGTAGTAAAAACCTGAGAAATCCGCCCGTTTTCGTCATTTGTTATCGAATCGACTTAAAGCCAGATCGTCACATTGGCCGCTGTTCTTTCTGAAACAGTTACAATTATCGTCTGCAAAGCTATGTCACGTGCTGCGGTATGCGGAGACACTAAAAGCACCATAGTAGAACACAGAAGAAGCTCCTAAGTTGAAGCAATAGCCAGTAAGAAGTAGTATAATTCAAGTTTTAGTTGTCGATTATTCACTTTTTAGCCGGCTTTATTGGCTTGGACATGAAATAGTACCTTACGATTTTGCATGAAAGGAGGACTAGCAGCCGCGTTGCACGGGAGAATGTGAAAAGGGTTCATATGTAGTAAAAACCTGAGAAATCCGTCCGTTTTCCACATTTGTTATCGAATCGACTTAAAGCCAGATCGTCACATTGGCCGCTCTTCTTACTGAATCGGTTACATTTATCGTCTGCAAAGCTATGTCGCGTGCTGCGGTATGCGGAGACACTAAAAGCAACATAGTAGAACACAGAAGAAGCTTCTAAGTTGAAGTAATAGCCAGTAAGAAGTACTACAATTCAAGTTGCAGTTGTCGATTATTTACTTTTTAGCCGGCTTTGGTGGCTTGGACATGACGTAGGACCTAAATATTTTGCATGAAAGGAGGACTAGAAGCCTCGTTGCACGGGAGAATGTGAAAAGTGTTCATATGTAGTAAAAACCTGAGAAATCCGTCCGTTTTCGTCATTTGTTATCGAATCGACTTAAAGCCAGATCGTCACATTGGTCGCTTTTCTCTCTGGGACGGTTACATTTATCGTCTGCAAAGCTATGTCGCGTGCTGCGGTATGCGGAGACACTAAAAGCACCATAGTAGAACACAGAAGAAGCTTCTAAGTTGAAGCAATAGCCATAAGAAGCAGTACAATTCAAGTTTTGGTTATCGATTTTTGATTTTTAGCCGGCTTTGGTGCTTTGGACATGAGGTGGAACCTTAAGATTTTGCATGAAAGAAGGACTAGCAGCTGCGTTGCACGGGAGAATGTGAAAAGGGCTCATTTGTAATAAAACCCTGAGAAATCCGTCCGTTTCCGTCATTTGTTATTGAATCTACTTAAAGCCAGATCGTCACATTGGCCGCTCTTCTCTCTGAATCGGTTACATTTGTTGTCTGCAAAGCTATGTCGCGTGCTGCGGTATGCGGAGACACTAAAAGCACTATAGTAGAACACAGAAGAAGCTTCTAAGTTGAAGCAATAGCCAGTAAGATGTAGTACAATTCAAGTTTTAGTTGTCGATTATTCACTATTTAGCCGGCTTTTTTTTGCTTGGACATGACCTAGGACCTTAATATTTTGAATGAAAGGAGGACTAGCAGCCGCGGTGCACGGGAGAATGAGAAAAGTGTTCATATGTAGTAAAAACCTAAGAGATCCGTCCGTTTTCGTAATTCGTTATCGAATCGACTTAAAGCCAGATCGTCACATTGGCCGCTTTTCTCTCTGAGACGGTTACATTTATCGTCTGCAAAGCTATGTCGCGTGCTGCGGTATGCGGAGACACTAAAAGCACCATAGGAGAACACAGAAAAAGCTTCTAAGTTGAGGTAGTAGCCAGTAAGAAGTAGTACAATTCAAGTTTTAGTTGTCGATTATTCACTTTTCAGCCGGCTTTGGTGGCTTCGACATGACCTAGGACCTTAATATTTGGAATGAAAGGAGGACTAGCAGCCGCGGTGCACGGGAGAATGAGAAAAGTGTTCATATGTAGTAAAAACCTAAGAAATCCGTCCGTTTTCGTAATTCGTTATCGAATCGACTTAAAGCCAGATCGTCACATTGGCCGCTTTTCTCTCTGAGACGGTTACATTTATCGTCTGCAAAGCTATGTCGCGTGCTGCGGTATGCGGAGACACTAAAAGCACCATAGGAGAACACAGAAAAAGCTTCTAAGTTGAACTAGTAGCCAGTAAGAAGTAGTACAATTCAAGTTTTAGTTGTCGATTATTCACTTTTCAGCCGGCTTTGGTGGCTTCGACATGACCTAGGACCTTAAGACTTTGCATGAAAGGAGGACTTGCAGCCGCGTTGCACGGTAGAATGTGAAAAGTGTTCATATGTAGTAAAAACCTGAGAAATCCGTCCGTTTTCGTCATTTGATATCGAATCGACTTAAAGCCAGATCGTCACATTGGCCGCTTTTTTCTCTGAGACGGTTACATTTATCGTCTGCAAAGCTATGTCGCGTGCTGCGGTATGCGGAGACACTAAAAGCACCATAGTAGAACACAGAAGAAGCTTCTAAGTTGAAGCAATAGCCATAAGAAGCAGTACAATTCAAGTTTTCGTTATCGATTTTTGATTTTTAGCCGGCTTTGGTGCCTTGGACATGAGGTGGAACCTTAAGATTTTGCATGAAAGGAGGACTAGCAGCTGCGTTGCACAGGAGAATGTGAAAAGGGTTCATTTGTAGTAAAAACCTGAGAAATCCGTCAATTTTCGTCATTTGTTATTGAATCTACTTAAAGCCAGATCGTCACATTGGCCGCTCTTCTCTCTGAATCGGTTACATTTATCGTCTGCAAACTCTATGTCGCGTGCTGCGGTATGCGGAGACACTAAAAGCACCATAGTAGAACACAGAATAAGCTTCTAAGTTGAAGCAATAGCCAGTAAGATGTAGTATAATTCAAGTTTTAGTTGTCGATTATTCACTTTTTAGCCGGCTTTATTGGCTTGGACATGAAATAGTACCTTACGATTTTGCATGAAAGGAGGACTAGCAGCCGCGTTGCACGAGAGGATGTGAAAAGGGTTCATATGTAGTAAAAACCTGAGAAATCCGTCCGTTTTCCACATTTGTTATCGAATCGACTTAAAGCCAGATCGTCACATTGGCCGCTCTTCTCACTGAATCGGTTACATTTATCGTCTGCAAAGCTATGTCGCGTGCTGCGGTATGCGGAGACACTAAAAGCACCATAGTAGAACACAGAAGAAGCTTTCTAAGTTGAAGCAATAGCCAGTAAGAAGTAGTACAATTCAAGTTGTAGTTGTCGATTATTTTCTTTTTAGCCGGCTTTGGTGGCTTGGACATGACGTAGGATCTAAATATTTTGCATGAAAGGAGGACTAGCAGCCGCGTTGCACGGGAGAATGTGAAAAGTGTTCATATGTAGTAAAAACCTAAGAAATCCGTCCGTTTTCGTAATTCATTATCGAATCGACTTAAAGCCAGATCGTCACATTGGCCGCTTTTCTCTCTGAGACGGTTACATTTATCGTCTGCAAAGCTATGTCGCGTGCTGCGGTATGCGGGGACACTAAAACCACCATAGGAGAACACAGAAAAAGCTTCTAAGTTGAACTAGTAGCCAGTAAGAAGTAGTACAATTCAAGTTTTAGTTGTCGATTATTCACTTTTCAGCCGGCTTTGGTGGCTTCGACATGACCTAGGACCTTAAGACTTTGCATGAAAGGAGGACTTGCAGCCGCGTTGCACGGTAGAATGTGAAAAGTGTTCATATGTAGTAAAAACCTGAGAAATCCGTCCGTTTTCGTCATTTGATATCGAATCGACTTAAAGCCAGATCGTCACATTGGCCGCTTTTTTCTCTGAGACGGTTACATTTATCGTCTGCAAAGCTATGTCGCGTGCTGCGGTATGCGGAGACACTAAAAGCACCATAGTAGAACACAGAAGAAGCTTCTAAGTTGAAGCAATAGCCATAAGAAGCAGTACAATTCAAGTTTTCGTTATCGATTTTTGATTTTTAGCCGGCTTTGGTGCCTTGGACATGAGGTGGAACCTTAAGATTTTGCATGAAAGGAGGACTAGCAGCTGCGTTGCACAGGAGAATGTGAAAAGGGTTCATTTGTAGTAAAAACCTGAGAAATCCGTCAATTTTCGTCATTTGTTATTGAATCTACTTAAAGCCAGATCGTCACATTGGCCGCTCTTCTCTCTGAATCGGTTACATTTATCGTCTGCAAACTCTATGTCGCGTGCTGCGGTATGCGGAGACACTAAAAGCACCATAGTAGAACACAGAATAAGCTTCTAAGTTGAAGCAATAGCCAGTAAGATGTAGTATAATTCAAGTTTTAGTTGTCGATTATTCACTTTTTAGCCGGCTTTATTGGCTTGGACATGAAATAGTACCTTACGATTTTGCATGAAAGGAGGACTAGCAGCCGCGTTGCACGAGAGAATGTGAAAAGGGTTCATATGTAGTAAAAACCTGAGAAATCCGTCCGTTTTCGTCATTTGTTATCGAATCGACTTAAAGCCAGATCGTCACATTGGCCGCTTTTCTCTCTGAGACAGTTACATTTATCGTCTGCAAAGCTATGTCGCGTGCTGCGGTATGCGGAGACACTAAAAGCACCATAGTAGAACACAGAAGAAGCTTCTAAGTTGAAGCAATAGCCAGTAAGAAGTAGTACAATTCAAGTTTTAGTTGTGCATTATTCACTTTTTAGCCGGCTTTGGTGGCTTGGACATGACCTAGGACCTTAAGATTTTGCATGAAAGGAGGAGTAGCAGCCGCGTTGCACGGGAGAATGTGAAAATTGTTCATATGTAGTAAAAATCCTGAGAAATCCGTCCGTTTTCGTCATTTGTTATCGAATCGACTTAAAGCCAGATCGTCACATTGGCCGCTTTTCTGTCTGAAACGGTTACATTTATCGTCTGCAAAACTATGTCGAGCGCTGCGGTATGCGGAGACACTAATAGCACCATAGTAGAACACAGAAGAAGCTTCTAAGTTGAAGTAATAGTCAGTAAGAAGTAGTACAATTCAAGTTTTAGTTGTCTATTATTCACTTTTTAGCCGGCTTTGGTGCTTTGGACATGAGGTGGAACCTTAAGATTTTGCATGAAAGAAGGACTAGCAGCTGCGTTGCACGGGAGAATGTGAAAAGGGCTCATTTGTAATAAAACCCTGAGAAATCCGTCCGTTTCCGTCATTTGTTGTTGAATCTACTTAAAGCCAGATCGTCACATTGGCCGCTCTTCTCTCTGAATCGGTTACATTTGTTGTCTGCAAAGCTATGTCGCGTGCTGCGGTATGCGGAGACACTAAAAGCACTATAGTAGAACACAGAAGAAGCTTCTAAGTTGAAGCAATAGCCAGTAAGATGTAGTACAATTCAAGTTTTAGTTGTCGATTATTCACTATTTAGCCGGCTTTTTTTTTGCTTGGACATGACCTAGGACCTTAATATTTTGAATGAAAGGAGGACTAGCAGCCGCGGTGCACGGGAGAATGAGAAAAGTGTTCATATGTAGTAAAAACCTAAGAAATCCGTCCGTTTTCGTAATTCGTTATCGAATCGACTTAAAGCCAGATCGTCACATTGGCCGCTTTTCTCTCTGAGACGGTTACATTTATCGTCTGCAAAGCTATGTCGCGTGCTGCGGTATGCGGAGACACTAAAAGCACCATAGGAGAACACAGAAAAAGCTTCTAAGTTGAGGTAGTAGCCAGTAAGAAGTAGTACAATTCAAGTTTTAGTTGTCGATTATTCACTTTTCAGCCGGCTTTGGTGGCTTCGACATGACCTAGGACCTTAATATTTTGAATGAAAGGAGGACTAGCAGCCGCGGTGCACGGGAGAATGAGAAAAGTGTTCATATGTAGTAAAAACCTAAGAAATCCGTCCGTTTTCGTAATTCGTTATCGGATCGACTTAAAGCCAGATCGTCACATTGGCCGCTTTTCCCTCTGAGACGGTTACATTTATCGTCTGCAAAGCTATGTCGCGTGCTGCGGTATGCGGAGACACTAAAAGCACCATAGGAGAACACAGAAAAAGCTTCTAAGTTGAACTAGTAGCCAGTAAGAAGTAGTACAATTCAAGTTTTAGTTGTCGATTATTCACTTTTCAGCCGGCTTTGGTGGCTTCGACATGACCTAGGACCTTAAGACTTTGCATGAAAGGAGGACTTGCAGCCGCGTTGCACGGTAGAATGTGAAAAGTGTTCATATGTAGTAAAAACCTGAGAAATCCGTCCGTTTTCGTCATTTGATATCGAATCGACTTAAAGCCAGATCGTCACATTGGCCGCTTTTTTCTCTGAGACGGTTACATTTATCGTCTGCAAAGCTATGTCGCGTGCTGCGGTATGCGGAGACACTAAAAGCACCATAGTAGAACACAGAAGAAGCTTCTAAGTTGAAGCAATAGCCATAAGAAGCAGTACAATTCAAGTTTTCGTTATCGATTTTTGATTTTTAGCCGGCTTTGGTGCCTTGGACATGAGGTGGAACCTTAAGATTTTGCATGAAAGGAGGACTAGCAGCTGCGTTGCACAGGAGAATGTGAAAAGGGTTCATTTGTAGTAAAAACCTGAGAAATCCGTCAATTTTCGTCATTTGTTATTGAATCTACTTAAAGCCAGATCGTCACATTGGCCGCTCTTCTCTCTGAATCGGTTACATTTATCGTCTGCAAACTCTATGTCGCGTGCTGCGGTATGCGGAGACACTAAAAGCACCATAGTAGAACACAGAATAAGCTTCTAAGTTGAAGCAATAGCCAGTAAGATGTAGTATAATTCAAGTTTTAGTTGTCGATTATTCACTTTTTAGCCGGCTTTATTGGCTTGGACATGAAATAGTACCTTACGATTTTGCATGAAAGGAGGACTAGCAGCCGCGTTGCACGAGAGAATGTGAAAAGGGTTCATATGTAGTAAAAACCTGAGAAATCCGTCCGTTTTCCACATTTGTTATCGAATCGACTTAAAGCCAGATCGTCACATTGGCCGCTCTTCTCACTGAATCGGTTACATTTATCGTCTGCAAAGCTATGTCGCGTGCTGCGGTATGCGGAGACACTAAAAGCACCATAGTAGAACACAGAAGAAGCTTTCTAAGTTGAAGCAATAGCCAGTAAGAAGTAGTACAATTCAAGTTGTAGTTGTCGATTATTTTCTTTTTAGCCGGCTTTGGTGGCTTGGACATGACGTAGGATCTAAATATTTTGCATGAAAGGAGGACTAGCAGCCGCGTTGCACGGGAGAATGTGAAAAGTGTTCATATGTAGTAAAAACCTAAGAAATCCGTCCGTTTTCGTAATTCGTTATCGAATCGACTTAAAGCCAGATCGTCACATTGGCCGCTTTTCTCTCTGAGACGGTTACATTTATCGTCTGCAAAGCTATGTCGCGTGCTGCGGTATGCGGAGACACTAAAATCACCATAGGAGAACACAGAAAAAGCTTCTAAGTTGAACTAGTAGCCAGTAAGAAGTAGTACAATTCAAGTTTTAGTTGTCGATTATTCACTTTTCAGCCGGCTTTGGTGGCTTCGACATGACCTAGGACCTTAAGACTTTGCATGAAAGGAGGACTTGCAGCCGCGTTGCACGGTAGAATGTGAAAAGTGTTCATATGTAGTAAAAACCTGAGAAATCCGTCCGTTTTCGTCATTTGATATCGAATCGACTTAAAGCCAGATCGTCACATTGGCCGCTTTTTTCTCTGAGACGGTTACATTTATCGTCTGCAAAGCTATGTCGCGTGCTGCGGTATGCGGAGACACTAAAAGCACCATAGTAGAACACAGAAGAAGCTTCTAAGTTGAAGCAATAGCCATAAGAAGCAGTACAATTCAAGTTTTCGTTATCGATTTTTGATTTTTAGCCGGCTTTGGTGCCTTGGACATGAGGTGGAACCTTAAGATTTTGCATGAAAGGAGGACTAGCAGCTGCGTTGCACAGGAGAATGTGAAAAGGGTTCATTTGTAGTAAAAACCTGAGAAATCCGTCAATTTTCGTCATTTGTTATTGAATCTACTTAAAGCCAGATCGTCACATTGGCCGCTCTTCTCTCTGAATCGGTTACATTTATCGTCTGCAAACTCTATGTCGCGTGCTGCGGTATGCGGAGACACTAAAAGCACCATAGTAGAACACAGAATAAGCTTCTAAGTTGAAGCAATAGCCAGTAAGATGTAGTATAATTCAAGTTTTAGTTGTCGATTATTCACTTTTTAGCCGGCTTTATTGGCTTGGACATGAAATAGTACCTTACGATTTTGCATGAAAGGAGGACTAGCAGCCGCGTTGCACGAGAGAATGTGAAAAGGGTTCATATGTAGTAAAAACCTGAGAAATCCGTCCGTTTTCGTCATTTGTTATCGAATCGACTTAAAGCCAGATCGTCACATTGGCCGCTTTTCTCTCTGAGACAGTTACATTTATCGTCTGCAAAGCTATGTCGCGTGCTGCGGTATGCGGAGACACTAAAAGCACCATAGTAGAACACAGAAGAAGCTTCTAAGTTGAAGCAATAGCCAGTAAGAAGTAGTACAATTCAAGTTTTAGTTGTGCATTATTCACTTTTTAGCCGGCTTTGGTGGCTTGGACATGACCTAGGACCTTAAGATTTTGCATGAAAGGAGGAGTAGCAGCCGCGTTGCACGGGAGAATGTGAAAATTGTTCATATGTAGTAAAAATCCTGAGAAATCCGTCCGTTTTCGTCATTTGTTATCGAATCGACTTAAAGCCAGATCGTCACATTGGCCGCTTTTCTGTCTGAAACGGTTACATTTATCGTCTGCAAAACTATGTCGAGCGCTGCGGTATGCGGAGACACTAATAGCACCATAGTAGAACACAGAAGAAGCTTCTAAGTTGAAGTAATAGTCAGTAAGAAGTAGTACAATTCAAGTTTTAGTTGTCTATTATTCACTTTTTAGCCGGCTTTGGTGCTTTGGACATGAGGTGGAACCTTAAGATTTTGCATGAAAGAAGGACTAGCAGCTGCGTTGCACGGGAGAATGTGAAAAGGGCTCATTTGTAATAAAACCCTGAGAAATCCGTCCGTTTCCGTCATTTGTTGTTGAATCTACTTAAAGCCAGATCGTCACATTGGCCGCTCTTCTCTCTGAATCGGTTACATTTGTTGTCTGCAAAGCTATGTCGCGTGCTGCGGTATGCGGAGACACTAAAAGCACTATAGTAGAACACAGAAGAAGCTTCTAAGTTGAAGCAATAGCCAGTAAGATGTAGTACAATTCAAGTTTTAGTTGTCGATTATTCACTATTTAGCCGGCTTTTTTTTTGCTTGGACATGACCTAGGACCTTAATATTTTGAATGAAAGGAGGACTAGCAGCCGCGGTGCACGGGAGAATGAGAAAAGTGTTCATATGTAGTAAAAACCTAAGAAATCCGTCCGTTTTCGTAATTCGTTATCGAATCGACTTAAAGCCAGATCGTCACATTGGCCGCTTTTCTCTCTGAGACGGTTACATTTATCGTCTGCAAAGCTATGTCGCGTGCTGCGGTATGCGGAGACACTAAAAGCACCATAGGAGAACACAGAAAAAGCTTCTAAGTTGAGGTAGTAGCCAGTAAGAAGTAGTACAATTCAAGTTTTAGTTGTCGATTATTCACTTTTCAGCCGGCTTTGGTGGCTTCGACATGACCTAGGACCTTAATATTTTGAATGAAAGGAGGACTAGCAGCCGCGGTGCACGGGAGAATGAGAAAAGTGTTCATATGTAGTAAAAACCTAAGAAATCCGTCCGTTTTCGTAATTCGTTATCGGATCGACTTAAAGCCAGATCGTCACATTGGCCGCTTTTCCCTCTGAGACGGTTACATTTATCGTCTGCAAAGCTATGTCGCGTGCTGCGGTATGCGGAGACACTAAAAGCACCATAGGAGAACACAGAAAAAGCTTCTAAGTTGAACTAGTAGCCAGTAAGAAGTAGTACAATTCAAGTTTTAGTTGTCGATTATTCACTTTTCAGCCGGCTTTGGTGGCTTCGACATGACCTAGGACCTTAAGACTTTGCATGAAAGGAGGACTTGCAGCCGCGTTGCACGGTAGAATGTGAAAAGTGTTCATATGTAGTAAAAACCTGAGAAATCCGTCCGTTTTCGTCATTTGATATCGAATCGACTTAAAGCCAGATCGTCACATTGGCCGCTTTTTTCTCTGAGACGGTTACATTTATCGTCTGCAAAGCTATGTCGCGTGCTGCGGTATGCGGAGACACTAAAAGCACCATAGTAGAACACAGAAGAAGCTTCTAAGTTGAAGCAATAGCCATAAGAAGCAGTACAATTCAAGTTTTCGTTATCGATTTTTGATTTTTAGCCGGCTTTGGTGCCTTGGACATGAGGTGGAACCTTAAGATTTTGCATGAAAGGAGGACTAGCAGCTGCGTTGCACAGGAGAATGTGAAAAGGGTTCATTTGTAGTAAAAACCTGAGAAATCCGTCAATTTTCGTCATTTGTTATTGAATCTACTTAAAGCCAGATCGTCACATTGGCCGCTCTTCTCTCTGAATCGGTTACATTTATCGTCTGCAAACTCTATGTCGCGTGCTGCGGTATGCGGAGACACTAAAAGCACCATAGTAGAACACAGAATAAGCTTCTAAGTTGAAGCAATAGCCAGTAAGATGTAGTATAATTCAAGTTTTAGTTGTCGATTATTCACTTTTTAGCCGGCTTTATTGGCTTGGACATGAAATAGTACCTTACGATTTTGCATGAAAGGAGGACTAGCAGCCGCGTTGCACGAGAGAATGTGAAAAGGGTTCATATGTAGTAAAAACCTGAGAAATCCGTCCGTTTTCCACATTTGTTATCGAATCGACTTAAAGCCAGATCGTCACATTGGCCGCTCTTCTCACTGAATCGGTTACATTTATCGTCTGCAAAGCTATGTCGCGTGCTGCGGTATGCGGAGACACTAAAAGCACCATAGTAGAACACAGAAGAAGCTTTCTAAGTTGAAGCAATAGCCAGTAAGAAGTAGTACAATTCAAGTTGTAGTTGTCGATTATTTTCTTTTTAGCCGGCTTTGGTGGCTTGGACATGACGTAGGATCTAAATATTTTGCATGAAAGGAGGACTAGCAGCCGCGTTGCACGGGAGAATGTGAAAAGTGTTCATATGTAGTAAAAACCTAAGAAATCCGTCCGTTTTCGTAATTCGTTATCGAATCGACTTAAAGCCAGATCGTCACATTGGCCGCTTTTCTCTCTGAGACGGTTACATTTATCGTCTGCAAAGCTATGTCGCGTGCTGCGGTATGCGGAGACACTAAAATCACCATAGGAGAACACAGAAAAAGCTTCTAAGTTGAACTAGTAGCCAGTAAGAAGTAGTACAATTCAAGTTTTAGTTGTCGATTATTCACTTTTCAGCCGGCTTTGGTGGCTTCGACATGACCTAGGACCTTAAGACTTTGCATGAAAGGAGGACTTGCAGCCGCGTTGCACGGTAGAATGTGAAAAGTGTTCATATGTAGTAAAAACCTGAGAAATCCGTCCGTTTTCGTCATTTGATATCGAATCGACTTAAAGCCAGATCGTCACATTGGCCGCTTTTTTCTCTGAGACGGTTACATTTATCGTCTGCAAAGCTATGTCGCGTGCTGCGGTATGCGGAGACACTAAAAGCACCATAGTAGAACACAGAAGAAGCTTCTAAGTTGAAGCAATAGCCATAAGAAGCAGTACAATTCAAGTTTTCGTTATCGATTTTTGATTTTTAGCCGGCTTTGGTGCCTTGGACATGAGGTGGAACCTTAAGATTTTGCATGAAAGGAGGACTAGCAGCTGCGTTGCACAGGAGAATGTGAAAAGGGTTCATTTGTAGTAAAAACCTGAGAAATCCGTCAATTTTCGTCATTTGTTATTGAATCTACTTAAAGCCAGATCGTCACATTGGCCGCTCTTCTCTCTGAATCGGTTACATTTATCGTCTGCAAACTCTATGTCGCGTGCTGCGGTATGCGGAGACACTAAAAGCACCATAGTAGAACACAGAATAAGCTTCTAAGTTGAAGCAATAGCCAGTAAGATGTAGTATAATTCAAGTTTTAGTTGTCGATTATTCACTTTTTAGCCGGCTTTATTGGCTTGGACATGAAATAGTACCTTACGATTTTGCATGAAAGGAGGACTAGCAGCCGCGTTGCACGAGAGAATGTGAAAAGGGTTCATATGTAGTAAAAACCTGAGAAATCCGTCCGTTTTCCACATTTGTTATCGAATCGACTTAAAGCCAGATCGTCACATTGGCCGCTCTTCTCACTGAATCGGTTACATTTATCGTCTGCAAAGCTATGTCGCGTGCTGCGGTATGCGGAGACACTAAAAGCACCATAGTAGAACACAGAAGAAGCTTTCTAAGTTGAAGCAATAGCCAGTAAGAAGTAGTACAATTCAAGTTGTAGTTGTCGATTATTTTCTTTTTAGCCGGCTTTGGTGGCTTGGACATGACGTAGGATCTAAATATTTTGCATGAAAGGAGGACTAGCAGCCGCGTTGCACGGGAGAATGTGAAAAGTGTTCATATGGAGTAAAAACCTGAGAAATCCGTCCGTTTTCGTCATTTGTTATCGAATCGACTTAAAGCCAGATCGTCACATTGGCCGCTTTTCTCTCTGAGACAGTTACATTTATCGTCTGCAAAGCTATGTCGCGTGCTGCGGTATGCGGAGACACTAAAAGCACCATAGTAGAACACAGAAGAAGCTTCTAAGTTGAAGCAATAGCCAGTAAGAAGTAGTACAATTCAAGTTTTAGTTGTCGGTTATTCACATTTTAGCCGGCTTTGGTGGCTTGGACATGACCTAGGACCTTAAGAATTTGCATGAAAGGAGGACTAGCAGCCGCGTTGCACGGGAGAATGTGAAAAGTGTTCATATGTAGTACAAACCTGAGAAATCCGTCCGTTTTCGTCATTTGTTATCGAATCGACTTAAAGCCAGATCGTCACATTGGCCGCTTTTCTCACTGAGACGGTTACATTTATCGTCTGCAAACTTATGTCGCGTGCTGCGGAATGCGGAGACACTAAAAGCACCTTAGTAGAACACAGAAGATGCTTCTAAGTTGAAGCAATAGCCAGTAAGAAGTAATACAATTCAAGTTTTAGTTGTCGATTATTTACTTTTTAGCCGGCTTTGATGGCTTGTACATGACCTAGGACCTTAAGATTTAGCATGAAAGGAGGACTTGCACCCGCGTTGCACGGGAGAATGTGCAAAGTGTTCATATGTAGTAAAAACATGAGAAATCCGTCCGTTTACGTCATTTGTTATCGAATCGACTTAAAGCCAGATCGCCACATTGGCCGCTCTTCTGTCTGAAACGGTTACATTTATCGTCTGCAAAGCTATGTCGCGTGCTGCGGTATGCGGAGACACTAAAAGCACCATAGTAGAACACAGAAGAAGCTTCTAAGTTGAAGCAATAGCCAGTAAGAAGTAGTACAATTCAAGTTTTAGTTGTCGATTATTCACTATTTAGCCGGCTTTGGTGGCTTGGACATGACCTAGGACCTTAAGATTTTGCATGAAAGGAGGACTAGCAGCCGCGTTGCACGGGAGAATGTGAAATGTGTTCATATGTAGTAAAAACCTGAGAAATCCGTCCGTTTTCGACATTTGTTATCGAATCGACTTAAAGCCAGATCGTCACATTGGCCGCTCTTCTGCCTGAAACGGTTACATTTATCGTCTGCAAAGCTATGTCGCGTGCTGCGGTATGCGGAGACACTAAAAGCACCATAGTAGAACACAGAAGAAGCTTCTACGTTCAAGCGATAGCCAGTAAGAAGCAGAACAATTCAAGTTTTAGTTGTCGATTATTCACTTTTTAGCCGGCTTTGGTGGCTTAGACATTACCTACGACCTTAAGATTTTGCATGAAGGGAGGACTTGCAGCCGCGTTGCACGGGAGATTGTGGAAAGTGTTCATATGTAGTAAAATCCTGAGAAATCCGTCCGTTTTCGTCATTTGTTATCGAATCGGCTTAAAGCCACATCGTCACATTGGCCGCTCTTCTGTCTGAAACGGTTACATTTATCGTCTGCAAAGCTATGTCGCGTGCTGCGGTATGCGGAGACACTAAAAGCACCATAGTAGAATACAGGAAAAGCTTCTAAGTTGAAGCAATAGCCAGTAAGAAGTAGTACAATTCAAGTTTTAGTTGTCGATTATTCACTTTTTAGCCGGCTTTGGTGGCTTGGACATGACCTAGGACCTTAAGATTTTGCATGAAAGGAGGACTAGCAGCCGCGTTGCACGGGAGAATGTGAAATGTGTTCATATGTAGTAAAAACCTGAGAAATCCGTCCGTTTTCGTCATTTGTTATCGAATCGACTTAAAGCCAGATCGTCACATTGGCCGCTCTTCTGCCTGAAACGGTTACATTTATCGTCTGCAAAGCTATTTCGCGTGCTGCGGTATGCGGAGACACTAAAAGCACCATAGTAGAACACAGAAGAAGCTTCTACGTTCAAGCGATAGCCAGTAAGAAGCAGAACAATTCAAGTTTTAGTTGTCGATTATTCACTTTTTAGCCGGCTTTGGTGGCTTAGACATTACCTACGACCTTAAGATTTTGCATGAAGGGAGGACCTGCAGCCGCGTTGCACGGGAGATTGTGGAGAGTGTTCATTTGTAGTAAAATCCTGAGAAATCCGTCCGTTTTCGTCATTTGTTATCGAATCGGCTTAAAGCCACATCGTCACATTGGCCGCTCTTCTGTCTGAAACGGTTACATTTATCGTCTGCAAAGCTATGTCGCGTGCTGCGGTATGCGGAGACACTAAAAGCACCATAGTAGAACACAGGAGAAGCTTCTAAGTTGAAGCAATAGCCAGTAAGAAGTAGTACAATTCAAGTTTTACTTGTCGATTATTCACTATTTAGCCGGCTTTGGTGGCTTGGACATGACCTAGGACCTTAAGATTTTGCATGAAAGGAGGACTAGCAGCCGCGTTGCACGGGAGAATGTGAAATGTGTTCATATGTAGTAAAAACCTGAGAAATCCGTCCGTTTTCGTCATTTGTTATCGAATCGACTTAAAGCCAGATCGTCACATTGGCCGCTCTTCTGCCTGAAACGGTTACATTTATCGTCTGCAAAGCTATTTCGCGTGCTGCGGTATGCGGAGACACTAAAAGCACCATAGTAGAACACAGAAGAAGCTTCTACGTTCAAGCGATAGCCAGTAAGAAGCAGAACAATTCAAGTTTTAGTTGTCGATTATTCACTTTTTAGCCGGCTTTGGTGGCTTAGACATTACCTACGACCTTAAGATTTTGCATGAAGGGAGGACCTGCAGCCGCGTTGCACGGGAGATTGTGGAGAGTGTTCATTTGTAGTAAAATCCTGAGAAATCCGTCCGTTTTCGTCATTTGTTATCGAATCGGCTTAAAGCCACGTCGTCACATTGGCCGCTCTTCTGTCTGAAACGGTTACATTTATCGTCTGCAAAGCTATGTCGCGTGCTGCGGTATGCGGAGACACTAAAAGCACCATAGTAGAACACAGGAGAAGCTTCTAAGTTGAAGCAATAGCCAGTAAGAAGTAGTACAATTCAAGTTTTAGTTGTCGGTTATTCACATTTTAGCCGGCTTTGGTGGCTTGGACATGACCTAGGACCTTAAGAATTTGCATGAAAGGAGGACTAGCAGCCGCGTTGCACGGGAGAATGTGAAAAGTGTTCATATGTAGTACAAACCTGAGAAATCCGTCCGTTTTCGTCATTTGTTATCGAATCGACTTAAAGCCAGATCGTCACATTGGCCGCTTTTCTCACTGAGACGGTTACATTTATCGTCTGCAAACTTATGTCGCGTGCTGCGGAATGCGGGGACACTAAAAGCACCTTAGTAGAACACAGAAGATGCTTCTAAGTTGAAGCAATAGCCAGTAAGAAGTAATACAATTCAAGTTTTAGTTGTCGATTATTTACTTTTTAGCCGGCTTTGATGGCTTGTACATGACCTAGGACCTTAAGATTTAGCATGAAAGGAGGACTTGCACCCGCGTTGCACGGGAGAATGTGCAAAGTGTTCATATGTAGTAAAAACCTGAGAAATCCGTCCGTTTACGTCATTTGTTATCGAATCGACTTAAAGCCAGATCGTCACATTGGCCGCTCTTCTGTCTGAAACGGTTACATTTATCGTCTGCAAAGCTATGTCGCGTGCTGCGGTATGCGGAGACACTAAAAGCACCATAGTAGAATACAGGAAAAGCTTCTAAGTTGAAGCAATAGCCAGTAAGAAGTAGTACAATTCAAGTTTTAGTTGTCGATTATTCACTTTTTAGCCGGCTTTGGTGGCTTGGACATGACCTAGGACCTTAAGATTTTGCATGAAAGGAGGACTAGCAGCCGCGTTGCACGGGAGAATGTGAAATGTGTTCATATGTAGTAAAAACCTGAGAAATCCGTCCGTTTTCGTCATTTGTTATCGAATCGACTTAAAGCCAGATCGTCACATTGGCCGCTCTTCTGCCTGAAACGGTTACATTTATCGTCTGCAAAGCTATTTCGCGTGCTGCGGTATGCGGAGACACTAAAACCACCATAGTAGAACACAGAAGAAGCTTCTACGTTCAAGCGATAGCCAGTAAGAAGCAGAACAATTCAAGTTTTAGTTGTCGATTATTCACTTTTTAGCCGGCTTTGGTGGCTTAGACATTACCTACGACCTTAAGATTTTGCATGAAGGGAGGACTTGCAGCCGCGTTGCACGGGAGATTGTGGAAAGTGTTCATATGTAGTAAAATCCTGAGAAATCCGTCCGTTTTCGTCATTTGTTATCGAATCGGCTTAAAGCCACATCGTCACATTGGCCGCTCTTCTGTCTGAAACGGTTACATTTATCGTCTGCAAAGCTATGTCGCGTGCTGCCGTATGCGGAGACACTAAAAGCACCATAGTAGAATACAGGAAAAGCTTCTAAGTTGAAGCAATAGCCAGTAAGAAGTAGTACAATTCAAGTTTTAGTTGTCGATTATTCACTTTTTAGCCGGCTTTGGTGGCTTGGACATGACCTAGGACCTTAAGATTTTGCATGAAAGGAGGACTAGCAGCCGCGTTGCACGGGAGAATGTGAAATGTGTTCATATGTAGTAAAAACCTGAGAAATCCGTCCGTTTTCGTCATTTGTTATCGAATCGACTTAAAGCCAGATCGTCACATTGGCCGCTCTTCTGCCTGAAACGGTTACATTTATCGTCTGCAAAGCTATTTCGCGTGCTGCGGTATGCGGAGACACTAAAAGCACCATAGTAGAACACAGAAGAAGCTTCTACGTTCAAGCGATAGCCAGTAAGAAGCAGAACAATTCAAGTTTTAGTTGTCGATTATTCACTTTTTAGCCGGCTTTGGTGGCTTAGACATTACCTACGACCTTAAGATTTTGCATGAAGGGAGGACCTGCAGCCGCGTTGCACGGGAGATTGTGGAGAGTGTTCATTTGTAGTAAAATCCTGAGAAATCCGTCCATTTTCGTCATTTGTTATCGAATCGGCTTAAAGCCACATCGTCACATTGGCCGCTCTTCTGTCTGAAACGGTTACATTTATCGTCTGCAAAGCTATGTCGCGTGCTGCGGTATGCGGAGACACTAAAAGCACCATAGTAGAACACAGGAGAAGCTTCTAAGTTGAAGCAATAGCCAGTAAGAAGTAGTACAATTCAAGTTTTACTTGTCGATTATTCACTATTTAGCCGGCTTTGGTGGCTTGGACATGGCCTAGGACCTTAAGATTTTGCATGAAAGGAGGACTTGCAGCCGCATTGCACGGGAGAATGTGAAAAGTGTTCATATGTAGTAAAAACATGAGAAATCCGTCCGTTTTCGTCATTTGTTATCGAATCGGCTTAAAGCCACATCGTCACATTGGCCGCTCTTCTGTCTGAGACGGTTACATTTATCGTCTGCAAAGCTATGTCGCGTGCTGCGGTATGCGGAGGCACTAAAAGCACCTTAGTAGAACACAGGAAAAGCTTCTAAGTTGAAGCAATAGCCAGTAAGAAGTAGTACAATTCAAGTTTTAGTTGTCGATTATTCACTTTTTAGCCGGCTTTGGTGGCTTGGACATGACCTAGGACCTTAAGATTTTGCATGAAAGGAGGACTAGCAGCCGCGTTGCACGGGAGAATGTGAAATGTGTTCATATGTAGTAAAAACCTGAGAAATCCGTCCGTTTTCGTCATTTGTTATCGAATCGACTTAAAGCCAGATCGTCACATTGGCCGCTCTTCTGCCTGAAACGGTTACATTTATCGTCTGCAAAGCTATTTCGCGTGCTGCGGTATGCGGAGACACTAAAAGCACCATAGTAGAACACAGAAGAAGCTTCTACGTTCAAGCGATAGCCAGTAAGAAGCAGAACAATTCAAGTTTTAGTTGTCGATTATTCACTTTTTAGCCGGCTTTGGTGGCTTAGACATTACCTACGACCTTAAGATTTTGCATGAAGGGAGGACCTGCAGCCGCGTTGCACGGGAGATTGTGGAGAGTGTTCATTTGTAGTAAAATCCTGAGAAATCCGTCCGTTTTCGTCATTTGTTATCGAATCGGCTTAAAGCCACGTCGTCACATTGGCCGCTCTTCTGTCTGAAACGGTTACATTTATCGTCTGCAAAGCTATGTCGCGTGCTGCGGTATGCGGAGACACTAAAAGCACCATAGTAGAACACAGGAGAAGCTTCTAAGTTGAAGCAATAGCCAGTAAGAAGTAGTACAATTCAAGTTTTAGTTGTCGGTTATTCACATTTTAGCCGGCTTTGGTGGCTTGGACATGACCTAGGACCTTAAGAATTTGCATGAAAGGAGGACTAGCAGCCGCGTTGCACGGGAGAATGTGAAAAGTGTTCATATGTAGTACAAACCTGAGAAATCCGTCCGTTTTCGTCATTTGTTATCGAATCGACTTAAAGCCAGATCGTCACATTGGCCGCTTTTCTCACTGAGATGGTTACATTTATCGTCTGCAAACTTATGTCGCGTGCTGCGGAATGCGGAGACACTAAAAGCACCTTAGTAGAACACAGAAGATGCTTCTAAGTTGAAGCAATAGCCAGTAAGAAGTAATACAATTCAAGTTTTAGTTGTCGATTATTTACTTTTTAGCCGGCTTTGATGGCTTGTACATGACCTAGGACCTTAAGATTTAGCATGAAAGGAGGACTTGCACCCGCGTTGCACGGGAGAATGTGCAAAGTGTTCATATGTAGTAAAAACATGAGAAATCTGTCCGTTTACGTCATTTGTTATCGAACCGACTTAAAGCCAGATCGCCACATTGGCCGCTCTTCTGTCTGAAACGGTTACATTTATCGTCTGCAAAGCTATGTCGCGTGCTGCGGTATGCGGAGACACTAAAAGCACCATAGTAGAACACAGAAGAAGCTTCTAAGTTGAAGCAATAGCCAGTAAGAAGTAGTACAATTCAAGTTTTAGTTGTCGATTATTCACTATTTAGCCGGCTTTGGTGGCTTGGACATGACCTAGGACCTTAAGATTTTGCATGAAAGGAGGACTAGCAGCCGCGTTGCACGGGAGAATGTGAAATGTGTTCATATGTAGTAAAAACCTGAGAAATCCGTCCGTTTTCGTCATTTGTTATCGAATCGACTTAAAGCCAGATCGTCACATTGGCCGCTCTTCTGCCTGAAACGGTTACATTTATCGTCTGCAAAGCTATTTCGCGTGCTGCGGTATGCGGAGACACTAAAAGCACCATAGTAGAACACAGAAGAAGCTTCTACGTTCAAGCGATAGCCAGTAAGAAGCAGAACAATTCAAGTTTTAGTTGTCGATTATTCACTTTTTAGCCGGCTTTGGTGGCTTAGACATTACCTACGACCTTAAGATTTTGCATGAAGGGAGGACCTGCAGCCGCGTTGCACGAGAGATTGTGGAGAGTGTTCATTTGTAGTAAAATCCTGAGAAATCCGTCCGTTTTCGTCATTTGTTATCGAATCGGCTTAAAGCCACGTCGTCACATTGGCCGCTCTTCTGGCTGAAACGGTTACATTTATCGTCTGCAAAGCTATGTCGCGTGCTGCGGTATGCGGAGACACTAAAAGCACCATAGTAGAACACAGGAGAAGCTTCTAAGTTGAAGCAATAGCCAGTAAGAAGTAGTACAATTCAAGTTTTAGTTGTCGGTTATTCACATTTTAGCCGGCTTTGGTGGCTTGGACATGACCTAGGACCTTAAGAATTTGCATGAAAGGAGGACTAGCAGCCGCGTTGCACGGGAGAATGTGAAAAGTGTTCATATGTAGTACAAACCTGAGAAATCCGTCCGTTTTCTTCATTTGTTATCGAATCGACTTAAAGCCAGATCGTCACATTGGACGCTTTTCTCACTGAGACGGCTACATTTATCGTCTGCAAACTTATGTCGCGTGCTGCGGAATGCGGAGACACTAAAAGCACCTTAGTAGAACACAGAAGATGCTTCTAAGTTGAAGCAATAGCCAGTAAGAAGTAATACAATTCAAGTTTTAGTTGTCGATTATTTACTTTTTAGCCGGCTTTGATGGCTTGTACATGACCTAGGACCTTAAGATTTAGCATGAAAGGAGGACTTGCACCCGCGTTGCACGGGAGAATGTGCAAAGTGTTCATATGTAGTAAAAACATGAGAAATCCGTCCGTTTACGTCATTTGTTATCGAATCGACTTAAAGCCAGATCGCCACATTGGCCGCTCTTCTGTCTGAAACGGTTACATTTATCGTCTGCAAAGCTATGTCGCGTGCTGCGGTATGCGGAGACACTAAAAGCACCATAGTAGAACACAGAAGAAGCTTCTAAGTTGAAGCAATAGCCAGTAAGAAGTAGTACAATTCAAGTTTTAGTTGTCGATTATTCACTATTTAGCCGGCTTTGGTGGCTTGGACATGACCTAGGACCTTAAGATTTTGCATGAAAGGAGGACTAGCAGCCGCGTTGCACGGGAGATTGTGGAAAGTGTTCATATGTAGTAAAATCCTGAGAAATCCGTCCGTTTTCGTCATTTGTTATCGAATCGGCTTAAAGCCACATCGTCACATTGGCCGCTCTTCTGTCTGAAACGGTTACATTTATCGTCTGCAAAGCTATGTCGCGTGCTGCGGTATGCGGAGACACTAAAAGCACCATAGTAGAATACAGGAAAAGCTTCTAAGTTGAAGCAATAGCCAGTAAGAAGTAGTACAATTCAAGTTTTAGTTGTCGATTATTCACTTTTTAGCCGGCTTTGGTGGCTTGGACATGACCTAGGACCTTAAGATTTGGCATGAAAGGAGGACTTGCAGCCGCGTTGCACGGGAGAATGTGAAATGTGTTCATATGTAGTAAAAACCTGAGAAATCCGTCCGTTTTCGTCATTTGTTATCGAATCGACTTAAAGCCAGATCGTCACATTGGCCGCTCTTCTGCCTGAAACGGTTACATTTATCGTCTGCAAAGCTATTTCGCGTGCTGCGGTATGCGGAGACACTAAAAGCACCATAGTAGAACACAGAAGAAGCTTCTACGTTCAAGCGATAGCCAGTAAGAAGCAGAACAATTCAAGTTTTAGTTGTCGATTATTCACTTTTTAGCCGGCTTTGGTGGCTTAGACATTACCTACGACCTTAAGATTTTGCATGAAGGGAGGACCTGCAGCCGCGTTGCACGGGAGATTGTGGAGAGTGTTCATTTGTAGTAAAATCCTGAGAAATCCGTCCGTTTTCGTCATTTGTTATCGAATCGGCTTAAAGCCACATCGTCACATTGGCCGCTCTTCTGTCTGAAACGGTTACATTTATCGTCTGCAAAGCTATGTCGCGTGCTGCGGTATGCGGAGACACTAAAAGCACCATAGTAGAACACAGGAGAAGCTTCTAAGTTGAAGCAATAGCCAGTAAGAAGTAGTACAATTCAAGTTTTACTTGTCGATTATTCACTATTTAGACGGCTTTGGTGGCTTGGACATGGCCTAGGACCTTAAGATTTTGCATGAAAGGAGGACTTGCAGCCGCATTGCACGGGAGAATGTGAAAAGTGTTCATATGTAGTAAAAACCTGAGAAATCCGTCCGTTTTCGTCATTTGTTATCGAATCGGCTTAAAGCCACATCGTCACATTGGCCGCTCTTCTGTCTGAGACGGTTACATTTATCGTCTGCAAAGCTCTGTCGCGTGCTGCGGTATGCGGAGGCACTAAAAGCACCTTAGTAGAACACAGGAAAAGCTTCTAAGTTGAAGCAATAGCCAGTAAGAAGTAGTACAATTCAAGTTTTAGTTGTCGATTATTCACTTTTTAGCCGGCTTTGGTGGCTTGGACATGACCTAGGACCTTAAGATTTTGCATGAAAGGAGGACTAGCAGCCGCGTTGCACGGGAGAATGTGAAATGTGTTCATATGTAGTAAAAACCAGAGAAATCCGTCCGTTTTCGTCATTTGTTATCGAATCGACTTAAAGCCAGATCGTCACATTGGCCGCTCTTCTGCCTGAAACGGTTACATTTATCGTCTGCAAAGCTATTTCGCGTGCTGCGGTATGCGGAGACACTAAAAGCACCATAGTAGAACACAGAAGAAGCTTCTACGTTCAAGCGATAGCCAGTAAGAAGCAGAACAATTCAAGTTTTAGTTGTCGATTATTCACTTTTTAGCCGGCTTTGGTGGCTTAGACATTACCTACGACCTTAAGATTTTGCATGAAGGGAGGACCTGCAGCCGCGTTGCACGGGAGATTGTGGAGAGTGTTCATTTGTAGTAAAATCCTGAGAAATCCGTCCGTTTTCGTCATTTGTTATCGAATCGGCTTAAAGCCACGTCGTCACATTGGCCGCTCTTCTGTCTGAAACGGTTACATTTATCGTCTGCAAAGCTATGTCGCGTGCTGCGGTATGCGGAGACACTAAAAGCACCATAGTAGAACACAGGAGAAGCTTCTAAGTTGAAGCAATAGCCAGTAAGAAGTAGTACAATTCAAGTTTTAGTTGTCGGTTATTCACATTTTAGCCGGCTTTGGTGGCTTGGACATGACCTAGGACCTTAAGAATTTGCATGAAATGAGGACTAGCAGCCGCGTTGCACGGGAGAATGTGAAAAGTGTTCATATGTAGTACAAACCTGAGAAATCCGTCCGTTTTCGTCATTTGTTATCGAATCGACTTAAAGCCAGATCGTCATATTGGCCGCTTTTCTCACTGAGACGGTTACATTTATCGTCTGCAAACTTATGTCGCGTGCTGCGGAATGCGGAGACACTAAAAGCACCTTAGTAGAACACAGAAGATGCTTCTAAGTTGAAGCAATAGCCAGTAAGAAGTAATACAATTCAAGTTTTAGTTGTCGATTATTTACTTTTCAGCCGGCTTTGATGGCTTGTACATGACCTATGACCTTAAGATTTAGCATGAAAGGAGGACTTGCACCCGCGTTGCACGGGAGAATGTGCAAAGTGTTCATATGTAGTAAAAACCTGAGAAATCCGTCCCTTTACGTCATTTGTTATCGAATCGACTTAAAGCCAGATCGTCACATTGGCCGCTCTTCTGTCTGAAACGGTTACATTTATCGTCTGCAAAGCTATGTCGCGTGCTGCGGTATGCGGAGACACTAAAAGCACCATAGTAGAATACAGGAAAAGCTTCTAAGTTGAAGCAATAGCCAGTAAGAAGTAGTACAATTCAAGTTTTAGTTGTCGATTATTCACTTTTTAGCCGGCTTTGGTGGCTTGGACATGACCTAGGACCTTAAGATTTTGCATGAAAGGAGGACTAGCAGCCGCGTTGCACGGGAGATTGTGAAATGTGTTCATATGTAGTAAAAACCTGAGAAATCCGTCCGTTTTCGTCATTTGTTATCGAATCGACTTAAAGCCAGATCGTCACATTGGCCGCTCTTCTGCCTGAAACGGTTACATTTATCGTCTGCAAAGCTATTTCGCGTGCTGCGGTATGCGGAGACACTAAAAGCACCATAGTAGAACACAGAAGAAGCTTCTACGTTCAAGCGATAGCCAGTAAGAAGCAGAACAATTCAAGTTTTAGTTGTCGATTATTCACTTTTTAGCCGGCTTTGGTGGCTTAGACATTACCTACGACCTTAAGATTTTGCATGAAGGGAGGACTTGCAGCCGCGTTGCACGGGAGACTGTGGAAAGTGTTCATATGTAGTAAAATCCTGAGAAATCCGTCCGTTTTCGTCATTTGTTATCGAATCGGCTTAAAGCCACATCGTCACATTGGCCGCTCTTCTGTCTGAAACGGTTACATTTATCGTCTGCAAAGCTATGTCGCGTGCTGCGGTATGCGGAGACACTAAAAGCACCTTAGTAGAACACAGAAGATGCTTCTAAGTTGAAGCAATAGCCAGTAAGAAGTAGTACAATTCAAGTTTTAGTTGTCGGTTATTCACATTTTAGCTGGCTTTGGTGGCTTGGACATGACCTAGGACCTCAAGAATTTCCATGAAAGGAGGACTAACAGCCGCGTTGCACGGGAGAATGTGAAAAGTGTTCATATGTTGTAAAAACCTGAGAAATCCGTCTGTTTTCAACATTTGTTATCATGTCGACTTAGAGCCAGATCGTCATATAGGCCGCTCTTCTCTCTGAAACGGTTACATTTACCGTGTGCAAAGCTATGTCGCGTGCTGCGGTATGCGGAGACACTAAAAGCACCATAGTAGTACACAGAAGAAGCTCCTAACTTGAAGCAATAGCCAGTAAGAAGTAGTACAATTCAAGTTTTAGTTGTCGATTATTCACTTTTTTCCGGCTTTGGTGGCTTCGACATGACCTAGGACCTTAAGATTTTGCATGAAAAGAGGACTAGCAGCCGCGTTGCACGGGAGAATGTGAAAAGTGTTCATATGTAGTACAAACCTGAGAAATCCGTCCGTTTTCGTCATTTGTTATCGAATCGACTTAAAGCCAGATCGTCACATTGGCCGCTCTTCTGTCTGAAACGGTTACATTTATCGTCTGCAAAGCTATGTCGCGTGCTGCGGTATGCGGAGACACTAAAAGCACCATAGTAGAACACAAGAGAAGCTTCTAAGTTGAAGCAAAAGCCAGTAAGAAGTAGTACAATTCAAGTTTTAGTTGTCGATTATTCACTTTTTAGCCGGATTTGGTGGCTTGGACATGACCTAGGACCTTAAGATTTTGCATGAAAGGAGGACTAGCTGCCGCGTTGCACGGGAGAATGTGAAAAGTGTTCATATGTAGTAAAAACCTGAGAATTCCGTCTGTTTTCGTCATTTGTTATCATGTCGACGTAGAGTCAGATCGTCACATTGGAGGCTCTTCTCTCTGAAACGGTTACATTTATCGTCTGAAAAGCTATGTCGCGTGCTGCGGTATGCGGAGACACTAAAAGCACCATAGTAGTACAAAGAAGAAGCTTCTAAGTTGAAGCAATATCCAGTAAGAAGTAGTACAATTCAAGTTTTAGTTGTCGATTATTCACTATTTAGCCGGCTTTGGTGGCTAGGACATGACCTAGGACCTTAAGATTTTGCATGAAAGGAGGACTTACAGCCGCGTTGCACGGGAGAATGTGAAAAGTGTTCATATGTAGTAAAAACCTGAGGAATCCGTCCGTATACGTCATTTGTTATCGAATCGACTTAAAGCCAGATTGTCACATTGGCCGCTCTTCTGCCTGAAACGGTTACATTTATCGTCTGCAAAGCTATGTCGCGTGCTGCGGTATGTGGAGACACTAAAAGCACCTTAGTAGAACACAGAAGAAGCTTCTAAGTTGAAGCAATAGCCAGTAAGAAGTAGTACAATTCAAGTTTTAGTTGTCGATTATTCACTATTTAGCCGGCTTTGGTGGCTTGGACATGACCTAGGACCTTAAGATTTTGCATGAAAGGAGGACTTGCAGCCGCGTTGCACGGGAGAATGTGCAAAGTGTTCATATGTAGTAAAAACCTGAGAAATCCGTCCGTTTACGTCATTTGTTATCGAATCGACTTAAAGCCAGATCGTCACATTGGCCGCTCTTCTGTCTGGAACGGTTACATTTATCGTCTGCAAAGCTATGTCGCGTGCTGCGGTATGCGGACCCACTAAAAGCACCATAGTAGAACACAGAAGAAGCTTCTAAGTTGAAGCAATAGCCAGTAAGAAGTTGTATAATTCAAGTTTTAGTTGTCGATTATTCACTTTTTAGCTGGCTTTGGTGGCTTGGACATGACCTAGGACCTTAAGATTTTGCATGAAAGGAGGACTAGCAGCCGCGTTGCACGGGAGAATGTGAAATGTGTTCATATGTAGTAAAAACCTGAGAGATCCGTCCGTTTTCGTCATTTGTTATCGAAACGACTTAAAGCCAGATCGTCACATTGGCCGTTTTTCTCTCTGAGACGGTTACATTTATCGTCTGCAAACTTATGTCGCGTGCTGCGGAATGCGGAGACACTAAAAGCACCTTAGTAGAACACAGAAGATGCTTCTAAGTTGAAGCAATAGCCAGTAAGAAGTAATACAATTCAAGTTTTAGTTGTCGATTATTTACTTTTTAGCCGGCTTTGATGGCTTGTACATGACCTAGGACCTTAAGATTTAGCATGAAAGGAGGACTTGCAACCGCGTTGCACGGGAGAATGTGCAAAGTGTTCATATGTAGTAAAAACCTGAGAAATCCGTCCCTTTACGTCATTTGTTATCGAATCGACTTAAAGCCAGATCGTCACATTGGCCGCTCTTCTGTCTGAAACGGTTACATTTATCGTCTGCAAAGCTATGTCGCGTGCTGCGGTATGCGGAGACACTAAAAGCACCATAGTAGAATACAGGAAAAGCTTCTAAGTTGAAGCAATAGCCAGTAAGAAGTAGTACAATTCAAGTTTTAGTTGTCGATTATTCACTTTTTAGCCGGCTTTGGTGGCTTGGACATGACCTAGGACCTTAAGATTTTGCATGAAAGGAGGACTAGCAGCCGCGTTGCACGGGAGATTGTGAAATGTGTTCATATGTAGTAAAAACCTGAGAAATCCGTCCGTTTTCGTCATTTGTTATCGAATCGACTTAAAGCCAGATCGTCACATTGGCCGCTCTTCTGCCTGAAACGGTTACATTTATCGTCTGCAAAGCTATTTCGCGTGCTGCGGTATGCGGAGACACTAAAAGCACCATAGTAGAACACAGAAGAAGCTTCTACGTTCAAGCGATAGCCAGTAAGAAGCAGAACAATTCAAGTTTTAGTTGTCGATTATTCACTTTTTAGCCGGCTTTGGTGGCTTAGACATTACCTACGACCTTAAGATTTTGCATGAAGGGAGGACTTGCAGCCGCGTTGCACGGGAGATTGTGGAAAGTGTTCATATGTAGTAAAATCCTGAGAAATCCGTCCGTTTTCGTCATTTGTTATCGAATCGGCTTAAAGCCACATCGTCACATTGGCCGCTCTTCTGTCTGAAACGGTTACATTTATCGTCTGCAAAGCTATGTCGCGTGCTGCGGTATGCGGAGACACTAAAAGCACCTTAGTAGAACACAGAAGATGCTTCTAAGTTGAAGCAATAGCCAGTAAGAAGTAGTACAATTCAAGTTTTAGTTGTCGGTTATTCACATTTTAGCTGGCTTTGGTGGCTTGGACATGACCTAGGACCTCAAGAATTTCCATGAAAGGAGGACTAACAGCCGCGTTGCACGGGAGAATGTGAAAAGTGTTCATATGTTGTAAAAACCTGAGAAATCCGTCTGTTTTCAACATTTGTTATCATGTCGACTTAGAGCCAGATCGTCATATAGGCCGCTCTTCTCTCTGAAACGGTTACATTTACCGTGTGCAAAGCTATGTCGCGTGCTGCGGTATGCGGAGACACTAAAAGCACCATAGTAGTACACAGAAGAAGCTCCTAAGTTGAAGCAATAGCCAGTAAGAAGTAGTACAATTCAAGTTTTAGTTGTCGATTATTCACTTTTTTCCGGCTTTGGTGGCTTCGACATGACCTAGGACCTTAAGATTTTGCATGAAAAGAGGACTAGCAGCCGCGTTGCACGGGAGAATGTGAAAAGTGTTCATATGTAGTACAAACCTGAGAAATCCGTCCGTTTTCGTCATTTGTTATCGAATCGACTTAAAGCCAGATCGTCACATTGGCCGCTCTTCTGTCTGAAACGGTTACATTTATCGTCTGCAAAGCTATGTCGCGTGCTGCGGTATGCGGAGACACTAAAAGCACCATAGTAGAACACAAGAGAAGCTTCTAAGTTGAAGCAAAAGCCAGTAAGAAGTAGTACAATTCAAGTTTTAGTTGTCGATTATTCACTTTTTAGTCGGATTTGGTGGCTTGGACATGACCTAGGACCTTAAGATTTTGCATGAAAGGAGGACTAGCTGCCGCGTTGCACGGGAGAATGTGAAAAGTGTTCATATGTAGTAAAAACCTGAGAATTCCGTCTGTTTTCGTCATTTGTTATCATGTCGACGTAGAGTCAGATCGTCACATTGGAGGCTCTTCTCTCTGAAACGGTTACATTTATCGTCTGAAAAGCTATGTCGCGTGCTGCGGTATGCGGAGACACTAAAAGCACCATAGTAGTACAAAGAAGAAGCTTCTAAGTTGAAGCAATATCCAGTAAGAAGTAGTACAATTCAAGTTTTAGTTGTCGATTATTCACTATTTAGCCGGCTTTGGTGGCTAGGACATGACCTAGGACCTTAAGATTTTGCATGAAAGGAGGACTTACAGCCGCGTTGCACGGGAGAATGTGAAAAGTGTTCATATGTAGTAAAAACCTGAGGAATCCGTCCGTATACGTCATTTGTTATCGAATCGACTTAAAGCCAGATTGTCACATTGGCCGCTCTTCTGCCTGAAACGGTTACATTTATCGTCTGCAAAGCTATGTCGCGTGCTGCGGTATGTGGAGACACTAAAAGCACCTTAGTAGAACACAGAAGAAGCTTCTAAGTTGAAGCAATAGCCAGTAAGAAGTAGTACAATTCAAGTTTTAGTTGTCGATTATTCACTATTTAGCCGGCTTTGGTGGCTTGGACATGACCTAGGACCTTAAGATTTTGCATGAAAGGAGGACTTGCAGCCGCGTTGCACGGGAGAATGTGCAAAGTGTTCATATGTAGTAAAAACCTGAGAAATCCGTCCGTTTACGTCATTTGTTATCGAATCGACTTAAAGCCAGATCGTCACATTGGCCGCTCTTCTGTCTGGAACGGTTACATTTATCGTCTGCAAAGCTATGTCGCGTGCTGCGGTATGCGGACCCACTAAAAGCACCATAGTAGAACACAGAAGAAGCTTCTAAGTTGAAGCAATAGCCAGTAAGAAGTTGTATAATTCAAGTTTTAGTTGTCGATTATTCACTTTTTAGCTGGCTTTGGTGGCTTGGACATGACCTAGGACCTTAAGATTTTGCATGAAAGGAGGACTAGCAGCCGCGTTGCACGGGAGAATGTGAAATGTGTTCATATGTAGTAAAAACCTGAGAGATCCGTCCGTTTTCGTCATTTGTTATCGAAACGACTTAAAGCCAGATCGTCACATTGGCCGTTTTTCTCTCTGAGACGTTTACATTTATCGTCTACAAAGCTATGTCGCGTGCTGCGGTATGCGGAGACACTAAAAGCACCATAGTAGAACACAGAAGAAGCTTCTAAGTTGAAGCAATAGCCAGTAAGAAGTAGTACAATTCAAGTTTTAGTTGTCGATTATTCACTATTTAGCCGGCTATGGTGGCTTGGACATGACCTAAAACCTTAAGATTTTGCATGAAAGGAGTACTTGCAGCCGCGTTGCACGGGAGAATGTGCAAAGTGTTCATATGTAGTAAAAACCTGAGAAATCCGTCCGTTTTCGTCATTTGTTATCGAATCGACTTAAAGCCAGATCGTCACATTGGCCGCCCTTCTGTCTGAGACGGTTACATTTATCGTCTGCAAAGCTATGTCGCGTGCTGCGGTATGTGGAGACACTAAAAGCACCATAGTAGAACACAGAAGAAGCTTCTAAGTTGAAGCAATAGCCAGTAAGAAGTAGTACAATTCAAGTTTTAGTTGTCGATTATTCACTATTTAGCCGGCTTTGGTGGCTTGGACATGACCTAGGACCTTAAGATTTTGCATGAAAGGAGGACTTGCAGCCGCATTGCACGGGAGAATGTGAAAAGTGTTCATATGTAGTAAAAACATGAGAAATCCGTCCGTTTTCGTCATTTGTTATTGAATCGACTTAAAGCCAGATCGTCACTTTGGCCGCTCTTCTGTCTGAAACGGTTACATTTATCGTCTGCAAAGCTATGTTGCGTGCTGCGGTATGCGGAGACACTAAAAGCACCATAGTAGAATACAGGAAAAGCTTCTAAGTTGAAGCAATAGCCAGTAAGAAGTAGTATAATTCAAGTTTAATTGTCGATTATTCACTTTTTAGCCGGCTTTGGTGGCTTGGACATGACCTAGGACCTTAAGATTTTGCATGAAAGGAGAACTAGGAGCCGCGTTGCACGGGAGAATGTGAAATGTGTTCATATGTAGTAAAAACCTGAGAAATCCGTCCATTTTCGTCATTTGTTATCGAATCGACTTAAAGCCAGAACGTCACATTGGCCGCTTTTCTCTCTGAGACGGTTACATTTATCGTCTGCAAAGCTATTTCGCGTGCTGCGGTATGCGGAGACACTAAAAGCACCATAGTAGAACACAGAAGAAGCTTCTACGTTCAAGCGATAGCCAGTAAGAAGCAGTACAATTCAAGTTTTAGTTGTCTATTATTCACTTTTTAGCCGGCTTTGGTGGCTTAGACATTACCTACGACCTTAAGATTTTGCATGAAGGGAGGACCTGCAGCCGCGTTGCACGGGAGATTGTGAAAAGTGTTCATATGTAGTAAAAACCTGAGAAATCCGTCCGTTTTCGTCATTTGTTATCGAATCGGCTTAAAGCCACATCGTCACATTGGCCGCTCTTCTGTCTGAAACGGTTACATTTATCGTCTGCAAAGCTATGTGGCGTGCTGCGGTATGCGGAGACACTAAAAGCACCATAGTAGAACACAGGAGAAGCTTCTAAGTTGACGCAATAGCCAGTAAGAAGTAGTACAATTCAAGTTTTAGTTGTCAGTTATTCACATTTTAGCCGGCTTTGGTGGCTTGGACATGACCTAGGACCTTAAGAATTTGCATGAAAGGAGGACTAGCAGCCGCGTTGCACGGGAGAATGTGAAAAGTGTTCATATGTAGTACAAACCTAAGAAATCCGTCCGTTTTCGTCATTTGTTATCGAATCGACTTAAAGCCAGATCGTCACATTGGCCGCTTTTCTCTCTGAGACGGTTACATTTATCGTCTGCAAAGCTATGTCGCGTGCTCCGGTATGCGGAGACACTAAAAGCACCTTAGTAGAACACAGAAGATGCTTCTAAGTTGAAGCAATAGCCATTAAGAAGTAGTACAATTCAAGTTTTAGTTGTCGATTATTCTTTTTTTAGCCGGCTTTGATGGCTTGGACATGACCTAGGACCTTAAGATTTTGCATGAATGGAGGACTTGCAGCCGCGTTGCACGGGAGAATGTGCAAAGTGTTCATATGTAGTAAAAACCTGAGAAATCCGTCCGTTTACGTCATTTGTTATCGAATCGACTTAAAGCCAGATCGTCACATTGGCCGCTCTTCTGTCTGAAACGGTTACATTTATCGTCTGCAAAGCTATGTCGCGTGCTGCGGTATGCGGAGACACTAAAAGCACCATAGTAGAACACAGAAGAAGCTTCTAAGTTGAAGCAATAGCCAGTAAGAAGTAGTACAATTCAAGTTTTAGTTGTCGATTATTCACTATTTAGCCGGCTTTGGTGGCTTGGACATGACCTAGGACCTTAAGATTTTGCATGAAAGGAGGACTTGCAGCCGCGTTGCACGGGAGAATGTGCAAAGTGTTCATATGTAGTAAAAACATGAGAAATCCGTCCGTTTACGTCATTTGTTATCGAATCGACTTAAAGCCAGATCGTCACATTGGCCGCTCTTCTGTCTGAAACGGTTACATTTATCGTCTGCAAAGCTATGTCGCGTGCTGCGGTATGCGGAGACACTAAAAGCACCATTGTAGAACACAGAAGAAGCTTCTAAGTTGAAGCAATAGCCAGTAAGAAGTAGTACAATTCAAGTTTTAGTTGTCGGTTATTCACATTTTAGCCGGCTTTGGTGGCTTGGACATGACCTAGGACCTTAAGAATTTGCATGAAAGGAGGACTAGCAGCCGCGTTGCACGGGAGAATGTGATAAGTGTTCATATGTTGTAAAAACCTGAGAAATCCGTCCGTTTTCGTCATTTGTTATCGAATCGACTTAAAGCCAGATCGACACATTGGCCGCTTTTCTCTCTGAGACGGTTACATTTATCGTCTGCAAAGCTATGTCGCGTGCTGCGGTATGCGGAGACACTAAAAGCACCTTAGTAGAACACAGAAGATGCTTCTAAGTTGAAGCAATAGCCAGTAAGAAGTAGTACAATTCAAGTTTTAGTTGTCGATTATTCACTATTTAGCCGGCTTTGGTGGCTTGGACATGACCCAGGACCTTAAAATTTTGCATGAAAGGAGGACTTGCAGCCGCGTTGCACGGGAGAATGTGCAAAGTGTTCATATGTAGTAAAAACCTGAGAAATCCGTCCGTTTACGTCATTTGTTATCGAATCGACTTAAAGCCAGATCGTCACATTGGCCGCTCTTCTGTCTGAAACGGTTACATTTATCGTCTGCAAAGCTATGTCGCGTGCTGCGGTATGCGGAGACACTAAAAGCACCATAGTAGAACACAGAAGAAGCTTCTAAGTTGAAGCAATAGCCAGTAAGAAGTAGTACAATTCAAGTTTTACTTGTCGATTATTCACTATTTAGCCGGCTTTGGTTGCTTGGACATGACCTAGGACCTTAAGATTTTGCATGAAAGGAGGACTTGCAGCCGCATTGCACGGGAGAATGTGAAAAGTGTTCATATGTAGTACAAACCTGAGAAATCCGTCCGTTTTCGTCATTTGTTATCGAATCGACTTAAAGCCAGATCGTCACATTGGCCGCTTTTCTCTCTGAGACGGTTACATTTATCGTCTGCAAAGCTATGTCGCGTGCTGCGGTATGCGGAGACACTAAAAGCACCTTAGTAGAACACAGAAGATGCTTCTAAGTTGAAGCAATAGCCAGTAAGAAGTAGTACAATTCAAGTTTTAGTTGTCGATTATTCACTTTTTAGCCGGCTTTGATGGCTTGGACATGACATAGGACCTTAAGATTTTGCATGAATGGAGGACTTGCAGCCGCGTTGCACGGGAGAATGTGCAAAGTGTTCATATGTAGTAAAAACCTGAGAAATCCGTCCGTTTACGTCATTTGTTATCGAATCGACTTAAAGCCAGATCGTCACATTGGCCGCTCTTCTGTCTGAAACGGTTACATTTATCGTCTGCAAAGCTATGTCGCGTGCTGCGGTATGCGGAGACACTAAAAGCACCATAGTAGAACACAGAAGAAGCTTCTAAGTTGAAGCAATAGCCAGTAAGAAGTAGTACAATTCAAGTTTTAGCTGTCGATTATTCACTATTTAGCCGGCTTTGGTTGCTTGGACATGACCTAGGACCTTAAGATTTTGCATGAAAGGAGGACTTGCAGCCGCGTTGCACGGGAGAATGTGCAAAGTGTTCATATGTAGTAAAAACCTGAGAAATCCGTCCGTTTACGTCATTTGTTATCGAATCGACTTAAAGCCAGATCGTCACATTGGCCGCTCTTCTGTCTGAAACGGTTACATTTATCGTCTTTAAAGCTATGTCGCGTGGTGCGGTATGCGGAGACACTAAAAGCACCATAGTAGAACACAGAAGAAGCTTCTAAGTTGAAGCAATAGCCAGTAAGAAGTAGTACAATTCAAGTTTTAGTTGTCGGTTATTCACATTTTAGCCGGCTTTGGTGGCTTGGACATGACCTAGGACCTTAAGAATTTGCATGAAAGGAGGACTAGCAGCCGCGTTGCACGGGAGAATGTGCAAAGAGTTCATATGTAGTAAAAACCTGAGAAATCCGTCCGTTTACGTCATTTGTTATCGAATCGACTTAAAGCCAGATCGTCACTTTGGCCGCTCTTCTGTCTGAAACGGTTACATTTATCGTCTGCAAAGCTATGTCGCGTGCTGCGGTATGCGGAGACACTAAAAGCACCATAGTAGAATACAGGAAAAGCTTCTAAGTTGAAGCAATAGCCAGTAAGAAGTAGTATAATTCAAGTTTAATTGTCGATTATTCACTTTTTAGCCGGCTTTGGTGGCTTGGACATGACCTAGGACCTTAAGATTTTGCATGAAAGGAGGACTAGCAGCCGCGTTGCACGGGAGATTGTGGAAAGTGTTCATATGTAGTACAAACCTGAGAAATCCGTCCGTTTTCGTCATTTGTTATCGAATCGACTTAAAGCCAGATCGTCACATTGGCCGCTTTTCTCTCTGAGACGGTTACATTTATCGTCTGCAAAGCTATTTCGCGTGCTGCGGTATGCGGAGACACTAAAAGCACCATAGTAGAACACAGAAGAAGCTTCTACGTTCAAGCGATAGCCAGTAAGAAGCAGTACAATTCAAGTTTTAGTTGTCGATTATTCACTTTTTAGCCGGCTTTGGTGGCTTAGACATTACCTAAGACCTTAAGATTTTGCATGAAGGGAGGACCTGCAGCCGCGTTGCACGGGAGATTGTGGAAAGTGTTCATATGTAGTAAAAACCTGAGAAATCCGTCCGTTTTCGTCATTTGTTATCGAATCGGCTTAAAGCCACATCGTCACATTGGCCGCTCTTCTGTCTGAAACGGTTACATTTATCGTCTGCAAAGCTATGTCGCGTGCTGCGGTATGCGGAGACACTAAAAGCACCTTAGTAGAACACAGGAGAAGCTTCTAAGTTGAAGCAATAGCCAGTGAGAAGTAGTACAATTCAAGTTTTAGTTGTCGGTTATTCACATTTTAGCCGGCTTTGGTGGCTTGGACATGACCTAGGACCTTTAGAATTTGCATGAAAGGAGGGCTAGCAGCCGCGTTGCACGGGAGATTGTGGAAAGTGTTCATATGTAGTACAAACCTGAGAAATCCGTCCGTTTTCGTCATTTGTTATCGAATCGACTTAAAGCCAGATCGTCACATTGGCCGCTTTTCTCTCTCAGACGGTTACATTTATCGCCTGCAAAGCTATGTCGCGTGCTGCGGTATGCGGAGACACTAAAAGCACCATAGTAGAACACAGAAGATGCTTCTAAGTTGAAGCAATAGCCAGTAAGAAGTAGTACAATTCAAGTTTTAGTTGTCGATTATTCACTTTTTAGCCGGCTTTGATGGCTTGGACATGACCTAGGACCTTAAGATTTTGCATGAAAGGAGGACTTGCAGCCGCGTTGCACGGGAGAATGTGCAAAGTGTTCATATGTAGTAAAAACCTGAGAAATCCGTCCGTTTACGTCATTTGTTATCGAATCGACTTAAAGCCAGATCGCCACATTGGCCGCTCTTCTGTCTGAAACGGTTACATTTATCGTCTGCAAAGCTATGTCGCGTGCTGCGGTATGCGGAGACACTAAAAGCACCATAGTAGAACACAGAAGAAGCTTCTAAGTTGAAGCAATAGCCAGTAAGAAGTAGTACAATTCAAGTTTTAGTTGTCGATTATTCACTATATAGCCGGCTTTGGTGGCTTGGACATGACCCAGGACCTTAAAATTTTGCATGAAAGGAGGACTTGCAGCCGCGTTGCACGGGAGAATGTGCAAAGAGTTCATATGTAGTAAAAACCTGAGAAATCCGTCCGTTTACGTCATTTGTTATCGAATCGACTTAAAGCCAGATCGTCACATTGGCCGCTCTTCTGTCTGAAACGGTTACATTTATCGTCTTTAAAGCTATGTCGCGTGGTGCGGTATGCGGAGACACTAAAAGCACCATAGTAGAACACAGAAGAAGCTTCTAAGTTGAAGCAATAGCCAGTAAGAAGTAGTAGAATTCAAGCTTTAGTTGTCGATTATTCACTAGTTTGCCGGCTTTGGTGGCTTGGACATGACCTAGGACCTTAAGATTTTGCATGAAAGGAGGACTTGCAGCCGCGTTGCACGGGAGAATGTGAAAAGTGTTCATATGTAGTAAAAACCTGAGAAATCCGTCCGTTTTCGTCATTAGTTATTGAATCGACTTAAAGCCAGATCGTCACTTTGGCCGCTCTTCTGTCTGAAACGGTTACATTTATCGTCTGCAAAGCTATGTCGCGTGCTGCGGTATCCGGAGACACTAAAAGCACCATAGTAGAATACAGGAGAAGCTTCTAAGTTGAAGCAATAGCCAGTAAGAAGTAGTATAATTCAAGTTTTAGTTGTCGATTATTCAATTTTTAGCCGGCTTTGGTGGCTTGGACATGACCTAGGACCTTAAGATTTTGCATGAAAGGAGGACTAGCAGCAGCGTTGCACGGGAGAATGTGAAAAGTGTTCATATGTTGTAAAAACCTGAGAAATCCGTCTGTTTTCAACATTTGTTATCATGTCGACTTAGAGCCAGATCGTCATATAGGCCGCTCTTCTCTCTGAAACGGTTACATTTACCGTGTGCAAAGCTATGTCGCGTGCTGCGGTATGCGGAGACACTAAAAGCACCATAGTAGTACACAGAAGAAGCTCCTAAGTTGAAGCAATAGCCAGTAAGATGTAGTACAATTCAAGTTTTAGATGTCGATTATTCACTTTTTTCCGGCTTGGGTGGCTTGGACATGACCTAGGACCTTAAGATTTTGCATGAAAAGAGGACTAGCAGCCGCGTTGCACGGGAGAATGTGAAAAGTGTTCATATGTAGTACAAACCTGAGAAATCCGTCCGTTTTCGTCATTTGTTATCGAATCGACTTAAAGCCAGATCGTCACATTGGCCGCTCTTCTGTCTGAAACGGTTACATTTATCGTTTGCAAAGCTATGTCGCGTGCTGCGGTATGCGGAGACACTAAAAGCACCATAGTAGAACACAAGAGAAGCTTCTAAGTTGAAGCAATAGCCAGTAAGAAGTAGTACAATTCAAGTTTTAGTTGTCGATTATTCACTTTTTAGCCGGCTTTGGTGGCTTGGACATGACCTAGGACCTTAAGATTTTGCATGAGAGGAGGACTTGCAGCCGCGTTGCACGGGAGAATGTGCAAAGTGTTCATATGTAGTAAAAACCTGAGAAATCCGTCCGTTTACGTCATTTGTTATCGAATCGACTTAAAGCCAGATCGTCACATTGGCCGCTCTTCTGTCTGAGACAGTTACATTTATCGTCTGCAAAGCTATGTCGCGTGCTGCGGTATGCGGAGACACTAAAAGCACCATAGTAGAACACAGAAGAAGCTTCTAAGTTGAAGCAATAGCCAGTAAGAAGTAGTACAATTCAAGTTTTAGTTGTCGATTATTCACTTTTTAGCCGGCTTTGGTGGCTTTGACATGACCTAGGACCTTAAGAGTTTGCGTGAAAGGAGGACTTGCAGCCGCGTTGCACGGGAGAATGTGAAAAGTATTCATATGTTGTAAAAACCTGAGAAATCCGTCTGTTTTCAACATTTGTTATCATGTCGACTTAGAGCCAGATCGGCACATAGGCCGCTCTTCTCTTTGAAACGGTTACATTTACCGTGTGCAAAGCTAAGTTGCGTGCTGCGGTATGCGGAGACACTAAAAGCACCATAGTAGTACACAGAAGAAGCTCCTAAGTTGAAGCAATAGCCAGTAAGACGTAGTATAATTCAAGTTTTAGTTGTCGATTATTCACTTTTTAGCCAGCTTTGGTGGCTTGGACATGACGTAGGACCTTAAGATTTTGCATGAAAGGAGGACTAGCAGCCGCGTTGCACGGGAGAATGTGAAATGTGTTCATGTGTAGTAAAAACCTGAGAAATCCGTCCGTTTTCGTCATTTGTTATCGAATCGACTTAAAGCCAGATCGTCACATTCGCCGCTCTTCTGTCTGAAACGGTTACATTTATCGTCTGCAAAGCTATGTCGCGTGCTGCGGTATGCGGAGACACTAAAAGCACCGTAGTAGAACACAGGAGAAGCTTCTAAGTTGAAGCAATAGCCAGTAAGAAGTAGTACAATTCAAGTTTTAGTTGTCGATTATTCACTTTTTAGCCGGCTTTGGTGGCTTGGACATGACCTAGGACCTTAAGATTTTGCATGAAAGGAGGACTTGCAGCCGCGTTGCACGGGAGAATGTGCAAAGTGTTCATATGTAGTAAAAACCTGAGAAATCCGTCCGTTTACGTCATTTGTTATCGAATCGACTTAAAGCCAGATCGTCACATTGGCCGCTCTTCTGTCTGAGACAGTTACATTTATCGTCTGCAAAGCTATGTCGCGTGCTGCGGTATGCGGAGACACTAAAAGCACCATAGTAGAACACAGAAGAAGCTTCTAAGTTGAAGCAATAGCCAGTAAGAAGTAGTACAATTCAAGTTTTAGTTGTCGATTATTCACTTTTTAGCCGGCTTTGGTGGCTTTGACATGACCTAGGACCTTAAGAGTTTGCGTGAAAGGAGGACTTGCAGCCGCGTTGCACGGGAGAATGTGAAAAGTATTCATATGTTGTAAAAACCTGAGAAATCCGTCTGTTTTCAACATTTGTTATCATGTCGACTTAGAGCCAGATCGGCACATAGGCCGCTCTTCTCTTTGAAACGGTTACATTTACCGTGTGCAAAGCTAAGTTGCGTGCTGCGGTATGCGGAGACACTAAAAGCACCATAGTAGTACACATAAGAAGCTCCTAAGTTGAAGCAATAGCCAGTAGGAAGTAGTACAATTCAAGTTTTAGTTGTCGATTATTCACTGTTTTCCGGCTTTGGTGGCTTGGACATGACCTAGGACCTTAAGATTTTGCATGAAAAGAGGACTAGCAGCCGCGTTGCACGGGAGAATGTGAAGAGGGTTCATATGTAGTACAAACCTGAGAATTCCGTCCGTTTTCGTCATTTGTAGTCGAATCGACTTAAAGCCAGATCGTCACATTGGCCGCTCTTCTGTCTGAAACGGTTACATTTATCGTCTGCAAAGCTATGTCGCGTGCTGCGGTATGCGGAGACACTAAAAGCACCATAGTAGAACACAGGAGAAGCTTCTAAGTTGAAGCAATAGCCAGTAAAATGTAGTACAATTCAAGTTTTAGTTGTCGATTATTCACTAGTTAGCCGGATTTGGTGGCTTGGACATGACCTAGGACCTTAAGATTTTGCATGAAAGGAGGACTAGCTGCCGCGTTGCACGGGAGAATGTGAAAAGTGTTCATATGTAGTAAAAACCTGAGAATTCCGTCTGTTTTCGTCATTTGTTATCGAATCGACTTAAAGCCAGATCGTCACATTGGAGGCTCTTCTCTCTGAAACGGTTACATTTATCGTCTGAAAAGCTATGTCGCGTGCTGCGGTATTCGGAGACACTAATAGCACCATAGTAGTACACAGAAGAAGCTTCTAAGTTGAAGCAATATCCAGTAAGAAGTAGTACAATTCAAGTTTTTGTTGTCGATTATTCACTATTTAGCCGGCTTTGGTGGCTTGGACATGACCTAGGACCTTAAGATTTTGCATGATAGGAGGACTTGCAGCCGCGTTGCACGGGAGAATGTGAAAAGTGTTCATGTGTAGTAAAAACCTGAGGAATCCGTCCGTTTACGTCATTTGTTATCGAATCGACGTAAAGCCAGATTGTCTCATTGTCCGCTCCTCTGTCTGAAACGGTTACATTTATCGTCTGCAAAGCTATGTCGCGTGCTGCGGTATGCTGAGACACTAAAAGAACCATAGTAGAACACAGAAGAAGCTTCTAAGTTGAAGCAATAGCCAGTAAGAAGTAGTACAATTCATGTTTCAGTTGTCGATTATTCACTATTTAGCCGGCTTTGGTGGCTTGGACATGACCTAGGACCTTAAGATTTTGCATGAAAGGAGGACTTGCAGCCGCGTTGCACGGGAGAATGTGCAAAGTTTTCATATGTAGTAAAAACCTGAGAAATCCGTCCCTTTACGTCATTTGTTATCGAATCGACTTAAAGCCAGATCGTCACATTGGCCGCTCTTCTGTCTGGAACGGTTACATTTATCGTCTGCAAAGCTATGTCGCGTGCTGCGGTATGCTGAGACACTAAAAGCACCATAGTAGAACACAGAAGAAGCTTCTAAGTTGAAGCAATAGCCAGTAAGAAGTAGTATTATTCAAGTTTTAGTTGTCGATTATTCACTTTTTAGCTGGCTTTGGTGGCTTGGACATGACCTAGGACCTTAAGATTTTGCATGAAAGGAGGACTAGCAGCCGCGTTGCACGGGAGAATGTGAAATGTGTTCATATGTAGTAAAAACCTGAGAGATCCGTACGTTTTCGTCATTTGTTATCGAATCGACTTAAAGCCAGATCGTCACATTGGCCGTTTTTCTCTCTGAGACGGTTACATTTATCGTCTGCAAAGCTATGTCGCGTGCTGCGGTATGCGGAGACACTAAAAGCACGATAGTAGAACACAGAAGAAGCTTCTAAGTTGAAGCAAAAGCCAGTAAGAAGTAGTACAATTCAAGTTTTAGTTGTCGATTATTCACTATTTAGCCGGCTTTTGTGGCTTAAACATGACCTAGGACCTTAAGATTTTGCATGAAAGGAGGACTTGCAGCCGCGTTGCACGGGAGAATGTGCAAAGTGTTCATATGTAGTAAAAACCTGAGAAATCCGTCCGTTTTCGTCATTTGTTATCGAATCGACTTAAAGCCACATCGTCACATTGGCCGCTCTTCTGTCTGAAACGGTTACATTTATCGTCTGCAAAGCTATGTCGCGTGCTGCGGTATGCGGAGACACTAAAAGCACCATAGTAGAACACAGGAGAAGCTTCTAAGTTGAGGCAATAGCCAGTAAAAAGTAGTACCATTCAAGTTTTAGTTGTCGATTATTCAATTTTTAGCCGGATTTGGTGGCTTGGACATGACCTAGGACCTTAAGATTTTGCATGAAAGGAGGACTAGCTGCCGCGTTGCACGGGAGAATGTGAAAAGTGTTCATGTGTAATAAAAACCTGAGGAATCCGTCCGTTTACGTCATTTGTTATCGAATCGACGTAAAGCCAGATTTTCACATTGGCCGCTCCTCTGTCTGAAACGGTTACATTTATCGTCTGCAAAGCTATGTCGCGTGCTGCGGTATGCGGAGACACTAAAAGCACCATAGTAGAACACAGAAGAAGCTTCTAAGTTGAAGCAATAGCCAGTAAGAAGTAGTACAATTCAAGTTTTAGTTGTCGATTATTCACTATTTAGCCGGATTTGGTGGCTTGGACATGACCTAGGACCTTAAGATTTTGCATGAAAGGAGGACTTGCAGCCGCGTTGCACGGGAGAATGTGCAAAGTTTTCATATGTAGTAAAAACCTGAGAAATCCGTCCGTTTACGTCATTTGTTATCGAATCGACTTAAAGCCAGATCGTCACATTGGCCGCTCTTCTGTCTGGAACGGTTACATTTATCGTCTGCAAAGCTATGTCGCGTGCTGCGGTTTGCGGAGACACTAAAAGCACCATAGTAGAACACAGAAGAAGCTTCTAAGTTGAAGCAATAGCCAGTAAGAAGTAGTATAATTCAAGTTTTAGTTGTCGATTATTCACTTTTTAGCTGGCTTTGGTGGCTTGGACATGACCTAGGACCTTAAGATTTTGCATGAAAGGGGGAATAGCAGCCGCGTTGCACGGGAGAATGTGAAATGTGTTCATATGTAGTAAAAACCTGAGAGATCCGTACGTTTTCGTCATTTGTTATCGAATCGACTTAAAGCCAGATCGTCACATTGGCCGTTTTTCTCTCTGAGACGGTTACATTTATCGTCTGCAAAGCTATGTCGCGTGCTGCGGTATGCGGAGACACTAAAAGCACCATAGTAGAACACAGAAGAAGCTTCTAAGTTGAAGCAATAGCCAGTAAGAAGTAGTACAATTCAAGTTTTAGTTGTCGATTATTCACTAGTTAGCCGGCTTTAGTGGCTTGGACATGACCTAGGACCTTAAGATTTTGCATGAAAGGAGGACTTGCAGCCGCGTTGCACGGGAGAATGTGAAATGTGTTCATGTGTAGTAAAAACCTGAGAAATCCGTCCGTTTTCGTCATTTGTTATCGAATCGACTTAAAGCCAGATCGTCACATTCGCCGCTCTTCTGTCTGAAACGGTTACATTTATCGTCTGCAAAGCTATGTCGCGTGCTGCGGTATGCGGAGACACTCAAGGCAAAATAGTAGAACAGAGGAGAAGCTCCTAAGTTGAAGCAATAGCCAGTAAGAAGTAGTACAATTCAAGTTTTAGTTGTCGATTATTCACTTTTTTCCGGCTTTGGTGGCTTGGACATGACCTAGGACCTTAAGATTTTGCATGAAAGGAGGGCTAACAGCCGCGTTGCACGGGAGAATGTGAAAAGTGTTCATATGTTGTAAAAACCTGAGAAATCCGTGTGTTTTCAACATTTGTGATCATGTCGACTTAGAGCCAGATCGTCATATAGGCCGCTCTTCAATCTGAAACGGTTACATTTACCGTGTGCAAAGTTATGTCGCGTGCTGCGGTATGCGGAGACACTAAAAGCACCATAGTAGTACACAGAAGAAGCTCCTAAGTTGAAGCAATAGCCAGTAAGAAGTAGTACAATTCAAGTTTTAGTTGTCGATTATTCACTTTTTTCCGGCTTTGGTGGCTTGGACATGACCTAGGTCCTTAAGATTTTGCATGAAAAGAGGACTAGCAGCCGCGTTGCACGCGAGAATGTGAAAAGTGTTCATATGTAGTACAAACCTGAGAAATCCGTCCGTTTTCGTCATTTGTTATCGAATCGACTTAAAGCCAGATCGTCACATTGGCCGCTCTTCTGTCTGAAACGGTTACATTTATCGTCTGCAAAGCTATGTCGCGTGCTGCGGTATGCGGAGACACTAAAAGCACCATAGTAGTACACAGAAGAAGCTTCTAAGTTGAAGCAATATCCAGTAAGAAGTAGTACAATTCAAGTTTTAGTTGTCGATTATTCACTATTTAGCCCTCTTTGGTGGCTTGGACATGACCTAGGACCTTAAGATTTTGCATGAAAGGAGGACTTGCAGCCGCGTTGCACGGGAGAATGTGCAAAGTGTTCATATGTAGTAAAAACCTGAGAAATCCGACCGTTTACGTCATTTGTTATCGAATCGACTTAAAGCCAGATCGTCACATTGGCCGCTCTTCTGTCTGACACATTTACATTTATCGACTGCAAAGCTATGTCGCGTGCTGCGGTATGCGGAGACACTAAAAGCACCATAGTAGAACACAGAAGAAGCTTCTAAGTTGAAGCAATAGCCAGTAAGAAGTAGTACAATTCAAGTTTTAGTTGTCGATTATTCACTTTTTAGCCGGCTTTGGTGGCTTGGACATGACCTAGGAACTTAAGAGTTTGCGTGAAAGGAGGACTTGCAGCCGCGTTGCACGGGAGAATGTGAAAAGTGTTCATATGTTGTAAAAACCTGAGAAATCCGTCTGTTTTCAACATTTGTTATCATGTCGACTTAGAGCCAGATCGGCACATAGGCCGCTCTTCTCCCTGAAACGGTTACATTTACCGTGTGCAAAGCTATGTTGCGTGCTGCGGTATGCGGAGACACTAAAAGCACCATAGTAGTACACAGAAGAAGCTCCTAAGTTGAAGCAATAGCCAGTAAGAAGTAGTACAATTCAAGTTTTAGTTGTCGATTATCACTGTTTTCCGGCTTTGGTGGCTTGGACATGTCCTAGGACCTTAAGATTTTGCATGAAAAGAGGACTAGCAGCCGCGTTGCACGGGAGAATGTGAAAAGTGTTCATATGTAGTACAAACCTGAGGAATCCGTCCGTTTACGTCATTTGTTATCGAATCGACTTAAAGCCAGATTGTCACATTTTCCGCTCTTCTGTCTGAAACGGTTACATTTATCGCCTGCAAAGCTATGTCGCGTGCTGCGGTATGCGGAGACACTAAAAGCACCATAGTAGAACACAGAAGAAGCTTCTAAGTTGAAGCAATAGCCAGTAAGAAGTAGTACAATTCAAGTTTTAGTTGTCGATTATTCACTATTTAGCCGGCTTTGGTGGCTTGGACATGACTTAGGACCTTAAGATTTTGCATGAAAGGAGGACTTGCGGCCGCGTTGCACGGGAAAATGTGCAAAGTGTTCATATGTAGTAAAAACCTGAGAAATCCGTCCGTTTACGTCATTTGTTATCGAATCGACTTAAAGCCAGATCGTCACATTGGCCGCTCTTCTGTCTGGAACGGTTACATTTATCGTCTGCAAAGCTATGTCGCGTGCTGCGGTATGCGGAGACACTAAAAGCACCATAGTAGAACACAGAAGAAGCTTCTACGTTCAAGCGATAGCCAGTAAGAAGCAGTACAATTCAAGTTTTAGTTGTCGATTATTCACTTTTTAGCCGGCTTTGGTGGCTTGGACATTACCTACGACCTTAAGATTTTGCATGAAGGGAGGACCTGCAGCCGCGTTGCACGGGAGATTGTGGAAAGTGTTCATATATAGTAAAAACCTGAGAAATCCGTCCGTTTTCGTCATTTGTTATCGAATCGACTTAAAGCCACATCGTCACATTTCCGCACTTCTGTCTGAAACGGTTACATTTATCGTCTGCAAAGCTATGTCGCGTGCTGCGGTATGCGGAGACACTAAAAGCACCATAGTAGAACACAGAAGAAGCTTCTAAGTTGATGTAATAGCCAGTAAGAAGTAGTACAATTCAAGTTTTGGTTATCGATTATTGACTTTTTAGCTGGCTTTGGTGCCTTATACATGAGCTAGGACCTTAACATTTTGCATGAAAGGAGGACTAGCAGCCGAAGTGCACGGGAGAATGTGAAATGTGTTCATATGTAGTAAAAACCTGAGAAATCCGTCCGTTTTCGTCATTTGTTATCGAATCGACTTAAAGCCAGATCGTCACATTGGTCGCTTTTCTCTCTGAGACGGTTACATTTATCGTCTGCAAAGCTATGTCGCGTGCTGCGGTACACGGAGACACTAAAAGCACCGTAGTAGAACACAGAAGAAGCTTCTAAGTTGAAGCAATGGCCAGTAAGAAGTAGTACAATTCAAGTTTTAGTTGTCGATTATTAACTTTTTAGCCGGCTTTGGTGGCTTGGACATGACCTAGGACCTTAAGAGTTTGCGTGAAAGGAGGACTTGCAGCCGCGTTGCACGGGAGAATGTGAAAAGTGTTCATATGTAGTAAAAACCTGAGAAATCCGTCCGTTTTCGTCATTTGTTATCGAATCGACTTAAAGCCAGATCGTCACATTCGCCGCTTTTTTCTCTGAGACGGTTACATTTATCGTCTGCAAAGCTATGTCGCGTGTTGCGGTATGCGGAGACATTAAAAGCACCGTAGTATAACACAGAAGAAGCTTCTAAGTAGAAGTAATAGCCAGTAAGAAGTAGTACAATTCAAGTTTTAGTTGTCGATTATTCACTTTTTAGCCGGCTTTGGTGGCTTGGACATGACCTAGGACCTTAAGATTTTGCATGAAAGGAGGACTAGCAGCCGCGTTGCACGGGAGAATGTGAAATGTGTTCATATGTAGTACAAACCAGAGAAATCCGTCAGTTTTCGTCATTTGTTATCGAATCGACTTAAAGCCAGATCGTCACATTGGCCGCTTTTCTCTCTGAAATGGTTACATTTATCGTCTGCAAAGTTATGTCGCGTGGTGCGGTATGCGGAGACACTAAAAGCACCATAGTAGAACACAGAAGAAGCTTCTAAGTTGAAGCAATAGCCAGTAAGAAGTTGTACAATTCAAGTTTTAGTTGTCGATTATTCACTTTTTATCCGGCTTTGGTGGCTTGGACATGACCTAGGACCTTACGATTTTGCATGAAAGGAGGACTTGCAGCCGCGTTGCACGGGAGAATGTGAAAAGTGTTCATATGTAGTAAAAACCTGAGAAATCCGACCGTTTACGTCATTTGTTATCGAATCGACTTAAAGCCAGATCGTCACATTGGCCGCTCTTCTGTCTGACACATTTACATTTATCGACTGCAAAGCTATGTCGCGTGCTGCGGTATGCGGAGACACTAAAAGCACCATAGTAGAACACAGAAGAAGCTTCTAAGTTGAAGCAATAGCCAGTAAGAAGTAGTACAATTCAAGTTTTAGTTGTCGATTATTCACTTTTTAGCCGGCTTTGGTGGCTTGGACATGACCTAGGAACTTAAGAGTTTGCGTGAAAGGAGGACTTGCAGCCGCGTTGCACGGGAGAATGTGAAAAGTGTTCATATGTTGTAAAAACCTGAGAAATCCGTCTGTTTTCAACATTTGTTATCATGTCGACTTAGAGCCAGATCGGCACATAGGCCGCTCTTCTCTCTGAAACGGTTACATTTACCGTGTGCAAAGCTATGTTGCGTGCTGCGGTATGCGGAGACACTAAAAGCACCATAGTAGTACACAGAAGAAGCTCCTAAGTTGAAGCAATAGCCAGTAAGAAGTAGTACAATTCAAGTTTTAGTTGTCGATTATCACTGTTTTCCGGCTTTGGTGGCTTGGACATGTCCTAGGACCTTAAGATTTTGCATGAAAAGAGGACTAGCAGCCGCGTTGCACGGGAGAATGTGAAAAGTGTTCATATGTAGTACAAACCTGAGGAATCCGTCCGTTTACGTAATTTGTTATCGAATCGACTTAAAGCCAGATTGTCACATTTTCCGCTCTTCTGTCTGAAACGGTTACATTTATCGCCTGCAAAGCTATGTCGCGTGCTGCGGTATGCGGAGACACTAAAAGCACCATAGTAGAACACAGAAGAAGCTTCTAAGTTGAAGCAATAGCCAGTAAGAAGTAGTACAATTCAAGTTTTAGTTGTCGATTATTCACTATTTAGCCGGCTTTGGTGGCTTGGACATGACTTAGGACCTTAAGATTTTGCATGAAAGGAGGACTTGCGGCCGCGTTGCACGGGAGAATGTGCAAAGTGTTCATATGTAGTAAAAACCTGAGAAATCCGTCCGTTTACGTCATTTGTTATCGAATCGACTTAAAGCCAGATCGTCACATTGGCCGCTCTTCTGTCTGGAACGGTTACATTTATCGTCTGCAAAGCTATGTCGCGTGCTGCGGTATGCGGAGACACTAAAAGCACCATAGTAGAACACAGAAGAAGCTTCTACGTTCAAGCGATAGCCAGTAAGAAGCAGTACAATTCAAGTTTTAGTTGTCGATTATTCACTTTTTAGCCGGCTTTGGTGGCTTGGACATTACCTACGACCTTAAGATTTTGCATGAAGGGAGGACCTGCAGCCGCGTTGCACGGGAGATTGTGGAAAGTGTTCATATATAGTAAAAACCTGAGAAATCCGTCCGTTTTCGTCATTTGTTATCGAATCGACTTAAAGCCACATCGTCACATATCCGCACTTCTGTCTGAAACGGTTACATTTATCGTCTGCAAAGCTATGTCGCGTGCTGCGGTATGCGGAGACACTAAAAGCACCATAGTAGAACACAGAAGAAGCTTCTAAGTTGATGTAATAGCCAGTAAGAAGTAGTACAATTCAAGTTTTGGTTATCGATTATTGACTTTTTAGCTGGCTTTGGTGCCTTATACATGAGCTAGGACCTTAACATTTTGCATGAAAGGAGGACTAGCAGCCGAAGTGCACGGGAGAATGTGAAATGTGTTCATATGTAGTAAAAACCTGAGAAATCCGTCCGTTTTCGTCATTTGTTATCGAATCGACTTAAAGCCAGATCGTCACATTGGTCGCTTTTCTCTCTGAGACGGTTACATTTATCGTCTGCAAAGCTATGTCGCGTGCTGCGGTACACGGAGACACTAAAAGCACCGTAGTAGAACACAGAAGAAGCTTCTAAGTTGAAGCAATAGCCAGTAAGAAGTAGTACAATTCAAGTTTTAGTTGTCGATTATTAACTTTTTAGCCGGCTTTGGTGGCTTGGACATGACCTAGGACCTTAAGAGTTTGCGTGAAAGGAGGACTTGCAGCCGCGTTGCACGGGAGAATGTGAAAAGTGTTCATATGTAGTAAAAACCTGAGAAATCCGTCCGTTTTCGTCATTTGTTATCGAATCGACTTAAAGCCAGATCGTCACATTCGCCGCTTTTTTCTCTGAGACGGTTACATTTATCGTCTGCAAAGCTATGTCGCGTGTTGCGGTATGCGGAGACATTAAAAGCACCGTAGTATAACACAGAAGAAGCTTCTAAGTAGAAGTAATAGCCAGTAAGAAGTAGTACAATTCAAGTTTTAGTTGTCGATTATTCACTTTTTAGCCGGCTTTGGTGGCTTGGACATGACCTAGGACCTTACGATTTTGCATGAAAGGAGGACTAGCAGCCGCGTTGCACGGGAGAATGTGAAATGTGTTCATATGTAGTACAAACCAGAGAAATCCGTCAGTTTTCGTCATTTGTTATCGAATCGACTTAAAGCCAGATCGTCACATTGGCCGCTTTTCTCTCTGAAATGGTTACATTTATCGTCTGCAAAGTTATGTCGCGTGGTGCGGTATGCTGAGACACTAAAAGCACCATAGTAGAACACAGAAAAAGCTTCTAAGTTGAAGCAATAGCCAGTAAGAAGTAGTATTATTCAAGTTTTAGTTGTCGATTATTCACTTTTTAGCTGGCTTTGGTGGCTTGGACATGACCTAGGACCTTAAGATTTTGCATGAAAGGAGGACTAGCAGCCGCGTTGCACGGGAGAATGTGAAATGTGTTCATATGTAGTAAAAACCTGAGAGATCCGTACGTTTTCGTCATTTGTTATCGAATCGACTTAAAGCCAGATCGTCACATTGGCCGTTTTTCTCTCTGAGACGGTTACATTTATCGTCTGCAAAGCTATGTCGCGTGCTGCGGTATGCGGAGACACTAAAAGCACCATAGTAGAACACAGAAGAAGCTTCTAAGTTGAAGCAATAGCCAGTAAGAAGTAGTACAATTCAAGTTTTAGTTGTCGATTATTCACTATTTAGCCGGCTTTTGTGGCTTAAACATGACCTAGGACCTTAAGATTTTGCATGAAAGGAGGACTTGCAGCCGCGTTGCACGGGAGAATGTGCAAAGTGTTCATATGTAGTAAAAACCTGAGAAATCCGTCCGTTTTCGTCATTTGTTATCGAATCGACTTAAAGCCACATCGTCACATTGGCCGCTCTTCTGTCTGAAACGGTTACATTTATCGTCTGCAAAGCTATGTCGCGTGCTGCGGTATGCGGAGACACTAAAAGCACCATAGTAGAACACAGGAGAAGCTTCTAAGTTGAGGCAATAGCCAGTAAAAAGTAGTACCATTCAAGTTTTAGTTGTCGATTATTCAATTTTTAGCCGGATTTGGTGGCTTGGACATGACCTAGGACCTTAAGATTTTGCATGAAAGGAGGACTAGCTGCCGCGTTGCACGGGAGAATGTGAAAAGTGTTCATGTGTAATAAAAACCTGAGGAATCCGTCCGTTTACGTCATTTGTTATCGAATCGACGTAAAGCCAGATTTTCACATTGGCCGCTCCTCTGTCTGAAACGGTTACATTTATCGTCTGCAAAGCTATGTCGCGTGCTGCGGTATGCGGAGACACTAAAAGCACCATAGTAGAACACAGAAGAAGCTTCTAAGTTGAAGCAATAGCCAGTAAGAAGTAGTACAATTCAAGTTTTAGTTGTCGATTATTCACTATTTAGCCGGATTTGGTGGCTTGGACATGACCTAGGACCTTAAGATTTTGCATGAAAGGAGGACTTGCAGCCGCGTTGCACGGGAGAATGTGCAAAGTTTTCATATGTAGTAAAAACCTGAGAAATCCGTCCGTTTACGTCATTTGTTATCGAATCGACTTAAAGCCAGATCGTCACATTGGCCGCTCTTCTGTCTGGAACGGTTACATTTATCGTCTGCAAAGCTATGTCGCGTGCTGCGGTTTGCGGAGACACTAAAAGCACCATAGTAGAACACAGAAGAAGCTTCTAAGTTGAAGCAATAGCCAGTAAGAAGTAGTATAATTCAAGTTTTAGTTGTCGATTATTCACTTTTTAGCTGGCTTTGGTGGCTTGGACATGACCTAGGACCTTAAGATTTTGCATGAAAGGGGGAATAGCAGCCGCGTTGCACGGGAGAATGTGAAATGTGTTCATATGTAGTAAAAACCTGAGAGATCCGTACGTTTTCGTCATTTGTTATCGAATCGACTTAAAGCCAGATCGTCACATTGGCCGTTTTTCTCTCTGAGACGGTTACATTTATCGTCTGCAAAGCTATGTCGCGTGCTGCGGTATGCGGAGACACTAAAAGCACCATAGTAGAACACAGAAGAAGCTTCTAAGTTGAAGCAATAGCCAGTAAGAAGTAGTACAATTCAAGTTTTAGTTGTCGATTATTCACTAGTTAGCCGGCTTTGGTGGCTTGGACATGACCTAGGACCTTAAGATTTTGCATGAAAGGAGGACTTGCAGCCGCGTTGCACGGGAGAATGTGAAATGTGTTCATGTGTAGTAAAAACCTGAGAAATCCGTCCGTTTTCGTCATTTGTTATCGAATCGACTTAAAGCCAGATCGTCACATTCGCCGCTCTTCTGTCTGAAACGGTTACATTTATCGTCTGCAAAGCTATGTCGCGTGCTGCGGTATGCGGAGACACTAAAGGCAAAATAGTAGAACAGAGGAGAAGCTCCTAAGTTGAAGCAATAGCCAGTAAGAAGTAGTACAATTCAAGTTTTTTTGTCGATTACTCACTTTTTAGCCGGCTTTGGTGTCTTGGACATGACATAGGACCTTAAGATTTTGCATGAAAGGAGGACTAGCAGCCGCGTTGCCGGGAGAATGTGAAAAGTGTTCATATGAAGAAAAAACCTTAGAAATGCGTCTGTTTTCGTCATTTGTTATCATGTCGACTTAGAGCCAGATCGTCACATTGGCCTCTCTTCTCTCTGAAACGGTTACATTTATCGTCTGAAAAGCTATGTCGCGTGCTGCGGTATGCGGAGACACTAAAAGCACCATAGTAGTACACAGAAGAAGCTCCTAAGTTGAAGCAATAGCCAGTAAGAAGTAGTACAATTCAAGTTTTAGTTGTCGATTATTCACTTTTTTCCGGCTTTGGTGGCTTGGACATGACCTAGGTCCTTAAGATTTTGCATGAAAAGAGGACTAGCAGCCGCGTTGCACGCGAGAATGTGAAAAGTGTTCATATGTAGTACAAACCTGAGAAATCCGTCCGTTTTCGTCATTTGTTATCGAATCGACTTAAAGCCAGATCGTCACATTGGCCGCTCTTCTGTCTGAAACGGTTACATTTATCGTCTGCAAAGCTATGTCGCGTGCTGCGGTATGCGGAGACACTAAAAGCACCATAGTAGTACACAGAAGAAGCTTCTAAGTTGAAGCAATATCCAGTAAGAAGTAGTACAATTCAAGTTTTAGTTGTCGATTATTCACTATTTAGCCCTCTTTGGTGGCTTGGACATGACCTAGGACCTTAAGATTTTGCATGAAAGGAGGACTTGCAGCCGCGTTGCACGGGAGAATGTGCAAAGTGTTCATATGTAGTAAAAACCTGAGAAATCCGACCGTTTACGTCATTTGTTATCGAATCGACTTAAAGCCAGATCGTCACATTGGCCGCTCTTCTGTCTGACACATTTACATTTATCGACTGCAAAGCTATGTCGCGTGCTGCGGTATGCGGAGACACTAAAAGCACCATAGTAGAACACAGAAGAAGCTTCTAAGTTGAAGCAATAGCCAGTAAGAAGTAGTACAATTCAAGTTTTAGTTGTCGATTATTCACTTTTTAGCCGGCTTTGGTGGCTTGGACATGACCTAGGAACTTAAGAGTTTGCGTGAAAGGAGGACTTGCAGCCGCGTTGCACGGGAGAATGTGAAAAGTGTTCATATGTTGTAAAAACCTGAGAAATCCGTCTGTTTTCAACATTTGTTATCATGTCGACTTAGAGCCAGATCGGCACATAGGCCGCTCTTCTCTCTGAAACGGTTACATTTACCGTGTGCAAAGCTATGTTGCGTGCTGCGGTATGCGGAGACACTAAAAGCACCATAGTAGTACACAGAAGAAGCTCCTAAGTTGAAGCAATAGCCAGTAAGAAGTAGTACAATTCAAGTTTTAGTTGTCGATTATCACTGTTTTCCGGCTTTGGTGGCTTGGACATGTCCTAGGACCTTAAGATTTTGCATGAAAAGAGGACTAGCAGCCGCGTTGCACAGGAGAATGTGAAAAGTGTTCATATGTAGTACAAACCTGAGGAATCCGTCCGTTTACGTCATTTGTTATCGAATCGACTTAAAGCCAGATTGTCACATTTTCCGCTCTTCTGTCTGAAACGGTTACATTTATCGCCTGCAAAGCTATGTCGCGTGCTGCGGTATGCGGAGACACTAAAAGCACCATAGTAGAACACAGAAGAAGCTTCTAAGTTGAAGCAATAGCCAGTAAGAAGTAGTACAATTCAAGTTTTAGTTGTCGATTATTCACTATTTAGCCGGCTTTGGTGGCTTGGACATGACTTAGGACCTTAAGATTTTGCATGAAAGGAGGTCTTGCGGCCGCGTTGCACGGGAGAATGTGCAAAGTGTTCATATGTAGTAAAAACCTGAGAAATCCGTCCGTTTACGTCATTTGTTATCGAATCGACTTAAAGCCAGATCGTCACATTGGCCGCTCTTCTGTCTGGAACGGTTACATTTATCGTCTGCAAAGCTATGTCGCGTGCTGCGGTATGCGGAGACACTAAAAGCACCATAGTAGAACACAGAAGAAGCTTCTACGTTCAAGCGATAGCCAGTAAGAAGCAGTACAATTCAAGTTTTAGTTGTCGATTATTCACTTTTTAGCCGGCTTTGGTGGCTTGGACATTACCTACGACCTTAAGATTTTGCATGAAGGGAGGACCTGCAGCCGCGTTGCACGGGAGATTGTGGAAAGTGTTCATATATAGTAAAAACCTGAGAAATCCGTCCGTTTTCGTCATTTGTTATCGAATCGACTTAAAGCCACATCGTCACATTTCCGCACTTCTGTCTGAAACGGTTACATTTATCGTCTGCAAAGCTATGTCGCGTGCTGCGGTATGCGGAGACACTAAAAGCACCATAGTAGAACACAGAAGAAGCTTCTAAGTTGATGTAATAGCCAGTAAGAAGTAGTACAATTCAAGTTTTGGTTATCGATTATTGACTTTTTAGCTGGCTTTGGTGCCTTATACATGAGCTAGGACCTTAACATTTTGCATGAAAGGAGGACTAGCAGCCGAAGTGCACGGGAGAATGTGAAATGTGTTCATATGTAGTAAAAACCTGAGAAATCCGTCCGTTTTCGTCATTTGTTATCGAATCGACTTAAAGCCAGATCGTCACATTGGTCGCTTTTCTCTCTGAGACGGTTACATTTATCGTCTGCAAAGCTATGTCGCGTGCTGCGGTACACGGAGACACTAAAAGCACCGTAGTAGAACACAGAAGAAGCTTCTAAGTTGAAGCAATAGCCAGTAAGAAGTAGTACAATTCAAGTTTTAGTTGTCGATTATTAACTTTTTAGCCGGCTTTGGTGGCTTGGACATGACCTAGGACCTTAAGAGTTTGCGTGAAAGGAGGACTTGCAGCCGCGTTGCACGGGAGAATGTGAAAAGTGTTCATATGTAGTAAAAACCTGAGAAATCCGTCCGTTTTCGTCATTTGTTATCGAATCGACTTAAAGCCAGATCGTCACATTCGCCGCTTTTTTCTCTGAGACGGTTACATTTATCGTCTGCAAAGCTATGTCGCGTGTTGCGGTATGCGGAGACATTAAAAGCACCGTAGTATAACACAGAAGAAGCTTCTAAGTAGAAGTAATAGCCAGTAAGAAGTAGTACAATTCAAGTTTTAGTTGTCGATTATTCACTTTTTAGCCGGCTTTGGTGGCTTGGACATGACCTAGGACCTTAAGATTTTGCATGAAAGGAGGACTAGCAGCCGCGTTGCACGGGAGAATGTGAAATGTGTTCATATGTAGTACAAACCAGAGAAATCCGTCAGTTTTCGTCATTTGTTATCGAATCGACTTAAAGCCAGATCGTCACATTGGCCGCTTTTCTCTCTGAAATGGTTACATTTATCGTCTGCAAAGTTATGTCGCGTGGTGCGGTATGCGGAGACACTAAAAGCACCATAGTAGAACACAGAAGAAGCTTCTAAGTTGAAGCAATAGCCAGTAAGAAGTTGTACAATTCAAGTTTTAGTTGTCGATTATTCACTTTTTATCCGGCTTTGGTGGCTTGGACATGACCTAGGACCTTACGATTTTGCATGAAAGGAGGACTTGCAGCCGCGTTGCACGGGAGAATGTGAAAAGTGTTCATATGTAGTAAAAACCTGAGAAATCCGACCGTTTACGTCATTTGTTATCGAATCGACTTAAAGCCAGATCGTCACATTGGCCGCTCTTCTGTCTTACACATTTACATTTATCGACTGCAAAGCTATGTCGCGTGCTGCGGTATGCGGAGACACTAAAAGCACCATAGTAGAACACAGAAGAAGCTTCTAAGTTGAAGCAATAGCCAGTAAGAAGTAGTACAATTCAAGTTTTAGTTGTCGATTATTCACTTTTTAGCCGGCTTTGGTGGCTTGGACATGACCTAGGAACTTAAGAGTTTGCGTGAAAGGAGGACTTGCAGCCGCGTTGCACGGGAGAATGTGAAAAGTGTTCATATGTTGTAAAAACCTGAGAAATCCGTCTGTTTTCAACATTTGTTATCATGTCGACTTAGAGCCAGATCGGCACATAGGCCGCTCTTCTCTCTGAAACGGTTACATTTACCGTGTGCAAAGCTATGTTGCGTGCTGCGGTATGCGGAGACACTAAAAGCACCATAGTAGTACACAGAAGAAGCTCCTAAGTTGAAGCAATAGCCAGTAAGAAGTAGTACAATTCAAGTTTTAGTTGTCGATTATCACTGTTTTCCGGCTTTGGTGGCTTGGACATGTCCTAGGACCTTAAGATTTTGCATGAAAAGAGGACTAGCAGCCGCGTTGCACGGGAGAATGTGAAAAGTGTTCATATGTAGTACAAACCTGAGGAATCCGTCCGTTTACGTCATTTGTTATCGAATCGACTTAAAGCCAGATTGTCACATTTTCCGCTCTTCTGTCTGAAACGGTTACATTTATCGCCTGCAAAGCTATGTCGCGTGCTGCGGTATGCGGAGACACTAAAAGCACCATAGTAGAACACAGAAGAAGCTTCTAAGTTGAAGCAATAGCCAGTAAGAAGTAGTACAATTCAAGTTTTAGTTGTCGATTATTCACTATTTAGCCGGCTTTGGTGGCTTGGACATGACTTAGGACCTTAAGATTTTGCATGAAAGGAGGACTTGCGGCCGCGTTGCACGGGAGAATGTGCAAAGTGTTCATATGTAGTAAAAACCTGAGAAATCCGTCCGTTTACGTCATTTGTTATCGAATCGACTTAAAGCCAGATCGTCACATTGGCCGCTCTTCTGTCTGGAACGGTTACATTTATCGTCTGCAAAGCTATGTCGCGTGCTGCGGTATGCGGAGACACTAAAAGCACCATAGTAGAACACAGAAGAAGCTTCTACGTTCAAGCGATAGCCAGTAAGAAGCAGTACAATTCAAGTTTTAGTTGTCGATTATTCACTTTTTAGCCGGCTTTGGTGGCTTGGACATTACCTACGACCTTAAGATTTTGCATGAAGGGAGGACCTGCAGCCGCGTTGCACGGGAGATTGTGGAAAGTGTTCATATATAGTAAAAACCTGAGAAATCCGTCCGTTTTCGTCATTTGTTATCGAATCGACTTAAAGCCACATCGTCACATTTCCGCACTTCTGTCTGAAACGGTTACATTTATCGTCTGCAAAGCTATGTCGCGTGCTGCGGTATGCGGAGACACTAAAAGCACCATAGTAGAACACAGAAGAAGCTTCTAAGTTGATGTAATAGCCAGTAAGAAGTAGTACAATTCAAGTTTTGGTTATCGATTATTGACTTTTTAGCTGGCTTTGGTGCCTTATACATGAGCTAGGACCTTAACATTTTGCATGAAAGGAGGACTAGCAGCCGAAGTGCACGGGAGAATGTGAAATGTGTTCATATGTAGTAAAAACCTGAGAAATCCGTCCGTTTTCGTCATTTGTTATCGAATCGACTTAAAGCCAGATCGTCACATTGGTCGCTTTTCTCTCTGAGACGGTTACATTTATCGTCTGCAAAGCTATGTCGCGTGCTGCGGTACACGGAGACACTAAAAGCACCGTAGTAGAACACAGAAGAAGCTTCTAAGTTGAAGCAATAGCCAGTAAGAAGTAGTACAATTCAAGTTTTAGTTGTCGATTATTAACTTTTTAGCCGGCTTTGGTGGCTTGGACATGACCTAGGACCTTAAGAGTTTGCGTGAAAGGAGGACTTGCAGCCGCGTTGCACGGGAGAATGTGAAAAGTGTTCATATGTAGTAAAAACCTGAGAAATCCGTCCGTTTTCGTCATTTGTTATCGAATCGACTTAAAGCCAGATCGTCACATTCGCCGCTTTTTTCTCTGAGACGGTTACATTTATCGTCTGCAAAGCTATGTCGCGTGTTGCGGTATGCGGAGACATTAAAAGCACCGTAGTATAACACAGAAGAAGCTTCTAAGTAGAAGTAATAGCCAGTAAGAAGTAGTACAATTCAAGTTTTAGTTGTCGATTATTCACTTTTTAGCCGGCTTTGGTGGCTTGGACATGACCTAGGACCTTAAGATTTTGCATGAAAGGAGGACTAGCAGCCGCGTTGCACGGGAGAATGTGAAATGTGTTCATATGTAGTACAAACCAGAGAAATCCGTCAGTTTTCGTCATTTGTTATCGAATCGACTTAAAGCCAGATCGTCACATTGGCCGCTTTTCTCTCTGAAATGGTTACATTTATCGTCTGCAAAGTTATGTCGCGTGGTGCGGTATGCGGAGACACTAAAAGCACCATAGTAGAACACAGAAGAAGCTTCTACGTTGAAGCAATAGCCAGTAAGAAGTTGTACAATTCAAGTTTTAGTTGTCGATTATTCACTTTTTATCCGGCTTTGGTGGCTTGGACATGACCTAGGACCTTACGATTTTGCATGAAAGGAGGACTTGCAGCCGCGTTGCACGGGAGAATGTGAAAAGTGTTCATATGTAGTAAAAACCTGAGAAATCCGTCCGTTTTCGTCATTTGTTATCTAATCGACTTAAAGCCAGATCGTCACATTGGCCGCTTTTCTCTTTGAGACGGTTACATTTATCGTCTGCAAAGCTATGTCGCGTGCTGCGGTATGCGGAGACACTAAAAGCACCATAGTAGAACACAGAAGAAGCTTCTAAGTTGAAGCAATAGCCAGTAAGAAGTAGTACAATACAAGTTTTAGTTGTCGATTATTCACTTTTTATCCGGCTTTGGTGGCTTGGACATGACCTAGGACCTTAAGATTTTGCATGAAAGGAGGACTAGCAGCCGCGTTGCACGGGAGATTGTGAAAAGTTTTCATATGTAGTAAAAACCTGAGAAATCCGGCCGTTTTCGTCATTTGTTATCGAATCGACTTAAAGTCAGATCGTCACATTGGTCGCTTTTCTCTCTGAGACGGTTACATTTATCGTCTGCAAAGCTATGTCGCGTGCTGCGGTATACGGAGACACTAAAAGCACCGTAGTAGAACACAGAAGAAGCTTCTAAGTTGAAGCAATAGCCAGTAAGAAGTAGTACAATTCAAGTTTTAGTTGTCGATTATTCACTTTTTAGCCGGCTTTGGTGGCTTGGACATGACCTAGGACCTTAAGAGTTTGCGTGAAAGGAGGACTTGCAGCCGCGTTGCACGGGAGAATGTGAAAAGTGTTCATATGTAGTAAAAACCTGAGAAATCCGTCCGTTTTCGACATTTGTTATCGAATCGACTTAAAGCCAGATCGTCACATTCGCCGCTTTTCTCTCTGAGACGGTTACATTTATCGTCTGCAAAGCTATGTCGCGTCCTGCGGTATGCGGAGACATTAAAAGCACCGTAGTAGAACACAGAAGAAGCTTCTATGTTGAAGTAATAGCCAGTAGGAAGTAGTACAATTCAAGTTTTAGTTGTCGATTATTCACTTTTTAGCCGGCTTTGGTGGCTTGGACATGACCTAGGACCTTAAGAGTTTGCGTGAAAGGAGGACTTGCAGCCGCGTTGCACGGGAGAATGTGAAAAGTGTTCATATGTAGTAAAAACCTGAGAAATCCGTCCGTTTTCGTCATTTGTTATCGAATCGACTTAAAGCCAGATCGTCACATTGGTCGCTTTTCTCTCTGAGACGGTTACATTTATCGTCTGCAAAGCTATGTCGCGTGCTGCGGTACACGGAGACACTAAAAGCACCGTAGTAGAACACAGAAGAAGCTTCTAAGTTGAAGCAATAGCCAGTAAGAAGTAGTACAATTCAAGTTTTAGTTGTCGATTATTCACTATTTAGCCGGCTTTGGTGGCTTGGACATGACTTAGGACCTTAAGATTTTGCATGAAAGGAGGACTTGCGGCCGCGTTGCACGGGAGAATGTGCAAAGTGTTCATATGTAGTAAAAACCTGAGAAATCCGTCCGTTTACGTCATTTGTTATCGAATCGACTTAAAGCCAGATCGTCACATTGGCCGCTCTTCTGTCTGGAACGGTTACATTTATCGTCTGCAAAGCTATGTCGCGTGCTGCGGTATGCGGAGACACTAAAAGCACCATAGTAGAACACAGAAGAAGCTTCTACGTTCAAGCGATAGCCAGTAAGAAGCAGTACAATTCAAGTTTTAGTTGTCGATTATTCACTTTTTAGCCGGCTTTGGTGGCTTGGACATTACCTACGACCTTAAGATTTTGCATGAAGGGAGGACCTGCAGCCGCGTTGCACGGGAGATTGTGGAAAGTGTTCATATATAGTAAAAACCTGAGAAATCCGTCCGTTTTCGTCATTTGTTATCGAATCGACTTAAAGCCACATCGTCACATTTCCGCACTTCTGTCTGAAACGGTTACATTTATCGTCTGCAAAGCAATGTCGCGTGCTGCGGTATGCGGAGACACTAAAAGCACCATAGTAGAACACAGAAGAAGCTTCTAAGTTGATGTAATAGCCAGTAAGAAGTAGTACAATTCAAGTTTTGGTTATCGATTATTGACTTTTTAGCTGGCTTTGGTGCCTTATACATGAGCTAGGACCTTAACATTTTGCATGAAAGGAGGACTAGCAGCCGAAGTGCACGGGAGAATGTGAAATGTGTTCATATGTAGTAAAAACCTGAGAAATCCGTCCGTTTTCGTCATTTGTTATCGAATCGACTTAAAGCCAGATCGTCACATTGGTCGCTTTTCTCTCTGAGACGGTTACATTTATCGTCTGCAAAGCTATGTCGCGTGTTGCGGTATGCGGAGACATTAAAAGCACCGTAGTATAACACAGAAGAAGCTTCTAAGTAGAAGTAATAGCCAGTAAGAAGTAGTACAATTCAAGTTTTAGTTGTCGATTATTCACTTTTTAGCCGGCTTTGGTGGCTTGGACATGACCTAGGACCTTAAGATTTTGCATGAAAGGAGGACTAGCAGCCGCGTTGCACGGGAGAATGTGAAATGTGTTCATATGTAGTACAAACCAGAGAAATCCGTCAGTTTTCGTCATTTGTTATCGAATCGACTTAAAGCCAGATCGTCACATTGGCCGCTTTTCTCTCTGAAATGGTTACATTTATCGTCTGCAAAGTTATGTCGCGTGGTGCGGTATGCGGAGACACTAAAAGCACCATAGTAGAACACAGAAGAAGCTTCTACGTTGAAGCAATAGCCAGTAAGAAGTTGTACAATTCAAGTTTTAGTTGTCGATTATTCACTTTTTATCCGGCTTTGGTGGCTTGGACATGACCTAGGACCTTACGATTTTGCATGAAAGGAGGACTTGCAGCCGCGTTGCACGGGAGAATGTGAAAAGTGTTCATATGTAGTAAAAACCTGAGAAATCCGTCCGTTTTCGTCATTTGTTATCTAATCGACTTAAAGCCAGATCGTCACATTGGCCGCTTTTCACTTTGAGACGGTTACATTTATCGTCTGCAAAGCTATGTCGCGTGCTGCGGTATGCGGAGACACTAAAAGCACCATAGTAGAACACAGAAGAAGCTTCTAAGTTGAAGCAATAGCCAGTAAGAAGTAGTACAATTCAAGTTTTAGTTGTCGATTATTCACTTTTTAGCCGGCTTTGGTGGCTTGGACATGACCTAGGACCTTAAGATTTTGCATGAAAGGAGGACTAGCAGCCGCGTTGCACGGGAGATTGTGAAAAGTTTTCATATGTAGTAAAAACCCGAGAAATCCGTCCGTATTCGTCATTTGTTAAAGCCAGATCGTCACATTGGTCGCATTTCTCTCTGAGACGGTTACATTTATCGTCTGCAAAGCTATGTCGCGTGCTGCTATATGCGGAGACATTAAAAGCACCGTAGTAGAACACAGAAGAAGCTTCTAAGTTGAAGCAATAGCCAGTAAGAAGTAGTACAATACAAGTTTTAGTTGTCGATTATTCACTTTTTATCCGGCTTTGGTGGCTTGGACATGACCTAGGACCTTAAGATTTTGCATGAAAGGAGGACTAGCAGCCGCGTTGCACGGGAGATTGTGAAAAGTTTTCATATGTAGTAAAAACCTGAGAAATCCGGCCGTTTTCGTCATTTGTTATCGAATCGACTTAAAGTCAGATCGTCACATTGGTCGCTTTTCTCTCTGAGACGGTTACATTTATCGTCTGCAAAGCTATGTCGCGTGCTGCGGTATACGGAGACACTAAAAGCACCGTAGTAGAACACAGAAGAAGCTTCTAAGTTGAAGCAATAGCCAGTAAGAAGTAGTACAATTCAAGTTTTAGTTGTCGATTATTCACTTTTTAGCCGGCTTTGGTGGCTTGGACATGACCTAGGACCTTAAGAGTTTGCGTGAAAGGAGGACTTGCAGCCGCGTTGCACGGGAGAATGTGAAAAGTGTTCATATGTAGTAAAAACCTGAGAAATCCGTCCGTTTTCGACATTTGTTATCGAATCGACTTAAAGCCAGATCGTCACATTCGCCGCTTTTCTCTCTGAGACGGTTACATTTATCGTCTGCAAAGCTATGTCGCGTCCTGCGGTATGCGGAGACATTAAAAGCACCGTAGTAGAACACAGAAGAAGCTTCTATGTTGAAGTAATAGCCAGTAGGAAGTAGTACAATTCAAGTTTTAGTTGTCGATTATTCACTTTTTAGCCGGCTTTGGTGGCTTGGACATGACCTAGGACCTTAAGAGTTTGCGTGAAAGGAGGACTTGCAGCCGCGTTGCACGGGAGAATGTGAAAAGTGTTCATATGTAGTAAAAACCTGAGAAATCCGTCCGTTTTCGTCATTTGTTATCGAATCGACTTAAAGCCAGATCGTCACATTGGTCGCTTTTCTCTCTGAGACGGTTACATTTATCGTCTGCAAAGCTATGTCGCGTGCTGCGGTACACGGAGACACTAAAAGCACCGTAGTAGAACACAGAAGAAGCTTCTAAGTTGAAGCAATAGCCAGTAAGAAGTAGTACAATTCAAGTTTTAGTTGTCGATTATTCACTTTTTAGCCGGCTTTGGTGGCTTGGACATGACTTAGGACTTTAACATTTTGCATGAAAGGAGGACTAGCAGCCGAAGTGCACGGGAGAATGTGAAATGTGTTCATATGTAGTAAAAACCTGAGAAATCCGTCCGTTTTCGTCATTTGTTATCGAATCGACTTAAAGCCAGATCGTCACATTCGCCGCTTTTTTCTCTGTGACGGTTACATTTATCGTCTGCAAAGCTATGTCGCGTGTTGCGGTATGCGGAGACACTAAAAGCACCATAGTAGAACACAGAAGAAGCTTCTAAGTTGAAGCAATAGCCAGTAAGAAGTTGTACAATTCAAGTTTTAGTTGTCGATTATTCACTTTTTAGCCGGCTTTGGTGGCTTGGACATGACCTAGGACCTTACGATTTTGCATGAAAGGAGGACTTGCAGCCGCGTTGCACGGGAGAATGTGAAAAGTGTTCATATGTAGTAAAAATCTGAGAAATCCGTCCGTTTTCGTCATTTGTTATCTAATCGACTTAAAGCCAGATCGTCACATTGGCCGCTTTTCTCTTTGAGACGGTTACATTTATCGTCTGCAAAGCTATGTCGCGTGCTGCGGTATGCGGAGACACTAAAAGCACCATTGTAGAACACAGAAGAAGCTTCTAAGTTGAAGCAATAGCCAGTAAGAAGTAGTACAATTCAAGTTTTAGTTGTCGATTATTCACTTTTTAGCCGGCTTTGGTGGCTTGGACATGACCTAGGACCTTAAGATTTTGCATGAAAGGAGGACTAGCAGCCGCGTTGCACGGGAGATTGTGAAAAGTTTTCATATGTAGTAAAAACCCGAGAAATCCGTCCGTATTTGTCATTTGTTAAAGCCAGATCGTCACATTGGTCGCTTTTCTCTCTGAGACGGTTACATTTATCGTCTGCAAAGCTATGTCGCGTGCTGCAATATGCGGAGACATTAAAAGCACCGTAGTAGAACACAGAAGAAGCTTCTAAGTTGAAGCAATAGCCAGTAAGAAGTAGTACAATACAAGTTTTAGTTGTCGATTATTCACTTTTTATCCGGCTTTGGTGGCTTGGACATGACCTAGGACCTTAAGATTTTGCATGAAAGGAGGACTAGCAGCCGCGTTGCACGGGAGATTGTGAAAAGTTTTCATATGTAGTAAAAACCTGAGAAATCCGTCCGTTTTCGTCATTTGTTATCGAATCGACTTAAAGTCAGATCGTCACATTGGTCGCTTTTCTATCTGAGACGGTTACATTTATCGTCTGCAAAGCTATGTCGCGTGCTGCGGTATACGGAGACACTAAAAGCACCGTAGTAGAACACAGAAGAAGCTTCTAAGTTGAAGCAATAGCCAGTAAGAAGTAGTACAATTCAAGTTTTAGTTGTCGATTATTCACTTTTTAGCCGGCTTTGGTGGCTTGGACATGACCTAGGAACTTAAGAGTTTGCGTGAAAGGAGGACTTGCAGCCGCGTTGCACGGGAGAATGTGAAAAGTGTTCATATGTTGTAAAAACCTGAGAAATCCGTCTGTTTTCAACATTTGTTATCATGTCGACTTAGAGCCAGATCGGCACATAGGCCGCTCTTCTCTCTGAAACGGTTACATTTACCGTGTGCAAAGCTATGTTGCGTGCTGCGGTATGCGGAGACACTAAAAGCACCATAGTAGTACACAGAAGAAGCTCCTAAGTTGAAGCAATAGCCAGTAAGAAGTAGTACAATTCAAGTTTTAGTTGTCGATTATCACTGTTTTCCGGCTTTGGTGGCTTGGACATGTCCTAGGACCTTAAGATTTTGCATGAAAAGAGGACTAGCAGCCGCGTTGCACGGGAGAATGTGAAAAGTGTTCATATGTAGTACAAACCTGAGGAATCCGTCCGTTTACGTCATTTGTTATCGAATCGACTTAAAGCCAGATTGTCACATTTTCCGCTCTTCTGTCTGAAACGGTTACATTTATCGCCTGCAAAGCTATGTCGCGTGCTGCGGTATGCGGAGACACTAAAAGCACCATAGTAGAACACAGAAGAAGCTTCTAAGTTGAAGCAATAGCCAGTAAGAAGTAGTACAATTCAAGTTTTAGTTGTCGATTATTCACTATTTAGCCGGCTTTGGTGGCTTGGACATGACTTAGGACCTTAAGATTTTGCATGAAAGGAGGACTTGCGGCCGCGTTGCACGGGAGAATGTGCAAAGTGTTCATATGTAGTAAAAACCTGAGAAACCCGTCCGTTTACGTCATTTGTTATCGAATCGACTTAAAGCCAGATCGTCACATTGGCCGCTCTTCTGTCTGGAACGGTTACATTTATCGTCTGCAAAGCTATGTCGCGTGCTGCGGTATGCGGAGACACTAAAAGCACCATAGTAGAACACAGAAGAAGCTTCTACGTTCAAGCGATAGCCAGTTAGAAGCAGTACAATTCAAGTTTTAGTTGTCGATTATTCACTTTTTAGCCGGCTTTGGTGGCTTGGACATTACCTACGACCTTAAGATTTTGCATGAAGGGAGGACCTGCAGCCGCGTTGCACGGGAGATTGTGGAAAGTGTTCATATATAGTAAAAACCTGAGAAATCCGTCCGTTTTCGTCATTTGTTATCGAATCGACTTAAAGCCACATCGTCACATTTCCGCACTTCTGTCTGAAACGGTTACATTTATCGTCTGCAAAGCTATGTCGCGTGCTGCGGTATGCGGAGACACTAAAAGCACCATAGTAGAACACAGAAGAAGCTTCTAAGTTGATGTAATAGCCAGTAAGAAGTAGTACAATTCAAGTTTTGGTTATCGATTATTGACTTTTTAGCTGGCTTTGGTGCCTTATACATGAGCTAGGACCTTAACATTTTGCATGAAAGGAGGACTAGCAGCCGAAGTGCACGGGAGAATGTGAAATGTGTTCATATGTAGTAAAAACCTGAGAAATCCGTCCGTTTTCGTCATTTGTTATCGAATCGACTTAAAGCCAGATCGTCACATTGGTCGCTTTTCTCTCTGAGACGGTTACATTTATCGTCTGCAAAGCTATGTCGCGTGCTGCGGTACACGGAGACACTAAAAGCACCGTAGTAGAACACAGAAGAAGCTTCTAAGTTGAAGCAATAGCCAGTAAGAAGTAGTACAATTCAAGTTTTAGTTGTCGATTATTAACTTTTTAGCCGGCTTTGGTGGCTTGGACATGACCTAGGACCTTAAGAGTTTGCGTGAAAGGAGGACTTGCAGCCGCGTTGCACGGGAGAATGTGAAAAGTGTTCATATGTAGTAAAAACCTGAGAAATCCGTCCGTTTTCGTCATTTGTTATCGAATCGACTTAAAGCCAGATCGTCACATTCGCCGCTTTTTTCTCTGAGACGGTTACATTTATCGTCTGCAAAGCTATGTCGCGTGTTGCGGTATGCGGAGACATTAAAAGCACCGTAGTATAACACAGAAGAAGCTTCTAAGTAGAAGTAATAGCCAGTAAGAAGTAGTACAATTCAAGTTTTAGTTGTCGATTATTCACTTTTTAGCCGGCTTTGGTGGCTTGGACATGACCTAGGACCTTAAGATTTTGCATGAAAGGAGGACTAGCAGCCGCGTTGCACGGGAGAATGTGAAATGTGTTCATATGTAGTACAAACCAGAGAAATCCGTCAGTTTTCGTCATTTGTTATCGAATCGACTTAAAGCCAGATCGTCACATTGGCCGCTTTTCTCTCTGAAATGGTTACATTTATCGTCTGCAAAGTTATGTCGCGTGGTGCGGTATGCGGAGACACTAAAAGCACCATAGTAGAACACAGAAGAAGCTCTTACGTTGAAGCAATAGCCAGTAAGAAGTTGTACAATTCAAGTTTTAGTTGTCGATTATTCACTTTTTATCCGGCTTTGGTGGCTTGGACATGACCTAGGACCTTACGATTTTGCATGAAAGGAGGACTTGCAGCCGCGTTGCACGGGAGAATGTGAAAAGTGTTCATATGTAGTAAAAACCTGAGAAATCCGTCCGTTTTCGTCATTTGTTATCTAATCGACTTAAAGCCAGATCGTCACATTGGCCGCTTTTCTCTTTGAGACGGTTACATTTATCGTCTGCAAAGCTATGTCGCGTGCTGCGGTATGCGGAGACACTAAAAGCACCATAGTAGAACACAGAAGAAGCTTCTAAGTTGAAGCAATAGCCAGTAAGAAGTAGTACAATTCAAGTTTTAGTTGTCGATTATTCACTTTTTAGCCGGCTTTGGTGGCTTGGACATGACCTAGGACCTTAAGATTTTGCATGAAAGGAGGACTAGCAGCCGCGTTGCACGGGAGATTGTGAAAAGTTTTCATATGTAGTAAAAACCCGAGAAATCCGTCCGTATTCGTCATTTGTTAAAGCCAGATCGTCACATTGGTCGCATTTCTCTCTGAGACGGTTACATTTATCGTCTGCAAAGCTATGTCGCGTGCTGCAATATGCGGAGACATTAAAAGCACCGTAGTAGAACACAGAAGAAGCTTCTAAGTTGAAGCAATAGCCAGTAAGAAGTAGTACAATACAAGTTTTAGTTCTCGATTATTCACTTTTTATCCGGCTTTGGTGGCTTGGACATGACCTAGGACCTTAAGATTTTGCATGAAAGGAGGACTAGCAGCCGCGTTGCACGGGAGATTGTGAAAAGTTTTCATATGTAGTAAAAACCTGAGAAATCCGGCCGTTTTCGTCATTTGTTATCGAATCGACTTAAAGTCAGATCGTCACATTGGTCGCTTTTCTCTCTGAGACGGTTACATTTATCGTCTGCAAAGCTATGTAGCGTGCTGCGGTATACGGAGACACTAAAAGCACCGTAGTAGAACACAGAAGAAGCTTCTAAGTTGAAGCAATTGCCAGTAAGAAGTAGTACAATTCAAGTTTTAGTTGTCGATTATTCACTTTTTAGCCGGCTTTGGTGGCTTGGACATGACCTAGGACCTTAAGAGTTTGCGTGAAAGGAGGACTTGCAGCCGCGTTGCACGGGAGAATGTGAAAAGTGTTCATATGTAGTAAAAACCTGAGAAATCCGTCCGTTTTCGACATTTGTTATCGAATCGACTTAAAGCCAGATCGTCACATTCGCCGCTTTTCTCTCTGAGACGGTTACATTTATCGTCTGCAAAGCTATGTCGCGTCCTGCGGTATGCGGAGACATTAAAAGCACCGTAGTAGAACACAGAAGAAGCTTCTATGTTGAAGTAATAGCCAGTAGGAAGTAGTACAATTCAAGTTTTAGTTGTCGATTATTCACTTTTTAGCCGGCTTTGGTGGCTTGGACATGACCTAGGACCTTAAGAGTTTGCGTGAAAGGAGGACTTGCAGCCGCGTTGCACGGGAGAATGTGAAAAGTGTTCATATGTAGTAAAAACCTGAGAAATCCGTCCGTTTTCGTCATTTGTTATCGAATCGACTTAAAGCCAGATCGTCACATTGGTCGCTTTTCTCTCTGAGACGGTTACATTTATCGTCTGCAAAGCTATGTCGCGTGCTGCGGTACACGGAGACACTAAAAGCACCGTAGTAGAACACAGAAGAAGCTTCTAAGTTGAAGCAATAGCCAGTAAGAAGTAGTACAATTCAAGTTTTAGTTGTCGATTATTCACTTTTTAGCCGGCTTTGGTGGCTTGGACATGACTTAGGACTTTAACATTTTGCATGAAAGGAGGACTAGCAGCCGAAGTGCACGGGAGAATGTGAAATGTGTTCATATGTAGTAAAAACCTGAGAAATCCGTCCGTTTTCGTCATTTGTTATCGAATCGACTTAAAGCCAGATCGTCACATTGGTCGCTTTTCTCTCTGAGACGGTTACATTTATCGTCTGCAAAGCTATGTCGCGTGTTGCGGTATGCGGAGACACTAAAAGCACCATAGTAGAACACAGAAGAAGCTTCTAAGTTGAAGCAATAGCCAGTAAGAAGTTGTACAATTCAAGTTTTAGTTGTCGATTATTCACTTTTTAGCCGGCTTTGGTGGCTTGGACATGACCTAGGACCTTACGATTTTGCATGAAAGGAGGACTTGCAGCCGCGTTGCACGGGAGAATGTGAAAAGTGTTCATATGTAGTAAAAACCTGAGAAATCCGTCCGTTTTCGACATTTGTTATCGAATCGACTTAAAGCCAGATCGTCACATTCGCCGCTTTTCTCTCTGAGACGGTTACATTTATCGTCTGCAAAGCTATGTCGCGTCCTGCGGTATGCGGAGACATTAAAAGCACCGTAGTAGAACACAGAAGAAGCTTCTATGTTGAAGTAATAGCCAGTAGGAAGTAGTACAATTCAAGTTTTAGTTGTCGATTATTCACTTTTTAGCCGGCTTTGGTGGCTTGGACATGACCTAGGACCTTAAGAGTTTGCGTGAAAGGAGGACTTGCAGCCGCGTTGCACGGGAGAATGTGAAAAGTGTTCATATGTAGTAAAAACCTGAGAAATCCGTCCGTTTTCGTCATTTGTTATCGAATCGACTTAAAGCCAGATCGTCACATTGGTCGCTTTTCTCTCTGAGACGGTTACATTTATCGTCTGCAAAGCTATGTCGCGTGCTGCGGTACACGGAGACACTAAAAGCACCGTAGTAGAACACAGAAGAAGCTTCTAAGTTGAAGCAATAGCCAGTAAGAAGTAGTACAATTCAAGTTTTAGTTGTCGATTATTCACTTTTTAGCCGGCTTTGGTGGCTTGGACATGACTTAGGACTTTAACATTTTGCATGAAAGGAGGACTAGCAGCCGAAGTGCACGGGAGAATGTGAAATGTGTTCATATGTAGTAAAAACCTGAGAAATCCGTCCGTTTTCGTCATTTGTTATCGAATCGACTTAAAGCCAGATCGTCACATTCGCCGCTTTTTTCTCTGTGACGGTTACATTTATCGTCTGCAAAGCTATGTCGCGTGTTGCGGTATGCGGAGACACTAAAAGCACCATAGTAGAACACAGAAGAAGCTTCTAAGTTGAAGCAATAGCCAGTAAGAAGTTGTACAATTCAAGTTTTAGTTGTCGATTATTCACTTTTTAGCCGGCTTTGGTGGCTTGGACATGACCTAGGACCTTACGATTTTGCATGAAAGGAGGACTTGCAGCCGCGTTGCACGGGAGAATGTGAAAAGTGTTCATATGTAGTAAAAATCTGAGAAATCCGTCCGTTTTCGTCATTTGTTATCTAATCGACTTAAAGCCAGATCGTCACATTGGCCGCTTTTCTCTTTGAGACGGTTACATTTATCGTCTGCAAAGCTATGTCGCGTGCTGCGGTATGCGGAGACACTAAAAGCACCATTGTAGAACACAGAAGAAGCTTCTAAGTTGAAGCAATAGCCAGTAAGAAGTAGTACAATTCAAGTTTTAGTTGTCGATTATTCACTTTTTAGCCGGCTTTGGTGGCTTGGACATGACCTAGGACCTTAAGATTTTGCATGAAAGGAGGACTAGCAGCCGCGTTGCACGGGAGATTGTGAAAAGTTTTCATATGTAGTAAAAACCCGAGAAATCCGTCCGTATTTGTCATTTGTTAAAGCCAGATCGTCACATTGGTCGCTTTTCTCTCTGAGACGGTTACATTTATCGTCTGCAAAGCTATGTCGCGTGCTGCAATATGCGGAGACATTAAAAGCACCGTAGTAGAACACAGAAGAAGCTTCTAAGTTGAAGCAATAGCCAGTAAGAAGTAGTACAATACAAGTTTTAGTTGTCGATTATTCACTTTTTATCCGGCTTTGGTGGCTTGGACATGACCTAGGACCTTAAGATTTTGCATGAAAGGAGGACTAGCAGCCGCGTTGCACGGGAGATTGTGAAAAGTTTTCATATGTAGTAAAAACCTGAGAAATCCGTCCGTTTTCGTCATTTGTTATCGAATCGACTTAAAGTCAGATCGTCACATTGGTCGCTTTTCTCTCTGAGACGGTTACATTTATCGTCTGCAAAGCTATGTCGCGTGCTGCGGTATACGGAGACACTAAAAGCACCGTAGTAGAACACAGAAGAAGCTTCTAAGTTGAAGCAATAGCCAGTAAGAAGTAGTACAATTCAAGTTTTAGTTGTCGATTATTCACTTTTTAGCCGGCTTTGGTGGCTTGGACATGACCTAGGAACTTAAGAGTTTGCGTGAAAGGAGGACTTGCAGCCGCGTTGCACGGGAGAATGTGAAAAGTGTTCATATGTGGTAAAAACCTGAGAAATCCGTCTGTTTTCAACATTTGTTATCATGTCGACTTAGAGCCAGATCGGCACATAGGCCGCTCTTCTCTCTGAAACGGTTACATTTACCGTGTGCAAAGCTATGTTGCGTGCTGCGGTATGCGGAGACACTAAAAGCACCATAGTAGTACACAGAAGAAGCTCCTAAGTTGAAGCAATAGCCAGTAAGAAGTAGTACAATTCAAGTTTTAGTTGTCGATTATCACTGTTTTCCGGCTTTGGTGGCTTGGACATGTCCTAGGACCTTAAGATTTTGCATGAAAAGAGGACTAGCAGCCGCGTTGCACGGGAGAATGTGAAAAGTGTTCATATGTAGTACAAACCTGAGGAATCCGTCCGTTTACGTCATTTGTTATCGAATCGACTTAAAGCCAGATTGTCACATTTTCCGCTCTTCTGTCTGAAACGGTTACATTTATCGCCTGCAAAGCTATGTCGCGTGCTGCGGTATGCGGAGACACTAAAAGCACCATAGTAGAACACAGAAGAAGCTTCTAAGTTGAAGCAATAGCCAGTAAGAAGTAGTACAATTCAAGTTTTAGTTGTCGATTATTCACTATTTAGCCGGCTTTGGTGGCTTGGACATGACTTAGGACCTTAAGATTTTGCATGAAAGGAGGACTTGCGGCCGCGTTGCACGGGAGAATGTGCAAAGTGTTCATATGTAGTAAAAACCTGAGAAATCCGTCCGTTTACGTCATTTGTTATCGAATCGACTTAAAGCCAGATCGTCACATTGGCCGCTCTTCTGTCTGGAACGGTTACATTTATCGTCTGCAAAGCTATGTCGCGTGCTGCGGTATGCGGAGACACTAAAAGCACCATAGTAGAACACAGAAGAAGCTTCTACGTTCAAGCGATAGCCAGTAAGAAGCAGTACAATTCAAGTTTTAGTTGTCGATTATTCACTTTTTAGCCGGCTTTGGTGGCTTGGACATTACCTACGACCTTAAGATTTTGCATGAAGGGAGGACCTGCAGCCGCGTTGCACGGGAGATTGTGGAAAGTGTTCATATATAGTAAAAACCTGAGAAATCCGTCCGTTTTCGTCATTTGTTATCGAATCGACTTAAAGCCACATCGTCACATTTCCGCACTTCTGTCTGAAACGGTTACATTTATCGTCTGCAAAGCTATGTCGCGTGCTGCGGTATGCGGAGACACTAAAAGCACCATAGTAGAACACAGAAGAAGCTTCTAAGTTGATGTAATAGCCAGTAAGAAGTAGTACAATTCAAGTTTTGGTTATCGATTATTGACTTTTTAGCTGGCTTTGGTGCCTTATACATGAGCTAGGACCTTAACATTTTGCATGAAAGGAGGACTAGCAGCCGAAGTGCACGGGAGAATGTGAAATGTGTTCATATGTAGTAAAAACCTGAGAAATCCGTCCGTTTTCGTCATTTGTTATCGAATCGACTTAAAGCCAGATCGTCACATTGGTCGCTTTTCTCTCTGAGACGGTTACATTTATCGTCTGCAAAGCTATGTCGCGTGCTGCGGTACACGGAGACACTAAAAGCACCGTAGTAGAACACAGAAGAAGCTTCTAAGTTGAAGCAATAGCCAGTAAGAAGTAGTACAATTCAAGTTTTAGTTGTCGATTATTAACTTTTTAGCCGGCTTTGGTGGCTTGGACATGACCTAGGACCTTAAGAGTTTGCGTGAAAGGAGGACTTGCAGCCGCGTTGCACGGGAGAATGTGAAAAGTGTTCATATGTAGTAAAAACCTGAGAAATCCGTCCGTTTTCGTCATTTGTTATCGAATCGACTTAAAGCCAGATCGTCACATTCGCCGCTTTTTTCTCTGAGACGGTTACATTTATCGTCTGCAAAGCTATGTCGCGTGTTGCGGTATGCGGAGACATTAAAAGCACCGTAGTATAACACAGAAGAAGCTTCTAAGTAGAAGTAATAGCCAGTAAGAAGTAGTACAATTCAAGTTTTAGTTGTCGATTATTCACTTTTTAGCCGGCTTTGGTGGCTTGGACATGACCTAGGACCTTAAGATTTTGCATGAAAGGAGGACTAGCAGCCGCGTTGCACGGGAGAATGTGAAATGTGTTCATATGTAGTACAAACCAGAGAAATCCGTCAGTTTTCGTCATTTGTTATCGAATCGACTTAAAGCCAGATCGTCACATTGGCCGCTTTTCTCTCTGAAATGGTTACATTTATCGTCTGCAAAGTTATGTCGCGTGGTGCGGTATGCGGAGACACTAAAAGCACCATAGTAGAACACAGAAGAAGCTTCTACGTTGAAGCAATAGCCAGTAAGAAGTTGTACAATTCAAGTTTTAGTTGTCGATTATTCACTTTTTATCCGGCTTTGGTGGCTTGGACATGACCTAGGACCTTACGATTTTGCATGAAAGGAGGACTTGCAGCCGCGTTGCACGGGAGAATGTGAAAAGTGTTCATATGTAGTAAAAACCTGAGAAATCCGTCCGTTTTCGTCATTTGTTATCTAATCGACTTAAAGCCAGATCGTCACATTGGCCGCTTTTCTCTTTGAGACGGTTACATTTATCGTCTGCAAAGCTATGTCGCGTGCTGCGGTATGCGGAGACACTAAAAGCACCATAGTAGAACACAGAAGAAGCTTCTAAGTTGAAGCAATAGCCAGTAAGAAGTAGTACAATTCAAGTTTTAGTTGTCGATTATTCACTTTTTAGCCGGCTTTGGTGGCTTGGACATGACCTAGGACCTTAAGATTTTGCATGAAAGGAGGACTAGCAGCCGCGTTGCACGGGAGATTGTGAAAAGTTTTCATATGTAGTAAAAACCCGAGAAATCCGTCCGTATTCGTCATTTGTTAAAGCCAGATCGTCACATTGGTCGCATTTCTCTCTGAGACGGTTACATTTATCGTCTGCAAAGCTATGTCGCGTGCTGCAATATGCGGAGACATTAAAAGCACCGTAGTAGAACACAGAAGAAGCTTCTAAGTTGAAGCAATAGCCAGTAAGAAGTAGTACAATACAAGTTTTAGTTGTCGATTATTCACTTTTTATCCGGCTTTGGTGGCTTGGACATGACCTAGGACCTTAAGATTTTGCATGAAAGGAGGACTAGCAGCCGCGTTGCACGGGAGATTGTGAAAAGTTTTCATATGTAGTAAAAACCTGAGAAATCCGGCCGTTTTCGTCATTTGTTATCGAATCGACTTAAAGTCAGATCGTCACATTGGTCGCTTTTCTCTCTGAGACGGTTACATTTATCGTCTGCAAAGCTATGTCGCGTGCTGCGGTATACGGAGACACTAAAAGCACCGTAGTAGAACACAGAAGAAGCTTCTAAGTTGAAGCAATAGCCAGTAAGAAGTAGTACAATTCAAGTTTTAGTTGTCGATTATTCACTTTTTAGCCGGCTTTGGTGGCTTGGACATGACCTAGGACCTTAAGAGTTTGCGTGAAAGGAGGACTTGCAGCCGCGTTGCACGGGAGAATGTGAAAAGTGTTCATATGTAGTAAAAACCTGAGAAATCCGTCCGTTTTCGACATTTGTTATCGAATCGACTTAAAGCCAGATCGTCACATTCGCCGCTTTTCTCTCTGAGACGGTTACATTTATCGTCTGCAAAGCTATGTCGCGTCCTGCGGTATGCGGAGACATTAAAAGCACCGTAGTAGAACACAGAAGAAGCTTCTATGTTGAAGTAATAGCCAGTAGGAAGTAGTACAATTCAAGTTTTAGTTGTCGATTATTCACTTTTTAGCCGGCTTTGGTGGCTTGGACATGACCTAGGACCTTAAGAGTTTGCGTGAAAGGAGGACTTGCAGCCGCGTTGCACGGGAGAATGTGAAAAGTGTTCATATGTAGTAAAAACCTGAGAAATCCGTCCGTTTTCGTCATTTGTTATCGAATCGACTTAAAGCCAGATCGTCACATTGGTCGCTTTTCTCTCTGAGACGGTTACATTTATCGTCTGCAAAGCTATGTCGCGTGCTGCGGTACACGGAGACACTAAAAGCACCGTAGTAGAACACAGAAGAAGCTTCTAAGTTGAAGCAATAGCCAGTAAGAAGTAGTACAATTCAAGTTTTAGTTGTCGATTATTCACTTTTTAGCCGGCTTTGGTGGCTTGGACATGACTTAGGACTTTAACATTTTGCATGAAAGGAGGACTTGCAGCCGAAGTGCACGGGAGAATGTGAAATGTGTTCATATGTAGTAAAAACCTGAGAAATCCGTCCGTTTTCGTCATTTGTTATCGAATCGACTTAAAGCCAGATCGTCACATTCGCCGCTTTTTTCTCTGTGACGGTTACATTTATCGTCTGCAAAGCTATGTCGCGTGTTGCGGTATGCGGAGACACTAAAAGCACCATAGTAGAACACAGAAGAAGCTTCTAAGTTGAAGCAATAGCCAGTAAGAAGTTGTACAATTCAAGTTTTAGTTGTCGATTATTCACTTTTTAGCCGGCTTTGGTGGCTTGGACATGACCTAGGACCTTACGATTTTGCATGAAAGGAGGACTTGCAGCCGCGTTGCACGGGAGAATGTGAAAAGTGCTCATATGTAGTAAAAATCTGAGAAATCCGTCCGTTTTCGACATTTGTTATCGAATCGACTTAAAGCCAGATCGTCACATTCGCCGCTTTTCTCTCTGAGACGGTTACATTTATCGTCTGCAAAGCTATGTCGCGTCCTGCGGTATGCGGAGACATTAAAAGCACCGTAGTAGAACACAGAAGAAGCTTCTATGTTGAAGTAATAGCAAGTAGGAAGTAGTGCAATTCAAGTTTTAGTTGTCGATTATTCACTTTTTAGCCGGCTTTGGTGGCTTGGACATGACCTAGGACCTTAAGAGTTTGCGTGAAAGGAGGACTTGCAGCCGTGTTGCACGGGAGAATGTGAAAAGTGTTCATATGTAGTAAAAACCTGAGAAATCCGTCCGTTTTCGTCATTTGTTATCGAATCGACTTAAAGCCAGATCGTCACATTGGCCGCTTTTCTCTCTGAGACGGTTACATTTATCGTCTGCAAAGCTATGTCGCGTGCTGCGGTACAGGGAGACACTAAAAGCACCGTAGTAGAACACAGAAGAAGCTTCTAAGTTGAAGCAATAGCCAGTAAGAAGTAGTACAATTCAAGTTTTAGTTGTCGATTATTAACTTTTTAGCCGGCTTTGGTGGCTTGGACATGACCTAGGACCTTAAGAGTTTGCGTGAAAGGAGGACTTGCAGCCGCGTTGCACGGGAGAATGTGAAAAGTGTTCATATGTAGTAAAAACCTGAGAAATCCGTCCGTTTTCGTCATTTGTTATCGAATCGACTTAAAGCCAGATCGTCACATTCGCCGCTTTTTTCTCTGAGACGGTTACATTTATCGTCTGCAAAGCTATGTCGCGTGCTGCGGTATGCGGAGACATTAAAAGCACCGTAGTATAACACAGAAGAAGCTTCTAAGTAGAAGTAATAGCCAGTAAGAAGTAGTACAATTCAAGTTTTAGTTGTCGATTATTCACTTTTTAGCCGGCTTTGGTGGCTTGGACATGACCTAGGACCTTAAGATTTTGCATGAAAGGAGGACTAGCAGCCGCGTTGCACGGGAGAATGTGAAATGTGTTCATATGTAGTACAAACCTGAGAAATCCGTCAGTTTTCGTCATTTGTTATCGAATCGACTTAAAGCCAGATCGTCACATTGGCCGCTTTTCTCTCTGAGATGGTTACATTTATCGTCTGCAAAGCTATGTCGCGTGGTGCGGTATGCGGAGACACTAAAAGCACCATAGTAGAACACAGAAGAAGCTTCTAAGTTGAAGCAATAGAAAGTAAGAAGTAGTACAATTCAAGTTTTAGTTGTCGATTATTCACTATTTAGCCGGATTTGGTGGCTTGGACATAACCTAGGACCTTAAGATTTTGCATGAAAGGAGGACTTGCAGCCGCGATGCACGGGAGAATGTGAAAAGTGTTCATATGTAGTAAAAACCTGAGAAATCCGTCCGTTTTCGTCATTTGTTATCTAATCGACTTAAAGCCAGATCGTCACATTGGCCGCTTTTCTCTTTGAGACGGTTACATTTATCGTCTGCAAAGCTATGTCGCGTGCTGCGGTATGCGGAGACACTAAAAGCACCATAGTAGAACAGAGAAGATGCTTCTAAGTTGAAGCAATAGCCAGTAAGAAGTAGTACAATTCAAGTTTTAGTTGTCGATTATTCACTTTTTAGCCGGCTTTGGTGGCTTGGACATGACCTAGGACTTTAAGATTTTGCATGAAAGGAGGACTAGCATCCGCGTTGCATGGGAGATTGTGAAAAGTTTTCATATGTAGTAAAAACCTGAGAAATCCGTCCGTATTCGTCATTTGTTAAAGCCAGATCGTCACATTGGTCGCTTTTCTCTCTAAGACGGTTACATTTATCGTCTGCAAAGCTATGTCGCGTGCTGCGGTATGCGGAGACATTAAAAGCACCGTAGTAGAACACAGAAGAAGCTTCTAAGTTGAAGCAATAGCCAGTAAGAAGTAGTACAATACAAGATTTAGTTGTCGATTATTCACTTTTTATCCGGCTTTGGTGGCTTGGACATGACCTAGGACCTTAAGATTATGTATGAAAGGAGGACTAGCAGCCGCGTTGCACGGAAGATTGTGAAAAGTTTTCATATGTAGTAAAAACCTGAGAAATCCGTCCGTTTTCGTCATTTGCTATCGAATCGACTTAAAGCCAGATCGTCGCATTGGTCGCTTTTCTCTCTGAGACGGTTACATTTATCGTCTGCAAAGCTATGTCGCGTGCTGCGGTATACGGAGACACTAAAAGCACCGTAGTACAACACAGAAGAAGCTTCTAAGTTGAAGCAATAGCCAGTAAGAAGTAGTACAATTCAAGTTTTAGTTGTCGATTATTCACTTTTTAGCCGGCTTTGGTGGCTTGGACATGACCTAGGACCTTAAGAGTTTGCGTGAAAGGAGGACTTGCAGCCGCGTTGCACGGGAGAATGTGAAAAGTGTTCATATGTAGTAAAAACCTGAGAAATCCGTCCGTTTCCGTCATTTGTTATCGAATCGACTTAAAGCCAGATCGTCACATTGGCCGCTTTTCTCTCTGCGACGGTTACATTTATCGTTTGCAAAGCTATGTCGCGTGCTGGGGTATGCGGAGACACTAAAAGCACCGTAGAAGAACACAGAAGAAGCTTCTAAGTTGAAGTAATAGCCAGTAAGAAGTAGTACAATTCAAGTTTTAGTTGTCGATTATTCACTTTTAGCCGGCTTTGGTGGTATGGACATTACCTAGGACCGTACGATTTTGCATGAAAGGAGGACCTGCAGCCGCGTTGCACGGGAGAATGTGGAAAGTGTGCATATGTAGTACAAACCTGAGAAATCCGTCCGTTTTCGTCATTTGATATCGAATCGACTTAAAGCCAGATCGTCACATTGGCCGCTGTTCTGTCTGAAACGGTTACATGTATCGTCTGCAAAGCTATGTCGCGTGCTGCGGTATGCGGAGACACTAAAAGCACCATAGTAGAACACAGAAGTAGCTTCTAAGTTGATGTAATAGCCAGTAAGAAGTAGTACAATTCAAGTTTTAGTTATCGATTATTGACTTTTTAGCTGGCTTTGGTACCTTGGACATGAGCTAGGACCTTAACATTTTGCATGAAAGGAGGACTAGCAGCCGAAGTGCACGGGAGAATGTGAAATGTGTTCATATGTAGTAAAAACCTGAGAAATCCGTCCGTTTTCGTCATTTGTTATCGAATCGACTTAAAGCCAGATCGTCACATTGGCCGCTTTTCTCTCTGAGACGGTTACATTTATCGTCTGCAAAGCTATGTCGCGTGCTGCGGTATGCGGAGACACTAAAAGCACCGTAGTAGAACACAGAAGAAGCTTCTAAGTTGAAGCAATAGCCAGTAAGAAGTAGTACAATACAAGTTTTAGTTGTCGATTATTCACTTTTTATCCGGCTTTGGTAGCTTGGACATGACCTAGGACCTTAAGATTTTGCATGAAAGGAGGACTAGCAGCCGCGTTGCACGGGAGATTGTGAAAAGTTTTCATATGTAGTAAAAACCTGAGAAATCCGTCCGTTTTCGTCATTTGCTATCGAATCGACTTAAAGCCAGATCGTCACATTGGTCGCTTTTCTCTCTGAGCCGGTTACATTTATCGTCTGCAAAGCTATGTCGCGTGCTGCGGTATACGGAGACACTAAAAGCACCGTAGTACAACACAGAAGAAGCTTCAAAGTTGAAGCAATAGCCAGTAAGAAGTAGCACAATTCAAGTTTTAGTTGTCGATTATTCACTTTTTAGCCGGCTTTGGTGGCTTGGACATGACCTAGGACCTTAAGAGTTTGCGTGAAAGGAGGACTTGCAGCCGCGTTGCACGGGAGAATGTGAAAAGTGTTCATATGTAGTAAAAACCTGAGAAATCCGTCCGTTTTCGTCATTTGTTATCGAATCGACTTAAAGCCAGATCGTCACATTGGCCGCTTTTCTCTCTGAGACGGTTACATTTATCGTCTGCAAAGCTATGTCGCGTGCTGGGGTATGCGGAGACACTAAAAGCACCGTAGAAGAACACAGAAGAAGCTTCTAAGTTGAAGTAATAGCCAGTAAGAAGTAGTACAATTCAAGTTTTAGTTGTCGATTATTCACATTTTAGCCGGCTTTGGTGGTATGGACATTACCTAGGACCGTACGATTTTGCATGAAAGGAGGACCTGCAGCCGCGTTGCACGGGAGAATGTGGAAAGTGTGCATATGTAGTACAAACCTGAGAAATCCGTCCGTTTTCGTCATTTGATATCGAATCGACTTAAAGCCAGATCGTCACATTGGCCGCTGTTCTGTCTGAAACGGTTACATTTATCGTCTGCAAAGCTATGTCGCGTGCTGCGGTATGCGGAGACACTAAAAGCACCATAGTAGAACACAGAAGTAGCTTCTAAGTTGATGTAATAGCCAGTAAGAAGTAGTACAATTCAAGTTTTAGATATCGATTATTGACTTTTTAGCTGGCTTTGGTACCTTGGACATGAGCTAGGACCTTAACATTTTGCATGAAAGGAGGACTAGCAGCCGAAGTGCACGGGAGAATGTGAAATGTGTTCATATGTAGTAAAAACCTGAGAAATCCGTCCGTTTTCGTCATTTGTTATCGAATCGACTTAAAGCCAGATCGTCACATTGGCCGCTTTTCTCTCTGAGACGGTTACATTTATCGTCTGCAAAGCTATGTCGCGTGCTGCGGTATGCGGAGACACTAAAAGCACCGTAGTAGAACACAGAAGAAGCTTCTAAGTTGAAGTAATAGCCAGTAAGAAGTAGTAAAATTCAAGTTTTAGTTGTCGATTATTCACTTTTTAGCCGGCTTTGGTGGCTTGGACATGACCTATTACCTTAAGATTTTGCATGAAAGGAGGACTAGCAGCCGCGTTGCCCGGGAGATTGTGAAAAGTGTTCATATGTAGTAAAAACCTGAGAAATCCGTCTGTTTTCGTCATTTGTTATCGAATCGACTTAAAGCCAGATCGTCACATTGGTCGCTTTTCTCTCTGAGACGGTTACATTTATCGTCTGCAAAGCTATGTCGCGTGCTGCGGTATACGGAGACACTAAAAGCACCATAGTAGAACACAGGAGAAGCTTCTAAGTTGAAGCAATAGCCAGTAATAATTAGTACAATTCAAGTTTTAGTTGTCGATTATTCACTTTTTAGCAGGCTTTGGTGGCTCGGACATGACCTAGGACCTTAAGAGTTTGCGTGAAAGGAGGACTTGCAGCCGCGTTGCACGGGAGAATGTGAAAAGTGTTCATATGTAGTAAATACCTGAGAGATCCGTCCGTTTTCGTCATTTGTTATCGAATTGACTTAAAGCCAGATCGTCACATTGGCCGCTTTTCTCTCTGAGACGGTTACATTTATCGTCTGCAAAGCTATGTCGCAAGCTGCGGTATGCGGAGACATTAAAAGCACCGTAGTAGAACACAGAAGAAGCTTCTAAGTTGAAGCAATAGCCAGTAAGAAGTAGTACAATTCAAGTTTTAGTTGTCCATTATTCGCTTTTTAGCCGGCTTTGGTGGCTTTGACATGACCTATTACCTTAAGATTTTGCATGAAAGGAGGACTAGCAGCCGCGTTGCACGGGAGATTGTGAAAAGTGTTCATATGTAGTAAAAACCTGAGAAATCCGTCCGTTTTCGTTATTTGTTATCGAATCGACTTAAAGCCAGATCGTCACATTGGTCACTCTCCTGTCTGAAACGGTTAAATTTATCGTCTGCAAAGCTATGTCGCGTGCTGCGGTATGCGGAGACACTAAAAGCACCATAGTAGAACACAGAAGAAGCTTCTAAGTTGAAGCAATAGCCAGTAAGAAGTAGTACAATTCAAGTTTTAGTTGTCCATTATTCACTTTTTAGCCGGCTTTGGTGGCTTGGACATGACCTAGGACCTTAAGATTTTGCATGAAAGGAGGACTAGCAGCCGCGTTGCACGGGAGAATGTGAAATGTGTTCATATGTAGTACAAACTTGAGAAATCCGTCAGTTTTCGTCATTTGTTTTCGAATCGACTTAAATCCAGATCGTCACATTGGCCGCTTTTCTCTCTGAGATGGTTACATTTATCGTCTGCAAAGCTATGTCGCGTGCTGCGGTATGCAGAGACACTAAAAGCACCATAGTAGAACACAGAACAAGCTTCTAAGTTGAAGCAATAGCCAGTAAGAAGTAGTACAATTCAAGTTTTAGTTGTCCATTATTCACTTTTCAGCCCTTCTTTGGTGGCTTGGACATGACCTAGGACCTTACGATTTTGCATGAAAGGAGGACTTGCAGCCGCGTTGCACGGGAGAATGTGAAAAGTGTTCATATGTAGTAAAACCCTGAGACATCCGTCCGTTTTCGTCATTTGTTATCGAATCGACTTAAAGCCATATCGTCAGATTGGCCGCTCTTCTCTATGAAACGATTAATTTATCGTCTGCAAAGCTATGTCGCTTGCTGCGGTATGCGCAGACACTCAAAGCATCATAGTAGAACACAGAAGAAGCTTCTAAGTTGAAGCAATAGCCAGTAAGAAGTAGTACAATTCAAGTTTTAGTTGTCCATTATTCACTTTTTAGCCGGCTTTGGCGGCTTCGACATGACCTATTACCTTAAGATTTTGCACGAAAGGAGGACTAGCAGCCGCGTTGCACGGGAGATTGTGAAAAGTGTTCATATGTAGTACAAACCTGAGAAATCCGTCAGTTTTCGTTATTTGTTATCGAATCGACTTAAAGCCAGATCGTCACATTGGTCGCTCTTCTGTCTGAAACGGTTAAATTTATCGTCTGCAAAGCTATGTCGCGTGCTACGGTATGCGGAGACACTAAAAGCACCATAGTAGAACACAGAAGAAGCATCTAAGATGAAGCAATAGCCAGTAAGAAGTAGTACAATTCAAGTTTTAGTTGTCCATTATTCACTTTTTATCCGGCTTTGGTGGCTTGGACATGACCTAGGACCTTAAGATTTTGCATGAAAGGAGGACTAGCAGCCGCGTTCCACGGGAGAATGTGAAAAGTGTTCATATGTAGTAAAAACCTGAGAAATCCGTCCGTTTTCGTCATTTGTTATCGAATCGACTTAAAGCCAGATCGTCACATTGGCCGCTCTTCTGTCTGAAACGGTTAAATTTATCGTCTGCAAAACTATGTCGCGTGCTGCGGTATGCGGAGACACTAAAAGCACCATAGTAGAACACAGAGGAAGCATCTAAGTTGAAGTAATAGCCAGTAAGAAGTAGTACAATTCAAAATTTAGTTGTCGATTATTCACTTTTTAGCCGGCTTTGGTGGCTTGGACATGACCTAGGACCTTAAGGTTTTGCATGAAAAGAGGACTAGCAGCCGCGTTGCACGGGAGAACGTGAAAAGTGTTCATATGTAGTAAAAACCTGAGAAATCCGTCCGTTTTTGTCATTTGTTATCGAATCGACTTAAAGCCAGATCGTCCCATTTTCCGCTTTTCTCTCTGAGACGGTTGCATTTATCGTCTGCAAAACTATGTCACATGCTGCGGTATGCGGAGACACTAAAAGCACCATAGTAGAACACAGAAGAAGCTTCTAAGATGAAGCAATAGCCAGTAAGAAGTAGTACAATTCCAGTTGTAGTTGTCGATTATTCATTTTTACTCGGCTTTGGTAGCTTGGACATGACCTAGGACCTTAAGATTTTGCATGAAAGGAGGACTTGCAACCGCGTTGCACGGGTGAATGTGCAAACTGTTCATATGTAGTAAAAACCTGAGAAATCCGTCCGTTTTCGTCATTCGTTATTGAATCGACTTAAAGCCAGATCGTCACATTGGCCGCTCTTCTGTCTGAAACGGTTACATTTGTCGTCTGCAAAGCTATGTCGCGTGCTGCGGTATGCGGAGACACTAAAAGCACCATAGTAGAACGCAGAAGAAGCTTCTAAGTTGATGTAATAGCCAGTAAGAAGTAGTACAATTCAAGTTTTAGTTATCGATTATTGACTTTTTAGCTGGCTTTGGTGCCTTGGACATGAGCTAGGACCTTAACATTTTGCATGAATGGAGGTCTAGCAGCCGAAGTGCACGGGAGAATGTGAAATGTGTTCATATGTAGTAAAAACCTGAGAAATCCGTCCGTTTCGTCATTTGTTATCGAATCGACTTAAAGCCAGATCGTCACATTGGCCGCTTTTCTCTCTGAGACGGTCACATTTATCGTCTGCAAAGCTATGTTGCGTGCTGCGGTATGAGGAGACACTAAAAGCACCGTAGTAGAACACAGAAGAAGCTTCTAAGTTGAAGTAATAGCCAGTAAGAAGCAGTCCAATTCAAGTTTTGGTTATCGATTATTGAATTTTAGCCGGCTTTGGTGCCCTGGTTATGAGGTGGAACCTTAAGATTTTGCATGAAAGGAGGACTAGCAGCCGCGTTGCACTTGAGAATGTGAAAAGGGTTCATATGTAGTAAAAAGCTGAGAAATCCGTCCGTTTTCGTCATTTGTTATCGAAACGACTTAAAGCCAGATCGTCACATTGGCCGCTTTTCTCTCTGAGACGGTTACATTTATCGTCTGCAAAGCTATGTCGCGTGCTGCGGTATGCGGAGACACTAAAAGTACCATAGTAGACCACAGAAGAAGCTTCTAAGTTGAAGCAATAGCCAGTAAGAAGTAGTACAATTCAAGTTGTAGTTGTCGATTATTCACTTTTTAGCCGGCTTTGGTGGCTTGGACATGACCTAGGACCTTAAGATTTTGCATAAAAGGAGGACTTGCAGCCTCGTTGCACGGGAGAAAGTGAAAAGTGTTCATATTTAGTAAAAACCTGAGAAATCCGTCCGTTTTCGACATTTGTTATCGAATCGACTTAAAGCCAGATCGTCGCATTGGCCGCTTTTCTCTCTGAGACGGTTACATTTATCGTCTGCAAAGCTATGTCACGTGCTGCGGTATGCATAGACAGTAAAAGCACTATAGTAGATTACAGAAGAAGCTTCTAAGTTGAAGCAATAGCCAGTAAGAAGCAGTACATTTCAAGCTTTGGTTATCGATTATTGATTTTTAGCCGGCCTTGGTGCCTTGGACATGAGATGGAAACTTACGATTTTGCATGAAAGGAGGACTAGCAGCCGCGTTGCACGGGAGAATGTGAAAAGTGTTCATATGTCGTAAAAACCTGAGAAATCCGTCCGTTTTCGTCATTTGTTATCGAATCGACTTAAAGCCAGATCGTCACATTGGCCGCTTTTCTCTCTGAGACGGTTACATTTTTCGTCTGCAAAGCTATGTCGCGTGCTGCGGTATGCGGAGACACTAAAAGTACCATAGTAGACCACAGAAGAAGCTTCTAAGTTGAAGCAATAGCCAGTCAGAAGTAGTACAATTCAAAGTTTAGTTGTCGATTATTCACATTTTAGCCGGCTTTGGTGGCTTGGACATGACCTAGGACCTTAAGATTTTGCATTAAAGGAGGACTTGCAGCCGCGTTGTACTGGAGAATGTAAAAAGTGTTCACATGTAGTAAAAACCTGAGAAATCCGTCCGTTTTCGTTATTTGTTATCGAATCGACTTAAAGGAAGATCGTCACATTGGCCGTTCTTCTCTCTAAAACGGTTACATTTATCGTCTGCAATGCTTTGTCGCGTGCTGCGGTATGCGGAGACACTAAAAGCACCATAGTAGAACACAGAAGAAGCTTCTAAGTTGAAGTAATAGCCAGTAAGACGTAGTAGAATTCAAGTTTTAATGTCGATTATTCACTTTTTAGCCGGCTTCGGTGGCTTGGGCATGACCTAGGACCTTAAGATTTTGCATGAAAGGAGGACTTGCAGCCGCGTTGCACGGGAGAATGTGCAAAGTGTTCATATGTAGTAAAAACCTGAGAAATCCGTCCGTATTCGTCATTTGTTATCGAATCGACTTAAAGCCAGATCGTCACATTGGCCGCTTTTCTCTCTGAGACGGTTACATTTATCGGTTGCAAAGCTATATCGCGTGCTGCGGTATGCGGAGACACTAAAAGCACCATAGTAGAACACAGAAGAAGCTTCTAAGTTGAAGCAATAGCCAGTAAGCTGCAGTACAATTCAAGTTTTGGTTATCGATTATTGATATTTAGCCGGCTTGGGTGCCTTGGACATGAGGTGGAACCTTAAGATTTTGCATGAAAGGAGGACTAGCAGCCGCGTTGCACGGGAGAATGTGAAAAGGGATCATATGTAGTAAAAAACTGAGAAATCCGTCCGTTTTCGTCATTTGTTATCGAATCGACTTAAAGCCATATCGACACATTGGCCGCTTTTCTCTCTGAGACGGTTACGTGTATCGTCTGCAAAGCTATTTTGGGTGCTGCGGTATGCGGAGACACTAAAAGCACCATAGTAGACCACAGAAGAAGCTTCTAAGTTGAAGCAATAGCCAGTAAGAAGTAGTACAATTCAAGTTTTAGTTGTCGATTATTTACTTTTTAGCCGGCTTTGGTGGCTTGGACATGACCTAGGACCTTAAGATTTTGCATGAAAGGAGGACTAGCAGCCGCGTTGCACCGGAGAATGTGAAAAGTGTTCATATTTAGTAAAAACCTGAGATATAAGTCCGTTTTCGTCATTTGTTATCGAATCGACTTAAAGACAGATCAACACATTGGCCGTTCTTCTCTCTAAAACGGTTACATCTGTCGTCTGCAAAGCTATGTCGAGTGCTGCTGTATGCGGAGACACTAAAAGCACCGTAGTAGAACACAGAAGAAGCTTCTAAGTTGAAGCAATAGCCAGTAAGAAGCAGTCCAATTCAAGTTTTGGTTATCGATTATTGATTTTTAGCCGGCTTTGGTGCCCTGGTTATGAGGTGGAACATTAAGATTTTGCATGAAAGGAGGACTAGCAGCCGCGTTGCACGGGAGAATGTGAAAAGGGTTCATATGTAGTAAAAAGCTGAGAAATCCGTCCGTTTTCGTCATTTGTTATCGAAACGACTTAAAGCCAGATCGTCACATTGGCCGCTTTTCACTCTGAGACGGTTACATTTATCGTCTGCAAAGCTATGTCGCGTGCTGCGGTATGCATAGACACTAAAAGCACCATAGTAGATTACAGAGGAAGCTTCTAAGTTGAAGCAATAGCCAGTAAGAAGCAGTACATTTCAAGCTTTGGTTATCGATTATTGATTTTTAGCCGGCTTTGGTGCCTTGGACATGAGATGGAACCTTACGATTTTGCATGAAAGGAGGACTAGCAGCCGCGTTGCACGGGAGAATGTGAAAAGGGATCATATGTAGTAAAAACCTGAGAAATCCGTCCGTTTTCGTCATTTGTTATCGAATCGACTTAAAGCCATATCGACACATTGGCCGCTTTTCTCTCTGAGACGGTTACGTGTATCGTCTGCAAAGCTATTTTGGGTGCTGCGGTATGCGGAGACACTAAAAGCACCATAGTAGACCACAGAAGAAGCTTCTAAGTTGAAGCAATAGCCAGTAAGAAGTAGTACAATTCAAGTTTTAGTTGTCGATTATTCACTTTTTAGCCGGCTTTGGTGGCTTGGACATGACCAAGGACCTTAAGATTTTGCATGAAAGGAAGACTAGCAGTCGCGTTGCACGGGAGAATGTGAAAAGTGTTCATATTTAGTAAAAACCTGAGATATAAGTCCGTTTTCGTCATTTGTTATCGAATCGACTTAAAGACAGATCAACACATTGGCCGTTCTTCTCTCTAAAACGGTTACATCTGTCGTCTGCAAAGCTATGTCGAGTGCTGCTGTATGCGGAGACACTAAAAGCACCGTAGTAGAACACAGAAGAAGCTTCTAAGTTGAAGCAATAGCCAGTAAGAAGCAGTACAATTCAAGTTTTGATTATCGATTGCTGATTTTTAGCCGGCTTTGGTGCCCTGGACATGAGGTGGAACCTTAAGATTTTGCATGAAAGGAGGACTAGCAGCCGCGTTGCACGGGAGAATGTGAAAAGGGTTCATATGTAGTAAAAACCTGAGAAATCCGTCCGTTTTCGTCATTTGTTATCGAATCGACTTAAAGCCAGATCGTCACATTGGCCGCTTTTCTCTCTGAGACGGTTATATTTATCGTCTGCAAAGCTATGTCGCGTGCTGCGGTATGCATAGACACTAAAAGCACCATAGTAGATTGCAGAAGATGCTTCTAAGTTGAAGCAATAGCCAGTAAGCTGCAGTACAATTCAAGTATTGGTTATCGATTATTGATATTTAGCCGGGTTTGGTGCTTTGGACATGATGTGGAACCTTAAGATTTTGCATGAAAGGAGGACTAGCAGCCGCGTTGGACGGGAGAATGTGAAAAGGGTTCATATGTAGTAAAAACCTGACAAATCCGTCCGTTTTCGTCATTTGTTATCGAATCGACTTAAAGCCAGATCGTCACATTGGCCGCTTTTCTCTCTGAGACTGTTATATTTATCGTCTGCAAAGCTATGTCGCGTGCTGCGGTATGCATAGACACTAAAAGCACCATAGTAGATTACAGAAGAAGCTTCTAAGTTGAAGCAGTAGCCAGTAAGAAACAGTACATTTCAAGCTTTGGTTATCGATTATTGATTTTTAGCCGGCTTTGGTGCCTTGGACATGAGATGGATCCTTACGATTTTGCATGAAAGGAGGACTAGCAGCCGCGTTGCACGGGAGAATGTGAAAAGTGTTCATATGTAGTAAAAACCTGAGAAATCCGTCCGTTTTCGTCATTTGTTATCGAATCGACTTAAAGCCAGATCGTCACATTGGCCACTTGTCTCTCTGAGACTGTTACATTTATCGTGTGCAAAGCTATGTCGCGTGCTGCGGTATGCTGAGACACTAAAAGCACCGTAGTAGAAGACAGAAGAAGCTTCTAAGTTGAAGCAATAGCCAGTAAGAAGCAGTCCAATTCAAGTTTTGGTTATCGATTATTGATTTTTAGCCGGCTTTGGTGCCCTGGTTATGAGGTGGAAAATTAAGATTTTGCATGAAAGGAGGACTAGCAGCCGCGTTGCACGGGAGAATGTGAAAAGGGTTCATATGTAGTAAAAAGCTGAGAAATCCGTCCGTTTTCTTCATTTGTTATCGAATCGACTTAAAGGAAGATCGTCACATTGGCCGTTCTTCTCTCTAAAACGGTTACATTTATCGTCTGCAAAGCTATATCGCGTGCTGCGATATGCGGAGACATTAAAGCACCATAGTAGAACACAGAAGAAGCTTCTAAGTTGAAGTAATAACTAGTAAGAAGTAGTACAATTCAAGTTTTAGTTGTCGATTATTCACTTTTTAGCCGGCTTTGTTGGCTTGGACATGGCCTAGGACCTTAAGATTTTGCAGGAAAGGTGGACTAGCAGCCGCGTTGCACGGGAGAATGTGAAAAGCGTTCATATTTAGTAAAAACCTGAGAAATCCGTCCGTTTTCGACATTTGTTATCGAATCGACTTAAAGCCAGATCGTCGCATTGGCCGCTTTTCTCTCTGAGACGGTTACATTTATCGTCTGCAAAGCTATATCGCGTGCTGCGGTATGTATAGACAGTAAAAGCACTATAGTAGATTACAGAAGAAGCTTCTAAGTTGAAGCAATAGCCAGTAAGAAGCAGTACATTTTAAGCTTTGGTTATCGATTATTGATTTTTAGCCGGCTCTGGTGCCTTGGACATGACATGGAACCTTACGATTTTGCATGGATGGAGGACTAGCAGCCGCGTTGCACGGGAGAATGTGAAAAGTGTTCATATGTCGTAAAAACCTGAGAAATTCGTCCGTTTTCGTCATTTGTTATCGAATCGACTTAAAGCCAGATCGTCACATTGGCCGCTTTTCTCTCTGAGACGGTTACATTTTTCGTCTGCAAAGCTATGTCGCGTGCTGCGGTATGCGGAGACACTAAACGTACCATAGTAGACCACAGAAGAAGCTTCTAAGTTGAAGCAATAGCCAGTAAGAAGTAGTACAATTCAAAATTTAGTTGTCGATTATTCACTTTTTAGCCGGCTTTGGTGGCTTGGACATGACCTAGGACCTTAAGATTTTGCATGAAAGGAGGACTTGCAGCCGCGTTGTACTGGAGAATTTGAAAAGTGTTCACATGTAGAAAAAACCTGAGAAATCCGTCCGTTTTCGTCATTTGTTATCGAATCGACTTAAAGGAAGATCGTCACATTGGCCGTTCTTCTCTCTAAAACGATTACATTTATCGTCTGCAATGCTATGTCGCGTGCTGCGGTATGCGGAGACATTAAAGCACCATAGGAGATCACAGAAGAAGCCTCTAAGTTGAAGTAATAGCCAGTAAGAAGTAGTACAATTCAAGTTTTAGTTGTCGATTATTCATTTTTTTGCCGGCTTTGGTGGCTTGGACATGACCTAGAACCTTAAGATTTTGCATGAAAGTAGGACCAGCAGCCGCGTTGCACGGGAAAATGTGAAAAGTGTTCATATGTAGTAAAAACCTGAGAAATCCGTCCGTTTTCGTCATTTGTTATCGAATCGACTTAAAGCCAGATCGTCAAATTGGCCGCTCTTCTCTCTGAAACGGTTACATTTATCGTCTGCAAAGCTATGTCGCGTGCTGCGGTATGCGGAGACACTAAAAGCACCATAGTAGAACACAGAAGAAGCTCCTAAGTTGAAGCAATAGCCAGTAAGATGTAGGACAATTCAAGTTTTAGTTGTCGATTGTTCACTTTTTAGCCGGCTTTGGTGGCTTGGACATGACCTAGGAACTTAAGATTTTGCATGAAAGGAGGACTTGGAGCCGCGTTGCGCGGGAGAATGTGAAAAGTGTTCATATGTAGTGAAAACCTGGGAACTCCACCCGTTTTCGTCATTTGCTATCGAATCGACATTTGTCCGATCGTCATATTGGCGGCTCTTCTCTCTAAATCGGTTACATTCACCGTGTGCAAAGCTATGTCGCGTGCTGCGGTATGTGGAGACACTAAAAGCACCATAATAGAACACAGAAGAAGCTTCTAAGACGATGTGATAGCCAAAACGAAGCAGTACAATTCAAGTTGGAGCTATCAATTATTGTCTTTTCAGAAGGCTTTGGTGCCTTGGACATGAGCTAGGACCTTAAGATTTTGCATGAAGGAGGATCTAGCAGAAGCATTGCACGGGGGCATTTGAAAAGTGTTCATATTAAATGAAAACCTGAGAAATCCGCCCGTTTTCGTCATTTGTTATCGAATCGACTTAAAGCCATATCGACACATTGGCCGCTTTTCTCTCTGAGACGGTTACGTGTATCGTCTGCAAAGCTATTTTGGGTGCTGCGGTATGCTGAGACACTAAAAGCACCATAGTAGACCACAGAAGAAGCTTCTAAGTTGAAGCAATAGCCAGTAAGCTGCAGTACAATTCAAGTTTTGGTTATCGATTATTGATATTTAGCCGGCTTTGGTGCCTTGGACATGAGGCGGAACCATAAGATTTTGCATGAAAGGAGGACTAGCAGCCGCGTTGCACGGGAGAATGTGAAAAGGGATCATATGTAGTAAAAACCTGAGAAATCCGTCCGTTTTCGTCATTTGTTATCAAATCGACTTAAAGCCATGTCGACACATTGGCCACTTTTCTCTCTGAGACGGTTACGTTTATCGTCTGCAAAGCTATGTCGGGTGCTGCGGTATGCGGAGACACTAAAAGCACCATAGTAGACCACAGAAGAAGCTTCTAAGTTGAAGCAATAGCTAGTAAGAAGTAGTACAATTCAAATTTTAGTTGTCGATTATTCACTTTTTAGCCGGCTTTGGTGGCTTGGACATGACCTAGGACCGTAAGATTTTGCATGAAAGGAGGACTTGCAGCCGCGTTGCACGGGAGAATGTGCAAAGTGTTCATATGTAGTCAAAACCTGAGAAATCCGTCCGTTTTCGTCATTTGTTATCAAATCGACTTAAAGCCAGATCGTCACATTGGCCACTTTTATCTCTGAGACGGTTACATTTATCGTCTACAAAGCTATGTCGCGTGCTGCGGTATGCTTAGACACTGAAAGCACCATAGTAGAACACAGAAGAAGCTTCTAAGTTGAAGCAATAGCCAGTAAGAAGCAGTGTATTCAAGTTTTGGTTATCGATTATTGATTTTTAGCCGGCTTTGGTGCCTTGGACATGAGGTGGAACCTTAAGATTTTGCATGAAAGGGGGACTGGCAGCCGCGTTGCACGGGAGAAAGTGAAAAGTGTTCATATGTAGTAAAAACCTGAGAAATTCGTCCGTTTTCGTCATTTGTTATCGAATCGACTTAAAGCCAGATCGTCACATTGGCCGCTTTTCTCTCTGAGACGGTTACATTTTTCGTCTGCAAAGCTATGTCGCGTGCTGCGGTATGCGGAGACACTAAACGTACCATAGTAGACCACAGAAGAAGCTTCTAAGTTGAAGCAATAGCCAGTAAGAAGTAGTACAGTTCAAAATTTAGTTGTCGATTATTCACTTTTTAGCCGGCTTTGGTGGCTTGGACATGACCTAGGACCTTAAGATTTTGCATGAAAGGAGGACTTGCAGCCGCGTTGTACTGGAGAATTTGAAAAGTGTTCACATGTAGAAAAAACCTGAGAAATCCTTCCGTTTTCGTCATTTGTTATCGAATCGACTTAAAGGAAGATCGTCACATTGGCCGTTCTTCTCTCTAAAACGATTACATTTATCGTCTGCAATGCTATGTCGCGTGCTGCGGTATGCGGAGACATTAAAGCACCATAGGAGATCACAGAAGAAGCCTCTAAGTTGAAGTAATAGCCAGTAAGAAGTAGTACAATTCAAGTTTTAGTTGTCGGTTATTCATTTTTTTGCCGGCTTTGGTGGCTTGGACATGACCTAGAACCTTAAGATTTTGCATGAAAGTAGGACTAGCAGCCGCGTTGCACGGGAAAATGTGAAAAGTGTTCATATGTAGTAAAAACCTGAGAAATCCGTCCGTTTTCGTCATTTGTTATCGAATCGACTTAAAGCCAGATAGTCAAATTGGCCGCTCTTCTCTCTGAAACGGTTACATTTATCGTCTGCAAAGCTATGTCGCGTGCTGCGGTATGCGGAGACACTAAAAGCACCATAGTAGAACACAGAAGAAGCTCCTAAGTTGAAGCAATAGCCAGTAAGATGTAGGACAATTCAAGTTTTAGTTGTCGATTGTTCACTTTTTAGCCGGCTTTGGTGGCTTGGACATGACCTAGGAACTTAAGAATCTGCATGAAAGGAGGACTTGGAGCCGCGTTGCGCGGGAGAATGTGAAAAGTGTTCATATGTAGTGAAAACCTGGGAACTCCACCCGTTTTCGTCATTTGCTATCGAATCGACATTTGTCCGATCGTCATATTGGCGGCTCTTCTCTCTAAATCGGTTACATTCACCGTGTGCAAAGCTATGTCGCGTGCTGCGGTATGCGGAGACACTAAAAGCACCATAATAGAACACAGAAGAAGCTTCTCAGATGATGTGATAGCCAAAACGAAGCAGTACAATTCAAGTTGGAGCTATCAATTATTGTCTTTTCAGAAGGCCTTGGTGCCTTGGACATGAGCTAGGACCTTAAGATTTTGCATGAAGGAGGATCTAGTAGAAGCATTGCACGGGGGAATTTGAAAAGTGTTCATATTAAATGAAAACCTGAGAAATCCGCCCGTTTTCGTCATTTGTTATCGAATCGACTTAAAGCCATATCGACACATTGGCCGCTTTTCTCTCTGAGACGGTTACGTGTATCGTCTGCAAAGCTATTTTGGGTGCTGCGGTATGCTGAGACACTAAAAGCACCATAGTAGACCACAGAAGAAGCTTCTAAGTTGAAGCAATAGCCAGTAAGCTGCAGTACAATTCAAGTTTTGGTTATCGATTATTGTTATTTAGCCGGCTTTGGTGCCTTGGACATGAGGTGGAACCATAAGATTTTGCATGAAAGGAGGACTAGCAGCCGCGTTGCACGGGAGAATGTGAAAAGGGATCATATGTAGTAAAAACCTGAGAAATCCGTCCGTTTTCGTCATTTGTTATCAAATCGACTTAAAGCCATATCGACACATTGGCCGCTTTTCTCTCTGAGACGGTTACGTTTATCGTCTGCAAAGCTATGTCGGGTGCTGCGGTATGCGGAGACACTAAAAGCACCATAGTAGACCACAGAAGAAGCTTCTAAGTTGAAGCAATAGCTAGTAAGAAGTAGTACAATTCAAATTTTAGTTGTCGATTATTCACTTTTTAGCCGGCTTTGGTGGCTTGGACATGACCTAGGACCGTAAGATTTTGCATGAAAGGAGGACTTGCAGCCGCGTTGCACGGGAGAATGTGCAAAGTGTTCATATGTAGTAAAAACCTGAGAAATCCGTCCGTTTTCGTCATTTCTTATCAAATCGACTTAAAGCCAGATCGTCGCATTGGCCACTTTTATCTCTGAGACGGTTACATTTATCGTCTACAAAGCTATGTCGCGTGCTGCGGTATGCTTAGACACTGAAAGCACCATAGTAGAACACAGAAGAAGCTTCTAAGTTGAAGCAATAGCCAGTAAGGAGCAGTGTATTCTAGTTTTGGTTATCGATTATTGATTTTTAGCCGGCTTTGGTGCCTTGGACATGAGGTGGAACCTTAAGATTTTGCATGAAAGGGGGACTGGCAGCCGCGTTGCACGGGAGAAAGTGAAAAGTGTACATATGTAGTAAAAACCTGAGAAATTCGTCCGTTTTCGTCATTTGTTATCGAATCGACTTAAAGCCAGATCGTCAAATTGGCCGCTCTTCTCTCTGAAACGGTTACATCTGTCGTCTGCAAAGCTATGTCGAGTGCTGCTGTATGCGGAGACACTAAAAGCACCGTAGTAGAACACAGAAGAAGCTTTTAAGTTGAAGCAATAGCCAGTAAGAAGCAGTACAATTCAAGTTTTGATTATCGATTGTTAATTTTTAGCCGGCTTTGGTGCCCTGGACATGAGGTGGAACCTTAAGATTTTGCATGAATGGAGGACTAGCAGCCGCGTTGCACGGGAGAATGTGAAAAGGGTTCATATGTAGTAAAAACCTGAGAAATCCGTCCGTTTTCGTCATTTGTTATCGAATCGACTTAAAGCCAGATCGTCACATTGGCCGCTTTTCTCTCTGAGACGGTTATATTTATCGTCTGCAAAGCTATGTCGCGTGCTGCGGTATGCATAGACACTAAAAGCACCATAGTAGATTACAGAAGAAGCTTCTAAGTTGAAGCAATAGCCAGTAAGCTGCAGTACAATTCAAGTTTTGATTATCGATTATTGATATTTAGCCGGCTTTGGTGCCTTGGACATAAGATGGATCGTTACGATTTTGCATGAAAGGAGGACTAGCTGCCGATTTGCACGGGAGAATGTGAAAAGTGTTCAAATGTAGTAAAAACCTGAGAAATCCGTCCGTTTTCGTCATTTGTTACCGAATCGACTTAAAGCCACATCGTCACATTGGCCGCTCTTCTGTCTGAAACGGTTACATTTATCGTCTGCAAAGCTATGTCGCGTGCTGCGGTATGCGGAGACACTAAAAGTACCATAGTAGACCACAGAAGAAGCTTCTAAGTTGAAGCAATAGCCAGTAAGAACTAGTACAATTTAAGTTGTAGTTGTCGATTATTCACTTTTTAGCCCGCTTTGGTTGCTTGGACATGGCCTAGGACCTTAAGATTTTGCATGAAAGGAGGACTAGCAGCCGCGTTGCACGGGAGAATGTGAAAAGTGTTCATATGTAGTAAAAACCTGAGAAATCCGTCCGTTTTCGTCATTTGTTATCGAATCGACTTCAAGCCAGATCGTCAAATTGGCCGCTTTTCTCTCTGAGACGGTTACATTTATCGTCTGCAAAGCTATGTCGCGTGCTGCGGTATGCGGAGACACTAAAAGCACCATAGTAGAACACAGAAGAAGCTTCTAAGTTGAAGTAATAGACAGTAAGAAGTAATAAAATTCAAGCTTTAGTTGTCGATTATTCACTTTTTAGCCGGCTTTGGTGGTTTGGACATGGCCTAGGACCTTAAGATTTTGCATGAGAGGAGGACTAGCAGCCGCGTTGCACGGGAGAATGTGAAAAGTGTTCATATTTAGTAAAAACCTGAGAAATCCGTCCGTTTTCGACATTTGTTATCGAATAGACTTAAAGCCAGATCGTCACATTGGCCTCTTTTCTCTCTGAGACGGTTACATTTATAGTCTGCAAAGCTATGTCGCGTGCTGCGGTATGCATAGACACTAAAAGCACCATAGTAGATTACAGAAGAAGCTTCTAAGTTGAAGCAATAGCCAGTAAGAAGCAGTACATTTCAAGCTTTGGTTATCGATTATTGGTTTTTAGCCGGCTTTGGTGCCTTGGACATGGGATGGAACCTTACGATTTTGCATGAAAGGAGGACTAACAGCCACGTTGCACGGGACAATGTGAAAAGTGTTCATATGTCGTAAAAACCTGAGAAATCCGTCCGTTTTCGTCATTTGTTATCGAATCGACTTCAAGCCAGATCGTCACATTGGACGCTTTTTTCCCTGAGACGGTTACATTTATCGTCTGCAAAGCTATGTCGCGTGCTGCGGTATGCGGAGACACTAAAAGTACCATAGTAGACCACAGAAGAAGCTTCTAAGTTGAAGCAATAGCCAGTAAGAAGTAGTACAATTCAAGTTTTAGTTGTCGATTATTCACTTTTTAGCCGGCTTTGGTGGCTTCGACATGGCCTAGGACCTTAAGATTTTGCATGAGAGGAGGACTAGCAGCCACGTTGCACGGGAGAATGTGAAAAGTGTTCATATTTAGTAAAAAGCTGAGAAATCCGTCCGTTTTCGACATTTGTTATCGAATCGACTTAAAGCCAGATTGTCACATTGGCCTCTTTTCTCTCTGAGACGGTTACATTTATCGTCTGCAAAGCTATGTCGCGTGCTGCTGTATGCATAGACAGTAAAAGCACCATAGTAGATTACAGAAGAAGCTTCTAAGTTGAAGCAATAGCCAGTAAGAAGCAGTACATTTCAAGCTTTGGTTATCGATAATTGGTTTTTAGCCTGCTTTGGTGCCTTGGACATGAGATGGAACCTTACGATTTTGCATGAAAGGAGGACTAGCAGCCGCGTTGCACGGGAGAATGTGAAAAGGGTTCATATGTAGTAAAAACCTGAGAAATCCGCACGTTTCTTCATTCGTAATCGAATCGACTTAAAGCCAGATCGTCACATTGGCCGCTTTTCTCTCTGAGACGGTTACATTTATCGTCTGCAAAGCTAAGTCGCGTGCTGCGGTATGCGGAGACACTAAAAGCACCATAGTAGAACACAGAAGAAGGTTCTAAGTTGAAGCAATTGCCAGTAAGCTGCAGTACAATTCAAGTTTTGGTTATCGATTATTGATATTTAGCGGGCTTTGGTGCCTTGGACATGAGGTGGAACCTTCAGATTTTGCATGAAAGGAGGACTAATAGCCGCGTTGGACGGGAGAATGTGAAAGGGGTTCATATGTAATAAAAACCTGAGAAATCCGTCCGTTTTCGTCATTTGTTATCGAATCGACTTAAAGCCAGATCGTCACATTGGCCGCTTTTCTCTCTGAGACGGTTATATTTATCGTCTGCAAAGCTATGTCGTGTGCTGCGGTATGCATAGACACTAAAAGCACCATAGTAGATTACAGAAGAAGCTTCTAAATTGAAGCAATAGCCAGTAAGAAACAGTACATGTCAAGCTTTGGCTATCGATTAATGATTTTTAGCCGGCTTTGATGCCTTGGACATGAGATGGATCCTTACGATTTTGCATGAAAGGAGGACTAGCAGCCGCGTTGCACGGGAGAATGTGAAAAATGTTCATATGTAGTAAAAACCTGAGAAATCCGTCCGTTTTCGTCATTTGTTATCGAATCGACTTAAAGCCACATCGTCACATTGGCCGCTCGTCTGTCTGAAACGGTTACATTTATCGTCTGCAAAGCTATGTCGCGTGCTGCGGTATGCGGAGACACTAAAAGTACCATAGTAGACCACAGAAGAAACTTCTAAGTTGAAGCAATAGCCAGTAAGAAGTAGTACAATTCAAGTTTTAGTCGTCGATTATTCAATTTTTAGCCGGCTTTGGTGGCTTGGACATGGCCTAGGACCTTAAGATTTTGCATGAGAGGAGGACTAGCAGCCGCGTTGCACGGGAGAATGTGAAAAGTGTTCATATTTAGTAAAAACCTGAGAAATCCGTCCGTTTTCGACAATTGTTATCGAATCGACTTAAAGCCAGATCGTCACATTGGCCTCTTTTCTCTCTGAGACGATTACATTTATCGTCTGCAAAGCTATGTCGCGTGCTGCGGTATGCATAGACAGTAGAAGCACCACAGTAGATTACAGAAGAAGCTTCTAAGTTGAAGCAATAGCCAGTAAGAAGCAGTACATTTCAAGCTTTGGTTATCGATTATTGGTTTTTAGCCGGCTTTGGTGCCTTGGACATGAGATGGAACCTAACGATTTTGCATGAAAGGAGGACTAGCAGCCGCGTTGCACGGGAGAATGTGAAAAGTGTTCATATGTCGTAAAAACCTGAGAAATCCGTCCGTTTTCGTCATTTGTTATCCAATCGACTTCAAGCTAGATCGTCACATTGGCCGCTTTTCTCTCTGAGACGGTTACATTTATCGTCTGCAAAGCTATGTCGCGTGCTGCGGTATGCGGAGACATTAAAGCACCATAGTAGAACACAGAAGAAGCTTCTAAGTTGAAGCAATAGCCAGTAAGAAGTAGTACAATTCAAGTTTTAGTTGTCGATTATTCACCTTTTAGCCGGCTTTGGTGGTATGGACATTACCTAGGACCTTAAGATTTTACATGAAAGGAGGACTAGCATACGCGTTGCACGGGAGAATGTGAAAAATGTTCATATTTAGTAAAAACCTGAGAAATCCGTCCTTTTTCGAATTTTGTTATCGAATCGTCTTAAAGCCAGATCGTCACATTGGCCGCTTTTCTCTCTGAAACGGTTAATTTATCGTCTGCAAAGCTATGTCGCGTGCTGCGGTATGCGGAGACATTAAAGCACCATAGTAGAACACAGAAGAAGCTTCTAAGTTGAAGTAATAGCCAGTAAGAAGTAGTACAATTCAAGTTTTAGTTGTCGATTATTCACTTTTTTGCCGGCTTAGGTGGCTTGGACATGACCTAGGACCTTAAGATTTTGCATGAAAGGGGTTCTTGCAACCGCGTTGCACGGGAGAATGTGCAAAGTGTTCATATGTAGTAAAAACCTGAGAAATCCGTCCGTGTTCTTCATTTGTTATCGAATCGACTTAAAGCCAGATCGTCACATTGGCCGCTCTTCTCTCTGAAACGGTTACATTTATCGTCTGCAAAGCTATGTCGCGTGCTGCGGTATGCGGAGACACTAAAAGCATCGTAGTAGACCACAGAAGAAGCTTCTAAGTTGAAGCAAAGCCAGTAAGAAGTAGTACAATTCAAGTTTTAGTTGTCCATTATTCACTTTTTATCCGGCTTTGGTGGCTTGGACATGACCTAGGACCTTAAGATTTTGCATGAAAGGAGGACTAGCAGCCGCGTTCCACGGGAGAATGTGAAAAGTGTTCATATGTAGTAAAAACCTGAGATATAGGTCCGTTTTCGTCATTTGTTATCGAATCGACTTAAAGACAGACCAACACATTGGCCGTTCTTCTCTCAAAAACGGTTACATTTATCGTATGCAAGGCTATGTCGCATGCTGCGGTATGCGGAGACACTAAAGGCACCATAGTAGACCACAGAAGAAGCTTCTAAGTTGAAGCAATAGCCAGTAAGAAGTAGTACAATTCAAGTTTTAATTGTCGATTATTCACTTTTTAGCCGGCTTTGGTGGCTTGGACATGACCTAGGACCTTAAGATTTTGCATGAAAGGAGGACTTGCAGCCGCGTTGCACGGGAGAATGTGCAAAGTGTTCATATGTAGTAAAAACCTGAGAAATCCGTCCGTTTTCGTCATTTGTTATCGAATCGACTTAAAGCCAGATCGTCACATTGGCCGCTTTTCTCTCTGAGACGGTTACATTTATCGTCTGCAAAGCTATGTCGCGTGCTGCGGTATGCTTAGACACTGAAAGCACCATAGTAGAACACAGAAGAAGCTTCTATGTTGAAGCTATAGCCAGTAAGAAGCAGTATATTTCAAGTTTTGGTTATCGATTATTGATTTTTAGCCGGCTTTGGTGCCTTGAACATGAGATGGAACCTTAAGATTTTGCATGAAAGGAGGACTAGCAGCCGCGTTGCACGGGAGAATGTGAAAAGGGTTCATATGTAGTAAAAACCTGAGAAATCCGTCCGTTTTCGTCATTTGTTATCGAATCGACTTAAAGCCAGATCGTCACATTGGCCGTTCTTCTCTCTAAAACGGTTACATTTATTGTCTGCAAAGCTATGTCGCTTGCTGCGGTATGCCGAACACTAAAAGCACCATAGCAGAACACAGAAGAAGTTTCTAAGTTGAAGTAATAGAGAGTAAGATGTGGTATAATTCAAGTTTTAGTTGTCGATTATTCACATTTTAGCCGTCTTTGGTGGCTTGGACATGACCTAGGACCATAAGATTTTGCATGAAAGGAGGACTTACAGCCGCGTTGCACGGGAGAATGTGCAAAGTGTTCATATGTAGTAAAAACCTGAGAAATCCGTCAGTTTTCGTCATTTGTTATCGAATCGACTTAAAGCCAGATCGTGACATTGGCCGCTCTTCTCTCTGAAACAGTTACATTTATCGTCTGCAAAGCTATGTCGCGTGCTGCGGTATGCCGAAACACTAAAAGCACCATAGTAGAACACAGAAGAAGCTTCTAAGTTGAAGTAATAGCCAGTAAGAAGTAGTACAATTCAAGTTTTAGTTGTCGATTATTCACATTTTAGCCGGCTTTGGTGGCTTGGACATGACCTAGGACCATACGATTTTGCATGAAAGGAGGACTAGCAGCCGCGTTCGACGGGAGAATGTGAAAAGGGTTCATATGTAGTAAAAACCTGAGAAATCCGTCCGTTTTCGTCATTTGTTATCGAATCGACTTAAAGCCAGATCGTCACATTGGCCGCTTTTCCATCTGAGACGGTTATATTTATAATCTGCAAAGCTATGTCGCGTGCTGCGGTATGCATAGACACTAAAAGCACCATAGTAGATTACAGAAGAAGCTTCTAAGTTGAAGCAATGGCCAGTAAGAAACAGTACATTTCAAGCTTTTTTTATCGATTATTGATTTTTAGCCGGCTTTGGTGCCTTGGACATAAGATGGATCCTTACGATTTTGCATGAAAGGAGGACTAGCAGCCGATTTGCACGGGAGAATGTGAAAAGTGTTCATATGTAGTAAAAACCTGAGAAATCCGTCCGTTTTCGTCATTTGTTATCGAATTGACTTAAAGCCACATCGTCACATTGGCCGCTCTTCTGTCTGAAACGGTTACATTTATCGTCTGCAAAGCTATGTCGCGTGCTGCGGTATGCGGAGACACTAAAAGTACCATAGTAGACCACAGAAGAAGCTTCTAAGTTGATGTAATAGCCAGTAAGAACTAGTACAATTTCAGTTGTAGTTGTCGATTATTCACTTTTTAGCCCGCTTTGGTGGCTTGGACATGGCCTAGGACTTTAAGATTTTGCATGAAAGGACTAGCAGCCGCGTTGCACGGGAGAATGTGAAAAGTGTTCATATGTAGTAAAAACCTGAGAAATCCGTCCGTTTTCGTCATTTGTTATCGAATCGACTTCAAGCCAGATCGTCACATTGGCCGCTTTTCTCTCTGAGACGGTTACATTTATCGTCTGCAAAGCTATGTCGCGTGCTGCGGTATGCGGAGACACTAAAAGCACCATAGTAGAACACAGAAGAAGCTTCTAAGTTGAAGTAATAGCCAGTAAGAAGTAATAAAATCCAAGTTTTAGTTGTCGATTATTCACTTTTTAGCCGGCTTTGGTGGTTTGGACATGGCCTAGGACCTTAAGATTTTGCATGAGAGGAGGACTAGCAGCCGCGTTGCACGGGAGAATGTGAAAAGTGTTCATATTTAGTAAAAACCTGAGAAATCCGTCCGTTTTCGACATTTGTTATCGAATCGACTTAAAGCCAGATCGTCACATTGGCCTCTTTTCTCTCTGAGACGGTTACATTTATAGTCTGCAAAGCTATGTCGCGTGCTGGGGTATGCATAGCCACTAAAAGCACCATAGTAGATTACAGAAGAAGCTTCTAAGTTGAAGCAATAGCCAGTAAGAAGCAGTACATTTCAAGCTTTGGTTATCGATTATTGATTTTTAGCCGGCTTTGGTGCCTTGGACATGGGATGGAACCTTACGATTTTGCATGAAAGGAGGACTAACAGCCACGTTGCACGGGACAATGTGAAAAGTGTTCATATGTCGTAAAAACCTGAGAAATTCGTCCGTTTTCGTCATTTGTTATCGAATCGACTTCAAGCCAGATCGTCACATTGGACGCTTTTTTCACTGAGACGGTTACATTTATCGTCTGCAAAGCTATGTCGCGTGCTGCGGTATGCGGAGACAATAAAAGTACCATAGTAGACCACAGAAGAAGCTTCTAAGTTGAAGCAATAGCCAGTAAGAAGTAGTACAATTCAAGTTTTAGTTGTCGATTATTCACTTTTTAGCCGGCTTTGGTGGCTTCGACATGGCCTAGGACCTTAAGATTTTGCATGAAAGGAGGACTAGCAGCCGCGTTGCACGGGAGAATGTGAAAAGTGTTCATACTTAGTAAAAACCTGAGAAATCCGTCCTTTTTCGAATTTTGTTATCGAATCGTCTTAAAGCCAGATTGTCACATTGGCCTCTTTTCTCTCTGAGACGGTTACATTTATCGTCTGCAAAGCTATGTCGCGTGCTGCGGTATGCGGAGACACTAAAAGCATCGTAGTAGACCACAGAAGAAGCTTCTAAGTTGAAGCAAAGCCAGTAATAATTAGTACAATTCAAGTTTTAGTTGTCCATTATTCACTTTTTATCCGGCTTTGGTGGCTTGGACATGACCTAGGACCTTAAGATTTTGCATGAAAGGAGGACTAGCAGCCGCGTTCCACGGGAGAATGTGAAAAGTGTTCATATGTAGTAAAAACCTGAGATATAGGTCCGTTTTCGTCATTTGTTATCGAATCGACTTAAAGACAGATCAACACATTGGTCGTTCGTCTCTCAAAAACGGTTACATTTATCGTATGCAAGGCTATGTCGCATGCTGCGGTATGCGGAGACACTAAAGGCACCATAGTAGACCACAGAAGAAGCTTCTAAGTTGAAGCAATAGCCAGTAAGAAGTAGTACAATTCAAGTTTTAATTGTCGATTATTCACTTTTTAGCCGGCTTTGGTGGCTTGGACATGACCTAGGACCTTAAGATTTTGCATGAAAGGAGGACTTGCAGCCGCGTTGCACGGGAGAATGTGCAAAGTGTTCATATGTAGTAAAAACCTGAGAAATCCGTCCGTTTTCGTCATTTGTTATCGAATCGACTTAAAGCCAGATCGTCACATTGGCCGCTTTTCTCTCTGAGACGGTTACATTTATCGTCTGCAAAGCTATGTCGCGTGCTGCGGTATGCTTAGACACTGAAAGCACCATAGTAGAACACAGAAGAAGCTTCTATGTTGAAGCTATAGCCAGTAAGAAGCAGTATATTTCAAGTTTTGGTTATCGATTATTGATTTTTAGCCGGCTTTGGTGCCTTGAACATGAGGTGGAACCTTAAGATTTTGCATGAAAGGAGGACTAGCAGCCGCGTTGCACGGGAGAATGTGAAAAGGGTTCATATGTAGTAAAAACCTGAGAAATCCGTCCGTTTTAGTCATTTGTTATCGAATCGACTTAAAGCCAGATCGTCACATTGGCCGTTCTTCTCTCTAAAACGGTTACATTTATCGTCTGCAAAGCTATGTCGCTTGCTGCGGTATGCCGAACACTAAAAGCACCATAGCAGAACACAGAAGAAGTTTCTAAGTTGAAGTAATAGAGAGTAAGATGTGGTATAATTCAAGTTTTAGTTGTCGATTATTCACATTTTAGCCGGCTTTGGTGGCTTGGACATGACCTAGGACCATAAGATTTTGCAAGAAAGGAGGACTTACAGCCGCGTTGCACGGGAGAATGTGCAAAGTGTTCATATGTAGTACAAACCTGAGAAATCCGCACGTTTCTTCATTCGTAATCGAATCGACTTAAAGCCAGATCGTCACATTGGCCGTTTTTCTCTCTGAGACGGTTACATTTATCGTCTGCAAAGCTATGTCGCGTGCTGCGGTATGCGGAGACACTGAAAGCACTATTGTAGGACACAGAAGGAGCTTCTAAGTTGAAGCAATTGCCAGTAAGAAGCAGTCCAATTCAAGTTTTGGTTATCGATTATTGATTTTTACTCGGCTTTGGTGCCCTGGTTATGATGTGGAAACTTAAGATTTTGCATGAAAGGAGGACTAGCAGCCGCGTTGCACGGGAGAATGTGAAAAGGGTTCATATGTAGTAAAAAGCTCAGAAATCCGTCCGTTTTCGTCATTTGTTATCGAATCGACTTAAAGCCAGATCGTCACATTGGCTGCTTTTCTCTCCGAGACGGTTACATTTATCGTCTGCAAAGCTATGTCGCGTGCTGCGGTATGCATAGACACTAAAAGCACCATAGTAGATTACAGAAGAAGCTTCTAAGTTGAAGCAATAGCCAGTAAGCATGAGTACATTTCAAGCTTTGGTTATCGATTATTGATTTTTAGCCGGCTTTGGTGCCTTGGACATGAGATGGATCCTTACGATTTTGCATGAAAGGAGGACTAGCAGCCGCGTTGCTCGGGAGAATGTGAAAAGTGTTCATATGTCGTAAAAACCTGAGAAATCCGTCCGTTTTCGTCATTTGTTATCGAATCGACTTAAAGCCAGATCGTCACATTGGCTGCTTTTCTCTCCGAGACGGTTACATTTATCGTCTGCAAAGCTATGTCGCGTGCTGCGGTATGCGGAGACACTAAAAGTACCATAGTAGACCACAGAAGAAGCTTCTAAGTTGAAGCAATAGCCAGTAAGAAGTAGTACAATTCAAGTATTAATGTCGATTATTCACTTTTTAGCCGGCTTCGGTGGCTTGGACATGACCTAGGACCTTAAGATTTTGCATGAAAGGAGGACTAGCAGCCGCGTTGCACGGGAGAATGTGAAAAGTGTTCATATTTAGTAAAAACCTGAGATATAGGTCCGTTTTCGTCATTTGTTATCGAATCGACTTAAAGACAGATCAACACATTGGCCGTTCTTCTCTCTAAAACGGTTACATTTATCGTCGGCAAGGCTATGTCGCATGCTGCGGTATGCGGAGACACTAAAGGTACCATAGTAGACCACAGAAGAAGCTTCTAAGTTGAAGCAATAGCCAGTAAGTAGTAGTACAATTCAAGTTTTAATTGTCGATTATTCACTTTTTAGCCGGCTTTGGTGGCTTGGACATGACCTAGGACCTTAAGAATTTGCATGAAAGGAGGACTTGCAGCCGCGTTGCACGGGAGAATGTGCAAAGTGTTCATATGTAGTAAAAACCTGAGAAATCCGTCCGTTTTCGTCATTTGTTATCGAATCGACTTAAAGCCAGATCGTCAACTTGGCCGCTTTTCTCTCTGAGACGGTTACATTTATCGTCTGCAAAGCTATGTCGCGTGCTGCGGTATGCTTAGACACTGAAAGCACCATAGTAGAACACAGAAGAAGCTTCTATGTTGAAGCTATAGCCAGTAAGAAGCAGTATATTTCAAGTTTTGGTTATCGATTATTGATTTTTAGCCGGCTTTGGTGCCTTGAACATGAGGTGGAACCTTAAGATTTTGCATGAAAGGAGGACTAGCAGCCGCGTTGCACGGGAGAATGTGAAAAGGGTTCATATGTAGTAAAAACCTGAGAAATCCGTCCGTTTTCGTCATTTGTTATCGAATCGACTTAAAGCCAGATCGTGACATTGGCCGCTCTTCTCTCTGAAACGGTTACATTTATCGTCTGCAAAGCTATGTTGCGTGCTGCGGTATGCCGAAACACTAAAAGCACCATAGTAGAACACAGAAGAAGCTTCTAAGTTGAAGTAATAGCCAGTAAGAAGTAGTACAATTCAAGTTTTAGTTGTCGATTATTCACATTTTAGCCGGCTTTGGTGGCTTGGACATGACCTAGGACCATACGATTTTGCATGAAAGGAGGAGTAGCAGCCGCGTTTCACGGGAGAATGTGAAAAGTGTTCATATGTAGTAAAAACCTGAGAAATCCGTCCGTTTTCGTCATTTGTTATCGAATCGACTTAAAGCCAGATCGTAACATTGGCCGCCTTTCTCTCTGACACGGTTACATTTATCGTCTGCAAAGCTATGTCGCGTGCTGCGGTGTGCGGAAACATTTAAAGCACCATAGTAGAACACAGATGAAGCATCTTAGTTGATGTAATAGCCAGTAAGACGTAGTAGAATTCAAGTTTTAATGTCGATTATTCACTTTTTAGCCGGCTTCGGTGGCTTGGGCATGACGTAGGACCTTAAGATTTTGCATGAAAAGAGGACTTGCAGCCGCGTTGCACGGGAGAATGTGCAAAGTGTTCATATGTAGTAAAAACCTGAGAAATCCGTCCGTATTCGTCATTTGTTGTCGAATCGACTTAAAGCCAGATCGTCAAATTGGCCGCTCTTCTCTCTGAACTGGTTACATTTATCGTCTGCAAAGCTATGTCGCGTGCTGAGGTATGCGGAGACACTAAAAGCACCATAGTAGAACACAGAAGAAGCTTCTAAGTTGAAGCAATAGCCAGTAAGATGTAGGACAATTCAACTTTTAGTTGTCGATTATTCACTTTTTAGCCGGCTGTGGTGGCTTGGACATTACCTAGGAACTTAAGATTTTGCATGAAAGGAGGACTTGCAGCCGCGTTGCACGGGAGAATGTGAAAAGTGTTCATATGTAGTGAAAACCTGGGAACTCCACCCGTTTTCGTCATTTGCTATCGAATCGACATTTGTCCGATCGTCAAATTTGCGGCTCTTCTCTCTAAATCGGTTACATTTACCGTGTGCAAAGCTATGTCGCGTGCTGCAATATGCGGAGACACTAAAAGCACCATAGTAGAACACAGAAGAAGCTTCTAAGATGATGTGATAGCCAAAACGAAGCAGTACAATTCAAGTTGGAGCTATCAATTACTGTCTTTTCAGACGGCATTGGTGCCTTGGACATGAGCTAGGACCTTAAGATTTTGCATGAAGGAGGATCTAGCAGAAGCATTGCACGGGGGAATTTGAAAAGTGTTCATATTAAATGAAAACCTGAGAAATCCGCCCGTTTTCGTCATTCGTAATCGAATCGACTTAAAGCCAGATCGTCACATTGGCCGCTTTTCTCTCTGAGACGGTTACATTTATCGTCTGCACAGCTATGTCGCGTGCTGCGGTATGCGGAGACACTAAAAGCACCATAGTAGAACACAGAAGAAGCTTCTAAGTTGAACTAATAGCCAGTAAGCTGCAGTACAATTCAAGTTTTGGTTATCGATTATTGATATTTAGCCGGCTTTGGTGCCTTGGACATGAGGTGGAACCTTAAGATTTTGCATGAAAGGAGGACTAGCAGGCGCGTTGCACGGGAGAATGTGAAAAGGGATCATATGTAGTAAAAACCTGAGAAATCCGTCCGTTTTCGTCAATTGTTATCGAATCGACTTAAAGCCATATCGACACATTGGCCGCTTTTCTCTCTGAGACGGTTACGTTTATCGTCTGCAAAGCTATGTCGGGTTCTGCGGTATGCGGAGACACTAAAAGCACAATAGTAGACCACAGAAGAAGCTTCTAAGTTGAAGCAATAGCCAGTAAGAAGTAGTACAATTCAAGTTTTAGCTGTCGATTATTCACTTTTTGGCCGGCTTTGGTTGCTTGGACATGACCTAGGACCTTAAGATTTTGCATGAAAGGAGGACTAGCAGCCGCGTTGCACGGGAGAATGTGAAAAGTGTTCATATTTAGTAAAAACCTAAGAAATCCGTCCGTTTTCGTCATTTGTTATCGAATAGACTTAAAGCCAGATCGTCACATTGGCCGATTTTCTCTCTGAGACGGTTACATTTATGGTCTGCAAAGCTATGTCGCGTGCTGCGGTATGCGGAGACACTAAAAGCACCATAGTAGACCACAGAAGAAGCTTCTAAGTTGAAGCAATAGCCAGTAAGAAGTTGTACAATTCAAGTTTTAGTTGTCCATTATTCACATTTTAGCCGTCTTTGGTGGCTTGAACATGACCTAGGACCGTAAGATTTTGCATGAAAGGAGGACTTGCAGCCGCGTTGCACGGGAGAATGTGCAAAGTGTTCATATGTAGTAAAAACCTGAGAAATCCGTCCGTTTTCGTCATTTGTTAGCGAATCGACTTAAAGCCAGATCGTCACATTGGCCGCTTTTCTCTCTGAGACGGTTACATTTATCGTCTGCAAAGCTATGACGCGTGCTGCGGTATGCGGAGACACTAAAAGCACCATAGTAGAACACAGAAGAAGCTTCTAAGTTGAAGCAATAGCCAGTAAGAAGTAGGACAATTCAAGTTTTAGTTGTCGATTATTCACTTTTTAGCCGGCTTTGGTGGCTTGGACATGACCTAGGAACTTAAGATTTTGCATGAAAGGAGGATTTGCAGCCGCGTTGCACGGGAGAATGTGAAATGTGTTCATATGTAGTAAAAACCTGAGAAATCCGTCCGTTTTCGTCATTTGTTATCGAATCGACTTAAAGCCAGATCGTCACATTGGCCGCTTTTCTCTCTGTGATGGTTACATTTATCGTCTGCAAAGCTATGTCGCGTGCTGCGGTATGCGGAGACACTAAAAGCACCGTAGTAGAACACAGAAGAAGCTTCTAAGTTGAAGCAATAGCCAGTAAGAAGCAGTACAATTCAAGTTTTGATTATCGATTGTTGATTTTTAGCCGGCTTTGGTGCCCTGGACATGAGGTGGAACCTTAAGATTTTGCATGAAAGGACGACCAGCAGCCGCGTTGCACGGGAGAATGTGAAAAGGGTTCATATGTAGTAAAAACCTGAGAAATCCGTCCGTTTTCGTCATTTGTTATCGAATAGACTTAAAGCCAGATCGTCACATTGGCCGATTTTCTCTCTGAGACGGTTACATTTATGGTCTGCAAAGCTATGTCGCGTGCTGCGGTATGCGGAGACACTAAAAGCACCATAGTAGACCACAGAAGAAGCTTCTAAGTTGAAGCAATAGCCAGTAAGAAGTAGGACAATTCAAGTTTTAGTTGTCGATTATTCACTTTTTAGCCGGCTTTGGTGGCTTGGACATGTCCTAGGAACTTAAGATTTTGCATGAAAGGAGGATTTGCAGCCGCGTTGCACGGGAGAATGTGAAATGTGTTCATATGTAGTAAAAACCTGAGAAATCCGTCCGTTTTCGTCATTTGTTATCGAATCGACTTAAAACCAGATCGTCACATTGGCCGCTTTTCTCTCTGAGATGGTTACATTTATCGTCTGCAAAGCTATGTCGCGTGCTGCGGTATGCGGAGACAGTAAAAGCACCGTAGTCGAACACAGAAGAAGCTTCTAAGTTGAAGCAATAGCCAGTAAGAAGCACTACAATTCAAGTTTTGGTTATCGATTATTGATTTTTACCCGGCTTTGGTGCCCTGGTTATGATGTGGAAACTTAAGATTTTGCATGAAAGGAGGACTAGCAGCCGCGTTGCACGGGAGAATGAGAAAAGGGTTCATATGTAGTAAAAAGCTGAGAAATCCGTCCGTTTTCGTCATTTGTTATCGAATCGACTTAAAGCCAGATCGTCACATTGGCTGCTTTTATCTCCGAGACGGTTACATTTATCGTCTGCAAAGCTATGTCGCGTGCTGCGGTATGCATAGACACTAAAAGCACCATAGTAGATTACAGAAGAAGCTTCTAAGTTGAAGCAATAGCCAGTAAGAATGAGTACATTTCAAGCTTTGGTTATCGATTATTGATTTTTAGCCGGCTTTGGTGCCTTGGACATGAGATGGATCCTTACGATTTTGCATGAAAGGAGGACTAGCAGCCGCGTTGCACGGGAGAATGTGAAAAGTGTTCATATGTCGTAAAAACCCGAGAAATAGGTCCGTTTACGTCATTTGTTATCGAATCGACTGAAAACCAGATCGCCCCATTGGCCGCTTTTCTCTCTGAGACGGTTACATTTATCGTCTGCAAAGCTATGTCGCGTGCTGCGGTATGCGGAGACACTAAAAGCACCATAGTAGATTACAGAAGAAGCTTCTAAGTTGAAGCAATAGCCAGTAAGAAGTAGTACAATTCCAGTTTTAGTTGTCGATTATTCACTTTTTAGCCGGCTTTGGTGGCTTGGACATGACCTAGGACCTTAAGATTTTGCATGAATGGAGGACTTGCAGCCGCGTTGCACGGGAGAATGTGAAAACTGTTCATATGTAGTAAAAACCTGAGAAATCCGTCCGTTTTCGTCATTTGTTATTGAATCGACTTCAAGCCAGATCGTCAAATTGGCCGCTCTTCTGTCTGAGACGGTTACATTTATCGTCTGCAAAGCAATGCCGCGTGCTGCGGTATGCGGAGACACTAAAAGCACCATAGTAGAACACAGAAGAAGCTTCTAAGTTGAAGCAATAGCCAGTAAGAAGTAGTACAATTCAAGTTTTCGTTGTCGATTATTCACTTTTTAGCCGTCTTTGGTGGCTTGGACATTACCTAGGAGATTAAGATTTTGCATGAAAGGAGGACCTGCAGCCGCGTTGCACGGGAGAATGTGAAAAGTGTTCATATGTCGTAAAAACCTGAGAAATCCGTCTGTTTACATCATTTGTTATCGAATCGACTTAAAGCCAGATCGTCACATTGGCCGCTTTTCTCTCTGAGACGGTTACATTTATCGTCTGCAAAGCTATGTCACGTGCTGCGGTATGCGGAGACACTAAAAGTACCATAGTAGACCACAGAAGAAGCTTCTAAGTTGAAGCAATAGCCAGTAAGAAGTATTACAATTCAAGTTTTAGTTGTCCATTATTCACTTTTTAGCCGGCTTTGGTGGCTTCGACATGACCTAGGACCTTAAGATTTTGCATGAAAGGAGTACTAGCAGCCGCGTTGCACGGGAGAATGTGAAAAGTGTTCATATGTCGTATAAACCTGAGAAATCCGTGTGTTTACATCATTTGTTATCGAATCGACTTAAAGCCAGATCGTCACATTGGCCGCTTTTCTCTCTGAGACGGTTACATTTATCGTCTGCAAAGCTATGTCGCGTGCTGCGGTAGGCGGAGACACTAAAAGCACCATAGTAGAACACAGAAGAAGCTTCTAAGTTGAAGCAATAGCCAGTAAGAAGTAGTACAATTCAAGTTTTCGTTGTCGATTATTCACTTTTTACCCGTCTTTGGTGGCTTGGACATGACCTAGGACCTTAAGATTTTGCATGAAAGGAGGACTAGCAGCCACGTTGCACGGGAGAATGTGAAAACTGTTCATATGTAGTAAAAACCTGAGAAATCCGTCCGTTTTCGTCATTTGTTATTGAATCGACTTAAAGCCAGATCGTCACATTGGCCGCTTTTCTCTCTGAGACGGTTACATTTATCGTCTGCAAAGCTATGTCGCGTGCTGCGGTATGCGGAGACACTGAAAGCACTATTGTAGAACACAGAAGGAGCTTCTAAGTTGAAGCAATTGCCAGTAAGAAGCAGTCCAATTCAAGTTTTGGTTATCGATTATTGATTTTTACCCGGCTTTGGTGCCCTGGTTATGATGTGGAAACTTAAGATTTTGCATGAAAGGAGGACTAGCAGCCGCGTTGCACGGGAGAATGTGAAAAGGGTTCATATGTAGTAAAAAGCTGAGAAATCCGTCCGTTTTCGTCATTTGTTATCGAATCGACTTAAAGCCAGATCGTCACATTGGCTGCTTTTCTCTCCGAGATGGTTACATTTATCGTCTGCAAAGCTATGTCGCGTGCTGCGGTATGCATAGACACTAAAAGCACCATAGTAGATTACAGAAGAAGCTTCTAAGTTGAAGCAATAGCCAGTAAGAATGAGTACATTTCAAGCTTTGGTTATCGATTATTGATTTTTAGCCGGCTTTGGTGCCTTGGACATGAGATGAATCCTTACGATTTTGCATGAAAGGAGGACTAGCAGCCGCGTTGCACGGGAGAATGTGAAAAGTGTTCATATGTCGTAAAAACCCGAGAAATAGGTCCGTTTACGTCATTTGTTATCGAATCGACTTAAAGCCAGATCGTGACATTGGCCGCTTTTCTCTCTGAGACGGTTACATTTATCGTCTGCAAAGCTATGTCGCGTGCTGCGGTATGCGGAGACACTAAAAGTACCATAGTAGACCACAGAAGAAGCTTCTAAGTTGAAGCAATAGCCAGTAAGAAGTAGTACAATTCAAGTTTTAGTTGTCGATTATTCACTTTTTAGCCGGCTTTGGTTTCTTGGACATGACCTAGGACCTTAAGGTTTTGCATGAAAGGAGGACTAGCAGCCGCGTTGCACGGGAGAATGTGAAAAGTGTTCATATGTAGTAAAAACCTGAGAAATCCGTCCGTTTTCGTCATTTGTTATCGAATCGACTGAAAACCAGATCGTCCCATTGGCCGCTTTTCTCTCTGAGACGGTTACATTTATCGTCTGCAAAGCTATGTCGCGTGCTGCGGTATGCGGAGACACTAAAAGCACCATAGTAGATTACAGAAGAAGCTTCTAAGTTGAAGCAATAGCCAGTAAGAAGTAGTACAATTCCAGTTTTAGTTGTCGATTATTCACTTTTTAGCCGGCTTTGGTGGCTTGGACATGACCTAGGACCTTAAGATTTTGCATGAAAGGAGGACTTGCAGCCGCGTTGCACGGGAGAATGTGAAAACTGTTCATATGTAGTAAAAACCTGAGAAATCCGTCCGTTTTCGTCATTTGTTATTGAATCGACTTCAAGCCAGATCGTCAAATTGGCAGCTCTTCTGTCTGAAACGGTTACATTTATCGTCTGCAAAGCAATGTCGCGTGCTGCGGTATGCGGAGACACTAAAAGCACCATAGTAGAACACAGAAGAAGCTTCTAAGTTGAAGCAATAGCCAGTAAGAAGTAGTACAATTTAAGTTTTCGTTGTCGATTATTCACTTTTTAGCCGGCTTTGGTGGCTTGGACATTACCTAGGAGATTAAGATTTTGCATGAAAGGAGGACCTGCAGCCGCGTTGCACGGGAGAATGTGAAAAGTGTTCATATGTAGTAAAAACCTGAGAAATCCGTCCGTTTTCGTCATTTGTTATCGAATCGACTTAAAGCCAGATCGTCACATTGGCCACATTTCTCTCTGAGACGGTTACATTTATCGTGTGCAAAGATATGTCGCCTGCTGCGGTTTGCGGAGACACTAAAAGTACCATAGTAGAACACAGAAGAAGCTTCTAAGTTTAGGCAATAGCCAGTAAGAAGCAGTCCAATTCAAGTTTTGGTTATCGATTATTGATTTTTAGCCGGCTTTGGTGCCCTGGTTATGAGGTGGAACCTTAAGATTTTGCATGAAAGGAGGACTAGCAGCCGCGTTGCAAGCGAGAATGTGAAGAGGGTTCATATGTAGTAAAAAGCTGAGAAATCCGTCCGTTTTCGTCATTTGTTATCGAATCGACTTAAAGCCAGATCGTCACATTGGCCGCTCTTCTCTCTGAAACGGTTACATTTATCGTCTGCAAAGCTATGTCGCGTGCTGCGGTATGCTAAGACACTAAAAGCACCATAGTAGATTACAGAAGAAGCTTCTAAGTTGAAGCAATAGCCAGTAAGAAAGAGTACATTTCAAGCTTTGGTTATCGATTATTAATTTTTAGCCGGCTTTGGTGCCTTGGACATGAGATGGATCCTTACGATTTTGCAAGAAAGGAGTACTAGCAGCCGCGTTGCACGGGAGAATGTGAAAAGTGTTCATATGTCGTATAAACCTGAGAAATCCGTGTGTTTACATCATTTGTTATCGAATCGACTTAAAGCCAGATCGTCACATTGGCCGCTTTTCTCTCTGAGACGGTTACATTTATCGTCTGCAAAGCTATGTCGCGTGCTGCGGTAGGCGGAGACACTAAAAGCACCATAGTAGAACACAGAAGAAGCTTCTAAGTTGAAGCAATAGCCAGTAAGAAGTAGTACAATTCAAGTTTTCGTTGTCGATTATTCACTTTTTACCCGTCTTTGGTGGCTTGGACATGACCTAGGACCTTAAGATTTTGCATGAAAGGAGGACTAGCAGCCGCGTTGCACGGGAGAATGTGAAAACTGTTCATATGTAGTAAAAACCTGAGAAATCCGTCCGTTTTCGTCATTTGTTATTGAATCGACTTAAAGCCAGATCGTCACATTGGCCGCTCTTCTGACTGAAACGGTTACATTTTTCGTCTGCAAAGCAATGTCGCGTGCTGCGGTATGCGGAGACACTAAAAGCACCATAGTAGAACACAGACGAAGCATCTAAGTTGAAGCAATAGCCAGTAAGAAGTAGTACAATTCAAGTTTTTTTGTCGATTACTCACTTTTTAGCCGGCTTTGGTGTCTTGGACATGACATAGGACCTTAAGATTTTGCATGAAAGGAGGACTAGCAGCCGCGTTGCCGGGAGAATGTGAAAAGTGTTCATATGAAGAAAAAACCTTAGAAATGCGTCTGTTTTCGTCATTTGTTATCATGTCGACTTAGAGCCAGATCGTCACATTGGCCTCTCTTCTCTCTGAAACGGTTACATTTATCGTCTGAAAAGCTATGTCGCGTGCTGCGGTATGAGGAGACACTATAAGCACCATAGTAGTACACAGAAGAAGCTTCTAAGTTGAACCAATAGCCAGTAAGAAGTAGTACAATTCAAGTTTTAATTGTCCATTATTCACTTTTTAGCCGGCTTTGGTGGCTTGGACATGACATAGGACCTTAAGGTTTTGCATGAAATGAGGACTAGCAGCCGCGTTGCATGGGAGAATGTGAAAAGTGTTCATATGTAGTAAAAACCTGAGAAATCCGTCCGTTTTCGTCATTTGTTATCGAATCGACTTAAAGGCAGATCGTCACATTGGCAGCTTTTCTCTCTGAGACGGTTACATTTATCGTCTGCAAAGCTATGTTGCGTGCTGCGGTATGCGGAGACACTAAAAGCACCGTAGTAGAACACAGAAGAAGCTTCTAAGTTGAAGTAATAGACAGTAAGAAGTAGTACAATTCAAGTTTTAGTTGTCGATTATTCACTTTTGAGCCGGCTTTGGTGGCTTTGACATGACCTAGGACCTTAAGATTTTGCATGAAAGGAGGACTAGCAGCCGCGTTGCACGGGAGAATGTGAAAACTGTTCATATGTAGTAAAAACCTGTGAAATCCGTCCGTTTTCGTCATTTGTTATTGAATCGACTTAACGCCAGATCGTCACATTGGCCGCTCTTCTGACTGAAACGGTTACATTTATCGTCTGCAAAGCAATGTCGCGTGCTGCGGTATGCGGAGACACTAAAAGCACCATAGTAGAACACAGACGAAGCATCTAAGTTGAAGCAATAGCCAGTAAGAAGTAGTACAATTCAAGTTTTCGTTGTCGATTATTCACTTTTTAGCCGGCTTTGGTGGCTTGGACATGACCTAGGACCTTAAGATTTTGCATGAAAGGAGGACTAGCAGCCACGTTCCACGGGAGAATGTGAAAAGTGTTCATATGTAGTAAATACCTGAGAAATTCATCCGTTTTCGTCATTTGTTATTGAATCGACTTAAAGCCAGATCGTCACATTGGCCGCTCTTCTGTCTGAAACGGTTAAATTTATCGTCTGCAAAACTATGTCGCGCACTGCGGTATGCGGAGACACTAAAAGCACCATAGTAGAACACAGAGGAAGCTTCTAAGTTGAAGTAATAGCCAGTAAGAAGTAGTACAATTCAAAATTTAGTTGTCGATTATTCACTTTTTAGCCGGCTTTGGTGGCTTGGACATTACCTAGGACCTTAAGATTTTGCATGAAAGGAGGACCTGCAGCCGCGTTGCACGGGAGAATGTGAAAAGTGCTCATATGTAGTACAAACCTGAGAAATCCGTCAGTTTTCGTCATTTGTTATCGAATCGACTTAAAGCCAGATCGTCACATTGGCCGCTTTTCTCTCTGAGATGGTTACATTTATCGTCTGCAAGGCTATGTCGCGTGCTGCGGTATGCGGAGACACTAAAAGCACCATAGTAGAACACAGAAGAAGCTTCTAAGTTGAAGCAATAGCCAGTAAGAAGTAGTACAATTCAAGTTTTGGTTGTCCATTATTCACTTTTTAGCCAGCGTTGGTGGCTTTGACATGACCTAGGACCTTAAGATTTTGCATGAAAGGGGACTTGCAGCCGCGTTGCACGGGAGAATGTGAAATGTGTTCATATGTAGTAAAAACCTGAGAAATCCGTCTGTTTTCGTCATTTGTTATCGAATCGACTTAAAGCCAGATCGTCACATTGGCCGCTTTTCTCTCTGAGACGGTTATATTTATCGTCTGCAAAGCTATGTCGCGTGCTGGGGTATGCGGAGCACTAAAAACACCGTAGTAGAACACAGAAGAAGCTTCTAAGTTGAAGTAATAGCCAGTAAGAAGTAGTACAATTTAAGTTTTAGTTGTCGATTATTCACTTTTTAGCCGGCTTTGGTGGCTTGGACATGACCTAGGACCTTAAAATTTTGCATGAAAGGAGGACTAACAGCCGCGTTGCACGGGAGAATGTGAAAAGTGTTCATATGTAGTAAAAATCTGAGAAATCCATCCGTTTTCGTCATTTGTTATCGAATCGACTTAAAGCCCGATCGTCACATTGGCCGCTTTTCTCTCTGAGACGGTTACATTTATCGTCTGCAAAGCTATGTCGCGTGCTGCGGTATGCGGAGACACTAAAAGCACCATAGTAGAACACAGAAGAAGCTTCTAAGTTGAAGTAATAGCCAGTAAGAAGTAGTACAATTCAAGTTTTAGTTGTCCATAATTCACTTTTTAGCTGGCTTTGGTGGCTTGGACATTACCTAGGAGCTTAAGATTTTGCATGAAAGGAGGACCTGCAGCCGCGTTGCACGGGAGAATGTGAAAAGTGTTCATATGTAGTACAAACCTGAGAAATCCGTCAGTTTTCGTCATTTGTTATCGAATCGGCTTAAAGCCAGATCGTCACATTGGCCGCTTTTCTCTCAGAGATGGTTACATTTATCGTCTGCAAAGCTATGTCGCGTGCTGCGGTATGCGGAGACACTAAAAGCACCATAGTAGAACACACAAGAAGCTTCTAAGTTGAAGCAATAGCCAGTAAGAAGTAGTACAATTCAAGTTTTAGTTGTCCATTATTCACTTTTTAACCGGCTTTGGTGGCTTTGACATGACCTAGGACCTTAAGATTTTGCGTGAAAGGAGGACTTGCAACCGCGTTGCACGGGAGAATGTGAAAAGTGTTCATATGTAGTAAAAACCTGAGAAATCCGTCTGTTTTCGTCATTTGTTATCGAATCGACTTAAAGCCAGATCGTCACATTGGCCGCTTTTCTCTCTGAGACGGTTACATTTATCGACTGCAAAGCTATGTCGCGTGCTGGGGTATGCGGAGACACTAAAAGCACCGTAGTAGAACACAGAAGAAGCTTCGAAGTTGAAGTAATAGCCAGTAAGAAGTAGTACAATTCAAAATTTAGTTGTCGATTATTCACTTTTTAGCCGGCTTTGGTGGCTTGGACATGACCTAGGACCTTAAGATTTTGCATGAAAGGAGCACTTGCAGCCGCGTTGCACGGGAGAATGTGAAAAGTGTTCATATGTAGAAAAAAACCTGAGAAATCCGTCCGTTTTCGTCATTTGTTATCGAATCGACTTAAAGCCAGATCGTCACTTTGGCCGCTCTTCTGTCTGAAACGGTTACATTTATCGTCTGCAAAGCAATGTCGCGTGCTGCGGTATGCGGAGACACTAAAAGCACCATAGTAGAACACAGAAGAAGCTTCTAAGTTGAAGCAATAGCCAGTAAGAAGTATTACAATTCAAAATTTAGTTGTCCATTATTCACTTTTTAGCCGGCTTTGGTGGCTTGGACATGACCTAGGACCTTAAGATTTTGCATGAAAGGAGGACTTGCAGCCGCGTTGCACGGGAGAATGTGAAAAGTGTTCATATGTAGTAAAAACCTGAGAAATCCGTCCGTTTTCGTCATTTGTTATTGAATCGACTTAAAGCCAGATCGTCACATTGGCCGCTCTTCTGTCTGAAACGGTTACATTTATCGTCTGCAAAGCTATGTCGCGTGCTGCGGTATGCGGAGACACTAAAAGCACCATAGTAGAACACAGGAGAAGCTTCTAAGTTGAAGCAATAGCCAGTAAGAAGTAGTACAATTCAAGTTTTTTTGTCGATTACTCACTTTTTAGCCGGCTTTGGTGGCTTGGACATGACATAGGACCTTAAGATCTTGCATGAAAGGAGGACTAGCAGCCGCGTTGCCGGGAGAATGTGAAAAGTGTTCATATGTAGGAAAAACCTGAGAAATCCGTCTGTTTTCGTCATTTGTTATCATGTCGACTTAGAGCCAGATCGTCACATTGGCATCTCTTCTCTCTGAAACGGTTACATTTATCGTCTGAAAAGCTATGTCGCGTGCTTCGGTATGCGGAGACACTATAAGCACCATAGTATTACACAGAAGAAGCTTCTAAGTTGAAGCAATAGCCAGTAAGAAGTAGTACAATTCAAGTTTTCGTTGTCGATTATTCACTTTTTAGCCGGCTTTGGTGGCTTGGACATTACCTAGGATCTTAAGATTTTGCATGAAAGGAGGACCTGCAGCCGCGTTGCACGGGAGAATGTGAAAACTGTTCATAAGTAGTAAAATCCTGAGAAATCCGTCCGTTTTCGTCATTTGTTATTGAATCGACTTAAAGCCAGATCGTCTCATTGGCCGCTCTTCTGTCTGAGACGGTTACATTTATCGTCTGCAAAGCTATGTCGCGTGCTGGGGTACGCGGAGACACTATAAGCACCGTAGTAGAACACAGAAGAAGCTTCTAAGTTGAAGTAATAGCCAGTAAGAAGTAGTACAATTCCAGTTTTAGTTGTCGATTATTCACTTTTTAGCCGGCTTTGGTGGCTTGGACATGACCTAGGACCTTAAAATTTTGCATGAAAGGAGGACTAACAGCCGCGTTGCACGGGAGAATGTGAAAAGTGATCATATGTAGTAAAAACCTGAGAAATCCGTCCGTTTTCGTCATTTGTTATCGAATCGACTAAAGCCCGATCGTCACATTGGCCGCTTTTCTCTCTGAGACAGTTACATTTATAGTCTGCAAAGCTATGTCGCGTGCTGCGGTATGCGGAGACACTAAAAGCACCATAGTAGAACACAGAAGAAGCTTCTAAGTTGAATCTATAGCCAGTAAGAAGTAGTACAATTCAAGTTTTAGTTGTCCACTATTCACTTTTTAGCCGGCTTTGGTGGCTTGGACATGACCTAGGACCTTAAGATTTTGCATGAAAGGAGGACTAGCAGCCACGTTCCACGGGAGAATGTGAAAAGAGTTCATATGTAGTAAAAACCTGAGAAATTCGTCCGTTTTCGTCATTTGTTATCGAATCGACTTAAAGCCAGATCGTCACATTGGCCGCTCTTCTGTCTGAAACGGTTAAATTTATCGTCTGCAAAACTATGTCGCGCGCTGCGGTATGCGGAGACAGTAAAAGCACCATAGTAGAACACAGAGGAAGCTTCTAAGTTGAAGTAATAGCCGGTAAGAAGTAGTACAATTCAAAATTTAGTTGTCGATTATTCACTTTTTAGCCGGCTTTGGTGGCTTGGACATGACCTAGGTCCTTAAGATTTTGCATGATAGGAGCACTTGCAGCCGCGTTGCACGGGAGAATGTGAAAAGTGTTCATATGTAGTAAAAACCTAAGAAATCCGTCCGTTTTCGTCATTTGTTATCGAATCGACTTAAAGCCAGATCGTCACTTTGGCCGCTCTTCTGTCTGAAACGGTTACATTTATCGTCTGCAAAGCTATGTCGCGTGCTGCGGTATGCGGAGACACTAAAAGCACCATAGTAGAACACAGAAGAAGCTTCTAAGTTGAACCAATAGCCAGTAAGAAGTAGTACAATTCAAGTTTTAAATGTCCATTATTCACTTTTTAGGCGGCTTTGGTGGCTTGGACATGACCTAGGACCTTAAGGTTTTTCATGAAAGGAGGACTAGCAGCCGCGTTGCACGGGAGAATGTGAAAAGTGTTCATATGTAGTAAAAACCTGAGAAATCCGTCCGTTTTCGTCATTTGTTATCGAATCGACGTAAAGCCAGATCGTCCAATTGGCCGCTTTTCTCTCTGAGACGGTTACATTTATCGTCTGCAAAGCTATGTTGCGTGCTGCGGTATGCGGAGACACTAAAAGCACCATAGTAGAACACAGAAGAAGCTTCTAAGTTGAAGTAATAGCCAGTAAGAAGTAGTACAATTCAAGTTTTAGTTGTCGATTATTCACTTTTTAGCCGGCTTTGGTGGCTTGGACATGACCTAGGACCTTAAGATTTTGCATGAAAGGAGGACTAGCAGCCACGTACCACGGGAGAATGTGAAAAGTGTTCATATGTAGTAAAAACCTGAGAAATTCGTCCGTTTTCGTCATTTGTTATCGAAACGACTTAAAGCCAGATCGTCACATTGGCCGCTCTTCTGTCTGAAACGGTTAAATTTATCGTCTGCAAAACTATGTCGCGCGCTGCGGTATGCGGAGACACTAAAAGCACCATAGTAGAACACAGAGGAAGCTTCTAAGTTGAAGTAATAGACAGTAAGAAGTAGTACAATTCAAAATTTAGTTGTCGATTATTCACTTTTTAGCCGGCTTTGGTGGCTTGGACACGACCTAGGACCTTAAGATTTTGCATGAAAGGAGGACTTGCAGCCGCGTTGCACGGGATAATGTGAAAAGTGTTCATATGTAGTAAAAACCTGAGAAATCCGTCCGTTTTCGTCATTTGTTATTGAATCGACTTAAAACCAGATCGTCACATTGGCCGCTCTTCTGTCTGAAACGGTTACATTTATCGTCTGCAAAGCTATGTCGCGTGCTGCGGTATGCGGAGACACTAAAAGCACCATAGTAGAACACAGGAGAAGCTTCTAAGTTGAAGCAATAGCCAGTAAGAAGTAGTACAATTCAAGTTTTTTTGTCGATTACTCACTTTTTAGCCGGCTTTGGTGGCTTGGACATGACATAGGACCTTAAGATTTTGCATGAAAGGAGGACTAGCAGCCGCGTTGCACGGGAAAATGTGAAAAGTGTTCATATGTAGTAAAAACCTGAGAAATCCGTCTGTTTTCGTCATTTGTTATCATGTCGACTTAGAGCCAGATCGTCACATTGGCCTCTCTTCTCTCTGAAACGGTTACATTTATCGTCTGAAAAGATATGTCGCGTGCTGCGGTATGCGGAGACACTATAAGCACCATAGTAGTACACAGAAGAAGCTTCTAAGTTGAACCAATAGCCAGTAAGAAGTAGTACAATTCAAGTTTTAAATGTCCATTATTCACTTTTTAGCCGGCTTTGGTGGCTTGGACATGACCTAGGAGCTTAAGGTTTTGCATGAAAGGAGGACTAGCAGCCGCGTTGCACGGGAGAATGTGAAAAGTGTTCATATGTAGTAAAAACCTGAGAAATCCGTCCGTTTTCGTCATTTGTTATCGAATCGACTTAAAGCCAGATCGTCCCATTGGCCGCTTTTCTCTCTGAGACGGTTACATTTATCGTCTGCAAAGCTATGTCGCGTGCTGCGGTATCCGGAGACACTAAAAGCACCATAGTAGAACACAGAAGAAGCTTCTGAGTTGAATCTATAGCCAGTAAGAAGTAGTATAATTCCAGTTTTAGTTGTCGATTATTCACTTTTTAGCCGGCTTTGGTGGCTTGGACATGACCTAGGACCTTAAAAGTTTGCATGAAAGGAGGACTTGCAGCCGCGTTGCACGGGAGAATGTGAAAACTGTTCATATGTAGTAAAATCCTGAGAAATCCGTCCGTTTTCGTCATTTGTTATTGAATCGACTTAAAGCCAGATCGTCTCATTGGCCGCTCTTCTGTCTGAAACGGTTACATTTATCGTCTGCAAAGCAATGTCGCGTGCTGCGGTATGCGGAGACACTAAAAGCACCATAGTAGAACACAGAAGAAGCTTCTAAGTTGAAGCAATAGCCAGTAAGAAGTAGTACAATTCAAGTTTTCGTTGTCGATTATTCACTTTTTAGCCGGCTTTGGTGGCTTGGACATTACCTAGGACCTTAAGATTTTGCATGAAAGGAGGACCTGCAGCCGCGTTGCACGGGAGAATGTGAAAAGTGTTCATATGTTGTAAAAACCTGAGAAATCCGTCCGTTCTCGTCATTTGTTATCGAATCGGCTTAAAGCCACATCGTCACATTGGCCGCTCTTCTCTCTGAAACCGTTGTACTTTTCGTCTGCAAAGCTATGTCGCGTGCTGCGGTATGCGGAGACACTAAAAGCACCATAGTAGAACACAGAAGATGCTTCTAAGTTGAAGCAATAGCCAGTAAGAAGCAGTCCAATTCAAGTTTTAATTATCGATTATTGATTTTTAGCCGGCTTTGGTGCCCTGGTTATGAGGTGGAACCTTAAGATTTAGCATGAAAGGAGTACTAGCAGCCGCGTTGCACGGGAGAATGTGAAAAGGGTTCATATGTACTAAAAAGCTGAGAAATCCGTCCGTTTTCGTCATTTGTTATCGAATCGACTTAAAGCCAGATCGTCACATTGGCCGCTTTTCTCTCTGAGACGGTTACATTTATCGTCTGCAAAGCTATGTCGCGTGCTGCGGTATGCTAAGACACTAAAAGCACCATAGTAGAACACAGAAGATGCTTCTAAGTTGAAGCAATAGCCAGTAAGAAGCAGTCCAATTCAAGTTTTAATTATCGATTATTGATTTTTAGCCGGCTTTGGTGCCCTGGTTATGAGGTGGAACCTTAAGATTTAGCATGAAAGGAGTACTAGCAGCCGCGTTGCACGGGAGAATGTGAAAAGTGTTCATATGTAGTAAAAACCTGAGAAATCCGTCTGTTTTCGTCATTTGTTATCATGTCGACTTAGAGCCAGATCGTCACATTGGCCTCTCTTCTCTCTGAAACGGTTACATTTATCGTGTGCAAAGCTATGTCGCGTGCTGCGGTATGCGGAGACACTATAAGCACCATAGTAGTACACAGAAGAAGCTTCTAAGTTGAACCAATAGCCAGTAAGAAGTAGTACAATTCAAGTTTTAAATGTCCATTATTCACTTTTTAGCCGGCTTTGGTGGCTTGGACACGACCTAGGACCTTAAGATTTTGCATGAAAGGAGGACTTGCAGCCGCGTTGCACGGGAGAATGTGAAAAGTATTCATATGTAGTAAAAACCTAAGAAATCCGTCTGTTTTCGTCATTTGTTATCGAATCGACTTAAAGCTAGATCGTCACATTGGCCGCTTTTCTCTCTGAGACGCTTACATTTATCGTCTGCAAAGCTATGTCGCGTGCTGCGGTATCCGGAGACACTAAAAGCACCATAGTAGAACACAGATGAAGCTTCTGAGTTGAATCTATAGCCAATAAGAAGTAGTACAATTCCAGTTTTAGTTGTCGATTATTCACTTTTTAGCCGGCTTTGGTGGCTTGGAGATGACCTAGGACCTTAAGATTTTGCATGAAAGGAGGACTTGCAGCCGCGTTGCACGGGAGAATGTGAAAAGTATTCATATGTAGTAAAAACCTGAGAAATCCGTCTGTTTTCGTCATTTGTTATCGAATCGACTTAAAGCCAGATCGTCACATTGGCCGCTTTTCTCTCTGAGACGGTTACATTTATCGTCTGCAAAGCTATGTCGCGTGCTGGGGTACGCGGAGACACTAAAAGCACCGTAGTAGAACACAGAAGAAGCTTCTAAGTTGAAGTAATAGCCAGTAAGAAGTAGTACAATTCAAGTTTTAGTTGTCGATTATTCACTTTTTAGCCGGCTTTGGTGGCTTGGACATGACCTAGGACCTTAAAATTTTGCATGAAAGGAGGACTAACAGCCGCGTTGCACGGGAGAATGTGAAAAGTGTTCATATGTAGTAAAAACCTGAGAAATCCGTCCGTTTTCGTCATTTGTTATCGAATCGACTAAAGCCCGATCGTCACATTGGCCGCTTTTCTCTCTGAGTCAGTTACATTTATAGTCTGCAAAGCTATGTCGCGTGCTGCGGTATGCGGAGACACTAAAAGCACCATAGTAGAACACAGAAGAAGCTTCTAAGTTGAATCTATAGCCAGTAAGAAGTAGTACAATTCAAGTTTTAGTTGTCCATTATTCACTTTTTAGCCGGCTTTGGTGACTTGGACATGACCTAGGACCTTAAGATTTTGCATGAAAGGAGGACTAGCAGCCACGTTCCACGGGAGAATGTGAAAAGTGTTCATATGTAGTAAAAACCTGAGAAATTCGTCCGTTTTCGTCATTTGTTATCGAATCGACTTAAAGCCAGATCGTCACATTGGCCGCTCTTCTGTCTGAAACGGTTAAATTTATCGTCTGCAAAACTATGTCGCGCGCTGCGGTATGCGGAGACAGTAAAAGCACCATAGTAGAACACAGAGGAAGCTTCTAAGTTGAAGTAATAGCCGGTAAGAAGTAGTACAATTCAAAATTTAGTTGTCGATTATTCACTTTTTAGCCGGCTTTGGTGGCTTGGACATGACCTAGGTCCTTAAGATTTTGCATGATAGGAGCACTTGCAGCCGCGTTGCACGGGAGAATGTGAAAAGTGTTCATATGTAGTAAAAACCTGAGAAATCCGTCCGTTTTCGTCATTTGTTATCGAATCGACTTAAAGCCAGATCGTCAGTTTGGCCGCTCTTCTGTCTGAAACGGTTACATTTATCGTCTGCAAAGCTATGTCGCGTGCTGCGGTATGCGGAGACACTAAAAGCACCATAGTAGAGCACAGAAGAAGCTTCTAAGTTGAAGCAATAGCCAGTAAGAAGTAGTACAATTCAAGTTTTAGTTGTCCATTATTCACTTTTTAGCTGCTTTGGTGGCTTGGACATGACCTAGGACCTTAAGGTTTTTCATGAAAGGAGGACTAGCAGCCGCGTTGCACGGGAGAATGTGAAAAGTGTTCATATGTAGTAAAAACCTGAGAAATTCGTCCGTTTTCGTCATTTGTTATCGAATCGACTTAAAGCCAGATCGTCCCATTGGCCGCTTTTCTCTCTGAGACGGTTACATTTATCGTCTGCAAAGCTATGTCGCGTGCTGCGGTATGCGGAGACACTAAAAGCACCATAGTAGAACACAGAAGAAGCTTCTAAGTTGAAGTAATAGCCAGTAAGAAGTAGTACAATTCCAGTTTTAGTTGTCGATTATTCACTTTTTACCCGGCTTTGGTGGTTTGGACATGACCTAGGACCTTAAGAGTTTGCATGAAAGGAGGACTTGCAGCCGCGTTGCACGGGAGAATGTGAAAACTGTTCATATGTAGTAAAATCCTGAGAAATCCGTCCGTTTTCGTCATTTGTTATTGAATCGACTTAAAGCCAGATCGTCTCATTGGCCGCTCTTCTGTCTGAAACGGTCACATTTATCGTCTGCAAAGCAATGTCGCGTGCTGCGGTATGCGGAGACACTAAAAGCACCATAGTAGAACACAGAAGAAGCTTCTAAGTTGAAGTAATAGCCAGTAAGAAGTAGTACAATTCAAGTTTTAGTTGCCCATTATTCACTTTTTAGCCGGCTTTGGTGGCTTGGACATGACCTAGGACCTTAAGATTTTGCATGAAAGGAGGACTAGCAGCCACGTTCCACGGGAGAATGTGAAAAGTGTTCATATGTAGTAAAAACCTGAGAAATTCGTCCGTTTTCGTCATTTGTTATCGAATCGACTTAAAGCCAGATCGTCACATTGGCCGCTCTTCTGTCTGAAACGGTTAAATTTATCGTCTGCAAAACTATGTCGCGCGCTGCGGTATGCGGAGACACTAAAAGCACCATAGTAGAACACAGAGGAAGCTTCTAAGTTGAAGTAATAGCCAGTAAGAAGTAGTACAATTCAAAATTTAGTTGTCGATTATTCACTTTTTAGCCGGCTTTGGTGGCTTGGACATGACCTAGGACCTTAAAATTTTGCATGAAAGGAGGACTTGCAGCCGCGTTGCACGGGATAATGTGAAAACTGTTCATATGTAGTAAAAACCTGAGAAATCCGTCCGTTTTCGTCATTTGTTATTGAATCGACTTAGAGCCAGATCGTCACATTGGCCGCTCTTCTGTCTGAAACGGTTACATTTATCGTCTGCAAAGCTATGTCGCGTGCTGCGGTATGCGGAGACACTAAAAGCACCATAGTAGAACACAGGAGAAGCTTCTAAGTTGAAGCAATAGCCAGTAAGAAGTAGTACAATTCAAGTTTTTTTGTCGATTACTCACTTTTTAGCCGGCTTTGGTGGCTTGGACATGACATAGGACCTTAAGATTTTGCATGAAAGGAGGACTAGCAGCCGCGTTGCACGGGAAAATGTGAAAAGTGTTCATATGTAGTAAAAACCTGAGAAATCCGTCTGTTTTCGTCATTTGTTATCGAATCGACTTAGAGCCAGATCGTCACATTGGCCTTTCTTCTCTCTGAAACGGTTACATTTATCGTCTGAAAAGCTATGTCGCGTGCTGCGGTATGCGGAGACACTATAAGCACCATAGTAGTACACAGAAGAAGCTTCTAAGTTGAACCAATAGCCAGTAAGAAGTAGTACAATTTAAGTTTTAAATGTCCATTATTCACTTTTTAGCCGGCTTTGGTGGCTTGGACATGACCTAGGACCTTAAGGTTTTGCATGAAAGGAGGACTAGCAGCCGCGTTGCACGGGAGAATGTGAAAAGTGTTCATATGTAGTAAAAACCTGAGAAATCCGTCCGTTTTCGTCATTTGTTATCGAATCGACTTAAAGCCAGATCGTCCCATTGGCCGCTTTTCTCTCTGAAACGGTTACATTTATCGTCTGCAAAGCTATGTCGCGTGCTGCGGTATCCGGAGACACTAAAAGCACCATAGTAGAACACAGAAGAAGCATCTGAGTTGAATCTATAGCCAGTAAGAAGTAGTACAATTCCAGTTTTAGTTGTCGATTATTCACTTTTTACCCGGCTTTGGTGGCTTGGACATGATCTAGGACCTTAAGAGTTTGCATGAAAGGAGGACTTGCAGCCGCGTTGCACGGGAGAATGTGAAAACTGTTCATATGTAGTAAAATCCTGAGAAATCCGTCCGTTTTCGTCATTTGTTATTGAATCGACTTAAAGCCAGATCGTCTCATTGGCCGCTCTTCTGTCTGAAACGGTTACATTTATCGTCTGCAAAGCAATGTCGCGTGCTGCGGTATGCGGAGACACTAAAAGCACCATAGTAGAACACAGAAGAAGCTTCTAAGTTGAAGCAATAGCCAGTAAGAAGTAGTACAATTCAAGTTTTCGTTGTCGATTATTCACATTTTAGCCGGCTTTGGTGGCTTGGACATTACCTAGGACCTTAAGATTTTGCATGAATGGAGGACCTGCAGCCGCGTTGCACGGGAGAATGTGAAAAATGTTCATATGTAGTAAAAACCTGAGAAATCCGTCTGTTTTCGTCATTTGTTATCATGTCGACTTAGAGCCAGATCGTCACATTGGCCTCTCTTCTCTCTGAAACGGTTACATTTATCGTGTGCAAAGCTATGTCGCGTGCTGCGGTATGCGGAGACACTATAAGCACCATAGTAGTACACAGAAGAAGCTTCTAAGTTGAACCAATATCCAGTAAGAAGTAGTACAATTCAAGTTTTAAATGTCCATTATTCACTTTTTAGCCGGTTTTGGTGGCTTGGACATGACCTAGGACCTTAAGGTTTTGCATGAAAGGAGGACTAGCAGCCGCGTTGCACGGGAGAATGTGAAAAGTGTTCATATGTAGTAAAAACCTGAGAAATCCGTCCGTTTTCGTCATTTGTTATCGAATCGACTTAAAGCCAGATCGTCTCATTGGCCGCTTTTCTCTCTGAGACGGTTACATTTATCGTCTGCAAAGCAATGTCGCGTGCTGCGGTATGCGGAGACTCTAAAAGCACCATAGTAGAACACAGAAGAAGCTTCTAAGTTGAAGTAATAGCCAGTAAGAAGTAGTACAATTCAAGTTTTAGTTGTCCATTATTCACTTTTTAGCCGGCTTTGGTGGCTTGGACATGGCCTAGGACCTTAAGATTTTGCTTGAAAGGAGGACTAGCAGGCACGTTCCACGGGAGAATGTGAAAAGTGTTCATATGTAGTAAAAACCTGAGAAATTCGTCCGTTTTCGTCATTTGTTATCGAATCGACTTAAAGCCAGATCGTCACATTGGCCGCTCTTCTGTCTGAAACGGTTAAATTTATCGTCTGCAAAACTATGTCGCGCGCTGCGGTATGCGGAGACACTAAAAGCACCATAGTAGAACACAGAGGAAGCTTCTAAGTTGAAGTAATAGCCAGTAAGAAGTAGTACAATTCAAAATTTAGTTGTCGATTATTCACTTTTTAGCCGGCTTTGGTGGCTTGGACATGACCTAGGACCTTAAGATTTTGCATGAAAGGAGGACTTGCAGCCGCGTTGCACGGGAGAATGTGAAAAGTGTTCATATGTAGTAAAAACCTGAGAAATCCGTCCGTTTTCGTCATTTGTTATCGAATCGACTTAAAGCCAGATCGTCAGTTTGGCCGCTCTTCTGTCTGAAACGGTTACATTTATCGTCTGCAAAGCTATGTCGCGTGCTGCGGTATGCGGAGACACTAAAAGCACCATAGTAGAGCACAGAAGAAGCTTCTAAGTTGAAGCAATAGCCAGTAAGAAGTAGAACAATTCAAGTTTTAGTTGTCCATTATTCACTTTTTAGCTGCTTTGGTGGCTTGGACATGACCTAGGACCTTAAGGTTTTTCATGAAAGGAGGACTAGCAGCCGCGTTGCACGGGAGAATGTGAAAAGTGTTCATATGTAGTAAAAACCTGAGAAATTCGTCCGTTTTCGTCATTTGTTATCGAATCGACTTAAAGCCAGATCGTCCCATTGGCCGCTTTTCTCTCTGAGACGGTTACATTTATCGTCTGCAAAGCTATGTCGCGTGCTGCGGTATGCGGAGACACTAAAAGCACCATAGTAGAACACAGAAGAAGCTTCTAAGTTGAAGTAATAGCCAGTAAGAAGTAGTACAATTCCAGTTTTAGTTGTCGATTATTCACTTTTTACCCGGCTTTGGTGGTTTGGACATGACCTAGGACCTTAAGAGTTTGCATGAAAGGAGGACTTGCAGCCGCGTTGCACGGGAGAATGTGAAAACTGTTCATATGTAGTAAAATCCTGAGAAATCCGTCCGTTTTCGTCATTTGTTATTGAATCGACTTAAAGCCAGATCGTCTCATTGGCCGCTCTTCTGTCTGAAACGGTTACATTTATCGTCTGCAAAGCAATGTCGCGTGCTGCGGTATGCGGAGACACTAAAAGCACCATAGTAGAACACAGAAGAAGCTTCTAAGTTGAAGTAATAGCCAGTAAGAAGTAGTACAATTCAAGTTTTAGTTGCCCATTATTCACTTTTTAGCCGGCTTTGGTGGCTTGGACATGACCTAGGACCTTAAGATTTTGCATGAAAGGAGGACTAGCAGCCACGTTCCACGGGAGAATGTGAAAAGTGTTCATATGTAGTAAAAACCTGAGAAATTCGTCCGTTTTCGTCATTTGTTATCGAATCGACTTAAAGCCAGATCGTCACATTGGCCGCTCTTCTGTCTGAAACGGTTAAATTTATCGTCTGCAAAACTATGTCGCGCGCTGCGGTATGCGGAGACACTAAAAGCAACATAGTAGAACACAGAGGAAGCTTCTAAGTTGAAGTAATAGCCAGTAAGAAGTAGTACAATTCAAAATTTAGTTGTCGATTATGCACTTTTTAGCCGGCTTTGGTGGCTTGGACATGACCTAGGACCTTAAGATTTTGCATGAAAGGAGGACTTGCAGCCGCGTTGCACGGGATAATGTGAAAACTGTTCATATGTAGTAAAAACCTGAGAAATCCGTCCGTTTTCGTCATTTGTTATTGAATCGACTTAGAGCCAGATCGTCACATTGGCCGCTCTTCTGTCTGAAACGGTTACATTTATCGTCTGCAAAGCTATGTCGCGTGCTGCGGTATGCGGAGACACTAAAAGCACCATAGTAGAACACAGGAGAAGCTTCTAAGTTGAAGCAATAGCCACTAAGAAGTAGTACAATTCAAGTTTTTTTGTCGATTACTCACTTTTTAGCCGGCTTTGGTGGCTTGGACATGACATAGGACCTTAAAATTTTGCATGAAAGGAGGACTAGCAGCCGCGTTGCACGGGAAAATGTGAAAAGTGTTCATATGTAGTAAAAACCTGAGAAATCCGTCTGTTTTCGTCATTTGTTATCGAATCGACTTAGAGCCAGATCGTCACATTGGCCTTTCTTCTCTCTGAAACGGTTACATTTATCGTCTGAAAAGCTATGTCGCGTGCTGCGGTATGCGGAGACACTATAAGCACCATAGTAGTATACAGAAGAAGCTTCTAAGTTGAACCAATAGCCAGTAAGAAGTAGTACAATTTAAGTTTTAAATGTCCATTATTCACTTTTTAGCCGGCTTTGGTGGCTTGGACATGACCTAGGACCTTAAGGTTTTGCATGAAAGGAGGACTAGCAGCCGCGTTGCACGGGAGAATGTGAAAAGTGTTCATATGTAGTAAAAACCTGAGAAATCCGTCCGTTTTCGTCATTTGTTATCGAATCGACTTAAAGCCAGATCGTCCCATTGGCCGCTTTTCTCTCTGAGACGGTTACATTTATCGTCTGCAAAGCTATGTCGCGTGCTGCGGTATCCGGAGACACTAAAAGCACCATAGTAGAACACAGAAGAAGCATCTGAGTTGAATCTATAGCCAGTAAGAAGTAGTACAATTCCAGTTTTAGTTGTCGATTATTCACTTTTTACCCGGCTTTGGTGGCTTGGACATGATCTAGGACCTTAAGAGTTTGCATGAAAGGAGGACTTGCAGCCGCGTTGCACGGGAGAATGTGAAAACTGTTCATATGTAGTAAAATCCTGAGAAATCCGTCCGTTTTCGTCATTTGTTATTGAATCGACTTAAAGCCAGATCGTCTCATTGGCCGCTCTTCTGTCTGAAACGGTTACATTTATCGTCTGCAAAGCAATGTCGCGTGCTGCGGTATGCGGAGACACTAAAAGCACCATAGTAGAACACAGAAGAAGCTTCTAAGTTGAAGCAATAGCCAGTAAGAAGTAGTACAATTCAAGTTTTCGTTGTCGATTATTCACATTTTAGCCGGCTTTGGTAGCTTGGACATTACCTAGGACCTTAAGATTTTGCATGAATGGAGGACCTGCAGCCGCGTTGCACGGGAGAATGTGAAAAATGTTCATATGTAGTAAAAACCTGAGAAATCCGTCTGTTTTCGTCATTTGTTATCATGTCGACTTAGAGCCAGATCGTCACATTGGCCTCTCTTCTCTCTGAAACGGTTACATTTATCGTGTGCAAAGCTATGTCGCGTGCTGCGGTATGCGGAGACACTATAAGCACCATAGTAGTACACAGAAGAAGCTTCTAAGTTGAACCAATAGCCAGTAAGAAGTAGTACAATTCAAGTTTTAAATGTCCATTATTCACTTTTTAGCCGGCTTTGGTGGCTTGGACATGACCTAGGACCTTAAGGTTTTGCATGAAAGGAGGACTAGCAGCCGCGTTGCACGGGAGAATGTGAAAAGTGTTCATATGTAGTAAAAACCTGAGAAATCCGTCCGTTTTCGTCATTTGTTATCGAATCGACTTAAAGCCAGATCGTCAAATTGGCCGCTTTTCTCTCTGAGACGGTTACATTTATCGTCTGCAAAGCAATGTCGCGTGCTGCGGTATGCGGAGACTCTAAAAGCACCATAGTAGAACACAGAAGAAGCTTCTAAGTTGAAGTAATAGCCAGTAAGAAGTAGTACAATTCAAGTTTTAGTTGTCCATTATTCACTTTTTAGCCGGCTTTGGTGGCTTGGACATGGCCTAGGACCTTAAGATTTTGCTTGAAAGGAGGACTAGCAGGCACGTTCCACGGGAGAATGTGAAAAGTGTTCATATGTAGTAAAAACCTGAGAAATTCGTCCGTTTTCGTCATTTGTTATCGAATCGACTTAAAGCCAGATCGTCACATTGGCCGCTCTTCTGTCTGAAACGGTTAAATTTATCGTCTGCAAAACTATGTCGCGCGCTGCGGTATGCGGAGACACTAAAAGCACCATAGTAGAACACAGAGGAAGCTTCTAAGTTGAAGTAATAGCCAGTAAGAAGTAGTACAATTCAAAATTTAGTTGTCGATTATTCACTTTTTAGCCGGCTTTGGTGGCTTGGACATGACCTAGGACCTTAAGATTTTGCATGAAAGGAGGACTTGCAGCCGCGTTGCACGGGAGAATGTGAAAAGTGTTCATATGTAGTAAAAACCTGAGAAATCCGTCCGTTTTCGTCATTTGTTATTGAATCGACTTAAAGCCAGATCGTCACATTGGCCGCTCTTCTGTCTGAAACGGTTACATTTATCGTCTGCAAAGCTTTGTCGCGTGCTGCGGTATGCGGAGACACTAAAAGCACCATAGTAGAACACAGGAGAAGCTGCTAAGTTGAAGCAATAGCCAGTAAGAAGTAGTACAATTCAAGTTTTTTTGTCGATTACTCACTTTGTAGCCGGCTTTGGTGGCTTGGACATGACATAGGACCTTAAGATTTTGCATGAAAGGAGGACTAGCAGCCGCGTTGCCGGGAGAATGTGAAAAGTGTTCATATGTAGTAAAAACCTGAGAAATCCGTCCGTTTTCGTCATTTGTTATCATGTCGACTTAGAGCCAGATCGTCACATTGGCCTCTCTTCTCTCTGAAACGGTTACATTTATCGTCTGCAAAGCAATGCCGCGTGCTGCGGTATGCGGAGACACTAAAAACACCATAGTAGAACACAGAAGAAGCTTCTAAGTTGAACCAATAGCCAGTAAGAAGTAGTACAATTCAAGTTTTAAATGTCCATTATTCACTTTTTAGCCGGCCTTGGTGGCTTGGACATGACCTAGGACCTTAAGGTTTTGCATGAAAGGAGGACTAGCAGCCGCGTTGCACGGGAGAATGTGAAAACTGTTCATATGTAGTAAAAACCTGAGAAATCCGTCCGTTTTCGTCATTTGTTATCGAATCGACTTAAAGCCAGATCGTCCCATTGGCCGCTTTTCTCTCTGAGACGGTTACATTTATCGTCTGCAAAGCTATGTCGCGTGCTGCGGTATGCGGAGACACTAAAAGCACCATAGTAGAACACAGAAGATGCTTCTAAGTTGAAGTAATAGCCAGTAAGAAAGTAGTACAATTCCAGTTTTAGTTGTCGATTATTCACTTTTTACCCGGCTTTGGTGGCTTGGACATGACCTAGGACCTTAAGAGTTTGCATGAAAGGAGGACTTGCAGCCGCGTTGCACGGGAGAATGTGAAAACTGTTCATATGTAGTAAAATCCTGAGAAATCCGTCCGTTTTCGTCATTTGTTATTAAATCGACTTAAAGCCAGATCGTCTCATTGGCCGCTCTTCTGTCTGAAACGGTTACATTTATCGCCTGCAAAGCAATGTCGCGTGCTGCGGTATGCGGAGACACTAAAAGCACCATAGTATAACACAGAAGAAGCTTCTAAGTTGAAGTAATAGCCAGTAAGAAGTAGTACAATTCAAGTTTTAGTTGTCCATTATTCACTTTTTAGCCGGCTTTGGTGGCTTGGACATGACCTAGGACCTTAAGATTTTGCATGAAAGGAGGACTAGCAGCCACGTTCCACGGGAGAATGTGAAAAGTGTTCATATGTAGTAAAAACCTGAGAAATTCGTCCGTTTTCGTCATTTGTTATCGAATCGACTTAAAGCCAGATCGTCACATTGGCCGCTCTTCTGTCTGAAACGGTTAAATTTATCGTCTGCAAAACTATGTCGCGCGCTGCGGTATGCGGAGACACTAAAAGAACCATAGTAGAACACAGAGGAAGCTTCTAAGTTGAAGTAATAGCCAGTAAGAAGTAGTACAATTCAAAATTTAGTTGTCGATTATTCACTTTTTAGCCGGCTTTGGTGGCTTGGACATGACGTAGGACCTTAAGATTTTGCATGAAAGGAGGACTTGCAGCCGCGTTGCACGGGAGAATGTGAAAAGTGTTCATATGTAGTAAAAACCTGAGAAATCCGTCCGTTTTCGTCATTTGTTATTGAATCGACTTAAAGCCAGATCGTCACATTGGCCGCTCTTCAGTCTGAAACGGTTACATTTATCGTCTGCAAAGCTATGTCGCGTGCTGCGGTATGCAGAGACACTAAAAGCACCATAGTAGAACACAGGAGAAGCTTCTAAGTTGAAGCAATAGCCACTAAGAAGTAGTACAATTCAAGTTTTTTTGTCGATTACTCACTTTTTAGCCGGCTTTGGTGGCTTGGACATGACATAGGACCTTAAGATTTTGCATGAAAGGAGGACTAGCAGCCGCGTTGCACGGGAAAATGTGAAAAGTGTTCATATGTATTAAAAACCTGAGAAATCCGTCTGTTTTCGTCATTTGTTATCATGTCGACTTAGAGCCAGATCGTCACATTGGCCTCTCTTCTGTCTGAAACGGTTACATTTATCGTCTGAAAAGCTATGTCGCGTGCTGCGGTATGCGGAGACACTATAAGCACCATAGTAGTACACAGAAGAAGCTTCTAAGTTGAAGCAATAGCCAGTAAGAAGTAGTACAATTCAAGTTTTTTTGTCGATTACTCACTTTTTAGCCGGCTTTGGTGGCTTGGACATGACCTAGGACCTTAAGGTTTTGCATGAAAGGAGGACTAGCAGACGCGTTGCACGGGAGAATGTGAAAAGTGTTCATATGTAGTAAAAACCTGAGAAATCCGTCCGTTTTCGTCATTTGTTATCGAATCGACTTAAAGCCAGATCGTCCCATTGGCCGCTTTTCTCTCTGAGACGGTTACATTTATCGTCTGCAAAGCTATGTCGCGTGCTGCGGTATGCGGAGACACTAAAAGCACCATAGCAGAACACAGAAGAACCTTCTAAGTTGAAGTAATAGCCAGTAAGAAGTAGTACAATTCCAGTTTTAGTTGTCGATTATTCACTTTTTACCCGGCTTTGGTGGCTTGGACATGACCTTGGACCTTAAGAGTTTGCATGAAAGGAGGACTTGCAGCCGCGTTGCACGGGAGAATGTGAAAAGTGTTCATATGTAGTAAAATCCTGAGAAATCCGTCCGTTTTCGTCATTTGTTATTGAATCGACTTAAAGCCAGATCGTCTCATTGGCCGCTCTTCTGTCTGAAACGGTTACATTTATCGTCTGCAAAGCAATGTCGCGTGCTGCGGTATGCGGAGACACTAAAAGCACCATAGTAGAACACAGAAGACGCTTCTAAGCTGAAGTAATAGCCAGTAAGAAGTAGTACAATTCAAGTTTTAGTTGTCCATTATTCACTTTTTAGCCGGCTTTGGTGGCTTGGACATGACCTAGGACCTTAAGATTGTGCATGAAAGGAGGACTAGCAGCCACGTTCCACGGTAGAATGTGCAAAGTGTTCATATGTAGTAAAAACCTGAGAAATTCGTCCGTTTTCGTCATTTGTTATCGAATCGACTTAAAGCCAGATCGTCCCATTGGCCGCTCTTCTGTCTGAAACGGTTAAATTTATCGTCTGCAAAACTGTGTCGCGCGCTGCGGTATGCGGAGACACTAAAAGCACCATAGTAGAACACAGAGGAAGCTTCTAAGTTGAAGTAATAGCCAGTAAGAAGTAGTACAATTCAAAATTTAGTTGTCGATAATTCACTTTTTAGCCGGCTTTGGTGGCTTGGACATGACCTAGGACCTTAAGATTTTGCAGAAAGGAGCGCTTGCAGCCTCGTTGCATGGGAAAATGTGAAAAGTGTTCATATGTAGTAAAAACCTGAGAAATCCGTCCGTTTTCGTCATTTGTTATCGAATCGACTTAAAGCCAGATCGTCAGTTTGGCCGCTCTTCTGTCTGAAACGGTTACATTTATCGTCTGCAAAGGTATGTCGCGTGCTGCGGTATGCGGAGACACTAAAAGCACCATAGTAGAACACAGGAGAAGCTTCTAAGTTGAAGCAATAGCCACTAAGAAGTAGTACAATTCAAGTTTTTTTGTCGATTACTCACTTTTTAGCCGGCTTTGGTGGCTTGGACATGACATAGGACCTTAAAATTTTGCATGAAAGGAGGACTAGCAGCCGCGTTGCACGGGAAAATGTGAAAAGTGTTCATATGTAGTAAAAACCTGAGAAATCCGTCTGTTTTCGTCATTTGTTATCGAATCGACTTAGAGCCAGATCGTCACATTGGCCTTTCTTCTCTCTGAAACGGTTACATTTATCGTCTGAAAAGCTATGTCGCGTGCTGCGGTATGCGGAGACACTATAAGCACCATAGTAGTATACAGAAGAAGCTTCTAAGTTGAACCAATAGCCAGTAAGAAGTAGTACAATTTAAGTTTTAAATGTCCATTATTCACTTTTTAGCCGGCTTTGGTGGCTTGGACATGACCTAGGACCTTAAGGTTTTGCATGAAAGGAGGACTAGCAGCCGCGTTGCACGGGAGAATGTGAAAAGTGTTCATATGTAGTAAAAACCTGAGAAATCCGTCCGTTTTCGTCATTTGTTATCGAATCGACTTAAAGCCAGATCGTCCCATTGGCCGCTTTTCTCTCTGAGACGGTTACATTTATCGTCTGCAAAGCTATGTCGCGTGCTGCGGTATCCGGAGACACTAAAAGCACCATAGTAGAACACAGAAGAAGCATCTGAGTTGAATCTATAGCCAGTAAGAAGTAGTACAATTCCAGTTTTAGTTGTCGATTATTCACTTTTTACCCGGCTTTGGTGGCTTGGACATGATCTAGGACCTTAAGAGTTTGCATGAAAGGAGGACTTGCAGCCGCGTTGCACGGGAGAATGTGAAAACTGTTCATATGTAGTAAAATCCTGAGAAATCCGTCCGTTTTCGTCATTTGTTATTGAATCGACTTAAAGCCAGATCGTCTCATTGGCCGCTCTTCTGTCTGAAACGGTTACATTTATCGTCTGCAAAGCAATGTCGCGTGCTGCGGTATGCGGAGACACTAAAAGCACCATAGTAGAACACAGAAGAAGCTTCTAAGTTGAAGCAATAGCCAGTAAGAAGTAGTACAATTCAAGTTTTCGTTGTCGATTATTCACATTTTAGCCGGCTTTGGTAGCTTGGACATTACCTAGGACCTTAAGATTTTGCATGAATGGAGGACCTGCAGCCGCGTTGCACGGGAGAATGTGAAAAATGTTCATATGTAGTAAAAACCTGAGAAATCCGTCTGTTTTCGTCATTTGTTATCATGTCGACTTAGAGCCAGATCGTCACATTGGCCTCTCTTCTCTCTGAAACGGTTACATTTATCGTGTGCAAAGCTATGTCGCGTGCTGCGGTATGCGGAGACACTATAAGCACCATAGTAGTACACAGAAGAAGCTTCTAAGTTGAACCAATAGCCAGTAAGAAGTAGTACAATTCAAGTTTTAAATGTCCATTATTCACTTTTTAGCCGGCTTTGGTGGCTTGGACATGACCTAGGACCTTAAGGTTTTGCATGAAAGGAGGACTAGCAGCCGCGTTGCACGGGAGAATGTGAAAAGTGTTCATATGTAGTAAAAACCTGAGAAATCCGTCCGTTTTCGTCATTTGTTATCGAATCGACTTAAAGCCAGATCGTCAAATTGGCCGCTTTTCTCTCTGAGACGGTTACATTTATCGTCTGCAAAGCAATGTCGCGTGCTGCGGTATGCGGAGACTCTAAAAGCACCATAGTAGAACACAGAAGAAGCTTCTAAGTTGAAGTAATAGCCAGTAAGAAGTAGTACAATTCAAGTTTTAGTTGTCCATTATTCACTTTTTAGCCGGCTTTGGTGGCTTGGACATGGCCTAGGACCTTAAGATTTTGCTTGAAAGGAGGACTAGCAGGCACGTTCCACGGGAGAATGTGAAAAGTGTTCATATGTAGTAAAAACCTGAGAAATTCGTCCGTTTTCGTCATTTGTTATCGAATCGACTTAAAGCCAGATCGTCACATTGGCCGCTCTTCTGTCTGAAACGGTTAAATTTATCGTCTGCAAAACTATGTCGCGCGCTGCGGTATGCGGAGACACTAAAAGCACCATAGTAGAACACAGAGGAAGCTTCTAAGTTGAAGCAATAGCCAGTAAGAAGTAGTACAATTCAAGTTTTTTTGTCGATTACTCACTTTGTAGCCGGCTTTGGTGGCTTGGACATGACATAGGACCTTAAGATTTTGCATGAAAGGAGGACTAGCAGCCGCGTTGCCGGGAGAATGTGAAAAGTGTTCATATGTAGTAAAAACCTGAGAAATCCGTCCGTTTTCGTCATTTGTTATCATGTCGACTTAGAGCCAGATCGTCACATTGGCCTCTCTTCTCTCTGAAACGGTTACATTTATCGTCTGCAAAGCAATGCCGCGTGCTGCGGTATGCGGAGACACTAAAAACACCATAGTAGAACACAGAAGAAGCTTCTAAGTTGAACCAATAGCCAGTAAGAAGTAGTACAATTCAAGTTTTAAATGTCCATTATTCACTTTTTAGCCGGCCTTGGTGGCTTGGACATGACCTAGGACCTTAAGGTTTTGCATGAAAGGAGGACTAGCAGCCGCGTTGCACGGGAGAATGTGAAAACTGTTCATATGTAGTAAAAACCTGAGAAATCCGTCCGTTTTCGTCATTTGTTATCGAATCGACTTAAAGCCAGATCGTCCCATTGGCCGCTTTTCTCTCTGAGACGGTTACATTTATCGTCTGCAAAGCTATGTCGCGTGCTGCGGTATGCGGAGACACTAAAAGCACCATAGTAGAACACAGAAGATGCTTCTAAGTTGAAGTAATAGCCAGTAAGAAAGTAGTACAATTCCAGTTTTAGTTGTCGATTATTCACTTTTTACCCGGCTTTGGTGGCTTGGACATGACCTAGGACCTTAAGAGTTTGCATGAAAGGAGGACTTGCAGCCGCGTTGCACGGGAGAATGTGAAAACTGTTCATATGTAGTAAAATCCTGAGAAATCCGTCAGTTTTCGTCATTTGTTATTAAATCGACTTAAAGCCAGATCGTCTCATTGGCCGCTCTTCTGTCTGAAACGGTTACATTTATCGCCTGCAAAGCAATGTCGCGTGCTGCGGTATGCGGAGACACTAAAAGCACCATAGTATAACACAGAAGAAGCTTCTAAGTTGAAGTAATAGCCAGTAAGAAGTAGTACAATTCAGGTTTTAGTTGTCCATTATTCACTTTTTAGCCGGCTTTGGTGGCTTGGACATGACCTAGGACCTTAAGATTTTGCATGAAAGGAGGACTAGCAGCCACGTTCCACGGGAGAATGTGAAAAGTGTTCATATGTAGTAAAAACCTGAGAAATTCGTCCGTTTTCGTCATTTGTTATCGAATCGACTTAAAGCCAGATCGTCACATTGGCCGCTCTTCTGTCTGAAACGGTTAAATTTATCGTCTGCAAAACTATGTCGCGCGCTGCGGTATGCGGAGACACTAAAAGAACCATAGTAGAACACAGAGGAAGCTTCTAAGTTGAAGTAATAGCCAGTAAGAAGTAGTACAATTCAAAATTTAGTTGTCGATTATTCACTTTTTAGCCGGCTTTGGTGGCTTGGACATGACGTAGGACCTTAAGATTTTGCATGAAAGGAGGACTTGCAGCCGCGTTGCACGGGAGAATGTGAAAAGTGTTCATATGTAGTAAAAACCTGAGAAATCCGTCCGTTTTCGTCATTTGTTATTGAATCGACTTAAAGCCAGATCGTCACATTGGCCGCTCTTCAGTCTGAAACGGTTACATTTATCGTCTGCAAAGCTATGTCGCGTGCTGCGGTATGCAGAGACACTAAAAGCACCATAGTAGAACACAGGAGAAGCTTCTAAGTTGAAGCAATAGCCAGTAAGAAGTAGTACAATTCAAGTTTTTTTGTCGATTACTCACTTTTTAGCCGGCTTTGGTGGCTTGGACATGACATAGGACCTTAAGATTTTGCATGAAAGGAGGACTAGCAGCCGCGTTGCACGGGAAAATGTGAAAAGTGTTCATATGTATTAAAAACCTGAGAAATCCGTCTGTTTTCGTCATTTGTTATCATGTCGACTTAGAGCCAGATCGTCACATTGGCCTCTCTTCTGTCTGAAACGGTTACATTTATCGTCTGAAAAGCTATGTCGCGTGCTGCGGTATGCGGAGACACTATAAGCACCATAGTAGTACACAGAAGAAGCTTCTAAGTTGAAGCAATAGCCAGTAAGAAGTAGTACAATTCAAGTTTTTTTGTCGATTACTCACTTTTTAGCCGGCTTTGGTGGCTTGGACATGACCTAGGACCTTAAGGTTTTGCATGAAAGGAGGACTAGCAGACGCGTTGCACGGGAGAATGTGAAAAGTGTTCATATGTAGTAAAAACCTGAGAAATCCGTCCGTTTTCGTCATTTGTTATCGAATCGACTTAAAGCCAGATCGTCCCATTGGCCGCTTTTCTCTCTGAGACGGTTACATTTATCGTCTGCAAAGCTATGTCGCGTGCTGCGGTATGCGGAGACACTAAAAGCACCATAGCAGAACACAGAAGAAGCTTCTAAGTTGAAGTAATAGCCAGTAAGAAGTAGTACAATTCCAGTTTTAGTTGTCGATTATTCACTTTTTACCCGGCTTTGGTGGCTTGGACATGACCTTGGACCTTAAGAGTTTGCATGAAAGGAGGACTTGCAGCCGCGTTGCACGGGAGAATGTGAAAAGTGTTCATATGTAGTAAAATCCTGAGAAATCCGTCCGTTTTCGTCATTTGTTATTGAATCGACTTAAAGCCAGATCGTCTCATTGGCCGCTCTTCTGTCTGAAACGGTTACATTTATCGTCTGCAAAGCAATGTCGCGTGCTGCGGTATGCGGAGACACTAAAAGCACCATAGTAGAACACAGAAGACGCTTCTAAGCTGAAGTAATAGCCAGTAAGAAGTAGTACAATTCAAGTTTTAGTTGTCCATTATTCACTTTTTAGCCGGCTTTGGTGGCTTGGACATGACCTAGGACCTTAAGATTGTGCATGAAAGGAGGACTAGCAGCCACGTTCCACGGTAGAATGTGCAAAGTGTTCATATGTAGTAAAAACCTGAGAAATTCGTCCGTTTTCGTCATTTGTTATCGAATCGACTTAAAGCCAGATCGTCCCATTGGCCGCTCTTCTGTCTGAAACGGTTAAATTTATCGTCTGCAAAACTGTGTCGCGCGCTGCGGTATGCGGAGACACTAAAAGCACCATAGTAGAACACAGAGGAAGCTTCTAAGTTGAAGTAATAGCCAGTAAGAAGTAGTACAATTCAAAATTTAGTTGTCGATAATTCACTTTTTAGCCGGCTTTGGTGGCTTGGACATGACCTAGGACCTTAAGATTTTGCAGAAAGGAGCGCTTGCAGCCTCGTTGCATGGGAAAATGTGAAAAGTGTTCATATGTAGTAAAAACCTGAGAAATCCGTCCGTTTTCGTCATTTGTTATCGAATCGACTTAAAGCCAGATCGTCAGTTTGGCCGCTCTTCTGTCTGAAACGGTTACATTTATCGTCTGCAAAGGTATGTCGCGTGCTGCGGTATGCGGAGACACTAAAAGCACCATAGTAGATCACAGAAGAAGCTTCTAAGTTGAAGCAATAGCCAGTAAGAAGTATTACAATTCAAGTTTTAGTTGTCCATTATTCACGTTTTAGCCGGCTTTGGTGGCTTGGACATGACCTAGGACCTTAAGATTTTGCATGAAAGGAGGACTTGCAGCCTCGTTGCACGGGAGAATGTGAAAAGTGTTCATATGTAGAAAAAACCTGAGAAATCCGTCCGTTCTCGTCATTTGTTATCGAATCGGCTTAAAGCCACATCGTCACATTGGCCGGTCTTCTCTCTGAAACCGTTGTACTTTTCGTCTGCAAAGCTATGTCGCGTGCTGCGGTATGCGGAGACACTAAAAGCACCATAGTAGAACACAGAAGATGCTTCTAAGTTGAAGCAATAGCCAGTAAGAAGCAGTCCAATTCAAGTTTTAATTATCGATTATTGATTTTTAGCCGGCTTTGGTGCCCTGGTTATGAGGTGGAACCTTAAGATTTAGCATGAAAGGAGTACTAGCAGCCGCGTTGCACGGGAGAATGTGAAAAGGGTTCATATGTACTAAAAAGCTGAGAAATCCGTCCGTTTTCGTCATTTGTTATCGAATCGACTTAAAGCCAGATCGTCACATTGGCCGCTTTTCTCTCTGAGACGGTTACATTTATCGTCTGCAAAACTATGTCGCGCGCTGCGGTATGCGGAGACACTAAAAGCACCATAGTAGAACACAGAGGAAGCTTCTAAGTTGAAGCAATAGCCAGTAAGAAGTAGTACAATTCAAGTTTTTTTGTCGATTACTCACTTTGTAGCCGGCTTTGGTGGCTTGGACATGACATAGGACCTTAAGATTTTGCATGAAAGGAGGACTAGCAGCCGCGTTGCCGGGAGAATGTGAAAAGTGTTCATATGTAGTAAAAACCTGAGAAATCCGTCCGTTTTCGTCATTTGTTATCATGTCGACTTAGAGCCAGATCGTCACATTGGCCTCTCTTCTCTCTGAAACGGTTACATTTATCGTCTGCAAAGCAATGCCGCGTGCTGCGGTATGCGGAGACACTAAAAACACCATAGTAGAACACAGAAGAAGCTTCTAAGTTGAACCAATAGCCAGTAAGAAGTAGTACAATTCAAGTTTTAAATGTCCATTATTCACTTTTTAGCCGGCCTTGGTGGCTTGGACATGACCTAGGACCTTAAGGTTTTGCATGAAAGGAGGACTAGCAGCCGCGTTGCACGGGAGAATGTGAAAACTGTTCATATGTAGTAAAAACCTGAGAAATCCGTCCGTTTTCGTCATTTGTTATCGAATCGACTTAAAGCCAGATCGTCCCATTGGCCGCTTTTCTCTCTGAGACGGTTACATTTATCGTCTGCAAAGCTATGTCGCGTGCTGCGGTATGCGGAGACACTAAAAGCACCATAGTAGAACACAGAAGATGCTTCTAAGTTGAAGTAATAGCCAGTAAGAAAGTAGTACAATTCCAGTTTTAGTTGTCGATTATTCACTTTTTACCCGGCTTTGGTGGCTTGGACATGACCTAGGACCTTAAGAGTTTGCATGAAAGGAGGACTTGCAGCCGCGTTGCACGGGAGAATGTGAAAACTGTTCATATGTAGTAAAATCCTGAGAAATCCGTCAGTTTTCGTCATTTGTTATTAAATCGACTTAAAGCCAGATCGTCTCATTGGCCGCTCTTCTGTCTGAAACGGTTACATTTATCGCCTGCAAAGCAATGTCGCGTGCTGCGGTATGCGGAGACACTAAAAGCACCATAGTATAACACAGAAGAAGCTTCTAAGTTGAAGTAATAGCCAGTAAGAAGTAGTACAATTCAGGTTTTAGTTGTCCATTATTCACTTTTTAGCCGGCTTTGGTGGCTTGGACATGACCTAGGACCTTAAGATTTTGCATGAAAGGAGGACTAGCAGCCACGTTCCACGGGAGAATGTGAAAAGTGTTCATATGTAGTAAAAACCTGAGAAATTCGTCCGTTTTCGTCATTTGTTATCGAATCGACTTAAAGCCAGATCGTCACATTGGCCGCTCTTCTGTCTGAAACGGTTAAATTTATCGTCTGCAAAACTATGTCGCGCGCTGCGGTATGCGGAGACACTAAAAGAACCATAGTAGAACACAGAGGAAGCTTCTAAGTTGAAGTAATAGCCAGTAAGAAGTAGTACAATTCAAAATTTAGTTGTCGATTATTCACTTTTTAGCCGGCTTTGGTGGCTTGGACATGACGTAGGACCTTAAGATTTTGCATGAAAGGAGGACTTGCAGCCGCGTTGCACGGGAGAATGTGAAAAGTGTTCATATGTAGTAAAAACCTGAGAAATCCGTCCGTTTTCGTCATTTGTTATTGAATCGACTTAAAGCCAGATCGTCACATTGGCCGCTCTTCAGTCTGAAACGGTTACATTTATCGTCTGCAAAGCTATGTCGCGTGCTGCGGTATGCAGAGACACTAAAAGCACCATAGTAGAACACAGGAGAAGCTTCTAAGTTGAAGCAATAGCCAGTAAGAAGTAGTACAATTCAAGTTTTTTTGTCGATTACTCACTTTTTAGCCGGCTTTGGTGGCTTGGACATGACATAGGACCTTAAGATTTTGCATGAAAGGAGGACTAGCAGCCGCGTTGCACGGGAAAATGTGAAAAGTGTTCATATGTATTAAAAACCTGAGAAATCCGTCTGTTTTCGTCATTTGTTATCATGTCGACTTAGAGCCAGATCGTCACATTGGCCTCTCTTCTGTCTGAAACGGTTACATTTATCGTCTGAAAAGCTATGTCGCGTGCTGCGGTATGCGGAGACACTATAAGCACCATAGTAGTACACAGAAGAAGCTTCTAAGTTGAAGCAATAGCCAGTAAGAAGTAGTACAATTCAAGTTTTTTTGTCGATTACTCACTTTTTAGCCGGCTTTGGTGGCTTGGACATGACCTAGGACCTTAAGGTTTTGCATGAAAGGAGGACTAGCAGACGCGTTGCACGGGAGAATGTGAAAAGTGTTCATATGTAGTAAAAACCTGAGAAATCCGTCCGTTTTCGTCATTTGTTATCGAATCGACTTAAAGCCAGATCGTCCCATTGGCCGCTTTTCTCTCTGAGACGGTTACATTTATCGTCTGCAAAGCTATGTCGCGTGCTGCGGTATGCGGAGACACTAAAAGCACCATAGCAGAACACAGAAGAAGCTTCTAAGTTGAAGTAATAGCCAGTAAGAAGTAGTACAATTCCAGTTTTAGTTGTCGATTATTCACTTTTTACCCGGCTTTGGTGGCTTGGACATGACCTTGGACCTTAAGAGTTTGCATGAAAGGAGGACTTGCAGCCGCGTTGCACGGGAGAATGTGAAAAGTGTTCATATGTAGTAAAATCCTGAGAAATCCGTCCGTTTTCGTCATTTGTTATTGAATCGACTTAAAGCCAGATCGTCTCATTGGCCGCTCTTCTGTCTGAAACGGTTACATTTATCGTCTGCAAAGCAATGTCGCGTGCTGCGGTATGCGGAGACACTAAAAGCACCATAGTAGAACACAGAAGACGCTTCTAAGCTGAAGTAATAGCCAGTAAGAAGTAGTACAATTCAAGTTTTAGTTGTCCATTATTCACTTTTTAGCCGGCTTTGGTGGCTTGGACATGACCTAGGACCTTAAGATTGTGCATGAAAGGAGGACTAGCAGCCACGTTCCACGGTAGAATGTGCAAAGTGTTCATATGTAGTAAAAACCTGAGAAATTCGTCCGTTTTCGTCATTTGTTATCGAATCGACTTAAAGCCAGATCGTCCCATTGGCCGCTCTTCTGTCTGAAACGGTTAAATTTATCGTCTGCAAAACTGTGTCGCGCGCTGCGGTATGCGGAGACACTAAAAGCACCATAGTAGAACACAGAGGAAGCTTCTAAGTTGAAGTAATAGCCAGTAAGAAGTAGTACAATTCAAAATTTAGTTGTCGATAATTCACTTTTTAGCCGGCTTTGGTGGCTTGGACATGACCTAGGACCTTAAGATTTTGCAGAAAGGAGCGCTTGCAGCCTCGTTGCATGGGAAAATGTGAAAAGTGTTCATATGTAGTAAAAACCTGAGAAATCCGTCCGTTTTCGTCATTTGTTATCGAATCGACTTAAAGCCAGATCGTCAGTTTGGCCGCTCTTCTGTCTGAAACGGTTACATTTATCGTCTGCAAAGGTATGTCGCGTGCTGCGGTATGCGGAGACACTAAAAGCACCATAGTAGATCACAGAAGAAGCTTCTAAGTTGAAGCAATAGCCAGTAAGAAGTATTACAATTCAAGTTTTAGTTGTCCATTATTCACGTTTTAGCCGGCTTTGGTGGCTTGGACATGACCTAGGACCTTAAGATTTTGCATGAAAGGAGGACTTGCAGCCTCGTTGCACGGGAGAATGTGAAAAGTGTTCATATGTAGAAAAAACCTGAGAAATCCGTCCGTTCTCGTCATTTGTTATCGAATCGGCTTAAAGCCACATCGTCACATTGGCCGGTCTTCTCTCTGAAACCGTTGTACTTTTCGTCTGCAAAGCTATGTCGCGTGCTGCGGTATGCGGAGACACTAAAAGCACCATAGTAGAACACAGAAGATGCTTCTAAGTTGAAGCAATAGCCAGTAAGAAGCAGTCCAATTCAAGTTTTAATTATCGATTATTGATTTTTAGCCGGCTTTGGTGCCCTGGTTATGAGGTGGAACCTTAAGATTTAGCATGAAAGGAGTACTAGCAGCCGCGTTGCACGGGAGAATGTGAAAAGGGTTCATATGTACTAAAAAGCTGAGAAATCCGTCCGTTTTCGTCATTTGTTATCGAATCGACTTAAAGCCAGATCGTCACATTGGCCGCTTTTCTCTCTGAGACGGTTACATTTATCGTCTGCAAAGCTATGTCGCGTGCTGCGGTATGCTAAGACACTAAAAGCACCATAGTAGATTACAGAAGAAGCTTCTAAGTTGAAGCAATAGCCAGTAAGAAAGAGTTCATTTCAAGCTTTGGTTATCGATTATTGATTTTTAGCCGGCTTTGGCGCCTTGGACATGAGATGGATCCTTACGATTTTGCATGAAAGGAGTACTAGCAGCCGCGTTGCACGGGAGAAAGTGAAAAGTGTTCATATGTAGTAAAAACCTGAGAAATCCGTCCGTTCTTGTCATTAGTTATCGAATAGACTTAAAGCCAGATCGTCACATTGGCCACTTTTCTCTCTGAGACGGTTACATTTATCGTCTGCAAAGCTATGTCGCGTGCTGCGGTATGCGGAGACACTAAAAGCACCATAGTAGAACACAGACGAAGCATCTAAGTTGAAGCAATAGCCAGTAAGAAGTAGTACATTTCAAGTTTTCGTTGTCGAGTATTCACTTTTTAGCCGGCTTTGGTGGCTTGGACATTACCTAGGACTTTAAGATTTTGCATGAAAGGAGGACTTGCAGCCGCGTTGCACGGGAGAATGTGAAAAGTGTTCATATGTAGTAAAAACCTGAGATATCCGTCTGTTTTCGTCATTTGTTATTGAATCGACTTAAAGCCAGATCGTCACATTGGCCGCTTTTCTCTCTGAGACGGTTACATTTATCGTCTGCAAAGCTATGTCGCGTGCTGGGGTATGCGGAGACACTAAAAGCACCATAGTAGAACACAGAAGAAGCTTCTAAGTTGAAGCAATAGCCAGTAAGAAGTAGTACAATTCAAGATTTCGTTGTCGATTATTCACTTTTTAGCCGGCTTTGGTGGCTTGGACATTACCTAGGACCTTAAGATTTTGCATGAAAGGAGGACCTGCAGCCGCGTTGCACGGGAGAATGTGAAAAGTGTTCATATGTTGTAAAAACCTGAGAAATCCGTCCGTTCTCGTCATTTGTTATCGAATCGGCTTAAAGCCACATCGTCACATTGGCCGCTCTTCTCTCTGAAACCGTTGTACTTATCGTCTGCAAAGCTATGTCGCGTGCTGCGGTATGCGGAGACACAAAAAGCACCATAGTAGAACACAGAAGATGCTTCTAAGTTGAAGCAATAGCCAGTAAGAAGCAGTCCAATTCAAGTTTTGGTTATCGATTATTGATTTTTAACCGGCTTTGGTGCCCTGGTTTTGAGGTGGAACCTTAAGATTTAGCATGAAAGGAGTACTAGCAGCCGCGTTGCACGGGAGAATGTGAAAAGGGTTCATATGTAGTAAAAAGCTGAGAAATCCGTCCGTTTTCGTCATTTGTTATCGAATCGACTTAAAGCCAGATCGTCACATTGGCCGCTTTTCTCTCTGAGACGGTTACATTTATCGTCTGCAAAGCTATGTCGCGTGCTGCGGTATGCTAAGACACTAAAAGCACCATAGTAGATTACAGAAGAAGCTTCTAAGTTGAAGCAATAGCCAGTAAGAAAGAGTTCATTTCAAGCTTTGGTTATCGATTATTGATTTTTAGCCGGCTTTGGCGCCTTGGACATGAGATGGATCCTTACGATTTTGCATGAAAGGAGTACTAGCAGCCGCGTTGCACGGGAGAATGTGAAAAGTGTTCATATGTCGTAAAAACCTGAGAAATCCGTCTGTTTACATAATTTGTTATCGAATCGACTTAAAGCCAGATCGTCACATTGGCCGCTTTTCTCTCTGAGACGGTTACATTTATCGTCTGCAAAGCTATGTCGCGTGCTGCGGTATGCGGAGACACTAAAAGTACCATAGTAGACCACAGAAGAAACTTCTAAGTTGAAGCAATAGCCAGTAAGAAGTATTACAATTCAAGTTTCAGTTGTCCATTATTCACTTTTTAGCCGGCTTTGGTGGCTTGGACATGGCCTAGGACCTTAAGATTTTGCATGAAAGGAGTACTAGTAGCCGCGTTGCACGGGAGAATGTGAAAAGTGTTCATATGTAATAAAAACCTGAGAAATCCGTCTGTTTACATCATTTGTTATCGAATCGACTTAAAGCCACATCGTCACATTGGCCGCTCTTCTGACTGAAACGGTTACATTTATCGTCTGCAAAGCAATGTCGCGTGCTGCGGTATACGGAGACACAAAATGCACCATAGTAGAACACAGAAGAAGCTTCTAAGTTGAAGCAATAGCCAGTAAGAAGTAGTACAATTCAAGTTTTCGTTGTCGAGTATTCACTTTTTAGCCGGATTTGGTGGCTTGGACATTACCTAGGACCTTAAGATTTTGCATGAAAGGAGGACTTGCAGCCGCGTTGCACGGGAGAATGTGAAAAGTGTTCATATGTAGTAAAAACCTGAGAAATCCGTCTGTTTTCGTCATTTGTTATCGAATCGACTTAAAGCCAGAACGTCACATTGGCCGCTTTTCTCTCTGAGACGGTTACATTTATCGTCTGCAAAGCTATGTCGCGTGCTGGGGTATGCGGAGACACTAAAAGCTCCGTAGTAGAACACAGAAGAAGCTTCTATGTTGAAGTAATAGCCAGTAAGAAGTAGTACAATTCAAGTTTTAGCTGTCGATTATTTACTTTTTAGCCGGCTTTGGTGGCTTGGACATGACCTAGGACCTTAAGATTTTGCATGAAAGGAGGACTTGCAGCCGCGTTGCACGGGAGAATGTGAAAACTGTTCATATGTAGTAAATTCCTGAGAAATCCGTCCGTTTTCGTCATTTGTTATTGAATCGACTTAAAGCCAGATCGTCTCATTGGCCGCTCTTCTGTCTGAAACGGTTACATTTATCGTCTGCAAAGCAATGTCGCGTGCTGCGGTATGCGGAGACACTAAAAGCACCATAGTAGAACACAGAAGAAGCTTCTAAGTTGAAGCAATAGCCAGTAAGAAGTAGTACAATTCAAGATTTCGTTGTCGATTATTCACTTTTAGCCGGCTTTGGTGGCTTGGACCTGACCTAGGACATTAAGATTTAGCATGAAAGGAGTACTAGCAGCCGCGTTGCACGGGAGAATGTGAAAAGGGTTCATATGTAGTAAAAAGCTGAGAAATCCGTCCGTTTTCGTCATTTGTTATCGAATCGACTTAAAGCCAGTTCGTCACATTGGCCGCTTTTCTCTCTGAGACGGTTACATTTATCGTCTGCAAAGCTATGTCGCGTGCTGCGGTATGCGGAGACACTATAAGCACCATAGTAGAACACAGAAGAAACTTCTAAGTTGAAGCAATAGCCAGTAAGAAGTAGTACAATTCAAGTTTTCGTTGTCGATTATTCACTTTTTAGCCGGCTTTGGTGGCTTGGACATTACCTAGGACCTTAAGATTTTGCATGAAAGGAGGACCTGCAGCCGCGTTGCACGGAAGAATGTGAAAAGTGTTCATATGTTGTAAAAACCTGAGAAATCCGTCCGTTCTCGTCATTTGTTATCGAATCGGCTTAAAGCCACATCGTCACATTGGCCGCTCTTCTCTCTGAAACCGTTGTACTTTTCGTCTGCAAAGCTATGTCGCGTGCTGCGGTATGCGGAGACACTAAAAGCACCATAGTAGAACACAGAAGATGCTTCTAAGTTGAAGCAATAGCCAGTAAGAAGCAGTCCAATTCAAGTTTTAATTATCGATTATTGATTTTTAGCCGGCTTTCGTGCCCTGGTTATGAGGTGGAACCTTAAGATTTAGCATGAAAGGAGTACTAGCAGCCGCGTTGCACGGGAGAATGTGAAAAGGGTTCATATGTACAAAAAAGCTGAGAAATCCGTCCGTTTTCGTCATTTGTTATCGAATCGACTTAAAGCCAGATCGTCACATTGGCCGCTTTTCTCTCTGAGACGGTTACATTTATCGTCTGCAAAGCTATGTCGCGTGCTGCGGTATGCTAAGACACTAAAAGCACCATAGTAGATTACAGAAGAAGCTTCTAAGTTGAAGCAATAGCCAGTAAGAAAGAGTTCATTTCAAGCTTTGGTTATCGATTATTGATTTTTAGCCGGCTTTGGCGCCTTGGACATGAGATGGATCCTTACGATTTTGCATGAAAGGAGTACTAGCAGCCGCGTTGCACGGGAGAATGTGAAAAGTGTTCATATGTCGTAAAAACCTGAGAAATCCGTCTGTTTACATAATTTGTTATCGAATCGACTTAAAGCCAGATCGTCACATTGGCCGCTTTTCTCTCTGAGACGGTTACATTTATCGTCTGCAAAGCTATGTCGCGTGCTGCGGTATGCGTAGACACTAAAAGTACCATAGTAGACCACAGAAGAATCTTCTAAGTTGAAGCAATAGCCAGGAAGAAGTATTACAATTCAAGTTTCAGTTGTCCATTATTCACTTTTTAGCCGGCTTTGGTGGCTTGGACATGACCTAGGACCTTAAGATTTTGCATGAAAGGAGTACTAGCAGCCGCGTTGCACGGGAGAATGTGAAAAGTGTTCATATGTAATAAAAACCTGAGAAATCCGTCTGTTTACATCATTTGTTATCGAATCGACTTAAAGCCACATCGTCACATTGGCCGCTCTTCTGACTGAAACGGTTACATTTATCGTCTGCAAAGCAATGTCGCGTGCTGCGGTATACGGAGACACAAAAAGCACCATAGTAGAACACAGAAGAAGCTTCTAAGTTGAAGCAATAGCCAGTAAGAAGTAGTACAATTCAAGTTTTCGTTGTCGAGTATTCACTTTTTAGCCGGATTTGGTGGCTTGGACATTACCTAGGACCTTAAGATTTTGCATGAAAGGAGGACTTGCAGCCGCGTTGCACGGGAGAATGTGAAAAGTGTTCATATGTAGTAAAAACCTGAGAAATCCGTCTGTTTTCGTCATTTGTTATCGAATCGACTTAAAGCCAGATCGTCACATTGGCCGCTTTTCTCTCTGAGACGGTTACATTTATCGTCTGCAAAGCTATGTCGCGTGCTGGGGTATGCGGAGACACTAAAAGCACCCTAGTAGAACACAGAAGAAGCTTCTATGTTGAAGTAATAGCCAGTAAGAAGTAGTACAATTCAAGTTTTAGTTGTCGATGATTCACTTTTTAGCCGGCTTTGGTGGCTTGGACATGACCTAGGACCTTAAAATTTTGCATGAAAGGAGGACTAACAGCCGCGTTGCACGGGGGAATGTGAAAAGTGTTCATATGTAGTAAAAACCTGAGAAATAAGTCCGTTTTCGTCATTTGTTATCGAATCGACTTAAAGCCAGATAGCCACATTGGCCGCTTTTCTCTCGGAGTCGGTTACATTTATCGTCTGCAAAGCTATGTCGCGTGCTGCGGTATGCTGAGACACTAAAAGCACCATAGTAGAACACAGAAGAAGCTTCTAAGTTGAAGTAATAGCCATTAAGAAGTAGTACAATTCTAGTTTTAGTTGTCCATTATTCACTTTGTAGCCGGCTTTGGTGGCTTGGACATGACCTAGGACCTTAAGATTTTGCATGAAAGGAGGACTAGCAGCCACGTTCCACGGGAGAATGTGAAAAGTGTTCATTTGTAGTAAAAACCTGAGAAATTCGTCCGTTTTCGTCATTTGTTATCGAATCGACTTAAAGCCAGATCGTCACATTGGCCGCTCTTCTGTCTGAAACGGTTAAATTTATCGTCTGCAAAAGTATGTCGCGCGCTGCGGTATGCGGAGATACTAAAAGCACCATAGTAGAACACAGAGGAAGCTTCTAAGTTGAAGTAATAGCCAGTAAGAAGTAGTACAATTCAAAATTTAGTTGTCGATTATTTACTTTTTAGCCGGCTTTGGTGGCTTGGACATGACCTAGGACCTTAAGATTTTGCATGAGAGGAGGACTTGCAGCCGCGTTGCACGGGAGAATGTGAAAACTGTTCATATGTAGTAAATTCCTGAGAAATCCGTCCGTTTTCGTCATTTGTTATTGAATCGACTTAAAGCCAGATCGTCTCATTGGCCGCTCTTCTGTCTGATACGGTTACATTTATCGTCTGCAAAGCACTGTCGCGTGCTGCGGTATGCGGAGACACTAAAAGCACCATAGTAAAACACATGAGAAGCTTCTAAGTTGAAGCAATAGCCAGTAAGAAGTAGTACAATTCAAGTTTTTTTGTCGATTACCACTTTTTAGCCGGCTTTGGTGGCTTGGACATGACCTAGGACCTTAAGATTTTGCAAGAAAGGAGGACTAGCAGCCGCGTTGCCGGGAGAATGTGAAAAGTGTTCATATGTAGTAAAAACCTGAGAAATCCGTCTGTTTTCGTCATTTGTTATCATGTCGACTTAGAGCCAGATCGTCACATTGGCCTCTCTTCTCTCTGAAACGGTTACATCTATCGTCTGCAAAGCTATGTCGCGTGCTGCGGTATGCGAAGACACTAAAAGCACCATAGTAGAACACAGAAGAAGCTTCTAGGTTGAACCAATAGCCAGTAAGAAGTAGTACAATTCAAGTTTTAAATGTCCATTATTCACTTTTTAGCCGGCTTTGGTGGCTTGGACATGACCTAGGACCTTAAGGTTTTGCATGAAAGGAGGACTAGCAGCCGCGTTGCCCGGGAGAATGTGAAAAGTGTTCGTATGTAGTAAAAACCTGAGAAATCCGTCCGTTTTCGTCATTTGTTATCGAATCGACTTAAAGCCAGATCGTCCCATTGGCCGCTTTTCTCTCTGAGACGGTTACATCTATCGTCTGCAAAGCTATGTCGCGTGCTGCGGTATGCGAAGACACTAAAAGCACCATAGTAGAACACAGAAGAAGCTTCTAAGTTGAATCTATAGCCAGTAAGAAGTAGTACAATTCCAGTTTTAGTTGTCGATTATTCACTTTTTACCCGGCTTTGGTGGCTTGGACATGACCTAGGACCTTAAGATTTTGCATGAAAGGAGGACTTGCAGCCGCGTTGCACGGGAGAATGTGAAAACTGTTCATATGTAGCAAATTCCTGAGAAATACGTCCGTTTTCGTCATTTGTTATTGAATCGACTTAAAGCCAGATCGTCTCATTGGCCGCTCTTCTGTCTGAAACGGTTACATTTATCGTCTGCAAAGCAATGTCGCGTGCTGCGGTATGCGGAGACACTAAAAGCACCATAGTAGAACACAGAAGAAGCTTCTAAGTTGAAGCAATAGCCAGTAAGAAGTAGTACAATTCAAGTTTTCGTTGTAGATTATTCACTTTTAGCCGGCTTTGGTGGCTTGGACATTACCTAGGACCTTAAGATTTTGCATGAAAGGAGGACCTGCAGCCGCGTTGCACGGGAGAATGTGAAAAGTGTTCATATGTTGTAAAAACCTGAGAAATCCGTCCGTTTTCGTCATTTGTTATCGAATCGGCTTAAAGCCACATCGTCACATTGGCCGCTCTTCTGTCTGAAACGGTTACATTTATCGTCTGCAAAGCTATGTCGCGTGCTGCGGTATGCGGAGACACTAAAAGCATCATAGTAGGACACAGATGAAACTTATAAGTTGATGTAATAGCCAGTAAGAAGTAGTACAATTCAAGTTTTAGTTATCGATTATTGACTTTTTAGCTGGCTTTGGTGCCTTGGACATGAGCTAAGACCTTAACATTTTGCATGAAAGGAGGCCTAGCAGCCGAAGTGCACGGGAGAATGTGAAATGTGTTCATATGTAGTAAAAACCTGAGAAATCCGTCCCTTTTCGTCATTTATTATCGAATCGACTTAAAGCCAGATCGTCACATTTGGCCGCTTTTCTCTCTGAGACGGTTACATTTATCGTCTGCAAAGCTATGTTGCGTGCTGCGGTATGCGGAGACACTAAAAGCACCGTAGTAGAACACAGAAGAAGCTTCTAAGTTGAAGTAATAGAAAGTAAGAAGTAGTACAATTCAAGTTTTAGTTGTCGATTATTCACTTTTTAGCCGGCTTTGGTGGCTTGGACATGACCTAGGACCTTAAGATTTTGCATGAAAGGAGGACTAGCAGCCGCGTTGCACGGGAGAATGTGAAAAGTGTTCTTATGTAGTAAAAACCTGAGAAATCCGTCCGTTTTCGTCGTTTGTTATCGAATCGACTTAAAGCCAGATCGTCACATTGGCCACTTTTCTCTCTGAGACGGTTACATTTATCGTGTGCAAAGCTATGTCGCGTGCTGCGGTATGCGGAGACACTAAAAGCACCATAGTAGAACACAGAAGAAGTTTCTAAGTTGAAGCAATAGCCAGTAAGAAACAGTCCAATTCAAGTTTTGGTTATCGATTATTGATTTTTAGCCGGTTTTGGTGCCCTGGTTATGAGGTGGAACCTTACGATTTTGCATGAAAGGAGGACTAGCAGCCGCGTTGCACGGGAGAATGTGAAAAGTGTTCATATGTCGTAAAAACCTCAGAAATCCGTTCGTTTTCGTCATTTGTTGTCGAATCGACTTAAAGCCAGATCGTCACAATTGCCGCTTTTCTCTCTGAGACGGTTACATTTATCGTCTGCAAAGCTATGTCGCGTGCTGCGGTATGCGGAGACACTAAAAGTACCATAGTAGACCACAGAAGAAGCTTCTAAGTTGAAGCAATAGCCAGTAAGAAGTAGTACAATTCAAGTTGTAGTTGTCGATTATTCACTTTTTAGCCGGCTTTATTGGCTTGTACATGACCTAGGACCTTAAGATTTTGCATGAAAGGAGGACTAGCAGCCTCGTTGCACGGGAGAATGTGAAAAGTGTTCATATGTAGTAAAAACCTGAGAAATCCGTCCGTTTTCGTCATTTGTTATCGAATCGACTTAAAGCCAGATCGTCACATTGGCCGCTTTTCTCTCTGAGACGGTTACATTTATCGTCTGCAAAGCTATGTCGCGTGCTGCGGTATGCGGAGACACTAAAAGCACCATAGTAGAACACAGAAGAAGCTTCTAAGTTGAATCTATAGCCAGTTAGAAGTAGTACAATTCAAGTTTTAGTTGTCCATTATTCACTTTTTAGCCGGCTTTGGTGGCTTGGACATGACCTAGGACCTTAAGATTCTGCATGAAAGGAGGACTTGCAGCCGCGTTGCACGGGAGAAAGTGAAAAGTGTTCATATGTAGTAAAAACCTGAGAAATAAGTCCGTTTTCGTCATTTCTTATTGAATCGACTCAAAGCCAGATCGACACATGGGCCGCTCTTCTGTCTGAAACGGTTACATTTATCGTCTGCAAAGCTATGTCGCGTGCTGCGGTATGCGGAGACACTAAAAGCACCATAGTAGAACACAGGAGAAGCCTCTAAGTTTGTAGCAATAGCCAGTAAGAAGTAGTACAATTCAAGTTTTTTTGTCGATTACTCACTTTTTAGCCGGCTTTGGTGGCTTGGACATGACCGAGGACCTTAAGATTTTGCATGAAAGGAGAACTAGCAGCCGCGTTGCCGGGAGAATGTGAAAAGTGTTCATATGTAGTAAAAACCTGAGAAATCCGTCTGTTTTCGTCATTTGTTATCATGTCGACTTAGAGCCAGATCGTCACATTGGCCTCTCTTCTCTCTGAAACGCTTACATTTATCGTCTGAAAAGCTATGTCGCGTGCTGCGGTATGCGGAGACACTATAAGCACCATAGTAGTACACAGAAGAAGCTTCTAAGTTGAACCAGTAGCCAGTAAGAAGTAGTACAATTCAAGTTGTAGTTGTCGATTATTCACTTTTTAGCCGGCTTTATTGGCTTGTACATGACCTAGGACCTTAAGATTTTGCATGAAAGGAGGACTAGCAGCCTCGTTGCACGGGAGAATGTGAAAAGTGTTCATATGTAGTAAAAACCTGAGAAATCCGTCCGTTTTCGTCATTTGTTATCGAATCGACTTAAAGCCAGATCGTCACATTGGCCGCTTTTCTCTCTGAGACGGTTACATTTATCGTCTGCAAAGCTAAGTCGCGTGCTGCGGTATGCGGAGACACTAAAAGCACCATAGTAGAACACAGAAGAAACTTCTAAGTTGAATCTATAGCCAGTTAGAAGTAGTACAATTCAAGTTTTAGTTGTCGATTATTCACTTTTTAGCCGGCTTTGGTGGCTTGGACATGACCTAGGACCTTAAGATTTTGCATGAAAGGAGGACTTGCAGCCGCGTTGCACGGGAGAAAGTGAAAAGTGTTCATATGTAGTAAAAACCTGAGAAATAAGTCCGTTTTCGTCATTTCTTATTGAATCGACTTAAAGCCAGATCGACACATGGGCCGCTCTTCTGTCTGAAACGGTTACATTTATCGTCTGCAAAGCTATGTCGCGTGCTGCGGTATGCGGAGACACTAAAAGCATCATAGTAGGACACAGATGAAACTTATAAGTTGATGTAATAGCCAGTAAGAAGTAGTACAATTAAAGTTTTAGTTATCGATTATTGACTTTTTAGCTGGCTTTGGTGCCTTGGACATGAGCTAAGACCTTAACATTTTGCATGAAAGGAGGCCTAGCAGCCGAAGTGCACGGGAGAATGTGAAAAGTGTTCTTATGTAGTAAAAACCTGAGAAATCCGTCCGTTTTCGTCGTTTGTTATCGAATCGACTTAAAGCCAGATCGTCACATTGGCCACTTTTCTCTCTGAGACGGTTACATTTATCGTGTGCAAAGCTATCTCGCGTGCTGCGGTATGCGGAGACACTAAAAGCACCATAGTAGAACACAGAAGAAGCTTCTAAGTTGAAGCAATAGCCAGTAAGAAACAGTCCAATTCAAGTTTTGGTTATCGATTATTGATTTTTAGCCGGCTTTGGTGCCCTGGTTATGAGGTGGAACCTTACGATTTTGCATGAAAGGAGGACTAGCAGCCGCGTTGCACGGGAGAATGTGAAAAGTGTTCATATGTCGTAAAAACCTCAGAAATCCGTTCGTTTTCGTCATTTGTTGTCGAATCGACTTAAAGCCAGATCGTCACATTGGCCGCTTTTCTCTCTGAGACGGTTACATTTATCGTCTGCAAAGCTATGTTGCGTGCTGCGGTATGCGGAGACACTAAAAGCACCGTAGTAGAACACAGAAGAAGCTTCTAAGTTGAAGTAATAGCCAGTAAGAAGTAGTACAATTCAAGTTTTAGTTGTCGATTATTCACTTTTGAGCCGGCTTTGGTGGCTTGGACATCACCTAGGACCTTAAGATTTTGCATGAAAGGAGGACTAGCAGCCGCGTTGCACGGGAGAAAGTGAAAAGTGTTCATATGTAGTAAAAACCTGAGAAATCCGTCCGTTTTTGTCATTAGTTATCGAATCGACTTAAAGCCAGATCGTCACATTGGCCACTTTTCTCTCTGAGACGGTTACATTTATCGTCTGCAAAGCTATGTCGCGTGCTGCGGTATGCGGAGACACTAAAAGCACCATAGTAGAACACAGACGAAGCATCTAAGTTGAAGCAATAGCCAGTAAGAAGTAGTACAATTCAAGTTTTCGTTGTCGAGTATTCACTTTTTAGCCGGCTTTGGTGGCTTGGACATTACCTAGGACTTTAAGATTTTGCATGAAAGGAGGACTTGCAGCCGCGTTGCACGGGAGAATGTGAAAAGTGTTCATATGTAGTAAAAACCTGAGAAATCCGTCTGTTTTCGTCATTTGTTATCGAATCGACTTAAAGCCAGATCGTCACATTGGCCGCTTTTCTCTCTGAGACGGTTACATTTATCGTCTGCAAAGCTATGTCGCGTACTGGGTTTGCGGAGACACTGAAAGCACCGTAGTAGAACACAGAAGAAGCTTCTATGTTGAAGTAATAGCCAGTAAGAAGTAGTACAATTCAAGTTTTAGCTGTCGATTATTCACTTTTTAGCCGGCTTTGGTGGCTTGGACATGACCTAGGACCTTAAAATTTTGCATGAAAGGAGGACTAACAGCCGCGTTGCACGGAAGAATGTGAAAAGTGTTCATTTGTAGTAAAAACCTGAGAAATTCGTCCGTTTTCGTCATTTGTTATCGAATCGACTTAAAGCCAGATCGTCACATTGGCCGCTCTTCTGTCTGAAACGGTTAAATTTATCGTCTGCAAAACTATGTCGCGCGCTGCGGTATGCGGAGATACTAAAAGCACCATAGTAGAACACAGAGGAAGCTTCTAAGTTGAAGTAATAGCCAGTAAGAAGTAGTACAATTCAAAATTTAGTTGTCGATTATTTACTTTTTAGCCGGCTTTGGTGGCTTGGACATGACCTAGGACCTTAAGATTTTGCATGAAAGGAGGACTTGCAGCCGCGTTGCACGGGAGAATGTGAAAACTGTTCATATGTAGTAAATTCCTGAGAAATCCGTCCGTTTTCGTCATTTGTTATTGAATCGACTTAAAGCCAGATCGTCTCATTGGCCGCTCTTCTGTCTGAAACGGTTACATTTATCGTCTGCAAAGCAATGTCGCGTGCTGCGGTATGCGGAGACACTAAAAGCACCATAGTAGAACACAGAAGAAGCTTCTAAGTTGAAGCAATAGCCAGTAAGAAGTAGTACAATTCAAGATTTCGTTGTCGATTATTCACTTTTAGCCGGCTTTGGTGGCTTGGACCTGACCTAGGACATTAAGATTTAGCATGAAAGGAGTACTAGCAGCCGCGTTGCACGGGAGAATGTGAAAAGGGTTCATATGTAGTAAAAAGCTGAGAAATCCGTCCGTTTTCGTCATTTGTTATCGAATCGACTTAAAGCCAGATCGTCACATTGGCCGCTTTTCTCTCTGAGACGGTTACATTTATCGTCTGCAAAGCTATGTCGCGTGCTGCGGTATGCGGAGACACTATAAGCACCATAGTAGAACACAGAAGAAACTTCTAAGTTGAAGCAATAGCCAGTAAGAAGTAGTACAATTCAAGTTTTTTTGTCGATTACCACTTTTTAGCCGGCTTTGGTGGCTTGGACATGACCTAGGACCTTAAGATTTTGCAAGAAAGGAGGACTAGCAGCCGCGTTGCCGGGAGAATGTGAAAAGTGTTCATATGTAGTAAAAACCTGAGAAATCCGTCTGTTTTCGTCATTTGTTATCATGTCGACTTAGAGCCAGATCGTCACATTGGCCTCTCTTCTCTCTGAAACGGTTACATTTATCGTCTGAAAACCTATGTCGCGTGCTGCGGTATACGTAGACACTATAAGCACCATAGTAGTACACAGAAGAAGCTTCTAGGTTGAACCAATAGCCAGTAAGAAGTAGTACAATTCAAGTTTTAAATGTCCATTATTCACTTTTTAGCCGGCTTTGGTGGCTTGGACATGACCTAGGACCTTAAGGTTTTGCATGAAAGGAGGACTAGCAGCCGCGTTGCCCGGGAGAATGTGAAAAGTGTTCATATGTAGTAAAAACCTGAGAAATCCGTCCGTTTTCGTCATTTGTTATCGAATCGACTTAAAGCCAGATCGTCCCATTGGCCGCTTTTCTCTCTGAGACGGTTACATTTATCGTCTGCAAAGCTATGTCGCGTGCTGCGGTATGCGGAGACACTAAAAGCATCATAGTAGGACACAGATGAAACTTATAAGTTGATGTAATAGCCAGTAAGAAGTAGTACAATTCAAGTTTTAGTTATCGAATATTGACTTTTTAGCTGGCTTTGGTGCCTTGGACATGAGCTAAGACCTTAACATTTTGCATGAAAGGAGGCCTAGCAGCCGAAGTGCACGGGAGAATGTGAAATGTGTTCATATGTAGTAAAAACCTGAGAAATCCGTCCCTTTTCGTCATTTATTATCGAATCGACTTAAAGCCAGATCGTCACATTGGCCGCTTTTCTCTCTGAGACGGTTACATTTATCGTCTGCAAAGCTATGTTGCGTGCTGCGGTATGCGGAGACACTAAAAGCACCGTAGTAGAACACAGAAGAAGCTTCTAAGTTGAAGTAATAGAAAGTAAGAAGTAGTACAATTCAAGTTTTAGTTGTCGATTATTCACTTTTTAGCCGGCTTTGGTGGCTTGGACATGACCTAGGACCTTAAGATTTTGCATGAAAGGAGGACTAGCAGCCGCGTTGCACGCGAGAATGTGAAAAGTGTTCTTATGTAGTAAAAACCTGAGAAATCCGTCCGTTTTCGTCGTTTGTTATCGAATCGACTTAAAGCCAGATCGTCACATTGGCCACTTTTCTCTCTGAGACGGTTACATTTATCGTGTGCAAAGCTATGTCGCGTGCTGCGGTACGCGGAGACACTAAAAGCACCATAGTAGAACACAGAAGAAGCTTCTAAGTTGAAGCAATAGCCAGTAAGAAACAGTCCAATTCAAGTTTTGGTTATCGATTATTGATTTTTAGCCGGTTTTGGTGCCCTGGTTATGAGGTGGAACCTTACGATTTTGCATGAAAGGAGGACTAGCAGCCGCGTTGCACGGGAGAATGTGAAAAGTGTTCATATGTAGTAAAAACCTGAGAAATCCGTCCGTTTTCGTCATTTGTTATCGAATCGACTTAAAGCCAGATCGTCACATTGGCCGCTTTTCTCTCTGAGACGGTTACATTTATCGTCTGCAAAGCTATGTCGCGTGCTGCGGTATGCGGAGACACTAAAAGCACCATAGTAGAACACAGAAGAAACTTCTAAGTTGAATCTATAGCCAGTTAGAAGTAGTACAATTCAAGTTTTAGTTGTCGATTATTCACTTTTTAGCCGGCTTTGGTGGCTTGGACATGACCTAGGACCTTAAGATTTTGCATGAAGGGAGGACTTGCAGCCGCGTTGCACGGGAGAAAGTGAAAAGTGTTCATATGTAGAAAAAACCTGAGAAATAAGTCCGTTTTCGTCATTTCTTATTGAATCGACTTAAAGCCAGATCGACACATGGGCCGCTCTTCTGTCTGAAACGGTTACATTTATCGTCTGCAAAGCTATGTCGCGTGCTGCGGTATGCGGAGACACTAAAAGCACCATAGTAGAACACAGGAGAAGCTTCTAAGTTTGTAGCAATAGCCAATAAGAAGTAGTACAATTCAAGTTTTTTTGTCGATTACTCACTTTTTAGCCGGCTTTGGTGGCTTGGACATGACCGAGGACCTTAAGATTTTGCATGAAAGGAGAACTAGCAGCCGCGTTGCCGGGAGAATGTGAAAAGTGTTCATATGTAGTAAAAACCTGAGAAATCCGTCTGTTTTCGTCATTTGTTATCATGTCGACTTAGAGCCAGATCGTCACATTGGCCTCTCTTCTCTCTGAAACGGTTACATTTATCGTCTGAAAAGCTATGTCGCGTGCTGCGGTATGCGGAGACACTATAAGCACCATAGTAGTACACAGAAGAAGCTTCTAAGTTGAACCAATAGTCAGTAAGAAGTAGTACAATTCAAGTTTTAAATGTCCATTATTCACTTTTTAGCCGGCTTTGGTGGCTTGGACATGACCTAGGACCTTAAGGTTTTGCATGAAAGGAGGACTAGCAGCCGCGTTGCACGGGAGAATGTGAAAAGTGTTCATATGTAGTAAAAACCTGAGAAATACGTCCGTTTTCGTCATTTGTTATCGAATCGTCTTAAAGCCAGATCGTCCCATTGGCCGCTTTTCTCTCTGAGACGGTTACATTTATGGTCTGCAAAGCGATGTCGCGTGCTGCGGTATGCGGAGACACTAAAAGCACCATAGTAGAACACAGAAGAAGCTTCTAAGTTGAATCTATAGCCAGTAAGAAGTAGTACAATTCCAGTTTTAGTTGTCGATTATTCACTTTTTACCCGGCTTTGGTGGCTTGGACATGACCTAGGACCTTAAGATTTTGCATGAAAGGAGGACTTGCAGCCGCGTTGCAGGGGAGAATGTGAAAACTGTTCATATGTAGTAAAATCCTGAGAAATCCGTCCGTTTTCGTCATTTGTTATTGAATCGACTTAAAGCCCGATCGTCTCATTGGCCGCTCTTCCGTCTGAAACGGTTACATTTATCGTCTGCAAAGCTATGTCGCGTACTGCGGTATGCGGAGACTCTAAATGCATCATAGTAGAACACAGATGAAACTTATAAGTTGATGTAATAGCCAGTAAGAAGTAGTACAATTCAAGTTTTAGTTATCGATTATTGACTTTTTAGCTGGCTTTGGTGCCTTGGACATGAGCTAGGACCTTAACATTTTGCATGAGAGGAGGCCTAGCAGCCGAAGTGCACGGGAAAATGTGAAATGTGTTCATATGTAGTAAAAACCTGAGAAATCCGTCACTTTTCGTCATTCGTTATCGAATCGACTTAAAGCCTGATCGTCACATTGGCCGCTTTTCTCTCTGAGACGGTTACATTTATCGTCTGCAAAGCTATGTTGCGTGCTGCGGTATGCGGAGACACTAAAAGCACCGTAGTAGAACACAGAAGAAGCTTCTAAGTTGAAGTAATAGCCAGTAAGAAGTAGTACAACTCAAGTTTTAGTTGTCGATTATTCACTTTTGAGCCGGCTTTGGTGGCTTGGACATGACCTAGGACCTTAAGATTTTGCATGAAAGGAGGACTAGCAGCCGCGTTGCACGGGAGGATGTGAAAAGGGCTCATATGTAGTAAAAACCTGAGAAATCCGTCCGTTTTCGTCATTTGTTATTGAATCGACTTAAAGCCAGATCATCACATGGGCCGCTCTTCTGTCTGAAACGGTTACATTTATCGTCTGCAAAGCTATGTCGCGTGCTGCGGTATGCGGAGACACTAAAAGCACCATTGTAGAACACAGGAGAAGCTTCTAAGTTGAAGCAATAGCCAGTAAGAAGTAGTACAATTCAATTTTTTTTGTCGATTACTCACTTTTTAGCCGGCTTTGGTGGCTTGGACATGACCTAGGACCTTAAGATTTTGCATGAAAGGAGGACTAGCAGCCGCGTTGCCGGGAGAATGTGAAAAGTGTTCATATGTAGTAAAAACCTGAGAAATCTGTCTGTTTTCGTCATTTGTTATCATGTCGACTTAGAGAAAGATTGTCACATTGGCCTCTCTTCTCTCTGAAACGGTTACATTTATCGTCTGGAAAGCTATGTCGCGTGCTGCGGTATGCGGAGACACTATAAGCACCATAGTAGTACACAGAAGAAGCTTCTAAGTTGAACCAATAGTCAGTAAGAAGTAGTACAATTCAAGTTTTAAATGTCCATTATTCACTTTTTAGCCGGCTTTGGTGGCTTGGACATGACCTAGGACCTTAAGGTTTTGCATGAAAGGAGGACTTGCAGCCGCGTTGCACGGGAGAATGTGAAAAGTGTTCATATGTAGTAAAAACCTGAGAAATCGGTCCGTTTTCGTCATTTGTTATCGAATCGACTTAAAGCCAGATCGTCCCATTGGCCGCTTTTCTCTCTGAGACGGTTACATTTATCGTCTGCAAAGCTATATCGCGTGCTGCGGTATGCGGAGACACTAAAAGCACCATAGTAGAACACAGAAGAAGCTTCTAAGTTGAATCTGTAGCCAGTTAGAAGTAGTACAATTCAAGTTTTCGTTGTCGATTATTCACTTTTTACCCGGCTTTGGTGGCTTGGACATGACCTAGGACCTTAAGATTTTGCATGAAAGGAGGACTTGCAGCCGCGTTGCACAGGAGAATGTGAAAACTGTTCATATGTAGTAAAATCCTGAGAAATCCGTCCGTATTCTTCATTTGTTACGAATCGGCTTAAAGCCACATCGTCACACTGGCCGCTCTTCTGTCTGAAACGGTTACATTTATCGTCTGCAAAGCTATGTCGCATGCTGCGGTATGCTGTGACACTAAAAGCATCATAGTAGAACACAGATGAAACTTATAAGTTGATGTAATAGCCAGTAAGAAGTAGTACAATTCAAGTTTTAGCTATCGATTATTGACTTTTTAGCTGGCTTTGGTGCATTGGACATGAGCTAGGACCTTAACATTTTGCATGAAAGGAGGCCTAGCAGCCGAAGTGCACGGGAGAATGTGAAATGTGTTCATATGTAGTAAAATCCTGAGAAATCCGTCCCTTTTCGTCATTTGTTATCGAATCGACTTAAAGCCTGATCGTCACATTGGCCGCTTTTCTCTCTGAGACGGTTACATTTATCGTCTGCAAAGCTATGTTGCGTGCTGCGGTATGCGGAGACACTAAAAGCACCGTAGTAGAACACAGAAAAAGCTTCTAAGTTGAAGTTATAGCCAGTAAGAAGTAGTACAATTCAAGTTTTAGTTGTCGATTATTCACTTTTGAGCCGGCTTTGGTGGCTTGGACATGACCTAGGACCTTAAGATTTTGCATGAAAGGAGGACTAGCAGCCGCGTTGCACGGGAGAATGTGAAAAGTGTTCATATGTAGTAAAAAACCTGAGAAATCCGTCCGTTTTCGTCATTTGTTATCGAATCGACTGATAGCCAGATCGTCACATTGGCCGATTTTCTCTCTGAGACGGTTACATTTATCGTGTGCAAAGCTATGTCGCGTGCTGCGGTACGCGGTGACACTAATAGCACCATAGTAGAACACAGAAGAAGCTTCTAAGTTGAAGCAATAGCCAGTAAGAAGCAGTCCAATTCAAGTTTTGGTTATCGATCATTGATTTTTAGCCGGCTTTGGTGCCCTGGTTATGAGGTGGAACCTTACGATTTTGCATGAAAGGAGGACTAGCAGCCGCGTTGCACGGGAGAATGTGAAAAGTGTTCATATGTCGTAAAAACCTGAGAAATCCGTCCGTTTTCGTCATTTGTTATCGAATCGACTTAAAGCCAGATCGTCGCATTGGCCGCTTTTCTCTCTGAGACGGTTACATTTATCGTCTGCAAAGCTATGTCGCGTGCTGCGGTATGCATAGACAGTAAAAGCACCATAGTAGATTACAGAAGAAGCTTCTAAGTTGAAGCAATAGCCAGTAAGAAGCAGTACATTTCAAGCTTTGGTTATCGATTATTGATTTTTAGCCGGCTTTGGTGCCTTGGACATGAGATGGAACCTTACGATTTTGCATGAAAGGAGGCCTAGCAGCCGAAGTGCACGGGAGAATGTGAAATGTGTTCATATGTAGTAAAAGCCTGAGAAATCCGTCCCTTTTCGTCATTTGTTATCGAATCGACTTAAAGCCTGATCGTCACATTGGCCGCTTTTCTCTCTGAGACGGTTACATTTATCGTCTGCAAAGCTATGTCGCGTGCTGCGGTATGCGGAGACACTAAAAGCACCGTAGTAGAACACAGAAGTAGGTTCTAAGTTGAAGTAATAGCCAGTAAGACGTAGTAGAATTCAAGTTTTAATGTCGATTATTCACTTTTTAGCCGGCTTCGGTGGCTTGGGCATGACCTAGGACCATAAGATTTTGCATGAAAGGATGACTTGCAGCCGCGTTGCACGGGAGAATGTGAAAAGTGTTCATATGTAGTAAAAACCTGAGAAATCCGTCCGTATTCGTCATTTGTTATTTAATCGACTTAAAGACAGATCAACACATTGGCCGTTCTTCTCTCTGAGACGGTTACATTTATCGTCTGCAAAGCTATGTCGCATGCTGCGGTATGCGGAGACACTAAAAGCACCATAGTAGAACACAGAAGAAGCTTCTAAGTTAAAGTAATAGCCAGTAGGAAGTAGTACAATTTAAGTTTTACTTGTCCATTATTCACTTTTTAGCCGGCTTTGGTGGCTTGGACATGACCTAGGACCTTAAGATTTTGCATGAAAGGAGGACTTGCAGCCACGTTGCACTAGAGAATGTGAAAAGTGTTCATATGTAGTAAAAACCTGAGAAATCCGTCCTTTTCGTCATTTGTTATCGAATCGACTTAAAGGAAGATCGTCACATTGGCCGTTCTTCTCTCTAAAACGGTTACAATTATCGTCTGCAAAGCTATGTCGCGTGATGCGGTATGCGGAGACATTAAAGCACCATAGTAGAACACAGAAGAAGCTTCTAAGTTGAAGTAATAGCCAGTAAGAAGTAGTACAATTCAAGTTTTAGTTGTCGATTATTCACTTTTTAGCCGGCTTTGGTGGCTTAGACATGACCTAGGACCTTAAGATTTTGCATGAAAGGAGGACTAGCAGCCGCGTTGCACGGGAGAATGTGAAAAGTGTTCATATGTAGTAAAAACCTGAGAAATCCGTCCGTTCTCGTCATTTGTTATCGAATCGACTTAAAGCCAGATCGTCACATTGGCCGCTTTTCTCTCTGAGACGGTTACATTTATCGTCTGCAAAGCTATGTCGCGTGCTGCGGTATGCGGAGACACTAAAAGTACCATAGTAGACCACAGAAGAAGCTTCTAAGTTGAAGCAATAGCCAGTAAGAAGTAGTACAATTCAAGTTGTAGTTGTCGATTATTCCCTTTTTAGCCGGCTTTGGTGGCTTGGACATGACCTAGGACCTTAAGATTTTGCATGAAAGAAGGACTTGCAGCCGGGTTGCACGGGAGAATGTGAAAAGTGTTCATATGTAGTAAAAACCTGAGAAATCCGTCCGTCTTCGTCATTTGTTATCGAATCGACTTCTAGCCAGATCGTCACATTGGCCGATTTTCTCTCTGAGACGGTTACATTTATCGTCTGCAAAGCTATGTCGCGTGCTGCGGTATGCGGAGACACTAATAGCACCATAGTAGAACACAGAAGAAGCTTCTATGTTGAAGTAATAGCCAGTAAGAATTAGTACAATTCAAGTTTTAGTTGTCGATTATTCACTTTTTAGCCGGCTTTGGTGGCTTGGACATGACCTAGGACCTTAAGATTTTGCATGAAAGGAGGACTTGCAGCCGCATTGCACTGGAGCATGTGAAAAGTGTTCATATGTAGTAAAAACCTGAGAAATCCGTCCGTTTTCGTCATTTGTTATCGAATCGACTTAAAGCCAGATCGTCACATTGGCCGGTTTTCTCTCTAAAACGGTTACATTTATCGTCTGCAAAGCTATGTCGCGTGCTGCGGTATGCGGAGACATTAAAGCACCATAGTAGAACACAGAAGAAGCTTCTAAGTTGAAGTAATAGCCAGTAAGAAGTAGTACAATTCAAGTTTTAGTTGTCGATTATTCACTTTTTAGCCGGCTTTGGTACCTTAGACATGGCCTAGGACCTTACGATTTTGCATGAAAGGAGGACTAGCAGCCGCGTTGCACGGGAGAATGTGAAAAGTGTTCATATGTAGTAAAAACCTGAGAAATCCGTCCGTTCTCGTCATTTGTTATCGAATCGACTTAAAGCCAGATCGTCACATTGGCCGCTTTTCTCTCTGAGAAGGTTACATTTATCGTCTGCAAAGCTATGTCGCGTGCTGCGGTATGCGGAGACACTAATAGCACCATAGTAGAACACAGAAGAAGCTTCTAAGTTGAAGTAATAGCCAGTAAGTAGTAGTACAATTCAAGTTTTAGTTGTCGATTATTCACTTTTTAGCCGGCTTTGGTGGCTTGGACATGACCTAGGACCTTAAGATTTTGCATGAAAGGAGGACTTGCAGCCACGTTGCACTAGAGAATGTGAAAAGTGTTCATATGTAGTAAAAACCTGAGAAATCCGTCCTTTTCGTCATTTGTTATCGAATCGACTTAAAGGAAGATCGTCACATTGGCCGTTCTTCTCTCTAAAACGGTTACAAATATCGTCTGCAAAGCTATGTCGCGTGATGCGGTATGCGGAGACATTAAAGCACCATAGTAGAACACAGAAGAAGCTTCTAAGTTGAAGTAATAGCCAGTAAGAAGTAGTACAATTCAAGTTTTAGTTGTCGATTATTCACTTTTTAGCCGGCTTTGGTGGCTTAGACATGACCTAGGACCTTAAGATTTTGCATGAAAGGAGGACTAGCAGCCGCGTTGCACGGGAGAATGTGAAAAGTGTTCATATGTAGTAAAAACCTGAGAAATCCGTCCGTTCTCGTCATTTGTTATCGAATCGACTTAAAGCCAGATCGTCACATTGGCCGCTTTTCTCTCTGAGACGGTTACATTTATCGTCTGCAAAGCTATGTCGCGTGCTGCGGTATGCGGAGACACTAAAAGTACCATAGTAGACCACAGAAGAAGCTTCTAAGTTGAAGCAATGGCCAGTAAGAAGTAGTACAATTCAAGTTGTAGTTGTCGATTATTCCCTTTTTAGCCGGCTTTGGTGGCTTGGACATGACCTAGGACCTTAAGATTTTGCATGAAAGAAGGACTTGCAGCCGGGTTGCACGGGAGAATGTGAAAAGTGTTCATATGTAGTAAAAACTTGAGAAATCCGTCCGTCTTCGTCATTTGTTATCGAATCGACTTCTAGCCAGATCGTCACATTGGCCGATTTTCTCTCTGAGACGGTTACATTTATCGTCTGCAAAGCTATGTCGCGTGCTGCGGTATGCGGAGACACTAATAGCACCATAGTAGAACACAGAAGAAGCTTCTAAGTTGAAGTAATAGCCAGTAAGAAGTAGTACAATTCAAGTTTTAGTTGTCGATTATTCACTTTTTAGCCGGCTTTGGTGGCTTGGACATGACCTAGGACCTTAAGATTTTGCATGAAAGGAGGACTTGCAGCCGCATTGCACTGGAGCATGTGAAAAGTGTTCATATGTAGTAAAAACCTGAGAAATCCGTCCGTTTTCGTCATTTGTTATCGAATCGACTTAAAGCCAGATCGTCACATTGGCCGGTTTTCTCTCTAAAACGGTTACATTTATCGTCTGCAAAGCTATGTCGCGTGCTGCGGTATGCGGAGACATTAAAGCACCATAGTAGAACACAGAAGAAGCTTCTAAGTTGAAGTAATAGCCAGTAAGAAGTAGTACAATTCAAGTTTTAGTTGTCGATTATTCACTTTTTAGCCGGCTTTGGTACCTTAGACATGGCCTAGGACCTTAAGATTTTGCATGAAAGGAGGACTAGCAGCCGCGTTGCACGGGAGAATGTGAAAAGTGTTCATATGTAGTAAAAACCTGAGAAATCCGTCCGTTCTCGTCATTTGTTATCGAATCGACTTAAAGCCAGATCGTCACATTGGCCGCTTTTCTCTCTGAGAAGGTTACATTTATCGTCTGCAAAGCTATGTCGCGTGCTGCGGTATGCGGAGACACTAAAAGCACCGTAGTAGAACACAGAAGAAGCTTCTAAGTTGAAGCAATAGCCAGTAAGAAGTAGTACAATTCAAGTTTTAGTTGTCCATTATTCACTTTTTAACCGGCTTTGGTGGCTTTGACATGACCTAGGACCTAAAGATTTTGCATGAAAGGAGGTCTTGCAGCCGCGTTGCACGGGAGAATGTGAAAAGTGTTCATATGTAGTAAAAACCTGAGAAATCCGTCCGTCTTCGTCATTTGTTATCGAATCTACTTCAAGCCAGATCGTCACATTCGCCGCTTTTCTCTCTGAGACGGTTACATTTATTGTCTGCAAAGCTATGTCGCGTGCTGCGGTATGCGGAGACACTAAAAGTACCATAGTAGACCACAGAAGAAGCTTCTAAGTTGAAGCAATAGCCAGTAAGAAGTAGTAAAATTCAAGTTGTAGTTGTCGATTATTCACTTTTTAGCCGGCTTTGGTGGCTTGGACATGACCTAGGACCTTAAGATTTTGCATGAAAGGAGGACTTGCAGCCGCGTTGCACGGGAGAATGTGAAAAGTGTTCATATGTAGTAAAAACCTGAGAAATCCGTCCGTTTTCGTCATTTGTTATCGAATCGACTTAAAGCCAGATCGTCACATTGGGCGTTCTTCTCTCTAAAACGGTTACAATTATCGTCTGCAAAGCTATGTCGCGTGATGCGGTATGCGGAGACATTAAAGCACCATAGTAGAACACAGACGAAGCTTCTAAGTTGAAGTAATAGCCAGTAAGAAGGAGTACAATTCAAGTTTTAGTTGTCGATTATTCACTTTTTAGCCGGCTTTGGTGGCTTGGACATGGCCTAGGACCTTAAGATTTTGCATGAGAGGAGGACTAGCAGCCGCGTTGCACGGCAGAATGTGAAAAGTGTTCATATTTAGTAAAAACCTGAGAAATCCGTCCGTTTTCGACATTTGTTATCGAATCGACTTAAAGCCAGATCGTCACATTGGCCTCTTTTCTCTCTGAGACGGTTACATTTATCGTCTGCAAAGCTATGTCGCGTGCTGCGGTATGCATAGACTGTAAAAGCACCATAGTAGATTACAGAAGAAGCTTCTAAGTTGAAGCAATAGCCAGTAAGAAGCAGTACATTTCAAGATTTGGTTATCGATTATTGATTTTTAGCCGGCTTTGGTGCCTTGGACATGAGATGGAACCTTACGATTTTGCATGAAAGGAGGACTAGCAGCCGCGTTGCACGGCAGAATGTGAAAAGTGTTCATATGTCGTAAAAACCTGAGAAATCCGTCCGTTTTCGTCATTTGTTATCGAATCGACTTAAAGCCAGATCGTCACATTGGCCGCTTTTCTCTCTGAGACGGTTACATTTATCGTCTGCAAAGCTATGTCGCGTGCTGCGGTATGCGGAGACACTAAAAGTACCATAGTACACCACAGAAGAAGCTTCTAAGTTGAAGCAATAGCCAGTAAGAAGTAGTACAATTCAAGTTTTAGTTGTCGATTATTCACTTTTTAGCCGGCTTTGGTGGCTTGGACATGACCTAGGACCATAAGATTTTGCATGAAAGGAGGACTAGCAGCCGCGTTTTACGGGAGAATGTGAAAAGTGTTCATATGTAGTAAAAACCTGAGAAATCCGTCCGTTCTCGTCATTTGTTATCGAATCGACTTAAAGCCAGATCGTCACATTGGCCGCTTTTCTCTCTGAGACGGTTACATTTATCGTCTGCAAAGCCATGTCGCGTGCTGCGGTATGCGGAGACACTAAAAGCAACGTAGTAGAACACAGAAGAAGCTTCTAAGTTCAAGTAATAGCCAGTAAGAAGTAGTACAATTCAAGTTTTAGTTGTCGATTATTCACTTTTTAGCCGGCTTTGGTGGCTTAGACATGACCTAGGACCTTAAGATTTTGCATGAAAGGAGGACTTGCAGCCACGTTGCACTAGAGAATGTGAAAAGTGTTCATATGTAGTAAAAACCTGAGAAATCCGTCCTTTTCGTCATTTGTTATCGAATCGACTTAAAGGAAGATCGTCACATTGGCCGTTCTTCTCTCTAAAACGGTTACAAATATCGTCTGCAAAGCTATGTCGCGTGATGCGGTATGCGGAGACATTAAAGCACCATAGTAGAACACAGAAGAAGCTTCTAAGTTGAAGTAATAGCCAGTAAGAAGTAGTACAATTCAAGTTTTAGTTGTCGATTATTCACTTTTTAGCCGGCTTTGGTGGCTTAGACATGACCTAGGACCTTAAGATTTTGCATGAAAGGAGGACTAGCAGCCGCGTTGCACGGGAGAATGTGAAAAGTGTTCATATGTAGTAAAAACCTGAGAAATCCGTCCGTTCTCGTCATTTGTTATCGAATCGACTTAAAGCCAGATCGTCACATTGGCCGCTTTTCTCTCTGAGACGGTTACATTTATCGTCTGCAAAGCTATGTCGCGTGCTGCGGTATGCGGAGACACTAAAAGTACCATAGTAGACCACAGAAGAAGCTTCTAAGTTGAAGCAATGGCCAGTAAGAAGTAGTACAATTCAAGTTGTAGTTGTCGATTATTCCCTTTTTAGCCGGCTTTGGTGGCTTGGACATGACCTAGGACCTTAAGATTTTGCATGAAAGAAGGACTTGCAGCCGGGTTGCACGGGAGAATGTGAAAAGTGTTCATATGTAGTAAAAACTTGAGAAATCCGTCCGTCTTCGTCATTTGTTATCGAATCGACTTCTAGCCAGATCGTCACATTGGCCGATTTTCTCTCTGAGACGGTTACATTTATCGTCTGCAAAGCTATGTCGCGTGCTGCGGTATGCGGAGACACTAATAGCACCATAGTAGAACACAGAAGAAGCTTCTAAGTTGAAGTAATAGCCAGTAAGAAGTAGTACAATTCAAGTTTTAGTTGTCGATTATTCACTTTTTAGCCGGCTTTGGTGGCTTGGACATGACCTAGGACCTTAAGATTTTGCATGAAAGGAGGACTTGCAGCCGCATTGCACTGGAGCATGTGAAAAGTGTTCATATGTAGTAAAAACCTGAGAAATCCGTCCGTTTTCGTCATTTGTTATCGAATCGACTTAAAGCCAGATCGTCACATTGGCCGGTTTTCTCTCTAAAACGGTTACATTTATCGTCTGCAAAGCTATGTCGCGTGCTGCGGTATGCGGAGACATTAAAGCACCATAGTAGAACACAGAAGAAGCTTCTAAGTTGAAGTAATAGCCAGTAAGAAGTAGTACAATTCAAGTTTTAGTTGTCGATTATTCACTTTTTAGCCGGCTTTGGTACCTTAGACATGGCCTAGGACCTTAAGATTTTGCATGAAAGGAGGACTAGCAGCCGCGTTGCACGGGAGAATGTGAAAAGTGTTCATATGTAGTAAAAACCTGAGAAATCCGTCCGTTCTCGTCATTTGTTATCGAATCGACTTAAAGCCAGATCGTCACATTGGCCGCTTTTCTCTCTGAGAAGGTTACATTTATCGTCTGCAAAGCTATGTCGCGTGCTGCGGTATGCGGAGACACTAAAAGCACCGTAGTAGAACACAGAAGAAGCTTCTAAGTTGAAGCAATAGCCAGTAAGAAGTAGTACAATTCAAGTTTTAGTTGTCCATTATTCACTTTTTAACCGGCTTTGGTGGCTTTGACATGACCTAGGACCTAAAGATTTTGCATGAAAGGAGGTCTTGCAGCCGCGTTGCACGGGAGAATGTGAAAAGTGTTCATATGTAGTAAAAACCTGAGAAATCCGTCCGTCTTCGTCATTTGTTATCGAATCGACTTCAAGCCAGATCGTCACATTCGCCGCTTTTCTCTCTGAGACGGTTACATTTATTGTCTGCAAAGCTATGTCGCGTGCTGCGGTATGCGGAGACACTAAAAGTACCATAGTAGACCACAGAAGAAGCTTCTAAGTTGAAGCAATAGCCAGTAAGAAGTAGTAAAATTCAAGTTGTAGTTGTCGATTATTCACTTTTTAGCCGGCTTTGGTGGCTTGGACATGACCTAGGACCTTAAGATTTTGCATGAAAGGAGGACTTGCAGCCGCGTTGCACGGGAGAATGTGAAAAGTGTTCATATGTAGTAAAAACCTGAGAAATCCGTCCGTTTTCGTCATTTGTTATCGAATCGACTTAAAGCCAGATCGTCACATTGGGCGTTCTTCTCTCTAAAACGGTTACAATTATCGTCTGCAAAGCTATGTCGCGTGATGCGGTATGCGGAGACATTAAAGCACCATAGTAGAACACAGACGAAGCTTCTAAGTTGAAGTAATAGCCAGTAAGAAGGAGTACAATTCAAGTTTTAGTTGTCGATTATTCACTTTTTAGCCGGCTTTGGTGGCTTGGACATGGCCTAGGACCTTAAGATTTTGCATGAGAGGAGGACTAGCAGCCGCGTTGCACGGCAGAATGTGAAAAGTGTTCATATTTAGTAAAAACCTGAGAAATCCGTCCGTTTTCGACATTTGTTATCGAATCGACTTAAAGCCAGATCGTCACATTGGCCTCTTTTCTCTCTGAGACGGTTACATTTATCGTCTGCAAAGCTATGTCGCGTGCTGCGGTATGCATAGACTGTAAAAGCACCATAGTAGATTACAGAAGAAGCTTCTAAGTTGAAGCAATAGCCAGTAAGAAGCAGTACATTTCAAGATTTGGTTATCGATTATTGATTTTTAGCCGGCTTTGGTGCCTTGGACATGAGATGGAACCTTACGATTTTGCATGAAAGGAGGACTAGCAGCCGCGTTGCACGGCAGAATGTGAAAAGTGTTCATATGTCGTAAAAACCTGAGAAATCCGTCCGTTTTCGTCATTTGTTATCGAATCGACTTAAAGCCAGATCGTCACATTGGCCGCTTTTCTCTCTGAGACGGTTACATTTATCGTCTGCAAAGCTATGTCGCGTGCTGCGGTATGCGGAGACACTAAAAGTACCATAGTACACCACAGAAGAAGCTTCTAAGTTGAAGCAATAGCCAGTAAGAAGTAGTACAATTCAAGTTTTAGTTGTCGATTATTCACTTTTTAGCCGGCTTTGGTGGCTTGGACATGACCTAGGACCATAAGATTTTGCATGAAAGGAGGACTAGCAGCCGCGTTTTACGGGAGAATGTGAAAAGTGTTCATATGTAGTAAAAACCTGAGAAATCCGTCCGTTCTCGTCATTTGTTATCGAATCGACTTAAAGCCAGATCGTCACATTGGCCGCTTTTCTCTCTGAGACGGTTACATTTATCGTCTGCAAAGCCATGTCGCGTGCTGCGGTATGCGGAGACACTAAAAGCAACGTAGTAGAACACAGAAGAAGCTTCTAAGTTCAAGTAATAGCCAGTAAGAAGTAGTACAATTCAAGTTTTAGTTGTCGATTATTCCCTTTTTTCCGGCTTTAGTGGCTTGGACATGACCTAGAACCTTAAGATTTTACATGAAAGTAGGACCTGCAGCCGCGTTGCACGGGAAAATGTGAAAAGTGTTCATATGTAGTAAAAACCTGAGAAATCCGTCCGTTTTCGTCATTTGTTATCGAATCGACTTAAAGCCAGATCGTCACATTGGCCGCTTTTATCTCTGAGACGGTTACATTTATCGTCTGCAAAGCTATGTCGCCTGCTGCGGTATGCGGAGACACTGAAAGCACCACAGTAGAACACAGAAGAAGCTTCTAAGTTAAAGTAATAGCCAGTAAGAAGTACTACAATTTAAGTTTTAGTTGTCCATTATTCACTTTTTAGCCGGCTTTAGTGGCTTGGACATGACCTAGGACCTTAAGATTTTGCATGAAAGGAGGACTAGCAGCCGTGTTGCACGGGAGAATGTGAAAAGTGTTTATATGTCGTAAAAACCTGAGAAATCCGTCGGTTTTCGTCATTTTTTATCGAATCGACTTAAAGCCAGGTCGTCACATTGGCCGCTTTTCTCTCTGAGACGGTTACATTTATCGTCTGCAAAGCTATGTCACGTGGTGCGGTATGCGGAGACACTAAAAGCACCATAGTAGAACACAGAAGAAGGTTCTAAGTTGAAGCAATTGCCGTTAAGCCGCAGGACAATTCAAGTTTTGGTTATCGATTATTGATATTTAGCCGGCTTTGGTGCCTTGGACATGAGGTGGAACCTTAAGATTTTGCATGAAAGGAGGACTAGCAGCCGCGTTGCACGGGAGAATGTGAAAAGGGTTCATATGTCGTAAAAACCTGAGAAATCCGTCCGTTTTCGTCATTTGTTATCGGATCGACTTAAAGCCAGATCGTCACATTGGCCGCTTTTCTCTCTGAGACGGTTACATTTATCGTCTGCAAAGCTATGTCACGTGGTGCGGTATGCGGAGACACTAAAAGCACCATAGTAGAACACAGAAGAAGGTTCTAAGTTGAAGCAATTGCCGTTAAGCCGCAGGACAATTCAAGTTTTGGTTATCGATTATTGATATTTAGCCGGCTTTGGTGCCTTGGACATGAGGTGGAACCTTAAGATTTTGCATGAAAGGAGGACTAGCAGCCGCGTTGCACGGGAGAATGTGAAAAGTGTTCATATGTAGTAAAAAGCTGAGAAATCCGTACGTTTTCGTCATTTGTTATCGAATCGACTTAAAGCCAGATTGTCACATTGGCCGCTTTTCTCTCTGAGACGGTTATATTTATCGTCTGCAAAGCTATGTCGCGTGCTGCGGTATGCGGAGACACTAAAAGCACCGTAGTAGAACACAGAAGTAGCTTCTAAGTTGAAGTAATAGCCAGTAAGAAGTAGTACAATTTAAGTTTTAGTTGTCGATTATTCACTTTTGAGCCGGCTTTGGTGGCTTGGACATGACCTAGGACCTTAAGATTTTGCATGACAGGAGGACTAGCAGCCGCGTTGCACGGGAGAATGTGAAAAGTGTTCATATGTAGTAAAAACCTGAGAAATCCGTCCGTTTTCGTCATTTGTTATCGAATCGTCTTAAAGCCAGATCGTCACATTTGGCGTTCTTCTCTCTAAAACGGTTACAATTATCGTCTGCAAAGCTATGTCGATTGATGCGGTATGCGGAGACATTAAAGCACCATAGTAGAACACAGAAGAAGCTTCTAAGTTGAAGTAATAGAGAGTAAGAAGTAGTACAATTCAAGTTTTAGTTGTCGATTATTCACTTTTTAGCCGGCTTTGGTGGCTTAGACATGGTTAGGACCTTAAGATTTTGCATGAAAGGAGGACTAGCAGCCACGTTGCACGGGAGAATTTGAAAAGTGTTCATATGTAGTAAAAACCTGAGAAATCCGTCCGTTTTCGTCATTTGTTATCGAATCGACTTAAAGCCAGATCGTCACATTGGCCGCTTTTATCTCTGAGACGGTTACATTTACCGTTTGCAAAGGTATGTCGCGTACTGCTGTATGCGGAGACACTAAAAGCACCATAGTAGAACACAGAAGAAGCCTCTAAGTTGAAGTAATAGCCAGTAAGACGTAGTAGAATTCAAGTTTTAATGTCGATTATTCACTTTTTAGCCGGCTTCGGTGGCTTGGGCATGACCTAGGACCATAAGATTTTGCATGAAAGGAGGACTTGCAGCCGCGTTGCACGGGAGAATGTGAAAAGTGTTCATATGTAGTAAAAACCTGAGAAATCCGTCCGTATTCGTCATTTGTTATTTAATCGACTTAAAGACAGATCAACACATTGGCCGTTCTTCTCTCTGAGACGGTTACATTTATCGTCTGCAAAGCTATGTCGCATGCTGCGGTATGCGGAGACACTAAAAGCACCATAGTAGAACACAGAAGAAGCTTCTAAGTTAAAGTAATAGCCAGTAGGAAGTAGTACAATTTAAGTTTTACTTGTCCATTATTCACTTTTTAGCCGGCTTTGGTGGCTTGGACATGACCTAGGACCTTAAGATTTTGCATGAAAGGAGGACTTGCAGCCACGTTGCACTAGAGAATGTGAAAAGTGTTCATATGTAGTAAAAACCTGAGAAATCCGTCCGTTTTCGTCATTTGTTATCGAATCGACTTAAAGGAAGATCGTCACATTGGCCGTTCTTCTCTCTAAAACGGTTACAATTATCGTCTGCAAAGCTATGTCGCGTGATGCGGTATGCGGAGACATTAAAGCACCATAGTAGAACACAGAAGAAGCTTCTAAGTTGAAGTAATAGCCAGTAAGAAGTAGTACAATTCAAGTTTTAGTTGTCGATTATTCACTTTTTAGCCGGCTTTGGTGGCTTAGACATGACCTAGGACCTTAAGATTTTGCATGAAAGGAGGACTAGCAGCCGTGTTGCACGGGAGAATGTGAAAAGTGTTTATATGTCGTAAAAACCTGAGAAATCCGTCGGTTTTCGTCATTTTTTATCGAATCGACTTAAAGCCAGGTCGTCACATTGGCCGCTTTTCTCTCTGAGACGGTTACATTTATCGTCTGCAAAGCTATGTCACGTGGTGCGGTATGCGGAGACACTAAAAGCACCATAGTAGAACACAGAAGAAGGTTCTAAGTTGAAGCAATTGCCGTTAAGCCGCAGGACAATTCAAGTTTTGGTTATCGATTATTGATATTTAGCCGGCTTTGGTGCCTTGGACATGAGGTGGAACCTTAAGATTTTGCATGAAAGGAGGACTAGCAGCCGCGTTGCACGGGAGAATGTGAAAAGGGTTCATATGTCGTAAAAACCTGAGAAATCCGTCCGTTTTCGTCATTTGTTATCGGATCGACTTAAAGCCAGATCGTCACATTGGCCGCTTTTCTCTCTGAGACGGTTACATTTATCGTCTGCAAAGCTATGTCACGTGGTGCGGTATGCGGAGACACTAAAAGCACCATAGTAGAACACAGAAGAAGGTTCTAAGTTGAAGCAATTGCCGTTAAGCCGCAGGACAATTCAAGTTTTGGTTATCGATTATTGATATTTAGCCGGCTTTGGTGCCTTGGACATGAGGTGGAACCTTAAGATTTTGCATGAAAGGAGGACTAGCAGCCGCGTTGCACGGGAGAATGTGAAAAGTGTTCACATGTAGTAAAAAGCTGAGAAATCCGTACGTTTTCGTCATTTGTTATCGAATCGACTTAAAGCCAGATTGTCACATTGGCCGCTTTTCTCTCTGAGACGGTTATATTTATCGTCTGCAAAGCTATGTCGCGTGCTGCGGTATGCGGAGACACTAAAAGCACCGTAGTAGAACACAGAAGTAGCTTCTAAGTTGAAGTAATAGCCAGTAAGAAGTAGTACAATTTAAGTTTTAGTTGTCGATTATTCACTTTTGAGCCGGCTTTGGTGGCTTGGACATGACCTAGGACCTTAAGATTTTGCATGACAGGAGGACTAGCAGCCGCGTTGCACGGGAGAATGTGAAAAGTGTTCATATGTAGTAAAAACCTGAGAAATCCGTCCGTTTTCGTCATTTGTTATCGAATCGTCTTAAAGCCAGATCGTCACATTTGGCGTTCTTCTCTCTAAAACGGTTACAATTATCGTCTGCAAAGCTATGTCGATTGATGCGGTATGCGGAGACATTAAAGCACCATAGTAGAACACAGAAGAAGCTTCTAAGTTGAAGTAATAGAGAGTAAGAAGTAGTACAATTCAAGTTTTAGTTGTCGATTATTCACTTTTTAGCCGGCTTTGGTGGCTTAGACATGGTTAGGACCTTAAGATTTTGCATGAAAGGAGGACTAGCAGCCACGTTGCACGGGAGAATTTGAAAAGTGTTCATATGTAGTAAAAACCTGAGAAATCCGTCCGTTTTCGTCATTTGTTATCGAATCGACTTAAAGCCAGATCGTCACATTGGCCGCTTTTATCTCTGAGACGGTTACATTTACCGTTTGCAAAGGTATGTCGCGTACTGCTGTATGCGGAGACACTAAAAGCACCATAGTAGAACACAGAAGAAGCCTCTAAGTTGAAGTAATAGCCAGTAAGACGTAGTAGAATTCAAGTTTTAATGTCGATTATTCACTTTTTAGCCGGCTTCGGTGGCTTGGGCATGACCTAGGACCATAAGATTTTGCATGAAAGGAGGACTTGCAGCCGCGTTGCACGGGAGAATGTGAAAAGTGTTCATATGTAGTAAAAACCTGAGAAATCCGTCCGTATTCGTCATTTGTTATTTAATCGACTTAAAGACAGATCAACACATTGGCCGTTCTTCTCTCTGAGACGGTTACATTTATCGTCTGCAAAGCTATGTCGCATGCTGCGGTATGCGGAGACACTAAAAGCACCATAGTAGAACACAGAAGAAGCTTCTAAGTTAAAGTAATAGCCAGTAGGAAGTAGTACAATTTAAGTTTTACTTGTCCATTATTCACTTTTTAGCCGGCTTTGGTGGCTTGGACATGACCTAGGACCTTAAGATTTTGCATGAAAGGAGGACTTGCAGCCACGTTGCACTAGAGAATGTGAAAAGTGTTCATATGTAGTAAAAACCTGAGAAATCCGTCCGTTTTCGTCATTTGTTATCGAATCGACTTAAAGGAAGATCGTCACATTGGCCGTTCTTCTCTCTAAAACGGTTACAATTGTCGTCTGCAAAGCTATGTCGCGTGATGCGGTATGCGGAGACATTAAAGCACCATAGTAGAACACAGAAGAAGCTTCTAAGTTGAAGTAATAGCCAGTAAGAAGTAGTACAATTCAAGTTTTAGTTGTCGATTATTCACTTTTTAGCCGGCTTTGGTGGCTTAGACATGACCTAGGACCTTAAGATTTTGCATGAAAGGAGGACTAGCAGCCGCGTTGCACGGGAGAATGTGAAAAGTGTTCATATGTAGTAAAAACCTGAGAAATCCGTCCGTTCTCGTCATTTGTTATCGAATCGACTTAAAGCCAGATCGTCACATTGGCCGCTTTTCTCTCTGAGACGGTTACATTTATCGTCTGCAAAGCTATGTCTGATGCTGCGGTATGCGGAGACACTAAAAGTACCATAGTAGACCACAGAAGAAGCTTCTAAGTTGAAGCAATAGCCAGTAAGAAGTAGTACAATTCAAGTTGTAGTTGTCGATTATTCCCTTTTTAGCCGGCTTTGGTGGCTTGGACATGACCTAGGACCTTAAGATTTTGCATGAAAGAAGGACTTGCAGCCGGGTTGCACGGGAGAATGTGAAAAGTGTTCATATGTAGTAAAAACCTGAGAAATTCGTCCGTATTCGTCATTTGTTATCGAATCGACTTCTAGCCAGATTGTCACATTGGCCGAATTTCTCTCTGAGACGGTTACATTTATCGTCTGCAAAGCTATGTCGCGTGCTGCGGTATGCGGAGACACTAATAGCACCATAGTAGAACACAGAAGAAGCTTCTAAGTTGAAGTAATAGCCAGTAAGAAGTAGTACAAATCAAGTTTTAGTTGTCGATTATTCACTTTTTAGCCGGCTTTGGTGGCTTGGACATGACCTAGGACCTTAAGATTTTGCATGAAAGGAGGACTTGCAGCCGCATTGCACTGGAGCATGTGAAAAGTGTTCATATGTAGTAAAAACCTGAGAAATCCGTCCGTTTTCGTCATTTGTTATCGAATCGACTTAAAGCCAGATCGTCACATTGGCCGGTTTTCTCTCTAAAACGGTTACATTTATTGTCTGCAAAGCTATGTCGCGTGCTGCGGTATGCGGAGACACTAAAAGTACCATAGTAGACCACAGAAGAAGCTTCTAAGTTGAAGCAATAGCCAGTAAGAAGTAGTAAAATTCAAGTTGTAGTTGTCGATTATTCACTTTTTAGCCGGCTTTGGTGGCTTGGACATGACCTAGGACCTTAAGATTTTGCATGAAAGGAGGACTTGCAGCCGCGTTGCACGGGAGAATGTGAAAAGTGTTCATATGTAGTAAAAACCTGAGAAATCCGTCCGTTTTCGTCATTTGTTATCGAATCGACTTAAAGCCAGATCGTCACATTGGGCGTTCTTCTCTCTAAAACGGTTACAATTATCGTCTGCAAAGCTATGTCGCGTGATGCGGTATGCGGAGACATTAAAGCACCATAGTAGAACACAGAAGAAGCTTCTAAGTTGAAGTAATATCCAGTAAGAAGTAGTACAATTCAAGTTTTAGTTGTCGATTATTCACTTTTTAGCCGGCTTTGGTGGCTTGGACATGGCCTAGGACCTTAAGATTTTGCATGAGAGGAGGACTAGCAGCCGCGTTGCACGGGAGAATGTGAAAAGTGTTCATATGTCGTAAAAACCTGAGAAATCCGTCCGTTTTCGTCATTTGTTATCGAATCGACTTAAAGCCAGATCGTCACATTGGCCGCTTTTCTCTCTGAGACGGTTACATTCATCGTCTGCAAAGCTATGTCGCGTGCTGCGGTATGCGGAGACACTAAAAGTACCATAGTACACCACAGAAGAAGCTTCTAAGTTGAAGCAATAGCCAGTAAGAAGTAGTACAATTCAAGTTTTAGTTGTCGATTATTCACTTTTTAGCCGGCTTTGGTGGCTTGGACATGACCTAGGACCATAAGATTTTGCATGAAAGGAGGACTAGCAGCCGCGTTGCAGGGGAGAATGTGAAAAGTGTTCATATGTAGTAAAAACCTGAGAAATCCGTCCGTTCTCGTCATTTGTTATCGAATCGACTTAAAGCCAGATCGTCACATTGGCCGCTTTTCTCTCTGAGACGGTTACATTTATCGTCTGCAAAGCTATGTCGCGTGCTGCGGTATGCGGAGACACTAAAAGTACCATAGTACACCACAGAAGAAGCTTCTAAGTTGAAGCAATAGCCAGTAAGAAGTAGTACAATTCAAGTTTTAGTTGTCGATTATTCACTTTTTAGCCGGCTTTGGTGGCTTGGACATGACCTAGGACCATAAGATTTTGCATGAAAGGAGGACTAGCAGCCGCGTTGCAGGGGAGAATGTGAAAAGTGTTCATATGTAGTAAAAACCTGAGAAATCCGTCCGTTCTCGTCATTTGTTATCGAATCGACTTAAAGCCAGATCGTCACATTGGCCGCTTTTCTCTCTGAGACGGTTACATTTATCGTCTGCAAAGCTATGTCGCGTGCTGCAGTATGCGGAGACACTAAAAGCAACGTAGTAGAACACAGAAGAAGCTTCTAAGTTCAAGTAATAGCCAGTAAGAAGTAGTACAATTCAAGTTTTAGTTGTCGATTATTCACTTTTTTGCCGGCTTTAGTGGCTTGGACATGACCTAGAACCTTAAGATTTTGCATGAAAGTAGGACCTGCAGCCGCGTTGCACGGGAAAATGTGAAAAGTGTTCATATGTAGTAAAAACCTGAGAAATCCGTCCGTTTTCGTCATTTGTTATCGAATCGACTTAAAGCCAGATCGTCACATTGGCCGCTTTTATCTCTGAGACGTTTACATTTATCGTCTGCAAAGCTATGTCGCCTGCTGCGGTATGCGGAGACACTGAAAGCACCACAGTAGAACACAGAAGAAGCTTCTAAGTTAAAGTAATAGCCAGTTAGAAGTACTACAATTTAAGTTTTAGTTGTCCATTATTCACTTTTTAGCCGGCTTTAGTGGCTTGAACATGACCTAGGACCTTAAGATTTTGCATGAAAGGAGGACTAGCAGCCGTGTTGCACGGGAGAATGTGAAAAGTGTTCATATTTAGTAAAAACCTGAGATATCCGTCCGTTTTCGACATTTGTTATCGAATCGACTTAAAGCCAGATCGTCGCATTGGCCTCTTTTCTCTCTGAGACGGTTACATTTATCGTCTGCAAAGCTATGTCGCGTGCTGCGGTATGCATAGACTGTAAAGGGCACCATAGTAGATTACAGAAGAAGCTTCTAAGTTGAAGCAATAGCCAGTAAGAAGCAGTACATTTCAAGCTTTGGTTATCGATTATTGATTTTTAGCCGGCTTTGGTGCCTTGGAAATAAGATGGAACCTTACGATTTTGCATGAAAGGGGGACTAGCAGCCGCGTTGCACGGGAGAATGTGAAAAGTGTTCATATGTCGTAAAAACCTGAGAAATCCGTCCGTTTTCGTCATTTGTTATCGGATCGACTTAAAGCCAGATCGTCACATTCGCCGCTTTTCTCTCTGAGACGGTTACATTTATCGTCTGCAAAAGTATGTCGCGTGCTGCGGTATGCGGAGACACTAAAAGCACCATAGTAGAACACAGAAGAAGCTTCTAAGTTTAAGTAATAGCCAGTAAGAAGTACTACAATTCAAGTTTTAGCTGTCGATTATTCACTTTTTAGCCGGCTTTGGTGGCTTGGACATGACGTAGGACCTTAAGATTTTGCATGAAAGGAGGACTTGCAGCCGCGTTGCACTGGAGCATGTGAAAAGTGTTCATATGTAGTAAAAAACTGAGAAATCCGTCGGTTTTCGTCATTTCTTATCGAATCGACTTAAAGCCAGATCGTCACATTGGCCGGTCTTCTCTCTAAAACGGTTACATTTATCGTCTGCAAAGCTATGTCGCGTGCTGCGGTATGCGGAGACATTAAAGCACCATAGTAGAACACAGAAGAAGCTTCTAAGTTGAAGTAATAGCCAGTAAGAAGTAGTACAATTCAAGTTTTAGTTGTCGATTATTCACTTTTTAGCCGGCTTTGGTGGCTTAGACATGACCTAGGACCTTAAGACTTTGCATGAAAGGAGGACTAGCAGCCACGTTGCACGGGAGAATGTGAAAAGTGTTCATATGTAGTAAAAACCTGAGAAATCCGTCCGTTCTCGTTATTTGTTATCGAATCGACTGAAAGCCAGATCGTCACATTGGCCGGTTTTCTCTCTGAGACGGTTACATTTATCGTCTGCAAAGCTATGTCGCGTGCTGCGGTATGCGGAGACACTAAAAGCACCGTAGTAGAACACAGAAGAAGCTTCTAAGTTGAAGTAATAGCCAGTAAGAAGTAGTACAATTCAAGTTTTAGTTGTCGATTATTCACTTTTTAGCCGGCTTTGGTGGCTTAGACATGACCTAGGACCTTAAGACTTTGCATGAAAGGAGGACTAGCAGCCACGTTGCACGGGAGAATGTGAAAAGTGTTCATATGTAGTAAAAACCTGAGAAATCCGTCCGTTCTCGTTATTTGTTATCGAATCGACTGAAAGCCAGATCGTCACATTGGCCGGTTTTCTCTCTGAGACGGTTACATTTATCGTCTGCAAAGCTATGTCGCGTGCTGCGGTATGCGGAGACACTAAAAGCACCGTAGTAGAACACAGAAGAAGCTTCTAAGTTCAAGTAATAGCCAGTAAGAAGTGGTACAATTCAAGTTTTAGTTGTCAATTATTCACTTTTTTGCCGGCTTTGGTGGCTTGGACATGACCTAGAACCTTAAGATTTGGCATGAAAGTAGGACTAGCAGCCGCGTTGCACGGGAAAGTGTGAAAAGTGTTCATATGTAGTAAAAACCTGAGAAATCCGTCCGTTTTCGTCATTTGTTATCGAATCGACTTAAAGCCAGATCGTCACATTGGCCGCTTTTATCTCTGAGACGGTTACATTTATCGTCTGCAAAGCTATGTCGCGTGCTGCGGTATGCGGAGACATTAAAGCACCATAGTAGAACACAGAAGAAGCTTCTAAGTTGAAGTAATAGCCAGTAAGAAGTAGTACAATTCAAGTTTTAGTTGTCGATTATTCACTTTTTACCCGGCTTTGGTGGCTTAGACATGACCTAGGACCTTAAGACTTTGCATGAAAGAAGGACCTGCAGCCGCGTTGCACGGGAGAATGTGAAAAGTGTTCATATGTAGTAAAATCCTGAGAAATCCGTCCGTCTTCGTCATTTGTTATCGAATCGACTTCAAGCCAGATCGTCACATTCGCCGCTTTTCTCTCTGAGACGGTTACATTTATCGTCTGCAAAGCTATGTCGCGTGCTGCGGTATGCGGAGACACTAAAAGCACCATAGTAGAACACAGAAGAAGCTTCTAAGTTGAAGTAATAGCCAGTAAGAAGTAGTACAACTCAAGTTTTAGCTGTCGATTATTCACTTTTTAGCCGGCTTTGGTGGCTTGGACATGACCTAGGACCTTAAGATTTTGCATGAAAGGAGGACTAGCAGCCACGTTGCACGGGAGAATGTGAAAAGTGTTCATATGTAGTAAAAACCTGAGAAATCCGTCCGTTCTCGTTATTTGTTATCGAATCGACTGAAAGCCAGATCGTCACATTGGCCGGTTTTCTCTCTGAGACGGTTACATTTATCGTCTGCAAAGCTATGTCGCGTGCTGCGGTATGCGGAGACACTAAAAGCACCGTAGTAGAACACAGAAGAAGCTTCTAAGTTCAAGTAATAGCCAGTAAGAAGTGGTACAATTCAAGTTTTAGTTGTCAATTATTCACTTTTTTGCCGGCTTTGGTGGCTTGGACATGACCTAGAACCTTAAGATTTGGCATGAAAGTAGGACTAGCAGCCGCGTTGCACGGGAAAGTGTGAAAAGTGTTCATATGTAGTAAAAACCTGAGAAATCCGTCCGTTTTCGTCATTTGTTATCGAATCGACTTAAAGCCAGATCGTCACATTGGCCGCTTTTATCTCTGAGACGGTTACATTTATCGTCTGCAAAGCTATGTCGCGTGCTGCGGTATGCGGAGACACTAAAAGTACCATAGTAGACCACAGAAGAAGCTTCTAAGTTGAAGCAATAGCCAGTAAGAAGTAGTACAATTCAAGTTGTAGTTGTCGATTATTCACTTTTTAGCCGGCTTTGGTGGCTTGGACATGACCTAGGACCTTAAGATTTTGCATGAAAGAAGGACCTGCAGCCGCGTTGCACGGGAGAATGTGAAAAGTGTTCATATGTAGTAAAATCCTGAGAAATCCGTCCGTCTTCGTCATTTGTTATCGAATCGACTTCAAGCCAGATCGTCACATTCGCCGCTTTTCTCTCTGAGACGGTTACATTTATCGTCTGCAAAGCTATGTCGCGTGCTGCGGTATGCGGAGACACTAAAAGCACCATAGTAGAACACAGAAGAAGCTTCTAAGTTGAAGTAATAGCCAGTAAGAAGTAGTACAACTCAAGTTTTAGCTGTCGATTATTCACTTTTTAGCCGGCTTTGGTGGCTTGGACATGACCTAGGACCTTAAGATTTTGCATGAGAGAAGGACTAGCAGCCGCGTTGCACGGGAGAATGTGAAAAGTGTTCATATTTAGTAAAAACCTGAGAAATCCGTCCATTTTCGACATTTGTTATCGAATCGACTTAAAGCCAGATCGTCGCATTGGCCTCTTTTCTCTCTGAGACGGTTACATTTATCGTCTGCAAAGCTATGTCGCGTGCTGCGGTATGCATAGACTGTAAAGGGCACCATAGTAGATTACAGAAGAAGCTTCTAAGTTGAAGCAATAGCCAGTAAGAGGCAGTACATTTCAAGCTTTGGTTATCGATTATTGATTTTTAGCCGGCTTTGGTGCCTTGGAAATAAGATGGAACCTTACGATTTTATATGAAAGGGGGACTAACAGCCGCGTTGCACGGGAGAATGTGAAAAGTGTTCATATGTAGTAAAAACCTGAGAAATCCGTCCGTTCTCGTTATTTGTTATCGAATCGACTTAAAGCCAGATCGTCACACTGGCCGCTTTTCTCTCTGAGACGGTTACATTTATCGTCTGCAAAGCTATGTCGCGTGCTGCGGTATGCGGAGACACTAAAAGCACCGTAGTAGAACACAGAAGAAGCTTCTAAGTTCAAGTAATAGCCAGTAAGAAGTAGTACAATTCAAGTTTTAGTTGTCGATTATTCACTTTTTTGCCGGCTTTTGTGGCTTGGACATGACCTAGAACCTTAAGATTTTGCATGAAAGTAGGACTAGCAGCCGCGTTGCACGGGAAAATGTGAAAAGTGTTCATATGTAGTAAAAACCTGAGAAATCCGTCCGTTTTCGTCATTTGTTATCGAATCGACTTAAAGCCAGATCGCCACATTGGCCGCTTTTATCTCTGAAACGGTTATATTTATCGTCTGCAAAGCTATGTCGCGTGCTGCGGTATGCGGAGACACTAAAAGTACCATAGTAGACCACAGAAGAAGCTTCTAAGTTGAAGTAATATCCAGTAAGAAGTAGTACAATCAAGTTTTAGTTGTCGATTATTCACTTTTTAGCCGGCTTTGGTGGCTTGGAAATGACCTAGGACCTTAAGATTTTGCATGAAAGGAGGAGTAGCAGCCGCGTTGCACGGGAGAATGTTAAAAGTGTTCATATGAAGTAAAAACCTGAGAAATCCGTCCGTTCTGGTCATTTGTTATCGAATCGACTTAAAGCCAGATCGTCACATTGGCCGCTTTTCTCTCTGAGACGGTTACATTTATCGTCTGCAAAACTATGTCGCGTGCTGCGGTATGCGGAGACACTAAAAGCACCGTAGTAGAATACAGAAGAAGCTTCTAAGTTCAAGTAATAGCCAGTAAGAAGTAGTACAATTCAAGTTTTAGTTGTCGATTATTCACTTTTTTGCCGGCTTTGGTGGCTTGGACATGACCTAGAACCTTAAGATTTTGCATGAAAGTAGGACTAGCAGCCGCGTTGCACGGGAAAATGTGAAAAGTGTTCATATGTAGTAAAAACCTGAGAAATCCGTCCGTTTTCGTCATTTGTTATCGAATCGACTTAAAGTCAGATCGTCACATTGGCCGCTTTTATCTGTGAGACGGTTACATTTATCGTTTGCAAAGCTACGTCGCGTGCTGCGGTATGCTTAGACACTGAAAGCACCATAGTAGAACACAGAAGAAGCTTCTAAGTTGAAGCAATAGCCAGTAAGAAGCAGTATATTTCAAGTTTTGGTTATCGATTATTGATTTTTAGCCGGCTTTGGTGCCTTGGACATGAGGTGGAACCTTAAGATTTTGCATGAAAGGAGGACTAGCAGCCGCGTTGCACGGGAGAACGTGAAAAGTGTTCATATGTAGTAAAACCTGAGAAATTCGTCCGTTTTCGTCATTTGTTATCGAATTGACTTAAAGCCAGATCGTCAAATTGGCCGCTCTTCTCTCTGAAACGGTTACATTTATCGTCTGCAAAGGTATGACTCGTGCTGCGGTATGCGGAGACACTAAAAGCACCATAGTAGAACACAGAAGAAGCTTCTAAGTTGAAGTAATAGCCAGTAAGAAGTAGTACAATTCAAGTTTTAGTTGACGATTATTCACTTTTTAGCCGGCTTTGGTGGCTTGGACATGACCTAGGACCTTAAGATTTTGCATGAAAGGAGGAGTAGCTGCCGCGTTTCACGGGAGAATGTGAAAAGTGTTCATATATAGTAAAAACCTGAGAAATCCGTCCGTATTCGTCATTTGTTACCGAATCGACTTAAATCCACATCGTCAAATTGGCCGCTCTTCTCTCTGAAACGGTTACATTTATCGTCTGCAAAGCTATGTCGCGTGCTGCGGTGTGCGGAGACATTAAAAGCACCATAGTAGAACACACAAGAAGCTTCTAAGTTGAAGCAATAGCCAGTAAGAAGTAGTACAACTCAAGTTTTAGTTGTCGATTATTCACTTTTTAGCCGGCTTTGGTGGCTTGGACATGACCTAGGACCGTAAGATTTTGCATGAAAGGAGGACTTGCAGCCGCGTTGCACGGGAGAATGTGCAAAGTGTTCATGTGTAGTAAAAGCCTGATAAATCCGTCCGTTTTCGTCATTTGTTATCGAATCGACTTAAAGCCAGATCGTCACACTGGCCGCTTTTCTCTCTGAGACGGTTACATGTATCGTCTACAAAGCTATGTCGCGTGCTGCGGTATGCTTAGACACTGAATGCACCATAGTAGAACACAGAAGAAGCTTCTAAGTTGAAGCAATAGCCAGTAAGAAGCAGTATATTTTTAAGTTTTGGTTATCGATTATTGATTTTTAGCCGGCTTTGGTGCCTTGGACATGAGGTGGAATCTTAAGATTTTGCATGAAAGGAGGACTAGCAGCCGCGTTGCACGGGAGAACGTGAAAAGCCTTCATATGTAATAAAAACCTGAGAAATTCGTCCGTTTTCGTCATTTGTTATCGAATTGACTTAAAGCCAGATCGTCAAATTGGCCGCTCTTCTCTCTGAAACGGTTACATTTATCGTCTGCAAAGCTATGACGCGTGCTGCGGTATGCGGAGACACTAAAAGCACCATAGTAGAACACAGAAGAAGCTTCTAAGTTGAAGTAATAGCCAGTAAGATGTAGTACTATTCAAGTTTTAGTTGTCGATTATTCACTTTTTAGCCGGCTTTGGTGGCTTGGACATGACCTAGGAACGTAAGATTTTGCATGAAAGGAGGACTTGCAGCCGCGTTGCACGGGAGAATGTGCAAAGTGTTCATATGTAGTAAAAGCCTGAGAAATCTGTCCGTTTTCGTCATTTGTTATCGAATCGACTTAAAGCCAGATCGTCACATTGGCCGCTTTTCTCTCTGAGACGGTTACATTTATCGTCTACAAAGCTATGTCGCGTGCTACGGTGTGCGGAGACATTAAAAGCACCATAGTAGAATACAGAAGAAGCTTCTAAGTTGAAGCAATAGCCAGTAAGAAGCAGTACATTTCAAGTTCTGGTTATCGATTATTGATTTTTAGCCGGCTTTGGTGCCTTGGACTTGAGGTGGAACCTTAAGATTTTGCATGAAAGGAGGACTAGCAGCCGCGTTCCACGGGAGAATGTGAAAAATGTTCATATGTAGTAAAAACCTGAGAAATCCGTCCGTATTCGTCATTTGTTGTCGAATCGACTTAAAGCCAGATCGTCACATTGGCCGCTTTTCTCTCTGAGATGTTGACATTTATCGTCTGCAAAGCTATGTCGCGTGCTGCGGTATGCGGAGACACTAAAAGCACCATAATAGAACACAGAAGAAGCTTCTAAGATGATGTGATAGCCAAAACAAAGCAGTACAATTCAAGTTGGAGCTATCAATTATTGTCTTTTCAGACGGCTTTGGTGCCTTGGACATGAGCTAGGACCTTAAGATTTTGCATGAAGGAGGATCTAGCAGAAGCATTGCACGGGGGAATTTGAAAAGTGTTCATATTAAATGAAAACCTGAGAAATCCGCCCGTTTTCGTCATTCGTTATCGAATCGACTTAAAGCCATATCGACACATTGGCCGCTTTTCTCTCTGAGACGGTTACATTTATCGTCTGCAATGCTATGTCGGGTGCTGCGGTATGCGCAGACACTAAAAGCACCATAGTAGACCACAGAAGAAGCTTCTAAGTTGAAGCAATAGCCAGTAAGAAGTAGTACAAGTTTTAGTTGTCGATTATTCACTTTTTAGCCGGCTTTGGTCGCTTGAACATGACCTAGGACCTTAAGATAATGCATGAAAGGAGGACTAGCAGCCGCGTTGCACGGGAGAATGTGAAAAGTGTTCATATTTAGTAAAAAAACTGAGATATATGTCCGTTTTCGTCATTTGTTATCCAATCGACTTAAAGACAGATCAACACATTGGCCGTTCAACTCTCTAAAACGGTTACATTTATTGTCTACAAGGCTATGTCGCATGCGGCGGTATGCGGAGACACTAAAAGCACCATAGTAGAACACAGAAGAAGCTTTTAAGTTAAAGTAATAGCCAGTAAGAAGTAGTACAATTCAAGTTTTACTTGTCCATTACTCACTTTTTAGCCGGCTTTGGTGGCTTGGACATGACCTAGGACCTTAAGATTTTGCATGAAAGGAGGACTTGCAGCCGCGTTGCACTGGAGAATGTGAAAAGTGTTCATATGTAGTAAAATCCTGAGAAATCCGTCCGTTTTCGTCATTTGTTATCGAATCGACTTAAAGGAAGATCGTCACATTGGCCGTTCTTCTCTCTAAAACGGTTACATTTATCTTCTGCAAAGCTATGTCGCGTGCTGTGGTATGCGGAGACACTAAAAGCACCATAGTAGAATACAGAAGAAGCTTCTAAGTTGAAGCAATAGCCAGTAAGATGTAGGACAATTCAAGTTTCAGTTGTCGATTATTCACTTTTTAGCCGGCTTTGGTGGCTTGGACATGACCTAGGAACTTAAGATTTTGCATGAAAGTAGGACTTGCAGCCGCGTTGCACGGGAGAATGTGAAAAGTGTTCATATGTAGTTAAAGCCTGAGAAATCCGTCCGTTTTCGTCATTTGTTATCGTATCGACTTAAAGCCAGGTCGTCACATTGGCCGCTTTTCTCTCTGAGACGGTTACATTTATCGTCTGCAAAGCTATGTCACGTGGTGCGGTATGCGGAGACACTAAAAGCACCATAGTAGAACACAGAAGAAGGTTCTAAGTTGAAGCAATATCCGTTAAGCCGCAGGACAATTCAAGTTTTGGTTATCGATTATTGATATTTAGCCGGCTTTGGTGCCTTGGACATGAGGTGGAACCTTAAGATTTTGCATGAAAGGAGGACTAGCAGCCGCGTTGCACGGGAGAATGTGAAAAGGGTTCATATGTCGTAAAAACCTGAGAAATCCGTCCGTTTTCGTCATTTGTTATCGGATCGACTTAAAGCCAGATCGTCACATTGGCCGCTTTTCTCTCTGAGACGGTTACATTTATCGTCTGCAAAGCTATGTCACGTGGTGCGGTATGCGGAGACACTAAAAGCACCATAGTAGAACACAGAAGAAGGTTCTAAGTTGAAGCAATTGCCGTTAAGCCGCAGGACAATTCAAGTTTTGGTTATCGATTATTGATATTTAGCCGGCTTTGGTGCCTTGGACATGAGGTGGAACCTTAAGATTTTGCATGAAAGGAGGACTAGCAGCCGCGTTGCACGGGAGAATGTGAAAAGGGTTCATATGTCGTAAAAACCTGAGAAATCCGTCCGTTTTCGTCATTTGTTATCGGATCGACTTAAAGCCAGATTGTCACATTGGCCGCTTTTCTCTCTGAGACGGTTATATTTATCGTCTGCAAAGCTATGTCGCGTGCTGCGGTATGCGGAGACACTAAAAGCACCGTAGTAGAACACAGAAGTAGCTTCTAAGTTGAAGTAATAGCCAGTAAGAAGTAGTACAATTTAAGTTTTAGTTGTCGATTATTCACTTTTGAGCCGGCTTTGGTGGCTTGGACATGACCTAGGACCTTAAGATTTTGCATGACAGGAGGACTAGCAGCCGCGTTGCACGGGAGAATGTGAAAAGTGTTCATATGTAGTAAAAACCTGAGAAATCCGTCCGTTTTCGTCATTTGTTATCGAATCGTCTTAAAGCCAGATCGTCACATTTGGCGTTCTTCTCTCTAAAACGGTTACAATTATCGTCTGCAAAGCTATGTCGATTGATGCGGTATGCGGAGACATTAAAGCACCATAGTAGAACACAGAAGAAGCTTCTAAGTTGAAGTAATAGAGAGTAAGAAGTAGTACAATTCAAGTTTTAGTTGTCGATTATTCACTTTTTAGCCGGCTTTGGTGGCTTAGACATGGTTAGGACCTTAAGATTTTGCATGAAAGGAGGACTAGCAGCCACGTTGCACGGGAGAATTTGAAAAGTGTTCATATGTAGTAAAAACCTGAGAACTCCGTCCGTTTTCGTCATTTGTTATCGAATCGACTTAAAGCCAGATCGTCACATTGGCCGCTTTTATCTCTGAGACGGTTACATTTACCGTTTGCAAAGGTATGTCGCGTACTGCTGTATGCGGAGACACTAAAAGCACCATAGTAGAACACAGAAGAAGCCTCTAAGTTGAAGTAATAGCCAGTAAGACGTAGTAGAATTCAAGTTTTAATGTCGATTATTCACTTTTTAGCCGGCTTCGGTGGCTTGGGCATGACCTAGGACCATAAGATTTTGCATGAAAGGAGGACTTGCAGCCGCGTTGCACGGGAGAATGTGAAAAGTGTTCATATGTAGTAAAAACCTGAGAAATCCGTCCGTATTCGTCATTTGTTATTTAATCGACTTAAAGACAGATCAACACATTGGCCGTTCTTCTCTCTGAGACGGTTACATTTATCGTCTGCAAAGCTATGTCGCATGCTGCGGTATGCGGAGACACTAAAAGCACCATAGTAGAACACAGAAGAAGCTTCTAAGTTAAAGTAATAGCCAGTAGGAAGTAGTACAATTTAAGTTTTACTTGTCCATTATTCACTTTTTAGCCGGCTTTGGTGGCTTGGACATGACCTAGGACCTTAAGATTTTGCATGAAAGGAGGACTTGCAGCCACGTTGCACTAGAGAATGTGAAAAGTGTTCATATGTAGTAAAAACCTGAGAAATCCGTCCGTTTTCGTCATTTGTTATCGAATCGACTTAAAGGAAGATCGTCACATTGGCCGTTCTTCTCTCTAAAACGGTTACAATTATCGTCTGCAAAGCTATGTCGCGTGATGCGGTATGCGGAGACATTAAAGCACCATAGTAGAACACAGAAGAAGCTTCTAAGTTGAAGTAATAGCCAGTAAGAAGTAGTACAATTCAAGTTTTAGTTGTCGATTATTCACTTTTTAGCCGGCTTTGGTGGCTTAGACATGACCTAGGACCTTAAGATTTTGCATGAAAGGAGGACTAGCAGCCGCGTTGCACGGGAGAATGTGAAAAGTGTTCATATGTAGTAAAAACCTGAGAAATCCGTCCGTTCTCGTCATTTGTTATCGAATCGACTTAAAGCCAGATCGTCACATTGGCCGCTTTTCTCTCTGAGACGGTTACATTTATCGTCTGCAAAGCTATGTCTGATGCTGCGGTATGCGGAGACACTAAAAGTACCATAGTAGACCACAGAAGAAGCTTCTAAGTTGAAGCAATAGCCAGTAAGAAGTAGTACAATTCAAGTTGTAGTTGTCGATTATTCCCTTTTTAGCCGGCTTTGGTGGCTTGGACATGACCTAGGACCTTAAGATTTTGCATGAAAGAAGGACTTGCAGCCGGGTTGCACGGGAGAATGTGAAAAGTGTTCATATGTAGTAAAAACCTGAGAAATTCGTCCGTATTCGTCATTTGTTATCGAATCGACTTCTAGCCAGATCGTCACATTGGCCGATTTTCTCTCTGAGACGGTTACATTTATCGTCTGCAAAGCTATGTCGCGTGCTGCGGTATGCGGAGACACTAATAGCACCATAGTAGAACACAGAAGAAGCTTCTAAGTTGAAGTAATAGCCAGTAAGAAGTAGTTCAAATCAAGTTTTAGTTGTCGATTATTCACTTTTTAGCCGGCTTTGGTGGCTTGGACATGACCTAGGACCTTAAGATTTTGCATGAAAGGAGGACTTGCAGCCGCATTGCACTGGAGCATGTGAAAAGTGTTCATATGTAGTAAAAACCTGAGAAATCCGTACGTTTTCGTCATTTGTTATCGAATCGACTTAAAGCCAGATCGTCACATTGGCCGGTTTTCTCTCTAAAACGGTTACATTTATTGTCTGCAAAGCTATGTCGCGTGCTGCGGTATGCGGAGACACTAAAAGTACCATAGTAGACCACAGAAGAAGCTTCTAAGTTGAAGCAATAGCCAGTAAGAAGTAGTAAAATTCAAGTTGTAGTTGTCGATTATTCACTTTTTAGCCGGCTTTGGTGGCTTGGACATGACCTAGGACCTTAAGATTTTGCATGAAAGGAGGACTTGCAGCCGCGTTGCACGGGAGAATGTGAAAAGTGTTCATATGTAGTAAAAACCTGAGGAATCCGTCCGTTTTCGTCATTTGTTATCGAATCGACTTAAAGCCAGATCGTCACATTGGGCGTTCTTCTCTCTAAAACGGTTACAATTATCGTCTGCAAAGCTATGTCGCGTGATGCGGTATGCGGAGACATTAAAGCACCATAGTAGAACACAGAAGAAGCTTCTAAGTTGAAGTAATAGCCAGTAAGAAGTAGTACAATTCAAGTTTTAGTTGTCGATTATTCACTTTTTAGCCGGCTTTGGTGGCTTGGACATGGCCTAGGACCTTAAGATTTTGCATGAGAGGAGGACTAGCAGCCGCGTTGCACGGGAGAATGTGAAAAGTGTTCATATTTAGTAAAAACCTGAGAAATCCGTCCGTTTTCGATATTTGTTATCGAATCGACTTAAAGCCAGATCGTCACATTGGCCTCTTTTCTCTCTGAGACGGTTACATTTATCGTCTGCAAAGCTATGTCGCGTGCTGCGGTATGCATAGACTGTAAAAGCACCATAGTAGATTACAGAAGAAGCTTCTAAGTTGAAGCAATAGCCAGTAAGAAGCAGTACATTTCAAGATTTGGTTATCGATTATTGATTTTTAGCCGGCTTTGGTGCCTTGGACATGAGATGGAACCTTACGATTTTGCATGAAAGGAGGACTAGCAGCCGCGTTGCACGGCAGAATGTGAAAAGTGTTCATATGTCGTAAAAACCTGAGAAAACCGTCCGTTTTCGTCATTTGTTATCGAATCGACTTAAAGCCAGATCGTCACATTGGCCGCTTTTCTCTCTGAGACGGTTACATTTATCGTCTGCAAAGCTATGTCGCGTGCTGCGGTATGCGGAGACACTAAAAGTACCATAGTACACCACAGAAGAAGCTTCTAAGTTGAAGCAATAGCCAGTAAGAAGTAGTACAATTCAAGTTTTAGTTGTCGATTATTCACTTTTTAGCCGGCTTTGGTGGCTTGGACATGACCTAGGACCATAAGATTTTGCATGAAAGGAGGACTAGCAGCCGCGTTGCAGGGGAGAATGTGAAAAGTGTTCATATGTAGTAAAAACCTGAGAAATCCGTCCGTTCTCGTCATTTGTTATCGAATCGACTTAAAGCCAGATCGTCACATTGGCCGCTTTTCTCTCTGAGACGGTTACATTTATCGTCTGCAAAGCTATGTCGCGTGCTGCAGTATGCGGAGACACTAAAAGCAACGTAGTAGAACACAGAAGAAGCTTCTAAGTTCAAGTAATAGCCAGTAAGAAGTAGTACAATTCAAGTTTTAGTTGTCGATTATTCACTTTTTTGCCGGCTTTAGTGGCTTGGACATGACCTAGAACCTTAAGATTTTGCATGAAAGTAGGACCTGCAGCCGCGTTGCACGGGAAAATGTGAAAAGTGTTCATATGTAGTAAAAACCTGAGAAATCCGTCCGTTTTCGTCATTTGTTATCGAATCGACTTAAAGCCAGATCGTCACATTGGCCGCTTTTATCTCTGAGACGTTTACATTTATCGTCTGCAAAGCTATGTCGCCTGCTGCGGTATGCGGAGACACTGAAAGCACCACAGTAGAACACAGAAGAAGCTTCTAAGTTAAAGTAATAGCCAGTAAGAAGTACTACAATTTAAGTTTTAGTTGTCCATTATTCACTTTTTAGCCGGCTTTAGTGGCTTGAACATGACCTAGGACCTTAAGATTTTGCATGAAAGGAGGACTAGCAGCCGTGTTGCACGGGAGAATGTGAAAAGTGTTCATATTTAGTAAAAACCTGAGATATCCGTCCGTTTTCGACATTTGTTATCGAATCGACTTAAAGCCAGATCGTCGCATTGGCCTCTTTTCTCTCTGAGACGGTTACATTTATCGTCTGCAAAGCTATGTCGCGTGCTGCGGTATGCATAGACTGTAAAGGGCACCATAGTAGATTACAGAAGAAGCTTCTAAGTTGAAGCAATAGCCAGTAAGAAGCAGTACATTTCAAGCTTTGGTTATCGATTATTGATTTTTAGCCGGCTTTGGTGCCTTGGAAATAAGATGGAACCTTACGATTTTGCATGAAAGGGGGACTAGCAGCCGCGTTGCACGGGAGAATGTGAAAAGTGTTCATATGTCGTAAAAACCTGAGAAATCCGTCCGTTTTCGTCATTTGTTACCGGATCGACTTAAAGCCAGATCGTCACATTCGCCGCTTTTCTCTCTGAGACGGTTACATTTATCGTCTGCAAAAGTATGTCGCGTGCTGCGGTATGCGGAGACACTAAAAGCACCATAGTAGAACACAGAAGAAGCTTCTAAGTTTAAGTAATAGCCAGTAAGAAGTACTACAATTCAAGTTTTAGCTGTCGATTATTCACTTTTTAGCCGGCTTTGGTGGCTTGGACATGACGTAGGACCTTAAGATTTTGCATGAAAGGAGGACTTGCAGCCGCGTTGCACTGGAGCATGTGAAAAGTGTTCATATGTAGTAAAAAACTGAGAAATCCGTCGGTTTTCGTCATTTCTTATCGAATCGACTTAAAGCCAGATCGTCACATTGGCCGGTCTTCTCTCTAAAACGGTTACATTTATCGTCTGCAAAGCTATGTCGCGTGCTGCGGTATGCGGAGACATTAAAGCACCATAGTAGAACACAGAAGAAGCTTCTAAGTTGAAGTAATAGCCAGTAAGAAGTAGTACAATTCAAGTTTTAGTTGTCGATTATTCACTTTTTAGCCGGCTTTGGTGGCTTAGACATGACCTAGGACCTTAAGACTTTGCATGAAAGGAGGACTAGCAGCCACGTTGCACGGGAGAATGTGAAAAGTGTTCATATGTATTAAAAACCTGAGAAATCCGTCCGTTCTCGTTATTTGTTATCGAATCGACTGAAAGCCAGATCGTCACATTGGCCGGATTTCTCTCTGAGACGGTTACATTTATCGTCTGCAAAGCTATGTCGCGTGCTGCGGTATGCGGAGACACTAAAAGCACCGTAGTAGAACACAGAAGAAGCTTCTAAGTTGAAGTAATAGCCAGTAAGAAGTAGTACAATTCAAGTTTTAGTTGTCGATTATTCACTTTTTAGCCGGCTTTGGTGGCTTAGACATGACCTAGGACCTTAAGACTTTGCATGAAAGGAGGACTAGCAGCCACGTTGCACGGGAGAATGTGAAAAGTGTTCATATGTAGTAAAAACCTGAGAAATCCGTCCGTTCTCGTTATTTGTTATCGAATCGACTGAAAGCCAGATCGTCACATTGGCCGGTTTTCTCTCTGAGACGGTTACATTTATCGTCTGCAAAGCTATGTCGCGTGCTGCGGTATGCGGAGACACTAAAAGCACCGTAGTAGAACACAGAAGAAGCTTCTAAGTTCAAGTAATAGCCAGTAAGAAGTGGTACAATTCAAGTTTTAGTTGTCAATTATTCACTTTTTTGCCGGCTTTGGTGGCTTGGACATGACCTAGAACCTTAAGATTTTGCATGAAAGTAGGACTAGCAGCCGCGTTGCACGGGAAAGTGTGAAAAGTGTTCATATGTAGTAAAAACCTGAGAAATCCGTCCGTTTTCGTCATTTGTTATCGAATCGACTTAAAGCCAGATCGTCACATTGGCCGCTTTTATCTCTGAGACGGTTACATTTATCGTCTGCAAAGCTATGTCGCGTGCTGCGGTATGCGGAGACACTAAAAGTACCATAGTAGACCACAGAAGAAGCTTCTAAGTTGAAGCAATAGCCAGTAAGAAGTAGTACAATTCAAGTTGTAGTTGTCGATTATTCACTTTTTAGCCGGCTTTGGTGGCTTGGACATGACCTAGGACCTTAAGATTTTGCATGAAAGAAGGACCTGCAGCCGCGTTGCACGGGAGAATGTGAAAAGTGTTCATATGTAGTAAAATCCTGAGAAATCCGTCCGTCTTCGTCATTTGTTATCGAATCGACTTCAAGCCAGATCGTCACATTCGCCGCTTTTCTCTCTGAGACGGTTACATTTATCGTCTGCAAAGCTATGTCGCGTGCTGCGGTATGCGGAGACACTAAAAGCACCATAGTAGAACACAGAAGAAGCTTCTAAGTTGAAGTAATAGCCAGTAAGAAGTAGTACAACTCAAGTTTTAGCTGTCGATTATTCACTTTTTAGCCGGCTTTGGTGGCTTGGACATGACCTAGGACCTTAAGATTTTGCATGAGAGAAGGACTAGCAGCCGCATTGCACGGGAGAATGTGAAAAGTGTTCATATTTAGTAAAAACCTGAGAAATCCGTCCATTTTCGACATTTGTTATCGAATTGACTTAAAGCCAGATCGTCGCATTGGCCTCTTTTCTCTCTGAGACGGTTACATTTATCGTCTGCAAAGCTATGTCGCGTGCTGCGGTATGCATAGACTGTAAAGGGCACCATAGTAGATTACAGAAGAAGCTTCTAAGTTGAAGCAATAGCCAGTAAGAGGCAGTACATTTCAAGCTTTGGTTATCGATTATTGATTTTTAGCCGGCTTTGGTGCCTTGGAAATAAGATGGAACCTTACGATTTTATATGAAAGGGGGACTAACAGCCGCGTTGCACGGGAGAATGTGAAAAGTGTTCATATGTAGTAAAAACCTGAGAAATCCGTCCGTTCTCGTTATTTGTTATCGAATCGACTTAAAGCCAGATCGTCACACTGGCCGCTTTTCTCTCTGAGACGGTTACATTTATCGTCTGCAAAGCTATGTCGCGTGCTGCGGTATGCGGAGACACTAAAAGCACCGTAGTAGAACACAGAAGAAGCTTCTAAGTTCAAGTAATAGCCAGTAAGAAGTAGTACAATTCAAGTTTTAGTTGTCGATTATTCACTTTTTTGCCGGCTTTTGTGGCTTGGACATGACCTAGAACCTTAAGATTTTGCATGAAAGTAGGACTAGCAGCCGCGTTGCACGGGAAAATGTGAAAAGTGTTCATATGTAGTAAAAACCTGAGAAATCCGTCCGTTTTCGTCATTTGTTATCGAATCGACTTAAAGCCAGATCGCCACATTGGCCGCTTTTATCTCTGAAACGGTTATATTTATCGTCTGCAAAGCTATGTCGCGTGCTGCGGTATGCGGAGACACTAAAAGTACCATAGTAGACCACAGAAGAAGCTTCTAAGTTGAAGTAATATCCAGTAAGAAGTAGTACAATCAAGTTTTAGTTGTCGATTATTCACTTTTTAGCCGGCTTTGGTGGCTTGGAAATGACCTAGGACCTTAAGATTTTGCATGAAAGGAGGAGTAGCAGCCGCGTTGCACGGGAGAATGTTAAAAGTGTTCATATGAAGTAAAAACCTGAGAAATCCGTCCGTTCTCGTCATTTGTTATCGAATCGACTTAAAGCCAGATCGTCACATTGGCCGCTTTTCTCTCTGAGACGGTTACATTTATCGTCTGCAAAACTATGTCGCGTGCTGCGGTATGCGGAGACACTAAAAGCACCGTAGTAGAATACAGAAGAAGCTTCTAAGTTCAAGTAATAGCCAGTAAGAAGTAGTACAATTCAAGTTTTAGTTGTCGATTATTCACTTTTTTGCCGGCTTTGGTGGCTTGGACATGACCTAGAACCTTAAGATTTTGCATGAAAGTAGGACTAGCAGCCGCGTTGCACGGGAAAATGTGAAAAGTGTTCATATGTAGTAAAAACCTGAGAAATCCGTCCGTTTTCGTCATTTGTTATCGAATCGACTTAAAGTCAGATCGTCACATTGGCCGCTTTTATCTGTGAGACGGTTACATTTATCGTTTGCAAAGCTACGTCGCGTGCTGCGGTATGCTTAGACACTGAAAGCACCATAGTAGAACACAGAAGAAGCTTCTAAGTTGAAGCAATAGCCAGTAAGAAGCAGTATATTTCAAGTTTTGGTTATCGATTATTGATTTTTAGCCGGCTTTGGTGCCTTGGACATTAGGTGGAACCTTAAGATTTTGCATGAAAGGAGGACTAGCAGCCGCGTTGCACGGGAGAACGTGAAAAGTGTTCATATGTAGTAAAACCTGAGAAATTCGTCCGTTTTCGTCATTTGTTATCGAATTGACTTAAAGCCAGATCGTCAAATTGGCCGCTCTTCTCTCTGAAACGGTTACATTTATCGTCTGCAAAGGTATGACTCGTGCTGCGGTATGCGGAGACACTAAAAGCACCATAGTAGAACACAGAAGAAGCTTCTAAGTTGAAGTAATAGCCAGTAAGAAGTAGTACAATTCAAGTTTTAGTTGTCGATTATTCACTTTTTAGCCGGCTTTGGTGGCTTGGACATGACCTAGGACCTTAAGATTTTGCATGAAAGGAGGAGTAGCTGCCGCGTTTCACGGGAGAATGTGAAAAGTGTTCATATATAGTAAAAACCTGAGAAATCCGTCCGTATTCGTCATTTGTTACCGAATCGACTTAAATCCACATCGTCAAATTGGCCGCTCTTCTCTCTGAAACGGTTACATTTATCGTCTGCAAAGCTATGTCGCGTGCTGCGGTATGCGGAGACACTAAAAGCACCATAGTAGACCACAGAAGAAGCTTCCAAGTTGAAGTTATAGCCAGTAAGAAGTAGTACAATTCAAGTTTTAGTTGTCGATTATTCACTTTTTAGCATGCTTTGGTGGCTTGGACATAACCTAGGACCATAAGATTTTGCATGAAAGGAGGAGTAGCAGCCGCGTTTCACGGGAGAATGTGAAAAGTGTTCATATTTAGTAAAAACCTGAGAAATCCGTCCGTTTTCGTCATTTGTTATCGAATCGACTTAAAGCCAGATCGTCACATTGGCCGCTTTTCTCACTGAGACGGTTACATTTATCGTCTGCAAAGCTATGTCGCGTGCTGCGGTGTGCGGAGACATTAAAAGCACCATAGTAGAACACACAAGAAGCTTCTAAGTTGAAGCAATAGCCAGTAAGAAGTAGTACAACTCAAGTTTTAGTTGTCGATTATTCACTTTTTAGCCGGCTTTGGTGGCTTGGACATGACCTAGGACCGTAAGATTTTGCATGAAAGGAGGACTTGCAGCCGCGTTGCACGGGAGAATGTGCAAAGTGTTCATGTGTAGTAAAAGCCTGATAAATCCGTCCGTTTTCGTCATTTGTTATCGAATCGACTTAAAGCCAGATCGTCACACTGGCCGCTTTTCTCTCTGAGACGGTTACATGTATCGTCTACAAAGCTATGTCGCGTGCTGCGGTATGCTTAGACACTGAATGCACCATAGTAGAACACAGAAGAAGCTTCTAAGTTGAAGCAATAGCCAGTAAGAAGCAGTATATTTTTAAGTTTTGGTTATCGATTATTGATTTTTAGCCGGCTTTGGTGCCTTGGACATGAGGTGGAATCTTAAGATTTTGCATGAAAGGAGGACTAGCAGCCGCGTTGCACGGGAGAACGTGAAAAGCCTTCATATGTAGTAAAAACCTGAGAAATTCGTCCGTTTTCGTCATTTGGTATCGAATTGACTTAAAGCCAGATCGTCAAATTGGCCGCTCTTCTCTCTGAAACGGTTACATTTATCGTCTGCAAAGCTATGACGCGTGCTGCGGTATGCGGAGACACTAAAAGCACCATAGTAGAACACAGAAGAAGCTTCTAAGTTGAAGTAATAGCCAGTAAGATGTAGTACTATTCAAGTTTTAGTTGTCGATTATTCACTTTTTAGCCGGCTTTGGTGGCTTGGACATGACCTAGGAACGTAAGATTTTGCATGAAAGGAGGACTTGCAGCCGCGTTGCACGGGAGAATGTGCAAAGTGTTCATATGTAGTAAAAGCCTGAGAAATCTGTCCGTTTTCGTCATTTGTTATCGAATCGACTTAAAGCCAGATCGTCACATTGGCCGCTTTTCTCTCTGAGACGGTTACATTTATCGTCTACAAAGCTATGTCGCGTGCTACGGTGTGCGGAGACATTAAAAGCACCATAGTAGAATACAGAAGAAGCTTCTAAGTTGAAGCAATAGCCAGTAAGAAGTAGTACAACTCAAGTTTTAGTTGTCGATTATTCACTTTTTAGCCGGCTTTGGTGGCTTGGACATGACCTAGGACCGTAAGATTTTGCATGAAAGGAGGACTAGCAGCCGCGTTCCACGGGAGAATGTGAAAAATGTTCATATGTAGTAAAAACCTGAGAAATCCGTCCGTATTCGTCATTTGTTGTCGAATCGACTTAAAGCCAGATCGTCACATTGGCCGCTTTTCTCTCTGAGATGTTGACATTTATCGTCTGCAAAGCTATGTCGCGTGCTGCGGTATGCGGAGACACTAAAAGCACCATAATAGAACACAGAAGAAGCTTCTAAGATGATGTGATAGCCAAAACAAAGCAGTACAATTCAAGTTGGAGCTATCAATTATTGTCTTTTCAGACGGCTTTGGTGCCTTGGACATGAGCTAGGACCTTAAGATTTTGCATGAAGGAGGATCTAGCAGAAGCATTGCACGGGGGAATTTGAAAAGTGTTCATATTAAATGAAAACCTGAGAAATCCGCCCGTTTTCGTCATTTGTTATCGAATCGACTTAAAGGAAGATCGTCACATTGGCCGTTCTTCTCTCTAAAACGGTTACATTTATCGTCTGCAAAGCTATGTCGCGTGCTGTGGTATGCGGAGACACTAAAAGCACCATAGTAGAATACAGAAGAAGCTTCTAAGTTGAAGCAATAGCCAGTAAGATGTAGGACAATTCAAGTTTCAGTTGTCGATTATTCACTTTTTAGCCGGCTTTGGTGGCTTGGACATGACCTAGGAACTTAAGATTTTGCATGAAAGTAGGACTTGCAGCCGCGTTGCACGGGAGAATGTGAAACGTGTTCATATGTAGTTAAAGCCTGAGAAATCCGTCCGTTTTCGTCATTTGTTATCGTATCGACTTAAAGCCAGATCGTCACATTGGCCGCTTTTCTCTCTGAGACGGTTACATTTATCGTCTACAAAGCTATGTCGCGTGCTGCGTTATGCTTAGACACTGAAAGCACCATAGTAGAACACAGAAGAAGCTTCTAAGTTGAAGCAATAGCCAGTAAGAAGCAGTAAATTTTTAAGTTTTGGTTATCGATTATTGATTTTTAGCCGGCTTTGGTGCCTTGGACATGAGGTGGAACCTTAAGATTTTGCATGAAAGGAGGACTAGCAGCCGCGTTGCACGGGAGAATGTGAAAAGGGTTCATATGTAGTAAAAACCTGAGCAATCCGCACGTTTCTTCATTCGTAATCGAATCGACTTAAAGCCAGATCGTCACATTGGCCGCTTTTCTCTCTGAGACAGTTACATTTATCGTCTGCAAAGCTATGTCGCGTGCTGCGGTATGCGGAGACACTAAAAGCACCATAGTAGAACACAGAAGAAGCTTTTAAGTTAAAGTAATAGCCAGTAAGAAGTAGTACAATTCAAGTTTTACTTGTCCATTACTCACTTTTTAGCCGGCTTTGGTGGCTTGGACATGAGCTAGGACCTTAAGATTTTGCATGAAAGGAGGACTTGCAGCCTTGTTGCACTAGAGAATGTGAAAAGTGTTCATATGTAGTAAAAACCTGAGAAATCCGTCCGTTTTCGTCATTTGTTATCGAATCGACTTAAAGGAAGATCGTCACATTGGCCGTTCTTCTCTCTAAAACGGTTACAATTATCGTCTGCAAAGCTAAGTCGCGTGATGCGGTATGCGGAGACATTAAAGCACCATAGTAGAACACAGAAGATGCTTCTAAGCTGAAGTAATAGCCAGTAAGAAGTACTACAATTCAAGTTTTAGTTGTCGATTATTCACTTTTTAGCCGGCTTTAGTGGCTTGGACATTGCCTAGGACCTTAAGATTTTGCATGAGAGGTGGACTAGCAGCCGCGTTGCACGGGAGAATGTGAAAAGTGTTCATATTTAGTAAAAACCTGAGAAATCCGTCCGTTTTCGACATTTGTTATCGAATCGACTTAAAGCCAGATCGTCACATTGGCCTCTTTTCTCTCTGAGAGGGTTACATTTATCGTCTGCAAAGCTATGTCGCGTGCTGCGGTATGCGAAGACACTAAAAGCACCATAGTAGAACACAGAAGAAGCTTCTAAGTTGAAGTAATAGCCAGTAAGAAGTAGTACAATTCAAGTTTTAGTTGTCGATTATGCACTTTTAAGCCGGCGTTGGTGGCTTGGACATGACCTAGGACCTTAAGATTTTGCATGAAAGGAGGACTTGCAGCCGCGTTGCACTGGAGAATGTGAAAAGTGTTCATATGTAGTAAAAACCTGAGAAATCCGTCCGTTTTCGTCATTTGTTGTCGAATCGACTTAAAGCCAGATCGTCACATTGGCCGCTTTTCTCTCTGAGACGGTTACATTTATCGTCTGGAAAGCTATGTCGCGTGCTGCGGTATGCGGAGACACTAAAAGCACCGTAGTAGAACACAGAAGAAGCTTCTAAGTTCAAGTAATAGCCAGTAAGAAGTAGTACAATTCAAGTTTTAGTTGTCGATTATTCACTTTTTTGCCGGCTTTGGTGGCTTGGGCATGACCTAGGACCTTAAGATTTTGCATGAAAGGAGGACTTGCAGCCCCGTTGCACGGGAGAATGTGCAAAGTGTTCATATGTAGTAAAAACCTGAGAAATCCTTCCGTATTCGTCATTTGTTATCGAATCGACTTAAAGCGAGATCGTCAAATTGGCCGCTCTTCTCTCTGAAGCGGTTACATTTATCGTCTGCAAAGCTATGTCGCGTGCTGCGGTATGCGGAGACACTAAAAGCACCATAATAGAACACAGAAGAAGCTTCTAAGATGATGTGATAGCCAAATCAAAGCAGTACAATTCAAGTTGGAGCTATCAATTATTGTCTTTTCAGACGGCTTTGGTGCGTTGGACATGAGCTAGGACCTTAAGATTTTGCATGAAGGAGGATCTAGCAGAAGCATTGCACGGGGGAGTTTGAAAAGTGTTCATATTAAATGAAAACCTGAGAAATCCGCCCGTTTACTTCATTTGTTATCGAATCGACTTAAAGCCATATCCACACATTGGCCGCTTTTCTCTCTGAGACGGTTACATTTATCGTCTGCAATGCTATGTCGGGTGCTGCGGTATGCGGAGACACTAAAAGCACCATAGTAGACCACAGAAGAAGCTTCTAAGTTGAAGCAATAGCCAGTAAGAAGTAGTACAATTCAAGTTTTAGTTGTCGATTATTCACTTTTTAGCCGGCATTGGTGGCTTGGACATGAATAGGACCTTAAGATTTTGCATGAAAGGAGGACTAGCAGCCGCGTTGCACGGGAGAATGTGAAAAGTGTTCATAATTAGTAAAAAACTGAGATATAAGTCCGTTTTCGTCATTTGTTATCCAATCGACTTAAAGACAGATCAACACATTGGCCGTTCTTCTCTCTAAAACGGTTACATTTATCGTCTGCAAGGATATGTCGAATGCTGCGGTATGCGGAGACACTAAAAGCACCATAGTAGACCACAGAAGAAGCTTCTAAGTTGAAGCAATAGTCAGTAAGAAGTAGTACAATTCAAGTTTTTGTTGTCGATTATTCACTTTTTAGCCGTTTTTGGTGGCTTGGACATGACCTAGGACCGTAAGATTTTGCATGAAAGGAGGACTTGCAGCCTTGTTGCACGGGAGAATGTGCAAAGTGTTCATATGTAGTAAAAACCTGAGAAATCCGTCCGTTTTCGTCATTTGTTATCGAATCGACTTAAAGGAAGATCGTCACATTGGCCGTTCTTCTCTCTAAAACGGTTACAATTATCGTCTGCAAAGCTAAGTCGCGTGATGCGGTATGCGGAGACATTAAAGCACCATAGTAGAACACAGAAGATGCTTCTAAGCTGAAGTAATAGCCAGTAAGAAGTACTACAATTCAAGTTTTAGTTGTCGATTATTCACTTTTTAGCCGGCTTTAGTGGCTTGGACATTGCCTAGGACCTTAAGATTTTGCATGAGAGGTGGACTAGCAGCCGCGTTGCACGGGAGAATGTGAAAAGTGTTCATATTTAGTAAAAACCTGAGAAATCCGTCCGTTTTCGACATTTGTTATCGAATCGACTTAAAGCCAGATCGTCACATTGGCCTCTTTTCTCTCTGAGAGGGTTACATTTATCGTCTGCAAAGCTATGTCGCGTGCTGCGGTATGCGGAGACACTAAAAGCACCATAATAGAACACAGAAGAAGCTTCTAAGATGATGTGATAGCCAAAACAAAGCAGTACAATTCAAGTTGGAGCTATCAATTATTGTCTTTTCAGACGGCTTTGGTGCCTTGGACATGAGCTAGGACCTTAAGATTTTGCATGAAGGAGGATCTAGCAGAAGCATTGCACGGGGGAATTTGAAAAGTGTTCATATTAAATGAAAACCTGAGAAATCCGCCCGTTTTCGTCATTCGTTATCGAATCGACTTAAAGCCATATCGACACATTGGCCGCTTTTCTCTCTGAGACGGTTACATTTATCGTCTGCAATGCTATGTCGGGTGCTGCGGTATGCGCAGACACTAAAAGCACCATAGTAGACCACAGAAGAAGCTTCTAAGTTGAAGCAATAGCCAGTAAGAAGTAGTACAAGTTTTAGTTGTCGATTATTCACTTTTTAGCCGGCTTTGGTCGCTTGAACATGACCTAGGACCTTAAGATATTGCATGAAAGGAGGACTAGCAGCCGCGTTGCACGGGAGAATGTGAAAAGTGTTCATATTTAGTAAAAAAACTGAGATATATGTCCGTTTTCGTCATTTGTTATCCAATCGACTTAAAGACAGATCAACACATTGGCCGTTCAACTCTCTAAAACGGTTACATTTATTGTCTACAAGGCTATGTCGCATGCTGCGGTATGCGGAGACACTAAAAGCACCATAGTAGAACACAGAAGAAGCTTTTAAGTTAAAGTAATAGCCAGTAAGAAGTAGTACAATTCAAGTTTTACTTGTCCATTACTCACTTTTTAGCCGGCTTTGGTGGCTTGGACATGACCTAGGACCTTAAGATTTTGCATGAAAGGAGGACTTGCAGCCGCGTTGCACTAGAGAATGTGAAAAGTGTTCATATGTAGTAAAATCCTGAGAAATCCGTCCGTTTTCGTCATTTGTTATCGAATCGACTTAAAGGAAGATCGTCACATTGGCCGTTCTTCTCTCTAAAACGGTTACATTTATCGTCTGCAAAGCTATGTCGCGTGCTGTGGTATGCGGAGACACTAAAAGCACCATAGTAGAATACAGAAGAAGCTTCTTAGTTGAAGCAATAGCCAGTAAGATGTAGGACAATTCAAGTTTCAGTTGTCGATTATTCACTTTTTAGCCGGCTTTGGTGGCTTGGACATGACCTAGGAACTTAAGATTTTGCATGAAAGTAGGACTTGCAGCCGCGTTGCACGGGAGAATGTGAAACGTGTTCATATGTAGTTAAAGCCTGAGAAATCCGTCCGTTTTCGTCATTTGTTATCGTATCGACTTAAAGCCAGATCGTCACATTGGCCGCTTTTCTCTCTGAGACGGTTACATTTATCGTCTACAAAGCTATGTCGCGTGCTGCGTTATGCTTAGACACTGAAAGCACCATAGTAGAACACAGAAGAAGCTTCTAAGTTGAAGCAATAGCCAGTAAGAAGCAGTAAATTTTTAAGTTTTGGTTATCGATTATTGATTTTTAGCCGGCTTTGGTGCCTTGGACATGAGGTGGAACCTTAAGATTTTGCATGAAAGGAGGACTAGCAGCCGCGTTGCACGGGAGAATGTGAAAAGGGTTCATATGTAGTAAAAACCTGAGCAATCCGCACGTTTCTTCATTCGTAATCGAATCGACTTAAAGCCAGATCGTCACATTGGCCGCTTTTCTCTCTGAGACAGTTACATTTATCGTCTGCAAAGCTATGTCGCGTGCTGCGGTATGCGGAGACACTAAAAGCACCATAGTAGAACACAGAAGAAGCTTTTAAGTTAAAGTAATAGCCAGTAAGAAGTAGTACAATTCAAGTTTTACTTGTCCATTACTCACTTTTTAGCCGGCTTTGGTGGCTTGGACATGACCTAGGACCTTAAGATTTTGCATGAAAGGAGGAGTAGCAGCCTTGTTGCACTAGAGAATGTGAAAAGTGTTCATATGTAGTAAAAACCTGAGAAATCCGTCCGTTTTCGTCATTTGTTATCGAATCGACTTAAAGGAAGATCGTCACATTGGCCGTTCTTCTCTCTAAAACGGTTACAATTATCGTCTGCAAAGCTAAGTCGCGTGATGCGGTATGCGGAGACATTAAAGCACCATAGTAGAACACAGAAGATGCTTCTAAGCTGAAGTAATAGCCAGTAAGAAGTACTACAATTCAAGTTTTAGTTGTCGATTATTCACTTTTTAGCCGGCTTTAGTGGCTTGGACATTGCCTAGGACCTTAAGATTTTGCATGAGAGGTGGACTAGCAGCCGCGTTGCACGGGAGAATGTGAAAAGTGTTCATATTTAGTAAAAACCTGAGAAATCCGTCCGTTTTCGACATTTGTTATCGAATCGACTTAAAGCCAGATCGTCACATTGGCCTCTTTTCTCTCTGAGAGGGTTACATTTATCGTCTGCAAAGCTATGTCGCGTGCTGCGGTATGCGAAGACACTAAAAGCACCATAGTAGAACACAGAAGAAGCTTCTAAGTTGAAGTAATAGCCAGTAAGAAGTAGTACAATTCAAGTTTTAGTTGTCGATTATGCACTTTTAAGCCGGCGTTGGTGGCTTGGACATGACCTAGGACCTTAAGATTTTGCATGAAAGGAGGACTTGCAGCCGCGTTGCACTGGAGAATGTGAAAAGTGTTCATATGTAGTAAAAACCTGAGAAATCCGTCCGTTTTCGTCATTTGTTGTCGAATCGACTTAAAGCCAGATCGTCACATTGGCCGCTTTTCTCTCTGAGACGGTTACATTTATCGTCTGGAAAGCTATGTCGCGTGCTGCGGTATGCGGAGACACTAAAAGCACCGTAGTAGAACACAGAAGAAGCTTCTAAGTTCAAGTAATAGCCAGTAAGAAGTAGTACAATTCAAGTTTTAGTTGTCGATTATTCACTTTTTTGCCGGCTTTGGTGGCTTGGGCATGACCTAGGACCTTAAGATTTTGCATGAAAGGAGGACTTGCAGCCCCGTTGCACGGGAGAATGTGCAAAGTGTTCATATGTAGTAAAAACCTGAGAAATCCTTCCGTATTCGTCATTTGTTATCGAATCGACTTAAAGCGAGATCGTCAAATTGGCCGCTCTTCTCTCTGAAGCGGTTACATTTATCGTCTGCAAAGCTATGTCGCGTGCTGCGGTATGCGGAGACACTAAAAGCACCATAATAGAACACAGAAGAAGCTTCTAAGATGATGTGATAGCCAAATCAAAGCAGTACAATTCAAGTTGGAGCTATCAATTATTGTCTTTTCAGACGGCTTTGGTGCGTTGGACATGAGCTAGGACCTTAAGATTTTGCATGAAGGAGGATCTAGCAGAAGCATTGCACGGGGGAGTTTGAAAAGTGTTCATATTAAATGAAAACCTGAGAAATCCGCCCGTTTACTTCATTTGTTATCGAATCGACTTAAAGCCATATCCACACATTGGCCGCTTTTCTCTCTGAGACGGTTACATTTATCGTCTGCAATGCTATGTCGGGTGCTGCGGTATGCGGAGACACTAAAAGCACCATAGTAGACCACAGAAGAAGCTTCTAAGTTGAAGCAATAGCCAGTAAGAAGTAGTACAATTCAAGTTTTAGTTGTCGATTATTCACTTTTTAGCCGGCATTGGTGGCTTGGACATGAATAGGACCTTAAGATTTTGCATGAAAGGAGGACTAGCAGCCGCGTTGCACGGGAGAATGTGAAAAGTGTTCATAATTAGTAAAAAACTGAGATATAAGTCCGTTTTCGTCATTTGTTATCCAATCGACTTAAAGACAGATCAACACATTGGCCGTTCTTCTCTCTAAAACGGTTACATTTATCGTCTGCAAGGATATGTCGAATGCTGCGGTATGCGGAGACACTAAAAGCACCATAGTAGACCACAGAAGAAGCTTCTAAGTTGAAGCAATAGTCAGTAAGAAGTAGTACAATTCAAGTTTTTGTTGTCGATTATTCACTTTTTAGCCGTTTTTGGTGGCTTGGACATGACCTAGGACCGTAAGATTTTGCATGAAAGGAGGACTTGCAGCCGCGTTGCACGGGAGAATGTGCAAAGTGTTCATATGTAGTAAAAACCTGATAAATCCGTCCGTTTTGGTCATTTGTTATCGAATCGACTTAAAGCCAGATCGTCACATTGGCCGCTTTTCTCTCTGAGACGGTTACATTTATCGTCTGCAAAGTTATGTCGCGTGCTGCGGTACGCTTAGACACTGAAAGCACCATAGTAGAACACAGAAGAAGTTTCTAAGTTGAAGTAATAGAGAGTAAGATGTGGTATAATTCAAGTTTTAGTTGTCGATTATTCACATTTTAGTCGTGTTTGGTGGCTTGGACATGACCTAGGACCATAAGATTTTGCATGAAATTAGGACTTACAGCCGCGTTGCACTGGAGAATGTGAAAAGTATTCATATGTAGTAAAAACCTGAGAAATTCGTCCGTTTCCGTCATTTGTTATCGAATTGACTTAAAGCCAGATCGTCAAATTGGCCGCTCTTCTCTCTGAAACGGTTACATTTATCGTCTGCAAAGCTATGTCGCGTGCTGCGGTATGCGGAGACACTAAAAGCACCATAGTATAACACAGAAGAAGCTTCTAAGTTGAAGCGATAGCCAGTAAGAAGTAGTACAATTCAAGTTTTAGTTGTCGATTACTCACTTTTTAGCCGGCTTTGGTGGCTTGGACATGACCTAGGACCTTAAGATTTTGCATGAAAGGAGGACTATCAGCCGCTTTGCACGGGAGAATGTGAAAAGTGTTCATATGTAGTAAAAACCTGAGAAATCCGTCCGTTTTCGTCATTTGTTATCGAATCGACTTAAAGCCAGATCGTGACAATGGCCGCTTTTCTCTCTGAAACAGTTACATTTATCGTCTGCAAAGCTATGTCTCGTGCTGCGGTATGCGGAGACACTAAACGCACCATAGCAGAACACAGAAGAAGCTTCTAAGTTGAAGCAATAGCCAGTAAGATGTGGACAATTCAAGTTCTAGTTGTCGATTGTTCACTTTGTAGCCGGCTTTGATGTTGAGACAGGCGAAATACCCTCAGACTTCAAGAAGAATATAATAATTCCAATCCCAAAGAAAGCAGGTGCTGACAGATGTGAAAATTACCGAACTATCAGTTTAATAAGCCACGGCTGCAAAATACTAACGCGAATTCTTTACAGACTAATAGAAAAACTGGTAGATTCAGACCTCGGGGAGGATCAGTTTGGATTCCGTCGAAATGTTGGAACACGTGAGGCAATACTGACCTTACGATTTATCTTAGAAGAAAGATTAAGAAAAGGCAAACCTACGTTTCTAGCATTTGTAGACTTAGAGAAAGCTTTTGACAATGTTGACTGGAATACTCTTTTTCAAATTCTAAAGGTGGCAGGGGTAAAATACAGGGAGCGAAAGGCTATTTATAATTTGTACAGAAACCAGATGGCAGTCATAAGAATCGAAGGGCATGAAAGGGAAGCAGTGGTTGGGAATGGAGTGAGACAGGGTTGTAGCCTCTCCCCGATGTTATTCAATCTGTATATTGAGCAAGCAGTAAAGGAAACAAAAGAAAAATTTGGAGTAGGTATTAAAATTCATGGAGACGAAGTAAAAACTTTGAGGTTCGCCGATGAGATTGTAATTCTGTCAGAGACGGCAAAGGACTTGGAAGAGCAGTTGAACGGAATGGACAGTGTCTTGAAAGGAGGATATAAGATGAACATTAACAAAAGCAAAACGAGGATAATGGAATGTAATAAAATTAAATCGGGTGATGCTGAGGGAATTAGATTAGGAAATGAGACACTTAAAGTAGTAAAGGAGTTTTGCTATTTAGGAAGTAAAATAACTGATGATGGTCGAAGTAGAGAGGATATAAAATGTAGACTGGAAATGGCAAGGAAAGCGTTTCTGAGGAAGAGAAATTTGTAAACATCGAATATAGATTTATGTATCAGGAAGTCTTTCTGAAAGTATTTGTTTGGAGTGTAGCCATGTATGGAAGTGAAACATGGACGACAACTAGTTTGGACAAGAAGAGAATAGAAGCTTTCTAAATGTGGTGCTACAGAAGAATACTGAAGATAAGGTGGATAGATCACGTAACTAATGAGGAGGTATTAAATAGGATTGGGGAGAAGAGAAGTTTGTGGCACAACTTGACTAGAAGAAGGGATCGGTTGGTAGGACATGTTTTGAGGCATCAAGGGATCACAAATTTAGCATTGGAGGGCAGCGTGGAGGGAAAAAATCGTAGAGGGAGACCGACAGATGAGTACACTAAGCAGATTCAGAAGGATGTAGGTTGCAGTAGGTACTGGGAGATGAAGCAGCTTGCACAGGATAGAGTAGCATGGAGAGCTGCATCAAACCAGTCTCAGGACAGAAGACAACAACAACAACAGCCGGCTTTGGTGGCTTGGATATGACCTAGGACCTTAAGATTTTGCATGAAAGGAGGATTGCAGCCGCGTTCCACGGGAGAATGTGAAAAATGTTCATATGTAGTAAAAACCTGAGAAATCCGTCCGTATTCGTCATTTGTTATCGAATCGAATTAAAGCCAGATCGTCAAATTGGCCGCTCTTCTCTCTGAAACGGTTACATTTATCGTCTGCAAAGCTATGTCGCGTGCTGCGGTATGCGGAGACACTAAAAGCACCATAATAGAACACAGAAGAAGCTTCTAAGATGATGTGATAGCCAAAACAAAGCAGTACAATTCAAGTTGGAGCTATCAATTATTGTCTTTTCAGACGGCTTTGGTGCCTTGGACATGAGCTAGGACCTTAAGATTTTGCATGAAGGAGGATCTAGCAGAAGCATTGCACGGGGGAATTTGAAAAGTGTTCATATTAAATGAAAACCTGAGAAATCCGCCCGTTTTCGTCATTCGTTATCGAATCGACTTAAAGCCATATCGACACATTGGCCGCTTTTCTCTCTGAGACGGTTACATTTATCGTCTGCAATGCTATGTCGGGTGCTGCGGTATGCGCAGACACTAAAAGCACCATAGTAGACCACAGAAGAAGCTTCTAAGTTGAAGCAATAGCCAGTAAGAAGTAGTACAATTCAAGTTTTAGTTGTCGATTATTCACTTTTTAGCCGGCTTTGGTGGCTTGAACATGACCTAGGACCTTAAGATTTTGCATGAAAGGAGGACTAGCAGCCGCGTTGCACGGGAGAATGTGAAAAGTGTTCATATTTAGTAAAAAACTGAGATATATGTCCGTTTTCGTCATTTGTTATCCAATCGACTTAAAGACAGATCAACACATTGGCCGTTCTTCTCTCTAAAACGGTTACATTTATTGTCTACAAGGCTATGTCGCATGCTGCGGTATGCGGAGACACTAAAAGCACCATAGTAGACCACAGAAGAAGCTTCTAAGTTGAAGCAATAGTCAGTAAGAAGTAGTACAATTCAAGTTTTAGTTGTCGATTATTCACTTTTTAGCCGGCTTTGGTGGCTTGGACATGACCTAGGACCGTAAGATTTTGCATGAAAGGAGGACTTGCAGCCGCGTTGCACGGGAGAATGTGAAAAGTGTTCATATGCAGTAAAAACCTGAGAAATCCGTCCGTTTTCGTCATTTGTTATCGAATCGACTTAAAGACAGATCGTCACATTGGCCGCTCATCTCTCTGAAACGGTTACATTTATCGTCTGCAAAGCTATGTCGCGTGCGGCGGTATGCGGAAACACTAAAAGCACCATAGTAGAACACAGAAGAAGCTTCTATGTTGAAGTAATAGCCAGTAAGAAGTAGTACAATTCAAGTTTTAGTTGTCGATTATTCACTTTATACCCGGCTTTGGTGGCTTGGACATGACCTAGGACCTTAAGATTTTGCATGAAAGGAGGACTAGCAGCCGCGTTGCATGGGAAAAAGTGAAAAATGTTCATATGTAGTAAAAACCTTAGAAATCAGTCCGTTTTCGTCATTTGTTATCGAATCGACTTAAAGCCAGATCGTCACATTGGCCGCTTTTCTCTGAGACGGTTACATTTATTGTCTGCAAAGCTATGTCGCGTGCTGCGGTACGCGGAGATACTAAAAGCACCATAGTAGAACACAGAAGAAGCTTCTACGTTGAAGTAATAGCCAGTAAGAAGTAGTACAATTCAAGTTGTAGTTGTCGATTATGCACTTTTTAGCTGGCTTTGGTGGCTTGGACATCACCTAGGACCATAAGATTTTGCGTGAAAGGAGGAGTAGCAGCCGCTTTGCACGGGAGAATGTGAAAAGTGTTAATATGTAGTAAAAACCTGAGGAATCCGTCCGTTTTCGTCATTTGTTATCGAATCGACTTAAAGCCAGATCGTCACATTGGCCGCTCTTCTCTCTGAAACGGTTGCATTTATCGTCTGGAAAGCTATTTCGCGTGCTGCGGTATGCGGAGACACTAAAAGCAACATAGTAGAACACAGAAGAAGTTTCTAAGTTGAAGTAATAGCCAGTAAAAAGTAGTACAATTCAAGTTTTAGTTGTCGATTATTCACGTTTTAGCCGGCTTTCGTGGCTTGGACATGACCTAGGACCTTAAGATTTTGCATAAAAGGAGGACTAACAGCCGCGTTGCACGGGAGAATGTGAAAAGTGTTCATATGCAGTAAAAACCTGAGAAATCCGTCCGTTTTCGTCATTTGTTATCGAATCGACTTAAAGACAGAACGTCACATTGGCCGCTCTTCTCTCTGAAACGGTTACATTTATCGTCTGCAAAGCTATGTCGCGTGCTGCGGTATGCGGAAACACTAAAACCACCATAGTAGAACACAGAAGAAGCTTCTATGTTGAAGTAATAGCCAGTAAGAAATAGTACAATTCAAGTTTTAGTAGTCGATTATTCACTTTTTTGCCGGCTTTGGTGGCTTGGACATGACCTAGGACCTTAAGATTTTGCATGAAAGGAGGACTAGCAGCCGCGTTGCATGGGAGAATGTGAAAAATGTTCATATGTAGAAAAAACCTTAGAAATCAGTCCGTTTTCGTAATTTGTTATCGAATCGACTTAAAGCCAGATCGTCACATTGGCCGCTTTTCTCTGAGACGGTTACATTGATTGTCTGCAAAGCTATGTCGCGTGCTGCGGTACGCGGAGATACTAAAAGCACCATAGTAGAACACAGAAGAAGCTTCTACGTTGAAGTAATAGCCAGTAAGAAGTAGTACAATTCAAGTTTTAGTTGTCGATTATGCACTTTTTAGCCGGCTTTGGTGGCTTGGACATGACCTAGGACCTTACGATTTTTCATGAAAGGAGGACTAGCAGCCGCGTTGCATGGGAGAATGTGAAAAGTGATAATATGTAGTAAAAACCTGAGAAATCAGTCCGTTTTCGTCATTTGTTATCGAATCGACTTAAAGCCAGATCGTCACATTGGCCGCTTTTCTCTCTGAGACGGTTACATTTATCGTCTGCAAAGCTATGTCGCGTGCTGCGGTTTGCGGAGACACTAAAAGCACCATAGTAGAACACAGAAGAAGCTTCTAAGTAGAAGTAATAGCCAGTAAGAAGTAGTACAATTCAAGTTTTAGTTATCGATTATTCACTTTTTAGCCGTCTTTGGTGGCTTGGTCATGACCTAGGACCTTAAGATTTTGCATGAAAGGAGGACTAGCAGCCGCGTTGCATGGGAGAATGTGAAAAGTGTTCATATGTAGTAAAAACCTGAGAAATCCGTACGTTTTCGTCATTTGTTATCGAATCGACTTAAAGCCAGATCGTCACATTGGCCGCTTTTCTCTCTGAGACGGTTACATTTATCGTCTGCAAAAATATGTCGCGTGCTGCGGTATGCGGAAACACTTAAAGCACCATAGTAGAACACAGAAGAAGCTTCTAAGTTGAAGTAATAGCCAGTAAGAAGTAGTACAATTCAAGTTTTAGTTGTCGATTTTTCACTTTTTAGCCGGCTTTGGTGGCTTGGACATGACCTAGGACAATAAGATTTTCCATGTAGGGAGGACTTGCAGCCGCGTTGCACGGGAGAATGTGAAAAGTGTTCATATGTAGTAAAAACCTGAGAAATCCGTCCATTTTCGTCTTTTGTTATCAAATCGACTTAAAGCCAGATCGTCACATTGGCCGCAGTTCTGTCTGAAACGATTACATTTAACGTATGCAAAGCTATGTCGCGTGCTGCGGTATGCAGAGACACTAAAAGCACCATAGTAGAACACAGATGAAGGTTGTAAGTTGATGTAATAGCCAGTAAGAAGTAGTACAATTCAAGTTTTAGTTATCGATTATTTACTTTTTACGCTTCTTTGGTGCCTTGGACATGAGCTAGGAACTTAAGATGTTGCATGAAAGGAGGACTAGCAGCCGCGTTGCACGGGAGAATGTGAAAAGTGTTCATATGTAGTAAAAACCTGAGGAATCCGTCCGTTTTCGTCATTTGTTATCGAATCGACTTAAAGCCAGATCGTCACATTGGCCGCTCTTCCCTCTGAAACGGTTGCATTTATCGTCTGGAAAGCTATGTCGCGTGCTGCGGTATGCGGAGACACTAAAAGCACCATAGTATAACACAGAAGAAGCTTCTAAGTTGGAGTAATAGCCAGTAAGAAGTATTACAATTCAAGTTTTAGTTGTCGATTATTCACTTTTTAGCCTGCTTTGGTGGCTATGACATGACCTAGGACCATAAGATTTTGCATGAAAGGAGGACTAGCATCCACGTTGCACGGGAGAATGTGACAAGTGTTCATATGTAGTAAAAACCTGAGAAATCCGTCCGTTTTCGTCATTTGTTATCGAATCGACTTAAAGCCAGATCGTCACATTGGCCGCAGTTCTGTCTGAAACGATTACATTTATCGTATGCAAAGCTATGTCGCGTGCTGCGGTATGCAGAGACACTAAAAGCACCAAAGTAGAACACAGATGAAGGTTGTAAGTTGATGTAATAGCCAGTAAGAAGTAGTACAATTGTAGTCATAGGTATCGATTATTTACTTTTTACGCTTGTTTGGTGCCTTGGACACGAGCTAGGAACTTCAGATGATGCATGAAAGGAGGACTAGCAACCGCGTTGCACGGGAGAATGTGAAAAGTGTTCATATGTAGTAAAAACCTGAGGAATCCGTCCGTTTTCGTCATTTGTTATCGAATCGACTTAAAGCCAGATCGTCACATTGGCCCCTTCTCTCTCTGAGACGGTTGCATTTATCGTCTGCAAAGCTATGTCGCGTGCTGCGGTATGCGGAGACACTAAAAGCACCATAGTAGAACACAGAAGAAGCTTCTAATTTGAAGTAATAGCCAGTAAGAAGTAGTACAATTCAAGTTTTAGTTGTCGATTTTTCATTTTTTAGCCTGCTTTGGTGGCTTTGACATGAGATGGAACCTTAAGATTTTGCATGAAAGGAGGACTAGCAGCCACGTTCCACGCGAGAATGTGAAAAGTGTTCATATGTAGTAAAAACCTGAGAAATCCGTCCGTTTTCGTCATTTGTTATCGAATCGACTTAAAGCCAGATCGTCACATTGGCCGCTATTCTCTCTGAGACGGTTACATTTATCGTCTGCAAAGCTATGTCGCGTGCTGCGGTTTGCGGAGACACTAAAAGCGCCATAGTAGAACACAGAAGAAGCTTCTAAGTAAAAGTAATAGCCAGTAAGAAGTAGTACAATTCAAGTTTTAGTTGTCGATTATTCACTTTTTAGCCGGCTTTGGTGGCTTGGACATGAGCTAGGACCTTAAGATTTTGCATGAAAGGAGGATTAGCAGCCGCGTTGCACGGGAGAATGTGAAAAGTGTTCATATGCAGTAAAAACCTGAGAAATCCGTCCGTTTTCGTCATTTGTTATCGAATCGACTTAAAGCCAGATCGTCACATTGGCCGCTTTTCTCTCTGAAACGGTTACATTTATCGTCTGCAATGCTATGCCGCGTGCTGCGGTATGCGGAAACACTAAAAGCACCATAGTACAACACAGAAGAAGCTTCTATGTTGAAGTAATAGCCAGTAAGAAGTATTACAATTCAAGTTTTAGTTGTCGATTATTCACTTTTGAGCCGGCTTTGGTGGCTTGGACATGACCTAGGACCTTAAGATTTTGCATGAAAGGAGGACTTGCAGCCGCGTTGCACGGGAGAATGTGAAAAGTGTTCATATGTAGTAAAAACCTGAGAAATCAGTCCGTTTTCGTCATTTGTTATCGAATCGACTTAAAGCCAGATCGTCACATTGGCCGCTTTTCTCTCTGAGACGGTTACATTTATCGTCTGCAAAGCTGTGTCACGTGCTGCGGTTTGCGGAGACACTAAAAGCACCATAGTAGAACACAGAAGAAGCTTCTAAGTAGAAGTAACAACCAGTAAGAAGTAGTACAATTCAAGTTTTAGTTATCGATTATTCACTTTTTAGCCGTCTTTGGTGGCTTGGTCATGACCTAGGACCTTAAGAGTTTGCATGAAAGGAGGACTAGCAGCCACGTTGCATGGGAGAATGTGAAAAGTGTTCATATGTAGTAAAAACCTGAGAAATCCGTCCGTTTTTGTCATTTGTTATCGAATCGTCTTAAAGCCAGATCGTCACATTGGACGCTTTTCTCTCTGAGACGGTTACATTTATCGTCTGCAAAGCTATGTCACGTGCTGCGGTTTGCGGAGACACTAAAAGCACCATAGTAGAACACAGAAGAAGCTTCTAAGTAGAAGTAATAACCAGTAAGATGTAGTATAATTCAAGTTTTAGTTATCGATTATTCACTTTTTAGCCGGCTTTGGTGGCTTGGTCATGACCTTGGACCTTAAGATTTTGCATGAAAGGAGGACTAGCAGCCACGTTGCAGGGGAGAATGTGAAAAGTGTTCATATGTAGTAAAAACCTGAGAAATCCGTCCGTTTTTGTCATTTGTTATCGAATCGACTTAAAGCCAGATCGTCACATTGGCCGCTTTTCTCTCTGAGACGGTTACATTTATCGTCTGCAAAGCTATGTAGCGTGCTGCGGAATGCGGAGACAGTAAAAGCACCATAGTAGAACACAGAAGAAGCTTCTAAGTTGAAGTAATAGCCAGTAAGAAGTAGTACAATTCAATTTTAGTTGTCGATTATTCACTTTTTAGCCGGCTTTGGTGGCTTGGACATGACCTAGGACCTTAAGAATTTGCATGAAAGGAGGACTAGCAGCCGCGTTGCACGGGAGAGTGTGAAATGTGTTCATATGTAGTAAAAACCTGAGAAATCCGTCCGTTTTCTTCATTTGTTATCGAATCGACTTAAAGCCAGATCGTCACATTGGCCGCTTTTCTCTCTGAGACGGTTACATTTATCGTCTGCAAAGCATTGTCGCGTGCTGCGGTATGCGGAAACACTAAAAGCACCATAGTAGAACACAGAAGAAGCTTCTAAGTTGAAGTAATAGCCAGTAAGAAGTAGTACAATTCAAGTTTTAGTTGTCGATTATTCACTTTTGAGCCGGCTTTGGTGGCTTGGACATGACCTAGGACCTTAAGATTTTCCATGAAAGGAGGACTTGCAGCCGCGTTGCACGGGAGAATGTGAAAAGTGTTCATATGTAGTAAAAACCTGAGAAATCCGTCCGTTTTCGTCATTTGTTATCGAATCGACTTAAAGCCAGATCATGACATTGGCCGTTCTTCTCTCTGAAACGGTTACATTTATCGTCTGCAAAGCTATGTCGCGTGCTGCGGTATGCGGAGACACTAAAAGCACCATAGTAGAACACAGAAGAAGCTTCTAAGTTGAAGTAATAGCCAATAAGAAGTAGTAGAATTCAAGTTTTAGTTGTCGATTTTCCACTTTTTAGCCGGCTTTGGTGGATTTGACATGAGATGGAACCTTAAGATTTTGCATGAAAGGAGGACTAGCAGCCACGTTGCACGCGAGAATGTGAAAAGTGTTCATATGTAGTAAAAACCTGAGAAATCCGTCCGTTTTCGTCATTTGTTATCAAATCGACTTAACGCCAGATCGTCACATTGGCCGCAGTTCTGTCTGAAACGATTACATTTATCGTATGCAAAGCTATGTCGCGTGCTGCGGTATGCAGAGACACTAAAAGCACCATAGTACAACACAGATGAAGGTTGTAAGTTGATGTAATAGCCAGTAAGAAGTAGTACAATTCAAGTTTTAGTTATCGATTATTTACTTTTTACGCATCTTTGGTGCCTTGGACATGAGCTAGGAACTTAAGATGATGCATGAAAGGAGGACTAGCAGCCGCGTTGCACGGGAGAATGTGAAAAGTGTTCATATGTAGTAAAAACCTGAGGAATCCGTCCGTTTTCGTCATTTGTTATCGAATCGACTTAAAGCCAGATCGTCACATTGGCCGCTTTTCTCTCTGAAACGGTTACATTTATCGTCTGCAATGCTATGCCGCGTGCTGCGGTATGCGGAAACACTAAAAGCACCATAGTACAACACAGAAGAAGCTTCTATGTTGAAGTAATAGCCAGTAAGAAGTATTACAATTCAAGTTTTAGTTGTCGATTATTCACTTTTGAGCCGGCTTTGGTGGCTTGGACATGACCTAGGACCTTAAGATTTTGCATGAAAGGAGGACTTGCAGCCGCGTTGCACGGGAGAATGTGAAAAGTGTTCATATGTAGTAAAAACCTGAGAAATCAGTCCGTTTTCGTCATTTGTTATCGAATCGACTTAAAGCCAGATCGTCACATTGGCCGCTTTTCTCTCTGAGACGGTTACATTTATCGTCTGCAAAGCTATGTCGCGTGCTGCGGAATGCGGAGACAGTAAAAGCACCATAGTAGAACACAGAATAAGCTTCTAAGTTGAAGTAATAGCCAGTAAGAAGTAGTACAATTCAATTTTAGTTGTCGATTATTCACTTTTTAGCCGGCTTTGGTGGCTTGGACATGACCTAGGACCTTAAGAATTTGCATGAAAGGAGGACTAGCAGCCGCGTTGCACGGGAGAGTGTGAAATGTGTTCATATGTAGTAAAAACCTGAGAAATCCGTCCGTTTTCTTCATTTGTTATCGAATCGACTTAAAGCCAGATCGTCACATTGGCCGCTTTTCTCTCTGAGACGGTTACATTTATCGTCTGCAAAGCATTGTCGCGTGCTGCGGTATGCGGAAACACTAAAAGCACCATAGTAGAACACAGAAGAAGCTTCTAAGTTGAAGTAATAGCCAGTAAGAAGTAGTACAATTCAAGTTTTAGTTGTCGATTATTCACTTTTGAGCCGGCTTTGGTGGCTTGGACATGACCTAGGACCTTAAGATTTTCCATGAAAGGAGGACTTGCAGCCGCGTTGCACGGGAGAATGTGAAAAGTGTTCATATGTAGTAAAAACCTGAGAAATCCGTCCGTTTTCGTCATTTGTTATCGAATCGACTTAAAGCCAGATCATGACATTGGCCGTTCTTCTCTCTGAAACGGTTACATTTATCGTCTGCAAAGCTATGTCGCGTGCTGCGGTATGCGGAGACACTAAAAGCACCATAGTAGAACACAGAAGAAGCTTCTAAGTTGAAGTAATAGCCAATAAGAAGTAGTAGAATTCAAGTTTTAGTTGTCGATTTTCCACTTTTTAGCCGGCTTTGGTGGATTTGACATGAGATGGAACCTTAAGATTTTGCATGAAAGGAGGACTAGCGGCCACGTTGCACGCGAGAATGTGAAAAGTGTTCATATGTAGTAAAAACCTGAGAAATCCGTCCGTTTTCGTCATTTGTTATCAAATCGACTTAACGCCAGATCGTCACATTGGCCGCAGTTCTGTCTGAAACGATTACATTTATCGTATGCAAAGCTATGTCGCGTGCTGCGGTATGCAGAGACACTAAAAGCACCATAGTACAACACAGATGAAGGTTGTAAGTTGATGTAATAGCCAGTAAGAAGTAGTACAATTCAAGTTTTAGTTATCGATTATTTACTTTTTACGCATCTTTGGTGCCTTGGACATGAGCTAGGAACTTAAGATGATGCATGAAAGGAGGACTAGCAGCCGCGTTGCACGGGAGAATGTGAAAAGTGTTCATATGTAGTAAAAACCTGAGGAATCCGTCCGTTTTCGTCATTTGTTATCGAATCGACTTAAAGCCAGCTCGTCACATTGGCCCCTTCTCACTCTGAGACGGTTGCATTTATCGTCTGCAAAGCTATGTCGCGTGCTGCGGTATGCGGAGACACTAAAAGCACCATAGTAGAACACAGAAGAAGCTTCTAATTTGAAGTAATAGCCAGTAAGAAGTAGTACAATTCAAGTTTTAGCTGTCGATTTTTCATTTTTTAGCCTGCTTTGGTGGCTTTGACATGAGATGGAACCTTAAGATTTTGCATGAAAGGAGGACTAGCAGCCACGTTCCACGCGAGAATGTGAAAAGTGTTCATATGTAGTAAAAACCTGAGAAATCCGTCCGTTTTCGTCATTTGTTATCGAATCGACTTAAAGCCAGATCGTCACATTGGCCACTTTTCTCTCTGAGACGGTTACATTTATCGTCTGCAAAGCTATGTCGCGTGCTGCGGTTTGCGGAGACACTAAAAGCACCATAGTAGAACACAGAAGAAGCTTCTAAGTAGAAGTAATAGCCAGTAAGAAGTAGTACAATTCAAGTTTTAGTTATCGATTATTCACTTTTTAGCCGGCTTTGGTGGCTTGGACATGACCTAGGACCTTAAGATTTTGCATGAAAGGAGGACTAGCAGCCGCGTTGCATGGGAGAATGTGAAAAGTGTTCATATGTAGTAAACACCTGAGAAATCCGTCCGTTTTCGTCATTTGTTATCGAATCGACTTTATGCCAGATCGTCACATTGGCCGCTCTTCTCTCTGAAACGGTTGCATTTATCGTCTGCAAAGCTATGTCGCGTGCTGCGGTATGCGGAAACACTAAAAGCACCATAGTAGAACACAGGAGAAGCTTCTAAGTTGAAGTAATAGCCAGTAAGAAGTATTACAATTCAAGTTTTAGTTGTCGATTATTCACTTTTTAGCCGGTTGTGGTGGCTTGGACTTGACCTAGGACCTTACGTTTTTGCATGAAAGGAGGACTAACAGCCGCGTTGCATGGGAGAATGTGAAAAATGTTCATATGTAGTAAAAACCTGAGAAATCCGTCCGTTTTCGTCATTTGTTATCGAATCGACTTAAAGCCAGATCGTCACATTGGCCGCTTTTCTCTCTGAGACGGTTACATTTATCGTCTGCAAAGCTATGTCGCGTGCTGCGGTATGCGGAGACACTAAAAGCACCATAGTAGAACACAGAAGAAGCTTCTCAGTTGAAGCAATAGCCAGTAAGAAGTAGTACAATTTAAGTTTTAGTTGTCGATTATTCACTTTTTAGCCGGCTTTGGTGGCTTGGTCATGACCTAGGACCTTACGATTTTGCATGAAAGAAGGACAAGCAGCCCCGTTGCACGGGAGAATGTGAAAAGTGTTCATATGTAGTACAAACCTGAGAAATCCGTCCGTTTTCGTCATTTGTTATCGAATCGGCATAAAGCCAGATCGTCACATTGGCTGCTTTTCCCTCTGAAAGGGTTACATTTATCGTCTGCAAAGCTATCTCGCGTGCTGCGGTATGCGGAAACACTAAAAGCACCATAGTAGAACACAGAAGAAGCTTCTATGTTGAAGTAATAGCCAGTAAGAAGTAGTACAATTCAAGTTTTAGTTATCGATTATTCACTTTTTTGCCGGCTTTGGTGGCTTAGACATGACCTAGGACCTTAAGATCTTGCATGAAAGGAGGACTAGCAGCCGCGTTGCATGGGAGAATGTGAAAAGTGTTCATATGTAGTAAAAACCTGAGAAATACGTCCGTTTTCGTCATTTGTTATCGAATCGACTTAATGCCAGATCGTCACATTAGCCGCTTTTCTCACTGAGACTGTTACATTTATCGTCTGCAAAGCTATGTCGCGTGCTGCGGTATGCGGAAACACTAAAAGCACCATAGTAGAACACAGAAGAAGCTTCTAAGATGAAGTAATAGCCAGTAAGAAGTAGTACAATTCAACTTTTAGTTGTCGATTATTCACTTTTTAGCCGGCTTTGGTGGCTTGGACATGACCTAGGATCATAAGATTTTGCATGGAAGGAGGACTAGCAGCCGCGTTGCACGGGAGAATGTGAAATGTGTTCATATGTAGTAAAAACCTGAGAAATCCGTCCGTTTTCGTCATTTGTTATCGAATCGACTTAAAGCCAGATCGTCACATTGGCCGCTCTTGTCTCTGAAACGGTTACACTTATCGTCTGCAAAGCTATGTCGCGTGATGCGGTGTGCGGAAACACTAAAAACACCATAGTACAACAAGAAGAAATATCTAAGTTGAAGTAATAGCCAGTAAGAAGTAGTACAATTGAAGTTTTAGTTGTCGATTATTTACTTTTTAGCCGGCTTTGAATGCTTGGACATGACCTAGGACCTTAAGATTTTGCATGAAAGGAGGACAAGCAGCCGCGTTGCACGGGAGAATGTGAAAAGTGTTCATATGTAGTAAAAACCTGAGAAATCCGTCCGTTTTCGTCATTTGTTATCGAATCGACTTAAAGCCAGATCGTCACATTGGCTGCTTTTCTCTCTGAAAGGGTTACATTTATCGTCTGCAAAGCTATGTCGCGTGCTGCGGTATGCGGAGACACTAAAAGCACCATAGTAGAACACAGAAGAAGCTTCTAAGCTGAAGTAATAGCCAGTAAGAAGTAGTACAATTGATGTTTTATTTGTCGATTATTTACTTTTTAGCCGGCTTTGAATGCTTGGACATGACCTAGGACCTTACGATTTTGCATGAAAGAAGGACAAGCAGCCGCGTTGCACGGGAGAATGTGAAAAGTGTTCATATGTAGTACAAACCTGAGAAATCCGTCCATTTTCGTCATTTTTTATCGAATCGACTTAAAGCCAGATCGTCACATTGGCCGCTTTTCTCTCTGAAACGGTTACATTTATCGTCTGCAAAGCTATTCCGCGTGCTGCGGTATGCGGAAACACTAAAAGCACCATAGTACAACACAGAAGAAGCTTCCAAGTTGAAGTAATAGCCAGTAAGAAGTAGTACAATTCAATTTTAGTTGTCGATTATTCACTTTTTAGCCGGCTTTGGTGGCTTGGACATGACCTAGGACCTTAAGATTTTGCATGAAAGGAGGACTAGCAGCCGCGTTGCACGGGAGAATGTGAAATGTGTTCATATGTAGTAAAAACCTGAGAAATCCGTCCGTTTTCTTCATTTGTTATCGAATCGACTTAAAGCCAGATCGTCACATTGGCCGCTTTTCTCTCTGAGACGGTTACATTTATCGTCTGCAAAGCAATGTCGCGTGCTGCGGTATGCGGGAACACTAAAAGCACCATAGTAGAACACAGAAGAAGCTTCTAAGTTGAAGTAATAGCCAGTAAGAAGTAGTACAATTCAAGATTTAGTTTTCGATTATTCACTTTTTAGCCGGCTTTGGTGGCTTGGACATGACCTAGGACCTTAAGATTTTCCATGAAAGGAGGACTTGCAGCCGCGTTGCACGGGAGAATGTGAAAAGTGTTCATATGTAGTAAAAACCTGAGAAATCCGTCCGTTTTCGTCATTTGTTATCGAATCGACTTAAAGCCAGATCGTCACATTGGCCGTTCTTCTCTCTGAAACGGTTACATTTATCGTTTGCAAAGCTATGTCGCGTGCTGCGGTATGCGGAGACACTAAAAGCACCATAGTAGAACACAGAAGAAGCTTCTAAGTTGAAGTAATAGCCAGTAAGAAGTAGTAGAATTCAAGTTTTAGTTGTCGATTTTCCACTTTTTAGCCGGCTTTGGTGGATTTGACATGAGATGGAACCTTAATATTTTGCATGAAAGGAGGACTAGCAGCCACGTTGCACGCGAGAATGTGAAAAGTGTTCATATGTAGTAAAAACCTGAGAAATCCGTCCGTTTTCGTCATTATTTATCGAATCGACTTAAAGCCAGATCGTCACATTGGCCGCTTTTCTCTCTGAGACGGTTACATTTATCGTCTGCAAAGCTATGTCGCGTGCTGCGGTATGCGGAGACACTAAAAGCACCATAGTAGAACACAGAAGAAGCTTCTAAGTTGAAGCAATAGCCAGTAAGAAGTAGTACAATTCAAGTTTTAGTTGTCGATTATTCACTTTTTAGCCGGCTTAGGTGGCTTGGACATGAGCTAGGACCTTAAGATTTTGCATGAGAGGAGGATTAGCAGCCGCGTTGCACGGGAGAATGTGAAAAGTGTTCATATGCAGTAAAAACCTTAGAAATCAGTCCGTTTTCGTCATTTGCTATCGAATCGACTTACAGCCAGATCGTCACATTGGCCGCTCTTCTCTCTGAAACGGTTACATTTATCGTCTGCAAAGCTATGTCACGTGCTGCGGTTTGCGGAGACATTAAAAGCACCATAGTAGAACACAGAAGAAGATTCTAAGTAGAAGTAATAACCAGTAAGAACTAGTACAATTCAAGTTTTAGTTATCGATTATTCACTTTTTAGCCGTCTTTGGTGGCTTGGTCATGACCTAGGACCTTAAGATTTTGCATGAAAGGAGGACTAGCAGCCACGTTGCATGGGAGAATGTGAAAAGTGTTCATATGTAGTAAAAACCTGAGAAATCCGTCCGTTTTTGTCATTTGTTATCGAATCGACTTAAAGCCAGATCTTCACATTGGCCGCATTTCTCTCTGAGACGGTTACATTTATCGTCTGCAAAGCTATGTCGCGTGCTGCGGAATGCGGAGACACTAAAAGCACCATAGTAGAACACAGAAGAGGCTTCTAAGTTGAAGTAATAGCCAGTAAGAAGTAGTACAATTCAATTTTAGTTGTCGATTATTCACTTTTTAGCCGGCTTTGGTGGCTTGGTCATGACCTAGGACCTTACGATTTTGCATGAAAGAAGGACAAGCAGCCCCGTTGCACGGGAGAATGTGAAAAGTGTTCATATGTAGTACAAACCTGAGAAATCCGTCCGTTTTCGTCATTTGTTATCGAATCGACTTAATGCCAGATCGTCACATTGGCCGCTTTTCTCACTGAGACTGTTACATTTATCGTCTGCAAAGCTATGTCGCGTGCTGCGGTATGCGGAAACACTAAAAGCACCATAGTAGAACACAGAAGAAGCTTCTAAGATGAAGTAATAGCCAGTAAGAAGTAGTACAATTCAACTTTTAGTTGTCGATTATTCACTTTTTAGCCGGCTTTGGTGGCTTGGACATGACCTAGGATCATAAGATTTTGCATGGAAGGAGGACTAGCAGCCGCGTTGCACGGGAGAATGTGAAATGTGTTCATATGTAGTAAAAACCTGAGAAATCCGTCCGTTTTCGTCATTTGTTATCGAATCGACTTAAAGCCAGATCGTCACATTGGCCGCTCTTGTCTCTGAAACGGTTACACTTATCGTCTGAAAAGCTATGTCGCGTGATGCGGTGTGCGGAAACACTAAAAACACCATAGTACAACAAGAAGAAATATCTAAGTTGAAGTAATAGCCAGTAAGAAGTAGTACAATTGAAGTTTTAGTTGTCGATTATTTACTTTTTAGCCGGCTTTGAATGCTTGGACATGACCTAGGACCTTAAGATTTTGCATGAAAGGAGGACAAGCAGCCGCGTTGCACGGGAGAATGTGAAAAGTGTTCATATGTAGTAAAAACCTGAGAAATCCGTCCGTTTTCGTCATTTGTTATCGAATCGACTTAAAGCCAGATCGTCACATTGGCTGCTTTTCTCTCTGAAAGGGTTACATTTATCGTCTGCAAAGCTATGTCGCGTGCTGCGGTATGCGGAGACACTAAAAGCACCATAGTAGAACACAGAAGAAGCTTCTAAGCTGAAGTAATAGCCAGTAAGAAGTAGTACAATTGATGTTTTATTTGTCGATTATTTACTTTTTAGCCGGCTTTGAATGCTTGGACATGACCTAGGACCTTACGATTTTGCATGAAAGAAGGACAAGCAGCCGCGTTGCACGGGAGAATGTGAAAAGTGTTCATATGTAGTACAAACCTGAGAAATCCGTCCATTTTCGTCATTTGTTATCGAATCGACTTGAAGACAGATCGTCACATTGGCTGCTTTTCCCTCTGAAAGGGTTACATTTATCGTCTGCAAAGCTATCTCGCGTGCTGCGGTATGCGGAAACACTAAAAGCATCATAGTACAACAACAAGAAGCTTCTAAGTTGAAGTAATAGCCAGTAAGAAGTAGTACAACTGAAGTTTTATTTGTCGATTATTCACTTTTTAGCCGGATTTGGTGGCTTTGACATCACCTAGGACCTTAAGATTTTGCATGAAAGGAGGACTAGCAGCCGCGTTGCACGGCAGAATGTGAAAAGTGTTCATATGTAGTAAAAACCTGAGAAATCCGTCCGTTTTCGTCTTTTGTTATCGAAGCGACTTAAAGCCAGATCGTCACATTGGCCGTTCTTCTTACTGAAACGGTTACATTTATCGTCTGCAAAGCTATCTCGCGTGCTGCGGTATGCCGAAACACTAAATGCACCATAGTACAACACAGAAGAAGCTTCTAAGTTGAAGTAGTAGCCAGTAGGAAGTAGTACAATTCAAGTTTTAGTTGTCGATTATTCACTTTTTAGCCGGCTTTGGTGGCTTGGACATGACCTAGGACCATAAAATTTTGCATGAAAGGAGGACTAGCATCCGCGTTGCACGGGAGAATGTGAAATGTGTTCATATGTAGTAAAAACCTGAGAAATCCGTACGTTTTCGTCATTTGTTATCGAATCGACTTAAAGCCAGATCGTCACATTTTCCGCTCTTGTCTCTGAAACGGTTACACTTATCGTCTGCAAAGCTATGTCGCGTGCTGCGGTATGCGTAAACACTAAAAACACCATAGTACAACAAGAAGAAACATCTAAGTTGAAGTAATAGCCAGTAAGAAGTTGTACAATTGAAGTTTTAGTTGTCGATTATTTACTTTTTAGCCGGCTTTGAATGCTTGGACATGACCTAGGACCTTAAGATTTTGCATGAAAGGAGGACTAGCAGCCGCGTTGCACGGGAGAATGTGAAAAGTGTTCATATGCGGTAAAAACCTGAGAAATCCGTCCGTTTTCGTCATTTGTTAACGAATCGACTTAAAGCCAGATCGTTACATTGGCCGCTCTTCTCTCCGAAACGGTTACATTTATCGTCTGCAAAGGTATGTCGCGTGCTGCGGTATGCGGAAACACTAAAAGCAGCATAGTAGAACACAGAAGAAGCTTCTAAGTTGAAGTAATAGCCAGTAAGAAGTAGTACAATTCAAGTTTTAGTTGTCGATTATTCACTTTTTAGGCGGCTTTGGTGGCTTGGACATGACCTAGGACCTTAAGATTTTCCATGAAAGGAGGACTTGCAGCCGCGTTGCACGAGAGAATGTGAAATGTGTTCATATGTAGTAAAAACCTGAGGCATCCGTACGTTTTCGTCATTTGTTATCGAATCGACTTAAAGCCACATCGTCACATTGGCCGTTCTTCTCTCTGAAACGGTTACATTTATCGTCTGCAAAGCTATGTCGCGTGCTGCGGTATGCCGAAACACTAAAAGCACCATAGTAGAACACAGAAGAATCTTCTAAGTGGAATTAATAGCCAGTAAGATGTAGTACAATTCAAGTTTTAGTTGTCGATTATTCACTTTTTAGCCGGCTTTGGTGGCTTGAACATGACCTAGGAACTTAAGATTTTCCATGAAAGGAGGTCTTGCAGCCGCGTTGCACGGGAGAATGTGAAATGTGTTCATATGTAGTAAAAACCTGAGAAATCCGTACGTTTTCGTAATTTGTTATCGATCGACTTAAAGCCACATCGTCACATTGGCCGTTCTTCTCTCTGAAACGGTTACATTTATCTTCTGCAAAGCTATGTCGCGTGCTGCGGTATGCGGAGACACTAAAAGCACCATAGTAGAACACAGAAGAAGCTTTTAAGTTGATGCAATAGCCAGTAAGAAGTAGTACAATTCAAGTTTTAGTTGTCGATTATTCACTTTTTAGCCGGCTTTGGTGGCTTGGACATGACCAGGGACCTTAATATTTTGCAGGAAAGGAGGACTAGCAGCCGCGTTGCATGGGAGAACGTGAAAAGTGTTCATATGCAGTAAAAACCTGAGAAATGCGTCCGTTTTCGTCATTTGTTATCGAATCGACTTAAAGCCAGATCGTCACATTGGCCGCTCTTCTCTCTGAAACGGTTACATTTATCGTCTGCAAAGCTATGTCGCGTGCTGCGGTATGCGGAAACACTAAAAGCACCATAGTAGAACACAGAAGAAGCTTCTATGTTGAAGTAATAACCAGTAAGAAGTATTACAATTCAAGTTTAGTTGTCGATTATTCACTTTTTTGCCGTCTTTGGTGGCTTGGACATGACCTAGGACCTTAAGATTTTGCATGAAAGGAGGACTAGCAGCCGCGTTGCACGGGAGAATGTGAAAAATGTTCATATGCAGTAAAAACCGGAGAAATCCGTCCGTTTTCGTCATTTGTTATCGAATCGACTTAAACCCAGTTCGTCACATTGGCCGCTCTTCTCTCTGAAACGGTTACAATTATCGTCTGCAAAGCTATGTCACGTGCTGCGGTATGGGGAAACACTAAAAGCACCATAGTAGAACACAGAAGAAGCTTCTATGTTGAAGTAATAGCCAGTAAGAAGTATTACAATTCAAGTTTTTGTTTTCGATTATTCACTTCTTAGCCGGCTTTGGTGGCTTGGACTTGACCAAGGACCTTAAGATTTTGCATGAAAGGAGGACTAGCAGCCGCGTTGCATGGGAGAATGTGAAAAGTGTTCATATGTAGTAAAAACCTGAGAAATCTGTTATCGAATCGACTTAAAGCCAGATCGTCACATTGGCCGCTTTTCTCTCTGAGACGGTTACATTTATCGTCTGCAAAGCTATGTCGCGTACTGCGGTTTGCGGAGACACTAAAAGCACCATAGTAGAACACAGAAGAAGCTTCTATGTAGAAGAAATAGCCAGTAAGAAGTAGTACAATTCAAGTTTTAGTTATCGATTACTCACTTTTTAGCCGGCTTTGGTGGCTTGGTCATGACCTAGGACCTTAAGATTTTGCATGAAAGGAGGACTAGCAGCCGCGTTGCACGGGAGAATGTGAAAAGTGTTCATATGTAGTAAAAACCTGAGAAATCCGTCCGTTTTCGTCATTTGTTATCGAATCGACTTAAAGCCAGATCGTCACATTGGCTGCTTTTCTCTCTGAGAGGGTTACATTTATCGTCTGCAAAGCTATGTCGCGTGCTGCGGTATGCGGAGACACTAAAAGTACCATAGAAGAACACAGAAGAAGCTTCTAAGTTGAAGTAATAGCCAGTAACAAATAGTACAATTCAATTTTAGTTGTCGATTATTCACTTTTTAGCCGGCTTTGGTGGCTTGGACATGACCTAGGACCTTAAGATTTTGCATGAAAGGAGGACTAGCAGCCGCGTTGCACGGGAGAATGTGAAAAGTGTTCATATGCAGTAAAAAACTGAGAAATCCGTCCGTTTTCGTCATTTGTTAACGAATCGACTTAAAGCCAGATCGTCACATTGGCCGCTCTTCTCTCTGAAACGGTTACATTTATCGTCTGCAAAGCTATGTCGCGTGCTGCGGAATGCGGAAACACTAAAAGCACCATAGTAGAACACAGAAGAAGCTCCTAAGTTGAAGTAATAGCCAGTAAGAAGTTGTACAATTCAAGATTGAGTTGTCGATTATTCACTTTTTAGCCGGCTTTGGTGGCTTGAAAATGACCTAGGACCTTAAGATTTTCCATGAAATTAGGACTTGCAGCCGCGTTGCTCGGGAGAATGTGAAATATGTTTATATGTAGTAAAAACCTGAGAAATCCGTACGTTTTCGTCATTTGTTATCGAATCGACTTAAAGCCACATCGTCACATTGGCCGTTCATCTCCCTGAAACGGTTACATTAATCGTCTGCAAAGCTATGTCGCGTGCTGCGGTATGCCGAAACACTAAAAGCACCATAGTAGAACACAGAAGAAGCTTCTAAGTTGAAGTAATAGCCAGTAAGAAGTAGTACAATTCAATTTTAGTTGTCGATTATTCACTTTTTAGCAGGCTTTGGTGGCTTGGACATGACCTAGGACCTTAAGATTTTGCATGAAAGGAGGACTAGCAGCCGCGTTAAACGCGAGAATGTGAAAAGTGTTCATATGTAGTAAAAACATTAGGAATCCGTCCGTTTTCGTCATTTGTTATCGAATCGACTTAAAGCCAGATCGTCACATTGGCCGCTTTTCTCTCTGAGACGGTTACATTTAACGTCTGCTAAGCTATGTCGCGTGCTGCGGTATGCGGAGACACTAAAAGCACCATAGTAGAACACAGAAGAAGCTTCTAAGTTGAAGCAATAGCCAGTAAGAAGTAGTACAATTCAAGTTTTAGTTGTCGATTATTCACTTTTTAGCCGGCTTTGGTGGCTTGGACATGACCTAGGACCTTAATATTTTGCAGGAAAGGGGGACTAGCAGCCGCGTTGCACGGGAGAATGTGAAAAGTGTTCATACCTAGTAAAAACCTGGGAAATCCGTACGTTTTCGTCATTTGTTATCGAATCGACTTAAAGCCATATCGTCACATTGACCACTCTTCTGTCTGAAACGGTTACACTTATCGTCTGCAAAGCTATGTCGCGTGCTGCGGTATGCGGAAACACTAAAAGCACCATAGTACAACAAGAAGAAGCTTCTAAGTTAAAGTAGTAGCCAGTAAGAAGTAGTACAATTGAAGTTTTAACTAACGATTATTCACTTTTTAACCGGCTTTGATGGCTTGGAAATGACCTAGGACCTTAAGATTTTGCATGAAAGGAGGACTAGCAGCCGCGTTGCACGGGAGAATGTGAAAAGTGTTCATATGTAGTACAAACCTGAGAAATCCGTCCGTTTTCGTCATTTGTTATCGAATCGACTTAAAGCCAGATCGTCACATTGGCCGCTCTTCTCTCTGAAACGGTTACATTTATCGTCTGCAAAGCTATGTCACGTGCTGCGGTAAATGGAAACACTAAAAGCACCATAGTAGAACACAGAAGAAGCTTCTATGTTGAAGTAATAGCCAGTAAGAAGTAGTACAATTCAAGTTTTTGTTGTCGATTATTCACTTTTTAGCCGGCTTTGGTGGCTTGGACTTGACCTAGGACCTTACGATTTTGCATGAAAGGAGGACTAGCAGCCGCGTTGCATTTGAGAATGTGAAAAGTGTTCATATGTAGTAAAAAAAGAAGAATTCTGTTATCGAATCGACTTAAAGCCAGATCGTCACATTGGCTGCTTTTCTCTCTGAAAGGGTTACATTTATCGTCTGCAAAGCTATGTCGCGTGCTGCGGTATGCGGAGACACTAAAAGCACCATAGAAGAACACAAAAGAAGCTTCTAAGTTGAAGTAATAGCCAGTAAGAAATAGTACAATTCAATTTTAGTTGTCGATTATTCACTTTTTGCCGGCTTTGGTGGCTTGGACATGACCTAGGACCTTAAGATTTTGCATGAAAGGAGGACTAGCAACCGCGTTGCACGGGAGAATGTGAAAAGTGTTCATATGCAGTAAAAACCTCAGAAATCCGTCCGTTTTCGTCATTTGTTAACGAATCGACTTGAAGCCACATCGTCACATTGGCCGTTCATCTCTCTGAAACGGTTACATTAATCGTCTGCAAAGCTATGTCGCGTGCTGCGGTATGCGGAAACACTAAAAGCACCATAGTAGAACACAGAAGAAGCTTCTAATTTGTAGTAATAGCCAGTAAGAAGTAGTACAATTCAAGTTTTAGTTGTCGATTTTTCACTTTTTAGCCGGCTTTGGTGGCTTTGACATGAGATGGAACCTTAAGATTTTGCATGAAAGGAGGACTAGCAGCCGCGTTGCACGGGAGAATGTAAAAAGTGTTCATATGTAGTAAAAACATTAGAAATCCGTCCGATTTCGTCATTTGTTAACGAATCGACTTAAAGCCAGATCGCCACATTGGCCGCTTTTCTCTCTGAGACGGTTACATTTATCGTCTGCAAAGCTATGTCGCGTGCTGCGGTATGCGGAGACACTAAAAGCACCATAGTAGAACACAGAAGAAGCTTCTAAGTTGAAGCAATAGCCAATAAGAAGTTGTACAATTGAAGTTTTAGTTGTCGATTATTCACTTTTTTCCCGGCTTTGGTGGCTTGGACTTGACCTAGGACCTTAAGATTTTGCATGAAAGGAGGACTAGCAGCCGCGTTGCATGGGAGAATGTGAAAAGTGTTCATATGTAGTAAAAACCTGAGAAATCAGTCCGTTTTCGTCATTTGTTATCGAACCGACTTAAAGTCAGATCGTCACATTGGCCTGTATTTCTCTCTGAGACGGTTACATTTATCGTCTGCAAAGCTATGTCGCGTGCTGCGGTTTGCGGAGACACTAAAAGCACCATAGTAGAACACAGAAGAAGCTTCTAAGTTGAAGTAATAGCCAGTAAGAAGTAGTACAACTCAAGTTTTAGTTATCGATTATTCACTTTTTGGCCATCTTTGGTGGATTGGACATGACCTAGGACCTTAAGATTTTGCATGAATGGGGGACTAGCAGCCGCGTTGCATGGGAGAATGTGAAAAGTGTTCATATGTAGTAAAAACCTGAGAAATCCGTCCGTTTTCGTCATTTGTTATCGAATCGACTTAAAGCCAGATCGTCACATTGGCCGCTTTTCTCTCCGAGACGGTTACATTTATCGTCTGCAAAGCTATGTCGCGTGCTGCGGTATGCGGAGACACTAAAAGCACTATAGTAGAACACAGAAGAAGCCTCTAAGTTGAGGCAATAGCCAGTAAGAAGTAGTACAATTCAAGTTTTAGTTGTCGATTATTCACTTATTAGCCGGCTTTGGTTGCTTGCACATGACCTAGGACCTTAAGATTTTGCATGAAAGGACGACTAGCAGCCGTGTTGCACGGGAGAATGTGAAAAGTGTTCATATGCAGTAAAAACCTGAGAAATCCGTCCGTTTTCGTCATTTGTTATCGAATCGACTTAAAGCCAGATCATCACATTGGCCGCTCTTCTCTCTGAAACGGTTACATTTATCGTCTGCAAAGCTATGTCACGTGCTGCGGTATGTGGAAACACTAAAAGCACCATAGTAGAACACAGAAGAAGCTTCTATGTTGAAGTAATAGCCAGTAAGAAGTATTACAATTCAAGTTTTTGTTGTCGATTACTCACTTTTTAGCCGGCTTTGGTGGCTTGGACTTGACCTAGGACCTTAAGATTTTGCATGAAAGGAGGACTAGCAGCAGCGTTGCATGGGAGAATGTGAAAAGTGTTCATATGTAGTAAAAACCTGAGAAATCTGTTATCGAATCGACTTAAAGCCAGATCGTCACATTGGCTGCTTTTCTCTCTGAAACGGTTACATTTATCGTCTGCAAAGCTATGTCGCGTGCTGCGGTTTGCGGAGACACTAAAAGCACCATAATAGAACACAGAAGCAGCTTCTATGTAGAAGTAATAGCCAGTAAGAAGTAGTACAATTCAAGTGTTAGTTATCGATTATTCACTTTTTAGCCGTCTTTGGTGGCTTGGTCATGACCTAGGACCTTAAGATTTTGCATGAAAGGAGGACTAGCAGCCGCGTTGCATGGGAGAATGTGAAAAGTGTTCATATGTAGTAAAAACCTGAGAAATCCGTCCGTTTTCGTCATTTGTTATCGAATTGACTTAAAGCCAGATCGTCACATTGGCCGCTTTTCTCTCTGATACGTTTACATTTATCGTCTGCAAAGCTATGTCGCGTGCTGCGGTATGCGGAAACACTAAAACCACCATAGTAGAACACAGAAGAAGCTTCTAAGTTGAAGTAATAGAAAGTAAGAAGTAGTAATTCAAGTTTTTGTTGTCGATTATTCACTTTTAGCCGGCTTTGGTGGTTTGGACATCACCTAGGACCTTAAGATTTTCCAAGAAAGGAGGACTAGCAGCCGCGTTGCCGGGAGAATGTGAAAAGTGTTCATATGTAGTAAAAACCTGAGAAATCCGTCCGTTTTCGTCATTTGTTATCGAATCGACTTAAAGCCAGATCGTCACATTGGCCGTTCCTCTCTCTGAAACGGTTACGTTTATCGTCTGCAAAGCTATGTCGCGTGTTGCGGTATGCCGAAACACTAAAAGCATTATAGTAGAACACAGAAGAAGCTTCTAATTTGAAGTAATAGAAAGTAGGAAGTAGTACAATTCAAGTTTTAGTTGTCGATTTTTCACTTTTTAGCCGGCTTTGGTGGCTTTGACGGAGATGGAACCTTAAGATTTTGCATGAAAGGAAATCTAGCAGCCGCGTTGCACGCGAGAATGTGAAAAGTGTTCATATGTAGTAAAAACCTGAGAAATCCGTCCGTTTTCGTCATTTGTTATCGGATCGACTTAAAGCCAGATCGTCACATTGGCCGTTCTTCTCTCTGAAACGGTTACATTTATCGTCTGCAAAGCTATGTCGCGTGCTGCGCTATTCCGAAACACTAAAAGCACCATAGTAGAACACAGAAGAAGCTTCTAAGTTGAAGTAGTAGCCAGTAAGAAGTAGTACAATTCAAGTTTTAGTTATCGATTATTCACTTTTTAGCCGGCTTTGGAGGCTTTGACATGAGATGGAACCCTAAGATTTTGCATGAAAGGAGGACTAGCAGCCGCGTTGCACGCGAGAATGTGAAAAGTGTTCATATGTAGTAAAAACCTGAGAAATCCGTCCGTTTTCGTCTTTTGTTATCGAATCGACTTAAAGCCAGATCGTCACATTGGAAGCTTTTCTCTCTGAGACGGTTACATTTATCGTCTGCAAAGCTATGTGCGTGCTGCGAGATGCGGAGACACTAAAAGCACCATAGTAGAACACAGAAGAAGCTTCTAAGTTGAAGGAATAGCCAGTAAGAAGTAGAACAATTCAAGTTTTAGTTGTCGATTATTCAGTTTTTGGCCGGCTTTGGTGGCTTGGACATGACCTAGGACCTTAAGATTTTGCAGGAAAGGAAGACTAGCAGCCGCGTTGCACGGGAGATTGTGAAATGTGTTCATATGTAGTAAAAATCTGAGAAATCCGTACGTTTTCGTCATTTGTTATCGAATCGTCTTAAAGCCAGATCGTCACATTGGCCGCTGTTCTCTCTGAAACGGTTACACTTATCGTCTGCAAAGCTATGTCGCGTGCTGCGGTATGCCGAAACACTAAATGCACCATAGTAGAACACAGAAGAAGCTTCTAAGTTGAAGTAATAACCAGTAAGAAGTAGTACAATTGAAGTTTTAGTTGTCGATTATTCACTTTTTAGCCGGCTTTGGTGGCTTGGACATGACCTAGGACCATAAGATTTTGCATGAAAGGAGGAATAGCAGCCGTGTTGCACGGGAGAATGTGAAATGTGTTCATATGTATTAAAAACCTGAGAAATCCGTTCGTTTTCGTCATTTGTTATCGAATCGACTTAAAGCCAGATCGTCACATTGGCCGCTCTTCTCTCTGAAACGGTTACACTTATCGTCTGCAAAGCTATGTCGCGTGCTGCGGTATGCGGAAACACTAAAAACACCATAGTACAACAAGAAGAAGCTTCTAAGTTGAAGTAATAGCCAGTAAGAAGTAGTACAATTGAAGTTTTAGTTGTCGATTATTTACTTTTTAGCCAGCTTTGATGGCTTGGACATGACCTAGGACCTTAAGATTTTGCATGAAAGGAGGACTAGCAGCCGCGTTGCACGGGAGAATGTGAAAAGTGTTCATATATAGTAAAAACCTGAGAAATCCGTCCGTTTTCGTCATTTGTTATCGAATCGACTTAAAGCCAGATCGTCTCATTGGCCGTTCTTCTTTCTGAAACGGTTACATTTTTCGTCTGCAAAGCTATGTCGCGTGCTGCGGTATGCCGAAACACTAAAAGCACCATAGTAGAACACAGAAGAAGCTTCTAAGTTGAAGTAGTAGCCAGTAAGAAGTAGTACAATTCAAGTTTTAGTTATCGATTATTCACTTTTTACCCGGCTTTGGTGGCTTTGACATGATATGGAACCCAAAGATTTTGCATGAAAGGAGGACTAGCAGCCGCGTTGCACGCGAGAATGTGAAAAGTGTTCACATGTAGTAAAAACCTGAGAAATCCGTCCGCTTTCGTCATTTGTTATCGAATCGACTTAAAGCCAGATCGTCACATTGGCCGCTCTTCTCTCTGAAACGGTTACATTTATCGTCTGCAAAGCCTTCTCGCGTGCTGCGGTATGCGGAGACACTAAAAGCACCATAGTAGAACACAGAAGAAGCTTCTAAGTTGAAGAAACAGCAAGTAAGAAGTAGTACAATTCAAGTTTTGGTTGTCGATTATTCACTTTATGCCGGCTTTGGTGGCTTGGACATGACCTAGGACCTTAAGATTTTGTATGAAAGGAGAACTAGCTGCGGCGTTGCACGGGAGAATGTGAAAAGTGTTCATATGTAGTAAAAACCTGAAAAAAACCGTACGTTTTCGTCAGTTGTTATCGAATCAACTTAAAGCCAGATCGTCACATTGGCCGCCCTTCTCTCTGAAACGGTTACACTTATCGTCTGCAAAGCTATGTCGCGTGCTGCGGTTTGCGGAGACACTAAAAGCACCATAGTAGAACACAGAAGAAGCTTCTAAGTTGAAGTAATAGCCAGTAAGAAGTAGTACAATTAAAGTTTTATTTGTCGATTATTCACTTTTTAGCCGGCTTTGGTGGCTTGGACATAACCTAGGACCTTAAGATTTTGCATGAAATTAGGACTTGCAGCCGCGTTGCACGGGAGAATGTGAAAAGTGTTCATATGTAGTAAAAACCTGAGAAATCCGTCCGTTTTCGTCTTTTGTTATCGAATCGACTTAAAGCCAGATCGTCACATTGGCCGCTCTTCTCTCTGAAACGGTTACACTTATCGTCTGCAAAGCTATGTCGCGTGCTGCGGTATGCGGAAACACTAAAAACACCATAGTACAACAAGAAGAAGCTTCTAAGTTGAAGTAATAGCCAGTAAGAAGTAGTACAATTGAAGTTTTAGTTGTCGATTATTTACTTTTTAGCCGGCTTTGATGGCTTGGACATGACCTAGGACCTTAAGATTTTGCATGAAAGGAGGACTAGCAGCCGCGTTGCACGGGAGAATGTGAAAAGTGTTCATATGTAGTACAAACCTGAGAAATCCGTCCGTTTTCGTCATTTGTTATCGAATCGACTTAAAGGCAGATCGTCACATTGGCTGCTTTTCTCTCTGAGAGGGTTACATTTATCGTCTGCAAAGCTATGTCGCGTGCTGCGGTATGCGGAGACACTAAAAGCACCACAGTAGAACGCAGAAGAAGCTTCTAAGTTGAAGTAATAGCCAGTAAGAAGTAGTACAATTAAAGTTTTAGTTGTCGATTATTCACTTTTTAGCCATCTTTGGTGGCTTGGACATGACCTAGGACCTTAAGATTTTGCATGAAAGGAGGACTAGCAGCCGCTTTGCACGGGAGAATGTGAAAAGTGTTCATATGCACTAAAAACCTGAAAAATCCGTCCGTTTTCGTCATTTGTTAACGAATCGACTTAAAGCCATATCGTCACATTGGCCGCTCTTCTCTCTGAAACGGTTACATTTATCGTCTGCAAAGCTATGTCGCGTGCTGCGTATGCGGAAACACTAAAAGCACCATAGTAGAACACATAAGAAGCTTCTAAGTTGAAGCAATATCCAGTAAGAAGTAGAACATTTCAAGTTTTGTTGTCGATTATTCAGTTATTGGCCGGCTTAGGTGGCTTGGACATGACCTAGGACCTTAAGATTTTGCATGAAAGGAGGACTAGCAGCCGCGTTGCACGGGAGAATGTGAAAAGTGTTCATACCTAGTAAAAACCTGAGAAATCCGTACGTTTTCGTCATTTGTTATCGAATCGCCTTAAAGCCATATCGTCACATTGACCACTCTTCTCTCTGAAACGGTTACACTTATCGTCTGCAAAGCTATGTCGCGTGCTGCGGTATGCGGAAACACTAAAAGCACCGTAGTACAACAAGAAGAAGCTTCTAAGTTAAAGTAATAGCCAGTAAGAAGTAGTACAATTCAAGTTTTAACTAACGATTATTCACTTTTTAACCGGCTTTGATGGCTTGGAAATGACCTAGGACCTTAAGATTTTGCATGAAAGGAGGACTAGCAGCCGCGTTGCACGGGAGAATGTGAAAAGTGTTCATATGTAGTACAAACCTGAGAAATCCGTCCGTTTTCGTCATTTGTTATCGAATCGACTTAAAGACAGATCGTCACATTGGCTGCTTTTCTCTCTGAGAGGGTTACATTTATCGTCTGCAAAGCTATGTCGCGTGCTGCGGTATGCGGAGACACTAAAAGCACCATAGTAGAACACAGAAGAAGCTTCTAAGTTGAAGTAATAGCCAGTAAGAAGTAGTACAATTCAAGTTTTAGTTGTCGATTATTCACTTTTGAGCCGGTTTTGGTGGCTTGGACATGACCTAGGACCTTAAGATTTTGCATGAAAGGAGGACTAGCAGCCGCGTTGCACGGGAGAATGTGAAAAGTGTTCATATGCAGTAAAAACCTGAGAAATCCGTCCGTATTCGTCATTTGTTAACGAATCGACTTAAAGCCACATCGTCACATTGGCCGCTCTTCTCTCTGAAACGGTTACATTTATCGTCTGCAAAGCTATGTGCGTGCTGCGGTATGCGGAAGCACTAAAAGCACCACAGTAGAACACAGAAGAAGCTTCTAAGTTGAAGGAATAGCCAGTAAGAAGTAGAACAATTCAAGTTTTAGTTGTCGATTATTCAGTTTTTGGCCGGCTTTGGTGGCTTGGACATGACCTAGGACCTTAAGATTTTGCAGGAAAGGAAGACTAGCAGCCGCGTTGCACGGGAGATTGTGAAATGTGTTCATATGTAGTAAAAATCTGAGAAATCCGTACGTTTTCGTCATTTGTTATCGAATCGTCTTAAAGCCAGATCGTCACATTGGCCGCTGTTCTCTCTGAAACGGTTACACTTATCGTCTGCAAAGCTATGTCGCGTGCTGCGGTATGCCGAAACACTAAATGCACCATAGTAGAACACAGAAGAAGCTTCTAAGTTGAAGTAATAACCAGTAAGAAGTAGTACAATTGAAGTTTTAGTTGTCGATTATTCACTTTTTAGCCGGCTTTGGTGGCTTGGACATGACCTAGGACCATAAGATTTTGCATGAAAGGAGGAATAGCAGCCGTGTTGCACGGGAGAATGTGAAATGTGTTCATATGTATTAAAAACCTGAGAAATCCGTTCGTTTTCGTCATTTGTTATCGAATCGACTTAAAGCCAGATCGTCACATTGGCCGCTCTTCTCTCTGAAACGGTTACACTTATCGTCTGCAAAGCTATGTCGCGTGCTGCGGTATGCGGAAACACTAAAAACACCATAGTACAACAAGAAGAAGCTTCTAAGTTGAAGTAATAGCCAGTAAGAAGTAGTACAATTGAAGTTTTAGTTGTCGATTATTTACTTTTTAGCCAGCTTTGATGGCTTGGACATGACCTAGGACCTTAAGATTTTGCATGAAAGGAGGACTAGCAGCCGCGTTGCACGGGAGAATGTGAAAAGTGTTCATATATAGTAAAAACCTGAGAAATCCGTCCGTTTTCGTCATTTGTTATCGAATCGACTTAAAGCCAGATCGTCTCATTGGCCGTTCTTCTTTCTGAAACGGTTACATTTTTCGTCTGCAAAGCTATGTCGCGTGCTGCGGTATGCCGAAACACTAAAAGCACCATAGTAGAACACAGAAGAAGCTTCTAAGTTGAAGTAGTAGCCAGTAAGAAGTAGTACAATTCAAGTTTTAGTTATCGATTATTCACTTTTTACCCGGCTTTGGTGGCTTTGACATGATATGGAACCCAAAGATTTTGCATGAAAGGAGGACTAGCAGCCGCGTTGCACGCGAGAATGTGAAAAGTGTTCACATGTAGTAAAAACCTGAGAAATCCGTCCGCTTTCGTCATTTGTTATCGAATCGACTTAAAGCCAGATCGTCACATTGGCCGCTCTTCTCTCTGAAACGGTTACATTTATCGTCTGCAAAGCCTTCTCGCGTGCTGCGGTATGCGGAGACACTAAAAGCACCATAGTAGAACACAGAAGAAGCTTCTAAGTTGAAGAAACAGCAAGTAAGAAGTAGTACAATTCAAGTTTTGGTTGTCGATTATTCACTTTATGCCGGCTTTGGTGGCTTGGACATGACCTAGGACCTTAAGATTTTGTATGAAAGGAGAACTAGCTGCGGCGTTGCACGGGAGAATGTGAAAAGTGTTCATATGTAGTAAAAACCTGAAAAAAACCGTACGTTTTCGTCAGTTGTTATCGAATCAACTTAAAGCCAGATCGTCACATTGGCCGCCCTTCTCTCTGAAACGGTTACACTTATCGTCTGCAAAGCTATGTCGCGTGCTGCGGTTTGCGGAGACACTAAAAGCACCATAGTAGAACACAGAAGAAGCTTCTAAGTTGAAGTAATAGCCAGTAAGAAGTAGTACAATTAAAGTTTTATTTGTCGATTATTCACTTTTTAGCCGGCTTTGGTGGCTTGGACATAACCTAGGACCTTAAGATTTTGCATGAAATTAGGACTTGCAGCCGCGTTGCACGGGAGAATGTGAAAAGTGTTCATATGTAGTAAAAACCTGAGAAATCCGTCCGTTTTCGTCTTTTGTTATCGAATCGACTTAAAGCCAGATCGTCACATTGGCCGCTCTTCTCTCTGAAACGGTTACACTTATCGTCTGCAAAGCTATGTCGCGTGCTGCGGTATGCGGAAACACTAAAAACACCATAGTACAACAAGAAGAAGCTTCTAAGTTGAAGTAATAGCCAGTAAGAAGTAGTACAATTGAAGTTTTAGTTGTCGATTATTTACTTTTTAGCCGGCTTTGATGGCTTGGACATGACCTAGGACCTTAAGATTTTGCATGAAAGGAGGACTAGCAGCCGCGTTGCACGGGAGAATGTGAAAAGTGTTCATATGTAGTACAAACCTGAGAAATCCGTCCGTTTTCGTCATTTGTTATCGAATCGACTTAAAGGCAGATCGTCACATTGGCTGCTTTTCTCTCTGAGAGGGTTACATTTATCGTCTGCAAAGCTATGTCGCGTGCTGCGGTATGCGGAGACACTAAAAGCACCACAGTAGAACGCAGAAGAAGCTTCTAAGTTGAAGTAATAGCCAGTAAGAAGTAGTACAATTAAAGTTTTAGTTGTCGATTATTCACTTTTTAGCCATCTTTGGTGGCTTGGACATGACCTAGGACCTTAAGATTTTGCATGAAAGGAGGACTAGCAGCCGCTTTGCACGGGAGAATGTGAAAAGTGTTCATATGCACTAAAAACCTGAAAAATCCGTCCGTTTTCGTCATTTGTTAACGAATCGACTTAAAGCCATATCGTCACATTGGCCGCTCTTCTCTCTGAAACGGTTACATTTATCGTCTGCAAAGCTATGTCGCGTGCTGCGTATGCGGAAACACTAAAAGCACCATAGTAGAACACATAAGAAGCTTCTAAGTTGAAGCAATATCCAGTAAGAAGTAGAACATTTCAAGTTTTGTTGTCGATTATTCAGTTATTGGCCGGCTTAGGTGGCTTGGACATGACCTAGGACCTTAAGATTTTGCATGAAAGGAGGACTAGCAGCCGCGTTGCACGGGAGAATGTGAAAAGTGTTCATACCTAGTAAAAACCTGAGAAATCCGTACGTTTTCGTCATTTGTTATCGAATCGCCTTAAAGCCATATCGTCACATTGACCACTCTTCTCTCTGAAACGGTTACACTTATCGTCTGCAAAGCTATGTCGCGTGCTGCGGTATGCGGAAACACTAAAAGCACCGTAGTACAACAAGAAGAAGCTTCTAAGTTAAAGTAATAGCCAGTAAGAAGTAGTACAATTCAAGTTTTAACTAACGATTATTCACTTTTTAACCGGCTTTGATGGCTTGGAAATGACCTAGGACCTTAAGATTTTGCATGAAAGGAGGACTAGCAGCCGCGTTGCACGGGAGAATGTGAAAAGTGTTCATATGTAGTACAAACCTGAGAAATCCGTCCGTTTTCGTCATTTGTTATCGAATCGACTTAAAGACAGATCGTCACATTGGCTGCTTTTCTCTCTGAGAGGGTTACATTTATCGTCTGCAAAGCTATGTCGCGTGCTGCGGTATGCGGAGACACTAAAAGCACCATAGTAGAACACAGAAGAAGCTTCTAAGTTGAAGTAATAGCCAGTAAGAAGTAGTACAATTCAAGTTTTAGTTGTCGATTATTCACTTTTGAGCCGGTTTTGGTGGCTTGGACATGACCTAGGACCTTAAGATTTTGCATGAAAGGAGGACTAGCAGCCGCGTTGCACGGGAGAATGTGAAAAGTGTTCATATGCAGTAAAAACCTGAGAAATCCGTCCGTATTCGTCATTTGTTAACGAATCGACTTAAAGCCACATCGTCACATTGGCCGCTCTTCTCTCTGAAACGGTTACATTTATCGTCTGCAAAGCTATGTGCGTGCTGCGGTATGCGGAAGCACTAAAAGCACCACAGTAGAACACAGAAGAAGCTTCTAAGTTGAAGAAACAGCTAGTAAGAAGTAGTACAATTCAAGTTTTAGTTGTCGATTATTCACTTTACAGCCGGCTTTGGTGGCTTGGACATGACCTAGGACCTTAAGATTTTGCATGAAAGGAGCAATTGCAGCCGCGTTGCACGGGAGAATGTGAAAAGTGTTCATATGTAGTAAAAACATTAGAAATCCGTCCGTTTTCGTCATTTGTTATCGAATCGACTTAAAGCCAGATCGTCACATTGGCCGTTCTTCTCTCTTAAACGGTTACATTTATCGTCTGCAAAGCTATGTCGCGTGCTGCGGTATGCGGAGACACTAAAAGCACCATAGTAGAACACAGAAGAAGCTTCTAAGTTGAAGTAATAGTCAGTAAGATGTACTACAATTCAAGTTTTAGTTATCGATTATTCACTTTTTAGCCGGCTTTGGTGGCTTAGACATGCCCTAGGACCTTAAGATTTTGCATGAAAGGAGGTCTAGTAGCCGCGTTGCATGGGAGAATGTGAAAAGTGTTCATATGTAGTAAAAACCTGAGAAATCCGTCCGTTTTCGTCATATGTTATCGAATCGACTTAAAGCCATATCGTCACATTGGCCGCTCTTCTCTCTGAAACCGTTACACTTATCGTCTGCAAAGCTATGTCGCGTGCTGCGGTATGCGGAAACACTAAAAGCACCATAGTACAACAAGAAGAAGCTTCTAAGTTAAAGTAATAGCCAGTAAGAAGTAGTACAATTCAAGTTTTAACTAACGATTATTCACTTTTTAACCGGCTATGATGGCTTGGAAATGACGTAGGACCTTAAGATTTTGCATGAAAGGAGGACTAGCAGCCACGTTGCACGGGAGAATGTGAAAAGTGTTCATATGCAGTAAAAACCTGAGAAATCCGTCCGTTTTCGTCATTTGTTAACGAATCGACTTAAAGCCACATCGTCACATTGGCCGCTCTTCTCTCTGAAACGGTTACATTTATCGTCTGCAAAGCTATGTGCGTGCTGCGGTATGCGGAAGCACTAAAAGCACCACAGTAGAACACAGAAGAAGCTTCTAAGTTGAAGAAACAGCTAGTAAGAAGTAGTACAATTCAAGTTTTAGTTGTCGATTATTCACTTTATAGCCGGCTTTGGTGGCTTGGACATGACCTAGGACCTTAAGATTTTGCATCAAAGGAGGAATTGCAGCCGCGTTGCACGGGAGAATGTGAAAAGTGTTCATATGTAGTAAAAACCTGAGAAATCCGTACGTTTTCGTCATTTGTTATCGAATCGACTTAAAGCCATATCGTCACATTGGCCGCTCTTCTCTCTGAAACCGTTACACTTATCGTCTGCAAAGCTATGTCGCGTGCTGCGGTATGCGGAAACACTAAAAGCACCATAGTACAACAAGAAGAAGCTTCTAAGTTAAAGTAATAGCCAGTAAGAAGTAGTACAATTCAAGTTTTAACTAACGATTACTCACTTTTTAACCGGCTTTGATGGCTTGGAAATGACCTAGGACCTTAAGATTTTGCATGAAAGGAGGACTAGCAGCCGCGTTGCACGGGAGAATGTGAAAAGTGTTCATATGCAGTAAAAACCTGAGAAATCCGTCCGTTTGCGTCATTTGTTAACGAATCGACTTAAAGCCACATCGTCACATTGGCCGCTCTTCTCTCTGAAACGGTTACATTTATCGTCTGCAAAGCTATGTGCGTGCTGCGGTATGCGGAAGCACTAAAAGCACCATAGTAGAACACAAAAGAAACTTTTAAGTTGAAGTAATAGTCAGTAAGAAGTAGTACAATTCAAGTTTTAGTTATCGATTATTCACTTTTTAGCCGGCTTTGGTGGCTTAGACATGCCCTAGTACCTTAAGATTTTGCATGAAAGGAGGTCTAGTAGCCGCGTTGCATGGGAGAATGTGAAAAGTGTTCATATGTAGTAAAAACCTGAGAAATCCGTCCGTTTTCGTCATTTGTTATCGAATCGACTTAAAGAAAGAGCGTCACATTGGCCGCTCCTCTCTCTGAAACGGTTACATTTATCGTCTGCAAAGCTATGTGCGTGCTGCGGTATGCGGAAGCACTAAAAGCACCATAGTAGAACACAGAAGAAGCTTATAAGTTGAAGTAATAGCCAGTAAGAAGTAGTACAATTCAAGTTTTAATTATCGATTATTCACTTTTTAGCCGGCTTTGGTGGCTTGGATATGACCTAGGACCTTAAGATTTTGCATGAAAGGAGGACTAGCAGCCGCGTTGCACGGGAGAATGTGAAAAGTGTTAATATGCACTAAAAACCTGAAAAATCCGTTTTCGTCATTTGTTAACGAATCGACTTAAAGCCAGATCGTCACATTGGCCGCTCTTCTCTCTGAAACGGTTACATTTATCGTCTGCAAAGCAAAGTCGCGTGCTGCGGTATGCGGAAACACTAAAAGCACCATAGTAGAACACATAAGAAGCTTCTAAGTTGAAGCTATATCCAGTAAGAAGTAGAACAATTCAAGTTTTGTTGTCGATTATTCAGTTTTTGGCCGGCTTTGGTGGCTTGGACATGACCTAGGACCTTAAGATTTTGCATGAAAGGAGGACTGGCAGCCGCGTTGCACGGGAGAATGTGAAAAGTGTTCATATCTAGTAAAAACCTGAGAAATCCGTCCGTTTTCGTCATTTGTTATCGAGTCGACTTAAAGCCATATCGTCACATTGGCCGCTCTTCTCTCTGAAACAGTTACACTTATCGTCTGCAAAGCTATGTCGCGTGCTGCGGTATGCGGAAACACTAAAAGCACCATAGTACAACAAGAAGAAGCTTCTAAGTTAAAGTAATAGCCAGTAAGAAGTAGTACAATTCAAGTTTTAACTAACGATTATTCACTTTTTAACCGGCTATGATGGCTTGGAAATGACCTAGGACCTTAAGATTTTGCATGAAAGGAGGACTAGCAGCCGCGTTGCACGGGAGAATGTGAAAAGTGTTCATATGCAGTAAAAACCTGAGAAATCCGTCCGTTTTCGTCATTTGTTAACGAATCGACTTAAAGCTACATCGTCACATTGGCCGCTCTTCTCTCTGAAACGGTTACATTTATCGTCTGCAAAGCTATGTGCGTGCTGCGGTATGCGGAAGCACTAAAAGCACCACAGTAGAACACAGAAGAAGCTTCTAAGTTGAAGAAACAGCTAGTAAGAAGTAGTACAATTCAAGTTTTAGTTGTCGATTATTCACCTTATAGCCGGCTTTGGTGGCTTGGACATGACCTAGGACCTTAAGATTTTGCATGAAAGGAGGACTAGCAGCCGCGTTGCACGGGAGAATGTGAAAAGTGTTCATATGCACTAAAAACCTGAAAAATCCGTCCGTTTTCGTCATTTGTTAACGAATCGACTTAAAGCCAGATCGTCACATTGGCCGCTCTTCTCCCTGAAACGGTTACATTTATCGTCTGCAAAGCAATGTCGCGTGCTGCGGTATGCGGAAAAACTAAAAGCACCATAGTAGAACACATAAGAAGCTTCTAAGTTGAAGCAATATCCAGTAAGAAGTAGAACAATTCAAGTTTTGTTGTCGATTATTCAGTTTTTGGCCGGCTTTGGTGGCTTGGACATGACCTAGGACCTTAAGATTTTGCATGAAAGGAGGACTAGCAGCCGCGTTGCACGGGAGAATGTGAAAAGTGTTCATATCTAGTAAAAACCTGAGAAATCCGTACGTTTTCGTCATTTGTTATCGAATCGACTTAGAGCCATATCGTCACATTGCCCGCTCTTCTCTCTGAAACCGTTACCCTTATCGTCTGCAAAGCTATGTCGCGTGCTGCGGTATGCGGAAACACTAAAAGCACCATAGTACAACAAGAAGGAGCTTCTAAGTTAAAGTAATAGCCAGTAAGAAGTAGTACAATTCAAGTTTTAGCTATCGATTATTCACTTTTTAGCCGGCTTTGGTGGCTTAGACATGACCTAGGACCTTAAGATTTTGCATGAAAAAAGGTCTAGTAGCCGCGTTGCATGGGAGAATGTGAAAAGTGTTCATATGTAGTAAAAACCAGAGAAATCCGTCCGTTTTCGTCATTTGTTATCGAATCGACTTAAAGAAAGAGCGTCACATTGGCCGCTTTTCTCTTTGAGACGGTTACATTTATCGTCTGCAAAGCTATGTCGCGTGCTGCAGCATGCGGAAACACTAAAAGCACCATAGTAGAACACAGAAGAAGCTTCTAAGTTGAAGTAATAGCCAGTAAGAAGTAGTACAATTCAAGTTTTAGTTGTCGATTATTCACTTTTTAGTCGGCTTTGGTGGCTTGCACATGACCTAGGACCATACGATTTTGCATGAAAGGAGGACTAGCAGCCGCGTTGCACGGGAGAATGTGAAAAGTGTTCATATGTAGTAAAAACCTCAGAAATCCGTCCGTTTTCGTCATTTGTTATCGAATCGACTTAAAGCCAGATCGTCACATTGGCCGCTTTTCTCTCTGAGACGGTTACATTTATCGTCTGCAAATCTATGTCGCGTGCTGCGGTATGCGGAGACACAAAAAGAACCATAGTAGAACACAGAAGAAGCTTCTAAGTTGAAGCAATAGCCAGTAAGAAGTAGTACAATTCAAGTTTTAGTTGTCGATTATTCACTTTTTAGCCGGCTTTGGTGGGTTGGAGATCACCTAGGACGTTAAAATTTTGCACGAAAGGTGGACTGGCAGCCGCGTTGCACGGGAGAATGTGAAAAGTGTTCATATGTAGTAAAAACCTGAGAAATCCGTCCGTTTTCGTCACTTGTTATCGAATCGACTTAAAGCCAGATCGTCACATTGGCCGCTTTTCTCTCTGAGACGGTTACATTTATCGTCTGCAAAGCTATGTCGCGTGCTGCGGTATGCGGAGACACTAAAAGCACCATAGTAGAACACAGAAGAAGCTTCTAAGTTGAAGCAATAGCCATAAGGAGAAGTACAATTCAAGTTTTGGTTATCGATTATTGATATTTAGCCGGCTTTGGTGGCTTCGACATGACCTAGGACCTCAAGATTTTGCATGAAAGGAAGACTAGCCGCCGCGTTGCACGGGAGAAAGTGAAAAGTGTTCCTATGAAGTAAAAACCTGAGAAATCCGTCCGTTTTCTTCATTTGTTAACGAATCGATTTAAAGTCAGATCGTCACATTGGCCGCTCTTCTCTCTGAAACGGTTACATTTATCGTCTGCAAAGCTATGTCGCGTGCTGCGGTATGCGGAAACACTAAAAGCACCATAGTAGAACACAGAAGACGCCTCTAAGTTGAAGTAATAGCCAGTAAGAAGTAGTACAATTCAAGTTTTAGTTGTCGATTATTCACTTTTTAGCCGGCTTTGGTGGCTTTGACATGCCCTAGGACCTTAAGATTTTGCATGAAAGGAGGACTAGCAGCTGCGTTGCACGGGAGAATGTGAAAAGTGTTCATATGTAGTAAAAACATGAGAAATCCGTCCGGCTTCGTCTTTGTTATCGAATCGACTTGAAGCCAGATCGTCACATTGGCAGCTTTTCTCTCTGAGACGGTTACATTTATCGTCTGCAATGCTATGTCGCGTGCTGCGGTATGCGGAGACACTAAAAGCACAATAGTAGAACACAGAGGAAGCTTCTAAGTTGAAGTAAAAGCCAGTAAGAAGTAGTACAATTGAAGTTTTTATACGTCGATTGTTCACTTTTTAGCCGGCTTTGGTGGCTATGACATGACCTAGGACCATAAGATTTTGCATGAAAGGAGGACTAGCAGACGCGTTGCACGGGAGAATGTGAAAAGTGTTCATATGTAGTAAAAACCTGAGAAATCCGTCCGTTTTCGTCATTTGTTATCGAATCGACTTAAAGCCAGATCGTCACATTGGCCGCTTTTCTCTCTGAGACGGTTACATTTATCGTCTGCAAAGCTATGTCGCGTGCTGCGGTATGCGGAGACACTAAAAGCACCATAGTAGAACACAGAAGAAGCTTCTAAGTTGAAGCAATATCCAGTAAGAAGTAGAACAATTCAAGTTTTGTTGTCGATTATTCAGTTTTTGGCCGGCTTTGGTGGCTTGGACATGACCTAGGACCTTAAGATTTTACATGAAAGGAGGACTAGCAGCCGCGTTGCACGGGAGAATGTGAAAAGTGTTCATATCTAGTAAAAACCTGAGAAATCAGTCCGTTTTCGTCATTTGTTATCGAATCGACTTACAGCCAGATCGTCACATTGGCCGCTCTTCTCTCTGAAACCGTTACACTTATCGTCTGCAAAGCTATGTCGCGTGCTGCGGTATGCGGAAACACTAAAAGCACCATAGTACAACAAGAAGAAGCTTCTAAGTTAAAGTAATAGCCAGTAAGAAGTAGTACAATTCAAGTTTTAACTAACGATTATTCACTTTTTAACCGGCTATGATGGCTTGGAAATGACGTAGGACCTTAAGATTTTGCATGAAAGGAGGAATTGCAGCCGCGTTGCACGGGAGAATGTGAAAAGTGTTCATATGTAGTAAAAGCCTGAGAAATCCGTCCGTTTTCGTCATTTGTTATCGAATCGACTTAAAGAAAGAGCGTCACATTGGCCGCTTTTCTCTCTGAGACTGTTACATTTATCGTCTGCAAAGCTATGTCGCGTGCTGCGGTATGAAGAGACATTAAAAGCACCATAGTAGAACACAGAAGAAGCTTATAAGTTGAAATAATAGCCAGTAAGAAGTAGTACAATTCAAGTTTTAGTTGTCGATTATTCACTTTTTAGCCGGCTTTGGTGGCTTTGACATGCCCTAGGTCCTTAAGATTTTGCATGAAAGGAGGACTAGCAGCTGCGTTGCACGGGAGAATGTGAAAAGTGTTCATATGTAGTAAAAACATGAGAAATCCGTCCGGCTTCGTCTTTGTTATCGAATCGACTTGAAGCCAGATCGTCACATTGGCAGCTTTTCTCTCTGAGACGGTTACATTTATCGTCTGCAATGCTATGTCGCGTACTGCGGTATGCGGAGACACTAAAAGCACCATAGTAGAACACAGAGGAAGCTTCTAAGTTGAAGTAAAAGCCAGTAAGAAGTAGTACAATTGAAGTTTTTATATGTCGATTGTTCACTTTTTAGCCGGCTTTGGTGGCTATGACATGACCTAGGAACATAAGATTTTGCATGAAAGGAGGACTAGCAGACGCGTTGCACGGGAGAATGTGAAAAGTGTTCATATGTAGTAAAAACCTGAGAAATCCGTCCGTTTTCGTCATTTGTTATCGAATCGACTTAAAGCCAGATCGTCATATTGGCCGCTTTTCTCTCTGAGACGGTTACATTTATCGTCTGCAAAGCTATGTCGCGTGCTGCGGTATGCGGAGACACTAAAAGCACCATAGTAGAACACATTAGAAGCTTCTAAGTTGAAGCAATATCCAGTAAGAAGTAGAACAATTCAAGTTTTGTTGTCGATTATTCAGTTTTTGGCCGGCTTTCGTGGCTTGGAAATGACCTAGGACCTTAAGATTTTGCATGAAAGGAGGAATAGCAGCCGCGTTGCACGGGAGAATGTGAAAAGTGTTCATATCTAGTAAAAACCTGAGAAATCCGTACGTTTTCGTCATTTGTTATCGAATCGACTTAAAGCCAGATCGTCACATTGGCCGCTCTTCTCTCTGAAACGGTTACATTTATCGTCTGCAAAGCAATGTCGCGTGCTGCGGTATGCGGAAAAACTAAAAGCACCATAGTAGAACACATAAGAAGCTTCTAAGTTGAAGCAATATCCAGTAAGAAGTAGAACAATTCAAGTTTTGTTGTCGATTATTCAGTTTTTGGCCGGCTTTGGTGGCTTGGACATGACCTAGGACCTTAAGATTTTGCATGAAAGGAGGACTAGCAGCCGCGTTGCACGGGAGAATGTGAAAAGTGTTCATATCTAGTAAAAACCTGAGAAATCCGTACGTTTTCGTCATTTGTTATCGAATCGACTTAGAGCCATATCGTCACATTGGCCGCTCTTCTCTCTGAAACCGTTACCCTTATCGTCTGCAAAGCTATGTCGCGTGCTGCGGTATGCGGAAACACTAAAAGCACCATAGTACAACAAGAAGAAGCTTCTAAGTTAAAGTAATAGCCAGTAAGAAGTAGTACAATTCAAGTGTTAGTTATCGATTATTCACTTTTTAGCCGGCTTTGGTGGCTTAGACAAGACCTAGGACCTTAAGATTTTGCATGAAAAAAGGTCTAGTAGCCGCGTTGCATGGGAGAATGTGAAAAGTGTTCATATGTAGTAAAAACCTGAGAAATCCGTCCGTTTTCGGCATTTGTTATCGAATCGACTTAAAGAAAGAGCGTCACATTGGCCGCTTTTCTCTTTGAGACGGTTACATTTATCGTCTGCAAAGCTATGTCGCGTGCTGCGGTATGCGGAGACACTAAAAGCACCATAGTAGAACACAGAAGGAGCTTCTAAGTTGAAGTAATAGCCAGTAAGAAGTAGTACAATTCAAGTTTTAGTTGTCGATTGTTCACCTTTTAGCCGGATTTGGTGTCTATGACATGAACTAGGACCTTAAGATTTTGCATGAAAGGAGGACTAGCAGCCGCGTTGCATGGGAGAATGTGAAATGTGTTCATATGTAGTAAAAACCTGAGAAATCCGTCCATTTTCGTCATTTGTTATCGAATCGACTTAAAGCCAGATCGTCACATTGGCCGCTTTTCTCTTTGAGACGGTTACATTTATCGTCTGCAAATCTATGTCGCGTGCTGCGGTATGCGGAGACACAAAAAGAACCATAGTAGAACACAGAAGAAGCTTCTAAGTTGAAGCAATAGCCAGTAAGAAGTAGTACAATTCAAGTTTTAGTTGTCGATTATTCACTTTTTAGCCGGCTTTGGTGGGTTGGAGATCACCTAGGACGTTAAAATTTTGCACGAAAGGTGGACTGGCAGCCGCGTTGCACGGGAGAATGTGAAAAGTGTTCATATGTAGTAAAAACCTGAGAAATCCGTCCGTTTTCGTCACTTGTTATCGAATCGACTTAAAGCCAGAGCGTCACATTGGCCGCTTTTCTCTCTGAGACGGTTACATTTATCGTCTGCAAAGCTATGTCGCGTGCTGCGGTATGCGGAGACACTAAAAGCACCATAGTAGAACACATAAGAAGCTTCTAAGTTGAAGCAATATCCAGTAAGAAGTAGAACAATTCAAGTTTTGTTGTCGATTATTCAGTTTTTGGCCGGCTTTCGTGGCTTGGAAATGACCTAGGACCTTAAGATTTTGCATGAAAGGAGGACTAGCAGCCGCGTTGCACGGGAGAATGTGAAAAGTGTTCATATCTAGTAAAAACCTGAGAAATCCGTACGTTTTCGTCATTTGTTATCGAATCGACTTAAAGCCAGATCGTCACATTGGCCGCTCTTCTCTCTGAAACGGTTACATTTATCGTCTGCAAAGCAATGTCGCGTGCTGCGGTATGCGGAAAAACTAAAAGCACCATAGTAGAACACATAAGAAGCTTCTAAGTTGAAGCAATATACAGTAAGAAGTAGAACAATTCAAGTTTTGTTGTCGATTATTCAGTTTTTGGCCGGCTTTGGTGGCTTGGACATGACCTAGGACCTTAAGATTTTGCATGAAAGGAGGACTAGCAGCCGCGTTGCACGGGAGAATGTGAAAAGTGTTCATATCTAGTAAAAACCTGAGAAATCCGTACGTTTTCGTCATTTGTTATCGAATCGACTTAGAGCCATATCGTCACATTGGCCGCTCTTCTCTCTGAAACCGTTACCCTTATCGTCTGCAAAGCTATGTCGCGTGCTGCGGTATGCGGAAACACTAAAAGCACCATAGTACAACAAGAAGAAGCTTCTAAGTTAAAGTAATAGCCAGTAAGAAGTAGTACAATTCAAGTGTTAGTTATCGATTATTCACTTTTTAGCCGGCTTTGGTGGCTTAGACATGACCTAGGACCTTAAGATTTTGCATGAAAAAAGGTCTAGTAGCCGCGTTGCATGGGAGAATGTGAAAAGTGTTCATATGTAGTAAAAACCTGAGAAATCCGTCCGTTTTCGTCATTTGTTATCGAATCGACTTAAAGAAAGAGCGTCACATTGGCCGCTTTTCTCTTTGAGACGGTTACATTTATCGTCTGCAAAGCTATGTCGCGTGCTGCGGTATGCGGAGACACTAAAAGCACCATAGTAGAACACAGAAGGAGCTTCTAAGTTGAAGTAATAGCCAGTAAGAAGTAGTACAATTCAAGTTTTAGTTGTCGATTGTTCACCTTTTAGCCGGCTTTGGTGGCTTCGACATGACCTAGGACCTCAAGATTTTGCATGAAAGGAAGACTAGCCGCCGCGTTGCACGGGAGAAAGTGAAAAGTGTTCCTATGAAGTAAAAACCTGAGAAATCCGTCCGTTTTCTTCATTTGTTAACGAATCGATTTAAAGTCAGATCGTCACATTGGCCGCTCTTCTCTCTGAAACGGTTACATTTATCGTCTGCAAAGCTATGTGCGTGCTGCGGTATGCGGAAACACTAAAAGCACCATAGTACAACAAGAAGAAGCTTCTAAGTTAAAGTAATAGCCAGTAAGAAGTAGTACAATTCAAGTTTTAGCTATCGATTATTCACTTTTTAGCCGGCTTTGGTGGCTTAGACATGACCTAGGACCTTAAGATTTTGCATGAAAAAAGGTCTAGTAGCCGCGTTGCATGGGAGAATGTGAAAAGTGTTCATATGTAGTAAAAACCTGAGAAATCCGTCCGTTTTCGTCATTTGTTATCGAATCGACTTAAAGAAAGAGCGTCACATTGGCCGCTTTTCTCTTTGAGACGGTTACATTTATCGTCTGCAAAGCTATGTCGCGTGCTGCAGCATGCGGAAACACTAAAAGCACCATAGTAGAACACAGAAGAAGCTTCTAAGTTGAAGTAATAGCCAGTAAGAAGTAGTACAATTCAAGTTTTAGTTGTCGATTATTCACTTTTTAGTCGGCTTTGGTGGCTTGCACATGACCTAGGACCATACGATTTTGCATGAAAGGAGGACTAGCAGCCGCGTTGCACGGGAGAATGTGAAAAGTGTTCATATGTAGTAAAAACCTCAGAAATCCGTCCGTTTTCGTCATTTGTTATCGAATCGACTTAAAGCCAGATCGTCACATTGGCCGCTTTTCTCTCTGAGACGGTTACATTTATCGTCTGCAAATCTATGTCGCGTGCTGCGGTATGCGGAGACACAAAAAGAACCATAGTAGAACACAGAAGAAGCTTCTAAGTTGAAGCAATAGCCAGTAAGAAGTAGTACAATTCAAGTTTTAGTTGTCGATTATTCACTTTTTAGCCGGCTTTGGTGGGTTGGAGATCACCTAGGACGTTAAAATTTTGCACGAAAGGTGGACTGGCAGCCGCGTTGCACGGGAGAATGTGAAAAGTGTTCATATGTAGTAAAAACCTGAGAAATCCGTCCGTTTTCGTCACTTGTTATCGAATCGACTTAAAGCCAGATCGTCACATTGGCCGCTTTTCTCTCTGAGACGGTTACATTTATCGTCTGCAAAGCTATGTCGCGTGCTGCGGTATGCGGAGACACTAAAAGCACCATAGTAGAACACAGGAGAAGCTTCTAAGTTGAAGCAATAGCCATAAGGAGAAGTACAATTCAAGTTTTGGTTATCGATTATTGATATTTAGCCGGCTTTGGTGGCTTCGACATGACCTAGGACCTCAAGATTTTGCATGAAAGGAAGACTAGCCGCCGCGTTGCACGGGAGAAAGTGAAAAGTGTTCCTATGAAGTAAAAACCTGAGAAATCCGTCCGTTTTCTTCATTTGTTAACGAATCGATTTAAAGTCAGATCGTCACATTGGCCGCTCTTCTCTCTGAAACGGTTACATTTATCGTCTGCAAAGCTATGTCGCGTGCTGCGGTATGCGGAAACACTAAAAGCACCATAGTAGAACACAGAAGAAGCCTCTAAGTTGAAGTAATAGCCAGTAAGAAGTAGTACAATTCAAGTTTTAGTTGTCGATTATTCACTTTTTAGCCGGCTTTGGTGGCTTTGACATGCCCTAGGACCTTAAGATTTTGCATGAAAGGAGGACTAGCAGCTGCGTTGCACGGGAGAATGTGAAAAGTGTTCATATGTAGTAAAAACATGAGAAATCCGTCCGGCTTCGTCTTTGTTATCGAATCGACTTGAAGCCAGATCGTCACATTGGCAGCTTTTCTCTCTGAGACGGTTACATTTATCGTCTGCAATGCTATGTCGCGTGCTGCGGTATGCGGAGACACTAAAAGCACAATAGTAGAACACAGAGGAAGCTTCTAAGTTGAAGTAAAAGCCAGTAAGAAGTAGTACAATTGAAGTTTTTATACGTCGATTGTTCACTTTTTAGCCGGCTTTGGTGGCTATGACATGACCTAGGACCATAAGATTTTGCATGAAAGGAGGACTAGCAGACGCGTTGCACGGGAGAATGTGAAAAGTGTTCATATGTAGTAAAAACCTGAGAAATCCGTCCGTTTTCGTCATTTGTTATCGAATCGACTTAAAGCCAGATCGTCACATTGGCCGCTTTTCTCTCTGAGACGGTTACATTTATCGTCTGCAAAGCTATGTCGCGTGCTGCGGTATGCGGAGACACTAAAAGCACCATAGTAGAACACAGAAGAAGCTTCTAAGTTGAAGCAATATCCAGTAAGAAGTAGAACAATTCAAGTTTTGTTGTCGATTATTCAGTTTTTGGCCGGCTTTGGTGGCTTGGACATGACCTAGGACCTTAAGATTTTGCATGAAAGGAGGACTAGCAGCCGCGTTGCACGGGAGAATGTGAAAAGTGTTCATATCTAGTAAAAACCTGAGAAATCAGTCCGTTTTCGTCATTTGTTATCGAATCGACTTACAGCCAGATCGTCACATTGGCCGCTCTTCTCTCTGAAACCGTTACACTTATCGTCTGCAAAGCTATGTCGCGTGCTGCGGTATGCGGAAACACTAAAAGCACCATAGTACAACAAGAAGAAGCTTCAAAGTTAAAGTAATAGCCAGTAAGAAGTAGTACAATTCAAGTTTTAACTAACGATTATTCACTTTTTAACCGGCTATGATGGCTTGGAAATGACGTAGGACCTTAAGATTTTGCATGAAAGGAGGAATTGCAGCCGCGTTGCACGGGAGAATGTGAAAAGTGTTCATATGTAGTAAAAACCTGAGAAATCCGTCCGTTTTCGTCATTTGTTATCGAATCGACTTAAAGAAAGAGCGTCACATTGGCCGCTTTTCTCTCTGAGACTGTTACATTTATCGTCTGCAAAGCTATGTCGCGTGCTGCGGTATGAAGAGACATTAAAAGCACCATAGTAGAACACAGAAGAAGCTTATAAGTTGAAATAATAGCCAGTAAGAAGTAGTACAATTCAAGTTTTAGTTGTCGATTATTCACTTTTTAGCCGGCTTTGGTGGCTTTGACATGCCCTAGGTCCTTAAGATTTTGCATGAAAGGAGGACTAGCAGCTGCGTTGCACGGGAGAATGTGAAAAGTGTTCATATGTAGTAAAAACATGAGAAATCCGTCCGGCTTCGTCTTTGTTATCGAATCGACTTGAAGCCAGATCGTCACATTGGCAGCTTTTCTCTCTGAGACGGTTACATTTATCGTCTGCAATGCTATGTCGCGTACTGCGGTATGCGGAGACACTAAAAGCACCATAGTAGAACACAGAGGAAGCTTCTAAGTTGAAGTAAAAGCCAGTAAGAAGTAGTACAATTGAAGTTTTTATATGTCGATTGTTCACTTTTTAGCCGGCTTTGGTGGCTATGACATGACCTAGGACCATAAGATTTTGCATGAAAGGAGGACTAGCAGACGCGTTGCACGGGAGAATGTGAAAAGTGTTCATATGTAGTAAAAACCTGAGAAATCCGTCCGTTTTCGTCATTTGTTATCGAATCGACTTAAAGCCAGATCGTCATATTGGCCGCTTTTCTCTCTGAGACGGTTACATTTATCGTCTGCAAAGCTATGTCGCGTGCTGCGGTATGCGGAGACACTAAAAGCACCATAGTAGAACACATAAGAAGCTTCTAAGTTGAAGCAATATCCAGTAAGAAGTAGAACAATTCAAGTTTTGTTGTCGATTATTCAGTTTTTGGCCGGCTTTCGTGGCTTGGAAATGACCTAGGACCTTAAGATTTTGCATGAAAGGAGGACTAGCAGCCGCGTTGCACGGGAGAATGTGAAAAGTGTTCATATCTAGTAAAAACCTGAGAAATCCGTACGTTTTCGTCATTTGTTATCGAATCGACTTAAAGCCAGATCGTCACATTGGCCGCTCTTCTCTCTGAAACGGTTACATTTATCGTCTGCAAAGCAATGTCGCGTGCTGCGGTATGCGGAAAAACTAAAAGCACCATAGTAGAACACATAAGAAGCTTCTAAGTTGAAGCAATATCCAGTAAGAAGTAGAACAATTCAAGTTTTGTTGTCGATTATTCAGTTTTTGGCCGGCTTTGGTGGCTTGGACATGACCTAGGACCTTAAGATTTTGCATGAAAGGAGGACTAGCAGCCGCGTTGCACGGGAGAATGTGAAAAGTGTTCATATCTAGTAAAAACCTGAGAAATCCGTACGTTTTCGTCATTTGTTATCGAATCGACTTAGAGCCATATCGTCACATTGGCCGCTCTTCTCTCTGAAACCGTTACCCTTATCGTCTGCAAAGCTATGTCGCGTGCTGCGGTATGCGGAAACACTAAAAGCACCATAGTACAACAAGAAGAAGCTTCTAAGTTAAAGTAATAGCCAGTAAGGAGTAGTACAATTCAAGTGTTAGTTATCGATTATTCACTTTTTAGCCGGCTTTGGTGGCTTAGACATGACCTAGGACCTTAAGATTTTGCATGAAAAAAGGTCTAGTAGCCGCGTTGCATGGGAGAATGTGAAAAGTGTTCATATGTAGTAAAAACCTGAGAAATCCGTCCGTTTTCGGCATTTGTTATCGAATCGACTTAAAGAAAGAGCGTCACATTGGCCGCTATTCTCTTTGAGACGGTTACATTTATCGTCTGCAAAGCTATGTCGCGTGCTGCGGTATGCGGAGACACTAAAAGCACCATAGTAGAACACAGAAGGAGCTTCTAAGTTGAAGTAATAGCCAGTAAGAAGTAGTACAATTCAAGTTTTAGTTGTCGATTGTTCACCTTTTAGCCGGATTTGGTGTCTATGACATGAACTAGGACCTTAAGATTTTGCATGAAAGGAGGACTAGCAGCCGCGTTGCATGGGAGAATGTGAAATGTGTTCATATGTAGTAAAAACCTGAGAAATCCGTCCATTTTCGTCATTTGTTATCGAATCGACTTAAAGCCAGATCGTCACATTGGCCGCTTTTCTCTTTGAGACGGTTACATTTATCGTCTGCAAATCTATGTCGCGTGCTGCGGTATGCGGAGACACAAAAAGAACCATAGTAGAACACAGAAGAAGCTTCTAAGTTGAAGCAATAGCCAGTAAGAAGTAGTACAATTCAAGTTTTAGTTGTCGATTATTCACTTTTTAGCCGGCTTTGGTGGGTTGGAGATCACCTAGGACGTTAAAATTTTGCACGAAAGGTGGACTGGCAGCCGCGTTGCACGGGAGAATGTGAAAAGTGTTCATATGTAGTAAAAACCTGAGAAATCCGTCCGTTTTCGTCACTTGTTATCGAATCGACTTAAAGCCAGAGCGTCACATTGGCCGCTTTTCTCTCTGAGACGGTTACATTTATCGTCTGCAAAGCTATGTCGCGTGCTGCGGTATGCGGAGACACTAAAAGCACCATAGTAGAACACATAAGAAGCTTCTAAGTTGAAGCAATATCCAGTAAGAAGTAGAACAATTCAAGTTTTGTTGTCGATTATTCAGTTTTTGGCCGGCTTTCGTGGCTTGGAAATGACCTAGGACCTTAAGATTTTGCATGAAAGGAGGACTAGCAGCCGCGTTGCACGGGAGAATGTGAAAAGTGTTCATATCTAGTAAAAACCTGAGAAATCCGTACGTTTTCGTCATTTGTTATCGAATCGACTTAAAGCCAGATCGTCACATTGGAAGCTCTTCTCTCTGAAACGGTTACATTTATCGTCTGCAAAGCAATGTCGCGTGCTGCGGTATGCGGAAAAACTAAAAGCACCATAGTAGAACACATAAGAAGCTTCTAAGTTGAAGCAATATCCAGTAAGAAGTAGAACAATTCAAGTTTTGTTGTCGATTATTCAGTTTTTGGCCGGCTTTGGTGGCTTGGACATGACCTAGGACCTTAAGATTTTGCATGAAAGGAGGACTAGCAGCCGCGTTGCACGGGAGAATGTGAAAAGTGTTCATATCTAGAAAAAACCTGAGAAATCCGTACGTTTTCGTCATTTGTTATCGAATCGACTTAGAGCCATATCGTCACATTGGCCGCTCTTCTCTCTGAAACCGTTACCCTTATCGTCTGCAAAGCTATGTCGCGTGCTGCGGTATGCGGAAACACTAAAAGCACCATAGTACAACAAGAAGAAGCTTCTAAGTTAAAGTAATAGCCAGTAAGAAGTAGTACAATTCAAGTGTTAGTTATCGATTATTCACTTTTTAGCCGGCTTTGGTGGCTTAGACATGACCTAGGACCTTAAGATTTTGCATGAAAAAAGGTCTAGTAGCCGCGTTGCATGGGAGAATGTGAAAAGTGTTCATATGTAGTAAAAACCTGAGAAATCCGTCCGTTTTCGTCATTTGTTATCGAATCGACTTAAAGAAAGAGCGTCACATTGGCCGCTTTTCTCTTTGAGACGGTTACATTTATCGTCTGCAAAGCTATGTCGCGTGCTGCGGTATGCGGAGACACTAAAAGCACCATAGTAGAACACAGAAGGAGCTTCTAAGTTGAAGTAATAGCCAGTAAGAAGTAGTACAATTCAAGTTTTAGTTGTCGATTGTTCACCTTTTAGCCGGCTTTGGTGGCTTCGACATGACCTAGGACCTCAAGATTTTGCATGAAAGGAAGACTAGCCGCCGCGTTGCACGGGAGAAAGTGAAAAGTGTTCCTATGAAGTAAAAACCTGAGAAATCCGTCCGTTTTCTTCATTTGTTAACGAATCGATTTAAAGTCAGATCGTCACATTGGCCGCTCTTCTCTCTGAAACGGTTACATTTATCGTCTGCAAAGCTATGTCGCGTGCTGCGGTATGCGGAAACACTAAAAGCACCATAGTAGAACACAGAAGAAGCTTCTAAGTTGAAGTAATAGCCAGTAAGAAGTAGTACAATTCAAGTTTTAGTTGTCGATTATTCACTTTTTAGCCGGCTTTGGTGGCTTTGACATGCCCTAGGACCTTAAGATTTTGCATGAAAGGAGGACTAGCAGCTGCGTTGCACGGGAGAATGTGAAAAGTGTTCATATGTAGTAAAAACCTGAGAAATCCGTCCGTTTTCGTCATTTGTTATCGAATCGACTTAAAGCCAGATCGTCATATTGGCCGCTTTTCTCTCTGAGACGGTTACATTTATCGTCTGCAAAGCTACGTCGCGTGCTGCGGTATGCGGAGACACTAAAAGCACCATAGTAGAACACATAAGAAGCTTCTAAGTTGAAGCAATATCCAGTAAGAAGTAGAACAATTCAAGTTTTGTTGTCGATTATTCAGTTTTTGGCCGGCTTTGGTGGCTTGGACATGACCTAGGACCTTAAGATTTTGCATGAAAGGAGGACTAGCAGCCGCGTTGCACGGGAGAATGTGAAAAGTGTTCATATCTAGTAAAAACCTGAGAAATCCGTACGTTTTCGTCATTTGTTATCGAATCGACTTAAAGCCATATCGTCAGATTGGCCGCTCTTCTCTCTGAAACCGTAACACTTATCGTCTGCAAAGCTATGTCGCGTGCTGCGGTATGCGGAAACACTAAAAGCACCATAGTACAACAAGAAGAAGCTTCTAAGTTAAAGTAATAGCCAGTAAGAAGTAGTACAATTCAAGTTTTAACTAACGATTATTCACTTTTTAACCGGCTATGATGGCTTGGAAATGACGTAGGACCTTAAGATTTTGCATGAAAGGAGGACTAGCAGCCGCGTTGCACGGGAGAATGTGAAAAGTGTTCATATGCAGTAAAAACCTGAAAAATCCGTCCGTTTTCGTCATTTGTTAACGAATCGACTTAAAGCCACATCGTCACATTGGCCGCTCTTCTCTCTGAAACGGTTACATTTATCGTCTGCAAAGCTATGTGCGTGCTGCGGTATGCGGAAGCACTAAATGCACCACAGTAGAACACAGAAGAAGCTTCTAAGTTGAAGAAACAGCTAGTAAGAAGTAGTACAATTCAAGTTTTAGTTGTCGATTATTCACTTTATAGCCGGCTTTGGTGGCTTGGACATGACCTAGGACCTTAAGATTTTGCATGAAAGGAGGAATTGCAGCCGCGTTGCACGGGAGAATGTGAAAAGTGTACATATGTAGTAAAAGCATTAGAAATCCGTCCGTTTTCGTCATTTGTTATCGAATCGACTTAAAGCCAGATCGTCACATTGGCCGTTCTTCTCTCTTAAACGGTTACATTTATCGGCTGCAAAGCTACGTCACGTGCTGCGGTATGCGGAGACACTAAAAGCACCATAGTTGAACACAAAAGAAGCTTCTAAGTTGAAGTAATAGTCAGTAAGAAGTAGTACAATTCAAGTTTTAGTTATCGATTATTCACTTTTTAGCCGGCTTTGGTGACTTAGACATGCCCTAGGACCTTAAGATTTTGCATGAAAGGAGGTCTAGTAGCCGCGTTGCATGGGAGAATGTGAAAAGTGTTCATATGTAGTAAAAACCTGAGAAATCCGTCCGTTTTCGTCATTTGTTATCGAATCGACTTAAAGAAAGAGCGTCACATTGGCCGCTTTTCTCTCTGAGACTGTTACATTTATCGTCTGCAAAGCTATGTCGCGTGCTGCGGTATGAAGAGACATTAAAAGCACCATAGTAGAACACAGAAGAAGCTTATAAGTTGAAATAATAGCAAGTAAGAAGTAGTACAATTCAAGTTTTAGTTGTCGATTATTCACTTTTTAGCCGGCTTTGGTGGCTTTGACATGCCCTAGGTCCTTAAGATTTTGCATGAAAGGAGGTCTAGCAGCTGCGTTGCACGGGAGAATGTGAAAAGTGTTCATATGTAGTAAAAACATGAGAAATCCGTCCGGCTTCGTCTTTGTTATCGAATCGACTTGAAGCCAGATCGTCACATTGGCAGCTTTTCTCTCTGAGACGGTTACATTTATCGTCTGCAATGCTATGTCGCGTACTGCGGTATGCGGAGACACTAAAAGCACCATAGTAGAACACAGAGGAAGCTTCTAAGTTGAAGTAAAAGCCAGTAAGAAGTAGTACAATTGAAGTTTTTATATGTCGATTGTTCACTTTTTAGCTGGCTTTGGTGGCTATGACATGACCTAGGACCATAAGATTTTGCATGAAAGGAGGACTAGCAGACGCGTTGCAAGGGAGAATGTGAAAAGTGTTCATATGTAGTAAAAACCTGAGAAATCCGTCCGTTTTCGTCATTTGTTATCGAATCGACTTAAAGCCAGATCGTCATATTGGTAGCTTTTCTCTCTGAGACGGTTACATTTATCATCTGCAAAGCTATGTCGCGTGCTGCGGTATGCGGAGACACTAAAAGCACCATAGTAGAACACATAAGAAGCTTCTAAGTTGAAGCAATATCCAGTAAGAAGTAGAACAATTCAAGTTTTGTTGTCGATTATTCAGTTTTTGGCCGGCTTTGGTGGCTTGGACATGACCTAGGACCTTAAGATTTTGCATGAAAGGAGGACTAGCAGCCGCGTTGCACGGGAGAATGTGAAAAGTGTTCATATCTAGTACAAACCTGAGAAATCCGTACGTTTTCGTCATTTGTTATCGAATCGACTTAAAGCCAGATCGTCACATTGGCCGCTTTTCTCTCTGAGACGGTTACATTTATCGTCTGCAAAGCTATGTCGCGTGCTGCGGAATGCGGGGACACATAAAGCACCATAGTAGAACACAGAAGAAGCTTCTAAGTTGAAGCAATAGCCAGTAAGAAGTAGTACAATTCAAGTTTTAGTTGTCGATTATTCACTTTTTAGCCGGCTTTGGTGGGTTGGAGATCACCTAGGACGTTAAAATTTTGCACGAAAGGTGGACTGGCAGCGGCGTTGCACGGGAGAATGTGAAAAGTGTTCATATCTAGTAAAAACCTGAGAAATCCGTACGTTTTCGTCATTTGTTATCGAATCGACTTAAAGCCATATCGTCACATTGGCCGCTCTTCTCTCTGAAACCGTTACACTTATCGTCTGCAAAGCTATGTCGCGTCCTGCGGTATGCGGAAACACTAAAAGCACCATAGTACAACAAGAAGAAGCTTCTAAGTTAAAGTAATAGCCAGTAAGAAGTAGTACAATTCAAGTTTTAGTTATCGATTATTCACTTTTTAGCCGGCTTTGGTGGCTTAGACATGACCTAGGACCTTAAGATTTTGCATGAAAGGAGGTCTAGTAGCCGCGTTGCATGGGAGAATGTGAAAAGTGTTCATATGTAGTAAAAACCTGAGAAATCCGTCCGTTTTCGTCATTTGTTATCGAATCGACTTAAAGAAAGAGCGTCACATTGGCCGCTTTTCTCTCTGAGACGGTTACATTTATCGTCTGCAAAGCTATGTCGCGTGCTGCGGTATGCGGAGACACTAAAAGCACCATAGTACAACACAGAAGAAGCTTCTAAGTTGAAGTAATAGCCAGTAAGAAGTAGTACAATTCAAGTTTTAGTTGTCGATTATTCACCATTTAGCCGGCTTTGGTGGCTTTGACATGAGGTGGAACCTTAAGATTTTGCATGAAAGGAGGACTAGCAGCCGCGTTGCACGCGGGAATGTGAAAAGTGTTCATATGTAGTAAAAACCTGAGAAATCCGTCCGCTTTCGTCATTCGTTATCGAATCGACTTAAAGCCAGATCGACACATTGGCCGTTCTTCTCTCTGAAACGGTTACATTTATCGTCTGCAAAGCTATGTCGCGTGCTGCGGTATGCGGAAACACTAAAACCACCATAGTAGAACACATAAGAAGCTTCTAAGTTGAAGCAATATCCAGTAAGAAGTAGAGCAATTCAAGTTTTGTTGTCGATTATTCAGTTTTTGGCCGGCTTTGGTGGCTTGGATATGACCTAGGACCTTAAGATTTTGCATGAAAGGAGGACTAGCAGCCGCGTTGCACGGGGGAATGTGAAAAGTGTTCATATCTAGTAAAAACCTGAGAAATCCGTCCGTTTTCGTCATTTGTTATCGAATCGACTTAAAGAAAGAGCGTCACATTGGCCGCTTTTCTCTCTGAGACGGTTACTTTTATCGTCTGCAAAGCTATGTCGCGTGCTGCGGTATGCGGATACACCAAAAGCACCATAGTAGAACACAGAAGAAGCTTCTAAGTTGAAGTAATAGCCAGTAAGAAGTAGTACAATTCAAGTTTTAGTTATCGATTATTCACTTTTTAGCCGGCTTTGGTGGCTTAGACATGACCTAGGACCTTAAGATTTTGCATGAAAGGAGGTCTAGTAGCCGCGTTGCATGGGAGAATGTGAAAAGTGTTCATATGTAGTAAAAACCTGAGAAATCCGTCCGTTTTCGTCATTTGTTATCGAATCGACTTAAAGAAAGAGCGTCACATTATCCGCTCTTCTCTCTGAAACGGTTACATTTATCGTCTGCAACGCTATGTCGCGTGCTGCGGTATGCGGAAACACTAAAAGCACCATAGTAGAACACAGAAGAAGCTTCTAAGTTGAAGTAATAGCCAGTAAGAAGTAGTACAATTCAAGTTTTAGTTGTCGATTATTCACTTTTTAGCCGGCTTTGATGGCTTGGACATGCCCTAGGACCTTAAGATATTGCATGAAAGGAGGACTAGCAGCTGCGTTGCACGGGAGAATGTGAAAAGTGTTCATATGTAGTAAAAACATGAGAAATCCGTCCGGCTTCGTCTTTGTTATCAAATCGACTTGAAGCCAGATCGTCACATTGGCAGCTTTTCTCTCTGAGACGGTTACATTTATCGTCTGCAATGCTATGTCGCGTGCTGCGGTATGCGGAGACACTAAAAGCACCATAGTAGAACACAGAGGAAGCTTCTAAGTTGAAGTAAAAGCCAGTAAGAAGTAGTACAATTGAAGTTTTTATATGTCGATTGTTCACTTTTTAGCCGGCTTTGGTGGTTATGACATGACCTAGGACCATAAGATTTTGCATGAAAGGAGGACTAGCAGACGCGTTGCACGGGAGAATGTGAAAAGTGTTCATATGTAGTAAAAACCTGAGAAATCCGTCCGTTTTCGTCATTTGTTATCGAATCGACTTAAAGCCAGATCGTCATATTGGCCGCTTTTCTCTCTGAGACGGTTACATTTATCATCTGCAAAGCTATGTCGCGTGCTGCGGTATGCGGAGACACTATAAGCACCATATTAGAACACAGAAGAAGCTTCTAAGTTGAAGTAATAGCCAGTAAGAAGTAGTACAATTCAATTTTTAGTTATCGATTGTTCACTTTTTAGCCGGCTTTGGTGGCTTGGACATGACTTAGGACCTTAAGATTCTGCATGAAAGTAGGACTAGCAGCCGTGTTGCACGGGAGAATGTGAAAAGTGTTCATATGTAGTGAAAACCTGAGAAATCCGTCCGTTTTCGTCATTTGTTATCGAATCGATTTAAAGCCAGATCGTCACATTGGCCGCTTTTCTCTCTGAACCGGTTACATTTATCGTCTGCAAAGCTATGTCGCGTTCTGCGGTATGCGGAAACACTAAAATCACCATAGTAGAACACAGAAGAAGCTTCTAAGTTGAAGTAAATGCCAAGGAGAAGTAGTACAATTCAAGTTTTAGTTGTCGATTGTTCACTTTTTAGCCGGCTTTGGTGGCTTGGACATGACCTAGGACCTTAAGATTTTGCATGAAAGGAGTACTTGCAGCCTCGTTGCACGGGAGAATGTGAAATGTGTTCATATGTAGTAAAAAACTGAGAAATCCGTCCGTTTTCGTCATTTGTTATCGAATCGACTTAAAGGCAGTTTGTCACATTGGCCGCTCTTCTCTCTGAAACGTTTACATTTATCGTCTACAAAAATATGTCGCGTGCTGCGGTATGCGGAAACACTAAAAGCACCATAGTAGAACACAGAAGAAGCTTCTAAATTGAAGTAATAGCCAGTAAGAAGTACTACAATTAAAGTTTTAGTTGTCAATTATTCACTTTTTAACCGGCTTTGGTAGCTTCGACATGACCTAGGATCTTACGATTTTGCATGAAAGGAGGACTAGCAGCCGCGTTGCATGGGAGAATGTGAAAAGTGTTCATATGAAGTAAAAACCTGAGAAATCCGTCCGTTTTCGTCATTTGTTATCGAATCGACTTAAAGCCAGATCGTCACATTGGCCGCTTTTCTCTCTGAAACAGTTACATTTATCGTCTGCAAAGCTATGACACGTGCTGCGGTATGCGGAGACACTAAAAGCACCATAGTAGAACACAGAAGAAGCTTCTAAGTGTAAGTAATGGGAAGTAAGAAGTAGTACAATTCAAGTTTTAGTTATTGATTATTCACTTTTTAGCCGGCTTTGGTGGCTTCGACATGAGGTGGAACCTTTACATTTTGCATGAAAGTAGGAATAGCAGCCGCGTTGCACGGGAGAATGTGAAAAGTGTTCATATGTAGTAAAAACCTGAGAAATCCGTCCGTTTTCGTCATTTGTTATCGAATCGACTTAAAGCCAGATCGTCACTTCAGCCGCTTTTATCTCTTAGACGGTCACATTTTTCGTCTGCAAATCTATGTCGCGTGCTGCGGTATGCGGAGACACTAAAAGCACCACTTTAGAACACAGAAGAAGCTTCTAAGTTGAAGTAATAGCCAGTAAGAAGTAGCACAATTCAAGTTTTAGTTGTCGATTAATCACTTTTTAGCCGGCTTTGGTGGCTTGGACATGACCTAGGTCCTTAAGATTTTGCATGAAAGGAGGACTAGCCGCCGCGGTGCCCGGGAGAATGTGAAAAGTGTTCATATGTAGTAAAAACCTGAGAAATCCGTCCGTTTTCGTCATTTGTTATCGAATCGATTTAAAACCATTTCGTCACATAGGCCGCTCTTCCCTCTGAAACGGTTACATTTATCGTCTGCAAAGCTATGTCGCGTGCTGCGGTATGCGGAGACACTAAAAGCACCATAGTAGAACACAGAAGAAGCTTCTAAGTTGAAGTAAAAGCCAGTAAGAAGTAGTACAATTCAAGTTTTAGTTGTCGATTGTTCACTTTTTAGCCGGCTTTGGTGGCTATAACATGACCTAGGACCATAAGATTTTGCATGAAAGGAGTACTTGCAGCCGCGTTGCACGGGAGAATGTGAAATGTGTTCATATGTAGTAAAAACCTGAGAAATCCGTCCGTTTTCGTCATTTGTTATCGAATCGATTTAAAGCCAGATCGTCACATTGGCCGCTCTTCTCTCTGAAACGGTTACATTTATCGTCTGCAAAGCTATGTCGCGTGCTGCGGTATGCGGAAACACTAAAAGCACCATAGTAGAACACAGAAGAAGCTTCTAAGTTGAAGTAATAGCTAGTAAGAAGTAGTACAATTCAAGTTTTAGTTGTCGATTGTTCACCTTTTAGCCGGCTTTGGTGGCTATGACATGAAATAGCACCTTAAGATTTTGCATGAAAGGAGGACTAGCAGCCGCGTTGCATGGGAGAATGTGAAATGTGTTCATATGTGGTAAAAACCTGAGAAATCCGTCCATTTTCGTCATTTGTTATCGAATCGACTTTAAGCCAGATCGTCACATTGGCCGCTTTTCTCTCTGACACTGTTACATTTATCGTCTGCAAAGCAATGTCGCGTGCTGCGGTATGCAGAGACACTAAAAGCACCATAGTAGAACACAGGAGCTTCTAAGTTGAAGTAATAGCCAGTAAGAAGTAGTACATTTCAAGTTTTAGTTATCGATTAATCACTTTTTAGCCGGCTTTGGTGGCTTGGACATGACCTAGGAGCTTAAGATTTTGCATGAAAGGAAGACTAGCAGCCGCGTTGCACGGGGGAATGTGAAAAGTGTTCATATGTAGTAAAAACATGAGAAATCCGTCCGGCTTCGTCTTTGTTATCGAATCGATTTAAAGCCAGATCGTCACATTGGCCGCTTTTCTCTCTGAACCGGTTACATTTATCGTCTGCAAAGCTATGTCGCATTCTGCGGTATGCGGAAACACTAAAAGCACCATAGTAGAACACAGAAGAAGCTTCTAAGTTGAAGTAAATGCCAAGGAGAAGTAGTACAATTCAAGTTTTAGTTGTCGATTGTTCACTTTTTAGCCGGCTTTGGTGGCTTGGACATGACCTAGGACCTTAAGATTTTGCATGAAAGGAGTACTTGCAGCCGCGTTGCACGGGAGAATGTGAAATGTGTTCATATGTAGTAAAAAACTGAGAAATACGTCCGTTTTCGTCATTTGTTATCGAATCGACTTAAAGCCAGATCGTCACATTGGCCGCTTTTCTGTCTCAGACGGTTACATTTATCGTCTGCAAAGCTATGTCGCGTGCTGCGGTATGCGGAGACACTAAAAGCACCATAGGAGAACACAGAAGAAGCTTCCAATTTGAAGTAATAGCCAGTAAGAAGGAATACAATTCAAGTTTTAGTTGTCGATTATTCACATATTAGCCGGCTTTGGTGCCTTGGACATAACCTAGGACCTTAAGATTTTGCATGAAAGGATGACTAGCAGCCGCGTGGCACGGGAGAATGTGAAAAGTGTTCATATGAAGTAAAAACCTAAGAAATCCGTCCGTTTTCGTCATTTGTTATCGAATCGACTTAAAGCCAGATCGTCACATTGGCCGCTTTTCTCTCTGAAACAGTTACATTTATCGTCTGCAAAGCTATGACACGTGCTGCGGTATGCGGAGACACTAAAAGCACCATAGTAGAACACAGAAGAAGCTTCTAAGTGTAAGTAATGGGAAGTAAGAAGTAGTACAATTCAAGTTTTAGTTATTGATTATTCACTTTTTAGCCGGCTTTGGTGGCTTCGACATGAGGTGGAACCTTAAGATTTTGCATGAAAGTAGGAATAGCAGCCGCGTTGCACGGGAGAATGTGAAAAGTGTTCATATGTAGTAAAAACCTGAGAAATCCGTCCGGTTTCATCTTTGTTATCGAATCGACTTAAAGCCAGATCGTCACATTGGCCGCTTTTCTCTCTGAGACGGTTACATTAATCGTCTGCAAAGCAATGTCGCCAACTGTGGTATGCGGAGACACTAAAAGCACCATAGTAGAACACAGAAGAAGCTTCTAAGTTGAAGTAAAAGCCAGTAAGAAGTAGTACAATTCAAGTTTTAGTTGTCGATTATTCACTTTTTAGCCGGCTTTGGTGGCTTCGACATGACCTAGGACCTTAAGATTTTGCATGAAAGGAGGACTAGCAGCCGCGTTGCATGGGAGAATGTGAAAAGTGCTCATATGAAGTAAAAACCTAAGAAATCCGTCCATTTTCGTCATTTGTTATCGAATCGACTTAAAGCCAGATCGTCACATTGGCCGCTTTTCTCTCTGAAACGGTTACATTTGTCGTCTGCAAAGCTATGTCGCGTGCTGCGGTATGCGGAGACACTAAAAGCACCATAGTAGAACACAGAAGAAGCTTCTAAGTTGAAGTAATAGCCAGTAAGAAGTAGTACTATTCAAGTTTTAGCTGTCGATTATTAACTTTTTAGCCGGCTTTGGTGGCTTGTGCATGACCTACGACCTTACGATTTTGCATGCAAGGAGTACTTGCAGCCGCGTTGCACGGGAGAATGTGAAATGTGTTCATATGTAGTAAAAACCTGAGAAATCCGTCCGTTTTCGTGATTTGTTATCGAATCGACTTAAAGCCAGATCGTCACATTGGCCGCTTTTCTCTCTGAGACGGTTTCATTTATCGTCTGCAAAGCTATGTCGCGTGCTGCGGTATCCGGAGACACTAAAAGCACCATATTGGAACACCGAAGAAGCTTCTAAGCTGAAGTAATAGCCAGTAAGGAGTAGTACAATTGAAGTTTTAGTTGTTGATTAATCACTTTTTAGCCGGCTTTGGTGGCTTGGACATGACCTAGGACCTTAAGATTTTGCATCAAAGGAAGACTAGCAGCCGCGTTGCACGGGGGAATGTGAAAAGTGTTCATATGTAGTAAAAAACTGAGAAATCCGTCCGTTTTCGTCATTTGTTATCGAATCGATTTAAAGCCAGAACGTCACATTGGCCGCTCTTCTCTCTGAAACGGTTACATTTATCGTCTGCAAAGCTATGTCCCGTGCTGCGGTATGCGGAAACACTAAAAGCACCATAGTAGAACACAGAAGAAGCTTCTAAGTTGAAGTAATAGCCAGTAAGAAGTAGTACAATTCAAGTTTTAGTTGTCGATTATTCACTTTTTAGCCGGCTTTGGTGGCTTGGACATGACCTAGGACCTTAAGATTTTGCATGAAAGTAGGACTAGCAGCCACGTTGCACGGGAGAATGTGAAAAGTGTTCATATGTAGTAAAAACCTGAGAAATCCGTCCGGTTTCATCTTTGTTATCGAATCGACTTAAAGCCAGATCGTCACATTGGCCGCTTTTCTCTCTGAGACGGTTACATTTATCGTCTGCAAAGGAATATCGCGTGCTGCGGTATGCGGAGACACTAAAAGCACCATAGTAGAACACAGAAGAAGCTTATAATTTGAAGTAATAGCCAGTAAGAAGTAGTACAATTCAAGTTTTAGTTATCGATTATTCACTTTTTAGCCGTCTTTGGTGGCTTGGACATGACTTAGGACCTTAAGATTTTGCATGAAAGGAGGTCTAGGAGCCGCGTTGCATGGGAGAATGTGAAAAGTGTTCATATGTAGTAAAAACCTGAGACATCCGTCCGTTTTCGTCATTTGTTATCGAATCGACTTAAAGCCAGATCGTCACATTGGCCGCTTTTGTCTCTGAGACCGTTACATTTATCATCTGCAAAGCTATGTTGCGTGCTGCGGTATGCGGAGACACTAAAAGCACCATAGTAGAACACAGAAGAAGCTTCTATGTTGAAGTAATAGCCAGTAAGAAGGAATACAATTCAAGTTTTAGTTGTCGATTATTCACATTTTAGCCGGCTTTGGTGCCTTGGACATGACCTAGGACCTTAAGATTTTGCATGAAAGGAAGACTAGCAGCCGCGTGGCACGGGAGAATGTGAAATGTGTTCATATGTAGTAAAAACCTGAGAAATCCATCCGGTTTCATCTTTGTTATCGAATCGACTTAAAGCCAGATCGTCACATTGGCCGCTTTTCTCTCTGAGACGGTTTCATTTATCGTCTGCAAAGCTATGTCGCGTGCTGCGGTATCCGGAGACACTAAAAGCACCATATTAGAACACAGAAGAAGCTTCTAAGTTGAAGTAATAGCTAGTAAGAAGTAGTATAATTCAAGGTTTAGTTGTCGATTGTTCACCTTTTAGCCGGCTTTGGTGGCTATGACATGAAATAGCACCTTAAGATTTTGCATGAAAGGAGGACTAGCAGCCGCGTTGCACGGGAGAATGTGAAAAGTGTTCATATGTAGTAAAAACCTGAGAAATCCGTCCGGTTTCATCTTTGTTATCGAATCGACTTAAAGCCAGATCGTCACATTGGCCGCTTTTCTCTCTGAGACGGTTACATTTATCGTCTGCAAAGCTATGTCGCGTGCTGCGGTATGTGGAGATACTAAAAGCACCATAGTAGAACACAGAAGAAGCTTCTAAGTTGAAGTAATAGCCAGTAAGAAGTAGTACAATTCAAGTTTTAGTTATCGATTATTCACTTTTTAGCCGTCTTTGGTTGCTTGGACATGACCTAGGACCTTAAGATTTTGCATGAAAGGAGGTCTAGGAGCCGCGTTGCATGGGAGAATGTGAAAAGTGTTCATATGTAGTAAAAACCTGAGACATCCGTCCGTTTTCGTCATTTGTTATCGAATCGACTTAAAGCCAGATCGTCACATTGGCCGCTTTTCTCTCTGAGACGGTTACATTTATCGTCTGCAAAGCTATGTCGCGTGCTGCGGTATGCGGAGACACTAAAAGCACCATATTAGAACACAGAAGAAGCTTCTAAGCTGAAGTAAATGCCAGTAAGAAGTAGTACAATTGAAGGTTTAGTTGTCGATTAATCACTTTTTAGCCGGCTTTGGTGGCTTGGACATGACCTAGGACCTTAACATTTTGCATGAAAGGAAGACTAGCAGCCGCGTTGCACGGGGGAATGTGAAAAGTGTTCATATGTACTAAAAACCTGAGAAATCCGTCCGGTTTCGACTTTGTTATCGAATCGACTTAAAGCCAGATCGTCACATTGGCCGCTCTTCTCTCTGAGACTTTTACATTTATCGTCTGCAAAGCTATGTCGCGTGCTGAGGTATGCGGAGACACTAAAAGCACCATAGTAGAACACAGAAGAAGCTTCTATGTTGAAGTAATAGCCAGTAAGAAGTAGTACAATTCAAGTTTTAGTTATCGATTATTCTTTTTTTATCCGGCTTTGGTGGCTTGGACATGACCAAGGACCTTAAGATTTTGCACGAAAGGAGGACTAGCAGCCGCGTTGCACGGGAGAATGTGAAAAGTGTTCATATGTAGTAAAAACCTGAGAAATCCGTCCGTTTTCGTCATTTGTTATCGAATCGACTTAAAGCCAGATCGTCATATTGGCCGCTTTTCTCTCTGAGACGGTTACATTAATCGTCTAAAAAGCTATGTCGCGAACTGCGGTGTGCGGAGACACTAAAAGCACCATAGTACAACACAGAAGAAGCTTCTAAGTTGAAGTAATAGCCAGTAAGAAGTAGTACAATTCAAGTTTTAGTTATCGATTATTCACTTTTTAGCCGGCTTTGGAGGCTTGGACATGAGGTGGAACCTTAAGATTTTGCATGAAATGAGGATTAGCAGCGGCGTTGCACGGGAGAATGTGAAAAGTGTTCATATGCAGTATAAACCTGAGAAATCCGTCCATTTTCGTCATTTGTTATCGATTCGACTTAAAGCCAGATCGTCACATTGGCCGCCTTTCTCTCTGAGACGGTTACATTAATCGTCTGCGAAGCTATGTCGCGTGCTGCGGTATGCGGAGACACTAAAAGCACCATAGTAGAACACAGAAGAAGCTTCTATGTTGAAGTAATAGCCAGTAGGAAGTAGTACAATTCAAGTTTTAGTTGTCGATTATTCACTTTTTAGCCGGCTTTGGTGGCTTGGACATGACCTAGGACCTTAAGATTTTGCATGAAAGCAGGACTAGCAGCCGCGTTGCATGGGAGAATGTGAAAAGTGTTCATATGTAGTAAAAACCTGAGAAAGCCGTCCGTTCTCGTCATTTGTTATCGAATCGACTTAAAGCCAGATCGTCACATTGGCCGCTCTTCTCTTTGAACGGTTACATTTATCGTCTACAAAGGTATGTCATGTGCTGCGGTATTCGGAAACACTAAAAGCAACATAGTAGAACACAGAAGAAGCTTCTATGTTGAAGTAATAGGAAGTAAGAAGTAGTACAATTCAAGTTTTTGTTGTCGATTATTCACTTTTACCCGGCTTTGGTGGCTAGGACATGACCTAGGACCTTAATATTTTGCATGAAAGGAGGTCTAGGAGCCGCGTTGCATGGGAGAATGTGAAAAGTGTTCATATGTAGTAAAAACCTGAGACATCCGTCCGTTTTCGTCATTTGTTATCGAATCGACTTAAAGCCAGATCGTCACATTGGCCGCTTTTGTCTCTGAGACCGTTACATTTATCATCTGCAAAGCTATGTTGCGTGCTGCGGTATGCGGAGACACTAAAAGCACCATAGTAGAACACAGAAGAAGCTTCTATGTTGAAGTAATAGCCAGTAAGAAGGAATACAATTCAAGTTTTAGTTGTCGATTATTCACATTTTAGCCGGCTTTGGTGCCTTGGACATGACCTAGGACCTTAAGATTTTGCATGAAAGGAAGACTAGCAGCCGCGTGGCACGGGCGAATGTGAAATGTATTCATATGTAGTAAAAACCTGAGAAATCCGACCGTTTTCGTCATTTTTTATCGAATCGACTTAAAGCCAGATCGTCACATTGGCCGCTTTTCTCTCTGAGACGGTTACATTTATCGTCTGCAAAGCTATGTCGCGTGCTGCGGTATGCGGAGACACTAAAAGCACCATAGTAGAACACAGAAGAAGCTTCTAAGTTGAAGTAATAGCCAGTAAGAAGTAGTACAATTCAAGTTATAGTTATCGATTATTCACTTTTTAGCCGGCTTTGGTGGCTTGGACATGAGGTGGAACCTTAAGATTTTGCATGAAAGGAGGAGTAGCAGCCGCGTTGCATGGGAGAATGTGAAATGTGTTCATATGTAGTAAAAACCTGAGAAATCCGTCCATTTTCGTCATTTGTTATCGAATCGACTTTAAGCCAGATCGTCACATTGGCCGCTTTTCTCTCTGAGACGGTTTCATTTATCGTCTGCAAAGCTATGTCGCGTGCTGCGGTATCCGGAGACACTAAAAGCACCATATTAGAACACAGAAGAAGCTTCTAAGTTGAAGTAATAGCTAGTAAGAAGTAGTATAATTCAAGGTTTAGTTGTCGATTGTTCACCTTTTAGCCGGCTTTGGTGGCTATGACATGAAATAGCACCTTAAGATTTTGCATGAAAGGAGGACTAGCAGCCGCGTTGCACGGGAGAATGTGAAAAGTGTTCATATGTAGTAAAAACCTGAGAAATCCGTCCGGTTTCATCTTTGTTATCGAATCGACTTAAAGCCAGATCGTCACATTGGCCGCTTTTCTCTCTGAGACGGTTACATTTATCGTCTGCAAAGCTATGTCGCGTGCTGCGGTATGTGGAGATACTAAAAGCACCATAGTAGAACACAGAAGAAGCTTCTAAGTTGAAGTAATAGCCAGTAAGAAGTAGTACAATTCAAGTTTTAGTTATCGATTATTCACTTTTTAGCCGTCTTTGGTTGCTTGGACATGACCTAGGACCTTAAGATTTTGCATGAAAGGAGGTCTAGGAGCCGCGTTGCATGGGAGAATGTGAAAAGTGTTCATATGTAGTAAAAACCTGAGACATCCGTCCGTTTTCGTCATTTGTTATCGAATCGACTTAAAGCCAGATCGTCACATTGGCCGCTTTTCTCTCTGAGACGGTTACATTTATCGTCTGCAAAGCTATGTCGCGTGCTGCGGTATGCGGAGACACTAAAAGCACCATATTAGAACACAGAAGAAGCTTCTAAGCTGAAGTAAATGCCAGTAAGAAGTAGTACAATTGAAGGTTTAGTTGTCGATTAATCACTTTTTAGCCGGCTTTGGTGGCTTGGACATGACCTAGGACCTTAACATTTTGCATGAAAGGAAGACTAGCAGCCGCGTTGCACGGGGGAATGTGAAAAGTGTTCATATGTACTAAAAACCTGAGAAATCCGTCCGGTTTCGACTTTGTTATCGAATCGACTTAAAGCCAGATCGTCACATTGGCCGCTCTTCTCTCTGAGACTTTTACATTTATCGTCTGCAAAGCTATGTCGCGTGCTGAGGTATGCGGAGACACTAAAAGCACCATAGTAGAACACAGAAGAAGCTTCTATGTTGAAGTAATAGCCAGTAAGAAGTAGTACAATTCAAGTTTTAGTTATCGATTATTCTTTTTTTATCCGGCTTTGGTGGCTTGGACATGACCAAGGACCTTAAGATTTTGCACGAAAGGAGGACTAGCAGCCGCGTTGCACGGGAGAATGTGAAAAGTGTTCATATGTAGTAAAAACCTGAGAAATCCGTCCGTTTTCGTCATTTGTTATCGAATCGACTTAAAGCCAGATCGTCATATTGGCCGCTTTTCTCTCTGAGACGGTTACATTAATCGTCTAAAAAGCTATGTCGCGAACTGCGGTGTGCGGAGACACTAAAAGCACCATAGTACAACACAGAAGAAGCTTCTAAGTTGAAGTAATAGCCAGTAAGAAGTAGTACAATTCAAGTTTTAGTTATCGATTATTCACTTTTTAGCCGGCTTTGGAGGCTTGGACATGAGGTGGAACCTTAAGATTTTGCATGAAATGAGGATTAGCAGCGGCGTTGCACGGGAGAATGTGAAAAGTGTTCATATGCAGTATAAACCTGAGAAATCCGTCCATTTTCGTCATTTGTTATCGATTCGACTTAAAGCCAGATCGTCACATTGGCCGCCTTTCTCTCTGAGACGGTTACATTAATCGTCTGCGAAGCTATGTCGCGTGCTGCGGTATGCGGAGACACTAAAAGCACCATAGTAGAACACAGAAGAAGCTTCTATGTTGAAGTAATAGCCAGTAGGAAGTAGTACAATTCAAGTTTTAGTTGTCGATTATTCACTTTTTAGCCGGCTTTGGTGGCTTGGACATGACCTAGGACCTTAAGATTTTGCATGAAAGCAGGACTAGCAGCCGCGTTGCATGGGAGAATGTGAAAAGTGTTCATATGTAGTAAAAACCTGAGAAAGCCGTCCGTTCTCGTCATTTGTTATCGAATCGACTTAAAGCCAGATCGTCACATTGGCCGCTCTTCTCTTTGAACGGTTACATTTATCGTCTACAAAGGTATGTCATGTGCTGCGGTATTCGGAAACACTAAAAGCAACATAGTAGAACACAGAAGAAGCTTCTATGTTGAAGTAATAGGAAGTAAGAAGTAGTACAATTCAAGTTTTTGTTGTCGATTATTCACTTTTACCCGGCTTTGGTGGCTAGGACATGACCTAGGACCTTAATATTTTGCATGAAAGGAGGTCTAGGAGCCGCGTTGCATGGGAGAATGTGAAAAGTGTTCATATGTAGTAAAAACCTGAGACATCCGTCCGTTTTCGTCATTTGTTATCGAATCGACTTAAAGCCAGATCGTCACATTGGCCGCTTTTGTCTCTGAGACCGTTACATTTATCATCTGCAAAGCTATGTTGCGTGCTGCGGTATGCGGAGACACTAAAAGCACCATAGTAGAACACAGAAGAAGCTTCTAAGTTGAAGTAATAGCCAGTAAGAAGTAGTACAATTCAAGTTTTAGTTATCGATTATTCACTTTTTAGCCGTCTTTGGTTGCTTGGACATGACCTAGGACCTTAAGATTTTGCATGAAAGGAGGTCTAGGAGCCGCGTTGCATGGGAGAATGTGAAAAGTGTTCATATGTAGTAAAAACCTGAGACATCCGTCCGTTTTCGTCATTTGTTATCGAATCGACTTAAAGCCAGATCGTCACATTGGCCGCTTTTCTCTCTGAGACGGTTACATTTATCGTCTGCAAAGCTATGTCGCGTGCTGCGGTATGCGGAGACACTAAAAGCACCATATTAGAACACAGAAGAAGCTTCTAAGCTGAAGTAAATGCCAGTAAGAAGTAGTACAATTGAAGGTTTAGTTGTCGATTAATCACTTTTTAGCCGGCTTTGGTGGCTTGGACATGACCTAGGACCTTAACATTTTGCATGAAAGGAAGACTAGCAGCCGCGTTGCACGGGGGAATGTGAAAAGTGTTCATATGTACTAAAAACCTGAGAAATCCGTCCGGTTTCGACTTTGTTATCGAATCGACTTAAAGCCAGATCGTCACATTGGCCGCTCTTCTCTCTGAGACTTTTACATTTATCGTCTGCAAAGCTATGTCGCGTGCTGAGGTATGCGGAGACACTAAAAGCACCATAGTAGAACACAGAAGAAGCTTCTATGTTGAAGTAATAGCCAGTAAGAAGTAGTACAATTCAAGTTTTAGTTATCGATTATTCTTTTTTTATCCGGCTTTGGTGGCTTGGACATGACCAAGGACCTTAAGATTTTGCACGAAAGGAGGACTAGCAGCCGCGTTGCACGGGAGAATGTGAAAAGTGTTCATATGTAGTAAAAACCTGAGAAATCCGTCCGTTTTCGTCATTTGTTATCGAATCGACTTAAAGCCAGATCGTCATATTGGCCGCTTTTCTCTCTGAGACGGTTACATTAATCGTCTAAAAAGCTATGTCGCGAACTGCGGTGTGCGGAGACACTAAAAGCACCATAGTACAACACAGAAGAAGCTTCTAAGTTGAAGTAATAGCCAGTAAGAAGTAGTACAATTCAAGTTTTAGTTATCGATTATTCACTTTTTAGCCGGCTTTGGAGGCTTGGACATGAGGTGGAACCTTAAGATTTTGCATGAAATGAGGATTAGCAGCGGCGTTGCACGGGAGAATGTGAAAAGTGTTCATATGCAGTATAAACCTGAGAAATCCGTCCATTTTCGTCATTTGTTATCGATTCGACTTAAAGCCAGATCGTCACATTGGCCGCCTTTCTCTCTGAGACGGTTACATTAATCGTCTGCGAAGCTATGTCGCGTGCTGCGGTATGCGGAGACACTAAAAGCACCATAGTAGAACACAGAAGAAGCTTCTATGTTGAAGTAATAGCCAGTAGGAAGTAGTACAATTCAAGTTTTAGTTGTCGATTATTCACTTTTTAGCCGGCTTTGGTGGCTTGGACATGACCTAGGACCTTAAGATTTTGCATGAAAGCAGGACTAGCAGCCGCGTTGCATGGGAGAATGTGAAAAGTGTTCATATGTAGTAAAAACCTGAGAAAGCCGTCCGTTCTCGTCATTTGTTATCGAATCGACTTAAAGCCAGATCGTCACATTGGCCGCTCTTCTCTTTGAACGGTTACATTTATCGTCTACAAAGGTATGTCATGTGCTGCGGTATTCGGAAACACTAAAAGCAACATAGTAGAACACAGAAGAAGCTTCTATGTTGAAGTAATAGGAAGTAAGAAGTAGTACAATTCAAGTTTTTGTTGTCGATTATTCACTTTTACCCGGCTTTGGTGGCTAGGACATGACCTAGGACCTTAATATTTTGCATGAAAGGAGGTCTAGGAGCCGCGTTGCATGGGAGAATGTGAAAAGTGTTCATATGTAGTAAAAACCTGAGACATCCGTCCGTTTTCGTCATTTGTTATCGAATCGACTTAAAGCCAGATCGTCACATTGGCCGCTTTTGTCTCTGAGACCGTTACATTTATCATCTGCAAAGCTATGTTGCGTGCTGCGGTATGCGGAGACACTAAAAGCACCATAGTAGAACACAGAAGAAGCTTCTATGTTGAAGTAATAGCCAGTAAGAAGGAATACAATTCAAGTTTTAGTTGTCGATTATTCACATTTTAGCCGGCTTTGGTGCCTTGGACATGACCTAGGACCTTAAGATTTTGCATGAAAGGAAGACTAGCAGCCGCGTGGCACGGGCGAATGTGAAATGTATTCATATGTAGTAAAAACCTGAGAAATCCGACCGTTTTCGTCATTTTTTATCGAATCGACTTAAAGCCAGATCGTCACATTGGCCGCTTTTCTCTCTGAGACGGTTACATTTATCGTCTGCAAAGCTATGTCGCGTGCTGCGGTATGCGGAGACACTAAAAGCACCATAGTAGAACACAGAAGAAGCTTCTAAGTTGAAGTAATAGCCAGTAAGAAGTAGTACAATTCAAGTTATAGTTATCGATTATTCACTTTTTAGCCGGCTTTGGTGGCTTGGACATGAGGTGGAACCTTAAGATTTTGCATGAAAGGAGGAGTAGCAGCCGCGTTGCATGGGAGAATGTGAAATGTGTTCATATGTAGTAAAAACCTGAGAAATCCGTCCATTTTCGTCATTTGTTATCGAATCGACTTTAAGCCAGATCGTCACATTGGCCGCTTTTCTCTCTGGAACGGTTACATTTATCGTCTGCAAAGCAATGTCGCGTGCTGCGGTATGCAGATACACTAAAAGCACCATAGTAGAACACAGAAGGAGCTTGTAAGTTGAAGTAATAGCCAGTAAGAAGTAGTACAATTCAAGTTTTAGTTATCGATTATTCACTTTTTACCCGTCTTTGGTGGCTTGGACATGACCTAGGACCTTAAGATTTTGCATGAAAGGAGGACTAGCAGCCGCGTTGCATGGGAGAATGTGAAAAGTGTTCATATGTAGTAAAAACCTGAGACATCCGTCCGTTTTCGTCTTTGTTATCGAATCGACTTAAAGCCAGATTGTCACATTGGCCGCTTTTCTCTCTGGGACGGTTACATTTATCGTCTGCAAAGCTATGTCGCGTGCTGCGGTATGCGGAGACACTAAAAGCACCATAGTAGAACACAGAAGGAGCTTCTAAGTTGAAGTAATAGCCAGTAAGAAGTAGTACAATTCAAGTTTTAGTTGTCGATTGTTCACCTTTTAGCCGGCTTTGGTGGCTATGACATGAACTAGGACCTTAAGATTTTGCATGAAAGGAGGACTAGCAGCCGCGTTGCATGGGAGAATGTGAAATGTGTTCATATGTAGTAAAAACCTGAGAAATCCGTCCATTTTCGTCATTTGTTATCGAATCGACTTAAAGCCAGATCGTCACATTGGCCGCTTTTCTCTCTGAGACGGTTACATTTATCGTCTCCAAAGCTATGTCGCGTGCTGCGGTATGCCGAGACACTAAAAGCACCATAGTAGAACACAGAAGGAGCTTGTAAGTTGAAGTAATAGCCAGTAAGTAGTAGTACAATTGAAGTTTTAGTTGTCGATTATTCACTTTTTAGCCGGCTTTGGTGGCTTGGACATGACCTAGGACCTTAAGATTTTTCATGAAAGGAGGACTAGCAGCCGCGTTGCACGGGAGAATGTGAAAAGTGTTCATATGTAGTAAAAACCTGAGAAATCCGTCCGGTTTCGTCTTTGTTATCGAATCGACTTAAAGCCAGATCGTCACATTGGCCGCTTTTCTCTCTGAGACGGTTACATTTATCGTCTGCAAAGCTATGTCGCGTGCTGCGGTATGCGGAGACACTAAAAGCACCATAGTAGAACACAGAAGAAGCTTCTAAGTTGAAGTAATAGCCAGTAAGAAGTAGTACAATTCAAGTTTTAGTTGTCGATTGTTCACCTTTTAGTCGGCTTTGGTGGCTATGACATGAACTAGGACCTTAAGATTTTGCATGAAAGGAGGACTAGCAGCCACGTTGCATGGGAGAATGTGAAATGTGTTCATATGTAGTAAAAACCTGACAAATCCGTCCATTTTCGTCATTAGTTATCGAATCGACTTAAAGCCAGATCGTCACATTCGCCGCTTTTCTCTCTGAGACGGTTACATTTATCGTCTGCAAAGCTATGTCGCGTGCTGCGGTATGCGGAGACACTAAAAGCACCATAGTAGAACACAGAAGGAGCTTCTAAGTTGAAGTAATAGCCAGTAAGAAGTAGTACAATTCAAGTTTTAGATATCGATTATTCTTTTTTTAGCCGGCTTTGTTGGCTTGGACATGACCTAGGACCTTAAGATTTTGCATGAAAGGAGGACTAGCAGCCGCGTTGCACGGGAGAATGTTAAAAGTGTTCATATGTAGTAAAAACCTGAGAAATCCGACCGTTTTCGTCATTTGTTATCGAATCGACTTAAAGCCAGATCGTCATATTGGCCGCTTTTCTCTCTGAGACGGTTACATTAATCGTCTAAAAGGCTATGTCGCGAACTGCGGTGTGCGGAGAAACTAAAAGCACCATAGTACAACACAGAAGAAGCTTCTAAGTTGAAGTAATAGCCAGTAAGAAGTAGTACAATTCAAGTTTTAGTTATCGATTATTCACTTTTTTGCCGGCTTTGGAGGCTTGGACATGAGGTGGAACCTTAAGATTTTGCATGAGAGGAGGATTAGCAGCGGCGTTGCACGGGAGAATGTGAAAAGTGTTCATATGCAGTATAAACCTGAGAAATCCGTCCATTTTCGTCATTTGTTATCGATTCGACTTAAAGCCAGATCGTCACATTGGCCGCCTTTCTCTCTGAGACCGTTACATTTATCGTCTGCAAAGCTATGTCGCGTGCTGCGGTATGCGGAGACACTAAAAGCACCATAGTAGAACACAGAAGAAGCTTCTATGTTGAAGTAATAGCCAGTAGGAAGTAGTACAATTCAAGTTTTAGTTGTCGATTATTCACTTTTTAGCCGGCTTTGGTGGCTTGAACATGACCTAGGACCTTAAGATTTTGCATGAAAATAAGACTAGCAGCCGCGTTGCACGGGGGAATGTGAAAAGTGTTCATATGTAGTAAAAACCTGAGAAATCCGTCCGTTTTCGTCATTTGTTATCGAATCGATTTAAAGCCAGATCGTCACATTGGATGCTCTTCTCTCTGAAACGGTTACATTTATCGTCTGGAAAGCTATGTCGCGTGCTGCGGTATGCGGAAACACTAAAAGCACCATAGTAGAACACAGTAGAAGCTTCTAAGTTGAAGTAATAGCCTGTAAGAAGTAGTACAATTCAAGTTTTAGCTGTCGATTATTCACTTTTGAGCCGGCTTTGGTGGCTTGGACATGACCTAGGACCTTAAGATTTTGCATGAAAGGAGGACTAGCAGCCGCGTTGCACGGGATGTGAAAAGTGTTCATATGTAGTAAAAACCTGAGAAATCCGTCCGGTTTCGTCTTTGTTATCGAATCGACTTAAAGCCAGATCGTCACGTTGGCCGCTTTTCTCTCAGAGACGGTTACATTTATCGTCTGCAAAGCTATGTCGCGTGCTGCGGTATGCGGAGACACTAAAAGCACCATAGTAGAACACAGAAGAAGCTTCTAAGTTGAAGTAATAGCCAGTAAGAAGTAGTACCTTTCAAGTTTTAGTTATCGATTATTAACTTTTTAGCCGTCTTTGGTGGCTTGGACATGACCTAGGACCTTAAGATTTTGCATGAAAGGAGGACTGGCAGCCGCGTTGTATGGGAGAATGTGAAAAGTGTTCATATGTAGTAAAAACCTGAGACATCCGTCCGTTTTCGTCATTTGTTATCGAATCGACTTGAAGCCAGATCGTCACATTGGCCGCTTTTCTCTCTGAGACGGTTACATTTATCGTCTGCAAAGCTATGTCGCGTGCTGCGGTATGCGGAGACACTAAAAGCACCATATTAGAACACAGAAGAAGCTTCTAAGCTGAAGTAATAGCCAGTAAGAAGTAGTACAATTGAAGTTTTAGTTGTCGATTAATCACTTTTTAGCCGGCTTTGGTGGCTTGGACCTGACCTAGGACCTTAAGATTTTGCATGAAAGGAAGACTAGCAGCCGCGTAGCACGGGAGAATGTGAAAAGTGTTCATATGCAGTATAAACCTGAGAAATCCGTCCATTTTCGTCAATTGTTATCGAATCGACTTAAAGCCAGATCGTCATATTGGCCGCTTTTCTCTCTGAGACGGTTACATTAATCGTCTAAAAAGCTATGTCGCGAACTGCGGTGTGCGGAGACACTAAAAGCACCATAGTACAACACAGAAGAAGCTTCTAAGTTGAAGTAATAGCCAGTAAGAAGTAGTACAATTCAAGTTTTAGTTATCGATTATTCACTTTTTTGCCGGCTTTGGAGGCTTGGACATGAGGTGGAACCTTAAGATTTTGCATGAGAGGAGGATTAGCAGCGGCGTTGCACGGGAGAATGTGAAAAGTGTTCATATGCAGTATAAACCTGAGAAATCCGTCCATTTTCGTCATTTGTTATCGATTCGACTTAAAGCCAGATCGTCACATTGGCCGCCTTTCTCTCTGAGACCGTTACATTTTTCGTCTGCAAAGCTATGTCGCGTGCTGCGGTATGCGGAGACACTAAAAGCACCATAGTAGAACACAGAAGAAGCTTCTATGTTGAAGTAATAGCCTGTAAGAAGTAGTACAATTCAAGTTTTAGCTGTCGATTATTCACTTTTTAGCCGGCTTTGGTGGCTTGGACATGACCTAGGACCTTAAGATTTTGCATGAAAGGAGGACTAGCAGCCGCGTTGCACGGGATGTGAAAAGTGTTCATATGTAGTAAAAACCTGAGAAATCCGTCCGTTTTCGTCATTTGTTATCGAATCGATTTAAAGCCAGATCGTCACATTGGCCGCTCTTCTCTCTGAAACGGTTACATTTATCGTCTGCAAAGCTATGTCGCGTGCTGCGGTATGCGGAAACACTAAAAGCACCATAATAGAACACAGTAGAAGCTTCTAAGTTGAAGTAATTGCCTGTAAGAAGTAGTACAATTCAAGTTTTAGTTGTCGATTATTCACTTTTTAGCCGGCTTTGTTGGCTTGGACATGACCTAGGACCTTAAGATTTTGCATGAAAGGAGGACTAGCAGCCGCGTTGCACGGGATGTGAAAAGTGTTCATATGTAGTAAAAACCTGAGAAATCCGTCCGGTTTCGTCTTTGTTATCGAATCGACTTAAAGCCAGATCGTCACATTGGCCGCTTTTCTCTCAGAGACGGTTACATTTATCGTCTGCAAAGCTATGTCGCGTGCTGCGGTATGCGGAGACACTAAAAGCACCATAGTAGAACACAGAAGAAGATTCTAAGTTGAAGTAATAGCCAGTAAGAAGTAGTACAATTCAAGTTTTAGTTATCGATTATTCACTTTTTAGCCGTCTTTGGTGGCTTGGACATGACCTAGGACCTTAAGATTTTGCATGAAAGGAGGACTAGCAGCCGCGTTGCATGGGAGAATGTGAAAAGTGTTCATATGTAGTAAAAACCTGAGACATCCGTCCGTTTTCGTCATTTGTTATCGAATCGACTTAAAGCCAGATCGTCACATTGGCCGCTTTTCTCTCTGAGACGGTTACATTTATCGTCTGCAAAGCTATGTCGCGTGCTGCGGTATGCGGAGACACTAAAAGCACCATAGTAGAACACAGAAGGAGCTTCTAAGTTGAAGTAATAGCCAGTAAGATGTAGTACAATTCAAGTTTTAGTTGTCGATTATTCACTTTTTAGCCGGCTTTGGTGGCTTGGACATGACCTAGGACCTTAAGATTTTGCATGAAAGGAGGACTAGCAGCCGCGTTGCACGGGAGAATGTGAAAAGTGTTCATATGTAGTAAAAACCTGAGAAATCCGTCCGGTTTCGTCTTTGTTATCGAATCGACTTAAAGCCAGATCGTCACATTGGCCGCTTTTCTCTCTGAGACGGTTACATTTATCGTCTGCAAAGCTATGTCGCGTGCTGCGGTATGCGGAGACACTAAAAGCACCATAGTAGAACACAGAAGAAGCTTCTAAGTTGAAGTAATAGCCAGTAAGAAGTAGTACAATTCATGTTTTAGTTGTCGATTGTTCACCTTTTAGTCGGCTTTGGTGGCTATGACATGAACTAGGACCTTAAGATTTTGCATGAAAGGAGGACTAGCAGCCACGTTGCATGGGAGAATGTGAAATGTGTTCATATGTAGTAAAAACCTGACAAATCCGTCCATTTTCTTCATTTGTTATCGAATCGACTTAAAGCCAGATCGTCACATTGGCCGCTTTTCTCTCTGAGACGGTTACATTTATCGTCTGAAAAGCTATGTCGCGTGCTGCGGTATGCGGAGACACTAAAAGCAACATAGTAGAACACAGAAGGAGCTTCTAAGTTGAAGTAATAGCCAGTAAGAAGTAGTACAATTCAAGTTTTAGTTATCGATTATTCTTTTTTTAGCCGGCTTTGTTGGCTTGGACATGACCTAGGACCTTAAGATTTTGCATGAAAGGAGGACTAGCAGCCGCGTTGCACGGGAGAATGTGAAAAGTGTTCATATGTAGTAAAAACATGAGAAATCCGACCGTTTTCGTCATTTGTTATCGAATCGACTTAAAGCCAGATCGTCATATTGGCCGCTTTTCTCTCTGAGACGGTTACATTAATCGTCTAAAAGGCTATGTCGCGAACTGCGGTGTGCGGAGAAACTAAAAGCACCATAGTACAACACAGAAGAAGCTTCTAAGTTGAAGTAATAGCCAGTAAGAAGTAGTACAATTCAAGTTTTAGTTATCGATTATTCACTTTTTTGCCGGCTTTGGAGGCTTGGACATGAGGTGGAACCTTAAGATTTTGCATGAGAGGAGGATTAGCAGCGGCGTTGCACGGGAGAATGTGAAAAGTGTTCATATGCAGTATAAACCTGAGAAATCCGTCCATTTTCGTCATTTGTTATCGATTCGACTTAAAGCCAGATCGTCACATTGTCCGCCTTTCTCTCTGAGACCGTTACATTTATCGGCTGCAAAGCTATGTCGCGTGCTGCGGTATGCGGAGACACTAAAAGCACCATAGTAGAACACAGAAGAAGCTTCTATGTTGAAGTAATAGCCAGTAGGAAGTAGTACAATTCAAGTTTTAGTTGTCGATTATTCACTTTTTGGCCGGCTTTGGTGGCTTGAACATGACCTAGGACCTTAAGATTTTGCATGAAAATAAGACTAGCAGCCGCGTTGCACGGGGGAATGTGAAAAGTGTTCATATGTAGTAAAAACCTGAGAAATCCGTCCGTTTTCGTCATTTGTTATCGAATCGATTTAAAGCCAGATCGTCACATTGGCCGCTCTTCTCTCTGAAACGGTTACATTTATCGTCTGCAAAGCTATGTCGCGTGCTGCGGTATGCGGAAACACTAAAAGCACCATAGTAGAACACAGTAGAAGCTTCTAAGTTGAAGTAATAGCCTGTAAGAAGTAGTACAATTCAAGTTTTAGCTGTCGATTATTCACTTTTTAGCCGGCTTTGGTGGCTTGGACATGACCTAGGACCTTAAGATTTTGCATGAAAGGAGGACTAGCAGCCGCGTTGCACGGGATGTGAAAAGTGTTCATATGTAGTAAAAACCTGAGAAATCCGTCCGGTTTCGTCTTTGTTATCGAATCGACTTAAAGCCAGATCGTCACATTGGCCGCTTTTCTCTCAGAGACGGTTACATTTATCGTCTGCAAAGCTATGTCGCGTGCTGCGGTATGCGGAGACACTAAAAGCACCATAGTAGAACACAGAAGAAGATTCTAAGTTGAAGTAATAGCCAGTAAGAAGTAGTACAATTCAAGTTTTAGTTATCGATTATTCACTTTTTAGCCGTCTTTGGTGGCTTGGACATGACCTAGGACCTTAAGATTTTGCATGAAAGGAGGACTAGCAGCCGCGTTGCATGGGAGAATGTGAAAAGTGTTCATATGTAGTAAAAACCTGAGACATCCGTCCGTTTTCGTCATTTGATATCGAATCGACTTAAAGCCAGATCGTCACATTGGCCGCTTTTCTCTCTGAGACGGTTACATTTATCGTCTGCAAAGCTATGTCGCGTGCTGCGGTATGCGGAGACACTAAAAGCACCATAGTAGAACACAGAAGAAGCTTCTATGTTGAAGTAATAGCCAGTAGGAAGTAGTACAATTCAAGTTTTAGTTGTCGATTATTCACTTTTTAGCCGGCTTTGGTGGCTTGGACATGACCTAGGACCTTAAGATTTTGCATGGAAGCAGAACTAGCAGCCGCGTTGCATGGGAGAATGTGAAAAGTGTTCATATGTAGTAAAAACCTGAGAAAGCCGTCCGTTTTCGTCATTTGTTATCGAATCGACTTAAAGCCAGATCGTCACATTGGCCGCTCTTCTCTCTGAAACGGTTACATTTATCGTCTACAAAGCTATGTCATGTGCTGCGGTATGCGGAAACACTAAAAGCACCATAGTAGAACACAGAAGAAGCTTCTATGTTGAAGTAATAGGAAGTAAGAAGTAGTACAATTCAAGTTTTAGTTGTCGATTATTCACTTTTACCCGGCTTTGGTGACAAGGACATGACCTAGTACCTTAAGATTTTGAATGAAAGGAGGTCTAGGAGCCGCGTTGCACGGGAGAATGTGAAAAGTGTTCATATGTAGTAAAAACCTGAGAAATCCGTCCGTTTTCGTCATTTGTTATCGAATCGATTTAAAGCCAGATCGTCACATTGGCCGCTCTTCTCTCTGAAACGGTTACATTTATCGTCTGCAAAGCTATGTCGCGTGCTGCGGTATGCCGAAACACTAAAAGCACCATAGTAGAACACAGAAGAAGCTTCTAAGTTGAAGTAATAGCCAGTAAGGGGTAGTACAATTCAAGTTTTAGTTGTCGATTATTAACCTTTTAGCCTTCTTTGGTGGCTTGGACATGACCTAGCACCTTAAGATTTTCCATGGAAGGAGGACTTGCAGCAGCGTAGCACGGGAGAATGTGAAATGTCTTCATATGTAGTAAACACCTGAGAAATCCGTCCGTTTTCTTCATTTTTTATCGAATCGACTTAAAGCCAGATCGTCATATTGGCCGCTTTTCTCTCTGAGACGGTTACATTTATCGTCTGCAAAGCTATGTCGCGTGCTGCAGTATGCCGAGTCACTAAAAGCACCATAGTAGAACACAGAAGAAGCTTCTAAGTTGAAGTAATAGCCAGTAAGATGTAGTACAATTCAAGTTTTAGTTATCGATTATTCACTTTTTAGCCGTCTTTGGTGGCTTGGACATGACCTAGGACCTTAAGATTTTGCATGAAAGGAGGACTAGCAGCTGCGTTGCATGGGAGTATGTGAAAAGTGTTCATATGTAGTAAAAACCTGAGAAATCCGTCCGGTTTCGTCTTTGTTATCGAATAGACTTAAAGCCAGATCGTCACATTGGCCGCTTCTCTCTGAGACGGTTACATTTATCGTCTGCAAAGCTATGTCGCGTGCTGCGGTATGCGGAGACACTAAAAGCAATATAGTAGAACACAGAAGAAGCTTCTATGTTGAAGTAATAGCCATTAGGAAGTAGTACAATTCAAGTTTTAGTTGTCGATTATTAACTTTTTAGCCGGCTTTGGTGGCTTGGACATGACCTAGGACCTTAAGATTTTGCATGAAAGGAGGACTAGCAGCCGCGTTGCATGGGAGTATGTGAAAAGTGTTCATATGTAGTAAAAACCTGAGAAATCCGTCCGGTTTCGTCTTTGTTATCGAATCGACTTAAAGCCAGATCGTCACATTGGCCGCTTTTCTCTCTGAGACGGTTACATTAATCGTCTGCAAAGCAATGTCGCCAACTGTGGTATGCGGAGACACTAAAAGCACCATAGTACAACACAGAAGAAGATTCTAAGTTGAAGTAATAGCCAGTAAGAAGTAGTACAATTCAAGATTTAGTTGTCGATTGTTCACCTTTTAGCCGGCTTTGGTGGCTATGACATGAACTAGGACCTTAAGATTTTGCATGAAAAGAGGACTAGCAGCCGCGTTGCATGGGAGTATGTGAAAAGTGTTCATATGTAGTAAAAACCTGAGAAATCCGTCCGGTTTCGTCTTTGTTATCGAATAGACATAAAGCCAGATCGTCACATTGGCCGCTTTTCTCTCTGAGACGGTTACATTTATCGTCTGCAAAGCTATGTCGCGTGCTGCGGTATGCGGAAACACTAAAAGCACCATAGTAGAACACAGAAGAAGCTTCTATGTTGAAGTAATAGCCAGTAAGAAGTAGTACAATTCAAGTTTTAGTTATTGATTATTCACTTTTTTGGCCGGCTTTGGTGGCTTGGACATGACCTAGGACCTTAAGATTTTGCATGAAAGCAGGACTAGCAGCCGCGTTGCATGGGAGAATGTGAAAAGTGTTCATATGTAGTAAAAACCTGAGAAAGCCGTCCGTTTTCGTCATTTGTTATCGAATCGACTTAAAGCCAGATCGTCACATTGGCCGCTCTTCTCTTTGAAACGGTTACATTTATCGTCTACAAAGGTGTGTCATGTGCTGCGGTATGCGGAAACACTAAAAGCAACATAGTAGAACACAGAAGAAGCTTCTATGTTGAAGTAATAGGAAGTAAGAAGTAGTACAATTGAAGTTTTTGTTGTCGATTATTCACTTTTACCCGGCTTTGGTGGCTAGGACATGACCTAGGACCTTAATATTTTGCATGAAAGGAGGTCTAGGAGCCGCGTTGCACGGGAGAATGTGAAAAGTGTTCATATGTAGTAAAAACCTGAGAAATCCGTCTGTTTTCGTCATTTGTTATCGAATCGACTGAAAGCCAGATCGTCACATTGGCCGCTTTTCTCTCTGAGACGGTTACATTTATCGTCTGCAAAGCCATGTCACGTGCTGCGGTATGCCGAAACACTAAAAGCACCATAGTAGAACACAGAAGAAGCTTCTAAGTTGAAGTAATAGCCAGTAAGAGGTAGTACAATTCAAGTTTTAGTTGTCGATTATTAACTTTTTAGCCTTCTTTGGTGGCTTGGACACGACCTAGCAACTTAAGATTTTCCATGGGAGGAGGACTTGCAGCCGCGTTGCACGGGAGAATGTGAAATGTGTTCATATGTAGTAAAAACCTGAGAAATCCGACCGTTTTCGTCATTTTTTATCGAATCGACTTAAAGCCAGATCGTCACATTGGCCGCTTTTCTCTCTGAGACGGTTACATTTATCGTCTGCAAAGCTATGTCGCGTGCTGCGGTATGCGGAGACACTAAAAGCACCATAGTAGAACACAGAAGAAGCTTCTAAGTTGAAGTAATAGCCAGTAAGAAGTAGTACAATTCAAGTTATAGTTATCGATTATTCACTTTTTAGCCGGCTTTGGTGGCTTGGACATGAGGTGGAACAATAAGATTTTGCATGAAAGGAGGAGTAGCAGCCGCGTTGCATGGGAGAATGTGAAATGTGTTCATATGTAGTAAAAACCTGAGAAATCCGTCCATTTTCGTTATTTGTTATCGAATCGACTTTAAGCCAGATCGTCACATTGGCCGCTTTTCTCTCTGAGACGGTTACATTTATCGTCTGCAAAGCAATGTCGCGTGCTGCGGTATGCAGATACACTAAAAGCACCATAGTAGAACACAGAAGGAGCTTGTAAGTTGAAGTAATAGCCAGTAAGAAGTAGTACAATTCAAGTTTTAGTTATCGATTATTCACTTTTTAGCCGTCTTTGGTGGCTTGGACATGACCTAGGACCTTAAGATTTTGCATGAAAGGAGGACTAGCAGCCGCGTTGCATGGGAGAATGTGAAAAGTGTTCATATGTAGTAAAAACCTGAGACATCCGTCCGTTTTCGTCTTTGTTATCGAATCGACTTAAAGCCAGATTGTCACATTGGCCGCTTTTCTCTCTGGGACGGTTACATTTATCGTCTGCAAAGCTATGTCGCGTGCTGCGGTATGCGGAGACACTAAAAGCACCATAGTAGAACACAGAAGGAGCTTCTAAGTTGAAGTAATAGCCAGTAATAAGTAGTACAATTCAAGTTTTAGTTGTCGATTGTTCACTTTTAGCCGGCTTTGGTGGCTATGACATGAACTAGGACCTTAAGATTTTGCATGAAAGGAGGACTAGCAGCCGCGTTGCATGGGAGAATGTGAAATGTGTTCATATGTAGTAAAAACCTGAGAAATCCGTCCATTTTCGTCATTTGTTATCGAATCGACTTAAAGCCAGATCGTCATATTGGCCGCTTTTCTCTCTGAGACGGTTACATTTATCGTCTCCAAAGCTATGTCGCGTGCTGCGGTATGCCGAGACACTAAAAGCACCATAGTAGAACACAGAAGGAGCTTCTAAGTTGAAGTAATAGCCAGTAAGAAGTAGTACAATTCAAGTTTTAGTTGTCGATTATTCACTTTTTAGCCGGCTTTGGTGGCTTGGACATGACCTAGGCCCTTAAGATTTTGCATGAAAGGAGGACTAGCAGCCGCGTTGCACGGGAGAATGTGAAAAGTGTTCATATGTAGTAAAAACCTGAGAAATCCGTCTGGTTTCGTCTTTGTTATCGAATCGACTTAAAGCCAGATCGTCACATTGGCCGCTTTTCTCTCTGAGACGGTTACATTTATCGTCTGCAAAGCTATGTCGCGTGCTGCGGTATGCGGAGACACTAAAAGCACCATAGTAGAACACAGAAGAAGCTTCTAAGTTGAAGTAATAGCCAGTAAGAAGTAGTACAATTCAAGTTTTAGTTGTCGATTGTTCACCTTTTAGTCGGCTTTGGTGGCTATGACATGAACTAGGACCTTAAGATTTTGCATGAAAGGAGGACTAGCAGCCACGTTGCATGGGAGAATGTGAAATGTGTTCATATGTAGTAAAAACCTGACAAATCCGTCCATTTTCGTCATTTGTTATCGAATCGACTTAAAGCCAGATCGTCACATTGGCCGCTTTTCTCTCTGAGACGGTTACATTTATCGTCTGCAAAGCTATGTCGCGTGCTGCGGTATGCGGAGACACTAAAAGCACCATAGTAGAACACAGAAGGAGCTTCTAAGTTGAAGTAATAGCCAGTAAGAAGTAGTACAATTCAAGTTTTAGTTATCGATTATTCTTTTTTTAGACGGCTTTGTTGGCTTGGACATGACCTAGGACCTTAAGATTTTGCATGAAAGGAGGACTACCAGCCGCGTTGCACGGGAGAATGTGAAAAGTGTTCATATGTAGTAAAAACCTGAGAAATCCGACCGTTTTCGTCATTTGTCATCGAATTGACTTAAAGCCAGATCGTCATATTGGCCGCTTTTCTCTCTGAGACGGTTACATTAATCGTCTAAAAGGCTATGTCGCGAACTGCGGTGTGCGGAGAAACTAAAAGCACCATAGTACAACACAGAAGAAGCTTCTAAGTTGAAGTAATAGCCAGTAAGAAGTAGTACAATTGAAGTTTTAGTTATCGATTATTCACTTTTTTGCCGGCTTTGGAGGCTTGGACATGAGGTGGAACCTTAAGATTTTGCATGAGAGGAGGATTAGCAGCGGCGTTGCACGGGAGAATGTGAAAAGTGTTCATATGCAGTATAAACCTGAGAAATCCGTCCATTTTCGTCATTTGTTATCGATTCGACTTAAAGCCAGATCGTCACATTGGCCGCCTTTCTCTCTGAGACCGTTACATTTATCGTCTGCAAAGCTATGTCGCGTGCTGCGGTATGCGGAGACACTAAAAGCACCATAGTAGAACACAGAAGAAGCTTCTATGTTGAAGTAATAGCCAGTAGGAAGTAGTACAATTCAAGTTTTAGTTGTCGATTATTCACTTTTTAGACGGCTTTGGTGGCTTGAACATGACTTAGGACCTTAAGATTTTGCATGAAAATAAGACTAGCAGCCGCGTTGCACGGGGGAATGTGAAAAGTGTTCATATGTAGTAAAAACCTGAGAAATCCGTCCGTTTTCGTCATTTGTTATCGAATCGATTTAAAGCCAGATCGTCACATTGGCCGCTCTTCTCTCTGGGACGGTTACATTTATCGTCTGCAAAGCCATGTCGCGTGCTGCGGTATGCCGAAACACTAAAAGCACCATAGTAGAACACAGAAGAAGCTTCTAAGTTGAAGTAATAGCCAGTAAGAGGTAGTACAATTCAAGTTTTAGTTGTCGATTATTAACTTTTTAGCCTTCTTTGGTGGATTGGACACGACCTAGCAACTTAAGATTTTCCATGGGAGGAGGACTTGCAGCCGCGTTGCACGGGAGAATGTGAAATGTGTTCATATGTAGTAAAAACCTGAGAAATCCGACCGTTTTCGTCATTTTTTATCGAATCGACTTAAAGCCAGATCGTCACATTGGCCGCTTTTCTCTCTGAGACGGTTACATTTATCGTCTGCAAAGCTATGTCGCGTGCTGCGGTATGCGGAGACACTAAAAGCACCATAGTAGAACACAGAAGAAGCTTCTAAGTTGAAGTAATAGCCAGTAAGAAGTAGTACAATTCAAGTTATAGTTATCGATTATTCACTTTTTAGCCGGCTTTGGTGGCTTGGACATGAGGTGGAACAATAAGATTTTGCATGAAAGGAGGAGTAGCAGCCGCGTTGCATGGGAGAATGTGAAATGTGTTCATATGTAGTAAAAACCTGAGAAATCCGTCCATTTTCGTTATTTGTTATCGAATCGACTTTAAGCCAGATCGTCACATTGGCCGCTTTTCTCTCTGAGACGGTTACATTTATCGTCTGCAAAGCAATGTCGCGTGCTGCGGTATGCAGATACACTAAAAGCACCATAGTAGAACACAGAAGGAGCTTGTAAGTTGAAGTAATAGCCAGTAAGAAGTAGTACAATTCAAGTTTTAGTTATCGATTATTCACTTTTTAGCCGTCTTTGGTGGCTTGGACATGACCTAGGACCTTAATATTTTGCATGAAAGGAGGACTAGCAGCCGCGTTGCATGGGAGAATGTGAAAAGTGTTCATATGTAGTAAAAACCTGAGACATCCGTCCGTTTTCGTCTTTGTTATCGAATCGACTTAAAGCCAGATTGTCACATTGGCCGCTTTTCTCTCTGGGACGGTTACATTTATCGTCTGCAAAGCTATGTCGCGTGCTGCGGTATGCGGAGACACTAAAAGCACCATAGTAGAACACAGAAGGAGCTTCTAAGTTGAAGTAATAGCCAGTAATAAGTAGTACAATTCAAGTTTTAGTTGTCGATTGTTCACTTTTAGCCGGCTTTGGTGGCTATGACATGAACTAGGACCTTAGGATTTTGCATGAAAGGAGGACTAGCAGCCGCGTTGCATGGGAGAATGTGAAATGTGTTCATATGTAGTAAAAACCTGAGAAATCCGTCCATTTTCGTCATTTGTTATCGAATCGACTTAAAGCCAGATCGTCATATTGGCCGCTTTTCTCTCTGAGACGGTTACATTTATCGTCTCCAAAGCTATGTCGCGTGCTGCGGTATGCCGAGACACTAAAAGCACCATAGTAGAACACAGAAGGAGCTTCTAAGTTGAAGTAATAGCCAGTAAGAAGTAGTACAATTCAAGTTTTAGTTGTCGATTATTCCCTTTTAACCCGGCTTTGGTGGCTTGGACATGACCTAGGCCCTTAAGATTTTGCATGAAAGGAGGACTAGCAGCCGCGTTGCACGGGAGAATGTGAAAAGTGTTCATATGTAGTAAAAACCTGAGAAATCCGTCTGGTTTCGTCTTTGTTATCGAATCGACTTAAAGCCAGATCGTCACATTGGCCGCTTTTCTCTCTGAGACGGTTACATTTATCGTCTGCAAAGCTATGTCGCGTGCTGCGGTATGCGGAGACACTAAAAGCACCATAGTAGAACACAGAAGAAGCTTCTAAGTTGAAGTAATAGCCAGTAAGAAGTAGTACAATTCAAGTTTTAGTTGTCGATTGTTCACCTTTTAGTCGGCTTTGGTGGCTATGACATGAACTAGGACCTTAAGATTTTGCATGAAAGGAGGACTAGCAGCCACGTTGCATGGGAGAATGTGAAATGTGTTCATATGTAGTAAAAACCTGACAAATCCGTCCATTTTCGTCATTTGTTATCGAATCGACTTAAAGCCAGATCGTCACATTGGCCGCTTTTCTCTCTGAGACGGTTACATTTATCGTCTGCAAAGCTATGTCGCGTGCTGCGGTATGCGGAGACACTAAAAGCACCATAGTAGAACACAGAAGGAGCTTCTAAGTTGAAGTAATAGCCAGTAAGAAGTAGTACAATTCAAGTTTTAGTTATCGATTATTCTTTTTTTAGACGGCTTTGTTGGCTTGGACATGACCTAGGACCTTAAGATTTTGCATGAAAGGAGGACTACCAGCCGCGTTGCACGGGAGAATGTGAAAAGTGTTCATATGTAGTAAAAACCTGAGAAATCCGACCGTTTTCGTCATTTGTCATCGAATTGACTTAAAGCCAGATCGTCATATTGGCCGCTTTTCTCTCTGAGACGGTTACATTAATCGTCTAAAAGGCTATGTCGCGAACTGCGGTGTGCGGAGAAACTAAAAGCACCATAGTACAACACAGAAGCAGCTTCTAAGTTGAAGTAATAGCCTGTAAGAAGTAGTACAATTCAAGTTTTAGCTGTCGATTATTCACTTTTTAGCCGGCTTTGGTGGCTTGGACATGACCTAGGACCTTAAGATTTTGCATGAAAGGAGGACTAGCAGCCGCGTTGCACGGGATGTGAAAAGTGTTCATATGTAGTAAAAACCTGAGAAATCCGTCCGGTTTCGTCTTTGTTATCGAATCGACTTAAAGCCAGATCGTCACATTGGCTGCTTTTCTCTCAGAGACGGTTACATTTATCGTCTGCAAAGCTATGTCGCGTGCTGCGGTATGCGGAGACACTAAAAGCACCATATTAGAACACAGAAGAAGCTTCTAAGTTGAAGTAATAGCCAGTAAGAAGTAGTACAATTCAAGTCTTAGTTATCGATTATTCACTTTTTAGCCGTCTTTGGTGGCTTGGACATGACCTATGACCTTAAGATTTTGCATGAAAGGAGGACTAGCAGCCGCGTTGCATGGGAGAATGTGAAAAGTGTTCATATGTAGTAAAAACCTGAGACATCCGTCCGTTTTCGTCATTTGTTATCGAATCGACTTAAAGCCAGATCGTCACATTGGCCGCTTTTCTCTCTGAGACGGTTACATTTATCGTCTGCAAAGCTATGTCGCGTGCTGCGGTATGCGGAGACACTAAAAGCACCATATTAGAACACAGAAGAAGCTTCTAAGCTGAAGTAATAGCCAGTAAGAAGTAGTACAATTGAAGTTTTAGTTGTCGATTAATCACTTTTTAGCCGGCTTCGGTGGCTTGGACCTGACCTAGGACCTTACGATTTTGCATGAAAGGAAGACTAGCAGCCGCGTTGCACGGGAGAATGTGAAAAGTGTTCATATGCAGTATAAACCTGAGAAATCCGTCCATTTTCGTCAATTGTTATCGAATCGACTTAAAGCCAGATCGTCATATTGGCCGCTTTTCTCTCTGAGACGGTTACATTAATCGTCTAAAAAGCTATGTCGCGAACTGCGGTGTGCGGAGACACTAAAAGCACCATAGTACAACACAGAAGAAGCTTCTAAGTTGAAGTAATAGCCAGTAAGAAGTAGTACAATTCAAGTTTTAGTTATCGATTATTCACTTTTTTGCCGGCTTTGGAGGCTTGGACATGAGGTGGAACCTTAAGATTTTGCATGAAAGGAGGATTAGCAGCGGCGTTGCACGGGAGAATGTGAAAAGTGTTCATATGCAGTATAAACCTGAGAAATCCGTCCATTTTCGTCATTTGTTATCGATTCGACTTAAAGCCAGATCGTCACATTGGCCGCCTTTCTCTCTGAGACCGTTACATTTATCGTCTGCAAAGCTATGTCGCTTGCTGCGGTATGCGGAGACACTAAAAGCACCATAGTAGAACACAGAAGAAGCTTCTATGTTGAAGTAATAGGAAGTAAGAAGTAGTACAATTCAAGTTTTAGTTGTCGATTATTCACTTTTACCCGGCTTTGGTGACAAGGACATGACCTAGGACCTTAAGATTTTGAATGAAAGGAGGTCTAGGAGCCGCGTTGCACGGGAGAATGTGAAAAGTGTTCATATGTAGTAAAAACATGAGAAATCCGTCGGTTTTCTCGCATTTGTTATCGAATCGACTGAAAGCCAGATCGTCACATTGGCCGCTTTTCTCTCTGAGACGGTTACATTTATCGTCTGCAAAGCTATGTCGCGTGATGCGGTATGCCGGAACACTAAAAGCACCATAGTAGAACACAGAAGAAGCTTCTAAGTTGAAGTAATAGCCAGTAAGATGTAGTACAATTCAAGTTTTAGTTATCGATTATTCACTTTTTAGGCGTCTTTGGTGGCTTGGACATGACCTAGGACCTTAAGATTTTGCATGAAAGGAGGACTAGCAGCCGCGTTGCATGGGAGTATGTGAAAAGTGTTCATATGTAGTAAAAACCTGAGAAATCCGTCCGGTTTCGTCTTTGTTATCGAATCGACTTAAAGCCAGATCGTCACATTGGCCGCTTTTCTCTCTGAGACGGTTACATTAATCGTCTGCAAAGCTATGTCGCCAACTGTGGTATGCGGAGACACTAAAAGCACCATAGTACAACACAGAAGAAGCTTCTAAGTTGAAGTAATAGCCAGTAAGAAGTAGTACAATTCAAGTTTTAGTTATCGATTATTCACTTTTTAGCCGGCTTTGGAGGCTTGGACATGAGGTGGAACCTTAAGATTTTGCATGAAAGGAGGATTAGCAGCGGCGTTGCACGGGAGAATGTGAAAAGTGTTCATATGCAGTATAAACCTGAGATAGCCGTCCATTTTCGTCATTTGTTATAGATTCGACTTAAAGTCAGATCGTCACATTGGCCGCCTTTCTCTCTGAGACGGTTACATTTATCGTCTGCAAAGCTATGTCGCGTGCTGCGGTATGCGGAGACACTAAAAGCACCATATTAGATCACAGAAGAAGCTTCTAAGCTGAAGTAATAGCCAGTAAGAAGTAGTACAATTGAAGTTTTAGTTGTCGGTTATTCACTTTTTAGCCGGCTTTGGTAGCTTGGACATGACCTAGGACCTTAAGATTTTGCATGAAAGGAAGACTAGCAGCCGCGTTGCACAGGGGAATGTGAAAAGTGTTCATATGTAGTAGAAACCTGAGAAATCCGTCCGTTTTCGTCATTTGTTATCGAATCGATTCAAAGCCAGATCGTCACATTGGCCGCTCTTCTCTCTGAAACGGTTACATTTAACGTCTGCAAAGCTATGTCGCGTGCTGCGGTATGCGGAAACACTAAAAGCACCATAGTAGAACACAGAAGAAGCTTCTAAGTTGAAGTAATAGCCAGTAAGAAGTAGTTCAATTAAAGTTTTAGTTGTCGATTATTCACTTTTTAGCCGGCTTTGGTGGCTTGGACATGACCTAGGCCCTTAAGATTTTGCATGAAAGGAGGACTAGCAGCCGCGTTGCATGGGAGTATGTGAAAAGTGTTCATATGTAGTAAAAACCTGAGAAATCCTTCCGGTTTCGTCTTTGTTATCGAATCGACTTAAAGCCAGATCGTCACATTGGCCGCTTTTCTCTCTGAGACGGTTACATTTATCGTCTGCAAAGCTATGTCGCGTGCTGCGGTATGCGGAGACACTAAAAGCACCATAGTAGAACACAGAAGAAGCTTCTAAGTTGAAGTAATAGCCAGTAAGAAGTAGTACAATTCAAGATTTAGTTGTCGATTGTTCACCTTCTAGCCGGCTTTGGTGGCTATGACATGAACTAGGACCTTAAGATTTTGCATGAAAGGAGGACTAGCAGCCACGTTGCATGGGAGAATGTGAAATGTGTTCAAATGTAGTAAAAACCTCAGAAATCCGTCCATTTTCGTCATTTGTCATCGAATCGACTTAAAGCCAGATCGTCACATTGGCCGCTTTTCTCTCTGAGACTGTTACATTTATCGTCTGCAAAGCTATGTCGCGTGCTGCGGTATGCGGAGACACTAAAAGCACCATAGAAGAACACAGAAGGAGCTTCTAAGTTGAAGTAATAGCCAGTAAGAAGTAGTACAATTCAAGTTTTAGTTATCGATTATTCTTTTTTTAGCCGGCTTTGGTGGCTTGGACATGACCTACGACCTTAAGATTTTGCATGAAAGGAGGACTAGCAGCCGCGTTGCACGGGAGAATGTGAAAAGTGTTCATAAGTAGTAAAAACCTGAGAAATCCGTCCGTTTTCGTCATTTGTTATCGAATCGACTGAAAGCCAGATCGTCACATTGGCCGCTTTTCTCTCTGAGACGGTTACATTTATCGTCTGCAAAGCTATGTCGCGTGCTGCGGTATGCGGAGACACTAAAAGCAATATAGTAGAACACAGAAGAAGCTTCTATGTTGAAGTAATAGCCATTAGGAAGAGTACAATTCAAGTTTTAGTTGTCGATTATTTACTTTTTAGCCGGCCTTGGTGTCTTGGACATGACCTAGGACCTTAAGATTTTGCATGAAAGGAGGACTAGCAGCCGCGTTGCATGGGAGTATGTGGAAAGTGTTCATATGTAGTAAAAACCTGAGAAATCCGTCCGGTTTCGTCTTTGTTATCGAATCGACTTAAAGCCAGATCGTCACATTGGCCGCTTTTCTCTCTGAGACGGTTACATTAATCGTCTGCAAAGCTATGTCGCCAACTGTGGTATGCGGAGACACTAAAAGCACCATAGTACAACACAGAAGAAGCTTCTAAGTTGAAGTAATAGCCAGTAAGAAGTAGTACAATTGAAGTTTTAGTTGTCGGTTATTCACTTTTTAGCCGGCTTTGGTAGCTTGGACATGACCTAGGACCTTAAGATTTTGCATGAAAGGAAGACTAGCAGCCGCGTTGCACGGGGGAATGTGAAAAGTGTTCATATGTAGTAGAAACCTGAGAAATCCGTCCGTTTTCGTCATTTGTTATCGAATCGATTTAAAGCCAGATCGTCACAATGGCCGCTCTTCTCTCTGAAACGTTTACATTTATCGTCTGCAAAGCTATGTCGCGTGCTGCGGTAAGCGGAAACACTGAAAGCACCATAGTAGAAAACAGAAGAAGCTTCTAAGTTGAAGTAATAGCCAGTATGAAGTAGTACAATTCAAGATTTAGTTGTCGATTGTTCACCTTTTAGACGGCTTTGGTGGCTATGACATGAACTAGGACCTTAAGATTTTGCATGAAAGGAGGACTAGCAGCCGCGTTGCACGGGAGAATGTGAAGAGTGTTCATATGTAGTAAACCCTGAGAAATCCGTCCGTTTTCGTCATTTGTTATCTAATCGACTTAAAGCCAGATCATCATATTGGCCGCTTTTCTCTCTGAGACGGTTACATTAATCGTCTGCAAAGCTATGTCGCGAACTGTGGTATGCGGAGACACTAAAAGCACCATAGTACAACACAGAAGAAGGTTCTAAGTTGAAGTAATAGCCAGTAAGAAGTAGTACAATTCAAGTTTTAGTTGTCGATTATTCACTTTTTAGCCGGCTTTGGTTGCTTGGACATGACCTAGGACCTTAAGATTCTGCATGAAAGGAGGACTAGCAGTCGCGTTGCATGGGAGTATGTGAAAAGTGTTTATATGTAGTAAAAACCTGAGAAATCCGTCCGTTTTCGTCATTTGTTATCGAATCGACTTAAAGTCACATCGTCACATTGGCCGCTTTTCTCTCTGAGACGTTTACCTTTATCGTCTGCAAAGCTATGTCGCGTGCTGCGGTATGTTGAAACACTAAAAGCACCATAGTAGAACACAGAAGAAGCTTCTAAGTTGAAGTAATAGCCAGTAAGAGGTAGTACAATTCACGTTTTAGTTGTCGATTATTAACTTTTTAGCCTTCTTTGGTGGCTTGGACATGACCTAGCACCTTAAGATTTTCCATGGAAGGAGGATTTGCAGCCGCGTTGCACGGGACAATGTGAAATGTGTTCATATGTAGTAAAAACCTGAGAAATCCGTCCGTTTTCGTCATTTTTTATCGAATCGACTTAAAGCCAGATCGTCACATTGGCCGCTTTTCTCTCTGAGACGGTTACATTTATCGTCTGCAAAGCTATGTCGCGTGCTGCGGTATGCGGAGACACTAAAAGCACCATAGTAGAACACAGAAGAAGCTTCTAAGTTGAAGTAATAGCCAGTAAGATGTAGTACAATTCAAGTTTTAGTTATCGATTATTCACTTTTTATTCGTCTTTGGTGGCTTGGACATGACATAGGACCTTAAGATTTTACATGAAAGGAGGACTAGCAGCCGCGTTGCATGGGAGTATGTGAAAAGTGTTCATATGTAGTAAAAACCTGAGAAATCCGTCCGGTTTCGTCTTTGTTATCGAATCGACTTAAAGCCAGATCGTCACATCGGCCGCTTTTCTCTCTGAGACGGTTACATTTATCGTCTGCAAAGCTATGTCGCGTGCTGCGGTATGCGGAGACACTAAAAGCACCATAGTAGAACACAGAAGAAGCTTCTATGTTGAAGTAATAGCCATTAGGAAGTAGTACAATTCAAGTTTTAGTTGTCGATTATTTACTTTTTAGCCGGCTTTGGTGGCTTGGACATGACCTAGGACCTTAAGATTTTGCATGAAAGGAGGACTAGCAGCCGCGTTGCATGGGAGTATGTGAAAAGTGTTCATATGTAGTAAAAACCTGAGAAATCCGTCCGGATCGTCTTTGTTATCGAATCGACTTAAAGCCACATCGTCACATTGGCCGCTTCTCTCTCTGAGACGGTTACATTTATCGTCTGCAAAGCTATGTCGCGTGCTGCGGTATGCGGAGACACTAAAAGCACCATAGTACAACACAGAAGAAGGTTTTAAGTTGAAGTAATAGCCAGTAAGAAGTAGTACAATTCAAGTTTTAGTTATCGATTATTCACTTTTTAGCCGGCTTTGGAGGCTTGGACATGAGGTGAAACCTTAAGATTTTGCATGAAAGGAGGACTAGCAGCGGCGTTGCACGGGAGAATGTGAAAAGTGTTCATATGCAGTATAAACCTGAAAAATCCGTCCATTTTCGTTATTTGATATCGATTCGAGGAAGTAGGTTACAGTACGCTTGTTCGCCCAATGCTTGAATACTGCTCAGCAGTGTGGGATCCGCACCAGGTAGGGTTGATAGAAGAGATAGAGAAGATCCAACGGAGAGCAGCGCGCTTCGTTACAGGATCATTTAGTAATTGCGAAAGCGTTACGGAGATGATAGATAAACTCCAGTGGAAGACTCTGCAGGAGAGACGCTCAGTAGCTCGGTACGGGCTTTTGTTGAAGTTTCGAGAACATACCTTCACCGAAGAGTCAAGCAGTATATTGCTCCCTCCTACATATATCTCGCGAAGAGACCATGAGGATAAAATCAGAGAGATTAGAGCCCACACAGAGGCATACCGACAGTCCTTCTTTCCACGTACAATACGAGACTGGAATAGAAGGGAGAACCGATAGAGGTACTCAGGGTACCCTCCGCCACACACCGTCAGGTGGCTTGCGGAGTACGGATGTAGATGTAGATGTAGATGTAGAGTTAAAGCCAGATCGTCACATTGGCCGAATTTCTCTCTCAGACGGTCACATTTATCGTCTGCAAAGCTATGTCGCATGCTGCGGTATGCGGAGACACTAAAAGCACCATAGTAGAACACAGAAGAAGCCTCTATGTTGAAGGAATAGCCAGTAGGAAGTAGTACAATTCAAGTTTTAGTTGTCGATTATTCACTTTTTAGCCGGCTTTAGTGGCTTGGACAAGACCTAGGACCTTAAGATTTTGCATGAAAGGAGGACTAGCAATCGCGTTGCATGGGAGAATGTGAAAAGTGTTCATATGTAGTAAAAACCTGAGAAATCCGTCCGTTTCCGTCATTTTTATCGAATCGACTTAAAGCCAGATCGTCACATTAGCTGTTCTTCTTACTGAAACGGTTACATTTATCGTCTGCAAAGCTATGTCGCGTGCTGCGGTATGCCGAAACACTAAAAGCACCATAGTAGAACACAGAAGAAGGTTCTAATTTGAAGTAATAGCCAGTAAGAAGTAGTACAACTCAAGTTTTAGTTGTCGGTTATTCACTTTTTAGCCGGCTTTGGTTGCTTTGACATTAGGTGAAACCTTAAGATTTTGCATGAAAGGAGGACTAGCAGCCGCGTTACACGGGAGAATGTGAAAAGTGTTCATATGCAGTACAAACCTGAGAAATCCGTCGATTTTCGTCATTTGTTATCGATTCGACTTAAAGCCAGTTCGTCACATTGGCCGAATTTCTCTCTGAGACGGTTACATTTATCGTCTGCAAAGCTATGTCGCGTGCTGCGGTATGCGGAAACACTTAAAGCACCATAGTAGAACACAGAAGAAGCTTCTAATTTAAAGTAATAGCCAGTAAGAAGTAGTACAACTCAAGTTTTAGTTGTCGGTTATACACTTTTTAGCCGGCTTTGGTTGCTTTGACATTAGGTGGAACCTAAGATTTTGCATGAAAGGAGGACTAGCAGCCGCGTTGCACGGGAGAATGTGAAAAGAGTTCATATGCAGTATAAACCTGAGAAATCCGTCCGTTTTCGTCATTTGTTATCGATTCGACTTAAAGCCAGATCGCCACATTGGCCGCTTTTCTCTCTGAGACGGTTACATTTATCTTCTGCAAAGCTATGTCGCGTGCTGCGGTATGCGGAGACACTAAAAGCACCATATTAGAACACAGAAGAAGCTTCTAAGCTGAAGTAATAGCCAGTAAGAAGTAGTACAAATCAAGTTTTAGTTGTCGGTTATTCACCTTTTAGCCGGTTTTGGTAGCTTGGACATGACCTAGGACCTTAAGATTTTGCATGAAAGGAAGACTAGCAGCCGCGTTGCACGGGGGAATGTGAAAAGTGTTCATATGTAGTAGAAACCTGAGAAATCCGTCCGTTTTCGTCATTTGTTATCGAATCGATTTAAAGCCAGATCGTCACATTGGCCGCTCTTCTCTCTGAAACGGTTACATTTATCGTCTGCAAAGGTATGTCGCGTGCTGCGGTAAGCGGAAACACTGAAAGCACCATAGTAGAACACAGAAGAAGCTTCTAAGTTGAAGTAATAGCCAGTAAGAAGTAGTACAATTCAAGATTTAGTTGTCGATTGTTCAACTTTTAGACGGCTTTGGTGGCTATGACATGAACTAGGACCTTAAGATTTTGCATGAAAGGAGGACTAGCAGCCGCGTTGTATGGGAGAATGTGAAATGTGTTCATATGTAGTAAAAACCTGAGAAATCCGTCCATTTTCGTCATTTGTTATTGAATCGACTTAAAGCCAGATCGTCACATTGGCCGCTTTTCTCTCTGAGACGGTTACATTTATCGTCTGCAAAGCTATGACGCGTGCTGCGGTATGCGGAGACACTAAAAGCACCATAGTAGAACACAGAAGGAGCTTCTAAGTTGAAGTAATAGCCAGTAAGAAGTAGTAAAATTCAAGTTTTAGTTATCGATTATTTTTTTTAGCCGGCTTTGGTGGCTTGGACATGACCTAGGACCTTAAGATTTTGCATGAAAGGAGGACTAGCAGCCGCGTTGCACGAGAGAATGTGAAGAGTGTTCATATGTAGTAAAAACCTGAGAAATCCGTCCGTTTTCGTCATTTGTTATCTAATCGACTTAAAGCCAGATCATCATATTGGCCGCTTTTCTCTCTGAGACGGTTACATTAATCGTCTGCAAAGCTATGTCCCGAACTGTGGTATGCGGAGACACTAAAAGCACCATAGTAGAACACAGAAGAAGGTTCTAAGTTGAAGTAATAGCCAGTAAGAATTAGTACAATTCAAGTTTTAGTTGTCGATTATTCACTTTTTAGCCGGCTTTGGTGGCTTGGACATGACCTAGGACCTTAAGATTTTGCATGAAAGGAGGACTAGCAGTCGCGTTGCATGGGAGAATGTGAAAAGTGTTTATATGTAGTAAAAACCTGAGAAATCCGTCCGTTTTCGTCATTTGTTATCGAATCGACTTAAAGCCACATCGTCACATTGGCCGCTTTTCTCTCTGAGACGTTTACCTTTATCGTCTGCAAAGCTATGTCGCGTGCTGCGGTATGTTGAAACACTAAAAGCACCATAGTAGAACACAGAAGAAGCTTCTAAGTTGAAGTAATAGCCAGTAAGAGGTAGTACAATTCACGTTTTAGTTGTCGATTATTAACTTTTTAGCCTTCTTTGGTGGCTTGGACATGACCTAGCACCTTAAGATTTTCCATGGAAGGAGGATTTGCAGCCGCGTTGCACGGGACAATGTGAAATGTGTTCATATGTAGTAAAAACCTGAGAAATCCGTCCGTTTTCGTCATTTTTTATCGAATCGACTTAAAGCCAGATCGCCACATTGGCCGCTTTTCTCTCTGAGACGGTTACATTTATCGTCTGCAAAGCTATGTCGCGTGCTGCGGTATGCGGAGACACTAAAAGCACCATAGTAGAACACAGAAGAAGCTTCTAAGTTGAAGTAATAGCCAGTAAGATGTAGTACAATTCAAGTTTTAGTTATCGATTATTCACTTTTTATTCGTCTTTGGTGGCTTGGACATGACCTAGGACCTTAAGATTTTGCATGAAAGGAGGACTAGCAGCCGCGTTGCATGGGAGTATGTGAAAAGTGTTCATATGTAGTAAAAACCTGAGAAATCCGTCCGGTTTCGTCTTTGTTATCGAATCGACTTAAAGCCAGATCGTCACATCGGCCGCTTTTCTCTCTGAGACGGTTACATTTATCTTCTGCAAAGCTATGTCGCGTGCTGCGGTATGCGGAGACACTAAAAGCACCATAGTAGAACACAGAAGAAGCTTCTATGTTGAAGTAATAGCCATTAGGAACTAGTACAATTCAAGTTTTAGTTGTCGATTATTTACTTTTTAGCCGGCTTTGGTGGCTTGGACATGACCTAGGACCTTAAGATTTTGCATGAAAGGAGGACTAGCAGCCGCGTTGCATGGGAGTATGTGAAAAGTGTTCATATGTAGTAAAAACCTGAGAAATCCGTCCGGATCGTCTTTGTTATCGAATCGACTTAAAGCCACATCGTCACATTGGCCGCTTCTCTCTCTGAGACGGTTACATTTATCGTCTGCAAAGCTATGTCGCGTGCTGCGGTATGCGGAGACACTAAAAGCACCATAGTACAACACAGAAGAAGGTTTTAAGTTGAAGTAATAGCCATTAAGAAGTAGTACAATTCAAGTTTTAGTTATCGATTATTCACTTTTTAGCCGGCTTTGGAGGCTTGGACATGAGGTGAAACCTTAAGATTTTGCATGAAAGGAGGACTAGCAGCGGCGTTGCACGGGAGAATGTGAAAAGTGTTCATATGCAGTATAAACCTGAAAAATCCGTCCATTTTCGTCATTTGATATCGATTCGAGTTAAAGCCAGATCGTCACATTGGCCGAATTTCTCTCTCAGACGGTCACATTTATCGTCTGCAAAGCTATGTCGCATGCTGCGGTATGCGGAGACACTAAAAGCACCATAATAGAACACAGAAGAAGCCTCTATGTTGAAGGAATAGCCAGTAGGAAGTAGTACAATTCAAGTTTTAGTTGTCGATTATTCACTTTTTAGCCGGCTTTAGTGGCTTGGACAAGACCTAGGACCTTAAGATTTTGCATGAAAGGAGGACTAGCAATCGCGTTGCATGGGAGAATGTGAAAAGTGTTCATATGTAGTAAAAACCTGAGAAATCCGTCCGTTTCCGTCATTTTTATCGAATCGACTTAAAGCCAGATCGTCACATTGGCTGTTCTTCTTACTGAAACGGTTACATTTATCGTCTGCAAAGCTATGTCGCGTGCTGCGGTATGCCGAAACACTAAAAGCACCATAGTAGAACACAGAAGAAGGTTCTAATTTGAAGTAATAGCCAGTAAGAAGTAGTACAACTCAAGTTTTAGTTGTCGGTTATTCACTTTTTAGCCGGCTTTGGTTGCTTTGACATTAGGTGAAACCTTAAGATTTTGCATGAAAGGAGGACTAGCAGCCGCGTTACACGGGAGAATGTGAAAAGTGTTCATATGCAGTACAAACCTGAGAAATCCGTCGATTTTCGTCATTTGTTATCGATTCGACTTAAAGCCAGTTCGTCACATTGGCCGAATTTCTCTCTGAGACGGTTACATTTATCGTCTGCAAAGCTATGTCGCGTGCTGCGGTATGCCGAAACACTTAAAGCACCATAGTAGAACACAGAAGAAGCTTCTAATTTAAAGTAATAGCCAGTAAGAAGTAGTACAACTCAAGTTTTAGTTGTCGGTTATACACTTTTTAGCCGGCTTTGGTTGCTTTGACATTAGGTGGAACCTAAGATTTTGCATGAAAGGAGGACTAGCAGCCGCGTTGCACGGCAGAATGTGAAAAGTGTTCATATGCAGTATAAACCTGAGAAATCCGTCCATTTTCGTCATTTGTTATCGATTCGACTTAAAGCCAGATCGCCACATTGGCCGCTTTTCTCTCTGAGACGGTTACATTTATCTTCTGCAAAGCTATGTCGCGTGCTGCGGTAAGCGGAAACACTGAAAGCACCATAGTAGAACACAGAAGAAGCTTCTAAGTTGAAGTAATAGCCAGTAAGAAGTAGTACAATTCAAGATTTAGTTGTCGATTGTTCAACTTTTAGACGGCTTTGGTGGCTATGACATGAACTAGGACCTTAAGATTTTGCATGAAAGGAGGACTAGCAGCCGCGTTGTATGGGAGAATGTGAAATGTGTTCATATGTAGTAAAAACCTGAGAAATCCGTCCATTTTCGTCATTTGTTATTGAATCGACTTAAAGCCAGATCGTCACATTGGCCGCTTTTCTCTCTGAGACGGTTACATTTATCGTCTGCAAAGCTATGACGCGTGCTGCGGTATGCGGAGACACTAAAAGCACCATAGTAGAACACAGAAGGAGCTTCTAAGTTGAAGTAATAGCCAGTAAGAAGTAGTAAAATTCAAGTTTTAGTTATCGATTATTTTTTTTTAGCCGGCTTTGGTGGCTTGGACATGACCTAGGACCTTAAGATTTTGCATGAAAGGAGGACTAGCAGCCGCGTTGCACGGGAGAATGTGAAGAGTGTTCATATGTAGTAAAAACCTGAGAAATCCGTCGGTTTTCGTCATTTGTTATCTAATCGACTTAAAGCCAGATCATCATATTGGCCGCTTTTCTCTCTGAGACGGTTACATTAATCGTCTGCAAAGCTATGTCGCGAACTGTGGTATGCGGAGACACTAAAAGCACCATAGTACAACACAGAAGAAGCTTCTAAGTTGATGTAATAGCCAGTAAGAAGTAGTACAATTCAAGTTTTAGTTGTCGATTATTCACTTTTTAGCCGGCTTTGGTGGCTTGGACATGACCTAGGACCTTAAGATTTTGCATGAAAGGAGGACTAGCAGTCGCGTTGCATGGGAGAATGTGAAAAGTGTTTATATGTAGTAAAAACCTGAGAAATCCGTCCGTTTTCGTCATTTGTTATCGAATCGACTTAAAGCCACATCGTCACATTGGCCGCTTTTCTCTCTGAGACGTTTACCTTTATCGTCTGCAAAGCTATGTCGCGTGCTGCGGTATGTTGAAACACTAAAAGCACCATAGTAGAACACAGAAGAAGCTTCTAAGTTGAAGTAATAGCCAGTAAGAGGTAGTACAATTCACGTTTTAGTTGTCGATTATTAACTTTTTAGCCTTCTTTGGTGGCTTGGACATGACCTAGCACCTTAAGATTTTCCATGGAAGGAGGATTTGCAGCTGCGTTGCACGGGAGAATGTGAAATGTGTTCATATGTAGTAAAAACCTGAGATATCCGTCCGTTTTCGTCATTTTTTATCGAATCGACTTAAAGCCAGATCGTCACATTGGCCGCTTTTCTCTCTGAGACGGTTACATTTAACGTCTGCAAAGCTATGTCGCGTGCTGCGGTATGCGGAGACACTAAAAGCACCATAGTAGAACACAGAAGAAGCTTCTAAGTTGAAGTAATAGCCAGTAAGATGTAGTACAATTCAAGTTTTAGTTATCGATTATTCACTTTTTAATCGTCTTTGGTGGCTTGGACATGACCTAGGACCTTAAGATTTTGCATGAAAGGAGGACTAGCAGCCGCGTTGCATGGGAGTATGTGAAAAGTGTTCATATGTAGTAAAAACCTGAGAAATCCGTCCGGTTTCGTCTTTGTTATCGAATCGACTTAAAGCCACATCGTCACATTGGCCGCTTTTCTCTCTGAGACGGTTACATTTATCGTCTGCAAAGCTATGTCGCGTTCTGCGGTATGCGGAGACACTAAAAGCACCATAGTAGAACACAGAAGAAGCTTCTAATTTGAAGTAATATCCAGTAAGAAGTAGTACAACTCAAGTTTTAGTTGTCGGTTATTCACTTTTTAGCCGGCTTTGGTTGCTTTGACATTAGGTGAAACCTTAAGATTTTGCTTGAAAGGAGGACTAGCAGCCGCGTTGCACGGGAGAATGTGAAAAGTGTTCATATGCAGTACAAACCTGAGAAATCCGTCCATTTTCGTCATTTGTTATTGAATCGACTTAAAGCCAGATCGTCACATTGGCCGCTTTTCTCTCTGAGACGGTTACATTTATCGTCTGTAAAGCTATGACGCGTGCTGCGGTATGCGGAGACACTAAAAGCACCATAGTAGAACACAGAAGGAGCTTCTAAGTTGAAGTAATAGCCAGTAAGAAGTAGTAAAATTCAAGTTTTAGTTATGGATTATTTTTTTTTAGCCGGCTTTGGTGGCTTGGACATGACCTAGGACCTTAAGATTTTGCATGAAAGGAGGACTAGCAGCCGCGTTGCACGGGAGAATGTGAAGAGTGTTCATATGTAGTAAAAACCTGAGAAATCCGTCCGTTTTCGTCATTTGTTATCTAATCGACTTAAAGCCAGATCATCATATTGGCCGCTTTTCTCTCTGAGACGGTTACATTAATCGTCTGCAAAGCTATGTCGCGAACTGTGGTATGCGGAGACACTAAAAGCACCATAGTACAACACAGAAGAAGGTTCTAAGTTGAAGTAATAGCCAGTAAGATGTAGTACAATTCAAGTTTTAGTTGTCGATTATTCACTTTTTAGCCGGCTTTGGTGGCTTGGACATGACCTAGGACCTTAAGATTTTGCATGAAAGGAGGACTAGCAGTCGCGTTGCATGGGAGAATGTGAAAAGTGTTTATATATAGTAAAAACCTGAGAAATCCATCCGTTTTCGTCATTTGTTATCGAATCGACTTAAAGCCACATCGTCACATTGGCCGCTTTTCTCTCTGAGACGTTTACCTTTATCGTCTGCAAAGCTATGTCGCGTGCTGCGGTATGTTGAAACACTAAAAGCACCATAGTAGAACACAGAAGAAGCTTCTAAGTTGAAGTAATAGCCAGTAAGAGGTAGTACAATTCACGTTTTAGTTGTCGATTATTAACTTTTTAGCCTTCTTTGGTGGCTTGGACATGACCTAGCACCTTAAGATTTTCCATGGAAGGAGGATTTGCAGCTGCGTTGCACGGGAGAATGTGAAATGTGTTCATATGTAGTAAAAACCTGAGAAATCCGTCCGTTTTCGTCATTTTTTATCGAATCGACTTAAAGCCAGATCGCCACATTGGCCGCTTTTCTCTCTGAGACGGTTACATTTAACGTCTGCAAAGCTATGTCGCGTGCTGCGGTATGCGGAGACACTAAAAGCACCATAGTAGAACACAGAAGAAGCTTCTAAGTTGAAGTAATAGCCAGTAAGATGGAGTACAATTCAAGTTTTAGTTATCGATTATTCACTTTTTAATCGTCTTTGGTGGCTTGGACATGACCTAGGACCTTAAGATTTTGCATGAAAGGAGGACTAGCAGCCGCGTTGCATGGGAGTATGTGAAAAGTGTTCATATGTAGTAAAAACCTGAGAAATCCGTCCGGTTTCGTCTTTGTTATCGAATCGACTTAAAGCCAGATCGTCACATTGGCCGCTTTTCTCTCTGAGACGGTTACATTTATCGTCTGCATAGCTATGTCGCGTGCTGCGGTATGCGGAGACACTAAAAGCACCATAGTAGAACACACAAGAAGCTTCTATGTTGAAGTAATAGCCATTAGGAAGTAGTACAATTCAAGTTTTACTTGTCGATTATTTTCTTTTTTAGCCGGCTTTGGTGGCTTGGACATGACCTAGGACCTTAAGATATTGCATGAAAGGAGGACTAGCAGCCGCGTTGCATGGGAGTAAGTGAAAAGTGTTCATATGTAGTAAAAACCTGAGAAATCCGTCCGGTTTCGTCTTTGTTATCGAATCGACTTCTAGCCACATCGTCACATTGGCCGCTTTTCTCTCTGAGACGGTTACATTTATCGTCTGCAAAGCTATGTCGCGTGCTGCGGTATGCGGAGACACTAAAAGCACCATAGTAGAACACAGAAGAAGCTTCTAATTTGAAGTAATAGCCAGTAAGAAGTAGTACAACTCAAGTTTTAGTTGTCGGTTATTCACTTTTTAGCCGGCTTTGGTTGCTTTGACATTATGTGAAACCTTAAGATTTTGCATGAAAGGAGGACTAGCAGCCGCGTTACACGGGAGAATGTGAAAAGTGTTCATATGCAGTACAAACCTGAGAAATCCGTCGATTTTCGTCATTTGTTATCGATTCGAGTTAAAGCCAGTTCGTCACATTGGCCGAATTTCTCCCTGAGACGGTTACATTTATCGTCTGCAAAGCTATGTCGCGTGCTGCGGTATGCCGAAACACTAAAAGCACCATAGTAGAACACAGAAGAAGCTTCTAATTTGAAGTAATTGCCAGTAAGAAGTAGTACAACTCAAGTTTTAGTTGTCGGTTATACACTTTTTAGCCTGCTTTGGTTGCTTTGACATTAGGTGGAACCTAAGATTTTGCATGAAAGGAGGACTAGCAGCCGCGTTGCACGGGAGAATGTGAAAAGTGTTCATATGCAGTATAAACCTGAGAAATCCGTCCATTTTCGTCATTTGTTATCGATTCGACTTAAAGCCAGATCGTCACATTGGCCGAATTTCTCACTGAGACGGTTACATTTATCGTCTGCAAAGCTATGTCGCGTGCTGCGGTATGCCGAAACACTAAAAGCACCATAGTAGAACACAGAAGAAGCTTCTAATTTGAAGTAATTGCCAGTAAGAAGTAGTAAAACTTAAGTTTTAGTTGTCGATTATAGAACTTTTTAGCCGGCTTTGGTGGCTTGGACATGACCTAGGACCTTACGATTTTGCATGAAAGGAGGACTAGCAGCCGCGTTGCATGGGAGAATGTGAAAAGTGTTCATATGTAGTAAAAACCTGAGAAATCCGTCTGTTTTTGTCATTTTTTATCGAATCGACTTAAAGCCAGATCGTCACATTGGCCGTTTTTCTCTCTGAGACGGTTACATTTATCGTCTGCAAAGCTATGTCGCGTGCTGCGGTATGCGGAGACACAAAAAGCACCATAGTAGAACACAGAAGAAGCTTCTAAGTTGAAGTAATAGCCAGTAAGAAGTAGTACAATTGAAGTTTTAGTTGTCGATTATTCACTTTTTAGCCATCTTTGGTGGCTTGGACATGACCTAACACCTTAAGATTTTGCATGAAAGGAGGACTAGCAGTCGCGTTGCATGGGAGAATGTGAAAAGTGTTTATATGTAGTAAAAACCTGAGAAATCCGTCCGTTTTCGTCATTTGTTATCGAATCGACTTAAAGCCACATCGTCACATTGGCCGCTTTTCTCTCTGAGACGTTTACCTTTATCGTCTGCAAAGCTATGTCGCGTGCTGCGGTATGTTGAAACACTAAAAGCACCATAGTAGAACACAGAAGAAGCTTCTAAGTTGAAGTAATAGCCAGTAAGAGGTAGTACAATTCACGTTTTAGTTGTCGATTATTAACTTTTTAGCCTTCTTTGGTGGCTTGGACATGACCTAGCACCTTAAGATTTTCCATGGAAGGAGGATTTGCAGCTGCGTTGCACGGGAGAATGTGAAATGTGTTCACATGTAGTAAAAACCTGAGAAATCCGTCCGATTCCGTCATTTTTTATCGAATCGACTTAAAGCCAGATCGTCACATTGGCCGCTTTTCTCTCTGAGACGGTTACATTTAACGTCTGCAAAGCTATGTCGCGTGCTGCGGTATGCGGAGACACTAAAAGCACCATAGTAGAACACAGAAGAAGCTTCTAAGTTGAAGTAATAGCCAGTAAGATGTAGTACAATTCAAGTTTTAGTTATCGATTATTCACTTTTTAATCGTCTTTGGTGGCTTGGACATGACCTAGGACCTTAAGATTTTGCATGAAAGGAGGACTAGCAGCCGCGTTGCATGGGAGTATGTGAAAAGTGTTCATATGTAGTAAAAACCTGAGAAATCCGTCCGGTTTCGTCTTTGTTATCGAATCGACTTAAAGCCACATCGTCACATTGGCCGCTTTTCTCTCTGAGACGGTTACATTTATCGTCTGCAAAGCTATGTCGCGTGCTGCGGTATGCGGAGACACTAAAAGCACCATAGTTGAACACAGAAGAAGCTTCTAATTTGAAGTAATAGCCAGTAAGAAGTAGTACAACTCAAGTTTTAGTTGTCGGTTATACACTTTTTAGCCGGCTTTGGTTGCTTTGACATTAGGTGAAACCTTAAGATTTTGCATGAGAGGAGGACTAGCAGCCGCGTTACACGGGAGAATGTGAAAAGTGTTCATATGCAGTACAAACCTGAGAAATCCGTCGATTTTCGTCATTTGTTATCGATTCGACTTAAAGCCAGTTCGTCACATTGGCCGAATTTCTCCCTGAGACGGTTACATTTATCGTCTGCAAAGCTATGTCGCGTGCTGCGGTATGCCGAAACACTAAAAGCACCATAGTAGAACACAGAAGAAGCTTCTAATTTGAAGTAATTGCCAGTAAGAAGTAGTACAACTCAAGTTTTAGTTGTCGGTTATACACTTTTTAGCCGGCTTTGGTTGCTTTGACATTAGGTGGAACCTAAGATTTTGCATGAAAGGAGGACTAGCAGCCGCGTTGCACGGGAGAATGTGAAAAGTGTTCATATGTAGTAAAAACCTGAGAAATCTGTCCCCTTTCGTCATTTGTTATCGAATCGACTTAAAGCCAGATCGTCACATTGGCCGCTCTTCTCTCTGAAACGGTTACATTTATCGTCTGCAAATCTATGTCGCGTGCTGCGGTATGCGGAAACACTAAAAGCACCATAGTAGGACACAGAAGAAGCTTCTAAGTTGAAGTAAAAGCCAGTAAGAAGTAGTACAATTGAAGTTTTAGTTGTCGATTATTCACTTTTTAGCCATCTTTGGTGGCTTGGACATGACCTAGCACCTTAAGATTTTGCATGAAAGGAGGACTAGCAGCCGAGTTGCATGGGAGAATGTGAAAAGTGTTCATATGTAGTAAAAACCTAAGAAATCCGTCCGTTTCCGTCATTTGTTATCGAATCGACTTAAAGCCAGATCGTCACATTGGCCGCTCTTCTCTCTGAAACGGTTACATTTATCGTCTGCAAATCTATGTCGCGTGCTGCGGTATGCGGAAACACTAAAAGCACCATAGTAGAACACAGAAGAAGCTTCTAAGTTGAAGTAATAGCCAGTAAGAAGTAGTTCAATTCAAGTTTTAGTCATCGATTATTCACTTTTTAGCCGGCTTTGGTGGCTATGACATGACCTAGGACCATAAGATTTTGCATAAAAGGAGGACTAGCAGCCGCGTTGCACGGGATAATGTGAAAAGTGTTTATATGTAGTAAAAACCTGAAAAATCCGTCCGCTTTCGTCATTTGTTATCGAATCGACTTAAAGCCAGATCGTCACATTGGCCGCTCTTCTCTCTGAAACGGTTACATTTATCGTCTGCAAAGCTATGTCGCGTGCTGCGGTATGCGGAGACACTAAAAGCACCATAGTAGAACACAGAAGAAGCTTCTAAGTTGAAGTAATATCCAGTAAGAAGTAATACAATTCAAGTTTTAGTTGTCGATTATTCACATTTTAGCCGTCTTTGGTGGTTTGGACATGACCTAGGACCTTAAGATTTTGCATGAAAGGAGGACTAGCAGCGGCGTTGCACGGGAGAATGTGAAAAGTGTTCATATGTAGTAAAAACCAGAGAAATCCGTCCGTTTTCGACATTTGTTAACGAATCGACTTAAAGCCAGATCGTCACATTGGCCGCTTTTCTCTCTGAGACGGTTACATTTATCGTCTGCAAAGCTATGTCGCGTGCTGCGGTATGGGGAAATAGGAAACGCACCATAGTAGGACACAGAAGAAGCTTCTAAGTTGAAGTAATAGCCAGTAAGAAGTAGTACAATTCAAGTTTTAGTTATCGATTATTCACTTTTTAGCCGGCTTTGGTGGCTTGGACATGACCTAGGACCTTAAGATTTTGCATGGAAGGAGGACTAGCAGCCGCGTTGCATGGGAGAATGCGAAAAGTGTTCATATGTAGTAAAATCCTGAGAAATCTGTCTGTTTTCGTCATTTGTTATCGAATCGACTTAAAGCCAGATCGTCACATTGGGCGCTTTTCACTCTGAGACGGTTACATTTATCGTCTGCAAAGCTATGTCGCGTGCTGCGGTTTGCGGAGACACTAAAAGCACCATAGTAGAACACAGAAGGAGCTTCTAAGTTGAAGTAATAGCCAGTAAGAAGTAGTACAATTCAAGTTTTAGTTGTCGATTATTCACTTTTTAGCCGGCTTTGGTGGCTTGGACATGACCTAGGACCTTAAGATTTTGCATGGAAGGAGGACTAGCAGCCGCGTTGCATGGGAGAATGCGAAAAGTGTTCATATGTAGTAAAATCCTGAGAAATCTGTCTGTTTTCGTCATTTGTTATCGAATCGACTTAAAGCCAGATCGTCACATTGGGCGCTTTTCACTCTGAGACGGTTACATTTATCGTCTGCAAAGCTATGTCGCGTGCTGCGGTTTGCGGAGACACTAAAAGCACCATAGTAGAACACAGAAGGAGCTTCTAAGTTGAAGTAATAGCCAGTAAGAAGTAGTACAATTCAAGTTTTAGTTGTCGATTATTCACTTTTTAGCCGGCTTTGGTGGCTTGGACATGACAAAAGACATTAAGATTTTGCATGAAAGGAGGACTAGCAGCCGCGTTGCATGGGAGATTGTGAAAAGTGTTCATATGTAGTAAAAACCTGAGAAATTTGTCTGTTTTCGTCATTTGTTATCGAATCGACTTAAAGCCAGATCGTCACATTGGCCGCTTTTCTCTCTGAGACGGTTACATTTATCGTCTGCAAAGCTATGTCGCGTGCTGCGGTATGCGGAGACACTAAAAGCACTAAATTAGAACACAGAAGGAGTTTCTATGTTGAAGTAATAGCCAGTAAGAAGTAGTACAATTCAAGTTTTAGTTGTCGATTATTCACTTTTTAGCCGGCTTTGGTGGCTTGGACATGACCTAGGACATTTAGATTTTGCATGAAAGGAAGACTAGCAGCCGCGTTGCACGGGAGAATGTGAAAAGTGTTCATATGTAGTAAAAACCTGAGAAATCAGTCCGTTTTCGTCATTTGTTATCGAATCGACTTAATGCCAGATCGTCACATTGGCCGCTTTTCTCTCTGAGACGGTTACATTTATCATCTGCAAAGCTATGTCGCGTGCTGCGATATGCGGGGACACTAAAAGCACTATAGTAGAACACAGAAGAAGCTTCTAAGTTGAAGTAAAAGCCAGTAAGAAGTAGTACAATTCAAGTTTTAGTTATTGATTATTCACTTTTTTGGCCGGCTTTGGTGGCTTGGACATGAAGTGGAACCTTAAGATTTTGCATGAAATTAGGACTAGCAGCCGCGATTCACGGGAGAATGTGAAAAGTGTTCATGTGTAGTGAACACCTGAGAAATCCGTCCGTTTTCGTCATTTGTTATCGAATCGACTTAAAGCCAGATCGTCACATTGGCCGCTTCTCTCTCTGAGACGGTTACATTAAACGTCTGCAAAGCTATGTCGCGTGCTGTGTTATGCGGAGACACTAAAAGCACCATAGTAGAACACAGAAGAAACTTCTAAGTTGAAGTAATAGCCAGTAAGAAGTAGTACAATTCAAGTTTTAGTTGTCGATTATTCACTTTTTAGCCGGCTTTGGTGGCTTGGACATGACCTAGGACCTTAAGATTTTGCATGAAAGGAGGACTAGCAGCCGCGTTGCACGGGAGAATGTAAAAAGTGTTCATGTGTAGTAAAAACGTGATAAATCCGTCCCTTTTCATCATTTGTTATTGAATCGATTTAAAGCCAGATCGTCACATTGGCCGCTTTTCTCTCTGAAACGGTTACATTTATCGTCTGCAAAGCTATGTCGCGTGCTGCGGTATGCGGAAACACTAAAAGCACCATAGTAGAACTCAGAAGAAGCTTCTAAGTTGAAGTAATAGCCAGTAAGAAGTTGTACAATTCAAGTTTTACTTGAGGATTAATCACTTTTTAGCCGGCTTTGGTGGCTTGGACATGACTAGGACCTTAAGATTTTGCATGAAAGGAAGACTAGCAGCCGCGATGCACGGGAGAATGCGAAAAGTGTTCATATGTAGTAAAAACGTGAGAAATGCGTCCATTTTCATCATTTGTTATCGAATCGATTTAAAGCCAGATCGTCACATTGGCAGCTCTTCTCTCTGAAACGGTTACATTTATCGTCTGAAAAGCTATGTCGTGTGCTGCGGTATGCGGAAACACTAAAAGCACCATAGTAGAACTCAGAAGAAGCTTCTAAGTTGAAGTAATGGCCAGTAAGAAGTAGTACAATTCAAGTTTTAGTTGTCGATTGTTCACTTTTTAGCCGGCTTTGGTGGCTTGGACATGACCTAGGACCTTAAGAATTTGCATGAAAGGAGGACTAGCAGCCGCGTTGCACGGGAGAATGTGAAAAGTGTTCATATGTAGTAAAAACCTGAGAAATCCGTCCGTTTTCGTCATTTGTTATCGAATCGACTTAAAGCCAGATCGTTATATTGGCCGCTTTTCTCTCTGAGACGGTTACATTTATCGTCTGCAAAGCTATGTCGCGTGCTGCGGTATGCGGAGACACTAAAAGCACCATAGTAGAACACAGAGGAAGCTTCTAAGTTGCAGTAATAGCCAGTAAGAAGTAGTACAATTCAAGTTTTAGTTATTGATTATTCACTTTTTAGCCGGATTTGGTGGCTTGGACATGAGGTGGAACCTTAAGATTTTGCATGAATGGAGGACTAGCAGCCGTGTTGCACTGGAGAATGTGAAAAGTGTTCATATGTAGTAAAAACCTGAGAACTCCGTCCGTTTTCGTCATTTGTTATCGAATGGACTTAAGGCCAGATCGTCACATTGGCCGCTTTTCTCTCTGAGACGGTTACATTTATCGTCTGCAAAGCTATGTCGCATGCTGCGGTATGCGGAGACACTAAAGGCGCCATAGTAGGACAAAGAAGGAGCTTCTAAGTTGAAGTAATAGCCAGTAAGAAGTAGTACAATTCAAGTTTTAGTTGTCGATTATTCACTTTTTAGCCGGCTTTTGTGGCTTGGACATGACCTAGGACATTAAGATTTTGCATGAAAGGAGGACTAGCAGCCGCGTTGCACGGGAGAATGTGAAAGTGTTCATATGTAGGAAAAACCTGAGAAATCCGTCCGCTTTCGTCATTTGTTATCGAAACGACTTAAGGCCAGATCGTCACATTGGCCGCTTTTCTCTCTGAGACGGTTACATTTATCGTCTGCAAAGCTATGTCGCGTGCTGCGATATGCGGAGACACTAATAGCACCATAGTAGAACACAGAAGAAACTTCTAAGTTGAAGTAATAGCCAGTAAGAAGTAGTACAATTCAAGTTTTAGTCATCGATTATTCACTTTTTAGCCGGCTTTGGTGGCTATGACATGACCTAGGACCATAAGATTTTGCATAAAAGGAGGACTAGCAGCCGCGTTGCACGGGAGAATGTGAAAAGTGTTCATATGTAGTAAAAACCTGAGAAATCCGTCCGTTTTCGACATTTGTTAACGAATCGACTTAAAGCCAGATCGTCACATTGGCCGCTTTTCTCTCTGAGACGGTTACATTTATCGTCTGCAAAGCTATGTCGCGTGCTGCGGTATGGGGAAATACTAAAAGCACCATAGTAGGACACAGAAGAAGCTTCTAAGTTGAAGTAATAGCCAGTAAGAAGTAGTACCTTTCAAGTTTTAGTTATCGATTATTCACTTTTTAGCCGGCTTTGGTGGCTTGGACATGACCTAGGACCTTAAGATTTTGCATGAAAGGAGGACTAGCAGCCGAGTTGCATGGGAGAATGTGAAAAGTGTTCATATGTAGTAAAAACCTGAGAAATCCGTCCGTTTCCGTCATTTGTTATCGAATCGACTTAAAGCCAGATCGTCACATTGGCCGCTCTTCTCTCTGAAACGGTTACATTTATCGTCTGCAAATCTATGTCGCGTGCTGCGGTATGCGGAAACACTAAAAGCACCATAGTAGAACACAGAAGAAGCTTCTAAGTTGAAGTAATAGCCAGTAAGAAGTAGTACAATTCAAGTTTTAGTCATAGATTATTCACTTTTTAGCCGGCTTTGGTGGCTATGACATGACCTAGGACCATAAGATTTTGCATAAAAGGAGGACTAGCAGCCGCGTTGCACGGGAGAATGTGAAAAGTGTTCATATGTAGTAAAAACCTGAGAAATCCGTCCGTTTTCGACATTTGTTAACGAATCGACTTAAAGCCAGATCGTCACATTGGCCGCTTTTCTCTCTGAGACGGTTACATTTATCGCCTGCAAAGCTATGTCGCGTGCTGCGGTATGGGGAAATACTAAAAGCACCATAGTAGGACACAGAAGAAGCTTCTAAGTTGAAGTAACATCCAGTAAGAAGTAGTACAATTCAAGTTTTAGTTATCGATTATTCACTTTTTAGCCGGCTTTGGTGGCTTGGACATGACCTAGGACCTTAAGATTTTGCATGAAAGGAGGACTAGCAGCCGCGTTGCATGGGAGAATGCGAAAAGTGTTCATATGTAGTAAAATCCTGAGAAATCTGTCTGTATTCGTCATTTGTTATCGAATCGACTTAAAGCCAGATCGTCACATTGGGCGCTTTTCACTCTGAGATGGTTACATTTATCGTCTGCAAAGCTATGTCGCGTGCTGCGGTATGCGGAAACACTAAAAGCACCATAGTAGAACACAGAAGAAGCTTCCATGTTGAAGTAATAGCCAGTAAGAAGTAGTACAATTCAAGTTTTAGTTATCGATTATTCACTTTTTAGCCGGCTTTGGTGGCTTGGATATGACCTAGGCCCTTAAGATTTTGCATGAAAGGAAGACTAGCAGCCGCGTTGCACGGGAGAATGTGAAAAGTGTTCTTATGTAGTAAAAACCTGAGAAATCCGTCCGTTTTCGTCATTTGTTATCGAATCGACCTAAAGCCCGATCGTTATATTACCCGCTTTTCTCTCTGAGACGGTTACATTTATCGTCTGCAAAGCTATGTCGCGTGCTGCGGTATGCGGAAACACTAAAAGCACCATAGTAGAACACAGAAGAAGCTTCTAAGTTGAAGTAATAGTCAGTAAGAAGTAGTACAATTCAAGTTTTAGTCATCGATTATTCACTTTTTAGCCGGCTTTGGTGGCTATGACATGACCTAGGACCATAAGATTTTGCATAAAAGGAGGACTAGCAGCCGCGTTGCACGGGAGAATGTGAAAAGTGTTCATATGTAGTAAAAACCTGAGAAATCCGTCCGTTTTCGACATTTGTTAACGAATCGACTTAAAGCCAGATCGTCACATTGGCCGCTTTTCTCTCTGAGACGGTTACATTTATCGTCTGCAAAGCTATGTCGCGTGCTGCGGTATGGGGAAATACTAAAAGCACCATAGTAGGACACAGAAGAAGCTTCTAAGTTGAAGTAATAGCCAGTAAGAAGTAGTACAATTCAAGTTTTAGTTATCGATTATTCACTTTTTAGCCGGCTTTGGTGGCTTGGACATGACCTAGGACCTTAAGATTTTGCATGAAAGGAGGACTAGCAGCCGAGTTGCATGGGAGAATGTGAAAAGTGTTCATATGTAGTAAAAACCTGAGAAATCCGTCCGTTTCCGTCATTTGTTATCGAATCGACTTAAAGCCAGATCGTCACATTGGCCGCTCTTCTCTCTGAAACGGTTACATTTATCGTCTGCAAATCTATGTCGCGTGCTGCGGTATGCGGAAACACTAAAAGCACCATAGTAGAACACAGAAGAAGCTTCCATGTTGAAGTAATAGCCAGTAAGAAGTAGTACAATTCAAGTTTTAGTTATCGATTATTCACTTTTTAGCCGGCTTTGGTGGCTTGGATATGACCTAGGCCCTTAAGATTTTGCATGAAAGGAGGACTAGCAGCCGCGTTGCACTGAAGAATATGAAACGTGTTCATATGGAGTAAAAACCTGAGAAATCCGTCCGTTTTCGTCATTTGTTATCGAATCGACTTAAAGCCAGATCGTCACATTGGCCGCTTTTCTCTCTGAGACGGTTACATTTATCGTCTGCAAAGCTATGTCGCGTGCTGCGATATGCGGAGACACTAATAGCACCATAGTAGAACACAGAAGAAACTTCTAAGTTGAAGTAATAGCCAGTAAGAAGTAGTACAATTCAAGTTTTAGTTGTCGATTATTCACTTTTTAGCCGGCATTGGTGGCTTGGACATGACCTAGGACCTGAAGATTTTCCATGAGAGGAGGACTAGCAGCCGCGTTGCACGGGAGAATGTGAAAAGTGTTCTTATGTAGTAAAAACCTGAGAAATCCGTCCGTTTTCGTCATTTGTTATCGAATCGACCTAAATCCCGATCGTTATATTGGCCGCTTTTCTCTCTGAGACGGTTACATTTATCGTCTGCAAAGCTATGTCGCGTGCTGCGGTATGCGGAAACACTAAAAGCACCATAGTAGAACACAGAAGAAGCTTCCATGTTGAAGTAATAGCCAGTAAGAAGTAGTACAATTCAAGTTTTAGTTATCGATTATTCACTTTTTAGCCGGCTTTGGTGGCTTGGATATGACCTAGGCCTTTAAGATTTTACATGAAAGGAGGACTAGCAGCCGCGTTGCACGGGAGAATGTGAAAAGTGTTCTTATGTAGTAAAAACCTGAGAAATCCGTCCGTTTTCGTCATTTGTTATCGAATCGACCTAAAGCCCGATCGTTATATTACCCGCTTTTCTCTCTGAGACGGTTACATTTATCGTCTGCAAAGCTATGTCGCGTGCTGCGGTATGCGGAAACACTAAAAGCACCATAGTAGAACACAGAAGAAGCTTCTAAGTTGAAGTAATAGCCAGTAAGAAGTAGTACAATTCAAGTTTTAGTCATCGATTATTCACTTTTTAGCCGGCTTTGGTGGCTATGACATGACCTAGAACCATAAGATTTTGCATAAAAGGAGGACTAGCAGCCGCGTTGCACGGGAGAATGTGAAAAGTGTTCATATGTAGTAAAAACCTGAGAAATCCGTCCGTTTTCGACATTTGTTAACGAATCGACTTAAAGCCAGATCGTCACATTGGCCGCTTTTCTCTCTGAGACGGTTACATTTATCGTCTGCAAAGCTATGTCGCGTGCTGCGGTATGGGGAAATACTAAAAGCACCATAGTAGGACACAGAAGAAGCTTCTAAGTTGAAGTAATAGCCAGTAAGAAGTAGTACAATTCAAGTTTTAGTTATCGATTATTCACTTTTTAGCCGGCTTTGGTGGCTTGGACATGACCTAGGACCTTAAGATTTTGCATGAAAGGAGGACTAGCAGCCGAGTTGCATGGGAGAATGTGAAAAGTGTTCATATGTAGTAAAAACCTGAGAAATCCGTCCGTTTCCGTCATTTGTTATCGAATCGACTTAAAGCCAGATCGTCACATTGGCCGCTCTTTTCTCTGAAACGGTTACATTTATCGTCTGCAAATCTATGTCGCGTGCTGCGGTATGCGGAAACACTAAAAGCACCATAGTAGAACACAGAAGAAGCTTCCATGTTGAAGTAATAGCCAGTAAGAAGTAGTACAATTCAAGTTTTAGTTATCGATTATTCACTTTTTAGCCGGCTTTGGTGGCTTGGATATGACCTAGGCCCTTAATATTTTGCATGAAAGGAGGACTAGCAGCCGCGTTGCACTAAAGAATATGAAACGTGTTCATATGGAGTAAAAACCTGAGAAATCCGTCCGTTTTCGTCATTTGTTATCGAATCGACTTAAAGCCAGATCGTCACATTGGCCGCTTTTCTCTCTGAGACGGTTACATTTATCGTCTGCTAAGCTATGTCGCGTGCTGCGATATGCGGAGACACTAATAGCACCATAGTAGAACACAGAAGAAACTTCTAAGTTGAAGTAATAGCCAGTAAGAAGTAGTACAATTCAAGTTTTAGTTGTCGATTATTCACTTTTTAGCCGGCATTGGTGGCTTGGACATGACCTAGGACCTGAAGATTTTGCATGAGAGGAGGACTAGCAGCCGCGTTGCACGGGAGAATGTGAAAAGTGTTCTTATGTAGTAAAAACCTGAGAAATCCGTCCGTTTTCGTCATTTGTTATCGAATCGACCTAAAGCCCGATCGTTATATTGGCCGCTTTTCTCTCTGAGACGGTTACATTTATCGTCTGCAAAGCTATGTCGCGTGCTGCGGTATGCGGAAACACTAAAAGCACCATAGTAGAACACAGAAGAAGCTTCTAAGTTGAAGTAATAGCCAGTAAGAAGTAGTACAATTGAAGTTTTAGTTGTCGATTATTCACTTTTTAGCCATCTTTGGTGGCTTGGACATGATCTAACACCTTAAGATTTTGCATGAAAGGAGGACTAGCAGCCGAGTTGCATGGGAGAATGTGAAAAGTGTTCATATGTAGTAAAAACCTGAGAAATCCGTCCGTTTCCGTCATTTGTTATCGAATCGACTTAAAGCCAGATCGTCACATTGGCTGCTCTTCTCTCTGAAACAGTTACATTTATCGTCTGCAAATCTATGTCGCGTGCTGCGGTATGCGGAAACACTAAAAGCACCATAGTAGAACACAGAAGAAGCTTCTAAGTTGAAGTAATAGCCAGTAAGAAGTAGTACAATTCAAGTTTTAGTCATCGATTATTCACTTTTTAGCCGGCTTTGGTGGCTATGACATGACCTAGGACCATAAGATTTTGCATAAAAGGAGGACTAGCAGCCGCGTTGCACGGGAGAATGTGAAAAGTGTTCATATGTAGTAAAAACCTGAGAAATCCGTCCGTTTTCGACATTTGTTAACGAATCGACTTAAAGCCAGATCGTCACATTGGCCGCTTTTCTCTCTGAGACGGTTACATTTATCGCCTGCTAAGCTATGTCGCGTGCTGCGGTATGGGGAAATACTAAAAGCACCATAGTAGGACACAGAAGAAGCTTCTAAGTTGAAGTAATAGCCAGTAAGAAGTAGTACAATTCAAGTTTTAGTTATCGATTATTAACTTTTTAGCCGGCTTTGGTGGCTTGGACATGACCTAGGACCTTAAGATTTTGCATGAAAGGAGGACTAGCAGCCGCGTTGCATGGGAGAATGCGAAAAGTGTTCATATGTAGTAAAATCCTGAGAAATCTGTCTGTTTTTGTCATTTGTTATCGAATCGACTTAAAGCCAGATCGTCACATTGGGCGCTTTTCACTCTGAGACGGTTACATTTATCGTCTGCAAAGCTATGTCGCGTGCTGCGGTATGCGGAAACACTAAAAGCACCATAGTAGAACACAGAAGAAGCTTCCATGTTGAAGTAATAGCCAGTAAGAAGTAGTACAATTCAAGTTTTAGTTATCGATTATTCACTTTTTAGCTGGCTTTGGTGCTTGGATATGACCTAGGCCCTTAAGATTTTGCATGAAAGGAGGACTAGCGGCCGCGTTGCACTGAAGAATATGAAACGTGTTCATATGGAGTAAAAACCTGAGAAATCCGTCCGTTTTCGTCATTTGTTATCGAATCGACTTAAAGCCAGATCGTCACATTGGCCGCTTTTCTCTCTGAGACGGTTACATTTATCGTCTGCAAATCTATGTCGCGTGCTGCGGTATGCGGAAACACTAAAAGCACCATAGTAGAACACAGAAGAAGCTTCTAAGTTGAAGTAATAGCCAGTAAGAAGTAGTACAATTCAAGTTTTAGTCATCGATTATTCACTTTTTAGCCGGCTTTGGTGGCTATGACATGACCTAGGACCATAAGATTTTGCATAAAAGGAGGACTAGCAGCCGCGTTGCACGGGAGAATGTGAAAAGTGTTCATATGTAGTAAAAACCTGAGAAATCCGTCCGTTTTCGACATTTGTTAACGAATCGACTTAAAGCCAGATCGTCACATTGGCCGCTTTTCTCTCTGAGACGGTTACATTTATCGCCTGCAAAGCTATGTCGCGTGCTGCGGTATGGGGAAATACTAAAAGCACCATAGTAGGACACAGAAGAAGCTTCTAAGTTGAAGTAACAGCCAGTAAGAAGTAGTACAATTCAAGTTTTAGTTGTCGATTATTCACTTTTTAGCCGGCTTTGGTGGCTTGGACATGACCTAGGACCTTAAGATTTTGCATGAAAGGAGGACTAGCAGCCGCGTTGCATGGGAGAATGCGAAAAGTGTTCATATGTAGTAAAATCCTGAGAAATCTGTCTGTATTCGTCATTTGTTATCGAATCGACTTAAAGCCAGATCGTCACATTGGGCGCTTTTCACTCTGAGATGGTTACATTTATCGTCTGCAAAGCTATGTCGCGTGCTGCGGTATGCGGAAACACTAAAAGCACCATAGTAGAACACAGAAGAAGCTTCCATGTTGAAGTAATAGCCAGTAAGAAGTAGTACAATTCAAGTTTTAGTTATCGATTATTCACTTTTTAGCCGGCTTTGGTGGCTTGGATATGACCTAGGCCCTTAAGATTTTGCATGAAAGGAAGACTAGCAGCCGCGTTGCATGGGAGAATGTGAAAAGTGTTCTTATGTAGTAAAAACCTGAGAAATCCGTCCGTTTTCGTCATTTGTTATCGAATCGACTTAAAGCCCGATCGTCACATTGGCCGCTTTTCTCTCTGAGACGGTTACATTTATCGTCTGCAAAGCTATGTCGCGTGCTGCGGTATGCGGAAACACTAAAAGCACCATAGTAGAACACAGAAGAAGCTTCTAAGTTGAAGTAATAGTCAGTAAGAAGTAGTACAATTCAAGTTTTAGTCATCGATTATTCACTTTTTAGCCGGCTTTGGTGGCTATGACATGACCTAGGACCATAAGATTTTGCATAAAAGGAGGACTAGCAGCCGCGTTGCACTGGAGAATGTGAAAAGTGTTCATATGTAGTAAAAACCTGAGAAATCCGTCCGTTTTCGACATTTGTTAACGAATCGACTTAAAGCCAGATCGTCACATTGGCCGCTTTTCTCTCTGAGACGGTTACATTTATCGTCTGCAAAGCTATGTCGCGTGCTGCGGTATGGGGAAATACTAAAAGCACCATAGTAGGACACAGAAGAAGCTTCTAAGTTGAAGTAATAGCCAGTAAGAAGTAGTACAATTCAAGTTTTAGTTATCGATTATTCACTTTTTAGCCGGCTTTGGTGGCTTGGACATGACCTAGGACCTTAAGATTTAGCATGAAAGGAGGACTAGCAGCCGAGTTGCATGGGAGAATGTGAAAAGTGTTCATATGTAGTAAAAACCTGAGAAATCCGTCCGTTTCCGTCTTTTGTTATCGAATAGACTTAAAGCCAGATCGTCACATTGGCCGCTCTTCTCTCTGAAACGGTTACATTTATCGTCTGCAAATCTATGTCGCGTGCTGCGGTATGCGGAAACACTAAAAGCACCATAGTAGAACACAGAAGAAGCTTCCATGTTGAAGTAATAGCCAGTAAGAAGTAGTACAATTCAAGTTTTAGTTATCGATTATTCACTTTTTAGCCGGCTTTGGTGGCTTGGATATGACCTAGGCCCTTAAGATTTTGCATGAAAGGAGGACTAGCAGCCGCGTTGCACTGAAGAACATGAAACGTGTTCATATGGAGTAAAAACCTGAGAAATCCGTCCGTTTTCGTCATTTGTTATCGAATCGACTTAAAGCCAGATCGTCACATTGGCCGCTTTTCTCTCTGAGACGGTTACATTTATCGTCTGCAAAGCTATGTCGCGTGCTGCGATATGCGGAGACACTAATAGCACCATAGTAGAACACAGAAGAAACTTCTAAGTTGAAGTAATAGCCAGTAAGAAGTAGTACAATTCAAGTTTTAGTTGTCGATTATTCACTTTTTAGCCGGCATTGGTGGCTTGGACATGACCTAGGACCTGAAGATTTTCCATGAGAGGAGGACTAGCAGCCGCGTTGCACGGGAGAATGTGAAAAGTGTTCTTATGTAGTAAAAACCTGAGAAATCCGTCCGTTTTCGTCATTTGTTATCGAATCGACCTAAAGCCCGATCGTTATATTGGCCGCTTTTCTCTCTGAGACGGTTACATTTATCGTCTGCAAAGCTATGTCGCGTGCTGCGGTATGCGGAAACACTAAAAACACCATAGTAGAACACAGAAGAAGCTTCCATGTTGAAGTAATAGCCAGTAAGAAGTAGTACAATTCAAGTTTTAGTTATCGATTATTCACTTTTTAGCCGGCTTTGGTGGCTTGGATATGACCTAGGCCCTTAAGATTTTGCATGAAAGGAGGACTAGCAGCCGCGTTGCACGGGAGAATGTGAAAAGTGTTCTTATGTAGTAAAAACCTGAGAAATCCGTCCGTTTTCGTCATTTGTTATCGAATCGACCTAAAGCCCGATCGTTATATTACCCGCTTTTCTCTCTGAGACGGTTACATTTATCGTCTGCAAAGCTATGTCGCGTGCTGCGGTATGCGGAAACACTAAAAGCACCATAGTAGAACACAGAAGAAGCTTCTAAGTTGAAGTAATAGCCAGTAAGAAGTAGTACAATTCAAGTTTTAGTCATCGATTATTCACTTTTTAGCCGGCTTTGGTGGCTATGACATGACCTAGGACCATAAGATTTTGCATAAAAGGAGGACTAGCAGCCGCGTTGCACGGGAGAATGTGAAAAGTGTTCATATGTAGTAAAAACCTGAGAAATCCGTCCGTTTTCGACATTTGTTAACGAATCGACTTAAAGCCAGATCGTCACATTGGCCGCTTTTCTCTCTGAGACGGTTACATTTATCGTCTGCAAAGCTATGTCGCGTGCTGCGGTATGGGGAAATACTAAAAGCACCATAGTAGGACACAGAAGAAGCTTCTAAGTTGAAGTAATAGCCAGTAAGAAGTAGTACAATTCAAGTTTTAGTTATCGATTATTCACTTTTTAGCCGGCTTTGGTGGCTTGGACATGACCTAGGACCTTAAGATTTTGCATGAAAGGAGGACTAGCAGCCGAGTTGCATGGGAGAATGTGAAAAGTGTTCATATGTAGTAAAAACCTGAGAAATCCGTCCGTTTCCGTCATTTGTTATCGAATCGACTTAAAGCCAGATCGTCACATTGGCCGCTCTTCTCTCTGAAACGGTTACATTTATCGTCTGCAAATCTATGTCGCGTGCTGCGGTATGCGGAAACACTAAAAGCACCATAGTAGAACACAGAAGAAGCTTCCATGTTGAAGTAATAGCCAGTAAGAAGTAGTACAATTCAAGTTTTAGTTATCGATTATTCACTTTTTAGCCGGCTTTGGTGGCTTGGATATGACCTAGGCCCTTAAGATTTTGCATGAAAGGAGGACTAGCAGCCGCGTTGCACTGAAGAATATGAAACGTGTTCATATGGAGTAAAAACCTGAGAAATCCGTCCGTTTTCGTCATTTGTTATCGAATCGACTTAAAGCCAGATCGTCACATTGGCCGCTTTTCTCTCTGAGACGGTTACATTTATCGTCTGCAAAGCTATGTCGCGTGCTGCGATATGCGGAGACACTAATAGCACCATAGTAGAACACAGAAGAAACTTCTAAGTTGAAGTAATAGCCAGTAAGAAGTAGTACAATTCAAGTTTTAGTTGTCGATTATTCACTTTTTAGCCGGCATTGGTGGCTTGGACATGACCTAGGACCTGAAGATTTTGCATGAGAGGAGGACTAGCAGCCGCGTTGCACGGGAGAATGTGAAAAGTGTTCTTATGTAGTAAAAACCTGAGAAATCCGTCCGTTTTCGTCATTTGTTATCGAATCGACCTAAAGCCCGATCGTTATATTGGCCGCTTTTCTCTCTGAGACGGTTACATTTATCGTCTGCAAAGCTATGTCGCGTGCTGCGGTATGCGGAAACACTAAAAGCACCATAGTAGAACACAGAAGAAGCTTCTAAGTTGAAGTAATAGCCAGTAAGAAGTAGTACAATTGAAGTTTTAGTTGTCGATTATTCACTTTTTAGCCATCTTTGGTGGCTTGGACATGATCTAACACCTTAAGATTTTGCATGAAAGGAGGACTAGCAGCCGAGTTGCATGGGAGAATGTGAAAAGTGTTCATATGTAGTAAAAACCTGAGAAATCCGTCCGTTTCCGTCATTTGTTATCGAATCGACTTAAAGCCAGATCGTCACATTGGCCGCTCTTCTCTCTGAAACGGTTACATTTATCGTCTGCAAATCTATGTCGCGTGCTGCGGTATGCGGAAACACTAAAAGCACCATAGTAGAACACAGAAGAAGCTTCTAAGTTGAAGTAATAGCCAGTAAGAAGTAGTACAATTCAAGTTTTAGTCATCGATTATTCACTTTTTAGCCGGCTTTGGTGGCTATGACATGACCTAGGACCATAAGATTTTGCATAAAAGGAGGACTAGCAGCCGCGTTGCACGGGAGAATGTGAAAAGTGTTCATATGTAGTAAAAACCTGAGAAATCCGTCCGTTTTCGACATTTGTTAACGAATCGACTTAAAGCCAGATCGTCACATTGGCCGCTTTTCTCTCTGAGACGGTTACATTTATCGTCTGCAAAGCTATGTCGCGTGCTGCGGTATGGGGAAATACTAAAAGCACCATAGTAGGACACAGAAGAAGCTTCTAAGTTGAAGTAATAGCCAGTAAGAAGTAGTACAATTCAAGTTTTAGTTATCGATTATTCACTTTTTAGCCGGCTTTGGTGGCTTGGACATGACCTAGGACCTTAAGATTTTGCATGAAAGGAGGACTAGCAGCCGAGTTGCATGGGAGAATGTGAAAAGTGTTCATATGTAGTAAAAACCTGAGAAATCCGTCCGTTTCCGTCATTTGTTATCGAATCGACTTAAAGCCAGATCGTCACATTGGCCGCTCTTCTCTCTGAAACGGTTACATTTATCGTCTGCAAATCTATGTCGCGTGCTGCGGTATGCGGAAACACTAAAAGCACCATAGTAGAACACAGAAGAAGCTTCCATGTTGAAGTAATAGCCAGTAAGAAGTAGTACAATTCAAGTTTTAGTTATCGATTATTCACTTTTTAGCCGGCTTTGGTGGCTTGGATATGACCTAGGCCCTTAAGATTTTGCATGAAAGGAGGACTAGCAGCCGCGTTGCACTGAAGAATATGAAACGTGTTCATATGGAGTAAAAACCTGAGAAATCCGTCCGTTTTCGTCATTTGTTATCGAATCGACTTAAAGCCAGATCGTCACATTGGCCGCTTTTCTCTCTGAGACGGTTACATTTATCGTCTGCAAAGCTATGTCGCGTGCTGCGATATGCGGAGACACTAATAGCACCATAGTAGAACACAGAAGAAACTTCTAAGTTGAAGTAATAGCCAGTAAGAAGTAGTACAATTCAAGTTTTAGTTGTCGATTATTCACTTTTTAGCCGGCATTGGTGGCTTGGACATGACCTAGGACCTGAAGATTTTGCATGAGAGGAGGACTAGCAGCCGCGTTGCACGGGAGAATGTGAAAAGTGTTCTTATGTAGTAAAAACCTGAGAAATCCGTCCGTTTTCGTCATTTGTTATCGAATCGACCTAAAGCCCGATCGTTATATTGGCCGCTTTTCTCTCTGAGACGGTTACATTTATCGTCTGCAAAGCTATGTCGCGTGCTGCGGTATGCGGAAACACTAAAAGCACCATAGTAGAACACAGAAGAAGCTTCTAAGTTGAAGTAATAGCCAGTAAGAAGTAGTACAATTGAAGTTTTAGTTGTCGATTATTCACTTTTTAGCCATCTTTGGTGGCTTGGACATGATCTAACACCTTAAGATTTTGCATGAAAGGAGGACTAGCAGCCGAGTTGCATGGGAGAATGTGAAAAGTGTTCATATGTAGTAAAAACCTGAGAAATGCGTCCGTTTCCGTCATTTGTTATCGAATCGACTTAAAGCCAGATCGTCACATTGGCCGCTCTTCTCTCTGAAACGGTTACATTTATCGTCTGCAAATCTATGTCGCGTGCTGCGGTATGCGGAAACACTAAAAGCACCATAGTAGAACACAGAAGAAGCTTCTAAGTTGAAGTAATAGCCAGTAAGAAGTAGTACAATTCAAGTTTTAGTCATCGATTATTCACTTTTTAGCCGGCTTTGGTGGCTATGACATGACCTAGGACCATAAGATTTTGCATAAAAGGAGGACTAGCAGCCGCGTTGCACGGGAGAATGTGAAAAGTGTTCATATGTAGTAAAAACCTGAGAAATCCGTCCGTTTTCGACATTTGTTAACGAATCGCCTTAAAGCCAGATCGTCACAATGGCCGCTTTTCTCTCTGAGACGGTTACATTTATCGCCTGCTAAGCTATGTCGCGTGCTGCGGTATGCGGAAACACTAAAAGCACCATAGTAGAACACAGAAGAAGCTTCCATGTTGAAGTAATAGCCAGTAAGAAGTAGTACAATTCAAGTTTTAGTTATCGATTATTCACTTTTTAGCCGGCTTTGGTGGCTTGGATATGACCTAGGCCCTTAAGATTTTGCATGAAAGGAGGACTAGCAGCCGCGTTGCACGGGAGAATGTGAAATGTGTTCTTATGTAGTAAAAACCTGAGAAAGCCGTCCGTTTTCGTCATTTGTTATCGAATCGACCTAAAGCCCGATCGTTATATTACCCGCTTTTCTCTCTGAGACGGTTACATTTATCGTCTGCAAAGCTATGTCGCGTGCTGCGGTATGCGGAAACACTAAAAGCACCATAGTAGAACACAGAAGAAGCTTCTAAGTTGAAGTAATAGTCAGTAAGAAGTAGTACAATTCAAGTTTTAGTCATCGATTATTCACTTTTTAGCCGGCTTTGGTGGCTATGACATGACCTAGGACCATAAGATTTTGCATAAAAGGAGGACTAGCAGCCGCGTTGCACGGGAGAATGTGAAAAGTGTTCATATGTAGTAAAAACCTGAGAAATCCGTCCGTTTTCGACATTTGTTAACGAATCGACTTAAAGCCAGATCGTCACATTGGCCGCTTTTCTCTCTGAGACGGTTACATTTATCGTCTGCAAAGCTATGTCGCGTGCTGCGGTATGGGGAAATACTAAAAGCACCATAGTAGGACACAGAAGAAGCTTCTAAGTTGAAGTAATAGCCAGTAAGAAGTAGTACAATTCAAGTTTTAGTTATCGATTATTCACTTTTTAGCCGGCTTTGGTGGCTTGGACATGACCTAGGACCTTAAGATTTTGCATGAAAGGAGGACTAGCAGCCGAGTTGCATGGGAGAATGTGAAAAGTGTTCATATGTAGTAAAAACCTGAGAAATCCGTCCGTTTCCGTCATTTGTTATCGAATCGACTTAAAGCCAGATCGTCACATTGGCCGCTCTTCTCTCTGAAACGGTTACATTTATCGTCTGCAAATCTATGTCGCGTGCTGCGGTATGCGGAAACACTAAAAGCACCATAGTAGAACACAGAAGAAGCTTCCATGTTGAAGTAATAGCCAGTAAGAAGTAGTACAATTCAAGTTTTAGTTATCGATTATTCACTTTTTAGCCGGCTTTGGTGGCTTTGATATGACCTAGGCCCTTAAGATTTTGCATGAAAGGAGGACTAGCAGCCGCGTTGCACTGAAGAATATGAAACGTGTTCATATGGAGTAAAAACCTGAGAAATCCGTCCGTTTTCGTCATTTGTTATCGAATCGACTTAAAGCCAGATCGTCACATTGGCCGCTTTTCTCTCTGAGACGGTTACATTTATCGTCTGCAAAGCTATGTCGCGTGCTGCGATATGCGGAGACACTAATAGCACCATAGTAGAACACAGAAGAAACTTCTAAGTTGAAGTAATAGCCAGTAAGAAGTAGTACAATTCAAGTTTTAGTTGTCGATTATTCACTTTTTAGCCGGCATTGGTGGCTTGGACATGACCTAGGACCTGAAGATTTTGCATGAGAGGAGGACTAGCAGCCGCGTTGCACGGGAGAATGTGAAAAGTGTTCTTATGTAGTAAAAACCTGAGAAATCCGTCCGTTTTCGTCATTTGTTATCGAATCGACCTAAAGCCCGATCGTTATATTGGCCGCTTTTCTCTCTGAGACGGTTACATTTATCGTCTGCAAAGCTATGTCGCGTGCTGCGGTATGCGGAAACACTAAAAGCACCATAGTAGAACACAGAAGAAGCTTCTAAGTTGAAGTAATAGCCAGTAAGAAGTAGTACAATTGAAGTTTTAGTTGTCGATTATTCACTTTTTAGCCATCTTTGGTGGCTTGGACATGATCTAACACCTTAAGATTTTGCATGAAAGGAGGACTAGCAGCCGAGTTGCATGGGAGAATGTGAAAAGTGTTCATATGTAGTAAAAACCTGAGAAATCCGTCCGTTTCCGTCATTTGTTATCGAATCGACTTAAAGCCAGATCGTCACATTGGCCGCTCTTCTCTCTGAAACGGTTACATTTATCGTCTGCAAATCTATGTCGCGTGCTGCGGTATGCGGAAACACTAAAAGCACCATAGTAGAACACAGAAGAAGCTTCTAAGTTGAAGTAATAGCCAGTAAGAAGTAGTACAATTCAAGTTTTAGTCATCGATTATTCACTTTTTAGCCGGCTTTGGTGGCTATGACATGACCTAGGACCATAAGATTTTGCATAAAAGGAGGACTAGCAGCCGCGTTGCACGGGAGAATGTGAAAAGTGTTCATATGTAGTAAAAACCTGAGAAATCCGTCCGTTTTCGACATTTGTTAACGAATCGACTTAAAGCCAGAACGTCACATTGGCCGCTTTTCTCTCTGAGACGGTTACATTTATCGCCTGCTAAGCTATGTCGCGTGCTGCGGTATGGGGAAATACTAAAAGCACCATAGTAGGACACAGAAGAAGCTTCTAAGTTGAAGTAATAGCCAGTAAGAAGTAGTACAATTCAAGTTTTAGTTATCGATTATTCACTTTTTAGCCGGCTTTGGTGGCTTGGACATGACCTAGGACCTTAAGATTTTGCATGAAAGGAGGACTAGCAGCCGCGTTGCATGGGAGAATGCGAAAAGTGTTCATATGTAGTAAAATCCTGAGAAATCTGTCTGTTTTTGTCATTTGTTATCGAATCGACTTAAAGCCAGATCGTCACATTGGGCGCTTTTCACTCTGAGACGGTTACATTTATCGTCTGCAAAGCTATGTCGCGTGCTGCGGTATGCGGAAACACTAAAAGCACCATAGTAGAACACAGAAGAAGCTTCCATGTTGAAGTAATAGCCAGTAAGAAGTAGTACAATTCAAGTTTTAGTTATCGATTATTCACTTTTTAGCCGGCTTTGGTGGCTTGGATATGACCTAGGCCCTTAAGATTTTGCATGAAAGGAGGACTAGCGGCCGCGTTGCACTGAAGAATATGAAACGTGTTCATATGGAGTAAAAACCTGAGAAATCCGTCCGTTTTCGTTATTTGTTATCGAATCGACTTAAAGCCAGATCGTCACATTGGCCGCTTTTCTCTCTGAGACGGTTACATTTATCGTCTGCAAAGCTATGTCGCGTGCTGCGATATGCGGAGACACTAATAGCACCATAGTAGAACACAGAAGAAACTTCTAAGTTGAAGTAATAGCCAGTAAGAAGTAGTACAATTCAAGTTTTAGTTGTCGATTATTCACTTTTTAGCCGGCATTGGTGGCTTGGACATGACCTAGGACCTGAAGATTTTGCATGAGAGGAGGACTAGCAGCCGCGTTGCACGGGAGAATGTGAAAAGTGTTCTTATGTAGTAAAAACCTGAGAAATCCGTCCGTTTTCGTCATTTGTTATCGAATCGACCTAAAGCCCGATCGTTATATTGGCCGCTTTTCTCTCTGAGACGGTTACATTTATCGTCTGCAAAGCAATGTCGCGTGCTGCGGTATGCGGAAACACTAAAAGCACCATAGTAGAACACAGAAGAAGCTTCTAAGTTGAAGTAATAGCCAGTAAGAAGTAGTACAATTGAAGTTTTAGTTGTCGATTATTCACTTTTTAGCCATCTTTGGTGGCTTGGACATGATCTAACACCTTAAGATTTTGCATGAAAGGAGGACTAGCAGCCGAGTTGCATGGGAGAATGTGAAAAGTGTTCATATGTAGTAAAAACCTGAGAAATCCGTCCGTTTCCGTCATTTGTTATCGAATCGACTTAAAGCCAGATCGTCACATTGGCCTCTCTTCTCTCTTAAACGGTTACATTTATCGTCTGCAAATCTATGTGGCGTGCTGCGGTATGCGGAAACACTAAAAGCACCATAGTAGAACACAGAAGAAGCTTCTAAGTTGAAGTAATAGCCAGTAAGAAGTAGTACAATTCAAGTTTTAGTCATCGATTATTCACTTTTTAGCCGGCTTTGGTGGCTATGACATGACCTAGGACCATAAGATTTTGCACAAAAGGAGGACTAGCAGCCGCGTTGCACGGGAGAATGTGAAATGTGTTCATATGTAGTAAAAACCTGAGAAATCCGTCCGTTTTCGACATTTGTTAACGAATCGACTTAAAGCCAGATCGTCACATTGGCCGCTTTTCTCTCTGAGACGGTTACATTTATCGTCTGCAAAGCTATGTCGCGTGCTGCGGTATGGGGAAATACTAAAAGCACAATAGTAGGACACAGAAGAAGCTTCTAAGTTGAAGTAATAGCCAGTAAGAAGTAGTACAATTCAAGTTTTAGTTATCGATTATTCACTTTTTAGCCGGCTTTGGTGGCTTGGACATGACCTAGGACCTTAAGATGTTGCATGAAAGGAGGACTAGCAGCCGCGTTGCACGGGAGAATGTGAAAAGTGTTCGTATGTAGTAAAAACCTGAGAAATCCGTCCGTTTTCGTCATTTGTTATCGAATCGACTTAAAGCCAGATCGTCACATTGGCCGCTTTTCTCTCTGAGACGGTTACATTTATCGTCTGCAAAGCTATGTCGCGTGCTGCGATATGCGGAGACACTAATAGCACCATAGTAGAACACAGAAGAAACTTCTAAGTTGAAGTAATAGCCAGTAAGAAATAGTACAATTCAAGTTTTAGTTGTCGATTATTCACTTTTTAGCCGGCATTGGTGGCTTGGACATGACCTAGGACCTGAAGATTTTGCATGAGAGGAGGACTAGCAGCCGCGTTGCACGGGAGAATGTGAAAAGTGTTCTTATGTAGTAAAAACCTGAGAAATCCGTCCGTTTTCGTCATTTGTTATCGAATCGACCTAAAGCCCGATCGTTATATTGGCCGCTTTTCTCTCTGAGACGGTTACATTTATCGTCTGCAAAGCTATGTCGCGTGCTGCGGTATGCGGAAACACTAAAAGCACCATAGTAGAACACAGAAGAAGCTTCTAAGTTGAAGTAATAGCCAGTAAGAAGTAGTACAATTGAAGTTTTAGTTGTCGATTATTCACTTTTTAGCCATCTTTGGTGGCTTGGACATGATCTAACACCTTAAGATTTTGCATGAAAGGAGGACTAGCAGCCGAGTTGCATGGGAGAATGTGAAAAGTGTTCATATGTAGTAAAAACCTGAGAAATCCGTCCGTTTCCGTCATTTGTTATCGAATCGACTTAAAGCCAGATCGTCACATTGGCCGCTCTTCTCTCTGAAACGGTTACATTTATCGTCTGCAAATCTATGTCGCGTGCTGCGGTATGCGGAAACACTAAGAGCACCATAGTAGAACACAGAAGAAGCTTCTAAGTTGAAGTAATAGCCAGTAAGAAGTAGTACAATTCAAGTTTTAGTCATCGATTATTCACTTTTTAGCCGGCTTTGGTGGCTATGACATGACCTAGGACCATAAGATTTTGCATAAAAGGAGGACTAGCAGCCGCGTTGCACGGGAGAATGTGAAAAGTGTTCATATGTAGTAAAAACCTGAGAAATCCGTCCGTTTTCGACATTTGTTAACGAATCGACTTAAAGCCAGAACGTCACATTGGCCGCTTTTCTCTCTGAGACGGTTACATTTATCGCCTGCTAAGCTATGTCGCGTGCTGCGGTATGGGGAAATACTAAAAGCACCATAGTAGGACACAGAAGAAGCTTCTAAGTTGAAGTAATAGCCAGTAAGAAGTAGTACAATTCAAGTTTTAGTTATCGATTATTCACTTTTTAGCCGGCTTTGGTGGCTTGGACATGACCTAGGACCTTAAGATTTTGCATGAAAGGAGGACTAGCAGCCGCGTTGCATGGGAGAATGCGAAAAGTGTTCATATGTAGTAAAATCCTGAGAAATCTGTCTGTTTTTGTCATTTGTTTTCGAATCGACTTAAAGCCAGATCGTCACATTGGGCGCTTTTCACTCTGAGACGGTTACATTTATCGTCTGCAAAGCTATGTCGCGTGCTGCGGTATGCGGAAACACTAAAAGCACCATAGTAGAACACAGAAGAAGCTTCCATGTTGAAGTAATAGCCAGTAAGAAGTAGTACAATTCAAGTTTTAGTTATCGATTATTCACTTTTTAGCCGGCTTTGGTGGCTTGGATATGACCTAGGCCCTTAAGATTTTGCATGAAAGGAGGACTAGCGGCCGCGTTGCACTGAAGAATATGAAACGTGTTCATATGGAGTAAAAACCTGAGAAATCCGTCCGTTTTCGTTATTTGTTATCGAATCGACTTAAAGCCAGATCGTCACATTGGCCGCTTTTCTCTCTGAGACGGTTACATTTATCGTCTGCAAAGCTATGTCGCGTGCTGCGATATGCGGAGACACTAATAGCACCATAGTAGAACACAGAAGAAACTTCTAAGTTGAAGTAATAGCCAGTAAGAAGTAGTACAATTCAAGTTTTAGTTGTCGATTATTCACTTTTTAGCCGGCATTGGTGGCTTGGACATGACCTAGGACCTGAAGATTTTGCATGAGAGGAGGACTAGCAGCCGCGTTGCACGGGAGAATGTGAAAAGTGTTCTTATGTAGTAAAAACCTGAGAAATCCGTCCGTTTTCGTCATTTGTTATCGAATCGACCTAAAGCCCGATCGTTATATTGGCCGCTTTTCTCTCTGAGACGGTTACATTTATCGTCTGCAAAGCTATGTCGCGTGCTGCGGTATGCGGAAACACTAAAAGCACCATAGTAGAACACAGAAGAAGCTTCTAAGTTGAAGTAATAGCCAGTAAGAAGTAGTACAATTGAAGTTTTAGTTGTCGATTATTCACTTTTTAGCCATCTTTGGTGGCTTGGACATGATCTAACACCTTCAGATTCTGCATGAAAGGAGGACTAGCAGCCGAGTTGCATGGGAGAATGTGAAAAGTGTTCATATGTAGTAAAAACCTGAGAAATCCGTCCGTTTCCGTCATTTGTTATCGAATCGACTTAAAGCCAGATCGTCACATTGGCCTCTCTTCTCTCTTAAACGGTTACATTTATCGTCTGCAAATCTATGTGGCGTGCTGCGGTATGCGGAAACACTAAAAGCACCATAGTAGAACACAGAAGAAGCTTCTAAGTTGAAGTAATAGCCAGTAAGAAGTAGTACAATTCAAGTTTTAGTCATCGATTATTCACTTTTTAGCCGGCTTTGGTGGCTATGACATGACCTAGGACCATAAGATTTTGCATAAAAGGAGGACTAGCAGCCGCGTTGCACGGGAGAATGTGAAATGTGTTCATATGTAGTAAAAACCTGAGAAATCCGTCCGTTTTCGACATTTGTTAACGAATCGACTTAAAGCCAGATCGTCACATTGGCCGCTTTTCTCTCTGAGACGGTTACATTTATCGTCTGCAAAGCTATGTCGCGTGCTGCGGTATGCGGAGACACTAAAAGCACCATAGTAGAACACAGAAGAAGCTTCTAAGTTGCAGTAATAGCCAGTAAGAAGTAATACAATTCAAGTTTTAATTGTCGAATATACACATTTTAGCCGGCTTTGGTGGCTTGGACATGACCTAGGACCTTAAGATTTTGCATGAAAGGAGGATTAGAAGCCGCGTTGCACGGAAGAATGTGAAAAGAGTTCATATGTAGTAAAATCCTGAGAAATCCGTCCGTTTTCGTCATTTGTTATCGAATCGAGTTAAAGCCAGATCGTCATATTGGCCGCTTTTCTCTCTGAGGCGGTTACATTAATCGTCTGCAAAGCAATGTCGCGTGCTGCGGTATGCGGAGACACTAAAAGCACCATAGTAGAACATAGAAGAAGCTTATAAATTGAAGTAGTAGCCAGTAAGAAGTAGTACAATTCAAGTTTTAGTTATTGATTATTCACTTTTTAGCCGGCTTTGGTGGCTTGGACATGAGGTGGAACCTTAAGATTTTGCATGAAAGTAGGACTAGCAGCCGTGTTGCACTGGAGAATGTGACAAGTGTTCATATGTAGTAAAAACCTGAGAAATCCGTCCGGTTTCGCCATTTGTTATCAAATCGACTTAAAGCCAGATCGTCACATTGGGGGTTTTTCTCTCTGAGACGGTTACATTTATCGTCTGCAAAGCTATGTCGCGTGCTGCGGTATGCGGAGACACTAAAAGCACCATAGTAGAACGCAGAAGAAGCATCTAAGTTAAAGTAATAGCCAGTAAGATGTAGTACAATTCAAGTTTTAGTTATCGATTATTCACTTTTTAGCCGGCTTTGGTGCCTTGGACTTGACCTAGGACCTTAAGATTATGCATAAAAGGAGGACTAGCAGCCGCGTTGCATGGGAGAATGTGCAAAGTGTTCATTTGTAGTAAAAACCTGAGAAAGCCGTCCGTTTTCGTCATTTGTTATCGAATCGACTTAAAGCCAGATCGTCACTTTGGTCGCTTTTCTCTCTGAGACGGTTACATTTATCGTCTGCAAAGCTATGTCGCGTGCTGCGGTATGCGGAAATACTAAAAGCACCATAGTAGAACACAGAAGAAGCATCTAAGTTGAAGCAAAAACAAGTAAGAAGTAGTACAATTCAAGTTTTAATTATCGATTATTCACTTTTTAGCCGGCATTGGTGGCTTGGATATGACCTAGGACATTAAGATCTTGCACGAAAGGAGGACTAGCAGCCGCGTTGCACGGGAGAATGTGAAAAGTGTTCATATGTGGTAAAAACCTGAGAAATCCGTCCGTTTTCGTCATTTGTTATCGAATCGACTTAAAGCCAGATCGTTACATTGGCTGCTTTTCTCTCTGAGACGGTTACATTTATCGTCTGCAAAGCTATGTCGCGTGCTGCGGTATGCGGAGACACTAAAAGCACCATATTAGAACACAGAAGAAGCTTCTAAGTTGAAGTAATAGCCAGTAAGAAGTAGTACAATTCAATTTTTAGTTATCGATTATTCACTTTTTAGCCGGCTTTGGTGGCTTGGACATGACATAGGACATTAAGATTTTGCATGAAAGTAGGAGTAGCACCCGCGTTGCACGGGAGAATGTTAAAAGTGTTCATGTGTAGTAAACACCTGAGAAATCCGTCCGTTTTCGTCATTTGTTATCGAACCGACTTAAAGCCAGATCGTCACATTGGCCGCTCTTCTCTCTGAAACGTTTGTACTTATCGTCTGCAAAGCTATGTCGCGTGCTGCGGTATGCGGAGACACAAAAAGCTCCATAGTAGAACAGAGATGAAGCTTCTAAGTTGATGTAAAAGCCAGTAAGAAGTAGTACAATTCAAGTTTTAGGTATCGATTATTGACTTTTTACCCTTCTTTGGTGACTTGGACATGAGCTAGGACCTTAAGATTTTTCATGAAAGGAGGACTAGCAGCCGCGTTGCACGGGAGAATGTGAAATGTGTTCATATGGAGTAAAAACCTGAGAAATCCGTCCGTTTTCGTCATTTGTTATCGAATCGACTTAAAGCCAGATCGTCACATTGGCCGCTTTTCTCTCTGAGACGGTTACATTTATCGTCTGCAAAGCTATGTCGCGTGCTGCGGTATGCGGAGACACTAAAAGCACCATAGTAGAACACAGATGAAGCTTCTAAGTTGATGTAATAGCCAGTAAGAAGTAGTACATTTTAAGTTTTAGGTATTGATTATTGACTTTTTAGCTGGCTTTGGTGCCTTGGACATGAGCTAGGACTTTAAGATTCTGCATGAAAGGAGGACTAGCAGCCTCGTTGCACGGGAGAAAGTGAAAAGTGTTCATATGTAGTAAAAACCTGAGAAATCCGTCCGTTTTCGTCATTTGTTATCGAATCGATTTAAAGCCAGATCGTCACATTGGCCGCTCTTCTCACTGAAACGGTTACATTTATCGTCTGCAGAGCTATGTCGCGTGCTGCGGTATGTGGAAACACTAAAAGCACCATAGTAGAAAACAGAAGAAGCTCCTAAGTTGAAGTAATAGCCAGTAAGAAGTAGTACAATTCAAGTTTTATTTGTCGATTATTCACTTTTTAGCCGGCATTGGTGGCTTGGACATGACCTAGGGCCTTAAGATTTTGCATGAAAGGAGTACTTGCAGCCGCGATGCACGGGAGAATGTGAAATGTGTTCATATGTAGTAAAAACCTGAGAAATCCGTCCGTTTTCGTCATTTGTTATCGAATCGACTTAAAGCCAGATCGTCACATTGGCACCCTTGTCACTGAAACAGTTACATTTATCGTCTGCAAAGCTATGTCACGTGCTGCGGTATGCGGAGACACTAAAAGCACCATAGTAGAACACAGAAGAAGCTTCTAAATTGATGTAATAGCCAGTAAGAAGTAGTACAATTCAAGTTTTAGTTGTCGATTATTCACTTTTTAGCCGGCTTTGGTGGCTTGGACATGACCTAGGACCTTAAGATTTTGCATGAAAGTAGGACTAGCCGCCGCGTTGCACGGGAGAATGTGACAAGTGTTCAAATGTAGTAAAAACCTGAGAAATCCGTCCGTTTTCGCCATTTGTTATCGAATCGACTTATAGCCAGATCGTCACATTGGCCTCTTTTCTCTCTGAGACGGTTACATTTATCGTCTGCAAAGCTATGTCGCGTGCTGCAGTATGCGGAAACACTAAAAGCACCATAGTAGAACACAGAAGAAACTTCTAAGTTGAAGTAATAGCCAGTAAGAAGTAGTACAATTCAATTTTTAGTTATTGATTATTCACTTTTTAGCCGGATTTGGTGGCTTGGACATGAGGTGGAACCTTAAGATTCTGCATGAAAGGAGGACTAGCAGCCGCGTTGCACGGGAGAATGTGAAAAGTGTTCATATGTAGTAAAAACCTGAGAAATCCGTCCGTTTTCGTCATTAGTTATCGAATCGACTTAAAGCCAGATCGTCACATTGGCTGCTTTTCTCTCTGAGACGGTTACATTTATCGTCTGCAAAGCTATGTCGCGTGCTGCGGTATGCGGAGACACTAAAAGCACCATATTAGAACACAGAAGAAGCTTCTAAGTTGAAGTAATAGATAGTAAGAAGTAGTACAATTCAATTTTTAGTTATCGATTGTTCACTTTTTAGCCGGCTTTGGTGGCTTGGACATGACTTAGGACCTTAAGATTCTGCATGAAAGTAGGACTAGCAGCCGTGTTGCACAGGAGAATGTGAAAAGTGTTCATGTGTAGTAAACACCTGAGAAATCCGTCCGTTTTCGTCATTTGTTATCGAATCGACGTAAAGCCAGATCGTCACATTGGCCGCTTTTCTCTCTGAGACGGTTACATTTATCGCCTGCAAAGCTATGTCGCGTGCTGCGATATGCGGAGACAGTAATAGCTCCATAGTAGAACACAGAAGAAACTTCTAAGTTGAAGTAATAGCCAGTAAGAAGTAGTACAATTCAAGTTTTACATGTCGATTATTCACTTTTTAGCCGGCTGTGGTGGCTTGGACATGACCTAGGACCTTAAGGTTTTGCATGAAAGGTGGACTAGCAGCCTCGTTGCACGGGAGAATGTGAAAAGTGTTCATATGTAGTAAAAACCTGAGAAATCCGTCCGTTTTCGTCATTTGTTATCGAATCGACTTAAAGCCAGATCGTTATATTGGCCGCTTTTCTCTCTGAGACGGTTGCATTTATCGTGTGCAAAGCTATGTCGCGTGCTGCGGTATGCGGAGACACTAAAAGCACCATAGTAGAACACAGAAAAAGCTTCTAAGTTGAAGTAATAGCCAGTAAGAAGTAGTACAATTCAAGATTTAGTTATCGATTATTCACTTTTAGCCGGCTTTGGTGGCTTGGACATGACCTAGGACCTTAAGATTTTGCATGAAATGATGTCTAGCAGCCGCGTTGCATCGGAGAATGTGAAAAGTGTTAATACTTAGTAAAAACCTGAGAAATCCGTCCGTTTTCGTCATTTGTTATCGAATCGACTTAAAGCCAGATCGTCACATTGGCCGCTTTCCTCTCTGAGACGGTAACATTTATCGTCTGCAAAGCTATGTCGCGTGCTGCAGTATGCGGAAACACTAAAAGCACCATAGTAGAACACAGAAGAAGCCTTTAAGTTTAAGCAATAGCCAGTAAGAAGTTGTACAATTCACGTTTTAGTTATCGATTATTCACCTTTTAGCCGGCTTTGGTTGCTTGGACATGACCTAGGACCTTAAGATTTTGCATGAAAGGAGGACTAGCAGCTGCGTTGCACGGGAGAATGTGGAAAGTGTTCATATGTAGTAAAAAACTGAGAAATCCGTCCGTTTTCGTCATTTGTTATCGAATCGACTTAAAGCCAGATCGTCATATTGGCCGCTTTTCTCTCTGAGGCGGTTACATTAATCGTCTGCCAAGCTATGTCACGTGCTGCGGTATGCGGAGACACTAAAAGCACCATAGTAGAACATAGAAGAAGCTTATAAGTTGAAGTAATAGCCAGTAAGAAGTAGTACAATTCAAGTTTTAGTTATCGATTATTCACTTTTTAGCCGGCTTTGGTGGCTTGGGCATGAGGTGGAACCTTAAGATTTTGCATGAAAGTAGGACTAGCAGCCGCGTTGCACGGGAGAATGTGAAAAGTGTTCATATGTAGTAAAAACATGAGAAATCCGTGGGTTTTCGTCATTTGTTATAGTATCGACTTAAAGCCAGATAGTCACATTGGCCACTTTTCTCTCTGAAACAGTTACATTTATCGTCTGCAAAGCTATGACACGTGCTGCGATATGCAGAGACACTAAAAGCACCATAGTAGAACACAGAAGAAGCTTCTAAATTGATGTAATAGCCAGTAAGTAGTAGTACAATTCAAATTTTACTTATTGATTATTCACTTTTTAGCCGGCTTTGGTGGCTTGGACATGAGGTGGAACCTTAAGATTTTGCATGAAAGTAGGACTAGCAGCCGCGTTGCACAGGAGAATGTGAAAAGTGTTCATGTGTAGTAAACACCTGAGAAATCCGTCCGTTTTCGTCATTTGTTATCGAACCGACTTAAAGCCAGATCGTCACATTGGCCGCTCTTCTCTCTGAAACGTTTGTACTTATCGTCTGCAAAGCTATGTCGCGTGCTGCGGTATGCGGAGACACAAAAAGCTCCATAGTAGAACACAGATGAAGCTTCTAAGTTGATGTAATAGCCAGTAAGAAGTAGTACATTTTAAGTTTTAGGTATTGATTATTGACTTTTTAGCTGGCTTTGGTGCCTTGGACATGAGCTAGGACTTTAAGATTCTGCATGAAAGGAGGACTAGCAGCCTCGTTGCACGGGAGAAAGTGAAAAGTGTTCATATGTAGTAAAAACCTGAGAAATCCGTCCGTATTCGTCATTTGTTAGCGAATCGATTTAAAGCCAGATCGTCACATTGGCCGCTCTTCTCACTAAAACGGTTACATTTATCGTCTGCAAAGCTATGTCGCGTGCTGCGGTATGCGGAAACACTAAAAGCACCATAGTAGAACACAGAAGAAGCTTCTAAGTTGAAGTAATAGCCAGTAAGAAGTAGTACAATTCAAGTTTTAGTTATCGATTATTCACTTTTTAGCCGGCCTTTGGTGGCTTGGACATGACCTAGGACCTTAAGATTTTGCATAAAAGGAGGACTAGCAGCCGCGTTGCATGGGAGAATGTGCAAAGTGTTCATTTGTAGTAAAAACCTGAGAAATCCGTCCGTTTTCGTTATTTGTTATCGAATCGACTTAAAGCCAGATCGTCACTTTGGTCGCTTTTCTCTCTGAGACGGTTACATTTATCGTCTGCAAAGCTATGTCGCGTGCTGCGGTATGCGGAAATACTAAAAGCACCATAGTAGGACACAGAAGAAGCTTCTAAGTTGAAGCAATAGGCAGTAAGAAGTAGTACAATTCAAGTTTTAATTATCGATTATTCACTTTTTAGCCGGCTTTGGTGGCTTGGATATGAACTAGGACATTAAGATTTTGCACGAAAGGAGGACTAGCAGCCGCGTTGCACGGGAGAATGTGCAAAGTGTTCATATGTAGTAAAAACCTGAGAAATCCGTCCGTTTTCGTCATTTGTTATCGAATCGACTTATAGCCAGATCGTCACATTGGCCTCTTTTCTCTCTGAGACGGTTACATGTATCGTCTGCAAAGCTATGTCGCGTGCTGCAGTATGCGGAAACACTAAAAGCACCATAGTAGAACACAGAAGAAACTTCTAAGTTGAAGTAATAGCCACTAGGAAGTAGTACAATTCAGTTTTTAGTTATTGATTATTCACTTTTTAGCCGGATTTGGTAGCTTGGACATGAGGTGGAACCTTAACATTTTGCATGAAAGGAGGACTAGCAGCCGCGTTGCACGGGAGAATGTGAAAGGTGTTCATATGTGGTAACAACCTGAGAAATCCGTCCGTTTTCATCATTTGTTATCGAATCGACTTATAGCCAGATCGTCACATTGGCTGCTTTTCTCTCTGAGACGGTTACATTTATCGTCTGCAAAGCTATGTCGCGTGCTGCGATATGCGGAGACTGTAATAGCACCATAGTAGAACACATAAGAAACTTCTAAGTTGAAGTAATAGCCAGTAAGAAGTAGTACAATTCAAGTTTTAGTTGTCGATTATTCACTTTTTAGCCGGCTTTGGTGGCTTGGACATGACCTAGGACCTAAAGATTTTGCATGAAAGGAGGACTAGCAGCCGCGTTGCACGGGAGAATGTGAAACGTGTTCATATGGAGTAAAAACCTGAGAAATCCGTCCGTTTTCGTCATTTGTTATCGAATACACTTAAAGCCAGATCGTCACATTGGGGGCTTTTCTCTCTGAGACGGTTACATTTATCGTCTGCAAAGCTATGTCGCGTGCTGCGGTATGCGGAGACACTAAAAGCACCATATTAGAACACAGAAGAAGCTTCTAAGTTGCAGTAATAGCCAGTAAGAAGTAGTACAATTCAATTTTTAGTTATCGATTATTCACTTTTTAGCCGGCTTTGGTGGCTTGGACATGATTTAGGACCTTAAGATTTTGCATGAAAGTAGGAGTAGCAGCCGCGTTGCACGGGAGAATGTGAAAAGTGTTCATGTGTAGTAAACACCTGTGAAATCCGCCCGTTTTCGTCATTTGTTATCGAACCGACTTAAAGCCAGATCGTCACATTGGCCGCTCTTCTCTCCGAAACGTTTGTACTTATCGTCTGCAAAGCTATGTCGCGTGCTGCGGTATGCGGAGACACAAAAAGCTCCATAGTAGAACACAGAAAAAGCTTCTAAGTTGAAGTAATAGCCAGTAAGAAGTAGTTCAATTCAAGTTTTAGTTGTCGATTATTCACTTTTTAGCCGGCTTTGGTGGCTTGGCTTGACCTAGGACCTTAAGATTTTGCATGAAAGGAGGACTAGCAGCCGCGCTGCACTGGAGAATGTGAAAAGTGTTCATATGTAGTAAAAAAATGAGAAATCCGTCCGTTTTCGTCATTTGTTATCGACTCGCTTTAAAGCCAGATCGTCACATTGGCCGCTGTTCTCACTGAGACGGTTACATTTATCGTCTGCAAGGCTAGGTCACGTGTTGCGGTATGTGGAGACATTAAAAGCACCATAGTAGAACACAGAAGAAGCTTCTAAGTTGAAGTAATAGCCAGTAAGAAGTAGTACAATTCAAGTTTTAGTTGTCGATTTTCATTTTTTAGCCGGCTTTGGTGACTTGGACATGACCTAGGACCTTAAGATTTTGCATGAAAGGAGGACTAGCAGCCGCGTTGCACGGGAGAATGTGAAAAGTGTTCATATGTAGTAAAAACCTGAGAAATCCGTCCGTTTTCGTCATTTGTTATCGAATCGACTTAAAGCCAGATCGTCACATTGGCGGCTCATCTCTCTGAAACGGTTGTACTTATCGTCTGCAAAGCTATGTCGCGTGCTGCGGTATGCGGAGACACAAAAAGCTCCATAGTAGAACACAGATGAAGCTTCTAAGTTGATGTAATAGCCAGTAAGAAGTAGTACATTTTAAGTTTTAGGTATTGATTATTGACTTTTTAGCTGGCTTTGGTGCCTTGGACATGAGCTAGGACTTTAAGATTCTGCATGAAAGGAGGACTAGCGGCCTCGTTGCACGGGAGAAAGTGAAAAGTGTTCATATGTAGTAAAAACCTGAGAAATCCGTCCGTTTTCGTCATTTGTTATCGAATCGATTTAAAGCCAGATCGTCACATTGGCCGCTCTTCTCACTGAAACGGTTACATTTATCGCCTGCAAAGCTATGTCGCGTGCTGCGGTATGCGGAGACACCAAAACCACCATAGTAGAACACAGAAGAAACTTCTAAGTTGAAGTAATAGCCAGTACGAAGTAGTACAATTCATTTTTTTGTTATTGATTATTCACTTTTTAGCCGGATTTGGTGGCTTGGACATGAGGTGGAACCTTAAGATTTTGCATGAAAGGAGGACTAGCAGCAGCGTTGCACGGGAGAATGTGAAAAGTGTTCATATGTGGTAAAAACCTGAGAAATCCGTCCGTTTTCGTCATTTGTTATCGAATCGACTTAAAGCCAGATCGTCACATTGGCCGCTTTTCTCTCTGAGACGGTTACATTTATCGTCTGCAAAGCTATGTCGCGTGCTGCGGTATGCGGAGACACAAAAAGCTCCATAGTTGAACAGAGATGAAGCTTCTAAGTTGATGTAAAAGCCAGTAAGAAGTAGTACAATTCAAGTTTTAGGTGTCGATTATTGACTTTTTACCCTTCTTTGGTGACTTGGACATGAGCTAGGACCTTAAGATTTTGCATGAAAGGAGGACTAGCAGCCGCGTTGCACGGGAGAATGTGAAATGTGTTCATATGGAGTAAAAACCTGAGAAATCCGTCCGTTTTCGTCATTTGTTATCGAATCGACTTAAAGCCAGATCGTCACATTGGCCGCTTTTCTCACTGAGACGGTTACATTTATCGTCTGCAAAGCTATGTCGCGTGCTGCGGTATGCGGAGACACTAAAAGCACCATAGTAGAACACAGATGAAGCTTCTAAGTTGATGTAATAGCCAGTAAGAAGTAGTACATTTCAAGTTTTAGGTATTGATTATTGACTTTTTAGCTGGCTTTGGTGCCTTGGACATGAGCTAGGACTTTAAGATTCTGCATGAAAGGAGGACTAGCAGCCTCGTTGCACGGGAGAACGTGAAAAGTGTTCATATGTAGTGAAAACCTGGGAAATCCGCACGTTTTCGTCATTTGCTATCGAGTCGACTTAATGCCAGATCATCATATTGGCCGCTCTTCTCTCTGAAACGGTTACATTTATCGTGTGTAAAGCTATGTCGCGTGCTGCGGTATGCGGAGACACTAAAAGCACCATAGTAGAACACAGAAGAAGCTTCTAAGTTGAAGTAAAAGCCAGTAAGAAGTAGTACAATTCATGTTTTAGTTGTCGATTATTCACTATTTAGCCGGCTTTGGCGTCTTGGACATGACCTAGGAGCTTAAGATTTTGCGTGAAAGGAGGACAAGCAGCCACGTTGCACTGGAGAATGTGAAAAAAGTTCATATGTAGTAAAAACCTGAGAAATCGGTCCGTTTTCGTCATTTGTTATCGAATCGACTTAAAGCCAGATCGTCACATTGGCCTCTTTTCTCTCTGAGTCGGTTGTACTTATCGTCTGCAAAGCTATGTCGCGTGTTGCGGTATCCGGAGACACTAAAAGCTCCATAGTAGAACACAGATGAAACTTCTAAGTTGAAGTAATAGCCAGTAAGAAGTAGTACAATTCAAGTTTTAGTTGTCGATTATTCACTTTTTAGCCGGCTTTGGTGGCTTGGACATGACCTAGGACCTTAAGATTTTGGATGAAAAGAGGACTAGCAGCCGCGTTGCACGGGAGCATGTGAATAGTGTTCATATGTAGTAAAAACCTGAGAAATCCGTCCGTTTTCGTCATTTGTTATCGAATCGACTTAAAACCAGATCGCCACATTGGCCGCTCTTCTCACTGAAACGGTTACATTTATCGTCTGCAAAGCTATGTCGCGTGCTGCGGTATGCGGAGACACCAAAACCACCATAGTAGAACACAGAAGAAACTTCTAAGTTGAAGTAATAGCCAGTACGAAGTAGTACAATTCATTTTTTTGTTATTGATTATTCACTTTTTAGCCGGATTTGGTGGCTTGGACATGAGGTGGAACCTTAAGATTTTGCATGAAAGGAGGACTAGCAGCAGCGTTGCACGGGAGAATGTGAAAAGTGTTCATATGTGGTAAAAACCTGAGAAATCCGTCCGTTTTCGTCATTTGTTATCGAATCGACTTAAAGCCAGATCGTCACATTGGCCGCTTTTCTCTCTGAGACGGTTACATTTATCGTCTGCAAAGCTATGTCGCGTGCTGCGGTATGCGGAGACACAAAAAGCTCCATAGTTGAACAGAGATGAAGCTTCTAAGTTGATGTAAAAGCCAGTAAGAAGTAGTACATTTCAAGTTTTAGGTGTCGATTATTGACTTTTTACCCTTCTTTGGTGACTTGGACATGAGCTAGGACCTTAAGATTTTGCATGAAAGGAGGACTAGCAGCCGCGTTGCACGGGAGAATGTGAAATGTGTTCATATGGAGTAAAAACCTGAGAAATCCGTCCGTTTTCGTCATTTGTTATCGAATCGACTTAAAGCCAGATCGTCACATTGGCCGCTTTTCTCACTGAGACGGTTACATTTATCGTCTGCAAAGCTATGTCGCGTGCTGCGGTATGCGGAGACACTAAAAGCACCATAGTAGAACACAGATGAAGCTTCTAAGTTGATGTAATAGCCAGTAAGAAGTAGTACATTTCAAGTTTTAGGTATTGATTATTGACTTTTTAGCTGGCTTTGGTGCCTTGGACATGAGCTAGGACTTTAAGATTCTGCATGAAAGGAGGACTAGCAGCCTCGTTGCACGGGAGAAAGTGAAAAGTGTTCATATGTAGTGAAAACCTGGGAAATCCGCACGTTTTCGTCATTTGCTATCGAGTCGACTTAATGCCAGATCATCATATTGGCCGCTCTTCTCTCTGAAACGGTTACATTTATCGTGTGTAAAGCTATGTCGCGTGCTGCGGTATGCGGAGACACTAAAAGCACCATAGTAGAACACAGAAGAAGCTTCTAAGTTGAAGTAAAAGCCAGTAAGAAGTAGTACAATTCATGTTTTAGTTGTCGATTATTCACTATTTAGCCGGCTTTGGCGTCTTGGACATGACCTAGGAGCTTAAGATTTTGCGTGAAAGGAGGACAAGCAGCCACGTTGCACTGGAGAATGTGAAAAGTGTTCATATGTAGTAAAAACCTGAGAAATCGGTCCGTTTTCGTCATTTGTTATCGAATCGACTTAAAGCCAGATCGTCACATTGGCCTCTTTTCTCTCTGAGTCGGTTGTACTTATCGTCTGCAAAGCTATGTCGCGTGTTGCGGTATCCGGAGACACTAAAAGCTCCATAGTAGAACACAGATGAAACTTCTAAGTTGAAGTAATAGCCAGTAAGAAGTAGTACAATTCAAGTTTTAGTTGTCGATTATTCACTTTTTAGCCGGCTTTGGTGGCTTGGACATGACCTAGGACCTTAAGATTTTGGATGAAAAGAGGACTAGCAGCCGCGTTGCACGGGAGCATGTGAATAGTGTTCATATGTAGTAAAAACCTGAGAAATCCGTCCGTTTTCGTCATTTGTTATCGAATCGACTTAAAACCAGATCGCCACATTGGCTGCTTTTCTCTCTGAGGCGGTTACATTTATCGTCTGCAAAGCTATGTCGCGTGCTGCGGTATGCGGAGACACTAAAAGCACCATAGTAGAACACACAAGAAGCTTCTAGGTTGAAATAATAGCCAGTAAGAAGTAGTACAATTCAAGTTTTAGTTATCGATTATTCTCTTTTAGCCGGCTTTGGTGGCTTGGACATTTGGTGGAACCTTAAGATTTTGCATGAAAGCAGGACTAGCAGCCGCGTTGCACGGGAGAATGTGAAAAGTGTTCATATGTAGTAAAAACCTGAGAAATCCGTCCGTTTTCGTCATTTGTTATCGAATCGACTTAAAGCCAGATCGTCACATTGGCCTCTTTTCTCTCTGAGACGGTTACATTTATCGTCTGTAAAGCTATGTCGCGTGGTGCGGTATGCGGAAACACTAAAAGCACCATAGTAGAACTCAGAAGAAGCTTCTAAGTTGAAGTAATAGCCGGTAAGAAGTTGTACAATTCAAGTTTTAATTATCGATTATTCACTTTTAAGCCGGCTTTGGTGGCTTGGATATGACCTAGGACATTAAGATTTTGCACGAAAGGAGGACTAGCAGCCGCGTTGCACGGGAGAATGTGAAAAGTGTTCATATGTAGTAAAAACCTGAGAAATCCGTCGGTTTTCGTCATTTGTTATCGAATCGACTTATAGCCAGATCGTCACATTGGTCTCTTTTCTCTCTGAGACGGTTACATTTATCGTCTGCAAAGCCATGTCGCGTGCTGCGGTATGCGGAGACACTAAAAGCACCATAGTAGAACACCGAAGAAACTTCTAAGTTGAAGTAATAGCCAGTAAGAAGTAGTACAATTCAAGTTTTAGTTGTCGATTATTCACTTTTTGGCCGGCTTTGGTGGCTTGGACATGACCTAGGACCTTAAGATTTTGCATGAAAGGAGGACTAGCAGCCGCGTTGCACGGGAGAATGTGAAAAGTGTTCATATGTAGTAAAAACCTGACAAATCCGTCCGTTTTCATCATTTGTTATCGATTCGACTTAAAGCCAGATCGTCATATTTGTCGCTTTTCTCTCTTAGACGGTTACATTTATCGTCTGCAAAGCTATGTCGCGTCCTGCGGCATGCGGAGACACTAAAAGCACCATAGTAGAACACAGAAGAAGTTTCTAAGTTGAAGTAATAGCCAGTAAGAAGTAGTACAATTCAAGTTTTAGTTGTCGATTATTCGCTTTTTAGCCGGCTCTGGTGGCTTGGACATGACCTAGGACCTTAAGATTTTGCATAAAAGGAGGACTAGCAGCCGCGTTGCATGGGAGATTGTGAAAAGTGTTCATTTGTAGTAAAAACCTGAGAAATCCGTCCGTTTTCGTCATTTGTTATCGAATCGACTTAAAGGCAGATCGTCACATTGGCCGCTTTTCTCTCTGAGACGGTTACATTTATCGTCTGCAAAGCTATGTCGCGTGCTGCGGTATGCTGAAACACTAAAAGCACCATAGTAGAACACAGAAGTAGCTTCTAAGTTGAAGTAATAGAAAATAAGTAGTAGTACAATTCAAGTTTTAGTTGTCGATTATTCACTTTTTAGCCGGCTTTGGTGGCTTGGACATGACCTAGGTCCTTAAGATTTTGCATAAAAGGAGGCCTAGCAGCCGCGTTGCATGGGAGATTGTGAAAAGTGTTCATTTGTAGTAAAAACCTGAGAAATCCGTCCGTTTTCGTCATTTGTTATCGAATCGACTTATAGCCAGATCGTCACATTGGCCGCTTTTCTCTCTGAGACGGTTACATTTATCGTCTGCAGAGCTATGTCGCGTGCTGCGATATGCTGAAACACTAAAAGCACCATAGTAGAACACAGACGTACCTTCTAAGTTGAAGTAATAGCCAGTAAGAAGTAGTACAATTCAAGTTTTAGTTGTCGATTATTCATTTTTAGCCGGCTTTGGTGGCTTGGACATGACCTAGGACGTTAAGATTTTGCATGAAAGAAGGACTAGCAGCTGCGTTGCACGGGAGAATGTGAAAAGTGTTCATATGTAGTAAAGACCAGAGAAATCCGTCCGTTTTCGTCATTTGTTATCGAATCGACTTAAAGCCAGATCATCACATTGGCCGCTTTTCTCTCTGAGACGGTTACATTTATTGTCTGCAAAGCTATGTCGCGTGCTGCGGTATGCGAAGACACTAAAAGCACCACAGTAGAACACAGAAGAAGCTTCTAAGTTGAAGAAATAGCCAGTAAGAAGTAGTACAAATTAAGTTTTAGTTGTCGATTATTCTCTTTTTAGCCGGCTTTGGTTGCTTGGACATGACCTAGGTCCTTAAGATTTTGCATAAAAGGAGGACTAGCAGCCGCGTTGCACGGGAGAATGTGAAAAGTGTTCATATGTAGTAAAAACCTGACAAATCCGTCCGTTTTCGTCATTTGTTATCGATTCGACTTAAAGCCAGATCGTCATATTTGTCGCTTTTCTCTCTTAGACGGTTACATTTATCGTCTGCAAAGCTATGTCGCGTCCTGCGGCATTCGGAGACACTAAAAGCACCATAGCAGAACACAGAAGAAGCTTCTAAGTTGAAGTAATAGACAGTAAGATGTAGTACAATTCAAGTTTTAGTTATTGATTATTCACTTTTTAGCCGGATTTGGTGGCTTGGACATGAGGTGGAACCTTAAGATTTTGCATGAAAGGAGGACTAGCAGCCGCGTTGCACGGGAGAATGTAAAAAGAGTTCATATGTCGTAAAAAACTGAGGAATCCGTCCGTTTTCGTCATTTGTTATCGAATCGACTTAAAGCCAGATCGTCACATTGGCCGCTTTTCTCTCTGAGACGGTTACATTTATTGTCTGCAAAGCTATGTCGCGTGCTGCGGTATGCGAAGACACGAAAAGCACCACAGTAGAACACAGAAGAAGCTTCTAAGTTGAAGTAATAGCCAGTAAGAAGTAGTACAATTCAAGTTTTAGTTGTCGATTATTCACTTTTTAGCCGGCTTTGGTGGCTTGGACATGACCTAGGTCCTTAAGATTTTGCATAAAAGGAGGACTAGCAGCCGCGTTGCACGGGAGAATGTGAAAAGTGTTCATATGTAGTAAAAACCTGAGAAATCCGTCTGTTTTCGTCATTTGTTATCGAATCGACTTAAAGCCAGATCGTCACGTTGGCCGCTTTTCTCTCTGAGACGGTTACATTTATCGTCTGCAAAGCTATGTCGCGTGCTGCGGTATGCTGATACACTAAAAGCACCATAGTAGAACACAGAAGTACCTTCTAAGTTGAAGTAATAGCCAGTAAGTAGTAGTACAATTCAAGTTTTAGTTGTCGATTATTCACTTTTTAGCCGGCTTTGGTGGCTTGGACATGACCTAGGTCCTTAAGTTTTTGCATAAAAGGAGGACTAGCAGCCGCGTTGCATGGGAGAATGTGAAAAGTGTTCATTTGTAGTAAAAACCTGAGAAATCCGTCCGGTTTCATCATTTGTTATCGATTCGACTTAAAGCCAGATCGTCATATTTGTCGCTTTTCTCTCTTAGACGGTTACATTTATCGTCTGCAAAGCTATGTCGCGTCCTGCGGCATTCGGAGACACTAAAAGCACCATAGTAGAACACAGAAGAAGCTTCTAAGTTGAAGTAATAGCCAGTAAGAAGTAGTACAATTCAAGTTTTAGTTGTCGATTATTCATTTCATAGCTGGCTGTGGTGGCTTGGACATGACCTAGGACCCTAAGATTTTGCATGAAAGGAGCACTAGCATCCGCGTTGCACGGGAGAATGTGAAAAGTGTTCATATGTAGTAAAGACCTGAGAAATCCGTCCGGTTTCGTCATTTGTTATCGAATCGACATAAAGCCAGATCGTCACATTGGCCGCTTTTCTCTATGAAACAGTTACATTTAACGTCTGCAAGGCTATTTCGCGACCTGCGGTATGCGGAGACACTAAAAGCACCATAGTAGAACACAGAAGAAGCTTCTAAGTTGAAGTAATAGCCAGTAAGAAGTAGTACAATTCAAGTTTTAGTTGTCGATTATTCACTTTTTAGCCGGCTTTGGTGGCTTGGACATGTCCTAGGAACTTAAGATTTTGCATGAAAAGAGGACTAGCAGCCACGTTGCACGGAAGAATGTGAAAAGTGTTCATATGTAGTAAAAACCTGAGAAATCCGTCCGTTTTCGTCATTTGCTATCGAATCGACTTAAAGCCAGATCGTCACATTGGCCGCTTTTCTCTCTGAGACGGTTACATTTATCGTCTGCAAAGCTATGTCGCGTGCTGCGGTATGCTGAAACACTAAAAGCACCAAGTAGAACACAGACGTAGCTTCTAAGTTGAAGTAATAGCCAGTAAGAAGTAGTACAATTCAAGTTTTAGTTGTCGATTTTTCTTTTTTAGCCGGCTTTGGTGGCTTGGACATGACCTAGGACGTTAAGATTTTGCATGAAAGAAGGACTAGCAGCCGCGTTGCACGGGAGAATGTGAAAAGTGTTCATATGTAGTAAAGACCTGAGAAATCCGTCCGGTTTCGTCATTTGTTATCGAATCGACATAAAGCCAGATCGTCACATTGGCCGCTTTTCTCTATGAAACAGTTACATTTATCGTCTGCAAGGCTATTTCGCGACCTGCGGTATGCGGAGACATTAAAAGCACCATAGTAGAACACAGAAGAAGGTTCTAAGTTGAAGTAATAGCCAGTAAGAAGTAGTACAATTCAAGTTTTAGTTGTCGATTATTCACTTTCTAGCCGGCTTTGGTGGCTTGGACATGACCTAGGGCCTTAAGATTTTGCATGAAAGGAGGACTAGAAACCGCGTTGCACGGGAGAATGTGAAAAGTGTTCATATGTAGTAAAGACCTGAGAAATCCGTCCGGTTTCGTCATTTGTTATCGAATCGACTTAAAGCCAGATCGTCACACAGGCCGCTCTTCTCTCTCAAACGGTTACATTTATCGTCTGCAAAGCTATGTCGCGTGCTGCGGTATGCGGAGACAATAAAAGCACCATAGTAGAACACAGAAGAAGCTTCTAAGTTGAAGTAAAAGCCAGTAAGAAGTAGTACAATTCATGTTTTAGTTGTCGATTATTCACTTTTTAGCCGGCTTTGGCGGCTTGGACATGACCTAGGACCTTAAGATTTTGCGTGAAAGGAGGACAAGCAGCCACGTTGCACTGGAGAAAGTGAAAAGTGTTCATAGGTAGTAAAAACCTGAGAAATCCGTCCGTTTTCGTCATTTGTTATCGAATCGACTTAAAGCCAGATCGTCACATTGGCCGCTTTTCTCTCTGAGACGGTTGTACTTATCGTCTGCAAAGCTATATCGCTTGTTACGGTATGCTGAAACACTAAAAGCACCATAGTAGAACACAGAAGTAGCTTCTAAGTTGAAGTAATAGCCAGTAAGAAGTAGTACAATTCAAGTTTTAGTTGTCGATCATTCACTTTTTAGCCGGCTTTGGTGGCTTGGACATGACCTAGGACCTTAAGATTTTGCATGAAAGGAGGAGTAGCAGCCGCGTTGCACGGGAGAATGTGAAAAGTGTTCATATGTAGTGAAAACCTGAGAAATCCGTCCGTTTTCGTCATTTGTTATCGACTCGATTTAAAGCCAGATCGTCACATTGGCCGCTCTTCTCACTGAAACGGTTACATTTATCGTCTGCAAGGCTATGTCGCGTGTTGCGGTATGCGGAGACATTAAAAGCACCATAGTAGAACACAGAAGAAGCTTCTAAGTTGAAGTAATAGCCAGTAAGAAGTAGTACAATTCAAGTTTTAGTTGTCGATTATTCATTATTTCGCCGGCTTTGGTGCATTGGACATGAGCTAGGACCTTAAGATTTTGCATGAAGGGAGTTCTAGCAGCCGGGTTGCACGGGGGAATGTGAAAAGTCTTCATATGTAGTAAAAACCTGAGAAATCCGTCCGTTTTCGTCATTTGTCATCGAATCGACTTAAAGCCAGATCGTCACATTGGCCGCTCTACTCTCTGGAACGGTTACATTTATCGTCTGCAAAGCTATGTCACGTGCTGCGGTATGCGGAGACACTAAAGGCACCATAGTAGAACACAGAAGAAGCTTCTAAGTTGAAGTAAAAGCCAGTAAGAATTAGTACAATTCATTTTTTAGTTGTCGATTATTCACTTTTTAGCCGGCTTTGGCGGCTTGGACATGACCTAGGACATTAAGATTTTGCTTGAAAGGATTACTAGCAGCCTCGTTGCACTGGAGAATGTGAAAAGTGTTCATATGTAGTAAAAACCTGAGAAATCCGTCCGTTTTCGTCATTTGTCATCGAATCGACTTCAAGCCAGATCGTCACATTGGCCGCTCTTCTCTCTGAAACAGTTACATTTATCGTCTGCAAAGCTATGTCGCGTGCTGCGGTATGCGGAGACACTAATAGCACCATAGTAGAACACAGATGAAACTTCTAAGTTGATGTAATAGCCAGTAAGAAGTAGTACAGTTCAAGTTTTAGGTATCGATTATTGACTTTTTACCCTTTTTTGGTGCCTTGGACATGAGCGAGGAACATAAGATTTTGCATGGAAGGAGGACTAGCAGCTGCGTTGCACGGGAGAATTTGAAAAGTGTTCATATGTAGTAAACACCTGACAAATCCGTCCGTTTTCGTCATTTGTTATCGAATCGACTTAAAGCCAGATCGTCACATTGGCCGCTTTTCTCTCTGAGACGGTTACATTTATCGTCTGCAAACCAATGTCGCATGCTGCGGTATGCGGAGACACTAAAAGCACCATCGTAGAACACAGAAGAAGCTTCCAAGTTGAAATAATAGACAGTAAGAAGTAGTAGAATTCATGTTTTAGTTGTCGATTATTCACTTTTTAGCCGGCCTTGGTGGCTTGGACATGACCTAGGACCTTACGATTTTGCATGAAAGGAGGACTAGCAGCCGCATTGCACGGGTGAATGTGAAAAGTGTTCACAGTTAGTAAAAACCTGAGAAATCCGTCCGTTTTCGTCATTTGTTATCGAATCGACTTAAAGCCAGAACGTCACATTGGCCGCTTTTCTCTCTGAGACGGTTACATTTATCGTCTGCAAACCTATGTCGCGTGCTGCGGTATGCTGAAACACTAAAAGCACCAAAGTAGAACACAGAAGTAGCTTCTAAGTTGAAGTAATAGCCAGTAAGAAGTAGTACAATTCAAGTTTTAGTTGTCGATTATTCATTTAATAGCCGGTTGTGGTGGCTTGGACATGACCTAGGACCCTAAGATTTTGCATGAAAGGAGGACTAGCATCCGCGTTGCACGGGAGAATGTGAAAAGTGTTCATATGTAGTAAAGACCTGAGATATCCGTCCGGTTTCGTCATTTGTTATCGAATCGACATAAAGCCAGATCGTCACATTGGCCGCTTTTCTCTATGAAACAGTTACATTTATCGTCTGCAAGGCTATTTCGCGACCTGCGGTATGCGGAGACATTAAAAGCACCATAGTAGAACACAGAAGAAGCTTCTAAGTTGAAGTAAAAGCCAGTAAGAAGTAGTACAATTCATGTTTTAGTTGTCGATTATTCACTTTTTAGCCGGCTTTGGCGGCTTGGACATGACCTAGGAACTTAAGATTTTGCATGAAAGGAGGACTAGCAGCCGCGTTGCACTGGAGAATGTGAAAAGTGTTCATATGTAGCAAAGACCTGAGAAATCCGTCCGTTTTCGTCATTTGTTATCGAATCGACTTAAAGCCAGATCATCACATTGGCCGCTTTTCTCTCTGAGACGGTTACATTTATTGTCTGCAAAGCTATGTCGCGTGCTGCGGTATGCGAAGACACTAAAAGCACCACAGTAGAACACAGAAGAAGCTTCAAAGTTGAAGTAATAGCCAGTAAGAAGTAGTACAATTCAAGTTTTAGTTGTCGATTATTCACTTTTTAGCCGGCTTTGGTGGCTTGGACATGACCTAGGTCCTTAAGATTTTGCATAAAAGGAGGACTAGCAGCCGCGTTGCACGGGAGAATGTGAAAAGTGTTCATATGTAGTAAATACCTGAGAAATCCGTCCGTTTTCGTCATTTGTTATCGAATCGACTTAAAGCCAGATCGTCACATTGGCCGCTTTTCTCTCTGAGACGGTTACATTTATCGTCTGCAAAGCTATGTCGCGTATTGCGGTATGCTGAAACACTAAAAGCACCATAGTAGAACACAGAAGTAGCTTCTAAGTTGAAGTAATAACCAGTAAGTAGTAGTACAATTCATTTTTTAGTTGTCGATTATTCACTTTTTAGCCGGCTTTGGCGGCTTGGACATGACCTAGGACATTAAGATTTTGCATGAAAGGATTACTAGCAGCCTCGTTGCACTGGAGAATGTGAAAAGTGTTCATATGTAGTAAAAACCTGAGAAATCCGTCCGTTTTCGTCATTTGTCATCGAATCGACTTCAAGCCAGATCGTCACATTGGCCGCTCTTCTCTCTGAAACAGTTACATTTATCGTCTGCAAAGCTATGTCGCGTGCTGCGGTATGCGGAGACACTAATAGCACCATAGTAGAACACAGATGAAACTTCTAAGTTGATGTAATAGCCAGTAAGAAGTAGTACAGTTCAAGTTTTAGGTATCGATTATTGAATTTTTACCCTTTTTTGGTGCCTTTGACATGAGCGGGGGAACGTAAGATTTTGCATGGAAGGAGGACTAGCAGCTGCGTTGCACGGGAGATTTTGAAAAGTGTTCATATGTAGTAAACACCTGACAAATCCGTCCGTTTTCGTCATTTGTTATCGAATCGACTTAAAGCCAGATCGTCACATTGGCCGCTTTTCTCTCTGAGACGGTTACATTTATCGTCTGCAAACCAATGTCGCATGCTGCGGTATGCGGAGACACTAAAAGCACCATCGTAGAACACAGAAGAAGCTTCCAAGTTGAAATAATAGACAGTAAGAAGTAGTAGAATTCATGTTTTAGTTGTCGATTATTCACTTTTTAGCCGGCCTTGGTGGCTTGGACATGACCTAGGACCTTACGATTTTGCATGAAAGGAGGACTAGCAGCCGCATTGCACGGGTGAATGTGAAAAGTGTTCACAGTTAGTAAAAACCTGAGAAATCCGTCCGTTTTCGTCATTTGTTATCGAATCGACTTAAAGCCAGAACGTCACATTGGCCGCTTTTCTCTCTGAGACGGTTACATTTATCGTCTGCAAACCTATGTCGCGTGCTGCGGTATGCTGAAACACTAAAAGCACCAAAGTAGAACACAGAACTAGCTTCTAAGTTGAAGTAATAGCCAGTAAGAAGTAGTACAATTCAAGTTTTAGTTGTCGATTATTCATTTCATAGCCGGTTGTGGTGGCTTGGACATGACCTAGGACGCTAAGATTTTGCATGAAAGGAGGACTAGCATCCGCGTTGCACGGGAGAATGTGAAAAGTGTTCATATATAGTAAAGACCTGAGAAATCCGTCCGGTTTCGTCATTTGTTATCGAATCGACATAAAGCCAGATCGTCACATTGGCCGCTTTCCTCTATGAAACAGTTACATTTATCGTCTGCAAGGCTATTTCGCGACCTGCGGTATGCGGAGACATTAAAAGCACCATAGTAGAACACAGAAGAAGCTTCTAAGTTGAAGTAAAAGCCAGTAAGAAGTAGTACAATTCATGTTTTAGTTGTCGATTGTTCACTTTTTAGCCGGCTTTGGCGGCTTGGACATGACCTAGGAACTTAAGATTTTGCATGAAAGGAGGACTAGCAGCCGCGTTGCACTGGAGAATGTGAAAAGTGTTCATATGTAGCAAAGACCTGAGAAATCCGTCCGTTTTCGTCATTTGTTATCGAATCGACTTAAAGCCAGATCATCACATTGGCCGCTTTTCTCTCTGAGACGGTTACATTTATTGTCTGCAAAGCTATGTCGCGTGCTGCGGTATGCGAAGACACTAAAAGCACCACAGTAGAACACAGAAGAAGCTTCAAAGTTGAAGTAATAGCCAGTAAGAAGTAGTAGAATTCAAGTTTTAGTTGTCGATTATTCACTTTTTAGCCGGCTTTGGTGGCTTGGACATGACCTAGGTCCTTAAGATTTTGCATAAAAGGAGGACTAGCAGCCGCGTTGCACGGGAGAATGTGAAAAGTGTTCATATGTAGTAAATACCTGAGAAATCCGTCCGTTTTCGTCATTTGTTATCGAATCGACTTAAAGCCAGATCGTCACATTGGCCGCTTTTCTCTCTGAGACGGTTACATTTATCGTCTGCAAAGCTATGTCGCGTGCTGCGGTATGCTGAAACACTAAAAGCACCATAGTAGAACACAGAAGTAGCTTCTAAGTTGAAGTAATAGCCAGTAAGTAGTAGTACAATTCAAGTTTTAGTTGTCGATTATTCACTTTTTAGCCGGCTTTGGTGGCTTGGACATGACCTAGGACGTTAAGATTTTGCATGAAAGAAGGACTAGCAGCCGCGTTGCACGGGAGAATGTGAAAAGTGTTCATATGTGGTAAAGACCTGAGAAATCCGTCCGTTTCCGTCATTTGTTATCGAATCGACTTTAAGTCAGATCATCACATTGGCCGCTTTTCTCTCTGAGACGGTTACATTTATCGTCTGCATAGCTATGTCGCGTTCTGCGGTATGCGGAGACACTAAAAGCACCATAGTAGAACACAGAAGAAGCTTCTATGTTGAAGTAAAAGCCAGTAAGAAGTAGTACAATTCATGTTTTAGTTGTCGATTATTCACTTTTTAGCCGGCTTTGGCGGCTTGGACATGAGCTAGGAACTTAAGATTTTGCATGAAAGGAGGACTAGCAGCCGCGTTCACTGGAGAATGTGAAAAGTGTTCATATGTAGTAAAAACCTGAGAAATCTGTCCGTTTTCGTCATTTGTTATCGAATCGACTTAAAGCCATATCATCACATTGGCCGCTTTTCTCTCTGAGACGGTTACATTTATCGTCTGCATAGCTATGTCGCTTATTGCGGTATCCGGAGACACTAAAAGCACCATAGTAAAACACACAGGAAGCTTCTAAGTTGAAGTAATAGCCAGTAAGAAGTAGTACAATTCAAGTTTTAGTTGTCGATTATTCACTTTCTAGCCGGCTTTGGTGGCTTGGACATGACCTAGGGCCTTAAGATTTTGCATGAAAGGAGGACTAGAAACCGCGTTGCACGGGAGAATGTGAAAAGTGTTCATATGTAGTAAAGACCTGAGAAATCCGTCCGGTTTCGTCATTTGTTATCGAATCGACTTAAAGCCAGATCGTCACATAGGCCGCTCTTCTCTCTCAAACGGTTACATTTATCGTCTGCAAAGCTATGTCGCGTGCTGCGGTATGCGGAGACAATAAAAGCACCATAGTAGAACACAGAAGAAGCTTCTAAGTTGAAGTAAAAGCCAGTAAGAAGTAGTACAATTCATGTTTTAGTTGTCGATTATTCACTTTTTAGCCGGCCTTGGTGTCTTGGACATGACCTAGGACCTTACGATTTTGCATGAAAGGAGGACTAGCAGCCGCATTGCACGGGTGAATGTGAAAAGTGTTCACAGTTAGTAAAAACCTGAGAAATCCGTCCGTTTTCGTCATTTGTTATCGAATCGACTTAAAGCCAGAACGTCACATTGGCCGCTTTTCTCTCTGAGACGGTTACATTTATCGTCTGCAAACCTATGTCGCGTGCTGCGGTATGCTGAAACACTAAAAGCACCAAAGTAGAACACAGAAGAAGCTTCTAAGATGAAGTAATAGCCAGTAAGAAGTAGTACAATTCAAGTTTTAGTTGTCGATTATTCATTTCATAGCCGGCTGTGGTGGCTTGGACATGACCTAGGACCCTAAGATTTTGCATGAAAGGAGGACTAGCATCCGCGTTGCACGGGAGAATGTGAAAAGTGTTCATATGTAGTAAAGACCTGAGAAATCCGTCCGGTTTCGTCATTTGTTATCGAATCGACATGAAGCCAGACCGTCACATTGGGCGCTTTTCTCTATGAAACAGTTACATTTATCGTCTGCAAGGCTATTTCGCGACCTGCGGTATGCGGAGACATTAAAAGCACCATAGTAGAACACAGAAGAAGCTTCTAAGTTGAAGTAAAAGCCAGTAAGAAGTAGTACAATTCATGTTTTAGTTGTCGATTATTCACTTTTTAGCCGGCTTTGGCGGCTTGGACATGACCTAGGAACTTAAGATTTTGCATGAAAGGAGGACTAGCAGCCGCGTTGCACTGGAGAATGTGAAAAGTGTTCATATGTAGTAAAGACCTGAGAAATCCGTCCGTTTTCGTCATTTGTTATCGAATCGACTTAAAGCCAGATCATCACATTGGCCGCTTTTCTCTCTGAGACGGTTACATTTATTGTCTGCAAAGCTATGTCGCGTGCTGCGGTATGCGAAGACACTAAAAGCACCACAGTAGAACACAGAAGAAGCTTCTAAGTTGAAGTAATAGCCAGTAAGAAGTAGTACAATTCAAGTTTTAGTTGTCGATTATTCACTTTTTAGCCGGCTTTGGTGGCTTAGACATGACCTAGGTCCTTAAGATTTTGCATAAAAGGAGGACTAGCAGCCGCGTTGCACGGGAGAATGTGAAAAGTGTTCATATGTAGTAAATACCTGAGAAATCCGTTCGTTTTCGTCATTTGTTATCGAATCGACTTAAAGCCAGATCGTCATATTGGCCGCTTTTCTCTCTGAGACGGTTACATTTATCGTCTGCATAGCTATGTCGCTTATTGCGGTATCCGGAGACACTAAAAGCACCATAGTAAAACACACAAGAAGCTTCTAAGTTGAAGTAATAGCCAGTAAGAAGTAGTACAATTCAAGTTTTAGTTGTCGATTATTCACTTTCTAGCCGGCTTTGGTGGCTTGGACATGACCTAGGGCCTTAAGATATTGCATGAAAGGAGGACTAGAAACCGCGTTGCACGGGAGAATGTGAAAAGTGTTCATATGTAGTAAAGACCTGAGAAATCCGTCCGGTTTCGTCATTTGTTATCGAATCGACTTAAAGCCAGATCGTCACATAGGCCGCTCTTCTCTCTCAAACGGTTACATTTATCGTCTGCAAAGCTATGTCGCGTGCTGCGGTATGCGGAGACAATAAAAGCACCATAGTAGAACACAGAAGAAGCTTCTAAGTTGAAGTAAAAGCCAGTAAGAAGTAGTACAATTCATGTTTTAGTTGTCGATTATTCACTTTTTAGCCGGCTTTGGCGGCTTGGACATGACCTAGGACCTTAAGATTTTGCGTGAAAGGAGGACAAGCAGCCACGTTGCACTGGAGAATGTGAAAAGAGTTCATAGGTAGTAAAAACCTGAGAAATCCGTCCGTTTTTGTCATTTGTTATCGAATCGACTTAAAGCCAGATCGTCACATTGGCCGCTTTTCTCTCTGAGACGGTTGTACTTATCGTCTGCAAAGCTATGTCGCTTGTTACGGTATGCTGAAACACTAAAAGCACCATAGTAGAACACAGAAGTAGCTTCTAAGTTGAAGTAATAGCCAGTAAGAAGTAGTACAATTCAAGTTTTAGTTGTCGATCATTCACTTTTTAGCCGGCTTTGGTGGCTTGGACATGACCTAGGACCTTAAGATTTTGCATGAAAGGAGGAGTAGCAGCCGCGTTGCACGGGAGAATGTGAAAAGTGTTCATATGTAGTAAAAACCTGAGAAATCCGTCCGTTTTCGTCATTTGTTATCGAATCGACTTAAAGCCAGATCGTCACATTGGCCGCTCTTCTCTCTGGAATGGTTACATTTATCGTCTGCAAAGCTATGTCACGTGCTGCGTAATGCGGAGACACTAAAGGCACCATAGTAGAACACAGAAGAAGCTTCTAAGTTGAAGTAAAAGCCAGTAAGAATTAGTACAATTCATGTTTTAGTTGTCGATTATTCACTTGTTAGCCGGCTTTGGTGGCTTGGACATGACCTAGGACATTAAGATTTTGCACGAAAGGATTACTAGCAGCCTCGTTGCACTGGAGAATGTGAAAAGTGTTCATATGTAGTAAAAACCTGAGAAATCCGTTCGTTTTCGTCATTTGTCATCGAATCGACTTAAAGCCAGATCGTCACATTGGCCGCTTTTCTCTCTGAGACGGTTACATTTATCGTCTGCAAACCAATGTCGCATGCTGCGGTATGCTGAAACACTAAAAGCAAGATAGTAGAACACAGAAGAAGCTTCTAAGTTGAAGTAATACCCAGTAAGAAGTAGTACAATTCAAGTTTTAGTTGTCGATTATTCACTTTTTAGCCGGCTTTCGTGGCTTGGACATGACCTAGGACCTTAAGATTTTGCATGAAAGGAGGACTAGCAGCCGCGTTGCACGGGAGAATGTGAAAAGTGTTCATATGTAGTAAAAACCTGAGAAATCCGTCCGTTTCCGTCATTTGTTATCGATTCGACTTAAAGCCACATCGTCACATTGGCCGCTCTTCTCTCTGAAACGGTTCCATTTATCGTCTGCAAAGCTATGTCGCGTGCTGCGGTATGCGGAGACACTAAAAGCACCTTAGTAGAACACAGAAGAAGCTTCTAAGTTGAAGTAAAAGCCAGTAAGAAGTAGTACAATTCAAGTTTAGTTGTCGATTATTCACTTTTTAGCCGGCTTTGGTGGCTTGGACATGACCTAGGACCTTAAGATTTTGGATGAAAGGAGGACTAGCAGCCGCGTTGCACGGGAGAATATGATAATTGTTCATATGTAGTAAAAACCTGAGAAATCCGTCCGTTTTCGTCACTTGTTTTCGAATCAACTTAAAGCCAGAACGTCACATTGGCCGCTTTTCTCTCTGAGACGGTTACATTTATCGTCTGCAAACCTATGTCGCGTGCTGCGGTATGCTGAAACACTAAAAGCACCATAGTAGAACACAGAAGTAGCTTCTAAGTTGAAGTAATAGCCAGTAAGAGGTAGTACAATTCAAGTTTTAGTTGTCGATTATTCACTTTTTAGCCGGCTTTGGTGGCTTGGACATGACCTAGGAGCTTAAGATTTTGCATGAAAGGAGGACTAGCATCCGCGTTGCACGGGAGAATGTGAAAAGTGTTCATATGTAGTAAAGACCTGAGAAATCCGTCCGGTTTCGTCATTTGTTATCGAATCGACTTAAAGCCAGATCGTCACATTGGCCGCTCTTCTCTATGAAACAGTTACATTTATCGTCTGCAAAGCTATGTCGCGTGTTGCGGTATGCGGAGACACTAAAAGCACCATAGTAGAACACAGAAGAAGCTTCTAAGTTGAAGTAATAGCCAGTAAGATGTAGTACAATTCAATTTTTAGTTGTCGATTATTCACTTTTTAGCCGGCTTTGGTGGCTTGGACATGACCTAGGACCTTAAGATTTTAAATGAAAGGAGGACTAGCAGCCGCGTTGCACGGGAGAATGTGAAAAGTGTTCATATGTAGTAAAAACCTGAGAAATCCGTCCGTTTTCGTCATTTGTTATCGAATCGACTTAAAGCCAGATCGTCACATTGGCCGCTCTTCTCTCTTAAACGGTTACATTTATCGTCTGCAAAGCTATGTCGCGTGCTGCGGTATGCGGAAACACTAAAAGCAACATAGTAGAACACAGAAGAAGCTTCTAAGTTGAAGTAAAAGCCAGTAAGAAATAGTACAATTCATTAGTTAGTTGTCGATTATTCATTTTTTTGCCGGCTTTGGCGGCTTGGACATGACCTAGGACCTTAAGATTTTGCATGAAGGGAGGACTAGCAGCCACGTTGCACTGGAGAATGTGAAAAGTGTTCATATGTAGCAAAAACCTGAGAAATCCGTCCGTTTTCTTCATATGTTATCGAATCGACTTAAAGCCAGATCGTCACATTGGCCGCTCTTCTCTCTGAAACAGTTACATTTATCGTCTGCAAAGCTATGTCTCGTGCTGCGGTATGCGGAGACACTAAAAGCACCATAGTAAAACACAGAAGAAGCTTCTAAGTTGAAGTAAAAGCCAGTTAGAAGTAGTACAATTCATGTTTTAGTTGTCGATTATTCACTTTTTACCCTTTTTTGGTGCCTTGGACATGAGCTAGGAACTTAAGATTTTGCATGGAAGGAGGACTAGCAGCTGCGTTGCACGGGAGAATGTGAAAAGTGTTCATATGTAGTAAACACCTGAGAAATCCGTCCGTTTTCGTCACTTGTTATCGAATCGACGTGATGCCAGATCGTCATTTTGGCCGCTCTTCTCTCTGAAACGGTTGTACTTCTCGTCTGCAAAGCTATGTTGCGTGCCCTCGGTATGCGGAGACACTAAAAGCACCATAGTAGAACACAGAAGAAGCTTCTAATTTGATGTAATTGCCAGTAAGAAGTAGTACAATTCAAATTTTAGTTGTCGATTATTCACTTTTTAGCCGACTTTGTTGGCTTGGACATGACCAAAGACGTGACGATTTAGCATGAAAAGAGGACTAGCAGCCGCGTTGCACGGGAGAGTGTGACAAGTGTTCATATGTAGTAAAGACCTGAGAAATCCGTCCTGTTTCGTCATTTGTTATCGAATCGACTTCAAGCCAGATCGTCACATTGGCCGCTCTTCTCTCTGAAACAGTTACATTTATCGTCTGCAAAGCTATGTCGCGTGCTGCGGTATGCGGAGACACTAAAAGCGCCATAGCAGAACACAGAAGAAGCTTCTAAGTTGATGTAATAGCCAGTAAAATGTAGTACAATTCAAGTTTTAGTTGTCGATTATTCACTTTTTACCCTTTTTTGGTGCCTTGGACAAGAGCTAGGAACTTAAGATATTGCATGGAAGGAGGAATAGCAGCTGCGTTGCACGGGAGAATGTGAAAAGTGTTCATATGTAGTAAACACCGGAGAAATCCGTCCGTTTTCGTCATTTGTTATCGAATCGACGTGAAGCCAGATCGTCATTTTGGCCGCTCTTCTCTCTGAAACGGTTGTATTTCTCGTCTGCAAAGCTATGTCGCGTGCCCTCGGTATGCGGAGACACTAAAAGCACCATAGTAGAACACAGAAGAAGCTTCTAAGTTGATGTAATAGCCAGTAAGAAGTAGTACAATTCAAGTTTTAGTTGTCGATTACACACTTTTTAGCCGACTTTGGTGGCTTGGACATGACCTAGGACCTTACGATTTTACATGAAAAGAGGACTAGCAGCCGCATAGCACGGGAGAATGTGAAAAGTGTTCATATGTAGTAAAGACCTGAGAAATCCGTCCGTTTTCGTCATTTGTTATCGAATCGACTTAAAGCCAGATCATCACATTGGCCGCTTTTCTCTCTGAGACGGTTACATTTATTGTCTGCAAAGCTATGTCGCGTGCTGCGGTATGCGAAGACACTAAAAGCACCACAGTAGAACACAGAAGAAGCTTCTAAGTTGAAGTAATAGCCAGTAAGAAGTAGTACAATTCAAGTTTTAGTTGTCGATTATTCACTTTTTAGCCGGCGTTGGTGGCTTAGACATGACCTAGGTCCTTAAGATTTTGCATAAAAGGAGGACTAGCAGCCGCGTTGCACGGGAGAATGTGAAAAGTGTTCATATGTAGTAAATACCTGAGAAATCCGTTCGTTTTCGTCATTTGTTATCGAATCGACTTAAAGCCAGATCGTCATATTGGCCGCTTTTCTCTCTGAGACGGTTACATTTATCGTCTGCATAGCTATGTCGCTTATTGCGGTATCCGGAGACACTAAAAGCACCATAGTAAAACACACAAGAAGCTTCTAAGTTGAAGTAATAGCCAGTAAGAAGTAGTACAATTCAAGTTTTAGTTGTCGATTATTCACTTTCTAGCCGGCTTTGGTGGCTTGGACATGACCTAGGGCCTTAAGATATTGCATGAAAGGAGGACTAGAAACCGCGTTGCACGGGAGAATGTGAAAAGTGTTCATATGTAGTAAAGACCTGAGAAATCCGTCCGGTTTCGTCATTTGTTATCGAATCGACTTAAAGCCAGATCGTCACATAGGCCGCTCTTCTCTCTCAAACGGTTACATTTATCGTCTGCAAAGCTATGTCGCGTGCTGCGGTATGCGGAGACAATAAAAGCACCATAGTAGAACACAGAAGAAGCTTCTAAGTTGAAGTAAAAGCCAGTAAGAAGTAGTACAATTCATGTTTTAGTTGTCGATTATTCACTTTTTAGCCGGCTTTGGCGGCTTGGACATGACCTAGGACCTTAAGATTTTGCGTGAAAGGAGGACAAGCAGCCACGTTGCACTGGAGAATGTGAAAAGAGTTCATAGGTAGTAAAAACCTGAGAAATCCGTCCGTTTTCGTCATTTGTTATCGAATCGACTTAAAGCCAGATCGTCACATTGGCCGCTTTTCTCTCTGAGACGGTTGTACTTATCGTCTGCAAAGCTATGTCGCTTGTTACGGTATGCTGAAACACTAAAAGCACCATAGTAGAACACAGAAGTAGCTTCTAAGTTGAAGTAATAGCCAGTAAGAAGTAGTACAATTCAAGTTTTAGTTGTCGATCATTCACTTTTTAGCCGGCTTTGGTGGCTTGGACATGACCTAGGACCTTAAGATTTTGCATGAAAGGAGGAGTAGCAGCCGCGTTGCACGGGAGAATGTGAAAAGTGTTCATATGTAGTAAAAACCTGAGAAATCCGTCCGTTTTCGTCATTTGTTATCGAATCGACTTAAAGCCAGATCGTCACATTGGCCGCTCTTCTCTCTGGAATGGTTACATTTATCGTCTGCAAAGCTATGTCACGTGCTGCGTAATGCGGAGACACTAAAGGCACCATAGTAGAACACAGAAGAAGCTTCTAAGTTGAAGTAAAAGCCAGTAAGAATTAGTACAATTCATGTTTTAGTTGTCGATTATTCACTTGTTAGCCGGCTTTGGTGGCTTGGACATGACCTAGGACATTAAGATTTTGCACGAAAGGATTACTAGCAGCCTCGTTGCACTGGAGAATGTGAAAAGTGTTCATATGTAGTAAAAACCTGAGAAATCCGTTCGTTTTCGTCATTTGTCATCGAATCGACTTAAAGCCAGATCGTCACATTGGCCGCTTTTCTCTCTGAGACGGTTACATTTATCGTCTGCAAACCAATGTCGCATGCTGCGGTATGCTGAAACACTAAAAGCAAGATAGTAGAACACAGAAGAAGCTTCTAAGTTGAAGTAATACCTAGTAAGAAGTAGCACAATTCAAGTTTTAGTTGTCGATTATTCACTTTTTAGCCGGCTTTCGTGGCTTGGACATGACCTAGGACCTTAAGATTTTGCATGAAAGGAGGACTAGCAGCCGCGTTGCACGGGAGAATGTGAAAAGTGTTCATATGTAGTAAAAACTTGAGAAATCCGTCCGTTTCCGTCATTTGTTATCGATTCGACTTAAAGCCACATCGTCACATTGGCCGCTCTTCTCTCTGAAACGGTTCCATTTATCGTCTGCAAAGCTATGTCGCGTGCTGCGGTATGCGGAGACACTAAAAGCACCTTAGTAGAACACAGAAGAAGCTTCTATGTTGAAGTAAAAGCCAGTAAGAAGTAGTACAATTCAAGTTTAGTTGTCGATTATTCACTTTTTAGCCGGCTTTGGTGGCTTGGACATGACCTAGGACCTTAAGATTTTGGATGAAAGGAGGACTAGCAGCCGCGTTGCACGGGAGAATATGAAAATTGTTCATATGTAGTAAAAACCTGAGAAATCCGTCCGTTTTCGTCACTTGTTTTCGAATCAACTTAAAGCCAGAACGTCACATTGGCCGCTTTTCTCCTTGAGACGGTTACATTTATCGTCTGCAAACCTATGTCGCGTGCTGCGGTATGCTGAAACACTAAAAGCACCATAGTAGAACACAGAAGTAGCTTCTAAGTTGAAGTAATAGCCAGTAAGAGGTAGTACAATTCAAGTTTTAGTTGTCGATTATTCACTTTTTAGCCGGCTTTGGTGGCTTGGACATGACCTAGGACCTTAAGATTTTGCATGAAAGGAGGACTAGCATCCGCGTTGCACGGGAGAATGTGAAAAGTGTTCATATGTAGTAAAGACCTGAGAAATCCGTCCGGTTTCGTCATTTGTTATCGAATCGACTTAAAGCCAGATCGTCACATTGGCCGCTCTTCTCTATGAAACAGTTACATTTATCGTCTGCAAAGCTATGTCGCGTGTTGCGGTATGCGGAGACACTAAAAGCACCATAGTAGAACACAGAAGAAGCTTCTAAGTTGAAGTAATAGCCAGTAAGATGTAGTACAATTCAATTTTTAGTTGTCGATTATTCACTTTTTAGCCGGCTTTGGTGGCTTGGACATGACCTAGGACCTTAAGATTTTAAATGAAAGGAGGACTAGCAGCCGCGTTGCACGGGAGAATGTGAAAAGTGTTCATATGTAGTAAAAACCTGAGAAATCCGTCCGTTTTCGTCATTTGTTATCGAATCGACTTAAAGCCAGATCGTCACATTGGCCGCTCTTCTCTCTTAAACGGTTACTTTTATCGTCTGCAAAGCTATGTCGCGTGCTGCGGTATGCGGAAACACTAAAAGCAACATAGTAGAACACAGAAGAAGCTTCTAAGTTGAAGTAAAAGCCAGTAAGAAATAGTACAATTCATTAGTTAGTTGTCGATTATTCATTTTTTTGCCGGCTTTGGCGGCTTGGACATGACCTAGGACCTTAAGATTTTGCATGAAGGGAGGACTAGCAGCCACGTTGCACTGGAGAATGTGAAAAGTGTTCATATGTAGCAAAAACCTGAGAAATCCGTCCGTTTTCTTCATATGTTATCGAATCGACTTAAAGCCAGATCGTCACATTGGCCGCTCTTCTCTCTGAAACAGTTACATTTATCGTCTGCAAAGCTATGTCTCGTGCTGCGGTATGCGGAGACACTAAAAGCACCATAGTAAAACACAGAAGAAGCTTCTAAGTTGAAGTAAAAGCCAGTTAGAAGTAGTACAATTCATGTTTTAGTTGTCGATTATTCACTTTTTACCCTTTTTTGGTGCCTTGGACATGAGCTAGGAACATAAGATTTTGCATGGAAGGAGGACTAGCAGCTGCGTTGCACGGGAGAATGTGAAAAGTGTTCATATGTAGTAAACACCTGAGAAATCCGTCCGTTTTCGTCACTTGTTATCGAATCGACGTGATGCCAGATCGTCATTTTGGCCGCTCTTCTCTCTGAAACGGTTGTACTTCTCGTCTGCAAAGCTATGTTGCGTGCCCTCGGTATGCGGAGACACTAAAAGCACCATAGTAGAACACAGAAGAAGCTTCTAATTTGATGTAATTGCCAGTAAGAAGTAGTACAATTCAAATTTTAGTTGTCGATTATTCACTTTTTAGCCGACTTTGTTGGCTTGGACATGACCAAAGACGTGACGATTTAGCATGAAAAGAGGACTAGCAGCCGCGTTGCACGGGAGAGTGTGACAAGTGTTCATATGTAGTAAAGACCTGAGAAATCCGTCCTGTTTCGTCATTTGTTATCGAATCGACTTCAAGCCAGATCGTCACATTGGCCGCTCTTCTCTCTGAAACAGTTACATTTATCGTCTGCAAAGCTATGTCGCGTGCTGCGGTATGCGGAGACACTAAAAGCGCCATAGCAGAACACAGAAGAAGCTTCTAAGTTGATGTAATAGCCAGTAAAATGTAGTACAATTCAAGTTTTAGTTGTCGATTATTCACTTTTTACCCTTTTTTGGTGCCTTGGACAAGAGCTAGGAACTTAAGATATTGCATGGAAGGAGGAATAGCAGCTGCGTTGCACGGGAGAATGTGAAAAGTGTTCATATGTAGTAAACACCGGAGAAATCCGTCCGTTTTCGTCATTTGTTATCGAATCGACGTGAAGCCAGATCGTCATTTTGGCCGCTCTTCTCTCTGAAACGGTTGTATTTCTCGTCTGCAAAGCTATGTCGCGTGCCCTCGGTATGCGGAGACACTAAAAGCACCATAGTAGAACACAGAAGAAGCTTCTAAGTTGATGTAATAGCCAGTAAGAAGTAGTACAATTCAAGTTTTAGTTGTCGATTACACACTTTTTAGCCGACTTTGGTGGCTTGGACATGACCTAGGACCTTACGATTTTACATGAAAAGAGGACTAGCAGCCGCATAGCACGGGAGAATGTGAAAAGTGTTCATATGTAGTAAATACCTGAGAATTCCGTCCGTTTTCGTCATTTGTTATCGAATCGTCTTAAAGCCAGATCGTCACATTGGCCGCTTTTCTCTCTGAGACGGTTACATTTATCGTCTGCAAAGCTATGTCGCGTGCTGCGGTATGCGGAGACACTAAAGGCACCATAGTAGAACACAGAAGAAGCTTCTAAGTTGAAGTAATAGCCAGTAAGAGGTAGTACAATTCAAGATTTAGTTGTCGATTATTCACATTTTAGCCGGCTTTGGCGGCTTGGACATGACCTAGGACCTTAAGATTTTGCATGAAAGGAGGACTAGCAGCCGCGTTTCACGGGAGAATGTGAAAAGTGTTCATATGTAGTAAAAACCTGAGAATTCAGTCCGTTTTCGTCATTTGTTATCGAATCGTCTTAAAGCCAGATCGTCACATTATCCGCTTTTCTCTCTGAGACGGTTACATTTATCGTCTGCAAAGCTATGTCACGTGCTGCGGTATGCGGAGACACTAAAAGCACCATAGTAAAACACAGAAGAAGCTTCTAAGTTGAAGTAATAGCCAGTAAGAAGTAGTACAATTCAAGATTTAGTTGTCGATTATTCACATATTAGCCGGCTTTGGTGGCTTGGACATGACTTAGGACCTTAAGATTTTGCATGAAAAAAGGACTAGCAGCCGCGTTGCACGGGAGAATGTGAAAAGTGTTCATATGTAGTAAAAACCTGAGAAATCCGTCCGTTTTCGTCATTTGTTATCGAATCTACTTAAAGCCAGATGGTCACATTGGCCGCTCTTCTCCCTGGAACGGTTGTACTTATCGTCTGCAAAGCTAGTAGCGCGCTGCGGTATGCGGAGACACTAAAAGCACCATAGTAGAACACAGACGAAGCTTCGAAGTTGATGTAATAGCCAGTAAGAAGTAGTACAATTCAAGTTTTATGTATCGATTATTGACTTTTTAGCTGGCTTTGGTGCCTTGGACATGAGCTAGGACCTTAAGATTCTTCGTGAAAGGGGGACTAGCAGCCGAGTTGCACGGGAGAATGTGAAAAGTGTTCATATGTAGTAAAAACCTGAGAAATCCGTCCGTTTTCGTCATTTATTATCGAATCGACTTAAAGCCAGATCGTCACATTGGCCGCTCTTCTCCCTGAAATGGTTGTACTTATCGCCTGCAAAGCTATGTCGCGTGCTGCCGTATGCGGAGACACTAAAAGCACCATAGTAGAACACAGAAGAAGCTTCTAAGTTGAAGTAATAGCCAGTAAGAAGTATTACAATTCAAGTTTTATTTGTCGATTACACACTTTTTAGCCGACTTTGGTGGCTTGGACATGACCTAGAACCTTACGATTTTGCATGAAAAGTGGACTAGCAGCCGCGTTGCACGGGAGAATGTGAAAAGTGTTCATATGTAGTAAAAACCTGAGAAATCCGTCCGTTTTCGTCATTTGTTATCGAATCGACTCAAAGCCAGATCGTCACATTGGCCGCTCTTCTCTCTGAAACGGTTCTACTTATCGTCTGCAAAGCTATGTCGCGTGCTGCGCTATGCGGGGACACTAAAAGCACCATAGTAAAACACCGATGAAGCTTCTAAGTTGATGTAATAGCCAGTAAGAAGTAGTACAATTCAAGTTTTAGGTATTGATTATTGATTTTTTAGCTGGCTTTGGTGCCTTGGACATGAGCTAGGACATTAAGATTCTGCTTGAAAGGATGACTACCAGCCGAGTTGCACTTGAGAATGGGAAATGTGTTCATAAGTAGTAAAAACCTGAGAAAGCCGTCCGTTTTCGTTATTTGTTATCGATCGACTTAAAGCCAGATCGTCACATTGGCCGCTCTTCTCTCTGAAACGGTTGTACTTATCGTCTGCAAAGCTATGTCGCGTGTTGCGGTATGCGGAGACACTAATAGCACCATAGTAGAACACAGATGAAGCTTCTAAGTTGATGTAATAGCAAGGAAGAAGTAGTACAATTCAAGTTTTAGGTATCGATTATTGAGTGTTTAGCTGGCTTTGGTGCTTTGGACATGTGCTAGGAATTTAAGATTCTGCTTGAAAGGATGACTAGCAGCCGAGTTGCACGGGAGAATGGGAAAAGTAATCATATGTAGCAAAAACCTGATTAATCCGTCCGTTTTCGTCATTTGTTATCGAATCGACTTGAAGCCTGATCGTCACATTGGCCGCTCTTCTCTCTGAAACGGTTGTAATTATCGCCTGCGAAGCTATGTCGCGTGCTGCCGTATGCGGAGACACTAAAAGCACCATAGTAGAATACAGATGAAGCTTCTAAGTTGATGTAATTGCCAGTAAGAAGTAGTACAGTTCAAGTTTTAGGTATCGATTATTGACTTTTTAGCTTTTTTTGGTGCCTTGGACATGAGCTAGGACCTTAAGATTCTGCATGAAAGGAGGACTAGCAGCCGAGTTGCAAGGGAGAATGTGAAAAGTGTTCTTATGTAGTAAAAACCTGAGAAATCCGTCCGTTATCGTAATTTGTTATCGAATCGACTTAAAGCCAGATCGCCACATTGGCCGCTCTTCTATCTGAAGCGGTTGTACTTATCGTCTGCAAAGCTATGTCGCGTGCTGCGGTATGCGGAGACACTAAAAGCACCATAGTAGAACACAGATCAAGCTTCAAATTTGATTTAATAGCCAGTAAGAAGTAGTACAATTCAAGTTTTAGGTATTGATTATTGACTTTTTAGCTGGCTTTGGTGACTTGGACATGAGTTAGGTCCTTCAGATTCTGCATGAAAGGAGGACTAGCAGCCAAGTTGCACGGGAGAATGTGAAAAGTGTTCATATGTAGTAAACACCTGAGAAATCCGTCCGTTTTCCTCATTTGTTATCGAATCGACTTGAAGCCAGATCGTCACATTGGCCGCTCTTCTCTCTGAAACGGTTGTACTTCTCGTCTGCAAAGCTATGTCGCGTGCTCTCGGTATGCGGAGACACTAAAAGCACCATAGTAGAACACAGAAGAAGGTTCTAAGTTGATCTAATAGCCAGTAAGAAGTAGTACAATTCAAGTTTTAGTTGTCGATTACACTCATTTTAGCCGACTTTGGTGGCTTGGACATGACCTAGGAATTTACGATTTTGCATGAAAAGAGGACTAGCAGCCGCGTTGCACGGGAGATTGTGAAAAGTGTTCATATGTAGTAAAAACCTGAGAAATCCGTCCGTTTTCGTCATTTGTTATCGAATCGACTTAAAGCCAGATCGTCACATTGGCCGCTTTTCTCTCTGAGACGGTTTTATTTATAGTCTGCAAAGCTTTGTCGCGTGCTGCGGTATGCGGAGACACTAAAAGCACCATAGTAGAACACAGATGAAGCTTCTAAGTTGATGTAATAGCCAGTAAGAAGTAGTACAATTCAAGTTTTAGTTATCGATTTTTCACTTTTTAGCCGGCTTTGGTGGCTTGGACATGAGCTAGGACCTTAAGATTCTGCATTAAAGGATGACTAGAAGCCGAGTTGCGCGGGAGAATGTGAAAACGGATCATATGTAGTAAAAACCTTAGAATTCTGTCCGTTTTTGTCATTTATTAACGAATAGACTTAAAGCCACATCGTCACATTGGCCGCTCTTCTCTCGGAAATGGTTGTAAATTATCGTCTGCAAAGCTATGTCGTGTGCTGCGGTATGCGGAGACATTAAAAAGCACCATAGTTGATCAGAGATGAAGCTGCTAAGTTGATGTAATAGCCAGTAAGAAGTAGTACAATTCAAGTTTTAGGTATTGATTATTGACTTTTTAGCTGGCTTTGGTGCCTGGGACATGAGCTAGGACTTTAAGATTCTGCATGAAAGGAGGACTAGCAGCCGAGTTGCACGGGAGAATTTGAAAAGTGTTCATATGTTGTAAAAACCTGAGAAATCCGTCCGTTTACGTCATTTGTTATCGAATCGATTTAAAGCCAGATCGTCACATTGGCCGCTTTTCTCTCTGAGACGGTTATATTTATAGTCTGCAAAGCTATGTCGCGTGCTGCGGTATGCGGAGACACTAAAAGCACCATAGTAGAACACAGAAGAAGCTTATAAGTTGAAGCAATAGCCAGTAAGAAGCAGTACAATTCAAGTTTTGGTTATCGATTATTGATTTTTAGCCCGCTTTGATGCTTTGGACATGAGGTGGAACCTTAAGATTTGGCATGAAAGGAGGAGTAGCAGCCTCGTTGCACGGGAGAATGTGAAAAGGGTTCATATGTAGTAAAAACCTGAGAATTCCGTCCGTTTTCGTCATTTGTTATCGAATCGACTTAAAGGCAGATCGTCACATTTACCGCAACTTCTCTCGGAAATGGTTGTAAATTATCGTCTGCAAAGATATGTCGCGTGCTGCGGTATGCGGAGACGTTAAAAAGCACCATAGTTGATCAGAGATGAAGCTTCTAAGTTGATGTAATAGCCAGTAAGAAGTAGTACAATTCAAGTTTTAGGTATCGATTATTGACTTTTTAGCTTTTTTTGGTGCCTTGGACATGAGCTAGGACCTTAAGATTCTGCATGAAAGGAGGTCTAGCAGCCGAGTTGCACGGGAGAACGTGAAAAGTTATCTTATGTAGTAAAAACCTGAGAAATCCGTCCGTTTTCGTCATTTGTTATCGAATCGACTTGAAGCCTGATCGTCACATTGGCCGCTCTTCTTTCTGAAACGGTTGTACTTATCGTCTGCAAAGCTATGTCGCGTGCTGCGGTATGCGGAGACACTAAAAGCACCATAGTAAAACACAGATAAAGCTTCTAAGTTGATGTAATAGCCAGTAAGAAGTAGTACAATTCAAGATTTGGTATCGATTATTGACTTTTTAGCTTTTTTTGGTGCCTTGGACATGAGCTAGGACCTTAAGATTCTGCATGAAAGGAGGACTAGCAGCCGAGTTGCACGGGAGAATTTGAAAAGTGTTCATATGTTGTAAAAACCTGAGAAATCCGTCCATTTACGTCATTTTTTATCGAATCGACTTAAAGCCAGATCGTCACATTGGCCGCTCTTCTCTCTGAAACGGTTGTACTTACCGTCTGCAAAGCAATGTCGCGTGCTGCGGTATGAGGAGACACTAAAAGGACTATAGTAGAACACAGATGAAGCTTCTAAGTTGATGTAATTGCCAGTAAGAAGTAGTACAATTCAAGTTTTTGGTATCGATTATTGACTTTGTAGCTTTTTTTGGTGCCTTGGACATGAGCTAGGACCTTAAGATTCTGCATGAAAGGAGGACTAGCAGCCGAGTTGCACGGGAGAATGTGAAAAGTTTTCTTATGTAGTAAAAACCTGAGAAATCCGTCCGTTATCGTAATTTGTTATCGAATCGACTTAAAGCCAGATCGCCACATTGGCCGCTCTTCTATCTGAAACGGTTGAACTTATCGTCTGCAAAGCTATGCCGCGTGCTGCGGTATGCGGAGACACTAAAAGCACCATAGTAGAACATAGATGAAGCTTCTAAGGTGATGTAATAGCCAGTAAAAAGTAGTACAATTCAAGTTTTAGGTATCGATTATTGACTCTTTAGCTAGCTTTGGTGCCTTGGACATGAGCTAGGACCTTAAGATTCTGCATGAAAGGTGGACTAGCAGCCGAGCTATACGGGGGAAAATGTGAAAAGTGTTCATATGTAGTAAAAACCTGAGAAATTCGTCCGTTTTCGTCATTTGTAATAGAATCGACTTAAAGCCACATCGTCACATTGGCCGCTCTTCTCTCTGAACCGGTTGTACTTATCGTCTGCAAAGCTATGTCGCGTGCTGCGGTATGCGGAGACACTAAAAGCACCATAGTAGAACACAGATCAAGCTTCAAATTTGATTTAATAGCCAGTAAGAAGTAGTACAATTCAAGTTTTAGGTATTGATTATTGACTTTTTAGCTGGCTTTGGTGACTTGGACATGAGTTAGGTCCTTCAGATTCTGCATGAAAGGAGGACTAGCAGCCAAGTTGCACGGGAGAATGTGAAAAGTGTTCATATGTAGTAAACACCTGAGAAATCCGTCCGTTTTCCTCATTTGTTATCGAATCGACTTGAAGCCAGATCGTCACATTGGCCGCTCTTCTCTCTGAAACGGTTGTACTTCTCGTCTGCAAAGCTATGTCGCGTGCTCTCGGTATGCGGAGACACTAAAAGCACCATAGTAGAACACAGATGAAGCTTCTAAGTTGATCTAATAGCCAGTAAGAAGTAGTACAATTCAAGTTTTAGTTGTCGATTACACACATTTTAGCCGACTTTGGTGGCTTGGACATGACCTAGGAATTTACGATTTTGCATGAAAAGAGGACTAGCAGCCGCCTTGCACGGGAGATTGTGAAAAGTGTTCATATGTAGTAAAAACCTGAGAAATCCGTCCGTTTTCGTCATTTGTTATCGAATCGACTTAAAGCAAGATCGTCACATTGGCCGCTTTTCTCTCTGAGACGGTTTTATTTATAGTCTGCAAAGCTATGTCGCGTGTTGCGGTATGCGGAGACACTAAAAGCACCATAGTAGAACACAGATGAAGCTTCTATGTCGATGTAATAGCAAGGAAGAAGTAGTACAATTCAAGTTTTAGGTATCGATTATTTTGTTTTTAGTTGGCTTTGGTGCCTTGGACATGAGCTAGGACCTCAAGATTCTGCATGAAAGGAGGACTAGCAGCCGCGTTGTACGGGAGAATGTGAAACGTGTTCATATGTAGTAAAAATCTGAGAAATCCGTCCGTTTTCGTCATTTGTTATCGAATCGACTTAAAGCCAGATCGTCACATTGGCCGCTCTTCTCTCTGAAACGGTTACATTTATCTTCTGCAATTCAAATCTTAGGTATCGATTATTGACTTTTTACCCAATTTTGGTGCCTTGGTTAAGACCTAGGACCTTAAGATTTTGCATGAAAGGAGGACTAGCAGCCGCGTTGTACGGGAGAATGTGAAAAGTGTTCATATGTAGTAAGCACCTGAGAAATCCGTGTGTTTTCGTCATTTGTTATCGAATCGACTTGTATACAGATCGTCACATTGGCCGCTCTTCTCTCTGAAACGGTTGTACTTCTCGTCTGCAAAGCTATGTCACGTGCCCTCGGTATGCGGAGACACTAAAAGCACCATAGTAGAACACAGAAGAAGCTTCTAAGTTGATGTAATAGCCAGTAAGAAGTAGTACAATTCAAGCTTTAGTTGTCGATTACACACATTTTAGCCGACTTTGGTGGCTTGGACATGACCTAGGACCTTACGATTTAGCATGAAAAGAGGACTAGCAGCCGCGTTGCACGGGAGATTGTGAAAAGTGTTCAGATATAGTAATAACCTGAGAAATCCGTACGTTTTCGTCATTTGTTATCGAATCGACTGAAAGCCAGATCGTCACATTGGCCGCTTTTCTCTCTGAGACGGTTATATTTGAAGTCTGCAAAGCTATGTCGCGTGCTGCGGTATGCGGAGACACTAAAAGCACCATAGTAGAACACAGAAGAAGCTTATAAGTTGAAGCAATAGCCAGTAAGAAGCAGTACAATTCAAGTTTTGGTTATCGATTATTGATTTTTAGCCGGCTTTGGTGCCTTGGACATGAGGTGGAACCTTAAGATTTGGCATGAAAGGAGGAATAGCAGCCCCGCTGCACGGGAGAACGTGAAAAGCGTTCATATGTAGTAAAAACCTGAGAATTCCTTCCGTTTTAGACATTTGTTATCGAATCGACTTAAAGGCAGATTGTCACATTGGCCGCTCTTCTCTCGGAAATGGTTGTAAATTATCGTCTGCAAGCTATGTCGGGTGCTGCGGTATGCGGAGACATTAAAAGCACCATAGTTGATCAGAGATGAACCTTCTAAGTTGATGTAATAGCCAGTAAGAAGTAGTACAACTCAAAATTTAGGTATCGATTATTGACGTTTAAGCTGGCTTTGAGGCCTTGGACAAGAACTAACACCTTAAGATTCTGCATGAAAGGAGGACTAGCAGCCGAGTTGCACGGGAGAATGTGAAAAGTGTTCAAAAGTAGTAAAAACCTGAGAAATCCGTACGTTTTCGTCATTTGTATGCAATCGACTTGAAGCGTGATCGTCATATTAGCCGCTCTTCTTTCTGAAACGGTTGTACTTACCGTCTGCAAAGCTATGTCGCGTGCTGCGGTATGCGGAGACACTAAAAGCACCATAGTAAAACACAGATGAAGCTTCTAAGTTGATGTAATAGCCAGTAAGAAGTAGTACAATTCAAGTTTTAGGTATTGATTATTGACTTTTTAGCTGGCTTTGGTGCCTGGGACATGAGCTAGGACTTTAAGATTCTGCATGAAAGGAGGACTAGCAGCCGAGTTGCACGGGAGAATTTGAAAAGTGTTCATATGTTGTAAAAACCTGAGAAATCCGTCCGTTTACGTCATTTGTTATCGAATCGATTTAAAGCCAGATCGTCACATTGGCCGCTTTTCTCTCTGAGACGGTTATATTTATAGTCTGCAAAGCTATGTCGCGTGCTGCGGTATGCGGAGACACTAAAAGCACCATAGTAGAACACAGAAGAAGCTTATAAGTTGAAGCAATAGCCAGTAAGAAGCAGTACAATTCAAGTTTTGGTTATCGATTATTGATTTTTAGCCCGCTTTGATGCTTTGGACATGAGGTGGAACCTTAAGATTTGGCATGAAAGGAGGAGTAGCAGCCTCGTTGCACGGGAGAATGTGAAAAGGGTTCATATGTAGTAAAAACCTGAGAATTCCGTCCGTTTTCGTCATTTGTTATCGAATCGACTTAAAGGCAGATCGTCACATTTACCGCAACTTCTCTCGGAAATGGTTGTAAATTATCGTCTGCAAAGATATGTCGCGTGCTGCGGTATGCGGAGACGTTAAAAAGCACCATAGTTGATCAGAGATGAAGCTTCTAAGTTGATGTAATAGCCAGTAAGAAGTAGTACAATTCAAGTTTTAGGTATCGATTATTGACTTTTTAGCTTTTTTTGGTGCCTTGGACATGAGCTAGGACCTTAAGATTCTGCATGAAAGGAGGTCTAGCAGCCGAGTTGCACGGGAGAACGTGAAAAGTTATCTTATGTAGTAAAAACCTGAGAAATCCGTCCGTTTTCGTCATTTGTTATCGAATCGACTTGAAGCCTGATCGTCACATTGGCCGCTCTTCTTTCTGAAACGGTTGTACTTATCGTCTGCAAAGCTATGTCGCGTGCTGCGGTATGCGGAGACACTAAAAGCACCATAGTAAAACACAGATAAAGCTTCTAAGTTGATGTAATAGCCAGCAAGAAGTAGTACAATTCAAGATTTGGTATCGATTATTGACTTTTTAGCTTTTTTTGGTGCCTTGGACATGAGCTAGGACCTTAAGATTCTGCATGAAAGGAGGACTAGCAGCCGAGTTGCACGGGAGAATTTGAAAAGTGTTCATATGTTGTAAAAACCTGAGAAATCCGTCCATTTACGTCATTTTTTATCGAATCGACTTAAAGCCAGATCGTCACATTGGCCGCTCTTCTCTCTGAAACGGTTGTACTTACCGTCTGCAAAGCAATGTCGCGTGCTGCGGTATGAGGAGACACTAAAAGGACTATAGTAGAACACAGATGAAGCTTCTAAGTTGATGTAATTGCCAGTAAGAAGTAGTACAATTCAAGTTTTTGGTATCGATTATTGACTTTGTAGCTTTTTTTGGTGCCTTGGACATGAGCTAGGACCTTAAGATTCTGCATGAAAGGAGGACTAGCAGCCGAGTTGCACGGGAGAATGTGAAAAGTTTTCTTATGTAGTAAAAACCTGAGAAATCCGTCCGTTATCGTAATTTGTTATCGAATCGACTTAAAGCCAGATCGCCACATTGGCCGCTCTTCTATCTGAAACGGTTGAACTTATCGTCTGCAAAGCTATGCCGCGTGCTGCGGTATGCGGAGACACTAAAAGCACCATAGTAGAACATAGATGAAGCTTCTAAGGTGATGTAATAGCCAGTAAAAAGTAGTACAATTCAAGTTTTAGGTATCGATTATTGACTCTTTAGCTAGCTTTGGTGCCTTGGACATGAGCTAGGACCTTAAGATTCTGCATGAAAGGTGGACTAGCAGCCGAGCTATACGGGGGAAAATGTGAAAAGTGTTCATATGTAGTAAAAACCTGAGAAATTCGTCCGTTTTCGTCATTTGTAATAGAATCGACTTAAAGCCACATCGTCACATTGGCCGCTCTTCTCTCTGAACCGGTTGTACTTATCGTCTGCAAAGCTATGTCGCGTGCTGCGGTATGCGGAGACACTAAAAGCACCATAGTAGAACACAGATCAAGCTTCAAATTTGATTTAATAGCCAGTAAGAAGTAGTACAATTCAAGTTTTAGGTATTGATTATTGACTTTTTAGCTGGCTTTGGTGACTTGGACATGAGTTAGGTCCTTCAGATTCTGCATGAAAGGAGGACTAGCAGCCAAGTTGCACGGGAGAATGTGAAAAGTGTTCATATGTAGTAAACACCTGAGAAATCCGTCCGTTTTCCTCATTTGTTATCGAATCGACTTGAAGCCAGATCGTCACATTGGCCGCTCTTCTCTCTGAAACGGTTGTACTTCTCGTCTGCAAAGCTATGTCGCGTGCTCTCGGTATGCGGAGACACTAAAAGCACCATAGTAGAACACAGATGAAGCTTCTAAGTTGATCTAATAGCCAGTAAGAAGTAGTACAATTCAAGTTTTAGTTGTCGATTACACACATTTTAGCCGACTTTGGTGGCTTGGACATGACCTAGGAATTTACGATTTTGCATGAAAAGAGGACTAGCAGCCGCCTTGCACGGGAGATTGTGAAAAGTGTTCATATGTAGTAAAAACCTGAGAAATCCGTCCGTTTTCGTCATTTGTTATCGAATCGACTTAAAGCAAGATCGTCACATTGGCCGCTTTTCTCTCTGAGACGGTTTTATTTATAGTCTGCAAAGCTATGTCGCGTGTTGCGGTATGCGGAGACACTAAAAGCACCATAGTAGAACACAGATGAAGCTTCTATGTCGATGTAATAGCAAGGAAGAAGTAGTACAATTCAAGTTTTAGGTATCGATTATTTTGTTTTTAGTTGGCTTTGGTGCCTTGGACATGAGCTAGGACCTCAAGATTCTGCATGAAAGGAGGACTAGCAGCCGCGTTGTACGGGAGAATGTGAAACGTGTTCATATGTAGTAAAAATCTGAGAAATCCGTCCGTTTTCGTCATTTGTTATCGAATCGACTTAAAGCCAGATCGTCACATTGGCCGCTCTTCTCTCTGAAACGGTTACATTTATCTTCTGCAATTCAAATCTTAGGTATCGATTATTGACTTTTTACCCAATTTTGGTGCCTTGGTTAAGACCTAGGACCTTAAGATTTTGCATGAAAGGAGGACTAGCAGCCGCGTTGTACGGGAGAATGTGAAAAGTGTTCATATGTAGTAAGCACCTGAGAAATCCGTGTGTTTTCGTCATTTGTTATCGAATCGACTTGTATACAGATCGTCACATTGGCCGCTCTTCTCTCTGAAACGGTTGTACTTCTCGTCTGCAAAGCTATGTCACGTGCCCTCGGTATGCGGAGACACTAAAAGCACCATAGTAGAACACAGAAGAAGCTTCTAAGTTGATGTAATAGCCAGTAAGAAGTAGTACAATTCAAGCTTTAGTTGTCGATTACACACATTTTAGCCGACTTTGGTGGCTTGGACATGACCTAGGACCTTACGATTTAGCATGAAAAGAGGACTAGCAGCCGCGTTGCACGGGAGATTGTGAAAAGTGTTCAGATATAGTAATAACCTGAGAAATCCGTACGTTTTCGTCATTTGTTATCGAATCGACTGAAAGCCAGATCGTCACATTGGCCGCTTTTCTCTCTGAGACGGTTATATTTGAAGTCTGCAAAGCTATGTCGCGTGCTGCGGTATGCGGAGACACTAAAAGCACCATAGTAGAACACAGAAGAAGCTTATAAGTTGAAGCAATAGCCAGTAAGAAGCAGTACAATTCAAGTTTTGGTTATCGATTATTGATTTTTAGCCGGCTTTGGTGCCTTGGACATGAGGTGGAACCTTAAGATTTGGCATGAAAGGAGGAATAGCAGCCCCGCTGCACGGGAGAACGTGAAAAGCGTTCATATGTAGTAAAAACCTGAGAATTCCTTCCGTTTTAGACATTTGTTATCGAATCGACTTAAAGGCAGATTGTCACATTGGCCGCTCTTCTCTCGGAAATGGTTGTAAATTATCGTCTGCAAGCTATGTCGGGTGCTGCGGTATGCGGAGACATTAAAAGCACCATAGTTGATCAGAGATGAACCTTCTAAGTTGATGTAATAGCCAGTAAGAAGTAGTACAACTCAAAATTTAGGTATCGATTATTGACGTTTAAGCTGGCTTTGAGGCCTTGGACAAGAACTAACACCTTAAGATTCTGCATGAAAGGAGGACTAGCAGCCGAGTTGCACGGGAGAATGTGAAAAGTGTTCAAAAGTAGTAAAAACCTGAGAAATCCGTACGTTTTCGTCATTTGTATGCAATCGACTTGAAGCGTGATCGTCATATTAGCCGCTCTTCTTTCTGAAACGGTTGTACTTACCGTCTGCAAAGCTATGTCGCGTGCTGCGGTATGCGGAGACACTAAAAGCACCATAGTAAAACACAGATGAAGCTTCTAAGTTGATGTAATAGCCAGTAAGAAGTAGTACAATTCAAGTTTTAGGTATCGATTATTGACTTTATAGCTGGCTTTGGTGCCTTGGACATTACCTAGGACCTTAAGATTCTGCATGAAAGGAGGACTAGCAGCCGCGTTGCACGGGAGAATGTGAAAAGTGTTCATATGTAGTGAAAACCTGAGAAATCCGTCCGTTTTCGTCATTTGTTGTCGAATCGACTTAAAGCCAGATCGTCATATTGGCCGCTTTTCTCTCTGAGACGGTTACATTAATCGTCTGCAAAGCTATGTCGCGAACTGCGGTATGCGGAGACACTAAAAGCACCATAGTACAACACAGAAAAAGCTTCTAAGTTGAAGTAATAGCCAGTAAGAAGTAGTACAATTCAAATTTTAGGTTTCGATTATTGACTTTTTACCCTTCTTTGGTGCCTTGGATATGAGCAAGGAACTTAAGATTTTGCATGAAAGGAGGACTAGCAGCCGAGTTGCACGGGAGAATGTGAAAAGTGTTCATATGTAGTAAAAACCTGAGAAATCCGTCCGTTTTCGTCAATTGTTATCGAATCGACTTAAAGCCAGATCGTCACATTGGCCGCTCACCTCTCTGAAACGGTTGTACTTATCGTCTGCAAAGCTGTGTCGCGTGCTGCGGTATGCGGAGACACTAAAAGCACCATAGTAGAACACAGATCATGCTTCAAATTTTATTTAATAGCCAGTAAGAAGTAGTACAATTCAAGTTTTAGGTATTGATTATTGACTTTTTAGCTGGCTTTGGTGACTTGGACATGAGTTAGGTCCTTCAGATTCTGCATGAAAGGAGGACTAGCCGCCGAGTTGCACGGGAGAATGTGAAAAGTGTTGATATGTAGTAAAAATCGGAGAAATCCGTCCGTTTTCGTCACTTCTTATCGAATCGACTTAAAGCCACATCGTCACATTGGCCGCTCTTCTCTCTGAAACGGTTGTCCTTATCGTCTGCAAGGCTATGTCGCGTGCTGCGGTATGCGGAGACACTAAAAGCACCATAGTAGAACACAGTATAAGCTTCTAAGTTGAAGTAATAGCCAGTAAGAAGTAGTACAATTCAAGTTTTAGTTGTCGATTATTCACTTTTTAGCCGGCTTTGGTGGCTTGGACATGACCTAGGACATTAAGATTTTGCATGAAAGGAGGACTAGCAGCCGCGTTGTACGGGAGAATGTGAAACGTGTTCATATGTAGTAAAAATCTGAGAAATCCGTCCGTTTTCGTCATTTGTTATCGAATCGACTTAAAGCCAGATCGTCACATTGGCCGCTCTTCTCTCTGAAACGGTTACATTTATCTTCTGCAATTCAAATCTTAGGTATCGATTATTGACTTTTTACCCAATTTTGGTGCCTTGGTTAAGACCTAGGACCTTAAGATTTTGCATGAAAGGAGGACTAGCAGCCGCGTTGTACGGGAGAATGTGAAAAGTGTTCATATGTAGTAAACACCTGAGAAATCCGTCTGTTTTCGTCATTTGTTATCGAATCGACTTGTATCCAGATCGTCACATTGGCCGCTTTTCTCTCTGAGACGGTTATATTTGAAGTCTGCAAAGCTATGTCGCGTGCTGCGGTATGCGGAGACACTAAAAGCACCATAGTAGAACACAGAAGAAGCTTATAAGTTGAAGCAATAGCCAGTAAGAAGCAGTACAATTCAAGTTTTGGTTATCGATTAATGATTTTTAGCCGGCTTTGGTGGCTTGGACATGACCTAGGACATTAAGATTTTGCATGAAAGGAGGACTAGCAGCCGCGTTGTACGGGAGAATGTGAAACGTGTTCATATGTAGTTAAAACCTGAGAAATCCGTCAGTTTTCGTCATTTGTTATCGAATCGACTTAAAGCCTGATCGTCACATTCACCGCTCTTCTCTCTGAAACAGTTGTACTTATTGTCTGCAAAGCTATGTCGCGTGCTGCGGTATGCGGAGACACTAAAAGCACCATAGTAGAACACAGAGGAAACTTCGAAGTTGATGTAATAGCCAGTAAGAGGTAGTACAATTCAAGTTTTAGGTATTGATTATTGACTTTTTAGCTGGCTTTGGTGCCTTGGACATGAGCTAGGACATTAAGATTCTGCTTGAAAGGATGACTAGCAGCCGAGTTGCACGGGAGAATGGGTAAAGTGTTCATATGTAGTAAAAACCTTAGAAAGCCGTCCGTTTTCGTCATTTCTTATCGAATCGACTTAAAGCCAGATAGTCACATTGGTCGCTCTTCTCCCTGAAACGGTTGTACTTATCGTCTGCAAAGCTATGTCGCGTGTTGCGGTATGCGGAGACACTAAAAGCACCATAGTAGAACACAGATGAACCTTCTAAGTTGATGTAATAGCCAGTAAGAAGTAGTACAACTCAAATTTTAGGTATCGATTATTGACGTTTAAGCTGGCTTTGAGGCCTTGGACAAGAACTAACACCTTAAGATTCTGCATGAAAGGAGGACTAGCAGCCGAGTTGCACGGGAGAATGTGAAAAGTGTTCAAAAGTAGTAAAAACCTGAGAAATCCGTACGTTTTCGTCATTTGTTATCGAATCGACTTGAAGCGTGATCGTCATATTAGCCGCTCTTCTTTCTGAAACGGTTGTACTTACCGTCTGCAAAGCTATGTCGCGTGCTGCGGTATGCGGAGACACTAAAAGGACCATAGTAAAACACAGATGAAGCTTCTAAGTTGATGTAATAGCCAGTAAGAAGTAGTACAATTCAAATTTTAGGTTTCGATTATTGACTTTTTACCCTTCTTTGGAGCCTTGGACATGAGCAAGGAACTTAAGATTTTGCATGAAAGGAGGACTAGCAGCCGAATTGCACGGGAGAATGTGAAAAGTGTTCATATGTAGTGAAAACCTTAGAAATTCGTAGGTTTTCGTCATTTGTTATCGAATCGACTTAAAGCCAGATCGTCACATTGGCCGCTCTTCTGTCTGAAACGGTTACATTTATCGTCTGCAAAGCTATGTCGCGTGCTGCGGTATGTGGAGACACTAAAAGCTCCATAGTAGAACACACATGAAACTTCAAATTTGATGTAATAGCTAGTAAGAAGTAGTACAATTCAAGTTTTAGTTATTGATGATTGACTTTGTAGATGGCTTTGGTGCCTTGGACATGAGCTAGGAACTTAAGATTTTGCATGAAAGGAGGACTAGCAGCCGCGTTGCACGGGAGAACGTGAAAAGTGTTCATATGTAGTAAACACCTGAGAAATCCGTCCGTTTTCGTCATTTTTTATCGAATCGACTTAAAGCCAGTGCGTCACATTGGCCGCTCTTCTCTCTGATACGGTTGTACTTATCGTCTGCAAAGCTGTCTCGCGTGCTGCGGTATGTGGAGACACTAAAAGCACCATAGTAGAACACAGATGAAGCTTCTAAGTTGATGTAATAGCCAGTAAGAAGTAGTGCAATTCATGTTTTAGTTTTCGATTATTGACTTTTTAGCTGGCTCTGGTGCCTTGGACATGAGCTAGGTCCTTAAGATTCTGCATGAAAGGAGGACTAGCAGCCGAGTTGAATGGGAGAATGTGAAAAGTGTTCATATGTAGTAATAACCTTAGAAATCCGTCCGCTTTCGGCATTTGTTATCGAATCGACTTAAAGCCAGATCGTCACATTGGCCGCTCTACTGTCTGAAACGGTTACATTTATCGTCTGCAAAGCTATGTCGCGTGCTGCGGTATGTGGAGACACTAAAAGCACCATAGTAGAACACAGATGAAGCTTCTAAGTTGATGCAATAGCCCGTAAGAAGTAGTACAATTCAAGTTTTAGTTATTGATGATTGAATTTGTAGCTGGCTTTGGTGCCTTGGACATGAGCTAGGTCCTTAAGATTATGCATGAAAGGAGGACTAGAAGCCGGGTTCCATGGGAGAATTTGAAAAGTGTTCATATGTAGTAATAACCTTAGAAATCCGTCCGCTTTCGGCATTTGTTATCGAATCGACTTAAAGCCAGATCGTCACATTGGGCGCTCTTTTGTCTGAAACGGTTACATTTATCGTCTGCAAAGCACTGTCGCGTGCTGCGGTATGCGGAGGCAATAAAAGCACCATAGTAGAACACAGATGAATCTTCTATGTTGTTGTAATAGCCAGTAAGAAGTAGTACAATTCAAGTTTTCGGTTTCGATTATTGCCTTTTTAGCTATCTTTGGTGACTTGGACATGAGCTAGGACGTTAACATTCTGCATGAATAGAGGACTAGCAGCCGAGTTGCACGGGAGAATATGAAAAGTGTTCATATGTAGTAAAAACCTGAGAAATCCGTTCGTTTTCGTCATTTGTTATCGAATCGACTTAAAGCCATATCGTCACATTAGCCGCTCATCTCTCTGAAACGGTTGTACTTATTGTCTGTAAAGCTATGTCGCGTGCTGCGGTATGCAGATACACTAAAAGCTCCATAGTAGAACACAGATGAAACTTCAAATTTGATGTAATAGCTAGTAAGAAGTAGTACAATTGACGTTTTAGTTATCGATTATTGACATTTGTCCCATCTTTGGTGCCTTTGACATGAGCTAGGAACTTAAGATTTTGCATGAAAGGAGGACTAGCAGCCGCGTTGCACGGGAGAATGTGAAACGTTTTCATATGTAGTAAAAACAAGAGAAATCCGTCCGTTTTCGTCATTTGTTATCGAATCGACTTAAAGCCAGATCGTCACATTGGCCGCTCATGTCTCTGAAACGGTTGTACTTATCGTCTGCAAAGCTATGTCGCGTGCTGCGGTATGCGGAGACACTAAAAGCTCCGTAGTAGAACACAGATGAAACTTCTAAGTTGATGTAATAGAAAGTAAGAAGTAGTACAATTCAAGTTTTAGGTATCGATTATTGACTTTTTACCCTTCTTTGGTGCCTTGGACATGAGCTAGTAACTTAAGATTTTGCATGAAAGGAGGACTAGCAGCCGCGTTGCGCGGGAGAATGTGAAAAGTGTTCATATGTAGTAAAAACCTGAGAAATCCGTCCATTTTCGTCATTTGTTATCAAATCCACTTAAAGCCAGATCGTCACATTGGCCGCTCTTCTGTCTGAAACGGTTACATTTATCGTCTGCAAAGCTATGTCGCGTGCTGCGATATGCGGAGACACTAAAAGCTCCTTAGTAGAACGCAGATGAAACTTCTAAGTTTATGTAAAAGAAAGTAAGAAGTAGTACAATTCAAGTTTTAGATATCGATTATTGACTTTTTACCCTTCTTTGGTGCCTTGGAGATGAGCTAAGAACATAAGATTTTGCATGAAAGGAGGACTAGCAGCCGCGTTGCACGGGAGAATGTGAAAAGTGTTCATATGCAGTAAAAACCCGAGAAATCCGTCCGCTGTCGGCATTTGTTACCGAATCGAATTAAAGCCACATCGTCACATTGGAAACACTTCTGTCTCAAACAGCTACATTTATCGTCTGCGAAGGTATGTCGCGTCCTTCGGTATGCGGAGACACTAAGAGCACCATAGTAGAACACAGATGAAGCCTCTAATTTGATGTAATAGCCAGTAAGAAGTAGTACAATTCAAGTTTTAGGTATCGATTAATAACTTTTTAGCTGGCTTTGGTGCCTTGGACATGAGCTAGGACCTTAAATTTCTGCATGAAAGGAGGACTAGCATCCGAGTTGCACGGTAGAATGTGAAAAGTGTTCGTATGTAGTAAAAACCTGAGATATCCGTTCGTTTTCGTCATTTGTTATCGAATCGACTTAAAGCCAGATCGTCACATTAGCCGCTCATCTCTCTGAAACGGTTGTATTTATTGTCTGTAAAGCTATGTCGCGTGCTGCGGTATGCGGAGACAATAAAAGCACCATAGTAGAACACAGTTGAAACTTCTGAGTTGATGTAATAGCCAGTAAGAAGTAGTACAAAAAAAGATTTAGGTATCGATTATTGACTTTTTACCCTTCTTTGGTGCCTTGGACATGAGCTAGGAATTTAAGATTTTGCATGAAAGGAGGACTAGAAGCCACGTAGCATGGGAGAATGTGAAAAGTGATCATATGTAGTAAAAACCTTAGAAACCCGTCCGTTTTCGTCATTTGTTATCGAATCGACTTAAAGAAAGATCGTCAGATTGGCCGCTCGTCTCTCTGAGACGGTTGTACTTATCGTCTGCAAAGCACTGTCGCGTGCTGCGGTATGCGGAGAAACTAAAAGCTCCGTAGTAGAACACAGATGAAACTTCTAAGTTGATGTAATAGCCAGTAAGAAGTAGTACAATTGACGTTTTAGGTATCGATTTTTGACTTTTTCCCTTCTTTGGTGCCTTGGACATGAGCTAGGAACTGAAGATTTTGCATGAGAGGAGGACTAGCAGCCGCGTTGCACGGGAGAATGTGAAAAGTGTTCATATGTAGTAAAAACCTGACAAATCCGTCCGTGTTCGTCATTTGTTATCGAATCGACTTAAAGCCCGATCGTCACATTGGCCGCTCTTCTCTCTGAAACGGTTGTACTTATCGTCTGCAAAGCTATGTCGCGTGGTGCGATATGCGGAGACACAAAAAGCTCCATAGTAGAACACAGATGAAGCTTCTAAGTTGATGTAAAAACCAGTAAGAAGTAGTACAATTCAAGTTTAAGGTATCGATTATTGACTTTTTACCTTTCTTTGGTGACTTGGACATGATCTAGGAACTTAAGATTTTGCATGAGGGAGGACTAGCAGCCGAGTTGCACGGGAGAATGTGAAAAGTGTTCATATGTAGTAAATACCTTAGAAATCTGTCCGTTTTCGTCATTTGTTATCGAATCGACTTAAAGCCAGATCGTCACAATGGCCGCTCTTCTCTCTGAAACGGTTGTACTTATCGTCTGCAAAACTATGTCGCGTGCTGCGGTATGCAGAGAAACTAAAAGCACCACAGTAGAACACAGATGTAGCTTCTACGTTGACGTAATAGCCAGTAAGAAGTAGTCCAATTCAAGATTTAGGTATTGATTATTGACTTTTTAGCTGGCTTTGGTGCCTTGGACATGAGCTAGGACCTTATGATTCTGCATGAAACGAGGACTAGCGGCCGCGTTGCACGGGAGTATGTGAAAAGTGTTCATATGTAGTAAAAACCTTAGAAATCCGTCCATTTTCGTCATTTGTTATCGAATCGACTTAAAGGCAGATCGTCACATTGGCCGCTCTTCTCTCTGAAACGGTTGTACTTATCGTCTGCAAAACTATGTCGCGTGCTGCGGTATGCGGAGAAACTAACTAGCGGCCGCGTTGCACGGGAGTATGTGAAAAGTGTTCATATGTAGTAAAAACCTGAGAAATCCGTCCATTTTCGTCATTTGTTATCGAATCGACTTAAAGCCAGATCGTCACATTGGCCGCCCTTCTCTCTGAAACGGTTGTACTTATCGTCTGCAAAGCTATGTCGCGTGCTGCGGAATGCTGAGACACTAAAATCACCGTAGTAGAACACAGATCAAGCTTCTAAGTTGATGTAATAGCCAGTAAGAAGTAGTACAATTCAAGTTTTAGGTATTGAATATTGAATTTGTAGCTGGCTTTGGTGCCTTGGACATGAGCTAGGACCTTAATATTCTGCATGAAAGGAGGGCTAGCAGCCGAGTAGCACGGGAGAATGTGAAAAGTGTTCATATGTAGTAAAAACCTGAGATATCCGTTCATTTTCGTCATTTGTTTTCGAATCGACTTAAAGCCAGATCGTCACATTGGCCGCTCTTCTCTCTGAAAAAGTTGTACTTATCGTCTGCAAAGATATGTCGCGTGCTGCGGTATGCGGACACACTAAAAGCACCATAGTAGAACCCAGATGAAGCTTCTAAGTTGATGTAATAGCCAGTAAGAAGTAGTACAATTAAAGTTTTAGGTATCAGTTAATGACTTTTTACCCTTCTTTGGTGCCTTGGACACGTTCTAGGAAATTAAGATTTTGCATGAAGGGGGACTATCAGCCGAGTTGCACGGGAGAATGTGAAAAGTGTTCATATGTAGTAAAAACCTGAGACATCCGTCCGTTTTCTTCATTTGTTATCGAATCGACTTAAAGCCAGATCGTCACATTGGCCGCTCTTCTCTCTGAAACGGTTGTACTTATCGTCTGCAAAGCTATGTCGCGTGCTGCGGTATGCTGAGACACTAAAAGCACCATAGTAGAACACAGATCAAGCTTCTAAGTTGATGTAATAGCCAGTAAGAAGTAGTCCAATTCAAGATTTAGGTATCGATTATTGACTTTTTAGCTGGCTTTGGTGCCTTGGACATGAGCTAGGACCTTATGATTCTGCATGAAACGAGGACTAGCGGCCGCGTTGCACGGGAGTATGTGAAATGTGTTCATATGTAGTAAAAACCTGAGAAATCCGTCCATTTTCGTCATTTGTTATCGAATCGACTTAAAGCCAGATCGTCACATTGGCCGCTCTTCTCTCTGAAACGGTTGTACTTATCGTCTGCAAAGCTATGTCGCGTGCTGCGGTATGCTGAGACACTAAAAGCACCATAGTAGAACACAGATCAAGCTTCTAAGTTGATGTAATAGCCAGTAAGAAGTAGTACAATACAAGTTTTAGGTATTGATTATTGACATTTTAGCTGGCTTTGGTTCCTTGGACATGAGCTAGGACCTTAAGATTCTGCATGAAAGGAGGACTAGCAGCCGGGTAGCACGGGAGAATGTGAAAAGTGATCATATGTAGTAAAAACCTGAGAAATTCGTCCGTTTTCGTCATTTGTTATCGAATCGACTTAAAGCCAGATCGTCACATTGGTTGCTCTTCTCTCTGAAACGCTTGTACTTATCGTCTGCAAAGCTATGTCGCATGCTGCGGTATGCTGAGACACTACAAGCAGCATAGTAAAACACAGATGAAGCTTCTAAGTTGAAGTAATAGCCAGTAAGAAGTAGTACATTCAAGTTTTAGGTATTGATTATTGACTTTTTAGCTGGCCTTGGTGCCTTGGACATGAGCTAGGACCTTAAGATTCTGCATGAAAGGAGGACTAGCAGCCGAGTTGCACGGGAGAATGTGAAAAGTGTTCATATGTAGTAAAAACCTAAGATATTCGTCCGTTTTCGTCATTTGTTATCGAATCGACTTAAAGCCAGATCGTCACATTGGCCGCTCTTCTCTCTGAAACGGTTGTACTTATCGTCTGCAAAGCTATGTCGCATGCTGCGGTATGCGGAGACAATAAAAGCACCATAGTAGAACACATATGAAGCTTCTAATTAGACGTAATAGCCAGGAAGAAGTAGTACAATTCAAGTTTTAGGTATCGACTATTGACTTTTTAGCTGGCTTTGGTGCCTTGGACATGAGCTAGGACCTTAACATTCTGCATGAAAGGAGGACTAGAAGCCGATTTGCATGGGAGAATGTGAAAAGTGTTCATATGTAGTAAAAACCCGAGAAATCCGTCCGTTTTCGTCATTTGTTATCGAATCGTCTTAAAGCCAGATCGTCACATTAGCCGCTCTTCACTCTGAAACGGTTGTACTTATCGATTGCAAAGCTATGTCGCGTGCTGCGGTATGCGGAGACACTAAAAGCACCATAGTAGAACACAGATGAAGCTTCTAAGTTGATGTAATAGCCAGTAAGAAGTAGTACAATTCAAGTTTTAGGTATCGATTATTGACATTTAGCTAGCTTTGGTGCCTTGGACATGAGCTAGGACGTTATGATTCTGCATGAAAGGAGGACTAGCAGCCGAGTTGCACGGGAGACTGTGAAAAGTGTTCATATGTAGTAAAAACCTGAGAAATCCGTCCGTTTTCGTCATACGTTATCGAATCTACTTAAAGCCACATCGTCACATTGGCTGCTCTTCTCTCTGAAACGGTTGTACTTATCCTCTACAAAGCTATGTCGCGAGCTGCAATATGCGGAAACACTAAAAGCACCATAGTAGAACACAGATGAAGCTTCTAAGTTGATGTAATAGCCAGTAAGAAGTAGTACAATTAAAGTTTTAGGTATCGGTTATTCACTTTTTACCCTTCTTTGGTGCCTTGGACACGAGCTAGGAACTTAAGATTTTGCATGAGGGAGGACTATTAGCCGAGTTGCACGGGAGAATGTGAAAAGTGTTCATATGTAGTAAATACCTGAGAAATCTGTCCGTTTTCGTCATTTGTTATCGAATCGACTTAAAGCCAGATCGTCACAATGGCCGCTCTTCTCTCTGAAACGGTTGTACTTATCGTCTGCAAAACTATGTCGCGTGCTGCGGTATGCGGAGAAACTAAAAGCACCACAGTAGAACACCGATGTAGCTTCTACGTTGACGTAATAGCCATTAAGAAGTAGTACAATTCAAGTTTTAGGTATTGATTATTGACTTTTTAGCTGGCTTTGGTGCCTTGTACATGAGCTAGGACCTTAAGATTCTGCATGAAAGGAGGACTAGCAGCCTAGTTGCAATGGAGAATGTGAAAAGTGTTAATATGTAGTAAAAACCTGAGAAATCGGTCCGTTTTCGTCATTTGTTATCGAATCGACTTAAAGCCAGATCGTCACATTGGCCGGTCTTCTCTCTGAAACGGTTGTACTTATCGTCTACAAAGCTATGTCGCGTGCTGCGATATGCGGAGACACTAAAAGCACCATAGTAGAACACAAATGATGCTTCTAAGTTCATGTAATAGCCAGTAAGAAGTAGTCCAATTCAAGATTTAGGTATCGATTATTGACTTTTTAGCTGGCTTTGGTGCCTTGGACATGAGCTAGGACCTTATGATTCTGCATGAAACGAGGACTAGCGGCCGCGTTGCACGGGAGTATGTGAAAAGTGTTCATATGTAGTAAAAACCTGAGAAATCCGTCCATTTTCGTCAATTGTTATCGAATCGACTTAAAGGCAGATCGTCACATTGGCCGCTCTTCTCTCTGAAACGGTTGTACTTATCGTCTGCAAAACTATGTCGCGTGCTGCGGTATGCGGAGAAACTAACTAGCGGCCGCGTTGCACGGGAGTATGTGAAAAGTGTTCATATGTAGTAAAAACCTGAGAAATCCGTCAATTTTCGTCATTTGTTATCGAATAGACTTAAAGCCAGATCGTCACATTGGCCGCTCTTCTCTCTGAAACGGTTGTACTTATCGTCTGCAAAACTATGTCGCGTGCTGCGGTATGCCGAGAAACTAAAAGCACCGTAGTAGAACACAGATGAAGCTTCTAAGTTGATGTAATAGCCAGTAAGAAGTAGTACAATTAAAGTTTTAGGTATCGGTTATTGACTTTTTACCCTTCTTTGGTGCCTTGGACACGAGCTAGGAACTTAAGATTTTGCATGAGGGAGGACTAGCAGCCGAGTTGCACGGGAGAATGTGAAAAGTGTTCATATGTAGTAAAAACCTGAGAAATCCGTCCGTTTTCGTCATTTGTTATCGAATCGACTTAAAGCCAGATCGTCACAATGGCCGCTCTTCTCTCTGAAACGGTTGTACTTATCGTCTGCAAAACTATGTCGCGTGCTGCGGTATGCGGAGAAACTAAAAGCACCGTAGTAGTACACAGATGTAGCTTCTACGTTGACGTAATAGCCAGGAAGAAGTAGTACAATTCAAGTTTTAGGTATTGATTATTGACTTTTTAGCTGGCTTTGGTGACTTGGACATGAGCTAGGACCCTAAGATTCTGCATGAAAGGAGGACTAGCAGCCTAGTTGCAAGGGAGAATGTGAAAAGTGTTCATATGTAGTAAAAACCTGAGAAATCGGTCCGTTCTCGTCATTTGTTATCGAATCGACTTAAAGCCAGATCGTCACATTGGCCGCTCTTCTCTCTGAAACGGTTGTACTTATCGTCTACAAAGCTATGTCGCGTGCTGCGATATGCGGAGACACTAAAAGAACCATAGTAGAACACAAATGATGCTTCTAAGTTGATGTAATAGCCAGTAAGAAGTAGTCCAATTCAAGATTTAGGTATCGATTATTGACTTTTTAGCTGGCTTTGGTGCCTTGGACATGAGCTAGGACCTTATGATTCTGCATGAAACGAGGACTAGCGGCCGCGTTGCACGGGAGTATGTGAAAAGTGTTCATATGTAGTAAAAAATGAGAAATCCGTCCATTTTCGTCATTTGTTATCGAATCGACTTAAAGCCAGATCGTCACATTGGCCGCTCTGCTCTCGGAAACGGTTGTACTTATCGTCTGCAAAGCTATGTCGCGTGCTGCGGTATGCGGAGGCTCTAAAAGCACCATAGTAGAACACAGATGAAACTTCTAAGTTGCTGTAATAGCCAGTAAGAAGTAATACCATTCAAGTTTTAGGTATCGATTATTGACTTTTTAGCTGGCTTTGGTGCCTTGGACATGAGCTAGGACTTTAAGATTCTGCATAAAAGGAGGACTAGCAGCCCAGTTGCACGGGAGAATGTGAAAAGTGTTCATATGTATTAAAAACTTGAGACATTCGTCCGTTTTGTCATTTGTTATCGAATCGACTTAAAGCCAGATCGTCACATTGGCCGCTCATGTCTCTGAAACGGTTGTACTTATCGTCTGCAAAGCTATGTCGCGTGCTGCGGTATGCGGAGACACTAAAAGCACCATAGTAGAACACAGATGAAGCTTCTAAGTTGATGTAATAGCCAGTAAGAAGTAGTAGAATTCAAGTTTTAGGTATCGATTATTGACTTTTTAGCTGGCTCTGGTGCCTTGGACATGAGCTAGGACCTTAAGATTCTGCATTGAAGGAGGAGTAGCAGCCGAGTTGCACGGGAGAATGTGAAAAGTGTTCATATGTAGTAAAAACCTGAGAACTCCGTCCGTTTTCGTCATTTGTTATCGAATCGACTTAAAGCCAGATCGTCACATTGGCCGCTCTTCTCTCTGAAACGGTTGTACTTATCGTCTGGAAAGCTATGTCTCGTGCTGCGGTATGCGGAGACACTAAAATCACCATAGTAGAACACAGATGAAGCATCTAAGTTGATGTAATAGCCAGTAAGAAGTAGGCCAATTCAAGTTTTAGGTATCGATTATTGACTTTTTAGCTGGCTTTGGTGCCTTGGACATGAGCTTGGACCTTAAGATTCTGCATGAAAGGAGGACTAGCAGCCTAGTTGCAATGGAGAATGTGAAAAGTGTTCATATGTAGTAAAAACCTGAGAAATCGGTCCGTTTTCGTCATTTGTTATCGAATCGACTTAAAGCCAGATCGTCACATTGGCCGGTCTTCTCTCTGAAACGGTTGTACTTATCGTCTGCAAAACTATGTCGCGTGCTGCGGTATGCGGAGAAACTAACTAGCGGCCGCGTTGCACGGGAGTATGTGAAAAGTGTTCATATGTAGTAAAAACCTGAGAAATCCGTCAATTTTCGTCATTTGTTATCGAATCGACTTAAAGCCAGATCGTCACATTGGCCGCTCTTCTCTCTGAAACGGTTGTACTTATCGTCTGCAAAACTATGTCGCGTGCTGCGGTATGCCGAGAAACTAAAAGCACCGTAGTAGAACACAGATGAAGCTTCTAAGTTGATGTAATAGCCAGTAAGAAGTAGTACAATTAAAGTTTTAGGTATCGGTTATTGACTTTTTACCCTTCTTTGGTGCCTTGGACACGAGCTAGGAACTTAAGATTTTGCATGAGGGAGGACTAGCAGCCGAGTTGCACGGGAGAATGTGAAAAGTGTTCATATGTAGTAAAAACCTGAGAAATGCGTCCGTTTTCGTCATTTGTTATCGAATCGACTTAAAGCCAGATCGTCACAATGGCCGCTCTTCTCTCTGAAACGGTTGTACTTATCGTCTGCAAAACTATGTCGCGTGCTGCGGTATGCGGAGAAACTAAAAGCACCGTAGTAGTACACAGATGTAGCTTCTACGTTGACGTAATAGCCAGGAAGAAGTAGTACAATTCAAGTTTTAGGTATTGATTATTGACTTTTTAGCTGGCTTTGGTGACTTGGACATGAGCTAGGACCTTAAGATTCTGCATGAAAGGAGGACTAGCAGCCTAGTTGCAAGGGAGAATGTGAAAAGTGTTCATATGTAGTAAAAACCTGAGAAATCGGTCCGTTTTCGTCATTTGTTATCGAATCGACTTAAAGCCAGATCGTCACATTGGCCGCTCTTCTCTCTGAAACGGTTGTACTTATCGTCTACAAAGCTATGTCGCGTGCTGCGATATGCGGAGACACTAAAAGAACCATAGTAGAACACAAATGATGCTTCTAAGTTGATGTAATAGCCAGTAAGAAGTAGTCCAATTCAAGATTTAGGTATCGATTATTGACTTTTTAGCTGGCTTTGGTGCCTTGGACATGAGCTAGGACCTTATGATTCTGCATGAAACGAGGACTAGCGGCCGCGTTGCACGGGAGTATGTGAAAAGTGTTCATATGTAGTAAAAACCTGAGAAATCCGTCCATTTTCGTCATTTGTTATCGAATCGACTTAAAGCCAGATCGTCACATTGGCCGCTCTTCTCTCTGAATCACTTGTACTTATCGTCTGCAAAGCTATGTCGCGTGCTGCGGTATGCGGAAATACTAAAATCACCATAGTAGAACACAGATGAACCTTCTAAGTTGATGTAATAGCCAGTAAGAAGTAGTACAATTCAAGTTTTAGGTATCGATTATTGACTTTTTAGCTGGCTTTGGTGCCTTGGACATGAGCTAGGACCTTAAGATTCTGCATGAAAGGAGGACTAGCAGCCGAGTTGCAGGGGAGAATGTAAAAAGTGTTCATATGAAGTAAAAACCTGAGAAATCCGTCCGTTTTCGTCATTTGTTATCGAATCGACTTAAAGCCAGATCGTCACATTGGCCGCTCTGCTCTCGGAAACGGTTGTACTTATCGTCTGCAAAGCTATGTCGCGTGCTGCGGTATGCGGAGGCTCTAAAAGCACCATTGTAGAACACAGATGAAACTTCTAAGTTGCTGTAATAGCCAGTAAGAAGTAATACCATTCAAGTTTTAGGTATCGATTATTGACTTTTTAGCTGGCTTTGGTGCCTTGGACATGAGCTAGGACTTTAAGATTCTGCATAAAAGGAGGACTAGCAGCCCAGTTGCACGGGAGAATGTGAAAAGTGTTCATATGTATTAAAAACTTGAGACATTCGTCCGTTTTGTCATTTGTTATCGAATCGACTTAAAGCCAGATCGTCACATTGGCCGCTCATGTCTCTGAAACGGTTGTACTTATCGTCTGCAAAGCTATGTCGCGTGCTGCGGTATGCGGAGACACTAAAAGCACCATAGTAGAACACAGATGAAGCTTCGAAGTTGATGTAATAGCCAGTAAGAAGTAGTAGAATTCAAGTTTTAGGTATCGATTATTGACTTTTTAGCTGGCTCTGGTGCCTTGGACATGAGCTAGGACCTTAAGATTCTGCATTGAAGGAGGAGTAGCAGCCGAGTTGCACGGGAGAATGTGAAAAGTGTTCATATGTAGTAAAAACCTGAGAACTCCGTCCGTTTTCGTCATTTGTTATCGAATCGACTTAAAGCCAGATCGTCACATTGGCCGCTCTTCTCTCTGAAACGGTTGTACTTATCGTCTGGAAAGCTATGTCTCGTGCTGCGGTATGCGGAGACACTAAAATCACCATAGTAGAACACAGATGAAGCATCTAAGTTGATGTAATAGCCAGTAAGAAGTAGGCCAATTCAAGTTTTAGGTATCGATTATTGACTTTTTAGCTGGCTTTGGTGCCTTGGACATGAGCTTGGACCTTAAGATTCTGCATGAAAGGAGGACTAGCAGCCGAGTTGCCCAGGAGAATGTGAAAAGTGTTCATATGTAAAAAAATACCTGAGAAATCCGTCCGTTTTCGTCATTTGTTATCGAATCGACTTAAAGCCAGATCGTCACATTGGTCGCTCTTCTCTCTGACACGGTTGTACTTATCGTCTACAAAGATATGTCGCGTGCTGCGGTATGCGGAGACACTAAAATCACCATAGTAGAACACAGATGAAGCTTCTAAGTTGTTGTAATAGCCAGTAAGAAGTAGTACAATTCAAGTTTTAGGTATCGATTATTGACTTTTTAGCTAGCTTTGGCGCCTTGGACATGAGCTAGGACCTTAAGATTCTGCATGAAAGGAGGACTAGCAGCCGAGTTGCACGGGAGAATGTGAAAAGTGTTCATATGCAGTAAAAACCTGAGACATCCGTCCGTTTTCGTCATTTGTTATCGAATCGACTTAAAGCAGATCGCCACATTGGCCGCTCTTCTCTTTGAAACGGTTGTACTTATCGTCTGCAAAGCTATGTCGCGTGCTGCGGTATGCGGACACACTAAAAGCACCATAGTAGAACACAGATGAAGCTTCTAAGTTGATGCAATATCCAGTAAGAAGTAGTCCAATTCAAGATTTAGGTATCGATTATTGACTTTTTAGCTGGCTTTGGTGCCTTGGACATGAGCTAGGACCTTATGATTCTGCATGAAACGAGGACTAGCGGCCGCGTTGCACGGGAGTATGTGAAATGTGTTCATATGTAGTAAAAACCTGAGAAATCCGTCCATTTTCGTCATTTGTTATCGAATCGACTTAAAGCCAGATCGTCACATTGGCCGCTCTTCTCTCTGAAACGGTTGTACTTATCGTCTGCAAAGCTATGTCGCGTGCTGCGGTATGCTGAGACACTAAAAGCACCATAGTAGAACACAGATCAAGCTTCTAAGGTGATGTAATAGCCAGTAAGAATTAGTACAATTCAAGTTTTAGGTATCGATTATTGACTTTTTATCTAGCTTTGGTGCCTTGGACATGAGCTAGGACCTTAAGATTCTGCATGAAAGGAGGACTAGCAGCCGAGTAGCACGGGAGAATGTGAAAAGTGATCATATGTAGTAAAAACCTGAGAAATTCGTCCGTTTTCGTCATTTGTTATCGAATCGACTTAAAGCCAGATCGTCACATTGGTTGCTCTTCTCTCTGAAACGCTTGTACTTATCGTCTGCAAAGCTATGTCGCATGCTGCGGTATGCTGGGACACTACAAGCAGCATAGTAAAACACAGATGAAGCTTCTAAGTTGATGTAATAGCCAGTAAGAAGTAGTACAATTCAAGTTTTAGGTATTGATTATTGACTTTTTAGCTGGCCTTGGTGCCTTGGACATGAGCTAGGACCTTAAGATTCTGCATGAAAGGAGGACTAGCAGCCGAGTTGCACGGGAGAATGTGAAAAGTGTTCATATGTAGTAAAAACCTAAGATATTCGTCCGTTTTCGTCATTTGTTATCGAATCGACTTAAAGCCAGATCGTCACATTGGCCGCTCTTCTCTCTGAAACGGTTGTACTTATCGTCTGCAAAGCTATGTCGCATGCTGCGGTATGCGGAGACAATAAAAGCACCATAGTAGAACACATATGAAGCTTCTAATTAGACGTAATAGCCAGGAAGAAGTAGTACAATTCAAGTTTTAGGTATCGACTATTGACTTTTTAGGTGGCTTTGGTGCCTTGGACATGAGCTAGGACCTTAACATTCTGCATGAAAGGAGGACTAGAAGCGGATTTGCATGGGAGAATGTGAAAAGTGTTCATATGTAGTAAAAACCCGAGAAATCCGTCCGTTTTCGTCATTTGTTATCGAATCGTCTTAAAGCCAGATCGTCACATTAGCCGCTCTTCACTCTGAAACGGTTGTACTTATCGATTGCAAAGCTATGTCGCGTGCTGCGGTATACGGAGACACTAAAAGCACCATAGTAGAACACAGATGAAGCTTCTAAGTTGATGTAATAGCCAGTAAGAAGTAGTACAATTCAAGTTTTAGGTATCGATTATTGACATTTAGCTAGCTTTGGTGCCTTGGACATGAGCTAGGTCCTTATGATTCTGCATGAAAGGAGGACTAGCAGCCGAGTTGCACGGGAGACTGTGAAAAGTGTTCATATGTAGTAAAAACCTGAGAAATCCGTCCGTTTTCGTCATACGTTATCGAATCTACTTAAAGCCACATCGTCACATTGGCTGCTCTTCTCTCTGAAACGGTTGTACTTATCCTCTACAAAGCTATGTCGCGAGCTGCAATATGCGGAAACACTCAAAGCACCATAGTAGAACACAGATGAAGCTTCTAAGTTGATGTAATAGCCAGTAAGAAGTAGTACAATTAAAGTTTTAGGTATCGGTTATTCACTTTTTACCCTTCTTTGGTGCCTTGGACACGAGCTAGGAACTTAAGATTTTGCATGAGGGAGGACTAGCAGCCGAGTTGCACGGGAGAATGTGAAAAGTGTTCATATGTAGTAAATACCTGAGAAATCTGTCCGTTTTCGTCATTTGTTATCGAATCGACTTAAAGCCAGATCGTCACAATGGCCGCTCTTCTCTCTGAAACGGTTGTACTTATCGTCTACAAAGCTATGTCGCGTGCTGCGATATGCGGAGACACAAAAAGCACCATAGTAGAACACAAATGATGCTTCTAAGTTCATGTAATAGCCAGTAAGAAGTAGTCCAATTCAAGATTTAGGTATCGATTATTGACTTTTTAGCTGGCTTTGGTGCCTTGGACATGAGCTAGGACCTTATGATTCTGCATGAAACGAGGTCTAGCGGCCGCGTTGCACGGGAGTATGTGAAAAGTGTTCATATGTAGTAAAAACCTGAGAAATCCGTCCATTTTCGTCAATTGTTATCGAATCGACTTAAAGGCAGATCGTCACATTGGCCGCTCTTCTCTCTGAAACGGTTGTACTTATCGTCTGCAAAACTATGTCGCGTGCTGCGGTATGCGGAGAAACTAACTAGCGGCCGCGTTGCACGGGAGTATGTGAAAAGTGTTCATATGTAGTAAAAACCTGAGAAATCCGTCAATTTTCGTCATTTGTTATCGAATCGACTTAAAGCCAGATCGTCACATTGGCCGCTCTTCTCTCTGAAACGGTTGTACTTATCGTCTGCAAAACTATGTCGCGTGCTGCGGTATGCCGAGAAACTAAAAGCACCGTAGTAGAACACAGATGTAGCTTCTACGTTGACGTAATAGCCAGGAAGAAGTAGTACAATTCAAGTTTTAAGTATTGATTATTGACTTTTTAGCTGGCTTTGGTGATTTGGACATGAGCTAGGACCTTAAGATTCTGCATGAAAGGAGGACTAGCAGCCTAGTTGCAAGGGAGAATGTGAAAAGTGTTCATATGTAGTAAAAACCTGAGAAATCGGTCCGTTTTCGTCATTTGTTATCAAATCGACTTAAAGCCAGATCGTCACATTGGCCGCTCTTCTCTCTGAAACGGTTGTACTTATGGTCTACAAAGCTATGTCGCGTGCTGCGATATGCGGAGACACTAAAAGAACCATAGTAGAACACAAATGATGCTTCTACGTTGATGTAATAGCCAGTAAGAAGTAGTCCAATTCAAGATTTAGGTATCGATTATTGACTTTTTAGCTGGCTTTGGTGCCTTGGACATGAGCTAGGACCTTATGATTCTGCACGAAACGAGGACTAGCGGCCGCGTTGCACGGGAGTATGTGAAAAGTGTTCATATGTAGTAAAAACCTGAGAAATCCGTCCATTTTCGTCATTTGTTATCGAATCGACTTAAAGCCAGATCGTCACATTGGCCGCTCTTCTCTCTGAAACACTTGTACTTATCGTCTGCAAAGCTATGTCGCGTGCTGCGGTATGCGGAAACACTAAAATCACCATAGTAGAACACAGATGAACCTTCTAAGTTGATGTAATAGCCAGTAAGAAGTAGTACAATTCAAGTTTTAGGTATCGATTATTGACTTTTTAGCTGGCTTTGGTGCCTTGGACATGAGCTGGGACCATAAGATTCTGCATGAAAGCAGGACTAGCAGCCGAGTTGCAGGGGAGAATGTAAAAAGTGTTCATATGAAGTAAAAACCTGAGAAATCCGTCCGTTTTCGTCATTTGTTATCGAATCGACTTAAAGCCAGATCGTCACATTGGCCGCTCTGCTCTCGGAAACGGTTGTACTTATCGTCTGCAAAGCTATGTCGCGTGCTGCGGTATGCGGAGGCTCTAAAAGCACCATAGTAGAACACAGATGAAACTTCTAAGTTGCTGTAATAGCCAGTAAGAAGTAATACCATTCAAGTTTTAGGTATCGATTATTGAGCTTTTAGCTGGCTTTGGTGCCTTGGACATGAGCTAGGACTTTAAGATTCTGCATAAAAGGAGGACTAGCAGCCCAGTTGCACGGGAGAATGTGAAAAGTGTTCATATGTATTAAAAACTTGAGACATCCGTCCGTTTTGTCATTTGTTATCGAATCGACTTAAAGCCAGATCGTCACATTGGCCGCTCTTCTCTCTGAAACGGTTGTACTTATCGTCTGCAAAGCTATGTCGCGTGCTGCGGTATGCGGACACACTAAAAGCATCATAGTAGAACACAGATGAAGCTTCTAAGTTGATGTATTAGCCAGTAAGAAGAAGTAAAATTCAAGTTTTAGGTATCGGTTATTGACTTTTTACACTTCTTTGGTGCCTTGGACATGAGCTAGGAACTTAAGATTCTGCATGAAGGAGGACTAGCAGCCGAGTTGCACGGGAGAATGTGAAAAGTGTTCATATGTAGTAAAAACCTGAGAAATCCGTCCGTTTTCGTCATTTGTTATCGAATCGACTTAAATCCAGATCGTCACATTCGCCACTCTTCTCTCTGAAACGGTTGTACTTATCGTCTGCAAAGCTATGTCACATGCTGCGGTATGCGGAGACACTAAAATCACCACAGTAGAACACACATGAAGCTTCTAAGTTGATGCAATATCCAGTAAGAAGTAGTACAATTCGCGTTTTAGGTATCGATTATTGACTTTTTAGCTGGCTTTGGTGCCTTGGACAAGAGCTAGGACCTTAAGATTCTGCATTGAAGGAGGAGTAGCAGCCGAGTTGCACGGGAGAATGTGAAAAGTGTTCATATGTAGTAAAAACCTAAGAACTCCGTCCGTTTTCGTCATTTGTTATCGAATCGACTTAAAGCCAGATCGTCACATTGGCCGCTCTTCTCTCTGAAACGGTTGTACTTATCGTCTGGAAAGCTATGTCTCGTGCTGCGGTATGCGGAGACACTAAAATCACCATAGTAGAACACAGATGAAGCATCTAAGTTGATGTAATAGCCAGTAAGAAGTAGGCCAATTCAAGTTTTAGGTATCGATTATTGACTTTTTAGCTGGCTTTGGTGCCTTGGACATGAGCTAGGACGTTAAGATTCTGCATGAAAGGAGGACTAGCAGCCGAGTTGCCCAGGAGAATGTGAAAAGTGTTCATATGTAAAAAAATACCTGAGAAATCCGTCCGTTTTCGTCATTTGTTATCGAATCGACTTAAAGCCAGATCGTCACATTGGTCGCTCTTCTCTCTGACACGGTTGTACTTATCGTCTACAAAGATATGTCGCGTGCTGCGGTATGCGGAGACACTAAAATCACCATAGTAGAACACAGATGAAGCTTCTAAGTTGTTGTAATAGCCAGTAAGAAGTAGTACAATTCAAGTTTTAGGTATCGATTATTGACTTTTTAGCTAGCTTTGGCGCCTTGGACATGAGCTAGGACCTTAGGATTCTGCATGAAAGGAGGACTAGCAGCCGAGTTGCACGGGAGAATGTGAAAAGTGTTCATATGTAGTAAAAACCTGAGAAATCCGTCCGTTTTCGTCATTTGTTATCGAATCGACTTAAATCCAGATCGTCACATTCGCCACTCTTCTCTCTGAAACGGTTGTACTTATCGTCTGCTAAGCTATGTCACATGCTGCGGTATGCGGAGACACTAAAATCACCACAGTAGAACACAGATGAAGCTTCTAAGTTGATGCAATATCCAGTAAGAAGTAGTACAATTCGCGTTTTAGGTATCGATTATTGACTTTTTAGCTGGCTTTGGTGCCTTGGACATGAGCTAGGACCTTAAGATTCTGCATGAAAGGAGGACTAGCAGCTCAGTTGCACGGGAGTATGTGAAAAGTGTTCATATGTAGTAAAAACCTGAGAAATCCGTCCGTTTTCGTCATTTGTTATCGAATCGACTTAAAGCCAGATCGACACATTGGTCGCTTTTTTCTCTGAAACGGTTGTACTTACCGTCTGCAAAGCTATGTCGCGTGCTGCGGTATGCTGAGACACTAAAAGCACTATAGTAGAACACAGATCAAGCTTCTATGTTGATGTAATAGCCAGTAAGAAGTAGTACAATACAAGTATTAGGTATTGAATATTGACCTTTTAGCTGGCTTTTGTGCCTTGGACATGTGCTGGGACCTTAAGATTCTGCATGAAAGGAGGACTAGCAGCCGAGTTGCACGGGAGAATGTGAAAAGTGTTCATATGTAGTAAAAACCTGAAAATCCGTCCGTTTTCGTCATTTATTATCGAATCTACTTAAAGCCAGATCGTCACATTGGCCGCTCTTCTCTCTGAAACGGTTGTACTTATCGTCTGCAAAGCTATGTCGCGTACTGCGGTATTCGGAGACACTAAAAGCACCATAGTAGAACACAGATGAAGCTTCTAAGATGATGTAATAGCCAGTAAGAAGTAGTACAATTCAAGTTTTAGGTATCGGTTGTTGACTTTTTAGCTGGCTTTGGTGCCTTGGACATGACCTAGGACGTTAAGATTCTGCAATAAAGGATTACTAGCAGCCGAGTTGCACGGGCGAATGTGAAAAGTGTTCATATGTAGTAAAAACCTGAGAAATCGGTCCGTTTTGTCATTTGTTATGGAATCGACTTAAAGCCAGATCGTCACATTGGCCGCTCTTCTCTCTGAAACGGTTGTACTTATCGTCTGCAAAGCTATGTCGCGTGTTGCCGTAGGCGGAAACAGAAAAAGCACCATAGTAGAACACAGATGAAACTTCCAAGTTGATGTAATAGCCAGTAAGAAGTAGTCCAATTCAAGATTTAGGTATCGATTATTGACTTTTTAGCTGGCTTTGGTGCCTTGGACATGAGCTAGGACCTTAAGATTCTGCATGAAAGGAATACTAGCAGCCGAGTTGGACGGGAGAATGTGAAAAGTGTTCTTATGTAGTAAAAACCTAAGAAATTCGTCCGTTTTCGTCATTTGTTATCGAATCGACTTAAAGCCAGATCGTCACATTGGCCGCTCTTCTCTCTGAAACGGTTGTACTTATCGTCTGCAAAGCTATGTCGCGTGCTGCGGTATGCGGAGACACTAAAAGCACCATAGTAGAACACAGATGAAGCTTCTAAGTTGACGTAATAGCCAGGAAGAAGTAGTACAATTCAAGTTTTAGGTGTCGGTTATTGACTTTTTAGCTGGCTTTGGTGCCTTGGACAAAAGCTAGGACCTTAACATTCTGCATGAATGGAGGACTAGCAGCCGATTTGCATGGGAGAATGTGAAAAGTGTTCATATGTAGTAAAAACCCGAGAAATCCGTACGTTTTCGTCATTTGTTATCGAATCGACTTAAAGCCAGATCGTAAAATTAGCCGCTCTTCTCTCTGAAACGGTTGTACTTATCGATTGCAAAGCTATGTCGCGTGCTGCGGTATGCGGAGACACTAAAAGCACCATAGTAGAACACAGATGAAGCTTCTAAGTTGATGTAATAGCCAGTAAGAAGTAGTACAATTCAGGTTTTAGGTATCGATTATTGACTTTTTAGCTAGCTTTGGTGCCTTGGACATGAGCTAGGACTTTATCATTCTGCATGAAAGGAGGACTAGCAGCCGAGTTGCACGGGAGAATGTGAAAAGTGTTCATATGTAGTAAAAACCTGAGAAATCCGTCCGTTTTCGTCATTTGTTGTCGAATCGACTTAAAGCCAGATCGTCACATTGGCCGCTCTTCTCTCTGAAACGGTTGTACTTATCGTCTGCAAAGCTATGTCGCGTGCTGCGGTATGCTGAGACACTAAAATCACCATAGTAGAACACAGATCAAGCTTCTAAGTTGATGTAATAGCCAGTAAGAAGTAGTACAATTAAAGTTTTAGGTATCAGTTAATGACTTTTTACCCTTCTTTGGTGCCTTGGACACGTTCTAGGAAATTAAGATTTTGCATGAAGGGGGACTATCAGCCGAGTTGCACGGGAGAATGTGAAAAGTGTTCATATGTAGTAAAAACCTGAGACATCCGTCCGTTTTCTTCATTTGTTATCGAATCGACTTAAAGCCAGATCGGCACATTAGCCGCTCTTCTCTCTGAAACGCTTGTACTTATCGTCTGCAAAGCTATGTCGCATGCTGCGGTATGCTGAGACACTACAAGCAGCATAGTAGAACACAGATGAAGCTTCTAAGTTGATGTAATAGCCAGTAAGAAGTAGTACAATTAAAGTTTTAGGTATTGATTATTGACTTTTTAGCTGGCTTTGGTGCCTTGGACATGAGCTAGGACCTTAAGATTCTGCATGAAAGGAGGACTAGCAGCCGAGTTGCACGGGAGAATGTGAAAAGTGTTCATAAGTAGTAAAAACCTAAGACATTCGTCAGTTTTCGTCATTTGTTATCGAATCGACTTAAAGCCAGATCGTCACATTGGCCGCTCTTCCCTCTGAAACGGTTGTACTTATCGTCTGCAAAGCTATGTCGCATGCTGCGGTATGCGGAGACAATGAAAGCACCATAGTAGAACACAGATGAACCTTCTAATTTGACGTAATAGCCAGGAAGAAGTAGTACAATTCAAGTTTTAGGTATCGACTATTGACTTTTTAGCTGGCTTTGGTGCCTTGGACATGAGCTAGGACCTTAACATTCTGCATTAAAGGAGGACTAGCAGCCGATTTGCATGGGAGAATGTGAAAAGTGTTCATATGTAGTAAAAACCCGAGAAATCCGTCCGTTTTCGTCATTTGTTATCGAATCGTCTTAAAGCCAGATCGTCACATTAGCCGCTCTTCACTCTGAAACGGTTGTACTTATCGATTGCAAAGCTATGTCGCGTGCTGCGGTATGCGGAGACACTAAAAGCACCATAGTAGAACACAGATGAAGCTTCTAAGTTGATGTAATAGCCAGTAAGAAGTAGTACAATTCAAGTTTTAGGTATCGATTTTTGACATTTAGCTAGCTTTGGTGCCTTGGACATGAGCTAGGACGTTATGATTCTGCATGAAAGGAGGACTAGCAGCCGAGTTGCACGGGAGAATGTGAAAAGTGTTCATATGTAAAAAAAACCTGAGAAATCCGTCCGTTTTCGTCATTTGTTATCGAATCTACTTAAAGCTAGATCGTCACATTGGCCGCTCTTCTCTCTGAAACAGTTGTACTTATCGTCTGCAAAGCTATGTCGCGAGCTGCGATATGCGGAGACACTAAAAGCACCATAGTAGAACACAGATGAAGCTTCTAAGTTGATGTAATAGCCAGTGAGATGTAGTACAATTAAAGTTTTAGGTATCGGTTATTGACTTTTTACCCTTCTTTGGTGCCTTGGACACGAGCTAGGAACTTAAGATTTTTCTTGAGGGAGGACTATTAGCCGAGTTGCACGGGAGAATGTGAAAAGTGTTCATATGTAGTAAAAACCTGAGAAATCCGTCCGTTTTCGTCATTTGTTATCGAATCGACTTAAAGCCAGATCGTCACATTGGCCGCTCTTCTCTCTGAAACGGTTCTACTTATCGTCTGCAAAGCTATGTCGCGTGTTGCCGTAGGCGGAAACAGGAAAAGCACCATAATAGAACACAGATGAAGCTTCTAAGTTGATGTAATAGCCAGTAAGAAGTAGTCCAATTTAGGTATCGATTATTGACTTTTTAGCTGGCTTTGGTGCCTTGGACATGAGCTAGGACTTTAAGATTCTGCATAAAAGGAGGACTAGCAGCCCAGTTGCACGGGAGAATGTGAAAAGTGTTCATATGTATTAAAAACCTGAGACATCCGTCCGTTTTCGTCATTTGTTATCGAATCGACTTAAAGCCAGATCGTCACATTGGCCGCACTTCTCTCTGAAACGGTTGTACTTATCGTCTGCAAAGCTATGTCACGTGCTGCGGTATGCGGAGACACTAAAAGCACCATAGTAGAACACAGATGAAGCTTCTAAGTCGATGTAATATCCAGTAAGAAGTAGTACAATTAAAGTTTTAGGTATCGGTTATTGACTTTTTACCCTTCTTTGGTGCCTTGGACACGAGCTAGGAACTTAAGATTTTGCATGAGGGAGGACTAGCAGCCGAGTTGCATGGGAGAATGTGAAAAGTGTTCATATGTAGTAAAAACCTGAGAAATCCGTCCGTTTTCGTCATTTGTTATCGAATCGACTTAAAGCCAGATCGTCACATTGGCCGCTCTTCTCTCTGAAACGGTTGTACTTATCGTCTACAAAGCTATGTCGCGTGCTGCGATATGCGGAGACACTAAAAGGACCATAGTAGAACACAAATGATGCTTCTAAGTTGATGTAATAGCCAGTAAGAAGTAGTCCAATTCAAGATTTAGGTATCGATTATTGACTTTTTAGCTGGCTTTGGTGCCTTGGACATGAGCTCAGGACCTTATGATTCTGCATGAAACGAAGACTAACGGCCGCGTTGCACGGGAGTATGTGAAAAGTGTTCATATGTAGTAAAAACCTGAGAAATCCGTCCATTTTCGTCATTTGTTATCGAATCGACTTAAAGCCAGATCGTCACATTGGCCGCTCTTCTCTCTGAAACGGTTGTACATATCGTCTGCAAAACTATGTCGCGTGCTGCGGTATGCGGAGAAACTAAAAGCACCGTAGTAGAACACAGATGAAGCTTCTAAGTTGATGTAGTAGCCAGGAAGAAGTAGTACAATTCAAGTTTTAGGTATTGATTATTGACTTTTTAGCTGGCTTTGGTGCCTTGGACATGAGCTAGGACCTTAAGATTCTGCATGAAAGGAGGACTAGCAGGCGAGTTGCAAGGGAGAATGTGAAAAGTGTTCATATGTAGTAAAAACCTGAGAAATCGGTCCGTTTTCGTCATTTGTTATCGAATCGACTTAAAGCCAGATCGTCACATTGGCCGATCTTCTCTCTGAAACACTTGTACTTATCGTCTGCAAAGCTATGTCGCGTGCTGCGGTATGCGGAAACACTAAAATCACCATAGTAGAACACAGATGAACCTTCTAAGTTGATGTAATACCCAGTAAGAAGTAATACCATTCAAGTTTTAGGTATCGATTATTAACTTTTTAGCTGGCTTTGGTGCCTTCGACATGAGCTAGGACTTTAAGATTCTGCATAAAAGGAGGACTAGCAGCCCAGTTGCAGGGGAGAATGTGAAAAGTGTTCATATGCATTAAAAACCTGAGACATACGTCCGTTTTCGTCATTTGTTATCGAATCGACTTAAAGCCAGATCGTCACATTGGCCGCTCTTCTCTCTGAAACGATGTACTCATCGTCTGCAAAGCTATGTCGCGTCCTGCGGTATGCGGAGACACAAAAATCACCATAGTAGAACACAGATGAAGCTTCTAAGTTGATGTAATAGCCAGTAAGAAGTAGTACAATTGAAGTTTTAGGTATCGATTATTGACTTTTTAGCTGGCTTTGGTGCCTTGGACATGAGCTAGGAACTTAAGATTTTGCATGAGGGAGGACTAGCAGCCGAGTTGCACGGGAGAATGTGAAAAGTGTTCATATGTAGTAAAAACCTGAGAAATCCGTCCGTTTTCGTCATTTGTTATCGAATCGACTTAAAGCCAGATCGTCACATTGGCCGCTCTTCTCTCTGAAACGGTTGTACTTATCGTCTACAAAGCTATGTCGCGTGCTGCGATATGCGGAGACACTAAAAGCACCATAGTAGAACACAAATGATGCTTCTAAGTTGATGTAATAGCCAGGAAGAAGTAGTACAATTCAAGTTTTAGGTATTGATTATTGACTTTTTAGCTGGCTTTGGTGCCTTGGACATGAGCTAGGACCTTAAGATTCTGCATGAAAGGAGGACTAGCAGCCGAGTTGCAAGGGAGAATGTGAAAAGTGTTCATATGAAGTAAAAACCCGAGAAATCCGTCCGTTTTCGTCATTTGTTATCGAATCGACTTAAAGCCAGACCGTAAAATTAGCCACTCTTCTCTCTGAAACGGTTGTACTTATCGATTGCAAAGCTATGTCGCGTGCTGCGGTATGCGGAGACACTAAAAGCACCATAGTAGAACACAGATGAAGCTTCTAAGTTGATGTAATAGCCAGTAAGAAGTAGTACAATTCTAGTTTTAGGTATCGATTATTGACTTATTAGCTGGCTTTGGTGCCTTGGACATGAGCTAGTACCTTAAGATTCTGCATGAAAGGAGGACTAGCAGCCGAGTTGCACGGGAGAATGTGAAAAGTGTTCATATGTAGTAAAAACCTTAAAAATCCATCCGTTTTCGTCATTTGTTATTGAATCGACTTAAAGCCAGATCGTCACATTGGCCGCTCTTCTCTCTGAAACGGTTGTACTTATCGTCTGCAAAGCTATGTCGCGTGCTGCGGTATGTGGAGACACTAAAAGCACCATAGTAGAACACAGATGAAGCATCTAAGTTGATGTAATAGGAAGTAAGAAGTAATCCAATTCAAGTTTTAGGTATCGATTATTGACTTTTTAGCTGGCTTTGGTGCCTTGGACATGAGCTAGGACCTTAAGATTCTGCATGAAAGGAGGACTAGCAGCCGAGTTGCACGGGAGAATGTGAAAAGTGTTCATATGTAATAAAAACCTGAGAAATCCGTCCGTTTTCGTCATTTGTTATCGAATCGACTTAAAGTCAGATTGTCACATTGGCCGTATTTCTCTCTGAAACGGTTGTACTAATCGTCTACAAAGCTATGTCACGTGCTGCGGTATGTGGAGACACTAAAAGCACCATATGAGATCACAGATGAAGCTTCTAAGTTGATGTAATAGCCAGTAAGAAGTAGTACAATTCTAGTTTTAGGTATCGATTATTGACTTATTAGCTGGCTTTGGAGCCTTGGACATGAGCTAATACCTTAAGATTCTGCATGAAAGGAGGACTAGCAGCCGAGTTGCACGGGAGAATGTGAAAAGTGTTCATATGTAGTAAAAACCTTAGAAATCCATCCGTTTTCGTCATTTGTTATCGAATCGACTTAAAGCCAGATCGTCACATTGGCCGCTCTTCTCTCTGAAACGGTTCTATTTATCGTCTGCAAAGCTATGTCGCGTGTTGCCGTAGGCGGAAACAGGAAAAGCACCATAATAGAACACAGATGAAGCTTCTAAGTTGATGTAATATCCAGTAAGAAGTAGTACAATTAAAGTTTTAAGTATCGGTTATTGACTTTTTACCCTTCTTTGGTGCCTTGGACACGAGCTAGGAACTTAAGATTTTGCATGAGGGAGGACTAGCAGCCGAGTTGCATGGAAGAATGTGAAAAGTGTTCATATGTAGTAAAAACCTGAGAAATCCGTCCGTTTTCGTCATTTGTTATCGAATCGACTTAAAGCCAGATCGTCACATTGGCCGATCTTCTCTCTGAAACACTTGTACTTATCGTCTGCAAAGCTATGTCGCGTGCTGCGGTATGCGGAAACACTAAAATCACCATAGTAGAACACAGATGAACCTTCTAAGTTGATGTAATAGCCAGTAAGAAGTAGTACAATTCAAGTTTTAGGTATCGATTATTGACTTTTTAGCTGGCTTTGGTGCCTTGGACATGAGCTAGGACCTTAAGATTCTGCATGAAAGGAGGACTAGCAGCCGAGTTGCAAGGGAGAATGTGAAAAGTGTTCATATGAAGTAAAAACCTGAGAAATCCGTCCGTTTTCGTCATTTGTTATCGAATCGACTTAAAGCCAGATCATCACATTTTCCGCTCTACTCTCGGAAACGGTTGTACTTATCGTCTGCAAAGCTATTTCGCTTGTTGCCGTAGGCGGAAACAGAAAAGCACCATAGTAGAACACAGATGAAGCTTCTAAGTTGATGTAATAGCGAGTAAGAAGTAATACCATTCAAGTTTTAGGTATCGATTATTGACTTTTTAGCTGGCTTTGGTTTCTTGGACATGAGCTAGGACCTTAAGATTCTGCATCAAAGGAGGACTAGCAGCCGAGTTGCACGGGAGAATGTGAAAAGTGTTCATATGTAATAAAAACCTGAGAAATCCGTCCGTTTTCGTCATTTGTTATCGAATCGACTTAAAGTCAGATCGTCACATTGGCCGCACTTCACTCTGAAACGGTTGTACTTATCGATTGCAAAGCTATGTCGCGTGCTGCGGTATACGGAGACACTAAAAGCACCATAGTAGAACACAGATGAAGCTTCTAAGTTGATGTAATAGCCAGTAAGAAGTAGTACAATTCAAGTTTTAGGTATCGATTATTGACATTTAGCTAGCTTTGGTGCCTTGGACATGAGCTAGGACCTTATGATTCTGCATGAAAGGAGGACTAGCAGCCGAGTTGCACGGGAGACTGTGAAAAGTGTTCATATGTAGTAAAAACCTGAGAAATCCGTCCGTTTTCGTCATACGTTATCGAATCTACTTAAAGCCACATCGTCACATTGGCTGCTCTTCTCTCTGAAACGGTTGTACTTATCCTCTACAAAGCTATGTCGCGAGCTGCAATATGCGGAAACACTAAAAGCACCATAGTAGAACACAGATGAAGCTTCTAAGTTGATGTAATAGCCAGTAAGAAGTAGTACAATTAAAGTTTTAGGTATCGGTTATTCACTTTTTACCCTTCTTTGGTGCCTTGGACACGAGCTAGGAACTTAAGATTTTGCATGAGGGAGGACTAGCAGCCGAGTTGCACGGGAGAATGTGAAAAGTGTTCATATGTAGTAAATACCTGAGAAATCTGTCCGTTTTCGTCATTTGTTATCGAATCGACTTAAAGCCAGATCGTCACAATGGCCGCTCTTCTCTCTGAAACGGTTGTACTTATCGTCTACAAAGCTATGTCGCGTGCTGCGATATGCGGAGACACTAAAAGCACCATAGTAGAACACAAATGATGCTTCTAAGTTCATGTAATAGCCAGTAAGAAGTAGTCCAATTCAAGATTTAGGTATCGATTATTGACTTTTTAGCTGGCTTTGGTGCCTTGGACATGAGCTAGGACTTTAAGATTCTGCATAAAAGGAGGACTAGCAGCCCAGTTGCACGGGAGAATGTGAAAAGTGTTCATATGTATTAAAAACTTGAGACATCCGTCCGTTTTGTCATTTGTTATCGAATCGACTTAAAGCCAGATCGTCACATTGGCCGCTCTTCTCTCTGAAACGGTTGTACTTATCGTCTGCAAAGCTATGTCGCGTGCTGCGGTATGCGGACACACTAAAAGCACCATAGTAGAACACAGATGAAGCTTCTAAGTTGATGTATTAGCCAGTAAGAAGAAGTAAAATTCAAGTTGTAGGTATCGGTTATTGACTTTTTACACTTCTTTGGTGCCTTGGACATGAGCTAGGAACTTAAGATTTTGCATGAAGGAGGACTAGCAGCCGAGTTGCACGGGAGAATGTGAAAAGTGTTCATATGTAGTAAAAACCTGAGAAATCCGTCCGTTTTCGTCATTTGTTATCGAATCGACTTAAATCCAGATCGTCACATTCGCCACTCTTCTCTCTGAAACGGTTGTACTTATCGTCTGCAAAGCTATGTCACATGCTGCGGTATGCGGAGACACTAAAATCACCACAGTAGAACACAGATGAAGCTTCTAAGTTGATGCAATATCCAGTAAGAAGTAGTACAATTCGCGTTTTAGGTATCGATTATTGACTTTTTAGCTGGCTTTGGTGCCTTGGACATGAGCTAGGACCTTAAGATTCTGCATTGAAGGAGGAGTAGCAGCCGAGTTGCACGGGAGAATGTGAAAAGAGTTCATATGTAGTAAAAACCTGAGAACTCCGTCCGTTTTCGTCATTTGTTATCGAATCGACTTAAAGCCAGATCGTCACATTGGCCGCTCTTCTCTCTGAAACGGTTGTACTTATCGTCTGGAAAGCTATGTCTCGTGCTGCGGTATGCGGAGAACTAAAATCACCGTAGTAGAACACAGATGAAGCATCTAAGTTGATGTAATAGCCAGTAAGAAGTAGGCCAATTCAAGTTTTAGGTATCGATTATTGACTTTTTAGCTGGCTTTGGTGCCTTGGACATGAGCTAGGACGTTAAGATTCTGCATGAAAGGAGGACTAGCAGCCGAGTTGCCCAGGAGAATGTGAAAAGTGTTCATATGTAAAAAAATACCTGAGAAATCCGTCCGTTTTCGTCATTTGTTATCGAATCGACTTAAAGCCAGATCGTCACATTGGTCGCTCTTCTCTCTGACACGGTTGTACTTATCGTCTACAAAGATATGTCGCGTGCTGCGGTATGCGGAGACACTAAAATCACCATAGTAGAACACAGATGAAGCTTCTAAGTTGTTGTAATAGCCAGTAAGAAGTAGTACAATTCAAGTTTTAGGTATCGATTATTGACTTTTTAGCTAGCTTTGGCGCCTTGGACATGAGCTAGGACCTTAGGATTCTGCATGAAAGGAGGACTAGCAGCCGAGTTGCACGGGAGAATGTGAAAAGTGTTCATATGCAGTAAAAACCTGAGACATCCGTCCGTATTCGTCATTTGTTATCAAATCGACTTAAAGCCAGATCGCCACATTGGCCGCTCTTCTCTTTGAAACGGTTGTACTTATCGTCTGCAAAGCTATGTCGCGTGCTGCGGTATGCGGACACACTAAAAGCACCATAGTAGAACACAGATGAAGCTTCTAAGTTGATGTATTAGCCAGTAAGAAGAAGTAAAATTCATGTTTTAGGTATCGGTTATTGACTTTTTACACTTCTTTGGTGCCTTGGACATGAGCTAGGAACTTAAGATTTTGCATGAAGGAGGACTAGCAGCCGAGTTGCACGGGAGAATGTGAAAAGTGTTCATATGTAGTAAAAACCTGAGAAATCCGTCCGTTTTCGTCATTTGTTATCGAATGGACTTAAATCCAGATCGTCACATTCGCCACTCTTCTCTCTGAAACGGTTGTACTTATCGTCTGCAAAGCTATGTCACATGCTGCGGTATGCGGAGACACTAAAATCACCACAGTAGAACACAGATGAAGCTTCTAAGTTGATGCAATATCCAGTAAGAAGTAGTACAATTCGCGTTTTAGGTATCGATTATTGACTTTTTAGCTGGCTTTGGTGCCTTGGACATGAGCTAGGACCTTAAGATTCTGCATGAAAGGAGGACTAGCAGCTCAGTTGCACGGGAGTATGTGAAAAGTGTTCATATGTAGTAAAAACCTGAGAAATCCGTCCGTTTTCGTCATTTGTTATCGAATCGACTTAAAGCCAGATCGACACATTGGCCGCTTTTTTCTCTGAAACGGTTGTACTTACCGTCTGCAAAGCTATGTCGCGTGCTGCGGTATGCTGAGACACTAAAAGCACTATAGTAGAACACAGATCAAGCTTCTATGTTGATGTAATAGCCAGTAAGAAGTAGTACAATACAAGTATTAGGTATTGAATATTGACCTTTTAGCTGGCTTTTGTGCCTTGGACATGTGCTGGGACCTTAAGATTCTGCATGAAAGGTGGACTAGCAGCCGAGTTGCACGGGAGAATGTGAAAAGTGTTCATATGTAGTAAAAACCTGAAAATCCGTCCGTTTTCGTCATTTATTATCGAATCTACTTAAAGCCAGATCGTCACATTGGCCGCTCTTCTCTCTGAAACGGTTGTACTTATCGTCTGCAAAGCTATGTCGCGTACTGCGGTATTCGGAGACACTAAAAGCACCATAGTAGAACACAGATGAAGCTTCTAAGATGATGTAATAGCCAGTAAGAAGTAGTACAATTCAAGTTTTAGGTATCGGTTGTTGACTTTTTAGCTGGCTTTGGTGCCTTGGACATGACCTAGGACCTTAAGATTCTGCAATAAAGGATTACTAGCAGCCGAGTTGCACGGGCGAATGTGAAAAGTGTTCATATGTAGTAAAAACCTGAGAAATCGGTCCGTTTTCGTCATTTGTTATGGAATCGACTTAAAGCCAGATCGTCACATTGGCCGCTCTTCTCTCTGAAACGGTTGTACTTATCGTCTGCAAAGCTATGTCGCGTGTTGCCGTAGGCGGAAACAGAAAACGCACCATAGTAGAACACAGATGAAACTACCAAGTTGATGTAATAGCCAGTAAGAAGTAGTCCAATTCAAGATTTAGGTATCGATTATTGACTTTTTAGCTGGCTTTGGTGCCTTGGACATGAGCTAGGACCTTAAGATTCTGCATGAAAGGAATACTAGCAGCCGAGTTGGACGGGAGAATGTGAAAAGTGTTCATATGTAGTAAAAACCTAAGAAATTCGTCCGTTTTCGTCATTTGTTATCGAATCGACTTAAAGCCAGATCGTCACATTGGCCGCTCTTCTCTCTGAAACGGTTGTACTTATCGTCTGCAAAGCTATGTCGCGTGCTGCGGTATGCGGAGACACTAAAAGCACCATAGTAGAACACAGATGAAGCTTCTAAGTTAACGTAATAGCCAGGAAGAAGTAGTACAATTCAAGTTTTAGGTGTCGGTTATTGACTTTTTAGCTGGCTTTGGTGCCTTGGACAAAAGCTAGGACCTTAACATTCTGCATGAATGGAGGACTAGCAGCCGATTTGCATGGGATAATGTGAAAAGTGTTCATATGTAGTAAAAACCCGAGAAATCCGTCCGTTTTCGTCATTTGTTATCGAATCGACTTAAAGCCAGATCGTAAAATTAGCCGCTCTTCTCTCTGAAACGGTTGTACTTATCGATTGCAAAGCTATGTCGCGTGCTGCGGTATGCGGAGACACTAAAAGCACCATAGTAGAACACAGATGAAGCTTCTAAGTTGATGTAATAGCCAGTAAGAAGTAGTACAATTCAGGTTTTAGGTATCGATTATTGACTTTTTAGCTAGCTTTGGTGCCTTGGACATGAGCTAGGACCTTATCATTCTGCATGAAAGGAGGACTAGCAGCCGAGTTGCACGGGAGAATGTGAAAAGTGTTCATATGTAGTAAAAACCTGAGAAATCCGTCCGTTTTCGTCATTTGTTGTCGAATCGACTTAAAGCCAGATCGTCACATTGGCCGCTCTTCCCTCTGAAACGGTTGTACTTATCGTCTGCAAAGCTATGTCGCATGCTGCGGTATGCGGAGACAATGAAAGCACCATAGTAGAACACAGATGAACCTTCTAATTTGACGTAATAGCCAGGAAGAAGTAGTACAATTCAAGTTTGAGGTATCGACTATTGACTTTTTAGCTGGCTTTGGTGCCTTGGACATGAGCTAGGACCTTAACATTCTGCATTAAAGGAGGACTAGCAGCCGATTTGCATGGGAGAATGTGAAAAGTGTTCATATGTAGTAAAAACCCGAGAAATCCGTCCGTTTTCGTCATTTGTTATCGAATCGTCTTAAAGCCAGATCGTCACATTAGCCGCTCTTCACACTGAAACGGTTGTACTTATCGATTGCAAAGCTATGTCGCGTGCTGCGGTATGCGGAGACACTAAAAGCACCATAGTAGAACACAGATGAAGCTTCTAAGTTGATGTAATAGCCAGTAAGAAGTAGTACAATTCAAGTTTTAGGTATCGATTTTTGACATTTAGCTAGCTTTGGTGCCTTGGACATGAGCTAGGACGTTATGATTCTGCATGAAAGGAGGACTAGCAGCCGAGTTGCACGGGAGAATGTGAAAAGTGTTCATATGTAGCAAAAACCTGAGAAATCCGTCCGTTTTCGTCATTTGTTATCGAATCTACTTAAAGCTAGATCGTCACATTGGCCGCTCTTCTCTCTGAAACGGTTGTACTTATCGTCTGCAAAGCTATGTCGCGAGCTGCGATATGCGGAGACACTAAAAGCACCATAGTAGAACACAGATGAAGCTTCTAAGTTGATGTAATAGCCAGTGAGAAGTAGTACAATTAAAGTTTTAGGTATCGGTTATTGACTTTTTACCCTTCTTTGGTGCCTTGGACACGAGCTAGGAACTTAAGATTTTTCTTGAGGGAGGACTATTAGCCGAGTTGCACGGGAGAATGTGAAAAGTGTTCATATGTAGTAAAAACCTGAGAAATCCGTCCGTTTTCGTCATTTGTTATCGAATCGACTTAAAGCCAGATCGTCACATTGGCCGCTCTTCTCTCTGAAACGGTTCTACTTATCGTCTGCAAAGCTATGTCGCGTGTTGCCGTAGGCGGAAACAGGAAAAGCACCATAATAGAACACAGATGAAGCTTCTAAGTTGATGTAATAGCCAGTAAGAAGTAGTCCAATTTAGGTATCGATTACTGACTTTTTAGCTGGCTTTGGTGCCTTGGACATGAGCTAGGACTTTAAGATTCTGCATAAAAGGAGGACTAGCAGCCCAGTTGCACGGGAGAATGTGAAAAGTGTTCATATGTATTAAAAACCTGAGACATCCGTCCGTTTTCGTCATTTGTTATCGAATCGACTTAAAGCCAGATCGTCACATTGGCCGCACTTCTCTCTGAAACGGTTGTACTTATCGTCTGCAAAGCTATGTCACGTGCTGCGGTATGCGGAAACACTCAAAGCACCATAGTAGAACACAGATGAAGCTTCTAAGTTGATGTAATATGTAGTAAGAAGTAGTACAATTAAAGTTTTAGGTATCGGTTATTGACTTTTTATCCTTCTTTGGTGCCTTGGACACGAGCTAGGAACTTAAGATTTTGCATGAGGGAGGACTAGCAGCCGAGTTGCATGGGAGAATGTGAAAAGTGTTCATATGTAGTAAAAACCTGAGAAATCCGTCCGTTTTCGTCATTTGTTATCGAATTGACTTAAAGCCAGATCGTCACATTGGCCGCTCTTCTCTCTGAAACGGTTGTACTTATCGTCTACAAAGCTATGTCGCGTGCTGCGATATGCGGAAACACTAAAAGAACCATAGTAGAACACAAATGATGCTTCTAAGTTGATGTAATAGCCAGTAAGAAGTAGTCCAATTCAAGATTTAGGTATCGATTATTGACTTTTTAGCTGGCTTTGGTGCCTTGGACATGAGCTCAAGACCTTATGATTCTGCATGAAACGAAGACTAACGGCCGCGTTGCACGGGAGTATGTGAAAAGTGTTCATATGTAGTAAAAACCTGAGAAATCCGTCCATTTTCGTCATTTGTTATCGAATCGACTTAAAGCCAGATCGTCACATTGGCCGCTCTTCTCTCTGAAACGGTTGTACATATCGTCTGCAAAACTATGTCGCGTGCTGCGGTATGCGGAGAAACTAAAAGCACCGTAGTAGAACACAGATGAAGCTTCTAAGTTGATGTAATAGCCAGGAAGAAGTAGTACAATTCAAGTTTTAGGTATTGATTATTGACTTTTTAGCTGGCTTTGGTGCCTTGGACATGAGCTAGGACCTTAAGATTCTGCATGAAAGGAGGACTAGCAGGCGAGTTGCAAGGGAGAATGTGAAAAGTGTTCATATGTAGTAAAAACCTGAGAAATCGGTCCGTTTTCGTCATTTGTTATCGAATCGACTTAAAGCCAGATCGTCACATTGGCCGATCTTCTCTCTGAAACACTTGTACTTATCGTCTGCAAAGCTATGTCGCGTGCTGCGGTATGCGGAAACACTAAAATCACCATAGTAGAACACAGATGAACCTTCTAAGTTGATGTAATAGCCAGTAAGAAGTAATACCATTCAAGTTTTAGGTATCGATTATTAACTTTTTAGCTGGCTTTGGTACCTTGGACATGAGCTAGGACTTTAAGATTCTGCATAAAAGGAGGACTAGCAGCCCAGTTGCAGGGGAGAATGTGAAAAGTGTTCATATATATTAAAAACCTGAGACATACGTCCGTTTTCGTCATTTGTTATCGAATCGACTTAAAGCCAGATCGTCACATTGGCCGCTCTTCTCTCTGAAACGATGTACTCATCGTCTGCAAAGCTATGTCGCGTCCTGCGGTATGCGGAGACACAAAAATCACCATAGTAGAACACAGATGAAGCTTCTAAGTTGATGTAATAGCCAGTAAGAAGTAGTACAATTGAAGTTTTAGGTATCGATTATTGACTTTTTAGCTGGCTTTGGTGCCTTGGACATGAGCTAGGAACTTAAGATTTTGCATGAGGGAGGACTAGCAGCCGAGTTGCACGGGAGAATGTGAAAAGTGTTCATATGTAGTAAAAACCTGAGAAATCCGTCCGTTTTCGTCATTTGTTATCGAATCGACTTAAAGCCAGATCGTCACATTGGCCGCTCTTCTCTCTGAAACGGTTGTACTTATCGTCTACAAAGCTATGTCGCGTGCTGCGATATGCGGAGACACTAAAAGCACCATAGTAGAACACAAATGATGCTTCTAAGTTGATGGAATAGCCAGGAAGAAGTAGTACAATTCAAGTTTTAGGTATTGATTATTGACTTTTTAGCTGGCTTTGGTGCCTTGGACATGAGCTAGGACCTTAAGATTCTGCATGAAAGGAGGACTAGCAGCCGAGTTGCAAGGGAGAATGTGAAAAGTGTTCATATGAAGTAAAAACCCGAGAAATCCGTCCGTTTTCGTCATTTGTTATCGAATCGACTTAAAGCCAGATCGTAAAATTAGCCGCTCTTCTCTCTGAAACGGTTGTACTTATCGATTGCAAAGCTATGTCGCGTGCTGCGGTATGCGGAGACACTAAAAGCACCATAGTAGAACACAGATGAAGCTTCTAAGTTGATGTAATAGCCAGTAAGAAGTAGTACAATTCTAGTTTTAGGTATCGATTATTGACTTATTAGCTGGCTTTGGTGCCTTGGACATGAGCTAGTACCTTAAGATTCTGCATGAAAGGAGGACTAGCAGCCGAGTTGCACGGGAGAATGTGAAAAGTGTTCATATGTAGTAAAAACCTTAGAAATCCATCCGTTTTCGTCATTTGTTATTGAATCGACTTAAAGCCAGATCGTCACATTGGCCGCTCTTCTCTCTGAAACGGTTGTACTTATCGTCTGCAAAGCTATGTCGCGTGCTGCGGTATGTGGAGACACTAAAAGCACCATAGTAGAACACAGATGAAGCATCTAAGTTGATGTAATAGGAAGTAAGAAGTAATCCAATTCAAGTTTTAGGTATCGATTATTGACTTTTTAGCTGGCTTTGGTGCCTTGGACATGAGCTAGGACCTTAAGATTCTGCATGAAAGGAGGACTAGCAGCCGAGTTGCACGGGAGAATGTGAAAAGTGTTCATATGTAATAAAAACCTGAGAAATCCGTCCGTTTTCGTCATTTGTTATCGAATCGACTTAAAGTCAGATTGTCACATTGGCCGTATTTCTCTCTGAAACGGTTGTACTAATCGTCTACAAAGCTATGTCACGTGCTGCGGTATGTGGAGACACTAAAAGCACCATATGAGATCACAGATGAAGCTTCTAAGTTGATGTAATAGCCAGTAAGAAGTAGTACAATTCTAGTTTTAGGTATCGATTATTGACTTATTAGCTGGCTTTGGAGCCTTGGACATGAGCTAATACCTTAAGATTCTGCATGATAGGAGGACTAGCAGCCGAGTTGCACGGGAGAATGTGAAAAGTGTTCATATGTAGTAAAAACCTTAGAAATCCATCCGTTTTCGTCATTTGTTATCGAATCGACTTAAAGCCAGATCGTCACATTGGCCGCTCTTCTCTCTGAAACGGTTGTACATATTGTCTGCAAAACTATGTCGCGTGCTGCGGTATGCGGAGAAACTAAAAGCACCGTAGTAGAACACAGATGAAGCTTCTAAGTTGATGTAATAGCCAGGAAGAAGTAGTACAATTCAAGTTTTAGGTATTGATTATTGACTTTTTAGCTGGCTTTGGTGCCTTGGACATGAGCTAGGACCTTAAGATTCTGCATGAAAGGAGGACTAGCAGGCGAGTTGCAAGGGAGAATGTGAAAAGTGTTCATATGTAGTAAAAACCTGAGAAATCGGTCCGTTTTCGTCATTTGTTATCGAATCGACTTAAAGCCAGATCGTCACATTGGCCGATCTTCTCTCTGAAACACTTGTACTTATCGTCTGCAAAGCTATGTCGCGTGCTGCGGTATGCGGAAACACTAAAATCACCATAGTAGAACACAGATGAACCTTCTAAGTTGATGTAATAGCCAGTAAGAAGTAGTACAATTCAAGTTTTAGGTATCGATTATTGACTTTTTAGCTGGCTTTGGTGCCTTGGACATGAGCTAGGACCTTAAGATTCTGCATGAAAGGAGGACTAGCAGCCGAGTTGCAAGGGAGAATGTGAAAAGTGTTCATATGAAGTAAAAACCTGAGAAATCCGTCCGTTTTCGTCATTTGTTATCGAATCGACTTAAAGCCAGATCATCACATTGGCCGCTCTACTCTCGGAAACGGTTGTACTTATCGTCTGCAAAGCTATTTCGCTTGTTGCCGTAGGCGGAAACAGAAAAGCACCATAGTAGAACACAGATGAAGCTTCTAAGTTGATGTAATAGCGAGTAAGAAGTAATACCATTCAAGTTTTTGGTATCGATTATTGACTTTTTAGCTGGCTTTGGTTTCTTGGACATGAGCTAGGACCTTAAGATTCTGCATGAAAGGAGGACTAGCAGCCGAGTTGCACGGGAGAATGTGAAAAGTGTTCATATGTAATAAAAACCTGAGAAATCCGTCCGTTTTCGTCATTTGTTATCGAATCGACTTAAAGTCAGATCGTCACATTGGCCGCACTTCTCTCTGAAACGGTTGTACTTATCGTGTACAAAGCTATGTCACGTGCTGCGGTATGTGGAGACACTAAAAGCACCATATGAGAACACAGATGAAGCTTCTAAGTTGATGTAATAGCCAGTAAGAAGTAGTACAATTCATGTTTTAGGTATCGATTATTGACTTTTTAGCTGGCTTTGGTGCCTTGGACATGAGCTGGGACCTTAAGATTCTGCATGAAAGGAGGACTAGCAGCCGAGTTGCAGGGGAAAATGTGAAAAGTGTTCATATGTAGAAAAAACCTGAGAAATCGGGCATTTTTCGTCATTTGTTATCGAATCGACTTAAAAGCTGATCGTCACATTGGCCGCTCTTCTCTCTGAAACGGTTGTACTTATCGTCTGCAAAGCTATGTCGCGTGTTGCCGTATTCGGAAACAGGAAAAGCACCATAGTAGAACACAGATGAAGCTTCTAAGTTGATGTAATAGCGAGTAAGAAGTAGTCCAATTCAAGTTTTAGGTATCGATTATTGACTTTTTAGCTGGCTTTGGTGCCATGGACATGAGCTAGGACCTTAAGATTCTGCATGAAAGGAGGACTAGCAGCCGAGTTGCACGGGAGAATGTGAAAAGTGTTCATATGTAGTAAAAACCTGAGAAATCCGTCCGTTTTCGTCATTTGTTATCGAATCGACATAGAGCCAGATCGTCATATTGGCCGCTCTTCTCTCTGAAACGGTTGTACTTATCGTCTGCAAAGCTATGTCGCGTGCTGCGGTATGCGGAGACACTAAAATCACCATAGTAGAACACAGATGAAGCTTCTAAGTTGATGTAATAGCCAGGAAGAAGTTGTAGAATTCAAGTTTTTGGTATCGATTATTGACTTTTTTGCTGGCTTTGGTACCTTGGACATGAGCTAGGACCTTAAGATTCTGCATGAAAGGAGGACTAGCAGCCGAGTAGCACGGGAGAATGTGAAAAGTGTTCATATGTAGTAAAAACCTGGGAAATTCGTCCGTTTTCGTCATTTGTTATCGAATCGACTTAAAGCCAGATCGTCACATTGGCCGCTCTTCTCTCTGAAACGCTTGTACTTATCGTCTGCAAAGCTATGTCGCATGATGCGGTATGCTGATACACTACAAGCAGCATAGTAGAACACAGATGAAGTTTCTAAGTTGATGTAATAGCCAGTAAGAAGTAGTACAATTCAAGTTTTAGGTATCGATTATTGACTTTTTAGCTAGCTTTGGTGCCTTGGACATGAGCTAGGACCTTAAGATTCTGCATGAAAGGAGGACTAGCAGCTCAGTTGCACGGGAGTATGTGAAAAGTGTTCATATGTAGTAAAAACCTGAGAAATCCGTCCGTTTTCGTCATTTGTTATCGAATCGACTTAAAGCCAGATCGTCACATTGGCCGCTCTTCTCTCTGAAACGCTTGTACTTATCGTCTGCAAAACTATGTCGCGTGCTGCGGTATGCGGAGAAACTAAAAGCACCGTAGTAGAACACAGATGAAGCTTCTAAGTTGATGTAATAGCCAGGAAGAAGTAGTACAATTCAAGTTTTAGGTATTGATTATTGACTTTTTAGCTGGCTTTGGTGCCTTGGACATGAGCTAGGACCTTAAGATTCTGCATGAAAGGAGGACTAGCAGCCGAGTTGCAAGGGAGAATGTGAAAAGTGTTCATAAGAAGTAAAAACCTGAGAAATCCGTCCGTTTTCGTCATTTGTTATCGAATCGACTTAAAGCCAGATCATCACATTGGCCGCTCTACTCTCGGAAACGGTTGTACTTATCGTCTGCAAAGCTATTTCGCTTGTTGCCGTAGGCGGAAACAGAAAAGCACCATAGTAGAACATAGATAAAGCTTCTAAGTTGATGTAATAGCGAGTATGAAGAAATACCATTCAAGTTTTAGGTATCGATTATTGACTTTTTAGCTGGCTTTGGTGCCTTGGACATGAGCTAGGACCTTACGATTCTGCATAAAAATAGGACTAGCAGCCCAGTTGCACGGGAGAATGTGAAAAGTGTTCATATGTATTAGAAACCTGTGACATACGTCCGTTTTCGTCATTTGTTATCGAATCGACTTAAAGCCAGATCGTCACATTGGCCGCTCTTCTCTCTGAAACGGTTGTACTTATCGTGTGCAAAGCTATGTCGCGTCCTGCGGTATGCGGAGACACAAAAATCACCATAGTAGAACACAGATGAAGCTTCTAAGTTGATGTAATAGCCAGGAAGAAGTAGTACAATTGAAGTTTTAAGTATCGATTATTGACTTTTAGTTGGCTTTGGTGGCTTGGACATGAGCTAGGAACTTAAGATTTTGCATGAGGGAGGACTAGCAGCCGAGTTGCACGGGAGAATGTGAAAAGTGTTCATATGTAGTAAAAACCTGAGAAATCCGTCCGTTTTCGTCATTTGTTATCGAATCGACTTAAAGCCAGATCGTCACATTGGCCGCTCTTCTCTCTGAAACGGTTGTACTTATCGTCTACAAAGCTATGTCGCGTGCTGCGATATGCGGAGACACTAAAAGCACCATAGTAGAACACAAATGATGCTTCTAAGTTGATGTAATAGCCAGTAAGAAGTAGTCCAATTCAAGATTTAGGTATCGATTATTGACTTTTTAGCTGGCTTTGGTGTCTTGGACATGAGCTAGGACCTTATGATTCTGCATGAAACGAGGACTAGCGGGCGCGTTGCACGGGAGTATGTGAAAAGTGTTCATATGTAGTAAAAACCTGAGAAATACGTCCGTTTTCGTCATTTGTTATCGAATCGACTTAAAGCCAGATCGTCACATTGGCCGCTCTTCTCTCTGAAACGGTTGTACTTATCGTCTGCAAAACTATGTCGCGTGCTGCGGTATGCGGAGAAACTAAAAGCACCGTAGTAGAACACAGATGAAGCTTCTAAGTTGATGTAATAGCCAGGAAGAAGTAGTACAATTCAAGTTTTAGGTATTGATTATTGACTTTTTAGCTGGCTTTGGTGCCTTGGACATGAGCTAGGACCTTAAGATTCTGCATGAAAGGAGGACTAGCAGCCGAGTTGCAAGGGAGAATGTGAAAAGTGTTCATATGAGGTAAAAACCTGAGAAATCCGTCCGTTTTCGTCATTTGTTATCGAATCGACTTAAAGCCAGATCATCACATTGGCCGCTCTACTCTCGGAAACGGTTGTACTTATCGTCTGCAAAGCTATTTCGCTTGTTGCCGTAGGCGGAAACAGAAAAGCACCATAGTAGAACACAGATGAAGCTTCTAAGTTGATGTAATAGCGAGTAAGAAGTAATACCATTCAAGTTTTAGGTATCGATTATTGACTTTTTAGCTGGCTTTGGTGCCTTGGACATGAGCTAGGAACTTACGATTCTGCATAAAAGGAGGACTAGCAGCCCAGTTGCACGGGAGAATGTGAAAAGTGTTCATATGTATTAAAAACCTGTGACATACGTCCGTTTCCGTCATTTGTTATCGAATCGACTTAAAGCCAGATCGTCACATTGGCCGCTCTTCTCTCTGAAACGCTTGTACTTATCGTCTGCAAAGCTATGTCACGTCCTGCGGTATGCGGAGACACAAAAATCACCATAGTAGAACACAGATGAAGCTTCTAAGTTGATGTAATAGCCAGTAAGAAGTAGTACAATTGAAGTTTTAGGTATCGATTATCGACTTTTAGCTGGCTTTGGTGCCTTGGACATGAGCTAGGAACTTAAGATTTTGCATGAGGGAGGACTAGCAGCCGAGTTGCACGGGAGAATGTGAAAAGTGTTCATATGTAGTAAAAACCTGAGAAATTCGTCCGTTTTCGTCATTTGTTATCGAATCGACTTAAAGCCAGATCGTCACATTGGCCGCTCTTCTCTCTGAAACGGTTGTACTTATCGTCTACAAAGCTATGTCGCGTGCTGCGATATGCGGAGACACTAAAAGCACCATAGTAGAACACAAATGATGCTTCTAAGTTGATGTAATAGCCAGTAAGAAGTAGTCCAATTCGAGATTTAGGTATCGATTATTGACTTTTTAGCTGGCTTTGGTGTCTTGGACATGAGCTAGGACCTTATGATTCTGCATGAAACGAGGACTAGCGGACGTGTTGCACGGGAGTATGTGAAAAGTGTTCATATGTAGTAAAAACCTGAGAAATCCGTCCATTTTCGTCATTTGTTATCGAATCGACTTAAAGCCAGATCGTCACATTGGCCGCTCTTCTCTCTGAAACGGTTGTACTTATCGTCTGCAAAGCTATGTCGCGTGCTGCGGTATGTGGAGACACTAAAAGCACCATAGTAGAACACAGATGAAGCATCTAAGTTGATGTAATAGGAAGTAAGAAGTAATCCAATTCAAGTTTTAGGTATCGATTATTGACTTTTTAGCTGGCTGTGGTGCCTTGGACATGAGCTAGGACCTTAAGATTCTGCATGAAAGGAGGACTAGCAGCCGAGTTGCACGGGAGAATGTGAAAAGTGTTCATATGTAATAAAAACCTGAGAAATCCGTCCGTTTTCGTCATTTGTTATCGAATCGACTTAAAGTCAGATCGTCACATTGGCCGCACTTCTCTCTGAAACGGTTGTACTTATCGTGTACAAAGCTATGTCACGTGCTGCGGTATGTGGAGACACTAAAAGCACCATATGAGAACACAGATGAAGCTTCTATGTTGATGTAATAGCCAGTAAGAAGTAGTACAATTCATGTTTTAGGTATCGATTATTGACTTTTTAGCTGGCTTTGGTGCCTTGGACATGAGCTGGGACCGTAAGATTCTGCATGAAAGGAGGACTAGCAGCCGAGTTGCAGGGGAAAATGTGAAAAGTGTTCATATGTAGAAAAAACCTGAGAAATCGGGCCTTTTATCGTCATTTGTTATCGAATCGACTTAAAGCCAGATCGTCACATTGGCCGCTCTTCTCTCTGAAACGCTTGTACTTATCGTCTGCAAAGCTATGTCGCGTCCTGCGGTATGCTGAGACACTAAAAGCACCATAGTAGAACACAGATGAAGCTTCCAAGTTGATGTAATAGCGAGTAAGAAGTAGATCAATTCAAGTTTTAGGTATCGATTATTGACTTTGTAGCTGGCTTTGGTGCCTTGGACATGAGCTAGGACCTTAAGATTCTGCATGAAAGGAGGACTAGCAGCCGAGTTGCACGGGAGAATGTGAAAAGTGTTCATATGTAGTAAAAACCTGAGAAATCCGTCCGTTTTCGTCATTTGTTATCGAATCGACATAGAGCCAGATCGACATATTGGCCGCTCTTCTCTCTGAAACGGTTGTACTTATCGTCTGCAAAGCTATGTCGCGTGCTGCGGTATGCGGAGACACTAAAATCACCATAGTAGAACACAGATGAAGCTTCTAAGTTGATGTAATAGCCAGCAAGAAGTTGTAGAATTCAAGTTTTTGGTATCGATTATTGACTTTTTTGCTGGCTTTGGTACCTTGGACATGAGCTAGGACCTTAAGATTCTGCATGAAAGGAGGACTAGCAGCCGAGTAGCACGGGAGAATGTGAAAAGTGTTCATATGTAGTAAAAACCTGGGAAATTCGTCCGTTTTCGTCATTTGTTATCGAATCGACTTAAAGCCAGATCGTCACATTGGCCGCTCTTCTCTCTGAAACGCTTGTACTTATCGTCTGCAAAGCTATGTCGCATGCTGCGGTATGCTGATACACTACAAGCAGCATAGTAGAACACAGATGAAGTTTCTAAGTTGATTTAATAGCCAGTAAGAAGTAGTACAATTCAAGTTTTAGGTATCGATTATTGACTTTTTAGCTAGCTTTGGTGCCTTGGACATGAGCTAGGACCTTAAGATTCTGCATGAAAGGAGGACTAGCAGCTCAGTTGCACGGGAGTATGTGAAAAGTGTTCATATGTAGTAAAAACCTGAGAAATCCGTCCGTTTTCGTCATTTGTTATCGAATCGACTTAAAGCCAGATCGTCACATTGGCCGCTCTTCTCTCTGAAACGCTTGTACTTATCGTCTGCAAAGCTATGTCGCGTCCTGCGGTATGCTGAGACACTAAAAGCACCATAGTAGAACACAGATGAAGCTTCCAAGTTGATGTAATAGCGAGTAAGAAGTAGTCCAATTAAAGTTTTAGGTATCGATTATTGACTTTTTAGCTGGCTTTGGTGCCTTGGACATGAGCTAGGACCTTAAGATTCTGCATGAAAGGAGGACTAGCAGCCGAGTTGCACGGGAGAATGTGAAAAGTGTTCATATGTAGTAAAAACCTGAGAAATCCGTCCGTTTTCGTCATTTGTTATCGAATCGACATAGAGCCAGATCGTCATATTGGCCGCTCTTCTCTCTGAAACGGTTGTACTTATCGTCTGCAAAGCTATGTCGCGTGCTGCGGTATGCGGAGACACTAAAATCACCATAGTAGAACACAGATGAAGCTTCTAAGTTGATGTAATAGCCAGCAAGAAGTTGTAGAATTCAAGTTTTTGGTATCGATTATTGACTTTTTTGCTGGCTTTGGTACCTTGGACATGAGCTAGGACCTTAAGATTCTGCATGAAAGGAGGACTAGCAGCCGAGTAGCACGGGAGAATGTGAAAAGTGTTCATATGTAGTAAAAACCTGAGAAATTCGTCCGTTTTCGTCATTTGTTATCGAATCGACTTAAAGCCAGATCGTCACATTGGCCGCTCTTCTCTCTGAAACGGTTGTACTTATCGTCTACAAAGCTATGTCGCGTGCTGCGATATGCGGAGACACTAAAAGCACCATAGTAGAACACAAATGATGCTTCTAAGTTGATGTAATAGCCAGTAAGAAGTAGTCCAATTCAAGATTTAGGTATCGATTATTGACTTTTTAGCTGGCTTTGGTGTCTTGGACATGAGCTAGGACCTTATGATTCTGCATGAAACGAGGACTAGCGGCCACGTTGCACGGGAGTATGTGAAAAGTGTTCATATGTAGTAAAAACCTGAGAAATCCGTCCGTTTTCGTCATTTGTTATCGAATCGACTTAAAGCCAGATCATCACATTGGCCGCTGTTCTCTCTGAACGGTTGTACTTATCGTCTGCAAAACTATGTCGCGTGCTGCGGTATGCGGAGAAACTAAAAGCACCGTAGTAGAACACAGATGAAGCTTCTAAGTTGATGTAATAGCCAGGAAGAAGTAGTACAATTCAAGTTTTTGGTATCGATTATTGACTTTTTTGCTGGCTTTGGTACCTTGGACATGAGCTAGGACCTTAAGATTCTGCATGAAAGGAGGACTAGCAGCCGAGTAGCACGGGAGAATGTGAAAAGTGTTCATATGTAGTAAAAACCTGGGAAATTCGTCCGTTTTCGTCATTTGTTATCGAATCGACTTAAAGCCAGATCGTCACATTGGCCGCTCTTCTCTCTGAAACGCTTGTACTTATCGTCTGCAAAGCTATGTCGCATGCTGCGGTATGCTGATACACTACAAGCAGCATAGTAGAACACAGATGAAGTTTCTAAGTTGATTTAATAGCCAGTAAGAAGTAGTACAATTCAAGTTTTAGGTATCGATTATTGACTTTTTAGCTAGCTTTGGTGCCTTGGACATGAGCTAGGACCTTAAGATTCTGCATGAAAGGAGGACTAGCAGCTCAGTTGCACGGGAGTATGTGAAAAGTGTTCATATGTAGTAAAAACCTGAGAAATCCGTCCGTTTTCGTCATTTGTTATCGAATCGACTTAAAGCCAGATCGTCACATTGGCCGCTCTTCTCTCTGAAACGCTTGTACTTATCGTCTGCAAAGCTATGTCGCGTCCTGCGGTATGCTGAGACACTAAAAGCACCATAGTAGAACACAGATGAAGCTTCCAAGTTGATGTAATAGCGAGTAAGAAGTAGTCCAATTAAAGTTTTAGGTATCGATTATTGACTTTTTAGCTGGCTTTGGTGCCTTGGACATGAGCTAGGACCTTAAGATTCTGCATGAAAGGAGGACTAGCAGCCGAGTTGCACGGGAGAATGTGAAAAGTGTTCATATGTAGTAAAAACCTGAGAAATCCGTCCGTTTTCGTCATTTGTTATCGAATCGACATAGAGCCAGATCGTCATATTGGCCGCTCTTCTCTCTGAAACGGTTGTACTTATCGTCTGCAAAGCTATGTCGCGTGCTGCGGTATGCGGAGACACTAAAATCACCATAGTAGAACACAGATGAAGCTTCTAAGTTGATGTAATAGCCAGCAAGAAGTTGTAGAATTCAAGTTTTTGGTATCGATTATTGACTTTTTTGCTGGCTTTGGTACCTTGGACATGAGCTAGGACCTTAAGATTCTGCATGAAAGGAGGACTAGCAGCCGAGTAGCACGGGAGAATGTGAAAAGTGTTCATATGTAGTAAAAACCTGAGAAATTCGTCCGTTTTCGTCATTTGTTATCGAATCGACTTAAAGCCAGATCGTCACATTGGCCGCTCTTCTCTCTGAAACGGTTGTACTTATCGTCTACAAAGCTATGTCGCGTGCTGCGATATGCGGAGACACTAAAAGCACCATAGTAGAACACAAATGATGCTTCTAAGTTGATGTAATAGCCAGTAAGAAGTAGTCCAATTCAAGATTTAGGTATCGATTATTGACTTTTTAGCTGGCTTTGGTGTCTTGGACATGAGCTAGGACCTTATGATTCTGCATGAAACGAGGACTAGCGGCCACGTTGCACGGGAGTATGTGAAAAGTGTTCATATGTAGTAAAAACCTGAGAAATCCGTCCGTTTTCGTCATTTGTTATCGAATCGACTTAAAGCCAGATCATCACATTGGCCGCTGTTCTCTCTGAACGGTTGTACTTATCGTCTGCAAAACTATGTCGCGTGCTGCGGTATGCGGAGAAACTAAAAGCACCGTAGTAGAACACAGATGAAGCTTCTAAGTTGATGTAATAGCCAGGAAGAAGTAGTACAATTCAAGTTTTAGGTATCGATTATTGACTTTTTAGCTGGCTTTGGTGCCTTGGACATGAGCTAGGACCTTAAGATTCTGCATGAAAGGAGGACTAGCAGCCGAGTTGCACGGGAGAATGTGAAAAGTGTTCATATGTAGTAAAAACCTTAGAAATCCGTCCGTTTTCGTCATTTGTTATCGAATCGACTTAAAGCCAGATCGTCACATTGGCCGCTCTTCTCTCTGAAACGGTTGTACTTATCGTCTGCAAAGCTATGTCGCGTGCTGCGGTATGTGGAGACACTAAGAGCACCATAGTAGAACACAGATGAAGCTTCTAAGTTGCTGTAATAGCCAGTAAGAAGTAGTACAATACAAGTTTTAGGTATCGATTATTGACTTTTTAGCTAGCATTGGTGCCTTGGACATGAGCTAGGACCTTAAGATTCTGCATGCAAGGAGGACTGGCAGCCGAGTAGCACGGGAGAATGTGAAAAGTGTTCATATGTAGTAAAAACCTGAGAAATTAGTCCGTTTTCGTCATTTGTTATTGAATCGACTTAAAGCCAGATCGTCACATTGGCCGCTCTTCTCTCTGAAACGGTTGTACTTATCGTCTGCCAAGCTATGTCGCATGCTGCGGTATGCTGAGACACTACAAGCAGCATAGTAGAACACAGATGAAGCTTCTATGTTGATGTAATAGCCAGTAAGAAGTAGTACAATTCACGTTTTAGGTATCGATTATTGACATTTTAGCTAGCTTTGGTACCTTGGACATGAGCTAGGACCTTAAGATTCTGCATGAAAGGAGGACTAGCAGCCGAGTTGCAGGGGGGAATGTAAAAAGTGTTCATATGAAGTAAAGACCTGAGTAATCCGCCCGTTTTCGTCATTTGTTATCGAATCGACTTAAAGCCAGATCGTCACATAGGTCGCTCTGCTCTCAGAAACGGTTGTACTTATCGTCTGCAAAGCTATGTCGCGTGTTGCCGTAGGCGGAAACAGAAAAGCACCATAGTAGAACACAGATGAAGCTTCTAAGTTGATGTAATAGCCAGTAAGAAGTAGACCAATTAGAGATTTAGGTATCGATTATTGACTTTTTAGCTGGCTTTGGTGCCTTGGACATGAGCTAGGACTTTAAGATTCTGCATAAAAGGAGGACTAGCAGCCCAGTTGCACGGGAGAATGTGAAAAGTGTTCATATGTATTAAAAACCTGAGACATCCGTCCGTTTTCGTCATTTGTTATCGAATCGACTTAAAGCCAGATCGTCACATTGGCCGCTCTTCTCTCTGAAACGGTTGTACTTATCGTTTGCAAAGCCATGTCGCGTGCTGCGGTATGCGGAGACACTAAAAGCACCATAGTAGAACACAGATGAAGCTTCTAAGTTGATGTAATAGCCAGTAAGAAGTAGTACAATTCAAGTTTTACGTATCGATTATTGACTTTTTAGCTGGCTTTGGTGCCTTGGACATGAGCTAGTACCTTAAGATTCTGCATGAAAGGAGGACTAGCAGCCGAGTTGCACGGGAGAATGTGAAAAGTGTTCATATGTAGTAAAAACCTGAGAAATCCGTCCGTTTTCGTCATTTGTTATCGAATCGACTTTAAGTCAGATCGTCACATTGGCCGTTCTTCTCTCTGAAACGGTTGTACTTATCGTCTACAAAGCTATGTCACGTGCTGCGGTATGTGGAGACACTAAAAGCAAAATAGTAGAACACAGATGAAGCTTCTAAGTTGATGTAATAGCCAGTAAGAAGTAGTACAATTCAAGTTTTAGGTATCGATTATTGACTTTTTAGCTGGCTTTGGTGCCTTCGACATGAGCTACGACCTTAAGATTCTGCATGTAAGGAGGACTAGCAGCCGAGTTGCACGGAAGAATGTGAAAAGTGTTCATATGCAGTAAAAACCTGAGATATCCGTCCGTTTTCGTCATTTGTTATCGAATCGACTTAAAGCCAGATGGTCACATTGGCCGCTCTTATCTCCGAAACGCTTGTACTTATCGTCTGGAAAGCTATGTCGCGTGCTGCGGTATGCGGAGACACTAAAATAACCATAGTAGAACACAGACCAAGCTACTAAGTTGATGTAATAGCCAGTAAGAAGTAGTACAATTCAAGTTTTAGGTATCGATTATTGACTTTTTAGCTGGCTTTGGTGCCTTGGACATGAGCTAGGACTTTAAGATTCTGCATGAAAGGAGGACTAGCAGCCGAGTAGCACGGGAGAATGTGAAAAGTGTTCATATGTAGTAAAAACCCGGGAAATTCGTCCGTTTTCGTCATTTGTTATCGAATCTACTTAAAGCCACATCGTCTTATTTTCCGCTCTTCTCTCTGAAACGCTTGTACTTATCGTCTGCAAAGCTATGTCGCATGCTGCGCTATGCTGAGACACTACAAGCAGCATAGTAGAACACAGATGAAGCTTCTATGTTGATGTAATAGCCAGTAAGAAGTAGTACAATTCAAGTTTTAGGTATCGATTATTGACTTTTTAGCTAGCTTTGGTGCCTTGGACATGAGCTAGGACTTTAAGATTCTGCATGAAAGGAGGACTAGCAGCCGAGTAGCACGGGAGAATGTGAAAAGTGACCATATGTAGTAAAAACCTGAGAAATTCGTCCGTTTTCGTCATTTGTTATCGAATCGACTTAAAGCCAGATCGTCACATTGGCCGCTCTTCTCTCTGAAACGCTTGTACTTATCGTCTGCAAAGCTATGTCGCATGATGCGGTATGCTGAGACACTACAAGCAGCATAGTAGAATACAGATGAAGCTTCTATGTTGATGTAATAGCCAGTAAGAAGTAGTACAATTCACGTTTTAGGTATCGATTATTGACTTTTTAGCTAGCTTTGGTGCCTTGGACATGAGCTAGGACCTTAAGATTCTGCATGAAAGGAGGACTAGCAGCCGAGTTGCAGGGGAGAATGTAAAAAGTGTTCATATGAAGTAAAAACCTGAGAAATCCGTCCGTTTTCGTCATTTGTTATCGAATCGACTTAAAGCCAGATCGTCACATTGGCCGCTCTTTTCTCTGAAACGGTTGTACTTATCGTCTGTAAAACTATGTCGCGTGCTGCGGTATGTGGAGAAATTAAAAGCACCGTAGTAGAACACAGATGAAGCTTCTAAGTTGATGTAATAGCCAGGAAGAAGTAGTACAATTCAAGTTTTAGGTATCGATTATTGACTTTTTAGCTGGCTTTGGTGCCTTGGACATGAGCTAGGACCTTAAGATTCTGCATGAAAGGAGGACTAGCAGCCGAGTAGCACGGGAGAATGTGAAAAGTGTTCATATGTAGTAAAAACACGGGAAATTCGTCCGTTTTCGTCATTTGTTATCGAATCTACTTAAAGCCACATCGTCTTATTTGCCGCTCTTCTCTCTGAAACGCTTGTACTTATCGTCTGCAAAGCTATGTCGCATGCTGCGGTATGCTGAGACACTACAAGCAGCATAGTAGAACACAGATGAAGCTTCTAAGTTGATGTAATAGCCAGTAAGAAGTAGTACAATTCAAGTTTTAGGTATCGATTATTGACTTTTTAGCTAGCTTTGGTGCCTTGGACATGAGCTAGGACTTTAAGATTCTGCATGAAAGGAGGACTAGCTGCCGAGTAGCACGGGAGAATGTGAAAAGTGTTCATATGTAGTAAAAACCTGAGAAATTCGTCCGTTTTCGTCATTTGTTATCGAATCGACTTAAAGCCATATCGTCACATTGGCCGCTCTTCTCTCTGAAACGCTTGTACTTATCGTCTGGAAAGCTATGTCGCGTGCTGCGGTATGCGGAGACACTAATATAACCATAGTAGAACACAGACCAAGCTACTAAGCTGATGTAATAGCCAGTAAGAAGTAGTACAATTCAAGTTTTAGGTATCGATTATTGACTTTTTAGCTGGCTTTGGTGCCTTGGACATGAGCTAGGACTTTAAGATTCTGCATGAAAGGAGGACTAGCAGCCGAGTAGCACGGGAGAATGTGAAAAGTGTTCATGTGTAGTAAAAACCTGGGAAATTCGTCCGTTTTCGTCACTTGTTATCGAATCTACTTAAAGCCACATCGTCTTATTTGCCGCTCTTCTCTCCGAAACGCTTGTACTTATCGTCTGCAAAGCTATGTCGCATGCTGCGCTATGCTGAGACACTACAAGCAGCATAGTAGAACACAGATGAAGCTTCTAAGTTGATGTAATAGCCAGTAAGAAGTAGTACAATTCAAGTTTTAGGTATCGATTATTGACTTTTTAGCTAGCTTTGGTGCCTTGGACATGAGCTAGGACTTTAAGATTCTGCATGAAAGGAGGACTAGCAGCCGAGTAGCACGGGAGAATGTGAAAAGTGACCATATGTAGTAAAAACCTGAGAAATGCGTCCGTTTTCGTCATTTGTTATCGAATCGACTTAAAGCCAGATCGTCACATTGGCCGCTCTTCTCTCTGAAACGTTTGTACTTATCGTCTGCAAAGCTATGTCGCATGCTGCGGTATGCTGAGACACTACAAGCATTATAGTAGAACACAGATGAAGCTTCTAAGTTGATGTAATAGCCAGTAAGAAGTAGTACAATTCAAGTTTTAGGTATCGATTATTGACTTTTTAGCTAGCTTTGGTGCTTTGGACATGAGCTAGGACCTTAAGATTCAGCATGAAAGGAGGACTAGCAGCCGAGTAGCACGGGAGAATGTGAAAAGTGTTCATATGTAGTAAAAACCTGAGAAATTCGTCCGTTTTCGTCATTTGTTATCGAATCGACTTAAAGCCAGATCGTCACATTGGCCGCTCTTTTCTCTGAAACGGTTGTACTTATCGTCTGTAAAACTATGTCGCGTGCTGCGGTATGTGGAGAAACTAAAAGCACCGTAGTAGAACACAGATGAAGCTTCTAAGTTGATGTAATAGCCAGGAAGAAGTAGTACAATTCAAGTTTTAGGTATCGATTATTGACTTTTTAGCTGGCTTTGGTGCCTTGGACATGAGCTAGGACCTTAAGATTCTGCATGAAAGGAGGACTAGCAGCCGAGTAGCACGGGAGAATGTGAAAAGTGTTCATATGTAGTAAAAACCCGGGAAATTCGTCCGTATTCGTCATTTGTTATCGAATCTACTTAAAGCCACATCGTCTTATTTGCCGCTCTTCTCTCTGAAACGCTTGTACTTATCGTCTGCAAAGCTATGTCGCATGCTGCGGTATGCTGAGACACTACAAGCAGCATAGTAGAACACAGATGAAGCTTCTAAGTTGATGTAATAGCCAGTAAGAAGTAGTACAATTCAAGTTTTAGGTATCGATTATTGACTTTTTAGCTAGCTTTGGTGCCTTGGACATGAGCTAGGACTTTAAGATTCTGCATGAAAGGAGGACTAGCAGCCGAGTAGCACGGGAGAATGTGAAAAGTGTTCATATGTAGTAAAAACCTGAGAAATTCGTCCGTTTTCGTCATTTGTTATCGAATCGACTTAAAGCCATATCGTCACATTGGCCGCTCTTCTCTCTGAAACGCTTGTACTTATCGTCTGCAAAGCTATGTCGCATGCTGCGCTATGCTGAGACACTACAAGCAGCATAGTAGAACACAGATGAAGCTTCTATGTTGATGTAATAGCCAGTAACAAGTAGTACAATTCACGTTTTAGGTATCGATTATTGACATTTTAGCTAGCTTTGGTGTCTTGGACATGAGCTAGGACCTTAAGATTCTGCATGAAAGGAGGACTAGCAGCCGAGTTGCAGGGGAGAATGTAAAAAGTGTTCATATGATGTAAAGACCTGAGTAATCCGTCCGTTTTCGTCATTTGTTATCGAATCGACTTAAAGCCAGATCGTCACATAGGTCGCTCTGCTCTCAGAAACGGTTGTACTTATCGTCTGCAAAGCTATGTCGCGTGTTGCCGTAGGCGGAAACAGAAAAGCACCATTGTAGAACACAGATGAAGCTTCTAAGTTGATGTAATAGCCAGTAAGAAGTAGACCAATTAGAGATTTAGGTATCGATTATTGACTTTTTAGCTGGCTTTGGTGTCTTGGACATGAGCTAGGACTTTAAGATTCTGCATAAAAGGAGGACTAGCAGCCCAGTTGCACGGGAGAATGTGAAAAGTGTTCATATGTATTAAAAACCTGAGACATCCGTCCGTTTTCGTCATTTGTTATCGAATCGACTTAAAGCCAGATCGTCACATTGGCCGCTCTTCTCTCTGAAACGGTTGTACTTATCGTCTGCAAAGCTATGTCGCGTGCTGCGGTATGCGGAGACACTAAAAGCAACATAGTAGAACACAGATGAAGCTTCTAAGTTGATGTAATAGCCAGTAAGAAGTAGTACAATTCAAGTTTTACGTATCGATTATTGACTTTTTAGCTGGCTTTGGTGCCTTGGACATGAGCTAGTACCTTAAGATTGTGCATGAAAGGAGGACTAGCAGCCGAGTTGCACGGGAGAATGTGAAAAGTGTTCATATGTAGTAAAAACCTGAGAAATCCGTCCGTTTTCGTCATTTGTTATCGAATCGACTTAAAGCCAGATCGTCACATTGGCCGCTCTTCTCTCTGAAACGCTTGTACTTATCGTCTGCAAAGCTATGTCGCATGATGCGGTATGCTGAGACACTACAAGCAGCATAGTAGAATACAGACGAAGCTTCTATGTTGATGTAATAGCCAGTAAGAAGTAGTACAATTCACGTTTTAGGTATCGATTATTGACTTTTTAGCTAGCTTTGGTGCCTTGGACATGAGCTAGGACCTTAAGATTCTGCATGAAAGGAGGACTAGCAGTCGAGTTGCAAGGGAGAATGTAAAAAGTGTTCATATGAAGTAAAAACCTGAGAAATCCGTCCGTTTTCGTCATTTGTTATCGAATCGACTTAAAGCCAGATCGTCACATTGGCCGCTCTTTTCTCTGAAACGGTTGTACTTATCGTCTGTAAAACTATGTCGCGTGCTGCGGTATGTGGAGAAACTAAAAGCACCGTAGTAGAACACAGATGAAGCTTCTAAGTTGATGTAATAGCCAGGAAGAAGTAGTACAATTCAAGTTTTAGGTATCGATTATTGACTTTTTAGCTGGCTTTGGTGCCTTGGACATGAGCTAGGACTTTAAGATTCTGCATGAAAGGAGGACTAGCAGCCGAGTAGCACGGGAGAATGTGAAAAGTGATCATATGTAGTAAAAACCTGAGAAATCCGTCCGTTTTCGTCATTTGTTATCGAATCGACTTAAAGCCAGATCGACACATTGGCCGCTCTTCTCTCTGAAACGCTTGTACTTATCGTCTGCAAAGCTATGTCGCATGATGCAGTATGCTGAGACACTACAAGCAGCATAGTAGAATACAGATGAAGCTTCTATGTTGATGTAATAGCCAGTAAGAAGTAGTACAATTCACGTTTTAGGTATCGATTATTGACTTTTTAGCTAGCTTTGGTGCCTTGGACATGAGCTAGGACCTTAAGATTCTGCATGAAAGGAGGACTAGCAGCCGAGTTGCAGGGGAGAATGTAAAAAGTGTTCAAATGAAGTAAAAACCTGAGAAATCCGTCCGTTTTCGTCATTTGTTATCGAATCGACTTAAAGCCAGATCGTCACATTGGCCGCTCTTTTCTCTGAAACGGTTGTACTTATCGTCTGTAAAACTATGTCGCGTGCTGCGGTATGTGGAGAAACTAAAAGCACCGTAGTAGAACACAGATGAAGCTTCTAAGTTGATGTAATAGCCAGCAAGAAGTAGTAGAATTCAAGTTTTAGGTATCGATTATTGACTTTTTAGCTGGCTTTGGTGCCTTGGACATGAGCTAGGACCTTAAGATTCTGCATGAAAGGAGGACTAGCAGCCGAGTAGCACGGGAGAATGTGAAAAGTGTTCATATGTAGTAAAAACCTTAGAAATCCGTCCGTTTTCGTCATTTGTTATCGAATCGACTTAAAGCCAGATCGTCACATTGGCCGATCTTCTCTCTGAAACGGTTGTACTTATCGTCTGCAAAGCTATGTCGCGTGCTGCGGTATGTGGAGACACTAAGAGCACCATAGCAGAACACAGATGAAGCTTCTAAGTTGATGTAATAGCCAGTAAGAAGTAGACCAATTAGAGATTTAGGTATCGATTATTGACTTTTTAGCTGGCTTTGGTGCCTTGGACATGAGCTAGGACTTTAAGATTCTGCATAAAAGGAGGACTAGCAGCCCAGTTGCACGGGAGAATGTGAAAAGTGTTCATATGTATTAAAAACCTGAGACATCCGTCCGTTTTCGTCATTTGTTATCGAATCGACTTAAAGCCAGATCGTCACATTGGCCGCTCTTCTCTCTGAAACGGTTGTACTTATCGTCTGCAAAGCTATGTCGCGTGCTGCGGTATGCGGAGACACTAAAAGCAACATAGTAAAACACAGATGAAGCTTCTAAGTTGATGTAATAGCCAGTAAGAAGTAGTACAATTCAAGTTTTATGTATCGATTATTGACTTTTTAGCTGGCTTTGGTGCCTTGGACATGAGCTAGTACCTTAAGATTCTGCATGAAAGGAGGACTAGCAGCCGAGTTGCACGGGAGAATGTGAAAAGTGTTCATATGTAGTAAAAACCTGAGAAATCCGTCCGTTTTCGTCATTTGTTATCGAATCGACTTAAAGCCAGATCGTCACATTGGCCGCTCTTCTCTCTGAAACGCTTGTACTTATCGTCTGCAAAGCTATGTCGCATGATGCGGTATGCTGAGACACAACAAGCAGCATAGTAGAATACAGATGAAGCTTCTATGTTGATGTAATAGCCAGTAAGAAGTAGTACAATTCACGTTTTAGGTATCGATTATTGACTTTTTAGCTGGCTTTGGTGCCTTGGACATGAGCTAGGACCTTAAGATTCTGCATGAAAGGAGGACTAGCAGTCGAGTTGCAGGGGAGAATGTAAAAAGTGTTCATATGAAGTAAAAACCTGAGAAATCCGACCGTTTTCGTCATTTGTTATCGAATCGACTTAAAGCCAGATCGTCACATTGGCCGCTCTTTTCTCTGAAACGGCTGTACTTTTCGTCTGTAAAACTATGTCGCGTGCTGCGGTATGTGGAGAAACTAAAAGCACCGTAGTAGAACACAGATGAAGCTTCCAAGTTGTTGTAATAGCCAGGAAGAAGTAGTACAATTCAAGTTTTAGGTATCGATTATTGACTTTTTAGCTGGCTTTGGTGCCTTGGACATGAGCTAGGACCTTAAGATTCTGCATGAAAGGAGGACTAGCAGCCGAGTAGCACGGGAGAATGTGAAAAGTGTTCATATGTAGTAAAAACCCGGGAAATTCGTCCGTTTTCGTCATTTGTTATCGAATCTACTTAAAGCCACATCGTCTTATTTGCCGCTCTTCTCTCTGAAACGCTTGTACTTATCGTCTGCAAAGGTATGTCGCATGCTGCGGTATGCTGAGACACTACAAGCAGCATAGTAGAACACAGATGAAGCTTCTAAGTTGATGTAATAGCCAGTAAGAAGTAGTACAATTCAAGTTTTAGGTATCGATTATTGACTTTTTAGCTAGCTTTGGTGCCTTGGACATGAGCTAGGACTTTAAGATTCTGCATGAAAGGAGGACTAGCAGCCGAGTAGCACGGGAGAATGTGAAAAGTGTTCATATGTAGTAAAAAGCTGAGAAATTCGTCCGTTTTCGTCATTTGTTATCGAATCGACTTAAAGCCATATCGTCACATTGGCCGCTCTTCTCTCTGAAACGCTTGTACTTATCGTCTGCAAAGCTATGTCGCATGCTGCGGTATGCTGAGACACTACAAGCAGCATAGTAGAACACAGATGAAGCTTCTATGTTGATGTAATAGCCAGTAACAAGTAGTACAATTCACGTTTTAGGTATCGATTATTGACATTTTAGCTAGCTTTGGTGTCTTGGACATGAGCTAGGACCTTAAGATTCTGCATGAAAGGAGGACTAGCAGCCGAGTTGCAGGGGAGAATGTAAAAAGTGTTCATATGAAGTAAAGACCTGAGTAATCCGTCCGTTTTCGTCATTTGTTATCGAATCGACTTAAAGCCAGATCGTCACATAGGTCGCTCTGCTCTCAGAAACGGTTGTACTTATCGTCTGCAAAGCTATGTCGCGTGTTGCCGTAGGCGGAAACAGAAAAGCACCATTGTAGAACACAGATGAAGCTTCTAAGTTGATGTAATAGCCAGTAAGAAGTAGACCAATTAGAGATTTAGGTATCGATTATTGACTTTTTAGCTGGCTTTGGTGCCTTGGACATGAGCTAGGACTTTAAGATTCTGCATAAAAGGAGGACTAGCAGCCCAGTTGCACGGGAGAATGTGAAAAGTGTTCATATGTAGTAAAAACCTGAGAAATCCGTCCGTTTTCGTCATTTGTTATCGAATCGACTTAAAGCCAGATCGTCACATTGGCCGCTCTTCTCTCTGAAACGCTTGTACTTATCGTCTGCAAAGCTATGTCGCATGATGCGGTATGCTGAGACACAACAAGCAGCATAGTAGAATACAGATGAAGCTTCTATGTTGATGTAATAGCCAGTAAGAAGTAGTACAATTCACGTTTTAGGTATCGATTATTGACTTTTTAGCTGGCTTTGGTGCCTTGGACATGAGCTAGGACCTTAAGATTCTGCATGAAAGGAGGACTAGCAGTCGAGTTGCAGGGGAGAATGTAAAAAGTGTTCATATGAAGTAAAAACCTGAGAAATCCGACCGTTTTCGTCATTTGTTATCGAATCGACTTAAAGCCAGATCGTCACATTGGCCGCTCTTTTCTCTGAAACGGTTGTACTTATCGTCTGTAAAACTATGTCGCGTGCTGCGGTATGTGGAGAAACTAAAAGCACCGTAGTAGAACACAGATGAAGCTTCTAAGTTGTTGTAATAGCCAGGAAGAAGTAGTACAATTCAAGTTTTAGGTATCGATTATTGACTTTTTAGCTGGCTTTGGTGCCTTGGACATGAGCTAGGACCTTAAGATTCTGCATGAAAGGAGGACTAGCAGCCGAGTAGCACGGGAGAATGTGAAAAGTGTTCATATGTAGTAAAAACCCGGGAAATTCGTCCGTTTTCGTCATTTGTTATCGAATCTACTTAAAGCCACATCGTCTTATTTGCCGCTCTTCTCTCTGAAACGCTTGTACTTATCGTCTGCAAAGCTATGTCGCATGCTGCGGTATGCTGAGACACTACAAGCAGCATAGTAGAACACAGATGAAGCTTCTAAGTTGATGTAATAGCCAGTAAGAAGTAGTACAATTCAAGTTTTAGGTATCGATTATTGACTTTTTAGCTAGCTTTGGTGCCTTGGACATGAGCTAGGACTTTAAGATTCTGCATGAAAGGAGGACTAGCAGCCGAGTAGCACGGGAGAATGTGAAAAGTGTTCATATGTAGTAAAAAGCTGAGAAATTCGTCCGTTTTCGTCATTTGTTATCGAATCGACTTAAAGCCATATCGTCACATTGGCCGCTCTTCTCTCTGAAACGCTTGTACTTATCGTCTGCAAAGCTATGTCGCATGCTGCGGTATGCTGAGACACTACAAGCAGCATAGTAGAACACAGATGAAGCTTCTATGTTGATGTAATAGCCAGTAACAAGTAGTACAATTCACGTTTTAGGTATCGATTATTGACATTATAGCTAGCTTTGGTGTCTTGGACATGAGCTAGGACCTTAAGATTCTGCATGAAAGGAGGACTAGCAGCCGAGTTGCAGGGGAGAATGTAAAAAGTGTTCATATGAAGTAAAGACCTGAGTAATCCGTCCGTTTTCGTCATTTGTTATCGAATCGACTTAAAGCCAGATCGTCACATAGGTCGCTCTGCTCTCAGAAACGGTTGTACTTATCGTCTGCAAAGCTATGTCGCGTGTTGCCGTAGGCGGAAACAGAAAAGCACCATTGTAGAACACAGATGAAGCTTCTAAGTTGATGTAATAGCCAGTAAGAAGTAGACCAATTAGAGATTTAGGTATCGATTATTGACTTTTTAGCTGGCTTTGGTGCCTTGGACATGAGCTAGGACTTTAAGATTCTGCATGAAAGGAGGACTAGCAGCCCAGTTGCACGGGAGAATGTGAAAAGTGTTCATATGTATTAAAAACCTGAGACATCCGTCCGTTTTCGTCATTTGTTATCGAATCGACTTAAAGCCAGATCGTCACATTGGCCGCTCTTCTCTCTGAAACGGTTGTACTTATCGTCTGCAAAGCTATGTCGCGTGCTGCGGTGTGCGGAGACACTAAAAGCAACATAGTAGAACACAGATGAAGCTTCTAAGTTGATGTAATAGCCAGTAAGAAGTAGTACAATTCAAGTTTTACGTATCGATTATTGACTTTTTAGCTGGCTTTGGTGCCTTGGACATGAGCTAGTACCTTAAGATTCTGCATCAAAGGAGGACTAGCAGCCGAGTTGCACGGGAGAATGTGAAAAGTGTTCATATGTAGTAAAAACCTGAGAAATCCGTCCGTTTTCGTCATTTGTTATCGAATCGACTTTAAGTCAGATCGTCACATTGGCCGTTCTTCTCTCTGAAACGGTTGTACTTATCGTCTACAAAGCTATGTCACGTGCTGCGGTATGTGGAGACACTAAAAGCAAAATAGTAGAACACAGATGAAGCTTCTAAGTTGATGTAATAGCCAGTAAGAAGTAGTACAATTCAAGTTTTAGGTATCGATTATTGACTTTTTAGCTGGCTTTGGTGCCTTCGACATGAGCTAGGACCTTAAGATTCTGCATGTAAGGAGGACTAGCAGCCGAGTTGCACGGAAGAATGTGAAAAGTGTTCATATGCAGTAAAAACCTGAGACATCCGTCCGTTTTCGTCATTTGTTATCGAATCGACTTAAAGCCAGATAGTCACATTGGCCGCTCTTATCTCCGAAACGCTTGTACTTATCGTCTGGAAAGCTATGTCGCGTGCTGCGGTATGCGGAGACACTAAAATAACCATAGTAGAACACAGACCAAGCTACTAAGTTGATGTAATAGCCAGTAAGAAGTAGTACAATTCAAGTTTTAGGTATCGATTATTGACTTTTTAGCTAGCTTTGGTGCCTTGGACATGAGCTAGGACTTTAAGATTCTGCATGAAAGGAGGACTAGCAGCCGAGTAGCACGGGAGAATGTGAAAAGTGATCATATGTAGTAAAAACCTGAGAAATCCGTCCGTTTTCGTCATTTGTTATCGAATCGACTTAAAGCCAGATCGACACATTGGCCGCTCTTCTCTCTGAAACGCTTGTACTTATCGTCTGCAAAGCTATGTCGCATGATGCGGTATGCTGAGACACTACAAGCAGCATAGTAGAATACAGATGAAGCTTCTATGTTGATGTAATAGCCAGTAAGAAGTAGTACAATTCACGTTTTAGGTATCGATTATTGACTTTTTAGCTAGCTTTGGTGCCTTGGACATGAGCTAGGACCTTAAGATTCTGCATGAAAGGAGGACTAGCAGCCGAGTTGCAGGGGAGAATGTAAAAAGTGTTCAAATGAAGTAAAAACCTGAGAAATCCGTCCGTTTTCGTCATTTGTTATCGAATCGACTTAAAGCCAGATCGTCACATTGGCCGCTCTTTTCTCTGAAACGGTTGTACTTATCGTCTGTAAAACTATGTCGCGTGCTGCGGTATGTGGAGAAACTAAAAGCACCGTAGTAGAACACAGATGAAGCTTCTAAGTTGATGTAATAGCCAGCAAGAAGTAGTAGAATTCAAGTTTTAGGTATCGATTATTGACTTTTTAGCTGGCTTTGGTGCCTTGGACATGAGCTAGGACTTTAAGATTCTGCATAAAAGGAGGACTAGCAGCCCAGTTGCACGGGAGAATGTGAAAAGTGTTCATATGTATTAAAAACCTGAGACATCCGTCCGTTTTCGTCATTTGTTATCGAATCGACTTAAAGCCAGATCGTCACATTGGCCGCTCTTCTCTCTGAAACGGTTGTACTTATCGTCTGCAAAGCTATGTCGCGTGCTGCGGTATGCGGAGACACTAAAAGCACCATAGTAGAACACAGATGAAGCTTCTAAGTTGATGTAGTAGCCAGTAAGAAGTAGTACAATTCAAGTTTTACGTATCGATTATTGACTTTTTAGCTGGCTTTGGTGCCTTTGACATGAGCTAGTACCTTAAGATTCTGCATGAAAGGAGGACTAGCAGCCGAGTTGCACGGGAGAATGTGAAAAGTGTTCATATGTAGTAAAAACCTGAGAAATCCGTCCGTTTTCGTCATTTGTTATCGAATCGACTTTAAGTCAGGTCGTCACATTGGCCGTTCTTCTCTCTGAAACGGTTGTACTTATCGTCTACAAAGCTATGTCACGTGCTGCGGTATGTGGAGACACTAAAAGCAAAAAAGTAGAACACAGATGAAGCTTCTAAGTTGATGTAATAGCCAGTAAGAAGTAGTACAATTCAAGTTTTAGGTATCGATTATTGACTTTTTAGCTGGCTTTGGTGCCTTCGACATGAGCTACGACCTTAAGATTCTGCATGTAAGGAGGACTAGCAGCCGAGTTGCACGGAAGAATGTGAAAAGTGTTCATATGCAGTAAAAACCTGAGACATCCGTCCGTTTTCGTCATTTGTTATCGAATCGACTTAAAGCCAGATAGTCACATTGGCCGCTCTTATCTCCGAAACGCTTGTACTTATCGTCTGGAAAGCTATGTCGCGTGCTGCGGTATGCGGAGACACTAAAATAACCATAGTAGAACACAGACCAAGCTACTAAGTTGATGTAATAGCCAGTAAGAAGTAGTACAATTCAAGTTTTAGGTATCGATTATTGACTTTTTAGCTGGCTTTGGTGCCTTGGACATGAGCTAGGACTTTAAGATTCTGCATGAAAGGAGGACTAGCAGCCGAGTAGCATGGGAGAATGTGAAAAGTGATCATATGTAGTAAAAACCTGAGAAAATCGTCCGTTTTCGTCATTTGTTATCGAATCGACTTAAAGCCAGATCGTCACATTGGCCGCTCTTCTCTCTGAAACGCTTGTACTTATCATCTGCAAAGCTATGTCGCATGCTGCGGTATGCTGAGACACTACAAGCAGCATAGTAGAACACAGATGAAGCTTCTAAGTTGATGTAATAGCCAGTAAGAAGTAGTACAATTCAAGTTTTAGGTATCGATTATTGACTTTTTAGCTAGCTTTGGTGCCTTGGACATGAGCTAGGACCTTAAGATTCAGCATGAAAGGAGGACTAGCAGCCGAGTTGCACGGGAGAATGTGAAAAGTGTTCATATGTAGTAAAAACCTGAGAAATTCGTCCGTTTTCGTCATTTGTTATCGAATCGACTTAAAGCCAGATCGTCACATTGGCCGCTCTTCTCTCTGAAACGCTGGTATTTATCGTCTGCAAAGCTATGTCGCGAGCTGCGGTATGCGGAGACACTAAAATCACCATAGTAGGAAACAGATGAAGCATCTAAGTTGATGTAATAGCCAGTAAGAAGTACTCCAATTCAAGTTTTAGGTATCGATTATTGACTTTTTAGCTGGCTTTGGTGCCTTGGACATGAGCTAGGACCTTAAGATTTAGCATGAAAGGAGGACTAGCAGCCGAGTTGCACGGGAGAATGTGAAAAGTGTTCATATGTAATAAAAACCTGAGAAATCCGTCCGTTTTCGTCATTTGTTACCGAATCGACTTAAAGCCAGATCGTCACATTGGCCGCTCTGCTCTCGGAAACGGTTGTACTTATCGTCTACTAAGCTATGTCGCTCTGCTGCGGTATGCGGAGACACTAAAAGCACCATAGTAGAACACAGATGAAGCTTCTAAGTTAATGTAATAGCCAGTAAGAAGTAGTACAATTCAAGTTTTAGGTATCGATTATTGACTTTTTAGCTGGCTTTGGTGCCTTGGACATGAGCTAGGACCTTACGATTCTGCATGAAAGGAGGACTAGCAGCCGAGTTACACGGGAGAATGTGAAAAGTCTTCATATGTAGTAAAAACCTGAGAAATCCGTCCGTTTTCGTCATTTGTTTTCGAATCGACTTAAAGCCAGATCATCACACTGGCCGCTCTTCTCTCTGAAACGGTTGTACTTATCGTCTGCAAAGCTATGTCGCGTTCTGCGGTATGTGGAGACACTAAAAGCACCATAGTAGAACACAGATGAACCTTCTAAGTTGATGTAATAGCCAGTAAGAAATAGTACAATTCAAGTTTTAGTTATCGATTATTGACTTTTTAGCTGGCTTTGGTGCCTTGGACATGAGCTAGGACCTTAAGATTCTGCATGAAAGGAGGACTACCAGCCGAGTTGCACGGGAAAATGTGAAAAGTGTTCATATGTAGTAAAAACCTGAGAAATTCGTCCGTTTTCGTCATTTGTTATCGAATCGACTTAAAGCCAGATCGTCACATTGGCCGCTTTTCTCTCTGAAACGCTTGTATTTATCGTCTGCAAAAGCTATGTCGCGAGCTGCGGTATGCGGAGACACTAAAATCACCATAGTAGGAAACAGATGAAGCATCTAAGTTGATGTAATAGCCAGTAAGAAGTAATCCAATTCAAGTTTTCGGTATCGATTATTGACTTTTTAGCTGGCTTTGGTGCCTTGGACATGAGCTAGGACCTTAAGATTCAGCATGAAAGGAGGACTAGCAGCCGAGTAGCACAGGAGAATGTTAAAAGTGTTCATATGTAATAAAAACCTGAGAAATCCGTCCGTTTTCGTCATTTGATATCGAATCGACTTAAAGCCAGATCATCACATTGGCCGCTCTTCTCTCTGAAACGGTTGTACTTATCGTCTGCAAAGCTATGTCGCGTACTGCGGTATGTGGAGACACTAAAAGCACCATAGTAGAACACAGATGAACCTTCTAAGTTGATGTAATAGCCAGTAAGAAATAGTACAATTCAAGTTTTAGGTATCGATTATTGACTTTTTAGCTGGCTTTGGTGCCTTGGACATGAGCTAGGACCTTAAGATTCTGCATGAAAGGAGGACAAGCAGCCGAATTGCACGGGAGAATGTGAAAAGTGTTCATATGTAGTAAAAACCTGAGAAATCCGTCCGTTTTCGTCGTTTGTTATCGAATCTACTTAAAGCCAGATCGTCACATTGGCCGCTCTTCTCTCTGAAACGGGTGTACCTATCGTCTGCAAAGCTATGTCGCGTGCTGCGGTATGTGGAGACACTAAAATTACCATAGTAGAACACAGATGAAGCATCTAAGTTGATGTAATAGCCAGTAAGAAGTAATCCAATTCAAGTTTTGGGTATCGATTATTGACTTTTTAGCTGGCTTTGGTGCCTTGGACATGAGCTAGGACCTTAAGATTCTGCATGAAAGGAGGACTAGCAGCCGAGTTGAACGGGAGAATGTGAAAAGTGTTCATATGTAATAAAAACCTGAGAAATCCGTCCGTTTTCGTCATTTGTTATCGAATCGACTTAAAGCCAGATCGTCACATTGGCCGCTCTTCTCTCTGAAACGGTTGTACTTATCGTCTACTAAGCTATGTCGCGTGCTGCGGTATGCGGAGACACTAATAGCACTATAGAAGAACACAGACGAAGCTTCTAAGTTAATGTAATAGCCAGTAAGAAGTAGTACAATTCAAGTTTTAGGTATCGATTATTGACTTTTTAGCTGGCTTTGGTGCCTTGGACATGGGCTAGGACCTTACGATTCTGCATGAAAGGAGGACTAGCAGCCGAGTTGAACGGGAGAATGTGAAAAGTGTTCATATGTAGGAAAAACCTGAGAAATCCGTCCGTTTTCGTCATTTGTTATCGAATCGACTTAAAGCCAGATCGTCACATTGGCCGCTCTTCTCTCTGAAACGGTTGTACTTATCGTCTGCAAAGCTATGTCGCGTACTGCGGTATGTGGAGACACTAAAAGCACCATAGTGGAACACAGATGAACCTTCTAAGTTGATGTAATAGCCAGTAAGAAATAGTACAATTCAAGTTTTAGGTATCGATTATTGACTTTTTAGCTGGCTTTGGTGCCTTGGACATGAGCTAAGACCTTAAGATTCTGCATGAAAGGAGCACTAGCAGCCGAGTTGCACGAGAGAATGTGAAAAGTGTTCAAATGAAGTAAAAACCTGAGAATTCCGTCCGTTTTCGTCATTTGTTATCGAATCGACTTAAAGCCAGATAGTCACATTGGCCGCTCTTCTCTCCGAAACGCTAGTACTTATCGTCTGCAAAGCTATGTCGCGTGCTGCGGTATGCGGAGACACTAAAATAACCATAGTAGAACACAGACCAAGCTTCTAAGTTGATGTAATAGCCAGTAAGAAGTAGTCCAATTCAAGATTTAGATATCGATTATTGACTTTTTAGCTGGCTTTGGTGCCTTGGACATGGGCTAGGACCTTAAGATTCTGCATGAAAGGAGGACTAGCAGCCGAGTTGCATGGAAGAATGTGAAAAGTGTTCAAATGTAGTAAAAACCTGAGAAATCCGTCCGTTTTCGTCATTTGTTATCGAATCGACTTAAAGCCAGATAGTCACATTGGCCGCTCTTCTCTCCGAAACGCTTGTACTTATCGTCTGCAAAGCTATGTCGCATGCTGCGGTATGCTGAGACACTACAAGCAGCATAGTAGAACACAGATGAAGCTTCTAAGTTGATGTAATAGCCAGTAAGAAGTAGTACAATTCAAGTTTTGGTATCGATTATTGAATTTTTAGCTAGCTTTGGTGCCTTGGACATGAGCTAGGACCTTAAGATTCAGCATGAAAGGAGGACTAGCAGCCGAGTAGCACGGGAGAATGTGAAAAGTGTTCATATGTAGTAAAAACCTGAGAAATTCGTCCGTTTTCGTCATTTGTTATCGAATCGACTTAAAGCCAGATCGTCACATTGGCCGCTCCTCTCTCTGAAAGGCTTGTACTTATCGTCTGCAAAGCTATGTCGCGTGCTGCGGTATGCGGAGACACTAAAATCACCATAGTAGAACACAGATGAAGCTTCTAAGTTGACGTAATAGCCAGGAAGAAGTAGTACAATTCAAGTTTTAGGTATCGATTATTGACTTTTTAGCTGGCTTTGGTGCCTTGGACATGAGCTAGGACCTTAACATTCTGCATGAAAGGAGGACTAGCAGCCGAGTTGCACGGGAGAATGTGAAAAGTGTTCATATGTAGGAAAAACCTGAGAAATCCGTCCGTTTTCGTCATTTGTTATCGAATCGACTTAAAGCCAGATCGTCACATTGGCCGCTCTTTTCTCTGAAACGGTTGTACTTATCGTCTGCAAAGCTATGTCGCGTACTGCGGTATGTGGAGACACTAAAAGCACCATAGTAGAACACAGATGAACCTTCTAAGTTGATGTAATAGCCAGTAAGAAATAGTACAATTCAAGTTTTAGGTATCGATTATTGACTTTTTAGCTGTCTTTGGTGCCTTGGACATGAGCTAGGACCTTAAGATTCTGCATGAAAGGAGTACTAGCAGCCGAGTTGCACGAGAGAATGTGAAAAGTGTTCATATGTAGTAAAAACCTGAGAAATCCGTCCGTTTTCGTCATTTGTTATCGAATCGACTTAAAGCCAGATCGTCACATTGGCCGCTCTTCTCTCCGAAACGCTTGTACTTATCGTCTGCAAAGCTATGTCGCGTGCTGCGGTATGCGGAGACACTAAAATAACCATAGTAGAACACAGACCAAGCTTCTAAGTTGATGTAATAGCCAGTAAGAAGTAGTACAATTCAAGTTTTAGGTATCGGTTATTGACTTTTACCCTTCTTTGGTGCCTTGGACACGAGCTAGGAAATGAAGATTTTGCATGAAGGAGGACTATCAGCCGAGTTGCACGGGAGAATGTGAAAAGTGTTCATATGTAGTAAAAACCTGAGAAATCCGTCCGTTTTCGTAATTTGTTATCGAATCGACTTAAAGCCAGATCGTCACATTGGCCGCTCTGCTCTCGGAAACGGTTGTACTTATCGTCTGCAAAGCTATGTCGCGTGTTGCCGTAGGCGGAAACAGGAAAAGCACCATAGTAGAACACAGATGAAGCTTCTAAGTTGATGTAATAGCCAGTAAGAAGTAGTCCAATTCAAGTTTTAGGTATCGATTATTGACTTTTTAGCTGGCTTTGGTGCCTTGGACATGAGCTAGGACCTTAAGATTCTGCATGAAAGGAGGACTAGCAGCCGAGTTGCACGGGAGAATGAGAAAAGTGTTCATATGTAAAAAAATACCTGAGAAATCCGTCCGTTTCCGTCATTTGTTATCGAATCGACTTAAAGCCAGATCGTCACATTGGTCGCTCTTCTCTCTGAAACGTTTGTACTTATCGTCTGCAAAGCTATGTTGCATGCTGCGGTATGCTGAGACACTACAAGCATTATAGTAGAACACAGATGAAGCTTCTAAGTTGATGTAATAGCCAGTAAGAAGTAGTACAATTCAAGTTTTAGGTATCGATTATTGACTTTTTAGCTAGCTTTGGTGCCTTGGACATGAGCTAGGACCTTAAGATTCAGCATGAAAGGAGGACTAGCAGCCGAGTAGCACGGGAGAATGTGAAAAGTGTTCATATGTAGTAAAAACCTGAGAAATTCGTCCGTTTTCGGCATTTGTTATCGAATCGACTTAAAGCCAGATCGTCACATTGGCCGCTCTTCTCTCTGAAACGCTTGTACTTATCGTCTGCAAAGCCATGTCGCATGCTGCGGTATGCTGAGACACTACAAGCAGCATAGTAGAACACAGATGAAGCTTCTAAGTTGATGTAATAGCCAGTAAGAAGTAGTACAATTCAAGTTTTAGGTATCGATTATTGACTTTTTAGCTGTCTTTGGTGCCTTGGACATGAGCTACGGCCTTAAGATTCTGCATGAAAGGAGGACTAGCAGCCGAGTTGCACGGGAGAATGTGAAAAGTGTTCATATGTAAAAAAATACTTGAGAAATCCGTCCGTTTTCGTCATTTGTTATCGAATCGACTTAAAGCCAGATCGTCACATTGGTCGCTCTTCTCTCTGAAAAGGTTGTACTTATCGTCTACAAAGCTACGTCGCGTGGTGCGGTATGCGGAGACACTAAAATCACCATAGTAGAACACAGATGAGGCTTCTAAGCTGATGTAATAGCCAGTAAGAAGTAGTACAATTCAAGTTTTAGGTATCGATTATTGACTTTTTAGCTTGCTTTGGTGCCTTGGACATGAGCTAGGACCTTAACATTCTGCATGAAAGGAGGACTAGCAGCCGAGTAGCACGGGAGAATGTGAAAAGTGTTCATATGTAGTAAAAACCTGAGAAATTCGTCCGTTTTCGTCATTTGTTATCGAATCGACTTAAAGCCAGATCGTCACATTGGCCGCTCTTCTCTCTGAAACGGTTGTACTTATCGTCTGCAAAGCTATGTCGCGTAGTGCGATATGTGGAGACACTAAAAGCACCATAGTAGAACACAGATGAACCTTCTAAGTTGATGTAATAGCCAGTAAGAAATAGTACAATTCAAGTTTTAGGTATCGATTATTGACTTTTTAGCTGGCTTTGGTGCCTTCTACATGAGCTAGGACCTTAAGATTCAGCATGAAAGGAAGACTAGCAGCCGAGTTGCACGAGAGAATGTGGAAGGTGTTCATATGTAGTAAAAACCTGAGCAATCCGTCCGTTTTCGTCATTTGTTATCGAATCGACTTAAAGCCAGATAGTCACATTGGCCGCTCATCTCTCCGAAACGCTTGTACTTATCGTCTGCAAAGCTATGTCGCGTGCTGCGGTATGCGGAGACACTAAAATAACCATAGTAGAACACAGACCAAGCTTCTAAGTTGATGTAATAGCCAGTAAGAAGTAGTACAATTCAAGTTTTAGGTATCGGTTATTGACTTTTACCCTTCTTTGGTGCCTTGGACACGAGCTAGGAAATGATGATTTTGCATGAAGGAGGACTATCAGCCGAGTTGCATGGGAGAATGTGAAAAGTGTTCATATGTAGTAAAAACCTGAGAAATCCGTCCGTTTTCGTAATTTGTTATCGAATCGACTTAAAGCCAGATCGTCACATTGGCCGCTCTGCTCTCGGAAACGGTTGTACTTATCGTCTGCAAAGCTATGTCGCGTGTTGCCGTAGGCGGAAACAGGAAAAGCACCATAGTAGAACACAGATGAAGCTTCTAAGTTGATGTAATAGCCAGTAAGAAGTAGTCCAATTCAAGTTTTAGGTATCGATTATTGACTTTTTAGCTGGCTTTGGTGCCTTGGACATGAGCTAGGACCTTAAGATTCTGCATGAAAGGAGGACTAATAGCCGAGTTGCACGGGAGAATGAGAAAAGTGTTCATATGTAAAAAAATACCTGAGAAATCCGTCCGTTTTCGTCATTTGTTATCGAATCGACTTAAAGCCAGATCGTCACATTGGTCGCTCTTCTCTCTGAAACGTTTGTACTTATCGTCTGCAAAGCTATGTCGCATGCTGCGGTATGCTGAGACACTACAAGCATTATAGTAGAACACAGATGAAGCTTCTAAGTTGATGTAATAGCCAGTAAGAAGTAGTACAATTCAAGTTTTAGGTATCGATTATTGACTTTTTAGCTAGCTTTGGTGCCTTGGACATGAGCTAGGACCTTAAGATTCAGCATGAAAGAAGGACTAGCAGCCGAGTAGCACGGGAGAATGTGAAAAGTGTTCATATGTAGTAAAAACCTGAGAAATTCGTCCGTTTTTGTCATTTGTTATCGAATCGACTTAAAGCCAGAACGTCACATTGGCCGCTCTTCTCTCTGAAACGCTTGTACTTATCGTCTGCAAAGCCATGTCGCATGCTGCGGTATGCTGTGACACTACAAGCAGCATAGTAGAACACAGATGAAGCTTCTAAGTTGATGTAATAGCCAGTAAGAAGTAGTACAATTCAAGTTTTAGGTATCGATTATTGACTTTTTAGCTGGCTTTGGTGCCTTGGACATGATCTACGGCCTTAAGATTCTGCATGAAAGGAGGACTAGCAGCCGAGTTGCACGGGAGAATGTGAAAAGTGTTCATATGTAAAAAAATACTTGAGAATTCCGTCGGTTTTCGTCATTTGTTATCGAATCGACTTAAAGCCAGATCGTCACATTGGTCGCTCTTCTCTCTGAAAAGGTTGTACTTATCGTCTACAAAGCTACGTCGCGTGGTGCAGTATGCGGAGACACTAAAATCACCATAGTAGAACACAGATGAGGCTTCTAAGCTGATGTAATAGCCAGTAAGAAGTAGTACAATTCAAGTTTTAGGTATCGATTATTGACTTTTTAGCTAGCTTTGGTGCCTTGGACATGAGCTAAGACCTTAAGATTCTGCATGAAAGGAGGACTAGCAGCCGAGTAGCACGGGAGAATGTGAAAAGTGTTCATATGTAGTAAAAACCTGAGAAATTCGTCCGTTTTCGTCATTTGTTATCGAATCGACTTAAAGCCAGATCGTCACATTGGCCGCTCTTCTCTCTGAAACGGTTGTACTTATCGTCTGCAAAGCTATGTCGCGTACTGCGGTATGTGGAGACACTAAAAGCACCATAGTAGAACACAGATGAACCTTCTAAGTTGATGTAATAGCCAGTAGGAAATAGTACAATTCAAGTTTTAGGTATCGATTATTGACTTTTTAGCTGGCTTAGGTGCCTTGGACATGAGCTAGGACTTAAGATTCTGCATGAAAGGAGGACTAGCAGCCGAGTTGCACGAGAGAATGTGAAAAGTGTTCATATGTAGTAAAAACCTGAGAAATCCGTCCGTTTTCGTCATTTGTTATCGAATCGACTTAAAGCCAGATAGTCACATTGGCCGCTCTTCTCTCGGAAACGCTTGTACTTATCGTCTGCAAAGCTATGTCGCATGCTGCGGTATACTGAGACACTACAAGCATTATAGTAGAACACAGATGAAGCTTCTAAGTTGATGTAATAGCCAGTAAGAAGTAGTACAATTCAAGTTTTAGGTATCGGTTATTGACTTTTACCCTTCTTTGGTGCCTTGGACACGAGCTAGGAAATGAAGATTTTGCATGAAGGAGGACTATCAGCCGAGTTGCACGGGAGAATGTGAAAAGTGTTCATATGTAGTAAAAACCTGAGAAATCCGTCCGTTTTCGTAATTTGTTATCGAATCGACTTAAAGCCAGATCGTCACATTGGCCGCTCTGCTCTCGGAAACGGTTGTACTTATCGTCTGCAAAGCTGTGTCGCGTGTTGCCGTAGGCGGAAACAGGAAAAGCACCATAGTAGAACACAGATGAAGCATCTAAGTTGATGTAATAGCCAGTAAGAAGTAGTCCAATTCAAGTTTCAGGTATCGATTATTGACTTTTTAGCTGGCTTTGGTGCCTTGGACATGAGCTAGGACCTTAAGATTCTGCATGAAAGGAGGACTAGCAGCCGAGTTGCACGGGAGAATGAGAAAAGTGTTCATATGTAAAAAAATACCTGAGAAATCCGTCCGTTTTCGTCATTTGTTATCGAATCGACTTAAAGCCAGATCGTCACATTGGTCGCTTTTCTCTCTGAAACGTTTGTACTTATCGTCTGCAAAGCTATGTCGCATGCTGCGGTATGCTGAGACACTACAAGCATTATAGTAGAACACAGATGAAGCTTCTAAGTTGATGTAATAGCCAGTAAGAAGTAGTACAATTCAAGTTTTAGGTATCGATTATTGACTTTTTAGCTAGCTTTGGTGCTTTGGACATGAGCTAGGACCTTAAGATTCAGCATGAAAGGAGGACTAGCAGCCGAGTAGCACGGGAGAATGTGAAAAGTGTTCATATGTAGTAAAAACCTGAGCAATTCGTCCGTTTTCGTCATTTGTTATCGAATCGACTTAAAGCCAGATCGTCACATTGGCCGCTCTTCTCTCTGAAACGCTTGTACTTATCGTCTGCAAAGCCATGTCGCATGCTGCGGTATGCTGAGACACTACAAGCAGCATAGTAGAACACAGATGAAGCTTCTAAGTTGATGTAATAGCCAGTAAGAAGTAGTACAATTCAAGTTTTAGATATCGATTATTGACTTTTTAGCTGGCTTTGGTGCCTTGGACATGAGCTACGGCCTTAAGATTCTGCATGAAAGGAGGACTAGCAGCCGAGTTGCACGGGAGAATGTGAAAAGTGTTCATATGTAAAAAAATACTTGAGAAATCCGTCCGTTTTCGTCATTTGTTATCGAATCGACTTAAAGCCAGATCGTCACATTGGTCGCTCTTCTCTCTGAAAAGGTTGTACTTATCGTCTACAAAGCTACGTCGCGTGGTGCGGTATGCGGAGACACTAAAATCACCATAGTAGAACACAGATGAGGCTTCTAAGCTGATGTAATAGCCAGTAAGAAGTAGTACAATTCAAGTTTTAGGTATCGATTATTGACTTTTTAGCTAGCTTTGGTGCCTTGGACATGAGCTAGGACCTTAAGATTCTGCATGAAAGGAGGACTAGCAGCCGAGTAGCACGGGAGAATGTGAAAAGTGTTCATATGTAGTAAAAACCTGAGAAATTCGTCCGTTTTCGTCATTTGTTATCGAATCGACTTAAAGCCAGATCGTCACATTGGCCGCTCTTCTCTCTGAAACGGTTGTACTTATCGTCTGCAAAGCTATGTCGCGTAGTGCGATATGTGGAGACACTAAAAGCACCATAGTAGAACACAGATGAAGCTTCTAAGTTGATGTAATAGCCAGTAAGAAGTAGTACAATTCAAGTTTTAGGTATCGATTATTGACTTTTTAGCTGGCTTTGGTGCCTTGGACATGAGCTAGGACCTTAAGATTCTGCATGAAAGGAGGACTAATAGCCGAGTTGCACGGGAGAATGAGAAAAGTGTTCATATGTAAAAAAATACCTGAGAAATCCGTCCGTTTTCGTCATTTGTTATCGAATCGACTTAAAGCCAGATCGTCACATTGGTCGCTCTTCTCTCTGAAACGTTTGTACTTATCGTCTGCAAAGCTATGTCGCATGCTGCGGTATGCTGAGACACTACAAGCATTATAGTAGAACACAGATGAAGCTTCTAAGTTGATGTAATAGCCAGTAAGAAGTAGTACAATTCAAGTTTTAGGTATCGATTATTGACTTTTTAGCTAGCTTTGGTGCCTTGGACATGAGCTAGGAACTTAAGATTCAGCATGAAAGAAGGACTAGCAGCCGAGTAGCACGGGAGAATGTGAAAAGTGTTCATATGTAGTAAAAACCTGAGAAATTCGTCCGTTTTTGTCATTTGTTATCGAATCGACTTAAAGCCAGAACGTCACATTGGCCGCTCTTCTCTCTGAAACGCTTGTACTTATCGTCTGCAAAGCCATGTCGCATGCTGCGGTATGCTGTGACACTACAAGCAGCATAGTAGAACACAGATGAAGCTTCTAAGTTGATGTAATAGCCAGTAAGAAGTAGTACAATTCAAGTTTTAGGTATCGATTATTGACTTTTTAGCTGGCTTTGGTGCCTTGGACATGATCTACGGCCTTAAGATTCTGCATGAAAGGAGGACTAGCAGCCGAGTTGCACGGGAGAATGTGAAAAGTGTTCATATGTAAAAAAATACTTGAGAATTCCGTCGGTTTTCGTCATTTGTTATCGAATCGACTTAAAGCCAGATCGTCACATTGGTCGCTCTTCTCTCTGAAAAGGTTGTACTTATCGTCTACAAAGCTACGTCGCGTGGTGCAGTATGCGGAGACACTAAAATCACCATAGTAGAACACAGATGAGGCTTCTAAGCTGATGTAATAGCCAGTAAGAAGTAGTACAATTCAAGTTTTAGGTATCGATTATTGACTTTTTAGCTAGCTTTGGTGCCTTGGACATGAGCTAAGACCTTAAGATTCTGCATGAAAGGAGGACTAGCAGCCGAGTAGCACGGGAGAATGTGAAAAGTGTTCATATGTAGTAAAAACCTGAGAAATTCGTCCGTTTTCGTCATTTGTTATCGAATCGACTTAAAGCCAGATCGTCACATTGGCCGCTCTTCTCTCTGAAACGGTTGTACTTATCGTCTGCAAAGCTATGTCGCGTACTGCGGTATGTGGAGACACTAAAAGCACCATAGTAGAACACAGATGAACCTTCTAAGTTGATGTAATAGCCAGTAGGAAATAGTACAATTCAAGTTTTAGGTATCGATTATTGACTTTTTAGCTGGCTTAGGTGCCTTGGACATGAGCTAGGACTTAAGATTCTGCATGAAAGGAGGACTAGCAGCCGAGTTGCACGAGAGAATGTGAAAAGTGTTCATATGTAGTAAAAACCTGAGAAATCCGTCCGTTTTCGTCATTTGTTATCGAATCGACTTAAAGCCAGATAGTCACATTGGCCGCTCTTCTCTCGGAAACGCTTGTACTTATCGTCTGCAAAGCTATGTCGCATGCTGCGGTATACTGAGACACTACAAGCATTATAGTAGAACACAGATGAAGCTTCTAAGTTGATGTAATAGCCAGTAAGAAGTAGTACAATTCAAGTTTTAGGTATCGGTTATTGACTTTTACCCTTCTTTGGTGCCTTGGACACGAGCTAGGAAATGAAGATTTTGCATGAAGGAGGACTATCAGCCGAGTTGCACGGGAGAATGTGAAAAGTGTTCATATGTAGTAAAAACCTGAGAAATCCGTCCGTTTTCGTAATTTGTTATCGAATCGACTTAAAGCCAGATCGTCACATTGGTCGCTCTTCTCTCTGAAACGTTTGTACTTATCGTCTGCAAAGCTATGTCGCATGCTGCGGTATGCTGAGACACTACAAGCATTATAGTAGAACACAGATGAAGCTTCTAAGTTGATGTAATAGCCAGTAAGAAGTAGTACAATTCAAGTTTTAGGTATCGATTATTGACTTTTTAGCTAGCTTTGGTGCTTTGGACATGAGCTAGGACCTTAAGATTCAGCATGAAAGGAGGACTAGCAGCCGAGTAGCACGGGAGAATGAGAAAAGTGTTCATATGTAGTAAAAACCTGAGCAATTCGTCCGTTTTCGTCATTTGTTATCGAATCGACTTAAAGCCAGATCGTCACATTGGCCGCTCTTCTCTCTGAAACGCTTGTACTTATCGTCTGCAAAGCCATGTCGCATGCTGCGGTATGCTGAGACACTACAAGCAGCATAGTAGAACACAGATGAAGCTTCTAAGTTGATGTAATAGCCAGTAAGAAGTAGTACAATTCAAGTTTTAGATATCGATTATTGACTTTTTAGCTGGCTTTGGTGCCTTGGACATGAGCTACGGCCTTAAGATTCTGCATGAAAGGAGGACTAGCAGCCGAGTTGCACGGGAGAATGTGAAAAGTGTTCATATGTAAAAAAATACTTGAGAAATCCGTCCGTTTTCGTCATTTGTTATCGAATCGACTTAAAGCCAGATCGTCACATTGGTCGCTCTTCTCTCTGAAAAGGTTGTACTTATCGTCTACAAAGCTACGTCGCGTGGTGCGGTATGCGGAGACACTAAAATCACCATAGTAGAACACAGATGAGGCTTCTAAGCTGATGTAATAGCCAGTAAGAAGTAGTACAATTCAAGTTTTAGGTATCGATTATTGACTTTTTAGCTAGCTTTGGTGCCTTGGACATGAGCTAGGACCTTAAGATTCTGCATGAAAGGAGGACTAGCAGCCGAGTAGCACGGGAGAATGTGAAAAGTGTTCATATGTAGTAAAAACCTGAGAAATTCGTCCGTTTTCGTCATTTGTTATCGAATCGACTTAAAGCCAGATCGTCACATTGGCCGCTCTTCTCTCTGAAACGGTTGTACTTATCGTCTGCAAAGCTATGTCGCGTAGTGCGATATGTGGAGACACTAAAAGCACCATAGTAGAACACAGATGAACCTTCTAAGTTGATGTAATAGCCAGTAAGAAATAGTACAATTCAAGTTTTAGGTATCGATTATTGACTTTTTAGCTGGCTTTGGTGCCTTCTACATGAGCTAGGACCTTAAGATTCAGCATGAAAGGAGGACTAGCAGCCGAGTTGCACGAGAGAATGTGGAAGGTGTTCATATGTAGTAAAAACCTGAGAAATCCGTCCGTTTTCGTCATTTGTTATCGAATCGACTTAAAGCCAGATAGTCACATTGGCCGCTCTTCTCTCCGAAACGCTTGTACTTATCGTCTGCAAAGCTATGTCGCGTGCTGCGGTATGCGGAGACACTAAAATAACCATAGTAGAACACAGACCAAGCTTCTAAGTTGATGTAATAGCCAGTAAGAAGTAGTACAATTCAAGTTTTAGGTATCGGTTATTGACTTTTACCCTTCTTTGGTGCCTTGGACACGAGCTAGGAAATGAAGATTTTGCATGAAGGAGGACTATCAGCCGAGTTGCATGGGAGAATGTGAAAAGTGTTCATATGTAGTAAAAACCTGAGAAATCCGTCCGTTTTCGTAATTTGTTATCGAATCGACTTAAAGCCAGATCGTCACATTGGCCGCTCTGCTCTCGGAAACGGTTGTACTTATCGTCTGCAAAGCTATGTCGCGTGTTGCCGTAGGCGGAAACAGGAAAAGCACCATAGTAGAACACAGATGAAGCTTCTAAGTTGATGTAATAGCCAGTAAGAAGTAGTCCAATTCAAGTTTTAGGTATCGATTATTGACTTTTTAGCTGGCTTTGGTGCCTTGGACACGAGCTAGGACCTTAAGATTCTGCATGAAAGGAGGACTAATAGCCGAGTTGCACGGGAGAATGAGAAAAGTGTTCATATGTAAAAAAATACCTGAGAAATCCGTCCGTTTTCGTCATTTGTTATCGAATCGACTTAAAGCCAGATCGTCACATTGGTCGCTCTTCTCTCTGAAACGTTTGTACTTATCGTCTGCAAAGCTATGTCGCATGCTGCGGTATGCTGAGACACTACAAGCATTATAGTAGAACACAGATGAAGCTTCTAAGTTGATGTAATAGCCAGTAAGAAGTAGTACAATTCAAGTTTTAGGTATCGATTATTGACTTTTTAGCTAGCTTTGGTGCCTTGGACATGAGCTAGGACCTTAAGATTCAGCATGAAAGAAGGACTAGCAGCCGAGTAGCACGGGAGAATGTGAAAAGTGTTCATATGTAGTAAAAACCTGAGAAATTCGTCCGTTTTTGTCATTTGTTATCGAATCGACTTAAAGCCAGAACGTCACATTGGCTGCTCTTCTCTCTGAAACGCTTGTACATATCGTCTGCAAAGCCATGTCGCATGCTGCGGTATGCTGTGACACTACAAGCAGCATAGTAGAACACAGATGAAGCTTCTAAGTTGATGTAATAGCCAGTAAGAAGTAGTACAATTCAAGTTTTAGGTATCGATTATTGACTTTTTAGCTGGCTTTGGTGCCTTGGACATGATCTACGGCCTTAAGATTCTGCATGAAAGGAGGACTAGCAGCCGAGTTGCACGGGAGAATGTGAAAAGTGTTCATATGTAAAAAAATACTTGAGAATTCCGTCGGTTTTCGTCATTTGTTATCGAATCGACTTAAAGCCAGATCGTCACATTGGTCGCTCTTCTCTCTGAAAAGGTTGTACTTATCGTCTACAAAGCTACGTCGCGTGGTGCAGTATGCGGAGACACTAAAATCACCATAGTAGAACACAGATGAGGCTTCTAAGCTGATGTAATAGCCAGTAAGAAGTAGTACAATTCAAGTTTTAGGTATCGATTATTGACTTTTTAGCTAGCTTTGGTGCCTTGGACATGAGCTAAGACCTTAAGATTCTGCATGAAAGGAGGACTAGCAGCCGAGTAGCACGGGAGAATGTGAAAAGTGTTCATATGTAGTAAAAACCTGAGAAATTCGTCCGTTTTCGTCATTTGTTATCGAATCGACTTAAAGCCAGATCGTCACATTGGCCGCTCTTCTCTCTGAAACGGTTGTACTTATCGTCTGCAAAGCTATGTCGCGTACTGCGGTATGTGGAGACACTAAAAGCACCATAGTAGAACACAGATGAACCTTCTAAGTTGATGTAATAGCCAGTAGGAAATAGTACAATTCAAGTTTTAGGTATCGATTATTGACTTTTTAGCTGGCTTAGGTGCCTTGGACATGAGCTAGGACTTAAGATTCTGCATGAAAGGAGGACTAGCAGCCGAGTTGCACGAGAGAATGTGAAAAGTGTTCATATGTAGTAAAAACCTGAGGAATCCGTCCGTTTTCGTCATTTGTTATCGAATCGACTTAAAGCCAGATAGTCACATTGGCCGCTCTTCTCTCGGAAACGCTTGTACTTATCGTCTGCAAAGCTATGTCGCATGCTGCGGTATGCTGAGACACTACAAGCATAATAGTAGAACACAGATGAAGCTTCTAAGTTGATGTAATAGCCAGTAAGAAGTAGTACAATTCAAGTTTTAGGTATCGGTTATTGACTTTTACCCTTCTTTGGTGCCTTGGACACGAGCTAGGAAATGAAGATTTTGCATGAAGGAGGACTATCAGCCGAGTTGCACGGGAGAATGTGAAAAGTGTTCATATGTAGTAAAAACCTGAGAAATCCGTCCGTTTTCGTAATTTGTTATCGAATCGACTTAAAGCCAGATCGTCACATTGGCCGCTCTGCTCTCGGAAACGGTTGTACTTATCGTCTGCAAAGCTATGTCGCGTGTTGCCGTAGGCGGAAACAGGAAAAGCACCATAGTAGAACACAGATGAAGCTTCTAAGTTGATGTAATAGCCAGTAAGAAGTAGTCCAATTTAAGTTTCAGGTATCGATTATTGACTTTTTAGCTGGCTTTGGTGCCTTGGACATGAGCTAGGACCTTAAGATTCTGCATGAAAGGAGGACTAGCAGCCGAGTTGCACGGGAGAATGAGAAAAGTGTTCATATGTAAAAAAATACCTGAGAAATCCGTCCGTTTTCGTCATTTGTTATCGAATCGACTTAAAGCCAGATCGTCACATTGGTCGCTCTTCTCTCTGAAACGTTTGTACTTATCGTCTGCAAAGCTATGTCGCATGCTGCGGTATGCTGAGACACTACAAGCATTATAGTAGAACACAGATGAAGCTTCTAAGTTGATGTAATAGCCAGTAAGAAGTAGTACAATTCAAGTTTTAGGTATCGATTATTGACTTTTTAGCTAGCTTTGGTGCTTTGGACATGAGCTAGGACCTTAAGATTCAGCATGAAAGGAGGACTAGCAGCCGAGTAGCACGGGAGAATGTGAAAAGTGTTCATATGTAGTAAAAACCTGAGAAATTCGTCCGTTTTCGTCATTTGTTATCGAATCGACTTAAAGCCAGATCGTCACATTGGCCGCTCTTCTCTCTGAAACGGTTGTACTTATCGTCTGCAAAGCTATGTCGCGTACTGCGGTATGTGGAGACACTAAAAGCACCATAGTAGAACACAGATGAACCTTCTAAGTTGATGTAATAGCCAGTAGGAAATAGTACAATTCAAGTTTTAGGTATCGATTATTGACTTTTTAGCTGGCTTAGGTGCCTTGGACATGAGCTAGGACTTAAGATTCTGCATGAAAGGAGGACTAGCAGCCGAGTTGCACGAGAGAATGTGAAAAGTGTTCATATGTAGTAAAAACCTGAGGAATCCGTCCGTTTTCGTCATTTGTTATCGAATCGACTTAAAGCCAGATAGTCACATTGGCCGCTCTTCTCTCGGAAACGCTTGTACTTATCGTCTGCAAAGCTATGTCGCATGCTGCGGTATGCTGAGACACTACAAGCATAATAGTAGAACACAGATGAAGCTTCTAAGTTGATGTAATAGCCAGTAAGAAGTAGTACAATTCAAGTTTTAGGTATCGGTTATTGACTTTTACCCTTCTTTGGTGCCTTGGACACGAGCTAGGAAATGAAGATTTTGCATGAAGGAGGACTATCAGCCGAGTTGCACGGGAGAATGTGAAAAGTGTTCATATGTAGTAAAAACCTGAGAAATCCGTCCGTTTTCGTAATTTGTTATCGAATCGACTTAAAGCCAGATCGTCACATTGGCCGCTCTGCTCTCGGAAACGGTTGTACTTATCGTCTGCAAAGCTATGTCGCGTGTTGCCGTAGGCGGAAACAGGAAAAGCACCATAGTAGAACACAGATGAAGCTTCTAAGTTGATGTAATAGCCAGTAAGAAGTAGTCCAATTTAAGTTTCAGGTATCGATTATTGACTTTTTAGCTGGCTTTGGTGCCTTGGACATGAGCTAGGACCTTAAGATTCTGCATGAAAGGAGGACTAGCAGCCGAGTTGCATGGGAGAATGAGAAAAGTGTTCATATGTAAAAAAATACCTGAGAAATCCGTCCGTTTTCGTCATTTGTTATCGAATCGACTTAAAGCCAGATCGTCACATTGGTCGCTCTTCTCTCTGAAACGTTTGTACTTATCGTCTGCGAAGCTATGTCGCATGCTGCGGTATGCTGAGACACTACAAGCATTATAGTAGAACACAGATGAAGCTTCTAAGTTGATGTAATAGCCAGTAAGAAGTAGTACAATTCAAGTTTTAGGTATCGATTATTGACTTTTTAGCTAGCTTTGGTGCTTTGGACATGAGCTAGGACCTTAAGATTCAGCATGAAAGGAGGACTAGCAGCCGAGTAGCACGGGAGAATGTGAAAAGTGTTCATATGTAGTAAAAACCTGAGAAATTCGTCCGTTTTCGTCATTTGTTATCGAATCGACTTAAAGCCAGATCGTCACATTGGCCGCTCTTCTCTCTGAAACGCTTGTACTTATCGTCTGCAAAGCCATGTCGCATGCTGCGGTATGCTGAGACACTACAAGCAGCATAGTAGAACACAGATGAAGCTTCTAAGTTGATGTAATAGCCAGTAAGAAGTAGTACAAGTCAAGTTTTAGATATCGATTATTGACTTTTTAGCTGGCTTTGGTGCCTTGGACATGAGCTACGGCCTTAAGATTCTGCATGAAAGGAGGACTAGCAGCCGAGTTGCACGGGAGAATGTGAAAAGTGTTCATATGTAAAAAAATACTTGAGAAATCCGTCCGTTTTCGTCATTTGTTATCGAATCGACTTAAAGCAAGATCGTCACATTGGTCGCTCTTCTCTCTGAAAAGGTTGTACTTATCGTCTACAAAGCTACGTCGCGTGGTGCGGTATGCGGAGACACTAAAATCACCATAGTAGAACACAGATGAGGCTTCTAAGCTGATGTAATAGCCAGTAAGAAGTAGTACAATTCAAGTTTTAGGTATCGATTATTGACTTTTTAGCTAGCTTTGGTGCCTTGGACATGAGCTAGGACCTTAAGATTCTGCATGAAAGGAGGACTAGCAGCCGAGTAGCACGGGAGAATGTGAAAAGTGTTCATATGTAGTAAAAACCTGAGAAATTCGTCCGTTTTCGTCATTTGTTATCGAATCGACTTAAAGCCAGATCGTCACATTGGCCGCTCTTCTCTCTGAAACGGTTGTACTTATCGTCTGCAAAGCTATGTCGCGTAGTGCGATATGTGGAGACACTAAAAGCACCATAGTAGAACACAGATGAACCTTCTAAGTTGATGTAATAGCCAGTAAGAAATAGTACAATTCAAGTTTTAGGTATCGATTATTGACTTTTTAGCTGGCTTTGGTGCCTTCTACATGAGCTAGGACCTTAAGATTCAGCATGAAAGGAGGACTAGCAGCCGAGTTGCACGAGAGAATGTGGAAGGTGTTCATATGTAGTAAAAACCTGAGAAATCCGTCCGTTTTCGTCATTTGTTATCGAATCGACTTAAAGCCAGATAGTCACATTGGCCGCTCTTCTCTCCGAAACGCTTGTACTTATCGTCTGCAAAGCTATGTCGCGTGCTGCGGTATGCGGAGACACTAAAATAACCATAGTAGAACACAGACCAAGCTTCTAAGTTGATGTAATAGCCAGTAAGAAGTAGTCAATTCAAGTTTTAGGTATCGGTTATTGACTTTTACCCTTCTTTGGTGCCTTGGACACGAGCTAGGAAATGAAGATTTTGCATGAAGGAGGACTATCAGCCGAGTTGCATGGGAGAATGTGAAAAGTGTTCATATGTAGTAAAAACCTGAGAAATCCGTCCGTTTTCGTAATTTGTTATCGAATCGACTTAAAGCCAGATCGTCACATTGGCCGCTCTGCTCTCGGAAACGGTTGTACTTATCGTCTGCAAAGCTATGTCGCGTGTTGCCGTAGGCGGAAACAGGAAAAGCACCATAGTAGAACACAGATGAAGCTTCTAAGTTGATGTAATAGCCAGTAAGAAGTAGTCCAATTCAAGTTTTAGGTATCGATTATTGACTTTTTAGCTGGCTTTGGTGCCTTGGACACGAGCTAGGACCTTAAGATTCTGCATGAAAGGAGGACTAATAGCCGAGTTGCACGGGAGAATGAGAAAAGTGTTCATATGTAAAAAAATACCTGAGAAATCCGTCCGTTTTCGTCATTTGTTATCGAATCGACTTAAAGCCAGATCGTCACATTGGTCGCTCTTCTCTCTGAAACGTTTGTACTTATCGTCTGCAAAGCTATGTCGCATGCTGCGGTATGCTGAGACACTACAAGCATTATAGTAGAACACAGATGAAGCTTCTAAGTTGATGTAATAGCCAGTAAGAAGTAGTACAATTCAAGTTTTAGGTATCGATTATTGACTTTTTAGCTAGCTTTGGTGCCTTGGACATGAGCTAGGACCTTAAGATTCAGCATGAAAGAAGGACTAGCAGCCGAGTAGCACGGGAGAATGTGAAAAGTGTTCATATGTAGTAAAAACCTGAGAAATTCGTCCGTTTTTGTCATTTGTTATCGAATCGACTTAAAGCCAGAACGTCACATTGGCCGCTCTTCTCTCTGAAACGCTTGTACATATCGTCTGCAAAGCCATGTCGCATGCTGCGGTATGCTGTGACACTACAAGCAGCATAGTAGAACACAGATGAAGCTTCTAAGTTGATGTAATAGCCAGTAAGAAGTAGTACAATTCAAGTTTTAGGTATCGATTATTGACTTTTTAGCTGGCTTTGGTGCCTTGGACATGATCTACGGCCTTAAGATTCTGCATGAAAGGAGGACTAGCAGCCGAGTTGCACGGGAGAATGTGAAAAGTGTTCATATGTAAAAAAATACTTGAGAATTCCGTCGGTTTTCGTCATTTGTTATCGAATCGACTTAAAGCCAGATCTTCACATTGGTCGCTCTTCTCTCTGAAAAGGTTGTACTTATCGTCTACAAAGCTACGTCGCGTGGTGCAGTATGCGGAGACACTAAAATCACCATAGTAGAACACAGATGAGGCTTCTAAGCTGATGTAATAGCCAGTAAGAAGTAGTACAATTCAAGTTTTAGGTATCGATTATTGACTTTTTAGCTGGCTTTGGTGCCTTGGACATGAGCTAAGACCTTAAGATTCTGCATGAAAGGAGGACTAGCAGCCGAGTAGCACGGGAGAATGTGAAAAGTGTTCATATGTAGTAAAAACCTGAGAAATTCGTCCGTTTTCGTCATTTGTTATCGAATCGACTTAAAGCCAGATCGTCACATTGGCCGCTCTTCTCTCTGAAACGGTTGTACTTATCGTCTGCAAAGCTATGTCGCGTACTGCGGTATGTGGAGACACTAAAAGCACCATAGTAGAACACAGATGAACCTTCTAAGTTGATGTAATAGCCAGTAGGAAATAGTACAATTCAAGTTTTAGGTATCGATTATTGACTTTTTAGCTGGCTTAGGTGCCTTGGACATGAGCTAGGACTTAAGATTCTGCATGAAAGGAGGACTAGCAGCCGAGTTGCACGAGAGAATGTGAAAAGTGTTCATATGTAGTAAAAACCTGAGAAATCCGTCCGTTTTCGTCATTTGTTATCGAATCGACTTAAAGCCAGATAGTCACATTGGCCGCTCTTCTCTCGGAAACGCTTGTACTTATCGCCTGCAAAGCCATGTCGCATGCTGCGGTATGCTGAGACACTACAAGCAGCATAGTAGAACACAGATGAAGCTTCTAAGTTGATGTAATAGCCAGTAAGAAGTAGTACAATTCAAGTTTTAGATATCGATTATTGACTTTTTAGCTGGCTTTGGTGCCTTGGACATGAGCTACGGCCTTAAGATTCTGCATGAAAGGAGGACTAGCAGCCGAGTTGCACGGGAGAATGTGAAAAGTGTTCATATGTAAAAAAATACTTGAGAAATCCGTCCGTTTTCGTCATTTGTTATCGAATCGACTTAAAGCCAGATCGTCACATTGGTCGCTCTTCTCTCTGAAAAGGTTGTACTTATCGTCTACAAAGCTACGTCGCGTGGTGCGGTATGCGGAGACACTAAAATCACCATAGTAGAACACAGATGAGGCTTCTAAGCTGATGTAATAGCCAGTAAGAAGTAGTACAATTCAAGTTTTAGGTATCGATTATTGACTTTTTAGCTAGCTTTGGTGCCTTGGACATGAGCTAGGACCTTAAGATTCTGCATGAAAGGAGGACTAGCAGCCGAGTAGCACGGGAGAATGTGAAAAGTGTTCATATGTAGTAAAAACCTGAGAAATTCGTCCGTTTTCGTCATTTGTTATCGAATCGACTTAAAGCCAGAACGTCACATTAGCCGCTCTTCTCTCTGAAACGGTTGTACTTATCGATTGCAAAGCTATGTCGCGTGTTGCGGTATGCGGAGACACTAAAAGCACCATAGTAGAACACAGATGAAGCTTCTAAGTTGACGTAATTGCCAGGAAGAAGTAGTACAATTCAAGTTTTAGGTATCGATTATTGACTTTTTAGCTGGCTTTGGTAACTTGGACATGAGCTAGGACCTTAACATTCTGCATGAAAGGAGGACTAGCAGCCGATTTGCATGGGAGAATGTGAAAAGTGTTCATATGTAGTAAAAACCTGATAAATCCGTCCACTTTCGTCATTTGTTATCGAATCGACTTAAAGCCAGATCGTCACATTGGCCGCTCTTCTCTCTGAAAAAGTTGTACTTATCGTCTGCAAAGCTATGTCGCGTGCTGCGGTATGCGGAGACACTAAATGCACCATAGTAGAACACAGATGAAGCTTCTAAGTTGATGTAATAGCCAGTAAGAAGTAGTACAATTAAAGTTTTAGGTATCGGTTAATGACTTTTTACACTTCTTTGGTGCCTTGGACACGAGCTAGGAAATTAAGATTTTGCATGAAGGAGGACTAGCAGCCTAATTGCACGGGAGAATGTGAAAAGTGTTCATATGTAGTAAAAACCCGAGAAATCCGTCCGTTTTCGTCATTTGGTGCCTTGGACATGATCTACGGCCTTAAGATTCTGCATGAAAGGAGGACTAGCAGCCGAGTTGCACGGGAGAATGTGAAAAGTGTTCATATGTAAAAAAATACTTGAGAATTCCGTCGGTTTTCGTCATTTGTTATCGAATCGACTTAAAGCCAGATCGTCACATTGGTCGCACTTCTCTCTGAAAAGGTTGTACTTATCGTCTACAAAGCTACGTCGCGTGGTGCAGTATGCGGAGACACTAAAATCACCATAGTAGAACACAGATGAGGCTTCTAAGCTGATGTAATAGCCAGTAAGAAGTAGTACAATTCAAGTTTTAGGTATCGATTATTGACTTTTTAGCTAGCTTTGGTGCCTTGGACATGAGCTAAGACCTTAAGATTCTGCATGAAAGGAGGACTAGCAGCCGAGTAGCACGGGAGAATGTGAAAAGTGTTCATATGTAGTAAAAACCTGAGAAATTCGTCCGTTTTCGTCATTTGTTATCGAATCGACTTAAAGCCAGATCGTCACATTGGCCGCTCTTCTCTCTGAAACGGTTGTACTTATCGTCTGCAAAGCTATGTCGCGTACTGCGGTATGTGGAGACACTAAAAGCACCATAGTAGAACACAGATGAACCTTCTAAGTTGATGTAATAGCCAGTAGGAAATAGTACAATTCAAGTTTTAGGTATCGATTATTGACTTTTTAGCTGGCTTAGGTTCCTTGGACATGAGCTAGGACTTAAGATTCTGCATGAAAGGAGGACTAGCAGCCGAGTTGCACGAGAGAATGTGAAAAGTGTTCATATGTAGTAAAAACCTGAGAAATCCGTCCGTTTTCGTCATTTGTTATCGAATCGACTTAAAGCCAGATAGTCACATTGGCCGCTCTTCTCTCGGAAACGCTTGTACTTATCGTCTGCAAAGCTATGTCGCGTAGTGCGATATGTGGAGACACTAAAAGCACCATAGTAGAACACAGATGAACCTTCTAAGTTGATGTAATAGCCAGTAAGAAATAGTACAATTCAAGTTTTAGGTATCGATTATTGACTTTTTAGCTGGCTTTGGTGCCTTCTACATGAGCTAGGACCTTAAGATTCAGCATGAAAGGAGGACTAGCAGCCGAGTTGCACGAGAGAATGTGGAAGGTGTTCATATGTAGTAAAAACCTGAGAAATCCGTCCGTTTTCGTCATTTGTTATCGAATCGACTTAAAGCCAGATAGTCACATTGGCCGCTCTTCTCTCCGAAACGCTTGTACTTATCGTCTGCAAAGCTATGTCGCGTGCTGCGGTATGCGGAGACACTAAAATAACCATAGTAGAACACAGACCAAGCTTCTAAGTTGATGTAATAGCCAGTAAGAAGTAGTACAATTCAAGTTTTAGGTATCGGTTATTGACTTTTACCCTTCTTTGGTGCCTTGGACACGAGCTAGGAAATGAAGATTTTGCATGAAGGAGGACTATCAGCCGAGTTGCATGGGAGAATGTGAAAAGTGTTCATATGTAGTAAAAATCTGAGAAATCCGTCCGTTTTCGTAATTTGTTATCGAATCGACTTAAAGCCAGATCGTCACATTGGCCGCTCTGCTCTCGGAAACGGTTGTACTTATCGTCTGCAAAGCTATGTCGCGTGTTGCCGTAGGCGGAAACAGGAAAAGCACCATAGTAGAGCACAGATGAAGCTTCTAAGTTGATGTAATAGCCAGTAAGAAGTAGTCCAATTCAAGTTTTAGGTATCGATTATTGACTTTTTAGCTGGCTTTGGTGCCTTGGACATGAGCTAGGACCTTAAGATTCTGCATGAAAGGAGGACTAATAGCCGAGTTGCACGGGAGAATGAGAAAAGTGTTCATATGTAAAAAAATACCTGAGAAATCCGTCCGTTTTCGTCATTTGTTATCGAATCGACTTAAAGCCAGATCGTCACATTGGTCGCTCTTCTCTCTGAAACGTTTGTACTTATCGTCTGCAAAGCTATGTCCCATGCTGCGGTATGCTGAGACACTACAAGCATTATAGTAGAACACAGATGAAGCTTCTAAGTTGATGTAATAGCCAGTAAGAAGTAGTACAATTCAAGTTTTAGGTATCGATTATTGACTTTTTAGCTAGCTTTGGTGCCTTGGACATGAGCTAGGACCTTAAGATTCAGCATGAAAGAAGGACTAGCAGCCGAGTAGCACGGGAGAATGTGAAAAGTGTTCATATGTAGTAAAAACCTGAGAAATTCGTCCGTTTTTGTCATTTGTTATCGAATCGACTTAAAGCCAGAACGTCACATTGGCCGCTCTTCTCTCTGAAACGCTTGTACTTATCGTCTGCAAAGCCATGTCGCATGCTGCGGTATGCTGTGACACTACAAGCAGCATAGTAGAACACAGATGAAGCTTCTAAGTTGATGTAATAGCCAGTAAGAAGTAGTACAATTCAAGTTTTAGGTATCGATTATTGACTTTTTAGCTGGCTTTGGTGCCTTGGACATGATCTACGGCCTTAAGATTCTGCATGAAAGGAGGACTAGCAGCCGAGTTGCACGGGAGAATGTGAAAAGTGTTCATATGTAAAAAAATACTTGAGAATTCCGTCGGTTTTCGTCATTTGTTATCGAATCGACTTAAAGCCAGATCGTCACATTGGTCGCTCTTCTCTCTGAAAAGGTTGTACTTATCGTCTACAAAGCTACGTCGCGTGGTGCAGTATGCGGAGACACTAAAATCACCATAGTAGAACACAGATGAGGCTTCTAAGCTGATGTAATAGCCAGTAAGAAGTAGTACAATTCAAGTTTTAGGTATCGATTATTGACTTTTTAGCTAGCTTTGGTGCCTTGGACATGAGCTAAGACCTTAAGATTCTGCATGAAAGGAGGACTAGCAGCCGAGTAGCACGGGAGAATGTGAAAAGTGTTCATATGTAGTAAAAACCTGAGAAATTCGTCCGTTTTCGTCATTTGTTATCGAATCGACTTAAAGCCAGATCGTCACATTGGCCGCTCTTCTCTCGGAAACGCTTGTACTTATCGTCTGCAAAGCTATGTCGCGTACTGCGGTATGTGGAGACACTAAAAGCACCATAGTAGAACACAGATGAACCTTCTAAGTTGATGTAATAGCCAGTAGGAAATAGTACAATTCAAGTTTTAGGTATCGATTATTGACTTTTTAGCTGGCTTAGGTGCCTTGGACATGAGCTAGGACTTAAGATTCTGCATGAAAGGAGGACTAGCAGCCGAGTTGCACGAGAGAATGTGAAAAGTGTTCATATGTAGTAAAAACCTGAGAAATCCGTCCGTTTTCGTCATTTGTTATCGAATCGACTTAAAGCCAGATAGTCACATTGGCCGCTCTTCTCTCGGAAACGCTTGTACTTATCGTCTGCAAAGCTATGTCGCATGCTGCGGTATGCTGAGACACTACAAGCATAATAGTAGAACACAGATGAAGCTTCTAAGTTGATGTAATAGCCAGTAAGAAGTAGTACAATTCAAGTTTTAGGTATCGGTTATTGACTTTTACGCTTCTTTGGTGCCTTGGACACGAGCTAGGAAATGAAGATTTTGCATGAAGGAGGACTATCAGCCGAGTTGCACGGGAGAATGTGAAAAGAGTTCATATGTAGTAAAAACCTGAGAAATCCGTCCGTTTTCGTAATTTGTTATCGAATCGACTTAAAGCCAGATCGTCACATTGGCCGCTCTGCTCTCGGAAACGGTTGTACTTATCGTCTGCAAAGCTATGTCGCGTGTTGCCGTAGGCGGAAACAGGAAAAGCACCATAGTAGAACACAGATGAAGCTTCTAAGTTGATGTAATAGCCAGTAAGAAGTAGTCCAATTTAAGTTTCAGGTATCGATTATTGACTTTTTAGCTGGCTTTGGTGCCTTGGACATGAGCTAGGACCTTAAGATTCTGCATGAAAGGAGGACTAGCAGCCGAGTTGCACGGGAGAATGAGAAAAGTGTTCATATGTAAAAAAAATACCTGAGAAATCCGTCCGTTTTCGTCATTTGTTATCGAATCGACTTAAAGCCAGATCGTCACATTGGTCGCTCTTCTCTCTGAAACGTTTGTACTTATCGTCTGCAAAGCTATGTCGCATGCTGCGGTATGCTGAGACACTACAAGCATTATAGTAGAACACAGATGAAGCTTCTAAGTTGATGTAATAGCCAGTAAGAAGTAGTACAATTCAAGTTTTAGGTATCGATTATTGACTTTTTAGCTAGCTTTGGTGCCTTGGACATGAGCTAGGACCTTAAGATTCAGCATGAAAGGAGGACTAGCAGCCGAGTAGCACGGGAGAATGTGAAAAGTGTTCATATGTAGTAAAAACCTGAGAAATTCGTCCGTTTTCGTCATTTGTTATCGAATCGACTTAAAGCCAGATCGTCACATTGGCCGCTCTTCTCTCTGAAACGCTTGTACTTATCGTCTGCAAAGCCATGTCGCATGCTGCGGTATGCTGAGACACTACAAGCAGCATAGTAGAACACAGATGAAGCTTCTAAGTTGATGTAATAGCCAGTAAGAAGTAGTACAATTCAAGTTTTAGGTATCGATTATTGACTTTTTAGCTAGCTTTGGTGCCTTGGACATGAGCTAGGACCTTAAGATTCAGCATGAAAGGAGGACTAGCAGCCGAGTAGCACGGGAGAATGTGAAAAGTGTTCATATGTAGTAAAAACCTGAGAAATTCGTCCGTTTTCGTCATTTGTTATCGAATCGACTTAAAGCCAGATAGTCACATTGGCCGCTCTTCTCTCGGAAACGCTTGTACTTATCGTCTGCAAAGCTATGTCGCATGCTGCGGTATGCTGAGACACTACAAGCAGCATAGTAGAACACAGATGAAGCTTCTAAGTTGATGTAATAGCCAGTAAGAAGTAGTACAATTCAAGTTTTAGATATCGATTATTGACTTTTTAGCTGGCTTTGGTGCCTTGGACATGAGCTACGGCCTTAAGATTCTGCATGAAAGGAGGACTAGCAGCCGAGTTGCACGGGAGAATGTGAAAAGTGTTCATATGTAAAAAAATACTTGAGAAATCCGTCCGTTTTCGTCATTTGTTATCGAATCGACTTAAAGCCAGATCGTCACATTGGTCGCTCTTCTCTCTGAAAAGGTTGTACTTATCGTCTACAAAGCTACGTCGCGTGGTGCGGTATGCGGAGACACTAAAATCACCATAGTAGAACACAGATGAGGCTTCTAAGCTGATGTAATAGCCAGTAAGAAGTAGTACAATTCAAGTTTTAGGTATCGATTATTGACTTTTTAGCTAGCTTTGGTGCCTTGGACATGAGCTAGGACCTTAAGATTCTGCATGAAAGGAGGACTAGCAGCCGAGTAGCACGGGAGAATGTGAAAAGTGTTCATATGTAGTAAAAACCTGAGAAATTCGTCCGTTTTCGTCATTTGTTATCGAATCGACTTAAAGCCAGAACGTCACATTAGCCGCTCTTCTCTCTGAAACGGTTGTACTTATCGATTGCAAAGCTATGTCGCGTGTTGCGGTATGCGGAGACACTAAAAGCACCATAGTAGAACACAGATGAAGCTTCTAAGTTGACGTAATTGCCAGGAAGAAGTAGTACAATTCAAGTTTTAGGTATCGATTATTGACTTTTTAGCTGGCTTTGGTAACTTGGACATGAGCTAGGACCTTAACATTCTGCATGAAAGGAGGACTAGCAGCCGATTTGCATGGGAGAATGTGAAAAGTGTTCATATGTAGTAAAAACCTGATAAATCCGTCCACTTTCGTCATTTGTTATCGAATCGACTTAAAGCCAGATCGTCACATTGGCCGCTCTTCTCTCTGAAAAAGTTGTACTTATCGTCTGCAAAGCTATGTCGCGTGCTGCGGTATGCGGAGACACTAAATGCACCATAGTAGAACACAGATGAAGCTTCTAAGCTGATGTAATAGCCAGTAAGAAGTAGTACAATTCAAGTTTTAGGTATCGATTATTGACTTTTTAGCTAGCTTTGGTGCCTTGGACATGAGCTAAGACCTTAAGATTCTGCATGAAAGGAGGACTAGCAGCCGAGTAGCACGGGAGAATGTGAAAAGTGTTCATATGTAGTAAAAACCTGAGAAATTCGTCCGTTTTCGTCATTTGTTATCGAATCGACTTAAAGCCAGATCGTCACATTGGCCGCTCTTCTCTCTGAAACGGTTGTACTTATCGTCTGCAAAGCTATGTCGCGTACTGCGGTATGTGGAGACACTAAAAGCACCATAGTAGAACACAGATGAACCTTCTAAGTTGATGTAATAGCCAGTAGGAAATAGTACAATTCAAGTTTTAGGTATCGATTATTGACTTTTTAGCTGGCTTAGGTGCCTTGGACATGAGCTAGGACTTAAGATTCTGCATGAAAGGAGGACTAGCAGCCGAGTTGCACGAGAGAATGTGAAAAGTGTTCATATGTAGTAAAAACCTGAGAAATCCGTCCGTTTTCGTCATTTGTTATCGAATCGACTTAAAGCCAGATAGTCACATTGGCCGCTCTTCTCTCGGAAACGCTTGTACTTATCGTCTGCAAAGCTATGTCGCGTAGTGCGATATGTGGAGACACTAAAAGCACCATAGTAGAACACAGATGAACCTTCTAAGTTGATGTAATAGCCAGTAAGAAATAGTACAATTCAAGTTTTAGGTATCGATTATTGACTTTTTAGCTGGCTTTGGTGCCTTCTACATGAGCTAGGACCTTAAGATTCAGCATGAAAGGAGGACTAGCAGCCGAGTTGCACGAGAGAATGTGGAAGGTGTTCATATGTAGTAAAAACCTGAGAAATCCGTCCGTTTTCGTCATTTGTTATCGAATCGACTTAAAGCCAGATAGTCACATTGGCCGCTCTTCTCTCCGAAACGCTTGTACTTATCGTCTGCAAAGCTATGTCGCGTGCTGCGGTATGCGGAGACACTAAAATAACCATAGTAGAACACAGACCAAGCTTCTAAGTTGATGTAATAGCCAGTAAGAAGTAGTACAATTCAAGTTTTAGGTATCGGTTATTGACTTTTACCCTTCTTTGGTGCCTTGGACACGAGCTAGGAAATGAAGATTTTGCATGAAGGAGGACTATCAGCCGAGTTGCATGGGAGAATGTGAAAAGTGTTCATATGTAGTAAAAACCTGAGAAATCCGTTCGTTTTCGTAATTTGTTATCGAATCGACTTAAAGCCAGATCGTCACATTGGCCGCTCTGCTCTCGGAAACGGTTGTACTTATCGTCTGCAAAGCTATGTCGCGTGTTGCCGTAGGCGGAAACAGGAAAAGCACCATAGTAGAGCACAGATGAAGCTTCTAAGTTGATGTAATAGCCAGTAAGAAGTAGACCAATTCAAGTTTTAGGTATCGATTATTGACTTTTTAGCTGGCTTTGGTGCCTTGGACATGAGCTAGGACCTTAAGATTCTGCATGAAAGGAGGACTAATAGCCGAGTTGCACGGGAGAATGAGAAAAGTGTTCATATGTAAAAAAATACCTGAGAAATCCGTCCGTTTTCGTCATTTGTTATCGAATCGACTTAAAGCCAGATCGTCACATTGGTCGCTCTTCTCTCTGAAACGTTTGTACTTATCGTCTGCAAAGCTATGTCCCATGCTGCGGTATGCTGAGACACTACAAGCATTATAGTAGAACACAGATGAAGCTTCTAAGTTGATGTAATAGCCAGTAAGAAGTAGTACAATTCAAGTTTTAGGTATCGATTATTGACTTTTTAGCTAGCTTTGGTGCCTTGGACATGAGCTAGGACCTTAAGATTCAGCATGAAAGAAGGACTAGCAGCCGAGTAGCACGGGAGAATGTGAAAAGTGTTCATATGTAGTAAAAACCTGAGAAATTCGTCCGTTTTTGTCATTTGTTATCGAATCGACTTAAAGCCAGAACGTCACATTGGCCGCTCTTCTCTCTGAAACGCTTGTACTTATCGTCTGCAAAGCCATGTCGCATGCTGCGGTATGCTGTGACACTACAAGCAGCATAGTAGAACACAGATGAAGCATCTAAGTTGATGTAATAGCCAGTAAGAAGTAGTACAATTCAAGTTTTAGGTATCGATTATTGACTTTTTAGCTGGCTTTGGTGCCTTGGACATGATCTACGGCCTTAAGATTCTGCATGAAAGGAGGACTAGCAGCCGAGTTGCACGGGAGAATGTGAAAAGTGTTCATATGTAAAAAAATACTTGAGAATTCCGTCGGTTTTCGTCATTTGTTATCGAATCGACTTAAAGCCAGATCGTCACATTGGTCGCTCTTCTCTCTGAAAAGGTTGTACTTATCGTCTACAAAGCTACGTCGCGTGGTGCAGTATGCGGAGACACTAAAATCACCATAGTAGAACACAGATGAGGCTTCTAAGCTGATGTAATAGCCAGTAAGAAGTAGTACAATTCAAGTTTTAGGTATCGATTATTGACTTTTTAGCTAGCTTTGGTGCCTTGGACATGAGCTAAGACCTTAAGATTCTGCATGAAAGGAGGACTAGCAGCCGAGTAGCACGGGAGAATGTGAAAAGTGTTCATATGTAGTAAAAACCTGAGAAATTCGTCCGTTTTCGTCATTTGTTATCGAATCGACTTAAAGCCAGATCGTCGCATTGGCCGCTCTTCTCTCTGAAACGGTTGTACTTATCGTCTGCAAAGCTATGTCGCGTACTGCGGTATGTGGAGACACTAAAAGCACCATAGTAGAACACAGATGAACCTTCTAAGTTGATGTAATAGCCAGTAGGAAATAGTACAATTCAAGTTTTAGGTATCGATTATTGACTTTTTAGCTGGCTTAGGTGCCTTGGACATGAGCTAGGACTTAAGATTCTGCATGAAAGGAGGACTAGCAGCCGAGTTGCACGAGAGAATGTGAAAAGTGTTCATATGTAGTAAAAACCTGAGAAATCCGTCCGTTTTCGTCATTTGTTATCGAATCGACTTAAAGCCAGATAGTCACATTGGCCGCTCTTCTCTCGGAAACGCTTGTACTTATCGTCTGCAAAGCTATGTCGCATGCTGCGGTATGCTGAGACACTACAAGCATAATAGTAGAACACAGATGAAGCTTCTAAGTTGATGTAATAGCCAGTAAGAAGTAGTACAATTCAAGTTTTAGGTATCGGTTATTGACTTTTACCCTTCTTTGGTGCCTTGGACACGAGCTAGGAAATGAAGATTTTGCATGAAGGAGGACTATCAGCCGAGTTGCACGGGAGAATGTGAAAAGAGTTCATATGTAGTAAAAACCTGAGAAATCCGTCCGTTTTCGTAATTTGTTATCGAATCGACTTAAAGCCAGATCGTCACATTGGCCGCTCTGCTCTCGGAAACGGTTGTACTTATCGTCTGCAAAGCTATGTCGCGTGTTGCCGTAGGCGGAAACAGGAAAAGCACCATAGTAGAACACAGATGAAGCTTCTAAGTTGATGTAATAGCCAGTAAGAAGTAGTCCAATTTAAGTTTCAGGTATCGATTATTGACTTTTTAGCTGGCTTTGGTGCCTTGGACATGAGCTAGGACCTTAAGATTCTGCATGAAAGGAGGACTAGCAGCCGAGTTGCACGGGAGAATGAGAAAAGTGTTCATATGTAAAAAAAATACCTGAGAAATCCGTCCGTTTTCGTCATTTGTTATCGAATCGACTTAAAGCCAGATCGTCACATTGGTCGCTCTTCTCTCTGAAACGTTTGTACTTATCGTCTGCAAAGCTATGTCGCATGCTGCGGTATGCTGAGACACTACAAGCATTATAGTAGAACACAGATGAAGCTTCTAAGTTGATGTAATAGCCAGTAAGAAGTAGTACAATTCAAGTTTTAGGTATCGATTATTGACTTTTTAGCTAGCTTTGGTGCCTTGGACATGAGCTAGGACCTTAAGATTCAGCATGAAAGGAGGACTAGCAGCCGAGTAGCACGGGAGAATGTGAAAAGTGTTCATATGTAGTAAAAACCTGAGAAATTCGTCCGTTTTCGTCATTTGTTATCGAATCGACTTAAAGCCAGATCGTCACATTGGCCGCTCTTCTCTCTGAAACGCTTGTACTTATCGTCTGCAAAGCCATGTCGCATGCTGCGGTATGCTGAGACACTACAAGCAGCATAGTAGAACACAGATGAAGCTTCTAAGTTGATGTAATAGCCAGTAAGAAGTAGTACAATTCAAGTTTTAGATATCGATTATTGACTTTTTAGCTGGCTTTGGTGCCTTGGACATGAGCTACGGCCTTAAGATTCTGCATGAAAGGAGGACTAGCAGCCGAGTTGCACGGGAGAATGTGAAAAGTGTTCATATGTAGTAAAAACCTGAGAAATTCGTCCGTTTTCGTCATTTGTTATCGAATCGACTTAAAGCCAGATCGTCACATTGGCCGCTCTTCTCTCTGAAACGGTTGTACTTATCGTCTGCAAAGCTATGTCGCGTACTGCGGTATGTGGAGACACAAAAGCACCATAGTAGAACACAGATGAACCTTCTAAGTTGATGTAATAGCCAGTAGGAAATAGTACAATTCAAGTTTTAGGTATCGATTATTGACTTTTTAGCTGGCTTAGGTGCCTTGGACATGAGCTAGGACTTAAGATTCTGCATGAAAGGAGGACTAGCAGCCGAGTTGCACGAGAGAATGTGAAAAGTGTTCATATGTAATAAAAACCTGAGAAATCCGTCCGTTTTCGTCATTTGTTATCGAATCGACTTAAAGCCAGATAGTCACATTGGCCGCTCTTCTCTCGGAAACGCTTGTACTTATCGTCTGCAAAGCCATGTCGCATGCTGCGGTATGCTGAGACACTACAAGCAGCATAGTAGAACACAGATGAAGCTTCTAAGTTGATGTAATAGCCAGTAAGAAGTAGTACAATTCAAGTTTTAGATATCGATTATTGACTTTTTAGCTGGCTTTGGTGCCTTGGACATGAGCTACGGCCTTAAGATTCTGCATGAAAGGAGGACTAGCAGCCGAGTTGCACGGGAGAATGTGAAAAGTGTTCATATGTAAAAAAATACTTGAGAAATCCGTCCGTTTTCGTCATTTGTTATCGAATCGACTTAAAGCCAGATCGTCACATTGGTCGCTCTTCTCTCTGAAAAGGTTGTACTTATCGTCTACAAAGCTACGTCGCGTGGTGCGGTATGCGGAGACACTAAAATCACCATAGTAGAACACAGATGAGGCTTCTAAGCTGATGTAATAGCCAGTAAGAAGTAGTACAATTCAAGTTTTAGGTATCGATTATTGACTTTTTAGCTAGCTTTGGTGCCTTGGACATGAGCTAGGACCTTAAGATTCTGCATGAAAGGAGGACTAGCAGCCGAGTAGCACGGGAGAATGTGAAAAGTGTTCATATGTAGTAAAAACCTGAGAAATTCGTCCGTTTTCGTCATTTGTTATCGAATCGACTTAAAGCCATAACGTCACATTAGCCGCTCTTCTCTCTGAAACGGTTGTACTTATCGATTGCAAAGCTATGTCGCGTGTTGCGGTATGCGGAGACACTAAAAGCACCATAGTAGAACACAGATGAAGCTTCTAAGTTGACGTAATTGCCAGGAAGAAGTAGTACAATTCAAGTTTTAGGTATCGATTATTGACTTTTTAGCTGGCTTTGGTAACTTGGACATGAGCTAGGACCTTAACATTCTGCATGAAAGGAGGACTAGCAGCCGATTTGCATGGGAGAATGTGAAAAGTGTTCATATGTAGTAAAAACCTGATAAATCCGTCCACTTTCGTCATTTGTTATCGAATCGACTTAAAGCCAGATCGTCACATTGGCCGCTCTTCTCTCTGAAAAAGTTGTACTTATCGTCTGCAAAGCTATGTCGCGTGCTGCGGTATGCGGAGACACTAAATGCACCATAGTAGAACACAGATGAAGCTTCTAAGTTGATGTAATAGCCAGTAAGAAGTAGTACAATTAAAGTTTTAGGTATCGGTTAATGACTTTTTACACTTCTTTGGTGCCTTGGACACGAGCTAGGAAATTAAGATTTTGCATGAAGGAGGACTAGCAGCCTAATTGCACGGGAGAATGTGAAAAGTGTTCATATGTAGTAAAAACCCGAGAAATCCGTCCGTTTTCGTCATTTGGTGCCTTGGACATGATCTACGGCCTTAAGATTCTGCATGAAAGGAGGACTAGCAGCCGAGTTGCACGGGAGAATGTGAAAAGTGTTCATATGTAAAAAAATACTTGAGAATTCCGTCGGTTTTCGTCATTTGTTATCGAATCGACTTAAAGCCAGATCGTCACATTGGTCGCACTTCTCTCTGAAAAGGTTGTACTTATCGTCTACAAAGCTACGTCGCGTGGTGCAGTATGCGGAGACACTAAAATCACCATAGTAGAACACAGATGAGGCTTCTAAGCTGATGTAATAGCCAGTAAGAAGTAGTACAATTCAAGTTTTAGGTATCGATTATTGACTTTTTAGCTAGCTTTGGTGCCTTGGACATGAGCTAAGACCTTAAGATTCTGCATGAAAGGAGGACTAGCAGCCGAGTAGCACGGGAGAATGTGAAAAGTGTTCATATGTAGTAAAAACCTGAGAAATTCGTCCGTTTTCGTCATTTGTTATCGAATCGACTTAAAGCCAGATCGTCACATTGGCCGCTCTTCTCTCTGAAACGGTTGTACTTATCGTCTGCAAAGCTATGTCGCGTACTGCGGTATGTGGAGACACTAAAAGCACCATAGTAGAACACAGATGAACCTTCTAAGTTGATGTAATAGCCAGTAGGAAATAGTACAATTCAAGTTTTAGGTATCGATTATTGACTTTTTAGCTGGCTTAGGTGCCTTGGACATGAGCTAGGACTTAAGATTCTGCATGAAAGGAGGACTAGCAGCCGAGTTGCACGAGAGAATGTGAAAAGTGTTCATATGTAGTAAAAACCTGAGAAATCCGTCCGTTTTCGTCATTTGTTATCGAATCGACTTAAAGCCAGATAGTCACATTGGCCGCTCTTCTCTCGGAAACGCTTGTACTTATCGTCTGCAAAGCTATGTCGCGTAGTGCGATATGTGGAGACACTAAAAGCACCATAGTAGAACACAGATCAACCTTCTAAGTTGATGTAATAGCCAGTAAGAAATAGTACAATTCAAGTTTTAGGTATCGTTTATTGACTTTTTAGCTGGCTTTGGTGCCTTCTACATGAGCTAGGACCTTAAGATTCAGCATGAAAGGAGGACTAGCAGCCGAGTTGCACGAGAGAATGTGGAAGGTGTTCATATGTAGTAAAAACCTGAGAAATCCGTCCGTTTTCGTCATTTGTTATCGAATCGACTTAAAGCCAGATAGTCACATTGGCCGCTCTTCTCTCCGAAACGCTTGTACTTATCGTCTGCAAAGCTATGTCGCGTGCTGCGGTATGCGGAGACACTAAAATAACCATAGTAGAACACAGACCAAGCTTCTAAGTTGATGTAATAGCCAGTAAGAAGTAGTACAATTCAAGTTTTAGGTATCGGTTATTGACTTTTACCCTTCTTTGGTGCCTTGGACACGAGCTAGGAAATGAAGATTTTGCATGAAGGAGGACTATCAGCCGAGTTGCATGGGAGAATGTGAAAAGTGTTCATATGTAGTAAAAACCTGAGAAATCCGTCCGTTTTCGTAATTTGTTATCGAATCGACTTAAAGCCAGATCGTCACATTGGCCGCTCTGCTCTCGGAAACGGTTGTACTTATCGTCTGCAAAGCTATGTCGCGTGTTGCCGTAGGCGGAAACAGGAAAAGCACCATAGTAGAACACAGATGAAGCTTCTAAGTTGATGTAATAGCCAGTAAGAAGTAGTCCAATTCAAGTTTTAGGTATCGATTATTGACTTTTTAGCTGGCTTTGGTGCCTTGGACATGAGCTAGGACCTTAAGATTCTGCATGAAAGGAGGACTAATAGCCGAGTTGCACGGGAGAATGAGAAAAGTGTTCATATGTAAAAAAATACCTGAGAAATCCGTCCGTTTTCGTCATTTGTTATCGAATCGACTTAAAGCCAGATCGTCACATTGGTCGCTCTTCTCTCTGAAACGTTTGTACTTATCGTCTGCAAAGCTATGTCGCATGCTGCGGTATGCTGAGACACTACAAGCATTATAGTAGAACACAGATGAAGCTTCTAAGTTGATGTAATAGCCAGTAAGAAGTAGTACAATTCAAGTTTTAGGTATCGATTATTGACTTTTTAGCTAGCTTTGGTGCCGTGGACATGAGCTAGGACCTTAAGATTCAGCATGAAAGAAGGACTAGCAGCCGAGTAGCACGGGAGAATGTGAAAAGTGTTCATATGTAGTAAAAACCTGAGAAATTCGTCCGTTTTTGTCATTTGTTATCGAATCGACTTAAAGCCAGAACGTCACATTGGCCGCTCTTCTCTCTGAAACGCTTGTACTTATCGTCTGCAAAGCCATGTCGCATGCTGCGGTATGCTGTGACACTACAAGCAGCATAGTAGAACACAGATGAAGCTTCTAAGTTGATGTAATAGCCAGTAAGAAGTAGTACAATTCAAGTTTTAGGTATCGATTATTGACTTTTTAGCTGGCTTTGGTGCCTTGGACATGATCTACGGCCTTAAGATTCTGCATGAAAGGAGGACTAGCAGCCGAGTTGCACGGGAGAATGTGAAAAGTGTTCATATGTAAAAAAATACTTGAGAATTCCGTCGGTTTTCGTCATTTGTTATCGAATCGACTTAAAGCCAGATCGTCACATTGGTCGCTCTTCTCTCTGAAAAGGTTGTACTTATCGTCTACAAAGCTACGTCGCGTGGTGCAGTATGCGGAGACACTAAAATCACCATAGTAGAACACAGATGAGGCTTCTAAGCTGATGTAATAGCCAGTAAGAAGTAGTACAATTCAAGTTTTAGGTATCGATTATTGACTTTTTAGCTAGCTTTGGTGCCTTGGACATGAGCTAAGACCTTAAGATTCTGCATGAAAGGAGGACTAGCAGCCGAGTAGCACGGGAGAATGTGAAAAGTGTTCATATGTAGTAAAAACCTGAGAAATTCGTCCGTTTTCGTCATTTGTTATCGAATCGACTTAAAGCCAGATCGTCACATTGGCCGCTCTTCTCTCTGAAACGGTTGTACTTATCGTCTGCAAAGCTATGTCGCGTGTTGCGGTATGTGGAGACACTAAAAGCACCATAGTAGAACACAGATGAACCTTCTAAGTTGATGTAATAGCCAGTAGGAAATAGTACAATTCAAGTTTTAGGTATCGATTATTGACTTTTTAGCTGGCTTAGGTGCCTTGGACATGAGCTAGGACTTAAGATTCTGCATGAAAGGAGGACTAGCAGCCGAGTTGCACGAGAGAATGTG